>NC_077244.1:73514143-76014143 GCF_947179165.1 Solanum dulcamara
GAAATGATGTCTGACATGATTTTAGAGATAATTCCATTTAGAGGTTCCGAACGTAGTTCGTGACTCGTAGTCACCTCTGAATACTAAGGGTCCTAAAGTAGTTAGATTACTACTCCCGAGCCATCTATATGTTGAATAGTAAGTGGAAATATAAGCTCTTATTCTGAAAGGCTCTGAGAGGATAAATGTCTCTAATTGCATAAGCTATATTCCTGATTGCATAAGCTATGTGTCTGATTGCATAATGTGTGTCTTTGATTGCATAAACTGTGTGGCATAATCTTGGTACATGCTTGTGGTTCCTGAGGCCCTAATTGATGAAATCCCTAATAACATCTAAAAGGTACCTCGGAGAATTAATTTCCTGGTCTACAAGTGATGGTTCACTTGACTGTTTCATCGAGTCTTAGGAGATGATTTAGTTGCATATGGTTTCTCACTACTCTACTCGTGCATACGGTAACCCTTCTTTCACCGAGTCCCCCGATGGGCCGGTTATGTTATCGTGCGCAACTTTATTACTCCTTCACCGAGTCCCGGGCTAGGTATGTATATATATATATATATGTATGAAGTATACGATGATGAAATGTCGTATATGATGAAGTGAAGCATACGATGACGCCGTATGTGATGAAGTTATTCACCGAGTCCTGAGCCATATATATATATATATATATGATGATATGATGAAAATATGGATCGAGTCGTACGTTCCTCGGCATTGTTTTAAATTATGAATCGGGCCGAACGTTCCTCGGTATATTTTACTATGTGATAATGGCACTGAGTCCCATAAAGGGGCCGAATGCGATACGTTATGTACACTAGTTTTTCACCGAGTCCCTCACTAAAGGGTTACGTAGGCATGCATATAAAAATATAGGAATACACTTGTGACCCCGAACCCCATAGTAGACCGGATGTACTATGATGACATATACAATAAGATTATGCTGTATACGATGATATGATGCCGTATACGATAACCTGATAAAATAATATACATGATGAAAGGGGATGAGGATATGGTGATATGGTAATATGATGAAATAGTTATGATACCGAGTTCCTTAGCGAGCCGGGCACAGTGTATGATGATGTATATGATTACGTGTCCTAAGATGCAGGTACATTAGTTTGTTAATTGTTACACTTGTTCCCTGCATCTTTGTTTCAGTTATGGTCTCAGCTATGATGTGTTATGTTTTACATACTTAGTACATATATCGTACTGACCTCCTTTTCTTCGAGGGGGCTGCATTTCATGCCCGCAGGTATAGGTATTTACTTTGGAGATCCGCCAGCTTAGGACTCTCACTCAGCTATGTCGGAAGTGCTCCATTATTCCGGAGCCTAGCTTTTGGTGCTGATCGTATAATGTATATAGTTGGTTATTTAGGGGTATGGCGGGGGCCCTGTCCCGCCTTATGTTTTTATTTCTTTTTACTCTTAAAGGTCTGTAGACATGTATGTGGGTTGTGTATATGTATGTATGTAACGTTATGCCGATATGCTACGATAGCCTCATCGGCTTATATATTATCTTGCATGTTGGCACACTATGACTCAAATAGGAGACAGGTTTACTTATAGTTAGCAAGGGTACATGCGAGTGTCCAGTTCGGGCACCCATCATGGCCTACGGGGTTAGGTTGTGACAATGTACCAGTGTTGATCTTCCATTGTATGTGAGGTTCAATCTTGTGTTTATTTTTCATCATGTGTTTCCACACCAAAGATTGCCCAGTGCGCCCACTTCTTGCTTATGGGATTTGATCACTGATAGTATTTAGCATTAAGGAACTCACCCCATAAAGTATTTTTGGTCCTGAAAATTCACCACTGTTTGTATTAGAAGGATAAACAAATATCAGTAATCATTCTCACATTAATTTCTCCTTCTTCATAAGGGAAACCGAGATTTTTCCAGCATGACCTATGGTACTTTTTTTTGTTATTATTCCATCCCCAGAAAAAGTCAATTGTGAGGCTATGAATCTGTTTAAGGGTTATTGATGGAGGGAAAATAGCTGAAAGTAAGTGAATGGGAATAGATTGTAGGACATACTTGATTAAGGTAGCTTTTTCCCCATAGCTTAGGATCCTAATTTGCCAACCTGAGATCCTGTTAACCACTTTAGATATCATATCTGAGAAGAATATCACTCTTTGTCTACCAATATAAAATGGACAACTCAAGTATGTGATAGGATCTTTCTTTTGATTGAAACCAGTGATTATCTTGATCCTGTTAATGGTGGGTCTGAAAGCATTCAAAGGAATCATAAAATGGTTTTTGTCTCTGTTGATCAGTTGTCCAGATACTCCTTCATAAGTGTTCAGAGTATGCATGATCAGCTTGAGGAAATTCTTTCTACCAGATGTGAAAATTATCACATCATCAGCAAAGTTGAGATGATTGATTTGAGGTTTTCTCTTTTCCATATAAAACCATGGTATAAGGGGTTCTGAGTAAGATTGCTCAATAGTCTTGACAGAACTTCTGCACCTAAAATAAATAGGGCAAGGGATAGGGGTCCTCTTGTTTAAGACCCCTTGTAGAGTGAAAAAATCCATGTCTTGCACCATTAACAATAATGGAATACCAATTGTTAGCCATAATTCTTCAAGTCACGTCAATGAATGTCTCTCCAAATCTCATTCTCCTTAGAACAAGACAAATATAAGACAAAGACACCCTATCATAGGCTTTGGCCATGTCCAACTTAATAACAACATTTCTCCTTATAATAGGTTTCTGACTAACTGTGTTAATCACACTATTAGATATATTGGCAAGCTGAACATTGGTCCAAGCATCTATTATCCTTAGACATGTTGATATTATCCTTTTGATGTTCCTTATTTGCCTAGTTGTTTGGTTGCTGCTGTTTATTAGTAGCAGTAGCTAGATCCTTTTGCTGCACACTTGTATGCTAATCTTTCTTGTTTCTCCTACCCTGTATTTGCCATTCTTCCTACTATTTTTTCTCTATTCCTTGTTGTCCTTTTTGTTGGTTATCTTTGGTACCTAAGACATTAGTAATGCCCTCAGTAGTAACAAGCATAATAGGTTCAGTTTGAGAAGATACATGGTTAATAGTTTCTGCAACTGGCTTGTTTTTGGCTTTTCTTATAGCTTCAACTTCTTTTCTCTTTTTTTCCTCCTCATCTCTCTTTTTGACAGTATAAACCTGAGCTAAATGTCCTTGGTGTTTACAATATAAACAATAGTCAAGTAGGCCTTCAAATTGAATGGCTTGCCATCTTCCAACTGTGAAGTCCTCCTTATCAAAGCCCATCCACACATGTGGTGGTCTTTCTTTTATAATGTCCAGTTGTATCCTGACTTTAGCCATACTTTCCCTGGATTTTTAGAGTGATACTGCATCCAAGTAAAGAGTTTTACCTATGGGTGATAAGAGTGCTGACAGAAATTCCTTGTTGTAGCTGTACCAGGGAAACTCAGGCAATGTAACCCACACTGGAACAATATGTGTTTCTTTTTCAGGGGTGAAGGTGGGTGTCCAGACTTGAAGTTTCATAAGCTGGCCCTCAATATACATTTTTTGTTTATTCCAAATGGAGAGATGATCCTCTTCATTATCCAAATCAATGTATATATGCCTACTAGCATTAAAATGAGCAATCTTGATCCCTCCAGTTAGTTGAGCTTGTTGAATGAAACTCTTCCTGATCAACTCAATCTTTGGTATAATATTTGAAAAATTTCAACCAAAGTGTATTTGCATCTAGCAGTCAGTTTAACCATGAAGTTTTCTTTTTTGAATATGACTGTTGGAAGACCATGTCTGGTAGTAACTTTGGATTTGCTAATCTCAATAGGAGTCTCACTTTTGACTTGATTAACCCTCAATCTTGTAGCATAGCAGTGAACAATGGTATATGGTCTTGGTTCAGGAAAAAGTTTGGATTTAGGGAAACTGTTGGAATTATGATTAGGAGCTTTGATGGTGCTGTCTGCAGGTTGTTGTTGTTTGGGACTATGATTTTAGTTGATGTGTCTTTCAAAGTTTGATGCCAATTTAGTAAGATCATGATGGGGGTATGACTCTTTCCATATTGACCAACATGAACATTCTGATTGGTATTCAACTTCTCCTTACCAGTTAGAGACTTATCAATATTCCTATCACTAGAATTACTGTTATGTTCTTTATGCTGCATAAGAGGGGTTGGTTTTGCCATATTCTTCTCAATCGCATTAGAATGTAATTGAGCTACTTGGTCAACACAATGTTTTTGAACATCATGAATTGAGGTAGGTTGATTTAGAGACATACCTTAAATTATTGGTCGAGTCTTGTTGATCATTTGTTGTTGCAGAGTAGCCTCTTTTCCTACATAGATTTCACTGGTTCTTGGTTTATCTTGGTCAAATTGAGCATTTTGATTGCAACCAACTTTATTTGGACCATCATTTTGTTTATTTTGAGATAGAGATTGAGACTGAATTCCTCCCTTTTGTTAAATCAAAGGAGATTCAATTTGAAGAGATCCTTGGGATCGAGTATCTGTGTAGAACTCAGTCTTTTGTCCCATATTTTGATCCTTTTGATTGTTCGACAAACCTGGACATAATTCGAGAGCTCTTGTTGAGTGATTGGTACTGCTCGCGCTTTGTTGAGCATTTTGGTATTGGTCTTTGGCCATTTGGTTCGCCGTGGCTCCGCCGACTTCGCATGAGATCTCTCCGCCGGTGGTTTCACCATGAAAATTGTTCATATCGGTATCAATAGGTGTGTCATCACCTGGAGAAGAGAACCCAACGGTCAAAATGTCAGAAAAACCACCAGAACTTGTTTGAATGTCAGGGCGCATCTCAGGCGTTTCCATTTGAGGAATTTCAATTGAAATCAATTCATCTTCACTCGAAATTGCTACTTCGATTTCAGTTTCTTTTTACAGATTCGAGGAAATATGAGCTGAATTATAGGTTGATGCTTGATAAGTTATGTTCATATTGAAATTCCTTTTCGTTTGGGAATCATCCGGTGGCCTGGGAAGCTCTACCGGCTGCGTTGAGGCCATTTCGGTAAACCTGAGTTGATGAACAGTGACTTAGAGAGAAGGCAGAGAAAATTTATTATCGTTGGAGTTTTTTCGTGTCCTTATTCAAATACATTAGGTTAGCACTTCAATTTTTG
Organism: Solanum dulcamara; assembly: GCF_947179165.1. Taxonomy (NCBI): domain Eukaryota; kingdom Viridiplantae; phylum Streptophyta; class Magnoliopsida; order Solanales; family Solanaceae; genus Solanum; species Solanum dulcamara. The sequence goes on from NC_077244.1 coordinate 73,519,315, forward strand.
AAATTATCTTTGGTACCACGTTAGCTTCACCAGATTATGTATTTAGCGCACTCACATTGTATATCTCAGATAAATGCTGATCAAATTAGGTGTAATTTATTTTATATACAATATATTCAATCGTGATTCGCATGTATATGAGATACACTAACTCTTTCGCTCACCTCTTTCTTATGTTGCTTGCTTCCCCCTTCTCTCGCCTCTCTCCATATCGATTTGTATTTCAGAATATCTTAAATATATTTGATATCGATAGATATATATATCTGGTGTGATTCACATGTATTTGTATAAACTGAATTCCTTGCTCGTCTCTCTCCTTATGTATATGTATTTTGAGAATATATCTAAAATCAAAGATATATGTATCTAGTATCTTTGATACACGTATGTAACTTAAAATTTGAACGAGCAGTGTATCTGACTTGAAATTTGGTATGAAATTATTAATTACTGAAACAATATGCAATTATTTCAAATTACAGAATGGATTAGTTTTTATGGTAATAATGTTTGTGTAATTGTTTTTTTTTTGTTTGAAAATTTCCACTATTTTCAATTGATATTTTTCGTATCTGAACAGAAATTGAGAATTCATGTCTTATGATTACTCTAGAATCATTGATGGGAAGTTCAAGCTATTTTAATTTGGGCTTGACCGTTTGAGGTGTGGTGCAAAGGTGAAGGTGTTCATAATCACTTAACCAAAATAAATTTATCGTGATATATGATAAGTTTTGAGCACAATTAAAAAAAATTGATGATGAATAATATAATTTCTTCCAGCGATCATTGATTCCAAATTGATGCTCTTGTTTAATTCAATCCAGACATATCATTTAGTTTAAAAAAGACTCATGCTTATATATTAATGATATATTTTGTTTTTATGATATGATATCTCAAATGACAAACTTAAAAAAATACGAGTTCGATATGGAATATGTACCATGCAATTGTGGAGGAACTTGACAAGTTGATAATAGTTATTGTTAGTGTTGCTCAGATCGACAATGTGACACTTTGACACCATATGAGAATTAAAGTTGATGTCAATTACTGCTAGAGTTCTTTTGATCTATAATGTGACGCTCGGATATCACGTAAAAAGTAAAAGTATATGAAAAATATTATTAGACACATATTTAAATTATCATATTAAATCTTATGTATAGCTATATTCTACATAATATATAACAATTCAAATTATAATCAGAGTCTATTATTTAATTAAACATGACATGATTTACTCTGCTAGTCGTGTTAAACCATTCAAAGGAATATCTTTAATATTAACCATTCGACGGAATATCAATTTTTTTGAATTTTTTGTATGAAACTCTTGGACTTTAAAATGTGTCTACTTATAGTACTAATTTAATAAGAAAACATATGTTTAATTCTCTTAGCTTATCTAAAACAACTTATACGCTGAAAATAACTTATAAACTGTTTTAGATAAACTAAATCAAATAAATTCAATTACTTTTTGAGCCTATTTTAAGCACAAAATAATTTTAAGAGCCCATTTGAATTGACTTATAAGTTAATTATATAAGCCGTTTTTAATTTTTTTGAGTGTTTGATTAGCCAATTTTTTTGAGTGTTTGATTAGCCAACTTATATAATTGTATTTAGTTGAATGAATTTATTTAAAGTAGCTTATACGTTAAAAACAACTTATAAATCAAAAAAAAAAATTGGGTCACACCTATTTTTTTTAAACTTATAAATTACTTAAAATAATAAGTCCGTCTAGGCTCTAAATTAGCCAATCAAAACACTGAAATTAGCTGAATTCAACAACTTAGCGGCCGTTTGAATTGACTTATAAATTGTTTTCAACTTTTTTTGAGTGTTTGACTGACCAACTTAAAATTATTTTGTGCTTAAAATAAGCCCAATAAATAGTTAGGTTTATTTGAATGAATTTATTTTAATTAATTTATAAAAATAACTTATAAGTCAAAAAAACAATATTGATCTGCACCTAATTTTTTATTTTAACTTATAAATATTTTTCAACTTATAATCTGTTTAAAAATAAATGAATCCAAACTTGCTATTATATGCCAATGGAAACGGGGTGTTAGAGTTACTTTTTAGAGCCCGTTTGGATTAGTTTTAAGTTAGTCAAAATCAACTTAAAGTCCCTTTTCAGCTTTTGGACGTGTTTGCCTAATGCTAACTTTAAGCCAAAAATTTCTTAAAGTCAGTCAAAAATAAAAAGTTAGGATTCCTAATTTTTTTTTCCTAAGTGCTTAAAGTCATTTTCTTTGACCATAGAAATTACTTTTATATCCCTTATATTTTAACTAAATTCCCAAACTACCCTTTTTATTCTTTTAACCCTAAACTTCACATAATTTTCCTCATTTAAGCACTTTTATCCAAACACTCAACTACTTATTTATAAAAATAACTTTCAGCACTTTAAAATTCTAAAAACACTTACCCATCCAAACGGGCTCTTAATTGAAACACATTATTCTGTTCCTGCTAACTCTGCCAGCCAATTCCAGTATTGAACTACTGCAGGTAGTTTTCCGATCGGATCCCGGAGCCGAGTAGCAAATGGACTCTGATGAAGAGGTGAGAACGCGAATTCCATTCAAGGATAGGCCCGATTGGGCCGATGTAAAGCCCGTTCCGCAAGACGACGGGCCCTGCCCAGTGGCTCCCATAGCCTACACGGAAGACTTCTCTGAAACCATGGACTATTTCCGGGCAATCTACATAGCCGACGAGCGATCTCCACGCGCCCTCCATCTTACTGCTGAAGCTATTCAGCTAAACCCTGGAAATTACACTGTAAGTCTGTAACTGTGTTTGCATCTTCTTCTTTTTTCTCCAAAACTGCAATTACCTCTTTCAATCCTCTCATTTTCGTTTCCTTAATGCAGTATTTTGGTATATAATTGGAATTTTCGTGTATTCAAATGGAAAAATTGTACAGTTGGTGTAGAGTTCTAATTTGAGCTTAAAATGGAAGTTTGTGAGATAATAGGATTGGAATCCGTGTACTTCATTGATGCTCCACGAAGCTTTAACTGTATATCTAAGTCAATCTATACCTTTTTCTTTCACACACACACACACACACACACACACACACACAAACTATGTATGGACGCTCTTAGTGAGACACATGCATTTAGGGTTCGAGCCAGGAGCTGTTGTTCTTTGGGTTCTCTATATTAGTTTTTTCACATATACGTGTAAAGGCACAAATATATGGTGCACACTAGTGACATACATATAATGGTTCAGGCTCGAAGCTGTGGGTTATGCAGGATTCACAGTGGACCTGGCACTGATTTAAACTCCTAAATTTCATCTGTCTATATTTAACTGTGAAGCTTAATTTGGATGAACCCTTTGCTTGTCTTGGGGCATGGAGGTCGGAGGAGGGCTAGGATGTTTTGTAGACTAATTGTACTACAAATTTGTTAGTTAATGGTTAACTTTCATGTTTAGGTATGGCAATTCAGGCGTGTTGTCCTGGAGGCATTGGGTATTGATTTACAGGAAGAATTGAAGTTTGTTGATCGCATTGCTGGGGAGAACACAAAAAATTATCAAATTTGGTAAGTTAAAAATTCCACGCGGGTCCCTACTTAAGTAAAGGTGATGTAATGTAAATACGTTGTTGACAAGTGACTGATATCACCATTCCAAGGCTAATGGATATCACATGGAGGAACTGCTTTAAGCTGATGGGATTAGACAGTAGGTGAGCTTTCAACAATCAGATATACCATCATAACATATAAAAATCGATATGCAGAGACACTTGATTACTGAGTTCTGATTATCCATCATGTTCTAGAGGGGGGGGGGGGATCATGGCTTGGTGGTTAATTGGCCAGTTTAAGTTAGTGCCCTGTAAGTACATTCTTTTAGAAATGAAAATTAATGGTTCTAGCACAAGAGTGAATGGTCTTCTTTGGGTTGCGAGACAAGGTGATGCATCCACCTTTTCTATGAGATGTGCTTGTTTCAAAGAAATTGCAGATCTTTATGAAACATAGCTGATTTATATTCTTGGAGTAAATAAGGTTTTTAATAAACAATCACTGGAGAAATATCACTGTGTAAACTGTTTTCCGCACAAGTTGTCAGCATGGGAAGCCCAAATTTTATAGATAACCATTGGGACTGGGAAAGCTCATTGACAAGGAAATCTTGGTTATCAAAGATTATTAAACTCACTCATCTTGCAATGGGTCTCAGGTTCTTGAATGCTGTAACCCTTGAGTTAGTACACTGCCTTGGCATCACTTGAAACTTTATTGAATAGTGATTATGAGTAAATGTATGGATTCTTTCGGTGGGTGTTAAAATTCACAGCTGGGCCCTGGCTATACCATTTTAACAGATTTTTCGATGAGATGACATGAATAATCATAACCTAGGATTTTTGTTCAATAAGCCATCTTCCTTCCCACTAGGGACATATAATCTATGCCAAACTTCCTGAATTTTTTCTTGCCCAGCAGTTTATATAATCAAGAGAAAGGGTTTTAAGGTTGTAAAGTATTGCTCCACCTATATTCCTTAGTGACATCAAGATACTAACAAGGTATTAAGGTGTTGCAAAGATGATAATTCTTTGTTTGAATTTCTTGGCTATACATAATTTTGACTTGGGGAAAGCAGAAAATGTGTTATTAGTCTCAACAAAAATGTGTGACATTTAATAATATGCATAGACGAGTTTCCCCTATCCCCTTACCATCACCATGTTCAATCGTTTTTACTGTGTGTGTTTAGAATGATCCCGTTTGGCGCGGAACAAATTCAAAGTAGTTGTTATAAGCATTATGGAATGTTCTATAAATAAGCAATTCTGTGTTTGGATAGAAGTGTTGAATTCGATAGTAAGCAGTTACTGTGTTTGGTAAAAAGTGTGGATAATCACTCTTTTTGTCAAAAAGACTAGAATATCCTTAAAGTTATATACCAAAAAAAATTCTACAAGGAGAATGACGAATAATGGAAATGGGATGGAGAGAGAGTTAAAGGTTTTTGTTTCAAAAAATGTATTACAAGCATTATAAAAAATATTAGGGATAAAATAATATAAACTTGGTAAATAGAAGTGCTTATATAAGCTGATAAGTCGCAAGTTGGGAGTTCAACTTATGATATTTGGTCGATGTTGGTTTATAAATACTTGCAGATAAGACAAAAGGTGCTTATAAGCTGGGTTGAACGCATTATAAGATTATTCAAACACCCTCAATATCCTTTAAAGATAAGTAGAAAGTGAGAGTTTTTGCTTGTTCCATTGTGCTTGGATGAAATGACCATTCTTTGGCAGCTTTGGATGCTAAGCTGAACGGGGTCTAAGCTATCATGCTTGGCTTGACCTTGACTTACTATTCTAGCTCTTAATATGGTTTCGCTTGGTCAGCCAACCAAGGCTCATAATTGTATTTCTTCTCAAAAGCTAAACCTTGAGTTTAAATTTGTTCTTTGTTTTTTTAAATATATTTTTAAAGTTAATTTGTGAAAAGTACCATTCTCCCGTGTTGATTGTCTTTTTCAATTTTAAAATGGCCCACATGTTTTTCACTTTTGTAACAAATTCTTGTGACCTATGTACACTTGCATGTTGTCCATGTCTCAATATTTGCTAGGTGTTTTATAGCCTATGACTTTCTTTTACTCTTTTCAGTACCTATGTGTCTGCATATTATACTTGACTCCATTATACCTTGACAGAAAAAGGGAAGTTTTTCCTCCATAAGTTATTCTTTATCTGTTGAATTCTTTATTTGTATTTAATTGTAAATATGGGTACGATAGTCGGAATTCTTCATTGTAGAAATTTACAGGCATCATAGACGGTGGCTTGCTGAGAAGCTGGGAGCTGATGCTGTGACAAATGAGCTGGAATTCACCAAGAAAATATTTTCTCAGGATGCAAAGAATTATCATGCCTGGTCCCATAGGCAGGTTGTCTTTCTGTCCCTATTTTTTGTTTCGAAAAAGTAATGACATTGCCTGTTTGGAAAAGCTCTTTTGCATGAGTCGTGTTTCATGGTACTAAAATCATGTTTTAGATTACAAGTTCATGAATTAAGTTTTGATTTGGGAGTAGAACTAGTTTTCTTGTGTTAAGTTCCTTATTTCCTTTACCCAAGGGTGTGGCCTAAACCTTGGTGATGCAGTTCTCAGGTACTAATACCTTTGTTGGTGGGAGGTAGCAGGTACCCCAATGGAATTGTCAAGCTGCAATTGTCAAGCTGCATGCAAGCTGGCCCAAACATTATTGTTATTAAAAATAGAAAAAAATCCTAATTTCCTTTTCCGAGTTACTTACCAAATCACTATCGTTGCTTTGACAATTAGCATATCAGTTTGCCAGCTATATATGTTGAGTAGTGTTACTATCTTCAAGAGCCAGAAGTGGCTGCCTCGGTGCTTGCATTGTAGTGTCGCTTAAACGAGACGAAGCGGTTAGGCCTGCGCTGTACATAGCTCATTGTTTAAGCACTTTACGTGAGCGCTTTACAACACCTATAAAAGCATAAACAATAGGGATGTGCCCCGTCAAAATTTTACTTAATCTCCACTTGCGAGCTTGCTTCTTCAGTTACTATACAATTTCAAATATACCTCAACGTCCATTTCCAGTCAAACCAAGACGACAAAAGTTAGAAAGACACCCGGAGTAATTAGCTTTTATCTAGGAGAATCTTACAGCTCAGTGATCTAATCTGGCACCTACGAGAGATGATATTGGATCATGCCTTTTATAACATTGGACTAGTATTTGCTTCTTTATTTCATTAGCAAACCAGAATACTGATCTTTTTTCCTATTTATTCAGTGGGTCCTTCAAGCACTTGGCGGATGGGAAGATGAGCTTGCCTATTGTCAAAAACTCCTTGAAGATGATATTTACAACAATTCTGCTTGGAATCAGGTAATGATTGAGTTTTTTTAGTGAGAATGATAGTAAATGAGGTTACAGAGAGCGACAAGATGTCGTCAGCTAACAGAATCAAAAGGTATAACAAAGAGATCTTCAAACACGGAGCATCTGCCAATCCCTTTGGAGGTTTGTTAAAACTATGCCAGAAAACTATTGTGATGCCAAGAAATCTGGATGCCGAGTTCCGTTTGGAATACTTGTGATACCCACAAGCCAAATAGAGCACAGAATTGGATGCATAATATTCTTCTATAGAACTTTAACTTCTTCACTTGCCCCAAACCCCTGAAGGTTTAATGAGAGAGGACTTAAATAACATCAGCATTCGCTGAGATTTTCAAGTAGCTTACTTCTAACAAATGTCTTATGCTTGCCTCATAAAAAAAAGTTTTATGCTTATTGCTTTAAATTGTTGAAAGGGTAAAAATCCTTTGTGAAGGAAGTGTAGCTCCTAACTTTACTTCTTTTCTTGTAGAGATACTTTGTCGTAACACGATCACCTCTACTAGGGGGCCTAGCGGCAATGAGGGAATTGGAAGTGAATTACACAGTTCAAGCCATCAGGGCTAGTCCAGAGAATGAAAGTCCTTGGAGGTATCTTCGTGGTCTTTACAAGAATGATACACAATCTCTAGTTGAGGATTCTCAAGTAGCATCAGTGCTTTTGGACGTCTTAACCTCCCAAAATAGTCATGTGCATGCTCTGAGTTTCTTGTTGGATCTTCTTTGTCATGGTTTTGAACCAAGCCAAGAATTGAAAAGTGCAGTAGATGTTCTTACTCCACAGTCATGCTCACCAGATTTTGAACTGACAGAGAGAATTTGTTCCATATTGGAACATGCTGATCCAATGAGAGTAAAATATTGGAATTGGCGCAAAAGCACAGTTCGGGTTCAATCAGCTGAGTGTCAGAATACAGATAGGTTGGCTAATTTGAGATGCAAGAATGACTTGTGAGAATATTGTACTGATGTTGTACGAATATACATACTTGTGAGAATATTGTGCTTCTCAAAAGAGATCACTGTCGTGACTTTTTGTACTGCCTTGAGTTTTGGCGCTGCTATGTTTCGTAAGTTTGGATTTGGATGCATAGCTTATTGATACTTTTGGTGACTTGAGAGACTTAAAATACTGGAGGGGGGCTGGTAACGTGTAGTTTACTACTACCTTCCATGTCGAGTTAGATCTTGAAAATTTTAGTAGGTGTACTTTATGAAGCATACATTAATGTGGATAGAGTTGTATTCTCCATCTTTACCAAAATAAAAAAAATAAAAAACTGAAGGTGGAAGAATACAACTCATCTCTATATAGGCTAAATTTTAGTTGAAACAACTTGAAAAGTTTAGTAATTAATGCAAAGATATTCTAATAGGATATTAATCAAAATATAACTTATGGGCCTCATCAAAGTTCTCTAATTTAGCCCTTCATACTCATCCTCCAGGCCTCCACAACAGAAAAAAGAAAATGAAATGCTTGGTCATGTGCATGCTCTGAGTTGACAAAGCAAATAGCATCAATCCAAAATATAGATAGCATGATATAACTTTCCCTTGATATGAAACCAAAACATGATCTTACTCCCTCCATGGATTGTAGGATAGTGAAGAGAACTGTACAAAATGTATCTAATTTTACAATATGTACTTTGCCAGTTTTTCATCTTCTCCACATCCTCCCACCAAACAAAACCGATGGATTTTTCTTTCCAGACCATCAAAAAGAAAGAAGCAGCATGGCCGTATATATGGCTGATACAAAATATGAGCTAAGAGCACAAAATTCGCTTATCGCTCAAAGTCAAAAATGACAATGTTATGGGAGAAATGACTGAGAAAACTGTGCCCTCACTGCAAAACTTGTTGAAAGGCCATCAAATGTCACTTTTTGGGTGTGGAAGATGGACTTGCCGCTTCTTTGAATGCGGATGGGCAGAGATCACTTACTGTACAGATTGCACAACGTGGTCTCAAAGGAGTACAAATGGTCTGACCAAACCCAACCTGTTTTTAAAATCAATGAAACCAAGTAAACTAAGCAATTAAACAAAAAGTGATTCACAGGGGAACATAAAAACAAACGGTTCAATATGTAGAAGCTAATAGTGTACTTCAGTGCAACCGTCTTAATATTCTTCTTGATTAAGATGCTGAAAAGTTTCAAGAAAGAAGAGATTCTTGAGATGGTCAGTTTCTCAAGATCGCACCAGCGTGAAACCAATTCAAGTAAACATGTTCAGCCTTTTGAGCTTTTAAAGATATGTTCCCTTGTCAGATATGTCGTTCCATGCTTTATGGAGCAGCACCTTTGTTTTTCCCCCCACCAAAGAATTTACAATGTGCACCTACGTTGATGGATTCTATAACTACATATCATGATCAGACACTGCAGAATTCATGCATAATTCTTTTTGCAGATTATGGATGCCTCTTGCTGATATAAGATAAAAAGAATCATTCAAGAATGTCTACCAGTTTTGAATACAAGTAGCTATACTTTACGTATGCAAGAAAAGTAGATCAGAGACATACCAAGAGAGGATTGATTGGCACCCATTCTTCCTTCGGAAGCCAAAGTTGCAAGGACTCCCTAGTCTCCTCGGGGGTTCTTGTTTTCTAACAAGAGCAAAGTAAGAAATCAAACGACGTAATGCATTGTGATAATTAGAGAATTTACAGATCCTAAGATACTGCAACTGTTTCTCAAATATATTGAATTCCTACACTACACCTAAATATGTTATTGTACCACAATTACTATTACCCAAAATGGTAAGAGAGTGCTCAATCAAAAAAACAACATACCCCAGTGTAATCTAACAAGTGGGGTTCTGGGAGGGTAGGATGTACTAAGACCTTAACCCCTACCTTTGTAGGATAGAGAGGTTGTTTCCGATAGACCCTTGGCTCAAACTCCACACCATAAGTCTGCTATTATAAAGGTAACCAATAATTATTTGAAAGCTAAAGCAAGGCAGAAGTTTAGAGTAGCTTCTATTTTCTTTTTTACCAAGGACTAAAATATATGTTATGCTTTCCTCAACAAATATGAATTTTAGTTTAAAATTAGAAAACAATAGCATCTAATCATATGAGAATCACACTCCTGACACATTAGATGTAGAGCCCATTTGGATTGACTTATAAGTTGCTTATAAGCTGGTTTCAGTTTTTTTGAATGTTTGACTGGCCAACTTAAAACCCATTTGTGCTTAAAATAAGCCTAAAAAAATAATTGGGTCTGTTTGGCTTAGCTTATCTAAAGCTGCTTATAAGCTGAAAAAGTCAAACAGGCACGTAGCCTCATTGTCATGGAAATCAAGAATACCTGCTTTGTTCCAGGACGTGATACCCATCCAAGCCGATTAGAAATACGATGCACATGAGTATCTACACATATCCCTTGAACGTTGTCCCATGCAACATTCATAACCTGAAGGAATAAATATCCAACTAGTTTACAAGTGAAAATGACAAGGAAATAGAGAAAAACATAACTTCCTTACTAGATGAGCCATCTTGGGACCAATTCCTGGGAGCAGAAGCAATTCTTCCAGAGAACTAGGGATGTCCCCTTTGTATTTTGATAGACAAATTTTTGCTACTTTTTTCAGGTTGCTAGCCTTTCGCGTGTAAAACCCCACCTGAAAGGGAAATGGTGTGCATATATCACCAATCAATGCTCAGAAAACTCTGAAACATGTTGATTAAAGGTGCTTAATGTTCTTAATTGTTTCTTGCATTTCAGCTGATCAGGGTCTAACAAAAACATTATAGCATGCAAGTAATTGGCATAAAAGAAGGCATACTGGATATATCAAACTCTTGATTGTTTCTTCATTTGCTGAGTCAATGGCATCTGCAGAAAGCAAGCCATTTTGAAGAAGACGCTGGATAGCTCCTGTTGATAATAAGTCCTCAATGAATACAAGTATAATAAAGGAATTCCATGCCAGATAACCAGGGCTTTACTTCTACCAAAACATGATGTAGTAATGAGAACACGTGATAATTTAGCACTTTCAACTCAAAAATCATGTATTTTATTTTTGGACATGAGTTCTGAGAGTTTTCAAGTTACAAATGAGCATTTGATAGAAAAATTCACCATATAAGGTCACGGGGATATCACCTTACAGGAATGCTAAAATTTAGAGGACAAAGACAATGACAACGACCAGATTTTGAATTTAAGATATAGTAATCAGTGGAATAAGAAGTATCTTAGACAGAATCAATTCGAAATGTTAGGCACAATATAACTAGGATTAGCAACTTCGAGTTGAAAAGCAAAATTGAGTACAGAATCAGTAAGAGAAATTTCAAATTAGAAGCTTAGCAACTTCAGAACTTACCATGATTAACTTGATCTTTGGTCTGGCTTGACAAGAGTGATGATACAAGGACTGCAAATCTTCTTTCCTGATAAAAACATGAGGTGTCAAAATTAACAACAAAGTCAAGATGAAGCATCCAGAAGTCATCAATAATTCAAGAGTTATCCACCAAAGGGTCAGCAAGGAATACAACCTGTCAAACCTGAATGGATGTAATACCCATTCACAATCAACAACTAGAAGAACTGTCAAAAACATCTAAGCATACAACAACAACAACCCAGTGAAATCCCACAACATGGGGTCTGGGGAGGGTAGAATGTACGCAGACCTTACTCCTACCAAGGTAGGACGGCTGTTTCCTGGAGACCCTCGGCTCAGTAAAAGCATAAATGCATAAAAAAATGTTAGATAAGAATAGAAAATTAAAAGCTTTATGAGAAAAACAACAAACAAATAACGAATAAATGACAAATAAATACAAATAAATAAAGACTAATAACAAATAACGATTAAATAAATAATGAAAGCGTCACAGGTAAAAAAAAAAAAAAAAAAAAAAAAAAAAAAAAACATCTAAGCATCTTCAACTGAAAAATAGTTTGATTATAATACCTTCCTAAACTAGGCAACACTGAATTAGTAGGATATTAGTTGAAGACCTTGTATGTTTCGCTGAATTTCTTTCACCACAACTGTTTTTGCCTTTCCTGCGGTTAAATATTACCTTTTATGGAGTAATAAACATGGATAATCCTCTAGATTGCTGAAATTATGCACCTCCCAGCTTAGGGAGATACACTACTGACAACACTCCTTCAATTTAGTTCCATGGTATATGTGACCCATGAAGTTTTGGAAGTAGTTAGTCAAAAGGAGGCCAGAGGTTGCTAATGTCACATGAAAGAAAGGCTCAAATCTACCCTTCCCGATGCAACTTCCTTTTTTCTCTTTTCCATGTCCTTTTCGTCCTTATCTCTAGAGAGTAACATTGTTTCTATACTCATTGGAGGTGTAAAGTGTAAACATTGTTTCTTCTCTTGAGTTAACATTTTGATCTGTAGTAATCACATCCAACCCTAAGTGAGTTGTTTAAGGGTCTGGGAGTCATTCTAGAACTTTCTTTCTTTATTAACAATCTTTTTCATTTTTTTTAAGAAATATTGTGAAGTGTTCACAGCTTTCCGCCGGAAACTTGTCCCTTTTCCCTCCTCAAGCCATTACTTAATCCTTGCTGACACTGGAAGCTTTCTTACCCAGCAATTACCTACTCTTTTCACTCTCAAACCCCACAGATTTGAGTCCTGAAATTTGTCCCACCATCATAGATATGCTTTTGAGTTCAATTAGTGCAAAAATAAAAATAAAAAATCATCACCTTGGCAGGAAGTGAACTCCCAGCTTTCTCACAACCCATAGAGTCTACAGGTGCATCTTCTGCGGATCTCATCTTGCGGATTCCTTCAAGGACTTTTTCCCAGTTTGAAGGTGGTTGTAGTGGATCAGATAGACTGAAGCCTTTGATTTCTGTCCTTTAACAGACCTTAGCTTAGTGATATGGTTAAACAAAACAAAGGGCCCACTGGCTCAACATAATGTTGAGTTCCACACAAAGGTGCTTCAAGTCCTCTTTATTTCAAACTAACAACGGTAAGATATAAACCAAAAAGAAACCTCGGTATTAGCAAACCACAGCAAGATAATAACAGAATTCTTTTACTCAGAAAGAGTGGTGGAAGATGGTTCCAGCTTGCATATGGTGGACAATTTGGAAAGAGAGGAATGCAAGATGTTTTGAAGGCAAGAGCAGTTCAATCCAGAAGATCAAGGGTTCTTAAATTATCTTTTTTTATTTTTGGTGTAAAGAACAGTTAATAGATGATGCAGAACCATTACTAGACTTTTTGGTCTCTTTGTAAGTTTTTGTCAAGGGCTGTAATTTTAGATATGATATACCATCCCTTTTTTGGGTTGCTGATGAATATAACATGTTAACATCTTTTAAAAAAGAAAAACAGAATTTTATAAAAGCATCAAATAAATCTCATTAATTCAAGACAAAGGCTAATTCTCTAGTCACCTAAGAGTGTCTAGAAAGATGAACTGAAGCAAAGAACTCTTCCCCTTTTCTTCTTCATTCACTTTGGCAGTACAAAAATTACAATCACACATTATTAACGTGTCAATTGAGGACTTAAATTCCGAATAATTGAAGTAATGAAACCAATGACTGACACAATTGCTTATCCAACGAATTGGACTCTTCCACTGAAAATTATAGCCATAGACCAGCAGATTTGTCAAGCTAGTTGGCAGAGAAATAGTTTTGCGGTTTTAACTATCCAGACTTAAGCTTTTGATCTACTAGACAGCCATTTGAAGAATCTATATACATGTCTAGTTGGGTTTTCAAAGCTTAATCAATTTGTGAGTATTGTTTCAAGAGAAGTAGATTAAATTTAGGTTGATAGTTTGTGAATGTGATATTAGGTTAGAGGTAAGATCTGTTTGAATTTTTTATCCTAGAGATGGAGGTTTGTTACATCCAGAAAAAAAAAACTCTGCAGTGACACGAAGGAAAGAAAATTTGAGATAGACTAGTACGATCTTTCGAACCTTTGATTAAGAAGAAAAAAGATATCTTGCAGGTTTAATACTTATCCCTTAGGTGACAAGTTTGTTCCTTTTCTTTAAGTTCATATTCACATTACCGCCTAAATCCTATTTGCACAATTCTTGGCAGTTAAATCAACATCTCTTTCCCATGTATCCATAGCTATATATTTTCCAACTTCAGAAACAATAATGAGAACCTCCAGATTACCTCATTTACCTGTTTGCGTCAACTGGGATAGGGCTTGTTCTCCTGACAAATGCACAGTTTTGGAAGGTGCTGCACAAAGTAAAAAATGATTGGCAAAATGGATGAAGAACAAGGAAATTAGGAAGTCCAAATGCAGATGGACAGGAACGTAAAATAGCAGAGCTGCAAAGGTGACTGAAAGCTTGTAACTGTGACAGAGTTCTATACCATTCAAGCATCATAAAAACATGAAAGAGAAATGGCAATAACATAGAAGACTCTACCTTCTTTCTAACCCTATCATATAAAAAAAAGGCCTTCACTTGCTGACAAAACAAGTGCTTATACTTTCATCACTTATTTTTCTTTTTTTGAGTAGGCATGCACACATTTTATATCTTAGAAATTAGTTAGTCAACAAATGATCAGTATTTTTAAGGCTGTCATGGCATTAGATGTGCCATTAGAAAGTCACAGATATAGATCTTCAATTACTAATAAGCCTTTGATTAAATGATTTGCAAACAATGGGTCGTGTACTTCCTCTCTTTTACACAACATAGTTTCTACATGCCTTAATCATACGCTTTTCCTTTCCTTTCATATAACCTTGGTTAATACACAAGGAAGTCAAAGTGATTAGTTAGGTTCCTCGTGACTAATGCTTCAATGTAAAAATAACAGACATATGACGGGTTGTAAGGACTCCATCACATCTACTACTTCAATTAGTCATCTCCTATCACTTTGCTGTTTCTCCATTGATATCTTTTCTAAATTATCCTTCTTTGATTTGCAAAAGTTAGTTCAAGTCAAGTCATGCAATATTTTGGGTCTCACTAACTCAATCTTGAAGGAAATTTTCTTCTTGAGTCAATAAACGAATACCTATGCTAACATTTTTTTAGCACTAGATAACTACAGAACTTGGATATTCTGTATTTTCCCTTTTTTTTTCAACAATCACTTTATCTAATTAAAGTTCTTCATGAAGTTGTATGTTTTTAGTCTTGTGCTTGGATAAAAACTTCTACAAAAATCATGTTTAAACTTCATCTAATCATGCAAAAGTTTTGATCCAATCGCATTCATTCATTTAATCACAAACTATAGCACTGATTGTCAAATTTATTGTATGTGTGCCCCGTAGAATGGGGTTAGGCAAGAATATTAAGTCCAGAAATAATCAAGCTTAACAAGGTAAAAGGTGCTACTTTCCAGGCACAAGGATACAAGCAGCAAGTTAATAAAGGTTAGCAAGCTACTAAAATAGCAAAGTTTGTTGGTCATTGCCCTTGTCAGCTTGGCAAATAATATTGTGCTTTTGATTAGGGACCGCTAGGCAAACTATTGTCAATGTATTGATGGTGATAAGAATAGTTATGGAGTCAAAATGAAGATCTGAGACTTACTTGACTGGGAATGTGTAACGCCCTTCGAATAGGAAAATTCCTCTATATCAGGCAGTCTAACAAACTGCAAAAGCCAAAAAAAAGATCAGAAAATTCTCTTTCCTTTTGTGTCACTGAAAAGCCAAATGATCAAATTACCTTAAAGAACTCAAATGATCAAAGCAAAGAAGTATCTTGAGTTGATTAAGATTTTAATCAGTTCGTTAGATGCATTATCAGACAATGAATTTGGATGCTAAAAGTTCTGAAAGTCTATTCCCTCTGTAAATACACTTAAATACAGGGGATCTTCACACAAATAGCCAGGAAGATTTACTGCTTATTCTAGCCAGTACACACATCTTATAGAATTACACACGAGTATACACATATTATGCATGGATTCTACACATATATTATACATCTACTGCCTATTTTAAGTTTACAACCATTTCAAGCCAAAAGTAATAAAGATGTAGGACTATCATACTTTCTTGCCAGAAGATTCTTCCTTGACCTCTTTGGCTATGACTTCCACAGTATTTTTAACTCTCTTTTTCCGGATGAAAACACGAAGTTCAGGAACGGAGCTTCCACCTGAGCCATCAGAACCTGAACATAAAACTTCAATATTACTGAAAAAATTTCAACAATGGCTGAAATCCCCCACCCCCACCCCCTCAAAAAAGTTACCCCTTTTTATTATTCAATGCATACGTGCAACAGCTTTAAAGAAGTAATTCAAAAATAGCTTCTTTATTATTTGTCTGACCTGGGTTTTTCTGAGAAGGGGTTTCTTGGTTAAGGGAACTTCGAGTTCTTCGCATTTTGGCGGAGGAAATGGTTTGAATTGGAAGTGGGATTGAGGGAAGAAGCGCAGTGTTTCTGAGAAGAGAGGGGGACATTTTGATTAAAACCAAACCATACTTTCGTTTCTTGATTCTTGGACTCTGCTCCAAATATTAAAAAAAAAGAAGCTCAATGTTAAATACCTTAATTATTGGTTAATTTAGTTAAATAATAAATACCTTAATTGACATCTAAATTGTTAA
The DNA here is from genome assembly GCF_947179165.1 of Solanum dulcamara. NCBI lineage: Eukaryota > Viridiplantae > Streptophyta > Magnoliopsida > Solanales > Solanaceae > Solanum > Solanum dulcamara. The sequence goes on from NC_077244.1 coordinate 73,535,847, forward strand.
GATAGTAAGAGAGAGACAAAACAAAGTCATGTCAAGTATCATGAACAATGAAATTTCAATGGGTGAAAGATAAAACAAACTAGTTAGTTTTAATCTATAATATAAATACAAAAGTATAGTTAATGGGGTGCAAATATAGCTTATTTTTAAACTAAAGAGAAAAATATAATATTTTCCTATTATGTAAATTAGTAATCTAAAATAATAAAAATAAAGAGTAGTGTATATAAGTTAAACTACAATACCTAGATATATAAATTTATTATTATTCATATATATATAAATGAATTAAGAGAAAATGATCAAAATGGTAGCGATGTGTTGGAGTTATTTTGTTTTAGTTGATGGATTAATAGATCTTAAAGTATGTAACAAAGTGATTACTCCAAAATGTAACATAAATTTGACAAAAAGATTGATAAATATTAGAATGTTAGAGCAAATTGTTCACTTTTATACCTACTTTAGAATGTTAGTGATTTATAAGTTGTATTTAATTTTTTTGAGTGACTAATTTAAAATTATTTTATATTTAAAATAAGCTTTAATAAATAATTGAGTTTATTTAAATAAATTTATTTTAAATAACTTATAATTTGAAAACTGTATATAATTCTTTTTTAAAATAAGCAAGTGATATATCAAGGGCCAAAATAATGCAACTTCAATACATCAGGGATCATTTCGATCATTCTTCTTTTAGAATTTTCGAAACATTGACCCCTCAAAGTTTCTGTTTTTTCAAAGTGTCCACTCCCTTTGTTCTTCTTCTTGATTGCCAAACTTGCTGCGGAGTAAGGAAGCAGCTAAAGCCATGACAGTAGCAGCAGGATTTGGATACGCTTTGTTAGCTCTTGGCCCTTCTCTCTCCCTCTTCATTGCTCTTATCTCTAAAAAACCCTTCTTGATTCTCACACTTCTTTCAAGGTAAACTTCCAATTCACGGTTACTTTTTTCGAAAATTTCTTCAAATTCACAAAAAAATCCATCTGATTACAGTTATTGAAAAATTGGGTGCTTATAGTTTATTTATTTGTGGCAAGTTTGGTGGTTTTTTTTTCTTTGATGGGTGTGACTTGGTCATTATAAAATGGGGGCATATTGTTGTCATTTATTACTTAAAGATTGTATTTTTTGGTTACTGGGTTTGATTGGTTTGTTTCACGTGAGTTGAGGATTTATCGGAAACAATCTTTCTACTTTCAAAAGGTAGGTAGGGGCAACGCTGTGTATACGCTAACCTCCCCAGAGCCCACTTGTGAGATTACACTAGGTATGTTGTTGTTGGATGTGATTGGTTTATGGTAAATGCTGACATATAGTTGTCATTCTTTGTTCATTTGATTATAGTAGGAAACCCCTTTGTTGCTCAATAACTTTACTAAAGGTGACTATATGAACTACTACTGTTGTTACATTTTCATCATAATGTTTTCTTCTGCTGTAATCAGCTTGGTGTTTGTCAATCATGCTGTGGTTTGTGTTGCGTTGTACTAGTATAGTCAACTTATGATTGTTCTATGTGTGTAATTTTTTCTTTCTTTCTACTTTGCAAGTACATTGGTATGGCTTATGAGTCTGATAGTAATGTCAGCACTTTGGAGGGCTTTCCTTCCACTGAAAACCACAGCATGGTGGCCATATACAATCCTCATACTCACTTCTGTTGGTTTCCAAGAAGGGCTTCGTATTCTCTTCTGGAAAGTTTACAAGTAAGTCGGCCCACAACTAATGTCGTGTGTACACTTTTCTGTTTGCATTGGTTGAAACAGTTATAACTGAGTGAAATTCACAGATGATATAGATATCACTATAACCAATTAGTTTATTTGCAGAAAATTTGTGTGAAGAGTAGATATGGAAAATAAAATAAAGATGACTTGACCTCTTTTGAATTACTTGTTGATTTCCCAAAAAAATTGGAGTTTTCATACACATGATTTTTTTCCAAAGTATACGCATGATTGATATGCTACGAAAATGTAAAGGGTTTACATATGTGTTGAACTCAATACAATTTCCAGTGAAATAGATTATCAAAGTGACTCTTTCCTAATTATGTTATGAAAATGTGAAGGACTCACATAGGTATTCAACTCATATAATTTCCAGGGCAAGAGGTCATCAAAGTGGTGCTCTCTAGATTATACTATGAAAATGTGAAGGGACGACTTGCATACGTATTAAACTCATAGAATTTCCAGTGCAAAATGTCATAAACGTGACGATCTCCAAAATTAGAGGCATTATTTATCCCCAACAGACCTTGTGTTTTGCTACTACATGATTGTAGATACTTGCACGCAATTGCGCCAATTGACCACACAGAGAAAGCCAAGATGAGATATATCATTACTTTGATAATCATCTGAAGTAGCCTTTGACATATAGAGCCAATTCTCGTATTTCAACTAACATAGTTTCTCATGGAACTGCTTGGGTAAAGAGTATGTTGAAGCCAAATGAAGTAAATTACATGCACAAATGAATAAACATAGCTTTATTAAGATGTAAACATTCTTTTTCATGAGTAGTGGATAGTCTATGTTTCCTTGCTATACTATGCTGACTTGGTGTATAGCCACTTTTTTGATACCCTGCCGGCCCTTCTGTCTAGGATATATGTCGTGCTTTCCATGTTGGAAATGATGTGTGGTTACGAAAACTAGTATATGAGGAATGTAAATTTATTTATCAGATATATTGTGAAACTTATTTTTCTAATAAAAAGTTGGTAGAACATCCTATCTGCTTATATTTACCTGGACTAGACCTCAACAAGAAATCTATCCTTCTGCTCATTCCCTCTCTTCGTTGCCTTTTTTTTCTTCAGCAGAGCTCCTCTATTTGTTGCATCATTGCTTGACATGGTTTACATTTTTCATTTGAAAATTTGTTGCTGATTTTGCTTGGTTATAACTGTCACCTCAAAAGAATGGTTATGATTTGTTGCGAAGAGCTTTTATGACTTACAGTACCTTTATCCTGCTCTATATGTAGAATTTACCCTTAACTTTGTATTCCATGTTTGTGTTATGTCAGGAAGCTGGAGGATATATTGGACGCATTTGCTGACAGAGTCTCTAAACCTCGCCTCTTTATGACGGACAAGATGCAAATTGCTCTTGGTAGAATACTGAACATATTCACTACATGTCTTTTAAATTCTAGTATTTAGTCTTGATACTTTTTCCATCTCCCTGTAGAATTTTATTTGTTATAGTTTTCTTTTTTCACTAAGGTACCTTAATGGGGAGGCTAGGAAAAATGAGTGTGGAAGACTTTTCACAATGACCTGAAAACCCCTAGGGCCTAGCCTTAACCCAACCCAATAAGCGGGAAAATAAAAAAGTGGAAGCAGCTCGCCTACCCATTGGGAGTATACCTTTTTGTTGCAAAACATGTTACATTTTAGTTTCAGAGTATGCAACAGAGCAGCAAGCTCGTACTGAAGTGTGGACAATAGATAGAGAGAGAGAAGGAGAGCATGTGAGAGGCGAAAAGGACAAAAATTGGTCTAACAAAACAGCAATCCTTAGATCGAAAACAGGAAAAGAAGAGATGAGATCATATCCCATGGAATTAGTCGAGGTATGCAAAAGTTGGCCCGGATACCACGGTCATCAAAAAAAAAAAAAGAGATGAGATCGTAGAGAGAACATAGATACTTCCAGGGCTATGTACGACCATTGGAGCTACCATTGCATATTATTCATTGGCTGCTTCTAAGAGTTCACTGTTGACGACATATTTTAACATTAAAAATGAATATCATATAACTAAAGATACCATAGCACCATACAACTTCTAAACCCTCTTTTCAGCTCTGCACTTAATGAATTGATCTTCTCCAGTGGAAACAGAATTGAACAGGGAAATCCTAAGCATATTTAACGGAAACTAAAAAGGAACATGCGGATAACTGTTGCCTCACTTATGCAACTTTTAGATCTAATTGATTGACAAGTTGAGAATAATTTGGTAATAACTAAATAATCTTGATGGTTTCTGTTGTTATACAGATCAAAAGGATTCTAAAAATATCACGAAAACACTTCTGACTATAGGAAACTTGAAGATGCTGTTAGTTGCACTCTCTATATTGGACTGATGCAATTGAAGTTCTGTTCCACGATAGGCAGGGAAAGGAGGGACTTAGTAGCTGAAATTGATGTGCTGGTTTCATTTAACTAGTGTAAAATGGACCAAGAGACTGTCAGTTAGAAAGGAGTTGAAAGTTGAAGAAGGACAATAAGGCATTGGGTTATTGATAGAGGAAAGGCACGTTCAATAAGATTGGGATGGAAAAGGCTAACTTTTAGTGGTTGGCATGACTGTGAGGTTTAAGTTTTAACTGCTCTTTCTTTTTTCTGAAGGTTTAGATGTTTCTAATCTGACTGTTATATGAGCTACTTCTACTAGATGGTACAAATATCGGAGTGTGAAAATAAAAAGATAAAGTAGTTTTCTTTACAAACTACCCTTCAGTTTGCTCTAGATAAATAACCCTCTTTACCATTTAAACTGACAATTAGAGGTTCTATTAATTAGAATAAGCATTTTTAAGGGTCATTGTTATTCATTATGATTCTGAATCTGCCGAGACGACAAAATAGTGCTGCGCACCGTGATGCTATTTGCAAGTGGGTGCTTAATCTGGGGTACTATTACTGTTTGTACCCCTTTCCAGCTCCAAGTTGTTTCAACTTTCGAATATTATTTTGGTCTTCCCTTTTTTGGTGAAGGCAAATATGAATTACCTTTCTGCTATTAGATATCTAGTGTAGTTTCTGATATTCTTTCCGTTGATCTGTCTTTAATATCTGATATGTGTTGCATGCAGCTGGGGGTTTGGGACATGGTGTGGCTCATGCTGTGTTTTTTTGCCTTGGCCTTTTGACACCTGCATTTGGACCAGCGACATATTATGTAGAGAAATGCTCAAAGATACCCTTCTTTCTTGTTTCTGGTAAGGGAAGTCTTCTATTTCTATATGTGAAATATTTTGAGCACCAACCCAAAAATTTGAGGCAGTGAATGGAGTAACTTAGGACCATTATAAACTTCTTTCGATATCCTTAGGGACTATTGTAATCTTTAACACCAACACACACATGTGTAACCCAGTTATAGGGTATACACGTGGACTTGGACATTTTTTCATTTTATATTTCATATTTATTTTGTTTATTTTTGAAGTAGATTAAAGAGTGGACTTGTAGTAGAGAGAGAGTAGTCTCAACAAGTTGAAGAGTGGGCCTGGAGTACAGAGATAAAAAGAGAGTAGGCTCAACAGGCTAAAGAGTGGAAATGGAGTAGAGAGATAGAGAGAGTAGGCTCCTTAGGCTGAAGAGTCGATCAAGAGAAAAGTTAGTGACTCAATATGCTGTATTGGGAACGAGAAGTCTAGAGCTGTTTGATAGCCTAAGTTGAGATGTAAAAGCCTATAGAGATAAAAACAAGTAGAAATAAAGTGTGTGAGACAATGTGACAACGAGCTTACCTAAAATTTTCGGTTCCCTTTTCTTGGGGCTGCCACTACTGTTTAACTTAGAAATATAGTGTAAAGTGTAGTGTGCATTTCCATGGTGTTTTTTGATACCTATATGGTTATGCAGTCCTATAACACTATTTTGGCATTTTTAATTGCAGCAAATATAGCGCTTGCATTTGCTACGATCCACACTTTCTCCATGGTTATTGCGTTCAGTGGATATGAAGAAGGAAACAAAGTGGACCAGTGTTTTGCTCCTGTTGTTCACGTAATTGCTGGCATGTTGGTAAGTATCTAGATTGTCTGATTTCCATCTTGTCTACTTGTGTATATGAAATAGTACTTTTTAGATTGTTGTACTGCGTTTTAACTGGAAATACTGTTCAATTTACCAAAAAAGCTCTCTTGGTTTTGTCAATCTAGCTTCTACTTTCTGGGAGAAGTACTCAATTGAACATAATAAGTTCTGTACTCAAACATTTGAGAGGAATATATAGGTACAAAATCGTTTTTGTGTGCTCGTAAATTACAATAATCTCCAGTCAAAAAATTTCTTAAACCTTTTTGAATGACTTCTCTTTACATAAGGTAGCATCTACTAAGTGCTTACCAGTACAAATTAGAAAAGAGCATTGGACCTACATGAACCACCGGTGAGTGAAAAACCTTCCATGCTGATGCACCGCTCCCACCCACCCCGAAAGGAAAACTAAAGAAGATCAAATACCTGAATTTTTTTCAGGTTGAACATGATAGGTGGAATTTTTTTTATAACTGAGAAATCAAATCCGAATCCATGACATGCATCTAACTCACATATCACGTGTCATGCTCTAACCACTAAATCAAAGCCCTTGGGGCCATGATATGTGCAGAATGTTTAACTCATGATTTGTCCAATTCATTGAATCCATTGTTTGGAGTTTGAAGTAAAAATATGACACTAAATATTATGAACTTTCTTGATACCACCTTCATCCAGCAGATATAAGGTGCAGCTAGAACTCAGGCGTAAGAACTATAGCAGTAGCCTCGTGGCTGGATAATACAGATTAGGTGCAGAACTGCGAGATGATAGCAGCCTCCAGCTAGAAATGGAGAGAGATAGCTAGCAAAGTAAAGCTGAAGGGATTAATAGCTTTAGCTTCTTGGCATAGAAAACCAAGAAAGTCTGAGACTGTATACGTTATTTGAGGCTATTTAAGAGAAGCTTAGTGTTTTACTAATGAAACGTAGTGAAATGCTGCTACCCTTGGTAACCACATGATTGCGTATGCATACTTGAAGAGGGCACACTAAACCTGTAGAGAAAACCAACTACTGAACTGAATGATATTAGGGATCTGGTAACCAACACTTTCCTACATGAATCTGCTAATTGTTTAGCATGAGATCAATATCGAAGCAGATAATTCTAGCAATTGGTGTGGCTTCTGAATTTTTTCGGGTTAAAATGTCCATAGTCGATCATAACAGGTTATTTACATTCTTGGTTACTGAGAGTTGTAGTTTTTACATTTTTCATGTGCGAATATCTTTAGCAAGAGAGAATTCGAAACAGGAACTGCCATGACTGGCTCACTTTTCATATCCTGATTCCTCAGGTAGTACAAGATCTCCAAAAGAGGTCCATTTCTTCTTTTTTTTCCTCTTGAAATCAATCACTTGACCATACAATTCAATGTCAGTTACTGATTTTATTTAATGTACAGATGATCGAGTTTAATAATTACGCTGAACTTTGTAGATTTACTGTTTTGAAGAAAGAATTGAGCAATGTCGAGTGAATTTTGATTAAACGGCGTTTTGAGGATCACTCTTGCTAACCTGGTTTGTTTTCAGACACTGGCAAATCTTGCATTTGGAGGCTGCATGATTGGCATTCCACTTCTCTATTGTGTAGCAATTGTGACTTTGGTACATTGCGGAAAGACGGCATGGAGGAGATTGATAGAAAGCAGGGAAGGAAGCTTTAGCAATAGCCAGTAAGCAAGAAAGCGTTTGCTTTAGGCCTCCAAAATATTTCATACTGAAGTAGTGAAGTTTACGATTTTCTTTTGACGAAATACATACACAGACACTCAAACTTTGACGTAATTTTCATTTTAACACCAAATCTTTGCTTTGTACCTATTGAACACCTAATATTGCAAAAAAAATAAATGTTTTTATTCAACACTCCCAGCTGATGTGGGGCAGAATATGTTTCTCACTTATATTGATTGAGGGCGTAAAATGACAAAATTTGGACTGGGTTTTCTTGTTCAAAGACGCCGGATCTTTTGATAAAATGTCCCTAACCTATTAAATTTAGCTAAGAAATACGCTCATTCCACCGATTGGACCAAATTCAAGGCAAAAAATAAATAGTGAGGCAATTATACAATAAATAGCGAAATGACAAATATTTAATGGTTATTATGTATTTAAGTTATAGTTTTGGTTAATTATTAAACACGGCCATAGTTTAATCAAATTTTGCTATTTAATTTGTATAATTTGGTTCCTAATTGTTTAAATTCAGAATTTGTTTAATTCGATTCATAATTGTATAATTCGGAATTTGTATATGCTTATCCTAGCTATTTGTATACGATTTGTTGATACATTTAATTTGTATGAGTTATGAAAATTTCATAACTGTATAAATTAAGAATTTGCATATAATTATCTTGTTTGTATATATGATTTATTGATATATTTGATTTGTATAAATTCTGAAAAATTCTTAAATGTATAAATTGTATATACTTATCATGTTTGTATATTGGCTAGCGAAATATACAGACGAAAATATTCATAGCAAACAAAACTATAGTTATGGGGCGTAATTAGTCAAACTATAGCTAAGGAGCATAATTAAAATACTCATAGTATCTATGTTTGAAATTTCCTCCAATTAAAAACCAAATAATTGTTGTTAAGTTAATCTTTTTCCAGCCAGTTAAGGGAAGAAGAAGGGAGAAACTTCTAATAGGAAAGCATGATTTTCTATTTATTGTTGTGTGGGATTTAAAGTTACTTTCTTTAGGGAAAATTACCCTTTTACACATAATATGATGCTATATTTACTTTTATTCCCTTCTACACCAAAAAATTTCCAAATTCCCTCTTTTTCCTTTCTCTCTCTATACCTCACTGATACATCCGCCTCTTCCTTCATCCTCGCCCTAATTTGCTCTAGTTAATTTGATACTCTTCAACCGTTAATCAATTTCAAGGTTCCAACTAAGGTATATTTTAATCTTTCCTTATATGGAATTTCACTTCATCCTCATTCAATCTGATTTCTCCTAAAATTTGTATATTTTGATTTCTTCTGAAAATCTTTGAAAAATTTTCTAAATTTTTATCATTTGCTTTCTTCTGTAAATCTTTCTATTTTTGTTTCTCATACCTTCAATGATACATATGGAATCCGTTCATGGTCTCAAACAGTCCAATAAAAATTAAGGAATTCTTGTTTCTCCTGGTTCTGATTCGTCTTGGGAAGGTTACGACGAGGTTAGATCCAAACATCATAACGATCCAGCAGTGATGAATAAGCTACGTGAAAAATTGAAGTCGAAAGCTACAGTTAAACATGCACCCAAAGAAATAGACAACAAGATTGAAGGGGTTACAACACGCCCTAATCTCCCAAAGGTATGGGTTCAATTAAGTTTTTTGTTTTAGAATGAAAATTTTGTGAAGGTTTTAATGATTCTGATACATATCATTTATGTATCAGATACATAGTGTCTTTTTAAAAGGAATTTTTTTGGAGATTTACTATTTCTGATACATCATGTTTAAGTGTTAGTTTTTGTTGTTTTAAGTTTTAATGATTCTGATACATATACATTTATGTATCAGATACATAATATCTTTTTCAAATGCAATTTTTTGGAGATTTACTATTTCTGATACATCATGCTTAAGTGTCATTTTATGTTGTTTCAAGTTTTAATGATGCTGATACATATCATTTATGTATCAGATACATAATGTCTTTTTCAAATGCAATTTTTTGAGATTTACTATTTCCGATACATCATGTTTAAGTCTCAGTTTCTGTTATTTCAAGTTTTAATGATTCTGATACATCTACATTTATGTATCGGAATATAATATATAATTATTTCTGATACATTTTCTGTATGTATCAGAATCTCATCTCATGCATCAGATATTTTCATGTCAATGCAGGGAATGAAATACGTCATCAAGAAGATCCCGTCCCACCCATTGAGATTCGGCACGGCATATAGGGCTAATTTTCTTGATGATTTTGAATCATCGATTAATTGATGAAACGCGAATTTTGTTTTGAATTGATGCTCTGTTGTTTTCCTTGGAGTCGATGCTCTGTTTTTTGGCTTGAAACTTCATGTACATAACTGTCGCCTTCTTTAACCAATTAATCCCATTAATTAGATCAGTAATTGATTTAAAGAGTCAATCATACCTTATCTCAATCTACTATCCATAAATAGATGATGTGCATTAACTACTCTACAGCTAAAGTTGATGTATCAGATACATAACTTATGTATCAGCAAAAGTGAAAAAATAATTGAAATCAACTTCGGTTTGAATTGATGCTCTGTTTTTTCCATTCGAGACGACGCTCTGTTTTTTGGCTTGAATCTTCATGAACATAACAATTGCTTTTTTTAACAATTGATATGCATTAATTATTCTACATCTAAAGTTAATGTATCAGATACATAACTTATGTATCACCAAAACTGGAAAAAAAAATTGAAATCGAAGTTGGTTTGAATTTATGCTCTGTTTTTTGGCTTGAATCTTCAAGTACACAACAGTTATTTTTTTAACCAAATTAATCCCATTAATTAGATCAGTAATTGATTTAAAGAACCAATCATACCTTATATTAAGATACTATCCATAAATAGATGATCTTCATTAATTACTCTATAGATAATTGATGTATCAGATACATCACTAATGTATCAGAAAAGTTGAAAAAAAAGGAGATATCGGGTAATTTTGGTACAATGAGGGATGTATAGTAATTAGACTTTTCCATTATGCGACTTAGGTAAAGTTTACTTTTCTATGGTGGTGAAGAAGATAAAATGTTAAAATGCATTTTCATGTAAAGTTTGAGTGGCCTGTAGTATTTCGCTCTTTATTTGTGTTCGAAAAATATTGAAGTTTATAGAAAAAAAAATCATAATAGAATAGGAAATAGAAGAAAGATGAAAAATATTTTAGAACTTTGAATTAAACTATTCGAATTTTCATACCAGTAAATAATGTTATTTACAACAATATTTAAGTTGATATATTGCAAAAATATGGCAAACATCTTATTAACCTGAATTAAATTTTACCAATTTAAATGATAGTATTACTATTAAATGCGTGTTGTGAACTTAGAGCATTTGTGTTTTATTAAACCTTTATGTTATAAATAATTACGAAGAAAAAAAGGCAATACCAAAAGATTGACTTTGAACCTTTAATTGATTTATGGAAAATAAGATTTGATAGTTGCTTACATTTAAGTTTTGAAAATCACAATTTAATGATTGTACGTAGTATTAGAAGGAAATTATGATTTGAAGGGAAGTATGGTTAAATTACATATTTTTTAGAACAATAATGGATAGGAACCTACAAATATATTACAAATAACAAATATTATTCTATGTTTTTTATTCAATAAGTTGTAACCAGAGCTATGTGAAGAGAGAAAGTGAATAACTTGGCTATATCGTGGTCCTTGGTGGATTTATTGGCCAATAATTGACTGATCAAAACCATTTGCATGTTTGTTTTTGTTTTTCTATGTTTTCTGTATGTCAAAAGTGAATTAGGTGAAGGTCATTCTATCGACTCGTACTTATCACTATTTCGTCGACAAAATCAAATTGTTATGTCATCTGCTCAACTAAATCTTGTATATGTCATGATTATGAGGTTTCAATCCACTTTTTTGAAAGATTCTACAAAGTATTAAGGTGTACTGCACAGTTATAGCCCTTTTCAATTCTTTATTGATTGTACTTGTACATTATTCCATTAACAGTCTGAGATTTGTGTAAAATAATATAATATTTCTCAATAGCTTTTCAATATTCCTCATCAGTGGCTCGATTAAGTCTCGATACATTCCCATGCTTTATATTTACAGGATTGATTTTTATTTACAGGATTGAAAATGTATCGTATTAAATAAATATCATTAAACTGATTGTAATATCAATGTTATACCAATGTTATATGAATAACAAGAGTTATGTATAACTCGAGGACTCAGATGGCTAATTCAGAAATTCATAGAGGAAATTTGAGAAAATAACCTAATTTGATAAAAGAAAAAAGATGAAGATGAAGAGAATTTATGGTAGTCAAATATAAAGTGTATATTTTATATCTTCTCGAATGAATTATACAAGTATCATTGAATACAATCAAAGAAATGAATCAATCATGTTGCTAACTAATTCCAATTTTGTTAGTAACTAATTCTAGGACTACTACTGTTTATAACTAACTTTTTCGCCAATTTTTTTTAACTGCTTTTGTTGACTTGTCCAACTGATTTAGCTCTCTTTAATAATTTGATAAAAGTTGATTTTTTTCACATGTGAATATTTTTCAAGCGTACGAGTTTCAAATTAATCCTTCTACCCGAAATAGTATCAGAATTATTGATAAATACTATGATAAATTAATCATTCTACCTGAAATAGTATCAAAATTACCGACCAATACTGTAATAAATACTACTTCAGTACTTCTTACTTCATACCTAGGGCCAATATTGTTGTAACCAAATCATGATATCATAATCAATGAAAAGCTAATATAATTTTTCCAATTAATATTAAAAATAAGGAAAAATTAGAATGATACAAATACGTATTTGTTTTTTTATAAATTAGATGGTGTAAGTTCGTGCAAGCACTGGTGACCAAAAAATATATGTCATTAGTATTTGTAGAACAATTTTATATTTTGTATTACATTAGTTGTTATATAATCCAACTTATTGCTAATGCTTTTAGGAGACAAATGGGATGAAAGCACATTGTATACAAAAGAGTGGTTAGAAAGAGAGAAACTCTTCTGTATACAATGGAAAACTCTAATATTTTCCTTCATACCAAAAATTGAAGGGAAATCTGGCCACTCAAGGTAGAACAATAATTTTATCTTTGTTTTACTTTTTATATTCTTCACTTGTTTTTATGTAAATTATTTGTTATAATAAAAAGACGCATTCAACTATGATACAATTACTTAATAATCAATTTCTAACAAATTCTAGTCAAGTCATTTTAGAGACGGTCTACAATTAGTTAACGATTAATCTTAAAGTTAGTTTTAAGAGAAGATTCAGTAGTTTAGAGTTCATCCTGATTCAAATTACAATATTCCTAATGGTGTTATAATCATTATTGTTTAATACAATAATTTTAGTCAGACCAAAACATTAGAATGTGATAGGCATCTAATTTTTTTTTGTAATTATATTTATTCTTTAGTTTCATTATCTAAGTTCCCTTTTCTAAATTTTGAAATAACAAATATAAATTTTAAAATAAAATTTGGGTGATTTGTATGACTCAAATAAGTGTGGTACAATCGAAAGTTTGGAACATATACATTTCAGTCTAATTTCTTCTGAAAGAGAAATTAAAATTAAGGCTTATCTTTTTTTTTAGTAAGATAAAGAAAAAAAAGGGTATTTAGGAATATGAAACATTTCTAAGTAGACTTCATTTTGTTTTTCCATCATTAGAATTCTATTCATGGATGGTTTTATTGGGTTAGTCAATTCAACTAATTTTATGATTTAGTACCACATTGGATCCATTCAAATGTTGCAACGTGAATCAATATGGACCATCTTTTCAATCTCATGGGACCCACAATTTATATGAACTATTTAATATACTGTAGACATTAAATCACTAAAATAAATATTTTATTTTAATTGTATATTTTTAATGGGATAAAATAATCCGAGAGACTGTGTATTTGTACCAAATTGTCATTTCGACTATTGCCCTTTCGATTTTACCATTACAACAACAACAACCCAGTAAAATCCCACATCGTGGGGTCTGGGGAGGGTAAAGTGTACGCAGACCTGACTCCTAGCAATGTAGGACGGCTGTTTCCGAAAGACCCTCGGCTCAATAGAAGCATAGGAAAAAGGTCAGACAAGAATATTAAAAGTAGAAAAGTAGACAACAGAAGAGTTCCAAACAATAGTATAATCAAAGCACAAAAAAAAACAGTAGATATCGTCAAATAATAACATAAATACCATAACAAGGTAACATAACATACATAACATAAATCAGAGTACAAGAAATCATAGTGCGTTAATACGCCTACGGATAAGGGGGAATAATGCCACTATGTACTAGCCTTCTACCCTGATGTGTGTCCTCCACACCCTCCTATCTAAGGTCATGTCCTCGGTAAGTCGTAAATGCGCCATGTCCTGTCTGATCACCTCTCCCCAATATTTCTTCGGCCTACCCCTACCTCTTCTGAAACCATTCATGGCCAACTTCTCACATCTCCGCACTGGTGCCTCTGGGACTCTCCTCTTCACATGTCCAAACCATCTCAATCGCGTTTCACGCATCTTGTCTTCCACTGGGGCCACTCCTACCTTGTCTCGAATAGCCTCATTTCTAATTCTGTCGCTCTTGGTATGCCCACACATCCATCTCAACATTCTCATCTCGGCAACTTTCATCTTTTGCACGTGAGAGACCTTAACTGGCCAACACTTCGCCCCATATAACATAGCTGGTCTAACCACCAATTTGTAGAACTTGCCCTTAAGTTGTGGTGGCACCTTCTTGTCACATAACACACCGGATGCGAGCCTCCATTTCATCCATCCTGCCCCAATACGATGTGTGACATCCTCGTCGATCTCCCCGCTGCCTTGCATGATAGAACCAAGGTACTTAAAACTACTTCTCTTTTGGATGGCTTGGTCCCCGAGCCTAACTTCCGCGCCAACCTCTTGATGAGTCTCACTGAACTGGCACTTTAGGTACTCTGTCTTGGTCCTACTCAACTTAAACCCTTTAGACTCCAAGGTGCGTCTCCAATCTTCCAGCTTAGCGTTAACTCTGCTATGAGTCTCATCGATGAGGACTATGTCGTCCGCAAAAAGCATACACCATGGCACCTCACCTTGAATTTGTCGCGTCAATACATCCATCACCAAGGCAAATAGAAACGGACTAAGAGCTGATCCTTGATGCAACCCCATCACAACTAGAAAGTGTTCTGAATCCCCTCCTACTGTCCTTACCCTAGTTTTGGCACCCTCGTACATGTCCTTGATAACCCTTATGTACGCTACAGGTACACCTTTAGCCTCCAAACATCTCCATAGTGTCTCTCGTGGGACTTTATCGTAGGCCTTTTCTAAGTCGATGAATACCATATGCAAGTCTCTCTTCCTCTCCCTATATTGCTCCATTAGTCTCCTCATAAGATGGATGGCTTCCGTAGTTGAGCGTCCCGGCAAAAATCCGAACTGATTCTCTGAAATAGACACGTCTCTCCTCACCCTCATCTCCACCACTATTTCCCACACTTTCATAGTATGACTTAGAAGCTTGATACCTCTATAGTTATCGCAACTCTTTACCATTAAATCATGCAATTATTAATAATATAATTATTAACTACGAGTGAATTTATATATTATTTTATATCATATTAATTACGCATTAACTAATTATTCACGTATTATTAATTATTTCACTTTTAACGTAAGTAGATTTTTTCAACCTAGTAAGAACTAAGCATTTTAGCCACATAAAAATAATCATCAGAAGACAGATGAACACTGGATTACTAGCTACGTGATACAACGCGCTATAAAGACATTGTCTGGACCAATAATACAGCGAGTACAGTTAATTGTCCTAACAGCAGCGAGTGAGGGAGCCGTACTAACTTGACATTAATGTGGAAGTGTTTGTCTTAAAGACACGTGGGAGATTGTTTTATAAAATTCACATCATATTATATTTTTGTTATTTTATTTTTTATACTAAAATTTAAACTCTTTCCATTATCTCGATTTCTCTTTAATAGTGGTACCATTTGATTAATTTTCAGTATATGAAAGTTAGAACACGCTATCATATATATATAGATAGATATAGATATGACTTTGACAAAAAACTTCTAGACATTTTTATTGTTTAAAAGATAATAACTTATAAGCTTGTTATCTAGATCATTAAAATATTTTGTAGTTTACTAGTTATTACTAGATAATTGAGATGTTGGAACTAATTTAGTTCAATCGAAGTAGTATGAGAAGTTTCAGTATTAGGACTTTGAGTGTTAATTATGCTGTCGCTTGTAGTCACTTTCATTATTTCGGGCCTAAATCAAAAAAATAATTTTTATTATTTTTAAATTTGATATTTAAATATATTTTGCACATATATTATTCGGTACGAAGTTTTTTGATTATTTTTTACAAAATAAAAAAACTATCAAATTATGTAGTATAGCTACAAATTTATATTAAAATCATCAATTTTACTAAAAGAAACCTAAAAATTAGTTTGATTCGATCGGTTAAGTTGGTTTTACGAAAATCATTGACACCCCTACATATGATTGCAATTTACAAATTGTACTACTCCCTTTGATTCACAAATTTGATCAGTTGAAATAGGTAATTTAAAGTAAATAATAATATTACATTATTCAGTATAATTTTAAATAAATTTATGAGAGAAAAATTATATATACATAAATTATATTTATTTTTTTCTTAAATTTCGTATCAAGTCAAAATAATATCATATCAATTAAAACAGTGGGGTAACACATATAATAATGGAAGATGTGTGGGGTACGTTTATAATTGGGAAACTTACATAAATATATTATATTAAGAAAATATTTACTATTTATAGAAATAATATTTTTATTTTCGCTAAACACTTATGATACAATTTTAATACATATTATAAAACACCTATAATACAAATTTTATTGATAGGTAATATATTTATCATACACTTTAATACAATTATAATATATTATTTCAATTTTTTACTAAGCAAGTATAATATATTTTTAAAACAATTATAATACATTTATATTACATGCATAATTTACTTTTAATACATAGTGCAAATTTATTATAGTATTGCTATAAATGATAATAAATAAAAACCATCACTAAAATTAGTAATTATTTATTAAAAAGTATATTGTTAAGTAATTTTTATTTTATAAATATGGGGGCCAAACAGTGGCGGACCCACATGGTGTCCAGGGGTTCATCCGAACCTCTTTCGGCGAAAAATTATACTATTTATACATGGTTAAAATATTTTTTTATGTATAAATAGTAAATGTCGAACCCCCTTCGGCTAGTTCATGTGTCTACTTTTTCAAATTTTAAACCCTTTTATTAAAAATCCTGATTCCGCTACTGGGCCCAAATGTCCAATCAGTTCATATACTATATATACACTTTTTGCAAGTAATTATGAAGCCTTATCCAAATTGATTAAACTTAATGCCTATTAAGTTTAGGTTCGCTACTTTTTAATTTGGCAAAAAGACAGAAAAGTCTGAGCAAACAAAATATATACGTAGTGTAGCAAAACACTGTTACGTATTGATGTTGGATTTTATTACTCTAAAATATAAATTTTGCGAAGTTGAGAACAAAGGTACTAAATTTTCTAAGCAATGTTTTTGAATTATATTAGTAATACTAATTATTACTTTATTCATCTCAAAATAAATATTTTTAGATAATATGAAAAATAATAAATTATAAATTTTTTCTTATATAAGTAAAATAAAAAATATATATTTTAAAATATTAATCTCTTTTGACAAGAGCAATGAGGTGACTGACAGCTTGGTAGCTTTATCTGGAGTCTTCTTACCTAAACTCTTTTTAAACCCATCCACAATTCTCCGTTCGTAGTGTATTACTTTCCCCTGAAAATGGGGGAATTTTTTTTTGGTATTATGTCATTTAATTAATCAAAGCTACTTTGGTTCAGCTGAGAATTTTCATCAACAATTGTTTCCTAAATCGAAGCTTCCCCAAATTTACATCTGTAGAGCAAAGAAGATCTTTTTGTTGATTGAAATAATTATTGGGAGGTGATTGGAGAAGAAGAGATGACGATCATTTCGTTACCAGGAAGTTCAGGGTACTTGGATGCTAGTAATAATAGAAAAATTTCTTACTTCAGCAATCCGTATGTATTGGGTTTAACCTTCGTTGCGGGTATCGGAGGTCTCCTTTTCGGATATGATACAGGTAAAAGAAGAAATACACAATAAACAACTCGATTATAAGTTAAAATAAGATTATTTTTTTTCCTCCGTTTTGATTGAGTATTTGTGATAATTTTGTGATTTTCTGGAGGATCATCTTTTTTAAGAGGGTATTTTTGACCTTTTTGAAAAATATAATTTGATTGATGAGTGTTTTTGCTTAATCTACTGATGGATTATGATAGATGTGGATTTGGTTTGTACATATAGATTTGCAATTTGTTGACTAAAAACTAGTCATTAGCTTAAAAACCTTTGGCTTTAATTTGGGACTCTGTTTTTTAATCAAAAATTTACCTAAATACCCATATTATTTTACTATAATCTCTTAGAAATCCATTCTCGGACATCACACAATACATCCAGGATACATCCTTTTCTCGAATAAATACCTCCCCCATGTATCAGGATATTTGATGATGTATGCGGAAGTCCAATTGATGATGTATTCGGAAGTCCAATAATGTATTCAAAATCCATAAATTTCAAGGGATTTTTGTAATTTGGAAAATAATAGGGAAATAATATAATTAACTTTAAACACTAAGATTTATGTAAATTATACCATTCTTATTCTAATCATTCAGATGTTTTTTTATTTAATAAACATGGAGTTGGTTACTGGACAACTATCAAGATATGTTTAGTTATCTGGAGCAATTTCTTGTCATATTCGAATATAAGAAATTACAATTAACAACTTGTAGATTCGATATTTTTTGGAACAACTCAAGAACTCAACCACCTATAGATTTAATGGATTACTAAATTACAGAAAAATATTATTGTAGTGTATGCTGATCAATTGACAATGATTCCTTACTTTTTCTGGGAGATAATGGAAGTGTGTTGTTATGTTATGACATGGGGATAAGACATTAGTGGCAAGAATCTTCATGAAACCAAATTAAATTATAGTATATTTTTTTTGTAATTGTTTTCTCATGGAAATATGTTCATGATTAAATTATCTCACAAATCTTCGACTTGGCTGTAGGAGTAATATCTGGTGCACTTCTGTACATTAAGGATGATTTTCCTGAAGTCAATCAAAGCAGTTTCCTACAGGTACATGAATAACCAATTTCATTCTGAGCTCTATTGTAGAATCCATGCCTAACCATTAAATGAGAAGTGATCGTAAAAAAAACAATTTGTGAGCACAAAAACTGGTCCAACATTATCATATGACTTGTTGGAATCATAAAAAATTAATGGATGGTATGGGGAATGGGTGAGGTTGGAGCTCAAGTATTACTCTACAGATAATATGATAGTAACATATTGTTATCTTAGTTTCCGAGAAAAGGATGTTGATTTGAGTCGTCTTGTCAGCTGCAGTGAAGGGATTGTTCCAACTTTATCCGAAGAATTTCTGATAATTAAATGGGTTAATCTAATATGGTTGAACAACTGTGAAACTTTTTTGTTTTAATGGTGATTTATTTTGAAGAGACTACTGTGATGCAAAATAACATGATGCTACTTGTATTTATTGTGATGATGCAAACATGGGGTGTGACTTATCAGCTATCAACTGTGCTTTACTTCGTTGTAGTAGTAAATTCTCCAAATTTATTACCAATGTTGTATTTGCTAATTATACAGTAAATAGGACTTCAATTGCCCACCTCCTCATTTCTGCAGCGAGCCAGTAACATTTAATAGGTGGTCGTATTTCTGGTCAATTTGTTTTTCCTCCTTAAAAGTTTTGTTTCATGATTTTGCAGGAAACTATTGTCAGTATGGCATTGGTTGGTGCGATGATTGGAGCTGCTGCTGGGGGCTGGATTAATGATTATTTTGGACGGAAGAGAGCTACTCTGTCTGCTGATGTTGTTTTCATACTGGGATCTGTGGTAATGGCTGCAGCTCCGGATCCATACATTCTTATACTTGGACGACTCTTTGTAGGTCTGGGAGTTGGTGTTGCTTCTGTCACTGCTCCTGTTTACATCGCTGAAGCATCACCATCAGAAATTCGTGGTGGCCTTGTGAGCACAAATGTACTAATGATTACAGGTGGACAGTTTCTTTCCTACCTTGTGAATCTTGTTTTCACAGAGGTTAGATTTCTTCTTATCTCCTGCATTTTCTAACTTTACATTACTTTGATAACTTAAAAGAGCAAAACCTTGTGTTGCATGCGGACAAGGGGGATAACATGAAAAAAAATCAAAAGCTTAAAATGTTCAAAGAATAAACTGAGCTTTGGAATTAGTCGAGCCTGAGGTCTAAATATTACTCCCTCCGTTTCATTTTATGTGCAATGGGAACATAGTTTAAGTATGGAATACTTTTGAATCTTGTGGTTTTAAACAATAGATGTTTATAAAGTACCACAATTCCCTTTTAATCTTGTGGCCTTGAACATGCCACTCGATGTTGGAGTTAAATAGCTATCAAATATAGAAGTATTCTTTCTAGACTAAAAAGGAAAGTAAGATACATAAGTTGAAACAGAGGAAGTGCTATTATTTAGTTTGCTTCTATCAATTTGGCACTCTCCGTCCTTGAAATTGATATAGTGACTATGAGGGTACATGACTTGTATTTGGTCTTTTGCGTACAATTCCATATGCATTATTACTGCATAAAAGCAGATAAGGTTAGGGAAAGAACTGCTTACGTTTTGAGATCTGCAGATTAAGTTCTAACTTGAAGAACACTACCGAGAAAAAACTTTTGCTTTTGTAACCTCGCTCACAGAAAATTATCTAGTGTGATCCCAATCTTTACTTGATTAAGGTTTCAAGCCTGGTTTGACCAGCTTATTGGTAGTCCCAATTTAAAAATTGTGTACTTTACACTATTCATATAATTGCTCTATACTGTTTTTTATTGTACATAGCCGTAAAGGGCTTGTTCTACTGTCTGCCGAATCACAAGTTTCTTTTACATTGATGCTGATTGCCTTTAATAATCACAATTTTGCGGGAGTACTGTATTAACATCTCCGACTGATAGTGCATGAATGCTGTTGTGTTTATCTTAAAGAAAATCTTTTAGAATTCATGTTGATTTCCTTTGCCCCTTGAATGCTTGAGCAGATACCGGGGACTTGGAGATGGATGCTTGGAGTGGCAGGAGTGCCTGCTGCTATTCAATTTGTCCTCATGCTATTTTTACCTGAGTCTCCACGATGGCTTTACATGAAGGTTCAAATTCTTAACTTTGTTGAAAATTACTGCTGATAAATAACACTTTTGACTTAGAAAACTATTGCAGAAGGATAAATCTGAAGCTGCCGCTGTTCTAGCTAAGATTTATGATCCTTATCGATTGGAGGAGGAGATTGATCAGCTTGCTACTGCATTAGAGGAAGAACGCTTGAGAAAGCAGGGTGTCAGTTACCTGGATGTTTTTAGGAAGAAAGAGATTAGGCTTGCTTTCTTTGCTGGGGCTGGACTACAGGTACTCTTTAGACTTCTGTGATGCTACAGTAATATGTACCTACCTTCTAGTTGAAGTTGCTTCCTCAGCACTATCATCTTATTTTTGGTAACGCTACATTCGGGGATATATTTAGTTTTCCCACTTGGGGATCTCCCTTGAGCTTTCGCTAGCTCAAGCGTACTGCACATAAAATATTATCTTTTCACTTGGATTCAGAAGGATATGGGAACATGATGATGACACTTATAGGAGCCTTTAGTGGCAGTAAATTGATTTTAAACTGGAGAACTTGATGCGATTTGTATACTATTTTCTTTATTCACTTAAAAGATAAAAGCGCTAACTGCAAACATTTTTTATTATTTCCCTATTCCACAGTTACATGGGAGGTCATTGTTGATCATCGGAAACGAGTGGTAATTGCTTGTTTATAATCATCACTTGTTTGAATATGCAGGCATTTCAGCAGTTCACAGGCATCAACACGGTTATGTATTACAGTCCAACAATTGTGCAAATGGCTGGGTTTAAATCAAATCAGCTAGCATTGCTTCTGTCTCTCATTGTCGCTTTAATGAATGCCATGGGTACTATAGTGGGAATTTACCTCATTGATCACTTTGGACGCAAAAAGTTGGCATTGACAAGCTTATCCGGTGTAATTGTGTCCTTGATTCTCCTCGCTGGAGCATTTATCTTAGAATCATCTACTTCAGGCAATGTCGGGGCCTATGGGTGGATTGCTGTAATAGGTTTGGCCCTCTATATTGCTTTCTTTGCACCTGGTATGGGTCCTGTGCCATGGACAGTGAACTCCGAAATATACCCAGAGTCCTACAGAGGAATGTGTGGTGGCATGTCTGCTACTGTCAACTGGATATCAAATCTTATAGTGGCCCAGAGTTTCCTATCCTTAGCTGAGGCTGTAGGCACGGGTGTTACTTTCTTGATACTAGCTGGTATAGCGGTGATGGCGTTTGTGTTTGTCGTCGTGTTCGTGCCAGAGACCAAGGGCCTATCATTTGAGGAAATGGAGAGGCTCTGGAAGGAGAAAGCTTGGGGTAATGAATCTGGCAGAGAAGCACTTCTTGAAGCAAGAAGCTAGTTAAAAAGAAGTCTTTTGGCATCTTCATAGTCGGTGCATAGTACAACAACAACAATACCTAGTGAAATCCTACAAGTAGGGTCTGGGGAGGGTGGCTTGTACGCAACCTTACCCCGACCTTGGTGCGTAGTACCAATTTGTATATTATATACATATGGTGAGATCAATGTAATGTGGATGAAGGTTGGTTTGCAACCGCGTTTATTAAAGCTTTGGTTGCAAGCTCCAATCCATATGATAGGGAGGAGAGTCCTCCAGTACTTTTCATCTTTTTGTTGTATCAAGGCAGATTAAGGACTAGCAAAACATTAAACAGCTCTAGACTTTTTGAGCTTAATTGAATTATTATCTTTTGTGAAAATTTGGTTGGTCGCAATTATACCCACGGTATTTTGATTTATCGAGATTTTTTTTTCTTTGATCAAATTCTGAATTGTCTTGATAATTTTATCTATTAATTATTAAATTAATCATATAAAATATGTCATTTAATTTAATCATGCTCATTAATCTGAAATAGAAAATGTATTGGGTTTTAGGACTTATTGAGCGAGTGTATATAATTTAAAATCACATATTTTGTGTAGTTAACTTAAATATCTAATAGACGAATAAAAATATGCCTAATTTTTTTCCTTCAAAATTTGAATAGAAAATGTCTAATTAAAATAAGAAAAACAATTTATTAGGAATTGAGGTGTCCTATTTACGTTTTAATTCGAGTGTTTAAATACCATGTCAAATTTTAAGGGTTAAACCAAAATTATAGTAGGTCAAACCGGGGTGAATGTGCAAAATTGTGTTTTTACGGGTTAAGTTGCAACATTTCATCATCTTATTGGGTGAAGATGTACAAAATGTTTACCAAAATCCTTGGTCAAATTAGGGTTTTGAGAATGGCTATATAAGGTCGCTTTCGTCCCAAAATTATCCCTCATTGTGAACGAAGTGAGTTCTGCAAAAGTAGGGTTTTCTTACAAGCACATCGCGCAGCCTCGCTTTTCTGGTTTGTGAAGATGGGTCACTCCAACATCTGGAACGCTCACCCAAAGAACTACGGCCCTGGCTCTCGCACCTGGTATCCTCCTTTTAGTCTTGTTTTTATTTTTATTTTGATGAATACATATTCGAGAACTAAATAATATGTTTGTTTACTGTTTTAATTCTGTCCCTTTTGGGTTTTTGATAGATTAGATCTGAAAAATTATGTTTTTTCGATGGTTTCAATACGAACTAGAATTAAGAGAAACCTAGCTGCGGCCACTCATAAAGTTTTAGCTAACTGTATTAGTTATTAATTGTTCGTAGAACAAAGTTAATAGATTCATGTTTATAGTTGTGATTCTATTTATGCTAATATGAATTGTTCGTAGAACAAAGTTATAGATTCATGTTTATAGTTGTGATTCTATTTATGCTAATATTAATTGTTCGTAGAACAAAGTTATAGATTCGTGTTTATAGTTGTGATTCTATTTATGTTAAGTATCGTTTCGAAAACCTAATTTTTCACTGTCTGATACGTTTCCATGGAGAATATCTTGTGGTCATGCGCTTTGGCTGCGACTAGGCTTTGTTAATGGAGAATTGTTGAATTTGAATCCTTTTCAGTGTCTATAAGAGCTTTCTATAGTGAATCTGATCATATTGGTGTTCCAAACTAGTCTAGGATTAGCTTTTAGTTGATTGACTTGTTGTTTTTGCCCGAGCTGGTGAATAAATTGGTGCAGGATTCTGATGTGTTCTGTTGTCAATCTTACAAGTTGTGCTTGTTCTAGATGAGTGGTGAGAATTTAGGATAACTGTTGTCTGCTGTTAAATTTCAAATTCATATCTATTCTTTGCTCTAACTTCATAATCTTATTGGCGAAGGATTAGATTTGGGCTTTTTTGCTAGTTGTGCACTCCTGCTATTCACGATTATTATTATTTTAGTCTTTTGTATTCTACAACCTTTTCTTTTCAACTAATGAGTTCTATTATTCTATGTGAAAGATGCACATTTGTCATTTTGTTTTATTCCTTTAATTGTCCCTGTCTTATTCTATTTTATTTTTTGTACATTGTGTTAACAAAAATGGTTGAAGTGAATAGCTTTACTTTCGTTTGCTATGCCTAGGTGTTGATCTCAAATTTGTTGTATGTTTGCAGCCGTGTCTGCGGTAATCCTCATGCAATTATTAGAAAGTATGGACTCATGTGCTGCAGACAGTGCTTCCGCAGCAATGCCAAGGAAATTGGCTTCATCAAGGTAAAAGCTCAATTCTCTATTGCAAAATCTGTCGGATTTGCTGTCATCTTCATGTAGCTATTTGATTAGGCAACCATAATTAAGCTGCCTCAGGTAGGCTATATTGATATTCTTTTAATTGTCAAAGACATGTTAGCTTTGATCTGGATTATCGCAAGTCTTAATACCGTGTCTGTTGATTTCTCTCTGTTTTCGAGGCTAATGAATTTTTTATTCAACTGTATTGCAGTACCGCTAAATCTTCAATATGCATTTCTACGAGGACCTCTCTTGCGTGTGGTGCTGGTAGATATCTGCAATTTGAGCATTTTTATTCTCATCTTCCTTCAAGTTAAATGATGTAATGGGATAATTTTGATTTTTGTTAGCTCTTGAAAGTGAACTATGTGGTCCTAAAGACTAGCTTTTTTATCTGAATATCTATTTCTATACTCTTCCAATTTTTACTATTTCAACTACTCTTTTCCTCTCTAGTTAGTTTCCTTGCGAGCTTTCAGTGGTATCTATGTGGTAGGAGTTGGATGTTAAACCTCATTTGGTTGCCAATTTATAGAATTGGATTTGGGGTTATGTATCAATTGCATATATGATATATCTGCATTTGGCGCCCAGCAAAAATTGTAAAACGTATTCTTATCATGAAAATGGTTAGCCATATGGTTGTCTGTAGGGCATAGAAGATGCAAGTAACTCAACAATATACTTGTAGTGGCAAAGAAGATGCAAGTAACTCAACAATACACTTGTAGTAGACTAGGTGCTTCTAGTATTTGCTGTTAGCAGTTTTGCAAGTGTTATTAAGTACTCTGGCGTAATCAATAGTGTATGGCATCTCGATTAAACAAATTAGGATCATGTTCTGATGATTTTAGCAGCAAGGCCTCTTATGTGCTTCTGTGAACTTGCACAGTGAAGTAAACATAAAGTGCACCAGGAAGCTGAAAGAGAAACCACATGTAGATTATATACAGGAAGGATGAAGTTAGGTATACTGGTATATTCACTAGCGTATGTGTTGATAAAAGTAACCATTATAGAAGATCGACCCAATTGGTTTGTGTTGATTGTTGAGAACACTCAATTGTTCTCCTTTGTCTTCAATTTTGAAATAATCGGAAAATGACAACATAGCATTAGCAAACGGCAAGAAGACCTGGTTATGGTCCCTGTAACATCATCTCCTTTTGCAATATACAGATAGTGTAGAAATAGCGTGGTGTACGAAAGAAACAAAATAAAATCCTAGAGAGAGCATTATACAAAAGTTCCAAAGAAAACCAACCATAACGCTATAAAAAAAATAATGAAATATTTATACTATCCAACAAAATAACTACAAAAATAAGCCCTCTTTCTCTGATTTACAAAATTTTGCCTCCCCAATCTCTCCCTTCCATTAGCCCTCATGGGATTGAGGTTTTTGCCGTCTTTCTTGGCTACAGGCTGTAAATTTTTCCAATCTGCCGTCCAAAAATGTATCACCTGCTGTGCAGACAGATGATGTTAATAAATTGTGTTGCGTGATTTCTTTGTGTTGTTAAACTTAAGGAATAATGACACAAGCCAGCTGAGCCAGCAATATGGATAATTAGAATTGAGAAATGCGGGGAGGTTCTAATAACTGGCCTACCCTAACCAGTTTATTCATCTGCGAGCTAAGTCCAGGAGTCGTCAAGCTCTCCTCTTTCAATTCAATCGCAACAACTAGTTTAAGTTCAATATCAGTCAAATTTTTTTAAGTACTAGTCTTTCCTTCTCACCTTCTAACTCGTGGAAAGAAGCTTTCATTCTACAAACAGTAACTTCCTGCAGTTCCTTTCCCTTTTCTAAAATATATTTTAATAACTTCCTGCAGTTCCTTTCCCTTTTCTAAAATATATTTTAATATTATGTTCTTTGACTTAACACAAATTAGTAGTATAGATTTGAGTTGGATATTTCTACAGTCTTGTATGATAGATGTTTTTTCAACTTTCTTGTCAATTGAAAAATCATCTTAGTTTTTCATCACACTTTAGAGTCAAAATATATTAATCAATTGGCAGACACGGAGTTTAGAGGATTCCAATTTCCTCTTTGTCAAATAATTAATCGAAGGTTCTCGAAAGTAGAATTATCAACCATACATTTTTCATTTTAATAAAACATGTCCCGTAGAATAGTTCAATTTTGCATGTTTTAATCATTTGGTACTAGATTAGGTGAGTGATCTTACAGCTGTCTTTAGAAAATATATACTAGTTTTGGAACAAAACAACATATCATAACAGGGGCATCCATGTCTATTAGCTTTGTTCAAATTTTGTATATCTAGTAAAACGAGATACAAGTAACAAATTTTTTTGAACTCAGTGAATTAAATAAATTAGTATAGCAAAATTTTTAATTCAAATCATAAATCCCCGTCAATTATTAAGAATATCGCAGAAATTAGGCCAAAGTCTCTTGCTAGAGATAGGTTGACATCACATAGTTGTATGAGATATTTTTGATGAAGCACCTTACCTATATCACCCACAAGTACAAAAAATAAAGAATTATTTTAGGAATATTCTCAATTCTAGAAAAAGAAAAGAAAAGTATACACATTGCAAAAGGGATGGTTTGGTTGACTATACTAGTTTAATTGATTTCATGAGTGAGTATAATATAATAGAAATATGAGGGCTAAACCATCTAAAGACAAACCAAAAAAAAGGAAGAAGCTCTTATAGTTAATAGTTCTTGCATGTCAATTTTTTAAATTATTAATCACATCATAATATATAGTTGCTTCATGATTAATCATTGCATAACATACAACAACATACTAATGAAATTTCACCGATAGAGTATGAAAATAGTAGATTGTAACCTCATTAATGTAAAGAGATTATTTCAAAAATCATTATTATTAATCATCACTCAAACAACTTCTAAACCATATGTAATAGTCCAATTCATGGAGTTTCATTGACTTCCTTGTGTGTCCATGTCTCCAATCTCATAAGCATTGTGTTCACCTCACTAAAATGTCTGTATTATATAGAATTAAGGATATGTTGACCTTGGATAGTCCGAACAACTGAGAGAGATATTTCCAGTTATATCATTTGAATGATACTGGAATATTTATATACGGAAAATATATATAAAAAAAAGACAGTCTGGTGCACTAAAGCTTTCGCTATGCGCAGGGTCCGGGGAAGGTATTACTTCTTCTACGGAAAGTATAACCAAGGATAAAATTACTTCTTTTATTTTTTTGCATAGGAAAAAGTAAATTTGGTTATTTTTGCAAGTAAATACAATTGATCTTACAGCAGTACTGTGTAGAAATATCCCAACCAAAGAAAAGATGTGGAATGAAAAAAGAATAGAGAGAGACTTAAGAATTGGTCCAAATTAGGCAAAGTCTCTCACTAGTGATAGGCTGCCACCAAACAAATTGTATGAGATATTGATCAACCACCTGACCTATCACCTACTACTACTAATACACGAAAAAAAGAATAATTCAATATATATATATATAAAAAAATATTCTAGTGTTAAATATAACACATTGATCTAGCCTCTTAAACTTGGGAGTAGACATTATATGACTTGTTTTAATTGAGCATCTAAAAATATTATAAAGTGTTTCTATTAAAAATTTTGTGTTCAAATTTTGGAAAAACCTTTGCGAGTGTTCTCAAGTGTTCATTATATAGATACGTTAACAAGTCACAATATGTCACCACCTTTAATTATACGTATTAGCCTCAATAAGTTGTAAAATCTCAAGGCATGTTCCAATTATGGTTGACGTGTATCACTAAAGTAGAAATTAATATGTGGTTAACTTTATTGCTTAATAGATGCTTATAAATACGCACAAAATTATTTTTTAAATTTATATTGAAAGTATGTAATAGAAACATTTCATCATTTCCTCAAATGCTTAGCTGGAGCAAATTATAGTTCAAATAGCTAGATAAAATTTACCGATAAATTTAAAAGCCTATCGATGTATTAAACCTGAATAATAACTTGCACTAAATTATGCAAGATTTTATGTACTCATGCGTCACCAATGTGAAACAAAAATACATGTATGAAAAAATATGATTATTGAACTATTTAAAGAAAATATAAGGATGACCTTATGGTATTTCTAAATTCATAGTGTTAAGAGTTAATTATATTATATCTCTACTCTTTTTTAAATTACAAAAAATTCTTAAATTTGGTGGAATTCGAATACATCCCAAAACGTCCAAATACATCACGTCTCACTTTTGGATACATTGTTCAACGTCTTGATACATCGCGTGTCGATTTTTGATACATCATCCAATGTCTCGATACATTGTGTAGTGATGTATCCGATCGATTCATTGCGTAAACCGATGTATCTGATTGATACATCGCATAAAGTGATGTATCGGAGAATAGGAGAATATGAATTTTTATAATTTTTTCAAATAAAAAAGAATTTTAGAGAATGAATTTTTATAATTTTTTCAAATAAAAAAGAATTTTAGAGAATATGATAAATCAGTTGAGTATTTAGAAAAAATTTCCTTTGTTTTATTCTTAAACTTTATCTTCATCCAGACAGTTTTAAATAAATCAAACCACCTCTTACCCTATGTATTACTCTAATTCACGTAGTTTCATTAATTATTTATGTGTTTAATTATGTCTTCAATTTGGTAATTATTACTCATAATAGTTTTTCGTGTCTTCTTTTCTTTTCTTTAACATTTCTTTCTTGAATTTGTTTTTATGTATATATACATTGAATTTGGATTAGAATTTGGGGATATTTGTTTTCTTTATAGAATGGTCAATTTTGGATAAAACCAATTCATGATGTATTCTGTTTGTATTCTTAGTTGACATGAAAAAACAAAAACAAATTTGAGATCATTTTCTCAACTTGTACATATTTCTTGTTACAAATAGAATATTGCTGACTATTACAATTCCATACTCATCCACTGATTAATAGTCTGCGATATATGTATAATTCAAATATAATTTATGTATACTGATTAGGAAAAGTAATTGTATATTCGATCGGTTATGTGTAAATATATGAATAATGTGTGTGAGAGAAAGGAAAAGAGGAAAAAAACTAAAGGAATAAATATATGTAAGTACGTTTCAAGAAATACATATAGAGCCCGTTTGGATGGGCTTTAAAGCCTTTTTTTAGTTTTTGGACGTGTTTGTCTAATGCTAAGCCTTAAAGTTCTTAAAGTCAGTTAAAAATGAAAAGTTAAGATTTCTAACTTTTTTTTCCTAAATGCTTAAAGCCATTTTGTTTGACCATGGATATTACTTTTATATCCCTTATATTTTAACTAAATTTCCAAACTATCCTTTTTATTCTTTTAACCCGAAAATTCAAACACTTATTTTCAACATAAGCACTTTTATCCAAACACTCAACTGCTTATTTATAAAAATAACTTTCAGCACTTCAAAGTTCTAAAAATATTTCATACATAAAAGTTACTTTTTTTAAGCCCATCCAAACGGGCTCATAAACTGTTTTTGATTTCCAGTAACCTCTAAGCAAAAATAAAATTATTTCTGGATTGAAATAATTTTAGCCACTATAATTAAACGATGAAAAACAAGTTGGTGCCAAAATTCAAATTAAGATGAAAATCGAATTTTATAACTCGTGGTCCTAGATGTTTTGAAGGTGACTTATATGTGAAATAATACATCTTGTCATTGCAATAATCAATGTGTCAACTGATTTAATCATAATTTGCAAATAAATATTAGTTTGAAATACTGTATTCACATATAAATACATAATACAACATCTTGTCATTGCACTAAATCAATGTGTCAACTGATTTAATCACAATTTACAAAGAAATAACTTAGTTTGAAATACTGTATTCACATATAAATACGTAGTGTTTTGATCTAAGATTTCAATTCTACCTTCTGTCACAATCTATTAAATTTTTGAACTTTTACCAAGAAGATGAAAATAGTCAATCAACTATACTATTAAGATTTTCCTGTATAGCTTGCCTTAGATTACAAATTTAAATATACATTTTTTATAATATTATATTTAATCAAATATCTTCATATAAATTGAGATGGAGTAGATAATGATTTTTTTTTTGGCGGAACCCATCGGCAACCTCCTAAAGTTGATACGATTTTTCACTTAGGCACCTCAAGTAAACCCTTTACATTTTGAACACCTAAGGTAAGGTTGCTGACTTGGCAACTTGTGTGATTTTCACTCCAAATAGGCGCGTGAAGAACCTAAAAAGTCTTTTTTTTTCCTTTTTATTTTTTATTATTTCCTCCTTCTTCTTCTTCATCTTCTTTCTTCTTCTTCATTCTTTTTTTCTAACTTCTTTATTTAATATTCTACCATTAACAAATCTTTCACAATTATTATCTTGTTCATCAAAAAAAATGAAGACCACCACCTTTCTCTAAGAATATGTGGCATTTTCTTTTTGTATAAAATCAAAAATAAATTTTAAATTCTTAAAAAATCAGCCCAAAAAATATATTCATGAAAATTCATTTTCTTTTCAAGATTTTATCCCAACATATTACTATATCAATGTAATTATAGATCTGACATATTAATCAAAGTTGACAGAAACAAAAGAGAGAAGAAAAAGTTCATCAAGAGAAGAAATAAAATCTGGGTTTCAAATTTTTTTTTACTAATACTTCATTTTTTTGGTCAACGATTATACAAATTTGTTAATCTAATGCTCGGTGCATTTCATTTGCAAAAGTAAAAAGCTACCGTTTTAGTCCATTAATTTCAAATTTTATCCATTCATTTTGTATTTTTTTTCATTGCAATTCTTTTGGTTAACAACTATTAGCATTTTGGTCTATAATTAGAGTGTAGCTTCTTATTCTTGAATTATATCCATGAACCTTAAATGAATTAAAAAAATAATATAAAAAAAGATAAAAAAGGTGGAGTGAATGATGGTCACTGTTGATGGAGCTCTAATGGCTATGGCGGAGAAATTCTTGGGGAAGGAGAGGTTGGGTAGGTTGGTGGGGTGGGGGTTTAGAAAATAGTTTTTTTCTTTTTTTAATGAAAAATAGTTTTTCTTTACTTTTTTTAATAATTTATTTTTAATTATTATTTTATATCCAAATGTCACATGTCATCTTTTAATTAGTCATCATGCCACATCAGCAAATGTAATTCACACACTTTATAATTTTAGTTGATTGTCAAAAAGTATCTAAATGACACAGCGGGACCTAATATAAGGTTTATAAATTAAACAAAGTCTAATTGAAATTGTTTAAGTGAAAGTTGATGCCAACTTTATGGGGTCACCTATGAATTCAGCCTTATTTATTTTTTTTTTTTTAAAAAAGGTTATGGCATGTAGTAATTGATAGAGAAATGTGTCTTGTGGACCGTAATTTAGAACCACATGATGAAAATTGATGATTGTGTTCACAATTTGTTGCCAATACCAATCACATGTCCCATGTGTGACTTGACATGTTTCATACGGCGTAGTTTCATTATTTTCTTTTGTATTCAAACCCAAAATATACAATACTCTCGTATATCTCTACGACAATCATTATCGCAAATAACGTTTTTATTATAATAATTATATTTACTGTAAAAATGATCTTTCATACATTATGTGTTGTTTGTGGTAATATTTTGTTACAATAATTAAAAAAATATTGAGATAATCAATATTGTTATATAGATGTTTGATTATATTTAATTATATTGTTCCTTAACTTTAATTAAGGTGTTACTCTAATATTATTTTTTATGTTTGTTACTCTAATATTATTTTTTATAATAACTTATTTCCTTAATATTCCATTTAACTCTTTCATTTTTTAGTCATTAATTGAAGGATCTTTGATCTATTTTGCTATTGTTTGGTTGTATTAATTTGCTATGTCTTAATCTATTCCAATATATTGAAATGTTTAATATTGCTTTCTCTCATCACTTCTACTCTTCTTTTGAGTAAATATACGTTCAAAGTAAGATGTATTTAAATTCATATGTTGGAAAATTAGTACTTTCAAGCTCTCAAATATTGACAAATCCTGATTTTGGTTCTCGTAAGTTTTGATTAGTACATTTAAGGAAAAATTACTTAAATACACAAGTTATTTTATTATATATATATATTAAAATTTTCTATCATTTGAAAAAATTACAAAAATTTCTACTCTCTCCTATTCTTAAATACATCACTTTACGCGATATATCGATCGAATACATCACTTCACACGATGTATTGATTGTATGCATCACTTTATTTGATGTATCGGGACGTACGTGATGTATCGAGACGTTGAGTGATATATCCGGAATCGAAACACGATATATCAGGAAGTTGAGGGATCACTACAACAAAAACAACTTTTAGCGGCAATAAATATGCACATTAATAAAAAGTGCTAAAAATTTTACCGGCATTAGTTAATTGTCATTAGATCCAATGTCGCTATAGGCTTTAGTGACATTTACAAAGAGTGTTAATTGTCGTTAATTAATTGTTGCTAAAGATCATTTTGGGTGTAGTGGATGTATCTGAAACAGAGATGCGATGTATTGGGATATTCTGGGGTGTATCTGAATTCCATCAAATTTAAGAAATTTTTATAATTTGAAAAAAAATAAAAAATTAGCTTTTAACACTATGAAATTTATGTAATCCATACTATATTTAACCTTCAATGAATTATATATATGTACTTTTGATTTCTCAATCTTCACATATTCAACAAATTATTAACTAATAAAACATACAATTATCATTATGTTATGTTGAGTTTGTATTGTTATTTGATATTTGATGGTAATATCCTTTTAACAATAGTCTAAGGGTGAGCTTGGTATGGAGAAAAAAAAGTAGGTTATTGTTTTCAATTTTCACTTATTTGGTTGGGCGAATTTTTTGAAAAATATTACCTCTAAGAAAATAAGTTTCTTAAAAATAAAAAAAATAATTTTCGTAGTGAAAATATGGAAAACAATTATTCTATAGGTGACATTCTAAATTGATTGTATCTTCCTAAACTTTCCAACATGTTTTTTCTTCACTCACTTCTGTATCTCCCAACCCATATCCCTCTCCTACCTCTCGTAATATTTATCTACCTTATACATAAATGCTAATTGGATAATACATTTTTATTTATGTGTTGGACACAATAAAATAAATTTAAAAAACTACTTATTTTCTTTAAAAATTTCAAGGGAAATTAAGCATTTTCATCTGACCGAACAGACCTTTATACCACATAATTTCACTACAAAGGATAAAAAACACATAATTTAATTAATTGAACGTTAAATATATGTAATCCAAAATTACAAGGATCAAAATAAAAATTTAAAAATAATTGAGGGATCAAAAGTATAAGAAAATAATTTTCATATCATTTTTAAAAATATTTCTTTTTAGTTTAATATACTATTTCCACTTTTTCAATTTACATATTATTATTTAATTGGACACGAAGTTTATAAAATAAAAGAAGATAATTTGTTATGTTTATCAAATTGTCCTTAATAAAATAACTTTATTGCTAACTTTTAATTGACTTCTTCCCACAATAAAATCTAAATATGACTTAATAAGGGTAAACAAGGATGTGCCACTATATAGTTGACAAATAATAAAAGATACTATAATATTTTATTTTTGAATGGATTAAAAAAGAATATCACGTAAATTAGAATAGATTGAGTAAATAAATTAAGGAAAAATTAGCTAATTAGGTAAATTTTATAATTTATTTATTGAAAATAACTACAATTTAAAAATATTAGTAAAAAGAATAATATATTAATCAAGTAGCAAACTAATGGTATCCTAAATTCCTTCCTAAATTATTTGATTTTTATCTCATATTTTATGCACAATTTTATTTTTTTTTCTCTTTCTTTCAATTATCTGATACTTTCTCTCTCTAAATTCAAATTAACTAAAAGGTGAAATATTTTTTACTCTCCATTTCCCCCATTCCTTGTAGAGATAAGATTCTACGTTTTCTTCCCACGTGAATTCATCTTTTTTTCTCTATATTTCCAAAAAATTATAGCCTTTTCTCTTTATTTTGTATTTATTTATTTTATTTTCTCTTTAATTTGTATCCACTCCAAAGTAATGCTAATTAGAATTGTATTTTATATTAAAAATTATATTTTTAGGCAATTTTATATCCAATTTAATCTTTCATTCGAATAGCTATAGAATTTAATATCTCTATTTTGTATTCATACAAATACTCATGTTTTTTCAAAGTAAATGGATACAATTTTTTTTTTACCAAACCAATTAGAATTGTATTTTTTTCTTTAAATGGTTGTATTACGTATCAAATTTGTTGTTTTTTCATAAAATTGTAGCATTTTTTCTCCTTAGTCTGTATTTATTCCTTTTATTTCCTCCTTAATTTGTATCCACTCCAAAGTAATGCCAATTAGAAATTTATTTTTTCTTTATATGGTTTAATTACGTATTCAAATTGTTACTTTTCCAGAAAATTGTATCATTTCTCTACAATTGTATTCACTCTGATACATATGGCTTTTGTATATCTATCCATTTTAAATTGAAAATCATGCATATTTCATGAATCTTGTTCTTTTTTATTTGTATTCACTCCAAGATTATGCCAAAAGAGATTTCATATTTTCATAAAAAATGTATGAAATATATATAACATTTGTTTTCTGTCAGAATATTGTATCTGTTTGAAATTCTATTCATTTAATTTGTATATTTTTTATATTTATATCACTTCAGATTTCACATATCTATCACAAACCCCTTCTTCCTGATGATTTCTTTCAAAGAATTTAGCATCCTTCACAAAAACAGTTACACATATAGGATACTTTGACAAATCTTTGCTATCTTTCTTCAATAACACATACCTATGTATACCTATCTCATTGTGTATTTTCAAAGGTGCACTGCTATCTTTGATCTAATACTTCGGCTTCATACAATTATATCTTGAATCAACACCAATTTATTTAGCAATCTCCCCACTAAATTTTAAAACGTTGCATACTCCTTAATCATAATAGCCTCTATCGTGAAATCAGCATATCAATTATCTTTGTTCCATCTTTCCGAATGCATGATCAGAAAGCTAATACTCTCATATCTAACTGTATTCCAAAAAAATATATATTACAAGCAGACAAAAATTGTATTTCCATAGCAAAGAAACACATTGTATTCCTAAACCATTATTATACAAATATTCAAAACCATTCAACATCTTATTCGCATTCAAAATCAGATCAACAAATAAAATAATTAATATACAATTATTTCAAACGTATCACAAAACAAAATGTATCACAATCACTTTAAATAAGATTTAAAAAAATGTATCTAAAGCACATCGTATTCCAAAACAAAATATTTTACAATCACTTTGGATTCCAAAATGATTAATATACGAATATTCAAAACGATTCAACATTTGATCTGTATCCATAATCCACACTGCACAACTGATTAGTATGCATATGTTAAATTATTTTTACTATGATCAAAATTGATGGGATAGTAAATTTAGGATATAAATTTGATGTCAGAAAAAATACAATTATAAGATACATATCAAAATGTATCTATATTTTATTTGTATTCCAATCAAAGTGTAATAGACTCAACGGGCGATTTGTATCCAAATTATTTTTTCACAATTCCGATTTTTAATAAAAAAAAATACATGACAAAGCAAATTCTGTATCAAATAAGATTTGCACTGTAACGACCCATTAGGTCATTTTGAGTACTGGGACCTTTTATTTCATAAAAGACGCATCCCGTAAATTTTTAATTGGATATTTTGGACTTTTCCATAATTATTGTTATTTAATTGAGGGACAAATTTAAATAACTAATTAAATTAATGGGTTAAAATGGTAATTTAATTAATACCCTATACTATTTATCCATATTTATTAAATTAAAAGTTAGTAGGGTTATCCATTTTTAGTATATGATTATTTTAGAAAAGAAAAGAAAAAATAAAGGGAGAAGGCACGAGACTAGCAGCGGACGAGAGGAGAACGGCGGCTCTAGGTAAATTCAATCAAAAAAATATAGAAGAAGAAAATTCAACCTTTTGCATTTATCTTTATTTGGTAGGTTGTGAAAATTCATTTTTTTGTTTTATATGATTTGCTGGAAGGTGAAAGAAAATTGTAAGATAAGAGTTTGAAATCATTGGAGAATATGACATGTGTAGGGTGGGTTTAGGGTTATAGGAATGTCATGCGTACACATAATTTTGAGGCATTATTTCTAGAGTTTTGTGGGTTAGATGTTGATGTACGTAATTTGGCTTTGATTTGAATTTTTTTTATAATTATTAAATTATGATTTAAGTTTTTATTTATTGAGATAAGTAATTAAATATTAGGTGTATTATATTATATGAATACCATTAGAGTTATGATATTGGAGGTATTGAGGCTTAATCCTGGGCTTGAGCTTTAGAAAATTGATTAAAGAGTTCGTTGAGTTGTTGGATCTAGGTTAAACCTATAAATAATATTGGTGTCTACGGACTAGTTACTTATAAATATTATATATTTGATAGATTGGAAACGGTGTGAGGCATTGAAGAAAGGAAGGACGTTGGTGGATTAGCTTGCTTTACTTCGGTTCTTCGGTTGAGGTAGGTTATGATTTTATTCTATATCATTGGTAGACTTTTAATAGTGATTGATATTCATTGAGTAGTGTGTGAAGTTTACTACGCATTCAATTTTTGTGGTTTGGATGGTTGATATGCTGTTATGATTGATCTGAAATCCCGAGGCCATGAAATCCATAATCTTGAACTTGCCCTATCAAAAATGGTGTCTTGAATAAAGAAAGCTTGATGAAATATTGTTAATAAAGTGGAATGTAATAATGAAGAATGATAAATTAATTATATTTGGATCGGGTGTCACATTCCGACATGGTATATTTGGATCGGGTGTCACGTTTTGACACGGTATAGTTGAATCGGATGTCATGTTCCGACACGGTATATTTGGATCGGGTGTCACATTCCGGCACGGTAATATTAAAGGAAAATAAATTAAAATGACTTAATACTATCCAATCTCCAAAAACTCATTTTTTTCAAAGGAGTGTGATGTGGAGGCTTGAGTCCTCATGTGTGATCTTGATATTGTTGACTGGTTGTGTAATTGTTTATTGGGTGCCACCTGTTAAGTGTTATGGTTGATTTTTCACTATTATTTTATATATATTGATTTCTATTTTGAGTCGGCCGATGACACCTACTCAGTACGTGTTGTTCGGTATTGACCCCTACTTGTATCTTTCTTTATTTTATTTTGTGGAGTGCAGCGAGTCTTCCATCGGCTTCGACTCGACCTCAGCTCTAGTCCGTCTCAAGTTCATCGAATTTAAGGGTGAGCTATCCTTCTAGCTCGTGATGGATTCTCTTAGTTATGACATGATGTCCTTAGTATTCGGACACGAACTATGTCACTTATTTTATTTTGGTGTTTGACATTCTAGACTTAGTATTTTAGAATTATATGTCCTTGATGTGATGACTTTCAGATTTTGGGGAACGCTATGTAGTAAACTCTTGTGGATTGTTATTTCTTACTTTATAAGTTTGAGCTTCCGCGTTATCTTTATACTTTATAAGTTGGGGTTTGTATCGTTGGTTCTCTCACCTAGGAGGTTAAGTGTGGGTGCCTCCATTTTGGATCGTGACATGCACAATACATACAATATTTGTTTTGCGTTCACCATCAACTGAGAGAATTTAAAATAAAATTGAATTCAGAATAACACATTCAAATAATTTTTATTTTTATTTTCAAAAGAGTGAAGCTTTGATTCATTTGCAGTAATCTTACTAAGGTCAATTACAAATCAAACATCAAAAACTATCATCTTTTACATTGACCAAACACCCAAAAAGGTATCAAATTCAAACACTAGTTGCTAGTAAACTTAGTCACAACCTTAGTTTATTCAGAAACAACATGCTTAGCCAATTCATCTGGCAAAACAAGTCTTGTAGCAGTCTGAATAGTAGGCTTTTTATTGATTCAAATGAAATTTGGAGGTTCAAAGAAAATAGAATTTCAAACAAAAATTGAATTCGAAATACCTAATTGAATTTAGCACAATTTTAATTTGTCAGTATAGATCTCCTTTTTTTAGCCACAAACTTGATCCATCGAATTGCATTAGACAAGAGTTGAATCTCGTTAATAGAGGTTGAGAAAGATGGTTTAAGTTCGTTAATGGAGGAAGAGAGAAAAGATAGAATTGAGTCGCCAATTTTGCCCTCATAAAAGAAAATGTAACTAAATGAATATTTTTTAAA
This sequence comes from Solanum dulcamara, assembly GCF_947179165.1. NCBI lineage: Eukaryota > Viridiplantae > Streptophyta > Magnoliopsida > Solanales > Solanaceae > Solanum > Solanum dulcamara. The sequence goes on from NC_077244.1 coordinate 73,574,781, forward strand.
AAATATTACCATAGTTAAAAAATTCTCTCCCATATTTTTTTCCAAATTGTTATTTATTAATTGTATTCTTTTAACTTTTTTTTTAAATATAAATTAAGCGAAATATCAATTTAAAATATTGTCATTTTTAATAAATATTAAAATATAGGTAAAGAGTACTAAAATATTGCTATTTCCGTCTTATTTCGGAAACAAAGAAGGTCCTTTAATGGGCCGGGGCCCATTGGACTTGTGGATTTGAAGCAGTTTGCTGAGTGGACATTATTGAACTGATTAAGACTAGCCACGTGGGTTGTTGGAATACTCCTTGTCTTCTTGTGAGTCCCCATATGCAAAATTACTGTTGTCAACGTGGCTATCAATGTGGGACCCACACATTTATGCTACCATCACCTCCCCCCCCCGCCCACATGTAGAAATAGCGACATGCATCATCATCATCATCATATATATACATGATGATGTTGGATGTGATATGTGGGTATTTTTACGGTGTGACACATAAACGTGTTTTTAATTTCGTCTTAGCTAGTGTTTATGTCTTCGAATTTTGAGCGTGCACGACCATATATTTAAAGTTATATAAAATTGAATATATATACATTACATGTGACATAATAAAAATTAGTTTAAGTATATATCATGTGAATTGCTACATAGGATACGAATAATTACTTATTTAATTTTATATAAGATTAATGATCGATCTATTTATATATATTTAAAATTAGAGAACATAAATATTAACTAAAATTAAATTAAAAGATAGAGTATATCTATTTATTTAATTTTGTATGGGTTGAGAAGACTTTGAGATTGACCCACATTATCTCATTACTTTATTTTGTGGTTCAATCAAACTTACTTGCTATATTGGTTGCCCCTTTTTGTATTTTTGTTCTTTTGTTCCATAGGAGTTGGATCTAAATAATACAAATCAATTTTTAATATAAATTATGCAATTATTTAAGGCTCAAATAAAATACTACCACTAAACTTTCTCTTTTCTAAAAAGTCATTTTACCAAAAAGCTCTATATAATATAAAAAAAATTAACCAAAAAAAGCAATTAGTGACCATGAAAATTTAAACCTGTCACTTTTCTTCTAGAATCATAGAATTTCTTCCCAACTTCATTAGATAAAGTATGTTTAATTTGGATTAGGAAATGGTCATCATCTCTTTGTAATTTATTCTATAATATTATGGTTTAATTGTTAAGAGCCATAACTTAAATGACACGTATTATTTATTATTTTAGGCTTAGATTTTAATAATATTATGTTTCTTTCTCTTTCATAAAAGTCGTTTTACAGAAAAAGCTTTATATAATATTTTTCTTTTTACCAAAAAGAACAGTTAATAATTAAGAAAATGACGACTAAAGATTTGTTGTTCTCCTTTTGGAACGATAAAAGTTCTTTTTAATTTTATTTGAATCATAAAACGTCACCTCTTAATTATTTTATTCTATAATATTTTTAGGATATAGTTCAATTTGTTAAAATCCATAACTTGAATAACACGTATCATCAATTATTTCAGGCTCAAATTATAATAATATTGCGTTTCTTTCTCTTTCGTGAAAGTCATTTTTACCTAAAAAGAGCAGTTAGTAGCCAAGGAAAAAAAATTGGAAGTTTGTTTCCTTCCCGCCAAAAAGATAAAACTGTTAGGGGTAGTTTGATTTGACTACAAGTTATAATTGAGATTAGTTATGACGGATTAGTTATGATGAGATAAATTGTGATGAGATTATTTTTTATCGAGTGTTAGTGAGTTTATTTATGTATCTGAAATGTAGTTGTTTAAGCACTTGTAAACTTTTTGGTACCTTCTTGATAGTGTTTTTTCCAATGAAGTACTTTACCTTATTTTAAAAAATGTATCTAAAAATGTCTCGTAGAGTAAGCATAATTTGCTGTTAAGACGTATCTTTTTGGATTCAGTTGCAGTGCTTTCCTTTCCTGTAATACTTTAATCTTTGAGGAATGGACCTTGCAGTTTTAACTGTTAGAAATATTGTGGAGAACAATAGATCAAAAACAGATGAATTTTAAGGGCCATTCAAGTTAAAGAGAATAAATGACCGATGCTGCAGTATTTGGTATGTTATAGTAACTTTGAGGATTGACGAGGAGTCTTGGTGTAACCGGTAAAGTTATTGTCTTGTGATTAGGTCACGGTTTTGAGCTGTAGAAACAACCTCTTGCAGAAATGCAGGATAAGACTGCATATAATAGACTCTTGTGATCCGACTATTCTTCGTACCCCTGCATAGCAGGAGCATAGTACATGGGTTGCCCTTTTTAAATATAGTATTTGAGTATTGTTCCAAAGGGGTTGTGTTATTAATTTTAAAAAACGATAAAACTGTTATAAATACATCATATCGTGGATATCTATTAGATAAACCTATAATTAAATAATTAGTTCAAACAAATAATTTCTGGAAAATTAATTTTGCAGAAGCAAGTAGATTGAATCAGCAACTTTTGGAAAACATTGCAGCTATTTATTCAAATTTACAATCAAGCAGGTAGCTTGCATGTATTTCAAAAAGATAGTTTGCCAATAACTTTTAAAAATCTCACAACATTTTTTTTCTTGTATGAATAGGATGCTAAATCACGCGCCCTTATTATACATATATATGTGTGTCTTATTATGGATCAAAAATCGTCACTCTTTTTTTATAATATTTTCAAGAATATGGTTCAGTAGTAATGAGCCATGACATGAATCACGTAGTTAGCCACAAAAAAAATGTCATGACTTAAAATGGGTCATGAGTGGCATCCACATTTAACATTCTAGGTAGGAGAACTAAATATACAAACCTCAACTTATAAAATATGATAATAATGCGGAAACTCAATTTATTAGAGTAAGAAATAATAAAACCACTAAAGTCTATTAGATACGTTTTTTCAAAATCTGAAAGTCATCACATCAAAGACATCTAATTCTAAAATACTAAGTTTGGAAATATCAAACGCTAGAATAAAATAAATAACATAGTTCGTGTACGAAAACTAAGGACATCGTGTCATTATTGAGAGAATCCAACACGAGCCAGAATGAATAGCTCACCTTGGAACCCGATGTGCTGGACATTGGCTATAACTGAGGTCGAGTCGAAGTCGATGGTACACTCGCTGCACTCAGAAAATAAAATAAAGAAAAATACAAGTAGGGGTCAGTACATGACAACATGTACTGAGTAGGAATCATCGGCCGACTCAAAATAGAAATCAATATGCATAAAGTAATAGCAGGAAATCTACTACAACACTTAACACGTGGCAAACAACAAGATCAAGATCAAGTGACAACACAATGAAATAATTACGTAATCAGTCAACAATATCCAAAGTATACATGGGGACTCAGACCTCCACACCACGCTCTTTTGGAAAATGAGTTATTTGGGATTGAGTAGACTAAGACATTTTAATATGTTTTTCTTTAATATTACCGTTCCGGAATGTGACACCCGATCTAATAATATCGTGTCGAAATGTGACACCCAATCCAAATATACCGTGTTGGAATGTGACACCCGATCCAAATATACCGGATTGGAACGTGACACCCGATCCAAATATATCGTTCGGAACGTGACAACCGATCCAAATATACCCTGTCGGAACGTGACACCCGATCCAAATATACCGTGGCGGAATGTGACACCCGATCCAAATATACCGTGTCGGAACTTGACACCCGATTCAAATATATCGTGTCGGAATGTGACACTGGAAATGTACCGTGTTGGCTCGTGACATCCGATCCAAATATAATTAATTTATCATTCTTTATCATCACATTCCACTTCATTAGCAATATTCATCAAGCCTCTTTATTCAAGGCGTCATTTTTTATAGAATAAGTTCAAGATTATGAATTTTACGGTCTTGGGATTGTAGACCAATCACAACAATATATCAATCATCCAAACCACAATAATTAAATGCATAGCAAACTTCGCAATATTACTCAACGACTATCAATCACTATTAAGAGTCTCTCTATGATATCGAATAAACCATAACCTACATCAACCGAAAAATTGAAGTCAAGCAAGCTAATTCACCAATGCTTTTCCTTTCTTCAATGCCTCATGTTTCCAATCTATCAAATATACAATATTCGTAAGCCAACGAATTCGTAGACATCGATATTATATGTATATTTAACCTAGGCCCACAACTCACCCAACTCTATAATCAATTTCCTAAAATTCAAGTCTAGGGTTAAGCCTTAATTTCTCCAATATCATAACTCCAATGGTATTCATATAATATAATATACCTAACATTTAATTACATATTTCAATATATCAAAACTTGGATCATAATTTAAAAATTAAAAGAATAAAATTTCAAAACAGAAACTAACTGATTATAACTAATGGTGCGCCTAGAAAATAATTTGCAGGACCTAAATACATATCATACACCATAATCATTAGCTATTGATTACCTCATCACTATCTTTACCACTTAATCCTCCAAATATATAGACATTACTAACTTTGTCCCCACATGGCCAATTTACATAGAATTAAAGTAATAAAACTAAAGCCAAGTACATCTTGATTTTACCTGAAGGTCAAATTTATTGTTTTTTACCCTTTCATGTTGGACGGCAGGTAAATTCTAGTGTATTCTTCCTTTCTCTTTTGCAATTTAGTTGTAGCAGTTCACAAAAGAAATTCTACTTTATTCCAATAAATATGGAACAAGTAGTATAGAGATATTATAATTTTAGCTCACCAATTAAATTAATTATTTAAAATTATTTTTTTATTAATTAATTATAGTTATCGAATAATACAAAATACTCATTAAAAATTTATGAAATGAGCTTTTTATGAAATAAAAAGATCTAGTAATCAAAACGATCTAATGGGGTCGTTATAAAAAAAACACGAACCATGTATCATCAAGTTAATTTTCGTTGAATTTTGAGCATTTATTAATATGATATTTCTTATTTTATATTTAACAAAAGGTAAAATGATAAAAAAAAAAGTTGTAAAATAGAATTGAACCAATCAACGTGCAACACGTATCATAAATTTATAGAACTTTTTTGGGTTCTCTTTTTTGTAATGTTCCATACTAAAAATTCCATATGAATAACATGCAAGACAATGTGGCACCAAAAGCTGAAAAGAAACATATATTTTATTTTATTTTTATGATAAAGAAAAATTCGTCGTCGCTATTTTTTAGGTGCGTACAGGATAAAACTCTATTTTTATGCAAGAACTTGCAAATTACACATGAGAGATAACTCACACTAAATAAGTCCAGTGCAACGGACTCGACAAACCTTAATCCCATTGAAACAAAATGGGAATTTTTTGTAAAAAAAAAAAAAAAAAAAAGACACTTTAAAAAGACGGTATTATTATTTTTTGTGAAGAAAAATAGTTGTAAATGGTTGTTGAAATAACACGCAGCAAAACTGAGTTGGGAGATCAATTGCTTACAAATAAATTAAGACAGGGTGGAAAAAGGAATATTTACCTAAAAAGAATGATTGAAGTGGTGGTTTACAATTTACATATTCTAGAAAGAATCTGATTATGTTCGAATGTATAATATAATAGGTGTTATATTTTATTTAATAATACTGTATAATATTTGTATTATATACTCAATCATTGACAAGTTGAAAGTATTTTCTTCTTCTCCACATAATAACAACCAACATATCATGAGGACTGATGAAGATACCCATAATATGCGGATCAAAGACCCATATAATAATTGAAATAAGACACACCCACCCAAAAAAAAATATACTACTAATTTGAAGAAAAAACAAATATCAACAACGATCCTCAGTTATAATTGTAATTATTTAAAATTTATTAAATATAAATTTATAAAATGATTTAAGTTATATTAAATTTAAGATATATTAATCTAAATAAATATTGTGGATTAATATAATTGGTCAATTATTTAAGTCCAACAAATGTGGATTTAATTAAAAATTCAAATCCATTGATTTGGGCTACAAAGATGAGTCCACTTTGTTAAACCCAATATTATCTCATCCTAGAGGTCCATTTTAATGCCACGTATCAAGTGACGTGTCATGTCAAGTCAAACAAATAAGCAACAGGATAATGTCATGTGTCAAAATGACAAGCGCATTTGCTAAAGTTCATTATGCCATGACACTTAAATCTGATTGGACGAGCGGAAATCTGTTTTCATCATAACTCTTCCATCCTACAACTCTAAATAGGAATCCTCGTAATTCAGAAATAAGATCGGAATTCTAACAAGAAGCCATAGAGAGCTCGTGGATCAAACGCCGCAGATTTCTCTACAAGCTACAAGTTCAAGAATTCAAGATCAAGTTCAAGAACAACTCAAGATCAAGACCACCAGATTCAAGATCAAGCCCAAAAGCCCTTGAATTCAAGTACAATTTAAGATCAAATTCAACCAAATTGAAGATCAAGCTCAAGAGCCTTTGAATTTATATTTGAAAAGATAAATCAGAGGATCATTGAGATTGTAACACTCATATTCAAAAATCAAATACTACGATTATTGCGATATTTTCCGTTCTTGATTATTATTTTTTCGACGCGAATTTTATTGTCTACAATAAATACATTGTTATTACGATATACAATTATCACTATCAACCACCATTATTATCACCATAACTATGATCACCAAAATTAATTAACATTAACATAATTCTATGCATTTATTGTTGGAAAATTTTAAGTAATCCATTCACGATCACAAGTGAATCACTAGACATAAAAATCAATATGTAAGAGTTATAGGAACACTAACCTTGTTCAATTGCAATAACTTATTTGAAGAATTTGATCTTCTAAATCTTGAAGATTGGTTTGCGATTTTTTTTTTGAGATAAAAAGAAAGAGAAAAACGTGTCTTCTGATTTAGGGATCAAGTCCTTTTAAAGATGCTAAAATGCCTTTTACCAAAAGTATTTTTTCTTACAAGTTTCTATCATAATTAAAGAAAAGGCTCATAGGTTTTAACTTATATAAAAAAAATTCATACTAATAGATATTTATATTTTAGACCCAAATATATAATACTTTATTAGATCAAAAAATGAGTTCTTTAATGATAGCATATCTATGTACAAATATATTAATATGTGAGTCCATAAAATATATAAATTACCAACATCTATCACCATAAATAATCATAGCTAGTCACCATTCTCGACCACCATCACCATTAACTACTATCTACAATACCATTATCAAATCAGCAAACACCATTCTCAATTGACATCCATAACCGTCACTCATCATCACAATCATCAATTGTCATATATATATATTTTTTAAATAATGTATTAATATAATATTAGATTAATTTAGTATTTTATTTAAATTTTATATTTATTGATATTATTAAATGAAAATAATTTTTATATATTTAGATATTGAAAAAAATAAGCAATTTTAATATTCTAATATGTATTTAGATTCAGACATATAATGTAAATACACATTTTAATATTTAAATTGCATTCACACTAATTGAAAGTCTTAATCTTAACAAATAAAAATAGGCCATAAACACCTAATAATCTTGTAGTCTAAGTATTAATTGACTAATATACAAAGCTTATTTCTGTTCATTGCTGGTCATCTACACCACAAAGAGTAAAAGTAACCCAAAAATAAGTAACCCCCTACCCCACTCCCACCCCCGCCCCACTACCTATTTACCTGTTTAAATTATTTATTTATTATTTATTAAGACCAATTTGCCACACAGACCATTGATTTATATTTGCGTGACTGTTGTGCCAATTTTTTTTTCTTCAAAAAATAAAATATATAAGTAATTAGTATGAGTTTATGGGTTTTATTTTTTTATATTCTTGGTAGAGTACGTATGAGTTTATGGTTCTTACTATATATAAATAATGATATTTCCCATGGATTCTGCATGATACTCGGCAAATAGCTGATTAAACTATGAATTTTTTTTCTATTTATATATATGGAGTAACATTTATGGTATATTATAATTATTATTAAATTAAAGACTTTAAATATCTGTCTCCTGTGTTTACATTGGTACGCACTCCACGGAAGTTAATTAACTTTGATCGAAAAATTATATTATGTATTATTTTAAATATATATTGAATTTTCTTTTAAAAAAAAGTTAACGTTTTATTTTTTTATAAGTGGAACTAGGGGGACTAGTTCAAAGACTTGCAAAATATTGTCCTAGAGAAAGAGGGTATATTCTCATGAAATCTATATGATGTGAGTTATGTGAATTAAAATATGCAGTGTCTTAATTATAAATACTCCAATAAATATTTGTTTTGGTTTTTTGAAATCTAAGTCTTATCTTAAAATAGACCGGATATGGTCACCATTAATTAAGTTGGTTAGAGGGGGGCATCAGAAAAGGGCAGAATTGTGTATATAACAAGTACACATTTTGATTCTCTCTCTCTATATAGATGGACCTATCGATATATTAGCCATGTTTGACATATATTTTTATCTGATTTGAAAATAATATCAGAATAAAATGCGATAAGATTTTATCTAATTGGAACTTTTGAATTTGATATATATATATATATATATATAAAAGTAATTTAAGATAAGTTATATAATAATTTTCTATCACATTACAACGATACCACAATTAATGTAACATAACTAATAATTTCAGAATTAGCTAGTCCTTATATGAAGCAACCATGTCATTTATCAAGGCTCATCTCTATGCCCTTTAAGAAGGCATACTGTTAAAATTATATTCAAATTTTTCGTCTATCTGATTAATTCAAATTTAGTTGAATCTAATAAGCAAAGAGCTAAGAATTCTCATCTATTTAAATCACACTTGTCAATTGGTTGTGGTCACTAGTCTATTGATCATGAAATGCTATTAATTGTTTTACCAAATAACTCCAACCAAACCCTTTATTACATTCTAAACCACTACAAATCCAATATATATTAAGTTATTACTAACCTTTTATGTTCTTTTCATTCCTTTTTTATTGTGCCCTTAATTATAACAAATGTAATCTTGCCAAAGTGAAGAAGACCCACATGCATCTCTATTGAGGCACAAAGACAACAAGTCAACAACCTTACATTTGGATATGTTTCACGTGAAAAAAACCATATACAATAAAGTTTATGTAATATGCCTTTTTATCCTCTCTTTTAACTTTTTGAAAGCGATTTACAGCTTATATGTTCTTTTATTCTCTTAATTATGACCCCCCCCCCCATATATATATATATATATATATATATATATATCCACTCCGTTTTACTTTAATTTATCCATTGCTCTTAAAAAAATTAATATGTATATTTTACTATAATATTCATATAATTTGATGCATAGTCTTAAATTTTAAAAATTGATTTGGAGAATAAGTAATTAATGTTGAGCATAAATAATGAGAAAAATATTTTTTTATATGTTAAAAATGACAAGTAAAAATAAAAAATAATTTTAAAATACTGGACAAATAAAAGTGAACAAAAGGAGTATATACAATCAAGTTTAGATTAAAAAAAATACTCCCAAGTTTCAACTCATTAATTATCTTATTAGAATCGTAATTTTCCTTTGTTTTTTTCATCTCTATCCAAAAGAAAATTTATGATTCTAATATATATATATATAAAATTAATTAATTAACATACAATTAGCATCAACCTTAGATAAGTTATGACGATCCATTATAAAAATCTTCATTTATGTCGCTTATTTTAAGACCGTTTCAATCTAATATTAATTTTTACGGTTTTTATTTCAGATATTAATCATCGTTTATAATACTTATCATAATTGCCAATTTTATTTTCCAAGCATGGATGATTTTGCCTTTAAATTTTAAATATATTTGAATGTTGATTTTCTTAAGTTTAAAAATATTAAAGCATCACACTAAATGTTTTTTAGTATTACTAGAATTTATAGTTTCTTTTTTCCGTTGAACTATGTAGCCTATAATTAACTTTGGTTTTTATTATCAAATACATAAATTCTTTTGAATAATTTACACCTTAAATAAGAACATGCAAGATGCACGAGGATTTATTAAAATTCAAACGGTTAGTTTTTTGGGGGGTATTTACTTCACAATTAATTGGAAGTCGATAATATCATTAATAGTATGGCTTTTCAATAATACTAATATTTATATATAACGTTTAAAAATAATAATGAACCAATCCGTTGAGAAGCCTAAAAATATAAATGCTTCGGAAAAACATTTAAATGCAAGGTAAATCTATTATGCTGACATAAATGCAAAAAATGCTTTAAAAACCGTTTTTAATAAAAATAAAGAATAAATAACCCACTTAATTGAAGGAAAGGATGTTGAAAATGAAATGGGCAAGGGGAAGAGTAAAAGTTGAATTCGTACCTATTATTTTGGACATTCCATCGGGCTAAATAATCAGAGATAAAGTATTGAACATAATCCTTATTAGTTTTGACTTTAAATTATTAATATGCGTAAAAACACCATTTTACTTGACTAAACAAACTTAAATACACTTTAAAGTTGAAAACTAATTCTAAAGTTGACAAAAATTTAGGGGTATATTTCACTGATGTTGTAAGATTGGGGTGTATTTAAGTTTAACTAGTCTGTAAAGAGTGTTTTTAAGACTGTTAGTTCGGAGATAAAATTAATAATTGATGTGTGAATAAATTTTTTACAGTTGGAGTAAGAGCCTGTTTAGATAAGTTTTTTTTTTAAATTAAAAATCCTAATTTTTCATTTTCAGCTTTTCTAAAGTTGTTTTTAGGGATGTGCAAAAAATGCACCGACCTATAAATTGAATTAAAAAAGTGTTATTGATTTATTGTTATTGAGTTATTGGGTTAACAATTATTTAATGGTTTTATAAAAAATAATTATTGGGTTATCGGTTCGATGTTGATTTTATATTATTGGGTAAATTGATAACCTGTTACGACTATAATAGTTTACTAATTTAATTTTTAGTTTTTTACTCGTACAAAAATATCAAACAAAAAAATTAATATAAATATATAATCAGTTAATCACTATATAATATTATTTAGTATTTCAGTATTTACCCTTTAGGTTTGGCCGCTTTAGGTTCAGCGGCAAGGATTTGTAAGTTGCAAGTTTGCAAGTTGCTACGACGGTGGCTTCATGATTTATATATTTGTTTTAAAAAAAATTTTATTGATTAAATCGAAAATCAAACCGTTAAAAATCAAAAATCGATTAAATAAAAATTGATAACAAATATCTTATTGATTTAGTTATCGATTTAGCGTATTTAAAAATCAAAAACTAATAAATCAAATCGATAATACTTAAAATCGAACCGAACATATCGATACAATGCCTTAAAATGAGTATTTAAAAATATTGTCTTCATTTATTCAAACACTATAAAAAAGACTTAAAAACTATTTAAACTTAAAAGAGTATTTAAAACAAGGCTATTGAAACTTGCTCTAACACGATAGACTATTTTCTTTTCAACTTAGTTGACAAAAGTGCAAAAATTCTTTGTTATTGTAGCTAGTTTCCAAACGAGTAGAATTAGGAGTAAGAGCCCGTTTGGATTGACTTTAAGTTGGTCAAAATCAACTTAAAACCCCTTTTTAGTTTTTGGACGTGTTTGCCTAATGCTGACTTTAAGCCATAAAGTTCTTAAAGTCAGTCAGAAATGAAAAGTTAGGATTCCTAACTTTTTTTTCCAAAGTGCTTAAAGTCATTTTCTTTGATCATAGAAATTACTTTTATATCCTTTATATTTTAACTAAATTCTCAAACTACTTTTTTTTATTCTTTTAACCCTAAAATTCACATCATAAGCACTTTTATCCAAACACTCAACTGCTTATTTATAAAAATAACTTTCAGCACTTCAAAATTCTAAAAGCACTTTATACATAAAAGTTATTTTTTTAAGCCCATCCAAACGGGCTCTAATATACTTTTCCAGAGTAATTCGGAAGTGTAGTTCACTCCCAATGCGAGTAGACTAAAAAGTGAGAGAAACAAATATTTACCACAAAATTAAAGAATCAAAACACGTACCATAATAATTGGTGTGGTCTCCAAATGGTGACAAATCTAATACCAACAACATAACGTGGGTGGGTCCTTTCCCCTCTTTTTCTCTTGGGCCCAACAATCCAACCATATTCTATCAAAAAGGCAAAACGAAGCATTAATAACAATAACGCAGTGAAGTCCCGTGAAATAGGATTCGGAGAGGATAAAGTGTACGCAGATTTTTTTTCTATCAAGATAGAATAACTGTTTCCGAATAAACGAAGCATTAATGAAAAATGAAAAAATAAATAACTTTTTTTCGTTTTTCATTAATGCTTCTTTTATTTCACATTAAAAATACTTATTATAAATTTTAAATCAATATAAAATATAGATAAATAAAAATATTATCGATATTAACATGATAATGAACTATATTTAAAAATATTATGTAAAATAAATTTAAAAACTATTCCATAAAGTAAATCGCGATATATAAAAATTTATCACAAAAATATGTAAAATCCTTCATACATCACGAGATTTCATCCCTAATTTTATCACACAATTCAGTAAAAGATCTGTCATTATAATTGGTTTACTTGCATTTTAAATATTTATATGGTAGAAACTTATAATCAATTTTTTCCTTAATCTAAGTAAACTCCCATACATGCAATAATATAACAATATATTATTCGTAAATAGTATGTATAAATGATAGGAATATTTTTTTATCTTAATATTTTTCTTTTGCTTTTGTATTTTTTTTCCGGGAAATAACCTATTTATCTCCATGAGATAATGGTAAGATTTACTTATATTATATCCTCCTCAGACTCTACATAGTAAGATTGTGAGATTTTATTGAGTTTGTTATTATTGTTGTTGCTTCTATTTTTTTTAAGAAGCAAAAAATTTAGATTCTTTTCAATTGCAGAAAAATTACTTCTTCTTTTAATTTTAAAAAATATTTTTACAGATTTACTAAACATCAGAAATTATTTTTTTAAAAATATTTTGACATCCCGATTGCTTGATCAAATAAATTTTTAATAATGAAGAAGTAATTACCGTTCCACCTCACTAATGCCAAAAGGGTGGCACCAGCATTTAGGTATTATGGCCCATCAAACACCAACGTGTCCTTTCAAAATTTTAATTTCTGTCACTTTCTTGTTATTGTACAGCTGGCCATTTCCTTATGGACCGCATATTAATCTTATATTTTTAATCTGAATATTAACTTAATGTCTGACTAAAAAGATTTTGGAATCTCATTAATAAATATGAGAGTTGAAACAAACGAAGGAAAAGGTAGTATTAGGTGGCGTCTCAGTCAAAATTTTTGATTAATTCAACCAAACATTAGGAAAGAACCTTCTTTTAATTTTCAACTAACTCAAATCATTTTCTTCAAGTACAAGAAAATATTTTCTTTCTATAGTTTTTTTTTTCGTTTTTATTTGTCCAAGTTTAAAATAATTTTTAATATGAAAAGAATTAATTTAGCAATTATATTGGAATTCAGTAAAAAGAAATTAGAGACTTAATTCTCGTATTTTAAATGCTACAACGTGAAAAAGGAACATACTATGTTTAAAACAAAAGTTGGTATTAAACAATTGTTTCTATAATAGTTGATTTAATGCAATAATTACGAATTAAAAGCAAGGGATTACAATTAATACGAGCAATTCAAGATTTAATTATCAATAACCTCTCAAATTTATCATTAAATTTTATTTATAAACTTAATTATGGTCTTTTTCTCCAATTGAATACCTAGATAGACATAGAAAGTTGATTAGAGTTATGCACATATTATAATACAAGTATTAATTATGAGAAAATTTATGTTTATTTTATTTCAAGATTAGTTATTCATGTATTATTTAATTATTGATGTATTAGATATTTCACCTTCTATTCTTAATAAAATGATATACATAGATCCTTCATAACTTATTCATATATTAATTGTATAATTGTATAATTTTCTAAACTGCAAATCAAACACTCTATTAATTTTATACATGAATATTTTACCTCCTAGCCCACAACCAAACATATTACTACCTCCGTCCCGTATTAGATGACACTTTCAACTGTACACGGTGATTAAGAAATTATTAATACATTGAAAGACTTTACCATTTTGCCCTTTGTTTATATCAATATCAATGCAATATACATAAAAGAAATAGTTAGTATTGAGAATTGTTTACATTCAAAAGGTCATATTAATTGTAGAAAAAAAATAAGAAAAATTTAATTAATTCTATCTTGATTTAATAATTGATCAAGTAATGTGGGACAAATATTTTTAATAAAATGTCATCTAATATGAGACGAAGGGAGTAATTCTTACACAAGATTTTACACCTGCATGACCTCCAAATCAGCTACCAAAAGACCTCAAAGTGTTCTTATTAGATATTTCGGCCAAATTTTCATATTTTTTTTTGTGTATGTTCTCAAATGTTTATTACGCAAATAAATTAATCACTTATCATATGTTATATCTTTTAATTATTGATATTAACTTCAATAAGTCCAAGGCCTCAACCACATATTTTCAAAAGCCGATCAAATAAATAAGTTAATCATATAAAATATTTCGTATGTCATTTTTTTAATTATACACATCAACTTTAATGAAGACATATAGAGCCCGTTTGGATGGGCTTAAAAAAAGTAACTTTTATGTATAAAGTGCTTTTAGAACTTTGAAGTGTTGAAAGTTATTTTTATAAATAAGCAGTTGAGTGTTTGGATAAAAGTGCTTATGATGTGAATTTTAGGGTTAAAAGAATAAAAAAAGGTAGTTTGAGAATTTAGTTAAAATATAAAGGATATAAAAGTAATTTCCATGGTCAAAGAAAATGACTTTAAGCACTTTGGGAAAAAAGTTAGGAATCCTAACTTTTCATTTCTGACTGAATTTAAGAACTTTATGGCTTAAAGTCAGCATTAGGCAAACACGTCCAAAAGCTAAAAAGAGGCTTTAAGTTGATTTTGACCAACTTAAAGCCAATCCAAATGGGCTCATAGTAATTCAAATATATCTAAACAAAATTTATTGATAAAATTAAGAATTATCAATATAGATAGGTTAGATAAGTTTTTCATATTTTAGTCATTTTCTTTAATTTATTATCCACATCAATCTCAATGGAGTCGTAATTCAAGTATATCCAACACAATAATGTTGAAGTGACATGCATGTGCATATGTACATAATCTCTTCATGACAGTCTATGTGCATCCATCCCATCAACAGCTGGCCATTATTGGAGAATTCCTTTATATATAAGCTGAGTCTTCCTTCTTTAATCATTACTCTTTACAGAGAGAAGAGAAGAGAAAACAGTGCAAGAAAAAATGGAAACTTTTTCTCATCTATCATCAACAAGATCCAGGTCGTATGAAAGCTTTTTCAATGATGGGGTTGAGCCAATACCAGAGGTAGTAGTAGAAGAAGAAGAAGATCGAATGGAGGAAATTTCTTGGAACACCAACACCCCACAAAGTGGCTGGTTCAAGAGTATTGAGGAGCCATGGCTTAGTACTAGATCCCAAAAGAAGAAAAATCAAGTCTTTCTTGAAGGGTATGTAGAAAATTCAGATGAAGATGAACTAGGGAGGACAAAGAGTTTGACTGATGATGATTTGGAGGAGCTTAAGGGGTGTTTGGATCTTGGTTTTGGGTTCAGTTATGATGAAATTCCTGAGCTTTGTAACACTTTACCTGCTCTTGAACTTTGCTATTCTATGAGCCAAAAGTATCTTGATGAACAGCAAAAGTGTTCAGATGCTATGTCTGATACAGGTTCTTCAGGATCTGGTCATGTTGCTAATTGGAAGATCTCAAGTCCTGGTGAGTTTTTTCTTCTTCCCTGGAAAAGTAAAACCCCCTGTAAATTTCAGTCTATTTGGGTTCTTCTTTAAGGGTTTTGGATCTGTTCATAAATCTTGACAAGGGTTTGTGAAAATCTTGAAATGAAATGACTTTGTATAGTTATTGTTGATTTGTCTGTTGAATCACATCTGTCAGTGGAAACATGTGAAAAGGTGCAGTCTTTGGAATTACGTGATGAAATTTTGTACAAAGGCTTTCATTTTGATAAGAAAAGGTGCAGCGGTCTTTGGAATTATATTCTGTTAACTCTTTGTTCTTTACTTTAGCTTTCTTGGTGGCCTGATCAATGATCATCATCTTTCTGGAACAAAAGCCTAAGCCCCAAAAGGAAACAAAGAAAAAAAAAGAATCTTTTTGTTGTGTGTTTCTTGTTTTTTGTTTGTTGGGGAGGTGAAGATCATCAAAATCTTCAAATTTCTAATGGAATGTTTGGTTTCTTTTGGCTTTTGAAGATCTTAAGGACCTCAAATTTCTTGGAGTACTATAAAGTCATTCAATTTGTTTGCTCAATTGTCATTGTTTCTTGAACATAGTGGTTAACCTCCATTACTTTTTCATGACACTATTCCTCATACGTTTTGTCTAACCTCAGGTGATGATCCTGAAGATGTCAAAGCAAGGCTGAAATACTGGGCTCAAGCTGTTGCCTGCACCGTTAAGTTGTGTAATTAGAAGTGAAGAATGGAAGCCAAGAAAAAGCTTAATGCAAAAAACAAAGAGATGAGAAGGAAATGAGAGACTTTTTAAGAGCACTTGTGCTCTGCCTGATCCTGAAAGGCTTATTGCCACAGGGCCAAGAAGTTCCCTCATGCTTTACCTGAAGATAGATTCACAAAAGAATCTTGTCCATGATGGGTAGGCAAATTTAATCCTCAAGTAGAAGAATATACATGAAGAGGAAGGAGATGTTTCAGGTCTAAGATTAACCTACACATGGAATAAATCTGACGTCCCATAACCTGGTATAACTTTGTGTATCATTGTTGCATCAGTTTAGTCCAAAATTGAAGTGAAATTGTTGCATATAATCAAATCTCATTTTTCTTCATGTTTTAATTTTGTTTTCTAATGTATTGCTGAGCAAAATACTGTTCTTGGTTAGATTACAAATCACATTTATTCCTTGTTATATGTTCTTTTGAGTACCTTGTCTTGTCTATGGGTTCAGCAGAACTTAATCGGGTTTATTCTTTTTTCCAGATGGATAGAACAATCAATCAATCTCCTTACATGACAGATTCACTTCTATTATGTAAAAATTGTCATAAAAATTGTTCTAACAGTATCTTTGAAACGTGTAACACAGTTCAGTAATATCTTTTCAATTTATATTCTGTATAAAATTGAATTTGAAAGTAAAAGTGACATCTTTGGGGATTCAGACCTTAAGTTAATAGAAAGAAACACGTAGATAGTCTTTTACCCAAAGGGGGATAAAAATATTTAAAAAAGGAAGAAGAGCATATTCTGATTCTAAGAAATCCTGCAAGATGTGTTTGTTGATGGGTAGCCACATGGTGTGACTTGTGAGTGCCTCATACTTCATAATTTTGTGAAGGAATCTAATCCCCTTTTAATAATCCTCCTTCCACTAAATAGTACTCTCTCCGTAAAATTGTTTACGTGTGATTAAGAGCTTCACGGATTTAATCGTAAAAACATATTTTTGCAGAATTTTAGGTAAAACGCGTATAATAGTCCCTTGTAGTTCGGTCTTTTCTTAGATCCTGCATATAGGAGTTAATGTTGATTTTAATTTGTTAAAGTTGTTTGACGTGTGATCAATATGTCTCCTTTTGACTAAAGTTGTTGACGTGTGATCAATGTCTCCTTTTGACTGTGAAAACATGTTCTTACAGAAATTTAGGTAAAACATAGTAGGAGTTTAGTGCACCAAATTATTTTTTTTAGTTAGTTTCAACATCGTTTAAATAAGGAATACTTTTTTTTATTTGATAACTCTTTAATTTTAATTTTTCACATGATATATTTAAAACTATAAAATTAAAAGACATTTTGATACGCCTGCCTTTAGCTTAAAACCACAAAAATCAAACATTTACTTTTTAAAAAATTTTAAACTTTGCGCCGACTCAAAATCTGAAAAACATATGAAGGGTCTTGTATACACAACTCAAAGGAGTTAGGAGTGCCAACTGAACAATACTTGCTTGTTCAAAATCTTGAAACACATTTTTTAAAAAAATGTTCTCATTAAGCAGCTATAAATCAACCTTAAAAAGTTATATTTTCACAGCCTGCAGAAAGATTATTCTCATATTTCTAGAGCATGAGAATCGCCTCAAATTATTCAGCTCTGACTCATAGAACAACAAACAACATTGTTCATAGCTTTTACACACCATTTATTTATTATTAAGAGGACAACACGCTTATATATATCGAGTTACTATGGTCACGAGTCCTTGAAACAACTACTTCTGCAACTTTTATTTTTACAAATTCATGGACTATAACGAGTTTAAAGAACCAAAGTACATCGACAAGGAAAAACTAAGGGGGTGAGGGGGGGGGGGGGTGTACAAGCTCGCTTGTTTCGTAGGCAGGGAAGACGGAGAAAGATAGAAACATGAAGGCACTTCCAACTAAAGGTCAATAGATATGCTGAACTCTCAGACCTGTCGTGCTCAAGCCGAACCCAACAGATTTTGTATGTCTTTCTGTAAAAGGATAAGAAAGCGGAAAATTAGTAACATATACAGAGAAGAAAAGGCTTCATAAATGTTTATCTCAATCTGCTTCTTGCATTTATTTAGTTTTCCCTATCTAATGAACCATAATACTCGTAGACTGGTATTCTTCGTTATGTGACTTCTGCAGTATATCATCATAAACATGATGGAAATTGAGAAAGTTGTAGATATATATTTTACTCCTTATCAGCAATCTTCCATTTGAGACCAGAAGGTTTTTCCTTTTATTTCAAGATAGAGTATGAATGAACATAAAGAAAAACAGTTACAGTTTACCTCAAATTGAAGAGGTGGTGTCTTGGGTGCATATCGTTCCACAACCTTTCCTTCTTTGTTCACAAGGAATTTGGTGAAGTTCCACTTGACAGCATTTCCAAGGAAACCGCTTTTTTCTGATTTTAAGAACTTGTAAAGTGGTGCAGCATTATCCCCGTTCACATCAATCTGTGGAATGAAATAACTTCCTTAAATGACGTGGCGTTTATGGCAATACATACACATAACGTAGTAACTGAGAATAGAATGAGAGATAGTTTTGAGTTTCATATTGTGTCCCACGTCGCTCATTCTCGAGCAAGTTTTTATAGAATAAAGAGGAGATAAGAAATAGAGAGACAAGGCACAACCTTAGTGCAGTTCTCCAATTATGAAATAAATACTTATTTACTTGCTCGAGTAAAAACAAATAAGAAGGGACAAGGCATATCCTGAGTTCATAAAGATACATGCTCAGAAAATGCGTATTTAATATGCTAACAGGGCCAAACAGAATGATATATAACCAACTTTTGCACAAAGCCTCTAAAGTTGGGACTGTTCACAGAGCTACTTAAAAGTAGTGTGCATCTTATCATGACGTTCCTCATAACAACTTGATAAATCTTATTATAGATGTTCAGAGATTCCAAGACAACCTTTAAAAAGAAAAATAGAGACTCTGCGAAAGCACATATATCCACGCTAGAATACCCAAAGCTTTATGTAGTTTTCATAGTATGCTTCAACCATGTATCACCAGAAATTGAGAGGTTAATATTGTTGGGGAAAAAGTTCTTATGTGCAGTATCGCAACATATGCTGCGATCAAGTTGACAAAAAGAAAGTCTTTAAAGATGAAAGCTACCAGGATCTGGAAAATGATTCCAATTATACGCTTTGGGGCTATCATACAGCAGCTGTTACCTTTTCAAATACAGGGAATTCAGCTTTGAACCTGGTGCATACAGTTTGCTGAATCTCCTCATTTGTTCCGGGCTCTTGCCACAAAAACTGGTTACAAGGAAATGCTAAAATTTCAAAACCTGAAATAGAAGTTATGTTTATGACCACACAATATGATTTAATAGAAATTCATCACAGGTTGAAATTGAAGAAATAAACAGTTTGCCAACCTTGATCTTTGTACTTCTCATACAAAACATTCAGCTCCTTGTAGTTTGAATCTGTTAAACCACTGCAAGGGAAAAAAGATACCACAAAATAGGTGAAGTCTGGAAAGATTGCCTTTAATAAATATTCATGATTCATTCCCTATTTAAGCATAAATAATAGCAACAAGCTAGCACAAAACAATTGATAATTGTATTTCTTATTATTCTAAAATTTCAAAACACAAGCATCAAAGAAAGTATATCATTGACCTAAGAATAGAGGCACTTATCACTTATAAAAAATAAACAAATACAGACACTTACAAATTTCAGCTCAGGGAAATTTACAAATACTATAATTCTCTTATTCAACAGTATAAGGAATCTAGCTCCTGTTAATTACGCTATTCTTGAGCATGTCGTTATAGACATTGTAGTATATCATCATCAATCAACATCAACAACTAAGACAGTCCAAAACTAATCTCAAATTTTCGTTATTGCATTCTTGCAAAAGAACTTTAAGTTAAATAACTACAAGAAGTTTAAAGAATCTGCTAGCAACTTTTTTTAGTGAGGGAATACTAGAAAAGAATGCAAGAGGATCAACGTAAATTAAAATAGAAAGACACCTTTAAGGAATTTTCCAACTAGCAAAAACATACTAATCAGAATAACAAAAATAAACCCCAAAAAGAGTACATCTAGTTTGTGGCAATTAACATTATCACTGCACAATAAAACTTAAATGCACCCAGTAGTACAATACTTGACATATTGAGCCCGTTTGGATGGGCTTTAAGTTGGTCAAAACCAACTTAAAGCCACTTTTTAGCTTTTGGACGTGTTTGCCTAATGCTAACTTTAAGCCATAAAGTTCTTAAAGTCAGTCAAAAATGAAAAGTTAGGATTCCTAACTTTTTTTTAAGTGCTTAAAGTCATTTTCTTTGACCATAGAAATTACTTTTATATCCCTTATATTTTAACTAAATTCCCAAACTACCCTTTTTATTCTTTTAACCCTAAAATTCACATCATTTTCCTCATTTAAGCACTTTTATCCAAACACTCAACTGCTTATTTATAAAAATAACTTTCAGCACTTCAAAGTTTCTAAAAACACTTCATACATAAAAGTTACTTTTTTAAGCCCATCCAAACGGGCTCATTATTCACTCTCCAGAAGTAACAATCTTAGTCACACTTATTCCCACGTTGTTATAACTCCTAAGTCTAATTAGTGAAGCAGTTGACTCACTTCTAAATGGAAACTAAGTTAACAACTGATCGCAGCGATCAAGCATGACAAAAAGAAAAAAACCAAGACATAAACTAGATAACTTCACTTACCATTTTGATGCAACATTGACAATAAGAAGAACCTTTCCCCTATAATTGCTCAAAGGTACCCCATTTCCCTGTATATCCTGCATTTGGAATCTCGTTAGAAAGATTAAAAATCACGTTCCAAGATTAAAAAGAAAAAAAAAACTTTCATGCAGAAGTTGCTTAGTTCTCCCATAATTTATTAATCCTCAGCAATTCAAACCTTTTGAATTCCAATAGTTAGTTAAATTTCTGAAAGTTCATAATCTAAGTAATACAATCAATTATGCCTAATAGTTAGAATTGTACTCTGAACTAGTTTAACATTCCATCTCAAATTCCTAAAAAGTGACAAAGGATCCAAGTTATATATAGATGCAAATAACAGGAAATTGAATTACCTGTCCAAAAAACACTGAAACTTCACTAAATCCAAATTAGACTCTACATAAACAACGACGACAACACACACAGTGTACTCCGACAAGTGGGGTTTGAGGATGGTAGAGCGCACGCATACCTTACCCCTATCTCCATCTCATGGAGATAGAGAGGGTGTTTTCGAAAGAAACTTTGCTAACACATTAAATTAGACTCTAGATAAGTGGATCATAAAATTGAGAAATGCAAACAGTATTTCAAAGTGAACACAACCAGAATCATGGTTCTGTAGGCAGGGAGAAACTGTCTTAGGGTCTCTCCTCCCCACTATCAACACCCCCTTCCCCTAAACTCACACACAAAGGAAGAGGTACTATCTACATAATTTCAAGAAAGAGATAGAATATAACAAGTGGGTATTACAGATATGAAACCAAATAACACCAAAATCCAAAGTTCAAAAGCAATATGCAATAAAAAATGAATCTTTCTTTAACTTTCAGAAAAAAGAAATCAAAACAACAAGTGCGTATTACAGATATGAAACCAAATAACACCAAAATCCAAAGTTCAAAAGCGATATACAATAAAAACTGTATCTTTCTTCAACTTTCAGGAAAAGAAATCAAAACAACAAGTGGGTATTACAGATATGAAACCACCTAACACCAAAATCTAAAGTTCAACAGCTATATGCAATAAAAATTGAATCTTTCTTCAACTTTCTAGAAAAGAAATAAAAACCAGAACTTGAAAACTCAAGAACAAGGAAAACCCAAAAGTGTATACCTTAACAGTGTAATCATAAATGGATTTTGGGGATCCTTCAGCCATAGAAGAAAAAGATGGGTATCTATAGAACAAGAAGAAAGCAAGAACAAGAAAGAAGAGAGCTGCCAAATTGGTGTAACTCAGCAAAGGCATCTTCTTGTTCTGCCTAACCTATGCATATATAAAGCCTTGCCTTAGTTGCTTATAAACTTTTTTTTTTTTTTAAAGTGTTTTATTGATGAATTTAAAATTATTTTGTGCTTAAAATAAATTTCAATAAATAGTTAGATTTATTTGAATGAACTTATTTTAACCAGTTTATAAGTTGAAAACTGCTTATAAATCAAAAAAAAATTGTACTACACCTATTTTTTTAAAACTTATAATCAATTTTTAATTTATAAGCTGCGTAGAAATAAATTCATCCAAACAAAAATCTAATAAGATATCGGGCAAAGAAAGCGAAATTTATTACTTTAATTACTAGTTGATATGATGTGGAAAATGAGCTCTTAATTTTGGTAGTTGTTGCTTCTGCCATGTGAATTATCAACTGTTAGCTGACAAATGAGGCAGATGTGAATATTGACTATTAAAAGAACTTTTCATTTTTGGAGTTTTTGTTGAAATTGTATATTTACTGGGGTACATTTAAGTTAAAAAAAATTAAAATTTTAAATCAAAAGTATTTAGTGCAAACATTTTTATCATATATTTAGATATTCAACGTATAAAATTATGAGTATTTAAATAAGATATATCGACATTTAAAGAGTCGTGATGTAGTGAGTCTTAATATTTTGGTGGATTACTTTTTTGTCCAAATGTTCAAATCCCCCCTCTCTCTGTATGTCTCTTTCTATACATATATTGTTGATAATTGTATTTGGCTCAGTTTTCACATATTTTTATTAATTCAACTGGATAGATTCTTAATCAATTTATTGACTACTAGGTCACATACTTAAATACAATTCACTCTATATATTTAAATTCGTTATAAAGTAGTTCCTTTTTCTTTTATAATATATTCTTTCTCTTCATAGACATGGTTGATTTGTTATTTTTTCATCCCATAACCAATTTATTAAAACTGATATATGGACCATACATGATCTCTCCCTTAAAATGGACACGTGAATGTTTCATTTGGAGGAGCAATTAACTACTGTGAAGTAGATGGATGGTGCACACTTCCCAAGGTGGGTCGGGTCATTTAACGGTTTGGATAGGGTCAAGTTGTGGGTAGGAGTTTTTAGAAGTTTTTAAATGATTTTATAACAAGGATAGGAACTTTTTAGGTAATTACTAGAAATGGCCGAAATTACTTTATATAATTAGACATAATACATTCTTAATTATAGGTTTTGAATTGAGTTCTAAGTATAAAATTGTTTTTGTTTAAGTACACTTTATCTAATATAATTTTTTTTAATGCAAACTCATAGTTAATCAAGCTTTCTACAAATAATATGGAATGAGAAATCAAGAAAATGAACCCAATATAAAGGAGGTAATTAAGTAAAAAGTGTAAGTGATGACAATGTAATTTGGTTTCTAGAAAGATACTCCCTTCATCGCTAATTTAGGTGACATTATTTAATTTGATACAATTTTTTTTAAAAGTAAATTTTTGAAATTAATGATTTTAAAACAAATTTTAGATATTCATGTGATGATAAATTATTTTACAATAAAAATAATAATTTAAAATTAAGTTATTTTTAGACTAGAAAGAAAAGTCTAGAGTATTCCCTTTCTAGGATCTTGGTTTTCTTTTCAATAGTAGGTGGCTATTAAATTCTCAATCATGTGCCTCTAATTAAGCAACAATTTTGTTCACCTCTCTAGATTATATATATATATATAAATGTGTATTACTTTAAAGGTGGAGATCAAAATCTAAGTGAATATTTGCATGAGGAGCATCCAAATGGGGCACATGAATTTAGATTTTTCAAACAAACAAAAAGAAAAGCTATTCTTTGAAGTGTCATTTGTTTATTCTTTTAATCATAAAGTTAAGTTTGAAACTATATTTGAATATGAAAGTAGTTAATTAGATGTATGAAAAGCAATTGCTATTATATGTCACAAGTTACATTTCTCGCAATGGATATTTTTATAGATCATATATATATTTGTTTGATTCCAAGGGTCCACGGAAACAATTTCTCCATTCCATGAGGTAGTGATAAAGTCTGCGTATACGTTATTTTCTCCATTTTCCACTTGTGAAATTGTACTGGGTATGTTGTTGGAGTATATATTTGTTTGATTCTTGCTGAACGGTTATCAGCGTATGGAAAATTTCATGGGTAACTAGTAAATCAACTTAAATTCTAAAATTTTTAGTGCATCTTGCATTGTAAAATTAACTAAAATAAAAATTAAAAGAACAACAATAGGAATAGACTAATAAATGGACATCAGCAAATAACATTAACATGGTATATTAAAAACTTAGATTCATGGTAAAATTTCATGAGGAGTCATACGTTTAGGTAAAAGATCCCTGAAGGATTACCTAGACATCTCAGAATGAACAAAACTAAACTAAACAGATGCTTCCATCTTTTCATCCTCAGAATCTTTTTCATCCTCAGAGAAATTTGGAGCTTTAGGAACAAGTCCAAGTAATTTGAACATATTCTGATCAGCATCATAGTCATTATTCGGTGTAGTCAACAACTTCTCACCTGTAAATATGGAATTGGCACCAGCAAGGAAACAAAGAGCCTGCTCGGGGACAGAAAACCGAACTCTTCCTGCAGAAAGCCTAACCATTGCGCTTGGCATTGTTATTCTTGCTGTCGAAATCATCCGAATCATATCCCATATGTCCACTGGCTGGAAGATGAAAAATAAGTTTGAGATTAGCAATGATATGAGATATAGTTTAGGTAATCAACTTTTACCTAGAACTAAACTCAAAACGTGATGACATTCACTTTTCCCCAGAATTCATTTCACAGAGCTGTATCCATTGGATCAAGGAAATTTAGATCTTATCCTTTCAATTAATTTATTTTACAGAAAGGCATTGAATTTCGTCAGGGGGTGGACTGAGTGTCAATTATTTTGTGGTCTATGATTATCATGGTTTTGAGGAGTTGTAAGCTTTAAGTTGTGATGAACTAGAGATTGTGTTTCCAGTCATGTTCTGAGGTGGGTGATATCTGCCCGCAACCATGCGTGCAACTTAGCAGAGAAAAACAATGTTTTATGAAATTACCAACGCTGAAAGGTAAAGAATCAAAGCTCAAACAAAGCTAAAACTAAATAAGATAACGTTCCTTCATGTGGTGACGCTTTACCAAGGGCTCTTCTATGATGGCTCAATGTATTATGTTGGTAGTATAGTATGGTTAGGTTAAGATGATGGGTATGTTTTTATTCCTGTTTTGGCTGCTGAAAGGAGGTTTATGAAGCACAAATCATTTAAGAATCAGAAGTTAATTGAAAGCACTGCAACAATATTTAAAGTTCCATTCCTTAAAAAATGAGGATTACCTTCTGGTCTTCCAGTGGTGTGCCTTTTACTGCAATAAGTGCATTAATCGGCACACTCTCAGGGTGAGTTGGAAGAGTTGACAGGGTATGCAACAAACCAATTCTATCCTCTTCAGCCTCACCAAGCCCTATTATTCCACCTGATCGAAGAAAATAAGGAGTTAGCATGATTTTGACAAGGTATGCATGGCACACCATGAAGAAATTTACCACACAACCTCTGAAAGATTGTGTCAAGGTAAACACATCTGACAAATTTTTCAATCATTACCTTGACTTTCAATAATGAAATAACAATTAAGAATACCCTAATAGCAATTATTAATGATTCTTCTATCTGTGAACAGGAAGTCATAAAGGAGAAAAGCAGTAGGAAGTTCGAATTGAAAGGTCAGAAAGACCTTTCACTAACAATTTAGAGCTCATGTCAAAATATTTGTAGAGTTCACTTTTTATGTCCTAAAAAAAAATCAGTTTCATGTTCTCCATCAAAAGGCTTTTATGGCTGTTCAAAAGAACTTAGCTGCTGTTGAACATGCATATACATGGCTGTTCAAAAGAACTTAGCTGCCGTTGAACATGCACCCAATAATGTGATACAACAGTATTTGCATATACATGAACATGCATGCATCAAATATAAAGTCTAGATAGATGGTTCTACATATTGTTATTCCAACGAGTCACAAATGTCAATCTATAAGCACAACATAGTAAAAATCATGACGAATAAGAAGTTTTATACTTCAAATGAATACCTGAACACACATTAATTCCTGCTTCACGTACATGCTTCAGTGTTTCCAGCCGCTCATCATAAGTTCTAGTGGTTATAATATTAGGGTAGTATTCTCTTGAGGTGTCAAGATTGTGATTGTATGCTGTAAGACCTGCTTTCTTGAGCTCGACAGCTTGTTGCTTCTCAAGCATTCCCAAGGTGCAGCAAACCTCCATTCCCATGTCCCTTCATATTGAAAATATTTTGCACAACGGTAAACAATTGGGGAGAAAAAAGTCAATGGATACCTCAGTTATCATGCCATAGAGAAACAATTTTAACTTGTGTGTGCATAACATGCATACATGATTGTAATTGACAGTCTATGGCTTTTCTGTTATTTTTGGTTAACTTTAATAAGCAATATTTGGGTATGCATTACCGCCACAGCCCTCAAACAAGGAGCTAAGAAAAATTCTGTGCGCTTTTGGTTTAAAAGTTGAACAATCACAAAACTACCCATCAAAGCTTCTTGCGAGGAATGGGTAACAGATGATTTAATGTTTAATCAATTAATTAGTAAAGATAATCCTGCTTTTGTAGTCATTCTAAGATGCTGGAGAAGTGCTTCTCAATTCCGGATATCATCCTAACTCCAGTTTCCTCACTCTTTAAACTTCACAACTTCAAGAAAATAACAAATAGAGAACAAGGTGCTGCAATACTGTCCTCAACATCTAAATTCTAACCAGCCTACAGTTGTCTCATACTTGAACAATTTGAATTAGCTTAAACTAACAAAAAATCAAGAGGTTTATTGTTTCTAGATTCTCATCTCTTTTATGAGTTGACTCATATGTTTCTCAAATTAGTGGTCATCTCATAATTGAAGGTAAACAGAGAGAGTTGCTTCTTTTCCTATATAACTTTTGACTCCTAATTCTTAGTCATGAAGTATTTTGACCATTACCAGGTAAATGGAACTGTGGCAAGGTATGCTATCTGTGAATGGTTGGTGTCAGCAGATATTGAAGTTCATGAAACAAAAGTCTTTCATGAGAAAACTTAGCACCATACCCGTTGTCCTAAAAGTAAATCTGTAGGGATTGCCCCACAGCTTAGACATTTTAAGATAAACCATAGTAATCTTTATCCAAGCCCCACAATGAAAGGCAGGAACATGCATTTTACTTTGACCACCACATTCTAGTGATGCATAACACCATATACAGCAATCAATTGGCTTTAACTGTATATGATCAGACAGATTCTCTACTGCTTATAGACGTGAGGTTCCCATTATATATAAAAATATCTACCTTATAGAAAAAGAAAAAAAAAAGATCAGAAGAGATCATCCAAGGCTTTGGAATGAAAAATATAACTATAGTTCATTACCTTATTTCCTTCACATACTCGACGATCTGGTTCATATTGGTTTTCCTTCCTATTGTATCCCTCCATGCGGCACCCATACAAAAACGAGTGCTACCTCCCTCTTTTGCCTGTCAACGCATAGAGTAGCTAAAAGTGCATTACAAACGAGATTGAACCTCATTGTATGTTATTATAACACAGCCAAATGAAATATAATTAATTGAGATAATTAACATTCACTGCATTTATCTGTCATATTTATACATCTAGAGGTTGGCCATGAACACATTACTCCGTCGGCCACAGTGGTAAAAGGGGCAGAATCTAGGTAACTCTAAGGTTTTAAGAACAAATAACTCCCTTTGGATGTGTAGTATTTGATTAAACGGAACCTATTTTGGGAAGAACTCCTGTCACCCTCCAAATGTCAGTCCAATGGTTAAAGAATATCTACGTGTGCTTAAGAATGAAATATCCATCCACAAAATCAGACTAAGAGAAACAGAAAGAGAGCACCTTTCTTGCAGCTTCCAGAACGGCATCCTTATTCATAAGTTTCTGTGCTTTCAGTCCTGTGTTGTATCTAGATGATTGAGGACAATATGAACAGTCTTCACTGCAGCCTCCTGTCTTAATAGACAGCAAAGTACACTGTTGTACTTCTCTAAAGTTATGAGAATGTCTATGTACTTGAGCCTGTA
Organism: Solanum dulcamara; assembly: GCF_947179165.1. Taxonomy (NCBI): domain Eukaryota; kingdom Viridiplantae; phylum Streptophyta; class Magnoliopsida; order Solanales; family Solanaceae; genus Solanum; species Solanum dulcamara. The sequence continues at coordinate 73,603,637 of NC_077244.1, forward strand.
AAATAATAATTTTTCCATGAAGACGAGAAAATATCATAAACCAGAAATTAGAGACTCTATAGAACTAACAGAAAACAATTAAGGAGCAAGCTCCAAAGTAATTAGAAACAAGAATAGAAAAAAACACATTCTGAATCACTTTCCCGTGTTTGATTGGACAAAAGGTAAATTGACATAGGGTATTTGTGCCAGAAGTAGTATTAGCATAATGATAGCGTTTAGCATTTTGAGTTAAAGGTTGACAATGTCTAAGTGTTGATTGAAGTACACATATGTTGTACGAATTGAGATATTTGTAAGTAACGTTTCCTCGAAAATGTTTTTTACAAGGAAGATGTCTTCCACCACAATTGAGAAAATAACTCCCCACACCGCCGCACGTATGGGTGAAAACCACTTCTCTTTACAAATTTCTCAACTGATTTAATCTCATTTGTCCCAATCAACATCTAGGCATTGTTAAAAACGTTTAATACCTAACAATATCATCAAACCTATCCTAATTATCATGTGTCACCTACTTTTATATCCAACCAAACACTGAAAAATGATCCACAAAAAAGATTTCCTAAGGGAATACATTTCCATCTATACCCAATGCATTGGAATGTTAGTAAAGAAAAATGATGAAAGACATTCCCTCTTTCTGGTGGATCATGTTCTACAACAATTCAAGGTAATCCAAAATGTTTTCCATCAATATTTTCGTCATACCAAACACCCCCTTACAAACTAAAAATCAACTGTAAATTAGCACAAAGTTAAGCACATTAACACAAAATTAAAACAAAACCACCCTCACTAAACCTCAGAACAAAAACAAGATAAATTTCAAAAAAATATATAATTAAAACTGTACAAACTCAAATTGGTGCACACAAAATGTCATGAAACAATAAAGATAAATAAATATGAGGGAGATTAAAAATAGAAGAGAATACGGACTCCATGAAAGAGGAGATCGAGAAGCGGTGAATCGTAAATAGACTTGATTTCATCTCTAGTCCAGTTATTTCTCGGGCCTTCCTTAATACATCGTTCTGCTTCTACTGCAGCTGCTGAAACTGACAATGAGGAATAATTCGGGGCGCGCGACTGAAGTAGAATCAACGATGATAATGGCCGCCGAATCGATCGAACCCACATCATCCTTTACACCTTCTCTCTCTATATATATATTATATGTATGTATATATATAGATACACAGAAATGGCCGGATTTGCATAAGCACAGAGGTGAAGCAGCGCAGCTTTCAATTGCTATTTGCTGCTGCTTTGGAAGTTCCGCTGTTCCTCAACTGATTTTAATACAATGGATTAGTGGAGTTTAGTTACAAGGTGGTGTACCTTGTGCATCTTTTGTTGTGCTGTTATCTCTTTTTTAAAAAAAAAAAATTGTTTTCCGAAATTTCACAAAGGAACAAAGATGATATCTTAATTATTGGTATTTCACCTAAAAAGTGATTTTCTAAAATTGAGTGACCAGCTGAGATATTAATTTAAAGGAATTGGGGTGGAGTTAGCTTTTTGATTAATAAATTTTGATGTGTATTGTGTATTATGTATTTGTACTAAAAAAAAATTGATTTATTGATTTCAAAGTATGCTTCTAGATTGTAATGGGACGATGATGTCTCTATCTCTTCACATAAATTTATACTATAATGTACGGTTACCCAATTTTGAATAGTTCAAAGATAAAAAGTATATATTTCCCCCATTTAGAGCAATCGTTAGTATGAAAGATGTTTTTGAGCTACTCGACTAGTTTGAATAAAATTTTGAACTAATTAACCAAAGAAGACATTTTATAGCGGAAAAAAAAAGTAAACTTTTATTTCAAATAACTCTCGGATATTTTTGACTCTTTTATCCCCTAAATAAAAACATAGAGAGGGTAAAAACAATAGCTTTAAACATACATTGTGAGTACAACTTAAGTTGAAAACCTTAAAGAATCAATAAAACAAAGGCCACTTTTCTTTGGACACACATTGTGTACAAGTTATTTCTAACAAAATCGAACCAGAGATGTTGATTGTTAACAAACATGACATACTGTCATCATCTCTTCCCCATCCCCAAAACACACAATATACACCCCACCCTCACCCAAAAGAAAAGGGGTCTTACCTATTTCAATTGAAGAGAAATACGTCTACATAACAAGTTAAAATTAAATTCATAAAGGTGCACATGTACCATGTAATTCTACCAATCAAAGCTTGGGAAGATGAGATTTTTTTTGTCTCTAGGTATTTGCACTATGAGCCCGTTTGGATAGGCTTAAAAAAAGTAACTTTTATGTATAAAGTGCTTTTAGAACTTTGAAGTGCTGAAGGTTATTTTTATAAATAATCAGTTGAGTGTTTGGATAAAAGTGCTTATGATGTGAATTTTAGGGTTAAAAGAATAAAAAAAGGTAGTTTGAGAATTTAGTTAAAATATAAAGGATATAAAAGTAATTTTCATGGTCAAAGAAAATGACTTTAAGCACTTTGGAAAAAAAAGTTAGAAATCCTAACTTTTCATTTCTGACTGACTTTAAGAACTTTATGGCTTAAAGTCAGCATTAGGCAAACACGTCCAAAAGCTAAAAAGGGGCTTTAAGTTAGTTTTGACCAACTTAAAGCCAATCCAAACGGGCTCTATAACTTCATATGGTTATTATCTCATTTCTTGATCACTGGACCACACCCTAGGACGCTTATTACACAAACTGTTACCATTAAAATAGAATTTAGGAAAGATTTCACAAGTCCAGTCACAAAACATTATGATGAATAGACCAAATGTGATCGGGGTCATTGTTTCTAGTTTACTTTAAACTAGCAAAATGAAGTTCATTTTAGCAGAGAAAGTCTTAAATATGTATCCACTTAGAAATATTTTTTAGAAAAATTGTTTATAAAAGAAATATATATATATATATATATATATATATATAACTTTCTGAAAAAAAGGAAAAAAAAGTTTTAATATGTGAGAGCCGTTCCTAAAATTGAGGAGATTTTAGTTGGATTTTTGGAGTGTTTATCTCATATGAAACTCTAATTGAAAATAACAGAATCTCCAAATATTACGTTTTGAATGTTTGAATATTAAACTGCTAATCAAAAAGTCACAACTCAATTACTTGCATGCTAATTATTTTTAATTTCTCCTTTATATTTTTTTTGGATGACAAAGGAAACCGCAACCGCTAGAAAAATATTCTTTTCAGGTATATTTCCTTCTTCACTCCTTTTGTTCATGATTTGACAAACATGAAAGGTTAAACAAAGTTTAAATACATAAGATTTCGTGCATTCAGATTTTACTTTTTATTTTTTCTCTTGTTGAACTTTATTATCTTGTTTTCTTCTTCTTTTTAGGAAACTAATGCATGCTTCATCATCAGATGTCCACCTCCACATTTGTGGAGTGCCATTCTCTTTGAATAGGGTAAGAATTACTATCATGCTCCAACACTAAATTCTTCTACTGTAAGCGCCTATGATTCTTGTGTCATGTAACTTGTAAGACACCAAGAGATATACGGGATGGTTGGAGCCTTCCGCCCTTAACCAGAGGTCTTGAGTTTTACTCCTTTCAGATATATATGCCTACATAAAAAAGAAATCCATATAACACACATCTTGATAGACTTTTAATATGTCACTCCCTTAATTTTCAACTTTCCTAAGGTGCTGGTGTGTGTTGAACTTACAGGAACTTTTGGCTGCAAGATCTTCAAAGATAGCTGCATTGTTGAAAGAGAATCCTGAAGATGATCTTTCTCATTTGCTAGGAGATATTCCCACTGATTCTGAAACTTTTGAGCTTGTAGCAAGATTCTGCCATGGCTTTGACATAAACTTGTCACCTGAGAATGTCATTAAAGTACTTTGCCTTGCTCGTTATCTTGGAATGTCCGAGATTCACAGCACCAATAACCTCGGAAAGAAAGCCTGTATCTACTTTCAAAACAATGTCCTTCCTAGTTGGAATAATAGTATTAAAGCTCTCAAATCTGCAGAAATCATTCATCAACAAGCCAAGAATCTTTCCCTGGTTGATGCCTGTGCTGAGTCCATCATTGCCAAGGTACTGCTCGATCCAAGTCTTCTTGGAGAGCCGATGAGGAATGTAACAACAACAGATGATGACAGTGAAAACGATGAAAATGCCTACAAGCCAAATGTCAGGAGGAGGCTTTTTATTCTTGACTGGAAATCAGAGGACTTGACACTTCTTTCCATTTCCCTATACGAGCCCATAATTCGTGCAATGGTTCATCGAGAAGTCCCTCTGGAATACGTGGCATCATCTCTGTTTCACTATCTCAAAAAATGGGTTTTTCCAGGCACTAAAGGAGAAGATGATGATCCATCAACTTACGACAGGAATTCTCAGAGAGAGATCATTGAGGCAGTAGAGAGACTGTTGCCTCAAGAAAGGGGGCTGATCCCCAGTTCTTTTCTCTCTCAGATGCTGCAATCCGCGATAATCTTGGATGCTCATACTGAATGCAAAAACGGATTGGAGATTAGAATAGGAAAGCAACTAGACCAGGCGACAGTCAAGGACCTCTTAATACCTGCCCAAGGATATGCAAAAGAAGAGCAGTATGACACTGAAAGTGTGAAAAGGATATTGAAGAATTTCTACAGCAATTACGCAAGCAGATATACATCTGGCCTAGTCGTGGTAGCAGAACTTGTCGATGACTTCTTGGCTGAGGTTTCTAGTGACATAAATTTGAAGTTGAACACATTCTTATCACTAGCAGAGTTATCACAAGCAGCAACAGGAGGAACTAATAGAAACTCTGATGGAATGTATAGAGCAATTGATATATACTTGGACAAGCACAAATATCTCACAGATTGGGAAAGGGAGGAGATTTGCAGGGTGTTGGATTGCAGCAAAATGTCTCCTGAAGCCTGTGTGCATGCTGCACAGAACGAAAAGCTACCAGTTCGAGTGATGGTGCAGATTCTGTTTTCTGTGCAACTGAAGTTGAAGGATACTGTGTCCAAGAGGATACAAGGGGGTCCTGATAACGGATTGTTGAAGCTGGAAGAAGACAAGGAAGATGCAAAAGGGATTAGCAGCAGTAAAGAGGAAATGATTGAAGCAGAGATGGAAAAGATGGGAAGCAAGGTGCTTGAGCTGGAGAAAGAATGTGATATGATGAGAAGGGAAATTCAGAGAGGTAGTTACCAGCACAAGATTCAAAAGGGGAAAACAAGCATGTGGAAAGAAATGAAGAGGAAGCTTGGTTGTATGACAAGCTTGCATGAGACAAATTGCCATGTGAAGAAGAAAAAAGTACATCCAAGATAGAAGTTTGTGCTTTCATGTTTACATTTTATGCCAAGTGATAGGGAACTACTGGATAATTGAGTTCACATTTGCATTCTCTTTGGAAATTAAGAGTACTTTTGATGCTCTTAACGTCCTCAGTCCAACCGACTTCACTCAAAATAACAGAAGAGGTTGGTAGGACTGTTATTTCGTAGCTACTCCAAAAAAAAAAAAATCAGACCTATATGGGCCTTAATGTTCTGAATTTAAAGCATATGGTTATTTATTTTTCCATGAAGAAACATGAACTAAAAATCAACACACATTATAGAACGTAAAGATGAATTTTCCTCCCAGAAGAAAAGCAAAAAAACTTTCACCAATTTGCAATTCTAGGTGTCTAACTCGGTGCATAGGCTTCGGTATGGTGCAAGAATAGAACAGAACATGGAAGGCCTAAAACCATATTTTATAGCACAAGTGCAAGTAACTTGTTCATTGCAACAAAGCCAAAATGACAGTACACAAACAATTATCTTCACATGTGATGCATATTGATAATATAACCAACTTGTTCATTGCAACAAAGCCAAAATGGTAAACATAAGTGTGTTCACAGAGACCTGTTTTTCAGCACACACTTCCAAAACAAACATTTTTCCCAAGAGCAGAGTCAATACATCTTAATTAAGTTCAGAACTGTACATAATTTCGCCAACAAAGATGCAGCTCAACAGCATAGGTTTCATGTTGATAGCTAAACACCTTGAACACAAAGTTTCTGCACCCATAAGGATTCGAGAGCAACAAATTGAGTCACTTCACCATCTTCCTCAAAAGAAGAAAGAGCTTCTGATCAAGCTTAAACTTCTGCATCTTGAGGGGATCACTTTTCAGCATCAACTGAAGTCCTCCAAAGGAGACATAAACCACTATGACATGAGGAAAAAGGAAAATGAACAAATCAATTGAATGCAAATTTACTCCTATGAAAGACATGATATATTTCAAATCATTCTACAAACTACAACTTTACTGAAGGGAGCTTTTAGTTGTGTTAATTGACCACAGGCCCGAAGGTATGGAGTTGTCTGTTCAGAGAACTGGAGAATAAATACAAGACTGAAATAAAGAAGAAAAAATTCTTCTTTTTTGGAAATTTATAACGTTGTATTCCTCAGCATTAAGGATATGCTGGAGACGTTCAAAAAGAAGCAAAAAGAGTAGGAGGAAGCTACTTACAGAGCTCCTAACAAATCTACTAGTTCTAATTCATCTATTTCTATCTTTTTACACCAATAATAAAAAGATACAATACAATTCCATTTAACTTTATGAATGAAATTCCTATCTTCAAAGCTTCTGCTATTTCTCTCTTTCCATACATTCCACCATATTCAGTGTGGGATGAATTTCCACCATCTGTTCTGGCTCTTGCTCCCTCCTCTTCTAATCCAGCACCTCAGCAGATCTGCAGTATGCTTAGGCATGGTCCATATTGTGTCTGTGAAGGTAAGAAATAAGGCCCATAATTGTGCACTGAATTTACAATGCAAAAAGAGGTATTTGTTTGTCTCTTCTGTTTCACCACAAAGTTGGCATCTGGAACTTTAATACGTTCCTTTCTCTTCAAAACCTCCTGTGTTAAGCAAGCCTTTCTTACTACCAACCAGGTAAAGCATTTTTTTAGTTGGAGCTATGTTTTTCCAAACATTGTTCCACAAATTGTTGTCTTCTGTTTTGATGTGCATTATTTATTTCATAGCGCCCTCTTAACAGAGAATTTTCCATCATTTTTGTGCTTCCATCTCATAGAATCTGAATTTGAGGTAGTGCCTGAGAAGTCCTCTAGTAGAAGAACCATGTTGGCCACCCTGTCCACCTCCCAATCATTCAATAATCTTCTAAAAGAAAGATCCCATCCATGATCAGTCCAACATTCTTTGACAGTTGCTTCAGGGCTGTTTCATATGATAAATAAGTCAGCAAAGGTATCCTTCAGAGGGTTCTGATTGTTCCAAGCATCTCTCCAAAACTTTTTCTCACATCTGCCATTTTATAGTCATTCTCTTCTATCTTTGGCCAAAGGTCTCTGATTATTCTCCATGCCCCACCTCCATAGGGAATAGCACTAGTATTGCTACACCATGGGTTGATTCTCACCATATTTAACTTTGATGATCTCCTTCCATAGATCCTGGTCTTCTTCACTGTATCTCCAAAGCCATTTCATCAGGAGGCTATCATTCTGTCTCCTTAGATTTTTGATGTATAATCCTCCCAAGTACCTATTTGTAAATGCAAGTATAAAGAGAGGGGTTAGTGTGTTAGAAGAGAGGAAGGAAATTGGTGAATCTGGCATTCCCCTTTTTCCATTCTTAACTAATCCTCTTACCAATCCAAACAAAATATCTGGCACCATTGCTGCATGATGAAATGGTGAGAGATCGGGCAATGTTGACCAATGAGATTGGATTTGTTGGGCAAATAACTACTATAGTGGAATTAGTGGGTGCTATGTAATCCGAGGTGAAATTTAGCTGGTGGATTGCTGCAAAGCTACCTGCGCTGATTATTTTTTTTCCGATTCAACTTATAGATAGATCTAGAAATTAAATCAATACATTAAAGACATGGAACGAGCGAGTATATACACTTATTTGTCAGGTCCTGATCCCTCCATTGAGACCTTATATACTAGCCCATACACGATGTATTCAAACTTGTCAAGATTTATGGACTTACCAAGCAGCCTACTAAAATCCTAAAAAAGATTATATATCCATATCACGTTGAGAAGATTACCATATTTATATATCATCAAATGGTCGTTACAAAACAATTAATGAGGAGGATGCACTAATATTCAAATAATTAAACGGAACAAATACCTCAGGAGGATAGCTAGTGACAGCCGACCCATCCATTAACAGTGTCATTGCTATAACCATCCTATACAACTCTTTTCGCTTCACAAGGTATAGTTCTGAATTGATATCTAGCTGGATTGATGTCTCACCATCACTACTTTCTGCTTCTATGCGAGAAACTAATGAAATCGACAGACTTTAGTCCAAAAATCAATGATACAGAAATGGAAATGCAACAGTAGAACATCAGTTAAGTTGATAATGATAATAATTTTGCGTCCCCACACATCTATTATCACTCACAAGAACAAAATCAGAACATACTGTACCCAGCAAAATACACAGGTAGGTCTCATTTATGGTGTAAATATACAAACCACAGCAAATCCAGATATAAAATAATTAACAGCCAATGTTGATTCTGAGAATGATCTCTACATGATACAGAATTCTTTTTTTGAGATGGAAGACTGAATGACATTCTGACATATTTTTTTATGGCGTCAATTAATTATCGGCTTCTTCTCTACAGAAGCGCACAGCTTAAAAAACTTTTGTTCCAACACGGGATCTCAAGGAATTCCTCTTACCAAGCGCAGCTTGGAATGCATCAATAAGAGATATCAAATTATCAATTATTTCCTATTTATTTTCTGATACCTACATATTCCCTTTCCAGGGAAAAAATGCGAGCTCGGAGAAGAATAAAGGAAGACAGCACAGAGGGAGCCCGTGGAGACAACAATCGTCATGGTAATAACGTTTCTTAAAAGCATTGCATGTAATATCAATATCATGGGAGTAAATGAAAGAGGTATTACCCTTGTCATACTTTTTGCCATCAGCATCCACCTTCAGAACATTAATAATTTCGTCAAAGTGAAACGCATCCATTTTCAGAGGTAAGCTTCCTGAAGAGACAACGTCATCTAATCACAGAAGGAAAAGAATCCAAAGGAGGGTCGTGATCAGTGGCAATTATACATGTCTAATCTTTTACCAAAGTGTGAAATAAATTGACTTCTGTAGTAAATAATTTATTATCTGATTCCCCAGTAAAATTGACTAAGCATTTTACGTGAGAGATAAATTGACTACTATGAATATTTTACGAGAAAAAAAAAGAAAAAGACAAGAAATCAGCAACATCCGAAAATTAATACAGGATTTAAAATATGCCTAAATTGGGATGTCTTTCCAAAGGCACAGGACAGACCAGTTTTTATTTCACTACAACGGAGTATCTAAAGAGATAATATAATAGATATCAGAAAAGAAAAAGAAAACGAAAAGAGGGAACACTCAAGGATAATTTCAGAAGAGGGAACACTACAAGCGGCCCTTTCACCTTGCTCCCCTGGCGAACCGAACCCCCAAACTTATGGTTGGAGCAAAAGGGTCCTTACCACTATGCTATCCCTCCCTTGTCATTCCAAAACTTATTCCTGTAACATCTTTAAAAAGCAACTGACCTAATAGAATACCAGTTCAGACCAGCAATTGGCTGAGAACTTATTCACTTCTTGTTTAACCTAACTAACGAAGAAACAAAAGGAAATCCATAAACTTCCGGTGATCATCCAATATCAAAACCCCAGCAGCATTTAGTGATGAAAAACTTCCAAAGTTCAAAGTACTACGACTCAGAAAGTTTACTCTTCTAATATCAGTTAAAAAAAAAAGGATGTAACAGAAAGCTTATACACTTTTTCTTATAATTGTGGTGTCCGGGCCAGCTTAGGCGCACCTCGATTAAAACCACAGTGCACTTGCTACCTCCCACCTATGCGAGGCATATACACTTTCTCTGAAAGAGTAGGTAGCCACACAAGCAAATTGAGGATTGTGATATGTTATTTCATAAGATCGTCAAATTAATGATCACAATTATAAGCTTCTTTACTAATTGTAGTAACATTACTTGTTCCCAAGTCCCACCCACCCAAGCTTGGGGAATATGTGATTCCCATAATCCTTCTTTAGTAATTGTAACAACTTAAGCATTACAAATACATGTTACAGGTCGTCGGTTGGGTTGATGTAAGACGAGAAGGTATCTGAAGTGCACAAGACCGCAATTATACTGATGCAGAATAAAGGAAAGAACTGTAAACATCATGTGGCATCAATTCCAATGCAAACAGACAATACATTGATGAATTTTATTAACACTCTAAACTGCATACCTCCATTATAATATGCAGAAGGCCACTTTATCGTAGTAGGATTTAGGAAAGATTTCAAAGTCCAGTCACAGCCATCAAAATGCTCCTATTCATTAGTAAATCAGCCAGAATAGAAACTTTAATGCAAATTACTTTAAAATTTTGTGATGCCTAAAACAGTAGTACTTGTTTGCTGCTGCACCTGCAAAATTTCAAGGCATCCCATTACAAACAAGCAGCAATCACTCCTAGTATGAACAATTAAATCACTAGAACAGACCAGCGTAACTTTTCAAAATATTATGGCGTTCATAAGGACCCAAGGATGTGGTTTACCTGTTGATAAAACTGAAATGAAGACCATAAGAGAACAGGATTTGAATCTCAGCTGAAGGAAAAAAGCTATGTGATTTTCTTTTTTTTGGTGAAGTCAATTGCATTATAAAGGCATCAAGCAGATGCAAGATAACATAGAGAAAGAAACTAATAGCTTCACAGCATTGCTACATGAAGCTATAGCAATAAGCAAAAACCTGTTGAAACTGTCAAAAGGATGCTACCTTGGAACTCTTCTAAATAAGAGTCAAGGAGCTATATGATTTCTTCCCATCTATCTAATTTTTGGTGAGCGCAATTATCCGATACTTATATACCGGTGGAGTCGAGATCCTCTCAAGTTGGCCCAAAAGAAGAAGAAAACGTTATGATGTTCATACGTTAAATATGTAGTTCCTCAACATTCTCCAAAGCTGCTATGCTTAATTACCAAATATCTCGCCGTGAACCAATCACAGTAACAGGTAATAGATGATATTGTCTGCAGAAATAGACAACCTTCCTGAACAGGCCAGGCCTTCTTATATTTCAAGTTAAAGCCCGAACACCCACTATTACTTGAACTGCATTAGACAGTCAATGCCTCTCCTATGAGTTGGCAAACCAAACGAAAGAAAATATAGAGGTGATCAAACTTCTTGAACAACAAGAATACCAATTAAAACAATGATGATGGTCAAATGACAACAGTATTAACAATATTTTTTTTGGAAAGTTAAGTATCAAGATACTTACCATGAGCTAAAATCATATTGGCCTTCAACCTATGCAACAAAGATATAAACCTCTGATGATAACTAAAACAGCACATGATTTTCCTTGATCAAGAACGGGAACCACCTTACCAGCTTTTAGAATGAGTTTTTCCAGCCATGAGGAAGCAGCTTGATGTTGTTCCAGGATTTCGAGACTATCTTAGCTAGATTTCTCCAGAGAAGATAATACTGGAGGAGAAAAAAAAAATTAACCTGATCTTCAATAAAGAGCTACATTATGCACAAGATAGATAGAATATTCCAAAGGCTATACAAACCCTGGAATGGACTTCAGCAGTGAATGATGTCAGGATATTGCTTTAGGTCATTTAATTTGGTGGGTCAGAAAAAAAGTACTGCAAAGTAATCCAAGGCACACCAAGCTGTAAAATTGTTTTAAATGATCCCACAAAATGATAGTAGTCCAACGACGACTGTTGGTGCATTTCTACTACTACTGTGGATCATGTGTTTCTCATGTTTCCGTCCACCTAAATATATATATTTGTGATCCATGATCTGAGACTGAGTGAGTGAGCCTAAGAAAGAAGACACAAAAGGAAGAAGGCTGTGAAGGTTCATGCGATGGATGTCATATGCACTGATTAACCTTACTGAGAAGCTGGCAACTCGGTTTTCTTTATGAGTTACTGAAAAGCTGGTATTTTTCTCCAACTTCAAAGCTTATGGCTTCATAATTAACGTTGAAAACCTATAAGTTTCCAAAAGATTTTCTTTCCCGGAAACAGAAAACGTTAGACAAGTTTGACACGCCATCCAATTAATTGTGGGAAAAACTGAAGGGACAAATTTCTCTTAGCTGGTAGGATTAATGCAATCAGAGCCAGGTGTGGGATGTCCTCCATACATTTATGTCCTAATATTTAAGAACGCTTTTTCTATCAGAAATTTAGACTTTTTTGGTTTTTATAAATCCATTGATCTTCAATCAATTGTTTTTTTCTGCATTAGTAATGAAAAAAGGGGTGGAGGGGATCCGTATATGTTGTTCAGGTCTCCTTTGTCTCATTGTTTATCTCGTAATCATTCGACCGGTCCCGCTTCAATGTTGACGGGCTTATTGTCTCTTTTCTTATCTTAAAAAAGGGGAAAATAAGAGAGGGATCAGGGACGCCTCATTAAGCAAGAACCCGAGCAATTCTTTTTTAGCTTATGAATAGATTCAAAAATGATGAGAGGGGCCGAAGACTTGATAGGTGTAGTGACTTAGATTCCATCCACCACCAGTGCCTTTGGCATGATAGGCAGGCAGCATATCTTGATCCATCGGTAGCAGAGCCCAGCTGTCGACGGACAAAGCCGGAACGTCGACCGCAAACGAAGGATGGCCAGGTCCCACTTTAATCAATGTTAAGTCTGACTACGCCCGCAGCTGACTACTTATTGAAAGACCGAACAGGAAATGAAAAGTCGTACTACAACAACTGTAAATAAACCTATACGCTGACTCTGAATCAAAGATTTACTCACTGCCAACAAGAAGGGATAAACGAGTACACTGATTAGATTCTTTCGCCTTTCAGGTCTTTATCGCCTCTTGCCGGGCGTCTAGGAATAAATAGATTCACCCAGTCAATTCTGTTCCACTTAATCCCATGGTCACTCAAAAGAAGAATCTACTTCAACCGATATGCCCTTAGGCACGGCCATACATAACATAGAAATCACACACATACGTAAAGCTTTTGCTAATACCCGGAAGTGGGAGAATTAGAATTTCGATATGATAGTGGGTTGCCCGGGATTCCGTTCGTTGGGGAATTCTCACTCCTATTTTGTTTATAAGGTGATCATTCCTATCAGAAAGAGGATCCTCATGGTAATAATTATGCCAATTCTGCCTAAAAAACTCTTCAGGTGATCAAGGGGGCTCCCTTTTTCAGTAGATGAGGTCAATCAGCGGGACATTCAAAGAAGCTATGCACCTTCACTGAATATTAATGAAAAAAAGCCCTTTCATCCTAATCTCATCTACTGAAAAGGGGGCCGGGCGGGGCATTACTGGTAATTGCTAAGGTGCTTTCTGAAGTCTTAACCATTTAGAGAGTGATCGAGAGAAATTTTTAATTGGGAGCCATTCTTTTGCAGCTAGAACGAACCGCACTCTTTCGTATACGTCAGGAGTCCATTGATGAGAAGGGGCTGGGGAAAGCTTGAACCCAATTCCTACGGTAATGAATATGAGCGCAATTGAAATTCCTGGGGAGTTATACATTTGTGTATTGATAAGACCGTTTAACTGACCGAACTCGCCAAAAAAATCACAATAGAAAAAGTTCTTGCTGAGGGATTTTTTTTCTCAGTTTCTCTCAGGGATTTTGGTTTTTAGTGTCGGGGGATCACTTCCTCTTCCGGGCCCTTCCAACCCATCAAACTCCTTCTCGGAAGATTCGTTTGAGCTCCAGGTTCTCTTGGAACCTTTTTTTGAAAAAGAAGGAGAATCGCCAAGTTGTTTCATCCTACTACTTTGGTTCTTGTCTGAGTTCTCATTCAGCACCCTTCATAACTGAACAAGGACAGCAGGGATCTACCTCAGTTCACAAAGTTTTCCAAGAAACTTAGCACGCTAGCCTTGTGCAATTTTTTTGGATCCTAATACCCTTAACAGAGGCCTTACCTTGAAAAATTGGTCGTAATATTCCATAGAGATTTTAAAACCTTTTAAATGGATACAAAAGAATTACTTTGTAAAAAGATATTAAACTTGCTCAAGTATTAGTAATAGATACACAGCAAATGGAATTTAGAACAAGAAAAAAGGAACTAACAAGTAACATCAACTAATGATGTCAAATTTCAGAACTTATATTAGATACAAGTTGCTGCGAAAAAAATTATACTCCCTCCGTCTCAATTTATGTGGCACGTTTCGAATTTCAAGATTCAAAAAAGTCTATCTCTGACCGTAAATTTTTCACATATCATTTAAATATTTTGAATTGTCTATTATTGTAACTGATAGTATTTTTTACGTAGTTTACAAATACATAAATTTTATTTCAAAAAATTTGAAGATTACATGCACAAATTTACGGTCAAACTTAAATTGTTTGACTCTAGAAAAAAGAAAAGTGCCGCATAAATTGGAATAGAGGGAGTACAAATTTGTTAAAAATTAATCGCTTAGTAAAAGTTGTTAGGCTAGCTGTTGATAGAAATATGAAAGTACTATAATCAACACCTTGAAAATCATCCAAACTCCAATCACATCTTATTGGAATTTCTTGCCATAACATGTGGTACAGACAAAACCCAGGTATCATAAATTGCACAACCTCTTCACTAAAATCTATTTGAATGAAAGATCTAGAGCTCAATTATTAACTAATGTACTTAAGCAAGGAACTGAACACTTTATGAGATACTTATCTTCTTAAATCTGTACACAAGAGACTCTATTGACTTTTGTATCCTGGAGTTTTCTGTTTGTTTCACTGCCTTAGAAGCTTGATGCAAACTTTGGATTCCACGACCCAAACAGGCAATTGAAGGAGCTGCTGGAAGAGATTCAGCAGCACATTCTATTCCATCTCCATACACAAGCAAACTCGCACAAGTAGCTACACTGCACCCAAAGGTAGCCCATGGCAGAAAGCCAACGGGTCGTACTCGGTGCTTCCTCATAATTTCATAGAATGCCGTTCTCATGGCTGAGATGCTAGTTTTCTCTGCAGAGGCTATAACGCCGTGCGCCACGGCACGGATTTTCTCTGCAGAAGCAGTTGCCTTAAGGACAGATGATTTGACACCAGAACTCGCCATTGCAGGGCCTACTACGTTTGACTTTCCAAATGCAAGAGCAAGGGCCTTTTGGGTTTGAGTCATCATGATTTTTAGAGAAGCAGGGACTTTGAAGGTAACAACCTTCAATATTGTAGATGCAGGAACAACTTTAGAAAACGAAGAAGCTCCTAAAACTGCTGTTGCACCAGCCCCAACAGCTACCACTGGCTTAACAGCTAGTAACCCTTTTTTGTCACTTTGGCTCGAATTGTCCCCATCGTTTTCAGAGTCAGTGACCAGCTGCTCAACAATTTCCTTGACTTCCTCAGGTACATTAATACTCCAGTGCTTCCTTAGTCCAGCTAAACCACTGGCATCTACTACTGCAACTATTGATTTGAACTTCTCGGTCTGGCTTCGGAGGGCCTGTGCAAGAAGGGCATGGGACTTGTCCTCAATAGAAAGCTCAGAAAATTTAGTTGTATGACACCCCATTTTGCTAAGTGGGAGTCGACCAGCATTGTTCAAAGCTATTCTCAACCCTTCAACTGCAATCTTGAAGGCATAAACCTCAGAAAGGAGATTTGTATTTACAGCATCTCCATTACAAACATCATGAAACAACTTTTGAGCACAAGCTAGAGATCTTCCTATAGAGGGAATATCAACAAAAATATTACATAGATCCACGAGCAATGGATAAACTGTCTGTGCAAACTGTGGTACTTGATAATTCAACTGTTGCTGAATATCCTCGGATCCAATATTCTGTAAGGAACCTGAATTGACCAAATGCGATGACAGCAGCCTTACCATCTGAGACTGAACATCATTTGTAACACGAAATCCACGTGAATTTGCCGACACCATTAACCCCGTTCTTAGAGGAACCAAACTATTACTAGCCTCTAAGCCAAACACTCCAAACCTATTCTCATAACCCTCCTCCAAACCAAACACTCCAAAATTATTGTTGAACCCCTCATCCCCCACATCGGAACACTCACTAGATGTGCTGCATTTAACAAACGGTGACTCGAGCAACAAGAAAGCCGAACCAATCTCTTCAGCTGCTTTCTTGGCAGCAGGCAAATGCCCATCAAACCCAACCCCAAATATCTCTCTCAAAACAACTCGTCCCGCCACATTCTCATACTTCTCCTTATTAGTTTTATGCACAAAACACCTCTTCAACACCTCAATGGACGAAGTTGGTACCGACTCCTCCGACTCCTTGAAATCACCACTATCACTCAACCCAAATTCCTCTTTTTGATGACTATCTACTGAATTACCCACTTGGACAACTACAGCCTCAGGCTTAACTTCCCTAATTAGACACTGGGCATCTACAGCAGATCGCTCAGATAAATTCTGCACACACAATACGTATATAACAGCCTTCGATTTAGGTTCTTGAATTGCGTAAACGAACTGTTTGGTACTTTCGGGTATTGCTAATTTCCTCACAAACCCATCTGAAATTCTCAAATCATCGGGGTTTAATACAGAAAAAGGCCACAGATTTTGCAAATAGCTTAAACCCCACATGACCATTAATAGCTCATGCATCAAGAATCGATTAAACCCACTATTAACATCAAGAAATTAACAGGAAATTTAGCTTTAATGGACTTAATACTGGTTAATCATATACAGAAAAAATGGCTAAAAAGGGTGTAATTATGGAAGAACAGAGAGAGAACCAGAAGGGTTACCTGGCGTTGATGAAGAAAGTGGCAAATTTTTTTTGTGTGTTGAAAGGATGAAAGTATCTAATTATTAACTGAAGAAATAAAATACTCCAGAATTTTCTTTTGCTCTATTTTATTTTTTAATTTAATACAACTTTTTACTAATTAGGTCTAACTACAAAAAAAAATGGACAGAACTTGGTCATGGCCTTGTGATTAAAAAAAAAAATTGATCAAATAAATAATTAAATCATGTCAACTATAGATGTGAAATTTTAAGCTCTATCCGACGAACCAAATATAAGATTAAAAAAAAAAAGTATATACTACTTTGGACTACTCTAAATTTTAATCTCTTATGATTAACTTTGATCTCGATTTATGATTAACTTTGATCTCGATTTAAATTTTATTTAATATAAAAAATAACATGATCAATAATTCATTTTTGAATTTATTCATTTCTCGTGTTAAATATTGGAGAAAAGGAAAAAAATCTTTAAGAAATTAAATATAAAAGTAATATGAATACAATTTTAACATGTTTCAAGATAATTGATTTTATTTTTTTATTTTTATTTTATTTATTTTTTTGAGGAGGGGGGGGGGGGGGGGGGGGATTCTTTCATTCCCAAAAAACTCTATCCTCCTCTCCCATTATTCCCTTATGATCACCATGCTTTTTCTTGATATACAATAAAAAAAATTATCCTTTTTAAGGAAGACTTATAAGCTATATTTTAAATTGGAACAATTTATTTATTATAATTTGAACAATGTTAGTATGCATTGTGTAGTTTGCAAATTATTACATAAGAGCATGAATTTTACCTTATGCGCATTCAAAAAATAGCGGTTGCGAAAAAAATAAATAATGATTTATAATATTTTTGATTTCTTAATTATTTATATATAAATTATAACTTTAAACTTTCAAATATCTGATTAAGTATATTCATCTTTAATTAGTTGGAATGTGCAATTTTGATTAGTTTGCAATTGAATAGTAATAAGTTTACCATATATAGATATCAAACATTTCAAAACAATCTAAAATATAACGTTCCTACCTAAAAATAACTACAATACACATTTTAATTAATTGAATATTAAATACACTTCATAAGATATTACAATAATTAAAATATGAATTTAGTGATAGTCAAAGAATAAAAAGTGTAATTATCCTAATTCGTTGAGTTGTCAAATATCATCATAGTAACCAACACGAGTTGTCAAATATCATAATGGTAACCAATCCCTCCCCTCCCCCGCGCCCAAAACAAAAAAGTTCTAATGCTACAAAAGAAATAAGAGTCCGTTTGGATTTGCTTATAAGTTATTTTTAGTTTTTTGAGTGTTTGGTTGATCAATTTAAAGTAATTGGTGCTTAAAATAAGTCCCAAAAAATAATTGAGTTTGTTTGACTTAGCTTATCTAAAACAGCTTATAAGCTGCTTAAAAAAACTTATCCAAACAAGCTCTAAATCAGTGCATCCAGGACATGAGATTAGACTTTACCACACAAATTAAGCTTAATCAACGAGATTTAGATTCCGTTTGAATTGGCTTATAAGTGGTTGAAAACAGCTTTAACAACTTTTTTTAGTGTTTGACTGATCAACTTAAAGTCATTTTGTGCTAAAAATAAGCCCAAAAAATAATTAGATCCATTTGGCTTAACTTATATAAAACAGCTTATAAGCCAAAAAAAATTGGGCTACCCAACTTATTCTTTTTTGTCTTATAAGCTACTTTCAGCTTATAAACTATTTTAGATAAGTTAATCCAAACAGGCTTTTAGACTTTTCCACACAAATTGCATCAAAATTTGAGTCATCATTAATGTTGATGGCTGACGATAATAATAAAAATAAAATGTCTTTTACACTCTGTTTGGGTGATTGTTATATATTATTTCATAATGTATTATATTGTATTATACTATATTATTTTAATAAATATAATATTTGGATGGATTGTATCATTCTCTATCTTTAAATAATGTCAAACATCAAAAATTTGAATGATAAACCTGCAAGAAAAGTAGGGTATGAGGTAGAACAAGTATAAGAAGGTACACTAAACAATAAAATAAGATTATTAAAAATAAGTAAAGATAAAAGAAAAAATTACGCGACTAAGCAAATATATACTACTTAATTATTTACCATAGCTGTAGTTGTAAATAATTACTGCTCGCCACTAACCTTTCATTCGATTTACATGTGACCACTTTCGAATTTGTATACCCATCATATATTATCATATTTTCCATTTTCTCCATCTATATAAAGTAGTCTTTCTCTCGCTTGCTGATTCCTTTACTAATTTTTCTCCTTAGTTCACTCAAGCACAATTAGATTTTAAATTTTCAAAAGTTCAATGTCTCCCTTTTAGATCGTGCTCCCACAATTTCAGGCAACTTCTTGCGATTTTATTTATTTATTATTTCTCTTTTGATTGGTTTATTTTTTTGTTTTTTGATTTGTGTTTGTATATTACACTGATTTCTTTTAGTTTTTCAGTTATCTCTTTAAATTCATACAAAATCATATATGAACAAATTCATTTCAAGATAATTACTCAAGGTATACAAATGCATGCACAAAAATTGGAGGATTTCTCATCTTTTTCTTTGGATCTATCTCAAGAATTTTAAGATATTGTAGGATCTCTTGCTAAATATCGAGTTAATCAACAAGAAATTAGAATAAAGTATCGGAATAACCCTGCGAAGATGCAACAAATAAAAACAAAAAATGAGAGGAATAAAAAGAAGACAATTCAAACGAGAATTTGATTTAAAAAAACAAGTGTAAGGTAAAAGAAATTGCATGTACAAGTAATGAATCAAATCATCTGAAGAAAAAAATGTCCAATCCGAGTCAATGGACTAACAAGATAGAGAAAATCGTGAAGTATTTGTATATGTTTATGTTTGATTTGTATATGTATCACTAAATTTGATGATTTTTTTGTATATAAACATATAATTTGTATTCCGCCTGATTTGTATATATTACATAATTTTTAATCCATCTACGAATTTTATGATTATGATTTAGATATACTAGCAATTATACAATATAGCTATTATACTCATACAATTTCATTATTTGTATATGTTTATCCTTGATTGTATATCTCAAACAAGTGTAGACACATACAAATAGCATTATAGCAACTCATATTTTGTATAACTCGTTTTTGTAGTTCACATTTGTATATTATCAAGACGCATACATTATCGCTTCTAGTTGTATAATTTCAACATTTTGCGAATGTTTTTGTATACACTCTATATGTGAATGATTTTGTATACATTTGATTTGTATATCTATCTATTTTTTAATCCATACGTGAAAGTGGTAGTTCCTCTATGCATATTTTCAGCAAGTATACATTTAGCTCTTATTTGTATAATTTTAGGATTTGCATAAATCAATCTGATTTCTACATAATTTTAAATAAAGACAAAAAATTAATTGGTATAAATATTTGGCTATGTTTGCATTATTATATTTCAAATCTTTACTATTTTTGATAAAAAATGCCTTCTCTTGATTAAGATTATATGCGATATAAATTTAAATTAATTAAGTTTCAATACGAAAAATAAAATCATATGGGACAACAACTGGATCGAGTCCAACTTTGTCTCACAAAAAGCAACTAGTAAAACTAAAACCTAAACCTACTTTTTTTTATGAATTAAATGATGTTTTGCTAAACAAGTTACGAGGAAACAAGTAAGCCGCCAGCCAACAGCCACACTGAAGTCACGTGCCTATTTTGCCTCACACGTGTCTCCCTATAGAAAATGACACCTCTGTTCTCCTGAGTTTCACTGTTGAGTTTTCTGGGGGCAACAGCGACATAAAGATCTTTGATACAATTAGCATTTTCCGCAGTTTGATTTCATTAATACTACTACTTTACTCTTATTCTTCGACTGGGTCTCCTGTTTCTTGATGTTCATCTACGCGCCTTCTTCATCAATCTCCATCGGTAATACTTTTTGATCCAAAAGACAGAGGACCCAAAAAGTTCTCTTTTTTCTTTTCTTTTCCAAGAACCCTTTTTTTTGTGCCTTATTAATTTTATTCAGTTCAATTTTTTGTGGGGTTGACTTTTATTTGAATGATTAGCAGCCATTAGCAATAAGTTTGATTCTTTTGGGTGGGGATCGTGTTATTTTCTCTCTTGTGTTGTCATGGAGGTATTATCTTTTGATGTATGTGGAAAAGGAGGTATCCTGTCACTTTAGCTCATTTCACGCCCATTAAGAAAAATATTAGGTATAGTTTACTAAGAATTGAGCACTATTAACGAGAAGCAGTTCTTTAATACAAGGGTATAGTTTCATAAACATACTATTTTTTGTCTTGAATTCATAAGGTGACAATTTTTTTTGTTGCCAAAGTGACACTTATTTTGGGATAGAGGGAATAAATTTTATTGTAATGGTGGTTGTTTGTCTTAACTATATTGACTTAGAGGTACTTATTACAGTGTAAAAGTATGGATTTTAGTTATATACTATTTTCCTATGGTCATTCATCATTAACTTCAAGGAAATTCACCATTAGTCAATTTGAACCCTGTAATGGATCCTCCAAAAATGCACTACTTTTGGAGGATCGTACATACACTTGTCAGTGTATTTGAAGAATCTGAGCAACATATGTTTTAACAACCTACTGATTAGCTATTTAAGAAGTATTTTTTTTTCCCTGAGCTTTAACTGCACTCTGGTTGCTACCCTGGAGGATTTTCTGGTTATAAGCCTGTGCATAGAGTTTTAGTTGTTAGAATGTCAGTTCCACCAAATGATAAGTTTTGCTTTCTAAATCTAGAGGGCTAAGAAGAATTTGTGAGAACAAAAAATTCTGTGTTTCTTCCTTCTACATATATCTACAAATGAATAATTTTGTATATCATTTGTTTTTTTTCATTGCTTGAAACCCAGAAAAGAGAAGGACGCTCTTTGTTATTAGTTGTTTCAAGTGTCAAGGTTAACTGAATACCAAATACCTTGCAAGCGCACTACTGCATATGGTGTAGCTACTAATGTACCATATTTTTGATCTCTTTATTTGGTGTTTAATGATGCGTACAGAGAGTATTAACATTCTTGATTGGCAAGGGTAGGTTTGGTAGGTGGTACCGTTGTGTCTCTTCTGGACCTTCTGAAAGAAAAAAACAGAAGAGCTTGGAAGAAAAGACATTTATTGAGTTGCGGAGTTAGGTTCACGTGATGAGTGCTCTGTTCAAATTGTTTGGAGTCATTCAGCCTAAGTTACTGTTCCTGATTTTACATTTAGACATATTTGATCTGATTACCTAAGTAAAATTTAGATGAAAGAAGCTTACTTGTTCACATGATCTTAACGAGGAGATGTGTCTTCATTAGATGTTATCATTTCTTTTACTTTTTGGGTTTTATGTGGTCCTTAGTTTGTCTTTTTCTCTAAAGATATTGGCAACTGTTCTAGGTCCTTCGCAATGTTTCATATGTCATGCTGATAGAGGTAGTTGCTCAGCATCATTTGGAGCTACAAGCAATTGGATCAAACCATCAACTGAGGTTCAGAGATTCTCTGACCATTCAGGTATAAGGTACATAACTTGAGAATCTATTTCCCATAAGGATTTAGGGTACTCGACTTGACTAATATTTCTGAGCCCCTGTGTTTCTGCTGCTTCTTGATCTACTTACCTTCCATAGTTATTGGTGTTTGTCGTGTCAAATTCTTTTTTTTTTCCGGAACTCCCAAGCCAAGACATCTCGTTGGAACAAATATGACTTTGCTCTTGGAGACTGGTAAGAAGTAAGAACAAGATCAGATGATCTTAATCTTCTTGCCCTAGTTAGGAGCAATCTTGATTTATCCCGTTCCAATCCTCAATGTTTTTTTGTTTGCTAAATTATGAGTCAATCTTGGTATTACAAAATCCTAGTTCAGCAAGTCTACCCATATTCCATACTTCTGTGGCTATAGAATATTTGACATTTTTCTTGGCAAATGGATATATAGAAGGCTGTACAGATGAAAGTGATTCAAATGACTAGTTAGACAGAGTAGCTCCTTGATCTCCGTGGAGTTGGTATTTCCAATCCAAGTCATCAACCTACCACCATTTTCGACCCGCAGGCTATCACCAACCATTACCCCTATTATTTACCATAGTTTTCAAAAAAAGAAAAAAGAAACCTCTGAACTTTTCACCTTGTTTACTGAAGGAAAAACGGGGACATTGGAATTTGGGTTTGGGGTGGGGGGTCCTTGCTGGGGAGCTTGCAGAGGTTGTCTTTGAGGGGCTCATTGGACTTCCCATGCAATTATTTTACTTTTGCAATTCTGGTTCTACCATAGTTTGACTTTTTTCAGATTGTGTTCTTATATATGTGCTCCTCCTGTATAGTTTCAGGACTGAGAACCCTTTCTTCGGAGCTGCACAATCACACTGGCTTCCTGTAGGACATGAGATTAGCCTTTCAAGACTTTCAGTTGCAGCAGATTACCCAGATTCTGTTCCTGATTCCCCTAACTATGTCGGCAACAGTGGCTATCACCCTCTTGAAGGAATGCGGAACCAGAGAAGAGTTCGGGATACTGAACTCTCAGCTGCTGAAACAGCAAGGACAACTGTTGAGGTTTGCGCTAATATATGCTATATAAATTAGATCTTATTCATTCAACATGCAAGTGGAGAAAAGTTTGAACGGTAGAAGTATGATTATATATCTTTTGGATGGTTCAGATGGGGTGTTTTTTATTTCTAATTGCAGGCTAATAGCAATGCTTTGTTGATATTCCCTGGCACGGTTCACTGTGAACCTCACGAACAAGTGTCATGGGCAGAATTTCAGTATGTGATTGATGAATATGGAGGTTTGGCTGCTTCTGTTGTAGTGTGCCTCACAATGTTGTAATTTGATCCTTTCCCTTATTATGTTCATAGTTGATGGTTTGCCTTCATGTGTTCAGACATATTCTTTGAAATTTATGATGACAAGAATATCTTGCGAGATCGTGATGCAAGTAATCCCGTGGTACAGATTTCTACTTTTATGGATATTTTGTCTTTCGTGGTTAATATCAAGATCATGGTTGAGCTTTCTGTGTTCTCGTTAGACATTGTGATTAGTATTTTCATGTACCTATTAAAAAATTGTGATAAGTATCTTCATAAGCATGTCCTCTGAATTCACCTAGTTCTTAGTTATGCAGTGCAGTTATAATCTCTTGGCGTCTTATTTGGCTTTGTGTCATATCTCTATTAGTTATTGTCTTAAGGATCATACATGAACCGATGAGATCGCTAACAACCAACACTTTTATACCTTGGGTTGCTTAAATTAATTGTCAATTCATCATTTCTAAGGTTACTCTTAACAATTAGTGATCAATTCTTTCTGGAAAATTCTCTATTAACTGTAGATATTCATCACCTAAATTTTACTGTTGATGAATGCCAAGCTATATTCTTGATTCTAACCAGTCTCGTTAATCCATGGTTAAAAAGAATTCAATTTCCCAAGTTCTGAGTTAAAAATTACCACTGAAGTAGTCCGAACTCAAAAACCTCGAATAGCCCTTTGGGTCACCTTCTAGAGTGATGTGAATGGAGAAATAATTCTCTTCCAAATTCCCAAACCCCACTTCCTTAGAACCAAAACTTGAGTTTCTATGCGATTTTGGGGGTGGAGTGAGTCCTAGAACCCTCCTATGGATGTTTCCAAGCAGTAAGAATGAAATAAGAAATAACCCATGGGCGCCGTGTCTTTCCCTTTAGAAAGATTTCAGCAACTGACTTAAGCATGACTGCATTTGATCTCAGGTCATATGATACATCTTTTGTGTATCCCTCATTCCTCTCTTATCTCTTGTGTTGCGATTACACCTCACGTGAATCAGATTTCCATTTCCGTTGCACCAGAGATATTCAAGTGTTCTCTTTTTCTACTCACGACCTAGTCCGACCAACTTGAAACAAATCCGAATCATGTTTAACAGGTTCCAAACATTTTAACATCCAGTAACATACACAAATATTGTTACAACAACAACAACAACAATAACATACCCAGTGTAGTCCTACAAGTGGGGCATACACAAATATTGTTACAACACATAACTTTACTTTATGCACACAATAACATGTGACACATACAATGTGCACCAAACCAGTTGGGTATCATGACTTTTAACGCCTTTAATCATTATAATGTTGAACCTGAAAATTGATGCATTTGGAAGTCCGTGTAAGAAATGACTAAACTATGTCGATGATATCTCACTTTTCCTCTTTGTACTTTTTCTTTCCGAAGGGATGTGATTGGATCAAATAGCTTTACGCTAGTTGTCAACCTACCGCAACTCCTGTATATCCAGACTAGGGATCGACTTAAGAATACGAAGCTCACACAGTCGGACTTAATGGCTTCAATATGTTTTTCTTCCCTTTAAATATTATTTCC
This sequence comes from Solanum dulcamara, assembly GCF_947179165.1. Taxonomy (NCBI): domain Eukaryota; kingdom Viridiplantae; phylum Streptophyta; class Magnoliopsida; order Solanales; family Solanaceae; genus Solanum; species Solanum dulcamara. The sequence continues at coordinate 73,628,978 of NC_077244.1, forward strand.
TCCTATCAATATATTAATGAAAGTTCTTCCTCAGGCTTTATATGAGCTGGCTAGTGTCTTGTTTTGACATTGAAAAATTGAATTAAACTTGTCTTGAGGTTGATAAACAGCTGTTAAAGAATGTAGCTATGTGGAATTTGAGTCGTAAGTGTAGATCAGTAGTGAAATATGAGTCTGTAGGTCAGTGCTGAAATCTCTACTGTCCCTATTTTACTGGATTATTTCAGAATGCATTGATTGGAATGGATTTCTCCCAATACGAGAAGAGGAGGGCAGAATCACCTGACGACATCAATTTAGCTGGTGATTCTATTGATGATACTAATTTCTTTGACAATTACTTCGAGGTGAGTAAACAACCACTGCAGTTTCACTATATAATTCGGCCGATTAGTCTTAGCTTATTCTTATGCTTACTTGTTTCCTTGTATTTGTTTTTTGCAGGTCGATAGTTCTGAGATGTACGACTATCAAGTTGATTGGGGAATGCCAGATAGTTCTAGCGTGCTTCACCCAATTTATTTTGCTAAGTGCTTGACTAAGGTGGTTTTCAATTCTTTTAGCAACTCTCCTCCTTTTGTTAATAAACTATTACTTGTTCCAAGCTCTATTCTAGTTCTATTCTGTAAATGACATTTATAAGCCTATGTTTTAATTTCTCAAATCTTGTTCTTTGCACAATTATGAAAGAAAATAATCAAAGGAGCATATACATAAGAAAAATCCAGATGACATCACTACAACATCTTATTTCTTTTAATGAGTACATCTCAATCCAAACTAGTTGGGGTTGGTTTATTCAAAATATAATAAACACACTTTTTTATGCTCTAAAGCAGAATATGTAAAGTCTCGATTTTTGATCCCCAACCTTCTTCTGTATTAATGAGTTTGGGTTTCATGTATTTTTCTGGGAAAATATTGAAGAAATCAACACAAATTTTAAAACAGGAGGCGTAGCTGTTTTTAAATATTATATAAGAAAAACATTCATGCATAAAATTGGAGGAACTTTTTGTATGAGCAACTAAATCACATTTTTACCGAATTAACAACGTTTTTAGAGGAGTACGCCATGCTAATGTGCCTTGGATGATCCACATCTCAGGGGTGGGATCCTTCATTCACATTTTTTTCCACCAAGAACATCATGAGCTGCCCCTTAATAAAACCAGTTGTTGCTGATACCTTCTTCTCGGTTCCTTCTTCCATAAACAGAGCTCAGAGAAGGAAGAGCTAAGAGGGCCCTATGGAGAGTGGGCACGATAACTGGTACACCAGAGGTGCGTCCTTCCTCCTTCCTGGTCCTCTCGTACTCCGTCGAGATTACTGCCTTAGCCCTGTCCTATCATCTGTGTAATGGAGTTCGTAAGGTGCTGCTTTTCGCAAATCCCAGCATACCCCAGAACCTCTTAACATTACACCATTGAATCCCCAATCCTTTGCTTGCTGTGCAGTGACAGTACCAATCTCGATCGAGAAGACAAAACACCAGATACTTTTTTTTTTACATATGCATTTTTAGAAATCTTCTCAAAGTAATTATCCAATTGATGAGATCACTAGTTTTGCTTATTTTAGTTGACCGTATAATGGAAGTTTGGAAGTTGGAACACAGAAGAATATATTTCTTTTTCCTTTTTTTTCTTCTTTTTTTTAAGGTGGAAGTTGGAATATGAAGTACGTACCTAGGAGGGGACAGACAATGCTTGTTTTAAGGATGTAGCTCAAAGTGAAGCTCTCAATAACACTGTGTGATGAATATAAATATTAAGATAGCCTTCACAAGAGGAAGACTAAATTACCTTGTTGCAAAGAGATTGGTGGTTTCTTGGGGCCACAATCTAACCTGAACAAGATCGGTCCTATAGGCTCATAACAGTGTAACCTTGATTTCTAAGGAGACAGGAACCAAGTCTGGTGGAGGAAATATGGCCATTAGACTAGAGAATGATTAAACCATAATCTCCAAGTCATGGAGCTGCAGAGATTCACTCTCAACCCCAATCTTGGTGTGCTGGAGTGGTCTAATTTTTTTTTGATAAACCCGGTGTCCGGGCCAGCTTGCGTATACCTCAACTAATTCCACGGGATACCTGCCACTTCGCACCAACAAGAGGTACCAGATAACTCTGTCCACCAAGGCTATAACATATTGAAAGAAATCACCTAGTGTTTTTGTCTCTAATAGGATTTGAACCCGAGACCTTATGGTACACAGAGTTACCTGGTATCTGTTGCTGGTGGGAGGTGGGAGGTGGGAGGTGGTAGATATTTCGTGGAATTAGTCGAGGTGCACGAAAGCTGGCCCGGACACCACAGTTATAAAAAAGAAAGACATTGAGGTGCAAAGGTTCCAATCAAGTAAAATGCAACATGCAATAGAAAGTACAATAAAAATCTTCTAGCGAACTACACTAAAGTTCTTGGTACGTCTTTTTGTATATTATATTATTCCTTCTCTCTTTGGATAATGATCTTTCCCATTAGGAGCTAGTTTTTGGGACCCATCTTAATTCTTGGTTTACCTGATATTGGGCTTTCATATTATGTTGTCCAAACTCTAGTTAATAGGCCTAGGCGTGCAACGGGGGAGTGTTTAGTTTGTCTCTCATTGGTTGTGGGATGGGATTTGGTCTCCTTGTATGGTTTTGGGTAATCCCCTCACCTCATGAGCTAACTTTTCATGTTGAGTCAAGTTCAGGCTAGATTTTGATCCCCCATACGTGAGATACTGTGTGAAGTATGGCTTTACAGAAATAATGTTTGCCCAACTTTTGGATCATACATTGGTACATTAAACTTAAGCTTCTTTAATGAATTTTGCATTATATGGAATATGCTCAAACGTTACGCTACATTTTCATTGTATTCCGTTCTAAAGTTGATTTTTCTGAATAGACATTGTCCAATTTGGTTCCTGTTAAGCCACAACCTATTTTGTGTATTTCATAGGCTGTTCACATGAAACATGCTAAGATGATGGATCATCCATCAAATGGCATTTCAATTTGGGGATGCCTCAAGCCTGCCTTCTTGGAAGAAGAATATTACGTGCGAAGGCTCTTCAGTGGCGATGAAGTAAGTGATGGATCCACCTCGGATTGGAAAGGTAAAGTTAAAAATTAAATCGCTTCACACCCAGAGGGATGCAGGGAATTTTCAAAATTCAAGGCTAGAAAATGTTATCTACGTTGTTTGGGTATCATAGTTTGTTATCTTGGGTATTTAAGTGGAGAAGGGTAGAAGGGATGACGCTCAAACCGTGAGTGGCGCATGGGGAATTCTCGTTTATTAAAAAAAATTGTTTTACTAAGAAGTGGAAAAAGTTTCTTCTGTCAATACCTTCATCTCAGGGATGATTGCTCGTAAGCATTATGCATGTCTATACCTTTAAATTGATATATGGCTTTAAGATGCAGAAGCTTTTAATTGCAATACAAAAATGATGATTTTGCAGTAGGGATTGAAGTAGAGACGCTATAATGGAGTCACTTAAAATGTACTTATAGAATAGGCTAACTTCGATGAAGCTGAAAGGGGATGTTCTGGTAACAAATTATGAAATTTAGTAAGTTCTCGAGGGCTGTTTAGACTACGGATTTTGGTATTTTTTCAGGTTTAGTTTCAGGTTTTTGGAGAGCATAACCAAAAGGGATCAGAGTAGAAAAAGAGCAGGAATGATCTGAAAGAAAAGAGAGGAGATAGAGGAGGAAGGATCAAAAGATATTTCTCAAATATTTCTTTGTGCAAGCTGTCCTGGCTCCTGAAACTTGGAACTCGGAAGTATGCAAGGTACTTCTTTAGGAGATATTGGTGGAAAATAACAGAGCTACATGTGAGTCTTGAACTTGAGTTCAAGCAAAGACATGAATTTGAAGCATCATATCTTGACTTTCTTTGACCCCCTTCCTCCTATTAGGTCTTTTAAGTTAAAATTCCCTTCACTTAAACCCACCTTTGGGAGAGTTTCTCTACAATTCCTTTAACAAAAATGCGCCTTATCCATTTAGCTACTTTGAGAAGAATATTACTAATCCTTAAAGTTAGAACTTTATAGAAAAAGTTACAAAGCTTTACTTTAAATATCCCATAAACGAAGGTATATTTTTTTTTATGACAAATAAATAAAGGTATATTTGAATTTATATTTAGGCTTAACAGCACCTTTAGCAAAGATATCAATTGCCCTGAGGCCCTTGACTAAGTCATTTTAAAACAATGGTGTACCTCCACGAGGTAGGGGTATGGCCTGGGTACACCCTATCCTTCCATGACCCCACCTGTGGGATTACATTGGGTATGTTGTTGTTGTTGTTACTCCAACAGTGATAATATATAAGATGTGTGAATCAGAACATTGAAGGTTATGGGAGTCACTGCCCCAAATCAAGAGTGGTTATGTGCAGTATGTACCCTTATTTTTCTACATGCCATGGTGTCCCGGGGCTGCCTTGGAAAGAATATCGATCCAAACCTTCGCATCTTCCCTCTCATACAGTTTTCGACATCTTCTAGGTTGATGTAGTCAAAAGTTTTTGTTTTTGTTTTTAATCTCACAAGTTTTGAGTTTCTGATGCTGAACCTTGTCGTTCAAGCTTTGTGTGATAGGCTTCTAGCTTATTTTAAGATTGTTTTAGTACTACTACATTAAAAAAGACTAGTAGAGCTTGGGTACGGAGCCTACAGAAGAAACTAGCGAAAGTAACCAAGATACTGCAGAAACAATGGAGCAAGGCAATGGATAGAGTTATAAACAACCTAATCGAAACGAGTTAAGTGTGCCTTTTAAATAACAGTTTGAACATGAGAATTCTTATTCGCCTTGTATCTTCCATACATCTCAAATTAACTAGACGTAATACATTAGACCTTTCTGATACTGTCAATATTGTGCTGAAGAAGAGAGTAGGTATATAGGAAGTTATCATATGGTGAGGGTGCTGGAGGCTCCATACTTGCAATCTGTGATGACAATAGATGGAGCCTTTTTTTGTGTGTGTGTGAAGGGGGGGGGGGATGTGGTCAAGTTTTATTGATGAAGTACCAAGATAGTACAGGATTCAACACCATTCCATACATCAGACTATAAATGCAGCTTATGGAAAGCGATTGCATGGTGTAGCTTTATTTTTGGCATTCTTGCTATTCAAATAGGAAAAGTCTCTCTTCTTTTGGCAATGTATGTTGTGGGATTCCCACGGCTTTCTAGCATTGCGAATTATAAAGGTGCTCTGCTTATAATCTGCAGTTTCTAGGGGTTCAGTTTGGGAAATCGAAACTACTTTGGAATTTATTGAACTCCTTTACATTTTTGAGCTAGGGGGCTTGGTGTTGATCTCATTAATGGATAAGCTGTAAGTCATAACTTAATTAGTGATACAATCAATATATCCCATAGATATTTCTCAAAGTTATGATGGATGTCGTCGCACACAATGTGTTCAAATAAGCCCCCTCCCCCACCCTTCCAATATAAGAGTGTTTTTTTTTCCTACTTTGTTTTCATTCAAGTGTGCTGCCTGAGATGCTGTCCTTACCGGCGATAACCTCAAAATTGATGTTTTGGCTAAAGATGTTCATATTTTGACAGTAAACATGAAAGTGATTGGGTGAAGATGTGAACCAGATTCTGCAACAATTTGGGCTTTCTTAGTTCTCTGTGTGGCTATTCTGAGTGATCTCTTCTAGTAAAATAAAGTTTCTATTGGACGTTTAGATATTAGGAGGTCATTCTACATGTCTAGATGCTGGAATTGGCATTTCCCTTTGGCCGATTGTGAATGAAAAACAACAGTTTCCTGTTCTGTTTTATTTTTATTTTGTTTTATCTTTGGTTTACAGCAATATATCCTCTCCTGCCGAGGAAGTTGGAGTAGTTTCTTCATTTATAGTCTGTAACAACTGTAACTGCACGGTGCTTTTGCTTTTCATCATTTAATTCGCCTGCAAAAACTGTATCAGTCTGCGCTGTTAGCTATATGTCTGTTGATCATACTGCTTGCTATATGTCTGTTGATCATAGTTTAGAATGATCTCTTACTCTAGATCTCAGATCAATGTGTGACAGTGGCAGAGCTCTTGCCACAAAGAATCATGTACCTTTTCGAATTAAAGGTTTTTATTATGTTATCTGATTATCTATCTATTGATTCACTCCTTTTCTTTTCACAGATGGAGAAACTTTGAGCTTTAGTTCAAGATATGACAAGAGCTGCAGTTTGTCTTCTATCTACAGATTGGAAATCTTCAGAATCGAGCTATTTTCTGTATATGGTTCTCAGGTATGTATACTTTAAACTCATTTTGTGTTTGTAACAGGTCTCCAGCCAACGAAAATCAGATTCAGGTGAAGTTTGTTGATGCAACTTCTTTTTGTTCTTTCTTTTTTTAGATTATGACACGTATATTTGGTGTTTTATGCACAATCCATTTTAAGTGGCCATACACAGAAGATGGGGGTAGTAAGCTCGTCTATGGAAAGATGGAAGTGTGTAATAAGTCACTAAGTAATTTAGGTGTGTAAGGGGGAAATCTTGACGATTGAGGGAGTAAAGTATGTATTAAGGCTTTCTCTTTTGTCACATCTGACTCTTGCTATAATAGAGTAGTGCATATATAGGTTATCTAGTTTTAGGATTTCCTATCTGAAAGAACAGAAATATGGTAGAAGCATACAATGAGCGCATAAATGAGAAGATTATGTTCTTTGAAGTATTCTAGGACTGTGATAGGTAATAATGTCCCGCTCAACGTTCATCCTTCTTTTTGGTGCAGTTAGCAGTAAATTTGCATGACTTCCAGGATGCTGAGCCTGACAGTCTTGTACACTCAGTTCCAGCAATTGTAGAGTGGTTTAGGCAGCAAGGAATAAGGTGCAAATATGCGCTTAAAGCTCTTTGCAGAAAGAAAGGACTCCATGTTGAGGTACTGGTCAATTGATGCTGATGCTCAACTTTGATATGCATAGAAGTTCCAAAGAATTAGGTTGATCTAGTGTTGTTTCTATTGTTCTGAATGATGGTTCTTTTGTAACACTAGTTTGGACCATCAAATTTACTCTTATTCGCAAAACTCCATTTAGAAATTGAAATCTAGTATTTATGATGTAAATGTTGGCAGTTATCTCCATGTCCTTTTTTCCCACTTCTTTAACTTTTTCATTTTAATAAATGTTTGATTGATCATGTCGTGATATCTAATAGCTTATGTCTTATATTAGAAAAAATCAATTAAAAGTGAAATCATAGCTAAAATCCAACATTTTGCTCACGTAATAGCCCATTTGGAATTTTTCATATTTTGCGTATCAATCTTTGCAAACATCTAATATAACATCCACTCTTTTTGCAGAGAGCAAATTTGATTGGAGTTGACAGTCTTGGCATGGATGTCAGAGTTCTCTCTGGAACACAAGTATGGACTCATCGTTTCCCCTTCAAAGTTAGGGTAAGCAGTATAAAATACTAGACTTTAAATGCTCGGTGATGTGTAGTTTGTAAAATAATATGAAGTGAGTGGTCGGATGTTGTTTACGTGGTAGGGAGATGTATGTCAGTATAACTTAAGTAGAATTGTTTAATTTATTTATGCAAATATTGCTTCGGTGTTCTGGTAGTGGGCAAAGTAGAACTTGCATATCTAAAACAGGTTGAGAGACTACTTGCTAATGTGAAGTGTGTTACTTGGAATACCCGGTCCATGGCACACGTGATAGGAGCGCCTTTTTAGTGAAAACATCTAAAACAATAGACATAATCTGAGTCATGGGATTCACCAACTTGAGAATCTGTATCCATGCAAGCCGTTACATTGGCCATGATCATTCCTCCTCCATCTATATATCAAGATAAATGAATAGTGACCTTTTTATTTTTGGAGATTTTGTTGGTGAAAAACGTCCCTTTATGTTACATTTCTCTCTATACGACTAAGTTTATGCGAACACAAAAACATGATTTTGATTTTTTACTGTGGCTTCTCTGCAGGCACATTCAGAGATTGCTGCTGAGAAACAGATCCGGCAGCTTCTGTTTCCCAGGTCCCGTCGCAAGAAGTTTAGGAGTGCTGAAAGAGCTGGAGATTTGGACTCACTTTAAATTTGATCTTACTGTTTAGAAGCAGAGATGTTATGAATACACATATTATCTATATGTCACTAAATTCTTGTATGCAGTTAGTTCTCAGTCTTGATTTCTATAATGTTTTTCTATTAATGGGTTAGTGATGGATTTAAATTCTAATGATCAAGTTCCCTTTGATAAGATAAAAAGATGAAAGGTGAATAGATATGATTCTTGCATATGGAGATTTCTAGTTCAAATTGGGCATTACGTCTAAGTGGGCTTAAATATTTGTGAGACGTTTATTTCATATATTCATTTACACTTGGTTAACCACAAATAATCATTTATATTTGTCTAACCACGTTGAAGTGGGATGTGTATTTCAAATATTCAATCATGTTGAAGTGGGACGCTTATCTTAAATATTTAACAATCAGTTAGCACACTCGATCTAATTAACACTTTGTGTTTGGATGGTTGTTACCTATTGTTTCATAATATATCGTGTTGTATTGTTTTAATGAATACATTATTTGGATAGATTGTATCGTTTTCCGTCGTTATATACTGTCACACATTCATGATTCGAATAATAAAACTTACAAGAAAAGTAGGGTACAAGATAGAATTGTACAAGAATATGAGAAGAAAATATTAAGATAACGACGCAAACACATCAAATCAGTCATTACATAAAAAAAAACATTATAGTTAACTAACAATACAATTCAATATAAAGGGTAATAACCATCCAAACAAGGTGTAAAGGTTAAATATGTTGGGTCGGATGAAAATTACAATTTTCCCGCCACTTTTTAACTCCTAAATTTAGTGAGCAAACAAAACCCTAGCAGCCGTAGTTGCCATAGTTCCTACGCCTTCTCAAGGTCTCTCCAGTTTGCCTTTTGTCGGAGTCGTCGGAGAGAGAAACGGACGTTGAGAGTAGTTTGAAATAGGCCATGACTTGAGTATCACTCCCAGAAAGTTTTGCTAGAACTTTGCAATTCAAAAAAAAAAACAAATATAATTTTTGGAGTTTAGCACTTTCTGTCAACTTGTGCTTGTTAATTGAACAGAGACAGATTTTCTGAAATGGATGCAGACGAGATTGAGGAAGATGAGTTTGGATTTTCGAGAAACTATTTCCTTGCGAAAGAATTGGGTTCTTCTTCAAGGAAAAAATCTGCTCGGAAGCTCTCAGAAATCGATCTCGTTAACGAAGAGGTTTGTTTTTTGACTCCTATTAGTGTTCAAATATATATATACAGCTTCAGCTGATTGCACCAACTGTTCAAACACTACATTCATGCCCTGATGAAGTCGTTGGTATTAGTGACTTGAACGTGTATGTATTGGCTATTGTGCTATGGCTTTTTTTGATAGATGCCATCTGATTGTTTCTTCTGTCATCTATTGTCGTTCACTGAACTTGGCAATTGTCGGTTTGGTTCTTTGATAGACTGCCTTTTGATTATTTTTTTCTGTTATCTGACATCAAGCTATCTAATGTTGGCCAATCATTATGTTATAAAAACTCTTCTTTTATAGTATGTAGCATAGTCTGCTTCCTGGAAAAACTAGGAGAAAAGGAGAAAAAGAGTATCCTTTCTGAGAATACCTTTGCTAGACCCAAATAGATTGGATGACTCATTTAAGTAATTTTTATCACTTGATGTAATTTGAGAACATGCCCCATTTGTCCTATCTGCTGTATTTCAATCAATTCTATCGTTTGTAGAAATACAATCGTAGTGACATTTTCTTCTTCTTTTTCAGCATGACACATAATATTTCAGATAAGCTTAACTTAACAGCTCTAAATGCACACAAGTATTAGCTGTGAACGATGAACAGCCCTTTTATGTTAATGAGTGTGCTAAGAGGTTAGACAAAATTTGTGATTATTGTAATTAAGAAGAAAATAAGGGCCTATTCGTCATTTGATACCTTCAAAGAAGTGCATGAAGGTACATTTATAGAAGAGATGGACTACCTCAAAATGCGAGCTGTGATCATTTACGTGATAAACTATTGGCCATACTTGACCATTGAGCTAAGGCAATAAAGATACTATTGATGAAAAAGGCCACTGTACAATACCCGCAAAGTTGAGGGTTTATGCACAATCTCCAAATTATACTTCTTGTACAGGGTTGTGGTCAAACATGAGAAAGAAGTCCATAACAGTTATTGTTGCACACAGGAATTAAGAGAGGTGGCAGCTAATATTGAGCCCAAACATGAGAAAGAAGTTAATGATTTGATCAGTAGCTACAAAAGTTTGTATTCAAAATGGCTTTTCGTGCTAAGGTCAGAGTCCTGATGTATAGGTTTACTCTATGCTATGCTTTCGGATAAGCTTTTTAATTTGCCTTTTTTTTCATTAGCAAATTTAAACCAGGAAGGTATTCCTTCTTAAATTTTTACTAATTTCATCTGATAGGTGTGGCTTTGCACTTTTGATGTATGGCTTCGGATCAAAGAAAGCTTTGATTGAAGATTTTGCCACAAAATCTTTAACCGAGTACTCCGTCGTTGTCGTCAATGGGTATCTCCAGTCTATAAATCTTAAGCAGGTAATTATCTATTGTTTTTTTCCTTGTTCAAAAATGGTGCTTTCTTGGTACCTATGTTTTAAAAATATTGAGTAGAAAGTCTCAAACTCCACTTTGCAAATTTTCTGAAAAATGATGTTATAGGCACGTATATCAGGTCTAGACAGGTTACTGCAAGAGCACTCATCATGGTAGGAACATGCTTATTGAGCTGTGTTGGATTTGGTTGCAAGATTCATACTTTAGTGCGTTACAGGCTCACTGACATGGATTTTTAAGTTAGCACTGACAATATTTTGAAGATTATTGTTATCTGGTATTGTAATGCTAATGGCTTTAATGAGAGGGCTATAACTGAAGATTTCACATTGGCTTGCCCAATAAGATGGTTATGCCCAGACTTTACAACCCTAAAACAATTGAAATAGAATACCAGTGTTTCTCTTGGTCTGATGGAGGCTGCCAATACTTGAAACATATATATATATGGCAATAGTAATTTCCTTTTTCTTAAGTTTCTATACTTGTTCAAAATATCAACAACCATTGCAGCTTCGAGCACTCCCTCTATTATGATATCATATTCCAATATCTCTATGAGCAGCACATTACCCGTGTTGTTGGCACACAATGTTTCTGAGTAATACTAAGAGATCTGCTATTATTGATGTACAATTTCAGGTGGTGATAACACTGGCTGAGCTCCTCTGGGATCAGTTAAAATTGCGACGGAAGACTACCTCAGGAAGTCTGTGTAAAAGCCAACAACCATTTAATACCAGATCCATGTCTGACCTTCTTACTTTTCTAGACAGCCCAGACCTAGAAGTTGAGGAGTGTTTTGTTTGCATTCTTGTTCATAACATTGATGGTCCTGGATTACGTGATTCTGACAGCCAACAATGTCTTGCTAGCATTGCTGCCTGTTCTCATGTTCGTATGGTTGCTTCCATTGACCATGTCAATGCTCCTCTTTGTAAGGGCTCTCTGAACACATGTGTGCGCATTTATATAATTGGATATGGGAGTGTTTGTGGAAGTGTTTTCTCCATGTGTTGCATGTACTAGTGCAATTTGCTAATTTACGTGTTTAAATTTGTTAGGTGTAGTGCCTTTTGCTAAATGCTGCTTGAATATATATATATGTGTCACTTTAACTATACCATCTGATGCTGAAATGTCAAATTCTAGTTATTTCCCTTAATTATGTAAAACCTAATGGATGGTATTCAAACTCTGTTTATTATTTGCATGTCATATTGAAAAAGGTCTGACATTTGCTATATTGGCTTGTCATATATGCCAGTGTGGGACAAGAAGATGGTTCATACACAGTTTGACTGGTACTGGTGCCATGTTCCTACTTTTGCTCCATACAAGGTTGAATCAATGTTTTTTCCTTTCATCCTCGCCCATGGGGGCAGTGCACAAAGTGTGAAGACAGCTTCAATTGTCTTACAGAGTTTGACACCGAATGCTCAAAATGTTTTTAAAGTTCTTGCGGAACATCAATTGTCCCATCCTGATGAAGAAGGCAAGTTCTTTCATAAACTTTGGTTTCCCTTTTCTATCTCCATTTCCATGTATGTTGATGCATAGGTCTATGTGCTTTTAGTCATGCCTTAAAGTTGGACATGGTTCTTGTCAGGTATGCCAATCAACAATTTGTACAGTACGTGCCGGGAGCGGTTCTTGGTGAGCAGTCAAGTTACTTTGAATTCACATTTGACAGAATTTAAGGACCATGAGTTGATCAAAACCAAAAGAAACTCTGATGGTCAAGATTGCTTGTGTATTCCTCTTACAAATGAAGCTCTTCAGAAACTTATAGCAGAGATCATTTAATAGAGCTTCTAATACAAGAAGAGAAATTACTCAACAGCAAGTTTGATGCAGAGACAAGTTTAATGCATGGCAAACTTCATGTATAAAAAAGTGCACATCTCACTTGTGCGTAAGAGTTGACCTGGTCCTCAGCTGGCTTTTACTCAACATGTTAGGATATCTGTTGAATATGGAAAACCTATCAAGCATCTCACAGAGGGAGCAATAGCTTGGAATGTATTAAGTTTGTGGGTTTGTTAGATCGTCATGTAATGTCGCTATTTCTGTTGACCATCTTCTTATCTGGAGATTCAGCTATGTAAAAAGACTAATCTGCTTGGAATGTATTCTATTTCTGAGCATATTTTAAGAAGATTACACAATTCAACTAATTAGTGGTTACCACCTTTCAGCTGTAACCCCCAGACAATAGAGCCATAATATTATTATGCAGAATCAATTTTAAAGTAGTCATACATAGGAGGTATTAGGTTGAATGTGGGTGAATTCTGGCAAGCGGGGGAGAAAAGTATATATTAAGCAATTGAAAATGCTTTTGAATTTTACAGCTCACTGATATGTAGTAATAAAATAATATCCAGTGAGTGGATGTTAAAGTTTGTGAGGGAAGGGACAGTTTCCTCTGTAGAACTCAAATACTCTCTCCATCATTTGGCAACAATGGCAAGGACAGCTTCTTAGTTTAGTGGAAATCTTTTGGATACACCAAAAGAAAAGCTTTCTTAAAAAATTGTTATTAATTTCCTCATACACAAGCTGTGTTAAAAGGAAAATGAAGAATGAGATCTTTTATTAAGTAAAATGACGAAGAAACTCTTTGGCAGTTACATTGCATCAATGCAAGTTCACTAGCCTGAAAATTAACCTAGCAAAATGGAATAAGACTTCCCTACAGGGTATAGAGGGAGAAATAAAAAAGAAGTGTCTTAACACTACAATAAACTTTTGTTTGCTTCTGTTTGTTTTCTGGGCACTGTTTGAGTGTCACTACCCTCTGTAGTGCTACTAGATGCAAAATTTTGCCTATTATCTTCAGTTTTTGAGCTCTCAATGGCATCTTTTCGTGCAGGATTATCTAGGCCAGTTTCCTCGTCGAATCGCTTGCTTCTTACAATGCCTTCATCAGCTACGTTCTGATCCACCTTATCCCGCCTGAAATGGAATCAAATATGTAAATTTGATCTGCCAGCACTATAAAAGCATTTGACTAGTCTTACCAAATAGTTTAATTATCGAGATTGACCAACAATTTACAATACTAGTGATTTGCTTTCTCACAGATGAACACAGAACAAACATTTCAAGTACTGCACCAGCACCTTGACTGTCGAGTCATTAATGAACATGAAACAAACTCTTTAATCTTCTGCATTGTGATAACTAAACTAAATTGATAATCAACAGAAACCATCCTAATCCAAGTTGAGATTAAGTGCAAAACAGGCATGTTGGAGGAGAGTTATCACAGATAAGTACGAAGTTCAGGTTTTGGGTGGATGACAAAAAATCTCTCATTGGGTAGCCTTATGGAGAAGTATTGTGGAAGGAGTTCTACCAAAATGTTACATTTAGAGATGAAGATGGCACCATAATCAGCTTGTGGAAGCAAAAGGGGAATCCCCCATGGTGAAGCATTCTCGGCCATTTTCATCATATGCAACCAGCAGACAGCGATGATGGCCCAGCTTTGCAAAGAACAGAAAGGAATAGTTTTTTGGGACCTGAGCTATTGGAGAAACTTCAAAAATTGCCAGATTGGAGAGATCAACAGTTTACTTGAAAGTAAACTCTTATATTAGCAGGTCTCATCTATGGAAAAGGATACATGGAGATATGAAGGGCAGAGAGATCATATGCCTACAGCGAAATCTTTTGTAACAAGATATTAAAAAGAGAAAGCAGAAAGTGTTCCCTTGTTGCCCGATTTGGGTGCCTAGGGTGCCAATGGAAGTAACTTTCTTCACCTTTTTAATATCAGTTGCATATGGGGGATTTTCCCACCATATCAATAGACATATTATCCTCTTAGTTCTATGAAAACATGGACAAAAATAAATCTAATATACAAGAAAAAAGACAAACCTCATTTAGGAACCAAATTGTTACTTACCCAGAATAAACAAGAAGCCCCACAGCAACAGCAGCAAAAGCTACAAAATATATCCAGTCAACCTGAAGAACATGATACTGATTTCAGAACAACACTAGTGAATCACAGCAAAAGGAGTAGTTCCATGTATAAATAGATTTTAATGTCAAAATGAAAAGAAGCTGATTGCTCTGCAAACCTTCTGATGGTATACAAAGATACGAATTACAACAGCCCACATATCAGAGGTAAGCAATGCTAAGTTTAACATTGTGGCACCACTCCTCTGCATCCAAAAGATGGCATTTCAGAATGATAAAAGAAGAAAAAACTAGCTCCAAACCTGATGAGCAGCAATAGAAAATAATTTTCAAGAACCAGGAATGTGATGATATCTACAACAAGACATAATTTTTCTTAACAGGTCAACACAGTGTAGATTGCATCACAACTAGATTTAGATTGGAACATAGTTGATTGATCAATTGATTTACTTTTTTTATACATATAGATATACACATGTAAATGAACCAATAGAAAGATAGATGGAGCGATTGAGAGAGGGGGCAATACCTTCAGCAAAATGGGAACAAATGAGTAGAATAGAAACATCGC
The DNA here is from genome assembly GCF_947179165.1 of Solanum dulcamara. Lineage (NCBI taxonomy): Eukaryota > Viridiplantae > Streptophyta > Magnoliopsida > Solanales > Solanaceae > Solanum > Solanum dulcamara. Next base: position 73,644,148 of record NC_077244.1, read on the forward strand.
CAATGCAAATCCAACAAAGGGAAGTGCCTGAAATTCCCCATGGTAATAAATGTTTGAACAACTTGATGTGAGGATAAACAAAAAGATTACCAGCAAATGGATAATGAAACAAAGTACATAAACACAAAATATGAGAAGTAATGGCGAGCTAATTCCCCTCTTAAAGAACCTCACAACCCACATTATTAGACTTACTTTTGGAATGGCAAGTTATGCTCCTTGAGATAAAAGAAACCGAGATATCTCATATTTCTATATTGTTTCAGTTAACAGAATCCAGCGACTTAGCCTAACTGCCCCTTTTCTGAGCCCTCCCACCATAGCCCACCACCTTTATCCCACTTCCCTAAAATAACAGCCCTCTATTTCTTTCCGTTCCAGTTTTAGAATTAGAATTAAGATGGGAAAACTTACATTTTTGTAGCCTGTACAATTTGCAAGGAGAAGTGGGTAGTTGAACATAAAAGAGGAGTCATAATGTTTTGAAAGTGGAGGGAGAGAATCTGAAAGGTTGGATACTGTTTTATAATGGCGTATGAGGTACAATGTTGCTTTCTCAATCACATCAGATTTCATTCCTTTTTCAGTATTGTTTTCCTTTTCATTATTGGGAGGGCAGATGACTGTATAGGACATCAGGAAAATGTGGACCTCATTTTCTTAGAACTATGCAGGTTGTGTATTGTTAAGCTCACCTTTTATAATTACAGCTTCATGTTTGGGTTCCATTGATAATTGTGGGAAAAAAGAAGTGTTCAAATAGGTCATATATCCAACATCAATGAACTTGCTCAGAAATTAAAGATAATAATGCTACACAAGTTTGCTCTTCGAAAGGCAGCATTAATTTCTTTCTTCATTTTCTGTATCTGTGTTCATTTGCAAGGAAATAAAACAAGGCATAAGAGACTTACTGCTCCAGCTGACCAGTGAATGGACTTCAACTCATTGCGCTCAAGTATGCTTCTGTAGCATGGTTAAAGAAATCACGTACAGAACATAAGCAGCAGTTAAAGAATATGCATTTATCAAGAAAGAAGGTTAACCCCAATAAGCTTTTATAACAACTAAACCAAGTATCGTCCAACTGTGTGAATTGTGTGTTGAACATTAAAGAGAAGTGTTTTCAAGCAAATTAGGATACATTTGGCAACCACTAACAATGGCACCAAAAAGGCCCAGAAATGCCATGAGTTCAATCATATCAGCACTTTTGACAAAAAACTCCTGCATAGAACATGAAACAAAAGCATTAACAATGTGAAACAGGATAGCCAACTTGAGAAACAAGACCAAAAGAGAAACAGTTCATAGTAAAAAGGGTACTGTACTGCAAGGAATCAACACTACCTGAGAGAAATATAATATATATGAGAACAAAACTCCCAGTCTATTCTTGCCTTCACAGTTTGTGGAATGACTTGTATCCTTCACCATAAGGTGAATCACTAACAACAACATACCCTGTGTAATCCCAGAAGTGAGGTTTGGGGAGGGTGCGGTGTATGCAACCCTACCTTGAGAAGGTGGAGAGGTTGTCTCCAATAGACCCTCAAGTTATGAGGTTGTTTCCAACAGTTTAGGGATCGGTCAAAGGGAACACAAGCAAATACTTTCAACTGGAACGACCTTGCTATGTCTCACAGGGAAAAAAAAACTTTTCTAACTATGCATAGATATCATTTTTGGTTCAAAAAAAGCTAGTGAATATGCACAGCTATCAATTGCTTACCTCACTGACATTACTCACGGCATACAGCGTGGCTCCAGCAATTACAAGTATATCCCCTTTGATAGGATTGCTACCACCTACAGCAGTGAGAAATTCAAATATTATTCTTCAGATAATAGGCATGCTGAATTTAAGTCAAATAGAGCCGGCAAATGACTAAAGTGAAAAATCTCTAAAATGAGAAGCAGCTGGATTAGATTCGCAAAGAATCATATGATTACTCCCTTTCTAAGTATCAGAAGATATATGATCATACATAGAAAGCAACTTAAGCAATGCGAAAGAGCATGCAGTGAAGCCACGTGAATAATTAACATCAAAGGGAACAAGTAGGATGACTACTGGTTGTAACACTATTACTTGATCGATCTGCAGCATGTACATCTGAAAAGATCACCAGGACAAGACCAGCAATACAGATGGCAACACCAACTAATTTTCTGGGTCTGTATTTTGTCTTCAAGAAAAACCACGTAAAAAGCAGAACACACGGAATTGCCCAGCAATCCAGCAACATCACGCTTGTTAGGGATGTGTACTGGTAAGCCTTCACAACTGCAAAGCAAAGGCAACAGAAAATGAACTGAGAGTTTTCTTAATTACAAAATGTGGAGTTCTATTTCGTGCAAACATGCATTGCCAATCCTCAGAATCTCAATCCAGAGGAGGAGATTATAGTCTGTAGAAGTACAGAGGAAACTACGTATTTTGAGAGACTGATGCAATGCTAAGGAACAATTTTCATAACATTCATATGGTTTTGTGGTCAATCCTAGCAAGAAAAAATCTAAGATAAAACACTAGAACGTTGAGGAAGAACTATGGTACTAGTTTTCTGTGTTCCGTTGTGCAACATCATAATGTTCCTATAATGCATAATAATCACATAGTTCAGATGACATGCACGGAATTGACTTTAATAATCAGATAGTTCAGCTGACATGCATGGAATTGACTTTCCAAATAGAAGTAACATGGCATGTATATCGCTTAGCAAAAAGCAAGTCATCAAGGTTTGATCAGTGAATATTCATCAAGTAGAACATATTCATTTCTCGAAGATACAAGATGGGGTAGGTGAAAGAGATGGAGAAAGATGAGGGAAAACAGTTCAGTTGACACCTATCCACGAGAGAAGGTCAATGAGGCAATTACCCAGAAAATTGGCCTCCACATCAACTATTCCAAGGAGGATGTAATAATACCATTTTGCCTGATCAAACAGAAAACAGAAAAGAAGGTAAACAAAGCATCAAATCTACATACAACAGCTTGCTTAATTAAACAAGCATCAGCAAATAAAGTCGTTTAAAACAAAGAAAAAGAAACAATTCTTAGAAAAAAAATTGAGTTATAAATCTCCAATATGATAAGGCAATTAAAAGGAGTTTTTTACATGTCTTGGGAATTGGATACTCTACCCATGTCAAGGTTTCAAGTCGAATACTCGTCCATATGGTATGAGAGCCAACCTTTGATCTTAAGAGTATTTGATAAGGTATATAAAAGTTTTGAGCTACTCCACCCGTCACCGTAGGGATTTAAGTTGGATGTTCAAATTGTACAATAAATAGCAACAAATCAGAGCTTGTTCAAGCAATGTGCTACAAAATGAGTCAGGCTAGTTTTGGTTCTCAAATTAAAGATTCGTCTAAGCTCTTAAACTTAAACCTAAAAGCTTTTACTCTATATGCCCTAAACACAATTTTAATAACTACTTAGGTGAGAAGTGAAAATAGTTGTACAAAGTGGGAGAATATGCAAGGCCAATAAAAAAGAAAATGTTATATGGACTATGGAGAAGAATCAAGTTGGGCCTAATAACTCTTGCAGGAATTTCATAGATCTTGGACATATTTTGATATACTATATTTTTTCCTGAGCCTAGGATATTCAACATGCCTCTGAACACCAATAACTAACTCCAGCCACAAGATCTTCACCTTCATATACTTGTCAAAAAGTATTGTCATTCTTCATATTGTCAAATAATTAAATTGCAGAAAGCACATTAGAAAATCATATGGAGAACAATGATGAAAAATCAAACTTCCCGAAGCAAACCTTGATCCCCTCTTGCCTGTAAACCATAAAACCTCCATAAAATAATGCCAAGAGCACGTAATTTAGAAAAGACTGGGATGTCGGTGCATTGATTCCTATGACAAGGAAACAAATTACTTATCAAAAAAGAGACATGGATAAAGGACACTAAATTAAATTACATTTGTCTTTTGAAGGAGGGGATGGGAGGCCAAAGACAGAATATTGGGTGGCAATATCTTCTATATCACCCCCAAATTATTGCTATCTTTGTATGAATTTTCTGAACGTCAGTTTTTAGAATTTAGAAATTAGGTTAGCCGTCACAAGAACTAAAAATAACAGTACTTAGACCCAGGAATATCATTGCTACCCTCCCCTTACATTTTGCCATCCATTAATACTAACTAAAAGAGACAGCTATATTCACAGAGTAAGTTAGCCGTCTCAAGAACTCAATTTGCTAGCTAGTACTGGTTCCACTCCATACGGATGATGACCATAGACTAGATACTACGAAAAATTCCGAGGAAAAAGGATTGTCTGGATAACAAAACTATAAAGCGAAGTATGTTTTTCAACTTTCTACATCCAAAATTGAGTGTCCAATTTCATGTATAAGCCCAAAATCAATATTTTACTACATTCATCATCTTCAACAGCATGTCAATCTTACCCTTTTTATCAATTCAAACAATGTTCATTTTTCCCGAAAGTAAAAATTACACTATCACCTTTTATTTTATCCAGAGATTTTCATTATTAGAATTTCCATTACATATTATATGGTTCCCCTGTGGACCACCACAGTTACTCTCTTCTATTCATTCAGCAGAACCTATATGTTTCTCAAAAAATTACACAGCACGTAAATTATATCGTGGAACCTGAAGATCCAGTAGGACAGTGGGGATTTCATTTATTTATTTACCCCCTCCCATGGAGCTCCCACCCTTTTTGCTCCCTTGGTAACTCGAACTCTCAACCTTTGAAAGTGAGGGGTGCTTACCATCAGAGCAACTTCCTGACAGTGGGAATTATTAAGCCCGCTTGGTCATAGAATTTTCCTTCCTTTTTTACAAAAACTATTTTCAAAACAATGTTTGTTTATACATCAGAATGGTATTTTGGTTAGTTTTTGAACATGAGTTTTTCAAATTTGAAAAACATGTTTTGACCAGTGTTTTAATCTAATCTATCTTCTACTCACAGAACTTCAATATTTTCAAGTAAAATACACGTCCAAACAGAACTTCAACTTTCAAATACCTTTTCCAACTTCAACTGCAAATACTATTATTTTTTTCAAATATCACTCAATTCATGTCCAAACGCAAACTTAAACCAAGTAAAAGATTATGCTGGCATGCCTTCCTTTCTTTTCCCGAGAAAAAAGGAGAAAGAATAAGAATATTCAAGGAAAAGTAAATTGTAGCTCCTACATACTACTGTTCATTAAACAATAATAATGGAATCATGTTTTTACCTGAGAAAGAATGATCAAAGGCGGATGTAGCCTTTTCGTACCAGGTTCATATGAACCTAGTATACTTTCAACATGGAACATAAATTTACATGTAAAAATTCGCTAAAATTGCAGCATATATATTATTTTCTTTTATAATCATCCACTACAACTAATTCCACGCTTGTACAAGCTAACTTTATTTATTAAGGCTAGAACAGATGAAAAGAATCAACTAGTGTTTTTGTTTTACCTAATACCTCGTGGCTCTCAACCAGTTGATTGACCACTGGGGCACACATTGGATGCTTGCAATATATATATATTGAATCCATAATTTTAAAAACATAACGTGTTCAATGCTAAGATGAATCGATACCTCTTAAGTTCGTATAACACACTCAAAGAGCCAACCTACTCGAGCTTCAGATAATATAACAATCGAATTTTGCATCAAATTCAAACCCAATCACAAAAACTAAAATTAAGCAAAATAAACAGAAAATTTTACCTTTTCTAGCGAGTTCGGACGATAAAAACCCTGTGGAAGTGATGAGAAGGGACAGAAATTGGCCCAATAGAAGATTAATCAATGTCTGCTTCGTCCAAATTTCCTTCAGGTTAACCATACTGGGAAAACCCAATAAATAACTTGGAAGAATTTTCACAGAGAATGCAGAAAACTGCACTCTCTTCTTGTTCTTCAAAATAATTATAATAATTCCTTCCTATAAATGGAAGGATTATATAGAGATTTAAAATAACTTTTATGATGATGAAATTGATTAGTATTAGAATTAACTTTAAACCGAATCTTTAGAAGAACCAAAAAAAAAAAAAATTAACGGCCGTAAAGAGTTCCAAAATTCCTCGACGCTGTCGCCCATTATCGTGAGAAATTGACCAAAAATTTATTTGTCTTGTTTTTTTAATTATAATATTAAAAAATATTAATATTTTACGTATATTTATTTTAAAATTATAAAATCTAATTATTTTTGTTAATTTATTAAAATTTATATCAAATTAAGATCGCATTGACCAACAAATAATTACTTTTTTCTGATTATTTTTTTCTTATAGCAATCCAATTATAAATTATTTGTGTTGTTTTAGCGGGAGAGATTAGTCAATGTTGTAACCATATAGTGGGTCCACTGAAAATGTCTACTGGAAGATTATAACATATGCGTGGACTTCACTTCATTAATAAAGGAGTAATTATTATGATTGGAAAAGAAATAGTGAGAAATAATTTTTTAATCTAATTTAATTTTAAAAATTGACTTATGAGATAAAAATCGATTAAAAATTATTTGAGGAGATAAATTTACTCATAATGCATCAACGTACAAATTATTAGATTTCAATATTAATTTGTGTAGTGCATTTTGTTGTAACGAGCCACATAATACTTATTAGTGTTAGGCTTAAAGTGGTCTTTTATTTTTCTTATGAATTCCATTATATTACTAAATCGTATTTTAACTATTATTATTTGAACTCAATGTATTATCTTGTTGTAAAATAGATGTCTACGTAATATATTTTGTGCCCAAAATAATAGGCTCCATAATATACTTTGTGCTCAAATATATACATGTATGTATATATCCCTCTCCTTGTAACAATAAGATGCAAGAACAAGTCAAAAAAAATAGGGAAAAGACATAAATATTTTTTTGAAGTAGTATCGAAAAGTCAGTTACGCACTTAAACTATCATGGTGATTTATTACACACCTAAACTATCTAAAAGTGAAACTATTACTCCCCTACAACTGACGTGGCAAAAAAAAAGGGAGCGGTACGTAAGATTTTGTAAAAAAAAATAAAATTACCCCACCCTCACATCATTTCTTCTTCACACACGTCTCCATTTACTCCCATTTTGAATCTTGATTTTTTTCTTTCAAAACCCATTAAAGTAAAAAAAAAAATAAAAAAAATCACCCACCCCCCACATCCTTTCTTCTTCACACCCACCTGCCCTCTTTTTCTTTACACTCATCTCTATTTATTCCTCATTTTGAATCTTGATTTTTCTTTCTTTCAAAATTCATTAAGAAGAAGAAGAAGAATTCTTCTCCCCATTTTGGTGGAGAAGACGATTGGGGTTTGGGAGGAGGGTCGGATGGGTGGTCAATAATTAATTAGGAGTTAATATAGTTAATAAAAGAAAAGTTAATTAATAACGAAAATAAAAGAAAAAAATATAAAAAATTGGATGGGTAGTTAATAATTAATTAGGTTTTAATTAGTATAAAATATCGTTAATAAAAAGAAAATTTAATTAATAAAGAAAAGAAAAGAAATATAAAAAATCGGATGGGTAGTTAATAATTAATTAAGAGCTAATTAGTATAAAATATAGTTAATGGATAGTTAATAATTAATAATTGAATGGACAGTTAATAATTAATTAGGAGTTAATTAGTATAAAATATAGTTAATAAAAGAAAAGTTAATTAATAAAAAAAAAATATATATATATATATATATAATTTCTGACGTGGCGCCACATTGCAGCAAGTGTAATACACCACATACAATGAGAGTGGTGTTATGCATTCAGGTATGTAATAGTTTCACTTTTAGGTAATTTAGGTGTGTAATAGGTTGGTAGTTTAAGTGTGTGCCTTTTCCCCAAAAAGAATACTACACTTGCTCTCATAACATATCCCATATTATTCCTATTAATTATAAAAAAGAATTCCTCACATATAAATAGTGGTGTTTTTTTATTATATTGAGTATACAAAAATATAGAATGCATAAAAGTTAATAAAAAAATTATTAGTTGAAGGGATGTATTCTTTTTGTGGAGCTTTGGACTCAATTCTTGTCTAGAGTTTGTTGAGTTGTAATTTGTGATTGGATTGTTGTATCCTAGAAGAGACATGTCGAGAAGATTGTTGTGGGACCGATGAAACGATACGTTGCAATAGGCTTGAATATCTTTAAATAGAGCAAGATATTCGCATCTAAGCCTGAACATATTTCATTTTCTTCCCAATTTCACATTCAGTAAAAATTTATGATACATATATAAGATTTACCCAATACAACAAGAACTCAACAACAAAAAAATGTTAAATTATATTCTAATATGAAATTAGATTATTTATCATGATTATTAACTAGATAAAATGATTACCACTCTTACTAAATCATTACCGTGATCCAAAAAAGTGGTCATTATTCTTTGCAATCACTTACTCATGTCCTCTCATATTCTCATAACTTATTATTCCTACTAATTTTAATTTATTCTAAGAAATAATTCCAACACCTATAATGCTAATAATGTTTACCTTGTGACTATTGATTTTTTTTTAATCAAAATGCGTGAATTAGAAAATGGAAAAGAACAAAATGGAGAGAAATAAAATTTGAACAAAGTTTATTTATTTCTCTTTGGATAGAAAGAGGAGAATGTTTGTACTTATTTTTAGAAAGCATTTTTTTCCTAATTTTTAAAGAGTTGGAAAATAGAAACTCTCATCCAACGCTCGATTCGATTTTAAATTTAAATTTGATTGATATACTATTTTATCAAATTTATTTTCTACTTTCGTTATTTACTTTTTTTAGTTTCTAATACTTCTCACGTAAAATTTTAATTGAAAATTGCAGAGTTTTTAAAATTCTTAACTTGTAATTTCAAACACACAATGTCGCATTCCCACACATATTGATATCTAAACTCTTGGCTATAAATTCTGAAGCTTTGCCTCAATGTTTGCATCGCCAAAAAAATTGTAAATAGTTTCCCCTCTCTTTTGCATTCTATGCATATTTTTCAAAAGTAAAAATGTAAGTGTTTGGTAGGATTTTGCTCTGTTATTTGAGTTTGTTAGAATTTTGTAGTTTGCATTGACTCTATCATAAAAATATTTTTCCGTTCTATTTTAATAGGAAATAACTAAAAAACTTAGCAACAATGTGTAGATTATAATTCCTTAAGGACATAATAGCAACTTGTGGGCTTGAAGTAATTTTATGCTTCTTCCACATTTTTGTTTCGGTATATTTTTTTGTTTCCTAATTATAATTAAAATAAAAATTAATTTGTTAAAGAACTATTAGGAACACAAATAGCAACAATTATGTGATGTAAAAAATATTGTAGAATGCATGAGAAAAGTGTTAATTGATGTAATGAAAAGATAGTTCTATTTGTTGAATGGATATGTTTTTTGGATAGAGGTTTAGACACAATAACTTTTTAGAGTTATACGACATTATCGAGCTATTTTATTCTTAAAAAAAAAAATTAGAATATTATTGCTAGATCGATAAAAATTCTACTGCATTGAGCTTGATTTTTTTAAAGAGGACAATATATATGTGTCTCAATCTAAGTATAATTTTTTGGTTCTATTTTTCAGTTGTAATTGTATTTTAACAACAATATAGAAATACATTAAATAGTAATAACATATTTATTTTAAATTTCATATATCAGCACATCTTGATTAAAATTATGTGTAATATGATCTAACAATTACGTCTAATTTTGTACTTATCAATTGTAATTTATCTCACATATAGAGCAATTTTAAGAGCAAGACAAAATGAGCTGTTGGATAATATTACATTTTAACATTAAAATAATACGATTAATTTATATTATTTGTCATATTAAGTGAAGAACGTGATCGTTTTTTAATTTAATTGTGATCCGTTTATTTTATACTTTATACTTTTAATAACAATGACGTCCATTTATGTTAGTATATATAATTCTAAGAGATAATTAAAATCATACAATTCGTTGAATTTTAGTTTGTCCTTTACTACTAATTTAGAAAAAAAACTAATTTAGCGTGTTGTGAATAATGATTTGCATTATACTTACATCAAAGACAAATCTTAAAGATGCATTCGAAATTTTTGAAAAGAAAATAGTTGAACGGATAAATGGCCTTTTCTAATATTTGCAAGTTGTTGAAATTCATAATAATATAAACACATAAAATATGTGAATCTTGCGAGTTATACTTCAAAGGTCTAATAACAAGTCATATATTAAATTAATTCAGTGTAGTTTTATAAGTGGATTTGAAAAGGTAAAAATATTGTTTTCTATAAATGTTGGGTTCAAGTAAAACATATCGAAATTAAGTATCAAAGAAAAAAATATTGTTGCGAAGCAGACATGCTAAAAATAAAAAGAGAAGAAAATAATAAAAATAATAAACAATAATAAAATCGAAGAATTAAGACTTTGGAAAATGCATTCTACTTCATCATTAGACTCTACATTGCTAATATTTCAAATTTAATCATTAAAAAGGGCACAATTTTGGAAACTGTAAATAAATGTCAACTAGCAATAATTTTTTTCCCTTTCTTTTTCATGTGTGTAATGTCAACTAGCAATAATTTTTTTCCCTTTCTTTTTCATGTGTGTAATGTCAACTAGGAAGAGTGTTATGTTACACTAAGCTAAGCTCAATTCACATTATAAATTATATGTTTCTAAAAGTCGTATGACCTAATGAATCAATATTCTACAATGGTTATTTGGTTCATTGTTTTAACCCCAACAAATTATTTTGCATAAATAATGTCAGGTTCGTTTGGTTGGTAGGATGAGATCATATGTTGGAATATCTCATGATGAGATTATTTTATCCCACCTTATATATAGGGTAACTTATCTCATTATTGCTACTAAAATTGTTTGATAAAATAAACTTCGACTAAATAATATTCATTACGTAACGCAAGATGAAAAAAAAATTCATGAGTTATTCTGTGATTATTATCCATTTTCCTGATTTTTTTTTCCTTCTGATTACTAGTAATAAAGTGTTAAAAGGCAGGAGCTTTTGGAATTAGAAGTGTAAACAGATGGTCTAAATTTTGGCAAATAAGGTATACTTCTAATTCAAGCAGCCTAAAGAAAAGGTGGAATGGAAGGAATCAATTCCCTTTTTAGTAAGAATATGTTGTCATTTCAGAAAATTAAAATGGATTTTACTTTTTGTGAACAAAACCTTTTTTCATTCTTTATTCAGACTGAAACCAAATACAACCAGAAAAGAAACAAGCAACAAGTGGGATTTTCTTTTTGGGGAAAATTGTAGGAGATGACAAATATTATTAATTTATTATTTTATATGGTATGATTTCATTTTATTATTATTCGTGAATATATTTTGGTGAGATTTTCCATAATTCATTTCTATATTTCACTATACAATTCGTGTACTGCGTTTGTATAATTCGCTATATAATAACGTTTGTATAATTTGTTATACAATTCGCAGTTTTTGTATAACGTTTGTATAATTCGCTATACAATTCTCAGTTTTTGTATAACGTTTGTATATTTTGATATACAATTCGTGTATAATATTTGTATAATTCGCTATATAATTTGTTGTGTTTGTATGTTTCGGTATACAAATAATTTGTGGGTATAACGTTTGTATAATTCGCTACAATTTTTGTATAACTAATTAGAAAAACTGTACCATATGAAGTTATTATATCTAAAAAGTTTGCCATATATAAAATTTTCCCTTACTTTTTATCATTTGTTGTTAAGCTGATTAATTTTCCTTTATTTATTCCAAATCCATGCACCACTCATTTTTATTTTATACGAAGGAATTATATATAATTGTTGTGCGTTGTCATCATCAATTACATTAGAGATTTCTTACAAAATCATTTTTAGTCTTATATTTTCTCCATAACAATTATACTTTTTACTCAAAAAATTTCACTCTCAAATCTTGGTGTGTTGAGAAGGACTTAAGTTACTTTTTTCAGATTAACTTTATAACTTTATTTCACACACAACTTTTCTTTCCTTTAACTTCCACTTTAATTTGAGAGTATGAAGTAAGTGACAAAGTTACAACTTACTTCAGGAATGAATAAGTTTAATTTATGGGAAGACTTAGTGGTGGAGTTACAACTTATAGAATGAAGTTACAAAATCTATCTCCAGTGTTGTATTTTTGATCTAAATGTAAATTTTTAGTCGTAGACATTGAAATTTTGTAGGACTTTACGAGTCAAGTTTCAAACCTCCAGTTAAGATTTTTTAGATGCTACTTTATTCTAAATTCTAATTGATGCATATATAGATGATACTATATTCTCTTGAAAAGAGATCTTAGAAATTTCACATACTCTAGGGATATTCATAAAGAGATCAAAATATTTTAGACTCCCATATACTCTATGAATATTCATAAAGAGATCAAGATATATCAAACTCTTGTTGATACGCCATTAACGATCCTCGAATCAAGGAAAAATCTTAAGAAAGAAGAATTAAATGATAGATAAATTTGTACCCACAATATTTATTAATAAAACTATATTTTTCATATTTAGTGATTGTAATTTATTTTTTATCACTTTAAAATTTGTTAGAAATATTAGTATAAAAAATCAATTAATAAAGTGAAGTCTACTGTGTCCCAAAGGCTAAAGTCAAATTTAAGGGGTAGCTAGAAAAGAATAGCATTAGTGGGGCAATGGTTTTTTTATTAAGTTAATTATGAAATGAGGAAAGGAGTGGATACTGACAGACATTCACTTTTTTTTTTTTTTTTTTGTGTGTGTGTGTGGGTGGTGGGTGGGTGGATGGGTGGGGAGTTGTTTATATAATAGCAGAGTTTGTGTTAACACGGATTCAATATATATTATTTTTTTTATTTGAATTTATGTAATATAGACAAAATTTAATTATAATTTTTAAAATTAATCAAGTTGTTAATTATTATAATTTATAATATTTTTGACGTAATTTATAAATATATAAATTATTTAAAATGTCTTTACTTCATCTATTTCAATTTATGTGACACACATAAAATTTTGAGAGTCAATAAAAAAATTCTACATTTTCAATAGTTTGTATAATTGCAAATTGCGTTTAAAAAAATATAAATCATAATAATTAATAACTTATAATAATGGAAAAATAAAAAATTACTCTTTTTGTCTCAATTTATGTAGTACGGGTAAAACATGAAGAGTCATATCAATTTTCTATTTGACCATATTTTTTTATGTAATTTAAAAATATTTTAAGTTGTTAATTATTGTGTTTTATAATATTTTTACCTAATTTTTAAATATATAAATTATTAAAATTTATTTAAAAATTTAATATTTGAATGATCAAAATGACCTTTAATGTAATTTAAATTCCACAAAGCATACCTGTCGACCATGACATGTGTGCTTGTAGACTCTTCTACGTATGGGCTCAAAACGTATTACTTCTTGTCTCAATTTACGTGACATGGATGAAATTTGGAAAGTTTATCAAAATTTTATTATTTTTGTAAATATGTTGAGTTATTGATTATTATAATTTATAGTATCTTTTTATGCAATATGCACATAATTTATACTACCTATGTCCCAATTTATGTTTGCACAAATAAAATCTCGAGAGTCAACTAAATTCTTTATATGTTTTTAAATATTTTAAATTGTTAATATTATGATTTATCATACTTTTATTTCAAATATAATTTAATTATTTTTTAATTATTAAAACTGTGATAAAGATCAGTATAATTTATTTTCATTAGTTATAAAAATGTTTAATTAATTTTGATTATAAATTACAATAAGATATCCAGCTTAATTAAACTTTTTTAAAGCTATTATTCCTCGTTTATCATAGAAATTTGATTAACTATAACTCTTTACCGTGAAGTTTCAATATGAAAAAGTAATTTGAAAAAAGTGGATCCTTATCAATGTTGGCATCAATGTTTTTCTATTTATTTAATAAATATTTTAACTACTAAATAAAGCACTTAAAAAACTATGTACTATTGCTATGTGGGTAATAATATTTTGGCATGTAAAAGTTTCATGGACCCCAATTTAAAAAATAACAAAATTAAAATAAATGAAATAGTAATAGATAGTATTAGAGTCTAGAAATAATTTTGTTGAGAGGGACAATTCAAAATATCCTGCCTCTAATATATATTAAATAGCTTAAATTTAATTAGTACGACACCAAATAGTAGGCCAAACCCCCCAAAAAATAAATAGTAATAATAGGGAAAATTGAAGAATTAAGATACCTTTTGTATCCAATGGTGACATAAATTATATTGAATTAAATCTTGTCTTGGAGGTATAAATAAATCAGAAAGTGACCGCTAAACAAGTTCGAAAAGACCATTGTACCCTTGTATTGGATTCTTCTCTTATCCACAAAAAACAGTTTCAAGAGAACATAGATTACAACGAAGGGAACACGTGGAGGTCAAAGAGAGTGTTTAGTTACATTTGTTTTGTGTTTTTAGGATGTCACTCTCTACTTCAACTACAACCTCACTCTTTCTGTCTCTTTTGTCGTACATTAGGGTTTCTTCATCCGCCCCTTTTGAGCTTTAGGTATGGTAGTTTTGACTAACTTTGATGTTTTCTTCAAGTATGACATGTGGGTATTTTGTTAACAGTGCAATGTGGATGAAATGATATCTGGGGTTTGTTTTTTACCTCTCTTTTTTGTGGTTATAGTGAAAAGTTCCGGGCTTTATGGTGTTTTAGGCTTTAAAATTGACATATTTTCCAAACACCGGAAGCTGAAGAGGACTTATTTTGAGCTCAGTTTGGTGTTTTCTTGAAGTATGGCATGTGGGTATTTTGTTATCTGTGTAGTTCTTTGAATGTGGTTGAAATGCTATCTGGGTTTTGTTTTTTACCTCTCTTTTTTGTGTTTATAGTGAAAAGTTCTGGTCTTTGTGCTGTTTGAAGGCTTTTTAACTTGACAAATGTTTCAAAACCTGTAAGCTGAAGAAGACTTATTTTGAGCTAAGTTTGGTGCTTTCTTGAAGTATAGCATGTGGGTATTTCTGTGCTTGAAATGCTATCTGGGGTTTGTTATTCCCCCTTTTTTGTGCTTCTAGTGAAAGTCGTGGGCTTTGTGGTGTTGAAGGCTATTCAATTTGACATGTTTTTTTTTCTTTTCGAAACCAGTTAGCTGAAGAAGACTTATTTTGTGCTAAGTTTAGTGTTTTCTTGTAGTATAGCATGTGAGTGTTTTGTTATATGCGCCTGAAATGCTATCTGGGGTTCGTTTTCCCCCCCTTTTGTTGTGCTTCTAGTGAAAGTTCTGGGTTTTGTAATGGTCAAGGCTGTTTAACTTGACATGTTTTTTCACAACCAGTAAGCTGAAGAAGATTTATTTTGGTGCTAATTTTGGTGTTTTCTTGAAGTATAGCATGTGGGTATTTTGACATTTTGTTACCAGTGCAGTGTAGTTCTTTTAATGTAGTTGAAATACTATCTGGGGTTTGTTTTTACCCCCCACTTTTTTTGGCTTCTAGTGAAAAGTTCTGGGCTTTGTGGTGGTGCAGTCTGCTTATCTTGACATGTCTTTTTCAAAACCAGTAAGCTGAAGAAGACATAATCTGTGCTTAAATTTTCCGAAAGTTGTTTTCTATGTACTTTTGTTTGTAGTCATTTCCTCTTGCACGTGTGAGTGAGTTATGACTTGTTTGGTGTTTGGTTTATGGCCCTTTGGTAGTAATACTTGTGCTATTTCTTCTAGGATTCCCTGCTTTTGCCTCTACACGAGGTATTTTTATTTTGCAGTTTTATTACGTTTTCTGTGGTGATATGCTCTAAATTTTCCGTTAAGAAGGAAAATGTTTTCCTTGGGAAATTTCCTAATGTATATTATTTTCCTGTGTCTGGATCTTGATAGTAACTGGAAAGCTGTACTTTCAGTTGCACATTTACCTTATAGATTTTTGTGCAACTTTATAGCAATTCTATTTGCGATCTACATGGCTTAGCACTCACCATTTGTAAAGGAAGTTACTTGCTTAGTTTATGACCTCATTGTTGGCTGCTGTGTTGGCTGCTGCATTTTGAATCTTCTCATTCCTAGATGTTTGTAGTGTTAATTCACTTGCATTCATTATGCATTATTACCTTTTGAATTGTCATCTCATGCGTTAGTACTTGGATAAACCTAGATTGAAGACTGGAAATGATTAGTAGTTGTCTGCATTTAGTTTCTTTTATTGACTGCCCCTAAGTGCATCTTTTTGCCTAGAAAAGATCTTTGCATACATTTTTCCAGTTTTGCTGAGGATCTTCTGAAACTTGTTATTTTTATAGAAGATTGTGGTAATGGCTGAAGAAGAGAATGGTGGATCTACAGAGGCTCTGCCGCCTCCTCCCCCTGTTCCACTTGATTTCGCTCCAGCAAAAGCTGAACCAGAGCCGGTGAAGAAAAAGGTTTTACGTGTTCCCATGGCTAGGCGTGGCCTTGGAAGCAAGGGACAAAAGATTCCGATCCTTACCAATCACTTTAAAGTGAATGTGTCTAATGTTGACGGACACTTCTTTCATTACAGTGTATGTTTTCACACACCTCTCCTTGACATGCTCCTATCTTTTCTCTTCTCAATACAATCATGTAACTCCATGCCATTGTTAACTCTGTCTGATACAGGTTGCCCTATTTTATGAGGATGGTCGACCTGTCGAGGGAAAAGGAATTGGCAGAAAAGTTCTGGATAGAGTGCATGAAACATATGATACAGAATTGTCCGGGAAGGATTTTGCATATGATGGGGAGAAAAGTTTGTTCACCATCGGTTCGCTACCTAGAAATAAATTAGAGTTCACGGTTGTACTAGATGACATAACATCTAATCGGTTGGTTCTCAGAGTGGCTTAGTTTGATAAGTTCTCATGTCTTTTTTTTTTTTTAGAGAAAACTCTTTTCACCACCTTATATACAGGAACAATGGCAACTCGAGCCCTGGCAGACATGGAAGCCCTCCTAATGAAACTGATAGGAAAAGATTAAGGCGTCCGTACCAATCAAAAACTTATAAGGTGGAGATTAGCTTCGCTGCCAAAATTCCGATGCAGGCAATTGCAAATGCTTTGCGAGGTCAAGAGTCTGAGAACTCTCAAGAAGCCTTGCGAGTTTTGGATATAATTTTAAGGCAGCATGCTGCAAAACAGTAAGTTATATGTCTTATTTAATTTCTCTTGATGAGTTGATTGCCACACAAGTATTTTCTTCCTCTCTTGATTGGTACATAATGACTATTCTTATATTAGGGGTTGTTTACTTGTTCGTCAATCCTTTTTCCATAATGATCCAAAGAATTTTGCTGATGTTGGAGGTGGTGTTCTTGGCTGCCGAGGGTTCCATTCAAGTTTTCGAACCACCCAGTCTGGATTGTCTTTAAACATTGGTAAATATTCTAGGTTTCATGTTTCATACTTATCTTAAATAAAATGAGATCCATATCTTGTGGTTTCTTTGATCTCAGACGTGTCTACCACAATGATAATCCAGCCCGGGCCTGTGGTTGACTTTTTGATAGCGAACCAAAATGCAAAAGATCCCTTTTCACTTGATTGGGCGAAGGTGTGCTGTTATATATTTGATTATTCATCTTCTTGTACAATCATGTTCTAAGTAAAGGATTCTCTACACTTGATCAGGCAAAACGCGTATTGAAGAATCTGAGGGTGAAGACTGCCCCTGCTAACCAAGAATTCAAAATAACTGGATTGAGCGAAAAGCCTTGTCGTGAGCAAACGTATGTTAGCAATGATCTAGTTATTTCTTGTTATCTTCAACCTTGGCTCAACTAAGATGCACATGTGCAGGATGGTCGACATTGATTTGCTATAATGTAAAAACTCATTTTTCTTTTTGACATTTTTAGGTTTACTCTAAAGCAGAGGAGCAAAGATGAGGATGGTGAAGTGCAAACTTCAGAAGTGACAGTTTATGATTACTTTGTTAATCATCGTAACATAGACTTGCGATATTCCGCTGATTTGCCGTGCCTCAATGTTGGAAAGCCCAAACGTCCCACCTATTTCCCCATTGAGGTGAAAGCACTGGGTTGAAGTCTACAGCTTTTATGTACTGTCTTTTGTTCATGCAATTTTGAAATTTTCGTTGAATGTTACAGCTCTGCACTTTGGTCTCATTGCAAAGGTACACAAAAGCCTTGTCCACCTTTCAGAGGGCTTCCTTGGTGGAGAAGTCTAGGCAAAAGCCTCAGGAGAGAATGCAAATTTTGAGCAATGTAGGTCTCTTCTACCCTAACATGATCTTTTGCTGGCTCTAGTTATACTTAACTAATTTCCTACTGGATTGTGGAAGGCTCTCAAAATCAACAATTATGATGCTGAGCCTCTGCTCCGTTCTTGTGGTGTCTCGATCAATAGCAACTTCACCCAGGTTGAAGGGCGTGTGCTGCCTGCCCCTAAGGTATGCAATCTATTATAACTTCTTTTAGCGATGTTTGTGAGTCTTCAAGTAGTGAGTTTGAGGTAATATATTTGTTATGTGGCAGTTGAAGGCAGGAAATGGAGATGACCTTTTCACACGAAATGGCAGGTGGAACTTTAATAATAAGGTATAGTTGAACTCTTCTTCACATATGATTTTTTCACTGGATCTATGGGGTTCATCTCTTAATCTCATTTAAGATAATGTTGGCTCTGAAATCGTATGCTGACTACATACTAGCTTGGTATTGCAGTGGTTGTCAAATATGCTTTGAGCTTCTTTTTTTTTCTTCATTTTTTATCTATTATGGCAGAGATTCTTTGATCCAGCAAAGGTAGAGCGTTGGGCTGTTGTGAACTTTTCTGCACGCTGTGACGTCCGTGGCCTAGTCAGAGATTTGACAAGACTTGGAGAGATGAAAGGAATTGTATGTTTTATATCAACTTCCAATGCTTAAAAACTGTGTAAAAAAAGCTGAATTTCATTGTTCCTGTTTTAATGTTTCAGAGTGTGGAAGCTCCATTTGAAGTGTTTGAAGAGTCTCCGCAGCTTAGAAGGGCTCCACCTGTTGTCAGAGTTGACAAAATGTTTGAAGAGATCCAGTCAAAACTTCCTGGGGCCCCGAAATTTCTTCTCTGTCTTCTTCCTGATCGGAAAAATTGTGACATATATGGTTGGTTGGATTTACTTGTTCTCTTGACCACTAAGCAGATCTCTATTTTCTTATTACTAACATAATCGACTGATGAAACTTGAAGGACCATGGAAGCGGAAAAATCTGGCTGATCATGGTATAGTAACCCAGTGCTTGGCTCCTGGAAGAGTCAACGATCAGTATCTCACAAACCTTCTCCTTAAGATCAATGCAAAGGTGAGAGTTCTCTGAGCATCTGGTTCAGTGCTATCATCCTGGCACCTTCCTTTCTTCCATCATTTCCTGGATCAGTCTTTAACATCCCACAATTTCTGTTGGCAGCTCGGTGGTTTAAATTCTATGTTAGCTGTTGAGGTTTCTCCTTCCATACCCATGGTATCTAAGGTCCCCACCATAATTCTTGGAATGGATGTATCACATGGCTCTCCCGGCCAGTCCGATGTCCCATCAATTGCTGCAGTAGGTTCTTTCACAGACTTTGATTACCTTTTATTCCCAATTGTTTAAAGAATTTCATTTTATACTATTGCTTTATCAGGTTGTGAGTTCAAGGCAGTGGCCGTCAATATCTCGTTATCGAGCTTCCGTGCGCACTCAATCTCCGAAAGTGGAGATGATTGATAACCTATTTAAAAAGGTTTCAGACACTGAGGATGATGGGATTATGAGGTGAGTTCGGTTTTGTAGGTTTAGCTTTCTCTTGGAATGTTTTCTTTTGGACCGTGGGGAGAATTAACTGGGCTGTTCGGAACTAAAACTTATACGAGAGAGTACTACTATGCTTTCTAACATATACAATGCGATCTTTGAGTCTGGTTCAGCTGCACTAGAGATGATTTATTTTTGGGGTTAAATAAGGGAGCATGATAGTTTGCATTTTGTATTTGACTCTCGAGGGAGTTGCTTCACCAGAATTGTGATGCTTTATGAAAAAAGAGAAATGCATAATACTTTGTTATTTATGATCGAGTTTTCTTCGCGCAAATGAGCTCCTCAGTCAAATACCAATGGTTCTGTGATGTTCCGTCTAATCATTTTCTGGAACACTCAGCGGTATTGCACATCTTTCTAATCAGTATTTTATGCATTTCAAGGCTTGATTTCACTTTCTAATTGTTTGCTGCTTTTCTTTCTTATGGTGTAAAACTAATTGCCTAATGGTTTGCGGGTTTCTTTTAAACTTCTGTTGGTGGCACCCTTTTGGTTTCCTAGAATTAACTTCCTGATAACAATTAAATTTCAAAATTGCAGGGAACTTTTGCTAGATTTTTATGGGAGTTCTGGGAAAAGGAAGCCTGAGCATATAATAGTATTCAGGTGATCTAATCCAGCATGTTCTCTATTTTGCTTGCAGCAAATTATATGCATTCTAAGTGCTATTGCTCTATTATTGACACTTCGCATATGATGAATGTCTAAATGCTTCAGAAATTTGTATTGAACATGACATTGGTGAGTTTTTATGGTTCTACTTCATTTGCCTTCATTTTTGTCCTGTTAATCTCTTGTTTGAGAGGATTTATGTAGCTAATCCAACTATTGGGAATGCGGAGTAGCTGATTGACATTTTCTTGTTCTATTTTTTTCATTCTTACTATGTGTTCCACCTGCCTAACTGTGTCACATTGCAGTGAACTTTGTACACTTCTTTGATCATCCAACTCTTGGGAATGCGGAGTAGCTGATTGGCATTTTCTTGTTCTATTGTTTTTCATTCTTACTGTGTGTTCCACCTGCCTAACTGTGTCACATAGCAGTGAACTTTGTACACTTCTTTGAAAGTTTTGCTAATGGTCTTTTTGAAAATGTCAGGGATGGTGTCAGTGAATCTCAATTTAATCAAGTTCTAAACATTGAGCTGGACCAGCTCATTGAGGTTCTGCACTCTGATAAATGTTGTCTTAATATATAATTGAACTTGAACTTGAACTTGAACTTGGAAAATACGAGAGACTCATCTGCTCTATGCATGTAGGCCTGCAAGTTTCTAGATGAAAAGTGGTCGCCCAAGTTTGTTATCATTGTTGCTCAGAAAAATCATCATACAAAGTTTTTCCAGGCTGGATCTCCTGATAATGTTCCACCAGGTAATAATAGAAGTCTCAGCAAATTTTAGTTGTAATGGAACTACTGGATCAATTCATTTACACTGATTTTTTGCAGGGACAATTATAGATAACAAAGTTTGTCATCCAAGGAACAATGATTTCTATCTGTGTGCCCATGCGGGAATGATTGTGAGTTTTTTTGTTCTGTTTTGTTAAATGGTTGAAACAGTAGTTGTATTTTTACCTGTTGAACTTTCCATTATAAAAAAAGTACGTGTTGTGATGACTGTTTGATATCTCTTACTGTTAGTTTGTGCTTCATTTTTTTTTTTCAAGTTCAGTCCTTTTCTGTTTTAAGGCGTTCTTTCCTCTACAATCAATTAATCCAGTATCTCATTCTTCCCCAATGATACATAAAATGTTGAACATCATATAAGATATGCTTGAGAAAAGCTTCACTGGATATCCTTGTGTTAATTCATTTGAATAATATTTAACCACGTAAAACATTCCCAATGCGATGGTTTCATGGTTGAGGTACAGGAGTTCCATTATATCAGCTACAACACATGATTTGAGCCGATTGGCCGGGCCTTGGTTGGCTGGGCTATCTTGACAACCTGTTAGTGGGCAGAAGCTCGATGAATTATTCGAAGTGCACCAGCAGGGCCTGGTAGCTCCCAAAAAGAATAATGGGTTACTGGATTAGTTGATTGTACATACTCTTGCAAATTGTAATCAGCTGGCCCCATGTGCTTTATCTTGTAGTGGGAAACTTCAAGTGGCTAAATTTGAGTCTCCCTTTATTTGGTATCTACTACCAGCACCTGTGAATGAAAAAAGTCATACCAGGCTAGGGAATTATTTTTGAACTGAGCTATCTGAGGCCTTTTTAGGTAATTTAAGTTGCCAGGCACTGAAATAGCTAAACCTGTACTCTTTCAGCTATATATGTATTTTTATTTTCCTTTTATGGAAGCTAAACCATGAAGCCTATTCTCCTACCTTGTCCATTCGTATCCCGCATTTGTTTACATTGACAGAAAGGCTAGAATGGTATGAGACACTGATGCCAATTTGCACTATTAAATCCTAAAATGTGGGAGCAGCTTATGAAATGGACCAGTTGAAATTAATTGCTTCATGTAACAAATGGCTTTTGTTGGGCACTAATGGTTTTTATCAAAGGTTATTTTGTGCCATTTTATTGCAAGGTTGGTGGAATATTTGTATCATATGATGTTTACTTGGATATTATTGTAGGGTACCACTCGACCTACACATTACCATGTGTTGTTGGATGAAGTTGGTTTCTCACCTGATGAACTTCAAGACCTTGTTCATAATTTGTCCTATGTGTGAGTATTGAAAAAATTGGATTCTTTGTAGCTCAACTGAATTTTAACTTTTAATTAATAGCAGTCAGTCATTCTAATTATTATGCAATTCTTGCAGGTACCAGAGAAGCACTACTGCTATATCCATTGGTAAATATTAGCATATTCAGAAAACGCTATATAATCCTCATCATATGCGAAAACATGCTTTCTATAATGTCCCTTTTGTTTGCTTCCACGTCTTGTTTGTGCCCTCACTTTCTTTTCCGTTCTATGCAGTGGCTCCGATAAGTTATGCCCATTTGGCCGCCACACAGGTTGGACAATGGATGAAATTTGAGGATGCATCAGAGACATCATCAAGCCAGGGTGGTTTGACAAATGCTGGGCCAGTTACTGTTCCTCAGTTGCCCCGTCTTCAAGAGAATGTTGCTAGCTCCATGTTCTTCTGTTGAGGCGTGTGTGCCTCCTGTTTTACCTTGTGCGGTTAATGAATGCTTAGACAAATGGTTTCTGTAAATAACTCTAGTTTAACAGTACATGGAGTCTGAACCTTGTGCAACAGTGCAAGTGATCTCCCAAAACTCCTCCTTAGGTAAATTATTCGGTACAATATTAGGTTTGTTGCCCTATTCAGGTACCCCATGCACTTTTTTTCGCGGTCTTGTTCTTTTGAACAATTTTGCTATGTACCTGTCAAATGCATGGGGATTATCCTGGTGGTGGTTACAATGTGCTTTTTTATGTAAATGGTAATGCTGGAATCTTGGTAGGCTTCTAAAAGTTATATGCTGTCATTTGGTGGATGCTTTTACAAAAAAGTTTCTAAGCTACTCTAGTTTAACATGTGTGGTTTATTTTGAACATTAAAAAGAAAAAGGTTGAATATACTCCTAACTTGGGGTAAAATAATCAAATAAATCTTGACTTGTCTATACCCTTAAATTTAATAAGAATTAAATTTGACATGAATGCTTACTAGATTGTAAACGCAACTAAACATTGAATTCATTTTAATTATATTATACCAAAAAATCCTATGACATAATGTGTTTATTTATAGAGTTAAAAATATCTTTAATTTTTCAAATACTCTGCTTGGTGGGAGGAAAAATAAGGGGATTCTCACTTATTTTTCTTGTATTCAGTATGTGAATAAAAACAATATTTTTGAAAACATTTATATATAATTTAGATAAATAATATGGATTGGGGGGGGGGTGTGATGGTGGGGAAGAGGCTACGAGTAGTGGGGCGAAAACGAACTTTGTTGGAGGGTGTCGAGGACATAGTTAATATTTGATGTCATTTGTAGAATTTATTTTTTCTACTGCAATTAAGGAAGTGATTTTTCTCAATTTTAAGATACTTATTTTTTTATTAAAAATATTTGTTTGAAAACCTAATCAACCGTTCATAAAAAAATCATTTTTTTTACTTTCTATTTGAATTAAATTTCTAGTCTCTCTCCCAAAATAATAAAAGAAAAGTAACCTCAATATATTGTGAATTTTGCGTGTATTATAGTATTTCCATATTACAAGGAGTTAAATGTTTAGTTTAAATCACACTAAGCAAATTTAAACAAAAATAAATAAATATTACTACTACTATATAATTTTCCAAATAATAATTAGTCCTACAAAATACTGCTATCAAGATACTCAACTTTCACTTTATTTCACTAAATTCATTAAATTATATTTTTTAGATTGAAAAAAATCACTCAACTCATTTTATTTTAAGAATAAAAGAATTAAGACTTGAACCGATAGTCATTCTCTATTGAATTCTCAATTACTTATTTGTCAATATCTTTTATCTTTTTCAACTTATCTAAGTATCACGAAAGTTACTAAATTATTTTTTATTCTCATAATTGAAAAATCATTTAGCTTTGCTTAAGTATCACATAAATTTGTTAGGAGACATTAAAAGTTATTTCATAATTAAAAAAAAGTTGAATTTAACCTCTTTATTATAAAAGAAGTTTAGTGATTTTTTAAAGGAGATTTAATTTTATAAGTTATTTATGTTTTGTTTTTTGTTTTTCAATCTTTTTACGAGCGATATTTACTCTGCGAAATTGTTGTTAAAAAATAGTATTTATGCGAAGTCAAGTGACTTTTCATTATACTTTTTAACAAATTAATTTTAATGTGAAAACATGAAAGTTGGATAATGATCCGTAAATTTCCCCCCAATAATAGTGAAAATATCTTTGAATTAGATTTCATAGTCTGAATAGTCCAATCTTATCTCCTTTGGAATCGGGAATACTTTTTTTAATAAAAAATATCAAAATAATTATGGCTTTAACTCATTTTAATTCATTAAAAAAATTATAAGTTATAATTTTATTAAGTTATCTCTATTTGTTAGTATTTTTTGAGAATTGAACAATATTAAGAAGATGAAGTAATTCTTTTATATAAAGTGTATAGTTAGAAATAATATTTTAATCTTAAATTTTTAAAGCGATACTCATTTGTTTTATTGAAGCAATAATTATTTTGAGACGAATGGAATAATGTACCTATTACTCCATTTGTACATTTTTATTTATTGACTATATTAAAATTAGCATCCATTTTTACTATGCAATTATTATTTTCCATTTAGTTTATAATTTAGCATTGTTATTAACTAAAGTTAGTGTCCAATGCATAAAATCGTAACTCTATTTTTTGCTCCGTAAGGGTTCGCTTGGTTATAAACAAGTTATTATGTGATTAATTATTATCTCACTCTTAACGTGAGATAAAAAATTATTATAATTTTGAGAAAAAATATCATACGGTTTTATTCTAATCAAGAAGAATAAAAGAAAAAATTGTCTAAATATATATATTATTTTATCATAATCTATAAAATTTCCTATTATATAATTTTTTTTAAAAATCTCCTCTCGGATACATTTCTCCCTTCTATGATACACAAATATATCCCTCATTTATATATTTGTATGTCATATCCCCTCTCTAATACATCCCTTCTCTATCGGACTCCCTTATGTATTCGTATGTCTGTTGATGTATTCGAAAGTCCAATAATGTATCTGAAATTCATAAATTTTAAGAAATTTGATAATTTAGAAAAATATAGTACTTATCACTATGAGATTTATACATAAAAGAATAGACGTAGCGAGACCTAGTTTATAATGTGGACAAATAAAAATAGACGGAGGTAATATTTTCTAGTTTTATACATGTAGAAAATTTTGAAGTATTTATAGAGCATTGAGTGAAGCAGTCACTGTTTGACAACATTCAATATTTTGTCTCATTGTCTGAAAACACTCCTCAACCCTAGTCTCTCTTTCAGCCACCACACACCGCTGTAAAGCTCCGCCCTATTTAGCCCCACAAAATCGTAATCGCTCTTAATTTATATATATACATAAAGAGTAGTTGAAGTTGCTGACTATGGTGGAAAATGAGAGTACTGGAGATGATCAGAAGGAGGTGATCGACCCTCCAAAGTCGCCGTGGAAGACTCCGGTGACGGCGACGGCGGCTGATAAGCCTTCTCCGCCGACAGGGGATGCCGATTCTGATTCCTGGCCGGCACTTTCTGATGCTCAGCAGATGCTTAAGACTAGTGATTCTAGTTCTGGCGTCAAGTCGCCGTCACTTCCGCTGCAACCGCCGGAGACTGGAAGCCGCAATGTTGCATCTGACAAGGTTAGTTTGATTTTTTAAAATTACACTAGGGATAAAAGTAGTCATTTTTAATTTGTTTTCTTCATTTTCCATTCGTTATCTGTATTGATTTGAGAATGTACTGTAATTTTATTCTCTTTTGTGGGTGAAAAAGTTTTGTGGGTATATGTGATGATTTGTTATTTACTCTAGCAATGACAATTTGTAGTTAATTTTTTTAACTATCAAGACCCCATTTGTACGTGTATCTTTGATTGCATATATCATGAAGAAGGAAAAAGAAAAATAGAGCATTGTTCCATGAAGACCATTGAGATATGGAATGAAGATATTCTTACTATATCAATGTTTGGGACAGAACTAGTAAATATTTTACATACTTAAATTATTTGATGGAATAGAAAATATTTCAATTTACAATATTCCTAGTGTATGAGTTCCGAAAGATACAATATTCTGGATGATTTTCTCGACATTTTGAAGGCGCCCTCCAATTTCAAGGCGGCAAAGATATCCATCGTTTTCAGCTTAAAATGTCAAAACTGATTAGTCATTGTTGTGCTAGTCTGTTGACTGTGTGTCATAGTAATCCTTTGTCTGATAAATTTGCAAGATACTGCACCATATCTGGTAAGATTCAAATAGGTTCATCATGTTGCAACTTTGTCCGGTCATTACACCTATGTGGATGGATTTATTCCCTACTACCATGAATACAGATGTATTACAATGAAATATATTTGATGATCTGTTGTCTTGTAGGTCCGAGGTGAGCAGCTAAAGTTCCATGGATCTTCTAGTGCCAAGTCATCAAATAAGTCATCATCCGCAGTTCATCAAAGACCAGGTCCTAGGCACAACCAAAATGGTGTGCCATCATTTCCTGTGCCCCTGGCTTACCACCAATCAGGATTCCCTCCTTTTTATCAAAGTATGGTACCTATGCCACATATGCCTCTTCCAGGGTATGCATACCAGCACCCTCGAGGGTCTTTCCCAGGAGCTGAAGGTCACGTGGCTAGGCCCGATGGTGATTCTGCGTCTCAAGCTTTTGTACCCCCTATAAATGGTGGGTTTCGCCCCCCATCACGAGGGGATCCAAATGACCATGATGCCAAATTCTACAGAGGAAGACCTAATACACAGGAACGTGGTGGCCAGTTTAGTTCAGCCTTGTCTAATCAGCGGTCTGTAGGTTCTAAAGATGACATTCAGTTACAACAAAGTATGGGGCTAAGGCCTTTCCTAAGGCCTCCATATTTTGGTCCAGCTCCGGGCTACATTGATGGTGCAAATTTTCCTGGTAATTTATGCATACCTAATTTTATGAATAAGTGACCTCATTATTGGTAAAAATACAAAATTGGCATATGGTATTTACCATTAAATGTAGCTTGATGTCCCTGCTTTTTTTACCATTAAAGGCTTACTGCGCTTATTTCTCCCTCCCTTATACTGGTGCTTTGGTGATGGCGCTAATATTGTCCTTATCAACTGTTGACCTTTCTCCTTAACAGCTTCATCTCTATCAGTGTAATTAATTGTTAGTTTTCACTCTTTGATTTGTTTTTAAAAGTGAATGACAGCTTACTATTCTACAGGTCATCCAGGAGCTATATATTTTCTTCCTTCTCCCCCTCCTGTCTCTGTAAGAGTGCCTTACCCACCTTTCTTTGTCCCACATCCTGTTAGCTCTGGAGCCTCTACGCCACCATCACCTACATTAGCTTTGAGGGAGAGCATATTGAAGCAAATTGAATACTATTTCAGGTGACTACATCAAGAAAAGGTTCTATTTGTGTTGGTTATCTCAATGTTTTCTTGAATAGATGTAATTATTCCCTGATTGTGGTATTGGTTGCATCTTCATTCATATCGAATAGTTACAGTTGTAATCTTGTAGGGAAGGAATAATAGTAGGTGACCTTTTCATGGACGCTCCTTAAAATAACATTTTGAAGTTCATAATGAGGATGATCCACTCTTTAGTGGATTTACATTTCAAGAAGTATTGTTGCATAGACCAATCAAAAAAGAAGTACTGTTGCACAGATACAGCTCTTGTGGGTTAATTACTTTGCCAGCAATATGTCCTAGAAATTTTTGACTACTGTAGATTGATATCAAGAATATGTACCTTTTGCCTTGGCAGTGATCAGAATTTGCAGAATGACCACTACTTGCTTTCCTTAATGGACGATCAAGGTTGGGTTCCAATCTCTATTATTGCCGACTTCAAAAGGGTACAATCTCAAAACTTCTCAGAAACACTCACATTTGTGCTAGAGTGACTGATAGGTTGCAGTGCTTAGTTTTTATATTGAAGTCCTTCTAAATTCGTTTAAATTTTGTTCTCATGTGTTAAACTTGTAGTTGAACTTGGATTTGGTCCATCATATTCTCTTCGTTTACTTTGTCTGACACATTTAAGCATTTATCCTTTCTGTGAAATGAAAAAGCTCTGATTGCAGATATTCTTTTTCCATTTCTGCTACAGGTTAAAAAAATGAGTACAGATATTGCATTCATCATTGATGCATTGCAGGCTTCAAGCACTGTTGAAGTAAAGGTAAAATGCTTTCCCTTTTGCTTGAAAAATAGTAAATTTTCCAACTAGTTTTTACATATATGCTCCAATTTTTCTCTTACTAAGTTGTTTGTATTGCATCCTAAACATTTTTAATTGCTTCCAAAATGGTCCCTTGGTGTACTGTTGGGCAGACTAAGACCTCCACTTAAGGGAAAAGTGAAGTAAAGATACTCAGAACATCATAAATAGAAGAAGAAAATAACCGAAAAAGTAAAGCAAAGGTGAAACAAAAGAAACAGAAAGGTATAGTTCAACTTGTAGGTTTCCCTCCTTGGTTTTCCTTCTTATTTGCTGCTCCAATCCCCCTTTCCCGGTCTTTCCTTTGCTACTGACTTCACGCCATCATTACAAATTTGCAACTTGGGTAAATGTATTGAGAATAATTTGGCAATTTGCTAGTACAGAGAGTTTTGGAGTTAGCCTATCAGTACATTTATGTTTTTCTTTGCCTTTTACATTAATATTCCTTTGCCTTTGTCCTTAATTGTTAATGTGTAGTTTGCTTAATCTCTGCAGGGAGACAAGTTGAGAAGACGTGATGAATGGTCAAAGTGGGTTTCAGCTAGTGTTGATCAGAAATCATCCCCTTTGACTCCGGTGGAACACTCAGTGGGGAAGGTTATAAAGAATGATGAGGTCAATGAAAATAAAGAGGATGGAATTCAAGTCACAGTTTCCCAAGAAAATTGTGTAGGTGAGCTTGCATCATTAGAGAAACATGCTAAAAAAGTGTCAGTGTTTAGTAAAGCAGAACCCAGTAGGAAGAAATCTGGTTTCCATGGTTCAACTCACAGAGTTGACAAAGGAAGTGGTGATGCAAGAACGGTTATGGCATCAGATGTTGTAGAGCAGAATGTAGACGACTTATCTAATGATTTCTCGAGCACATTCATGCTTGATGAGGAGATGGAGCTTGAACATAAAAAGGACCAGTCCTCTTTGAGTGGAAGGTACAGACGATTTCTGTAACTTGGTTTTGCTTATTTTCTTATCTGAATTTGTTAGAATTTCTATTGGTTTGCTTCATAGCTGTCTTGTTCGACACAAGGATATGCTGATGACTGGCACTGCTGTTTACTTATGTTGCTGTTCAGCTTATCTAATGCAATTTGGTCATATTATGCTTCATTTACTTGTACATGGTGCAAATCTTATCATCTCTTTCCTCCCAGAATCTAACCAAATTGGTTAATATTGCAGGTGTCTTCGTGTTTGTTAGTGAGGGCAAGGTGAAAAGCCTGTTTTATGTGCATTTTTAACATTTGCCCCCTCCAAAAAAATCATATAGCAATACTTATATACTTGATTTGCTTCCGTAAATTGGGAATTGGTGTATATCCGAAGGAGACTGGTTATGCCTGTGGGCATATTTAAAAAATATATAGCTGTTGTATCTTGATCTTCTTATTATAGCAGGTAGGAAGTCATCTGCTTGCCTGAAATAGGTTAAAAATGTTAAACTAGTGATCTTATAGTTATGAGCCTCCGCGATGAGTCTAAGGAGGAAAAATAATTTATGGTCCCTCTTAGAATTCATAGAATCTTTTGTGTAGATAGCCGGGTTCGACTCTTCTATTTTGTTGCTTCTTTCGGATGTAACTACTGCTCTTTCTTATTGCTAGATTTGATATCAATAATACTACCTTTTTTCAAAAAGAAAAGCATTTATGGTAATTGCTATCACTGTTACTTGATTTATCTGTTAACTCCACATGGAACAACCAAATCATACTGTGAGGACAGACTGTTTATGAGCAAATATCTCTTACTGGTTCAATATTGCTGTCTATATTGTTAACATGTTGGTGTTGTTGCTCCATGAAGAGTTGATGAGGAAGATGATGAGATGGACGTTAATGATGAGGCTATTGAGAAACTTGTCATTGTAACTCGGGTAAGAAAATTGCTTTCCATGCCTTTTATTTGGGTGATTGCAGTTTGTAAAGATCACTTTTTTTTTGAATTTATTGTCATGTGTTTCAACTTCACTTGGTTCTATGTCAAACTTACTCCTAAGAGTTTTCCTACATGCATTAACAACTGAAAGATAGACTCCTATTTTATGTTACAGGTACAATCAGATCTTGTATAATCCTGGTGATATTAATTTCTGGATGCAAAAAATGGGAGATGTAATATTTGATTCATTTGTCCATTACGATGAATTGACATAGAATTTACATTGTAATACATACTTTCATGACATGTCACAAATCCCATAGTCTTTATTTCTTGGTTTATAGTTCAAGTAATAAGTACTTCAATTTTGGGGAAGAATTTACAAACATGTGGGCGTTCTTATTGGTAGTCTTTCCCTTTGGGTCCAACTGATATTCTGAGTATGCAATTACATGAGGGTCCTATTCAATATTTTGTGCCAATCTAGTTGTGAAAGAACTAATGGGATTTGAACTACATAGCTGAACCCTTTTTTCATTTCCTAATTAATGCCTATGCCTTGTTTTGTACTTTGATAATGTGAGGCCTCAGGTACTCTCCTAATTAATGTGTATGCCTCATTTTGTACTTTACAACCCAGGCCTCAGGTACTTGACCACATCTATAGCAATTGATGTTATGCCTATCACGGACCAACATTCAATAAATGCTTTGCTTTAAATGGAATCTTTGCGTTCCAAATAAATGAGGAAGTTTTTAAAAGGATGTGAATGGACAACCTCAGGTTCCCGCCTTTGCAGAAGTTTGTTTCTATATATGAACCACAAACAACTATAAGCAAAATAAACCAAATTGCACATTTTTTTTGTCTTCATTGTTAGTTATTACACAGTGTAAGCTCCAAGGGGGTGGGCAAGCGGTCAAAGAGTTGGGTAACAACCTTGAGAGCCAATGTACAATTGCAGTTGAGGCTATGCTATATGGTTCTTAGGTATTGGTGTGGGTAAAGTTACCCAATACTTGTGTGGGTGGGAGCTAGAAGGTACTTGGTAGGTTAGTTGAGGGGCGTGCAACCTAACTTAAACGACACCATTATAAAAAAAGAAGTTACTAAATTGTGTAAGTAATTACAAGCAGTGTTGGCTTGATGCTGCGTATATGGCTGACAGTTCTTTTCCCATTCTTTCTTCTTCGCTGCGCAGCGTAGTCAATGGCGCGCTTTAAGCGCGCTTAGGCCCTGAAGCGAGGCTCAAAACGTGTTGAGCGCTTCGCCTCGCTTTATGTGCGCTTCAGTGTCGTCATCAAGGTTCTAAGGCAAACTTTTCCTTTTCAATGAGCCTCTTCTTAAGATGTGACACTAAAACAATTGATATTTCACTTTATCATAATTTGTTTTCAATTACTTTGGTCATATATTTGTCATTCATGTTTATAATTATTAGTCTTGGACTTAACATATATATTTGTATTTTTTTCTCCCTTTGCGCCTTTTTTCATTAAAGTCCACGTTTTATTTGCGCTTTGTGCTTAAAGCCCCAACGCACCTTAGAGCTTTTTTGCGCTTGTTGCCTGTGATAACACTGTCGCTGCGTAGTGCGTATAATTCCCCCTTTTTGTCTTCTTTTCTTTTTTCTTTTTCAGCTTTTATTTCTTTCTTTTTTTAATTTTTTTCAGTTTATTAATTCTATAATTGAATTTGCCATTTTCAGTTTACTAATTCTATTGAATTTGCCATTAATTTATTTCTTTATTTTAGGCACTAGGCAGTAGCTAATTAGCTATTCCATTTTCTCAGTAGCTAATTAGTTAATTTCTCTTAGGCACCAAGCAGTAGCTAATTATTTATTCCATTTTCACTAGCTAATTAGTTAAATTTTTTTAGGCGCGAGACAGTTACTAATTTCTTGTCCTATGGGGAAATATTTTTGCCATCTACCTTTTGGTTTTTTTGATAGAAACATGTGCTTACATATATTTGTTTTAGTGCACATTTATTTTGGCCTTCTCTTATATTTGCAGTTCACTTCA
The DNA here is from genome assembly GCF_947179165.1 of Solanum dulcamara. Classification (NCBI taxonomy): domain Eukaryota; kingdom Viridiplantae; phylum Streptophyta; class Magnoliopsida; order Solanales; family Solanaceae; genus Solanum; species Solanum dulcamara. Next base: position 73,676,885 of record NC_077244.1, read on the forward strand.
ATGAAGCGAGCTCTTCGCTTCACACTTCACTTGAATTGGAAGTGGGGCCCTGTAGCTGTTTTGGCTTCACACTATCAAAACCACTGATCACAAGAGGAGCTTCGCGTCTTAGTTTATTCAACAAAACTTATCTACTCTAAAAATACTTCTGAAAATTAATTGTTGGAGTGTTAACATTACTCTGTTAGGAATTAAGATAAGGGTATCTATTGCTATTGCTACAACTACTCATACTTTCCTCTTCCTCCTTCCAAGTTATCAATGATATGGGGAGACAGATGGTAAGACCACATCTATGTGGTGCAGTTCATATATAGATATGAATTATTGGGGTGTTTGGTCGTGTAATGTGATTACGACTTAGAAACGGCTATATTCCTAGTGTATGGATGAATTGCCACCATCTCAACTTCTCTCAGTAAGTGAGACATGACCTTATTAATAGGAGCTGAATTCAAAGTTGTCTTTTTTCTAAACTGGAGTTTCTTTGATGAGCCCTTCTTTTTCGAGTGTACATTTGGAATGGTGTTTAGGATTCTTATGCGTCCAAAGCTGGACTCCTGTAGTCAATATAACCGGCGATTTTATTGGGATTTCGCTAGATGCGTCAACTTTATATATATATTTTTTAGAAAGGTAATTGTATTTTCCAGCCTCGTTAGTGACAACTGGGGTTGGAGTGTAAAAGCTGAAGCTTTCCTTAGATTCTCTCTGTGTGTTCCTTACAAGTCTTTGATTTGCCCAGCCTTTAATTTGCATAACTAGGATAGTTTGTACCATCAAGATTCAACGAGTTTCAATATTAGTTGCTCTATTGACAAAAGTTTTGGCCAAATTCATGGAAAAGCTTAGAAACTGCAACTGATGCAGCTTAGGAGAAGCGTGTGGAAAAAATGAGCTGCTGCGTTTAAACAGTGGATTTTTTTCCTATCCAAAATGAACATGCCTTTCTTTTATTTCTTCTACACTACTGGGCTGGAGTATTGTGTAATTTGGCTAATTACCTCATCTGTGTGGATTACCTACAGAACACTCGGGCATCTCAGGTATCTGGAACTGTTGGAACAGAATCAAAACCAATATCTACTGAGCTTGCTTCTGCAATAAATGATGGTCTCTACTTCTACGAGCAGGTTGGTAGTTGCTTTAATTAGGTCATTCTTTCCCTGTTCAACTTAGGCAATATTATATTGTTTTCTCATCTTTCAGGAGCTTAAAGCTACACGATCCAGTCGTAGATCTAACAACTCCAGTAATGATCCTAGAGATGACATTACTAGGTCTTCTGGTGCTGGTGCTGCTTTATCAAAATCAAAGTATGCCGACCATTCTTCTGGAGGAAAAAACAATGAAGGCCCTGGAAGTTCTAATTCTCGGAGAAAGCAAAACAAAGGATTTGCTAAACCGCATCCAATACATAAGCAGCGGCTGTTTTCTGGAAATTACCGGAATCATGTGGTTTCTCGGAACAGTGTAGGAACAATAGTTGAAAGTCCACCTTGCGATTCAGTTGGGTTTTTCTTTGGTTCTACACCTCCCGACAGTCATGTGTATGTTCTGGATCCCTGGTCGTGTTCTAATGGAATTTGTGTATTGTAATATGTTTTGAGATTGTGTAATTATTTTGTCAAAGAGCAGAATGCAGGTCTATGAGGTTTATGATTATTAGGACATTGTGAAAACAGTTCTGGGTTGCTACGCAGTAACTTTGTAACCTGAACTTATGTTTGCAGGTCAAGGCCTTCAAAGTTGAGTGCCTCTCCGCACAGCAATCTCGCTAGTAGTAGTCCGCCTGTGGGTTCCATGCCGAAACCATTTCCACCCTTCCAGCATCCAAGTCACAAGCTGCTACAAGAAAATGGTTTTACACAACAGCTGTGAGTAGATTTACTTTCATAAGGAGCTGGTGTTCTGTGCATTTTGCCGTTTTGTATTCATGTGCATGCATCTGTTCATGCACGGCTCTACGTGTGCACTGACTTATACATATATTCCTTGTGTATTTTCTTTTCCCTCCTGAATGTTGGTTTTGGGTTTTCTATCTTTTAGGTACAAGAAGTATCATAAGCGCTGTCTGAATGATCGAAAGAAACTTGGAATTGGTTGCAGTGAGGTGCCTTCTTAATTTTTGTTCTGCGTTGGCTATGTTTGATTTACTAGTTCATAATAGCGTCACCCTCTCCTTGCGGATGACAAAAAGGAAACAAAGAGGAATTATATAAAATTTAATAACAGTGAATTGCTGCTTATAGAAGGGTTTAAAATTCGAGGAATATCATTTCAATTCTGCAAGTTCATTTGAGGGGTGGGATTTGAAAATAAAGATGACTTGTCTATGTATGCATAATGTGAAATTTGTTTCATGATTTCATTGACTTTGTTCCTTGAGGTTTTTGTTTTGACCAGTCAAAACTCATCCTATTATTGTTTTCATCAAGATAGTAAAATAATTACAAGAATGTTCTAACATTAGGTCTCCGATAAATCTATCCAACTATTTACGCAAAAAGAAAATTTCCAGCGTTTTCATGATGAAAGGCAAATTTTCCAGTACCTAGAAGGTACTCTTTGTTTATAACCCACTTATGAAACAAATCTTCACAAGTAGTACTGTTCTTTACCTAAAAGGTGCCGTTTGCTGATAAATCCAATTTTAAAATAAATCTGTACAAAAATTCTCTTGAATTTGCAAACCTGATATTGGTTGAAAGGAATCACATGAATGCTTACAAACTTTACAAATGAGCAATATTCTTACTGAGCAATCGGCTGAATTCATAGTGAGAGGTTTCTGACTCATCTCTCTCTATGCATATACACATGTATGATTGTCCATCTACTTGCGTGCCTAAATTGCATAAATTAATTTTCTCTATAGGTTCTTATCTTTTTGGCATGCAGGAAATGAATACATTGTACAGGTTTTGGTCGTATTTTCTGCGGAACATGTTTATACGTTCTATGTACAATGAGTTCCAAAGGATGGCTCAAGAAGATGCGGCTGCTAATTATAACTATGGGATGGAGTGCCTATTTAGATTTTATAGGTAGTGTTTACATGCCATTGCAACTTATCTGGGAAAAAAGGAAGAAATACATACCATTTTTAATGACATGTTTTGTTTGCCCTTTTACATTTGAACTCTTACAACTGTACTTTTCTAGATCCACCTCCATGTGATGCAACTTCAATAGTTACTATTCTTTTCTGCAGTCAGTTGTCCTTTCCTTCTGACATACTTATTTAGCTACTCATTATACTGTATTTTTGTTTCAGTTATGGTTTGGAAAAGGAATTTAGAGAGGACCTTTATGACGACTTTGAGAGATTGACGCTCGACACTTACAATAAGGGAAACCTTTACGGCCTTGAGAAGTACTGGTAATATACCTTACTTACTTTGAAAATTCTCATTTCAGTGTCCTTTCCTCCCGCTTTTTTTTGGGGGGGGGGGGGGGGGGCGACATCCATGAGACTCTGGCTGACATCGGAGGATCAAAGCACTGGGAATTAAGGTATCCATGTAGATAGAATGCTTTTTGATAGTAATTAGTTAAGCACCAAGTGAGAACCTATGTTTTCTGAATCATTTTAAACCTCTGATTACATGCCTTTCAAAATTTTAGATTCACTTCATTCAGTGATCCATGTTCAGTGTTTCTTTAAACTCTTAATTTTAGAGAGGCAATATTGCTCCCTTAAAAATGGTTTCGGAATAACAGCATTATTTATAGTGACTGTAACACAGAAATAGTACTCTGAATCCTTTCTTCCATCCTTCTTTCCTGACTTCCTTGATTTTGTTTGCTCTCCCCCCCCCCCCCCCCCCCCCAGTTTCTTCCTTTTGCATTTTGATTTTCTTTTTCTTCTCTCGTTCTCCTCACCTGGGACCCCCTACAGTTTTGGAATTCTTTCAAAGTCCATCTGCCTAAGCACGTCAGCAGAAGCATCATGGTAACATGCCATGATCAATTTTTGCTGCCTTCTTTAGAGGACTTCCTGGTTTTGAAGATCTTATTGATCTATCACACAGGAAATTACACCAATGACCTTGGAAATTAATGATCTTGAACTTATGAACCCTGCTTGCTCCATGGGAAAAACTTCACAGTATCACCCTCTTTCACAGAAATAAGGGGACCTCCGTCTAAATGGATGACATGATCTCTCATCCACTTATCATTGTTAGACCAGCATAGCTTTTGTAGGTTTGCAGATTTAGAAATTTATGGAGATCATCTGTAACTGCTACTGATCAAATCCCTCAATAATGAACGTGAAACCTATTGAGCCATGAACACTTCCAGACCAAGTAAAACAAACTCTATTCCTTATAGTTGACCTGACTTCTGAGTGAGTGATTATTGAACAAAAAGTGGGGGAGGATTCCCCATATATATGAAGGGGGTATATTGTAGACCACGAAAAGTTCTCATGCATCTGACTACACTTTTCCCTTTGTAAAGGAAAAGCTCGGTGTGTGGGGGAAGGTGTTGTGGAAGGGCTGATTTAGAGTGAGTTTTAGGAGAATGTACACATTTAACATTGCTTTTATTGATATCTAGATTTTGTAGAACTTACAATTGGAGGTATTTATTTGCTCTTACTAACATGATCCTATTGCAATCATTCTTGAAGGGCCTTTCACCATTTTCGTCAGCAACGAGGTCAGAGAGCGCCTTTAAAGAAGCGTCCAGAACTAGATAGACTACTCAGAGAAGAGTTCCGAAATTTGGATGACTTCAAACATGCCAGAGGAGGCGCCAGTGCAGGCACAAAGGAGGACGGTCACTAACCAATGTGTGATTCTCAGCTTCATTGACCATCTGTCAGCGAATTTTGATGCCTTACAGTCCATACAATGAGCTCAAGTTGCCGAATTACCCTTCTGAGATGATCAAGGCAAAATTTTGTATATAGAGCTTCTGTGAGGTTAATTTTTGCCTCCGAGGTTGAGCTAAAATTTTAGCATGAGAGGATACGTTGTACCTTTTTCTTGTACTTTCATCTTAGGATTGTAAGGTGTACATATAGGAAGAATTTGGAACCAAAATAAAAATAAAAAAAATAAAAAATATAAACTAAAAAAAATGACTAGATTTAGAACTTGGAGATAATAGAGATTTTTTAAAACTTCTGTTTTATAGTCCTTTATTTTTCGTAGACTTTCAATTACTTGCTTGCTTGGTTGGCGTCCGTACAATGCTATTATGTGCTGCAATGGCTAATCAAGGTAAATATAAATTAAGGTATAATTGTTAGTTTGTTACTCTTAAGTAACAAATTGTATGGGGATTGAAGAGAGGTGAATGAGCACATCGAATGATTAATTTCGGTTTCTGGAAATTGAAAGATGAATATCTTACCTATGGAATTTTGGCTGGTAAATGGGTAGTATCTACAATCCTGAGTTGCTCTCACAAAGAGTCCTATTAAGTCCCATGTATTTTTATTTTTCCCTTTGTATTTTTTCCTCTGGAAAGAGAAATGTAAGTTTTGTTTTTGTTTTTTTATAAATTTTAATTCAGGATTCCAAACAACTACATATTCAGTGTAATCGCACAAGTAGGGTCTGAGAAGGGTAGAATATATGCATCTTATTCTTATCTTTATGAGGTGTAGAAGTTATTTCCAATAGACCATTGGATCAAGAAAGAACATTCTACCATAACATATAAATTCCTGGAAACAAATGGAAATAACAAATTATCACTCTCAACATGGAGTGATTATACTGGCTTTGATCGTGTGTTGGTTGAAAATAGTACTTTGCTTAATATTAAAAGCATTGGACTCTCAACATCTTATTGTGAAAATGATTTGAGTACAACATCTTATAATATACCAAAATGAATGGAATTTACTACATAAAGCAATATGTTGCATATGGACGTGAATACATAATTTTTTTTATTTTATGGATTGAAGAAGAAAATAAATCATGTAGGATCCGTAAGTAATTCTAATTTGTGATTAATTATTGATGTTTAAAGAGCTCACGACCAATTACAAGTCTTCTGATTTCACTAGTTCCTGCTGCAATCTCATACATTTTGGCATCTCGTAGTAAACGTCCTGTTGGGTACTCATTAATATATCCATTTCCACCTAGACATTGAATTGCCTGCAATTTAATTTCGACGTAATGTATTAGACACAAATTTAAGTTATATATACTGATAGTAGTACGTTAAGGAAGTGTTTTTTTGTTCACCTGAAGTGCAACTTGAGTGGCTCTTTCAGCTGCAAGAAGTATGGTCCCAGAACAATCCTAAAAATTCAAATGATTTAGGAATTTAGAAAGAAGCTATAAAAACTTCTAATTTTATAAATGACAAAATACAAACAAGAAAATAAATAAAAAATATAGGAAATAGTCAAGAACCTTTGGATCAATCTTTCCATTGTCGCAATCCTTTGCAACAGCATAGACATATGATCTGAAAAATCCAAGGAAAAAAAAAGAATAAATTGACTTTGATTCATTTTACTATAATCAATAATCCTTGCAAAATTCTAACCTTGAAGATTGTAAAGCAGTGTACATGTCAGCAAGTTTTCCCTATACGGGAAAAAATTGGATGAGTTTCATTCAACGAACTGGGGCGTCTCAATAAAATTAATGGGTTAATAGTTGTACCTGCATAAGTTGATATTCGCCAATTGGTCTTCCAAATTGTTCCCTTTGTCGAACGTAAGGTATAACAACATCCATACATGCCTGCATTATTCCAATGGGTCCTGCTGCTAAAACAAGTCGTTCCAAATCTAGCCCTGACATTAGAACATATACTCCTATACGTATAAAAAATTTGAGTAAACGAACGTGATCATGAGATAAATGATACGTATAAAATTGTATTTGTTTGAATACAGAATTATTAGTAGAGACTATCGAAATTTTTTGATACCTTTTCCTTCCTGGCCTAGGACATTTTCTTTAGGAACAAAGCAATTCTCGAATACAAGTTCACACCTGAAAATTTTCAGTTAGGGTACGATAGATCATATGAGATCCTCTGCAATATCCTCAATTTTTATCGGGTGAATTGTAAGTTTCTGCTAAAGATATTGTTTTAGCAGAACTTTTAATTCGCCCGATATTTATTAATTCAAACTTACGTATCACTTCCTCGCATCCCAAGTTTGTCTAATTTCTGCGCAGTTGAGAATCTGAATTTTCAGCAAATTAGGAAATTATTAATAATGTTAGTATTTAAAGAAGGTAATTTCATTTAAGATATTTATGGTAGGAATTCGATTCAACTCAACGTTTGTGCAATTTCATGTAATGGGGAAATTGTCTTTCCCTCGTGATTCACTAATACTGGCAGATTCAAAATTTGAACTTTATAAGTGAAAGGTACGTACGTACCCTGACATTCCTTTCTCGATGATAAATGTTGTAATTCCTTTTGAACCAGCAGTTGTATCCGTTTTTGCATAAACAATCTGATTAATAAGTTAAACACAAAATATTGTACCATGAAATTATAGTATAGAGTTAATTCATGGATATAAAAAAAGAAATAGTAGATCGATTTATGTCAAAACACCAAGTTTGAAAAGTCTGCTAATAATGTTAATATGTACAAGTAGTTACTACATCAAAGCATTTTGTGTACTATATTAAAAATAGATGCACGGAAAAATAATACTAATTAAAACGATATATATACCAAAGTATTAGCGACAGGACCATTGGTGCACCACATTTTGTTTCCATTTAAAACATAGCCACCATCCACACGATCGGCTCGACATTTCATGCTAACAACATCTGACCCAGCTAAGCCATATGGAAAAAAATAATAATAGAGTGTTATTAAGCGCTTAATTACTTTCTAACCACATGGGTTAATGTGCAAAGCTTGAAACTCATAGGGACGATAATTTGCATTATGAGTTTAATTTCTCTATACACTGACGGTATAATACATATTTACTCAATATCAAATTATGTGTTAGGTAATTATAAGTAAAAACAAATTGGTAATGAAAGTAAATTAATTAGAATAAATTACCATTTGGTTCACTCATGGCTAGAGCCCCAATGTGATCCCCGCTTATAAGCTTCACAAAATCAAATTCGTAAATAGAGTTAGACTGCATACAATAGATTGTCCTTTTTCAAACTCTGTACATATCGAAAGCTTAGTGCATCAAATTGTTTTTTTATAATTTTATGCATTCCAAAAAAAAATTAAAAGAAATGGAATCAGTAGAACCTTTGGCAAATATTTTTGTTTCTGCTCTGGGTTTCCATTTCTCACCTACAAATTAAAATGTCATAAAAAATTTATTCATCGTGTCAGCGTATACAGTACAACTATTTGAACATGTTGAACTGTACCTATAAAGCATAGATATTAAGTTTGATTGAATGAAATGAAAATTCTGTTTGACAATTATATAATAAATATAAGTAGTTACCAATTGGTTAATACAAACGTTGGATTGGACACCATAGGAAACAGCAACAGCACCAGATGCACGACTAATTTCTTCCAGGGCAATGCAATGATATAAATACCCCAGATTCAGACCACCATATTCCTCTACATCATATACAAAAAAGGAATAAATCTTTTAAATTCTCGATCATGTTACAGGTTTAACAGAACTCAAAACGCTACCTAAATAACTTTTGTATTAAAATTTGTGTTGACAAATAAATTTAATGTGTAAAAATAAAAAAGATCTTATTAATTATGTAAATCTGAATATGAATACTAGTTCTTTATGTAATTATTTAATTTAAGAACAATATTTGAAAAAATAATAAATTTTTCTTGATTTGTTAATATGAAACGGAGGGAATTAATATATTATAGAAAATGATGTTCTTTTTTCTTGGAAAATGTTGTTCACTTGGTCCAAATATAATTGTCCACTTGCTTTCGTGACGTTATTTTGTGGAAATAATTGACCATATAATAATGTTATTATTAAAATAAAATGGTATAGGAATGTATCGAAAAGATACCCACACCATATTGCAACTTGCGCAGATGTTGTTCTTATTTTCTGCGCTGTTACGTATATTATATCCTTTATTTAGTCAAAGATATTAATTAATCGTAAAATTATTTATTCCATCATTTATAATATGAATAAGTTATTTCATATATATGGTGGACAACTGATTTCATGAAATATCTCTATCTATGAGATAAACAAAGTTCCCATACCTAACAACCCTAATCAAATAATGTAAGAGCAAAATTGACTCATTCGAATACTTTTAAAATTTGAGATCCGACTCCAATCTGAGCCTGATTTGGGACTCAAAATTTGAGATCCAACTCTGACCTGAGACTTGACCCGAAACCAACTCAAGACTTGAGATATGAGCCCCGACCCGAGATCCCACTTAGGAACCAAGACCCGAGACCTGACCTTGAGATTCGAGCCTGACACAATTCATAACCCGAGACCCAAAACTCGATCCAAAATTCAAACCTGACTCGAAATCTAACTTTGACCCAAGATCCAAAATTTGAGTCTTGACCCCGATCCGAGACCCACTCTAGATATTGACTTGGGATCCAAGACTCGACCCGATTTGGAATCCGAAATCTGATCATACTGGATGGATGAAAAATATTTGAACAAAATTTGTGATTTAGCAAATATAGAAAACAAGTTGAAATTGAGATTTAAATTAGGCTAAGCTGACAATAATTTAAAATAAACAATGTTTGAATAAGCTAAAATTTATTTAATTATAAATAATTTTGAACTCAATTTATAAAAATCTGAACGAATTAAGCGAGTCATTTGATTTTGAGCTCGACTTGACACCCCCTGACTTCTTGTATTCCATGTACATTTAACTACTCACTGGTCTTTTGGTTTGAAAAGGACATTATTTTACTATGGGACCCCTTTTACCATCCACTTTATTTTCGATCGAATTCAACTAGCACTACATAAGACAATATAATATATAAAATACTCCTATAAAACTAATTATTCTTTCAATTGGATAGGCGTTATCCAATATCTTTTGATCCTACCATCAATATTGGGCAGTTAAAATTAAATATTGGCAGTCGATATTTATTAAGAAATTAATTATGTATGCATATAAACGTATTGCATATAAATTATTGTAACTTAATCATGATTAAATAATATCTACTTTTATTTTAATTTGTGATCTTAAGATTATATTACTTGATTTGATGAAAAAAATACTGAATGCATGTAGTTATCCTTATATATCAATAACCGTCTAAGTTATATACATTATTCCTTTTTTTATATTATCATGTCATTTTTACCTGGTGCTGTAATTCCATGCAAATTAAAGTCCCCCATCAATTTCCATAAGTTAACCTCCTGAAGACAAATCATGAAATAGACAAATAATTAATCTTCATAACCATATTTTGATTAGAATCTTTTAACTTTAATCACATAATATTAATGAATTTAATTTTAACCTTTGGGAAACTGTTTGTTCTGTCTATCTTTTCAGCAAAAGGGGCAATATTCTCTTGAGCAAACTTTGCTACACTTTCTTTAAACTGTAAAATTATGCAAACAATAATTAAACATGTAGAAAAAGGAAAAGGAAAACAAATAAATCTTGTAAAATAGTAAAACTAACCCCCTCTTTACTTACAAAATTGGTCCTCCAATTTCAATTTCAATGAAAAATTGGGATACATAATTTATTTACCTGTTTCTGAGTATCATCCAATAGTAAGGAAGTAGAAAAAGCAGCTTTTTGATGTTGTTGATATTTGAAGTTTTTGGCTATGGCAGAAATTAAGGACCTCACTGCAAATAATTTATGCATCTTTCTTTCTTTTGCTCTTTGGGTACTAGAGAGAAAGAAGAAGAAGAATTATATTTAATTTTAAATGAGGTTGAGAGAGATATTATGTCTAATCAAAGAAGCAATCCTGCCACAATGCCCATATATTTATATTAAAATTTTAAAAAGAAAAAAAAATTATATCTCATGATTTTAATATATTATAACAAGTTAATTTAAAAACTATTTTTTTTTAATCAAAAATAACTTTTTAGAAAAGTATTTTTGGAGATAAACTAATTGTGAAAGATACGAGAGGGATTGTTCGAATAATAAACACTCTACTTTCAGTCCTAAGATTGTAAGTTCAAGTTAGTAAGAGAGCAAAAGAGGGATAGAAAAAAAATCATTTGAAAATAACTTTTTTAAATTTGATAAGATGTGTTTGGTCAATTATTTTTTAATTCTTTTTTGGATTGTCAAATTGTCGAAAAAAACAACAACATTTATCTCGACATATTTTATGCTATGAATTTAAGCAGAGAAATAACGAGAGATCCAAATTTAGGCTAGCTTTAAGGAGGTCCAAAACCAAAATAAAGGACAAGAATAAGTCAAAATTAACCTAACTAATAGTTAAAATAATGTTGAGCCACCCAGTTTGAATTCAACCAAACAAGTATTGATTCCAACCTCCAAAATATAAAAAGAAAACAGCATAGTGCACTAAATTCTTGTTATGTGCAAAATTTGAAAAAGATTTGTATTACAAGAGGCTATTATACAAATTTTATTTTGCATTTTTGTAGGAAAATATATTTTTACCGTTTAAATTCGTAACCTTTTAATTACGTGACAACAATTCAACCAATTAAAACAAGATTCCCCTTCCCAAAAATATAAGAAGCAAAAATGGACAATTTAAGAAATCACACTCATTTATTATCATTATGTTATAAAGTAAACTATAACGACCCATTAGGTCATTTTGAGAACTAGAACTTTTTATTTCATAAAGGACTCACTCCGTAAACTTTTAATGGATATTTGGACTATTTGATAACCATAGTTATTTAGTTGAGGGGTAACTTTAGATAATTGATTTAATTGGTGGGCTAAAGTGATAATTTATTAAATACCCTATATCACTTTATTTATTAAAATAAGTTAATAGGAATTAATATTTTTTTTTTCATACCATAAATTACTGCTACCCTAAGACGGATAGATCAACGACGACGGCAGCATTCAGGTAGAAATCTTATCTTGAGCACTAATGTTGGATGAATATTTTTAAAGAAGGAATTGTCTTTGTATGTGTAAATTGATGCTAGAGTACATAATATGTATATTATATTGTTGGGTGGCAGATTAAGGCTCATGATTGAGGGCTAATGATTAGTCAATAATTATATAATGTTGGGAAAAGAATTGAGAGGGTTACATATGATGAAATTGTTAGAATATAATAACAAAGGTTTAAAACAGTCGGTGATAGTTATTGTCTTTTTCATGAATTTAATGGTTGAAATAATTATCTATTAGAAAAATTTATTATTAACATAATTAACTGTAGGTAGTATTTTCGAAAACTTTTGAATTGCAAATATTAAAGCTAAAACTACTCCTACAGATGAGTTGCTCTATTTCAAATTTCTGGACTTTAATTTACTTTACTTTTGATATATTTTATTCCTTTAATTATCATACTATGATTCAAGTTTTGATATATTGAGATAAGTAAATAAATAATAAGGTATGATATTATAAAAAATGTTATTAGAGTTATGTTATTTGGAGGAATTGAGACTTAACCCTAGACTTGAATTTAGGAATATGAGACTTGAGATATTAGTTGGTATCAAAACTTAGGAATTTGATTATAAATTTGGATGAGTTGTTGGGTCTAGGTTAAACATATAAATAATATTGGTGTCTACGGACTAGTTTACTTATAAATAATATATATATTTGATAGATTGAAAACGGTCTGAGGCATTGAAGAAAGGAAAGACATTGGTGGATTAGCTTGCTTTACTTTGGATCTTCGATTTAGGTAGGTTATGGTTTTATTCTATATCATAGATAGACTCTTAATAGTGATTGATATTCATTGAGTAATATGTGTGAAGTTTACTATGCATTTAATTATTGTGGTTTGGATGGTTGATATTTTGTTGTGATTGGTCTAAAATCCCGAGGCCATGAAATCCATAATCTTGAACTTGTCCTATCAAAAATGCTGCCTTGAATAAAGAAGGCTTGATGAAATATTGTTAATGAAGTGGAATGTAATCATAAGGAATGATAAATTAATTATATTTGGATTGGGTGTCACGTTCCGACACGGTATATTTGGATTGGGTGTCACGTTTCGACACAGTATATTTGGATCGAGTGTCACGTTCCGACACGGTAATATTAAAGAAAAATAAATTAAAATTATTTAATACTACCCAATCTCCAAAAACTCATATTTCAAAAAAGTGTGATGTGGAGGCTTGAGTCCTTATGTGTGATCTTGATATTGTTGACTGGTTATGTAATTGTTCATTGGTTGCCACCTGTTAAGTGTTTTTGATTTTCTACTATTATTTTATGTATATTAATTTCTATTTTGAGTCGGCCGATGATACCTACTTAGTACATGTTGTCCTGTACTGACCCCTACTTGTATGTTTTCTTGTTTTATTTTGTGGAGTGCAGCGAGTGTTCCACAGACTTCGACTCGACCTCAGCTCTAGTCCGTCTCAAGTTCATCGAATTTAAGGGTGAGTTATCCTTCTAGCTCGTGATGGATTCTCTTAGTCATGACATGATGTCCTTAGTGTTCGGACACGAACTATGTCACTTATTTTATTTTAGTGTTTGACATTCTAGACTTAGTATTTAGAATTATATGTCCTTGATGTGATGACTTTCAGATTTTGGGGAACGTTATATAGTAAACTCTTGTGGATTGTTATTTCTTACTTTATAAGTTTGAGCTTCCGCGTTATTATTATACTTTATAAGTTGGGGATCATATCGTTGGTTCTCCCACCTAGGAGATTAAGTGTGGGTGCCACTCATGGCCCATTTTAGATCGTGACACTAACTTAAAAATAAAGTGAGAATAAGAGAAAGAGAGAGGAGCAGAAGAATTGAGAAAGCCGTGTCTGTATCTGTGCATTTCTATGTTGCCAAAACTTAGTAATTTACAGCAAAGAAAAGGGAGTAAGTTGGACAACTTGGTAATTTCATGAACACTTGTTGGCATTATGTGTACAAGTACTGCTGCATGCAAAATAACATGCCCCCACATCGAAAGAGGAAGTTTTGTCCCATTAGCAATGGTCTAGCTATCAATTGGAGGCGTTTAATCAATGATTCTGCTAGACCATTTTGAGTATGGACATAAGTGATCGGATGCTCAACTTTTATTTCAACCGACATACAATAATCATTAATGGATTGAGATGTAAATTCACCAGTATTATCAAGACGAGTTATCTTTATTGCATAATCTGGAAATTATGCTTTTAACCTTATAATTTGAGCTAACAATCTCGCAAAAGCCATGTTGCGAGTTAATGAGAAGCACACATGTGACCATCTTGTCGATGCATCTATTAAGACCATATAATATTTAAATATTCCACATGAAAGGTGAATTTGCCCACATATATCACTATGTATACATTCCAGAAATGTTACCTTAGTTGCTAATGGTTTAATAATCAGTTTTCCTTGAAACACAAGCAACACAAGAGAATTCCTTAGATTGAAGAATTTTCTGATTATTCAAAGTGTGTCCATGTGAATTCTCAATAATTCTGCGCATCATATTATAATCGGGATGACCAACCAAGTTATGCCAAATGATAAAATCATTAGAATATTTGTATGGTACAATCCAAAAGAAAGTGTAGCTGTTCTCCGTATTTATTGTAGTAATATAAATGTATTCAACCTTTTCTTCATTCGCAGTCTCAATATGATAGTCATTTTGATGAATAACCTTGAAATTTAACAAGTTTCTTTGAGATTTACTACAATACAATGCATTATCAATTACCAATATCGTTCCTCCAAGTAGTAATAAGGCCACTCTTTCAGCCTTCAATCAATTTTGTACTACCGAATATTGTATTGACATAGGTCTTTTTCACAATAAAATGACAGATTTTTTTTTTAATATCATATGAGTTATGGCACTATCAAAAGGCATGTCTCCATTACTCATGTTGGATCCAATTAAAGACTGAGAAATTTATTTATCTTCATAAAATAAATATACATTATAAGAGATAAAATAAGTAACAATATTGCTAGCAAAACATAAGTCCTTTTTTCTTCTATTCTTTTAAATAGATAAACGTAAAAACATGATCATCAAAAGTACATAAAAACGACAAAATATTGTGAATCATATAATGAAATTAAACATCAATTATAATCCCTAAAAAAGTGTTCAACCTCCAAATGAGTAATATCATTGAGGTCATTAAAATCGTCATCCTTCAAAGCCAGATTTGATTCAATATTATCATTATGCGAAGGTCTTGCCTCAACATTATTTTCAAATGCCAAGTGTGACTCTATCCGAGCATTAAAAGAAGAGGCACCACCTCTATTTGCCTTTCTTTTGAAGGAATTTTGATAAAGCCTTACAAAATGTTTAAGCGTCTGTTATTCATTTTTCCAGTGACCTTTCATGCCACACTTTGAGAACTCATATTGTTCTTCCTTTTATGTTGACCATCACTACGATGATTATTATATCGTCTTCTGCCATAGCCATGTCCACGCATATTATTGTGGCCTTGATTTTTATTTTGTCTAAATTCAGACTAGCCATATGCTTTTACCACATTTGCTTCCGCTAACAGAGTAGTTCCAGTTAAATGAGCTTCATGATTTTTCATTAAAAGAGCATTATGTTGCTCATCCACCAGAAGACATGAGATCAATTCAGAGTATTTTTGAAAACTTTTTTCACGGTATTGCTGCTGTAATATTACATTAGAGGCATAGAAAGTAGTTAGTATATTTTCCAACATGTCCTCATTATTTATAGTTCCCCACATAATTTTAATTGAAAAGTTATTCTAAATACAACAAAATTATACTCAATTACAGTTTTAAAATCTTAAAACCATAAGTGCATCCACTCATAACAAGTGATTGGCAATACCGTTGCCCTAAGGTGGTCATACCTCCCTTTTAAATCTTTCCACAATTCAAGTAGATCTTTCATTGTCAAGTTTTCAACCTTTAGGCTTTCATCAGAAAGTTGAATTTTGTATTTTGCAACTGAAAATCCACATTTGATTTTTCAATAGAAAGGTAAGAAAAAGGTTGATGCTAGAGTATTACATAAGAAAAAAAATGGGTTCTAAGGAAAAGAACTTGACCAGCCCTGCCTTTCGATCGATACACAGTTGAGGAGGCCGATCACAAACGCTACAAGTGACCAAACTTTCCTGTTAAAAAGAAGATCTCTCTTCTTCTTCATTCTAAAGAGGAATGCATCAACAAAACTGGCTCAAGGCCATCTCTTCCAACATTTTCTTACTTCTATCCCTTTGAATAGCAAAGTTGTGCACTTTCCCAGACTTACAGTCTAATAAAGTATGATAAAGGTACGTAGTAACTCGCCCTAATGAATAAGCTGGAGAGGAGCGAAATCTCATGACTCGACCTGTAGACGGTGATATCGCCACCTTTGGCGACGTGATCCTTTCTTATTCACTTGTGCTGGTGAAGCTCCTCCTGCCATACCCCGAGGTGGATTCGAACCACCAAATAAGCTATTTAGAGTTGGTATTTCTAACTAAGTCGGAAGGAGGAAATTGCACACACATATATATTATATGGCTTAAAAAAAGAAAAATCAAAATTTTTGATATCCTTGTTGAAGATCTAGTGGTGCTACCCAAAAACTTAAATGAATAGAAAGAAAATTAGACTCCAAAGAGCCCTTCTTTACTTTACTACTTTAGGGAGTGGGGGTGAGGGGGGAACCCGTAGGAAGGGGGGACGATCTGCCGAGGATATTCAAAAAAAAGAAAACGGGAATGCCAAATTTGCGACCAATAGCCTTCAAGCCCATTCCCTGAGACAGGACTCTTTCCCCGGTTCCGTTGCTACCACGAGTTTTTTTTTTCAAGTCACGATCCGAAAGGTTGTGTAAAATCAAAATACCCTTACTCGCTGTCTTACTCCCTTACTCGCTGTCTTACTCCCTTACTACCTGAGAAATAAGCTGACAGACGAAGGAAAATCATAGACTTCTCTTTATTCTGACTTGATGTTTTATTTTCTTCGATTATAGCATCACCAAGACCCTTAGCGGTAAGGTGGATTTCACCATCAAGTACCCATAACAAATAAATTTTGCTAGAAATATTAAGTGCCACAAACTCCAATTTTGACATGATGAAAATTAATTTAAAAATAACAAAGACAACTAAATTAAATTTCTTCAGTAGATATACCTGATATAAAAATTAATTTTCTGAATTTTTTTTAGAGTTTCATGCTGATAACGTGTTATAAAGTAAATTAACTTAGCAAAATAAGGTGAGAATAAGAGAAAGAGAGAGAGGAGCCGAAGAATTGAGAAAGTCGTGTCTGTATCTGTGTATTTCTATGTTGCCAAAACTTGGCAATTTATAGCAAAAAAGGGAGCAAGTTGGACAACTTGCCTAGTGGGCCCCACTTCATCTACTAAAATGACATCCACTTCTCCACTAAAATGACATCCACTTCTCTATAACACATTCAACCACGTAAAAATATTTCCTCTACTTATTTGACCATATCTGAGCATTTTCATCAATTTATAAAGCGGAAAAGGGCCAAAATTATCCCTGAACTTTGAAAAATAGTTTATTTATACCCTTCGTTATACTTTAGTGTCAATTATACCCTTACCGTTTTACTTTGGGCCAAATATGCCCTTGAGTATAATGAAGTGCCACGTGTCGGTCTTTCAGTGGCATACTTATTTCCGTTTTTAAATCTTTTTTTTTATCTGTTTTTAAAATCTTTTTTTAATTTTTTTTTTAATCTTTTTTTTTTAAATCTGTTTTTTTTAAAAAAATTATATGTTTTTAAATCTATTTTTTTAATCTTTTTTTAAAATTAAAGATTAAAAAAATAGATTTTAAAAACATATAATATTTTTTTTAAAAAAAACAGATTTTAAAAAAAAGATTTTAAAAAAGATTTTTAAAGATTAAAAAAATAGATTTAAAAAGCATATAATTTTTTTAAAAGAAAAACATATTTTAAAAAATATTTTTAAAGATTAAAAAAAATAGATTTAAAAACATATACTTTTTTTTTAAAAAAAATAAATTTAAAAAAAAAAAATTAAATTTTTTTTTTTTAAAAAGATTTTAAAAACAGATAAAAAAAAAGATTTAAAAACGGAAATAAGTTGGCCACTGAAAGACCGACACGTGGCACTCCATTATACTCAAGGGCATATTTGGCCCAAAGTAAAACGGTAAGGCTATAATTGAACCTAAAGTATAACGAATGGCATAAATAAATTATTTTTTAAAGTTCAGGGGTAATTTTGATCCTTTTCCATTTATAAAATTACTCTTATAGAACAATACACTAGAGATGGGGTCCATATATAACTAGAGGAGTTATAGGCATTTTAGAGTTTTTTTTTTCATTGAGTGTTCGGAGTCCATGAGTTCTACTTAAATTCGAATCGCACACTATAGGCCCATTTGAGAGTGACGCTCCTAATAGAATTTTTTCAGAATTAAATTAAAAAAAAACAAGAATGAACGGGATGGACCTTGAATATATAAAAAATTCTATTAAAAAATGACTTTTCTTTAAATGAATTTACGCCGCAAATTAAATATTTGATGCATTATCTTCTTATAATTTAATAACGCATTTATTTACCTATATAATATAATTTCTTTTAAAGTAGATGACATTGTAACATTAAATTCGCACCTAAAAAAATTAAAGACACAAAAATACCAACAACTTGTTATTATGTGTTTCAAACCGTTCTTTAAAGAAAGCAGTTTCTGTTTTATACTCGAAAAACATAATAAATAGTGAAACAGAAATGTAGAAGAAGCAAAAGAAATAAAAAAAAATCGAGCTGCCTACAAGTTATTTGTGTGTCCTTAAGTAATTATAATCTCTTCATTGTTGTCAATGATTTGGATTACTTAATCCCAAAATTGAACAAAAAAAAAGATATTTTTTTGTTGTAATAGCGGCAATGCAAATTACAGAACTCAAACAAATTCAAAAAGCAGAACAAATCACACGAGACTTAAGTTTTTGTTTGAATATGATGCACAAAAGAGAAGAAGCTTTTCAAATTTTCAGCATGTAAAGTGAGGCAAAATCTCTGAAAAATTATAGTCAATAGTTGGACATGAATGACGTGTCTATTTGGTCGTGAATTTTGAATTTAATTTTACTCAAAAATAATATCAAAAATTGGAAAAATAAATAATGAAAATTTAAAATATAATTGTCGAGCAGAGTGATCAACAATAACAACGTGAGGAAAGACTCTCTTCTCAATTTGTTAATTTTTTATATTTTTTTTAACGCAACATACAAATGATAAATCACTAAATCTTATCGATCAAACAATATATTATTGATGATAAAACAACAAAGATACTAAATTAAGGTATTTAACATTATTAATTAAACCCCATAATACATAGGAAGCATACGAGGTTTCACCACAA
Source organism: Solanum dulcamara (assembly GCF_947179165.1). NCBI lineage: Eukaryota > Viridiplantae > Streptophyta > Magnoliopsida > Solanales > Solanaceae > Solanum > Solanum dulcamara. The sequence continues at coordinate 73,696,380 of NC_077244.1, forward strand.
CTTCCAACGGAGTTTTTTTAACCGCGGTAAAACCCGGACCTTCGGTCATATCCACCGGTTCATTATTCGGCGTCTCAAAATCAAATGCTTGAACCAAACGTGCAATTGAAAGATAAGTCACTTGCATCGCCATAGTAATTCCAGGACACGATCGTCTACCAGAACCAAACGGGATAAACTCTAAATCTTTACCATAGACATCAACTTTTGCCTTAGTGGTTAAAAACCTCTCGGGTAAAAACTTCTCCGGTTCTGGCCAAAATTTCGGGTCTTTTTGAAGTTTCCACACATTTACGAATAATCGTGTGCCTTTAGGAATATGATAACCGAGTACTTGACAATCTGCCAAGGCTTCGTGAACTAACATAGGTGATGGTGGATATAAACGTAATACTTCTTTAATTGTTGCTTGAAAGTACGCTAAGTTTTTGATGTCTGAATCTTCAACCCAACGATCTTTGCCAACTTTTGCGTCGATTTCTTCTTGGACTTTTTCCAGTACATGCTTATTGTTTAGTAAGCAGGCAATTATCCATATCAAGTGAACAGCTGTGGTATGTGTAGCATCTGAAACTATAGTCTGCGTCCAAAAACAATAACATACTAATTAGTTATACTAAATTGATCGAGATTGTCCGTGTAATAATTTAAATTAAATATGTATAAGCAAAAATTATGTTTAACCATCAAACCATATCATCGCGGGGCCCACAAATGACAAAAAGTAATTACAAAATAATAATTGTGTCTTGATTTTTCAATTATTGGTAAATTCTTGTTTTGGTCCGTGTAATATTTGGTTAAAAATATTTTACCTTTATTTTACTAAATTGTGTGTTTTTGATCCCTTTTAAAGGGAGTATGTGATATTTAGAGTATTTTTAGAACTATATCACCTTGAATAATGGAGTAGAAATACAAAATTGAATGATTTAGCACTTATATAATTTGTTAAATTTATGTAAATTCGCAATTTGAAGGATTAAAATGCACAAATCAATTAATTGAAAGTTTGATCATGTGGTCAACCAGAAATTGGAAGGACCAAGATTAGAATTTATCAATATTTTAGGAACTAAAAGTGCCAATATCCTAATAAACTATTAATCTCTCTATTTCAGTTTACGTGCAATATTTCCCTTCTTAGTCTATATCAAGAAAATGAAAACTTTCTAAATTGGTAAACAATTTACTCATAAATTTTTCATTTTATCTTATTGACAAATTTTTATACCCGTACAATATTTTGATATGTTTAAGACAACATGTTTTCATTTTTTTTTTTTTAATTCTTAAATTTAGTGTGCAGTCAAATTAACAAAGCAAGATCAACAGTTGAAGCACAAACCAACATAAAATAACAATAACATATTCAGTATAAAAATAACAAATCATACTGAAAACAATAGCAATAATAAATAATACGATAACTAAAGAAAAAATAAATAACAAGAGTAACACTAAAATTGAAGAATAAGACGTCGTACATACCAACATAGTAGCTTTGATAATGGTTTCCCTTGAATAACCATACTGGAAATCATCCTTATTTAACTCTGTTAACATTATATCAATCAAATCTTGATCATCATCATCATCATCAACATTATTCATCTTTCTATTATTAGTATGATCATCTAGCCAACGTTGAAGAATAACATCCATTTCATCAGCTATACGTTTCATCACCTTAATATTCCCTTGTAAATCTAGCCATTGGAGTAATGGAATTGGAAATGCATCCTCTATACCAACTAAAGCTAAATAATACATTGTTTCGTTGAATGCTTTTCTGAAACGTTCCGCTTCTTCCTTCTCCTCTTCTTTATTATTCACCTGGGATTCACAATTTCAACTTTTCAATTTCAAAATCTAACTGCCACATCATTTATTAGGTTCAAAACTTTAATATCAATTATCCTTTTTGGGGACTCTTGTTTAGTGAATGGTCTTTTTATTTTTATTCTAACTTATAATATATATACTTTTTAGACTAATGATTCCTTTTGAAAAAAATTGAAAATGTAGTGTTAGAAGTTAGTCTGGCAAATGGGGGTTGGGGCTCAATTGGGTGAGTCGAAATGGGATAATTAGTTAATAACTGGGCGGATTAAGATTACTTAGATTGAGATGAGTTAGGATTAAAACAGGCTAAAAACGGATCAGGATGCAACCCACTCAATTATTACTAATTAAGTGTTAATTTCCTTGTTTTCTCTTTTATAACTACTTAAGTACTTAATAATATTTTTTAATTATAATTAATAGTGTATGATGTATCAAATTAAAAAAAAATATCTTTTTGAAAATATTTTGATAAGGTTTTTTGGGCGATCAATCCGGACTATGTACATATCAATCCAACTTTTAGATAAACTGAAATGGATTGATTTAATATGAATTGAGCTAATAAATTTATGGATTATTTATACTGATTATATGAATCATATTTTTATGAGCTATTTTACCACCTCTAATTAGGAATAAGTTTCTCAAAACCCATAATTTAAGCATATACCACAAATTATATATGCATGTGAAACACTCTAAAAAGTAGTGTTTTAAATTCATTAATTTTAAATTTTGAATTTATCTCTACATACCTGGCTATATCTCTTTCCACCAATCATCTTCACCGTTATGTTTAACATCATATCATCAAACCAATGGCCAATATCAACTTTAGTAGGTGCATTTTTTGATTTATTAGCAACAAAAAGTGTGTACAACTCCTTGATGCTACTCTCCACTTGTGAAATTCGAACATGCTTTAATCTCTCCAAACTCTTACTCGATAGCAAATTATTGACCACCAATTTTCGAACCATGCGCCAATAAGGGCCATAATTTGCAAATGTAAGATTTGCATGATCATAGCCAAGATACTTGCAGGAACAAGTTGCTACTCTATTAGCTAAGTTCTTGTCTTGTGTCGTAAAACATTCTTTTATTGCTTCATAACTACTCACAATGGCTATTGGGAACATTCCTTGACGGACGGTGAAAACTGGCCCATACTTATCTGCTAGAGCGGCTAGTGTATGGGCCAGAGGAATTTCACCATCCGTGTTGCTCCTATTGCGACCGTCTAACGTGTCACTTAGGATTTGAGGAAGGTGGCCTATAATTGGCCAAGCTCCCGGAAGTTGTGGTGGGGGTGGTCCAAATTTTTTGGTATTTTTCCAAGTTTTTGCTTTTTTTATGAGGAAAAATAGGGAGGCAAAGACTAGAATTCCAACAATGGCTTCAACGTGTGAAAGAATGTGAATTTCCATTGGACAAAAGAGAAAAAAATGATTGAGATGAAAGTACCTATTAGACTAAAATTATTTATATATTGTTTTTTGAAACCTTATGTGACCACCAATTATGAAAATTGATAACATCTACCAAAGAGCAATAATTCAAATCTAACCTCTCGTGAGTTGTGACTATAGATATTATTGAAAAAACAGTGTAAGTAACGCAAAAAAACAACAAACAAAAGGGATATTTAATGATAATAAATTTTTCATTATAATATTTTATTGCCGTAAAAATATTTAACGGTAATTGAGTTAATTTTTCAAAATTGCTAAAGTCTTTAGTGACATTTATATAAAGTGATGATTATAAATACTCATATTTATTATTGTTGCTAATATAATATAGTTATTATATTACCGAAAAATAATTATTTCGCAAATTTGTTTATTTGTTGCAGTGCTATGACATTCATGCACTCTTTTGCTTTGTTTTATTCTTTTCTCTCTGGCCAGTAATGAAAATTGAAGAATAGACAATGGAGTAGGTTGTGTTTTGTTTCTAAATATGCATACATTATTAATTTTAGAGATAAGTGTCAAAAATACACCTAAACTATCATTCTTTTTTGTTTTCATACCTCAACTATTGAGAGTGTGAGTTTCATATCTAAACTATTATTTCTCAGTTTGAGAAACACACCTTATTGTGTGTAATACACTCTCTATTTTTTGAATTTTTTTTGCCCCATGGCTAAAATATTCTATATTAATAAAAATTAAATAAACTATTACTATTAGTTCAAAGTTAAAACTCTCTATTATTTTTTAAAAAAGCAAAATTATTTTTTTTAAAACGAAATTATTTTTTTTAAAAAAAGTTATCTTTTAAAAAAAGTTTAAAATATTTTTCTCACTCGTGTGTATGTATTTAATGCAAAACGAGAAAAAAATTGAAAGCGGAGGATTAGGTGTGGAAGGATAGAATTTTTCAATATATATATATAAATAAATAATATCTCAATTATTATTTGAAGGGGGAGGGGGAAGATGAAGTAAGAATTTTTTTTTAAAACTTTTATAAAAGAAATTTAGAAAATAAAAATAAAATAAAAAAATTTGAGGGGGGGGGGGGGGAGTATGGTGAGAAAAAGTGTTGGTGTTGGGTAATAAAAATATTTTATATATTTTTTGAGGGTGGGATAATAATATTTTAATATTTAATTTTAACTATTTTTAAAAATTTATTTAATTTTTGTCTAGATAAAATATTTTATTTATGTAGAGTGTGATGTGATAAATTTTTTAAAATGAAAGAGAGTGTAGTACACACATCATGATGAAAATAAAATAAAAGAGAGGTATGGTTTTCAAATTAAGAACTAATAAATATGAAACTAAAAAAAAGAAATAATTTAGATGTATGCCGATAATTGTGCAATCATCTGAAACTTTGAATGCTTCCAGTAAATAGTCAGTAATTATTTATTATTGTTTTTCATTCAAACTTTTATTTCCAATCTTCTCATTTTGTCTTTGTCCAAACAATTAATTGTTTATATAAAGTGATAAATGGCATGCATGGACAATAATTTAGTCAAAAAAATATTAGTATTATAAATTAATGTCAGTCCTTAAAAATCTGACTGTTCAATCGTCACCTTGATCACACTAATAATTTTTGTTTTAAAAAAAGAAAATTTGGGCTATGGGATGGAGAAATGGAGAAAGGAATGATAAAAATAAATCGAATCGGAGAATCAAACACTCAACAACAAAATACCAACAAAATAAAAAAATAGATCGTCAACTAGAGAGTTTCTTATAAGATTTTCCTATCACACTAATAATTCCCTACCATATGGTGAAAAAAATCGCATATGATTTGTCCACTATTTTTTTTTGTTTTAATGGAGCAAAATAAATATTTGAAAATGTTGTTACTGTCAATGATAATGTTATCTTTCGAGGGCTACAGAGATAGTTGGTGTAATCATTTGATCTTTTGTGTTTTTCAAGAAGATTTTGCGAATAGGTTCTGACAAAATGATTGATATTTGAAAAATATATATTGGGATACAAACAGAGAGTGCATCGTTTAATTTATCATATTTTCAAATAATAGCTAAAAAACAAACACACCTACCATTATTAAACATCCAAATATGGGTATTGAAATGCTATGCACGTAATACTAATAAATAAATAAATAAATAAATAAAAGACATAGAGCGCCTAAGACAACCGCCTCTTATATGAAAAATTTATATTTTCTTCAATATTATTAATTGTATGTCTAAAATAAAATTACTTATAAACGTATTATTGCTTTTTTTAAAAAAATGAGGTCCCTTAAATTAGAGGACCTAAGAGTACTCCTTTTTTGTAAGCTTGTACAGCTGTCTTTGTTGCATAGAATGTCACGTAGGACGAATATATTTATTTATTTAATTTTATATAAGTGTAAGTGCTTACTTATACACATTCAAAATTACAGAACATAAATATCAATAAAATTAAATTAAATAATATATTTATATATTATGCCTAAATAAAATCATATGCTTCAACCTTGAGCTCAGTTCTTATTATGATCACAATCGGATTCTTAAAATTTTCGTTTACTCGATATTCATTACTACGTCAAGTTGTCCTCACTCCAATTGGTGTCTTGAAAGTGCGAGGGCATTGAGTTTATCATACGTAGATTCGTTCTGAAACAAAAGTTTGATTTTATCTTGAATTATTTTTTATGTATCAACTTGGCAAAAAAAACATTCAAACGATATTGCGGTTTCTATTTTAGAGTCCAAAGTTACATCGATTATTTATTAAACACTGGCTCTTAATTCTTAAAGTACAATTTTCCTTTTAAATATAAAATATGAAAGGAAAAAAAAAGTTATTGAGTACTGCTATTGATTAGATAAACATTATGGATGTACATGGATCGGGTTAGTTCGGATTTTTTACAAACCAAATTAAATCATTTGTGTCGGGTTATTAAATCTATAAACCAAACCAAACCAAATCAATAAAAGTCGAGTTTTTCGATATTAATTTTTTTCGAGTTTTTTCTGGTTTCTCGGGTTTTTCATAGTATCTAATAAAAAGCACAGAACAGTACTTCATAAAAAGAATTCTAGTACAAAATATCAACATATAAGATGGAGGCAGAACACTATTTGAAGTTTTAACTTTATAATATAACTTTATAAGATGAGTTTTTTTTGTATATTATTTAGATGACTTCTCAAATTCAAATCTAAATGTAAGAAAGAAAACAAAAATTATGAAAAATTTTAAAAAAATATTTATAAATTATATTTTAATAAATATTTTTATGTATAACATAATTTAAAAGTAGTATATCTATAATCGGGTCGGTTTGGATTCGGTTTGACTCTTTTTAGTTAAAACCAAACAAACTCTATAATGGTCGAGTTTTTTTTTCAAACACCAAATCAAGTTAAACCAAATCACTAGTCGGATTTTTTTTCGATTTGATTCAATTTATCAATTTGGTGTGGTTTATCGATTTATCCTGTACAACCCTAATAAACATGGAGGCTGGAGCTCCTTGGAAGATAGTAGTTTTTTTCAGTGGCGGAACCATAAAATGACACCTTGTTGTTGGTAAATTACACTGCTTAATTAGTTCAGAATTTTAGTTTTATACTATATATTGGCTCCCCTATTTTTACGTGTGTCGATTCTTTTTATATTATGATACTTTTAAATAAAATTTCTGACGCCACTGCTAATTTTTATAATGTTTGTGATAAAATAATTCCATTTGTCGTCTTCATAAAATCAAGATCTTATTTTTTAATACTATATCTTCTTTTTTTCCATTCAATGTCACCGTATTGGGACCCAATTATAATTAGATTCAAGAATTGCAGGGCTGTGTTTCCAATTAAATTTTCTCTATTATCAAGTATTTAAATTCAAAACCTCGAATTAAAATTGAAGGTATATATTCTACTACAACTCATTAAAATTGTTTTGTTGGATACTGCGTTTTGTAACAAAAATCTCCAAGCGAATTCATAAAAGACATGTTACAAAATTAATAAGAACCTGGTGGAAATCTCTTTAAACGTACAAATATACTATTAGAGTAATATCAACATTAATTATTGATAAATTAATTAATATTTGATTGAGTGAGACTGCTATAGATAGATAATTCTTTTATGACACTCTAATTCTTTCAACATCGGCAAAAACACAGGAGATCATGTTGGATATATAAGTAAGCAGATTTTGCATCCTAGTAACGTGTTTTAAAGCTATTTTAGAGTGAACAATATCACTAATGGACTGAGCCGTTACATTTACAAAGAGTGCGCCAGTATGACAGTGAATATTTACCTTAACATTTAAATATTTGGCAAGGACCACTATAAAACCAGGCATGAAGAATGGTGCATTCTTAATTCTCTACATCACTTATACTTTGAGAAAACTAAAAAATGGCATCTCTGGTCTCTAGCTGGGCTTCACAAGTGAACTCTGTGCCTGAAAGGTATGTGGTGCCGTTAGAGAAAAGATTGAATGTAAATGTCCCTATTGGTAAAGATATTCCAGTAATTGATTTGTCAGATCCTAATTCTGCTCATATAGCTCAACAAATCATCAAAGCTTCTCAAGAGTATGGAGTTTTTCAGGTAATATTTATACTATCATGTCATATAAAATGTAGTTGCATGATACGTATATATGTTGCTGGAGGTAGTAGGTACTCCATGTAATTAGATTAGTCAAGGTGCACGCAAATTGGCCTAAACATCATGATTATATATAATAAAAAAAAGTAATTGAAAGTAGTTTTACTTAAATATCCACTTGTTATCTACGATACAGTCAAACATCTCTATAGCAACGTCGTAATTTGTTCTGATATGTTTTGATTGTTATAGAAAACATATAATATAATATAGCATGAAATATCAGTTCCACAGAAAACATGATTTGTTATAACAAAATATTGTTATAGAGGAGGAATGTTATATACAAACTATATATCATAAGTAACTTGTTATAACAAATTAAATTAAACTGATAATAGTGTACTAGTTACACTGTCGATGTATAAATTAAATCGATAATATATAGTTGTGATGAATTTGTTAGTGTTCCACATCGGCTAAAGGATGGAAACTTGGACTCCTTAATTATATGGACAATCCTCTCCTCGAAAACTATTTTTTGCGATTGAGTTGGGGCACAAGATTCATTTCTTGACAGAATTCTCTCTCCGCTAATTATATTGTGTATGTAATGTTAGTTGTTGTTTTATGATCTCATCAGGTGATTAACCACGGAGTGTCACAAGAGTTGATTGGTGATGTCCTTAAAGTTTGTGGGGAATTTTACAAGTTGCCAATTGAGGAATTGGAAAAGTACACTGAAGAAGAAGAGTTGAGTGAATTTGAGCCAAATCTTGACCAGAAACCAAAGCTTTATATTGAAAAGGAATACAAGCCTAAGAAGAATGGTAAAAATGACAAGGAAGTCATTTTCTGGAAAGACACTTTTGCTCATTGTACCCATCCTACCAAACAAGATCGTATTAATTCTTGGCCTGAAAAGCCAGCAAAATATAGGTAAGCATTAATATAATATCCCCTCTATTTAATATTGTTTGGGATCTATCCCCTCAATACCTTTCGAGTTGAATCTATCGCATAGGGTTTGCCTAGTGTGGTTTTCAGACTATTACACAGTAAAAAGTTTATTGGTGTACACAAATGAGCTCACCATAGAGTGTTCACCCAAAGGCCAAAGACTCCGATGCACTTCTGATAATGCACACTTTATATCCCCAATAAATCATAATGTGCACATTTGATCCCTAACATATCAACTAGCTAGACCACAGTTTCAAAAGTATATTGTTTTTTTATTATTTTCCACTTATGTTTGATATTCGCTTTGAGATTCGACTATTATATCATATATGTTAACAGGGAAGTGATTGGAAAATACGGGGAGGGAGTGAGAAAGGCAAACTTGAGAATCATGGAACTAATGTGTGAAGGATTGGGACTTGAAAAGGATCACTTTGCAAATGAACTGAGCCATATTCAGTATATAGCCATCAACCTTTACCCAAAATGCCCCGACCCGACTGTAACAGCTGGAGCCGTGGAACACAATGACGGCGGAGTCCTCAACTTGCTTCTACAAGAATTAGGCGGCTTACACGTGCGCCGTCAGAAGGATGGACAGTGGTTTGCTGTTGAGCCCATTCCTGGTGCATTGGTTTGCATCAATGGCATGGTTTTGAAGGTACCTATTTGAGTTACCGAGTTAGAAATTTATTTTTATTTTTTTAAAAAAGGTAATACGTTCAAAATCAATTTTATTATCTTTTTATTCTCAAAAAAAACTAAATAAGAGTATATTGATCGATCCTTCTAATAAAATTTAGAGTATATTTAATCATTCTCATATGTTATTTTTTAAAAAAACAGTTATTTGATTCAACGACTAATTTTGAATTCAGGTGATAAGCAATGGGAAGTTAGAAAGTGGAATACATAGAGTGGCTACCAATTCAGTGAGAGATAGAATATCTGTTGGATGCTTAACTAGCCCTGCTTGTGGTGGAGAATGCATAATTGAGCCTGCTAAAGCACTTTTAAGTGAAACTAATCCTCCTAAATACAAGCCATTCTCATACACTGAGTACTTGAAGATTTTCTTCACTGACTCTTCTGAATTTGAAGCTGCACTCAATCCATACAAAATTTAAGGGATAAATTGATGTGTTTCTTGATGTTGGGATGCCAACATTAATCCTTGAGGAAGTAATTGTCATGTGTGTGTTTTATGTTATGTTTTGAATTTTTCAATAATTCCATGTTACTTATAAGTATGTATTGTACTTCCTTTGTATCGCTATCGAGTTTGTGATATGAATAAAAAATTTCAATGATTAAAGATGTGTTTTGAGTAAATTATAAGTTGAATTAAACATCTATTTTTTACTTTTCTTTGCCTCTCATTTATCGTGTTTTGCTCCTGAAAGTTGCACAATAACTTTGAAAAAGGGCGATCGATCTTGACCTTTTAAGGTTCAAAGTCAAAAAAGTGTCTATGAGACAAAGTTTGTTTAATCTTAAAGCTTAAAACAAGCGGGGTCAAAAGTTCAAGACAATATCTCTAAAGTTATTTCATATATTATTTAAGTGATTGAAGTAGCAAAACTTTATTACAAACCTAATTTTTCGACAAGAAATAATTTTTTTCCTTTTTTAGAAACAATCTAATATGATTGACATTGCTTCAAAAGATTCCATTTTTCTCACAAATAAATTATACAAATTAAAGTAAGATAGTACTGTCTTTTTCGTCAATAATTGATTATATATTCCAGAACATACAAATTGAAATTAAGTATATAGTTTCTACTTTTCTTACTAATAGAAAAATGGCAAATGCTTTGTAAATAAAGTAAAAGTCAACGGATTTGTGTTATTGGCGTGATTTGTTGGCATGTTCAATTAAAGAAGAAATACCATATTTTGGATGAACTTGTTTTAAGTAATTTATAAGTTGAAAACTATTTATAAATTTTAAAAAAAATTATGAAGAAAAATACCTTTTTAATAAATAATTATTGATTTTAGCGATATTTTTTATTTATTACCATCTACAGCAATACATAGTAATATTATAATATATCTGTCATGTATTAAAAGTGAATTATGCATGCAATATAAATGTATTATAAGTGTTTTAAAATATATTATGCTTGGTTGATAAGAAATTGATACAATGTATTATAAGTGTATTAAAGTGTGTGATAAATATATTATCCATGAATAAAACTTGTATTATATGAGTTTTATAAATTATTCTCGCTAATATGTATTAAACTTGTATTAAAACTGTATTATAAATATATTATAAGTGTCTAGTGGAAAAAAATATTATTGCTATAAATGATAAATAATAATAATAATCATTATTATTATTATTATTATTATTATTATCATTATTATTATTATTATTATAATTATCATTATTATTATTATTATTATTATTATCATTATTATTATTATTATTATTATTATTATTATTATCATCATTATTATCATTATTATTATCATCATTATTATCATTATTATTATCATTATTATTATCATTATTATTATTATTATTATTATTATTATCATCATTATTATCATTATTATCATTATTATTATCATTATTATCATTATTATCTGTAACGACCCATTAGATCGTTTTGAGAATTGAAGCTTTTTATTTCATAAAAGACTCATCCCGTAAAGTTTTAATGGGTATTTTGGACTAATTGATAACCATAGTTATTTAGGTGGGGGGTAAATTTAAATAACCAATTAATTAATGGGCTAAAGTGGTAATTTATTTAATGTCCTATACCACTTGTTCAATACATATAAAAATATATTAATGGAATTTAGCTTTTATTTATTTATTAATTCATGATTAGTTGCCCTAAGTAATTAGAAAAGAGAAAAGAAGAGAAGGTGATTACTGCTACGGCGTGGAACCCAAATTGCTTCAGGTAAGCATTCCATAATACAATTGAAAATTTTGTCTCTTTCTATTAAAAGATTTCAACTAGTGAGGGAGATGATGCAATATCACATGATATGGTTAATGTTCATTGGGCCAAAAAGAAAAAAAAAAAAATGGAAAGAAGACAAAGTGTTACTTCCTGTTGAATAATTGTATATAAGAAGCCTTAATTTCTGTAAAGGTGTAAATGGGTAGAGGACATTATATTATAATATTAAATTTAAATTGTAAAAAGAACTTGGAAGTTAGCATGGGTACTGTTGGAAATTTTCTACAAGATTTTGGTCAATTGAATAATGATTATAGGCTAATATTCAGGGTGAGCTATCCTTCTAGCTGATGATGAATTCTCTTAGTCACGACATGATATCCTTAGTGTTCGGACACGAACTATGTCACTTATTTTATTTTAGTGTTTGACATTCTAGACTTAGTATTTTAGAAGTTAGATGTCCTTAATGTGATGACTTTCAGGTTTTGGGGAAAATGTATTTATTTGAGCTTCTGCATTATTGTTATATTTATTAGTTGGGATTTGTATCGTTGGTTCTCCCACCTAGGAGGTTAAGTGTGGGTGCCACTCATGGCCCATTTTGGGTCGTGACATTATCATTATTATTATCATATTATCATTATTATCATTATTATTATTATTATTATTATTATTATTATTATTATTATCATTATTATTATTATTATTATTATTATTATTATTATTATTATTATCATCATCATTATTATTATTATTATATTATTATTATTATTATTATTATTATTATATTATTATTATCATTATTATTATTATTATTATTATTATTATTATTATTATTATTATTATTATTATTATTATAAGAAGAAGAAGAAAGTCAACGGCCAAACATAGAATGAGCTTCTATAAAACCAAGAAAATTAAGTTGGAAAAGATGTACTTCAATATATAAGCATAAAATGGATTCAATAAAGAGGTAATTAACACAAATTCTAATGCTTAATTCTCTTGTTAATTAATCCATCGTTATACTAATTCGTTTCTCATCGATCTTATAATTATTTTTTATTCTTTTCATCTTAATTTATATTTTCATCTCTTTGCTATTTCAGTAGGTGAATCATATTAGTCATTTTACTAATTAATTACATTACTCAAATAATTTCTAAAAAATAGAAGTTTCTTTTGTTTTTTTTCTGGGCAGCAATGAGGATGTTTCAAATGTTGATGTGATTAGTGCAAAGGATCTGCTCTCTTCAGGTCATACTTACTTAGATGTGAGGTGAGTAATTAATTGAAAAGTCTTTAAAAAAATCTAGTAAAAGTAAACTAATTTGCATTATATATATTTTAGTAAATTTTAGTGATTTTATTTCATTATTTTGATAAAGGCTTGTTTTTTTTTTAATTTCTTCTTGGATTTACAGGACAGTTGAAGAGTATAACAGAGGACATATTGATAAAGCCATAAATATTCCATACATGTTCCTCAATGAACAAGGTGTTTTTTTTTTTTTTCACTTTCATTATTTTTCTGTTTTTTTTAAACTTATAAACTGTTTTCTAGTGTGAGCCATTTTTTTTTCCACTTGTGAATGCTATTAGGAAGGGTAAAAAATCCAGATTTTCTTCACCAGGTCTCTTCAGTGTGCCAAAAGGAAGATCATCTGATTGTGGTAAATAAACTTATAAAAACCTTTGAACTTTCTTCTTAATGATTTTAGTTAGGTTAATACTTGTAGCGATAAAAGTTTTTTACACCATCAGTATACATTAACATGTTAAAGTAGTTTACTTGTCATTTATAATCACCTTTAAGTATCTTGATTTGTGTAAATATTATTTATGCATACAAGTTAAACTCTTATTTTGAACAACTCTCACAGTTAATGCCAAATCCATGAATCTATAAACTTAAAACATAATGATTGAGTACACTAACAAGACATTGTGATCTGTTTTGAAGGGGTGCAACAGTGGAGGAAGAGGACTTCGAGCATGTGTCGATCTCCTTAATGCGGTTAGTGAGCCTTTTAATATTCCATTCATACCCTCAAAAAGGACAGTTTGGTGCATAAAGCTTATACGAGCTGCACATTAACTAAAAAGTATGATGTAGACAGCCTATCAGTGGCTGAAAGTTAATTTATTTTTTTTCGATTTGAGTGTAGGGGTACAAGGATGTAAGAAATTTGGAAGGAGGCTACTCAGCATGGGTGGATAATGAGTTTAAAGGAGATGATCAAACTGCTCAACAGTTCAAAACTGCCTGCAAATTTCGTCCATGAGCCAACAATTGAATACTCACAAGAATTATATAATTTCTAAGCTTCAAGTTATTTGTATTGATTTGTAATAAAGAAAAATGGCAAATTTCAAATAAACATATGTAAAATTTCTGTTACATTTTGATTCAAGTTGTTGTGTGCAGAGGATTTGTCAATGTTGTCTATTTGATCACTCCTATAATTTATGTGTGCAATGCTATTCTTAGCAAATTTTATATGGTAGTCTTAATTACCTCTCTCACTAACATAAATATCGGATAACTCTGTCCACTAATATTTGAACAAATAAAATAAAAATCATTGTAGACCTAGTATGTTTATCTCTGCTGGATTTTAATCCTGAAACCTTGTTGTTTTCATGAATCCACCTAATTGATTACTTTTTGACATCTTTGAATAGGCTTAGGAATGAGGTAAAATGCACAACTTAATATCCATTTTTGCAGCTCGTATAACCGAAAAATAACCACTATATTTGAAATTTGAAACTATATATATATATATATCAATGAATATTTTCCATAAATATGATCGAAAAGTGACCAATATATAAACTCTATTTTCACAAATATTGTTCATTCGACAAAATTCGTATTAGACGACACCCAAGCAGGCTTACAGTGGCCAAGGTTTCTTCTATCAAAGTCCATGCTTAAAATTTAATTAATTAGCATTAACATTATACAATTCGAGTTTTTGATGTCTTTAATGGAATAGTAATTGATGGACAAACTTAACACTTAATTGGAATTTCAATGTTTTTAATGGACAAGTTGTTATTAATTAATCTGTATTACTAAAATACTAAGAATAGAAAATTTGGAAGATTTGGTAAGAAATTATAAGGTATAAAGAGTATTTTCAAAATCGGAAAACTCAAAATCAGTAAAAAAAAAAGAATGTAAAAATATTTTTCTCATGAAAGAAAATTAAGCCCACTGAATGCACAGTGTTTCCTAAAAGAAATTATTTTTCTCAAGCACCCGAGGTTAATGGAATATATCCTCCCATGATAGAACGATCTTACTCCCCGGTGTATTGATATCTAAATCGCGGTGCCAGCGAACTACTCAACCCCTCTATTTATACATAATAAAGGGTAGTATGAACATGTGTTTATTGTGCCTTATCAGAAAGGTCATAACCCTTTGAAAAAGTCACAATCTTTCGAAAAAGTTACAACCTTTCAAAAAGACACAACTCTTTAGAAAAGTCACAACCTTTCAAAAAAATCACAATTCTTTATTTTCCATTCACATTTTTTAAAACCCAACGCAATGTTGCTTAGACACCCAATTAATTCACCATTGATTTACTCATTTCATTGGGGAAAAAAATAAAAACCAGTATAATGAATAAAACTAGGCGTGGATTTAATTTAGTTTAACTCATATCACGTGTAGTTGACTCGGTGGCAGCTACGCTTGTATCAATTGATATATGTAAATCCTAACTTTTTCTTTGGGTTCTAAATTTTACAAAAGATAGTTTCTTGGATTTTAAACAAATTATCCACATATATTAAGTAGATTTTTTAAATATAAATTTAAAAGATAAAATTAAAACTATTGAATTTTGATGAATTCATAAATGTGTGCTTGTAGCTTCGTCTCTCCTTCCGATTCAATTATTTTGTATGTTGATTGACTTTGAGCTTTTATCATACGTGTGTTTGACGTTTACATGTGAATTGTTTACATGTAGTGGCTAAGAAATTCAATCATATATTATTTGCTTGAATGTTGGTGTTAAAAAAAGAAAAACAAAAAACTACCATTTGTTCAATTAATTATAAACGGCAAGAAAGTCAAAAAGAGAGGTGCACATGCACCTTCTAAGAAGAAAATGCATATTTTATGTGTTTCAAAAGTTGTTGCCTCCTTTAGCAATTTTTGACAAAAAAATGCGTATTTTACATAAAAACACATATTTTACGCGTTTCCAATTTTCTATTAATAGAGGGTCTCTTGCCCTCATTTAGATCATCCCACAAAAATACAATTCAAAAGAGTAAGAACACAAAGAGAGTTATACACCAAAATAAATATTGTAGTCTTAAGTGTCATTTTTTGTGAGTTATTCATTTTACAAGAGAGAAGTGTTTATTGTTGTTTTCTCCTTGTATTTGAGAATAGTGTACTCTCATATTATCATAATAAAATTATTTTACCCCGTAATTTTTCCCTTCTAATCCTTTTGTCCAATTTTTTCCTTTTAGTAGTGCTGTTTCCTTAAACTACTTACGACTTAGTTTAATTAATTATTTGAGAACATGTCAGAAGACGTGCGTCATAAGTCGACCATATTTAATTAGAAAAACATATTTAAACAACTTAATGCCTATTTATTATAATCACCATAATCCATCCAGTACCATTCCATAGTTTTTTAAAAAAAGTTTCGTCAACTTCAATTATTCAAGAACCTGAAAAAAAGTCAACTAGGGACTCAAAAAAGATTGGAACATGCTTAATTAGATTTAATTTCTTGGAGCCAATAATTAATCAAGCACAAGTAGTACTATGGAGGAAATACCAGTAGTTGATGGAATTCGAGCAACTTCGTTGAGGATCAATGATTGTCCGTCACCATTACCATCCGCTATTACTACTACAACTACTCCTCAAAAATACTTTATAAGCGTACATTTCGTGCAAAAGGTATTTAAATTTTCTTTCCCATATTCTGTATCCAAATTCCTTCACAAAATTGATGTTATGCTCTTGCTAATTAACTTGATTGAACACAAGATTTGAATCCGTGTGTGAGATGAGCGGGTTGAATCAAATTTTGGGTTAGTGATAGAGTATTAACCTTCCAAGCTTGCTCGAATCAAAATGGATCGAGTTATTCAAGATTTTGGATTCATGAACCACTGTCTGATCGTCTATCATGTTGAATTGTGTGATTATATCATCTAAACGCAAAAAAAATATTGTTATTATTGCAGTTGATAGCAGAGCTCGTGGGAACATACATGTTGATATTTGCTGGTTGTGCTGCTATTGTTTTGAATATAAACAAGGACAACGTTGTCACACTACCTGGAATTGCCTCTGTTTGGGGACTTGTTGTCATGGTTTTAATTTACTCTGTTGGTCACGTCTCCGGTGCACATTTTAACCCTGCTGTAACCATTGCATTTGCCACAAGCAAAATGTTTCCATGGAATCAGGTAAAACAGAACGAACGTATTAATATCATCATAGCGTTTATTATTATTATTATTGTTATTGTTACTACTATTGTTGTTGTTGTTGTTAATACTGAATTATATTATTGTGTAGGTTCCGGCCTATATTTTGGTACAAGTCGTGGGATCCATTCTTGCGAGTGGATCCCTTCGATTAATATTTAATGGCAAAGAAGACCAATTTGTAGGAACAGTTCCAGCAGGAACAAATTTGCAAGCTTTGATACTTGAGTTTATAGCCACATTTTATCTCATGTTTGTCATTGCTGGTGTTGCTACTGATGATCGAGCTGTTAGTTTCATTTCACTAGTTTATTTCTCAAAATATTTTTACACTATCAATAGAATTTAACGAATAACGCGTTAAATTAAGTATATCTTATAATTTTGAATTGATGCAGATGAAACATTTATCTGGGGTTGCAATTGGAGCCACTGTTTCACTTGATATATTGTTCTCCGGGTACTTCTTTTTCCATTTCAAGTTCATGTTTTCATTTGTTGTTATTGTTTTGACAAAAATATATGTCTATTTTCAATTAATACAAGAAATTTTTTGTTAATAACACTTGGTCCGGGGTCCCTAAATTATTGGTGAATTCTATTCTTGGTTCTTGTGATTAATTATTTAAAATGTATGTTTTATGACCCTTCGTGTAGAAACTATGATGTATTTAACCAGAAGCGGATTCAAAATTTTGAATCTCTGGGTGCCACATTATTTTGAATAATAACATGTGGCAGAAAACCCAACATAGAGTAAGAAATTACTTAATATTTATTAGCAAATTTTCATACAAAATTTAGACTTGTTATGTTGGTTTAGTTAAAATCTTACTTACAAGAGTTTTAGGGTTCTAATCTATTTATTCACAATTCTTTTTATAATAAATTTGCTAACGATGTCTTGCATGGTTAAAAAAAGTTTAAGAAAATATACCCCACAACAAGGCTCAAACTTAAACCTAAGTTTTAACCACTAACACCACAAGACACATTATTTCTAAGAGTGTCATGTTTAATATTTACATTTTCCTTATAGATATATATATATACAAATATACATATATGGAGTAACAATATAATATAACAAAATACATGAGTAATTAAGTACTGAAATTGGAACATTTAACGCTTATGATAAATTTGTGAATATTCAAAAGCAATGGAATCAAAACCGCACACAATTTAGTTGATTGAAGTTTTTATGTGCTTAGTCAGATATCTGAAGGATGATTTTGTTGAAACACAGACCACTAACAGGGGCATCATTGAACCCAGCAAGGAGTTTGGGACCAGCAATTGTTACAGGCCACTACAAAGGGTTATGGATTTACATTATTGGGCCAACTTTGGGGGCCATTTTTGGTGCTTGGACTTATAATCTTATGAGAATCACAAATAAGTCTTGGTATGAATTTATTAAATCTTCATATATTGTTCAAAATATTAGATTCTGAATCCGTAATTCAAAACGTATTGCGAATTTAGTGCTAAAAATTTTAAAGATCTAACTCATCAAGTTCAAATTCTGGATCGACGAACTCATATGATATGTTAAATTCTAACAAAACCTTTAACTATATGACTTTGATTGTTTATCTTATATGTGTTTGAGGGGTTAACTTCACGTATGCTCACTCAACTTTTGATTTTCTCTTATGAAGGGGTGAAGCTGTGAAAGATAGTTCACATTCACAAAAAGCTATAGAAGTGTCCTCCAAAGACAATGTTATATGCAATTGTGGTGAAGGGTGGTCATGTATTGTCTCCAAGACTGAAGAAGCAGAAGTAGGCAACGTCTTCTTTGAATGTGCTGAAGGTTGCCTTTGTATTGTTGATGAAACAAATACTCTAAATAAGCATGTATATGTATATGAAAAGACTAAAAGAAGAAAGAGTTACAAAATGTATATTTAATTACGAGGTCTTCAAATCATCATTGTAATATTGGCTTATGAAAAAACGTGATTGTATTTGACTATTTTCATTATATCTGTATTTCAGAATGCACTTTTAAACTTTAGTAATTAAGTTTTAAATATGAAGCAGCAAATAGTTGTTGGGGCCATGTACTATATAACATATACTTTATATGACAGGGTTTAGGGTTTAGAAGGGGGGTGGGGTATGGACCAATTGTGTACCTAGTCTTAACACAGAGAGATAACTAATGTACCAACTCTCCTAATTTTCAATAATCATATCCAATACTTATATTAAATGGAAAAATATTCCCAACCAAGTGATTGCTTTCACATGGCCTAGATCTAAAATTACTTTTTAAAAGGCGAAATTAATCGGTGACCCCCTATAGTTGGCACCAACTTTCACTTAGACACCTCAACTAGGCTTTGTTCATTTTAGACACTTCAAGTAAGGCTCCGATGTGTTATTTTGACATTTTTTTGACAATCACCAAAATATATTAAGTGTGTGTAATGCACTCGTCTGACGTGTCAAAAACAACAAATTAAATAAAGACACGTGACATATATATATAAAATAATTATAAAATAATGACTTTTGAATAGAAAAAAATGACCAATAATTTGATGACACGTGACATTTTTTTTATCCAACTAATAATTTTCTTAAAAAATAAAAATTAACAACTATTAACCCCACCCATCACGTCGTCATCTTCTCCAACCCTACCCACCCCAACCCCAACTGCTCCCCTACCCCGCCGTTATCTTCTCCAACCCCACCCACTCTAACCCCTCCCCACCCCACCAAATCTTCTTCTCCTCCAACACCCACCCAACACTATCCATATCATCTAAAGAGGAAAAAATGGAGCTATAATGGCAAACAAAGATATAAATCAAATCGGATCAAAAAATCTAACGAACCTCCATTTTTTTGGCAAGATTAATACAAATCTAAAATTATTTTTTTTGAAATTGTTAAAGAATTCAAACATTAAAGAACCCACAACAAAATTCGAAGTCCAATTAAAAAATAAATGGGTTATTCTCCAATTTCTCAGATTTCTAAGAACAACTTCAACAATACAAGTAGTAATCTTTGAACCCAATCATCAAGTTCTTGGTTTTTTGATGAATCAAGAGGCTTAGTGAATATGTGAACTAGTCTATCAACGATTCTTGAATCGTCTGGAGAGATTGGGGGAGGGAAATTTATGGGTTTTGGGCAAATGGGTGTTGAAAATAATGAAGAAAGATTGTGTTTTGTAAAAGGGATTTGTAAAATAAAACACGCAATGAAGAAGAAGAAGAAATGAAGAAGAAAAAGAAGAAGAAAAAGAAGAAAAAAAAAATTAAGAAAAAAATGTTTTTCACGCGCTTAAAATGGGTGCAGCACACGCAATGTGTCAAGGTAGCACAAAGTGTCAAAATAATACATCGGAGCCTTACTTGAGGTGTCTAAAATGAACAAAACCTAGTTGAGGTGTCTAAGTGAAAGTTGGTGTCAACTTTAGGGGATCACCGATGGATTTCGCCTTTTTAAAATTACGGAAGGAATCACATACATAATTCAAGGTTGGAGCTAGCTAGTGTTTAAGATATACATGCAGTCGAACTTAATAATTTTGATTTAAATTTTAAACTTATTTTTTAAAAATTCATTTAATAATATATATTATTAATTTAGAATGTAATAAATCTGTTTGACAATTAAATTTCAAGTGAAATCCAAATTTTTAGAAAGTTATTTTTATTTTTTTCAGTCCAAATTACTCACAAAAATTTAAAAATTACTCTAATTTTTATATATCATTTTTCACTTTGAAAATAAGAACTACTACTTTTTTCAAATATTTACATTTTTAGCTTAAGTCATCGATGACCACTTAAAATTGTCCGTATATTTCACTTAAACACCTCAATTAGAACTATTACCTATTGAACACCTAAATTGTTCAAAACGAATACCTATTAAACACAAAATGCTGATTTAGCAAAAAAAGTGTTCTTCACTTTCCTAGGACACGTGAAGCAACAAAAAAACTTACACTTTTTCTTCTTCCATCGAAACTTGGCATTATAAATAACTTAAATTTTTTCTAATATTTTTTAAAATAATAATTCTTAATAAAAAAAAGAAAAAGAACCCACACCCACCCTTTCAGTCATCTTCTTCACCTCATTTAGTTTTCATAGATAATTGCATTTTGTCTCCATTTTTTTATGTTTTTTCTTAATTCTATTTCTTTTCAATCTTTATTTTTAAAAAAACTGAATGAATAAATGGAATTTGCAGAAAGAAAGAAGGAAGAAGAAAGAAATTTTTGGACATCGAAATGAAAAAAGTTATCCATGCTCACTCATCTCCATTTCAGCCACCTCCGAACAAATATAAATCATCATTATAATCATCGCAGTCATATTCACTATTTCTTTTAAAATCAGTCAGAAAAAGAAAGTAATAAGAAATTCTTTAAAATTTCTTCATCGATGTAGTAAATGGGTTTTGAATCTTGAATTGAAGAAGTTATTGTTGATATTACCATCATTTTTTCTCATTGTTTATAAATTTTTCTCTTCCGTTTCAAAAGTATCATCTATTGATGGAGGAAGTATTGCATTATCAATCCTTTCTCAAAGTCAAAATCACTTTTCCTATTAAGCAATAATAGATAGAAAATATATTTGAATTATTTATTTATTTTTTAAAACATAAAATTCAGCATTTTAATAATTTTGGAGCCAAGTGGCATATGTCATATTTTAATTGTCATTTTGCCATGTCACTTCAAGTGTATCACACGCTGTTTACCTTTTTTTTTTGCTGGTTATTGAAAAAGGTCTAATAGAAACAAGTTTTAAATTGTTAAAAGTGTTCAATAGATAAAAAGTGTCTAAGTAAAATATGCGGATAATTTTAAGGAGTTGTCGATAACTTAAGCCTACATGTTTTATGGCCAAACACCGTTTTACTAAGTTTAAAAGAAGAAAACAATAATTGCAATGTCCTATTAGTCATCACCACATTTTTCATCCCTCTTTAAATTTAATGGGGGTGGATATATAATAATGTACCGATTATTACGGCTCAAATTTCTAAATATGGTCCCTTAATATTCATATCTAGTAGTACTTATGTGTGTGAGGCCGGCGTTTAGGTTTGATTAAAATTTAAAAGTGAATCCTATACAGTTTAATTAAATCGCTTTCAAAAGATAGAAAGAGGATTCCTCATTTTTATAGGAACTTTTATTAGAAGAAATGATATCTCCAATTATAGCTCATTTGAAATAATGCACACAAGCTAATTCATCCCATTGATGGAAAGAAATCCAATTATAGCTCATTTGAAATAATGCACACAAGCTAATTCATCCCATTGATGGAAAGAAATCCAAATATAGCTCATTTGAAATAATGCACACAAGCTAATTCATCCCATTGATGGAAAATAATATAATATTCATTTACATTATATAACACAAATAGTAAAAGATAACTTTCATCTCGTTTTAAATTTTGTAATAAATATAATAAGCTTATAAATATTTAAAAATATTAAAATAGTGTGTTCAGATAATAAATAAGCTTACAAATGTCTTGGATGGTTGTTATTTTATCATAACCCATTGACATATCTAATGATACTAAATTTATGAAAATATTAACATAATACTAAATATGGAGTAATATAATAAAACTTAAATATTATTTACAAGCAGTTTAATATAATCATTATTAATTGTATTTGGAATTTCCATTATGATAGACTAGTGTTCAGATATATAATAGAAGATAACCTACAAAATATGATTTGAAAATAGGAATTTTGTTTTTTCAAAAGATATATGATAGAGATATTGCAGAAAGCTTTGAGAATCTTTAATCTTATCTAAAGGTCAAGTATTTTTTGTCAATTATTTTTTCCAATTATGTAATGCCCTTTACATATAGTAAAAAATGTAAATGATAATTATAACAAACCATACAGATACATTTTTTATAAGTTAAATTTCGCCATTTCATATGAAAGCTATAGCGGTACTCGATATCTATTAAACAATATCAAGAACAAAGTCATATCATGCCCTCAAGAGAAAATAGTGACGATTGTCATGAATGCTACCATTGAAGACATGTACAAGAAGGCCTTTGCCGTTATCTAATATTTTTTGCATAATTTTAAAAGTATTGTGAGTTTTAGTGCTAAAAACTTTAAAAATTGGATCCATTAATTCAAATTCTAAATCCACCTCCATAAAAGACTAATATGAATACATTAATTATCTGGTTTATTTGCTCAAACATAGGTGCAAGCTAGAAAAATAACACTAAGTTTCTATTTATGAAAAAGATTTTTGAATTGCTAATTTTGTTTTTCTTCTTATCAATTAGTACCACGTTTTCCACCCGTCTTTTGGATGGATATGGGGAAGGTATGGATAAGGGCGGAGCTAGAAGCTCATGTACAATTGAATTCATTAATTTTTGCTTAAATAGGATATTTATATTAAATTTTTTATTAAATATATATAAATATTAAGTTTAGAATTCAGTTAAAATGATCATTATAAAATTCAAAAACACATATATACTAGCTATAGTATAGCTACTATTCAAAACTTATAAAGTTGAAATTCTGGCTCATCTATCATCTAGTCTTTTTAGGCTTTTCGTCATTGATAACGTGGTACAATGATTATGATCTCTTCTCGTTATCTTTATCCCTATAAATAGCCGTGCAGAGTTTGCCATTTTTCTCGTCACAGAAATATTCCTTCTTCTTACAGCATAATGGCAAAGCAATTGGGAGGTATTACCAATGTTCCATGCCCAAACAGCCTCGAGTTTGAAGATCTTGCTTGTTTTGCTATCCAAGATTATAATCACAAACATCCTGACAGTGTAACAAATTTTACTTTGATTTAACAACCATATTGACACCTATTTAGCTTGTTATTAAAAGTTAATTACATGTATAATTATACGTACGATAGATCAATATCTATACATCGTCAGTGCACGAAATTTAAAATGCATTATTATATGTATATATTAACCAGATGTGTTTTTGAAGAATAATCAATTTTGAATTTGTATTTCAGAATGGTCTTTTGGAGTTTGGAAAAGTATTGAATGTGAAGGAACAAATAGTTGATGGAATAATGTACTATATAACACTTGAAGCTACTGAAAATGGAAAGAAGAAAGAATATGAAGCCAAGATTTGGGTGAAGAAATGGGAGGACTTCAAAAAGGTTGTAGAATTTAATCTTGTTGGTGATGATGGCCCAAAGCCTGTGGGAGGCATTATCGACATTTCATGCCAAAACAGCCTTGAATTTCAAGATCTTGCTCGTTTTGCTGTCGATGATTATAATCACAAACATCGTAACAGTGTAACGAATTTTACTTTGATTTAACAACCATATTGACACCTATTTAGCTTGTTATTAAAAGTTATTCCTAGTTATATGTGTTTGTATGTAGATCGTTAGTGTAACTTAAACTCTCTATCGATCACATCACGCGTTTGCTATTAAAATAAGGCTAACTCTTTTTATTACTAAATATTCATGACTTATTAATTGTTTCAGAATTCTGCGTTGGAGTTTGTGAACGTTTTGGGCGTGAAGGAACAAATAGTTGCTGGAATAATGTACTATATTACACTTGAAGCAACTGATGGTGGAAAGAAGAAAAAATATGAAGCCAAGATTTGGGTGAAGGAATGGGAGAAATTCAAGGAAGTTCAACAATTCAAGCAGCTTATTGGTGATGAATGAATCTACTCTTATGTTGGTGAGAAATGAAGTTACTATTATGTTGGTGAGAAATAAATCTAGTTTATTTATCTGGATTGTATTATTTGAATGTTGTGTGGCATGAAGTTAGTATTATGTTTGTGAGAAATAATGACAGATTTATTAATCTGGATGTATTTGTATGTTGTGTTGTAAGCGTATATCAATAAATTTAAAGTTTTTGCGTTTGACGTATATATTTCGTTTTTAATTATGTGTGTGAACTCTCCATCGATCATGATTCCAAGTTCCAACTCATGGCGTGTATTAGTCACATGTCTCATGTTGTACGCATAAATCTGTGTTTTTAACCAGTTTTTAAACGGATTTAAATCTCAAATAAAATTCTCGAACATCTTAGTTGAACCTATATAATCCCAATTAAAACAGTCTTATTCTCCACTTTTTAACCCATTTGTCCTTGCGGAGTCGGTTTAATTCACAATAATAAATGCACGAATATGATGAACACAATAAATTTCATTAACTAAGAATAATAAGAATAAAGCATTACGCTTATAGTAATATTTTACTATATATGTGTCTACATTCGAAATGTTAATGTAGATATAACTAAAATACTATGGTTTATTTTCGTCTAAACATATAAGATATCTAAATTTAACATTTAAATAGGGGAAGGTGTAGTTTATATCACTGTGTTATATGCTAAGTATACCTCCCTAGCTGGCTGACAAGAAAAGCGGGCACCTCCCCCCTACCCAAAACAATTAATTACTGGAAATTGTTTGAAATATCAAGTGGGGCTCATATTTTAAATTTGGGATTGTTTAGATAAGACTTGAATTGATCGGAATTGAAGAAAAAATCAGCTTGTGAGGAAGATGAACTGCTACAATGTATAGAGATTGTATAATTAGTGTATGTAGATGTATATAAACCTCTGGGACATAGTTATACATCATATATACATGCAACTATTTTTGTTGAATTATTTTTGGGTCATTTGTACGATTATGTAAGTAGCGCAATATTATTCATGACTTACTAGTTCCCATGCTTCAAATGCATTGTTACTAAGTGGATTAGTTGATTAATTATTCATGACTTACTAGTTCTTTTATTTGAACAATATATACTTTGTGTATTTCATAATGCTCTTTTGGAGTTTGTAGAGATTTTGAGTGTGAAGGAACA
Organism: Solanum dulcamara; assembly: GCF_947179165.1. NCBI lineage: Eukaryota > Viridiplantae > Streptophyta > Magnoliopsida > Solanales > Solanaceae > Solanum > Solanum dulcamara. The sequence goes on from NC_077244.1 coordinate 73,722,562, forward strand.
AGTAGTTGGTGGAATAATATACTAGTATATAACACTTAAGCAATTGACTATGGAAAGAAGAAAATATATGAGACCACGATTTGGGTGAATGAATGGGAGGACTTCAATGAAGTTCAAGAATTTAAGCTTGTTGGTGATGATTACTCTAACTGTATAATCTTATTGAGCATTAAATCTTTTGGCTATTAAGAAAGGGATCGTCTTTAGTGTGGCATGATAACTGAACGGGAATGGGGAATTTGTACATCATAACAGGAGAAGACAATGAATGTGAAGACAATTACAAATTAAAAGAGTTGATGAATTAGTAAAAAGGGGAAAATGGGACATAGAATTTTTGAATGATATACTGTCACAGGAGCTAGTAGAGTATATCAGTAATAATATTCAACATCCTCGACAAATGATTGAGTCAGATAAGCCAGTATGGATGATGAACAATAAATGAACCTTTTCTGTGAAATCAGCTTAGCAGTATATAAGGCATAAAGAAGGAGAAAACAAAATTTACAAGTGGATCTCGACAAAAGACATCCCTTTTAAAGTGGCATTTACAATGTGGAAGTTATGAAAATTCAAACTACTTGTAGATGACAGATTGAGAAGAAGGGAACTGGAAGGTCCATCTAAGTGTTGGTGTTGTGAAAAACCTACTCAGGAGACATTTGCTCATGTGTTCTTGAGATCTTTTTTAGCTAACAGGATTTGGTCTTATTTTTTTTCTTTTGCAGGTTTTAACATTGAAGGACTGCACTTGAGGGAAGTGATAATGCTATGGTGGGAGACAGATGTTAAAAAAGGAATGAGATCATACTATAGAGCTATCCCTAGCTTTATAATATGGGAACTTTGGAGAAGGAGAAATAGAATGAAGCATGAGGGAAAGAAGACATCAATTCAGAGAGTTATTCATAATATTACTAGCAACATCTTCATGATAATACAAATGAGGAAGCCTAATATGAAATGTCCTAGTCATTGTCCATATATGATTAAAGAATTGGAAGATTACAATCCCCAGATAAAGGTAATAAGAGTATTGAGGGATTTTCCACCAGTAAGCTGGCTAAAATACAATACAAATGGGGCTTCGAGGCAAAATTCAGGTATAAGCTCCTATTCCTTTTTTTGAGGAATGAAAGAAGGGATTTACTGTATGCAGAGGGATCTACTATTGAAAACACCACTAACAGTGTAGCAGAGATGAAGGCGATTCTAGAAGCATGTAAACTGTAACACCTCGGAATTGTTTTTCGCCAAAACTTGATCCATTCATATGCGTGTAGGATCGAACTCGGTGACTCCAAGCCAAGTCTAAAGAGTTTCTATCGATTAAGTTTGCGAATGAGTTTGAATAAGGGTCAACTTAAAACAACCAAAACTTTTGGTATACTAAGATTTATGTGTCTCTTGACCTATCATATTAAAGGTCTGTGAGTCTTTTTTTCAACTCCACCAAGATTGCATTTTGTGAAGTTCTGAGTCAAAAGTTATGATCATTTGACTACAGACTATCACTGCAAGAATTTCAGGCCTGAGGCTCCAGTGGCGCCCGGCGCCACTATAGCGCCCGAAATTGGTCTCTGAAGTTTGGTCCTTGGCGCGATGCGACACTATTGCACTAGCAAGTTTTTGGACTCATTTTGCATATTTGTTTGAAGAAAGAGGCATTATGGACCTTTCTCACCCATTTTATATCTAAAATATCACCCTAACTATCACCATTTCTGCCCCTCACATCAATTTCTAAGGGTTTTCTCTCCAAAAATACCTAAGAATGGTGAGAACAAGATTTGAGAGAAGAAGAACAAGAGCTAGGTGTCAAGCCATTCCTTCAAGTCTTGATTTCCTTCGATTTCCAGGTATGTAAGGCTCCTCATAACATGGATTGAGTTCATCCATGTGCCATACATCTTCTTTAAGTTGAATGTTCATAGGAATTGAAGTTTCTTGATAGATTTACATCTTAATGAGTTTTTACATCTACCAACACGATTTTGTCATGTTGATGTTGGTGAGTTGAGAACTTGATAATTATTTCATGTCTTCATCCCCATGAAACCGAATTGATTTCTATATTATGATATATTTATACTATGATTGGGTCTAAGAGTTAATTGGTATGAGTTATTATACATATTCTTGTTATAAACGTAAATATTTTAAGTATCCTTAATTATTGATTTGGAGTTTTGATGAGTAATGATTTAGCCCCAAAAGATTGGTGGAATGAATGAAGAAATGATTGGATATGATTAAATGTTATCATAAATTGTCTTGAGGTTGAAATTATTGGTTTTTATGTATAATAAAAATAATACTGCTTTCAAAGTAAAATGAGGTATTCTTTTTATATGAGTTTAATGAAATTGTATGTTGAGTTATATGAGAATTCGGTGCAAGATGTTTGATGATGATGTGAATGATGAGGTTTGATGATGATGTTGATGATGATGTTTGATATGAAATGTATTGGAGTGTAATGTGACTACATCATATGTGATTTGCATAATTTGATTTGATTGGAGTCATATGAGTATAAATGATTGTTTGAGAAGAAGTTTTAAATAAATGATTTGTGAACATTATTGCATAAATTATTTATACACTATTTTGAGTTTAAAGAATGATTATTTTCATCTTTGATTTAAAAAGAGTTTAAGCACAAGTTGAGTTTGAGAAGTCTCTAAATTATCATTTTTTAACATGAGTATTTTGAGTATAAAAGAGTTGAGCATTTTTACATAAAAATATCTATTTTGAGTTTGAGTTGAGGAGTTGAAATTATGTTTTAAACACATCTAATATTTTTTTGCATTCATTGAGTTGAGATGGTATCAAATTCAAAAAAAAGAGTTTGATGATTGAAATAAGTTGAATGTGAATGAAGGTCCAATGAGACCAGATTGATTGAGTTTTGAAAAGAGTCCAATGAGACTAAATGAGTTGATTTGAAACTAAGTCCTAAGAGACTAAATGAGTATTTTGAGTATCTTACTCACTTGATAGATATGAGCATATTGAGTCTTGGAAGGAGTATCGAGCACCGAATTGGGTAAGAGTATAGTCCATACTCGAACCAATAACTACATCGCCAAACGTATAAGAGAATTGGACCGTTAAAGTTGGATATTTCCTAAATTACTGTCCTGACATGATAGGACTTGATTGGTTATGGATCCATGATTGTTGATTCGTTCTTACCCTGGCAAGGTATGAATAGACATGACAACAATGCCATCTTGTTGTACTATCACTTGCTCATATGGTGATAGTTGTCGGTTAGAGAAACTCCCAATTGAGTAGATTGTGCTTGATATGATTGGTTTGATTGAGACTGTATCTGATTGAGTTGAATTGTAAAACATTGTTAAATTCTAATTTGTATATCTATTGAATTGAGTCCTTTGACTTTATTATTGAGTTGATTGTACATAATTGGATTGGATTGGATTGGATGTTATGTGATTGGATTATACATGATTGGATTGAATTATATGTGATTGGATTGTAAACGATTGGATAGGATTAAATTGGATTGTACAAGATTGGATTAGATGGTATGTGATCGAATTGTAAATGATTGGATTAAATTAGATTTTACATGATTAGATCGGACTGTATGTGATTGGATTGGATCAGATTGTATATAACTGGATTGGATCGGATTGTATATGATTGGATTGGATTGGATTGGATCGTATACGATTGGATTGGATCGGATTGTATATGGTTAGATTAGATCGGATTATATATGATTAGATTGGATCGCATTGTATGTGATTGAATGAGATTATTAATGATTGGTCTCTGTCTAAACTGTGTTCTTACTTTAGACCTATGACACCTTAATTGAGTATCTGTTATCTTTATGACTTGAGATATTTGAACCGTATTATTTTATTCTGCCATATTATATACTCGTACATTCCATGTACTGACGTCCATTTGGACCTGCATCGTTTTATGATGCAAAGACAGGTTTAAGATATCATTAATCGGTGAACCGTTGAGGATCTGTTCACACTCAGCTTATTGGTGAGTCCTCCCCTACATTCGAAGAATACCACTTAAGTTATTCTTGTGTCGAGTTAGTCTTTTCATTCTGATTTGAGGTAGCCATGAACCTGTCATTAGCACCAATTAGATAGTAGTGATAGAGGCTTCATAGACTAGATAGTGATTGGTCGATTGAGTATTTTAATTCCTTGAATTATTCTTGTCAAACTATTTAACGACATAGATTGGAGTTTGATTTGTTGGCCCATGGCCTTTATTCTTTGAGTTAGATTGTTGATTGAGATTTGCCCACTTAATTACCTCTTTATTTTAAGTCTTCCGTTGATTGATTGAATGAACAAATGTGTGATCAAGTTAAGTGGTTCGTTTGGGAGCAAGAAATGGTTTCTGAGTGCCGACCACGCCTAGGGTACCCTTCTGGGGCGTGATATAAACTTAGCAGGCAGGAACAACAGAATAACATAATCATTCAAATAGAATTTATGCTATTGTACAAGATTCTAGAAGAAAAATCGCATGTCCCTAGAGAATCACAAAGATGGTGACAGAAATCAAAACATCCTTAGAGGACAAACAACATACATTCCAACACATTCATAGTGAAGGAAATCAAGTAGCAGACTACTTGGCAAATACCAAGGTTTCAGCAGTTTGAAAGTAGCAGTAAAAAAGATAATTAACAGTGATAAATTAAAATATCCATATTTGAGAGTAACTACATCAAAGGGATAGATGGAACTGGGAGTTTCAAAGTGTTAGGTATTTTGTTTTTGATTGTTTGTTTATTTCTTTCCTACTCGACTGGCCATGTAGTGGAATGGATTTTGCTAAAGGTGGCCTGAGGCGGTGTAAGGTGGTGTTTATACTTATTACTTCATCAATAAAATACCTAAATTTAACCAAAAAACACTCTAAGTGAATAATTTTTTTTTGATTTTTCATCTGGTGTTCGGAGCCCGTGGAGCCCCGACTAAATCCGAATCGCGCACTGCAGGGCTCATTTGGGTTGACGCTCCCAACGAGATTTTTTCCATACCCGAGGCTCGAACCCATAACCCATGTTGGTAGTTCTAAGTGTATATCACTACTACTATAAAGTTTTTAATTAAGATAAATAAGGGATAGTTACAAAAATATACAATTAACCAACTTATATTGTAAAAATTTAGTCTAAAACTTACATTATAAATATTTAGCCAAAGTCATAATTCGGTATACAACACTATATATCCGGTATTTAATAATATACAAATTTTCATATTTTACTTTTTACAATAATATTTTAAAACTTGACATACACGATTAAACACCCAATATATAATATATATTATATAAAATTATTACAGATATTTATGCACCACATACAATAATATATAATATTATACATTAGTATATAAAAAATGGTCTTCGTCTTGTTCCTTTATCCAATCATCAAATTCATCCAAAAATACTTCAAAAACTACACCAAATCATCCAGATTTCCTATTTAGGCTCCTCGTTATATAATCAATTTTTTGCAAAAATACTCACTCAAAACGAAACTTATTTATAAAAATTTAATTTTAAAATTTTAAAGCTTCGAACTTCAACAATAGATGCATATGACTCCAACAATATCAATAGTACTTCATGATAATTCCAATAACAGGGATAAAATAATGACTTAATATATAAATTTCTTCAAGAGTGAAAGAGAAAATTACTTTTAAACATACCGAAAATAAGAAGAAAAGAGAAAACAGAAGAGGAAAATGAATGAAAAAAGGAATTGAAATAAAAGGTAAAATAATTTTTTTTTAAAACGAAATGGAGTAATAGGCCACTAGCTGAAAAGTAACATTTCTTTTCTTTGCTATTGGGCCAAATTGGCACTGCACTTCCATTTGACAAATGCATTTTCATTCCTTTATTTGTTTGCGGGCTATGAATGTTCTTTAGTATCTTATTATTTGAAGTAACATGATGAGATGCACCCGAATTAACTATCCATTCGCATTTTTCTAACTGAGACATTAAACAAGTCACAATACATGTCATATGGGCCTGATATTCTTCAGAATCAGTGTCATGATGCTTGTACTGATTTTCTGAATCATGGTGAGTATTCCTGTCATGACCTCTTCTGTCGCCATCAACATATTGACCCCTATTGTCAGCCTTACATGCATGTTTCTCTTGAGCAAAATTTGCATTGTTAGCCACTGGAGCATGTACTTCCTTTCTCCATCCTTCATTGTTATTCCTCTTGTGCCCTTCTCTGCATATGTCTTTCCTCCATCCATCACAATAGTTATTGTCCTTCCTGTAACCATCATAAGCTTCTTCCACCTTTCTGTTAGCTTTGTTGTCCTTTTCTAAGGGATATCCAACTAGTTTGTAGTAATCCTTCTTTGTATGATTTCGCATGTGACAATTCTCACAGTATATTGAACTGCCTCCCTTATAGTTATCATTTCTCTTTACTTGCATTGTTATAGGAACAGATTTCTCAATATTCACCTGTTGACTTTCATCCTGCACTATCAGGACATAAGCCTGATTTATAGATAGTGCATTAGACTTCATCAGAATCTGTCTCTTAGCTTGAACATAAGACTCGTTCAAACCAATCAAAAATTGCATTAATCTCTGCTCTTGCAGATATTCAATATAGTCCTTAGACTTTGGAAAACCATAATTCGGAGAAGGAACTATCAAATCAAATTCACTCCACAGCTCTTTCAATCTTGAGAAGTACATTGACACTGGGTTGGTTCCCTGCTTAAGATTTGCAATGAGGAAAAGGTCTGGAATGGCCTATTTTCATGTCTAAATCGGGAGTTTACGGGCTCTGGAAAATTCGTACTTAATTCACCTTATCAAAGCTTTCTTTCAGATCCTCCCAAACTAAATATGAATCTGACGCATACACAATGCCACTCAATAGGTTCTCTGACACTGTATTCATGATCCACGAGAGTATGATCGCATTCACTATCTTCCATTATTCGTGAAGCGATTCGTCGAATGATTCCTTCGTGTATGTTTAAGTTATGAACCCGGGCTTTCTCTTAGCCAGAAGTGAGATCCTCATAGCTCAACTCTATACTCCATAGTTCTCAGATCCGGTGAGTTTCACCGGTGCTAGAACACATCCCGATGTGTCTGATGGGTGCACATACAAGGGATGACCATATTCTATGACTATTCTTTCATTTTGTGAAAGAGCTCTCATTTTTCTGCAATTTCTTCTCCGATGTTCTTCCGTTTTGAGCTCCTATGGCTTCTTCGATGAACCTTGACTTCTTTGACGAGCTTCAGTTCTTCAATCAGCGACCTACTCTGATAGCATGTTCAAATGGAACTGAAGAAGAAGATGAAGAAGATGAAGGAGACGATTGAGATTAATTTGGGGCTCTCACTGTATTCCCAAAAGAGTAAAGTGAAGTTCAGTATCAAAAATATCCTATTTACCTCGTTCGGAAGGATCCCATTATTCAATTATCTTACTTATACTAATCAGCTGAGTTAACTTAATTAGTGTGGGGTCTACTATACTAACAACCACTAATAACCAACTAATAACCAATTAACTAATTACACTAACATGTGCACATCTAATTGCACCATGTGCCAATACATGAAAATCAAATCCACTCATTGAATTAAAGATTCCTCAAGAAATTTTTTGACTCTTTCCAAATATGTATTCTTTGCTAAGGCAAATTAAATAATCATGATCACCACTCCCTTCTTGTAATAACCCCTAAAACGTTGTATGTCGGTATTTTAATTCTCGATGAAAATAATACAGTCTTTATATTTTGGGCATAACTTTTCATAAGTTGGTCCAAATTAGGTGATTCAAATTTCTGGGTAACCGCAACATCATTATCTACAACTTTCATGATAACATATCTTAAGATTCGGAGTATAAGTAGATCAAATAAATTAATCTTTACAATATATAGTGTTGTGACAAAATTGAGTGTTTATAGAAGAAAATTCATATCTCATTGTAATTTGCTCCAAATTAGTTGATTCTTAAACGACATGAAACTAGACTTCTATACCTACAATTCTTATGAAGATACCAAATCCTAATAAAGAGTTTATCTTATTCAAACGCAGCTCCAAAAAAGAGTATTCTGTCAAAGATAACTCATTTCACCTACCATGGAAAGATCTAGATATATTTGACATCACTCATGACATCAATATTCTTCCATTTTACATCACCCATGACATCAATATATTTCATTAAATTTTAAGATTTTTCTTTATAATTATTTTATTTATTTATAGGTCCCTCTTTCCCACTTATAAATACCCACCTTATTTCCTCATTTTATTCATCAAGCCTTCTTAAGCAACTCTTCTCTCTATATACTTCTTCTCAAAAATAGTTTTAGTTTTAGTAGTATAAAAATACTACTCCGGTGATTCTTATACTTCGGGTAGTACACAAAACGCTCCGGCGAAAAGAAAAGGCTAGGGGTCCAAGAGTGTTCCAATTCGGAGTAAAGCTTCGGATTTAAGGTATGTAAGGCTTTCATAGCATTGGATTGAGTTCGTCCATGCGCCCAATATTTAAATTCATTATAATTGAGTTATAGTTGAGTTTTGTCCAAATCTTGAATTCTAAATGAATTAATTCTTCTTCTATTGAGTTTGATATATTTATGCATTAATATTATTATTATTGTTATCTCTCATATTATTGGAACTATTGTTCATGGCTACTTTCCCATGAATCCTAATTGATTTGATGTTCATGAATATTTTTACACATGTGTTTGAGTAAAGATGTTGGCTTTTTATTATTTTCATTGATAAAAAGAAAGTTATATGAATTAATACTATATATGTATTTTATTGAGTTTTGAAAGAGCAAAAGAGTTGAGTTTGAATGAATTTGAGCAAATTATATTTTGAGCAAGATGTTTTGATGAGATGTAAATGATGTTTTTGAAAGTATAATGATTGATGAACATGAAATGAGATGCGTTTGATGATTTAAAGTCCAATGAGACTAGATGATGAGTTTAATATGAGCACATATTTTGGGAGTAGTATTGAGCACCGAGTTGGGTAAGAGTTTAATTTACTCAAACCCTAGAACTACGTAGCCAGCGTAGGACGGAGGCTATGCCTCTTAAGTCCCAAAAAGACGACTTTGATGAGTGGATCCAAAATGGTGATGTTCTTTACCCTGGCAAAGTATTGGATGGATATGGCAATGACATCGATTCGTTGTATCATTGCAAGCTCATAAGTGATGGTTGTCGGTTAGAGAAACTCTCAACTGAGTAAGCATTTCTTATTATTATTTTAAATTTGCATTACATATAAATGTTGAGATGATGTTGAGTTCTAAGTTGAGTTTTCCTGAGAGAAATTTCGTGATATATGTCCTGACCTTTCTGCCATTTTACATACTCGTACATTCCACGTACTAACGTCATTCGACCTGCATCGTTTTATGATGCAGATACAGGTGTTAGAGATCCTTAACAGGCGCATTGTTGAAAATCATTTCTTTTCGGCTATTTGGTGAGTCATTCTTGTATTCGGAGAAACTCCTTACCCTTTTATTATTGTTAAGTGTGATGTTTCTTTTGAGGTAGCCATGGACATGTCATTGGCACCATCTGATAGTGTTAGAGGCTTCATAGACAGAGTTTAATGATGAAATTAGAGTAGTTCTTCTTTGAAACTACTTCTTCTAAAAATTTTCTTCTTTCATTTGATACTGTTGATGGAGAGCCCACATAAGTATTCTTATTAAGTCTTACGCTGATTAACGAATAACTGATGAGACCAAGTGGTTCTCTCAGAGGCTAGAGCTGGTTTTTGAGTTTCGGCCACGCCTAGGGTACCCTCTTGGGGCGTGACACTTCTTTCCTGCATGGATAGCATAAAACATCCAAAATAATGTGATAGAAATAATTTCACTTGAGTCGATCTGGTGATCTCAATAGATAGTTTCATTATCGGGACTAAATTTTATTTTCTTTACCTTCTTATTTGACACATCAGACTCTATATTATTCATATTATCATCGAAGATGTGTAAACGTGGTTTCCCTCGAGTTATGAATTTTTCATCATTTACCAGAATATAACGACAAATTTAACCAAGATCACAAAATTTCTTGAACCCAAAAAATAAACAAATAAAGAAATAAACATTATCCATTACCCATTACCTTAAGATTACCTGTTACCTGAAATTCCATGTTCCTACTTCCTTGCTTAATAGTTGTAGTCTTTCCTTTTCATATTATCAAAATACATCTCTTTAATTTTTAATGAAAAAGCAGAAAATTGAAAAAGAGTGGAAAATTTGAAGTATAATTACTCGGTAGGATATTAGAGGTACAAAATATAAATTGCAATTAAAAGTTCAAAAAGTGGCAGTACAATTGGTTGTTTCTGCTTTTGTTGTGATAATACAATTACAACTGCTGCAGATATGATATTGAACGTGATTTTTAATTTTATTTTTATTAAATAACTGTCAAAACACAATAAAAATCTTTAGACAAATTTAAATTTCTTTTATATAGAGATAGATGTATACATGGGCAATGGGGGTAGAACATGCAACTCTGCAAGTAGTTATTTTGGTGTCTATTTTAGCTTTTGTCTTTTTCACTATTTATGTTTTGTTTTGTTTTTTCTTTAAAAAATAAAATACTAATGAAATATTAACTAACTATAAAATACAGAAAATTTAAAAGCTAGATCAAAATAAAAATATAATTAGAAAAAAATAAAATTATTGGTTTATTCATTAAAACATAAACATAAAAGAAAACACATTGTTGTTTTCCATTTTTTCGTTTCCTAATAATTATGTAGAAGAAAATATGTAAATCATGATTTTTGCTATTTCAGGGAAATTGATTCCAAAAGTAACTGTACGTTTTTGCTTGTTTTGTTAATAAATAAAATTAAAATTGAAAAATAAGAGTTATATTAACTGTAGGTAACTTCCCAACTTACAATAAAAAATATATTTATTTGAGTTTTTAAAATTCATGTTAAAAATTACTAACTAATTATTAACTAAGTAATTAATTTTTGTTCTAAAACTAATACATGTCTTGATCCTATACCGCGACTTGACAGGATCTTAAGTTAGACTATCTTTCTTTTACTTATATATAGTTGCTAATTAATAAATTGGTCCTGCCAAAAATCTTAGCTTTTCTTTGATTGTTTGTCTGTATTTTGATGGCATGTGATCCATATGTAAGTTATACAAAATGTGTCGAATCAAAGTGAGTTTCGATGATATTGTAAATATAACGTAGGAAAAGGTAAACTACAAACACCAAATATTTATGAGTGGCCTAGCTTGTTACTGTACAGCTGGAGGATAAATTTCCCCATCAACATTTAATTTCATTTCCAGCCTATGGACCATTATTGTGAAGTGACTTCAACCCCCTTTCATGCACTCCAAGGCAAAAATCAACACATAACAAGACATAATTGGTGGTTTGGTCGTGTAAAATCAGTGTATACTACAAGATTAGGTTGCCTTTTTTTTTTTAGCAATGACACATATCGTAAGAAAACAAGAATGGGGAAATAATTGTAACCAGAAACTTATAGGTCATTTCGACTTTACTATTATAATAATTTACTCGACATGTGGACAACTTTAAGAGGTTGTCGATGACTTTAAATCTACATATTTTATGGCCAAACACCCTTTTACTATGTTTAAAAGAAGAAAACAATAATTGCAATTTCTTATTAGTCATCACCACATTTTTCATCCCTCTTTAATTTTAGGGGCGGGTGGATAGATAATAATGTACCGATTATTACGGCTCAAATTTCTAAATACGGTCCCTTAATATTCATACCTAGTAGTACTTATGTGTGTGAGGCCGGCGTTTAGGTTTGATTAAAATTTAAAAATGAATCCTATACATTTTAATTAAATCACTTTCAAAAGATAGAGAGAGAATTCCTCATTTTTATAGGAACTTTTATTAGAATAAATGATATCTCCAAATATAGCTCATTTGAAATAATGCACACAAGCTAACTCATCCCATTGATGGAAAATAATATAATATTCATTTACATTATATAACACAAATAGTAAAAGATAACTTTCATCTCGTTTTAAATTTTGTAATAAATATAATAAGCTTATAAATATTTAAAAATATTAAAATAGTGTGTTCAGATAATAAATAAGCTTACAAATGTCTTGGATGGTTGTTATTTTATCATAACCCATTGACATATCTAATGATACTAAATTTATGAAAATATTAAAATAATACTAAATATGGAGTAATATAATAAAACTTAAATATTATTTACAAGCAGTTTAATATAATCATTATTAATTGTATTTGGAATTTCCATTATGATAGACTAGTGTTCAGATATATAATAGAAGATAACCTACAAAATATGATTTGAAAATAGGAATTTTGTTTTTTCAAAAGATATATGATAGAGATATTACAGAAAGCTTTGAGAATCTTTAATCTTATCTAAAGTTCAATTATTTTTTGTCAATTTTTTTTTCCAACTATGTAATGCCCTTTACATATAGTAAAAAATGTAAATGATAATTATAACAAATCATACAGATACAGTTTTTATAAGTTAAATTTCTCCACTTCATATGAAAGCTATAGCAGTACTCGACATCTATTAAACAATATCAAGAACAAAGTCATATCATGCCCTCAGGAGAAAATAGTGATGATTGTCATGAATGCTACCATTGAGGACATGTACAAGAATGCCTTTGCCGTTATCTAATATTTTTTGCATAATTTCAAAAGTATTGTGAGTTTTAGTGCTAAACACTTTTAATATTGGATCCATTAAATTCAAATTCTAAATCCACCTCCATAAAAGACTAATATGAATACATTAATTATCTCGTTTATTTGCTCAAACATAGGTGCAAGCTAGAAAAATAACACTAAGTTTCTATTTATGAAAAAGATTTTTGAATTGCTAATTTTGTTTTACTTCTTATCAATTACTACCACGTTTATCACCCGTCTTTTGGATGGATAAGGGGAAGGTATGGACAAAGATTTTTGAATTGCTAATTTTGTTTTACTTCTTATCAATTAGCACCACGTTTTTCTCCCGTCTTTTGGATGGATACGGGGAAGGTATGAACAAGGGCGGAGCTAGAAGCTCGGTTGAATTCATTAATTTTTGCTTAAATAATATATTTATATTAAATTTTTTATTAAATATGTATAAATATTAAGTATAAAATCCAGTTAAAATGATTATTATAAAATTCAAAAACACATATATACTAGCTATAGTATAGCTACTATTCAAAACTTATAAAGTTAAAATTCTGGCTCGATCTATCATCTAGTCTTTTTAGGCTTTTTGTCATTGATAACGTGGTACAATGAATATGATCTCTTCTCGTTATCTTTATCCCTATAAATAGCAGTGCAGAGTTTGCCATTTTTCTCATCACAGAAATATTGCTTCTTCTTACAGCATAATGGCAAAGCAACCGGGAGGCATTATCGATGTTCCATGCCCAAACAGCCTTGAATTCCAAGATCTTGCTCGTTTTGCTGTCGATGATTATAATCACAAACATCCTGACAGTGTAACGAATTTTACTTTGATTTAACAACCATATTGACACCTATTTAGCTTGTTATTAAAAGTTAATTACATGTATAATTATACGTATGATAGATCAATATCTATACATCGTCAGTGTACGAAATTTAAAATGCATTATTATATGTATATATTAACCAGATGTGTTTTTGAAGAATAATCAGTTTTGAATTTGTATTTCAGAATGGTCTTTTGGAGTTTGGAAAAGTATTGAATGTGCAGCAACAAGTAGTTGACGGGTACATGTACTATATAACACTTGAAGCTACTAAAAATGGAAAGAAGAAAGAATATGAAGCCAAGATTTGGGTGAAGAAATGGGAGGACTTCAAAAAGGTTGTAGAATTTAATCTTGTTGGTGATGATGGCCCAAAGCCTGCGGGAGGCATTATTGACCTTTCATGCGAAAATAACCTCGAATTCCAAGATCTTGCTCGTTTTGCTGTTCATGAATATAATAAAAACAAGGTTATAATGACTTACTTCTTTCTCTCTATAACGTTTTTTCGTTAATTTCACATTAATTTCAAGTTATATGTGTTTGTATGTAGATCGTTAGTGCACATAACTTAAACTCTCTATCGATCACATCACGCGTTTGCTATTAAAATAAGGTTAACTCTTTTTATTACTAAATATTCATGACTTATTAATTGTTTCAGAATTCAGCATTGGAGTTTGTGAACGTTTTGGGCGTGAAGGAACAAATAGTTGCTGGAATAATGTACTATATAACACTTGAAGCAACTGATGGTGGAAAGAAGAAAAAATATGAAGCCAAGATTTGGGTGAAGAAATGGGAGGACTTCAAAAAAGTTGTAGAATTTAATCTTGCTGGTGATGATGGCCCAAAGCCCGGAGGCATTATCGACGTTCCATGCCCAAATAACCTCGAATTCCAAGATCTTGCTCGTTTTGCTGTCAATGATTATAATAAAAAAAAGGTTATAATGACTTACTTCTTTCTCTCTATAACGTTTTTTTCGTTAATTTCATATTAATTCCAAGTTATATGTGTTTGTATGTAGATCATTAGTGCACAGAATTTAAACTCTCTATCGATCACATCACGAGTTTCCTACTAAAATAAGGCTAACTCTTTTTATTACTAAATATTCACGACTTATTAATTGTTTCAGAATTCTGCATTGGAGTTTGTGAATGTTTTGGGCGTGAAGGAACAAATAGTTGCTGGAATAATGTACTATATAACACTTGAAGCAACTGATGGTGGAAAGAAGAAAACATATGAAGCCAAGATTTTGGTGAAGGAATGGGAGAAATTCAAGGAAGTTCAACAATTCAAGCAGCTTCTTGGTGATGAATGAATCTACTCTTATGTTGGTGAGAAATGAAGTTACTATTATGTTGGTGAGAAATAAATCTAGTTTATTTATCTGGATTGTATTATTTGAATGTTGTGTGGCATGAAGTTAGTATTATGTTTGTGAGAAATAATGACAGATTTATTAATCTGGATGTATTTGTATGTTGTGTTGTAAGCGTTTATCAATAAATTTAAAGTTTTTACGTTTGACGTATATATTTCATATTTAATTATGTGTGTGAACTCTCCATCGATCATGATTCCAAGTTCCAACTCATGGCGTGTATTAGTCACATGTCTCATGTTGTACGCATAAATCTGTGTTTTTAACCAGTTTTTAAACGGATTTAAATCTCAAATAAAACTCTCGAACATCTTAGTTGAACCTATATAATCCCAATTGAAATAGTCTTATTCTCCACTTTTTAGCCCATATATCTTTGCGGAGTCAGCTTAATTCACAACAATAAATGCACTAATATGATGAACAGAATAAATTTCATTAACCAAGAATAATAAGAATAAAGCATTACGCTTATAGTAATATTTTACTATATATGTGTCTACATTAGAAATGTTAATGTAGATATAACTAAAATGCTATGGTTTATTTTCGTATAAGCATATAAGATATCTAAATTTAACATTTAAATGGGGGAAGGTGTAGTTTATATCACTGTGTTATATGCTAAGTGTACCTCCCTAGCTGGCTGACAAGAAAAGTGGGCACCTCCCCCTACCCAAAACAATTAATTACTGGAAATTGTTTGAAATGTCTGTTTTAAGCTCATTAATAACATTTGCAGTACTGCTATTTTGTTTTATTGTATTAGTCAAGAAAATAGTTCTCTATCTATTGAATGGTTAGCTCAAATTTTAAATTTCGACCCGATTGTAGATATGAATTATTTTGAGTGAATAATATATCAAAAAATTCGAAATATTAAGTGGAGCTCATATTTTAAATTTGGGATTGTTTAAATAAGACTTGAATAGGTCGGGATTGAAGAAAAAAACAGCTTGTGAGGAAGATGAGCTACTACAAAATGTATAGATATTGTATAATTAGTGTATATAAATGTATATAAACCTCTAGGACATAGTTATACATCATATATACATGCAGCTATTTTTGTTGAATTTTTTTTTTGGGTGATTTGTACGATTATGTAAGAAGCGCAATATTATTCATGACTTACTAGTTCCCATGCTTCAAATGCATTGTTACTAAGTGGATTAGTTGATTAATTATTCATGACTTACTAGTTCTTTTATTTGAACAATATATACTCTGTGTATTTCATAATGCTCTTTTGGAGTTTGTAGAGATTTTGAATGTGAAGGAACAAGTAGTTGGTGGAATAATATACTAGTATATAACACTTAGCAATTGATGATGGAAAGAAGAAAATATATGAGACCAAGATTTGGGTGAATGAATGGGAGGACTTCAATGAAGTTCAAGAATTCAAGCTTGTTGGTGATGATTACTCTAAGTATATAATCTTATTGAGCATCAAATCTTTTGGCTACTAAAAAAGGGATCGGCATTAGTAATTGGTCATATATGATTAAAGAATTAGAAGGTTACAGTCCCAAGATGAAGGTAACAAGAGTATTAAGGGATTTCCCACCAGTAAGCTAACTAAAATACAATACAAATGGGGCTTCGAGGGAAACTTCAGGTATAAGCTCCTATGCCTTCTTTTGAGGAATGAAAGAGGGGATTTACTTAGTGCAAGGGGAGCTACTATTGAAAACACCACTAACATTGTAGCAGAGACGAAGACGATTCTAGAAGCATGTAAACATAGCAGATAGTAACAACAGAATAACATAATCATTCAAATAGACTTTATGCTATTGTACAAAATTCTAGAAGGAAAATCGCATGTCCCTAGAGAATCACAAAGATGGTGACAGAAATCAAAACATCCTTATAGGACAAACAACATACATTCCAGCATATTCATAGTGAAGGAAATCAAATAGCAGACTACTTGACAAATATTGCAATCGATAAAGGAGGGTGCAATCACCGAGATTTCAGCAGTTTGGAAGTAGCAGTAAGAAATATCATTAACACTGATAAATTGAAATATCCTTATTTGAGAGTAACTCCAACAAAGGGATAGATGGGACTGAGAGGTTCAAAGTGTTAGGTGTTTTGTTTTTGATTATTTGTTTATTTATTTCCTACTCGACTGGCCATGTAGGGAATAAGTTTTGCTCGAGGTGGCCCGAGGTGGTGTAATGTGGTATTTATACTCATTACTTTATCAATAAAATACCTAAATTTAACAAAAAAAAACTCTAAGTGTATAATTTTTTTTGATTTTCCATCCGGTGTTCGGAGCCCGTGGAGCCTTGACTAAATTCGAATCGCGCACTGCAAGGCTCATTCGGAAGTGGCGCTCCCAACAGAATTTTTTCCATACCCGAGGCTCAAACCCATAACCCATGGTGGTAGTTCTAAGTGTATATCACTACTACTATAAAGTTTTTAATTAAGATAAATAAGGGATAGTTACAAAAATATACAATTAGCCAACTTATATTGTAAACATTTAGTCCGAAACTTACATTATAAATATTTAGCCAAAGTCATAATTCGGTATACAACATTATATATCCGGTATTTAATAATATACAAATTTTTCATATTTTACTTTTTACAAAAATATTTTAAAACTTGATATACACTATTAAACACCAAGTGAAAGTGAAAATTACTTCTAAACATACCTAGAATAAGAAGAAAAGAGAAAACAGAAGAGGAAGATGAATGAAAAAAGGAATTGAAATAAAAGGTAAAATATTTTTAAAAAAAAAAACTAAATGGAGTAATGGGCCACTAGCTGAAAAGTAACATTTCTTTCCTTTGCTATTGGGCCAAATTGGTAGAAACTTAAAAGGGAAACTTACGTAAATATACAATATTAAGAAAATATTTATCATTTATAGCAATAAAAAAATAATTTTACTGAACACTTATAATACATTTATAATACAGTTTTAATACATATTGCAGAGAACTATTTATAAAACATATATAATACAAGTTTTATAGATGGATAATACATTTATTACATATTTTAATAGACTTATAATACATTATGTTAGTTTCTTACTACACATACATAATATATATTTTAAAACACTTATAATACATTTATATTGTATGCATAATTCACTTTTAATACAAGTGTAGATTTATCATAATATTGCTATATATTGCTATAAATGGTAATAAATAAAAAATATCGCTAAAATCAGTAATTAATTTTTAAAAAGCACTCAATCAAGTAATTTTCCCAACTTAAAACATGGGCTAAATTTATTAGCATTAGACAGAAAATCAAGATACATAAGAGTGTAATTTTCTCTAAATAAATGGGAAAATTTCATTAAAATACAAACTAAACTTACATTGAATAGCCCAAATTTAACATTATAATTTTTTAGCCCAAAACATAATTTGGTATACAATAATATATATTTGCTATATATAAAACTTTCATATATTTTTTATAAAATATTTAAGAACTTGATATACAATATTATACTTCTAATATACAATACAACAACAATAACCCAGTGAAATCCCACAACGTGGGGTCTAGAGAGGGTAAAGTGTACGCAGACCTTACTCCTACAATATCATACAAAATTACAAGAGATATTTATACACCATATACAACAATATACAATTTTATACTCTAATATACAAATCACATTTTGTCAAACTTCGTCGACTGATTCTCTCAAACGACAAGATGGTATCTTTTGAAAATTTGCGGAGAGGTAGATCTAGTGACAACATGTTATTCTGAATAGGTGAGATGTCATGAATCACGACAACATTTGATTGAAAAAAACAATTTCAAAATTCTTGGGACTTCGCTCTTGAGATTTTGCTACATTAATCGCATCTTTAATTTGTAATTTTTCAAAGTTGTTGATGAAATTTTGAGACAGTTCTTATTGAGTTGGATTCGTTTCATAAAGATATAATACTTGAATCTGAGTTTGGATTTTTCGAGGTTGAGAGGAGGTTGTAGCCACATAGCAGTTCTCTAGAATTTGTAAGTTCCTCTTTTGAGTCAATTCAGATAAGTATTGATAACTTAGACTAAATTATGTAAAATAACCTTGTGGATTGCATTAAAGTATAATCATCTAGCAAATAAAATGGTACTTAGTTTACCATGTCCCTGTTTATGTATGTGATATTGAGTTGTATAGAATGTGTCTCTTACATTAGACTAGTATAAGTATCCGCACGATGCGCGGATTGTATACATTTATTTATATATAATGAGGTGTAAAACTAAATAATATGTTTTTCATCTTTAACGGTTATTTTTATAGTACTTTTAAAATGAAGAAATATTTGAAAAGCAGCGACTCACGGATTGTATATTGTTATTCATATTTCATGGGGCGTATAATTGAATAAGATGCAACTCAACTTTAACTATTATTGTATACGTACTTTCAAAAAACAGGAAATATTTTTAAAGCAATATTGTTAGTTGACTTGATTTGGATGGAAATTTGATAGCAAAAAATATTTAATCATTTAGACACAAAGTTTGAGTATTATAGGATATTATTGGTAACGATATGTAAACGTATAGTACCTTCATCATTAACATCAGAACATCACTTCCTTTTTTATAAAAAATAATTTCATTTTTGGCCTATAATGTAATAGGGATTATTAAAGTTTTATCGACGTTTGACCATAAAAAATTTCAAATCTTTTTTCGCTTGAACTCCAAAAAATAGGTTTGGCCATAAAATTTCGGAATTTAACTTCAAATTGAATTTCAGAAATTTCATTGATTTGAAAAACAACAAAGATATGTTTTAATTTTTTTATCACTCTAAGCTTACTCACAAAAAGTCAAAAATATTTTTAATTTGTTACTCATGGCTAAACACAATTCATTACTCCTTACTCTGATATTATTATCTGTCCATATTTAGACACCACATATGTAAAAAATATGAACTGTAGCTACCTTCTCAGATAATATATGATAGCTATAGTAATTAATTTAGGTAATAAAAAGCTAGTCAAAACTCATCCATAATCAAGAAGAGTTCCACTAAAATTTATCATGCCGCTTCAAATCTTTGAAATGAAATATCAGTTGGAAATATATTTGCTTTTAAACGGCATTGGCATGTAATGTGATGATAGGAATGAATTTTTTTATTTTTTTTTAATGGAGTTGTTAAAGTCTTAACCATATGATTTATGAATTTATCTTTACCTCTTATTTTTTTCGTAGCTAAAAGCATCAGAAGGCAAGTCTCTAGTTAGCCTACAACTCTTTTTCATTTGTTTCTTGGAAGCACTATTAAGTAGTGTAATAGAAAACATAATTAGTTGCATGAAGACAATATCTTTGAAGTAGCTCCAGATATTATGGATGGATATCCATATTTATATCCGTTGGGTAAGCTATTTTTTATCCATGTTAAAAATGTATGAGTAAGATATTTATTTTATCTATTTTTATTGAACTCATTTTCGATCGATCCATATCTGACTCGACCCACTTATTTGCACCTTATAATTGCTTCAAATTACAACAACTTGTCTTTCAATAAATATTTAGCCTCTGTGAGCTTTATTTGAACTTTTTCCTCCCTCGTAGCCTAAGTCATATGAATAATTTCCTCTCTTTGTCCATTTTTTCCTCAACCGATTGATCTATAATTTATTCGATGATATATGATTGACAAGTTCTTCACACACTTGCTCCAATGCTTCTCTCCCCTTTTCCTCTTTAGAGAGTTATCTGGCAATCTTCTTGTTCATCGATTCAAAATTTTTACGTGTCTTGCGCTTGTTTTCTACCTTGGCCTTCAATACAACGACTTGAGCCGTTTTGAACTTATAATCCATAAAGGTGAGATCCCAAAAGGATGCTGCAATTTTGCATAGTAGAAATAAGGATATTGAGTCGCTGAATATGTTTAAGCATCCATGAGCTTTTCGTGTTGGCTTGAATTTATCCTGATTGCAGAAAGTAACACAGGACATAATGCACAATGAGAAGACATTAAAAGAATTATGATATTCTAGCTACTAAACAAAAAGGTTGGAGAACTGCAACCTCCTACCTTTGGACAACTCTTCTGAATGTGGTGCATTATTTCCACTTGATCAGGAAAGGATTTAGATATACCAATTTTACACAAATAATCAATTAGAATAGAAAAAGAATAGAGACAGAGGATGATTGCTAAATTTTTCTCTTGTAGTACAACTTTGATATTGATAAAAATAAGTAGTTAGTAACATATAAATCTTAGCAAATCTCGACACTTGACAAAGATGTCTTCCCTAACGTTCAATGTTCAAACAAAGAATGATCATTGTTATAGTAGTAGCCAAATTCTTAATTAAGCATTAGAATCAAATAACTTGCAAGTTATCATTAACTTTTACAACAGTTGATTCATTCTTCGATATACTTTTCTTGGCAGAATTATTTGCAGGAGATCATGTCCTACAAAAAGAATACCCGACCAAAAAAATTAAAGATATGAAAATGTTTGGGGGAGGAAGCACCACAACTAAAGTTTGATATGATGAAAATAATGAAAATAAATTGGACACGAGAATTTTACGTGGAAACCCCTCTAAATGATAGAAGGGAAAAACCACGGGGTAGAAGGATCTCACTATTTTAATATGGAGTACACAGCTCTCAAATACAAGGAGAAAACAACAATTAACACTTCTCTCTTGTAAAAGGAACAACTACTAAAGAGGACACTCAAGACTAAAATATTTATCTTGATGTATAACTCTCTCTGTATTCTTACTCTCTCTTTCTGGGATGGGATAAATGAGGGCAAGAGGTCTTCTATTTATAGGAAACTAGAAACGCGTAAAATCCGCGTATTGAACCTCCCCTTTTGACTACGCGTTCAAAACGCATTTTGTTCTTTTTTTTACTACGCGTTCAAAACGCGTTTTGTTCCTTTTCGACTACGCGTTCAAAACGTGTTTTGTTGACTACGCGTTCAAAACGCGTTTTGACTATCTTGCAGAAAATACATAAAAATGTTCAAGAATTCTATTTGTTGATGTTGATACACTAGGTCACCCAAGAACTTCATCTGTCCTACATAAAGAATACGTGATCAAAAAAATTGAAGAAAACAATAGTCATAAAAATCAAATCCACTCACCAAATTAAAGATTCCTCAAGAAATTTTTTGACTCTTTCAAAATATGTTTTCTTTGCTAAGGCAAATTAAATAATCCTGATCACCGCTCCCTTCTTTCCTGCATGGATAGCATAAAACATCCAAAATAATGTGATAGAAATAATTTCACTTGAGTCGATCTGGTGAACTCAATAGATAGTTTCATTATCGGTACTAATTCTTTACCTTCTTATTTGACACATCAGACTCTATATTATTCATATTATCATCGAAGATGTGTAAACATGATTGTCCTCGAGTTGCGGATTTTTTTATCATTTACCAGAATATAACGACAAATTTAACCAAGATCACAAAATTTCTTGAACCCAAAAATAAACAATTAAAGAAATAAACATTATCCATTATCCATTATCCATTACCTTAAGATTACCTGTTACCTGAAATTCCATGTTCCTACTTCCTTGCATAATACTTGTGGTCTTTTCTTTTCATATTATCAAAATACATCTCTTTAATTTTTCAACCATCAATGAAAAAGCAGAAAATTGAAAAAGAGTGGAAAATTTGAAGTATAATTACTCGGTAGGATATTAGAAGTACAAAATATAAATTGCAGTTAAAAATTCAAAAAGTGGCAGTACAATTGGTGGTTTCTGCTTTTGTTGTGATAATACAATTACAACTGCTGCAGATATGATATTAAACGTGATTTTTAATTTTATTTTTATTAAATAACTGTCAAAACACAATAAAAATCTTTAGACAAATTTAAATTTCTTTTATATAGAGATAGATGTATACATGGGCAATGGGGGTAGAACATGCAACTCTGCAAGTAGTTATTTTGGTGTCTATTTTAGCTTTTGTCTTTTTCACTATTTATGTTTTGTTTTGTTTTTTCTTTAAAAAATAAAATACTAATGAAATATTAACTAACTATAAAATACAGAAAAATTAAAAGCTAGATCAAAATAAAAATATAATTAGAAAAAAATAAAATTATTGGTTTATTCATTAAAACATAAACATAAAAGAAAACACATTGTTATTTTCCTTTTTTTTGTTTCCTAATAATTATGTAGAAGAAAATATGTAAATCATGATTTTTGCTATTTCAGGGAAATTGATTCCAAAAGTAACTGTACGTTTTTGCTTATTTTTTTAATAAATAAAATTAAAATTGAAAAATAAGAGTTATATTAACTGTAGGTAACTTCCCAACGTACAATAAAAAATATATTTATTTGAGTTTTTAAAATTCATGTTAAAAATTACTAACTAATTATTAACTAACTAACTAATTTTTGTTCTAAAACTAATACATATACAACCACTTGACAGGATCCTAAGTTAGACTATCTTCCTTTTACTTATATATAGTTGCTAATTAATATATTGGTCCTGCCAAGAATCTTGGCTTTTCTTTGATTGTTTGTCTGCATTTTGATGGTATGTGATCCATATGCAAGTTATCCAAAATGTGTAGAATCAAAGTGAGTTTCGATGATATTGTAAATGTAACGTTGGAAAAGGTAAACTACAAATACCAAATATTTATGAGTGGCCTAGCTGGTTACTTGTACAGCTAGAGGATAAATTTCCCCATCAACATTTAATTTCACGTACTGTAATTTCCAGCCTATTGTCATGACCCGCCAATTGATCATGAAGACGGAAGAAAGATCAAGAGTTTTGGAGAGGTTAATAGAAGGCTCTAGAATGTTCAAGAGAATTCTTGAAGAAGGTAGAAGAACCTAGAGTCTTGGAGAGGTTAGTGGAAGACTCTAGATTTTTGTAGAAGCTTGTGGAGAAGTCTTGAAAGACTTGGAATTCTCTAGAGTGTGTGAAGAGTTTTAGAGTAGGAACTTCTTTATAAATATGGAAGGACTTGTATAGTAAATTTTATTTACACTTAGGCCCCTTAGGAGTAGCATAAATAAAGGGGGCATTCATTTGTAGCAAACCATCAAGCAATCAAGCATTCTTCCAAAGCAATACAAAAGCCTTCTTCGTAAAAGTTCTT
The DNA here is from genome assembly GCF_947179165.1 of Solanum dulcamara. NCBI lineage: Eukaryota > Viridiplantae > Streptophyta > Magnoliopsida > Solanales > Solanaceae > Solanum > Solanum dulcamara. The sequence goes on from NC_077244.1 coordinate 73,746,753, forward strand.
CTGTCTTTCTTACAGTCTAGCGGTCCCTTAGCGATCTAGTCTTAAAGACTTACTTGAGCTTGCAAGATCGTGAAAGATTCGTAAGTAAGTTGTCAAGTGCCGCACAGAAGTCTTAATTGAAGTCTAAGTCCGTGACACTATGAACCATTATTGTGAAGTGACTTAAACCCCCTTTCATGCACTCCAAGGAAAAAATCAACACATAACAAGACATAATTGGTGGTTTGGTCATGTAAAATCGGTGTATACTACAAGATTAGGTTGCCTTTTCTTTTAGCAATGGCACATGTCGTAAGAAAAAAAGATTGGGAAAAAATTATAACCAAAAACTTACAGGTCATTTCGACTTTGTTATTATAATAATTCACTCGATATGCAGACAAGTTTAAGAGGTTGTCGATGACTTATGGCCAAACACCCTTTTACTATGTTTAAAAGAAGAAAACAATAATTGCAATTTCTTATTAGTCATCACCGCATTTTTCATCCCTCTTTAATTTTAGGGGATGGATATATAATAATGTACCGATTATTATGGCTCAAATTTCTAAATACGGTCCCTTAATATTCATACCTAGTAATACTTATGTGTGTGAGGCCGACGTTTAGGTTTGATTAAAATTTAAAAGTGAATCCTATAGATAGAGAGAGAATTCCTCATTTTTATAGGAACTTTTATTAGAATAAATGATATCTCCAATTATAGGTCATTTGAAATAATGCACACAATAGTAAAAGATAACTTTCATCTCGTTTTAAATTTTGTAATAAATATAATAAGCTTATAAATATTTTAAAATATTAAAATAGTGTGTTCAGATAATAAATAAGCTTACAAATGTCTTGGATGGTTGTTATTTTATCATAATCCATTGACATATCTAATGATACTAAATTTATGAAAATATTAAAATAATACTAAATATGGAGTAATATAATAAAACTTAAATATTATTTACAAGCAGTTTAATATAATCATTATTAATTGTATTTGGAATTTCCATTATGATAGACTAGTGTTCAGATATATAATAGAAGATAACCTACAAAATATGATTTGAAAATAGGAATTTTGTTTTTTCAAAAGATATATGATAGAGATATTACAGAAAGCTTTGAGAATCTTTAATCTTATCTAAAGTTCAATTTTTTTTTGTCAATTTTTTTTTCCAATTATGTAATGCCCTTTACATATAGTAAAAAATGTAAATGATAATTATAACAAACCATACAGATACAGTTTTTATAAGTTAAATTTCTCCACTTCATATGAAAGCTATAGCAGTACTCGACATCTATTAAACAATATCAAGAACAAAGTCATATCATGCCCTCAGGAGAAAATAGTGATGATTGTCATGAATGCTATCATTGAGGATATGTACAAGAATGCCTTTGCCGTTATCTAATATTTTTTGCATAATTTCAAAAGTATTGTGAGTTTTAGTGCTAAACACTTTTAAAATTGGATCCATTAAATTCAAATTCTAAATCCACCTCCATAAAAGACTAATATGAATACATTAATTATCTCGTTTACTTGCTCAAACATAGGTGCAAGCTAGAAAAATAACACTACATTTCTATTTATGAAAAAGATTTTTGAATTGCTAATTTTGTTTTTGTTCTTATCAATTAGTACCACGTTTTCCACCCGTCTTTTGGATGGATATGGGGAAGGTATGGACAAGGGCGGAGCTAGAAGCTCGGTTGAATTCATTATTTTTTGTTTAAATAGTATATTTGTATTAAAAATTTTATTAAATATATATAAATATTAAGTTTAGATCCATTAAATTCAAATTCTAAATCCACCTCCATAAAAGACTAATATGAATACATTAATTATCTCGTTTATTTGCTCAAACATAGGTGCAAGCTAGAAAAATAACACTAAGTTTCTATTTATGAAAAAGATTTTTGAATTGCTAATTTTGTTTTACTTCTTATCAATTACTACCACGTTTATCACCCGTCTTTTGGATGGATAAGGGGAAGGTATGGACAAAGATTTTTGAATTGCTAATTTTGTTTTACTTCTTATCAATTAGCACCACGTTTTTCTCCCGTCTTTTGGATGGATACGGGGAAGGTATGAACAAGGTACGGTTGAGTTCATTAATTTTTGCTTAAATAATATATTTATATTAAATTTTTTATTAAATATGTATAAATATTAAGTTTAGAATCCAGTTAAAATGATTATTATAAAATTCAAAAAACATATATATAGCTATAGTATAGCTACTATTCAAAACTTATAAAATTGAAATTCTGACTCGATCTATCATCTAGTCTTTTTAGGCTTTTTGTCATTGATAACGTGGTACAATGAATATGATCTCTTCTCGTTATCTTTATCCCTATAAATAGCCGTGCAGAGTTTGCCATTTTTCTCATCACAGAAATATTCCTTCTTCTTACAGCATAATGGCAAAGCAATCGGGAGGCATTATCGATGTTCCATGCCCAAACAGCCTTGAATTTCAAGATCTTGCTCGTTTTGCTGTCGATGATTATAATCACAAACATCCTGACAGTGTAACGAATTTTACTTTGATTTAACAACCATATTGACACCTATTTAGCTTGTTATTAAAAGTTATTCCAAGTTATATGTGTTTGTATGTAGATCGTTAGTGCACATAACTTAAACTCTCTATCGATCACATCACGCGTTTGTTATTAAAATAAGGCTAACTCTTTTTATTACTAAATATTCATGACTTATTAATTGTTTCAGAATTCTGCATTGGAGTTTGTGAACGTTTTGGGCGTGAAGGAACAAATAGTTGATGGAATAATGTACTATATAACACTTGAAGCAACTGATGGTGGAAAGAAGAAAAAATATGAAGCCAAGATTTGGGTGAAGAAATGGGAGGACTTCAAAAAAGTTGTAGAATTTAATCTTGTTGGTGATGATGGCCCAAAGCCGGGAGGCATTATCGACGTTTCATGCGAAAATAACCTGGAATTCCAAGATCTTGCTCGTTTTGCTGTCGATGATTATAATCACAAACATCCTGTAACGAATTTTACTTTGATTTAACAACCATATTGACACCTATTTAGCTTGTTATTAAAAGTTATTCCAAGTTATATGTGCTTGTATGTAGATAGTTAGTGCACAGAACTTAAACTCTCTATTGATCACATCACGCGTTTGCTATTAAAATAAGGCTAACTCTTTTTATTACTAAATATTCATGACTTATTAATTGTTTCAGAATTCTGCATTGGAGTTTGTGAACGTTTTGGGCGTGAAGGAACAAATAGTTGATGGAATAATGTACTATATAACACTTGAAGCAACTGATGGTGGAAAGAAGAAAAAATATGAAGCCAAGATTTGGGTGAAGAAATGGGAGGACTTCAAAAAAGTTGTAGAATTTAATCTTGTTGGTGATGATGGCCCAAAGCCGGGAGGCATTATCGACGTTTCATGCGAAAATAACCTGGAATTCCAAGATCTTGCTCGTTTTGCTGTCGATGATTATAATCACAAACATCCTGTAACGAATTTTACTTTGATTTAACAACCATATTGACACCTATTTAGCTTGTTATTAAAAGTTATTCCAAGTTATATGTGTTTGTATGTAGATAGTTAGTGCACAGAACTTAAACTCTCTATTGATCACATCACGCGTTTGCTATTAAAATAAGGCTAACTCTTTTTATTACTAAATATTCATGACTTATTAATTGTTTCAGAATTCTGTATTGGAGTTTGTGAACGTTTTGGGCGTGAAGGAACAAATAGTTGATGGAATAATGTACTATATAACACTTGAAGCAACTGATGGTGGAAAGAAGAAAAAATATGAAGCCAAGATTTGGGTGAAGGAATGGGAGAAATTCAAGGAAGTTCAACAATTCAAGCAGCTTCTTGGTGATGAATGAATCTACTCTTATGTTGGTGAGAAATGAAGTTACTATTATGTTGGTGAGAAATAAATCTAGTTTATTTATCTGGATTGTATTATTTGAATGTTGTGTGGCATGAAGTTAGTATTATGTTTGTGAGAAATAATGACAGATTTATTAATCTGGATGTATTTGTATGTTGTGTTGTAAGCGTATATCAATAAATTTAAAGTTTTTACGTTTGACGTATATATTTCATATTTAATTATGTGTGTGAACTCTCCATCGATCATGATTCCAAGTTCCAACTCATGGCGTGTATTAGTCACACGTCTCATGTTGTACGCATAAATCTGTGTTTTTAACCAGTTTTTAAACGGATTTAAATCTCAAATCTGGAACATCTTAGTTGAACCTATATAATCTCAATTAAAACAGTCTTATTCTCCACTTTTTAACCCATATGTCCTTGCGGAGTCGGCTTAATTCACAATAATAAATGCACTAATATGATGAACACAATAAATTTCATTAACTAAGAATAATAAGAATAAAGCATTACGCTTATAGTAATATTTTACTATATATGTGTATACATTCGAAATGTTAATGTAGATATAACTAAAATACTATGGTTTATTTTCGTCTAAACATACAAGATATCTAAATTTAACATTTAAATGGGGGAAGGTATAGTTTATATCACTGTGTTATATGCTAAGTATACCTCCCTAGCTGGCTGACAAGAAAAGTGGGCACCTTCCCCCTACCCAAAACAATTAATTACTGGAAATTGTTTGAAATGTCTGTTTTAAACTAATTAATAACATTTGCAGTACTGCTATTTTGTTTTATTGTATTAGTCAAGAAAATAGTTCTCTGTCTATTGAATGCTTAGCTCAAATTTTAAACTTCGACTCTATCGTAGACGTGAATCATTTTGAGTGAATAATATATCAAAAGATTTGAAATATCAAGTGGGGCTCATATTTTAAATTTGGGATTGTTTAGATAAGACTTTGAATTGGTCGAAATTGAAGAAAAAATCAGCTTGTGAGGAAGATGAACTGCTACAATATATAGATATTGTATAATTAGTGTATGTAGATGTATATAAACCTCTGGGACATAGTTATACATCATATATACATGCAGCTATTTTTGTTGAATTTTTTTTGGGTCATTTGTATGATTATGTAAGTAGCGCAATATTATTCATGACTTACTAGTTCCCATGCTTCAAATGCATTGTTACTAAGTGGATTAGTTGATTAATTATTCATGACTTACTAGTTCTTTTATTTGAACAATATATACTTTGTGTATTTCATAATGCTCTTTTGGAGTTTGTAGAGATTTTGAGTGTGAAGGAACAAGTAGTTGGTGGAATAATATACTAGTATATAACACTTAAGCAATTGACGATGGAAAGAAGAAAATATATGAGACCAAGATTTGGGTGAATGAATGGGAGGACTTCAATGAAGTTCAAGAATTTAAGCTTGTTGGTGATGATTACTCTAATTGTATAATCTTATTGAGCATTAAATCTTTTGGTTATTAAGAAAGGGATCATCTTTAGTGTGGCATGATAACTGAACGGGAATGGGGAATTTGTACATCATTATAGGAGAAGACAATGAATGTGAAGACAATTACAAATTAAAAGAGTTGATGAATTAGTAAAGAGGGGAAAATGGGACATAGAATTTTTGAATGATATACTGTCAGAGGAGCTAGTAGAGTACTATATCAGTAATAATATTCAACCTCCTTGACAAATGATTGAGTCAGATAAGCCAGTATGGATGATGAACAATAAAGGAACCTTTTCTGTGAAATCAGCTTAGCAGTATATAAGGCATAAAGAAGGAGAAAACAAAATTTACAAGTGGATCTCGACAAAAGACATCCCTTTTAAAGTGGAATTTACAATATGGAGGTTATGGAAATTCAAACTACTTGTAGATGATAGAGTGAGAAGAAGAGAACTGGAAGGTCCATCTAAGTGCTGGTGTTGTGAAAAACCTACTCAGGAGACACTTGCTCATGTGTTCCTGAGATCTTTTTTAGCTAACAAGATTTGGTCTTATTTTTGTTCTTTTGCAGGTTTTAACATTGAAGTACTGCACTTGAGGGAAGTGATAATGCTATGGTGGGAGACAGATGTTAAAAAAGGAATGAGATCATACTATAGAGTTATCCCTAGCTTTATAATACAGGAACTTTGGAGAAGGAGAAATAGAATGAAGCATGAGGGAAAGAAGACATCAATCAAAAAGTTATTCATAATATTACTAGCAACATCTTCATGATAATACAAATGAGGAAGTCTAATATGAAATGTCTTAGTAATTGGTCATATATGATTAAAGAATTGGAAGGTTACAGTCCCAACATGAAGGTAACAAGAGTATTAAGGGATTTCCCACCAGTAAGCTAACTAAAATACAATACAAATGGGCCTTCGAGGGAAAATTCAGGTATAAGCTCTTATGCCTTCTTTTGAGGAATGAAAAAGGGGATCTACTGTATGCAAGGGGAGATACTATTGAAAACACCACTAACACTGTAGCAGAGACGAAGGCGATTCTACATACATGTAAACATAGCAGATAGCAACAACATAATAGCATAATCATTCAAATAGACTTTATGATATTGTACAAGATTCTAAAAGGAAAATAGTCATGTCCTTAGAGAATCACAGAAATAATGACAGAAATTAAAATATTCTTACAGGACAAACAACATATATTCCAGCACATTCTCAGTGAAGGAAATCAAATAGTAGACTATTTGACAAATACTGCAATCGATCAAAGAAGGTGCAATTATCAAGATTTTAGCAGTTTGGAGTAGTAGTAAGAAAGATCATTAACAGTGATAAATTAAAATGTCTCTATTTGAGAATAACTCTAGCAAAGGGATGGATGGTACTGGGAGGTTCAAAGTATTATGTGTTTTGTTTTTGATTTTTTGTTTATTTCTTTCCTACTCGACTAGCCATGTAGTGGAATGAGTTTTGCTCAAGGTGGTGTGAGGTGGTGTTTATACTCATTACTTCATCAATAAAATACCTAAATTTAACCAAAAAAAACTCAAGTGTATAATTGTTTTTGGTTTTCCATCCGGTGTTTGGAGCCCGTGGAGCCCTGACTAAATTCGAATCGCGCACTGCAGGGCTCATTCGGAGGTGGCGCTCCCAACAAGATTTTTTTCATACGCGAGGCTCGAAACCATAACCCATGTTGGTAGTTCTAAGTGTATATCACTACTACTATAAAGTTTTTAATTAAGATAAATAAGGGATAGTTACAAAAATATACAATTAACCAACTTATATTGTAAAAATTTAGTCCGAAACTTACATTATAAATATTTAGCCAAATTCATAATTCGGTATACAATATTATATATCCGGTATTTAATAATATACAATTTTTTCATAGTTTACTTTTTACAAAATATTTTAAAACTTGATATACACTATTAAACACCCAATATATAATATATTATATAAAATTATTACAGAAATTTATGCACCACATACAATAATATATAATATTATACATTAGTATATAAAAAACGGTCTTCATCTTCTTCCTTTTATCCAATCATCAAATTCATCCAAAAACACTTCAAAAACTGCACCAAATCATCCCAGATTTCATATTTAGGCTCCTCGTTATATAATCGATTTTTTGCAACAATACTCACTCAAAACCAAACTTATTTACAAAAATTTAATTTTAAAATTTTAAAGCTTCGAACTTCAACAATAGATGCATATGACTTCAACAATATCAATAGTACTTCATGATAACTCCAATAACAGGGATAAAATAATGACTTAATATATAAATTTATCCAAGAGTGAAAGAGAAAATTACTTCTAAACATACCTAGAATAAGAAGAAAAGAGAAAACAGAAGAGGAAGATGAATGAAAAAAGGAATTGAAATAAAAGGTAAAATATTTTTTTTAAAAAAACTAAATGGAGTAATGGGCCACTAGCTGAAAAGTAACATTTCTTTTCTTTGCTATTGGGCCAAATTGGTAGAAACTTAAAACATGGGGTCTGAAGAGGGTAAAATGTACGCAGACCTTACTCCTACAATATCATACAAAATTACAAGAGATATTTATACACCCTATACAACAATATACAATTTTATACTCTAATATTCAAATCACATTTTGTCAAACTTCGTCGACTTATTCTCTCAAACGATAAGATGGTATCTTTTGAAAATTTGCGGAGAGGTAGATCTAGTGACAACATGTTATTCTGAATAGGTGAGACGTCATGAATCAAGACAACATTTGATTGAAAAAAATAATTTAAAAATTCTTAGGACTTCGCTCTTGAGATTTTGCTACATTAATCGCATCTTTAATTTGTAATTTTTTAAAGTGATTGATGAAATTTTGAGACAGCTCTTATTGAGTTGGATTCGTTTCATAAAGATTTAGTACTTGAATCTGAGTTTGGATTTTTCGAGGTTGAGAGGAGGTTGTAGCCACATAGCAGTTCTCTAGAATTTGTAAGTTCCTCTTTTGAATCAATTCAGATAAGTATTGATAACTTAGACTAAATTATGTAAAATAACCTTATGGATTGCATTAAAGTATAATCATCTAGCAAATAAAATGGTACTTAGTTTACCATGTCCCTGTTTATGTATGTGATATTGAGTTGTATAGAATGTGTCTCTTACATTAGACTAGTATAAGTATCTGCACGATGCGCGAATTGTATACATTAAATTTAATGAGGTGTAAAACTGAATAATATGTTTTTCATTTTTAACGGTTATTTTTATAGTACTTTTAAAATGAAGAAATATTTGAAAAGCAGCGACTCACGGATTGTATATTGTTATTCATATTTCATGGGGCGTATAATTAAATAAGATGCAATTCAACTTTAACTATTATTGTATATGTACTTTTAAAAAAAAAGGAAATATTTTTAAAGCAATATTGCTAGTTGACTTGATTTGGATGGAAATTTGATAGCAAAAAATATTTAATCATTTAGACACAAAGTTTGAGTATTATAGGATATTATTGGTAACGATATGTAAACGTATAGTACCTTCATCATTAACATCAGAACATCACTTCCTTTTTTTATAAAAAATAATTTCATTTTTGGCCTATAATGGAATAGGGATTATTAAAGTTTTATGGACGTTTGACCATAAAAAATTTCAAATCTTTTTTGGGTTGAACTCCAAAAAATAGTTTTGGCCATAAAATATCGAAATTCAACTTCAAATTGAATTTCAGAAATTTCATTGATTTGAAAAACAACAAAGATATGTTATAATTTTTTTTATCACTCTAAGCTTACTCACAAAAAGTCAAAAATATTTTAATTTTTTACTCATGGCTAAACACAATTCATTACTCCTTACTCTGATATTATTATCTGTCCATATTTAGACACCACATATGTAAAAAATATGAACTGTAGCTACCAACTCAGATAATATATATAGCTATAGTAATTAATTTAGGTAATAAAAAGCTAATCAAAACTCATCCATAATCAAGAAGAGTTCCACTAAAATTTATCATGCCGCTTCAAATCTTTGAAACGAAATATCAGTTGGAAATATATTTGCTTTTAAACGGCATTGGCATGTAATGTGATGATAGGAATGAATTATGAATTTATCTTTACCTCTTATTTTTTTCGTAGCTAAAATCATCAGAAGGCAAGTCTCTAGTTAGCCTACAACTCTTTTTGATTTGTTTCTTGGAAGCACTATTAAGTACAACAACAACAAACCCAGTATAGTCCCACCATGTGGGGTCTGGGAAGGGCAGAGTGTACGCAGACCTAACCCCCACCTTAAAAGGTAGGGCGGTTGTTTCCGAAAGACCCTCGGCTTAAGAGAGAAGAACAAGGGAGGAGAAACAAGGAAAACAAGACATAGGTCAGTAGAGTCAGGCATACAGCAAACAATATAAAAATATGAATAATGAGAGCGATAAAGTCAGGGTAGGAAAGATCGGGGATAAAGGAGCATTAACTACTATAGATAAAATAGGATACCCAAAGTAAACTGGGCCAACTAATATAAGCAGTAATCCCATGCAAAAATCATATGTTAATAAACAAATGAGCGCGACTACGACTACTATGGAGAAAAGATAGGCCACCTAGCCCACTATCTTAGTCTGAGTCCTCCATAGCCTCCTATCTAAGGTCATGTCCTCGGTGAGCTGCAACTGTGTCATATCATATCTAATCACCTCTTCCCAATACTTCTTTGACATCCCTTTGCCCCTCCTGAAACCGTCCATAGCCAACCTCTCGCACCTCCGCACTGGAGCATCTGTGTCTCTCCTCTTCACATGCCCAAACCACCTCAGTCTCGCTTCCCGCATCTTGTCCTCCACCGATGCCACTCCCACCTTGTCTCGGATATCTTCATTCCTTATTCTATCCATCCTAGTGTGCCCACACATCCACCGTAGCATTCGCATTTCCGCGACTTTCATCTTCTGAACATGAAGTTTTTTTATTGGCCAACACTCTACCCCGTACAATAGAGTCGTTCTAACCACCACTTTGTAGAACTTGCCTTTGAGTTTTGGTGGCACTTTCTTGTCACACAGCACTCCGGAGGCGAGCCTCCATTTCATCCACCCTGCATCGATATGGTGTGAAACATCGTCGTCGATATCCCCATCTTCCTGTATAATAGACCCAAGGTACTTGAAACTTCTTTTCTTTTGAATGGCCTGGGTACCAAGCCTAACTTCTTTGTCAGCCTCACGCGGCAGGCCACTGAAACTGCACTATTAAGTGGTGTAATAGAAAACATAATTAGTTGCATGAAGACAATATCTTTGAAGTAGCTCCAGATATTATGGATGGATATCCATATTTATATCCGTTGGGTAAGCTATTTTTTATCCATGTTAAAAATGTATGAGTAAGATATTTATTTTATCTATTTTTATTGAACTCATTTTCGATCGATCCATATCTGACTCGACCCACTTATTTGCACCTTATAATTGCTTCAAATTACAACAACTTGTCTTTCAATAAATATTTAGCCTCTGTGAGCTTTATTTGAACTTTTTCCTCCCTCGTAGCCTAAGTCATATGAATAATTTCCTCTCTTTGTCCATTTTTTCCTCAACCGATTGATCTATAATTTATTCGATGATATATGATTGACAAGTTCTTCACACACTTGCTCCAATGCTTCTCTCCCCTTTTCCTCTTTAGAGAGTTATCTGGCAATCTTCTTGTTCATCGATTCAAAATTTTTACGTGTCTTGCGCTTGTTTTCTACCTTGGCCTTCAATACAACGACTTGAGCCGTTTTGAACTTATAATCCATAAAGGTGAGATCCCAAAAGGATGCTGCAATTTTGCATAGTAGAAATAAGGATATTGAGTCGCTGAATATGTTTAAGCATCCATGAGCTTTTCGTGTTGGCTTGAATTTATCCTGATTGCAGAAAGTAACACAGGACATAATGCACAATGAGAAGACATTAAAAGAATTATGATATTCTAGCTACTAAACAAAAAGGTTGGAGAACTGCAACCTCCTACCTTTGGACAACTCTTCTGAATGTGGTGCATTATTTCCACTTGATCAGGAAAGGATTTAGATATACCAATTTTACACAAATAATCAATTAGAATAGAAAAAGAATAGAGACAGAGGATGATTGCTAAATTTTTCTCTTGTAGTACAACTTTGATATTGATAAAAATAAGTAGTTAGTAACATATAAATCTTAGCAAATCTCGACACTTGACAAAGATGTCTTCCCTAACGTTCAATGTTCAAACAAAGAATGATCATTGTTATAGTAGTAGCCAAATTCTTAATTAAGCATTAGAATCAAATAACTTGCAAGTTATCATTAACTTTTACAACAGTTGATTCATTCTTCGATATACTTTTCTTGGCAGAATTATTTGCAGGAGATCATGTCCTACAAAAAGAATACCCGACCAAAAAAATTAAAGATATGAAAATGTTTGGGGGAGGAAGCACCACAACTAAAGTTTGATATGATGAAAATAATGAAAATAAATTGGACACGAGAATTTTACGTGGAAACCCCTCTAAATGATAGAAGGGAAAAACCACGGGGTAGAAGGATCTCACTATTTTAATATGGAGTACACAGCTCTCAAATACAAGGAGAAAACAACAATTAACACTTCTCTCTTGTAAAAGGAACAACTACTAAAGAGGACACTCAAGACTAAAATATTTATCTTGATGTATAACTCTCTCTGTATTCTTACTCTCTCTTTCTGGGATGGGATAAATGAGGGCAAGAGGTCTTCTATTTATAGGAAACTAGAAACGCGTAAAATCCGCGTATTGAACCTCCCCTTTTGACTACGCGTTCAAAACGCATTTTGTTCTTTTTTTTACTACGCGTTCAAAACGCGTTTTGTTCCTTTTCGACTACGCGTTCAAAACGTGTTTTGTTGACTACGCGTTCAAAACGCGTTTTGACTATCTTGCAGAAAATACATAAAAATGTTCAAGAATTCTATTTGTTGATGTTGATACACTAGGTCACCCAAGAACTTCATCTGTCCTACATAAAGAATACGTGATCAAAAAAATTGAAGAAAACAATAGTCATAAAAATCAAATCCACTCACCAAATTAAAGATTCCTCAAGAAATTTTTTGACTCTTTCAAAATATGTTTTCTTTGCTAAGGCAAATTAAATAATCCTGATCACCGCTCCCTTCTTTCCTGCATGGATAGCATAAAACATCCAAAATAATGTGATAGAAATAATTTCACTTGAGTCGATCTGGTGAACTCAATAGATAGTTTCATTATCGGTACTAATTCTTTACCTTCTTATTTGACACATCAGACTCTATATTATTCATATTATCATCGAAGATGTGTAAACATGATTGTCCTCGAGTTGCGGATTTTTTTATCATTTACCAGAATATAACGACAAATTTAACCAAGATCACAAAATTTCTTGAACCCAAAAATAAACAATTAAAGAAATAAACATTATCCATTATCCATTATCCATTACCTTAAGATTACCTGTTACCTGAAATTCCATGTTCCTACTTCCTTGCATAATACTTGTGGTCTTTTCTTTTCATATTATCAAAATACATCTCTTTAATTTTTCAACCATCAATGAAAAAGCAGAAAATTGAAAAAGAGTGGAAAATTTGAAGTATAATTACTCGGTAGGATATTAGAAGTACAAAATATAAATTGCAGTTAAAAATTCAAAAAGTGGCAGTACAATTGGTGGTTTCTGCTTTTGTTGTGATAATACAATTACAACTGCTGCAGATATGATATTAAACGTGATTTTTAATTTTATTTTTATTAAATAACTGTCAAAACACAATAAAAATCTTTAGACAAATTTAAATTTCTTTTATATAGAGATAGATGTATACATGGGCAATGGGGGTAGAACATGCAACTCTGCAAGTAGTTATTTTGGTGTCTATTTTAGCTTTTGTCTTTTTCACTATTTATGTTTTGTTTTGTTTTTTCTTTAAAAAATAAAATACTAATGAAATATTAACTAACTATAAAATACAGAAAAATTAAAAGCTAGATCAAAATAAAAATATAATTAGAAAAAAATAAAATTATTGGTTTATTCATTAAAACATAAACATAAAAGAAAACACATTGTTATTTTCCTTTTTTTTGTTTCCTAATAATTATGTAGAAGAAAATATGTAAATCATGATTTTTGCTATTTCAGGGAAATTGATTCCAAAAGTAACTGTACGTTTTTGCTTATTTTTTTAATAAATAAAATTAAAATTGAAAAATAAGAGTTATATTAACTGTAGGTAACTTCCCAACGTACAATAAAAAATATATTTATTTGAGTTTTTAAAATTCATGTTAAAAATTACTAACTAATTATTAACTAACTAACTAATTTTTGTTCTAAAACTAATACATATACAACCACTTGACAGGATCCTAAGTTAGACTATCTTCCTTTTACTTATATATAGTTGCTAATTAATATATTGGTCCTGCCAAGAATCTTGGCTTTTCTTTGATTGTTTGTCTGCATTTTGATGGTATGTGATCCATATGCAAGTTATCCAAAATGTGTAGAATCAAAGTGAGTTTCGATGATATTGTAAATGTAACGTTGGAAAAGGTAAACTACAAATACCAAATATTTATGAGTGGCCTAGCTGGTTACTTGTACAGCTAGAGGATAAATTTCCCCATCAACATTTAATTTCACGTACTGTAATTTCCAGCCTATTGTCATGACCCGCCAATTGATCATGAAGACGGAAGAAAGATCTAGAGTTTTGGAGAGGTTAATAGAAGGCTCTAGAATGTTCAAGAGAATTCTTGAAGAAGGTAGAAGAACCTAGAGTCTTGGAGAGTGTTGAGATGTAAAGACTAGTTAGGAAATTAGTTAGAAGTAGGGGTATTATGGTCAATTCCATCTGTCTTGCTTAAACAAACTAACTACCAATTAGTTAGTTTGTTAGTCTAAGTAACTGTGTATATATATACATGTATATGTAATCAAAGGAATAAGGATTAGGGCATTCTTTCACAGAAGCCCCAATAATGAAAATATCTTCCTCTCTCTACTCTCTCTACTCGCTCTACTCTCTCTACTCTAACTTCTCTCAATCTTCATCTTCTTCTCTATACTGAGCTTAGATGTAAGAAGCTCAGTAAGTAGCTTAGAAAACTTCATGGTATCAGAGCCCGATCGCAGTAAGAAGCTCAGAAAGTTGAGTCAAAGACTCGGAAAAATCAGAGTCAAGGATTCAATCGAAAAATCAAGCTCTAGCTAAGTTTTTTTTTACAGATCTGAGCTTCATTGAAGCTTCATCGAAGCCCAAACTAATTTCCGCAACAAAGAGCTAAAAGGACAAAAGGATGACAGGCGAAGCCACAGATTCAGCTCAACGAGTGGCTGCATCAGGTTCATCAAACTCGGCAGGTAATAATGGACAAAGTATTGACTATAATCATCCATTATTCCTTAGTCCCACGGATGTAAGTGGTATCAGTATCATATCGTTCCAGTTGCAAGGAATTGAAAACTATACCTTGTGGAATCGATCAATAAAACTAGCCTTGCTAGGAAGAAACAAGTTAGGTCTTGTGGATGGTACATGCAGAAAAGAAATGTATAGTGAAGAGTTATGGGGACATTGGGAAAGGGTAAATGCGATTGTATTATCATGGCTTATGAACTCAGTAACAAAGAGCCTACTTAGTGGAATTGCATTTGCGTCAAATGCTTCAAGTGTGTGGTCTGACTTGCAAGAGAGGTTTGACAGGGTTGATGGATCTAGAACCTACAGTTTACACAAAGAAATAGCTACTTTACAACAAGGAACAACGTCTGTTTCAACATATTATACGAGGCTGAAGGCACTGTGGGATGAGTTTGAAGTGTTAGTGCCTTCACCATGTTGTAATTGTGAGAAATCCAGAGGATTTCTGGTCCACATGAATAGACAAAAGTTGTATCAGTTCCTAATGGGGTTGAACGACACATATCATCAAGCTAGGAGTCAGATTCTCATGATAGATCCTTTACCTACTATCAATCAAGCATATGCTATGATAGTAGGAGATGAAAGTCAGAAGTCTGTGGTGACAGGCATCAACAATTTGGGGCTTTATTCATCAAATTCTGATTCAATAGCCATGTACTCTAGAGTTGGAAATGGTTCAGGTGTTAATAACAGGTTTAAGAAAAATACATTCTTAATCTGTGAGTTCTGTAAGTGTAGAGGCCACACAAAAGAGTCCTGCTATAAGGTGGTGGGATACCCCCCAGATTTCAAGTCCAAAAGGAAGGTTCAGAGTGCAAACATGGTTCATGCAGACACTAACCAACTACATCAGTCAGGTCAGGCTAGTTTTTCTTATGGTTTGAACACAAATGTGAATAGTGAAGCAATATGGGATAGAAACAGCACAGGACAGCACAATGAAAACAAACTATCAGCATCTACCTCTCACAAGACAGCTCAGAAAGAGGTCAAGCAACTACTGCAGGGGTGTACATTCACAAAAGATCAGTATGAGCAGATTCTTATGATGATGAATCAACAGTCAGGATCAAGAGCCAATGTACCTGATTGCAATAAGGCAAACAATGCAGGTAAGGCCTTGTTTGTAACTGAAAATAGTGATGTGTGGATTGTGGATACAGGTGCAACAAACCATATGGTGTCTAAGATGGAGATGCTGCTAAAAGAGTCTGTACTTAAACTTGACTCTTCGAAGGATGTGTGTTTACCAAATGGTGATACAACTCAAGTAACTCACATTGGATCTTGTAGTCTACCATCTAGAAGTCTGATCACTAATGTGTTCCATGTTCCGGGATTCAAGTACAACTTAATGTCTGTTAGCAAAATAACCAAGGAGTTAGGGTGTTCAGTCTCTTTCTTCCCTGATTTCTGTGTTTTCCAGGAGCTCTACACTGGGAAGGTGAAGGAAGTTGGTAGAGAAGAGGGTGGCTTATATCTGCTATGGAGCAAATTAAATCAAGATATTGCAAGTAAGACTCAAGTTTCTGCCAACTCTGTAGATGCTGGTCAGTCAACAAACAAGGAATCCAATATGGAGCTATGGCATAAAAGGCTAGGACATGTATCTTCAGCTGTACTTGCCAAGATATTCAATATGAATAAAGTTAGTATGTGTAAGGTGTCTGAGTGCTTAGTGTGTCCATTTGCCAAGCAAACTAGACCTGTATTTTCTTCCAGCATCATCAAAAGCAGTAGCTGTTTTGAGTTGATTCATGTTGATCTTTGGGGTCCTTATAATACACCTACCTTTGATGGTAACAAGTATTTCCTTACAATTGTTGATGATTTTTCAAGAATGACTTGGCTATTCTTACTTAAGCACAAGTCAGATGTGTGTGTGTCTCTTAACCTCTTTCTAAAGTATACTAAGAATCAGTTTGGGAAGGTGGTTAAAGTTCTACGATCTGATAATGGTACTGAGTTTGTTAACTCAGTATGTGATAGTATGTTTAAATCACTGGGCATTATACATCAAAGGTCATGTCCATACACTCCTCAACAAAATGGTGTGGCTGAGAGGAAACATAGACACCTACTAGAAGTAACCAGAGCCCTCAGATTTCAAGCTAAAATACCTATCAAATTTTGGGGTCACTGTGTGCTGGCTGCTGCTTATCTAATAAACAGAACTCCTAGTACTGTGCTTGAGTTTAACACTCCCTATGAAAGGTTGTATGGTAGAAAACCAGGTTTATCTCATTTGAGAACACTTGGTTGTCTAGCTCTAGCCAAGAACCTCACTGAACATGACAAGCTTATGCCCAGATCAAAATCAGCAGTTCACATGGGATATTCTGAAGTACAAAAAGGTTATATCTTGTTTGATTTGCACAATAGCTCATTTTTTGTCAGCAGGGATGTTCAATTTAGAGAAGACATATTTCCATTCTCCAAGAATGATAATTCTACATCTCCACAGTTGTTTGTAGACAACCTACAAAGTCTAGGTAATATAGCTCCACAACTCCATCAAATGCCTCCATTCATAGTTTCAGGTACTGCTCCACCTGTTCTCTCAGCAGAGGATACATGTGTGCATCCAAGAGGTGATGAGCAACACTGGGTACCTACACAACCACCCACTGATGCAGGTGGATCTGAGGTAGCTGAACCAACTATCACTAGAAGATCTGTCAGATCCAAACAGCCTCTCATTTGGCTGAAAGATTTTGTTTCTCTGACTGCCAAACAGGATGTCCAATATCCCCTGTCCAACTATGTAGCCTATTCACATCTTTCACCATCTCATCAGTGTTTTATTGCAGCTACATCCTCTGTGATAGAACCCACAAGCTATGCTGAAGCAATCAAAGATCCCAGATGGGTTGAAGCTATGCAGACTGAGATCCAGGCCTTAGAAAGCAACAACACCTGGGAGATCACTTTATTACCTGCAGGAAAAAGACCTATTGGCTGTAGATGGATATACAAGGTCAAGTACAAATCCACAGGAGAAATAGAGAGGTTCAAAGCAAGGTTAGTTGCAAAAGGTTACAGCCAACAGGAAGGAATTGATTACAAGGAGACCTTCTCTCCTGTTGTGAAAATGGTCACTGTCAGAGCCATTCTCTCCATTGCTGTCTCTAAGAATTGGCACATCCATCAAATGGATGTCTTCAATGCCTTCCTCCATGGGGACCTTGAGGATGAAATATATATGCAGCTTCCTCAGGGATTTGTCAGTCAAGGGGAGAAGGTGTGTAGACTAACAAAGTCCCTTTATGGGCTCAAGCAGGCTCCAAGGCAGTGGAATCACAAACTCACTGAAGCTCTAACCTCTCTTGAGTTCAAACAAAGTCAATATGATTACTCCTTGTTCATTAACAAGTCAACAGAAGGTATTGTAATTGTCCTTGTATATGTAGATGACATGTTAATAACTGGTAGCAGCCTTAAACTGATAGAAGACACAAAGCAGGCTCTACAAAGAGCCTTCAAAATGAAAGACTTGGGGGAGCTCAAATACTTCCTAGGAATTGAGTTTGCAAGAACCACAGAAGGTGTACTCATGCATCAAAGGAAGTATACCCTTGAACTTATATCTGAGGTAGGACTATCTGCAGCCAAACCAGCAGGAACTCCCATAGACACCAACATCAAGCTCACATCAAGGCAGTATGATGATCATGTGAACAAGAAGCTGGAAGAATCAGAAGATCCTTTGGTAGATCAAGCTGCATATCAGAAACTTATAGGTAAGCTACTGTACCTCAATATGACAAGACCTGACATCTCCTTCAGTACTCAGACACTGAGTCAGTTTCTAAATCAACCAAAAAGGTCCCATATGGAGCTCAAAACAGCTACTGCTTTTGATGATGCTGGAAGAAAATACAGGTCTAGTTTGCTTGGCAAATGGACACACTAAGCACTCAGACACCTTACACATACTAACTTTATTCATATTGAATATCTTGGCAAGTACAGCTGAAGATACATGTCCTAGCCTTTTATGCCATAGCTCCATATTGGATTCCTTGTTTGTTGACTGACCAGCATCTACAGAGTTGGCAGAAACTTGAGTCTTACTTGCAATATCTTGATTTAATTTGCTCCATAGCAGATATAAGCCACCCTCTTCTCTACCAACTTCCTTCACCTTCCCAGTGTAGAGCTCCTGGAAAACACAGAAATCAGGGAAGAAAGAGACTGAACACCCTAACTCCTTGGTTATTTTGCTAACAGACATTAAGTTGTACTTGAATCCCGGAACATGGAACACATTAGTGATCAGACTTCTAGATGGTAGACTACAAGATCCAATGTGAGTTACTTGAGTTGTATCACCATTTGGTAAACACACATCCTTCGAAGAGTCAAGTTTAAGTACAGACTCTTTTAGCAGCATCTCCATCTTAGACACCATATGGTTTGTTGCACCTGTATCCACAATCCATACATCACTATTTTCAGTTACAAACAAGGCCTTACCTGCATTGTTTGCCTTATTGCAATCAGGTACATTGGCTCTTGATCCTGACTGTTGATTCATCATCATAAGAATCTGCTCATACTGATCTTTTGTGAATGTACACCCCTGCAGTAGTTGCTTGACCTCTTTCTGAGCTGTCTTGTGAGAGGTAGATGCTGATAGTTTGTTTTCATTGTGCTGTCCTGTGCTGTTTCTATCCCATATTGCTTCACTATTCACATTTGTGTTCAAACCATAAGAAAAACTAGCCTGACCTGACTGATGTAGTTGGTTAGTGTCTGCATGAACCATGTTTGCACTCTGAACCTTCCTTTTGGACTTGAAATCTGGGGGGTATCCCACCACCTTATAGCAGGACTCTTTTGTGTGGCCTCTACACTTACAGAACTCACAGATTAAGAATGTATTTTTCTTAAACCTGTTATTAACACCTGAACCATTTCCAACTCTAGAGTACATGGCTATTGAATCAGAATTTGATGAATAAAGCCCCAAATTGTTGATGCCTGTCACCACAGACTTCTGACTTTCATCTCCTACTATCATAGCATATGCTTGATTGATAGTAGGTAAAGGATCTATCATGAGAATCTGACTCCTAGCTTGATGATATGTGTCGTTCAACCCCATTAGGAACTGATACAACTTTTGTCTATTCATGTGGACCAGAAATCCTCTGGATTTCTCACAATTACAACATGGTGAAGGCACTAACACTTCAAACTCATCCCACAGTGCCTTCAGCCTCGTATAATATGTTGAAACAGACGTTGTTCCTTGTTGTAAAGTAGCTATTTCTTTGTGTAAACTGTAGGTTCTAGATCCATCAACCCTGTCAAACCTCTCTTGCAAGTCAGACCACACACTTGAAGCATTTGACGCAAATGCAATTCCACTAAGTAGGCTCTTTGTTACTGAGTTCATAAG
The DNA here is from genome assembly GCF_947179165.1 of Solanum dulcamara. Classification (NCBI taxonomy): domain Eukaryota; kingdom Viridiplantae; phylum Streptophyta; class Magnoliopsida; order Solanales; family Solanaceae; genus Solanum; species Solanum dulcamara. The sequence goes on from NC_077244.1 coordinate 73,767,080, forward strand.
CCATGATAATACAATCGCATTTACCCTTTCCCAATGTCCCCATAACTCTTCACTATACATTTCTTTTCTGCATGTACCATCCACAAGACCTAACTTGTTTCTTCCTAGCAAGGCTAGTTTTATTGATCGATTCCACAAGGTATAGTTTTCAATTCCTTGCAACTGGAACGATATGATACTGATACCACTTACATCCGTGGGACTAAGGAATAATGGATGATTATAGTCAATACTTTGTCCATTATTACCTGCTGAGTTTGATGAACCTGATGCAGCCACTCGTTGAGCTGAATCTGTGGCTTCGCCTGTCATCCTTTTGTCCTTTTAGCTCTTTGTTGCGGAAATTAGTTTGGGCTTCGATGAAGCTTCAATGAAGCTCAGATCTGTAAAAAAAAAACTTAGCTAGAGCTTGATTTTTCGATTGAATCCTTGACTCTGATTTTTCCGAGTCTTTGACTCAACTTTCTGAGCTTCTTACTGCGATCGGGCTAGGAATTGAGTTTGCAAGAACCACAGAAGGTGTACTCATGCATCAAAGGAAGTATACCCTTGAACTTATATCTGAGGTAGGACTATCTGCAGCCAAACCAGCAGGAACTCCCATAGACACCAACATCAAGCTCACATCAAGGCAGTATGATGATCATGTGAACAAGAAGCTGGAAGAATCAGAAGATCCTTTGGTAGATCAAGCTGCATATCAGAAACTTATAGGTAAGCTACTGTACCTCAATATGACAAGACCTGACATCTCCTTCAGTACTCAGACACTGAGTCAGTTTCTAAATCAACCAAAAAGGTCCCATATGGAGGCTGCACTAAGGATTGTCAAATACTTGAAGAAACAACCTGGACAAGGTATATTATTGTCCAGTTAGTCAGATAGGCAGGTCACTGCATTTTGTGATGCAGATTGGGCTGCTTGCCCACTAACCAGGAAGTCAGTCACAGGGTTCATGATCAAGATGGGAAAGTCTCTGGTCTCATGGAAGGCAAAGAAACAAACCACAGTATCAAGGAGCTCAGCTGAAGCTGAATATAGAAGTATGGCCTCGACTGTATCAGAACTTGTATGGCTGCTGGGTATGTTGAAAGAAGTGGATGCAGATGTTGAGCTGCCTGTTCAAATGTATAGTGATAGCAAAGCTGCAATTCAGATTGCAGCAAATCCAGTATATCACGAAAGAACAAAGCACATAGAGATAGATTGCCATTTTATCAGAGAAAAACTGCAGCAAGGCCTGATAAAGGTAAGTTACTTACCAACTCAAGAACAACCTGCAGATTTGTTAACTAAAGGGCTCTCAAGGGTTCAACATGAGCATCTTTTGTCCAAGCTAGGAGCTTTGAACATCTTTGCACCTCCTAGCTTGAAGGGGAGTGTTGAGATGTAAAGACTAGTTAGGAAATTAGTTAGAAGTAGGGGTATTATGGTCAATTCCATCTGTCTTGCTTAAACAAACTAACTACCAATTAGTTAGTTTGTTAGTCTAAGTAACTATGTATATATATACATGTATATGTAATCAAAGGAATAAGGATTAGGGCATTCTTTCACAGAAGCCCCAATAATGAAAATATCTTCCTCTCTCTACTCTCTCTACTCGCTCTACTCTCTCTACTCTAACTTCTCTCAATCTTCATCTTCTTCTCTATACTGAGCTTAGATGTAAGAAGCTCAGTAAGTAGCTTAGAAAACTTCAGAGAGGTTAGTGGAAGACTCTAGATTTTTGTAGAAGCTTGTAGAGAAGTCTTGAAAGACTTGGAATTCTCTAGAGTGTGTGAAGAGTTTTAGAGTAGGAACTTCTTTATAAATATGGAAGGACTTGTATAGTAAATTTTATTTACACTTAGGCCCCTTAGGAGTAGCATAAATAAAGGGGGCATTCATTTGTAGCAAACCATCAAGCAATCAAGCATTCTTCCAAAGCAATACAAAAGCCTTCTTCGTAAAAGTTCTTCTGTCTTTCTTACAGTCTAGCGGTCCCTTAGCGATCTAGTCTTAAAGACTTACTTGAGCTTGCAAGATCGTGAAAGATTCGTAAGTAAGTTGTCAAGTGCCGCACAGAAGTCTTAATTGAAGTCTAAGTCCGTGACACTATGAACCATTATTGTGAAGTGACTTAAACCCCCTTTCATGCACTCCAAGGAAAAAATCAACACATAACAAGACATAATTGGTGGTTTGGTCATGTAAAATCGGTGTATACTACAAGATTAGGTTGCCTTTTCTTTTAGCAATGGCACATGTCGTAAGAAAAAAAGATTGGGAAAAAATTATAACCAAAAACTTACAGGTCATTTCGACTTTGTTATTATAATAATTCACTCGATATGCAGACAAGTTTAAGAGGTTGTCGATGACTTATGGCCAAACACCCTTTTACTATGTTTAAAAGAAGAAAACAATAATTGCAATTTCTTATTAGTCATCACCGCATTTTTCATCCCTCTTTAATTTTAGGGGATGGATATATAATAATGTACCGATTATTATGGCTCAAATTTCTAAATACGGTCCCTTAATATTCATACCTAGTAATACTTATGTGTGTGAGGCCGACGTTTAGGTTTGATTAAAATTTAAAAGTGAATCCTATAGATAGAGAGAGAATTCCTCATTTTTATAGGAACTTTTATTAGAATAAATGATATCTCCAATTATAGGTCATTTGAAATAATGCACACAATAGTAAAAGATAACTTTCATCTCGTTTTAAATTTTGTAATAAATATAATAAGCTTATAAATATTTTAAAATATTAAAATAGTGTGTTCAGATAATAAATAAGCTTACAAATGTCTTGGATGGTTGTTATTTTATCATAATCCATTGACATATCTAATGATACTAAATTTATGAAAATATTAAAATAATACTAAATATGGAGTAATATAATAAAACTTAAATATTATTTACAAGCAGTTTAATATAATCATTATTAATTGTATTTGGAATTTCCATTATGATAGACTAGTGTTCAGATATATAATAGAAGATAACCTACAAAATATGATTTGAAAATAGGAATTTTGTTTTTTCAAAAGATATATGATAGAGATATTACAGAAAGCTTTGAGAATCTTTAATCTTATCTAAAGTTCAATTTTTTTTTGTCAATTTTTTTTTCCAATTATGTAATGCCCTTTACATATAGTAAAAAATGTAAATGATAATTATAACAAACCATACAGATACAGTTTTTATAAGTTAAATTTCTCCACTTCATATGAAAGCTATAGCAGTACTCGACATCTATTAAACAATATCAAGAACAAAGTCATATCATGCCCTCAGGAGAAAATAGTGATGATTGTCATGAATGCTATCATTGAGGATATGTACAAGAATGCCTTTGCCGTTATCTAATATTTTTTGCATAATTTCAAAAGTATTGTGAGTTTTAGTGCTAAACACTTTTAAAATTGGATCCATTAAATTCAAATTCTAAATCCACCTCCATAAAAGACTAATATGAATACATTAATTATCTCGTTTACTTGCTCAAACATAGGTGCAAGCTAGAAAAATAACACTACATTTCTATTTATGAAAAAGATTTTTGAATTGCTAATTTTGTTTTTGTTCTTATCAATTAGTACCACGTTTTCCACCCGTCTTTTGGATGGATATGGGGAAGGTATGGACAAGGGCGGAGCTAGAAGCTCGGTTGAATTCATTATTTTTTGTTTAAATAGTATATTTGTATTAAAAATTTTATTAAATATATATAAATATTAAGTTTAGATCCATTAAATTCAAATTCTAAATCCACCTCCATAAAAGACTAATATGAATACATTAATTATCTCGTTTATTTGCTCAAACATAGGTGCAAGCTAGAAAAATAACACTAAGTTTCTATTTATGAAAAAGATTTTTGAATTGCTAATTTTGTTTTACTTCTTATCAATTACTACCACGTTTATCACCCGTCTTTTGGATGGATAAGGGGAAGGTATGGACAAAGATTTTTGAATTGCTAATTTTGTTTTACTTCTTATCAATTAGCACCACGTTTTTCTCCCGTCTTTTGGATGGATACGGGGAAGGTATGAACAAGGTACGGTTGAGTTCATTAATTTTTGCTTAAATAATATATTTATATTAAATTTTTTATTAAATATGTATAAATATTAAGTTTAGAATCCAGTTAAAATGATTATTATAAAATTCAAAAAACATATATATAGCTATAGTATAGCTACTATTCAAAACTTATAAAATTGAAATTCTGACTCGATCTATCATCTAGTCTTTTTAGGCTTTTTGTCATTGATAACGTGGTACAATGAATATGATCTCTTCTCGTTATCTTTATCCCTATAAATAGCCGTGCAGAGTTTGCCATTTTTCTCATCACAGAAATATTCCTTCTTCTTACAGCATAATGGCAAAGCAATCGGGAGGCATTATCGATGTTCCATGCCCAAACAGCCTTGAATTTCAAGATCTTGCTCGTTTTGCTGTCGATGATTATAATCACAAACATCCTGACAGTGTAACGAATTTTACTTTGATTTAACAACCATATTGACACCTATTTAGCTTGTTATTAAAAGTTATTCCAAGTTATATGTGTTTGTATGTAGATCGTTAGTGCACATAACTTAAACTCTCTATCGATCACATCACGCGTTTGTTATTAAAATAAGGCTAACTCTTTTTATTACTAAATATTCATGACTTATTAATTGTTTCAGAATTCTGCATTGGAGTTTGTGAACGTTTTGGGCGTGAAGGAACAAATAGTTGATGGAATAATGTACTATATAACACTTGAAGCAACTGATGGTGGAAAGAAGAAAAAATATGAAGCCAAGATTTGGGTGAAGAAATGGGAGGACTTCAAAAAAGTTGTAGAATTTAATCTTGTTGGTGATGATGGCCCAAAGCCGGGAGGCATTATCGACGTTTCATGCGAAAATAACCTGGAATTCCAAGATCTTGCTCGTTTTGCTGTCGATGATTATAATCACAAACATCCTGTAACGAATTTTACTTTGATTTAACAACCATATTGACACCTATTTAGCTTGTTATTAAAAGTTATTCCAAGTTATATGTGCTTGTATGTAGATAGTTAGTGCACAGAACTTAAACTCTCTATTGATCACATCACGCGTTTGCTATTAAAATAAGGCTAACTCTTTTTATTACTAAATATTCATGACTTATTAATTGTTTCAGAATTCTGCATTGGAGTTTGTGAACGTTTTGGGCGTGAAGGAACAAATAGTTGATGGAATAATGTACTATATAACACTTGAAGCAACTGATGGTGGAAAGAAGAAAAAATATGAAGCCAAGATTTGGGTGAAGAAATGGGAGGACTTCAAAAAAGTTGTAGAATTTAATCTTGTTGGTGATGATGGCCCAAAGCCGGGAGGCATTATCGACGTTTCATGCGAAAATAACCTGGAATTCCAAGATCTTGCTCGTTTTGCTGTCGATGATTATAATCACAAACATCCTGTAACGAATTTTACTTTGATTTAACAACCATATTGACACCTATTTAGCTTGTTATTAAAAGTTATTCCAAGTTATATGTGTTTGTATGTAGATAGTTAGTGCACAGAACTTAAACTCTCTATTGATCACATCACGCGTTTGCTATTAAAATAAGGCTAACTCTTTTTATTACTAAATATTCATGACTTATTAATTGTTTCAGAATTCTGTATTGGAGTTTGTGAACGTTTTGGGCGTGAAGGAACAAATAGTTGATGGAATAATGTACTATATAACACTTGAAGCAACTGATGGTGGAAAGAAGAAAAAATATGAAGCCAAGATTTGGGTGAAGGAATGGGAGAAATTCAAGGAAGTTCAACAATTCAAGCAGCTTCTTGGTGATGAATGAATCTACTCTTATGTTGGTGAGAAATGAAGTTACTATTATGTTGGTGAGAAATAAATCTAGTTTATTTATCTGGATTGTATTATTTGAATGTTGTGTGGCATGAAGTTAGTATTATGTTTGTGAGAAATAATGACAGATTTATTAATCTGGATGTATTTGTATGTTGTGTTGTAAGCGTATATCAATAAATTTAAAGTTTTTACGTTTGACGTATATATTTCATATTTAATTATGTGTGTGAACTCTCCATCGATCATGATTCCAAGTTCCAACTCATGGCGTGTATTAGTCACACGTCTCATGTTGTACGCATAAATCTGTGTTTTTAACCAGTTTTTAAACGGATTTAAATCTCAAATCTGGAACATCTTAGTTGAACCTATATAATCTCAATTAAAACAGTCTTATTCTCCACTTTTTAACCCATATGTCCTTGCGGAGTCGGCTTAATTCACAATAATAAATGCACTAATATGATGAACACAATAAATTTCATTAACTAAGAATAATAAGAATAAAGCATTACGCTTATAGTAATATTTTACTATATATGTGTATACATTCGAAATGTTAATGTAGATATAACTAAAATACTATGGTTTATTTTCGTCTAAACATACAAGATATCTAAATTTAACATTTAAATGGGGGAAGGTATAGTTTATATCACTGTGTTATATGCTAAGTATACCTCCCTAGCTGGCTGACAAGAAAAGTGGGCACCTTCCCCCTACCCAAAACAATTAATTACTGGAAATTGTTTGAAATGTCTGTTTTAAACTAATTAATAACATTTGCAGTACTGCTATTTTGTTTTATTGTATTAGTCAAGAAAATAGTTCTCTGTCTATTGAATGCTTAGCTCAAATTTTAAACTTCGACTCTATCGTAGACGTGAATCATTTTGAGTGAATAATATATCAAAAGATTTGAAATATCAAGTGGGGCTCATATTTTAAATTTGGGATTGTTTAGATAAGACTTTGAATTGGTCGAAATTGAAGAAAAAATCAGCTTGTGAGGAAGATGAACTGCTACAATATATAGATATTGTATAATTAGTGTATGTAGATGTATATAAACCTCTGGGACATAGTTATACATCATATATACATGCAGCTATTTTTGTTGAATTTTTTTTGGGTCATTTGTATGATTATGTAAGTAGCGCAATATTATTCATGACTTACTAGTTCCCATGCTTCAAATGCATTGTTACTAAGTGGATTAGTTGATTAATTATTCATGACTTACTAGTTCTTTTATTTGAACAATATATACTTTGTGTATTTCATAATGCTCTTTTGGAGTTTGTAGAGATTTTGAGTGTGAAGGAACAAGTAGTTGGTGGAATAATATACTAGTATATAACACTTAAGCAATTGACGATGGAAAGAAGAAAATATATGAGACCAAGATTTGGGTGAATGAATGGGAGGACTTCAATGAAGTTCAAGAATTTAAGCTTGTTGGTGATGATTACTCTAATTGTATAATCTTATTGAGCATTAAATCTTTTGGTTATTAAGAAAGGGATCATCTTTAGTGTGGCATGATAACTGAACGGGAATGGGGAATTTGTACATCATTATAGGAGAAGACAATGAATGTGAAGACAATTACAAATTAAAAGAGTTGATGAATTAGTAAAGAGGGGAAAATGGGACATAGAATTTTTGAATGATATACTGTCAGAGGAGCTAGTAGAGTACTATATCAGTAATAATATTCAACCTCCTTGACAAATGATTGAGTCAGATAAGCCAGTATGGATGATGAACAATAAAGGAACCTTTTCTGTGAAATCAGCTTAGCAGTATATAAGGCATAAAGAAGGAGAAAACAAAATTTACAAGTGGATCTCGACAAAAGACATCCCTTTTAAAGTGGAATTTACAATATGGAGGTTATGGAAATTCAAACTACTTGTAGATGATAGAGTGAGAAGAAGAGAACTGGAAGGTCCATCTAAGTGCTGGTGTTGTGAAAAACCTACTCAGGAGACACTTGCTCATGTGTTCCTGAGATCTTTTTTAGCTAACAAGATTTGGTCTTATTTTTGTTCTTTTGCAGGTTTTAACATTGAAGTACTGCACTTGAGGGAAGTGATAATGCTATGGTGGGAGACAGATGTTAAAAAAGGAATGAGATCATACTATAGAGTTATCCCTAGCTTTATAATACAGGAACTTTGGAGAAGGAGAAATAGAATGAAGCATGAGGGAAAGAAGACATCAATCAAAAAGTTATTCATAATATTACTAGCAACATCTTCATGATAATACAAATGAGGAAGTCTAATATGAAATGTCCTAGTCATTGTCCATATATGATTAAAGAATTGGAAGGTTACAGTCCCAACATGAAGGTAACAAGAGTATTAAGGGATTTCCCACCAGTAAGCTAACTAAAATACAATACAAATGGGCCTTCGAGGGAAAATTCAGGTATAAGCTCCTATGCCTTTTTTTGAGGAATGAAAGAAGGGATTTACTGTATGCAGAGGGATCTACTATTGAAAACACCACTAACACTGTAGCAGAGACGAAGGCGATTCTAGAAGCATGTAAACATAGCAGGCAGGAACAACAGAATAACATAATCATTTAAATAGACTCTATGCTATTATACAAGATTCTAGAAGGAAAATGGTCATATCCTTAGAGAATCACAGAAATGATGACAAAAATCAAAACATCCTTACGGGACAAACAACATACATTCCAGCACATTCTCAGTGAAGAAAATCAACTAGCAGACTACTTGGCAAATACTACAATCGATCAAGGAGGGTGCAATTACCAAGATTTCAGCAGTTTGGAGTAGCAGTAAGAAAGATCATTAACAGTGATAAATTAAAATGTCCCTATTTGAGAGTAACTCTAGCAAAGGGATAGATGGTACTGGGAGGTTCAAAGTATTATGTGTTTTGTTTTTGATTGTTTGTTTATTTCTTTCCTACTCGACTAGCCATGTAGTGGAATGAGTTTTGCTCGAGGTGGCGTAAGGTGGTGTTTATACTCATTACTTCATCAATAAAATACCAAAATTTAACCCAAAAAAACTCAAGTGTATAATTTTTTTTTGGTTTTCCATCCGGTGTTTGGAGCCCGTGGAGCCCCGACTAAATCCGAATCGCGCACTGCAGAGCTCATTCGGAGGTGGCGCTCCCAACAGGATTTTTTTCATACGCGAGGCTCGAAACCATAACCCATGTTGGTAGTTCTAAGTGTATATCACTACTACTATAAAGTTTTTAATTAAGATAAATAAGGGATAGTTACAAAAATATACAATTAACCAACTTATATTGTAAAAATTTAGTCCGAAACTTACATTATAAATATTTAGCCAAATTCATAATTCGGTATACAATATTATATATCCGGTATTTAATAATATACAATTTTTTCATAGTTTACTTTTTACAAAATATTTTAAAACTTGATATACACTATTAAACACCCAATATATAATATATTATATAAAATTATTACACAAATTTATGCACCACATACAATAATATATAATATTATACATTAGTATATAAAAAACGGTCTTCATCTTCTTCCTTTTATCCAATCATCAAATTCATCCAAAAACACTTCAAAAACTGCACCAAATCATCCCAGATTTCATATTTAGGCTCCTCGTTATATAATCGATTTTTTGCAACAATACTCACTCAAAACCAAACTTATTTACAAAAATTTAATTTTAAAATTTTAAAGCTTCGAACTTCAACAATAGATGCATATGACTTCAACAATATCAATAGTACTTCATTATAACTCCAATAACAGGGATAAAATAATGACTTAATATATAAATTTCTCCAAGAATGAAAGAGAAAATTACTTCTAAACATACCTAGAATAAGAAGAAAAGAGAAAACAGAAGAGGAAGATGAATGAAAAAAGGAATTGAAATAAAAGGTAAAATATTTTTTTTAAAAAAACTAAATGGAGTAATGGGCCACTAGCTGAAAAGTAACATTTCTTTTCTTTGCTATTGGGCCAAATTGGTAGAAACTTAAAACATGGGCTAAATTTATTAGCATTAGACACAAAATCAAGATACATAAGAGTGTAATTTTCTCTAAATAAATGGGAAAATTTCATTAAAATACAAACTAAACTTACATTGAATAGCCCAAATTTAACATTATAATTTTTAGCCCAAAACATAATTTGGTATACAATAATATATATTTGATATATATAAAACTTTCATATATTTTTTATAAAATATTTAAGAACTTGATATACAATATTATACTTCTAATATACAATACAACAACAACAGCCCAGTGAAATCCCACAACGTAGGGTCTGAGTAGGGTAAAGTGTACACAGACCTTACTCCTACAATATCATACAAAATTACAAGAGATATTTATACACCATATACAATAATATATAATTTTATACTCTAATATACAAATCACATTTTGTCAAACTTCATCGACTGATTCTCTCAAACGACAAGATGGTATCTTTTGAAAATTTGCGGAGAGGTAGATCTAGTGACAACATGTTATTCTGAATAGGTGAGACGTCATGAATCACGACAACATTTGATTGAAAAAAACAATTTCAAAATTCTTGGGACTTAGCTCTTGAGATTTTGCTACATTAATCGCATCTTTAATTTGTAATTTTTCAAAGTTGTTGATGAAATTTTGAGACGATTCTTATTGAGTTGGATTCGTTTCATAAAGATTTAATACTTGAATCTGAATTTGGATTTTTCGAGGTTGAGAGGAGGTTGTAGCCACATAGCAGTTCTCTAGAATTTGTAAGTTCCTCTTTTGAGTCAATTCAGATAAGTATTGATAACTTAGACTAAATTATGTAAAATAACCTTATGGATTGCATTAAAGTATAATCATCTAGCAAATAAAATGGTACTTAGTTTACCATGTCCCTGTTTATGTATGTGATATTGAGTTGTATAGAATGTGTCTCTTGACTAGTATAAGTACCCGTACGATGTGCGGATTGTATACATTTATTTATATTTAATGAGGTGTAAAACTGATTAATATGTTTTTCATCTTTAACGGTTATTGTTATAGTACTTTTAAAATGAAGAAATATTTGAAAAGCAGCAACGCACGGATTGTATATTGTTATTCATATTTCATGGAGCGTATAATTGAATAAGATGCAACTCAACTTTAACTATTATTGTATATGTACTTTTAAAAAAAAAAAGAAAATATTTTTAAAGCAATATTGTTAGTTGACTTGATTAGGATGGAAATTTGATAGCAAAAAATATTTAATCATTTAGACACAAAGTTTGAGTATTATAGGATATTATTTGTAACGATATGTAAACGTATAGTACCTTCATCATTAACATCAGAACATCACTTCCTTTTTTTATAAAAAATAATTTCATTTTTGGCCTATAATGGAATAGGGATTATTAAAGTTTTATGGACGTTTGACCATAAAAAATTTTAAATCTTTTTTGGGTTGAACTCCAAAAAATAGGTTTGGCCATAAAATATCGAAATTCAACTTCAAATTGAATTTCAGAAATTTCATTGATTTGAAAAACAACAAAGATATGTTTTAATTTTTTTATCACTCTAAGCTTACTCACAAAAAGTCAAAAATATTTTTAATTTGTTACTCATGGCTAAACACAATTCATTACTCCTTACTCTGATATTATTATCTGTCCATATTTAGACACCACATATGTAAAACATATGAACTGTAGCTACCTTCTCAGATAATATATGATAGCTATAGTAATTAATTTAGGTAATAAAAAGCTAGTCAAAACTCATCCATAATCAAGAAGAGTTCCACTAAAATTTATCATGCCGCTTCAAATCTTTGAAATGAAATATCAGTTGGAAATATATTTGCTTTTAAACGGCATTGGCATGTAATGTGATGATAGGAATGAATTATTTTTAATTTTTTTTTGTTAATGGAGTTGTTAAAATCTTAACCATATGATTTATGAATTTATCTTTACCTCTTATTTTTTTCGTAGCTAAAAGCATCAGAAGGCAAGTCTCTAGTTAGCCTACAACTCTTTTTCATTTGTTTCTTGGAAGCACTATTAAGTAGTGTAATAGAAAACATAATTAGTTGCATGAAGACAATATCTTTGAAGTAGCTCCAGATATTATGGATGGATATCCATATTTATATCCGTTGGGTAAGCTATTTTTTATCCATGTTAAAAATGTATGAGTAAGATATTTATTTTATCTATTTTTATTGAACTCATTTTCGATCGATCCATATCTGACTCGACCCACTTATTTGCACCTTATAATTGCTTCAAATTACAACAACTTGTCTTTCAATAAATATTTAGCCTCTGTGAGCTTTATTTGAACTTTTTCCTCCCTCGTAGCCTAAGTCATATGAATAATTTCCTCTCTTTGTCCATTTTTTCCTCAACCGATTGATCTATAATTTATTCGATGATATATGATTGACAAGTTCTTGTTCATCGATTCAAAATTTTTACGTGTCTTGCGCTTGTTTTCTACCTTGGCCTTCAATATAACGACTTGAGCCGTTTTGAGCTTATAATCCATAAAGGTGAGATCCCAAAAGGATGCTGCAATTTTGCATAGTAGAAATAAGGATATTGAGTCGCTGAATATGTTTAAGCGTCCATGAGCTTTTCGTGTTGGCTTGAATTTATCCTGATTGCAAAAAGTAACACAGGACATAATGCACAATGAGAAGAAAAAAGGGCAGCCCGGTGCACTAAAGTTCTCGCTATGCGCGGGGTCCGGGGAAGGGCCTGACCACAAGGGTCTATTGTACGCAGTCTTACCTTGCATTTCTGCCAGAGGCTGTTTCCAAGGCTTGAACCCGTGGAAACAGCCTCTGACAGAAATGCACCATGAGAAGACATTAAAAGAATTATGACATTCTAGCTACTAAACAAAAAGGTTGGAGAACTGCAACCTCCTACCTTTGGATAACTCTTCTGAATGTGGTGCATTATTTCCACTTGATCAGGAAAGGATTTAGGTATACCAATTTTACACAAATAATCAATTAGAATAGAAAAAGAATAGAGACAGAGGATGATTGCTAAATTTTTCTCTTATAGTACAACTTTGATATTGATAAAAATAAGTAGTTAGTAACATATAAATCTTAGCAAATCTCGACACTTGACAAAGATGTCTTCCCTAACGTTCAATGTTCAAACAAAGAATGATCATTGTTATTGTAGTAGCCAAATTCTTAATTAAGCATTAGAATCAAATAACTTGCAAGTTATACTATGGGATTATCATTAACTTTTACAACAGTTGATTCATTCTTCGATATACTTTTCTTGGCAGAATTATTTGTAGGAGATCATGTCCTACAAAAAGAATACCCGACCAAAAAAATTAAAGATATGAAAATACATAAAAAGGTTCAAGAATTCTATTTGTTGATACTGATACACCAGGTCACCCAAGAACTTCATCTGTCCTACAAAAAGAATACGTGATCAAAAAAATTGAAGAAAACAATAGTCATGAAAATCAAATCCACTTACCGAATTAAAGATTCCTCAAGAATTTTTTTGACTCTTTCAAAATTTGTTTTCTTTGCTAAGGAAAATTAAATAATCCTGATCACCACTCCCTTCTTTCTTGCATGGATAGCATAAAACATCCAAAATAATGTGATAGAAATAATTTCATTTGAGTCGATTTGGTGAACTCAATAGATAGTTTCATTATCGGTATTAAATTTTACTTTCTTTACCTTCCTATTTGACACATCAGACTCTATATTATTCATATTATCATCGAAGATGTGTAAACGTGGTTGCCCTCGAGTTACGGATTTTCATCATTTACCAGGATATAACGATAAATTTAACCAAATCACAAAATTTCTTGAACCCAAAAATAAATAAATAAAGAAATAAACATTATCCATTACCCATTACCTTAAGATTACCTGTTACCTGAAATTCCATGTTCCTACTTCCTTGCATAATACTTGTAGTCTTTTCTTTTCATATTATCAAAATGCATCTCTTCAATTTTTCAGCAATTAATGAAAAAGCAGAAAATTGAAAAAGAATGGAAAATTTGAAGTATAATTACTCTGTAGGATATTAGAGGTACAAAATATAAATTGCAGTTAAAAATTCAGAAAGTGACAGTACAATTGGTGGTTTTTGCTTTTATCACACAATTACAACTATTGCAGATAAGATAGAAGTTGAAGATACACAAACTCTCTATAGTACAAAATAACAATTATTTATGTCCAACAAAAGATGATGGACAATTTGAGGAATTAAGATCTCTTGATTGTTTATAAAATTGATAAAAACAAAATATAATAATCAAATCTCTTAGGAAAAGGACAAATTTTTAAAAAATAATAATATAAATGACGTATAAATTATGTTTCTTATATAAAGGATAAAAAACAAACATTTCAGTAAATTGAATTAATATGTACTTATTAAAATACCACAAGGACTAAAATCATAATTTAATAATTGAGAGTCCATTATTATTATTTCTTTAAATTTTGACGATGAGTTTCTGCATTCCTTGAGACAATATTGATTATCGTGGTCCTTTTGATAATTCTACATGTATCGCGCAATTTTAGTGAATTTATAATATCTTGCTGATTTTTTTTAGACAACTCGATGAATTTAATTAATTATGTATAGGTAAAAGGTATTTACCTATAAGTATAGATGGAACACCCATCTAGATCATTGACAATTATTATTTTTAAAAAACTCACTAATTTCAATATAAGATAATATTTTAACATCAAAAAACATTACTTAAGAAGAAATGTTGATTCTAACTTAAATATAATAGGTATCGTTTTCTTTTTAAAAAAGTTGGTCAAAGAAAACTTAATTATATGGTTAAATGAAAAGCTAGCCATGTTTTGATTAGGTCAAAGTCAAACATGAACATGACCAATTAGGTGACAAAGATTTTTAACTACAAAAATGATTCTACAAGCCTCTAGAACGTGCACACAATTGGGTCTTCACATGAATAAACCAAAAGAAAGAAATTTTGGAATTGTATAGTTAAAGATGTATTAATAATAACAAATTAAATTTGATTTAATGAATAAATTAAATATTAAAAATAAATAGATATAGAGAGGGTGACGTGATTTTTAATATTTGAATAATTGATTAATTTTAGTGTTTGCTTTTATGTAATACATTCTATTAATTCCATTGATTGATTTTTATGTTTTTGGTTTCGCCAAAACCAAATTTATGTCAAGCACATGATGGCTCGCCTTTAATTGTTCTTAAAGAAATAAAATGTCATAGTCTAATAATCATTTTGAGTTAAATAGTATAATGATTTTAGTAAAAGTGACCAACATAACACTTTTATATCCATTGACTAATAAAATCATCTAATTAGAATCATGAGGAAAAATAACGTTAATTTTATCTTTTGTAATAACAATTTTGGTACACATAACTCGAACAATCAATTAATGTTTTGATCTTTTGGAAACCACATACATCAGTCTATGAGTTATTGCTTAGTGATAGTGAAGGGCATTATAGGAGTGTTCAAAATCGAATCATAATCGATAAGTCAATAACAAAATTGGATTATTGGCTTATTGTTATTGGATTATTGAATAAACAGTTAGGGAAAAAATTAAAATTTTATAATTAACGGCTTATTGATGTGGAAACGGATTATTCATTTTTCTTATCGGGTAAACTATTAATTTGTTAAGAATTACCATACTTACACTTTTATTTTAGATATATTAGCCTCATTTAATATTTTACCATAATATATAGGAGTAATTGTATATTTTTCCTTTGTTAGTCCTAACCCCGAAAGGCTAATTTCGTAAAATCAGGAAAACTTATTTACTTTTCTATGATTATATATTTTGCCTTTAAGAATAGAGAGCAAGTCAGCAAACTCAAAAAAAAAAATAACTAAAGTTTAAAAGAGGTAAATGCGTAAAGAAGCCCCTGAGTAAGTGTGGCAGCGGAACCGACACTTACCGGTCCGTTTTGGTCCAGGTTCGGTTCCATTCTGGTCCGGGTACGATTCCATTCCGGTCCGATAAGTGTCGGTAGGGGTTAGGGGTAGGGGCTCCTATAGGGATAAAGAGATGGGTAGGGGTCGGATTACCGATCCGTCTCGGTCCGGTCCGATAATTTTTGCTAGAATTTTTTATTTTTTTTATAAAATAGACGTTAAACTAGCCGTTGAGTGGGCCCACCCCAACGGCTAGAACAACCCCCAGCCCTCCAAATGACCCCGTACCCCCCCTTTATTTTTTATACCCTAAAGTTTATAAAAATATCATTTAGGTCTTATTTTTTAACTATAAAAACCTCCACCCCTTCTCAATTTTTACACACTCATTTTGAATTGGTGGTGGACCCGCGACAAGGCATTTCTAAAGCTTCAACGGGTTATTCGAGATTTATTTGCTATTCAGGCATCTTCAGTAGCTTCGGAGGGAGCTTTTAGTGCGGCTAAATTTTAAATAGGAGAACATAAGTATTCGTTAGCATCTGACAGCTTAGAGATATCAGTATTATTTAGGGATTGAATTAATGTGGAGCGTAGAAATTTTGGGCATCCGCCATTACCTGACCAATTTGAATATGATGTTGACAATATTTTGATAGATTCAAGTGAAGACAAAATTGATGCATCGGAGGAACAAGCTATACAACCACTTCTAAAACAAGTAACTAGAGAAATGTTAGAAGAATTAAGACGAGACTATTTTGGAGAGCCCAAATATTAGATAATTCGAGGCCTAATTAAAACAAAACCATTCCTAGAAGGTGGCAGTGTAGATTAAGTACTCTTCTAATATTTCTAAATTGTAATATAAATTGTACTAATTACTTTTTTATAAATAAAATGATAGGCTATTCGCCTTAATTTTTTGTATTATTGACTTCAATTTAATTCAAGTATTTTTCATGTATTTTAATTTTCAAATATTTCAAACTTTAAAACTTTAAAAATTAAACGTTTAAAAGTTTAAACTTCTATTTTCAAATTTGAAATTTAAACTTTAAAAATTTTAAATTTTCAAAGTTTAAAAGTTGAAATTTTAAACATTAAAAGATTAAACTTCGAAATTTAAACTTTGAGAATTTTAAATTTTAAAAAGTTAAAAAAAATTAAAATTTAACTTTGAAAATTTTAAATTTTTAAAGTTTAAAATTTGAAATTTAAACTTTAAAAATGTATTTTGAAAAAATATTAAATTAATAATGTATTTTAGGTTTTTTTATTTTTTATTTAACTTAATTTAACTAATTAAAAAAAAATCGGAATACCGGTCTAGTCCGTCCTGTATGTACCAGATCGGAATAAAGTTACAATAATTACCGGTCCATACCGATATCGGTCAGGTTCATGTATTTTAAAAGAAATATTAAATAAATAATGTATTTTAGATTTTTTATTCATTATTTAACTTAATTTAACTAATTAAAAAAAATTAATTCCGAAATATCGGTCTAGTCCGTCCCGGTATGTACCGGACCGGAACGAAAGTTATGGTAATTACCGGTCCGTATCGGTATCGGTCAGGTTCGGTTTCAGATGGAACTACTATTTTCTTGACCGATTCTGGTAGATACCAGTCTGGTTGTCCCGGTTCCGGTACCACTGCCACCCTTACTCCTGAGTCACTGCATTTAAAACAGTGAAAATAAGTCATCTCTTTTGTAAGGTGCATTCATAAAAAAAAACGTACCATAAAAATTAATTAGAGATTAGCCGATATATCGCTCGATAACCGTTCGATAATGGCTAATTCGTTACCGAACCAATGACAATCTTATAAATTGACTAGTGGATTAGAAAATTTAAAAACAGATATCCTATAGGACAAACCGTTAAGTGAAATTATCCACCTAATTCGCCCAATAGGCAACCCTACTATATTGTCGACTCACTACAAATACAAATAATTATGGAGCAACCCGCGATTCCACAATTAAAAATCATTGGCGCTAATCCTTCAAGTTTCATATTTTGTAATCCGACACTAATTGAAAATGATAGTCAATTTTTAAACCATCCTGACCTAATTAGCTTAATTCATAACCCAGTAATAATCGACAATAATACATCTTAGAATCAATACGATCCAACACCCAGGGGCGAATTTATGAGCAAATTTTGGGTCATCGAAATTCATGGTCATCCAACTAAATTTGATATATTACCTGTATAATTCTTAAAGAATATATTAAATATTAGCAAAAGGAACCTATGTTCAAAGTGATGAGATGTTTCATTGGTTTAAGTGTTTGTTTTCAGCGTCATGATCTCTAATTCAAACCTAGCCAACATCACAATTCACCATTAATTTTTATCTTTGTAAAAAAGGCCAGTGGGCTCTGATTCAAATTTTCATTTATAAAAAATCATGTAGGGGTATATATTATATTTTTTTCACATAAATTATTTTTTGACTTATTTAATTTTCGTTATTTGAGTTTTTAAATTTTATTTCTTTTATTCTTTATTGTAAAATCAAGAGAAATAAAAAAAAAGTGTGAATCGAAAAAGAGTAAGAAAAAAATAATAATATTTTTTTGCGGCTATATTATAGTTTTAAATATTTTTTTCTGGCTATATTGTAATTTAATTTTTGTATCTATGAAAAAAAGTTGGGGCAATTATAGTAAATTTTTACAATAAAATTAGTGAAAAAATAAATTTGACCAAATAATGAATTCAAATTAGCCGTTAAATAAAAAAAATGAAAAAAAATATGTTAAAAAGATCAAATATATCTCTACATGGATTATTTTTATTTTTATTTATTTTTACATTTTCGATAGAAGAAAAGAGTATATGTGATCCATATATTTAACAGTAGAAGTATATATAAATCACTTTTATAATGAGAATTATATCAACTAGATGATAAAGTTAAGAGATATATCATGTCCTTTTCCTATAATTTTACATCTTATTTTTAAAGTAATTGTGCATCCGTCTTCTTGATATTCTGAATTCGCCTCAGTCAACACCCTCTTTTTTTTTATACATACTAGAATGCATGAACTATCATATTAAAAATAAGTCAAATAATATTTTAAATAAAATTGAATAGCTATATCCATGAATGTTCAAATTCAAATAAACAAGAACAATCAATTAATAGTTGAATAAACTCTTATCCAAATGTCATACATTTCACATATTTTGATTTTATTTTTAAGGAAATAAACGGCACATATATAATATAATATATAGTATATAGAAATAAAAAGGTACTTATATAAAAAGGAAAAAAAAAACGAATTGTGAAAATCCATCTGTAGGGAAACCCTAATTTCGTCATTCAGTTTCATTTCAGCCTCGCATTACCTATCTCTCTCTATTTCTCTCTCTATATTCAGTCCCCAATCTCACTTTCTCTCTCTAAAATTCGCAGAATTCTTCACAGCGACAACGATTTCTCGATCGATCCGTCCCCTCCTTCTTGCGTTAACAGGTATTCCCTTACCGATCTTCTGTAGCTGATTGATTGGTGATTTTTTTCCAGTTTTTTCTGATTATTTTTTCATTATTTGGATGTCCGTTTGGTGGATTGGAATTTGTTTTATGAAATTTTTGTTTGATATTTGACGGCGATGAATTTGCGTGGTGTGTTGATTATAAAGTCATGTAAATTTTACTGTTCGGATTTGTGTTCGTGATTTGTGTTGAATAGAATTATCGATATGTGAACATGAATGATACATGGATAAAGAGGATGGATGCGGCCAGGGAACGATGGATGGGGGAATTGGAATCAAACAGGCCCAAATGGAGCATAACGGATGTAGATGATTTATATAGTTGGCGTTCATTGGATGTTATGCAGGGGAAAGAAGAGATGGGACTTGGAAAGAGATGGGTCTCAAATAGAGCGGAATGGGTATAGAAGATTTATATACCCGACACATCTAGTTTGGGTTTGAGGCATTTTGGGTATTTATTGATGTTGTTATGCCTGGGAATTTGTGGTTTTATGGGGTCGGGATGGGTTCGGTTGCAAAAGCTTCCCAAGGAAATGGAATGTCTTTTGATACATGCTTCTATCAGAAAAGCTGGATCTTCTTGTTCTTTTTATTGATCCGCTTCTCCCTTTTTTTCCTTTCTATTTTTCTCTTGGGGCAAAATTTGCACAACAAAAAGATGATGAAAGCCTAAATGATTGTGAGATATTTGGATGCCATAGTTGGAATGAGATTATTATTTATCTAGAAGAAGGGTGGGATTCTCCCCCCTCCCCCGGTTAGCCTCACATTCGCTAATGGGTCCAAATATAACACTGTTAAGGATCAGAAATGATTTGACCATACTGTGCTAAAATAGCTTCAACCATTTTGGGGATCATAAATGTTTTGGAAGTATCATGATCGTCCTATAAGAAGGGTTCCAATATTTTCAAATGAACAATTTGAATACCTGTCCATTCTAACAACTGATTGCAGAGTTGATTATTCGAACCTTTCAATTCATAGATGTAGATCTCGGACTTATGAATGTGGATATTTCTGAAACTCACTGGCATCTTGTTGTTGGCAATCAAAAATGTAACGTGGAAGTAATTTTAACATATACAGTAATAGTAAATCATGGGCAATAGTTGGAAAATGGCTCATAATTTCAACCTTATAACAGACGATGATAGTTTGCCAGATTTCTAATCAAGCTAGAGTCTGTTCTTGCATTTGCTTGGAAATCAACAGTTGTGCGACTGACTATGCTCTTTATTGTATAAAATATTTCAGTAGGTATTAGCTTTTTTGAGTATGGATGATATGTGCTACACTTTCAAATATTATTTACTATTAGGGAGGGTATGCTACTTTAAACAATGTCGATGAAAGAAATATTAGAGGTACTTGGTAGAGGAAACACAATTCATCGAATATCCACTTTTTTGGTTCAAGGGTGATTATGGGTTTTGAATGTGGAGACTATCATTTCATAAGACCACACCCAAAGGTTGTTGTACAAGGACAGTTTCGACCATAATTGTTATGTCCTTATGCTAGCTCCCTGTGATTTTCATGTTCTGTCTTATCCATTTGGCATTGAGTAGGAAGGTAATTTTGTAAATAAATTTTATTCAAGTTGAAGCTTCTTTTTATGCATATCTTCTGAGGGTTCTAGCATTCACTTCTATAGTACATTCTTTTATTGCTAAGATCACTTTTGTATCACATGGACATGCTATTAATTCATCATTCCACATTTTTAAGGGGGGAAAACAATTTCTCATCGATAGTCTTTTTTATGTTTCCCTACTTGTGGGATTTTACTGGGTATGTTGTTGTTGTATAGTCTTTTTTATGTTTGTAGTTAATTTTAGATGGAATATTTTGTGTCCCTAGGTTTCCAGGGATTGTGGAACTTACATAAGAGTTTCTTTGGGAAATAATAGATTGGGAGTTGAGAAATTAGTCAGCTGTAAGCACCTAACTGAGTATTGGAAGCTTTAGGTTCTACAGTTATTTAAAGCTGCAATTGCCTATTGATTGCACTAATTTTTTTCCTTACTGAAAGAATCTATTGTTGAATTAAAAGTGATCGTTTGTCAGTTGTACTTATATCCTATTTTTTCTGTATGGGAAAAATGCAATTTATCTAGCTTCTTGCCTACTTCTATTTCATGTATGATGCTGGCTCCACGTCTTGTGACTTGCTTGTCAATTCTAGTAGAACAGCTAAAGGAAGAAGATGAATGCATATTTGTATTAATAGTTTTGTTTCTCTCTTTTGGGGTTTGGAAAATGTTTAGTGAGGTTCATTCACTTATGCAATTACTGATGTATAAGATATAAATTTTGGATGGTGGTTCAATTGAGATCAAGGATGGGAGTTTGGATTTTGCTGCTTGAAGAGGTTTCTTTCTTCTAACCAACCAGAGGAACTTCTTTGTTATAATGCAGTTTTCTGCATGACCGAAAAAATCCACTCATGTGTGTAGAAGGGTAGAGGGCGGACCCATTATCCCTGAATTTGGAAGAATGTGGTTGGCCCAGAGAAAATATTCTAACATAAAAAAGAAAGAATGATGAAACATACTACAATGTCAAGTTCAACATGCTTAAGGGATGAGGATTGTGGTATATCTCTGCCATTTCAGCACTGAGAAATCAAAAACATGAAAAGTGATTAGCAAAATAGTATTGGAAGCACCGATATTAGGATTACCTGGATAGGCACTCCTTTTATATTAATTAGTGATATGCTTTTCTATAAATTTTCCTTGGCTTTGGCTTCTGATAGAATGAGGTTTACTTCCTTCATTAGGTATGCTATCAGTCTGCTTTTGCTCTCTAACTGCAGTGACATTAGAATCTGTCTCCTGGTTGTATTACAAGACTTCCAGCTGTATTCTTGCTGGTAGTATTCTTCATTAGCTTTTTTGCATGTTTAAAAGAATTGCACAAGACATGCAATAGTAACATATATTTACCTCTCTCTTAGTTCATGTTTGTATTCATGTCTCCCGTGTATGTGAGTTTTCATTATATCATTATCAACTTATTAAATTAAACTTTTTCAGGAATTAAATGAATTGCCTAACAGATAAAAGTGGATCCATGTTTCATCTATAGTTATGTCTTGCATCCCTGTCCATCAGTTGATACTGAGATGTGCACATCAAGCCTAGTAAATTAAGAACTTTAGTTTTTAAATATTTTTGTATCTGTCATTGATGGTATTTTTTTTTTGACAATTGGTAAGTAGTATCTGTGTCATTGATGTTATTATGGAACTTGTTAATTCTTCTTCTCTCTTAAGGGGTTATGTGTAGGCCAGTGGCCACTACAACTATTGTACACTTTTTTCGATAAAAAGATGTTTTCTTCTTCAAACTTAATATTGTAAAATTTAATTGATGAAGAGTCTCTTAACAGTTTGTCCTAAGTTTACAGCAGTTTTTGGCTTACGCAATGATTTCTGTTCTGCTGTAGATTTTCGAATTAGAAGCAGCAGCAATGTCTCCAGCATCTAGGTCCAAATCAAAGGACAAAAAAGGTGGCAAGGAACCACCCAAAGCTGCTTCAAAACCTTCAAGTGTAAATGCAGGTGCTACTACACCGACTAGTGGATACAATCCTCTTTTAGGAACATTCCATACACTTGAGACAGCTCCTGTGACTTCAAATGCTGCTCTTCATGTGAACGGTCGTTTCAGGAATATTGACGAGACAGATGACCACAGTGGGCACTCACTTGGACCTAGCATTGAGTATGATTCTGTTTCCAATAATGGTAGCTGGTCTGGTGAGTCAGAGGACCATAAAGAGAAAATGGCCAATCCTCCTCCCCGGGCAGAGACGGTACCTGGCTCTGATAATGACAAACGGGAAAAAATCCGTCAGAAAAATGAGAAGAAGCATCAACGTCAAAAGGAGAGACGAGCTCAAGAATTGCATGAAAAGTGCAATGGCTATCTCATGTCGAGAAAGCTGGAAGCACTTGCCCAGCAGCTTGTGGCTATGGGATTCTCTTCAGAAAGAGCTACCATGGCTCTTATCTTAAATGAAGGCAGAGTAGAAGAATCAGTTTCATGGTTATTTGAAGGTGGTGAAGAAGCAGATAAACATAAGGAACATAAACTTGATGGTGGGGGTAATTTGAAAATTGACATTTCAGAAGAGCTTGCTCGCATTACAGACATGGAAAATAAGTATAAGTGCTCCAAGCAGGAGGTTGAAAGAGCCTTAGTTGCCTGCGAGGGTGATCTTCAGAAGGCTGAGGAGACTTTGAGGTCACAAAAGCAGGAACCTCATTCTGCGCCATCCAAGCCTGAAGAAAGTGGTGATCCTCCTACCGTGGGCTATGGTAAGCTTCCAAATACCACCAGCCAGAACTTACTAAGAGCACCTGTAAAAGCTTCACCCAACATAATATTGCCTAAAAGGGATGATAGGGACTTCAATTATACTAAAGTGGCAGCCACATCAGGATCTTCTGTGGATAATGGAAGCAAAAGTGTGCAATCATTGAAACGGGTTCTGCCAAAATTGGAGTGGGCCAAGCCACCACAAGTGGCAGTGCCGGCTGACAAAAGGTGGCTAAATGCAGGATCAAATCCTTCTATTTCCTATTCTTTGGCATCTCCTTTGCAGGCATTACCCCAATCTTCCAAGTCGGAAGCTCGTTATGTTGCTGTAGGAAATGAATTGAAGAATCTTCAGCTAGGAACAGTGAGAGAACCAGTTATAGTTATGCAACGACCCAATCAATCAATTAATCCTAAGCAGACTCCCACCTCAACTGTTAGCTCTTCTCCGCCAGGAACTACAGCAGGGTGGTTTCCTAACAATGCTGTTGAGACAGTGAAACCCAATGGACTGATGCCACATATTCCTGGCACAAGAAGCCTGAGCCCAAATGGTGTCAGCACAAACCAGTTGTACAACCAACTTCAGTATCAACAACACCAGCAGCCTCAACAATTTGTTTCTAGCAACGGCTCACTTGATACGCCAGGAACAAGCCGGGGTAATAGTTTGTGGAGTAGAACAGGTTCTTTGCAGACACAAACCCTTTCTGCAGCTTCCTCACTTGGTCTCTTCTCTGGGTTGGGCACCAATGGTGTGTCTGGGTCATCATCTCCAGTTGATTGGAACAGTGGTGGTGGCTCAATGGAGCAGCTAGATTATGCTAACATAGACTGGAGTTTAGATCGTGGGTCTTCATTATCAAGAACAGGTGGCATGTGGCCAGGAATGAACCCTTTAATGCAAAACAATGCACGTACATATGATTCATTTAACCCTGGACTCAGTGTTACATCTGCCATGAGACCTGCTCTGTCCAATGGTGGTGGTGTCTTGATACCTGGGCTGCAAGAAAGAGCTGCAACAGCGGAAACATCTACTGGTGGTTCTCGTGAGTGGACTTCTCCTTTTGAAGAGAAAGATCTTTTTAGCTTACCAAGACAATTCGTTTCTTCTCCCTCCCTGTAGGCTTTATAGGAGAGGATTTGAAATGAAATAAAGGAGGAAAAAAAATGGAAGAGACCAGTAAATGTGCTTGAATTTGATGTTGGTTCTTATATGATGCTATTTCCCTGTTCATGTTTGTGATCCATCTTAGTGGTAGAGCATCCCAGTCCCTTAGTTTACTCTTTGGAACTAATCTTTAATCCACCCCCCTACCCCATCCCCAAAGAGAAAAAAAAGGGAAAATGCCTCTTAATTTCAGGGGAAAGCATTAATGAACACAAACATTGATGGTGTGTTACATCGATTTTGTTGTTTTAAAAAAATCGTGAATCCTTAACAAGATTCGTGATCTTTCTGTTGAGGAAAAAAAACAAGTATGAATCTCTTTATTAACGTCATATTGAGCTATTTAACCTTATGAGTAACTATTAAAGTGAAATTGCATCAAATTTATTCTTTCGCAGTAATAAGAAAATTAGTAACCACATCAGGAATACAGTGGAACGGAAGACTAGTCCCGGTCCCACAACATTCGTTATTATAAACACCTATCCCACAAAGATAGTGGTAAAGTGTGTATACACCTACATGTATGTTGTCGTTGGTGTGAAATAAACAAGACAATTCATCATCATGCGCACACCTGTTCTTGTTCATAACTTAAGTCCCCATTAATAGGAGTAGCATATTCAAGAAGTTGCTTGTCTTGCTCGAACACACACATTTCTTGTTCATTCAAGTTAACAAATGCTTAAATTCCTCCATCATATGTCATCAAGTAAATTAAATTGTTAAAAGGACCCTTTGCAAAGCATGATCTAATAGGCTTCCCAAATCCAAAATCTAAATCTTGTAACAATGGGAACTTATACGCTACTCGAAAAGTACACATCACATTTCCTTTTATAGAATGACTTCTCCCCTGTTCTATATGCATCTAGCATCTCTATACCAAATTCATTCTCTTCAACATTATTTCTTGCGGAGAGGTTATTTTTCAACTTTTTTATATCGGTTACTAATTTTGGTGGTTTCGAAAAGTGAGGATTTTCATGGTTACAAAATAATGAAACCAAACCATACCATACCATGTAAATAAAGAAACAATCAAAACAAACGTAGTTCTCTTGTTAACCATACCATACCACACCACGAAAAACCACCATCATCCAAACAAGCAGTGGAATTTCACTGGTATGTTGCTGTTGTAGATCACATTGCTATTCCAAGTTTGAATAAAGAAGGAAGGTTATGAAAGGTTGATAATTAGCACAAAGATGCTAAATACTTGCATTAGTAGACTTGTTTTAAGTCCAATGTTGCTTGAATTTGATGTTGGCGTTGGTTTTTATATGATGCTATCTCCCTGTTCATATATGTGATCCATCTAAGTGGAAGAGCATCCCAGTCCCTTAGTTTACTCTGTAACATCATATTAAGAATTTAACCTTATAAGTAACTATTAATGTGAAATTGCATCAAATGTAATCGTTCGCAGTAAGAAGAAAGTTAGTAGCCACATCAGGAATACAGTGGAATGGAAAACTAGTCCCAGTCCCACAACATTCATTAACTATCCCATAAAGGTAGGAATAAAGTCTGCGTATGTTTACACCGACTGAGTATGTCGTTATTGTTGAGAAATAAACATGACAATTCATCATCATGCGTACACCTGTTCTTGTTCATAATGAAAGTCCCCATTAATAGGAGTAGCAAATTCAACAAGTTGCTTGTCTTGTTCGAACACACACATTTCCTGTTCATTCAAGTTAACAAATGCTTCAATTCCTCCATCATATGCCCTCATCAAGATAATAAACTTGTTAAGTGGACCCTTTGCATCCAAAATCTAAATCTTGTAATAATGGGTACTTACATACGCTACTGGAAAGGTACACATCACATTTCCTTTTATGGAATGGCTCCTCCCCTGTTCTATATGCATCTAGCATCTCCATAACATATTCATTTTCTTCAAGAATATTTCTTGTGGAGAGGATGTTTTTCGATTTTCTTATATGGGTTACTAATTTTGGTAACTTAACTTCTTCTTCGTTATCGTACATTGGTGAGGAGATTACCTATAGAGTTTGGGGGTAGTGGAGGTGATGTTATTTCTCGTAAATCGAAGAACTGAACCAATTGAGAGCGCTTGAACGAGCCTGAATCAACTATGGTGGCAAAAGATGCAGCACATTTGTAGAGAAGTGCATTCACGGCCTCGTTGCTTGTTACATTTTGCACGCCAATTGATGATTATAATGCACTTAGCTTTGTGCTAGAGAAATTAAACCTCTTTTGGACACACTTGTCTGCGTCTGATCCAAAAACAGGGGAAACCAATGGACCATCGCCAATTGGTGATGGTACAGTGGAGTCCTCGACGAAATAAGGAGATGGATTTGTATTTGAACCTCGAGTTAATGCAACCCAATCTCTCAAGAAGCAATAGGCATTGCTTCCGTCTCCTATTTTGTGCGACAAACAGACACTGAGTGCTATTCCTCCCCAATCAAAGTGGCTTAATTGAGCTACAATTAAGGCGCGATCCATGCCATTTCCCAAGGTACACCTTGAGGAAATGTCAAATCTTTGACATTTGAATCAGGGTGATTAACAATTTTGTCCATTGTAGAATTGATTTGGACTTCCAAGAACTCAGCCCCATGGTCATCACACTCAATAGTGGCATTGTCTTTTAGACTTCCACCCCATGGATAGTAATAAGTTAAAGTTTTTGACAGAGTTTGATAAAAGATTTGATAGTTGTTTAGGCCCATTTGGGATGGCATTAACTTGGTTTTTGGGGTAGAAAAAAACAAGGGGCATATATAAGTGAGTGAGGCATTGATCTAAAAGGGAAAGTTTGTGCCATCTTTGAGTAGATGGGAGTGAAAGGTCTGATGATTTTCTTGGATATTACTGATATCATTCTTGACATTTTCTAATCGTTACAACTAAGCTATATATATATATATGAGGCCTTAAATGCAAAAGGAAAAGAAAAATTAGACAAGTTAGCGTTAGGTGTAATAGGACTCCCAATTTTTGCGTGTGATTGTATGTTAAGGTGATCCCGCCGGTTGTTGGAATGACGCGAGTCGGGCAGGGGGCTCAATTTAGAATGATGAAGGGCCCCAAATTCTAAATAGGTGTTATAGGACTCCCAGTTATTGTGTGCGGTCGTATATTGAGGCGTAAAAAGTTTCCTATCTCATTGGGGGCCAAAAACGAATCAACATCTCGATGTGATACAGCCTTTTTGATTTTTGTTGGGACAGAACAACTAAGTCCATCTAAACTGTCAAATAAAAAATAAGAGGAGAGCAAAGTACCAATGACAATCGAAGCGCATGCTGAACGGACACGAAGAAAGAGAAGTGTGGAGGAGGTTAGAATCAGATAGATAAGCTTTCCAACCAAACGTCTCGTATCCAATGACAAGAAGGAACTGGTGTTTATCAAGCCAATTTTGAAAAGTTGGAATAAAATGGTCATTTATCACTTTTTAGCTAGTAAAAATAGCAAATGATGACTCGTAAACTTTTTTCATATATTCAGTTTTTTTTCCATCTCTATTTCCTCTGTCGTCCTAAAATCTCTTTATTTTAATTAATAGGTAAATTTCCCAAATTAAGAAACAATTTCTTCATCAATCATTTTCTAAATTCTGCGTAAAGATAAAACTCCATTTGAAGTCTGATAAAGTTATGTATTAGAAATCTATAATCTTCAAATTATAAATTCGTTTCTCACGTAATAGTTTAATTTTTTTTACAATGATAGAAATTAAAATCTTTCATTATTTATTTGTGCACGGCTATTCATAACTCAAGTGTCATATAGATTCACTATATAATTTTTTTAAAATTAGCAAAAAATAAATTTTATAGTTAAACGGCATAATTTGTTGCTAATTTTACTTAGCGAGGGATATATTATCATGAAATTATATTAGCTATCAGCAATTTATCGACGAATTAACATGAAGTTTCTAGCTAATTTCATTTTTTATCAGGTGCTTAACAACAAAAGACTAGCTAATAAATGCATAGTAAGTATGGAGGGGAAATTAAAATGCTCCTATATGCATCGCCCCAATAAGTAAACGCACATTAATGTAAGTTAGGTACATATTTTATTTTATTTTTTGGTAGAAAGTTAGGTACATTATTAAATTATTACTGTCATGACCACATCTTTTGACAAAAATCGAGATATTATCCTTGTCATAGAAATATTCAAATCAATTAATATTCAAGACGATCTAATAACATAAGACTTAAGAGGGGTAGATTGAGTTATGCCTAAATTTTATGTAAGTTATGAACTGGATTATTTTATTCGTTTTCCATGATTACTTTGCAGAATGTACAACATAGTAAAATAACGACATAATATTTTATCGTGAAAAGCACCCATTTCCTATCGCTTGTCACAAATTTAACTAAAACAACGAGCCTCAACAAAAATTAGTCTACAAACACTTGCAGCCTATGAACTAACTATAGCCCCTCCTGCAATAACCTACACAAATTGTTGAGTCGCCTCCAAGTTAATCTTAACTTGGAGCTCAATTTCTCCATGTTTTTACCTAACAGAACTTTTAAGAAAGTTGAAGTAGAGGTAGACGTACATTTTATCCTCTTCAAACCTCACCTGTAGAATTAAATTGAGTATATTATTGTTGTTGTTGTTTTTCAAGTGCAGCGTTAGGCGTAACTGACACTTGCCGAGCTCAAAAGTCATAGACAAAAAATCAAACACCTTGGGTACATGGTCCAATTCAAAATTCCAATTCAAGTATGAATTGGAATTTTCCTCGATCCAGATCCTTGATTTGGCCAGTAAAGACTTCACCGATTCGGATTTGGATGCCCATGTGCATAAATATATGGATAGGGATGCCGATTCAGATGCAGCTTAACTCAGATTTTCGCTACTTCTGATGTAATTGTTGGTAAAAAAGACATAATTCATCAAACCTTATTTCTTTCTCGTTGGTAATGAAGATGAGAATTTTTGTGCTTATATAGGTAGGTCCATACAAAGACAAGTTTACTATTGCTCTAAGACTCCAATATTCTGATCAATAGGAGTAGCAAATTCAAGAAATTGCTTGTCATGCTCGAACACACACATTTCTTGTTCATTCAAGTTAACCAAAGCTTCAATTCCTCCATTATTTGTCCTCATCAAGTAAATAACCTTGTTAAGTGGACCCTTTGCAATGCTTGCCCTAATACGCTTTCCAAATCCAAAATCTAAATCTTGTATTAATGGGAACTTACATAAGCTACTCGAAAAGTGCAAATCACATTTCCTTTGATGGTACATCACCTCCCCTGTTCTATATGCATCTAGCATCTCGTTAAGCAATTCGTTTTCTTCAAGATTATTTCTTGTAGAGAGGTTGTTTTTCGACTTTCATAGATTATAAGAAAATAGTCTACGAAGAAAAATAGAGTGTGAGCGATAATTTTGCAAGGTGGAAATCAAAAGAGTGTTATTCCTTTTGAATGTGTGGTAGTCTTTTTTGAGTATTGTACTCGATACTACTCAGTGTAAAATTCCTTACTATAGTGATATCAATTGCTCCTCTTAGCCCGTGGTTCTTTCCTTATTTGGGTTTCCACGTAAAATTCTTGGTATCATTATTTTTTTCATTTTATTTCTATTATTTTGACCATATATATTTTCTTGTTAGTCCCTTTTTTTTCCAACACCTTGCTGAATTTCAAAGTCAGATCTATAGAAGTAACCACATTGCTTTCAACAATCCAGTCTGCTCTAAAAAGTCTGTAATTCCATATTTGTGCATGGCTTTTTATAACTCAAGCGTCATGTAGATTCACTACCCAAAATAAAGTAAGGAATTAGCGATGGATAAATTTTAAAGCTAAACTGCAAAATGTGTTGCCAAATCTTGTAATAATAGGAACTTACATACGCTACTCGAAAAGTACAGATCACATGTTCTTTTATGGAATGGATAGCTCCTCCCCTGTTCTATATTTTTGGTAGAAAGTTAGGTACACGACCAAATCTTTTTGAAAATTGAGATACTATCCTTATCAAAAAAATATTCAAATCAATTAGTATTCATGACGATCTAATAATATAATAGAGTTATGTCTAATTTTTATCCAATTAATGGACCAAATTATTTTCTTCATTTTCCAAGACTACTTAGCGGAATGTGGATAGAGTTGTTCTTGTTTATATTCAAAAATATAGCAGCACAACCAGCAAATATCAACATGTACGTTCCCACGAGCTCTGCCATCAACTGCAATAATAACAATATTTTTTCGCTTTTAGATAATATGATCACACAATTCAACAATAATAGACGAGTAAAGCAAGTGTTCTGGATCCAAAACTCACCAAGGACTTTATAGCTAGAGATTTGCCCCCAAAAAATAATTGAAGAAATCCATTTTGATTGGAGAAACTTTGGAAGGTTCGAACATGACCATTTATTGATCAAATCTATTACTCTTAACTAACCCAAAATTGACCCAACCTGCTTACCTGACACTCTACGTACTTGAAAATCGAGACTCAGATTCAATTCTTGTGTTCAATAGAGATCGCAAGCATAAGATCAATTTTGTGAAGGAATTTGGATATAGAATATGACAAAGAACATGAGTTAATAGTTAGAAGTCTCCTTAAACTTGACACATTTTGTTAAATGCACACTTAAACCATAAGAAGTCTTGATTATCCCTCAAACATGAATTTTTGAAACTATTTACCTCTAATATGTCATATGTCCAATTTATATGACTCACTTTAGACAATTCCTAAAGAAATGACACATTTCTATACTTAGTAAAAATTTAGTTTTGGTTCCTATTTATATAATGTAGTTTGACTTGAAATGAAATTTAAAAAAGTTGTGGTCTAAAATAAATCATAATTCATTAGGGGTAAAATAAAAATTTTAAAGTTAATTTTTTACTAAATATAAAAATGTGTCATTCCTTTTGGATTGACTAAAAAAGAAAGTGAATCATATAAATTGAAACAGAGTAAAAAAAATTTTTTTAATCATGTGGCATATTAGGGGGGCAAATAATGCCGATTCCATTGTTCAGCTACTTCGAAAAAACGGACTATTATGGCTATGTAAGGGGACCTAATTTTCAAAATTTCATGTTTGATGGGTAATTAAAACGTCTCATAGTTTAGCGGGTAAATAGTTCCAAAATTTCATATTTGAGGGGGTAATTAAGACTTCTCATAATTTAGGTGTACATTTAATAAAGTGTACAAGTTTAAGATAGCTTTTAACTATTAACTATTAACTCAAGAAAATTTAAAATACCTTTTGCACGCTTATAAAGTATTTTTGAGGGATAGCTGTAGTAGGAATAGCGGATGGTAATGGTGACGGATAATCATTGATCCTCAACGAAGTTGCTCGAATTCCATCAACTACTGGTATTTCCTCCATAGTACTACTTGTGCTTGATTAATTATTGGCTCCAAGAAATTAAATCTAATTAAGCATGTTCCAATCTTTTTTGAGTCCCTAGTTGACTTTTTTTCAGGTTCTTGAATAATTGAAGTTGACGAAACTTTTTTTAAAAAACTGTGGAATGGTACTGGATGGATTATGGTGATTATAATAAATAGGCATTAAGTTGTTTAAATATGTTTTTTCTAATTAAATATGGTCGACTTATGACGCACGTCTTCTGACATGTTCTCAAATAATTAATTAAACTAAGTCGTAATTAGTTTATGTTAGGGGAGGAAGCACCACTGTTTAATATAATAATAAATAATGAAAATAAATTGGAGAGGAAAATTTTGCGTGGAAGCCCCTCAAACAGATAGAAGAGAAAAACCATGGGGTAGAAGAATTTTACTATAATAATATGGGAGTACACTACTCTCAAATATAAGGAGAAAACAACAATAAATACTTCTCTCTTGTAAAATGAATAACTCATAAAAAAGTACACTCAAGACTACAATATTTATCATGGTGTATCTCTCTTTGTGTTCTTACTCTTTTGGATTGTATTTTTGTGGGATGATCTAAATGAAGGCAAGAGACCCTCTATTTATAGGAAACTGAAAACGCGTAAAATACACATTTTTGTGTAAAATACGCATTTTCTTGCCAAAAATTGCTAAAGAAGGCAACAACTTTTGAAACACATAAAATACGCATTTTCTTCCTAGACGGTGTGTGCGCACCTCTCTTTTTGACTTTCTCGCAGTTTATAATTAATTGAACAAATGGTAGTTTTTTGTTTTTCTTTTTTTAACACCAACATTCAAGCACATAATATATGATTGAGTTTCTTAGCCACTACACATAAACAATTCACATGTAAACGTCAAACACACGTATGATAAAAGCTCAAAGTCAATCAACATACAAAATAATTGAATCGGAAGAAGAGACGAAGCTACAAGCACATTTACGAATTTATCAAAATTCAATAATTTTAATTTTATTTTTTAAATTTATATTTAAAAAATCTACTAAATTAATATATGTGGATAATTTGTTTAAAATCCAGAAAACTATCTTTTGTAAAATTTAGAACCCAAAGAAAAAGTTAGGATTTACATATATCAATTGATACAAGCGTAGCTCCCACCGAGTCAATTACACGTTGTGATATGAGTTAAACTAAATTAAATCCACGCCTAGTTTTATTCATTATAATGGTTTTTATTTTTTTTTCAATGAAATGAGTAAATCAATGGTGAATTAATTGGGTGTCTAAGAAACATTGTGTTGGATTTTAAAAAGTGTGAATGAAAAATAAAGAGTTGTGATTTTTTTGAAAAATTATGACTTTTTCGAAATGTTGTGACTTTTCTAAAGAGTTGTGTCGTTTCCGAAAGGTTGTAACTTTTTCGAAAGGTTGTGACCTTTCTGATAAGGCACAATAAACACATGTTCATATTATCCTTTATTATGTATAAATAGAGGGGTTTCCTCTCATTGTTGAATAATGAATTTCTGGGCCTTTTCTTCTTCTGCACAAACAAATTCTAGTGTACTTTACTGTTGTTGATTGATTCGCTGACACCGTAGTTTAGGTATCAATACATCGGGGAGTAAGATCATTCTATCATGGGAGGATATATTCCATTAACCTCGGGTGCTTGAGGAAAATAATTTCTTTTAGGAAACACTGTGCATTCAGTGGGCTTAATTTTCTTTCATGAGAAAAATATTTTTACATTCTTTTTTTTACTGATTTTGAGTTTTCCGATTTTGAAAATACTCTTTATACCTTATAATTTCTTACCAAATCTTCCAAATTTTCTATTCTTAGTATTTTAGTAATACAGATTAATTAATAACAACTTGTCCATTAAAAACATTGAAATTCCAATTAAGTGTTAAGTTTGTCCATCAATTACTATTCCATTAAAGACATCAAAAACTAGAATTGTATAATGTTAATGCTAATTAATTAAATTTTAAGCATGGACTTTGATAGAAGAAACCTTGGCCACTGTAAGCCTGCTTGGGTGTCGTCTAATACGAATTTTGTCGAATGAACAATATTTGTGAAAATAGAGTTTATATATTGGTCACTTTTCGATCATATTTATGGAAAATATTCATTGATATATATATATATATATATATATATATATATAGTTTCAAATTTCAAATATAGTGGTTATTTTTCGGTTATACGAGCTGCAAAAATGGATATTAAGTTGTGCATTTTACCTCATTCCTAAGCCTATTCAAAGATGTCAAAAAGTAATCAATTAGGTGGATTCATAAAAACAACAAGGTTTCAGGATTCAAATAAAATCCAGCAGAGATAAACATACTAGGTCTACAATGATTTTCGTTTTATTTGTTCAAACATTAGTGGACAGAGTTATCCGATATTTATGTTAGTGAGAGAGGTAATTAAGACTACCATATAAAATTTGCTAAGAATAGCATTGCACACATAAATTATAGGAGTGATCAAATAGACAACA
The DNA here is from genome assembly GCF_947179165.1 of Solanum dulcamara. NCBI lineage: Eukaryota > Viridiplantae > Streptophyta > Magnoliopsida > Solanales > Solanaceae > Solanum > Solanum dulcamara. Next base: position 73,801,894 of record NC_077244.1, read on the forward strand.
TTGACAAATCCTCTGCACACAAAAACTTGAATCAAAATGTAACAGAAATTTTACATATGCTTATTTGAAATTTGCCATTTTTCTTTATTACAAATCAATACAAATAACTTGAAGTTTAGAAATTATATAATTCTTGTGAGTATTCAATTGTTGGCTCATGGACGAAATTTGCAGGCAGTTTTGAACTGTTGAGCAGTTTGATCATCTCCTTTAAACTCATTATCCACCCATGCTGAGTAGCCTCCTTCCAAATTTCTTACATCCTTGTACCCCTACACTCAAATCGGAAAAAAATAATTAACTTTCAGCCACTGATAGGCTCTCTACATCATACTCTTTAGTTAATGTGCAGCTCGCATAAGCTTTATGCACCAAACTGTCCTTTTTGAGGGTATGAATGGAATATTAAAAGGCTCACTAACCGCATTAAGGAGATCGACACATGCTCGAAGTCCTCTTCCTCCACTGTTGCACCCCTTCAAAACAGATCACAATGTCTTGTTAGTGTACTCAATCATTATGTTTTAAGTTTATAGATTCATGGATTTGGCATTAACTGTGAGAGGTGTTTATAAATGACAAGTAAACTACTTTAACATGTTAATGTATACTGATGGTATAAAAAACTTTTATCGCTACAAGTATTAACCTAACTAAAATCATTAAGAAGAAAGTTCAAAGGTTTTTATAAGTTTATTTACCACAATCAGATGATCTTCCTTTTGGCACACTGAAGAGACCTGGTGAAGAAAATCTGGATTTTTTACCCTTCCTAATAGCATTCACAAGTGAAAAAAAAATGGCTCACACTAGAAAACAGTTTATAAGTTTAAAAAAAAAACAGAAAAATAATGAAAGTGAAAAAAAAAAAACACCTTGTTCATTGAGGAACATGTATGGAATATTTATGGCTTTATCAATATGTCCTCTGTTATACTCTTCAACTGTCCTGTAAACCCAAGAAGAAATTAAAAAAAAAACAAGCCTTTATCAAAATAATGAAATAAAATCACTAAAATTTACTAAAATATATATAATGCAAATTAGTTTACTTTTACTAGATTTTTTTAAAGACTTTTCAATTAATTACTCACCTCACATCTAAGTAAGTATGACCTGAAGAGAGCAGATCCTTTGCACTAATCACATCAACATTTGAAACATCCTCATTGCTGCCCAGAAAAAAAACAAAAAAAACTTCTATTTTTTAGAAATTATTTGAGTAATGTAATTAATTAGTAAAATGACTAATATGATTCACCTACTGAAATAGCAAAGAGATGAAAATATAAATTAAGATGAAAAGAATAAAAAATAATTATAAGATCGATGAGAAACGAATTAGTATAACGATGGATTAATTAACAAGAGAATTAAGCATTAGAATTTGTGTTAATTACCTCTTTATTGAATCCATTTTATGCTTATATATTGAAGTACATCTTTTCCAACTTAATTTTCTTGGTTTTATAGAAGCTCATTCTATGTTTGGCCGTTGACTTTCTTCTTCTTCTGATGATGATGATATTAATATATAATAAAAAAAGGGCAGCTCGGTGCACTTAGCTCCCGCTATGCGCAGGGTTCGGGGAAGGGTCCGACCACAAGGGTCTATTGACGCAGCCTTACCTTGCATTTCTGCCAGAGGCTGTTTCCAAGGCTTGAACCCGTGACCTCCTGGTCACATGGCAGCAATAATAATAATTAAATATTTTTTATATTATTTGCTTTGCTCTCTTGTGTAGGCTGTAACTTGTAAGTGATGCTACTTCGAGCCCGTTTGGATTGCCCTATAAGTTACTTATAAGTTGTTTTCAATTTTTTTAGAGTGTTTGACTGGCAACTTAAAGTCATTTTGTGCTTAAAATAAGCCTCACTAAATAATTGGATTTGTTTGGATTGACTTATTTTAAGCAACTTATAAGTTGAAAACATCTTATAAGTCAAAAAAAATAAGTCGGGTTGCACCTACTTATTTTTTTAAAGAGAAACTTACCTAAATATACTATATTAAGAAAATATTTACCATTTATAGCAATAATATTTTTTTCCACTAGACACTTATAATATATTTATAATACAGTTTTAATACAAGTTTAATACATATTAGCGAGAATAATTTATAAAACTCATATAATACAAGTTTTATTCATGGATAATATATTTATCACACACTTTAATACACTTATAACACATTGTATCAATTTCTTACCAACCAAGCATAATATATTTTAAAACACTTATAATACATTTATATTGCATGCATAATTCACTTTTAATACATGACAGATATATTATAATATTACTATGTATTGTTGTAGATGGTAATAAATAAAAAATATCGCTAAAATCAATAATTATTTATTAAAAAGGTATTTTTCTTCATAATTTTTTTTAAAATTTATAAATAGTTTTCAACTTATAAATTACTTAAAACAAGTTCATCCAAACATGGTATTTCTTCTTTAATTGAACATGCCAACAAATCACGCCAATAACACAAATCCGTTGACTTTTACTTTATTTACAAAGCATTTGCCATTTTTCTATTAGTAAGAAAAGTAGAAACTATATACTTAATTTCAATTTGTATGTTCTAGAATATATAATCAATTATTGACGAAAAAGACAGTACTATCTGGTAATGGTGACGGATAATCATTGATCCTCAACGAAGTTGCTCGAATTCCATCAACTACTGGTATTTCCTCCATAGTACTACTTGTGCTTGATTAATTATTGGCTCCAACAAACAATAAAATGGATGGACAAGAACTAATTAAGTATGTTTCAATCCCTTGTTGACTTTTTTCCTTTTCTTTTCAGGTACTTGTATAATTGATGTTTGTGAGCATTCCAGTAGAAAGAAAAAAAAGTATTAATTTCAGTGTTAACATCATATTTAGTAATTGAACCTTATGAGTCACTCACTATTAAAGTGAAATTGAATCAAATTTATTTGTTTGCAGTAGGAAGAAAATTAGTAGGAGCATGAAGTTGCCCCACATTTCATCATCATGTGTACTAGTGTTGTTGTTCATAACAAAAGTCTCCATTAATAGGAGTAGCAAATTCAACAAGTTGTTTGTCATGCTCAAACACACACATTTGATTTTCATTCAAGTTAACAAATGCTTCAATTCCTCCATAATATGTCCTCATCAAGTAAATAAAGTGATTAACAACTTTGTCCATTGTAGAATTGATTTGGACCTCCAAGAACTCAGCCCCATGGTCATCACACTCAACAGTGGCATTGTCTTTTAGACTTCCAGCCCATGGATGGTAATAAGTTAAAAGTTTTTGATTGTTGCTTAGGCCCATTTGGGATGGCATTAACTTGATTTTTGGGGTAGAAAAAAACAAGGGGCATATAAAAGTGAGTGAGGCATTGATCTAAAAGGGAAAGTTTGTGCCATCTTTGAGTAGATGGGGTGAGAGTGAAAGGTTTCATGATTTTCTTGGATATTATTGATAGCATTTTTGACATTTCCTTATCAGTCCATTACAACTAAGCTGGCTATATATACATGAAGCCTTTAATGCAAAAGGAAATGAAAAATTGGCATGATGTACCAATTAAAAAGCCCAATTTTGAAATGTTGGCACAAAATGGTCATTTATCACCTTTTTCAGCTAGTAAAAGTAGCAACCAATAACCCTTAAACTTCTTTGGAAAAATTATTTGGGTGATTACTTCTTAATAAATAATTACTGATTTTAACGATATTTTTTATTTATTACCATCTATAGCAATATTATGATAAATCTATTGTGTATTAAAAGTGAATTATGCATGCAATATAAAAGTATTATAAGTATTTTAAAATATATTATGCTTGTTTGGTAAGAAATTGAAAAATGTATTATAAGTGTATTAAAGTGTGTGATAAATGTATTATTCATGAATAAAACTTGTATTATATGTGTTTTATAAATTATTTTCGGCAATATGTATTAAAATTATATTATAAGTGTATTATAAGTGTCCAGTGAAAAAAATATTATTTTTATAAATGGTAAATATTTTCTTAATGTAATATATATTTTAGTAATATAATATATATATATATATATATATATATATATATATATATATATATATATATATATATATATATATATATATATATATAAAAGTTTCACAACTTCTTTTGTCTATTCAAAAAAAAAAAAATCATCTCTAGTCTCCTCCTAAAATTTCTCTTCTGTCTTTTCATCTCTCCTCCTAAAATCTCTCTATTCCTTTATATTTTCCCCTTTCTTCGTAAAATCTCTTCATTTTAATCAGTAAAATTCTCAAATTAAGAAACAATATCTTCATCGATCATTTTACAAATTCTGCGCCAAACTAAGAAATCATGTGAAGTCAGACAAACTTATGTATTTTAGTAATTCATAATCTTTTAATTTTGAATTTGTTTCTAACGTAATAGTTTAAAAGTTCTTTTACAATGGTAGAAATTAAAATCTTTCATTACTTATTTCTGCATGGCTTTTCATAACTCAAGTTTCATATAGATTCACTATAAAAAATGTAGGAATTAACATATAAATTTTATAGCTAAGTGGTAAAATTTATTAGTTAATTCTATTTAGCAACGAATATATTATCATGAAATTGTATTATCTATGAGCAATTTGTTTTTATTAAGGGATTAACAACAAAAGATTATCTAATAAATGCATATTATTCTTTCCATTCACTTTTATTTGTCCACTATACTAAAAATATATATCCATTTTAACTTTTTTAGTTTGAAAAATCAAGAAATAATTTATTAGTTAGTTTTAAGTTACTCTTATTATTAATTATAGTTATTTTTGGTGTACTTTTAAAATATTAAATTTATTATATCCAAATAAAATTAATTATTTTTTAAAAATTATATCAGATCAAATATAAACAAGTAAAAATGAATAAAATATACCGTAATTAATAAGTAGGTATGGGAAATAAAATGCTCCCGTGTAAGTTAGGTACATGTCTTTTCTTTTTTTAGTAGAAAGTTGGGTACTGATCTTAACTTTGGGATAACACATTAGGTACATATCTTAAAAGGGATGATCATAAAATATAAGAAAAATAGTTAAAATTATTGTCTCACTATTTGAAACATACCTTATATATTTAACTATCGAATCACATATACATATTTAACTATCGAATCACATATACCCCTTTTAAACTAAATGTCAACTACTCACCTATATGGCATCCTGTAAAAACATGCACATAAGCACCCAAATGTTAAAGCCCCGACTTCTTCCCCATTTCTTCAAAAAAGCTTTTTTCTCCACTAATTCATTTTCTTCTATCTGTCAATTTGGTTCTATTAATTCAAATAACAGGGATAGCTATATTAATGAGTCTGATGGGCAAGTACGCATCCGTGAACCTCCATATTTTGCATCAGATTTACAATTTAGTTATTTACAAATCCTTTAGGTCAATCATAAGGATGTTACTCACACAGAGTATGTGAACAAATAATGAAAACTAGAATATCATCGTCAATCATACATGAGAACCGAGACATTACACAACTTTCTCTAATTGTATCGATCAGAGATATTAATGTGGTGGTTATCACTGAGAAGATGCTGAATTTTGGGTTTTTGAAGGTTCCGGTGAAACCTTGAAGGCACCCATATTGTGAAAGATCTTTTTTTTTTTTAAGAATTGAAAGAGAAGAAAATCCTTTAAGCTAATGGGTGGACAATAAATAGGTGGAATTGAGGAAAAAGATTGAATCTGATAGGTGGAAACACCCTCTGCCAAAAATACAAGGTAAGGCTGTATACAATAAACTCTTGTGGTTGAATACTTTCTCGAATCCTGCGCATAGCAAAAGCTTAGTGCACTTGGCTGCTTTTTTAATATATAATATTATACATTGGTATGTAAGAATAATGCTAAACAAAGTGTATTAATAATGCTTGTATTAATTATGTAGAGATTATTTCTTATGTATTGTTTGATATAGTGTATTAAAAATAACATGCATTGCATAATTTATTCGAAAATATTTATTTATAAAAATACCATCGACAAATATGGTGCAAAAAAATGTAAAAAAAAAAGTTTTCAAGGGCAGTTGAATCTTTAACTATTTTAATGCATGCATTAAAATCCTTAGCATTACTAATATCATGAATTTTCATGCATTAATAATACATATATCAATGCACAATATACAAGAACCTTTACTGCATTAGCATGCTTAAAGATAAAACTGTTCCTCAAAATCTTTTCTGTATCCTTACCCCCACATTTGTGAAGAGTATTTTTGTAAACAAATAATTTTTTTGAGAAATTATGCAATGTATTATTTTTAGTACATCAAACCAAATACTACATAACAAATAATTTTAACGTAACTAATATCAACTTTACTAATATATCATATTCAATGCTATTATTATACACCCACCCCATCCCCAACCCCCCCACCCCCCACGATCCCTAAGTGTCTATTAGGATTTAAGTCTGCGAAATGGTTATTAAGTTAGTAAAGTACAGAGATGGGGATGTAGCTCAAATGGTAGAGCGCTCGCTTTGCATGCGAGAGGTACAGGGTTCGATCCCCTGCATCTCCATTTGTTTTAAGAGTCTGTCTCTACCTTTTTTTGTTTTTTTTTGATAAAATATATAATTTCGAAGAATTTGAATGTGCAATTAGTTGTTGATAAAAACTATATCCACATGATATAAATCTTAAAAAGAATAAAAAATAGCATTTTTTTTTAAAAAGGTTTTTTTACCACAAGAACTCAATCAAAGGAAAGATGCAAAGAAATTACGTACTCATAATAAAATATTTAAGTTGTTAGAGATAGAATATTTTTATTTACTTACTTATATTTTTAACATGTTGGAATGAGTTGTAGTTTCCGTTGATCCATTGATATTGATTTCATGGCAATGGGGGGATTCCAATATGAAAAGTAACACACAAAATAAATTAAGGAACGAAATATACATAAAAATAATAATACCTTATATATAAAGTTGTAATTTTTGCTAAAAAAGTTTTGAACATTTTTTCTCTCACTTGGCTCCAACCCCGTTAATTCATGGCATTCCGTTGCTATAGTTTTCATGATGCAAAGCGAAGTGTATACAAGAACTTTGAGATAATTAATGATTTTTTTTGTGGAAAGAGGTTTACAAAATTAATTAAACAAAGAATATATTAAAAGGAGAAAATTAATCATATTAAATTTTAATTTTTTTAAACAATAATTAGATTATAAAAATTGTTACAGAATCTTTTCACCTATTATCTCTTTTTGTGACAATTTTTTAGTAAAAATATCTCTCTTTTTACTTACAATCTATGAATTTTTTATATCACGATTTAAAGATTTTTTTTTTTAGTAAATCAAAAAAAATTATAAGAAAGTATTAAACCAATGTCTAAAATCTTCTAGATTTAAACGATAATTCAAGAGCTAAATTTGCAGAACGATAGATTTGTGTAAACCAACAGATTATTACATACAACATCCAACGCTGAGGAACTGCCCAATCAGATCCATCCAACGCTCCTCATTTCAAAGCTAAAAAATATGAAAATTTGACCGTTAAAAGTACGTTACCCACAGTATAAAACTCTCAAATTAACCCTTCTCTTTACATTCACAGTCTGTGAAAACCAAAAAAATTCCATAGAGAAAAAAAAAGATTTATCAGAGATAGAAAATATCAAGAAAAAAAATCTTCAGCTGCTTCCAAAAATGGCTAACAGAGACGCAGTTCCAAAAATTTTACCCAAAGGTGATTAAAAAAATGGTCTTTTTCGACACCCCTTATTGTCAATTTCTTCTTCTTTTTTTTCCTCATATAGAGTCAATTTTGAGGATTCATATACCCAATTACTAGTTGTTTGTTCTTGATTTTTCATTTTCTTGGATTAGTATTGTAAAAAATTATTTGAGGTTTATGTTAATGCAATTTTTTTTTGAGTGAATCTTGATTGATCATGACATGAGCTAATTGTTTAGATTCTTGATCACTAGTAATGAAGTTCTGGAGAGTTGCTAAAGCTGCATTTTTTCCTTTTTATGATTCGTTTTACTTTCTTGATTACATTGCTATTCCAAGTCCGAATAAAGAAGGAAGATTATGAAAGGTTGACAAAATAGCTATTTGAATTTACTTTGTTCATCTCATTTATCCGCACTTTTTCTTGCGTTGGATTGGTATAATTGTTGTTAGAAGGACATTCTTATGTTTAGACATTCTCTAGCTGTGATCTCATATTACAATTATCACCATTTTCCAGATGTGTCATTTAACTGTTTTACGTTTGTTCATTGTCATTAGATAATTCATTTCTTGGCCAAGGTTGTATATTATAAGTGAGTTTAGAATCTTTACTGATATGTGAGTTTGAATTATGTAGTAGGAGGAGGGGGAGAGGTTAAAAAGAAGAATGGACAAGCAGATGGAAGAACTAGGCGTGCTTTGGGAGATATTGGAAACCTTGCCACTCGTCCTGCTGTTGGAGCAAAGCCTCAAACTAAGGTTTCTCGCCCCATCACTAGGTAGAATTCAGTCACTCTCTAGGCCAACTTCCCTTTTAGCCCGACAAACAACTCAACATTTTATGCATTTTGGCTTATCTTGTATAACTGATCCCAATTTTCTTGGGATTGAGGTGTAGTTGTTGCTGTTGGTTTTATCCTGTATATGCCTGTGTAACTTGAATGAGAAATTTCACCATTCAGGAGGTCTGCTGCCCAGTTAGTAGCAAAGGGACAAGAACCAGTGCAGAAGAACAAGGTAATTTCCTCATTATCTGTGTAAATATTAGTTCTTGAAAAAGTTTTTCCTATTAGGAGTAATATTTTCTGATTTTAGTTCTTGAAGAACCCCTTTTCCAATTGGCTTGTGGTTGTGGTTTGTTTGTAGAAGAAGCCTCTTGTAGAAGTAACTAAAGGAGTTGCAGCAAGGAAAGTTGGTGTTCCAGCAAAAGCAGAAGCTATTAAAAAGGATTCTGTCAAAGCAAAAGCTGGAACAATTACTGTTATATGCCCTGATGAGGATGTGAAAACCATTGAAGAGATCCCCTTGAATGAAAGAAAAGTAAGGAAGAGTGAAAAGACTCTAAATTCTATCCTAACTGCGCGAAGCAAGGTTGTCTTTTTACCTCTTCCCTTTGCTGTGAAAATGTAGTAAGCTAGATCTGTATATAGTGTTATTGACCAATTATCTTTTAGGCTGTTTGTGGACTCTCCAACAAAGCAAGAACGCAGATTGTTGATATTGATGCTGCTGATGTTGATAATCACTTGGCTGCTGTCGAATATGTTGAGGACATTTACAAATTTTATAAGCTCACAGAGGTACGGTGAAAAACATCTGTCTCGGTGTCCACTTTAATGTAACGAAATAGTTTTGTGACTTTATTGTTATAGTAGAAAAAGTTCAGTTACCGTTCGTAAAATTGATCTTGTTATTTTGATGATTTGGCCGATTCAGGACGAGAGTCGACCATGTGATTACATGGATTCACAGCCAGAGATCAATGCCAGGGTGAGAGCAATTCTTGTGGACTGGCTAATAGAAGCACACAAAAGGTTTGAGCTGAGGCCTGAAAGCCTGTACCTCACAGTTAACATAATGGACCGTTTCCTGTCAGAAGAGACCGTTCCTAGAAGGGAACTTCAGTTACTTTGCATCAGCTCAATGCTTATTGCCTGCAAATATGAAGAGATTTGGGCTCCAGAGGTATAAAAATGAAGTATTCTGAAAATATGTTAAATCTATTTAGTTCAAATTTATCATAATCTCTGATTATCTGTTATGTATGTCTCTGCAGGTTAATGACTTCCTAACCATAACAGACAATGCTTATGTCAGGGACCAAATACTTCTAATGGAGAAAGCAATCTTGGGAAAGCTGGAGTGGTATTTAACTGTTCCAACGCCATATGTCTTTCTGGTTCGTTACATTAAAGCTGCAGTTCCATCTGATCAGGAGGTATTGTATTGATCTGTTCTCAATGTGAACTTTCTGTTAAGCAAATGAAGACTGGTTTAGCTGATACGCGTTCTCTTTGTTGGTTTATAGATGGAGAACATGACATTTTTCTTGGCTGAGCTCGGGCTGATGAACTACACTACCGTGATATCCTACTGTCCGTCAAAGCTTGCAGCTTCTTCTGTTTATGCTGCTCGCAGTACTCTCAACAGGAGCCCTCGATGGACTGGCACTCTGAAGCACCACACCGGTTACTCAGAAGACCAGCTGAGGTAAAGCACAAACACTTGTCATTTAGGATTGGTGACTCCAAAAATGTATTAACTTACTTGTGTTATATGTATTGTTTGAAGCAGGGAATGCGCAAAGCAATTAGTTAGCTTCCACTCTGGTGCTGCTGAAAACAAGCTGAAGGCAGTTTATAGGAAGTTTTCTAGTCCAGATAGAGGTGCTGTTGCCCTCTTGCCCCCTGCAAGAGATGTTCATATAGGAAGTTCTTGAACAAAGATTGTGAATGTGTGAAGTCAGATCATGTCAAACTTTATGATTTCTTATTTTGAAGTCTGGAAAATTCCTACTTTTATATGATTTACTTACTAGTAAAGTCATGGCCCTTTTAACATTGTATGGTTCTTGTGAATATTTGAATGTTGAGTGACAGTTTATCCATTGGTGTCAATGTACCACTTTTATTCTACGGCTCACTCACATTGTTGTATTCAATAGGAAAATAATAAACCATTTGATGAATCTTCCACAGAAGAGGAGTTTCCAGTGAATGGAACATTGACAAATATGAGAAAAATGAAATGAAACTCATTTTCTGGAGAAGGTTTTTTCATAGTACACTACAACATGTTCCCAAATTTTCATTAGACTTAGGCTCTTTATTCTCTTTCATGAACATATATATGCAGTAGCCTCAAAAATAGCAACTACCATAGTAAGCTCTTTATACATGGTAGGTAGCCTTCTTAAACTTCATGGTAAACATCCCTGAGGAGAAATCCGCCCAATCATGATAGTACAAAGTAGTAGTTCGGTGTATATTACAATCTAATAGTATATCATACTGTTAAGAATGGTCTGGCTCTATACATAAGGCTTCTCAAGCAAAATAAATTGGAGCTTAATGTATGAATTATTCAACAATTCTTATTGCTGTGACAGGGGAAATAGGCAAAAGGAACTCGAGAAAGTAGATTGAATTGATTTAGCTATTAATGGGCAAACTTGTTTAGTTATTTGGGAGCACATTATAGTATGTACACATACAAGAAACTGCCTTCAGCTACAAATCTGTTGTGCTAGAGCGTCTTATAGTCAGTATTGCACACACAACAAAAGAAGAACAAATTAACCATTTCTTTGTTTTCAGGCATGTTTAAAAGTGAAGGGGCTTGAACGAAATACAAAAACATGTGCTTCAGAACTACCTACAAGAATCTGCAGATTAGTCATTGTCTTTAACCTTCGTCCCACAGCAGCTCTTTCTCTCGTGAGCCTCCACTTTCTTTTTACCACAGTAAGCGCCACCTTGATCATGATCATGTGATGCCTTCCCAAGATCTGGCATCCTCTCGATAAACTCTTTATTCTCTTTCCACACCTCTCCATTTGTATATACCTCCTTCTTCCATATTGGAACTGATGCTTTAAGCTCATCAATCAGAAACTTGCAAGCATCCAATGCATCTGCTCGATGGACAGACGAGATTGCAACAAATACACTAGTCTCTCCAACAGGAACAGTACCTAAGCAGTGAGCAACTGCTATCGAGTGGATATCCCACGATGATCGGGCAGACGAACAGAGAGATTTAAGACAACGTACTGCCATTGGAACATATGCTTCATACTGTAGCTCTAAGACTTCTTTACCATCAAATGTATCACGCGTTGTACCTGCAAATGTTGCTATAGCTCCACATTTTGGAGAACTAACATAACCAATATATTTATTGAAGTCTATTGAGCTATTCTCTTCCAAGATCTCAATGAGATTTCTATCAGCCATTTGAATCACCTGTAATTCCAAAAAAAAACACCTCAAAACAAAAACAACTAGGCTTCAATTCCAAAGAAGTTGGGGTTTGGTAATATGAATCCTCATTATCCATATCATGTTATTTAACCTCACCTCAAATCCAAAAAGTTTTTCTTAGTTGAACTAGAAACAACTAACATTCAACTATACCTTAAAACAATCAACTTCAGCTCATGATCTTGGATTACAATTCTCAAAGACCACTTTCATGAACTCCTAAATCCAACAAATTGCAATTTACTCCCCCCGTCCCAATTTATGTGACTCTTTTTGCCTATCGATAATCAATTTGACTGGTCTTTGAAGCTAAACTGGATTATATCAACCAAGTATTTTTAAGACCTAAATTTAAATGTTCAAAAACTATACAAAAGGTACTACATAAGTTATTGGCACTAAAAGAATACATGTTGAATTCTGATCAAAGTTCACATTGTTTGAATCTCGACAAACAAAGGGTGTCATATAAATTGAGACAGAAGGAGTAATCAAATAGTCATGGTAGACAAAAAAAGTATAATTTGAGATGTTGGTATCATAAATCAATGTCTCAAGTCAACTCATGGCCAAGTGTCTGAGATTATAGGAAAATCTTTGCTTAATTGATTTCAAATACAAGGATTTGAGATAATTAACAATTATAATCATGATATACCATATGCTTAATCGAATTTAAAGATTGAATCTTTGAAAACTTACCTATAAAATGAAGCGGCTGGCTGGCTGGTGGCTGGTTGTTGAAACCGCAGCTTTAGTTTGGAGCTTATCTTTCTGCTGCAGAGGAAGTTGACAATCTTTGGAAGAGAAAATGACAACAATGATCCCTTAGTTTTTGTAGTAGGTTCAAAATGGTTCCTTAAGTATTAATTATGCAGTTTTGATCATTTAACTTTGTTAAAAATGAACAATTTTGATTTCCTCTGATATTTATCAAACTTTAATGGTTAAATTTTATAGAAAGTGTGAAAAAACCCACTTTTTTTCTACAGAATTTTGAGATTGAGGAGGTCCACGGGTTGGTTTAGATAAGGTGCTGATCAAAATTAAAATCAAATTAACTTAATTAATTTTTAAATTATGAAAATTAAATCAAATCAAATATAATAGACATTTATCGATTTGGTTATTATTGATTTTGGTTTGGTATAGTTCGGTTATTAATCATACATAACCGATTCATCAAAAAAGAATAAAAGACAACAATTCATTCAAAAGAAAAAGAATTATCCTTGTGTCATACTTGGATCTTATAATTTTTATACCATAACTCTATTTATGTTTGACTTCTTGCTGATTTTGTTATCTAACCCAATATACTAAACAACATAAACTTAATGAATAATGCATAAGTTACAGATATTGCTACAAATAAAAAATGCATCATAACTGACTCAGCGTGGATCATTTTTTACTTAAAAATTTGTTCATAAAAATAATATATTATATATATAAAAATATGTATATAATTTGTAAGTTCAATTCAATTATTTCTTTAATTTTTTTGGAACAAAAATCAAAATTAAATCAGATAAAAACAGATTTATTTAATTAATTTAGTTCCTTTTTTTTAATTTGAATTGATTCCTACCCAAATCATGAACAACTCCGTCAGATTATCAAAATCATATTTTTTGCATTTTGATTGGAAAAAAAAATAATGATTTTTGCTTATGAACTTATTTTTACAACATAAAAATACACCTCAATTTTTATTTTTTTATTTTCCACTTAATATTCGGAGTTCGTAAAATTTCTATTAAATTCCAATCAACATTGCAGGGCCCATTAAAAAATGATGCTCTTAATAAAATTTTCTCACTAACCATCAAAAACCGAAACCTCTAATTAAAGTAAAACAATTTGCACAATAATAATGTTGGTCACCTCAACTGTTGTAAAAGTGTATATATATTAGGAAAATAACTATAGCCTTTACTGTTTTCACTGTTGTTCAACTTCCAAATATCAATTGTGCCTTGTTTCTTTTTTTCCTTTTTCAGATTCCATATAATTCTTTTCTTGAATTTAGAGTCCTCCAAAACTGCTTGTTTTTCTTCTTATTCCCGATTCTTGATTTGATCTTCTTTTAATTTAAGCAAAACCCTAGTATTTTCTTGCTGAATTATACGGTATTTTGGAGGAATTGAATCAGGAAAAAAGAAAATTTAATTGGAGATCAGTCAGAGATGGCAATAGCTGCACCAGAACAGCTTAATCTTACGGAAGCTCCAACTTGGGGGTCTAGAACCGTTGATTGTTTCGAGAAATTGGAGCAGATTGGTGAAGGCACTTATGGGTCAGTTCTTGTATTTTGAATTATTTCTTCTATATGTTGTGTGTGCTTTTACTTGAATCGAGGGCCTATCTGAAACAGTCTTACACTGGATTTGTTGTTGTTGCTGTAGTGTGTGTGTGTTAAAAGACTTAAAAGTTATCACTTTTTTGTTTGTTTAATGAAATGGGTCTGAACAGAACGGAATGAATACATAGGATTTATATAAGTAGACCTCAATTATATACCTGAAATTCTCTGTATTCAATATTTCATTGATTGTACTAAGAGAATTTGAGGATTAGGACTCTGTTTGCTGTAAGTTATAGTCTTGGGCTACGTTTGACCTTTCACGTGTATTCGTTTGTCCAGAATTAATTGAAAATTTGAAACTTTATGTGGAAAATGTAGGTATTTAGCAAATAGAAGACATTTGGTGTTTGTGAGCTCCTATGATGCTTAAGCTCTTCAAAAATGTAGCTGGGTGTGTGTCGGATCCTCCAAAAAGTAGTGCATTTTGGAGGATCCGACACGGGTATGGCAACAATGTTGGAGAGTCCAAGCAACGCAGGTGAACTCAAAAGTTAGTAGAGCAGGATTTTAGCTAATAGAATGGCGGAAAAAGAAAATTTAGTTTGAAGGTCTCATTTTTTGGCTTATAGTGTCGAAGACAACAATTTCAGTTCAAAGTTATCAGCTTTTTGTATCTCATCAAAAGAGTAGATTAGTTTAAAGGTCTTATTTTTTTTGGCTTATAGTGTCGAAGACAGAAAATTCAGATCAAAGTTCTCAGTTTTTTGTATCTCATCAAAAGAGTAGCTCATCTCTTTTATAAATAAGCGGAGAGGTAACTCAGAAGTTGTCTTAAACTATCTACGTCATGTCCATTTTGCAACTTACACCAAAATGCTGAAAGAGAGACTGTTATACTTCAACTCATATATTCTCCTTTTTTGTCCAAAACATCTTTAGTTCCTTCATTTCCATACTGACCACCATATACATGCTGGTATAGTTTCCCAAATCCTCTTCTTGCCTTCTCCAACTCTTTTTTCTTGTCCAACCAAATAAGTCTTCCTTCACTGATCCTGGCATAACCCCCTTCACATAACAAATGCTCAGAATCATCTGCCATAACCATATCACTGCAGGGCAATGTATGGGTCACAAATTTTCTTTTGAATGTTCTGGAAGAGAAGTTTGTCATTGGCAAGTGTATAGGTGGGAACATGTACTTTGATGTGCTATACTGTGCCTCTGAAAGTGGATATGATTTTAATAAAAATCAAAAGGCAAACATGGTTGTTAGATTCTAAATGGAGGAAGTAGTTAGTTAATCCATTTTTGTAGTCTGAACTGTAAATGTAGAAAAAGGATGACTACCTTAACTGGTGCTCAACAATTTGTTCATTAGATGTACAACTGTTAATGTGGCATATCTTTTACCTTGCAGTCAAGTGTACATGGCAAAAGAAATTAGAACAGGGGAAATTGTTGCTTTGAAGAAGATACGCATGGACAATGAAAGAGAAGGGGTGAGCTTCTTATTTTAAATATGATTTGCATTTTGTTAGTTCTTTCAAACTCTTCTTGCTGAAGCTTTTCTTAACTTTCTTATGCAGTTTCCAATAACTGCTATACGTGAGATTAAAATCTTAAAGAAGCTGCACCATGAAAATGTGATTGACCTGAAAGAGATTGTAACATCTCCAGGTAGGAGTTGAATAATATACATGCTTTCATCTTGTGTCATTTTTATTTATTAACGGTCCCCTTTTTACGTGAACTGAAAAACCACATACAAAAGTTACTTGTCCTTTTTCCTTCTTACGTGCTCTTTTTATGGTTTTCCTTCAGTAATGAAAAAAAATCGTACAGAAGTTTCTGCCTTGCAATTGCATTGCCAGCAAGAATTTTTTTACCTTATTAAACATTTCTCATCTTTTCCACAGCAAATGTATTAATTGACTGTGATCTTCGTCAATATCCAAATATATTCAACTATGAAACAGAGCTAAATTGCAAAAAAGGTCCTTTTGATATCAGATTTGACATTATAAAAAGATTCAAATAGTTTTGTGAAAGTTTAGTAATTATTATGTGTCCTTTTTTGTTGTTCTTTATTTTGTGGTAAAAATCCTGTGAAAGTATCAATTTGTAATTGTTGCAGGTCGTGAGAAGGATGAGCAAGGAAGGCCAGGCAAGTGTTTCTAAATTCAGTTTTAGTTTCATATTGTGCCTTCACTGCTTCCCCAAACCCCGCGCCTGATGTCACTTCTGATTTAATTGAGTTTGTCATATTTGAAGTAAACATATTCTTCATTTGCAGATGGTAACAAGTATAAAGGTGGAATCTACATGGTCTTTGAGTACATGGACCATGATTTGACTGGGCTTGCTGATCGTCCTGGAATGAGATTTTCAGTTCCGCAGATTAAGGTAGCATAATTTGGCACTAACAAGTCTGGTAGCACTGCTGGGCAAAATTAGATGCTTGAAAGAAGAGAGTGAGTAGGATGTTGATATTCACTTTATTTTTTGCAGTGTTACATGAGGCAGCTTTTGACGGGACTGCATTATTGTCATGTAAATCAAGTACTTCATCGTGATATTAAAGGTTCGGTTTAGGAAATTCATGCTGATTTTCTAATTTCAAATTCTCTAAGTGTGGTGATAAATGATAAAGGCTTCTCCCTTTCCTTGTAGGTTCCAATCTTCTGATTGACAACAAAGGCAATTTGAAGCTTGCCGATTTTGGGCTTGCTCGATCCTTCTCAAATGATCACAATGCAAATCTTACAAATCGTGTGATTACTTTATGGTACAGGTATGATTTGTGGGATACCAATCCTATGGGATAAGCTGAATTTCATTTTAAATTCTCTTTTTGTGTGAGTGGTGACTTGTGGTATATCAAACAGACCACCTGAGTTGCTTCTTGGGACCACAAAGTATGGTCCAGCCGTTGATATGTGGTCTGTTGGTTGCATCTTTGCTGAGCTGCTTCATGGAAAACCAATCTTTCCGGGGAAGGATGAGGTAGCTGATTTTTTCTGTTGGTTAAATGTCCTAAATCTTACAAAAGTAGTGAAGATGTAAGCTTTTAGTCTAACTAAAATGCACTTCCTTCAGTATTCTTGGCCTTACAAAGACTGTCTATGGTCTAAGGAATAATAGTAACAGCTTGTGCTTGAAAAGAATTGTGATGGTGATATTTGCCTAATGTATGCCCTTTTTTTTAGCTTTGGGGGGTTAAGTATGTACGTGGCTGCAGGGGCGGAGCTATGTGGTGGTTAGGGGGTTCGCCTGTACCCCCTTCGTCGAAAAATTACACTGTATATAAGGTCAAATTCTGATTTTATGAGTATATG
The DNA here is from genome assembly GCF_947179165.1 of Solanum dulcamara. NCBI lineage: Eukaryota > Viridiplantae > Streptophyta > Magnoliopsida > Solanales > Solanaceae > Solanum > Solanum dulcamara. Next base: position 73,819,573 of record NC_077244.1, read on the forward strand.
TATTAAAATGAACCCCCTTAACTTCAAAGAGAAACTTAGTTCAGTGGTTAAGGGGGTTCAAAGTTTGCTAAAACGTTTGGGTTCGAATCCTATTCAGAGCATAATTTTGTCCTCTCTATTTTTCCCTCTAGAAAGTTCCTAAGATGGACTCAGCTTTTGGGCTCAAAATTTCAACCCAATAAAAAAGTCTCATTATTTTTGGGCTTAATGTGATAGCTTTATTTTTCTTCTTTTTCATTATTCTTCTCTTCTATGTTATTTCTCCTTCTCAATTTGCCTTGTTTAAATTTATTAGACACATTTTTTTTTATTCTTCTTATTTCTATTGCTCATTTTATTTCTTCGTAACTCTCTTTTCATGTACTAACTCGAAGAAACTCATTAAAACAATGATGAATTGTTATTAAACTTGAAACTGAGATAGAGAAAATATTTATATAAAATAAAGCAGATTAAATTTAATCGAATGAAGAAATTTTAAAATCATGAATATCCTTTTAACAAAATCTATTTAATTGAATTTTATTTCTTTAATTTCATATTATTTCTTTCCTATTTTTTCCAAGTCTATTCTAGAGAGATGGAAACTAAACTAAACGTATTTGATTTATTCATTATTTGCCTTTTTTTTACAAAAACTAACCTAGTAAATTAAACTAAATGAACTAAAAAATCGGCGATGCCATTTATTTATCTTCTGAATATGCATTATAATATTAATAACTCAATCCTTACCTCTTTTTATAGAATGCGATTTTCACCGATTCAGAATTTAAAAAAAGTTCAAAATAAAGTAAAACATTGCAAAATTAATACAAATTTTTTTAAGGCGGCTCAATGAGCAGTGTAAAAGTAGGAAGAAACACCAAATGCGGTATGACAAGGCAAGTTAAATTTAGTGGGTTAAGGGTAATTTTTCCCTTTCCCTTCTCCATCTCGCTCTGTTTTTCATCGTGTAAATTTCGCATGCTTAGTTCTTCATACTTTGAACCCCTTTCACAGAGATCCTGGCTCCGCCACTACGTGGCTGGTATTTCTTTATGTATCACTTCTGGTTGGCTGATGGTGTGCCTGATTAATCATGTGGCTTAAGACTGTTCAAGACAACTGATTACTTCTACACATAATTTGTTGCATCACTTAGATTTAAATAATCACCGTCGGAGTTCTTTTATGTTTGAGCTGTGGTGTACCCGCTTATGACTTGTTTTAAAGATCTTCATTCTACACTTCTTTTTTGATAGGAAAGGTAATAGATCTTCATTCCACACCTGTTGGCCAAGAATTTTAAAAAACACTTAACATCAGTATCTGCATTAATCCAAATTAGTTAGGATTTTCAAACTTCCTCGTCACTTGTGGAGCTTTAAAGCAAGACCTTGACTTGTTTGATGTTTCGTGTATTTTAACAATTTTCTCTTTCCCAAATGACCTACTTAAAAGCAGTACATGTGTGAATGTGACTTTAGGTTGTGTTGAATTTCTAGTGTGCTCAGGTGAATAACCCAGTTTTACATTGATTTCAGCCAGAGCAGCTGAACAAGATTTTTGAGTTGTGTGGCTCTCCTGACGAGGTTAATTGGCCTGGAGTTTCCAAGATTCCATGGTATAACAATTTCAAACCATCAAGGCCATTGAAAAGACGTCTAAGGGAGGTTTTCAGACAGTAAGTAAAAAGTACATGATGTGCTATAAATGCTCTAGTTCCACACTATAGTTATTGGTATTGAATAGATTTTCATGTATTTATACTCTTGCATCTCCGGATTTAGCTTTGATCGACATGCTTTGGAGTTGCTTGACAAGATGCTGACCCTTGACCCGTCTCAGGTATCAGTTTCTGTGGCATGTATGGCATTCTTATGCTTGTTCTAAGTAGTGGAGTACAAGACAATGTTGAAACTCATATTTGAAAAGGTTTATTCAGATGTTCATGTGTCATGGTGCTCTTTAGACCAAAGCTAGCATGTAGGTGCCAAGTTCATCACATTTTCTAGTTTATGTTGTCACTCCTTTCAAACCTTGTTTTTTGTGTGTATATGGGGGGGCATCCTATCTTTAAAATTGTGGACCGAGTGGAACTTACATTGATTTTGGGCTTTCAGTGCCACTGATGACGCTAGTAATTGTGCCATTACCATAGACCAACATGGCTAAATCTGGAAGTCAACATTCTCCAATATCACCCCCACCCCCACCCCACCCCACCCACCCAGAATCTGCTCGTGCGATTTGTAACTGTCAACAAATTGAAGTGTGAATACCCTGCAGTAGTCTCGTTGCATGAGCAACTGCTATCAGTGAACCTTAAAAATGTGTGGTTATCTATTCCAATGTCAATTGTATGTTAAGGATTAATTCTTTTGAATGATGTCGATGTCCCACTGACTTGCTTTTTTACTTTTTGTCTTGTCAAGAGAATATCAGCCAAGGATGCACTTGATGCCGAGTATTTCTGGACTGATCCATTACCATGCGATCCAAAGAGGTATGTCTTTCTAGATAATCGTTCTTCCTTAAAAATATCAAAAAACGTTCCTCTATGAATTCCGTATATGTTCTAGTGAGCAACTTTGTTAATTAGGACTTATTTGCTTGAGCAGTTTGCCAACCTATGAAGCTTCACATGAGTTCCAGACAAAGAAAAAGCGACAGCAGCAGAGGCAGCATGAGGAAGCAGCTAAACGTCAGAAACTGCATCACCAGCAGCAGCATGGTCGGCTTCCACCGGTTCAGCAGTCAGGGCAAGGACATACTCAAATGAGACCAGGGCCAAATCCCTCAATGCATGCATCCCATCCTCAGGTTGCTGGCGGACCTAGCCACCACTATGCAAAGTCTCATGGGCCTCCAGCAGGAGCAGGCAGATATCCAGCTGGTGGAAATCCTTCTGGAGGATACGGTCACCCTACTCGTGGCCAAGGTGGAGCTTATGGCAGTGGTCGATATCCACCTCAAGGAAGGGGTACCCAATATGGTTCAGGAGGAATGCCAGGAGGTAGTGGTCCCCGGGGAGTTGGAGGCACAAATTATCCCCACGGTGCCCCATATGGGTCGTCTGGTACTGGACGTGGCTCAAATGTGAATCGCAACCAACAACAATACAATTGGCAGCAGTAATGCTTCATTCCTGCTACCAATATGGTAAGCAAAATGTGCAATCTATGTGAAATAAAAAGAAGTGAACTGTGGATTGGAATATCGCGCACTTCATTGATTTTCTGATCCACCTCATGCATGGCAAGAGAAGGGAGGCAGCGTGTGGGAGGGCATCGAATGAACCTGTTTATATGGAAAGTTGTCATGCTGAAGGTAACGTAAAATATGTATGTTATGTTCTATGGACATTGTCTTATGTTTCTATCCACGTCCAAAATTTATTTGTGAACAGAACAACCATAAACTATACTCTGCTAAGGAGCACTTATTTCATCCATTTGTGGGGAATCTTCCTTTTGTTTGAATACTGAAGTTTACTCCTATGCGAATCATAAATTGAGATCCAAATGTGTAACAGCTCTTTTATATTTGTGAGCTGAATTAATTGAAAAGATGAGCCATATCGCCTGTAAATATTTCTAGACTTCTGTAGATTGTCATGTATTTTATGGTATAATGTGTATGTGCGCGTATTAAAATCAAACGCCGTGTTACCAATTGTTAGGAAAGCATGAACTAAAGAACTTGAAATGTTGCAAAACTGGGCAGGGAATCCTCTCAGAGGACTGGAAGAAGCAATTTGAGAATTTCAAAGAGGAAGAACAGTGAAGATTTATAGTAAAGAAAAGTGTGTTGATCATAAATTTCATGAATGCAATGTACAACTAACAACATACACTGTAATCCCACAAGTGGGAAGGATATGCGTATGCATATCTTACCCTTTTGTGGGGAAATGAAACAACAGGTAAGAAACTACACAAAACCCACAGATAGTGCAACGCTCGGCTACTTATTACCCTTCTATCCTTATCCTTAAATCTCTCTATCTAGGGTCATCTCCTCAGTAAACTAAAGATGTGTCATGTTATGTCTAATCATCTCCCCCTCTCAAATTCATCTGAGCATCTTCATCTTTGATACCTTAATTTTCTGAATGTGTGCATTCTTAACTAAATCAACACTCTGCTTCATATAACAAAGTAGGTCTAATCACCAATCTATAGGACTTATCGTTTCTCTGCTACCTTAATTTTCTGAGTGTATGCATTTTTGACTAAATCAACTCTTTGTTCCATATAACAAAGTAGGTTTAACCACCATTCTATAGAAATTATCATTAAATTTGGTGACACGTTCTTATCACACAATATCCCGGACGCGAGCCTTCATTTCATCCACCCCGCTCCAATATGATGTGCGACATAATCGTGAATTTTCTCATTACCTTGAAACTCTCTCTTAAGTATAATTTGTGTATCGATTTTCACTTCCATCTATGCTTCATGCATCGCCACTGAACATGTACTCCAAGTACTCTGTTTTAGTCGTGCTTAACTTGAAACCTTTAGATTCTAGAATATGTGTCCAAACTTTCAGTCTATCATTAAATCTGATACGTGTCTCATCGATTAATACTATATTATCTGCGAATAACATACACCATAGCACTTCTTCTTAAATATGGTGCGTCAATTCAATGCACAAGTCTTGTGTTTTTATAAAAGGAATCTTGTCTACTTTTTGCAGAAATGGAATCTTACTACATTGAAAATCCCAGGTTGGCAGGAAAATCGACTAACTTCAATGTTATTCCATCAAATCTACTACTTAACAATTAGATATGACATCACATAAGAATGCTTTATATGGAAACAATATTCACTTTAATAATTTTGACGATAGAAAACTTTGTCCATAAGTGATGATGAAAGAAAAAATCTAACACCTTTTTAGTATAAGTATTCTGTTTACTTTCATAGGTTTCCTTCGTTATTAAAAATTATTACTCCTTTCCTCTTTAGTTTATGTGATTCTATTTCTTTTTTTTATATATAATTATTGTTTCATAAAGGATGATATCTTTTTAAATTAAAAAAATAATTTAACTTTATTTTACCCTTAATGACACGCTTTTGTAGCCATACAACTGTAATTAGATTATCCCTTGTTTTTTTATGAAAGTTCAAAGAAATGTAATGGCATTTTCATGACCACAAGTTTCAAAAATATTTTCCTTTTCAACTCTGTAGTTTTTTCCATGGTATAACCATATCGGATTTGGAACTCATCAGCTCTTCGACTAATTTAAATTCATTTTACGTCTGACTCTTTAAGGAGAAACACTCCACACCAAAAAAAGAGAATCATTTCTTGAACTCGAACACGAAATCTCTGAATGGAATGACCTCAATCAAATAGCAATTGTGATGACGTGAAAGGGTCTACAATTATCATCCCAAAAGATAAGATGACGTTAGGAATTGTGAGCACGTTAACTGAAGGACTTACGTGAACATTTCGCCAAAGGGCTTAGCAAAAGCATTCTCATATCTAACTCTAAGTTGCCTTTTTAACCTTTTCTTCTTTTTTTTCTGTGAGAAGTTTCACGTTGGAGGTAAAGCAGATTGATATTTGAATTAGAGTCTGACTTCTTAACAAAAGCGACTTCATACCCAACAAGACAAAAAAATAGTTACCTACAAATACCGATCTACTTTATTAGATACAATTTCACAAGACTTTCATTAACTACACATCTCAATTAATCGACTATATCACAATCACAAATTCATTGCATCCAATAATTAGGAAAGCAATTATAGAGCTCATGACATACATCCACATCCTAATGTAAGTGTAAGAACAGTGAGTAAACATTAGTCCCTGCTTGATATCGTTGCCTTCATGAACCCATTGTTTCCGCTGCAGACTATCTTTAAGTCTGCATTGATTCCACAAAAAACGTGCGTCTTCTAAGACAACTTTTCATTACCACATTCAATCATTAAGGTCTGGGGCTGCCTGCAACCCTCTATCATATGTCCAATATAACCCAAAACAGAAAGTAAACTATTCATTTGGAGGAAAAGGGAGTATAAGAGAAAGCAACACTTCAAACTCTAATGTCACTTCTCTCCCAGCACAAAGGAGATGTGTTGCATTCGTGGTCAAACACAATGGAATTGAAAGGCGGGCAATTTAAAGCCGCATACAAGCAGTATTTTGTGTTTCAATATCTAAAGACAATCTAACATAAAAAAAAAATATTACAGTCTTCTATAGTCGTTTAATAGCTGACACAACAATCAAAGTTTGCATCACAAAAATGTTTGCAAGTCGTTAAAAGTACCATAATCTTGTTGAGCTTATTGACTAGATGATAGACTTGGCATCCCGTGCACAATAACCATATGTCCACAGCCTTGACCTGATAATGTGGCTAACAGAGTATAATCATCAAAAAGTTCAGAGCCATATTTCAGTGCCAGATGGGTCTTACAGTGTTTTGCATATAACCAAAACAATTGGATTCAAGTAAGTAGTCTGGCCTGGAAATGATCAGGTTTGAAGGGTCGTCCTTCCCATCATAGGGTCCGAAATCAAACTTCTCCTGCTTAACCTTGCAAGCTTCACCACCATAAAACAATCAAATTACATAAACTATATGTTTTCAACTGTTAGAAGTTACTATAATAATCAGTCTCACCTGGCATTGTCACTAATTGGGGCTCCTCTGATGAGCTTCCACTAGTAGGGGTGTATTCACTAAACACCGATGCAGCAGAATAACCTAAAGGAGAGATTGGATCACCATATGTTTCCCGTTCAGTCTCAATGAGATCAGGACATAAATTATCAATCACATCACCAGAATTCTCCTGGTGCAAGATACTCTTTGAAGCTCTCATAGTTTGTGATTCATAAAGTACAGCGTCCAACAGACCGCTGTTCCTAGGTGACAGATTGCATGATTCAGTATGCTTAGTTGGAGGGGACTGAATTGAAGTGTCGACAGACTGTAGTGAAGGAAGAGGGGAAGAGAGTAAGCCCCAGCTTGTCATCGGACTTTGGAGTGAAGGGAGCTCGAGCTTCTTTGCCCATGAGGGCTCTGAAGAAGAGGTGTTGCCATTTAAAAAGGCATGGCTGCCAGGAATTACACCCAAGGATGAGGGGTGATGATCAGATATTAAATTTTGATTAAATGAAGATGAAAATCCCATGGGCTGAGCAAGCAAAGAACCACGATCCTGATATTGATGGCAGGTTGGAAAAGAACCGTCATTTTTTGATGGAGAACAATCACCATTTAAACCAGAGAACAGAGATTCTGAGCCTCGTATACGCTTGGCTGGATGCACTGTTGAGAGGAATGATCGACTGTAATAAGCAGAATTAAGACCCTGTGCCAACAGGCTTCTTCCAGGAATATCAAGTATACCACCAGTGGGAATATCAAGAAGTGCTGGTGGACACAACTGCTGATTGAACTCCAACCTTTTGAATTCCACTGCTGGAATCTCATAATTGTTCATTGGCAAGAAATCGGGATATTGTGTATCTACAGAGGAAACTGTACCCAACTCCTCATTTTGTTTGTTTTCGCTAATCGATTGAAAACAAATATCTGGAGGGTAAATTGGCAAGCCTGCACGCTGACATCTCTTTATTCTGGTATTCCAGTAGTTCTTTATCTCATTATCTGTGCGCCCAGGCAACTGAAAAGAGAAGAATAGGGTCATTAGAATTTAAACAATAATGAATGGTATACCACAATATTTCCAATTTGATAATGTGATGAGGTCACAGTTGTTATTTTAGAAACTCGTCTGAAATCCATAAAAGATGAAGAGCTAAATGCACTGATAAAAGAGGGGAAATCCACATTTCTAGTCCAGGAAGAACATTATTCAAACATGCCCATACAAACAAGTTCTACCAAGCACAAAGCACTATTTATATCTGGCTACACACATTGCGGAAAACCACCTAAAGCAAAATCATGTGCACCTTATGACGAAACAATGGACTTGGAACACCACAAAAGCCTCAGAAGAGTGGAGAGATTTATCACAGGGTCCCAACAATGAAGCATTCACTATGAGTACTTTTCCTTTCTCTATATTATACCCTACCTTTTTTACTCACTGGATCAAGATAGTTCCTATTCCATGTCAGGAGATTACTGCCAAGTGTAATATTGAATTATATAAATAGTAATTGATATGTTAAGACAGAGAAGTCCCTTGTGATATGATGAATCCCAATGAGCCAGACACTTTTACGTCTTGGTTTCCGAAAACTTATATGATTAACATTGCTAAGCTCTACATTCATATCATAACACTTCTCACCATGCCATGACTAGTCACATTTTCACCACTCAGTGTTAAGAATGATGACATATCAAGAGTTGAAGAGATGCAAGAAGAGTACAGCAGACGACAGCTAATCAGAAAGTACTGGCTTTACTCCCAAGAGAAACAGCACAATGCCAATACACAATAGCGCTAGAAACTACAAGTATGCCACTTCATCAACAGTACAATGAACTTCTCAAATGGACATACGAAATAATATCATAGTATTTTAAATTTGATGTCCTGATCAGGATCTAAAGCAGAACCCACATCCGTCATCAAATATAAAATCCAATACATTAGAAAAAAGAGAGGTTTCATAATATATCATAAGCAGCACATACCTTCGGAATATCTAGACATATAGCTCCTAAATGTCAACTAAGGTTATGGATAACTGCTTGTGGAAGTGGATAAGTTGGAAAAATGAAACCAACATCTTTGTCTCCACTCCCACTTTCTTTTCGATTAGTTGCAAAAATATTATTGTCCCCACTATCGGGGGTTGAGATATAGTTATAACTTATATCACTAATTACACTAGTATTAACAAATATTCACCTTTTTTGCACATGTTGTAAACAGAAAAATAAGGAAATAAATGAAAAAACAAACTGGCCAACACCTAAAGGGAGTTGCCTTGGAACATTTCTTTCAAGAGAGGCAGGCAAGAGGATATACATGTCTCTTCTGCTTAGCCTATTGAGCAATGAAGACTGAGAAAGGTTTTATATTTATAAATAATGGAGCAATAGCTTGACAAAAAAATAGATGGGAATAACACAATCCAAGCTAAGTCGCCCGTTTTGAATCAATAATCAGGCATACAAGATTCACTTTCCCGTTCCAACCAGATGGACCAAGCATCCAGACCGGTTCTAGAAAAAGTACAGTTGACCAGCTTGTCTCCTATGTTAGTGGAATTACCTGATCACGGTCTTATACTCTTACAACCAAGAATCATTGAGGATCAGATATAACTTCAAACAACTCCCCAATATTTGACGACAAATAGCAAAACGAAAGATAAGAAGTTCATAGAGCTTATTGACAAACAGGAGAATACAAATATTAACAAACAGGAGAAAACAGAAAGGAAAAGATAAGCATGTCTAATGTTTAAAACTTGCAATAAGAAAGGTTTCCATACATCACACCAAAAAATTAAGAACAGGCAGATAGCACATAATAAGAATACAGACTGCACGAACATTGATTGCTTTTTCTATATAGCAAGCTTCCTAGACATCACACTTGAAAAAACTTGCAATAAGCAAGACTCCTAGACATCACACTTGAAACTTGATTCAAGTTAGCACTTTTCCTTCTCAAAAAAACAAAAACAAAGAGAACTTGATTCAAGTTTTGGTTCCTATACGTTGATTTTTTGAAAGGTAAGTGACATCACACTTGAAAGCTTGTAATTGCTTCTCCCAAAAGCAGAATAATTATCGACGACCATTAAACATTGTTTGGGAAGTGCTAATATTGATTGTCAATCCAAATTAGATTTTGAAATTTAATGGAAGGTATAGCAACCAGCTAAAACACATAATTGAAATAGAATTTAAAAGTAAAAGGATGGACAATCATTTCCCAGAAGCGTGAATGTGTGATTATAAACTGGTGTTCAGATTATTTAAGGGCACATACAAAGCTTTTAAACTAGCACAATTCACCAACTTTAGGAAATGAAATTTCAACGGCCCTCTATATAATAGCAATGCGTCAAATCATTTCAAGACAAGGATCTTCTCTTTTTTTTAAAATCAAAAAAAGCTTTACATATGAATGTTTTGTTACTATTTTTTTCTTCCCAAGAAAGTAACTCACAAAATTTCCATAAAAAGATTTGAGTATATTAATTGTAATCATGTAGGTGAGGCAGAAAGTTAAACATAAAAACTTTGCTGTTTTACCAAAATTTATCTTGAACTGTCAATTTAACCAAATTCTAGAGAATAATTTAGCTAACATAATAACATCTGATCACATTTTGGATTTTATTATAAAATTAACATATGAGGAGAAATAAGCCATTTGCATATATAGATGGCAATGACAGATCAGATCTTCAGGTGATACAAACCTCAGCAGCCATTCGTGCCCATTTGTTCCCCATCTTAGCATGCAGTTCAATTATGCGCCGCTCTTCCTCAGGAGTGAATGCACCTTTCTTTAGATCTGGTCTCAGGTGATTGGCCCACCGCAAACGGCAACTTTTACCACACCGAGCAAGTCCTGAGTGCTTTTGGACAGCATTCCAGTTCCCCTCACCGTGTTTCGTGACGTACTCCACTAAAATTGCATCTTCTGCAGAAGTCCAGGGGCCTTTTTTTAGTGGTAGACCTCCTCCAGTATTTCCTCCACCACAAGCTTCTTCGACAGATGGCGAATCCATCCCATCTTGTGATGTCATCCTGTCATCGCTTTCACTTGTCATACTCATATCCTAAAAAGTTGAAAAAGTAAACAATAGTGACGGGGATGTAAGGGATATAAAATTGTTTGTTACTAACTAAATCAAGGGAAGTAATAAGGGCAACACGTCCAAGAGGAGTGACATCATTCACGAAAAAGCCAGTTGAGCTTACTATAAAAATGAGTTACAATGAAGGAACTGCCAATCTTTAAAAGAAAGATTGAGATTCTTAAATAATAGTAACAAAAATGGAAAAATATTTTATGATGAAAAACGAATAACCTATTCTGAAATTTCCCAGGGTACCAAACTTCTAACCCATCAGATCACCTTATCACAACCACCAATTGAAGTGGCATAATAAAAATCTGGGTACTTGTAAGGATCCTGATGCAAGTCATAGCATAATCTTTGTGCTCTTTTTCTACACAAAGACATCCAAGCTTCCACACAAATTATAATTAAGCAAACATTTAGAAAGAAACTCAAAATTCCCAGTTTATCAGCCTCAAAAGTTTGAAAAGTCAAATGTAATAACTACAATGTGTGCAAATGACACAAATTAGTGCTGCTCTAAGAAATAAGGTAAAAGGAACTTCCAATATTAACAGTTTAGGGACTTCCGCAACACCAATAATGAAGCCCCTACATCTCAACTCGATAAAAAGACTTGTCATTTTGAGACCAGTCAAAAATCGTGATATGCATAAATTAATTCCAAAAAATACAGCCTATTCTTGAATTCCTGAACACATAATTCAGGGAACCTAACTTTTAAAAAGCCATCACATCACCTTATTACATCTAGCTGCCAAATAGTGTGACACAACAACTTCTTGAAATAAAATGAAGGAAATCTGCCGAGGAGAGGGTTCAAGTTCTTTATCTCCAAATCAATCAATCAAATACCCCTTAATCCCATACTCGTACAAAGAAAACACTAGCTCAACATCCATCTGTACAAAAAAAGTAATGATTTGTCCGAAAACTCAAGTAAATATATACTTTGTAAGCCGTATAGCAACTGAACAACATAAAGAGAAGAATATCAACCAATCATTTAGCTTCGAATCGACCAACAAAATCAATAATTTTGCTGATAACGAAATCAATGAACATAGGGAACCTCGTGAACCAATTGGCACTGGTTTGCAAAACTATTTATGAGTAAACAAAGATCAGAATAAACAATAAACAAAAAAAAGCTCAAAATGCACACTTTTATTAGATTCCTCAGCTTACCTCAGCTTAAAAATACTGAAATGTCAAATCCAATGTGTGAAAATGCCTCAAATATTGTTGATATATGTCATCAAATGACTGTAAAAGCAATATACAAATTAACAAATAAGAACCCTCCAACCCTCAAATCAATAAAACTTATAGTATTAACAAATAAAAACCCTCCAACCCTCAAATCAATAAAACTATAACAACTAAAACACCAATCAAATCATGATATATTTCCAAAAATACAAATTATCATGATGAATAAATGCTTAGCATTTTAGCAATTTAACAGCCCTAACATGACTGGAAAAAAAAAACATACAGTAAGCATAAACACAAAATTTACATTTTTTGCATTTAATTTTTACCTGAATGAAGAAAGCTGGTGAAGTTGCCCAAGGACTCTTTGAAGTAACTGGACCACTACACAGTTCCTTCAAAACTCAGAAACACTAAATAGGATTCAATCTAATTGAACCCAGAAAAAACCCAAAAACAAAAAAAATGGCTTAAACCCTCCTCAATATACCAAATCATCAAAAACCCAAACCCTAAATATGGATCACGCAAATATGAACCTCAAATTCATCACCAAAAATCCCAAACCCAGAAACTCAAATGTGAATCCAGAAATGGGGTACAAGGGGGCCAAAAAAAAAGGTCACTTTTTTTTCGAAACCCTGCTTATGGGTCGGTGAAAAAATGAAATGGGTAGCAGCAAGATCCACTTATTTTTCGAGATTTTTAACAAAAACTAAAAAAAAATAGAGAGAGAGAAATATAAAAGGTGACAGTCAGCTGAATATGGAATTTCAAAAAAAAAAAGTTAAAAATGAGAGAGGAAAACAAAAAATCAAAATAGATGGCAAAAGAAGAGGAAATATAGAAGAGAAATATGAGGAATGGCTAACACCACAACACCATTTAGATTAAAAGGGGAAAAACAAAGCAAAGAAAGAAAAAAGACTGAAGCAAAGAAAGTTTCTTTTTTCTGCAACTTTTTTTCCTTTTTTTTTTGCTTGATTTATTGGGATCTTTTTCTCTTTTCCCCTTTAACTTTTTTCCGCCATTTTCTCTCTTTTTCTCTCTCTAGTCTCTTCAACAACTACGCGTAGCAATGGGCAATAGCACTTGTGAAGAAAGATTTCGAAATTTTCTAGACAGAGAAAATCTTGGACCAGCTTGTAACCAAAAATTAAAAAATATTGAGATTTTAACATGTGGGGAGTTTTCTTAATAAATTAAGTATTTATTATTCACTCGTTTATTTTATGTGGTGGGGTTTAATCATTTATATTCATGGTTAATGAATTAATTAATCTCTGTGGGTTTAAAAGAATTAACTACTAAAGTATTAATTACTTTCTTCATTTCTTCATTTTATTTAAAATGAGTGAATTATTGAATTTTTTTTATAGTTTAAAATAAGTGAATTGTTGTTATTAAAATTTTCTTTTATTTTTGACTCTTATTTACATTTTCTAGGTGATAATTTCAAGAAAACTAATTGTTCATATTTATGATTCTTCGTTAAATTATTTATATCCTAAATGTTTTTTCTTAAAGGGTGTATATTGCCTCAATAGTTTACTTATTTTGAAATGAAGATAGTACTATTTTAATGGATGTTCATTTTTATTTATTCAATTTAAAATATTAAGAGATAATATATCACTTATTTTTTAATTTACTTTTATAATTAATTATAATCATTTCTCAATGTAATAGATTTATTATATTCCATGAATGATGTAGCAAAATTGTCATTCGAGTTATTATTTCTTAAAGGGTGTTAAATAAATAAAAATGGATGAAGAAAGTAATATGCATTTGGTTTGATTATTTATTTATAACTAAATGATTGAGCTAGTTGTAGAAATTATGGGACCTACAACATGACAATAAATGGGTAAAAATAATTGGAGTTTCATTTATTATTCAAGAATTTTGTTGTTTATGATTTTTTTTCCTTCTTCATGCGAGAAATAATTAATGATGTACCTATTTATTTTTTATATGATTCAAATATTTACTCTATTAGTTAATATAAAATTTGGCAATTTATCTTTCACACATCTCGAATTCTCAATTTATACTAAAAGTATTTATAGAGAAGTAAATCTCACTTATCAATTGTTTATGAATTCTGTTTGATTGTTTAATACTCATTTATAAGTGATAACTAGGTGAAAATATAATAAATTATAAATAACAAAGAGATATAATAAATGCTAAGTTTTTGTAAAATAGTTAGTTCAATAATTCTGTAATTTAACCTTGAGAAAAAATAAATGAAAAGTTCTACATTGGGGTGTGAAAGAAAATTTAATGTTCTAGAGTTTTACTAAAAGATGTGTTTAATTATTTTTGGAATGTTTGATGGGGGATAAGTGGTTAATTTAATATAGTAATCCTATTTAATTAAGGAGGGGTGATTAGAAAGGTAGAGTTAATTAATTAATACATACTTACAAAGAATGATTTTAATTAAGCAATAATTACCATGAACAAAGGAAGTTTAGTGAAGAGTGTGTTTGATTTAAAAAAGGAAAGTTTAATAATCCCTTTAGTCACACCAAACTTACCCCACTTGGGGAACATAGTCAGAAGAATATAATTAATTACAATAGTGCAGTTTAAGTCTTTTTACATTAATTAATACTAGTATAGAGATAAAGTGTCTTTTTCTATATTTGTATTATTGTCCACATATGTTTTACTATTGTTGTTAAGGGGTTTGGAACTTGTCTAAAGAAAGCCAGACCAGGGGAATTTATTATTTTTTTCCTTTTTTTTTATAAATGGGTAAAAAAAAGTGTCATTTTTTTCTTGCTTTATAAGAATTATTATAATTCCTTTCATCACCTCAAATAAATTTCATAAAAATTCTATTTTGGCAACCTAAATTCATGTTTCATTTGAAAAATAATTGTCTATTATCCTATGGAGGAACCTATAAAGGATTTCCATTTTGATTTCCAATCTGATGTCAAATGTTTGTATTGAATTCGATTAAATTGAGATTTATATCAAAAAATTTCATATTGAAAAATAAAGCATTTTAATAAATGTGATTCTAGATTCAAATATGACAAATCTAGTTAAAAATAAAAAAGTATTTACCTTTTTTTTTGGTTTTCCACCCGATGTCCGATCCCACATTGGAGTCCAACTAAATTCGGATTCGCATCGGGAAGTCCAATGTGCTCCCTAACAAAAGCGACTCCGTATCCAAAGAAATTCAAACCCGAAACCTCTTAATTAAGAATGAAAAAGTACTTGCTACTCCACTGCACCTCTTGTTGGTAAGTATTTACCATTTATTGACTATAGTATATTCAATACCAGCTTTTCGTTTATTTGGTAGTCCAAAAAAGATGTCTACCTATTTGGAAAAAAAAAAAAACATGCATTATGAAAAATAGAAACTTGTAGGGGGCCCTTTTACCCCTCTTTATATATATATATATATATATATTATTCTTTTCTATTCTATCCTATAAGATTAAAAGCTAGTAGTCATTACATACTTTCACTTAAAGGAACAATTTTGAAAACTTTTTTCTTTTTTTTTATATAAATATTAAGTGAAAAAACAAAAAGATGTTGGACAAAGTAGCATGGTCATCTTACGTGAAAGACAATTTGGAATGGGTGGAAGAAAAAAAAAATCTAAAAAAAAAAAAAAGAGTCCAAAATTCAAAAAATAAAATAAAATAAAATATTGAGGTCAATCTTTGACAACTGTTTGTAATTTAATTGGATAATAATAATAATAATAAGGCCTTTCTCCCATGGTGCAATGTTTAAAATGTGAAATTTTGGGAGAATTTTTTTGAGAAACTTACATAAATAGCTATATCTAAGGGGTTATTAAAATTGGATAGTTATAAGTATCATATTTATAAATAATGGCTACACTTCTAAAACAGCTGAATATATGTATATATATTTTTTTCATTGATTTACACAGACATACAATTATTAATAATATATTATGTATTTAAATGATGTAATATCAATTACAATAACTAATTCTCTATAATTATGTCCCTAAATCTCTCAACTTTCCATTATTAATAACAATTACTAATATAGATATACATGTCACGTAGGAATACTTTGTATTCAAGTCTCCACGAATAATGTATTAGTATATCAGATATGTTAAAGTATAAGTATATCGAACATGTTAAAATATTAGTATAATAAACAAGTTAGAGTATTAGTTATACTGAATAAGTTAAAGTATCAGAGTATCAAACATGTTAAAGTATTAGTATAGTAAGAAAGTTAAAGTGTTATTATAACTAACAAGTTAAAGTAGACATGTTAAAGTATAAATACATTAGTATACCGAATAAGTTTAAGTACCAGCTCCCAACATGATTATTTTCATACCCATAGGCTCGAATTCGAGATCTCTGATTAAGAGTGAAGCAGTCCCACCACAGCACCACAATCAATGTTAATTGAAATTATGTGTATTTTTTTTGAGTGTCCAGAGCTCGTGTAACTTTTTTTTTTTAATTTATACAAGTAGTATTCCAATCAATTTGACTATACAACTATGGGGAAAAAGAAAAAGATGTGATTTTTCTAAAACAACTTATGAAAATGACTGATTCCTGTGAGAGATTTGGACTGCAAATACAACATTAAAGTGAAAACTAAACTATTCCATAAAAAGGAAAAGATGAAGAAAAAAAAAGCAGCAAAGGAGACAACGAATGAAAAGATATGTTAGATTGATATGGAAAGAGAAAGCATTGAATACAAAGTAACAAACCTATGGAATCAGCGCTTGAAAAAAGGTCCAGATTTATTATGGGGGTAGGATTAATTTTTTATTTTAATATTTGATTATTAATATATATAATTAAAATAAATAGTTATTATGGAATATTAATTGATTTTGTTTTTTGTATTATAAGTGTATTCATATAATTTTAAAAAGGTAAACTATAGCTATTTAATTTAAATATGTATTAATATTTATAGTTTTTCCAAAAAAAAATTATTCCACCCATAACGTTTGCACCAAATAAATGAACACAAAACAAATAAACTGGCATATATTGTTTTATGGGAAAATTACGATGACCCAAATTATTTATCCTCTTAC
This sequence comes from Solanum dulcamara, assembly GCF_947179165.1. Taxonomy (NCBI): domain Eukaryota; kingdom Viridiplantae; phylum Streptophyta; class Magnoliopsida; order Solanales; family Solanaceae; genus Solanum; species Solanum dulcamara. Next base: position 73,836,650 of record NC_077244.1, read on the forward strand.
CCCCTCTTACCCCATTTTTTTCTTTTTAATTTCCCGTATGACGTCATGCTGATGTCAGCTCTTTTTTGATACCATCAGAGTATAAAGAAGGAAGAGATTTCAGCGAAACTACTTGATGCTATCAGAGTATATTATATACCCCGATGCTATCAGAGTAAAAACAAGGGGTATGAAAGTAATGAGATATGCAATGGTAAATAGTTTCATTTTTTGGGGTATAACAATAATTATTCCTTTTTTTTTTATTTAACGTGATTAAATGATATATATTTCCGATTTTTGTGATTCTTATTATTAAATTTATTATTTTACTCAGTAAATTAAATTGATTAATCATGTATATAGCAGACATATAAATACGTTTAGAAATGTGAAAACTGAAGTTTAAAAATTTGAAATTTGAATTTACCGGATAATCTAGGTTACTAATTATTTTATTTTGTATTTGAAATTTGAAGTTACCGAATAATTTGGGTTACTAATTATTCAATTTAGTTTGGAAAATATTAAATCATTATATCCTTAAATTTAGCTGTAAAGTTGTTTGGACACATGTTAAATGTCTAATCACCTCACAAATCAATTTTTTAGCAAGTAAGATTATATAAATTGTATGTTTTAATTAAATCTATTGTATACTTAATTATTTTTTATGTAAATATATATATATAATTTATATTAATTCGACTATAAATTATAATTGGATATAGCCATAATTAATCCTCGCAAAAATTAAAAATACAAATATAATAAATTATTAGACAAATAATATAACATAACGTACTTTAAATAATAATATAAATAAAATAAAAAATAATAATATAATATTAAAGAAAGAAGAATATAAAGAGAATATATTTTTTTAGCGTAAAATTTAATTTAATAGTTCGAATTGATTAACACTAAAATAATATTAATAGTAGTTTAATATAAGCAACTTGTTGGATCTGGTGGAATGCCATCACCATTCATCAACTGTAATTGCTCTAGCTGTGGCTGTTGGTTTGCAGGAGGGCTTCGGGGGACCGCTCTTTGTTTGTGCATTAGTTTTAGCCTGTGTGGTATCATCCCTCTCTCTCTCTCCCAATTATATGTATCACTGTTGAACTTCGGCCTATAAACATTTTTTTTTGATGAAGTAAGGTATTTCGTCAAAAAGCATCAATCAGATGCAGAATTACAGGATAAACAACACTTATTGCACTGTTAGAAAGATGCAGTTCTCAGCTTGTACATGCCTCATCACTAGAATTGAAATGTTAATAATTCGTGCCTGGAAGATTTTGTACATGCTTCATCTCAGAAAACTAAGTTTTATGTAGTAGTGCCTTTAAGAGTTGTTACTCATTTATTGGTTTGGTTATTTATGCACAACATATCACCTCATGTATGAGGGTGCCAAAATCAGGGTAAGGACAGTAGGAAGGGACTCAGAGCACTTCTCAGTTGTGATGGGGTTGGGGTTGCATCAAGGATCAACTCTCAGTTCATTTTTATTTGTCTTGGTGATGGATGGTTTGACACGACAAATTCAAGGTGAGGTGTCATGGTTTATGCTTTTCGCGGACGACATAGTCCTGATCGATGAGACTCGTAGGGGAGTTAACGCTAAGCTGGAGGATTGGAGTCTAAAGGGTTTAAGCTGAGCAGGACCAGGACGGAGTACTTAGAGTGAAAGTTTAGTGAGACATCTCAGGAGGTTGGAGCGGAAGTTAGGCTTGGTGACCAGGCCATCCAAAAGAAAAGTAGTTTCAAGTACCTTGGGTCTATCATGCAAGGCAGCGGGGAAATTGACGATGATGTCACACACCATATTGGGGCAGGGTGGATGAAATGGAGGCTCGCTTCCGGTGTGCTATGTGACAAGAAGGTGCCACCACAACTTAAGGGCAAATTCTACAAAGTGGTGGTTAGACCGCTAAGTTATATGGGGCGGAATGTTAGTCAGTTAAGGTTTCTTATGTTCAAAAGATGAAAGTTGCCGAGATGAGAATGTTGAGATGGATGTGTGAGAATACCAGAAGCGACGGGATTAGAAACGAGGCTATTCGCGACAAGGTAGGAGTAGCCTCGGTGGAAGACAAGATGTGAAAAATGCGACTGAGATGGTTTGGGTATGTGAAGAGGAGAGACACAGATGCCCTAGTGCTGAGGTGTGGGAGGTTGGCCATGGATGGTTTCAGAAGAGGTAGGGGTAGGCTGAAGAAATATTGGGGAGAGGTGATTAGACATGACATGGCGCAGCTACAGCTTACCGAGGACATGACTTTAGATAGGAGGGTGTGGAGGACCCATATTAGGGTAGAAGGCCAATACGTAGTCTTGTTGTTCTCCCTTATTAGTAGGCGCATTAGCGCACTATAATTTCTTGTGCTCTGATTTATGTTATTATTTATTACTTTCTGTACTTTGATTACTCTTTTTTATCTGTTTCGATCTCGTTATTTGCTTTCTCATATCGCTTTGAACTTCTTAGCCTTATCTAACCACTTTTTATGCTTTTATTTAGCCGAGGGTCTTTCGAAAACAACCGTCCTACCTTCGTGAGAGTAAGGTCTGCGTACACTTTACCTTCCCCAGACCCCACGTTATGGGATTTCACTAGATTGTTGTTATTGTTATCGTAGTAATATTTTAATATAAAATTTGATGTTATAGATGGAAGATGTCTTAAGACATCAAACAACTTTTTACTTTTTGGAGTCTCAAGCTTCAATTACAACCCAATACTTTATAATTTATTTCTATAAATCTGTTACTTCATAGGTTTAAACTCAGCTTTTGCGTGGATTACCTTTAATTTTTGATTTCTTTATATTTAAAGGTGTTTAATTTTAATTTTTATTATTCCTTTAATATAAATATGTGGACCAACATAGTCTTATCTATTTAGACTTAATTTGTTCGACACAAATTTTGTAAAAGTTAAATTATGTGACATAAGGTATGTAGTATTTTTCATAACTTGTTATAATGTTAAAAAATTAGAGTTGTGAATTTTGGGGCATATATTCTTTATTATTTTTAGAGAGAGAAAAAAGTGAGAGCTAGTGTGAGATGGAAAAATATATTCGTGAATTTACGGGTTTTTTTTAACACATTACGCCGTATACCGTTAAATTGAGAGCTAATGTGAAGATGGTAAAAACTATATGAAAATATAAACTTATAGCACCAAAAAATAATTGTTGTTTCAGTGTTAGGGGTATAAATTTGTTATGGCTTACGGCATAACTTGATAGATAATATGATATGAAAAATATAAATTTGCCTTGTAAAAAGTTGTTTGTTATTTTAATGGCAAGAATATTTTTGATCACTTATTTATTACTTAAAGTATTGAAGACAAAAATTAAACGTCATCCAAAATAGAGGTATCTGTGCGAATGACTCGCTTAAAATCCAGTTACAAACATCTAAGCATCAAACCTCTTCATACCAATATTTCTCTATAACATTCTAATTTTCTTCAAAATTCATTTTTCATGTTATATTTATTATTCTACAACAATTACCTATAATAACAATGCCATTCATTTAGCCACATACTCTTTATAACATTATTCTATTATAATATATATATTCTATTATAACATTTTTTTTATGCATTTATGCTTTTACTGAGCCGAGAGTCTCCAGGAAACAGCCGTCCTACCTTGGTAGGAGTAAGGTCTGCGTACATTCTACCCTCTCCAGACCCCATGTTGTGGGATTTCACTGGGTTGTTGTTGTTGTACTCAAGTATTGTGCAATAATATTTTATAAAAAAACGATTCACAAAATTATAAATTCAAATATTAGCTTCGTGTAAGTATAGTCGCTCTCTACGTATTTGCTATATATAGAAAAAAGGCTAGTGTGTGGCGTGTTCTTGTGAGACAAAACTAACGTATGGAGGTGACCGACCTTTTCAGTCATCAATTGTATTTATAAAAGAATTTCTATTTTCTATTTACATTAAACACTTTTCTTTAGTCGATCTTTTCTTAAAAATAATTTTTTTTTGAGAATAAACCTAAAATTGACAGAATTACAATAGATAAGTAATTTCTTCAAGAGAATGGTGACTTATAAAAATAATTATTTTACCTCAGTTGAAGTAGGTATACGATATATACTATCTTTAAACTCTACTTACATACCTAAAGATATTGTTGTATTGAATTCCTTTTTGTTGTGACTGCCCCCCCCCCCCCCACCACCACCACACACACACACGCCGTCCTCGATCCATTTAATTGTCTTGCTTTACAAAATAGCTATTATTTAAAAAAAATAAGATATAATTAATTATTAATTCTTACTTTTATTTATGCTTGATAAGTGTGGAGAGAATTATAAATATGGTGAAAAAAATATTATATTAACTGAGATCAACAAATAAATAAAAATCATTTAAATTAAATCAGTTTTAGTTAATAATTCTATTTTCTAACACACGGAGTAAATTTTTCATACTCAAAAATTCTATTTTTCTAACACATCTATGTGAAAGTTGGAGTACTCAGTGAACATTTAGGCCTGAGAATTGTGAAATTTGAAAAAGAAAAAATACTCGTAATATATATTTTTAAGTTGAAATTAGTATTTAAATTTAAAGTTGCGTATAAACATAGATATTATGTTTTAATTTTTTTCATGAGCGATTTGGAGTGAAGATTGTGAAAGCGATTTTGTATGAGCTTTTTAAAGATTTTTTTTGAAACAAAAAGTATATAATAATTCTCTGTCAAAAGAGCTTCTTAAGTTAGTTTAGTCGATTCTTTATCTTTAGTCGATTTTTTATTTTTGTATGAAAAGTTAGTAATAAAAAGAATATTGATTGAACACCCAAACTTATAAAATAACTAATCTAAATTAATGGCTATTTACCACCCATTAATTTAAAGTTCTACGTCCATCTTTTGGTTGGAAGTATCACTTTAAAAGTAAATGTGTTTTCTATTAAAAATAAGTTTACTTTAAAATTGATTGGATAGATCAAGAAAACTAATTATATTCATGGAGATTCCATAACTATTTATTAAAAATAATTTTATTTTTACAAGTTAAATTTGAAATTTCTAATTAAATACCGATTGTTATTACCTCTGATTTGTTTTACTTGTCCCCTTTACTAAAAAATAGATTATGCAAAGTAAAATTGTTATTTTAAAAAATTAAGATAAAATCAATCATCTATTTTTACTTTTACTTGATCATAAACATGAAGATATATTAATATGATGCAAATGAGAAAAATATCAATTTAAAAAATAATAATAAATAAAGACAATTTAGTGAAATTATCTCTAGTTAGTATTTTTTTGAACGAATATATAAAACAAAACATGATAAGTAAAATGAACCAAAGGAATTACTTACCATCAACCATGTAATCTTTGATAATGAAAGAATAACTACCTAATAATGATAGACTAAATACAAGAACTTTAAGGAATTACTTACCATCAACCATGTAATCTTTGTTAAAGATAGTTTTGATCCAATAAGTGAAGACTGAGATATTTAATATATGAAAATAAAATTATAAAGAAAGATTTCATTAATACCCCTTATCAAAATTTCAAAGACACACATTTTTATATGAAATGATAATGATCCAAATAAATTAAATATCATCACAATTGACGATGTAGCACAAAAAAATAAATTAATTACGATCATGGTATATTAAAATTTCAATCCAAGCTTTACTCAAATTTCATCCAAATGCTAGGTAACTTTAATCCAAATTTAACTCAAATCTAATTCAAAATATTTATAATTACGCGATCATCTGTGAAATTTACCTTCCAAAACTATCACGCACCACAAAGTCATGTCCCACCGTCCGTTTTCACCGTAGATCTCGATGTCTCTGTAAGTCTCTCTCGTAACTTTTCCCCAAATATTCAAAACCCTAATTCATGCGCAGCAATTTGCAAAAAGAATAGCTCCCTTTTTAGGTACTATAATAACTTAGGTATATACTCAATTCGATTCTCCATTTATTTTCTCTTTTGCGATCTGTTCAGATATACTTTATATCTCTTTTGGGGTTATACAGAAGTGTTTTTCATCTGTAGAGGTTGATTCTACAGCTGTTTGTTGAAATTTAATTAGGGTTGTATTAGAATTTCTGGGTCTTTCTCAATTTTTAGTTTTTGAATTTTTCCCCAATTTTTGGTGTTCAATTGGTTTTAGGTTTTGGGTATTTGAGCTCTCTTACTGTGTTCTTGAGTTTTAGGGAGCTATTTTTATGGCATTTGAATGCCAAAAAGGTTCTGAGAGTTTGAGAATTTGTTCAATTGAATCCTCTAAGAATCGAGATAATCTGGGATTAGATTCGGAGAAAAGAACACTTTTATGTAAACTAGATGCTAAAGGTGGTGTTGTGAATTCAAAATGTGAAGAGTTGATTACCGTTAATGAGGTTGTTCCTAATTGTCAGTCTATTACTGAGCTTCCTCCGGCATTGATCTCGGAAATACTTAATTTGTTAGAACCGAAGGAGTTAGGTATTGTTTCGTGTGCTAGTACGTTATTGTATAGGCTTGCATCGGAGCACCATGTGTGGAAGGAGTTCTATTGTGAGAGGTGGGGGCAGCCAATATTGCAGGCATCTTTTGGTGCAGGGCATTCAGATGAGAAGTCGTGGAAGGAGCTGTTTGTGGAGAGAGAGTTCCGGAGTAAAACATTCATGGGACGCTATACTATTGATATGTTGTATGGTCATACCGAGGATGTTAGAACAGTTTTTGTTTTATCTTCAAAGAAGCTTGTGTTTACTTCAGGTTACGATCAAATAGTGCGAATGTGGGACTTAGAAGAAGGCTTGTCAATTGCCTCATCTGACCCTCTTGGCTGCACTATCCGTGCAGTTGCAGCTGATTCAAGGCTGTTAGTAGCTGCGGGTACTGGTGGATTCATACATGGTTGGAAAGCGAATGACGAAAATCCTCATTTGTTTGATCTTAGAGCACCTCAGAACCAGAATATGGAATTCCAAGTTTGGGAACATGATGGGCCAATAACATGCCTTGCGTTGGATTTCAATAAGATGTATAGTGGTTCATGGGACATGAGTATTCGTGTTTGGGATAGATCTTCCCTGGAGTGTTTGAAAGTTTTGATACACAGTGACTGGGTTTGGAATCTTGCTCCCCATGATACAACTGTGGCAAGCACAGCAGGCTCGGATCTATATGTTTGGGATACTAATAGTGGGTCAAAACTTGCTATCATTAACAATGCTCATGCTGGTTACACTTACTCTCTGGCGCGAAGCCACACCGGGAAGCTTCTGTTCACTGGTGGTGAAGATGGAGCTATTCACATGTTTGAAATCTTTGGAAATGCTACATACCATGTCAGGCGGGTTGTAACTTGGATTCCTCACTCGAGTGCTGTTTACTCTCTTGCATTTGAGTTCCCTTGGCTTGTTTCAGCTTCAAGTGATGGAAAACTTTCACTTATTGATGTGAGAAAGCTGTTGAGAACAAGCCGGAATTCCACACTGAATAATTCTTCTAAAGCTGTTAATCTGGTTGACAATGTCGAACCACCACAAAGAATGCTACATGGTTTTGGGAGCAATTTGTTTGCGGTGGATGTTGGATCTAACCGAATTGTGTGTGCTGGTGAAGAAGGTGTTGTCAGGATCTGGAACTTCTCTCAAGCTTTGGAGATCGAGAAGCGGGTCCGAGCTCTAAGAGGTTTAAGGTTAGAGAATAGAATGAGAAGGCGTAATCGTCAGCTGGAAACGAATGGTAAAGGTAGACGTGGTGACGAGTGCTCATTTACAGAAAAGAAGAACCAAATGGATGGTGATAGAAACAGCTGGTACAACAGGCGTAAGATGGTTTGGAAGGTGAAGGTCTAGAAGTGACTGCAGTTTGTCATTGATCCTCGGAGTAATTCTATTTTACCAATACCTAATCATGTTTGAAAATACATTTTTTTGTTGAAAGCTTCCGTAGATACATTAAAATTGAAGGTACAATCTGTATCCTTTACAACACTTTGGCTCGTGTCTCTTATTTGATCTGTCAAGAGTTTTACTTGTTAAAACAACTGATGTTGGCTATGAGATTTTTGTTTTCAAAGTTGTGCTGGCACATTGAGAAACTAGATCAGTAGTATCTTGCCGAATTTGACATGAAATGCCATTTCAGGAATTTATAGTTGACACAGAATTTAGTGTTGCTTTAAAACACAATGGTTTCTTAAAGACTAGTTCTGATTTGATGAACCAAAGCAGAGAAGTTGTTTTGTGATTTTCCCCTTGACTGAGCTAGTTATTTTTTGCTGTGAATTTACAAATTTGATAAAGATAAGCAAGAAAGGAGTACACCCATATCTTACAGTCTGCTGAAACCTATTCTACTCGAAATATATCACGAGGATGGTGCAAGACTTGTAACTAGGTCTAATTGCTTTTATATTACTGTCAAATTTTGAGCTTCTTGTTATGACGTTATTGAAGGGGAGCCTTGGAGTAACTGGTAAAGTTGCTGCCATGTGACCAGGAGGTCACGGGTTCAAGCCTTGGAAACAGCCTCTGGCAGAAATGCAAGGTAAGGCTACGTCCAATAGACCCTTGTGGTCGGGCCCTTCCCCGGACCCTGTGCATAGCGGGAGCTTAAGTGCACCGGGCTGCCCTTTTGTTATGACGTTATTCATTTCATTAACTTCAGCATTGGCAGTCCTCATCCCTTTTCTTTTAATCTCTCTTAACTTCTTTCAATCGACAAAACGTTCAGTTTCTGGTGTTGGATATTTGATTTAGTGAGACTGATCCTAATAGGAGGTACGAAGTTGCTTTGAAGATTCAACAATCCATAGCTTAAAAGAACGCAGCAGCGAGGGACAACCCGCCCATGAAAGTGGCTCGATCGACAAAAAAGAAGAGTAGCCTCCCTAGTCTACTCGTGCACTCGTTAAAGTCATGGCCTAGCCTAGAAGGAAGTGTTTGCTTGGATTTATCATGCAACCAGCACAGAGATTACATGTTGAAGATTGAACTTTGTTCTCTGTGTTTCACCCTTCCCAAAGTAGCCAATTTCTGATAACAAGGCACAATCTTAAAATTTGCTGAGCTTTACCAGTTCCCTGTTGAAACACCCTTCTTCCAAAACCCAGTCAGCACAGTAACATGATGACAATTATTAAACTGGGACAATTACCTTCTGGTGTTAATAGCCATTACATATACAAGGGAAGTCCACTCAAATCTCCTAAAATTATGCATGATTTCCAGCTAACAAAAAAGCAGCAAATCTACCTTTTTGTTCAAACTTGTGATCGAAATTCAAAAGGGAAAAGGCATAAATTCCCATAAACTATCATGGCGACATATTACACATCTAAACTACCTAAAAGTAAATTTATTACTCCCTAAAACTGATGTGGCAAAAAATTTTTTAAAAAAATATAGTGCGTCAGAAGTAAATTTTTTTTTTTAAAAAAAAAAAATCTAACCCCATATCTTTTCTTCTTCAACCCACCTACCCTCTTCTTATTCACACCCCACCCGTTATCCTCTTTTTCTTCGTTCTTTACATTTCATCACAATTCTTTATTTTTTATCACATTTATAAAATCAAACAATGTTCTTAATTAAAGATAAATTACTTGTATAACAAGCATTTAAAATGGGATCCAACTCAATGGGTTGTAACATTATTTTATGATGCTCATATTTTGAAAAGAAACTTTTAAAGAGTACAAGTCATCACTTTTATTTTCCAACACTGCTCAACTCACTTCCCACTGCTAAACACATTCCTCTCAAATCTATAACAATGGCCACATTCACCACAACCATTGCCACCACATTTCTCATTCTCTCACTGTTCTCCCCCATGATTTCGTCCACCAAAGCACAAGACTCGCCGCCGGCACCAGCAGCTCCGGCACCGAGCCCTGGAGTTGATTGCTTTAGAGTCTTAGTAAACATGTCCGATTGCTTCACATTTGTAGAAAGAGGAAGCAATTCGACTGAACCGGGTAAAGGATGTTGCCCGGAAATTGCTGGATTGCTAGATAGTAATCCTATTTGCTTGTGCCAAATGCTTGGCCGAGCTCACGCCGGTGCTAAAATTGGGTTCAATATTGATGTCGATAAGGCACTTAAACTTCCTTCTGTTTGTAGTTTGGAGTTTCCTCCAGCTAGCACTTGCTCAGGTACCGGTTTTACTCTCTGTATCTTATCTTCAATTTGGGGAACTGTAGATTTGTGAAGGGGAAATTGGGGGATCTACTTTGTTTTTTTAGCTTGGATTTGCCTTTAACCAGATCGCTTAATGAATGATTTTTGTAAAACTTTTGACAACAATGTTAGATATTGAAACTAACTTATGTTGAATACATCTGTGGAAATAGAAATCCAAAATAATTGAATCCTTAGAATATGACATACATTTTTTTTTTAAAAAAATAAAGACATAAATTAGTGATGTTTTTTTATTTTTGTCCTTTTCAAATTTCATGCTAACTTCTCAATATCCATTTAATTTATTTTTGAAATTCAATCTTGAAATTTAATTAATGAAGGGTAAAATTGAAAAAAAAAATCAACATCTATCTTGAATAGTGAACAATTCAATTATTTTGAACATTAAAAAATACTCCAACAATTCAATTATTTTAGAACGAAAGGAATACTATTTACATTTCATAATATATATATTTGTACTCTTTTGTCCTATTTGATGACATTATTATTTGAAAATCAAATAGTTATCTATTAAAATCGTACAACTATAAGAAAATTGTGAAATAATAATTCCCATGTGACATTTTAATATATAAATTTTATTCCAAATATTTTAAAACTTAATGCTCGAATTCTCGTAGAGAAGTATATGAACTGACACTCGTACGCCGAACTCCTCCCCTCCTTTTTGGAGATTTTAAAAAAAATATGTTATGCATTTTGGGATAAATAAAGTAATACTAATTTTATTGTGTTTTTTAAATATCAAATTCAATCTGTAACTGATAAAATTCCTTTTTTTTTTTTTTTAAGATCTTGGCATCCCAGTCGGAGCTCCAATAGCAAGTGAGGAAAGCCCTGCTCCATCACCAGGTAAACTCTTGCATTCTTTCGTTATTGATTTTTCTAAAATTTTCCGCCCTCTTTTCTTTATATGGAAAGTACTACTAATATTTGGGAATTACAAATATAATGAGTTTTTTTTTTCAGGAGGGCTTTCAACTAGTCCTACATCTGACAACAAAGATAATGCAGCTTCAATCATTGTATTCTCCAAGATGCAATTCCTTGTTGGCATGACCATTATGTTTTTCACAAGCCTTCTTTGATTTTTGAAACAATTCTTGGTAGGAAAATAGTACCAACTTGAATCAGTAGAGAGAAGTACCCATAAATATTTAACTATTTATTCTGTAATTTCCTCTGTATCTTTTCCACATTCAGATTATTACGGATATTGCGTTGTTATATTTCTTTTGAGTCGAGGGATTATCAGAAACAACGTCTCTATCCAACAAAAGTATCTACTTATATTTTCTCCTCTCTAGACCCTCACTTATAAAATTATATTAAGAAGGTTTATGATGTAAGTTATTATGGAGAGAGAAATTTAACTCACCCCGAGTCTAATGAAGACGATAATATTTGGTTAGTTTTATTAAGTAACTAGATGATTCCAAGCACGGGCCAAACAAGAAAAATAAGTTGGTTTAGTAATAAAAGATAGTTGTAATTCAATTATTTCATATAACATTTGTTATAATTCTAAATTTCAAAGTACAAATTAACATATTGAGCACTAGCTTTCATCATTGAAAATGAAGGGTTCAAATTCTATTAATAGTGTTTTTTCTTATTCCTTACCCCTCTCAGAATTTAATAGTGTTTTTTTTTTATAAAAAAATTAACTTATTATTACAATTTAATGCCTTGAACTATTTGTATTTGTCTCTTGTATATCTTTTATATAGTTAGAGAATTCAGATATCATGCGTCGATAAACTGATATTTTATCGCCTGAATACACCTCTTTCATTAATAAAATTGATATTCACATGATATAACAATTATTGTTACATTTAATAAATACAAAAATTATAACTATATTCATAATTACCCTCTAAACGATAGGTATTTATAAAATTTTTGTCATTAAATATCATCATTTCCTCAATAAATTGTTTTGATTGATCCAAAATATCATAGTGTGGTTGTATTTTTGTACTAAAACAGCATCCTCCGGGCCCACCCACATCTTCATCTGAGCATAAGTTTGACGTAAACTACAAGTAGGTATCTTGTAGACTAATCTCCACCCTTAATTTTAATCAAACGGCTCAAAATTGATGTACCCTAAGAGTCATTGGTAATCCACAGGTCACCCACTAACTCTCCCCGTTTTCTTCCTCCTCCGGCCTTTGCAACTTCGCCGGTGCCCAAAAGCTTCCCAAAAACGCTTCCAAACGTCGTCGTTTTTGAATTCACTTAAAGCTTTCCATACCGGAAGTAGTTTTATCGCAAATTGTTTGAGATCCGTTTGGCCTTAATTCTCTCTCCTCTGATCATAGGTTTATCTCTCTCTTGTACATAGAGATATATACACACATATATGTATATGTATATGTATATATGTATGTACCTATGTATATGTCGCTGTGTGTGTGCGTGTTCGTGACTATACATATGGTGATATGGACCTTTTTATCTGCATGAGTGTCTGCCTATCTGTGTATTTAGTGTATTGTTTATATTTTCCCCTCAATTTTCTTAACAGAGTATGATTTTAAGTTTGATTAGGTGAATTGTTTTGAATTGGCGAAGTCTAATTTTCAGTGTAAGCTCTAGCTTCGTTATCTCAAAATTCCGGAGACAAAAATGCACATAATTAGAAGTTACATGAAAGTGCCAATACGACTTTTATGATACAAAAACTTGTGGTCGCAGGAAAAATTGCTTCGACTCTCGTAGTAAAAGTTTCATATAAAAAGGGATAGAGGAAGTACTTTGTATGAACTCTTAAAAGGAATAGTTTGTGATTGAGGACAACAAAAAAACATTGTGCTAGTATATCATCTGGTTTTGACGGAAGTAGAGTTTCTTAATCCATTATTGAGCTGAAATTATTTGAGTTGGTTATGCATGATTTATGTTATTATATTGGGTACTTTGTTAATGTGTTGTTGACTTGTAGGCAAGTACTCATGCTTGCTTTACTTTGCTCAATTTCGATAGCTGAATACATGAGGACATGGTAAATGAAGGAAATGTAGGATCAAAGGAAAAGTACTAGCTAAAGCTGGTTGTTATGGTGAATACTGGAAAAGTGACAACCTTTTGCAGGTCATTACGTGGTTATGTATGGCATCTTTAAGGATATGTGCTGGAGTACCTCTATGAATGTAAATTATTTTCCTAAAGTGGTTTACATGTTCCGGGATGGATGTTGAAGTGATCGATGTTGAAGTAGGGAACATGCACCAGCAAGGTGGCATAACTGATGACGGCGATGATGAGCCCGGTGAGAGTGGAGAAGCGAATGTAAACGGAAGATCAAATGCACCTGATGGAGATAACATTGTTGAGCCGCAAATGGGTATGGTATTTCTTTCTGGAGATCAAGCAAAGAAATTCTATGATGAGTATGCTAGGCGTTTGGGTTTTACAACACGTGTCTCTCAGTTTAATCGACTGAAGACTGATTTCTTATGTGACAAGGTTGGTTTGAGAAGAGTGTCGGGTGAATCCTGTGATGCAATGCTTAGAGTGGAGTTAAAAGGTCAAAACAAGTGGGTTGTGACCAAATATGTGAAGGACCATAGTCACTCCCTTGTGTATCCCAATAAGGTGCATTATCGGAGATCGCACAAGCATTTTTCGGTGACAAAAAAGAATGTACCTGAGAATAATCAGGGTGTTGGAATTGTTCCAAGTGGTGTAATGTATGTCTCAGTAGACGGTAACCGCATCCCTGCAGAGATGAACCATGGAGCTAAGAGAACTCGTCCTGAAGAGTCGGATCAAAATGTTAAGAATACTACACTTCAGAGTTTTTCTCTTAGACATTGCAATCAACGGAGAACATTAGGGAGAGATGCTCAGAATCTTCTTGATTACTTCAAGAAAATGCAGGCTGAGAATCCTGGATTTTACTATGCCATACAATTGGACGAAGATAATCGCATGTCTAATGTATTTTGGGCTGATGCAAGGTCAAGAAATGCATACAGTCATTTTGGTGATGCCGTTGTACTGGACACGATGTACAGAGTTAATCAGTGCAGAGTCCCATTTACTCCGCTCACAGGAGTAAATCATCATGGTCTGACAATTTTGTTTGGTTGTGCACTTCTTCTAGATGAGTCTGAGGCGACATTTGTCTGGCTATTCAAGACCTTCCTTGCCGCTATGAATGACCGTGTCCCTGTCTCAATAATTACTGATCAGGACACTGTTATACAATCTGCTGTTGCTCAAGTTTTTCCGGAAACACGGCACTGTATCAACAAGTGGCATGTATTAAGGGGTGGCCAGGACAGAATGGCTCATGTATGTCACATGTTCCCAAATTTCCAGGTTGAACTCTATAATTGTATCAATTTGACAGAGACAGTTGAAGAGTTTGAATCGTATTGGGAGATAATTCTTGATAAGTATGACCTGAAGAAGAATGATTGGCTTCAATCCATATATAATACACGTCGCCAGTGGGTACCAGTTTATTTTCGTGATACTTTCTTTGCAGCCGTTTCTTGTAACCAGGAATATGAATGCTCATTTTTCGATGGCTATGTGAGTCAACAGATTACATTGCCATTGTTCTTCAGGCAGTATGAAAGAGCTTTGGAGAATTCATTTGAGAAGGAAACAGAAGCTGATTTTGATACAATATGCACCACTCCACCACTAAGGACACCATCTCCAATGGAGAAACAGGCAGCAACTTTATACACGAAGAAAATATTCTTAAAATTTCAAGAAGAGTTAGTGGAGACATTTGTCTACACTGCAAACAGAATTGATGGAGATGGTGTTATCAGCACATTCAGAGTTGCAAAATTTGAGGATGACCAGAAAGCATACCTTGTCTCATTGAATATATCTGAACTAAAAGCAAATTGTAGCTGCCAGATGTTTGAATGTAGTGGTATCCTCTGTAGACATATTCTTACAGTTTTTACAGTAACTAATATTCTTACATTGCCATCTCATTACATCTTGAAGCGGTGGACAATAAATGCAAAGTGTGGTGCTGAATCAGATGAACGTGTGCAACTTCATGGTACTGAATCAATGGCACAGAGGTACAACAGCCTCTGCAAGGAAGCCATAAGATGTGCTGAAGAAGGGGCTGTATCTCAAGAGACATATAATGCTGCATTAGGTGCTCTTAAAGGAGGAGTGAAGAAGGCGGCTCTTGCAAAAAGAAATGTTGCTAAAGTTTCACCTCCTAGCTCACAAGCCAGTTGTGTTGGCTATGATGATCCGAGGACGTCTACCTCTGCTTCAGAAATGACACCATTATTGTGGCCAAGACAAGATGAAATGACAAAGCGCTTTAATCTTAATGATACTGGTAGTCCTGCTAGGGCTGTTGCTGATTTAAATCCCCAGCGCATGGCCCCTGTTTCTCTTCACCGTGATGATGGTCATGCAGATAACATGGTACTGAGATTCATTTTATCTTATTTAATTTCACTAACAGATTTCTCAACACAGTGTGCACTATTGACTTTTTGGGATTCTTAGGTGATTCTTCCTTGCCTCAAGTCAATGACTTGGGTGATGGAGAATAAA
The DNA here is from genome assembly GCF_947179165.1 of Solanum dulcamara. Classification (NCBI taxonomy): domain Eukaryota; kingdom Viridiplantae; phylum Streptophyta; class Magnoliopsida; order Solanales; family Solanaceae; genus Solanum; species Solanum dulcamara. The sequence goes on from NC_077244.1 coordinate 73,852,422, forward strand.
ACTTCGGCACCTGCGAATAGAGTTGCTGTCATCAACCTGAAGGTGTATTTCAGAGCTTTATGTATAATTTGATTTTAGTTCACTGTTTTAACTTCTTTTTAAAGACCATCATGTTGGTAAATTGATTCATTGTTGTTTTGATAATGTGACTGATGTGTTTTGGATAGGGATGTCAGGGTTGTGTTCTTCCTTTGTTTTTTTTGACCACATGTGCCTTTGGTTAATTTCAGTTATCATTTTCTCTACTGCTGATATGTCACGGATTTGATTATTCAATTATTGTTTACTGAGTTTCTTTGGTTGTAGCTGCAAGATTACATTAGGACTCCTTCACGAGAATCAGAAGTTAAGTTTCAGCTATCCCAGGTCACACTAGAGCCCATGTTGAAGTCTATGGCTTATATCAGCGAGCAACTCTCTGCCCCAGCTAATAGGGTTGCTGTCATCAATCTGAAGGTATTGTGTGGAAAATTTGAAGTAATATCATTTCTATTATAATTTAACTATTAGGTGTGTACACAGACTATAATTTATTTATTTTCTGATGAGAAGGTGATGTTATCTATTCCTCTTCTCTTGATGTCAATTCCCTTTTTATTCCTCTTAATTCTCTCTGTCATGTTCTTTCTCCTCCAGTTTATCATATTCCTCATTTAAGTGCCAATATGTTTCTTATCCTGCTGTTTTGCTTCGTTATTTACTCTCTTTTTTTGGGGAGAGGAACAGGCAGTTGGTATAAGGACATGGTAAATCTGTCTGGATCACAAAAGAAATTTAATCTTCTGTGACATACAATGCCAGCACATCTCTTAGGCAACTGCGTCATCAGAAAATTACTTTTTCTTTTCTTTTCTGAAGTAAACCAGGTAAGGGGACTATCAGGAAAAAATGAAAAATTCAACTCGGTATGAAGGATAAATGAGCATTCCTCAAAGTAGCACTATACTTTTTCCTAATACTCATGTCCACACACTTTAAGTGCAAAATCTAGACAAATAAACTTAGAAATGAATCCTGTGGTACACCCCAGAATGGTCCACGTAAATATAGTTCATATTTTAGGCAGTACTGAGGCTGGATACACAATATAGATTGACAAATAGGCAATAGTATAATCCCAACAATTTCCTCCTTAACACCTCAGTCTTTCTGCTGATTGGTGTCCTAGTCCTTATTGCCCATAACACCAAACACTGCATTTTTTTCATCAATTTCTCTCAAACTTATTGATTTGTTCAAATTTGGGAGTACCTCTAAAAAAGAAGATTTCATTCATCTGAATCTCCTAGACCATGCATGAACCTTATTAGTCAGAACCTAAATCCCTTTTTGACTTCTCGGAGAGTGTAGCACTGTCAAAGTGTATTCTGTTATCTGCTGGAAGGAGAACTTTGAATTTTCTGACTGGAAGCCGCTTATGAAGATTATCCAATAAAATTCAAGCATTTATGATGATTTTCTTTGTATTCTCTCATTGCTTGTTCGGAAGTGGCCTTTGTTTAAGTTTAGTCAAAATGGAATGGTTGGTTGTCCTGTAGTAATACATCTGTTGATAGTTTGTTTGTACAAAAACAATTGTCTTTGATGAGAGAGAGCTCACAAGTCAGAGCATGTGGTTGAGTTGTAGTGCTTTGGGGTGTGGTCTATTTGCTTTTATTATTGTCAAAATATCCTTTCATTGTTAAGTCTTAATTCGTTTTTGCCTACTTCCTGTATGTTTCTTCATAAGGTTGTGAATTTGCTGCAAACTTATTGTCAGCCTGTGAATTAATTGAAACTTCTTTCATGTAGAGAGTGCTAAGAATTCAAGGCAGCAATGTTCAGATTTGAACACTGTTTAAATGCAGTGTTCAGCTGTTATCTTGTAAAGTTAAGTAGACACATTAGCTTCTGCTGTGATTTGTCTTACTGATTCAGAATCTCTTTCTTTTCAGCTTCAAGATACAGAAACAACTTTAGGAGAGTCAGAGGTGAAATTTCAGGTTTCTAGAGATACTTTAGGTGCCATGTTGAGGTCAATGGCATATATCCGCGAGCAACTGTCAAATACAGTAAGTTCCCTCGGCCTTTTCAGTATATATAATCTGTTTTTATCTATCCAACTTGAAACATTTTAAGATAAAATTGACTTCACTGCTTTGTCATTATGGAGTATTCTCTTGTTCCACTCAAATGGACTAGACGTTAACCATTCACCTCAACTTGGATGGCAGGTTGAGTCGCAACTGGAGATTCCAGCAAAAAAGCAAAGGAAATAGAAGTTGTGTCCTTTTACCATTTATAGGCAGTTGTGTGAATAGATAACCTCGCGGATTGGGGTGCTGCTGACATTCTTCTTTAAACATGTAATTAGTATGGTTGAATTTGGAATTTTCCAAGTTCTCATTGTGGAGCTTTATGTAGGATAGCAGTTTTACATGCTTTGCCTTTTCTGCATTATTTGTACATGTAAATTATTAATTTTAAGAATGCAAGGCCATTTTTTTTTCCTTTTTAAACATTGGCGTTCAAACGCATACATGTTGCATCCCACCAGCACAACTATTCGGTAACTCCGACCAGCAAGCTTAGGCAATTGGGAATAAAGACGGTCTTTAGTAATGCTACTTATGCTGATGTAGGTATGCCTAACAACCTGATTAGTTTTGCTTAGGTTCACCCCACACCCCAATATAGGTAATTTTATTCCTTTGCCATTACTCTTGCTTACAATAGCCAGGCTATATTCTTGTCATACTTTTTAGCAAACGCCAAGAATTGAAGTGGATTTTTTGGGGACAACTGCCTTTTGAGAGGATGAAATAAAAATACAATTTACATCTTGCATTTACCAAGTAGCTATAAAAAGTAAGACAACTACGATTTAGAAATATAATCATGTAGTTTGTCAATCTGCAAATTTTGTTTGAACAATAATTTTTTTTAGATCTAAGTTAACCAACCTCTAAATTGAATTAGTTGCCAACTTTGGGTGGACGTGGTATTATAGAGCTTGTTGAGTTTGTAAAGACTTGCTCAATTCTTTTTTTTAAAAAATATTTATTAAGAAGAGTTGACCTAAATGACTGTTCTTCTAACTACTCAAATTTAGAATACATGGTGGATATGTAACATATGTGTAGATCATGTATAATTTGCATACTAATATGTATTGGTTAGGAAACGTAAAAAGTGAATCTAGCGTTGGCCAGGTATCTATGTAAAGATTCCTAAAATAAAAGAGTTTAAAGAACTTACATTTGTTCTCCTTTGATTTCAAATTGATTTGTCTAATATCTTGGTCTGATTTCATACAAATGTAATAAACAATAGAATTACGAAAAAGTTGTACTGAAAAGAGTGAATTCCTTTCTCATTAAACAGAAATTGACCCAAAAGCTTGCACGCTGGTAAATTTTATAGCAGCAATAGTATATCATGATCATTTTGTATTTCTCCCAGTTTAATGTAAGTGTCTATGAATATATATCCTGAAATTTGCCACGGCAAGAGGGAGAATATTTACATAGATAGCCTACAAATTACATGCACCATGACACCTCCCCTTAAATATGTTGTATCAATCTATTCATCGCTAAAGCAAATAAAAACAGGCTAAAGACCAACCCCTGGTGCAACCCCATCACGACCAGGCTAAATGGGGGACGCAACATAATGCTTAGACTGAATAGGAAAAAACCATAATTAAAGCAATTGTTTACAAGTAGTAATTCACTCTACATCAGTTACTTTTGACAAACATAATTATGGTTTTTTGATGAAGTCAACTAACATTACAACTTACTAGTAATTAGTCTCTATTTACTTGACCTATACAAAGGATGGTGAGAGTAGAAATTCTGGCAGTAATTTCTTTAAAGGAATCCCACAAAAGGGACACCAAGGTTTTGGATGTTCATCATCTGTGTTAGACTTGAAATCTGAAGGACATCCAGACATTCTGAAAAGGGGCGAAGGGGCTAATTTTGAAGCCCATCTCTGACAGCACATGCAATGCCATACTGGAGAAATTGGGCAGATACGCATAGAAACAGCACATCGAAATAGTTTGTGTCTCGGACTATTTCCAGTATCACACTTCACCCCCTGACAGACGGCGGAATCTGGAGAATCAAATGGTACTGATGCTGAGCAGAAACTACATTCCTCCTCCTCCACATATTCACAAAAGGGGGGACGCTGACTGCAAAATAAGACACATTGAGTCAGAATCAACAACATCAACAAGAACATGTTACTCGTATATGTATCATCACGCCACGATCAACTTGAATACTAATGGTCAATAGCTACAGAATAAACAATAACTAACTGGCACATGAAAATTCAAAGTTTCCATCATTAAGAAAGAAGTTTTATTTGCATCAATGTGATAAAACCTAATCAACTGGTTAAGATAGAATTCAAACATTAAGAAAGATAAAATGCAGATTTCTTTCATCAATTCCTTTTATATTCCTTAAACCAATCAATGTTCGTATATAGTTAAGATCTAGGAGAAAATGAGCACCATTTTTAGATCACTAAATATTACTCTATTTTACACTAAAAAAATATACACTAAATATAGCTGGAAAAAAAACTGAAACATCAGAACGTTGAAAATACAAAGACAATGCAAATGGCATAGATCATGCATAAGAGAAGTTATTAAAGCAGGCATGTGGTGGGACTACCTCTTCTCAACGGTTCGTACTTCGTCTGCAAGAAGTCTCAGATGATTCTTTATATCTTTACGATGAATTGCAACCCACTGCTCCATCTGTGCTGTTCCAATAGGGACCCAGTAACCAGGTTTACTACCCTTTCCATGAGAAGCAGAGGCGGCATCAAGAAAGACAGTAAAGCTATAGCCAACCAGCCTATCTCTCAGTTCCATTTCACTATTTGAATGAAGATGTGTCCAATCCAATCTTTCATCTTGAGCACCACCGAAGACCTCCAAAAGCTGTGATTTCCCATCAAATTTATCTGTCTCCACTTTTTTCAAGACTACCAGCTTGCTGATGATGTTGAGGAGTTGCAACTTACGTGAGGAGATTTCTGAGAGGCATTTAATTGCTTCAGACAAGTTTGCAGAAACTCCAACAGAAGACTTCAACCATTTAAGTACAATATGTTTCACATATTTCGGAATAGACTGTTTAAAGGCCAAGAGTGCTGCTACAACATCCCAAACAATCAGTGGTTTATCCAAAGGTTCATGCTGATTTAATGACCATAATATATTATTCTCCCAATTAATTAGCTCTTTCTCAGGAAAATCTGGGAATACTTTAACATCAAAATCTGGACAAACAGCAGAGGAAGTCTCCAGTTGCTGTCCTCCAATCCATAGAAATTCTACTGCAGCTTTCAGAGCTCTGAAAGTTTTGAACAAAGTGATGTTAGTTTCTCAAGCAAGCTATCCTTCCCACTAAAGCACTGCCACTAGTTTATCGTCTCTTTTTTCAAAAATAGATTAGACAGAAGCACAGGGCAGTTGTCAGATTATTTCTGGTCCATATTAATGTGAATCCGTAAAAGATGTAAACCTTAACTTTACAGAAGACAACATGTCAATAATCAACGAAATATCATTTATCAGAATGACAGTTCCAAGTATAGACATCCATGCTTTGATCATGTAGATTATGTATACTTTTAATTGAAAGATAGATCTACGGACATTGGAAAGTAGCAGTTTCACCTAGCAGATATGGAAATCTGTGTAGGAGAGAAGAACTCATTGATTACTATAATGGTATAGCTTTTTTTGAGAATGATAGTGGTATAGCTTTAACAATCAAACCTACTTTTCCCTCACAAAAGATGAGGAAACGGAAGAGAAAAGGGATCTAGAAAACTATATGGACTTTTAAGCATTCTAAAAGTGCGAACTCTGGAATTTGTTGAAACTGGGAGGTTGAACGTACCCAGTGGAGAACACCACTGTCATAAAAAAAATACTAATAGTTGAAAAAAAGAATCTTCCAGACCCTTCTTTTGTAAAAAATACTATCAAGAGCATGGACGAGTTTTTATTAGTAGATGATAAAACTTTAGCCTGTAACCTGTTAAATATATACGTAGATCCTGGTGAAAGTTGGCATCTACAAATACATAACAACAAACAGCCAAAAAAGGGGAACTAGCATACCTTGCCTCATACATTTGATTTAGTAGCTCGGTAGAAAAAGCTCTTACCTGCACGGTGTATATAACTTTTGTTGGTATAGAAGTATTAAAACAGAACATAAAAGAATAACATCTCATTCACTAATTACCATTATTAAAGAAGGATTTTTACCTGATGATCTGTTTATAATGCAAGAAGCTTGACGAAAGAAAAGTAGATCTTATAAAGGGCGTATAATAGTTTCAGGAGGGAGTTTCTAGTTGAACTTAACTGCTGAAAACCTATACTGATCAAGATTTAACATGACTTAGTCGTATTCTGTTCTAAGAACAAATACCAAGATGGTCCTAAGATGCTGGCAAAAATTATCTATCTGCTGAGCTTTTATGGGAGAGTTTCCTGTAAGATATTTCAGTGTGATTTTACTAGATTAATATTAGCGGATAAAGTTGTCAGGTTATTCTGTGCAGGCAGGGGAGAAAAAACAAAATCAATCATTCAAAAATAAGGGGTTCGATTGTCAGCGGAAGCCTCATATTCAAAGCACCCTATCATATGGAACAGTTGACGCCGCTGAAACCCTCATCCAGTTCCAGCAAATTGGCACAGGAGGATACAAGTAATGAGGCAGACGAAGTTCAAGCTGGGGATTCACAACCCCATGAGCTACTGGGGGCGGCTCACTCAAATCTCAGCTCCCCAATAATGAGTATTGTGCACAGTAAGAGACCTATTGAGCGGGAGCCAGAAACCCCAGTAAGTGCCAAAGTGATGGAAGAAGTGACAGACCTGGAACCTAACCCTGAGCGGGCCACTCTTTTCTCAGGTAATAGATCCACGGATAATGGTATGACACTTTCCTACTTCCCTCCCCAACTTGTTAATGGACAAGCTGTTGTTCAACTGGAAAAGGAGGAAGTAGACCCTGAAATAGAGAAGTGGAAATGCTCATTAATTGTTTATGTGATTAGAGACTCTCCTGGATATTCCCTCATTTATAGGTATATCAAGCAGACTTGGAATAAGATTGCTGATCCGAACTGTTCTTACATGACGAAGGATACTATGTAGTTAGATTCCAAAGTATGTTGATATGACTGAGATTCTATACTCCGGACCATACATCATCAGGAATAAACCAATGATATTGAAGCCATGGAACACTGATTTTAACTTCAGTGAGGAGGTTTTGACTGATATTCCTCTTTGGGTAAAGTTCCCCAATCTATCAATGAGTTGTTGGAGTTGTGGCAGCCTGTTGACTTCGACTGGAAACCACAATATAGTTCTCAATGCTTAACTATTGGACATATATGCCCTGCCCATAAAAAAGTTGATGTCCAACAAGGTGACCAGAATAGAAGGCAAGGTGCACCAAAGAAGGTGGTCCAGGAATGGAAATCAAAGAACGCTGTATCCACTAGTCAGCCCATCCAGGCCAATCAACAAGAAGATGTTATCCCTTTGCAAGCAAATACAATGGCCTAGTAGTGCAAAGTTGCATACAGTGCCTGAAGTAAGCAAATTACATCAGGGGTTTCCTGTAGTTCCCCAGGTTGAAAAGCTTCAAACTCAACAAACTTCAAGAGGATAGGAGAGTTCACAGAGTCAAGAACTCAATCTTGATAGTTTTCCAATGCTTGGATCTGTGCTTGTTCATAAGAACGTGCCGCTTAGAAACAGTTTCCAACTATTGCAGAGGGGAGATCACAATGTCAATCAGAGTCCTCGACATCCTTATGACTTTCTTCGTGTGGAATATCAGGGAGGTGAATAAAAATTATAAGCAAAAGGAGCTGAGGAATTATATGAAAACCAAAAAAATAAGTTTATTGGCCACCAGAGTCAAACAACATAGAAGTAAGAGGATCTCCAAACTCATTGCCCCAGGATGGGGCTTCCTAAATAACTACCACATGCTGTAAATGGTAAAGATTTGGATCTTGTGGATACTTGACACTACAATGTCACACTTCTTAAGGCTGATGCCCAATTTATCCATTGTGAAGTTCGAGATGTTACAACCAATTTTCAATGTGTCATGGCAGTTCTTTATGGCTTCAATACAGTGGAACAGAGAAGAACTCTATGGCACAGCCTTATTAATATGCCACAGGCCTTACTAGTCTCAGGTGATTTTAATGCTGTTTCTCTCCTCTGCTGATAAGAATTGGTGGTAATTCAGTGAGTTATTATGAAGTAAAAGACTTTGCTGAGTGTATTACCACTCTTGTGTTGAATGAATTGAAATGGAGAGGGAATTTTTCAACTAGACCAATAAACAACAAGGAACAGATACAGAGTGGAGCAGTTTGGAAACTTTGAATGGATGATGGAGTGGGGCAACATCCCTCTTGAATATGATCTGCCTAACCAGGATATTGTTGTTTACTATGTTCATTGAAAATTGTGAATTAGTATGCAGACAAACCACACTCAAAATAAGGACTGAAGGGATGAAGAATTACCACAGCCATCGCCAGATTCCCCGGAGATACGGCTAGACCAAAACAAGAAAAAAATGCATCTGGCACCTGCAAAGAATTTTTCATTTATGAAACAGCTGGTGATAGAGATGCATTAACCAAGATACATGTGCGTACATCAGCAGAGCTTTCCACACCAGGTGTATTGGAAGGGATAGGTACTTCACACAGGGAATTTTCATGTAAAATCCAGCAGCGTGTTGAGTCATCCTGCAAAATATTCAGGAAGAAAGTTTATCTATTATTAAATTATGCTCAAAATGCAAGAACTTCCATGTAAATCTCACATCGAGTTTGGTAAATAGAACTGTTTGGTTACCAAAAATAATAATCTCACATAGGGATTTGGGGAACGGAATTGGGAAAATTCTTGTATGCTACATTACTTTCACAGCCATCATAGTCAGAGAGATATCCAAAGAGTGCTCTCCATTAGGTTGATAACACTACTCAGAGAATGGTACATTGTGGTTTAAATGTTTAGGACGAAAGTCAGAAAACAGACATAAAATAGTCCAAGTAGAAACACCAGATAATAAAGCAGCTTACCTGGCTGCAGCTGTATAGGCAACGTCCGTCAAAAGCCCAAGCTAGACCTGTAACCTAGAACACATCAACACAAGTTAATATCTCCAGATGCTAAAGAGGTAAGGATTTGAGTATTGACAAGAACTCACAGCATGGTTATGGGCATCACAGGAGCCAGCTTTCTCAAATCTACGAACAAGAATGTCACAAGTCCACACTTCAATTGATCCAGATCCCTTGCCAATGGCTAAAAGCATTTTGTTAGGTGACTGCCCAGATACAGTGAGGGAAACCATAGAGGCCATCGCAAAGTCGGCGGCCTTTACCTGTTTAGACAAAAGAAACAGATAATGAGATGAAAAAGTGAAAAAGGAATATTAAAGAAAATTGTACGTCAAAAGGAGACCTCCTTCAATAGCGAAAAGGGTAAATCACTAAGTTCTGATGATTCTACTAGTCTTCTGCAACACGCCTGCCATATCTTCACACTACAAAATGAAAAGTAAGAAGAATAAATTGTTGAAGCTATTAAGTCGTGCAAAAATGCAATATATTGCAGGCCATTGCATTAATTGACACCAACATCTACATTTATAGGCGTCTTCTGCAATTAGTATGGTTGTTTAGCATCAGTTTGAATCAGGATGTTATGACATACGGAGATGCTGTGCAGTGAGTGGAACTCTTCACACGGTATCAATGTGTATGCAATGAATGATTCCGGGTTTCTGTTTGAACTTCCATCTAGAAAGGAAGCAGATCATGTCATCCATGGGGATTGGAGATGGAAGAAATCCAAATTGACGCTTTAATGGTGGTCACCCACTGTTGGATGTTAGCCAGAAGAGGTAGCAAGAAGCTGGCTTTGGAACCGTATCTACATTTTGCCTCTGAACATGTGGTTGCAAACCACTTTCAAGCAGATCGACGAGATGTGTGGGGGATGGATTCAAACAGAGGAGGAAACCTCACACAAAAATCATCTGTGCTGGACCAGGTTTAAAGTTAGATGTGACGGTTCAGAGGTCCCTAGAGAGATGGAGATGGAAACTGACAGCTACATCATCAAACTGCCGATTTGGTGTGAAATTCTGGAAACAGTGAGAAGGATAAAGATGACCGGAGCAGACAACATGATCATATGCCTTTTCTATATCTAGCTTGCATAGAATGCCAGGTCTGTTCTGCTTGATCCTTGACTCAAGAGCTTCATTAGCCACCAAAACAGCATCCATAATTTTCCTCCCCTTAATCAATGACATTTGTTGAGAGTCCACAAGATTTTCCATCACCTTTTTTAGTCTGTCAGTCAGCACCTTTGAAAACAGTTCATAGATACTTCCTATCAAACTGATAGGTCTGAAATCTCTCAATTCCTTAGCTCCTTTCTTTTTGGGGATTAGAGCTATGAAAGTTGAATCAAAGCTCTCTTCAAATATCTCCAGTTCATGAAAATTATGGAATGCATCCATGATGTCTTGTTTCATTATCTCCCAACAGTTTGATTTAGGATGTTAACTAAAACTTCTGTCCTTCAAAGCTTCCATTCTTCTGTTCTATTACCATTTGATTACTTAATTTCTTCCTGAATAACAAGGAAGTTTAGCATTATAATACAGGATGGCACTAACACATATCTCTTCCTGGAAACTTTGACACAACTGTTCTTGGCCTCTTGCTTTACCAATTGATTACTTCATTTCTCCCTCATTGGCAATAAAACGTTAACTATTAATAACGTTCTTTTAGCTTATTTAAGGCTGTCATTCAACTGTTCTTCCCACTTGACACTTTATTCTGTACTCATTGGCAATTATAAAACCACCTCATCTCTTCATCTAGAAGCCACGTACTCTAGATTATTTTGGATTTTCTTTTCTTGATTTGTTTATTCAGAAGATAAGATTAATACTAAGGTGGAAAAACAAAGCAGAGGAGTCTCTAGACAATCAGGTGAAAAATAGTGGAGTCGGCATGCTAACAACTTCTTTTCAGTTTAACTTCTTTTAGTTTCATGGCAGAATGTGTTGAAGTATACTGCACCCATCACTGCTTTTTTGCTATGAATATTGAATAATATCAACATAGATACATACCTCCCATTAGAACATCCAGTGGCCAATAAAAGCAGAGGATCTGAAGCATCAGAAATGGACAAGCCCCAATTGATTGTTGTGATCCAAGTATCATGCGCATCAAGAAGTCCAACAAGCAATATTTTATTTGAGTCAGGGCTGTTCATAATAGAGTAGCTTTCTGGTTTATGAATTCTCCACAATGATAGTACGCCAGACTTCCCTCCAACTGCAAGTACAGAACAACTACTGGTCAAGCCATTAGCAGTAGATATACCAGATTCAGATGTCTGTGGCAGACAGGGTGACCATGCAACAATGAGTGAGGACAGCATCGCATTGCGAGAGGCATATTCCTCGGCAGTGATTAGTGATTGGCTGCAATCTCCATCAACTTTCTTAGAAAACCTTGCTCTTAAGCGAGGAGCAGTAAAAGTATTTTTCTCTTTCTGACTGCATGCTTTGACCTCCATCGCCTAGCAAAAAAGTAATAGCATCACAAGAAAAACTCGTATTGAAGTTGGTAATAAGCGAATTTCGTCATCTAAATAAGTACATAATCATTTAGTAAAGGTAGTTCTTAAATGTTCACTTCTTTTCTTTTCTATTGCCGTCTACATTATTTGCAGTCTAAGTAATTATAGCATGTGATAGTACAACATTCATGCATTGTGAAAATACTTGGAGGAACCAAAGAGATCAGCAAGTACAGGCAATGCGTTCAGTCTCCGACGCTTAAGTTCCTTTCTCATGATAGAGATTGGCAGATCATCATCATCTCCCTCATCAAAGCAAGCTTGACTAGGCTGTTAGAACAGAAACTACGTCAAATCAAATACAGCTGAATATACAGAGAAGAGGCACTGTTTCATGTGAAAAGAGTAAAATACAAACAATGGAGTAAGCAAAGAATTTAACTTACATCAGCAACTTCAGAGACTCTAAAGCTTGCTGCCTGAAAATTGGTAGTTGTGAGATAGCTATACAGCATGTTTGATATATCCATGACCTGTTGAAGTTTGATAATTAGATCAATGAGCGATACTAGAAGGATAAAGGACGGAAGAACATTATGGAGAAACGGGAGAAGGCCATTGGAAATTGTTCAAGAGAACCATGTGGCTTGATCACTGAGGACTCTAAAGTTCTAACCTGAACTTCTAGATGTGAATTGGAGAGTGGTATTCACACCAAAGTGATAAAGGATCTGGAATAAGAATTGAACAGGAATACAATCTAAAACTAAAGCCATGAACTAATTGAATGCTTTCAGGCATTTGTTGAAGTAGAAAAATATTGTGTTTCAAAAGAATATTACTGGGTATTAAAGTCTTCAATCTGTGAGGAAGTTGCCCATTCTTCAACCATGCAAAGATGAATTACTGGTTAGGCAGCTCTAAGGTCTTTTATAAACGGTGGAAGGCAGGTTAAACTCAGCACCAAGTGAAACTAAGGGTCTACAAGAGTACAGGATCAGCACTATGGAGTGTTAGGTGATCTTATTCAAGATAGATTCCCATTCAGTACGTAAGCTTTATCTCCTTTGCATTTCCAATGGTACTTGGTTCTTTAAGTTTGAAAAGCCACAAAAATGATGCACACAAAGCAAAAATTAGATCAAAATGAAACAAAAGAATTTTATAGTTCTTTTTTTTAGAGGCAAGAGGTGTACCAGTGGAGATTAAGGACATGTACCAGTGGCACTCTGTATTTTTTTTTCAAACTGCTTTGATGTGCATTACTTGGACTGAGGGTCTTCCAGAAACAGCCTTTTCCCAGTGCATGGAGCCCCAACGAGGAAGATGTTAGTGCTTTATCATTGGTTCAATAATGCTAATCCCTCAACCTCTCTTTACCCCCAAGGTAGGGGTAAGGTCTGCGTACACTCTACCCTCCACAGACCCCGCCTAGAGGATTACACTGGTACTTTTTATTTATTTTTTAGGATAAAGAATTTTATAGTTCTTCACAGCATCAATTTAGTCATATGTTGAACATTTTCTATTCACATGATCCGGCGAAGCCTTACTGCACCGGAACTCAAGAAATTATATACTCTTCCATATCGTCAACTGTGGTTCTTTCCATTTAGGTTAATGTAGTTGATTCAATTTGTATATTGAAATCTTAGACAGTAACATCTTTCTTGTCTATACATTTGAGGCACCCCAACAAACAAAAACAAGTAGAGTACCAAAAAGTTATGAATATACTATTGTGCATCCTTGATTCATACCTCTACCCACTCTGCTGAAAACTCATGAAATGGCATCCGGTAAAGCCTTACATGTCCTTCAGTAGTGCATACTGCAAGCAAACAACTACACCAAGCAAAAACATTGTTATTCACAATTAGTGTTGAGAATGACCAAAGATCATTAAACTGATATGCTTCATTGCTCATACCCAGAATTTGAAGCATATCCAATAGGTGACCAGGATATTGACCGGACACATGGCCGATTTTCCCGATATTGTTTTTCTTGAGCAGAGGAGTCTCGAGATAATGCAATATGTAACATACAATCAGAGAGCAAATCTGTGAAGATTCCAAGTAGAAATTCATTAATAGTTGGAACATATATACGGACCATTAATAAGTTTACTGATGTGGGTAATTTCCTGATACCAAAGTGGTAGTAAAGCAAAGAACCTATACAAAACATGGTTCTGTACAGACAACATCATCTTGTGCTAACAAGGATCTCATTTATGCACTAAAAATCAACTGTAATACACAAATAACATTACCTTTTTTATCAATCAACCCAATAGAAAAAGGTTTGCCAGGAGGTATGGTAATGAGACCTCGTGATCCAAATGGTTTAGCTGGATTCTGAAAGAAAGAAAAATATTACTTTTCAGTAGCACGTCTGTTGATTCAATGTCTAATCAATGATACTAAATCAAAAGCTTGTTAAATATCCAAAGATACAAACTTTTACAAATATTATTACAAGAAAGGTACAAGAGAATGAAATTTACCAATATGGTAACAATATGACCGGAAGCCACTGCCACTAAATTCTCCTCTGACCAAGCGATAGAATTGGGGTAAGATGGAGAAGCCACCAATATAGAAGCTTGAAATCTCGAAGACATTATTGTTATTTACCAGAACCAAAATTGTGAATCCTGAGAAACATGTCAACAATTTTAAACTCTCTCTACAGCATAACAAGAGTCCATTCTTGTACAGAAAAGAAAAAGGGGAAATTGGAAATAGAGAATGGAAGATCATTCAAAAGGAGCTGAAAATAACAACCTTGAATTGATTTGACAATAAAACTACATGCTCCAATGGCGTGTTCTTGATAATTTAGAGAGCTTCTCTCTCGTTTTGTGTGTATGGTCTCAGAAACCCAAACTGGGGTTTTAGGGGTTTATGGGTTTCTTTTTTAATTTTGGTGGCAAACGACCAATTCATTAAATTTGGACGGTTAAGTAATTATAGATATTATTTTTTATTAATTATTTAATAATATATATTATATAATTTCTTTGTTTACAAAAAAATACTTGATAATTAGTACAAGAGTTTTTAGTGGCAAAAGTTAGCCTTTCTTCCAATCATATAGGATTTGGTTATGGTTGAAAGGATTCGCTGCTATTTATGCATAATGTCTTTATGCAACTCAAATGAATTGCTGGTTAAACTTAATTAAGGATATTAATTGTATCTCTATTTTAAGATTTAGGATTAAAATAATCATTTTTTCTAAACACAGAGAATTATTTCAATGACTTAGTATATATATACAATAATAACATACTCAATAAAATTTGATAAGTGAAGTTTTGAAAGAGTAGAGTATACCCAAACCTACCCCTATCTCATTTAAGCTAGCTGGTATAAATATATGAAGGATTAAAATAAGGACCAATTTGATCATTTTCTTTTTTAACATATAGAGACCTTTTTAATAGAAACATTTATCCTTGTAGGCTCATCCAGCGTAAACAGTACGAGAGAGAAATTAATACAGTTTGTGCTCTTAGACACAGAACATGCCTAATTTGATAGTTGTACAACTAAACTGATGTTTCATGCACTCGGGTTCAAAATCTTCCGCAAGCTAATATCAGATAGGGAAACTTATAAGACATATAATGACGACCAACGAACTAAAACAGTTCGTGTTCTTAGCTACAGAACATGTCTGAAGTTTTCATTTGATAGTTGTACCAAAGTCTTTCAACTAAACTGATGTTTGACATGTTTGACCCATCCATCCTTTATCAGGATTACAAGCTCACACCAAGTTGCAGGTCAGTGAACGACGGGCTTTAGAGGATGTGCTCTCAGTTTTGACATATCCAAGTTACTATCCAGATCTTCATCTAATTCCCCAACGACGCTTCTGCGACAATGAAACAGAGCAACCTATTAGAGCTTGAAGGAATCCTTGTTTTTGTAGAACCATATGCATGCTTAAATAAGAAGTGGCAGCAAACAGTATACATACATGTTGTCGCCCCTTATGATATAAAGACCTAACACAAGTTGTTGTACACCTTCCTGCACATAAAAGCTAAAGATTAGCAGTACTCAACACACCAGGCACAATGATGCAAATAAACCACAGCATAATTGGAAAAGGAAGGAAAAAGGAATCCTTTTTTACTTTTGAGGTATAAGCATTGGAAAAAAAAGGAATCTTAATGCGAAAAAAGCCCAATATAGCATGAATCTCTAATTAGCAAACACAATTTCAGTCATACCAAAGCATCTTCTTTCAGATCTACTGCAGACTGCTACAGGGCCGACATTCAGGAAAACCATACTCCACAACCAACATACCCAGTGTAATCCCTCAAGTGGAGTTCTAGGGAGGGTAGGATGTACACAAACCTTACCCCTACCTTCATGAGGTAGAAAGTCTGTTTCGGATAGACCCTTGGCTCAAAAAGGAGTAAAACCATACTCCACCATGAGGATATTATGTTACCCGATTTTCAGATACAGCAAAATACAAGATGTAATCTCATTCTTCAATTCCTAGATTATGAAATCATGAGGGAATTTCTTAAATTGCACTGAACAACTAAATGAATTGTTCCAAGTAACATGAATTGTTCCTAGTAACACCGATGCTAATAGTGAATAGTACTAAGGTCCCACAGTTGGCAATCCTGTTTTAACAAGACGGCACAGATGCATGTTGTTTTGTACTTCTTTGGCAATTTTTGATGAGACTACTGTCTACTTAGACAGAAAGTAGGACCTAAAAATTCAAATTTTCAGGCATTCAAAAAGTACTCCTTCAAGCAACAAACTAAACTGCCATGTAATGACTGAATAAATTATTGCACATATTAATGAGCTGAAAGAAAACTTAGAATCCTAGGGAATTACAAGCAGCAAATAGAAACGTCCACATATATCAAGAATATTGTTCAAAAGTAATTTTTATAAATAACTGAACACCACTATTAAAATGAAATGTCTAGACATGATTAATGCATTCTGAGATGGGCATAGACGAACCTTTGTTGAATAAACTCTTTCATGAGATTCGTCAAGAATCAAGTTTGTAGCCTGGTCGAATCCTCTCAGAACTCCCTGAAAAGAATCAACAAGTCAGCAAAATAAAGGGTCTCCAGCCCAGTCTTGGCAACATAAGCAAAACAACATCTCACCACAATATTCCGTCCATCATTTGTAATAACTGAGATAGTTTCTGGAAACACCAAAAGAAAGAAAACAAAGAGTGTTATTCCTTAAAACATGAGTTAATCTCATAAAGCAAGAAAGAAAATAAATACAAGGACAACGTACGATCAACAAGAGACTCAAGCCCAAGTCCAGTTGACATGTTGCAGAAACTTAGTTGTCAGCTTCTACAGTAAACTGATGCTTTAACCTTGTCAAAACCATCAAAGAAAGTCCACAAGTTAAAATACTTTTAAGCAACTTTAATATAACTAATATGCGAGAATGTGACCAAATGAGAGCTATGTGGAATTAAACAATTTGCTGGCTAAACTTTCCAGTGGGGCATTTGCTCATTTTTTAGGAAGAAACAAATCATTGAAAAGATCAAACAAAGAGCGGAAGGCAGCCTAGTCAATTAGAGATTTGAACTATCATAACATAGTCGTTTGTTTTTATACCCATAAAAGATATGTAGTAATGCAAACACAGGTTAATTTTTGCTGAACATAAAATATTTTCCAATTCCTTTTTTCTTATCCACCGTTAATCAGTCAGTTTTCAAAATGTTTTTTTCTCAAATCCCAAGAACAAAAGCTATAATTTAGGATGATTTAGGTTTCATGTAAACAAAAGATGAATTATTGAGTACTATCTATATATCCATTTTATTTCTGTTGAAAGAGGAACTGATCATAGAGATGTTACAATGGCTGTTGTCATTTCGACTCTGACATTATAAGACCTAAAGCAGGCTTAGACATCCATGAAGAGTAAAGATGACACACGGCCAACAGTGAAAGATAGTCATGGACCAAAAATCTGACCAGATTTCAAAAGATGGGGGTCAGACAGAGAAAATGGTGGAGCTTCAAACATAAGGAAGACAATAAGGAGAATTTTTTTAACAGAAACTGGAAACACAGGAAGGTCTTACTCTTACCTTTTCTAGTTTACTATATTTGTTCCAAAAATTATGGTGTATCAATAAGTTGTAAAGCTTTGCAGACTATTGAAGTGCAAGATACATGAGGTAAACTCAGAACAAAGAGAATTAGATACATCATATTGACATGACCTACCGTGAAAACACTCTAGGAAAGAATGATGCTGTTATCTATATAGATGTGTAAAAATTATATTATGTTCTAACAGCTGGATAATCGACTTCCTGCATACATGAATTTCAAGTTAGGCGAATATTTCTACTCACCCCCTACTAAATTGTTAATTATAAAACTCAAAACTATGGTGTATCCATATTTTGAGTATATAGTTTATGGATAGTGACAGACCTTCATGTGTTTCCAGTTTCTGTTAAAAATTATACTCAACACAGTTTTAGGGCTTAAACTGTTGCACCATAAGCTCTACAATCCAGTAACTGTTAATTTTAAACAGAATGCACAACAAAAATTACATATACACTAGGGGAATCCACAAACATAATCAAATTAATTTCATTTCACTGAATATAAACCCCAAATCCCAGCACAGTACCCTCGTATCGTCTTCAAAGTTCGATATACAGTGCATATAGTACCTGAATTACAGAAGTTTGTTCCTATATTAATTGTTCCTCCGTATCAAATGATAATTATATCATCCGAAAAACAGATATTGGCGGAGATGATTCAAATCAGTACATGAAAGAGCTTAGAAATCCGAATAAACGAATTGTTACTACAACGGAGTAAGAAGAACCCTAAATTTAAGCCCTAAAATTAGTAATTTACCTGCGAAAAAAAATCGTCGAGGAGTTTTCAAAGCTCGAACTGAAGAGGAGAGTGAGACGTCGTGCGGTAAAATATGTACCCAGTAAATTATACAAGTGATCCTTATAAGTTTTGTCTAAACTTCAATTTGGTCCTCAAAATTTGATTTGTATTGAGATTTGATTCCTCGATAGAGAAAAAATTAACCCAGAGTAGTCGTACAGCAATCCAGGTGATTTAATTAGTCAATTATAATGGGGGATAATAATATGAGAATTAATTAAATTATGAGATTATTTAGTGGATATAATCATTTGTAATGTTTGGTTGATTCGATTAAAAGTAGAGTACAAGAAACAAGTTAGATTTTACATTAGATAAATTTTAATATATTTTTATATTTGATTTTAACATTGACATTTTAAAAAGACTTTGGGGGCAGGACATTTCTATCATAGGATAGTTTTATCTTTGGATTAACTAATTTCATGATTGTTATCCTATATTTAGATTAAAAAATTATATCATAATTATTGTATAAATAAAACCATGTATATCAAAATACAAAATTCTAACTTAATAACAGTAACAAATTATATGATTTTATAGGTAGAGTTTGAGGAACGTAAAATGTACTCAAATTTTATTTTTAATTTATGAAAATAGAAAAATTATTTTCGAAAAATCTTCGACTCAAATAACACAAAATTAAAGCTATTTTTTAAAAAAAAATACAAGATTTAAACTAAATATAAAACAAAATAATTTCACACTTTGTTTCGGACTTATTATGCTTATTCCTTCGATCAAACAAGCTCTTAAACTATGTGTTACTAACATGAAAAGGATAAGATAATTCTAGATGAAAAATAGTTGAAATGAGCCCCATTGTACCCTAATTCTATAAAGATTTTTTTTGTGTGTATCCATTTTTTTTATGTATAAAAAATTATACTTCTTAATTTATGTGCCATCTTTCTGGTTTTGTGATTCAAACAAGTTTATTTTATATATCTTTTAAATATTTTGAATTTTCATTTATTGTGATTTACAGTACTTTATATGTAGTTTTTGAATATATAAGTTTTGTTTAAAAAAATTTAAACATTACACTCCCGAATTCACGATCAAAATTAGATTGTTTGACTCTAAAGAAAAGAAAAATGTCACATAAATTGAGATAGAGGGAGTAACAATTTGCCCCTTAATCTTCGCGAATATCCCGGAAGTGCATCAACTTTTTAAAAAAGTTACTCCTTCCGTCTCAATTTATGTGACACTTTTCGAATTTTGAAATTCAAACAAGTCTATTTTTATTTTAAAATTTTCATATATCTTTTAAATATTATGAATGGTCAATTATTGTGACTTATAGTACTTTTTGCATAGTTTACAAACATATAAATTTCATTTCAAAAAAATATTGACGATTTCATGCGCAAATTTTCAATCAAACTTAAATTGTTTGAATTTCAAAAAATAAAAAGTGTCACATATGTTATATGGTGTGATTTAAGTTCATTTTGTGGCTTATGGTTTGACCAATATTTGTCGTTTTCCTGGTGTGTTTGGTATAAACTATTTTTAATTTTTTTCACATGCGATTCTAGTAAATCAAGTTTCTTAAAAATGAGTGAATGACTTCTCCAATAAAAAGTAGAAAAATAAATTTCATAAGTGATATTTCTCAAGTTACGACCCAATAAGTTATTTTATCAAAAAATTCAAAACTTATATATTTCAAATTCTGAAACACAAAGGGAGGAAAGCTATATGGTAAAAGCATTAGAATTTAGAGGGAAGAGATTAATGGCTGTTTTGAAAAGGTTGGAATAAATTCTAAAACAACATTAGAATAAAATGTTTTCCTCTTTGCAGAAACCATAATTTCCCCTGCCTTTCATAATGGACTAACTAAAGTTTGGAATCTTTATTGTTTTAGACTATCAACTATGCCATATTTGCCTAATGAAGAAGCATTATATCCCAAGTTACCTCTATTGGTTGCCATCTTTGTTACAAATATTACTAACTGGGAATACATTTCATGTTACTACTTTTCTCTCACCTTTCCATACAAAGAAAATGACTTCCTCTTTGTCTTTATTCCTCTGTCTCATCCTTCTCTTTAATGGTATTTTTCTCCCTGTTTTGCTGCTCTTTTTTTGTTTTTTTTTTGTAATAGGTCATATTATCTCAAACTATAATTTGACTAGTACTAACTATGTCCTGAAGGGAGTCTTTGCGTAACCGGTAAAGTTATTGTCATGTGGTCATGAGGTTGAGGGTTTGAGCTATAGAACAACCTCTTGTAGAAATGCAGGATAAAGTTGTATACAATAGACTTTTGTGGTCCGACCCTTTCCTGAACCCTGCATATAGCGGGAGCTTAGTGCACTGGGATGCCCCTTATTTATGTCCTGAAAAACATTGATAAGGTTATGATTATGTCCTGAAAAGCATTGATAAGGTTTAAGATGGATCAATAGGCGCCAATTTAGCATCAATTGATGAATGTTCTGAAAATAGATTGGGGCCAAGTTAATGTTGTAAAATGCATTCTACAACATATGCATGCCAATTGATGCTAAACCTGCCCCTTACACGCCTAATAGAGTTCAAACCTAAATGTGTAAACATATTTTGAATGGAGCGACATGGATAGTGAGAATTCATGGAGCCAGTCAATCCCAACTTGCTCGGGATTGAGGCATAATAGTTGTTTATCCTTTCTATTTCAAGCGTCTTTTGATTTGATGAGAAATTTAATAAGCAGTAGAATTCAAATGTAATTTTTTTTTAATCATTTACCAAGATGTATTGATACTTCTTTTGTTATTTTTTGGACACAGTTTTGGTGGCAGGTGCATTCACAGGTACATATGGGATAAATTATGGTAGAATAGCAAACAATATCCCCGCCCCAGAAAGCGTTGTAACGCTTCTCAGGGCGAACAAGATTAAAAATGTCAGAATCTACGACGCAGATCATGGCGTTCTAACAGCATTTAAAGATTCCGGAATTCAAATCATCATAGGACTTGGCAATGAATTCCTGAAAGACATAAGTGTGAATGAAGATCGCGCTGTTGAATGGGTGAAAGTAAACGTACAACCTTACCTCCCCGGTACTTTAATTCGTGGCATAGCAGTTGGAAACGAAATTCTTGGAGGAGGAGATACTGAACTGTGGGAAGTTTTAGTCCCTGCTGCTAAAAATGTGTACAATGCACTTGACAAATTGGACTTATCACACAAAATTGAAGTGTCAAGTCCACATTCAGAAGCTGTTTTTGAGAACACATATCCTCCATCAGCTGGTGTATTTAAAGAAAGTATACTACCTTACATGTTACCACTATTAAATTTCTCAAGACAAATTGGTTCACCATTTTACATAAATGCATACCCTTTTTTGGCTTATAAGAGTGACCCTAGTCACATTGATCTCAACTATGCATTATTCAAGAAATCGAGTGGTATCTATGATGCAAAAACCAAGTTGCATTACGACAACATGTTTGAGGCTATGATTGATGCAACATATTTTGCGTTGGAGAAGGCGGGGTTCGAAAAAATGCCAGTAATTTGTTCAGAAACTGGATGGGCTTCACAAGGGGATGAAAATGAAGCGGGTGCAAACGTGAAGAATGCAAGAACTTATAATAATAATTTGCATAAACTGTTGTTGAAGAAAAAAGGGACACCTTATAGGCCAAAAATGGTGATGAGGGCTTATGTATTTGCTTTGTTTAATGAAAATCAGAAACCCGGTCCAACTTCAGAGAGGAATTTTGGATTGTTTAAAGCTGATGGAAGTATAGCTTATAAAATTGGATTCAGAGGACTTGTGCCTTCTTCAGCATCAAAGGTATTTTCCCATGTCAGATTACCTATCAGTGATTTCAAGAAATAGTTATCATGGTTTTAATTATTATTCATTTTTTTCGATGCAGGACTTTGCACTACGAGGCGGGTTTTGGAGTTCTCAATGGTTTATTGCTTTGGCGAGTACAGTAGTGCTAACTCAATTTTTAGACTTGTGACCATACATGAAAATTTAGCTCATGAAATTATAACGTGCTCGTTTGTCTTGTGCAAAATATACTTGTACAAATCAATACAACTTGGGAGCTCTGATTGTTCAATTTTATGGAAGTCACTATTGTTTGTTTAAAATTGTTGCAATTTCAATTTGGCATTGATTCGTGCTATTAATCCCAGACTTTGTTTGTGAGATTACATTAAATATTTTATTGTTTATGTTTATCAATTCGATCAATACTTGTCACATTTCATAGCAATTTGCAGGGACTTGAAATTCAATAATAAGTTGAACAATGAAAGAATGTCTATATCCAATATATTAGACACCAATTCTTTACAAATGGAGCTGAAAATTTGAAATTCTCTAAAGTTAACATACCATCCTTTTCTATTTTATATTAGGCACTCTTTTTTTTTTAGTATATACGTTTCAAAAGAATGTCATCTTTTAGATTTAGAAGTCTTTTAACTTTAAACTTTTTATGTTACCATTGATGACAAACTTTAGTTATTCGCAACATATTAAAATCACACATTTATTAAGCATGATATTTAGCTGCTGCGTCCATAGCTCAGTTGTAGGGCATTTTACTGTAGATCAAAAGCTCACCGATTCAAACCTTTGGGCACTTTTATATTTTTGTTTTCATTTTATCCTGTTAAATTTTAAAAAATACTATTTTTTTTAATTAAATCCAATTATCGAAATGATAAGTATCCGAACGAAAAGAATAACTCAGTTAGAATATTAATGGGGGCATTTTATTATAGATTTACCGTCAAAAGTATGGTGGAGTAGTAAGTACCATAATGAAATTGCTTTTGGTTTATCATCGTATAAGTATGTAGTTGAGAATTCGATATGTGATTGGAGAGGCATTTGGCTATTTTATCGCACTTTATTCCTAAATTTGGTTACACCAAACACACATCATCTTTATCATATCATATTGGGGATGCATGCACAATTAGTTGCTCAAAGACAGCATACAAGAGGCCATGCATGTTCTTTTGCCAAAAATGTTGTTTCAAGTGTTGATGCGTGCCTCCTGAAACTTATGATCATAAACATGACTGTTCATGCTATGATAATTGGAAAACAACGAGAGGTGGACCTAAATGCCCTTCAATTTTTGTAATTTTTCTACTTAGAACTTTTTGCTTCATATTAAATAAGAGAATTGAGTTTTTTTTGTTTTTTGTTTTTCATTTATTCTTCTTTACACATAATAATCTGTTTGGTTGAATTTTTTGCGAACATTGAGGTTGCCCAAGCTTTACAAGCCCAATTAGATCCAGTGGACTTCAAGTTTGAGCCCACTTCATGTTTTTTCTTTTGTCACACTACACAACAGCTCAACAAAATTCACAATAAAAAAGTATAATTTATATAAATTTCATAGTGTTAAAAATTAATTACATTATTTTCCTACACTTTTTTAAATTACAAAAATCTCTTAAAATTTATGAATTTCGGATACATCATTGGACTTTCGGATATATTAACATGCATTCGACTACATAGGAGAGGGATGTATCCTAGAGGGGAGGGATATATCAAAGAGAGGATAGGACATCCGGATATATATTGGAGGGATGTATTCGAGAGAAGAGAGATGTATTCGAAAAGGGAGGGATGTACTTGAGAGGGAAGAGATGTATCGGAGAGGAGAGGGATGTAGCCGAGAGAAGGATAGAGATGTATCAGCTAGATGGATTGTTGAATTTTTTTAAAATGGTAAGAAATTTTAGAGATTCTGATAAAATAAGAAGCGTATTTAAGTAATTTTTTCAGAACCTTTAAAAAGAGGGCATACCCATCATATACCTACATTATATTTTTAAAAGTTTTAGGAAATTCATTGGTTAGAAAAGAATAATTAATTAGTTAGACTTTTAATAGAAAGAGGTCATATAATATAATAAGAAATTATTATGTATATTGTAGGTAAGCAACTAATGTCAACACGAATAATTTCTTCTTTTTTTTTTTTGGCCGGACACCAATAATTCTGAAACATTTTAAATGTTTCATTGAAAAATTGAATGTATAAGAATAATTCCTATATAGTCAAAAAAAAACACGAATATATAACCTGTTTTTCTTCAACCACATGAAAACATTATAAATTTTTTTACGACCCTCTGTGTGAAGAACGGGTGGTATATATCTATTTTCTTATTTTCTATAATTGGAATTAACATCATAATTTGCTTTTATTTTTTTTCCTTTGTTGACTGAATATTGTCAAGAAAAATAAAGTTTTGTTTTTCTATCGGGAATTAGATTAATGGTGTGTTTGACGTAGGAAAATGTTTTTCTTGAAATGTAAGTGGATTTCTTACTTATTTTTTAGTGGTCGATAAGTAAGCCAAATAAAATATTATCTCAAAAGCATTTATATGTAATCTAACAAAACACTATAGAGGTGGGATAAAGTGAGGAGTCGGGGTTCGAGAATGGGGGGAGGGGATGGTCAACGGGAGGGGTTGGCCGTTTAGGGGTGTTGCTTGTTGGACAGGTGATCAGGAGACGATAATGAACTTGAAATGTCCTAATAAAATTTATTTTTCCTACTTCAATCAGTGAAGGTAGTAGAAACGGTTCAAAAATGTCGTCCTTCCAGCCGTTAACTTAAATTTGTCCATCCTTCTACCTACTAGTTCAAAATGCCATTAGCAAATTAGAAATAATTTAAAAATACCTTTCTTTCACCTATTAGATAAAATTTGCACCTAACATTATTTTAAGACTTTAAATCGTCTCTCTAATATGTTGGGGGTAAATTTGATCCAATATGCGGAAGAAGGATATTTTAAAGTCATTTCTAATAAGTTAAGAATATTTTTGAACCAATTGATGAAATGAGAGGCAAACTTGATCCAATATATAAAGGAGTGTATTTATGTGTCATTTTAAATGCGTTATGGATATTTTTGACCCTTTTTTTAATATCAATAATGTGTGCTTTGTAAATATATTAATAAAATTCTCGTATATATTCAACATAATGTCATCTAAGAAATGAATATCTTGTTTCAAATAAGCAAAATCACTTGAGTACTATTTATCTTTTCAGAGAAAAAAATCAAGTTGTAATTTTTGATAATATATTATTCCTATTTTTTCTCATTTCTTATTTTTCAGTTATTTAATTTCTTCATATGATTCTGTACAACAGAAAGATGCGGCTAGTAACTATAAACCAGATAACTGAAACAATAATATTTTTCTTAAATATTCTTAGCATAAGGCGTTAACTAATCGTGATTCGCCACATCAAGGCTTAATATTTTATAATCATATTATTATATAACAATATATTCTGTACCTCATCGCAGTTCTATGTGATTAATTAATTGAAATTACATCTTAATAAAAAAAAAATATGATTAAACCATTTAGCCGATCAATATAAACTGTCCAGTATTTTTGAGACAGGCCTTTAGCATATAGTTGTATATACACTGAATTTGTCTTGGATACTACCCTTTTAATTATATAAGTTTTTTTTTAAAAAAATAATTTTGTAATTTTGTTATTGGATCTGTTGAAAAAAAAAATTGTCTAGGTTCAATGTTTATTAGATAGGTGCATAAAGACAAGTCAATTTACTGTTAATCCTACATGTTCTTTGACAAAAATTGATGTTTCACGTTCTAAATTTGTTTGTCATCTATATTTATTTTGAGGTTTCGAATAATTTGAATTGACAGAGAAATTTTTGTCAATTATGATTTTTGGAGAAAATTGTTTAATATATGATTCTTTTTTTTCACTAACAATTTATAGACTTTTTAGATTACAATTTAAGAATTAATCCTTTTTTTAGCAAATTAAAGATTTATGAGTAAATGTTAATTTATATTATAAATTTTTGAAAGTCATTATAAACGTAGACAGCAATTTGATATTTTTCTTGTAATATTTTGCTTGTAAGATTAAATAATATATAAGTAAATATTATATTTGAATCTATGTTGCAACATTCGCATTTTCTGTCTGAAAAAAATAGTTTCCAATGGCCAATAACGAAGTCAGAAATTTCGTTAAGGGTGTTCAACCTTTAACTTATATGTATGAATAATAATTTTTGACCTATATATTTCGTATGTTTATATATTATAATTTTTTGATGAAGGGTGTCTTGACTGATCATCCTGAACTATATGTGATTATGTCAATGCCAATGGCGCTATATTTGTATGGCTTTTAAAAATAGGACAAAATCTATTTTCACACCACATAAGACCCGTTGAGAGAAAAAGTGCCACTTTAGTCCTTATCATGATTTTATTTAGTCTGAGAACTCGAATTCGAAATCTCTCTAACTCTTGTGGCCATACCATATAGAGATCGAGGACACATTCAATTTTTTTCTCATAGTATTTCACTGTGTTTGGTATGATAGGAAATGTTTCTGAAAAAATATTTTGCTTAAGTCATTTTTTATATTTGAGAAAATATTTCCTTGATAAAATCATTTCAAGAATTTGGTCCCTTGAATATTTTTCTTTAATCTTTTACCCAAGGGAAAAAATGTTCACCAATAAGGAAAAATGACTTCAGCAGTCACTTTGAGGTTATTTTATATCACATGGCATTAAGTATTTTCCAGGAATTTACTAGACTATTTAATGAACTCTCAGTCGGAAAAATTTATTATGTGCCTCACGTAATTAATATTTATTGTGTTAGACTTCTTTTTGTCTCACAATTTAGTAGATCCAAAGTTTATCGACCCAAATATGTAAGAATTGATCCCACCAAATTATAAATTATAAAGAAGTCTCACGCAACTAACGTCTAATTAAAAAAAAATCCTCTCACAGACTATTCTTTAGCTCTTGGGTCATTTTCTAGTATCAACTACCAAATTATATAAAATGAAAAAAATAAATCTACTTTGGCTTTTAAAAAAAAAAAATAAGACCCACACTATTTAAGAGTATATTTATATGAGTTAGAGCTTTTAATTAGGTTTCCAAGTCAAAATGTCAAATGGTTTCCTATTTCAGCTTTCATTTTCAGTATATCTTTGATTCTTTAGGATAATAGTTAAACAAATATTGTCAACTACAATTATTGTTTATGGGAATATTAATTAAGCAAACCTAATGACTTACTCATAAATGTCAAATGCTATTTTTTGCAATTCAAGTTTCAAATCTTTTCGAATCATTAAATGGAAAAAAAAAAGAATTCAAAGAACAAATAGAGTCGATCATAAGAAAATTGAATGTGAAGGAGACAGCTAATGACGTTTTTATTCGTAAGTTATAAACAAAGTAATATGAAAAATGGAGAATTTTATTAGCTCAATTGGAATGTTTTGATTATTCGTTTTGTAATTTCTTTTCTCATTTCTCCTTCTTCAACCCCAATTAATAAATAATTTAATTGATTAGTTACTTGAACTCTCATCTTACTGGTGAAAGTTTAATTTTTCATCTTGTAATCTCCTCCTCATTGCCTCGTCTCCAATCCCCGTTTTAAAAAACTAAAGTAATAAGAATAATAATTATCACGTCTACTAACTCACATGGTCTTTGTCTTATTGGTTCATTTTCTTTACTTTATGTCCCTTATCTTTTATTTATTTATTTATTTATTTAGTAGGATGGGAGTTGGAGAGTGGGGGTAGAGTGAAGGTATTTAAATCTTTTATTTATTAGTATATCACTTATTATTTGTTGTTGGGGTAGGGGTGTTGGTGGGGGTGTTGGAGGTGCAGGAGAGTTATACTAGATGAATTCAATCTTTATATTTTTGCTACTAAACTCATTTTTCTTTTAGAATTACAAATTTAAAAATTTATTGAAATTTTATCAATTTATCTTAGCTCCATGTCAAATACCTAGGAAGGCATATCCACAGGAGACAAAGCACTAGATGATCTCTTTCCAACTTTTTAAGTTTTGGTTGACAGAGTTATCTACTGTTGATGGGGTCATTTGCACTTTTCGCGAAATCAACTGACCCATAAAAAGTGGTTTGTAAAGCCTTGAAACAGAGGATAATGCAGAAAAAAACATCATATAAGATTTACCTACCTTTGACAACAATAACAACATTGGTACAAGACTTAAAATTCAACAATCTTGAGAACAAGTACTAAAACAAGGAGTAAGACCTTAAGGCTTATCCACAGCCTATAAATTCAACAGCTTATACAGACTGATAAAACTGGCCATGATGAAACAGTAACTTATTTATAAGATATCTCTATGTCCTATGAGAAGCATTGGCAAATATATGAGGGTGTTTGTTACACCATGCCTAGTTCTTCAACCTTTACAACACATTGGTAACTGGAAACACCATAACTAAGAGCAAGAGGATATAGGTGATTAAAAATACACCCGAAAAAGCAGACGAATACATGGGATCTTTTCCCCATGGGAAAAAGCTATATCTATGAAGCCAAAACTGACTACCTGATATACAACATGTCAACAATCTCCTGGCTAGTACCAAATAGGAGCATCTTGCTTTGGTGTGGTATCATACCCAATGCCAGGCAGATTTCCGTTATAATTGGTAGATTGTAAGTTGAACGGAGACCCAAACATGAAATGGAAGTTGTCATTGGAGCCTACATTGAAAGCAGAATTTAAACCCTTGGATTGATCAAATGGATCGACTTGTGGGAGCATAGACTGAGTTGCGGAAATATTAGTGTTTTTAAAGATATTTCCCTCTATTATCCCTTGGCTGAGCAGGTAATTTTCCTGGTGGACACGAGGTTGTTGATGAGGCTGCTCTTTGGTCAATGCTACATTCCCCGTAATTTGGCTTTTGCTTCCTTGTACATTACTATCATAGATCGACATAAGCTCATTAATCATCCTTTTGCCATCTTCAGGAACTCCTATACCAGACAGATCAAAGGACGGTGGACCTTGATTAACAGGCAGAGCAGATGACTTTTGCTGGACATATTGTTGAGGAAAGACAACTGGCTTGACTTCATTAATCTGAAAGTGTGAAACTCCAAACCGGGAAGAACTTCTGTAAGGACAAGCAAATTGATGATTGTCTCTGGAAGATCTGTCCTGAAAACCATGATGAAGTTCATTGTGAGGGCATTGAAGAAACTCGCATGTGTAGATCTTTTGATCCATCATCACAGTCGGTTCATTAGCTTGCTTCCTCTTCAGACTGAAATCTAAGTTGGTGATCAGTTCATCCTTGTTTGGATGAGATTGTTGCTGAAGAGGCATCGTTTCCTTGAATCTCTCAGCACTGATGTTCAACAAATTGAGATGGTTTGGTTTTTGCTCATGAACATCAAAGTTAGGCTCATCTTGAGCACCTTCAACATCATACTCACTGCTGTCGTTCAACATGAAATTTCCACTAACACCAGCTGAGGACAAAGGTGGACAGCGATCAGGATAGAGTTCTCGAGCCAAAGCTTCCTCCTGACTGATGATGGCAAGCCAAGTTGCACTTTCCTTGGCGGTCATCTTATCCTGCAAGCACTTTGACTGCCTTACTAGCTTGCGGATTTTAGCAATATCAGGGAACATGTGCTTGATCACTGCAGTGAGGACACCAACCTTCCACGCCTTCTTCAGATCATGAGGCTTCTTATAAGGTAGAGAACCTTGATCCTTCTGCAAACCCAATTGAGGCCACCAATCCTCCTGTCCAGTGGGCCACCATGGTGGTGGAACACCTTTCTCCAATGGAAATCTTCTCTGAGGAGGATCACAGTGCTGCATCAAAGCTGATAATAACGAACCAAGGGTGGTATCTTGCAGCTCTTGCAAGGTGTGAGGGGTAGGACCAACTGGATTAGACCCCTCGTTCATGCCAGGGATGGCATGATCAGCTTGGTATTTGGCTATTGCTGCAGGTCCATTTCGATCGAACCTCACTTTATCCTTCCACCACTCCCTAAGATTATCAGATGCCCCACTAACCGGCTTGCCTTTTTCCGGAATGATTCCATAAACAAAACCCTGAGCTTTACATACTTCCATCATTTTCAACATGTACTTCAAGATCCCATCCTGTGCCCTTGACATCTTCTTCCTCCTCGCCTGCTCCTGCGACTGACGTTGTTTTGCAGGATCGACACCTTCCTTACTTTTACTCATTTCTTTCAGCCTTTTATACTTCATCTTGTCCCTCCACATTCTCCTCTCCAGCTCATCCACATCAATCTCCTCATCACTATAATCATCATCCACCACAGGATCCGGCTCAACCTGACTCTGCGGAGCAGCCACATCCACTTCCTTATGTGGAGCAGGAAAGAAATCAAGATCTCCACAGAACCCCATTTCCTCAAACATCATCATCTTAACAAGATGAGTAACCACTCAAAAAAGGTGAAGCTACTTGCAACTTCCACAGGATTAAGCAGCTAATACCCAAAATCCAATATTCAGGAAAGAATCTATTGAAGTTGATCAAATTACATGAGCCTGCAAATACATTTAAAAGGAACATGAGAAATCTCCTTAAACTGAAATCACACAAAAGAATAAACAAGTGAATATCACTACAAACATATGGAGTTCAAGGACACCAATCATCAAAAGAAGCATAAATTTGCACAAGATTTGTCTCCAGAAAATTTAAGTTCCCCATTTTCTTGGAAGCTCAACAGAAAAAATCCAAGAATTTGGCATACTTTCCTAGATCTAAAATATCAAATATTCATGCTGACTGATTTTCAAAAATTGGATTCATCAGCTGATCCTAAAAGGGGTGGAAAAAGAAAGTTATATTAAACAAAATCAAGAACAGAAAACAGAGAAAAAATCCAATCTTGAAGCAAAAGCTCAAATATTTACATCAGTACTCAGGGCCAAAGATCAATAATCCAAATATGAAAAAAAAATTATATTGAATAAGAAAACAACAGATGGAAAAACTAACACCAAACCCAGTAAAGATTTCAACTTTACCACAAAAAAAGCAAAAAAATTCAAGAAATGGTTGTACAAAGGAAGAAGTATACCTCAAAAAAAAGATCACTTTTTTTTTCCTTGTTGGAAAACTCTGTTTCAACTGGAACTCTGCTTATTAGAGAATAATAATTGACCCTTTCGACAGTAAGATGGAAAGAGAGAAGGAGGAGGATATTATAGTACTAATAATACAATTTTAATAATGGAGTTTGTACTATTCCTTTTTTTGATGGTGGAATATGTATTGGGAGATGAAAAGAGTCGGCTCTTTGGTAAAACCCAAGCCAATTAACTTTTCACTTTGGTTTCTTTTGCTATTTATTTATTTATTC
This sequence comes from Solanum dulcamara, assembly GCF_947179165.1. Classification (NCBI taxonomy): domain Eukaryota; kingdom Viridiplantae; phylum Streptophyta; class Magnoliopsida; order Solanales; family Solanaceae; genus Solanum; species Solanum dulcamara. The sequence goes on from NC_077244.1 coordinate 73,884,301, forward strand.
TTTTTTTGGATTTTCGTCTTTTTGGATAAATGGGACAGAGAAGGGAGTTTTGGACTATTTATAAAACACAAACAGTCATTTGATATTGATTTAGATATGAGTTAGGTAGGTATTAAATTTTATATAAATAATATTTATTTATTTTATTTTATTGAATTTATGAGATAATGCATATTTATTAAGAAAATTTTTAGATATAAATTAAATATTATTTTTTATTTTTATTCTTTTAGTAATTGTCATATTATTCTTGAAAATATAAGTAATTCAACGTAAAATCATAAATATGAGCAATTAACTCTCTTAAACTTATCACCTATAAAATGTAAATGAAAGATAAAAATAAAAATAAAAACAAATATTTTTCTTAAACTTTGAACAATTTACTTATTTTGAACTATGAAAAAAGACTCAAAAAATCAATGTTATGGAATAGAGGGAGTATTGTGTTTGTTACTCACTTTCCTTTTTAGTAGTACCAAAAAGAATGATACATTTCTGTATATATTAATAATTTAATTTTAAAATGTCTATTTTATTTTTAATGAAATAGTTATGACTTATTTTAGACTACAAGTTTCAAAAATTTTTCTTTTTTTCTTAAACTTCATGTCAAGTAAAACTAATTCATATAAATTGGGACATAGCGAGTAGTTAGTTAGAAAGTAAATTATTCATGTATAAAATTAATATGGTGTTTAATTTATAACGTAGAAACCTAACATAACTAATACATATATATTATGAAAAAATGTATTATTTTATGCAGAATAAAAGTAGAATAACCAATACGATAATAACTACTACGTGCGTAAAATAATACATACTATTACTCATAACTAATTTCCATATTATTAATAATTGCATAACTCTAACTAATTACGAAATGGCCCAAAAGTTTTGTATTTTATTGATTTGTAGTTGTGTAATAATTTTTTGGTAAAAATTTACTTGTATTCGATATTTATATTAAAATATACTACTTCATTATTGTGACTATGTATCTAATTAATTATATTTAAATTACAAGGGTGAATGTGATGATATGTGTTATATATTTGCACTATTATTTGTAATGTAAACTTAGTGTGTGTGAATAAGTTGTTTCATTAAGAGCGAACGTGAAGATATATATATCACGTATTTATTGAGTTAAGTAAATTTTTATAACGTATCATTTATTTATTAAGAAAAACAATCTCTGTATTACTCCATTAATCTTAACAAAACTACAATTAAAATCATTGTTAGCTAATAATTGTAATGTAAATCATTATCCACGTTTACATAATGGAGGGAATAATATTGTGTGGAGGACTGATCATAGTACTGTGTTTTAAACGAATATATACATAGTGTGCGTTAATTTAATTAATTATCAAATATCAACTATGAGTTAATAAAGTACAATTATTATTTTTTACATATAGTGTTGGCTAAAATTATGAGAAAATATGAATCTTTTAATACTTATTTGCTTGCTTTCAATTTTTAAGTAAATATAGCGGTCTTAAAAACAGTGTAGTGAGCTATTGTTCTAAAAACTACGAAATATAAGTAATTTCAATCATACAAAAAGAAAAAAGAAAAATTCAAAAAATAAGGTATTATGTTCAAGAAAATAAAAATAAGTCTAACTTAATATACTTTGTGATTAATGTTTCTCATATAGTTAACATATATCAATTGTGATTTGGATTTTCAAAGTTATGTGGGAGTTGTTTTTTAGAGCTTTAAAGTGTAGGTGTGCCTTAAAGTGGGGTATGAATGGAAAATGACAATTAATTCATTACTTACTCTGTGTCATGATAAAGTTTGGCATGATCTTAAAAAAAAAAATATTATTTGATTAATATATTTATTTTTTTATGTATGTGTCTCTTAATCTATAATAATTAATGGTAAAGGCAAAATTAAAAAAATATAGTTAATTCTCTTTTAATTATTTAAATTAACAATTATTTTGGAATAAATATTTTTAGCATATATGACAACTAAAAAAAAAGACAGAGAAAATATCCAATTAAGCCCCCCACCCCCACCTCCACCCCACCCCCATGATATGTGAAGTGATATTACCAAAATGTTGGGAGGGAAAAAAATTACTTACTCGTGGTTGTACCAAACAAATATATGTTTCATATTAGAAAGTTTTTGATTTAATTATGATAATTGTAATGATAAATTTGCTTGATCTTAATTTAACATAAGGATTTATGTATTTTTAGAAGGTTTGGAATAAAACATTGGATAGTTATGTGAATATATTTAAGACAAATGCTAGTTATAGGACATGATGTGTTTTTCCATGTCAAAAATAATGAGTAATTCTATAACATATGTGTGTGTTTTTGTGTGTATTTTGGGTAGGGAAGCCCTATGGGTCAATGAGCTTTTCTTTTCAAGGGAGAATGCAATGAATTAATTAAATGTTTGTGGGGATGTGATTGGGAAAGGAATGTAATTAGTTTTTTTTTTCTTTCTTGATTTGTTTATTAAATAAAAATAAATGAGCTGGCAGTTACCTTATGGTGTCTTATCTCCTTTTGAGTCTTTGGATGTGTATATTACTTGACATATTTTAGTAAACTAGTTTTATTAATAATATTTTGATATTCTATATTTGACTTCTAGTATTTAAATTAAAATGTATATATTTTTAGTATAGGTGTCACCTAAATTGAAACAAAAAAAAAAGACTTTGCAAGATAGTTACATTTGACCAAATATGTAGAAGAGCATTTATGGCTAGTGATTTAGTGTGAATTGGTTAAGTAATTAAGAAAAATTGACTTATGTCCTTGGGTGAAAGGTGGATATTTTTACTAAAGAGTTTGGAAAGAACCAAATAGTTTGGTATAACATATTTTCAAAATTAAAAATATTTCCAATATTTTGTGTTTAAATGTTAGTATTAAATTTGAGATTTTTTAGGAAGATCTATAAACGAAGAAAATCTAAAAGATAGACGATATCATAAAATTCTCTTTATAGTGGATATTACGATTTAAATTATAATTTCTTAGAGTAACTTTTAAATAGTTACGTTTAGATTGATATATTGAGATCTATTATTCTAAAATTAGAGTATTTTTTAAACTGTAATTATTAAAATTTGAGATATTTCTCAAGATAACGATATGTTTTCAACTCTTTTTAGATAATCTTTTATTATGAGCTTTCAAAAATATCTCTTTAAATTGGTAAATGATTTCATTTGTTACATAACAATCTCTTAACTATTAAAAAAACATGTCTAGATATTTTAAGATTCGTTATTCCAAATTTATGCCAAGTTCTTAATCTATAATTAGTAAAATGTGAGATATATATAACTACAATGTTTGCAACTCTTTTTTAGGTATTCTTTTACTAGAAGTTTTGAAAAATATCTCTTTCCTAGTTGGAGATCAATTTAGATTATGTTATTTGATCCATTATTTTAAAAGGCTATATATTTAACTATAGTTACAGATTTAGATTTCTTGAAAATCTTAATTTATATCTACTAACTCATTTTAAAAGAAAAATTAGAGCTATCTTTTCTTATTAGAGAAGAGAAAAAAGGCACATGGCATTAATAAATTCTTCCAACATTATAATTGAACACAATTTGGCCAAATTCTTTTGACTACTAATTTCTTGATTTTGCTTAACTTCTTGTTTAGCAAATCTTTTTTTTCCTTATTAAAAGATACTACTAATGTAATGAGTATCTTGTCTTTAAATGTTAGTTTTAAATTTGAGATTTTTAAAAATGAAATTTATATAATAATTTTAAAAAATCTAAAAGGTAGTAGACATGAGATCATCTTTATTGTTGATATTTTGATTTAAATTGTATCTTTTTTAATTTTTAAACAGTCACGTCTAAATCGATATATTGAGATTTATCATTCCAAATTTTAATTATGTCTTTTTAAACTGTAATTATTAAAATTTGAGATATTTTTCAAGATAACGATAATGTTTGCAATTTTTTTTTAGATAATCTTTTATTGTGAGTTTTCAAAAATATCTCTCAAAAAAATGGCAAATCATTATCATTGGTTATATTACAATCTCTTAATTATTAAATAATCACGTCTAGATATTTTAAGATCCATTATTCCAAATTTAGGCTAAGTGCTCTTAAGCTACAATTAGTAAAATGTGAGAATTTTCAAAGGAAGAAATCTTAAAAAACGGAAAAAAGGCAATGGCGAAAAAAAATCTTAGATTCAATCCTATTTGAGAATTAAGCGTCGAAACATCTAGAAAGGACATTTGATAGATTATCCAACCCCGAGCAATCTTAGCGTATGATTATTCCCATTTGTGACCGACGGTTCTCTTATAGTTATTCAATTACATATCTCAAGATAACTACAATGTTTGCAACTCCTTTTTAGGTATTCTTTTACTAAAAGGTTTTGAAAAATATCTCTTTTCTTTGTTGGAGATCAATTTAGGTATGTTATTTGATCCATCATTTTAAAAGGTTCTATATATACATAATAATTGTGATATTTAATTATATACTTATATATTTTGATTTCTTAAGAATATCTTGAGTGGTTCAGTTAAAGTATTAGTGTTTAATTTATATCTACTAACTTTTCTTATTAAAGAGAGAGAGAAAAGATATATGAAATGAATAAATTCTTCGACCAATATAATTGAACACAAGACTAATTTTGGCCAAATTCTTTTGACTATTAATTTCTTAATCTTTGCTTAACTTCTTGTTTAGTAAATCTTTCTTTTTTTCTTATTAGAAGATACTACTAATGAGTAATGAGTATTATAGTGGAAAACACACACACACAAAACAAAGGATAGAAAAACGTGGGAAAAAAGGGTGAAATAACAAGTGGAAAAAGAAGCTATTATCAAGTGTGTTTTGAGGGAACACTTTGGATATATCACTACAAGTGGTCAATTATTGTCCCTATAAGACTTTACAATAGTGAAATTTCATGCTAATATTAATCCTTCTTTTTTATACGTTTTTTAAGAAGTCATAAATAAGAAAAATGTTTTTATTAATTTATCTTTTAAAAAATTGTTTTAGAACTTTATAAACATATTTATATTTTCAAAAAATAATAATTATAAAGTTAAAATAAAAAATATATAATTAATTCTATATTCATTTTATAAATTGATAAATAATTTGGGACAACTAACACGGAACAAAGGTATTAATAGACAAAAAAGGAAAATAATGAGAATGATACATTTAATTATTATTTATTTTATAAGTCATACAGAGTTGGGTTCATAGCTCAGTGGTAGAGCATTTGACTGCAGATCAAGAGGTCACCGGTTCGAACCCGGTTGAGCCCTTTTAAAAAAAAATCTTTAATTTCTTGAACATCTGGTGGTTTCTAAGAAAAAAGAACTCAAATTATTATTTGTAAATTTTAATTATTCCTACAAAAATTATATTTAAAATTGGAATTGAGTTATTTAATTTTGAGTTTTTTAAGTATTCTTCCGTTAAAATTAAGGGCGGATTTGTACCAAAGTATAAAGAGAGGGGTATATTTAGCCCGAAAATATAACAAAAAGTATATTTAAACTATTTTCATTAATACAGAGGTATATTTGACTCTTTTCCGTATTTGACCTTTTTCCGTTTGGAGTAATTATCCTAGCTCCAAGATTACAAAAATAGCCTATAAGAATAAATTAAATAACAGAAACTTTCTCAAATTCTTGTTCCACCAATAATAATAATAATAAGAATAAGAAACGTCATCTAGTAAGTGATTTGAATGTTATTATATTCACTCAAAAATTGTTTGGATCAAGGCAAACTACCTCAATATTTTTCCAGTATATCTTTACCTTTATTGAAAACATTCTCATTTCCGTAATTCTCATCTTCTAAACGCGAAAACTCTAACCACCTAGACTGGAAATTTTATTTGTTGTGTTTGATTAAAAAAATAAAAATTATGAGTTAATTTGAACAATAAACTGGTCAAATTATATCTCATTCTTCGATTTTAGTACTACAAGATGTTTTCTTTGCTTGTAGTTACTTATTCTCTTCTTAATTGTTTCCAACATGGCTGAGTCGAGGGTCTATCAAAAATAAGCTATCTATGTTCACAAGGTATACACAACACTCTCTCAAACAGTGGAATTATAATGAGTATGTTAATATCATATAAACTGCTCAAATTTAACTTTGCTTGCACATTTTATTTTCCAAGTATTCAATAACACAAAGTATTAGGTTAGTCTATACCAGACAAGAGTAGATATAGATTTATGGCTATTAGAATTTAATTTCTACTTGGCCTTTTTTTTCCCCTCATAAGATTCTTGTACAATAGACAAAAAAAATCTCAGGATAACTGCTATTAAACTAGATAACAACTGAACAAACTTAAATCTTAAAATGTCAGAACAAACAATTTTTTTCCAATAATTTAAGCAAAAGGTGTTAACCACTCATTATTCGCCACGTAGAAGATTAACAAAATTATATGTCAGGTCACTAACAACTGTTTTGATTTCATCAAAACTGCTAGAGAACAAACTAATTAAGAAATTCATTTTTCCTATTAAGAAAATAGGATAAGCCAGTTAGCCTATCAACAAAAGTTGTCTAGTGTTTTGGGGACAGTTCTTAATGCATAGTTGTATGTACATTGCATTTGCCTTTGGCCTTACATTTTTTTTTTATTAAAAAAAAATTATCTGCTCTATTTCTGTATTTAGTCTGTTAAAGAAAATGACCAGATGCATGTACATGTATAAAGGTACACAAAGATTGCTTCATATTATAGATTTGTGCCTCCTAAAGACTTGTAACTATCTTAATGATATTTTTTGTTTCAAGTGTTTGGGAATTGGAATAGCATTTAAGCAAAGTTTTAATGGTCAATTATTGTTGATGGAAATCTTAAGCAAAACTAATGACTTATTAAAGAAATACATAGTTCAGTAAAGTAGAATCAATCACAAGAAAATTGAATGTGAAGGAGCCAGCCAATACTATGTGTTGCTTCTTAAGTTAGAAATGAAGCAATAAACATAGTTGTGATCTGCTCATTCACATGATCCCTGTCATATTACTTTCATTGCCTAACTTACACGTACCTCGACTATTCTACCAAGCATCTACTATCTCCCACTAGCACATTATCAGATAACTTTATCCATCAAGGTTTCAACAAATACTAAGAAGTCACGTAATGCTTTTTTGTCTCTGCAGTGATTAAAACTTTGGTCTCCCGTGATTTTCACATACATTGACTGCTAGGCAACACACTTGGGTGTCTGGTATCCGTTAATTCGAGATTGTTAAAATATGAGCAGGATAATTTAGCCGCATAGTCCATAGAAATGAAATTAAGACAAGCATATCACAAGCCTGGAGAAACTTGACCAAAGCAAACCATATACTTAATAAAAAGTCATGTTGTTGCATAGAAAATCAAACAGTTCATTTCATAAAAAGCAATAATGTTACATTAAGCTAAAGATCATAGAAGAAAACTACTCACTACACAGCTTTGACAACATCAACTACTATGCTACAAAGGGCAGAAATCTCAAACATGAAACAACCTTGAGAATTGTATGGACCAAGAAGGCCTTCGCCTGCCTATAAATTCAGCAGTTCATACTGATACTGCCCATGCTGAAAGAAGCGACAAGCTTTTGATCAACATTAACGTGCAGACGATCAAAGAGACTTAAAGAGAAAATAACTAAAGCTTGGATTAAACCAAAATTGTAACACATATAACAAGATAGTCTTGACTTATTTCTCAGATATCTATACATTCTATAAGCAGCATTGGCTAATACTTGAGGGTATCTCCTCCTTCTCCTCTGTTACACATTGCCACATAGCTTTCAACCTTCTACAACATATGGTACCAGGAAATATCATGACTAAGAGAGTTGTAAGCGATTAAAAATCAACCTGATAACGAAGACCAATTCTAATGGGATCTGCCAATCTCGGAGAACAAGCTATATCTTTGAAGCCCTGACTGACTATATACGTTTCACCAATCTCCTGGCTAGTACCAAATTGGAATATCTTGCTTCGCTGTGGTATCACATCCAATGCCAGGCTGCAGATTTCCGGTGTAATTGGTGGACTGTAAGTTAAACGGAGGCCCAAACATGCAATGCAAATTGTCACTTGAATTTAGGATCTTGCATTGATCAACAAGATTGCCTTGTGGGTGCATAGACTGACTTGCGGAAACATTAACGTCATTGAAGATATTCCCCTCCATTATCCCTCGACTGTGTAGGTAATTGACCTGGTCAACACGAGGTTGCTGATGAGGCTGCTGCTCTTTGGTCACTGCAACATTCCCTGTATTTTGGTTTTTGTTTCCTTGTATATTACAATCATAAAATGACATAAGGTCATCAATCATCCTTTGCCCATCTTCAGGAACTCCTACTCCAAATAGATCAAAGGGAGGTGGACTTGGATTAACAGGCAGAGCAACTGAACTTGACGGGACATATTGTTGAGGGAAGACAATTGGCTTGACTTCGTTTATGTGAAAGTTTGAAACCCCAAATTGAGAAGTATTTCTGAAAGGGCAAGCTAATTGATGATTGTCTCTTGCAGATCTATCCTGAAAACCGTGGCGAAGTTCACTGTAAGGACATTGAAGAAACTCACATGTATAGATCTTTTGAGCCATGGTAACAGTCTGTTCATTGGATTGCTTCCTCTTCCGGGTGAAATCTAAGCTGGTGATCATTTCATCCTTGATTGGATGAGACTGTTGTTGCAGAGGCAACCTCTCGTTGAATCTCTCAACACTGACATTCAACATATTGAGATGGTGTGGTTTTTGCTCTTGAACGTCAAAGTTACACTCATCTTGAGCACCATCAACATCATATTCACTGCTGTCATTCACAGTGAAAGTTCCACTACCACCAGCTGACGACAAAGGTGGACAGCGATCAGGGTATAGTTCTCGAGCCAAAGCTTCCTCCTGATTGATGATAGCAAGCCAAGTCGCACTTTCTTTTGCTGTCATCTTATCCTGCAAGCACTTTGACTGCCTTACAAGCTTGCGGATTTTAGCAATATCAGGGGATATGTGCTTGATCACCGCTGTGAGGACACCAACCTTCCAAGCCTTCTTCAGATCATGAGGCTTTTTATAAGGTGGAGGACCTTGGTCCTTCTGCAAACCCAATTGAGGCCACCAATCCTCCTGTCCTGTAGGCCACCATGGGGGTGAAACGCCTTTCTCCAATGGAAATCTTCTCTGAGGAGGATCACAGTGCTGCATCAAAGCTGACAATAACGAACCAAGGGTGGTATCTTGCAGCTCCTGCAAGGTGTGAGGGGTAGGACCAACTGGATTTGATACCTCATTCTTGCCTGGGATGGCATGCTCAGCTTGGTATTTGGCTATAGCCGCAGGGCCATTGCGGTCAAATCTCACTTTATCCTTCCACCACTCCCTAAGATTATCAGATGCCCCACCGACCGGCTTGCCATTTTCCGGAATGATCCCATAAACAAAACCTTGAGCTTTACATACTTCCATCATTTTCAACATGTACTTCAAGATCCCATCCTGTGCCCTCGACATCTTCTTCCTCCTTGCCTGCTCCTGTGACTGGCGTCGTTTCACAGAATCAACATCTTCCTTCCCCTGATTCATTTCTTTCAGCCTTTTGAGCTTCATCTTGTCCCTCCACACTCTCTTCTCTAGCTCATCCACATCAATATCCTCATCACTATAATCATCATCCACCACCTGTTCTGGTTCAGTGTATGGAGCAGCAACCTCCACTTCCTTAAGCGGAGCAGGAAAGAAATCAAGATCCCCACAGAACCCCATTTCCTCAAACATCATCATCTTCACAAAAACAACACCTCAAAAAAAAAAATTACAAGAAATCTTAACAAAATTAGCAGCTAACACCCAATTTTTCACAGATTATCCTGTCCTCTTTAGAATTTTCATCTATGGAAATCAACCAAACTACGCGATATTTGATCCTGCAAATACATTTAAAGGGAAAATAAGAAAATCTCTTTAACAAGTTCCAGAAATAAATAACACAAAACACTGTTGACATGTGAATATCTCAATACACAGGCAGTTAAACTAAAAGCAAAAAGGGGAGAAAAAAGGTGGCCTTTATGCACATGAAAGAAAAAGCCAAGATTATCTCCCCCCAAGAAAACTGGTACAAATTATTTCTCCCAAAAATCCAAGAAAATTTGACATATTTTCCCAGATCTAAAGCATCAATATTAATGTAACCCCCAAACAGAAATCTAAAAATACCCCCCAAAAAAAATTGAAAGGAAAATAGGTTGTTTGGTACAAAGAATCTTGTAATTCACCCAACTACGTAGTGGTAAGACACTGAATACACAATATATTCATATATTGGATTCATCAGTTGATTTATAAACAATAAGAGAAGGTAAATATAAATAATCAAGTATCATAAACACATAAAAATCCAATCTTGAAGCAAAAGCACAAATCTTTACACTCCATTAATGATCACTAATTAACAGACGAAGAAATATTAGTATGTGAGTACCTGAATTTATGATTTTGCTTTTTTTCTTTCAAAAGTCTAATATTCAACTCTTTGTCTACTTAGGAGAATAATTTGACTATGTTAAACTCTATATGGAAGCAGAGGAGAAAGATAAGTAAGAAATTGGGGGGGGGGGGGGGGGGGGGAGGACGTTATATAACTACAACTTTAATTATGAATGTGAATGTATTTACTCCCTTCATGCAAAGTAAAATATTACTCCCCTCCATTTTAATTTAGAAATAATTTGACCATTTTGAATTGATTTTTTTATTACTATCCGGAAACTCCCACCTTTTTACTTTCTTAGTAACTCGAATCTACAATTTTAGCATTGGAGATGGTTATCTGAGCAATCTCTTTTGTCTTATGCTTGTGAATACATAATTACGCTATGATTCTAAAAATACAAAAATTAACTAATTATAAATGCAAGATAAAAGATTTTAAATTCATTAAAGATCTTATTAATATTTTATCACTTAATTGAGCGAGTTAATATGATTTTAAATAAATATTGTATGTGAATTTTTAAAAAAAAAGAGTCTTTTGAGCTTTGGGGGTGCATTCTCCTTGATGCATGAATAAGCATGAAAAAAGTTGATATATTTTATGTATGTGAAATACAAAAATAGTGAGTAATTATGAAATTTGTGTGCTTTTTAAAAATTTGGTGGAAGAATTTCTTTCAAGAAGGCAAGGGGTCATGATGGATGAACTTTCTTTTCAAGTGGGAATGCAATGAATAGGAAGTCTTCAAGTTGTGGCCATTGGGAAAAGGATGTCTTACTTTGTTGTTATCTTATTTTCTTGATGAAGTTAAGGTTGTTTTTTTTTTCGATATTTAATATTTGAATGGGAATATAATTAAATTTTGATTTATATATTGTAAGACTTATTTATAAGAATATCGTTTGTACTAAAACTTTTTTTATTTTTATGAATTTGAATTCAAAATCTTAAAAACAAAAAAATCTCAATCATCTATTATAACTGATCTCAAACTTTTCAAGTTATATTTATGATTTAACCAATTATGGGATGGAATCGACCTAAATTCTACTATTGATTTATAGATGAATACCCTTTCATTTTTCTTTGTTTTAAACCTAATCTATACCTACACACGTGCAAGTGCAACTTAATGATAAAGCAAAAATTTCTACAACATCCAATCATACTACAGAATTGCATTTGTTTTTAACGTTTGCGTACCATAAGAAACCTTGGTTTGTAAGAGTTTTTGTATACACTAATTATTTATTATTTCCTTACACGTTTCATTTCATTAATATTCTATTAACAAAAATAACAAGATAGATTTGGAAAAAAAAAAGAAGTAAAAAATGACTTCTTCTTCTTCCCCCTTTTTTTTTTTTAAAAAAAATAAGTTTCCAAAATGACTGACATTTGAAATCGAATAGAATATCTCTGCTCCTCCCTCATCTTCTCCGTTAACAAAAAGGTAATTGAAAAAAATATTATATTTATTTCACCGTGTTTGCAACAAATTTGTGAAAATATATTGCAATCACAAAATAAATAAAAAGAATAATTTTTCGAACTAGAATGATTTGAATTTGATCTGTATTGTGATTAGAGGGTTGTGAGTGACGTATTTCTCGAACTAGGTAGGATGTTTTGAACTTGATTTAAATGATTTGTGCATCTTCTTAAAGTATTTGATTATCAAGAAGAGTTTAACATATTTTGATCTTTTTATGAATATTTCATGAATTTGTAAAATTTTGGAGATGCCTTTTTAAATTTATATAATACCATTTATATAAACATGAATTAGGATTTAAGATATAGTATCATTCAAAAAACTCTAACTAAAATATGACTCGTCTTATAAAGTTGTATAAAATTTCTATGTCTACCCACTAATTATCATTATAATCACATGTATATAAAACATAAATTGTATCAAAGATTATTCCAATAATTTAGAAAACCATATTATTCTTCTCATGAATCAATTTGCACCAAGACTCTTCACACAAGAAGAAGTTTCTACAAAGAAAGGAAAAGAGAATTTTCTAACATTAGAACTTCATTTGTCTTTAAGAGACACAACTCTTTGAGGACTTTTTTTTTAATGGTTATGCCTTTTCTCCTTTCTTTTATTAGCGAATTTATTTATGCACTAGTGAACAAAGTGTCTGGCGATTTTTTTATTAATAATAAATTAAAAAACCTCAATAAAGACAACCAAAAGAGGATACAAGTATGAAAAAATAAATGTTCGAGAAAATTGGGTATTTTACCATTATTATAGAGTTTATAATACATTTTATGATAATATTATAAATGAGGATTTTTAAATAATTCAAAAATATAAAGGAGAAACTATCTAATTAAATACTCCTATCATATTTATTAATACTCCATATAGTTTGAAATAATTACATTTTATATTACTAATTAATAATTTCATACAATTAGATACATCTAGATACATGTTTTTACTATCAGATACACTGAAATAGGGAAAGAGGTTGCGAGAAAAGGACGAACGCGAGCGAAATTTCTCTATGTATCTCAAATACATGTGAATCTACTTGGATAAAATGTATCTAGAATAAATTACGCCTATTTTGACCCCATATATCTCGAGATACATGTATCTAGACATATTGATTGCATTAAAATCTGGTAAGATTGGTAATATTGTAAACTAACATGTATCTAAGTAATTAACTTTTAAACTAGTGAGATTTCTAAAAGTTACCCAAATATAAATGTGCCAAGAGACCTCAAACTTTATATATGAATTAGTTTACCCATCTAAAATAATCAAAAGTATTTTTCTCATGCCTACTTTTTCAAAATTGTCCAACAACGTGAGATAATTCATTACTTTTTCTTAAATTTATTGGATCTTGTTGAAGTGTTGACACTTTCATCATTCCCCTAGTCGTTCTTTTGAGAATTGCTAGTCAAGAGAAAAATTGGAGATTGTGTAATAGGTACCTACATCCAATCTTCCTTGAGAGCAAATTCCAGTCGCATGATTTTACTTTGTTAGTTGCACTTGTAGGAGGCTTGGAATAAATTCCTTAGTCACCTTACCGGCCATTCCAACTATATATGTTGTCGTCCATTTGTCTTTTTGTTGCTTCCACTTTTTTTTTGTCATCGCCATCCGTGGCCACTTTATCAAAACACATATCCAACATATTATCATCCTCATCCTTCTCAGAAAATCTTTTCCCCAAATCAATTAGCATATACATTAGTTGGACCAAGTCTTGATTGTTGTGGTTCGTGGCTCATTCTACGTTGCAATCACACTTTTATTCAAATATAAATGCTAAAGCTTATGGATTTAATTTGCTATTCAAAGAAGGAGGTGAAGCTTGTCAAATTGGCTCACCTAAGAGAACTTATTATAAATATCTGATATTTCTTATGAACGATAAAAAAAAATCCTTATATTACAAAAATTATTGAGCAAATTTATGTACATATTTATATTAATTTATTTAAACATGAATTTGAATCGAATTTTGAATGGATGATACGAGTTCAATATCCTTGTGACTAGTGTCATGACAAGTATTATAATGTTGAACAAAAGAAATAAAAGTAAAAAAGGGACAAAAGATCAACAAAGAAAAAGGCTAGAAGTGAAAAGGGGGTTATTATTATCAAGTTTTTTTTGTTTTTTTTTTGAAAGCTACAAATGGATGAAGGGACATGTCACATGAGTGGAATTGGTCAGTAATTATAGAAGTCACTGAAACAGTGATAATGCATATGTTAGTCATGTTTATTGCCAAATCTCACTTTGCCGACATGAAAATGAATAATGACAAAAATAATTCAATCCATTGAAAATAAATGAACCATCTTATTAGAATTCAAATCTAAATGAAATTCTGATCATCTCTAAAAATAAAAAAATTCTCAAGATTACTTTTGGAAAACAAATAATTAAGTATAAATAACCTTATGATCGATATAAAATGATATCCATCTTTAAAAAAATCAAATCATTTTGAAATCGAATAAAAATAGGCCTAATTTGGCATAAAGAGAAAACAAAATGATTCTGTAATAATCGATTTTCTCCTCAATGACTTAATTTATGTTACTAAATTAACACCGAGAAATAATTTGTTTAAATTTCATAATAATGAGGGAACATGTAGACAAATACAGATTTTTCTGGTCTTTACAGAATATAATAAGGACGAAAAAGCTCATGCAAGTGGAATATAAATTATAATAGTGACATATATATAAGCATTTATTTCCACTTCCTAATATACATGCATCTAGAAACAAATCAATAATTCTAGTGTTCTAGCTTTCATGAGTATTTCTGAGTGTAGGTTGCTAATACAAAGATTGGAGAACTTTGAGGAGGTTTGGGCCCAATCATTAAGATTAACACGTTTGAATTTAAATATATATTTGAATATTAAGATATTTATTAAAATTTTGAGATCAAAATTTAAATAATACACATTTAAATAATCAGATGTTGCATTAAGATCTAAATATTTAATAGTTAAGACTGTTTGTTTTCTCGACATATGAACATATAAAAGTTTTCTTCATTTAAAAAAATAATAAATATAACATTTAAATAAAATATTAAATGGATCTAATTAGTGATGGTGATGACTAACGATGGTCATTGTGTGTGTCAATTTGGAATGATGTTGATTGATGATGGTGACGTAGGTAGTATCTTATGGTACAGTAGTTGACAATAGTTATTGACCGTTATTGTTATTGGTGTGATGTGATAATTAGTAGTGGAATAATACCAATAACTAATGGTGATGGTGAATGATAACGACAGTTAACGATATATTATGTTGACTAATGATGTTTTTATCGATAGTGATTAGTGGATATAATAATGATTTGTGGTGATAATTGCAAATGATGGCTATTGGTGACAATAGTTGATAGTGGTGAACTGTATCTTTGTAGAAATTTTTAAATAAACATCTTAATGATATTTTAAGATTTTGTTATATATCTTTATCATTCAGGCATATCCAAATCCACAAGTGATTGTAAAAAATAAATAAAACATACTTAATAATTAAGATCTAAATAATTAAGACTCATACCTCGAAAATAAACAGACTTAATGGCTGAAATTTAAATGATTAATATTAATAACTTCGTTAAGTGCAAATAGATGAGGCTTAGAAAAAGCTTGTGACAAGATCCAATTTTTGGTAACTCCTCTAGTGTTTACCAACTAATTTGTTTGGACAAACATTTTACAAACTATATTAGATATAGGCATGAAATTTGACATATTTACAGTAATATGTCTCAAAAAAAATTAAATAAATTGATTCTATTATTAATTAAAAAAATTACTAAAAAAATTGATTTAAAAAGAAAATTATTTGCAAATTTACATTTGACTCAGAAAAATATTTATTAATTTTTTAAAAAGTGTAAGGCCTTCTTTGAATCTTTGACCATTAACATGACAGCTCAATACAAATTACACCCTTCCCTTATAGTAATCAAGATCATGCTCTTATCGAACATCTTTGGAGCCCTTATGAATGTAATCACAACTATTTTATGCACCCACCGCAAAAAATTATCTAATTAAACAAATATTTTTATTATATTAATTAATTTTTTTTATAATTTGAAATAATTATATATTATCTCACTTATTAATAATTTTTATATTAGAAATTAAGTTAAATATATCCTGATACATGTATTTATTATCAAATATACTAAATATGAAAGACGCGAGCGAGATAGTTTATTATCTCAGCTACATGCGAATCACACTAGATACATGTATCTGGGACACCAGATAGAGGAAGAGGGTAAGCGAGAGAGGAGAGTGGAAAGTGAGAGAGTTATATATATGTAGATCCACTTGGATACAATATATATAAAATAAATTATACCTAGTTTTGAATCTATAAATCCGAGATATATGTATTTAAACGTATCTGGACGCGTAGGATATATGTATCTGAAGTCCAAAATCTAGTAAGATTCATAATATTTCAAACAAATATGAATCTAACTAATTATCTCCTAAAATAATGAAATTTGGGTAAGTTACCCCCAAAAGTAAACTTTTAGGGCATGTTTGGAAAGTCACCATGTAATTGAGATTTGGTGTAATTACACTCTTTGGCATATTTAGTAAACCAAGTAATTACTTGATAAGAGAGGAATTGTGTGTAATCGAAGGGGAGTAATTACACTCTTCAATTTTCAAGGGAGGGTAAGGAATTGGTGTAATTACACCATGTAATTACATGAAACTTTTTAAAATTCATCTTTTATTTATATTTATATTTTTTTCACTTTAATTTATTTTTATTTCTATTATTTATAAAATATTTTTATTATTCTAATATTTTTAAAAATGTATTTTTTTTACTTTTTCGTGTGATTCCATACAATTTTTTATATTATTTTTTTATTATTCTATTTTTTTATTTGCATAATTTTGTTAGTATTCTAATTTTTAAACTAAAGTAGAATTCATTATTAAATAAAGTTATAGACTTACGTTTTCCTTTTCTTTTAAATCACATTTCTGTACGTTGTGTTGAAATTTGATATAAGAATATTATGTTAAATTTTTTGTTTTGAATTGAAAATTTATGTCATATTTTCAATTTCATTTATTTTAGTAGTATTGGCTTGATATTTCACATTGCAAACCATTTATTTTTTAGTTAAACTTGATAGATTATTTTTTTGTCAAATGTTTTAAAATTTTATGACATTATATTTATAATATTAACATTTTTGTCAAACATAAATTTCATGATGTTCATAAAAATCTTATACTTTTAGTTTTTATGATTAAATTAATTAAAATATACTAGTTTAAAAAATATAAATAAATTTATTTTTATAATATTAGTTAAGAACATATGTTTATTAATTAAAATATATCTTAAATATTTAATTTAATATCATTTGTAAAGGTCCTTATTTGTCTAATATAATTTTTAAATTTTAAATGATTAACTTTTAATTTTAAAATTTAATATAACTTTATGATTATACTTGTGCAACCAAACAGTGCACTTATAATTACACTGTAATTATATTTTGACAAATAAACAGATTATTGTATTACTAAATTGTATAACTATACTGATAATTACTATTCTAATAATTATATCAATTCTAATTACTAGGTGGCTCTCCAAACAGACGTAAATGAGTATTTATTATTGAAGTGAAAGCCCTATTTTAAAAAATGGCTATGAGCTCAAGTGCTTGTAAAAACCTCATTTTTTAGTGATGGGAGGATTTTCCAATTAAACCAACCCAATATTTCCCACAAAGCTTATAGCAGTGTCAGAGACAACAATGTTGATTCAGATATCCTAACCAACAATTTTTTATTTTCTAATATTCAATATTTGAATTTACTGATTCAATTGTTTTATTTTTCAGAAAATGAGTTAGTTATCAGAAAATTCTCCATTATGGTGCTAAAAGCAGCATGTGGGCCCACGAATATTAAGTTCACTTTCTTTATCAAAGTTGTAAAAAGCTAGGGCCTTTCAAGAATTTTAAACATTCTATTCTTCATTTGTATAATTGTAACTATCATTTATATAATCGCGCGCATTAAAATAAATTTTGTGTATTTTTTAACTTAAAATTTCATTTATATAAATTTAAATGGATCATAACAAATATAAATTTGTCATTATAAGTAATTAAAAAAATTTATATTCATATAAAATTATTATGCTTAAAAAGTTTGTCATATATGAAATTTTTTCTTCATTTTTTTTTCTAAGATAAAATATATCTCACGTTATTATCAAATAAAGACCTTATATGTAGCATTTTCTTTGAGAATTTTTTACATTTCATGTGAAACTTTGTTCACGGATATGAGACACCTAATATTATAATTATTATTGCAATACTTTTTTCCATTAATGTACTAAATCTATCTTAGCACCATCAAATTGACTATGATGTAAACCTAGCAATTTCAAACTCTTCTTAAAAAAATATGGGATTTATACATTTGATTTTGGTCTGTTATTTTTTTTTTGGGTGGGGGTGGGGTGGGTGGGGGCGGGGGCGTGGGTTAAAGAACTGTACCTCCGTTCACCAATTGTCAGTATGTCACATACCAAAGAATATTTGCCAAAAATGAAGGAGACACACATAATTTTTGAACAATTAGCTTTAAAATTAACATGAAGGAGACACACATATTAATAAATTTAATAAATTATCAATTAGCTTAAAATTAAAGATAACTTTATAGATGTTGGAATTTAAACGTGATTTAGGAGACATATATTTCGTGATATTGCAAGTCTTTGTTGTTAGCTTTTAAATCAAGAGGAATTGAAGGAAAAAGTGAACACAAACTTCTTATACTAAAGGGGGTTGATAATATACTTTTCATTGATTCACATATAAAAAGTATTTACTCTCTCCGTTTCAAAAAAAAAAAATCTATTTTTTTTAGTATATTTCAAAATTTTTAAAAAATGATACATTTAACCTATATTTAGTTTAAAGTTATAAAATTGAAAAAGTTTTCTTTAGCCTTTTAATTTTAATGTTAAATTAAATTAAATTTATTTTTTTAAAACGGAGGAAAGCAAATTATATTGTGAAGCAGCTACAGTACAAAAATCTCATTCAGTCCCCACTGCCCCTTATTGGGGAAAGCTAAAAATGTGGGGCAGTGGGCTCCATTTTGGGGAAAAATGCACATATATCCACAAAAGCACTCACAACTGATTCTTCTTCTGCTTTTTGGGTGTTCGAAAAATGTTTTTAATTTTTTTTATTGATTAAATATTTTGAAATAATTAGAAAAATGAACTTCTTAATAAAGTAGAGAAAATAAGGTTTATTTATGATATTTTATATTGATTATGTCATTTCCAATCTCCAACATATATTATCTTCACTTTTATTATTAATAATATTTGTCTAAATTATATATAAATACATTAAAATCAATAATTTTGATTATCTACCAAAAATAAATAAATAAATAAAAAATACATTTATTTTCTAAAAAATATTTTCCTATGTACCAAACACGCCCTTCATATATTGCCTCCATGTCAAATTTTTTGATTTTCTATTCTAATTAATGTCTACTTAATTCTAATTTACATAATGTAAGGCCCCAATAAAGAGGAAGCACTCTTTACAATTAATTAATTAAAAAAAAAGCAACACCATCTAGTGCATCACATTTTTTTTTAATGATCTCCATATCAATTCTCTCTTGCACGTAAAAGGACATTAATTTTCAAATTGTCTGTCTTTTCTATCGTGCACTTATTTTAAGAAAATATAATTAAGAGGAATTTTTAATTTTATTTAAAAAAATATATAATTATTAAATTTATTTAGAGGTAAAATTCTCAACAATTTTTCTTTTTCATATCCATAATTTAAGTTCAAAAAATCTAATTAAAAGTAGAACAGGCTCGCCGTATGATTCCTCATATTGTGTTGCCCTCCAATAAATAAATAAATATAAAAACATTACTCTCTTTATTTTATTAAGATTTTTTTTAACTTGCTGTTCTACACTTGTACTGATTTGAGCTAACTGTAGCAGTGAGTTGGGATCTCCAGTGAGTTCCTATCCATGGAATCCTTCTAATAGCTGTGATTTTTCATTTGTTTTAAGTTATTTCTTCTACCTTTTTCTTATTGAACTAATGATTTCTACTATTATTTGTTGAAGCTACTAATTTCAGCTCTTCATTTTTTTACAGATACTCATAGTGGAAAGCTGAATAAGCAGATTAACAATGGGGAAACTTGCAATAACAATGATGGGTTTTCTTCTTTTATGCTTCTGTACTGAAGCAGTTTACATGAAGTACAAGGACCCAAAACAGCCATTGAATGTTAGAATCAGGGACTTGATGAACAGAATGAGCCTTGAAGAGAAAATAGGTCAGATGACCCAGATTGAGAAACATGTAGCTTCACCTCAGATCATGAAGAAATACTTCATTGGTAAGATTTCCCAAACAAACGAGCAAAAATCTTGAGGTTTTACATAAACCCTTATGGAGAAATCATTTTATGAAAGTTATACATTTGAAGCAGTGTATACATTTGAAGCAGTGTATAAATGTATGTGATAAAAATTGCCTGTAGATAATATAGATAAAATTACCGGAATATGACTCTGTTGCAGCTTACCGAGTACAAAGATCAGGGTAGACTGTTAGTAGGTAGTAGAGAAATGTCTTGCTTATCCTTCCATATTGGCAGTCATATTAATTCTATCTACCATCTCAATTCCTTTTATGAATGCTTTGTTATGCTATCTGTAGTATTTTGCCCTGATGTTCTCACTACTGTTATTTCTACTTGTGGGATTACACTGGTATGTTGTTGTTGTTGTATAATATTGGACTAAGATGAGTTTAATTGGAACAACATGGTCAGTGAGGATTCATATAGCCGACCTAGGTTCCTTGGGATTGAGATGGTAGTTGTTGTAATGTATTTGTATATAAAGTTTGTATCAATTGCTGCACAAGAGTGTTAGGTGTTGTTGTACTCAGCATTCACGTACTTTAACTTTTAGATTCTCTTTTGTCATGGTGGTTGAATGAAAGGCTACTGTTTTATGGTTTTAGTGAAGTGTGAATTGATTGTGGCAGGGAGTGTACTGAGTGGTGGAGGAAGTGTGCCATTTCCAAAGGCTACTGCTGCGGACTGGGTGAAGATGGTAAATGAGATTCAAAAGGGTTCACTTTCAACACGCCTTGGTATTCCCATGATTTATGGAATTGATGCAGTCCACGGGCACAACAATGTCTACAAAGCAACAATTTTTCCACACAATGTTGGCCTTGGAGTCACAAGGTAAGCGAAATTGCGGTTACATATGATCATTTCAGCAGCATTCTTCACAGATTTTGAAATGTTTATACAATTGTGAAATTTGAAGAAACATACAGAGGTTAGTGCTTGTGATAAATAGTCTATACTTCAATATTTGGACACAATAGGGCTTGAAACTTTGTTCTTTTCTCATTATTGCTCTTTGCTGTGGATTTCTTAGATCACATTGCATAAACATGGGGGATGGGCTGACAGATGGCTGAAATGTTGATTAGAAAATTTCCGAGTCTCTCATCAGGAGTAGTTCGAGAGGATGAGTATTTGAACCCTAATAGTTACTAGCATATTCTTGAGGAAAATTGAAATTACATCCTCTGTAGGAATCTTGTCTTTGAACCTTTGATCAATTTTACTTACATAAATGGGGGTGATGCTAAGACTTCCGGCCCTATCTATCTTTGCTGATCGGTATAAGGGCGGACCCATGGTTTCAAGAGTCTGGCTGGAAATTTATTTTGCCATAAGTGTTACTTTCAGGAAATTTGGGAAAATAGTACTCAAATAAGAGATATTTTGTTGATATATAAGAGATTTAACAATTTAGTTGGTTATTTTACAACTTGTTCTTGAAGTTCTCTCATCTCATTTGCTGATACTTGGAATAATCTCAACTTTGCTATAGAGACCCACAGCTTGTGAAGAGGATTGGAGCTGCGACTGCCCTTGAAGTCAGAGCCACAGGAATTCCTTACTCTTTTGCACCGTGCATCGCAGTGTGTACCATCACATCATATACAGTTTACATATTGTCTTTATTTGATAGCTTTCATCATAGGTCTTGGTGTTTGTCTTTGCTTGATACGTGTTATCACAGGTCTGCAGAGATCCAAGATGGGGTCGGTGCTATGAAAGCTACAGTGAAGATCATAGAATTGTTCAGGCAATGACTGAGATCATTCCTGGTTTACAAGGAGATGTTCCAGATAACTCTCGTAAGGGTGTTCCTTTTGTCGCAGGAAAGTACGTATCTCGAGTCTTTCACATCTCTGTAATCTTTCACATCTTTGTCCTTTCTGACTCCGTTTGTAATTTCATTTGACTGCAAAGAATTGTGATTTAACTTTCATCTAGCTGTAACATTCGTCATTTCGTTACACATCCTCGACCAAATTTAGCCTTTACGTCTATCTAGTATATGTTCTCCAATGACATGATTGTGCTTCTAAATGTTCTCAAGGACAAAAGTAGCAGCCTGTGCTAAGCACTTTGTGGGCGATGGTGGCACTACCAAGGGCATTGATGAAAATAACACTATTATCAATATGAATGGGCTGCTTAACATCCACATGCCTGCCTATATTGATTCCATTTTAAAAGGAGTTTCCACAATAATGGTCTCTTACTCAAGCTGGAATGGCAAGAGGATGCATGCAAACCGTGATCTAATCACTGGCTTTCTCAAGGGAAAGCTCAAGTTCAGAGTAAAAGAGCAGCTCTCTTTTAAGTTCTATTGGTCGAAATATACTGAGGAGATTACTGATCATCACATTTCTGTTACCTTTATTTCAGGGTTTTGTCATATCAGATTGGGAGGCAATTGACAAGATTACTGAACCACCCCGTGCAAATTACTCTTACTCTGTTCAGACTGGAATTCTTGCTGGACTCGACATGGTCAGTCTAAAGGATTAATTCCAAAGTTGTCTGTTTTATAAAATGTATTTACTCGTTTTCCCTCTAAATTATCACCTTGTCACCTGACACAATTAGATCATCATTAATCAACTCAAGCTGTATTACTTTTCACTTCCTAATGTATTTAGTAACTGGTAAAGTTGCTGCCATGTGACCAGGAGGTCACGGGTTCAAGCCTTGGAAACAGCCTCTGGCAGAAATGCAAGGCAAGGCTGCGTACAATAGACCCTTGTGGTCAGGCCCTTCCCCGGACCCCGCGCATAGCGGGAGCTTTAGTGCACCGGGCTGCCCTTTTTTAATGTATTTAGTTTTTATTACTGCAGATTATGGGTCAGGAAAACTTGATTGAATTTCTTGATGATCTAGCTTTCCAAGTAAGGAACAATATCATTCCCATGAGCAGGATAGATGATGCAGTTAAGAGAATACTAAGGGTTAAGTTTGTCATGGGTCTCTTTGAGAACCCATTGGCTGATCTCAGCTTAGCAAACCAACTAGGAAGCCAGGTAATTCCCCCGTCCACAAAAATGATCATGAAAAGCTTCCCAAGGGGATGCGAGACAACTTTTTTCAAGATCATAAGTTTTCATTCTGGTGTAATGTGAATTCTCTCCACCTGTTTTGTCCTTCACTTGGTTCCTTTCTTTTCAACATAATTTTTATCTGTAGGAACACAGAGAGTTAGCAAGAGAAGCAGTGAGGAAATCACTTGTACTATTGAAGAATGGAAAAGTTACTAGCCAGCCACTACTTCCCCTTCCGAAAAAAGTGACAAAGATACTTGTTACTGGCAGTCACGCTGACAATCTGGGTTACCAGTGCGGAGGCTGGACTATAAGTTGGCAGGGAATTGGAGGCAATGATCTTACCACAGGTATCTTTCTGTTATCTTGTAATTAGAAGTCTTCACAGTTTTTTTGAGCCAGTGCAAATCAAAATCTTGTCGTTGCATAAACCTTACTTATCAGTTATGTTGAACTAGTGAGATCCCACTTTGCAACTTAATTTGTTTGTGATAGATTTCTGTCTTTATTTCATCCGTCACCTCTAAGTACAAATAAACCTTAACTTTTATTGTGTGCATTTTTAGTAATGCACATCAAATGCAACTGATTTTTCAACACCTTAGGTTTTTGTAAGATACATACATGTGGCTTCAACCAAAGTGATAAAAGAACAACTTGGACTCTAATTCAGTGGGGCTATTGAATCTTAGCACCATTTTTTTAGTGGAATTAGTTAAAGATGCGTTTAAAGTATTGGTTAAAAATGGGTGATAGTGTGAAAGTTTACCCAAGGGTGACATCAAGAGTATAATAACATAGACTCATCTTCTATTTTTTTGATGAAAATGTAGAGATTTTTTTTTTGCAAGTTACCATGAAGGTACCAAAAGAAGTACATCAGATAAAGGAACATCCTTCTATATACTGAAAGAGAGCAAGAGATCTGATAGTGAAGCTTTTTCTTTAGCAATGTATAATGTAACTCGGAATGGAGTAAACTGGGAAGGTGAATTAAATAAACTTTGGTAGCATCAGTCTTGGATAGTTGGATATTGCCTGGCTACTTCTATGAACCTTAGACCATATCTTTCTGGTTTCCAGAACAGTTGCAACTTATGCACTGTTTGAAGAATGATCTACAAAGCTGTGCATGTAAAGATTAATGCGACATTTGAATTTATTTTAGAGATCATGCTCGATGATCATCAAAAATTGTAAATGAGAATTATCATTTCTTGTAGCATCAGACTGAACAAGCTCTCATGTATATATGGACGAATACAGGAACTACCATTTTAAATGCTGTGAAAAACACAGTCCATCCATCTACACAAGTGGTGTACCAGGACAATCCAGATGTAAACTTTGTCAAGTCCAACCACTTCTCCTATGCCATTGTTGTCGTGGGTGAGACACCCTACGCAGAGATGTTTGGCGATAGTGCAAACCTTACAATAGCTGAACCTGGTCCGAGCATCATATCCAATGTCTGTGGGGTTGTGAAGTGTGTGGTAGTTGTCATTTCTGGGCGTCCTGTTGTGATGGAGCCATATCTTGCAAATATAGACGCCCTCGTGGCTGCTTGGCTTCCGGGAAGTGAAGGCCAAGGTGTTGCTGATGTCCTGTTTGGTGACTATGGATTCACAGGCAAACTTGCGCGCACTTGGTTCAAGTCAGTTGATCAGCTTCCCATGAATGTTGGTGATCCACATTATGATCCTTTGTTTCCTTTTGGATTTGGTCTCACTACCGAGCCTGTGAAGGGCTAACATCTCTTCCTCTGGAGTTTCACTTGCTGCTCATTCTTCATAATTTTTTTTTTGGTTAAATGGATTTTTTTTTTTTGGTAACTAACATTTTCATTAATCACCAATGGAAAACGATTACAAGCACCAAAGCAGACTAATACAGCCAGCTATCTAAATGTATCATAACAACACTCATGTCTAATCTAGCTTGAAACTACAGATAAGAGATCGAATTCTATTTGGAGCTCTGACACAACAAACAAATGCAATATCCCTAGCTATGACTTCATGCTCTCTTCTCTTGTTTTCAAAAATTCTCCTGTTTCGTTCTATCCACAAGCAGTGCACAAACTTAGTGTATACCATCTTGAATATTTGAGCAACTCTCGTCTTTCCTTTTGCATTTACTAGTACCTCTGTAAGGTGTTGGTCCCATGATATGGAGTGTTTTGGCTTAGCTTGAATCCATTGTTGTTGTATTCTCCAGAGTTTTCTTCCATACACACATGATACAAATATATGGTCTCTAGACTCAGTAAGGTCATTGCATAATGAACATGTGGGAGATACAGCTTTTACCCACCGTATAAGTCTATCTGTAGTTAATAACTTGTTCTGCAGTTTAACCAAAGTATAATTTTAGCTCTTGGTCTGGCTGTATTTTTGTACATTAAGTTATTCCATATAACTCTAGGTTCTAGGCTCAGCATGTGCATGTATAGTTGCCTAATCAGGTTATGTCCACAAGATGTATCAACCTGGAATTGAATAAGAGCTTTCTTGGCTTCAATTATCTTTCTTATCATCTAGCATGCTTGCTGTCACATCCCGAGAGGGTACTCTAGGCGTGGTCGGCACTCAGAAGCCATTGCTGGCTCCCAAGCGAACCACTTGGCCTGATCACACATTCACTAATTCAGCGAAAGACTTAGTTTAAGAGAAAAACAAATCTCAGGGGGCTAACTCAATCATCAATCTCCATCATTCAAATCAAAAACATAGTTTGAAAGAAAACTAATCAAGAGTTAAAGACATCAAAATAAATCCATCACCATCTCGTCTATGAAGCCTCTATCTCTACTACCTAAATGGTGCCAATGACAAGTTCATGGCTACCGAAAAAAAAATTACTCATAAGCAATGGAAAGAATGAATATGATCCCTCCAAAGGCAAAAAGGTCTTACCACTATAAAAAAAAAATAGATCTTCAACGAAACGCCTGTTGATGATCTCTAACACCTATCCCTGCATCATAAAACGATGTAGGACCAAATGGACGTCAGTACGTGGAATGTACAAGTATGTAATATGACAAAATGAAATAACAATACATCAAAAGAACTCAAGATAGAATGAAACTCACCCAACTCAGTATGATATGCAAGTATAAAATATAACAATGCTTTAAGGACTCAGTAATATGCAACTTGTTGAAAACATGTCATATACTTTCATGCACAATCTGGGAGTCTCTCTTAACCGACAACAATCCCACCACCTATAAGTAGGTGATATACAACGAACCGACGTCGTTGCCACATCCGTCCAATATTTGCCAAGGTAAAGGACAAATCTACTAATCTGGATCCATCAATCAATCAAGTCCTATCTTTTCAGGACAATGAAATAGGGAAACATTCGACTTGAACGGTCCAATCCTCTCCTATGCTGGCTACGTAGTTATTGAGTTTTACTCTCGCTCAATTCGGTGCTCGATACTACTTTCAAAACTCAAAATGCTCATGCAACTTAAACAAATCAGTTCAATCAAAACTTTCGACTAGTTTCATTGGACTTCTATCGAAACTCAATCTTATCTCAATCATTATGCTCTTTCAAATGAACTCAATCAAATCCATTCATTGAGATTAAATACTCAACTCTTTTAAATCTTTTTAAAACATGCAATTTCGACTCAAAATAATGCATAGCAAAATCACGATCAAAACAGTTAAAATTCTTAAATACTCATTCAATTCAACTTGGGCTCGACTTATGCTCAAATCATCAAGTTCTTTCAGAAGTATATTTTTGAAAATCAATCACAACTCATTAAAACTTTGTCTTAAAACCATCATTTATGCTCAAGATATCCATGTTCAAAATAATGAAAAAAATCAACTTATGTGAAAACTCAAACTCTTGTACAATCAATGCTCAAATTCAAATATAGAGCCCGTTTGAATGAGCTTAAAAAAGTATCTTTTATGTATGAAGTGCTTTTAGAACTTTGAAATGCTGAAAGTTATTTTTATAAATAAGCAGTTGAGTGTTTGGATAAAAGTGCTTAACTGAGAAAAATGATGTGAATTTTAGGGTTAAAAGAATAAAAAGGGTAGTTTGGGAATTTAGTTAAAATATAAGGGATATAAAAGTAATTTCCATGGTCAAAGAAAATGACTTTAAGCACTTAGAAAAAAAAAGTTAGGAATTCTAACTTTTCATTTTTGACTGACTTTAAGAACTTTATGGCTTAAAGTTAGCATTAGGCAAACACATCCAAAAGCTAAAAAGAGGCTTTAAGTTGGTTTTAACCAACTTAAAATCCATCCAAACGGGCTCATAATCTTCAATTAGGGGTCATGTGAATGAAGACATGAACATGCATTCAAATCAAATACTCAACCCATGAACAACATCAATACACATTTTAAATATGTACAAGGAATCCAAAAGACAATAGATAACTCAAGAATTCAATTCAAGGAACTCGAAAACTCTAACTCAACTCAACTTGAATCAATAAAGATGAAGGGACACGTGGACGAACCCGATCCAACATTGTGTTAGCCTTACATACCTGAATCTTAAGAATTATTGGATAAAAGTGGGGTTTGAAATCTTGTAGCTTGAAGTTGAGAAACTATTCTATGGATTTGTGAAGGAGATCTTGAACTTGGAGTCTTTAGATCAACTTAAAGTTGGAGAAATCCCTTTCTTGAAGTTCTTGATCTTTGGGAGAAGGAGAATTTGGGATTTTGAGAGTATCTCTACGTATAAGAATATTATTAGGTTGAAAGATTGAGAAAAGTCACCTTTTAATAAATTCAGTCGGCAATTTCGGCGAGCTGGAGGTCTCCTCGCCGACCTATTCGGTGAGTCGCCAAATGGTGCTTTAGCTCTCCCAATACAACAGTTTCTGAAGGATTTCGGGCACTATTCGGCGAGCTAGGTCATGGTTCGCTGAACTATTCAGTGAGTCGCCAAATTGGCTGGTGAGCTCGCCGAATTGTCCTGTCCAGACATGTTTCAGTAAAACAATCATAACTTTTTACTTCAAACTCCAAAAAATGACATCTTGGTGGCGTTGTAAAGAAGACTCAAAGACCTATAATTTGATAGGTCTTGGACCACCCAATTCATTATATTCTAGGAGATATGGTCGTTTGAAGTTGGCCCTTATACGAACTCATTCGAAAACTTAGCCAATAGAAATTCTTTGGACTTGACTTGGTTTTAGGGATCCCTTATGACCCGAAATCACATCTAATACCCTTCAAATACTTATGAATTTATCTAACTCATAAATAAAATTACATGTCATTTAGTTTGAGTGTACACACATATGAAGAATGGTTCGAATCTTGGTGAAAAAAATTTGGGGTGTTGCACTTGCATAGGAATCCTCATTTTCTCCAGTTGTTTTTCTTTTATGTAGTAACTATGAACCCATCTAATCCACAATCTGTCTTCCTTCTTTGCCAGTGCCTAATAAGTTTTCGCTATAACTGCTTTATTCCATATGCTTATATTACTCAAGTTAAGTCCTCCAAAGCAAAGAGGTGAATACACTCTAGACCATGCAACCAAAGCCTTCTTAGTAATGGTATTGCTTGGAGACCATAGATAGCTTCTGCAGTAACTATCAATTAGTTTGATAACCTTAGCAGGGAGAACAAATAGCTGAGCCCAGTAGGCCTGAATACCAAATAATACTGATTGGACTAATTGTGCTCTGCTAGCATATGATAGTTTCTTAGAGGTCCAGGAAAAAATCTTTCCTATTATCTTTTTGATTAGTGGCTGCCATTGCAATAGAGAGATTTTCTTTGTGGACAAAGAGACTCCAAGATATTTGAAAGGGAGTTCACCACATATGAAGTTAGTAATTTGCAGAATCCTAATCTGCTCCTGTGGTGATACACCTCCAAAGTAGATACAACTTTTTCCCATATTAGCTTGTAATCCAGAAGCACTTGAAAAGGTTTTGGAAGCATTCTATCATAGCTTGTACAGAATGATAATCTCCCCTAGAAAATAATAGTAAATCATCTGCAAAACAAAAATGAGTAATTTTCAATTTAGCACATCTGGGATGGTACTTGAATTGCTGCTCCTTATCAGGTGTGGTAAGACATCTACTCAGGTACTCCATGACAATTGCAAATAAAAAAGGAGACATTGGATCTCCTTGCCTTAGTCCCTTTGTTAAATGGATATTTAATATCATAATATAAGAGTTTACCAAAAAGGAGCAGGCATTAGTTCAGTACTGTCCTGTAGTCTACCTAATTACTACAAATCCAAAATTTAAGCTTCGAAAGTAGTTCCTAAAATATATGTCCATACAACTTTATTAGCAAATGCCTGACGGAACTAGCAAAAGCTTTATTTATGACTTGTATCGAACAATTCTCGATGTAATTTTATTTTATATATTATAGATACCAATTCAATAAGTTTTTAAGTTTCATTCTAGGGGAATTTTAGTAGCTAGTTGATTGATTACCTGACTTCTCCCTCATTCTCTGTTCCCCTGTTCTCTGTAATTTTTTTTTTAAATCCATTTTAGATAGGATTAAAAATGAGGAATAAAAACAGGCAACTTACCAAATTATTTCAAATTCTAAAGAGAGTAAGATAGTTTTCCACACCAAATTAACCTTCAACGTATTTCAAAGTCAATAAGTACATTAACATAATGCCATGAAATGGTGGATTAGCCAATTGAAATATATGGAGACTAAATCATAACTTCACAAGGATACTTTTTGTAAGGTTATTTATTTACTTGTTATTTTAAATTTCAATAAAATAAATTCAAGTAATGTACTTTCTTCGAACTATATTAAGTTGTACTAGATAATCAAAAATACACTTTTCTTATTTAATATTTCAAGTAATTTATTATTGAAATCAATTTAATTTTGAAATACATCTCAATCAATAAATGAAAAATGAAAATAGTATCTTTAACTATCACTAGCAATGTAATGTTTAAGAATATTTTAACATTAAGTATATTATATGAACTCTTTGTGCCCTAAGAACTTCAACAACTAAAAAAATGACACACATGTTTTAATTATAAGTCTAACTTGTTTGTCAATTTTCCTATTCTTAAGAGTTCTATTTCTCTTTTCGAAACTTTAAAGGACTTATTTGCAATTTTTCTGTCACGTGATTGCTTTTTCTGAAAATATCCGAAAAGTCACACAAACTTTACTACAAACAAATTTCTATTCCTTTTTAAAGAGATTTTTTTTTGATGAAAAATAAATAATATTTCCTCCGTCTTATATTAGATGAACACTTTCTATTTTATATGGTGATTAAGAAATTATTAATAGATTAATTATCTTTACTATTTTCTCCTTTGTTCATATCAATTCAATATACATAGAGTATAAAAATAACTAGTATTGAGAGTTGTTCACATTCAAATTGCCATATTAATTGTAGGGATAAAATAAGAAAAATTTAATTAATTCTATCTTGATTTAATAAGTGATCAAGTAATATGGGACAAACATTTTTAGTAAGATGCCCATCTAATATAGAATGGAGGGAGTACTTAGGAACAAATATATCGCGTCAAATATAACACATTTGCCATCCGTCAACAGATGGAGTCACATATATCTTGTTATAACAAAAGCAAGTAGTTACTTTTCCCCCCTCAATGCCCTTTTGTGTCGAGTCTGTTGCATAGGACTTGTTTGGTGTGGTTTATATTCCCTATGCGGTTTGCAGGGTATTACACAGTGAGAATTTTACCCAGTACATACAAAATACTCACCCGTAGAGCAAAGGCTGACCGCTGATATTCCAAAAAAAATCTAAAATAAGCAAAATTCATCCATATTTTCAAACGCCGAAAGCTTAACACCTGATGATATTTTTTGTGAGTTTTACCAAATTGGCCAAGCAGAACACACAAAAAGAATGGGGAGATTTTCAGTACCCATGAGGTTTTTGTGTTGTACTGCCTCTGGGCAGTGATTTCAGAGGCAGAGTATCTTAGTACAAGGACCCAAAACAGCCAATGGTTAGAGGGACTTCGAAAATATGATTATCAAACTATTCTCTTACAGAATATAAGAACTTCATTAAACAACGTATAAATATGAAAAAAAGTTTTTATAATTCTCTTCAACTTTGAATTATTCACTTATTTTGTACTATTAAAAAAGACTCAACAATTCACTTAGAGGAAATAATTGGGATCAAATATGTCCTCATCAAATATAACACATTTGTCGTCGATTAATAGATAGAGACAACTGTCGACGATACCAGTATCACGCAATTAAGGTTTTTTTGGGATAATTATTGTTATACCCCAAAAAGGAAAATTATTTATCATTGAATACCCCCATTCCTTTCATGCCCCCAAAAAGGAATTCGCGCGTCTTCTTAATACCATCAGAATATATATATACACACTCTGATAGTGTCATGAAGAAAAAAACATTGTTCAATTATTTCTTGATGCTATCATAATTTATATATATACTCTGACAGTATCATGAATGTATCAAGATCTGAATAACACTGCAGTGAAAAATGCTTAACTGTCCTTGATACCTCAAGAGTATATATATATTGTACTGTTATCAAGGAGCAAAAAATAATTAATCATTGAATAAACTGCCCAATTACTTCTTGTTACCATCAAAGTATATATGAGTGTATATATACTCTGATAGTATCATGAAAAGAAAACACTGCAGTAAAAACAGTGCTCAATTATTTCTTGCTACCATCAGAGTATATATATACTCTGACTATATACTCTGACAGTATTATGAAGGTAACGCGAAAACAGACACGAGCCAAAAAAGGGGCGGGGCAGTGCTGTAATTACTTTGGGCCTTTGGTCCAATTAGGATAAACAAGTTGGGTAGGTCCAGCTTAAGTACATAGTTTACTACCTTGGTCTATTTTGTGTAGTTTTTTTTAATATAAAAAACACAAGATAAATTTAAACTTTTCATAGGGTGGAGGGGTGAATAAAAAAGCTATTTTTTTCCAGAAATAAGTGAAAAATTCTTGAAAACAAAAAAAACATTTTTTTTCACTTTGAAAACAAAAAGACAATTTTTTATTTTTTTTTCAAAATGGAACATGCCAAATGCCTACTAAGTCCCTAATCACACTCTACCCCCATTACCCCACCATGGACGGAGCTAGAAGCTTGGGTACGGTTCGATCGAATCAATTAGCTTTTGTTTAAATAGTGCATTTTTAAGAAATTCATTAAATGTGTATAAATATTATAGGGAAAACGGATGATATACTCCTCAACTTTGTGATTTAAAGTTGATATATCCTTCGTTATAAAAGTGACTCATATATACCCTTATTGTTAGTTGTTACACAAATGGCCCAGATATACCTATTTGATCTAAGGCGAGTGAAAAAAATAATTTTAAATGTAATTTTTTAATTAAATATTTTAGTATTTATTATTTTGATGGTCAAATTATTTTTCGCTCATTTTCTTGTAAAATTAATCATAGATTTTGACTGCCCTAGGCTAGAGGACTTGACGGACCACCTCAGAGGTCGGAAGCAGATTTTTTTATGGATACAAAAAATAAGTCACAATATAGCCGCAAAAAATAGTTTTAATTTTTTCTTACTTTTTTCTCTTTTTCCATTCATCATTTTTTTCTTATACTTTTACAATAAAAATGAACTAAAAAAATTAAATAAGAATAAGAAAGACAAATAATGATAAGCAAATAGATCTATAACGGAGATATTTAAAATTCAAATTAGGCATTAAATCAAAGAAGTCAAAAGAAAATCATGTGTGAAAGAGATCAAATATACCTAAACTTTGCTAGAGGATCATATATATCCCTACATGAAAAAATTTTAAAATAAAAATAATGTTTTCATTATCATTAGATGAAAATGGTATATGTGAGTCACTTTTGTAACGATAAGAGTATTTATGAGCCATTATAATAATAAAGGATATATGTGAACCACTTTTGAACGAGGAGTATATCAATTTTAAATCGTAAAGTTTAGGAGTATATCATGCCTTTTTTTTCAATATTAAATTTAGAACTCAGTTATTAACACTTAAAGTTGTAATTTCAAAACCCATAAAATTGATTGCTCCTTCCTTAACTAGAGGTCTCGGGTTCGAGCTTGAGTGTGGAAAAATCCTTGGTAGGAAGCGCTTCCCCCCGAATGGCCCTACGCAATGCGAACCAGAATAGTCGGACTCCAATGCTAGTAATGGACACCGAGTGGGAAAACAAAAAAAATCAAAAGAGTGAAATCCTTACTCTCCCCTACCAAGTACCCTGTCACTCAATGTGCATGGTGTGTGTAATGTGTATATATACTGACCAACTCACCTACTTATTCTCAACAAAATTGCTTGTTCAAAGTAGAAGCTCAACAAGTAAGTTATCCATTTCTTGTTTATAGCTGTTTCCTTTTTCATACTTCTCAACAAACTTGTTTCTTGTTTGTTCACATATTTTTTTTGTAATGCTCTTCAATGTGTGCTATTTTTTTGTGAGTTTTACCAGATTGTCCAAGAAGAAGGCACAAAAAGAATGGGAAGATTTTGAATATCCATGAAGGGTTTTGTGTTGTTCTGCCTATGGGCAGTGATTTCAGAAGCAGAGTACATAAAATACAAGGACTCAAAACAGCCAATGGTTACAAGAATGAAGGACTTGATGAAAAGGATGACTCTTGAGGAAAAGATTGGTCAGATGACTCAGATTGAGAAGAGATTTGCCTCAGCTAATGTTATGAAGGAATATTTCATTGGTATGTTTAGAAAAATTCATCCTTTGTGTTTATAGTGCTGATTATAATTGGAAACAACCTTTCTAACCCATAAAAGTAGAAGTAAAGTTTGCATACATTCTAACCTCCTCATATCCCGCTTGTGGGATTACATTGTGTATAGCTGTTTGTTATAAATGTCATACAGATTACAGAAAAGTGATCTAAATCAAAATGATTGATCCTAGGATGATAGAATCTTTTGTAATAACATTGGCGTTTAATTGAATGGAGCCTTGGAACAACGATAAAGTTGTATATGTGTGACCTACGTCACGTGGTTCGAACCGTGAATAGAAATGCTAAAGTTGTTTATGTGTGATCTACGTTACGTGGTTCAAACCATGAATTTAGTCACGGCTTGTCTCAAGGTAGGTTGCCTACATCACACCCCCTTGGGTGCGGCCACTCCCTGGATCATGCATGAACGCCGGATGCACAAGCTGTGCATTCAGCAATTAAGGCTTGATTCAGGGTAGGACACCTACATTGCACTCCCTTGGGGTGCTTCCCTTCCCAGAACTCTACGTGAACGCTAAATGCTTTGTGTACCAGGAATCGCCAATGTTATACCAAAAGATTTTATTTTTTCAAATCCTATTTTGAGGGGGAAAAAAGGTATTTAAAGAGAACATGGGAAAGGGGTGGCCTACTTTCTTTATCCATTATTATCCTGCTTATTGGAGTTCATTTTATCTCTAGATTGACATGACCATTCTTAAAAACGTGCTCGTATGTTCACTAGATATTCCAGAACTTTGCTCATTTGGTGTTAGCAATATCACGTTTTTAGGTGTATATTTGACTACATATGTTATCTCATTCAGCTTACAGAAAAGTGATTCTAAATCAGGGTGCTTTATCGTGAAAACGGAGGATTTTTTTTTTGTAATAACATATGCATATTATAGATACAAGAAAAAGGGGGTTGATCTGCTTTTTACTGTAGTGTATATGGAATTCATTTTTTATAAAAAATCTTCTGGCAGGGAGTGTGTTGAGTGTTCCAGGGAATGTTCCTGCACCTAAGGCCTCTGCTGAGGATTGGGTCAATATGGTAAACAAGATTCAAAAGGATGCTCTTTCGACCCGCCTTGGTATTCCAATGATTTATGGGATTGATGCAATTCATGGACACAACAATGTCTATAATGCTACTATCTTTCCTCACAATATTGGGCTTGGTGTCACCAGGCAAGTATATAAATTATGCATCTGATTTTTGTTCTGACTATCGGAAAGTACTAATTTTGTGTGCTTTTAGAATGTAGTGAGAGCTCATCTCCTAAATTTGATTAATAAAGATTCATGATAGGTAGTTTTCACATTTGTCAATCATTTGATACCTTAGGATCAAGAAATGATCCTCAGGAGGTCAATTATGTTCCAAAAAGAAAATGATCCTGTTATGTATTTTCAACTTCTCCTAATGCTTGTCTTTCAACTATTTGAGTTAAAAATTTCACTTTAATGCAGGGACCCTGATCTTGTGAAACGGATTGGTGCTGCAACTGCACTTGAAGTTAGAGCCACAGGAATCCCATATGCTTTTGCTCCCTGCATTGCAGTAAGTTGATATGATATGATTTGAATGAACTTTTTGGTAAAGTTGCATTTCAATTTCTTTGTTATCTGAATAACTGATTTATGGTTAGGTATGCAGAGACCCTAGGTGGGGCCGTTGTTATGAAAGCTACAGCGAAGATGTCAAAATTGTGCAAACCATGACAGAGATAATTCCTGGTTTACAAGGAGATGTGCCAGCTAATTCTAGCAAGGGTGTTCCCTTTGTTGGAGGAAAGTATGAATCTTTATCAATTTTCACATCCACTACTTTCCTGTTCCTATTAGTGATTTACACCAGTTGCATGCTTAGAAATGAAAATGAAGATCACTTCATCAAAAACCAAAAAAAATAAATAACAAATGATGATTATCTTACAAACTCCTTCATAAGCATAAATTTTTTATGAGAAGGCAACATGACTGGTGGGACTTAGTGATCTTTTTAGTAACAATGTGTCATTTATTCACATCACATGGAAGTTTCTGTCATACTGGGCAAGTTTGGATTTGATGATCTAAGAATCAACCCTATTGACCAATACTTGTTGGTCACAACATATAACTGGTCCTATCATGGTCAACTATATATAGTAATTATCTTGACAATGACCTTTATCTTTGTATCAAATATAATTGAATGGTTTAAGTATTGTTAAGTGATGTTAAAGTGAGTTAAAAGTTATTTTCAAGATAATGTTTTTTGGTGCTGGAATAGTTCTAGACATGTTTATATTTTGTCGTCCTTTGTTGTGGAACAGTTGGTTGATTGCACTTTCAACTGGTTAAGGTCAAAGGTAGCAGCCTGCGCCAAGCATTATGTGGGAGATGGAGGCACACTGAGGGGAATCGATGAAAATAACACTGTAATAAACTCAACTACTTTACATGGCATCCACATGCCTGCATATATTGATTCCATCATAAAGGGTGTTTCAACGGTGATGGTGTCTTACTCAAGCTTGAATGGGGAAAAGATGCACGCTAACCGAAAACTTGTCACTAGCTACCTAAAGAACCAGCTCAACTTCAGGGTAAGAATGATTAGCTCGACTCATTCAGAATCAGTAAGTTAAGGTCAAGTGAGGATATATCCATGTATAACACCTATTTTGGCCTTGCATCTTTTTCAGGGTTTCATCATTTCTGATTCGGAAGGCATTGACCGGATTACAAGCCCACCTCATGATAATTACACTTATTCAGTTCAAGCTGGAATTTTAGCAGGAATTGACATGGTTGGTTTGTTATGTTTGATCTTGAATCATTTTTATCAAAATGATAGTTTTAGTTACTCTATATGATTGTTTCATCTATGCTGCAGGTTATGATTCCAGAGAAGTATGCAGAATTTATTGATGATCTGACTCGATTAGTGAAAGATAATATCATTCCCATGAGCAGAATTGATGATGCAGTAAAGCGTATATTGAGAGTTAAGTTTACCATGGGTCTCTTTGAGAACCCACTGGCTGACCTAAGCTTGGTAAACCAACTTGGTAGCCAGGTAACTTTGATATTCAGAAACTGTTTCAATTCTTGGGATCTAAGTCTGTTACGTGTGATCTATTATGCTTCAACGCCTCTCTGCAGGAGCATCGAGAGTTGGCAAGGGAAGCAGTAAGGAAATCACTTGTCCTTTTGAAGAACGGCAAGAGCACTAGTCGTCCATTACTTCCCATTCCAAAGAAAGCACCAAAGATACTTGTAGCTGGAACTCATGCTGACAATTTGGGTTACCAATGTGGAGGCTGGACAATACATTGGCAGGGCGTCGCAGGCAATGATTTAATAGTTGGTATGTCTTCTCATGTCCTATAGCTTCCACTTCACCACAAGTGACATTTTTGGGCCCTCTTTTGGTAAGGAATCTGCTATTTCGCTAGATAGCAGAAACATGCCTTTTCAGGTTTTACTAATTCCATTTTTTCGTGGGAGATTAATTGTTGGACCTGATAATATGACAATTCTTTTACATGACAATAAATAGAAGTTAAACTGATAATTGTTGGACCTGATAATATGACAACTCAAATGTAGCATTATTCTACATTTGGCAGGAACCACCATTTTAAGCGCTATCAAGAAAACTGTAGATCCGTCCATGCAAGTAGTGTACCAGCAGAATCCTGATGCAAACTTTATGAAGTCAAACGAATTCGACTATGCCATTGTTGTAGTAGGTGAATTCACATATGCAGAGTGGCATGGTGACAGCTCAAATCTTACAATACCAGAACCTGGTCCTAGCACTATTAACAATGTCTGTGGGGCTGTGAAATGTGTTGTAGTTGTCATCTCTGGTCGTCCAGTCGTGCTAGAACCTTACGTCGATAAAATAGATGCACTCATCGCTGCTTGGCTTCCGGGGACTGAAGGCCAAGGTGTTGCAGATGCTTTATTTGGTGACTATGGTTTCACTGGTAAACTTGCTTGGACTTGGTTCAAGTCAGTTGACCAGCTTCCTATGAACGTAGGTGATGACCACTACAATCCCCTCTTTCCCTTTGGATTTGGACTCACAACTCAGCCAGTGAAGATGAATTAATAGACAGTATTGATACTATAGTGTGTACTTGCAAGAAAAGCTAGTAGTAAGTTATTATCATTAATAAAACTGGAAGAAAGAGCAGAAGGCAGAAAATTGTATTGAGGGCTTCCCTTTGAATATATATTATTATTATTATTATTATTAATTGCTATTAATTACGATTTTGATGGGTTGTTACTGCTACAAAAGTATTTGTAGGGTGGTCATGTATCTTTAAATTTGAGAGTACTTAAGACAAAAGATAAATCAAAGGACGAAATATAATTTCCCAAAGAAACAACAAGATTTTAGAAAATACAATGCTTAAAATTTCCACAAATGGGGTGGGTCTTAATGCTAGATCATTTTCCTTTTTTTGTAATCTACTAGAAACTAACCAGTATTAGTATTAAACATGTTGAAAACTATGTAGACTCATTCAAGTAAACTGAATACATGGGAAATCCCCTAATGAATTTATCGATAATACAGATATTAGTTCACCTGGGAACTCTTGAGGACTTGGTTTAAGGCTATCCATGACTGCTGGAGATCCACACTATGATCTACTAACTCCCCACCTCATACCAAACCCCTCCCTTGAGATTATTACAATAAGCAAGTAAGCAAGAACCTATTGCAACTAGGTAGAGATGGATCTGAGAAGACAATGACAATGATGATATGTATTTCCTAGTTCTTATTTCAATTCTATTTGGTCGACGTGTCTAAAAAAAAGGACATGCTCTTTCTGTAGCAACCAACAATTTCGATTGATCTTATATGTAGTATTGTACAAAGTACTTCAAGATTTGAAGTTCTCTGCATTTAATTTACATGAATCTGTTGAAAACATAATTTTTTATATAATATTTATGTAATTCCTTAAAATTAGATAAGTACACGCGCAACGCGCGTGCTCAGAGACTAGTATATTACATAAATACGTTTGTATGAAGTAGGCGTTACATCAATAAAGTTGTCAACATTTACAGAAATGATCAACACCCATTTCTCATTAAAGTTAGCATCAGTATTCCACAAAACCAACTAAGATGTAATGTATATGTATATAAAGTTTGTATCAATTGCTACACAAGGTGTTGTTAAACTTTTAGATTTACCTTTGTCGTGGTGGTTGAATGAAAAGCTATTTTTCTATGGTTTTAGTGAAGTGTGAATATTTTGATTGTGGCAGGGAGTGTACTGGGTGGTGGAGGAAGTGTGCCATTTCCAAAGGCTACTGCTGCAGACTGGGTGAAGATGGTAAATGAGATTCATAAGGGTTCACTTTCAATACGCCTTGGTATTCCCATGATTTATGGAATTGATATAGTCCATGGGCACAACAATGTCTACAAAGCAACGATGTTTCCACAAGATGATGGCCTTGGAGTCACAGGGTAAGGGAAATCACGGTTATATATATTCATTTCTGCAGCATTCTTCACAGTTTTTGAAATGTTCATAAGTGTTATTCTCAGGGAATTTGGAAAGATCACTTTCAAATAAGAGATATTTTGTTGAATATATAAGAGATTTAACAATTTAATTGGTTATTTTACTACTTTTTCTTGAAGTTCTTTATCTCATTTGCTGATTCTTGGAATTATCTCAACTTTGTAATAGAGACCCACAACTTGTGAGCGGATTGGGGCTGCGACTACCCTTTGAGGGCAGAACCACAGGAATCCCTTACACTTTTGCACGGTGCATCGCAGTGAGTACCATCACATCATATGCAATCTATATATTCTTTATTTGATATCTTTCATCATAGGTCTGTGTGTTCGTCTGCAGTAAAACACTTTGAACATATTTTCAATCTTAAACCTCCTATTATGGATCTCACAATTCTGGATTGCATTCCTACTTGTATTTGTTATGAGGATAATACAAGTATGATCAGGTGTCCTAATGAAGAGGAGATTTAAGGGGTTTGTGTTTGATATGAGCTCTGATAGTGCTGCTGGTCCTGATGGTTTTTCTGGTAAATTCTATAGTAGCTGTTGGGAAATCATTAAACAAGATGTGATAGAATTTGTTCAATTTTTCTTTATTAAAGGTAAACTGACCAAATTCTTCTCTCACACCTTGTTGGCCTTGATCCCTAAGGTGGAGGATCCCGCTAACTTCTCTGACCTAAGGCATTAGCCTTGGCAACTTCTCTAGCAAGATCATCACCAAGATTCTCTCCAAAGCTTATCCTAATCTTAAGCTAGACTATCCATGGGTCCAAATTTGTGACATTGTGGTGAGACTTAGGCCAAACACCATTAGCAGTGTGATCCAAATTTGTGACATTGTGGTGAGACTTAGGCCAAACACCATTAGCAGTGTGATCCTTTGGACAATGCCAAACCAAGGAAGTATCAATAATATTAATACCGATGGGAGCTACACATATCATAATGACAAGGCAGGGATTGGGGGGATAGCCAGAGACTACAATGGGGATTTTGTTTTTGCTTTTGCTATTCCTAACCAGTGCCAAAATTATAATATAGCAGAGGCTTTGGCTGCTCAATATGTAGGCCAATGGATCAAAGATAACAATCACAGGTTGTGCACAATTGAGATAAAAAAACTCTTTGATTACAGTGAATATGCCGAAGAACAAGAAGACCAACAACCTAAATTTGAAGACTTTTGTGGATGACACTGTGGGCTTGATTGATGGAGCAGATGTTACCTTCTCACACTGTTATAGAAAAGCTGATAAAGCGACTGATTTTCTAGCAAAGTTAGCCGCTGCTCTTGATCTGAACTAGTGTTATAAACTTTAGACCATATCTTTCTGGTTTCCAGAACAGCTGCAACTTGTGCACTGTTTGAAGAATGATCTACAGATCAGCTGTGCACGTAAAGATTAAAGCGACATTTGAATTTATTTTAGAGATCATGCTCGATGATGGTCAAAAATTGTATAAAGGTTGCCTCAGCTGATGTAATGAAGCAATATTTCATTGGTATGTTTTGAAAAATTCATTCTTTATGTGTATATAGACTATAGAGCTTCTTATATTATATGTCATGCAGTTTACTTAAAAGTGATCTTAATCAGACATTTATCCTAAGATGATAAACTCTTTTGAAATAACATTGATGTTTAAATGGGCGGAAACTTGAAGCAACGGTAAAGTTATTTCTGTCAGTGGCGGAGCCAAGTGTCATTTGATACTCCTTTAGACACTGTTTAGCTAGGTCAAAATTTTAGTTTTATGTATATATGCTATATGTTGACTCCCCTTGTCTTTTAGGTATGCCTACCTTTTTTATATTTTGACACACTTCGTGAACTTTCTGGCTCTGCTATTGGTTTCTATGAGACCTAGGGGATGGGTTCGAACAGTGGATTTAGTGATCATGATATTTGCCTCAGGGTAGGCTGTCTACATCTCACTCTCTTGGTTGTGACCCTTCTCCAGACCGTGCGTGAAAGCCGGATGCATGAGCCGTGGATTCAGCAACTAATATTAAGGGGAGGAAGCATCACAACTAAAGTTTGATATGATAATAAATTGAACATGAAAATTTTACGTGGAAACCCCTCAAACAGATAGAGGGGAAAAACCACGAGGTAGAAGGATTTTACTATGATAATATGAAAGTACACTACTCTCAAATACAACGAGAAAACAACAATAAACACTTCTCTCTTGTAAAAGAAATAACTCACTAAAGAGGATACTCAAGACTACAATATTTATCTTGGTGTATAACTCTGTTTGTGTTCTTACTCTTTTGAATTGTATTTTTGTGGAATTATCTAAATGAGGGCAAAAGACCCTCTATTTATACTGGAAATGCCTAAAATACGCGTTTTCGTGTAAAATACGCGTTTTCTTGTCAAAAGTTGCTAAAGGAGGCAACAACTTTTGAAACCCGTAAAATACGCATTTTCTTCTTGGATGGTGCATGTGCACCGCCCTTTTTGACTTTCTTGCATTCTCCCATTTGAAGATTTAATTGATAATCAATTAAGTCTTCACACCATCCTTTCTACCAATTACTGTAATATTACGTTTCTGCTAGGCCAATAGAAGGTCGACACCATATAAACTTGTTACTGTTGATCGGCTTCGTAAACATAACTGCTAGGTTGTCATTACTGTGAATTTTCTGAATATCCACACTGCCTTCTTCCACCTTCTTATGAACGAAGTGTTACTGAACTCGTATGTGCTTTGTCCTTGAATGAAATATTTTTTGCTAGATGCAAAGTGCTCTGACTGTCACAAAACATAGCAACCTTCTCTTGTTTGTGCCTGAGCTCCTCCAGTAACATCTGCATCCATATTGCCTCTTTGCTAGCTTGTGTAGCAGCTACATATTCTGCTTCCGTCGTAGATGTAGCCACGATAGACTGCAGTTTTGAAACCCATCTTACAGCTCGTCCAGCATGAGTAAACACATAACCTATGGTGGACTTGCTTTTATCAAGATCACCCGCATAATCTGAATCAACAAAACCTTTAACAGTAAAGTCTGATCCTCCATAACACATTGCAACATCTGAGGTATCCTTGATATATCTCAGAATCCTCTTAACAATATTCCAATGCTCTCTACCAGGATTAGCCATGTATCGACTAACTACTCCTACTGCTTGTGCAATGTTGGGTCTTGTACATACCATGGAGAATAGTAAACTTCCCACTGCTGATGTCTATGGTACTCGAGACAGCTCCATCCTCTCTGCTTCATTGTTAGGACTCATACTTGAGGATAACTTGAAATTAATAGGAAGTGGGGGTAGAAATTAACTTATAGTCTTGCATCTTGAAGCGTCACAAGATTTTCTTCAAATAGTTCTTTTGAGAAAGCCAATTCTTCCTATTATTTCTGTCTCGGTGAATTTGCAGTCCTAGAATCTTGTTTGCTGGTCCCAAGTCCTTCATTTCAAACTCCCTAGCAAACCGTGCCTTTAAATTTATGGGGCCTGCTACCAACATGTCATCAACATACAACAGCAAAATAATAAAATCGTTATCACCAAATCTTTTGTAATAAACATAAGTATCTGAGCTATGTCTGTTGTATCCAAGGCTTATAATGAAGGAATCAAATCTCTTATACTAACACCTCGGTGCTTGTTTGACTTGTTCAACCTGCAAACCAAGTTCTTATTTCCCTGTTCTTCAAAACCTTCTGGTTGGAGCATGTGAATTTCTTCTTCAAGATCTCCATGAAAAAATGCTGTTTTGACATCTAACTGCTCCAACTACAAGTCAAATGTAGCACATATTTCCAGGACCACTCGAATTGTTGTGAGTCGAACAACCAGAGAAAATATCTCATTGAAGTCTATACCTTCTTTCTGAGCGAATCCTTTTACCACCAATCTTGCACGATACTTCTCCACTTGATCATTACCATTGCGTTTGATATTGTAAATCCATTTGTTTCCAATGGCCTTCCTTCCTTGTGGTAATTGAACAAGATCCCATATTTTATTTTTATGAAGAGCTTCAATTTCTCCTCGCATTGCTGCCATCCACAGAGATGATCCTTGGCCTTTTATAGCCTCGTGAAAAGTTGAAGGCTCTTCATCCTCTGTTAATAGACAATATGCAACATGCCGTCCATAGAATAATCTGAGTGCCAAGATGGTTCTCTTCTCTCCCTAGTTGACCGTCGAACTTGTGGAGTTTCGATCTCAACTTTCTCTTGTTCTTTATGCTCTGGTGTCGCTTCAGAAGAATTTGAAACTTCTTTTATTTATATAATTTCAACTAATTTTTCTTTCGAAGTGCTACCTTATTTTACTTGTATCTCGTTTTCAACAAATACAACATCCCTGCTGATTACTACCTTGCGGGCAGTGGAATCCCACAAGCGATACCCCTTGACTCCATCAGCATACCCTAAGAAAATGCATTCCCTAGATTTTGTATCCAACTTCAATTTTTCTTGGGTGTTGTACATAACATAAGTAGGACTTTCGAATATATGTAAGCAAGAATAATCAGCTGATTTTCTTGTCCACATCTCCATTGGCGTTTTTAGATCAGTTGTGGTTGATGGTGACTGATTGATCACATAAAAGGCGGTTTTGACTACTTCTGCCTAGAATGGTTTTTCTAATCCCGCAGTTGCTAACATAGCTCTTGTCCGTTATGAGAAGGTTCTGTTCATCCACTCTGCTACTCCATTTTGTTGTGGAGTATATGCCTCTATGAACTGGCTTTTAATACGTTCTTGTTTACAGAAGTTATCAAATTCAT
Source organism: Solanum dulcamara (assembly GCF_947179165.1). Lineage (NCBI taxonomy): Eukaryota > Viridiplantae > Streptophyta > Magnoliopsida > Solanales > Solanaceae > Solanum > Solanum dulcamara. The sequence goes on from NC_077244.1 coordinate 73,928,994, forward strand.
CACCAGTGTATTCTTCTCCATTATCTGTCCTCAAACACTTGATCTTTTTCTTAGATTCAAGTTCCACCCGCGCTTTGAACTCTTTGAAAATCGGGAAAACACTGCCTTTATCTTGATTGGATACACCCAACTTCTCTTGGAGTAGTTGTCGATAAATGACATAAAATATTTTGCTCCTCCTAGGAAATCTATCGGTGCTTGCCAGACATCAGAGTAAACTAGATCTAATATTTTCATGCTTTTAGCAAAGGAACTGCAAAACTTCAGTCTATGTTGCTTACTGGTAATACAATGCTCACAAAAGGGTAGTGTAACCTTTTTGAGCCCTGGAAGAAGCTTTTGCTCATCAAGAATCTTCAAACCTCATTCCTACGCGGTTGATGCTTCTCCTTCTTGGTGTGTTTTACCTTTAAGCACATATAGATTTGCAACAAGTTTTTTCGCTTTTATCACTATAAGCGCTCCTTTTGATATTTTCATGATTCTACCATGAGTCTTATATGAACATCCATTATTAACCCAAAGAAAATAGATTCTTCCTCAAGTCTTTTACATGTCGTACCTCCTGGATGGTATGTACCGTGCCATCATACATCTTTATTTTGATGGACCCAATACTAATAACATCCAAAGCATGATCTTCTCCCATGAACACAAATCCTCCTGAGATAGGTTTATATGATGGAACTATTATCTCCTGGAAGTCATGTGCCATGTTGCTCCTATGTCCAAGATCCAGATATCAGTGAAACATTTTCTGCCTTCATTATTTGATATTGCTTATATAAAATATCACCATCATCCGAGGTACTTGCAACATTCCCTTGAGCATTTGATGACTCAGGGTGTTCACTCTTCTTCTTGAACCAACAATCTTTCTTGATGTGCCCTTTCTTGCCATATTTGTGACACTTGATATTCTTCTTACTTCTTGATTTAGATCTACCATGATTGTGACTCCTACTAGGGCCACGTTCCATTGGTCTTCTCTCACCATCGTCAAAGCTTTAGCTTGCTGCGAACTTGCTTATCAGTCTTCCTTATTTTTGAGTCCATTTTCTTCTTTTAAGATAGTGGCTGTAACTTCATCGAAAACTAGATTGTCTGTATTGTTCATCAGGTTGATGATGAGTTGATCATACGAGTCAGGCAGACTTTGAAGTAGAAGCTCCACACGTTCAGTCCCCTCTATTTTGCAGCCTATTGTTATAAGTTGCGAAAATAAAACATTCAAAGTATTGATGTGTTCAGTAACCGACATGGACTCTGCCATTCGAAGAGTATACAATCTTCTTTTTAAGAAGATTTTATTATGAAAAGACTTGGCCTCGTACAATTCCATAAGAGTATCCCATATTTCCTTCGTCGTCAATTTTTAGCCATACTAGACAACACTTGATCAGCTAGTGTCAAGTGTAGATTAACAGCTGCGTTGCTGTCTATGTCGTTCCACTTGCTGTCATCAGTAAAGTTTGTGGGCCTGCCTTCAATTGCAACTAAGCAATTGTCTTTTCTCAATATCGCTCTTATTTTTAATTTCTATAATGAGAAATTAGTCCCATTGAATTTCTCAACGTCAAACTTTATTGTACTTGACATTGTTATTTGCTTCACACCCTTCTAGATTATTTCTGAATATTTTTGCGAACAATCGTGACAAACTGTACTGTCATCAAAATTTACTATTCACAGATAGTACCTTCGCATAAACAGACAGAATAACCGAGGGCTCATATACAACTGTTAGGGGGAGGAAGCACCATAACTAAAGTTTGATATGATAATAAATAATAAAAATAAATTAGACACGAGAATTTTACGTGGAAATCCCCCAAACAGATAGAGGGGAAAAACCACAGGGTAGAAGGATTTTACTATGATAATATGGGAGTACATTGCTCTCAAATACAAGAAGAAAACAACAGTAAACACTTCTCTCTTGTAAAAGGAATAACTCACTAAAGAGAACACTCAAGACTACAATATTTATCTTGGGGTATAACTCTCTGTGCTCTTACTCTTTTGGATTATATTTTTGTGGGATGATCTAAATGAGGGCAAGAGGCCCTTTATTTATAGGAAACTGGAAATGCGTAAAATACACATTTTCGTATAAAATACGTGTTTCTCGTCAAAAGTTGCTAAAGGAGGCAACAACTTTTGAAACACATAAAATATGTGTTTTCTTCTTGGACGGTGCATGCGCACCTCCCTTTTTGACTTTCTTGCAACTAATGCTTGTTTCAGAGTAGGAAGCCTACATCATACTCCCTTGGGAGGCGGCCCTTCCTAGAACTTTGCACGAATGCGAGATACTTAGAATACTGGGAATAGCCTATGTTATACCAAAATAATTTATCTTTCAATCCTACTTTTGAAGAAAAAGAGGAAGGTACTTAAAGAGAACATGGGAAAGGGGGTGGCCTAATTTCTTTACCCATTGGTTATCCTGCGTATTGGAGTTCATTTTATTTCTAGATTGACATGACCATTCTTGAATGTTTGTGTCACGCCCCGGGAGGATACCCTAGACGTAACCGGCACTCAGGAACCATTTCTGGCTCCCAAGCGAACCACATAGCCTGATCAGACATCCGTTCATCCATTCAATCGGTAGAAGACTTAAAATAAAGAGAATATTTGGTGGAAAATCCCAAATCTATAATCTAACTCAAGAAAGAAAGGCCATGGGCCAACAAATCAAACTTCAATCTTTGTCATTAAAATAGTTTGACAAGAATAAATTCAAGGAAATGAAATACTCAACCGATCCATCACTATCTAGTCTATGAAGCCTCCATCACTACTATCTAATTGGTGCCAATGACATGTTCATGGATACCTCAAATCAAAATGAAAAAGGCTAACTCAATGCAAGAATGATATAAGTGGTGTCCTTCGGATGAAGGGAAGGACTCACCAATACACTGAGTGTGTATAAATCCTCAATGGTGCTTCTATTGACAATCTCTTAAACCTGTCTCTGCATCATGAAATGATGCAGGTCCAAATGGACGTCAGTACGTGGAATGTACGAGTATGTAATATGGCAGAATGAAACATACCTCAAGGAAGAGTAACGATGGTTCAATTATCTCAGCTCAGAAAGGTAAGAGAGACTCAATCAAAGTGTCATAAGTCTAAAGTAAGGATATAATTTAGACAAAGACCAATCATAAACCATTCAATCCAATCTGATCATGTACGATACAATTCAATTAAATCATTCAATTCAATCCAATTATATATCATTCTATTGAACCCAATCACATATCACCTAATCCAATCCATCACACATCAACTAACCCGATCCAATCGTACACAATCCAATCACATATCATCTAATCCAATCCGATCATATACAATCAACTCAACAATCAACTCAAAGGATTTAACTCAATAACTATGCAAATTAAATTATGCAATGTTTTACAATCCAACTCAATCATCAACCAATCTCAATCGAACCAATCATATCATGCACAAACCACTCAATTTAGGAGTTTCTCTAACCGACAACAATCCCACCACCTATATATAGGTGATGCATAATGAATCACGCCGTTGCTCTGTCCATTCATACTTGCCAAGGTATGAACGACTCAAACCAATCATAGATCCGTCAATCAATCAAGTCCTATCATTTTAGGACAATAAAATAGGGAAACATACGACACGGTACAATCCCTTCCTACGTTGCCGGCGTAGTTTATGGGATTCGAGTATGGACTATACTCTTACCCAATTCGGTGCTCAATACTCCTCCCAAGAATCAATACGCGCATAGCTATTAAGTGAGTAAAATATTTAAATATTTAGCCTCATCGGACTCTTTCAAATTAACTCATTTAGTCTCATTGGACTCTTTTGAAAACTCAATCAAATCTGGCCTCATTGGACCCTCTTTCAAATCGACTCATCTCCAATCATCAAACTCTTCTCTTTAAAAATTTATACAAATCTCAAAATTTACATTTTAAAAGAAAAATAATGCTCAACTCATTTATACTCCAAATACTCATGTTCAAAATGATTAAAAGACTTCTCAAACTCAACTCATGCTTAAACTCTTTTTTTTTTACATCATAGATGAAAATAATCATCCTTTAAAACTCAAAATAGTGTGTAAATAGTTTATGCAAAAATGTTCACAAAACATTTATTTAAAACTCTTTCTCAAAAGATTATTTATTTTCAAAATATTCGTAAGACTCCAACCACATCAAATTAGGTAAATCACATATCACATGGTCACATTAAACTCCAATCCATTTCATCACACAACCTCCTCATCAACATAATCTCTTCATCAATCATTCTACATATATTAATTAATCACCATTCACATCATCATTCACACCATCATCAAAACATCATCATTCGCATCATTTTCAAAATCATCATCCACATCATCATCAATTATTATCCTTACCTTATTGTCAAATATCATCGTCACATCAATATCAAATGTCTACTCCACTATCTTCATTTTAGTACTATGTTCAATTTGTAGAAGCAAAAGGACATTCTTAACTATCCAATTCATTCTTTTTATTCCAATCAATACACATATACACAAAACCATCCATCTTAACCTCGAGACATTTATGACAAGAAATCTCATCTTGGGTTCATGGGAATGAAAGATGAATCCATACTCTCAACAAAACTCAACTCAAGAATATCGTCACTGCCTATAAATCTATATACAAAGATATATTTGTAGTCAATAATATGAAAGATAACTATTTAGTAACTCAAGTCATTAAAATCATCAATCAACCAATAGTATCTAAAAACATTCTATAGTTTAGGAAAACTTTCAAGAAAACCTTCCTAGAAGGTTCAACTCTTTCACAACTCGTATCCAACACATCTATGGGCATATGGAAGAACTCAATCCATATTTTAGGTTAGCCTTGCATACCTTGTGAAGACTTTGAAGAGACCTAGTTGTTGGTTCTTCAATGGGAGACTTGAATCCTTGAAACTCTTGAAGGTACCCTTTGTTGGAGAAGGATTTGGAGAAGAAGAAGAAGAAGAAGAAGAAGAGAGAAAATATTAGGGCTTTTAGAGAGAGAGGGACTGAAAAATATGGTCCCAAAACGTCCAAGGATAGGTATATATAATTAGAAAAAAGTCCAAGTTGCCCCTCTTCAAAAAATCTGGAAAATTGGGAAAAAATCTTGCTGGCGCTATAGTGGCGCGTTGCGCCACTGCAGCGCCAAGCCAAAATAGGCCTAAAACCCTACACATCTAATAGTGGCGCGTCACGCCAAGGACCAAACTACTGAGACTGTTTTCTGGCGCTATAGTGGCGCGTTGCGCCACTGGAGCGCCAAGCCTAATTTCGCCCAGGCCTGAAATTCCTGCAGCACTAGTCCGTAGTAAAATAGTCATAACTTTTGACTCCGAATTCCAAAAATGCAATCTTGGTGGCGTTGGAAAGAAGACTCAAAGACCTTTAATTTGGTAGGTAGTGGGCCACCTAGTTCATTATATTCTAGGAGATATGGTCGTTTGAAGTTGACCCTTATACTAACTCATCTGAAAACTTAATCGATTGGAGTTCTTTGGACTCGACTTGGTGCTAGAGATCCCTTATGACCCCTAAACACATCTAACACACTAAAAATACTTAGGAATTAATCCTAACTCATATATATAATTACAAGTCCTTCGGTTCGAGGCTACACACACATGAAGAAATGTTCGAGTCTTTGCGAAAAATTTTCTGGGGTGTTACAGTTTGCTCATACATTCACCAGAGATTCCAGAACTTTGCTCATTTGGTGTTAGAAAAATCAGTTTTTGACTACATGTTATCTCATACAGTTTACATCAGGGTGCTTTATCGTTAAAAGGTAGGATTTTCTGTAATAACATATGCATTTAAAGGAAACAAGAAAAAGGGGTTGATCTGCTTTTTAATGTAGTGTATATTGGAATTCATTTTGTTGTGTATGACCAAAATTCAAAAACAACTCGTAAGTTATTTATGACCAAAATCTGTTTTTCTCACTCTTAAACATTGAATGATTTTTCGTTGTTATTTTCATTCGATTATATATAACTTCTTGCATGATACATCTGCCGCTATAAAAAGCAAATAGATTACCGTTTCGTAAAGAAAAAGTAGAAGCTTCTTAATTCTAGCTAGACATGAGATATTTGCAAATTGCAACCATAGCTAATAATGTTGGTAATCTTAACATTTAAATCATGTGCTGCATGCGAAATATTGAAGAAAAATGGAAAGAAACATGGCTAACTGCACATTCGGGTATATTGGAAATACAAAATTAAAGTTGTTCGAACATTATTTTGTTGTAATGAATTTTAACAACAAATATAGGATATACTATTTCACATTCATGAAAGCAGTATACAATATAACTTGAATCTATTTATCAATTTCAACTGGCATTGTTTCTAGCTTTCAAATGTTATGTGTAACTCACCACACATTGTTCTAATAGTATTAATTCTAATTAGTATGGGATAAACGTGCAACACACATATCCAGAAACTAATATGTATAAATACACAGTGTTTGAAGAATGATCTACAAAGCTGTGCACGTAAACATTAATACGACATTTGAATTTATTTAAGAGATCATGCTCGATGATCGTCAAAAATTGTAAATGAGAATTATCATTTCTTGTAGCATCAGACTGAACAAGCTCTCATATATATATGGACAAATACAGGAACTACCATTTTAAATGCTGTGAAAAACACAGTCCATCCATCTACACAAGTGGTCGACCAGGACAATCCAGTCGTAAACTTTGTCAAGTCTAACCATTTCTCCTATGCCATTGTTGTTGTGGGTGAGATACCCTACGCAGGGATGTCTGGTGATAGTGCAAACCTTACAATAGCTGAACCTGGTCCAAGCATCATATCCAATGTCTGTGGAGTTGTGAAGTGTGTGGTAGTTGTCATTTCTGGGCGTCCAGTTGTGATGGAGCCATATCTTTCAAATATAGACACCCTTGTGGCTGCTTGGCTTCCGAGAAGTGAAGGCCAAGGTGTTGCCGATGTTCTGTTTGGTGACTATGGATTAACAAGCAAACTCATGCGCACTTGGTTCAAGTCAGTTGATAAGCTTCACATGAATGTTGGTGATCCACATTATGATCCTTTGTTTCCTTTTGGATTTGGTCTCACTACTGAGCCACTTGAGCTAAAATTCACCAATGGGCCCGTACCATTAACTCCCTCACTCTCCCAATATCCCTACAAACTCCCAATAAATGGCTCCTACACCACCGGGAGATGATCGGTTAAACTTCACTTCTATTAAAAAAAAAGAAAAAGAAAATTCACCAATGGGCTCGGACCATTAATTCCCTCACCCTCCCAGCATCCCAACCAACTCCCAATAAATGGCTCCTATCCCAATCCGGTTGAATTAATTACTGAATCAACTCAACAAAAAAATAGATTTTTCTAATCCCGGAGTAAATCCCCAATTAATGAAGTGGAAGGGTCATCCCCTCTCTCCTCCTAAAAAGGCTTCAATGGTAGCGCATCCTAACCTCTCTCCTTACCAAAGCTTTTTATACTCTGAGGAAAATAATCATCACTCCGTTTCAGTTGAAATGACCATGGCCATCGCATCAAAAAGCCCTCAATTACTATATTAGTAGTAATGAACAATGGCAATTTCTAACTCCTGTAGGAAACAACACTCCTAACCTACAGCCCAGAAATGGCAAACAACTTCCCATTTTCCCAGCAACCACAGATCCCTTCGATAACACTCACAACGGCACCACTTTCTCCAGTCGTGGTTGGAGCTAGCTCTGCAAGATAGATGCATCACCTTATAGGTGAATATCGGAGGGAGACAAGTCTCTCTGCTACTTCGGTACCTAGCCTTCCTAGCCCAAATAATCAACGAAGGGATGAACCACGCGATAGAGGGACTAGGAACCCAGATATGGATGGAGACACTAAGGCAGACCCAACAAGAGGGCAACATCAATATGATATCCATGCAGGAGATGGTCGGTTAAACTTCACTTCTATTAGTTGTGAGTGTTTTTCAAGTGATTTGTATATATATAGATGAGTAGATGTGTATTAGTAAGTAAGAGAGGCAATGTAACAGTGATATGTGAAGCTCAAAATATTTAGATCTTTTTTTCCCTCTCTATTTTTCTCTCCCTCTTCTTCTTCTCTTTCTGTAAACATACTCCCATTAAAGAAGTTATCATCTTCCTCTTGTTTATTCCAGTAAGCAGTTACTCCAACTTTTACTCTTCCATCATTTATTTTTTTCAGAGCCCACTTTCAAGGACCATTAAATAGCCATCTCTCTTTTTTTTTTTTACAATTCCTAATTTTGGTTGTTTTTGTATTCGAAGTCTCTCTCAGCCGGTCTTCTACTTTTACGACAAGAATTTGCGTGTGTGTTATCTGTCACTCATGAAGAGTTTATGCAACAAAATAGTTCTTGCAGGAAGATATAGTCATTATGGCCTTTGTGTATCACTCATATTTATATGTACTGTCAAAAGGTTTAAAAATCAACTTCTTAATGAAGTAATGGACCAACCTTTTTGTTTTAATCTTGTACCTTTACCTTTCTATCTCTTGGCAAAATTAAAGCTTTAATTTCTCCATTCTATTCTCTATTTTTCTCACTCTTAAATCCTTTATGGGGAGTGATTTTTCGTTGTTACTTTCTTTCAATTATAACTTCTTGCATGATACATATGCCGCTAAAAAAGCAAATAGACTACTGTTTCATAGAGAAAAAGTAGAAGCTTCTTACTTCTAGCTAGACATGAGATATTTGTAAATTGCAACCATAACTAATAATGTCGGCAATCTTAACATTTAAATCATGTGCTGCATGCGAAATATTGAAGAAAAATGGAAGGAAACATGGCTAACTGCGCATTCGGGTATATTGGAAATACAAAATTAAAATTGTTCGAATATATACCCCTACCGTCAGAAATGACCCAGAAATACCGTTTTGGTCTAACGGGAGTGGAAAGATTTTTTTTTTTAAAAATAATTTTTGAATTTATTACTTTGATGGTCAAATTATTTATTCACTCATTTTCTTGTAAAATTTATCATAGATTTGGCTTCAACACCTTAGATTTTGGTAAGACACACATACATGTGGCTTCAGCCAAAGTGATAACAGAACAACTTGGACTCTAATTCAGTAGGGCTATTGAATCTTAGCACCATCTTTTTTAGTGGAATTAGTTAAAGACGCGTTTAAAGTATTGGTTAAAAATGGGTGACATTGTGAGAGTTTACCCAAGGGTGACATCAAGAGTATAATAACATAGACTCATCTTCTATTTTTTTGATGAAAAGGTAGAGATTTTTTTTTGTAAGTTACCAAGAAGGTACCAAAAGAAGTGCATCAGATAAAGGAACATCCTTCTATATAATGAAAGAGAGCAAGAGATCTGATAGTGAAGCTTTTTCATTAGCAAAGTATAAAGTAGCTCGAAATGGAGTAAACTGGGAAGGTGAATGAAATAGGCTTTGGTAGCATCAGTCTTGGATAGTTGGATATTGCCTGTCTACTTCTATAAACGTTAGACCATATCTTTCTGGTTTCCAGAACAGTTGCAACTTATGCACTGTTTGAAGAATGATCTACAAAGCTGTGCACGTAAAGATTAATGCGACATTTGAATTTATTTTAGAGATCATGCTCGATGATCGTCAAAAATTGTAATTTAGAATTATCATTTCTTGTATCATAGACTGAACAAGCTCTCATACATATATATATATATATATATATATATATATATATATAGGAACTACCATTTTAAATGCTGTGAAAAACACAGTCCATCCACCTACACAAGTGGTCTACCAGGATAATCCAGACGTAAACTTTGTCAAGTCCAACCACTTCTGCTATGCCATTGTTGTCGTGGGTGAGATACCCTATGCAGAGATGTTTGGTGATAGTGCAAACCTTACAATAGCTGACCCTGGTACGAGCATCATATCCAATGTCTGTGGGGTTGTGAAGTGTGTGGTAGTTGTCATTTCTGGGCGTCCAGTTGTGATGGAGCCATATCTTGCAAATATAGACGCCCTCGTGGCTGCTTGGCTTCCAGGAATTGCAGGACAAGGTGTTGCTGATGTTCTGTTTGGTGACTATGGATTCACTGGCAAACTCAAGCGCACTTGGTTCAAGTCAGTTGATAAGCTTCGCATGAATGTTGGTGATCCACATTACTATCCTTTGTTTCCTTTTGGATTTGGTCTCACTATTGAGCCTCTTGAGCTAAAATTCACCAATAGGCCCGGAGCATTAACTCCCTCACTCTCCCAACATCCCAGCCAACTTCCAATAAATGGCTCCTACCCTATCTCCTATACACCACCTGGAGATGACTCGTTAAACTTCACTTCTATTAAAAAAAATTCAAAAATAAGAAAAAAGATAATTCACCATTGAGCCCGGACCAGTAACTCCCGCACCGTACCAAAATCCCAACCAACTCCCAATAAATGGCTCCTATCTCAGTCTAGCTGAATTAATTACTGAATCTACTCAACAAAAAAATGGATTTATCTAATCTCGGGGGAAATCCCCAATTAGTGAAGTGGAAGGGTCATCCCCTCTCTCTCCTCCCAAAACGGCTTCAATGGTCGCACGCCCTAACCTCTCTCCCTACCAAAGCTTCTCATACTCTGAGGAAAATAATCATCACGCTGATTCAGTTGTAGTGACCATGGTCGCCGCATCAACAAAGCCCTCAATTACTATTAGTAGTAATGAACAGAGGTAGCTTTTAACCCCTGTAGGAAACAACACTCCTAATCTAAAGCTCAGAAATGGCAAACAACTTCCCATCTTCCCAGCAACCACAGATCCCTTCGATAACACTCATAACAGCACAACTTCCTCCAATCGTGGTTGGATCTAGCTCTGCAAGAAAGATGCATCACCTTATATGTGATATTCAGAGGGAGACAAGTCTCTCTGCTACTTCGGCACCCAGCCTTCCCGACCCAAAAAATCAAGAAAGTGATGAACCATGCGATAGAGGGACTGGGAACCTAGATATGGATGTAGTCGCTAAGGCAGACCCAACAAGCGAGAAACATCAAAATGATGTCTGAGATGGGCTGTTAAACTTCTCTTCTATTAAAAAAAAAAAAAAAAATTCACCAATGGGCCCGGACCATTAACTCCCTCACCCTCCCAACATCCCAACCAACTCCTAATAAATGACTCCTACCCCATCTCCTACACCACTGGGAGATGGCCGGTTAAACTTCACTTTGATTAAAAAACATGAAAAACGTAATTTAAAGAAAATTCACCAATGGGGCCAGAGCATTAACTCCCTCACCCTCCCAACATCCCAGCCAACTCCCAATAGATGGCTCCTACCCCAATCCGGCAGAATTAGTTAGTGAATCTACTAAAAAAATGGATTTGGCAAATCTCCAACTAATGAAGTGGAAGGGTCATCCCCTCTCTCCTCCCAAAGAGGCTTCAATGGTAGCACGTCCTAGCCCCTCTCCCTACCAAAGCTTCTCATACTCGGAGGAAAATAATCATCACGCCATTTTAGTTGAAGTGACCATGGTCGTCCCATAAACAAATCCCTCAATTACTATTAGAAGTAGTGAACAAAAGCAACTTCTAACTCTTGTAGAAACATCACTCCTACCCTAAAGCCCAAAAATGGGAAACAACTTCCCATATTCCCAGCAATCACAGATCCCTAAAATAACACTCACAATGGCACCACTTCCTCCAAATCACTTCCCAGTGTTGTGGGTTGAGCTATCACAGAAAAACATATGTATCACCTTACATGTGAATATCAAAAGGAAAAAAGTCTCTCTACTACTTCGGCACCCAGCCTTCCTAGCCCAAATAATCAACGAAGGGATGGACCACGCGATAGAGGGATTGGGAACCTAGATATAGATGGAGACACTAAGGCAGACTCAAGAAGCACGCAACATCAATATGATGTCCATGTAGAAGATGGTCGGTTAAACTTCACTTTTATTAAAAAAAGACGAAAAAGGAAAAAAAAAGAAAATTCACCAATGGTCCCGGACCATTAATTCCCTCACCCTCCCAACATCCCAACACACTCCCAATAAATGGCTCATGCCCCATCTCTTACACCGCCTGGAGATGGCCGATTAAACTTCACTTCTATTAAAAAAAAGAAAAAAATAAGAAAAAAATTCACCAATGGTCCCGGACCATTAATTCCCTCACCCTCCCAACATCCCAACACACTCCCAATAAATGGATCATGCCCCATCTCTTACACCGCCTGGAGATGGCCGATTAAACTTCACTTCTATTAAAAAAAGAAAAAAAAAAGAAAAAAATTCACCAATGGGGCTGGATCATTAACTCCCTCACCCTCCCAACATCATAACCAACTCCCAATAAATGGCTCCTACCCCAATCTGGCTGAATTAATTACTGAATCTACTTAACAAAAAAATGGATTTGGTAAATCTCGGGGGAAATCTCCAATTAATGAAGTGGAAGGGCCATCCCCTCTCTCTCCTACCAAAGAGGCTTCAATGGTAGCGCATCCTGAAACCTTTCCCTACCAAAGCTTCTCATACTTTGAAGAAAATAATAATCACACTGGTTCAGTTGAAGTGACCATGGCCATCGCATCAACAAAGCCCTTAATTACTATTAGTACTAATGAACAGAGGCAACTTCTAACTCCTGTAGGAAACAACACTTCTAACCCAAAGCCTAGAAATGGGAAACAACTTCCCATCTTCCCAGCAACTACAGATCCCTCGAGTAACACTCACAATGGCACCGCTTCCTCTAATCATAATCAATCACAGGTTGATATAGATGCAAATACAATGTCAGATAATCGTGATGCATGTCTGTCCTACGATACACATCCGCTGATCACCACAGATTGGAACTCATGGGGAACTCACATAGACCATGTATCCACCGGAAAAGACCTCAGCCAATATCTACCGAAAGAGACCTCGACCATAATATCCATCGAAAAAGACCTTGGCCGCCGGACGAAACTTCGGCAAATCACCTCGATTGGTAGAAACCTCGATCCCAATATCCAGTACCTCACTCACATCATTTCTCAGCCGTCACAGATAGAACATATGCACAAGTAATGAGTGAAACAAGATAAATATTCACATAAGATGTCATATATTCCACAATCACATAATAGATCAATGCCTCGTAATTCACAACACTTGGACAATTATCCCTATTCAGATTCTACTATCTCACTTCAACTCATATAATTCAATTCAATCTAAGGACCCAACACACCCTAATCCCCTCACATAGGAAAATACAAGGTTCAACATACTTAACAAATGTTAGAATTCCACTTGTCTTAGCCAAAAGTCACGAACAATCCGAATTCAAAGCTTTTAACCTCGGATGATACTCCATATCACTACAATCTAATCAAATATAGACTCACAATCATATTTAGAAACTATTGACACTAAAATCAAGCAATTTGGGTGAAAAGGGTAAAATGGTCAAAAATCCCATATCGGAAATCAAACTCGGAATCTAATTATTTCCTTAAGTAATCAAGAATCTAGTGGTGAAAACCATTTCAAAAATGAGGTTAAAATGAGTTCAAAATCCCCATTTCTCCTTCAAAAGTTCATGTTCAAGAAAATCCAAAATCTCCAATTTGAAATCCACAATTCAAAGTTAAAATACGAAATTATTCAATGGAATTTAAGGAAAAGTGTTAGAAATACATTACCCAATGGTTTTGTCGTGAAATATCTCTAAGAAATCATTTAAACCGAGCTTGGAATGTTAAAAATTGTGAAAATACCTTAAACCTCGTCTAAACTCCTTCAGATGTCGCTTAAGCGACTGGACCTTCGTTTTAATGGAGGTTCGCTTACGCGAACCCCGCCTAAGTGAGTCCCTTCACTTAAGCGATGGGTCTCGCTTAAGTGAAGGTTCTCTTTAGCAAACTTGGTTCGCTTAAGCGGACCCTGCAACAATACCAGTAAAATAAACTGTCACAACCCAAGCCTCCGATCGAACCCTCGAGATTTGATTGGAACCCCGTATACACATACAAGATATGCAACCTTATTAAATTCAACATTCTAGACTCAATGGAATCATTGGAATTTGAATTTGATGCCTCCTTGACCCGTAATACGATAAGTAGAAATTAAACTAGTTTCGACACTTGAAATACCCAAAATACCCTCAGGACCCCAAAACCATTGGAACCATAAAAAATCCAATCCGAGCAGTTGAACCTCAAATGTTGACCAAAGTCAAGCTTGGATCAAACTTTAACTCAATTTCCAACTTCGGACCTAAATTCCACGTTTGAACTCCAAATCTGATTCCGACAACTCTCTTAGACCAATTTCCAAATTCTGGAGTTGATGGAATCGACGGAATTCCATTCTGAGGTTCGAAACTCCAAGTGACTTCGAAACTCAAATTTTGACAACTTAAGCCTTTAAAACACATTTCTCAAGCAAAATCTCAATTTTTCATAAGATTTCCCAAAAACTAACTTTTACACCCAATGTAAAGTGACTTAGGGAAATTAATGGGAAGGGTAAAATGATAATTTTATCAAAATGTCAAAAATAAACTTCAGGGTCATTACACAACTACTCCAAGTCTTGGTTAGAACTAGTACTGCAAGATAGATGCATCACCTTACAGGTGAATATCGGAGGGACACAAGTCTCTCTACTACTTCGGCACCCAACCTTCTTATCCCAAATAATCAAGGAAGGGATAGACCACGCGATGGAAGATTAGGAACCCAGATATGGATGAAGACACTAAGGTAGACCCAACATGCGAGCAACATCAATATGATGTCCATGCAGGAGATGGCCGGTTAAACTTCAGTTCTATTAAAAAATGAAAAAAAGAAAAAAGAAAATTCATCAATGGGCCCGTACCATTAACTCCCACACCCTCCCAACATCCCAACCAACTCCCAATTAATGACTCCTACTCATCTCTTATACCACTTGGAGATGCCGGTTAAACTTAACTTTTATTTAAAAAATAAAAAATAAATCACCAATGGTCCCGGGTCATTTACTCATTCACCCTCCCAACATCCCAACTAACTCTCAATAAATGGCTGCTATCCCAATCCGGCTGATTAATTACTGAATCTACTCAATAAAAATATGGATTTGACAAATCTCGGGGGAAATCCCTAATTAATGAAATGGAAGGGTCATCCCCTCTCTCTCCTCCCAAAGAGGCTTCAATGGTAGCGCGTCCTAACCCCTCTCCCTACCAAAGCTTCTCATACTCTGAGGAAAATAATCATCACGTCGGTTCCGTTGAAGTGACCATGGTCTTCGCATCACCAAATCCCTCAATTACTATTTGTAGTAATGAACAGA
This sequence comes from Solanum dulcamara, assembly GCF_947179165.1. NCBI lineage: Eukaryota > Viridiplantae > Streptophyta > Magnoliopsida > Solanales > Solanaceae > Solanum > Solanum dulcamara. The sequence continues at coordinate 73,944,405 of NC_077244.1, forward strand.
GGCAACTTCTAATTCCCGTAGGAAACAATACTTCTAACCTAATGCCTAGAAATTGGGAACAACTTCCCATCTTCCCAGCAACTATAGATCCCTCCAGTAACACTAAAAATGTCACTGCTTCCTCCAAACAACTTCCCCAAGTCTTGGTTGGAGCTAGTACTGCAAGATAGATGCATCACCTTACAGGTGCATATCGGAGGGAGACAAGTCTCTCTACTACTTCGGCACCCAACCTTCTTATCCCAAATAATCAAGAAAGGGATAGACCACACGATAAAAGGATTAGGAACCCAGATATGGATGAAGACACTAAGGAAGACCCAACATGCGAGCAACATCAATATGATGTCCATGCAGGAGATGGCCGGTTAAACTTCAGTTCTATTAAAAAAAAGAAAAAAATGAAAATTCACCAATGGGCCCGTATCATTAACTCCCACACCCTCCCAAAATCCCAACCAACTCCCAATTAATGACTCCTACTCATCTCCTATACCACTTGGAGATGGCCGGTTAAACTTAACTTCTATTTAAAAAATGAAAAAAAAAATCACCAATGATCCCGGGTCATTTACTCATTCACCCTCCCAACATCCCAACTAACTCTCAATAAATGGCTGCTATCCCAATCCGGCTGATTAATTACTGAATCTACTCAATAAAAATATGGATTTGACAAATCTCGGGGGAAATCCCTAATTAATGAAATGGAAGGGTCATCCCCTCTCTCTCCTCCCAAAGAGGCTTCAATGGTAGCGCGTCCTAACCCCTCTCCCTACCAAAGCTTCTCATACTCTGAGGAAAATAATCATCACGTCGGTTCCGTTGAAGTGACCATGGTCTTCGCATCACCAAATCCCTCAATTACTATTTGTAGTAATGAACAGAGGCAACTTCTAATTCCCGTAGGAAACAATACTTCTAACCTAATGCCTAGAAATTGGGAACAACTTCCCATCTTCCCAGCAACTATAGATCCCTCCAGTAACACTAAAAACGTCACTGCTTCCTCCAAACAACTTCCCCAAGTCTTGGTTGGAGCTAGTACTGCAAGATAGATGCATCACCTTACAGGTGAATATCGGAGGGACACAAGTCTCTCTACTACTTCGGCACCCAACCTTCTTATCCCAAATAATCAAGGAAGGGATACACCATGCGATAAAAGGATTAAGAACCCAGATATGGATGAAGACATTAAGGCAGACCCAACATGCGAGCAACATCAATATGATGTCCATGCAGGAGATGGCCGGTTAAACTTCAGTTCTATTAAAAAATGAAAAAAAGAAAAAAGAAAATTCATCAATGGGCCCGTACCATTAACTCCCACACCCTCCCAACATCCCAACCAACTCCCAATTAATGACTCCTACTCATCTCTTATACCACTTGGAGATGCCGGTTAAACTTAACTTTTATTTAAAAAATAAAAAATAAATCACCAATGGTCCCGGGTCATTTACTCATTCACCCTCCCAACATCCCAACTAACTCTCAATAAATGGCTGCTATCCCAATCCGACTGATTAATTACTGAATCTACTCAATAAAAATATGGATTTGACAAATCTCGGGGGAAATCCCTAATTAATGAAATGGAAGGGTCATCCCCTCTCTCTCCTCCCAAAGAGGCTTCAATGGTAGCGCGTCCTAACCCCTCTCCCTACCAAAGCTTCTCATACTCTGAGGAAAATAATCATCACGTCGGTTCCGTTGAAGTGACCATGGTCTTCGCATCACCAAATCCCTCAATTACTATTTGTAGTAATGAACAGAGGCAACTTCTAATTCCCGTAGGAAACAATACTTCTAACCTAATGCCTAGAAATTAGGAACAACTTCCCATCTTCCCAGCAACTATAGATCCCTCCAGTAACACTAAAAACGTCACTGCTTCCTCCAAACAACTTCCCCAAGTCTTGGTTGGAGCTAGTACTGCAAGATAGATGCATCACCTTACAGGTGAATATCGGAGGGACACAAGTCTCTCTACTACTTCGGCACCCAACCTTCTTATCCCAAATAATCAAGGAAGGGATACACCATGCGATAAAAGGATTAAGAACCCAGATATGGATGAAGACACTAAGGCAGACCCAACATGCGAGCAACATCAATATGATGTCCATGTAGGAGATGGCCAGTTAAACTTCAGTTCTATTAAAAAAAAGAAAAAAATGAAAATACACCAATGGGCCCGTATCATTAACTCCCACACCCTCCCAAAATCCCAACCAACTCCCAATTAATGACCTCTACTCATCTCCTATACCACTTGGAGATGGCCGGTTAAACTTAACTTCTATTTAAAAAATGAAAAAAAAAATCACTAATGGTCCCAGGTCATTTACTCATTCACCCTCCCAACATACCAACTAACTCTCAATAAATGGCTGCTATCCCAATCCGGCTGATTAATTACTGAATCTTCTCAATAAAAATATGGATTTGACAAATCTCGGGGGAAATCCCCAATTAATGAAATGGAAGGGTCATCCCCTCTCTCTCCTCCCAAAGAGGCTTCAATGGTAGCGCGTCCTAACCCCTCTCCCTACCAAAGCTTCTCATACTCTGAGGAAAATAATCATCACATCGGTTCCGTTGAAGTGACCATGGTCTTTGGATCACCAAATCCCTCAATTACTATTTGTAGTAATGAAAAGAGGCAACTTCTAATTCCTGTAGGAAACAATACTTCTAACCTAATGCCTAGAAATTAGGAACAACTTCCCATCTTCCCAAAAACTATAGATCCCTCCAGTAACACTAAAAACGTCACTGCTTCCTCCAAACAACTTCCCCAAGTCTTGGTTGGAGCTAGTACTGCAAGATAGATGCATCACCTTACAGGTGAATATCGAAGGGACACAAGTCTCTCTACTACTTCGGCACCCAACCTTCTTATCCCAAATAATCAAGGAAGGGATAGACCACGCGATAAAAGGATTAGGAACCTAGATATGGATGAAGACACTAAGGCAGACCCAACATGCGAGCAACATCAATATGATGTCCATGCAGGAGATGGCCGGTTAAACTTCAGTTCTATTAAAAAAAAGAAAAAAATGAAAATTCACCAATGGGCCCGTATCATTAACTCCCATACCCTCCCAAAATCCCAACCAACTCCCAATTAATGACTCCTACTCATCTCCTATACCACTTGGAGATGGCCGGTTAAACTTAACTTCTATTTAAAAAATGAAAACAAAAATCACTAATGGTCCCAGGTCATTTACTCATTCACCCTCCCAACATACCAACTAACTCTCAATAAATGGCTGCTATCCCAATCCGGCTAATTAATTACTGAATCTTCTCAATAAAAATATGGATTTGACAAATCTCGGGGGAAATCCCCAATTAATGAAATGGAAGGGTCATCCCCTCTCTCTCCTCCCAAAGAGGCTTCAATGGTAGCGCGTCCTAACCCCTCTCCCTACCAAAGCTTCTCATACTCTGAGGAAAATAATCATCACATCGGTTCCGTTGAAGTTACCATGGTCTTTGGATCACCAAATCCCTCAATTACTATTTGTAGTAACGAAAAGAGGCAACTTCTAATTCCGGTAGGAAACAATACTTCTAACCTAATGCCTAGAAATTAGGAACAACTTCCCATCTTCCCAAAAACTATAGATCCCTCCAGTAACACTAAAAACGTCACTGCTTCCTCCAAACAACTTCCCCAAGTCTTGGTTGGAGCTAGTACTGCAAGATAGATGCATCACCTTACAGGTGAATATCGAAGGGACACAAGTCTCTCTACTACTTCGGCACCCAACCTTCTTATCCCAAATAATCAAGGAAGGGATAGACCACGCGATAAAAGGATTAGGAACCTAGATATGGATGAAGACACTAAGGCAGACCCAACATGCGAGCAACATCAATATGATGTCCATGCAGGAGATGGCCGGTTAAACTTCAGTTCTATTAAAAAAAAGAAAAAAATGAAAATTCACCAATGGGCCCGTATCATTAACTCCCACACCCTCCCAAAATCCCAACCAACTCCCAATTAATGACTCCTACTCATCTCCTATACCACTTGGAGATGGCCGGTTAAACTTAACTTCTATTTAAAAAATGAAAAATAAATCACTAATGGTCCCAGGTCATTTACTCATTCACCCTCCCAACATACCAACTAACTCTCAATAAATGGCTGCTATCCCAATCCGGCTGATTAATTACTGAATCTTCTCAATAAAAATATGGATTTGACAAATCTCGGGGAAAATCCCCAATTAATGAAATGGAAGGGTCATCCCCTCTCTCTCCTCCCAAAGAGGCTTCAATGGTAGCACGTCCTAAACCCTCTCCCTACCAAAGCTTCTCATACTCTGAGGAAAATAATCATCACGTCGGTTCCGTTGAAGTGACCATGGTCTTTGCATCACCAAATCCCTCAATTACTATTTGTAGTAATGAAAAGAGGCAACTTCTAATTCCTGTAGGAAACAATACTTCTAACCTAATGCCTAGAAATTGGGAACAACTTCCCATCTTCCCAGCAACAATAGATCCCTCTAGTAACACTAAAAACGTCACTGCTTCCTCCAAACAACTTCCCCAAGTCTTGGTTGGAGCTAGTACTGCAAGATAGATGCATCACCTTACAGGTGAATATCGGAGGGACACAAGTCTCTCTACTACTTCGGCACCCAACCTTCTTATCCCAAATAATCAAGGAAGGGATAGACCACGTGATAAAAGGATTAGGAACCCAGATATGGATGAAGACACTAAGGCAGACCCAACAAGCGAGCAACATCAATATGATGTCCATGCAGGAGATGGCCGGTTAAACTTCAGTTCTGTTAAAAAAATGAAAAAAAAGAAAAAAGAAAATTCACCAATGGGCCCATACCATTAACTCCCACACCCTCCCAACATCCCAACCAACTCCCAATTAATGACTCCTACTCATCTCCTATACCACTTGGAGATGGCCGGTTAAACTTAACTTCTATTTAAAAATGAAAAAAAAATCACCAATGGTCCCGGGTCATTTACTCATTCACCCTCCCAACATACCAACTAACTCTCAATAAATGGCTGCTATCCCAATCCGGCTGATTAATTACTGAATCTTCTCAATAAAAATATGGATTTGACAAATCTCGGGGGAAATCCCCAATTAATGAAATGGAAGGGTCATCCCCTCTCTCTCCTCCCAAAGAGGCTTCAATGGTAGCGCGTCCTAACCCCTCTCCCTACCAAAGCTTCTCATACTCTGAGGAAAATAATCATCACGTCGGTTCCGTTGAAGTGACCATGGTCTTTGCATCACCAAATCCCTCAATTACTATTTGTAGTAATGAAAAGAGGCAACTTCTAATTCCTGTAGGAAACAATACTTCTAACCTAATGCCTAGAAATTGGGAACAACTTCCCATCTTCCCAGCAACTATAGATCCCTCTAGTAACACTAAAAACGTAAGTGCTTCCTCCAAACAACTTCCCCAAGTCTTGGTTGGAGCTAGTACTGCAAGATAGATGCATCACCTTACAGGTGAATATCGAAGGGACACAAGTCTCTCTACTACTTCGGCACCCAACCTTCTTATCCCAAATAATCAAGGAAGGGATAGACCACGCGATAAAAGGATTAGGAACCCAGATATGGATGAAGACACTAAGGCAGACCCAACATGCGAGCAACATCAATATGATGTCCATGCAGGAGATGGCCGGTTAAACTTCAGTTCTATTAAAAAAAGAAAAAAATGAAAATTCACCAATGGGCCCGTATCATTAACTCCCACACCCTCCCAAAATCCCAACCAACTCCCAATTAATGACTCCTACTCATCTCCTATACCACTTGGAGATGGCCGGTTAAACTTAACTTCTATTTAAAAAATGAAAAAAAAAATCACCAATGGTCCTGGGTCATTTACTCATTCACCCTCCCAACATCCCAACTAACTCTCAATAAATGGCTGCTATCCCAATCCGGCTGATTAATTACTGAATCTACTCAACAAAAATATGGATTTGACAAATCTCGGGGGAAATCCCTAATTAATGAAGTGGAAGGGTCATCCCCTCTCTCTCCTCCCAAAGAGGCTTCAATGGTAGCGCGTCCTAACCCCTCTCCCTACCAAAGCTTCTCATACTCTAAGGAAAATAATCATCACGTCGGTTCCGTTGAAGTGACCATGGTCTTCGCATCAACAAAGCCCTCAATTCCATAGGAATTAAGTTATGGAAAACTTCATGGGAATCAAATTATGGAATGTTTCTTTGGAGTTAAATATTGAAAGTTTTGAAAAAAAATTTATTCCTACAAATTATGGAAAAACTATAGTTGGAACCAAATTATGGTAAGTTTCTATTGAAAAAAATTATGGAAAATTTGCCTTGGACTCAATTATGGAAAGGTTTGAAAAGCTTCCTATGAAAAAACAATATCTACTTCACAATACTTCAAACCTTGTCTTTGAAGATTCGACAAGTCGAGCACCCCCAACAAGGCTCAAAACAGGGGGCATTTTTAGATAGTGAAATTTTATAGATAAATCCATATTAGGTTTTTTATTAATCCTTAAATTCATGATATATTGACCAAGTCAAATTATTAGATAATAAAGTTGGATCAATATTTAAATTAAATTATATGACTTAAATGAAGTTCAAATTATATTTGGGCATGTCAGCGAAGTTGACAAGACGAACCCAACTCATGCTCTTCTAATCCAAGGTCCTGTAAAATTACTTGAAGTCCAAAATAAACCAAAAAACCCTTGCACACACCTATAGGGGTCTTCATAAGACTAGAAAGAAAGACAGATGAAGAACAAGAAGAAATACATAAAAAAGCTCCGCTCTTCAGTGGTGGTCCCAAGTCTTCCGCATACAGAAGTCTTCGTCTATAAGTTGTGAGCCGCAAATTTCCATACCTCTGCGATTGTGATCAAATCTTGGCTCCGAATTCATAGTAAAGTTCCAACAAGTATTCCGTCGATTCAAGAATAAAGCAAAACTCTTGAGTTGACAATCTTGCGGAGAAATATTAGAGGATTACGTCTTTTCATTAGATTTTATAAAGATTGTAACCTTCACATAAATTCTTGATATAAATATCAATATTTGTTGCTGTTTTTCTTTCTTGATTACTATTTTTCAGGAACGAAACTTAGTCGCATACAAGGAGTATATGTGAGCCACTTTTATAATAATAAAGGATAAATGTGAACCACTTTTGAACGAGGAGTATATCAGTTTTAAATTGTAAAGTTTAGGAGTATATCATGCTTTTTTTTCACTATTAAATTTAGAACCCAGTTATTAACACTTAAAGTAGTAATTTCAAAACCCATAAAATTGGTTGCTCCTCCCTTAACTAGAGGTCTCGGGTTCGAGCCTGGGTGAAGAAAAATTCTTGGTAGGAAGTGCTTCCCACGAATGGGGCCCTACGCGATGCGAACCAGAATAGTCAGGCTCCAATACGGGTAACGAAAACCTAGTGGGAAAACAAAAAAAATCATAAGATTGAAATCCTTACTCGCCTCTACCAAGTACGCTGTCACTCAATGTGCATGGTGTGTGTAATGTGTATATATACTGACCAACTCCTGCTTATTCTCAACAAAATTGCTTGTTTCAAAGTAGAAGCTCAACAAGTAAGTTATCCATTTCTTGTTTATAGCTGTTTCTTTTTTCATACTTCTCAACAAACTTGTTTCTTGTTTGTTCACATTTTTTTTAATGCTCTTCAATGTGTGCTATTCTTTTGTGAGTTTTACCAGATTGTCCAAGAAGAAGGCACAAAAAGAATGGGAAGTTTTTCAATATCCATGAAGGGTTTTGTGTTGTTCTGCCTATGGGCAGTGATTGCGGAAGCGGAGTACCTAAAATACAAAGACCCAAAACAGCCAATAGATACAAGAATTAAGGACTTGATTACAAGGATGACTCTTGAGGAAAAGATTGGTCAGATGTCTCAGATTGATGACAGATTAGCCTCAGATTATGTTATGAAGCATTATTTCATTGGTATGTTTTGAAAAATTCATTCTTTATGTGTTTATAGTGATGTTTATAATCGGAAACAACCTCTCAACCCAATAAAAGTACGAGTAAGATTTGCATTCATCCCACTGTTATCAAAGGCGCGCTTAAGCCCTAAAGTGAGGCTCAAAACGTGTTGAGCGCTTCACCTCGCTTAACGTCCTCTTCAGTGTCGTCATCAAGGTTCTAAGGCATACTTTCCTTTCCAATGAACCTCTTCAGTAGCCTACTTTCTTTATCCATTGTTATCCTGCATATTGTAGTTCATTTTATCTCTAGATTGACATGACCAGTCTTAAAAACATGCTCGTATGTTCACCAGATATTCCAGAACTTTGCTCATTTGTTGTTAGAAATATCACGTTTTTAGATGTATATTTGATTACATATGTTATCTCATACAGCTTACAGAAGAGTGATTCTAAATCAGGGTGCTTTATCGTGAAAATGGAGGATCTTTGTTTTGTAATAACATATGCATATTATGGAAACAAGAAAAAGGGGATTGATCTGCCTTTTACTGTAGTGCATATTGGAATTCATCTTTTATAAAAATTCTTCTGGCAGGGGGTGTGTTGAATATTCCAGTGAATGTTACTGCACCTAACGCTTCTGCTGAGGATTGGGTGAATAAGGTAAACAACATTCAAAAGTATGCTCTTTCGACCCGCCTTGGTATTCCAATGATTTATGGGATTGATGCAATTCATGGACACAACAATGTCTATAAGGCAACTATCTTTCCTCACAATATTGGGCTTGGTGTCACCAGGCAAGTATATAAATTATGCATCTGATTTTTGTTCTGACTATTGGAAGGTACTAATTTTGTGTGCTTTTAGAATGTAGTGAGAGCTCATCTTCTAAATTTGATTAATAAAGATGCATGATAGGTAGTTTTCACATTTGTCAATCATTTGATACCTTAGGATCAAGAAATGATCCTCAGGAGGTCAATTATGTTCCAAAAAGAAAATAATCCGGCTATTTATTTTCAACTTCTCCTAATGCTTCGTGAATCTCCTGATGCTTGTATTTCACCTATTTGAGTTAAAAATTTGTAACTTTAATGCAGGGACCCTGCTCTTGTGAAACGGATTGGTGCTGCAACTGCACTTGAAGTTAGAGCCACAGGAATCCCATATGCTTTTGCTCCCAGCATTGCAGTAAGTTGATATGATATTATTTAAATGAAGTTTTTGGTAAAGTTGCATTTCAATTTCTTTTTTATCTGAATCACTGTGTTATGGTAGGTTTGCAGAGATCCTAGGTGGGGCCGTTGTTATGAAAGCTACAGTGAAGATGTCAAAATTGTGCGAGCCATGACAGAGATAATTCTTGGTTTACAAGGAGATGTGCCAGCTAATTTTAGCAAGGGTGTTCCTTTTGTTGGAGGAAAGTATGAATCTTTATCACTTTTCACATCTACTACTTTCCTATTCCTATTAATGATTTACACCAGTTGCATGCTTAGAAATGAAAATGAAGATCACTTCATCAAAAAACAAAAACAAAAAAACAAATGATGATTATGTTACAAACTCCTTAATAAGCATAAATTTTTTTATGAGAAGGCAACAAGACTGGTGGGACTTAGTGACCTTTATTAGTATCAATCTGTCATTTATTCACTTCACATGGAATTTTCTGTTATACTGGGCAAGTTTGGATTTGATGATCTAAGAATCAATGCTATTGACCAATGCTTGTTGGCCACAACATATAACTGGTCCTATCATGGTCAAGTATATACAGTAATTATCTTGACAATGACCTTTATCTTTGTATCAAAAATAATATAACGGTTTAAGTATTGTTAAGTTATGTTAAAGTGAGTTAAAGTATTTTTCAAGATAATGTTTTTTGGTACTAGAATAATTGTAAACATGTTTCTATTTGAGTAACTGGTAAAATTGTTGTCATGTGACCAGGAGTCACGGGTTCAAACCTTGGAAACAGCCTCTGGCAGAAATGCAAGGTAAGGCTGCGTACAATAGACCCTTGTGGTCGGGCCCTTCCCCGGACCCTGCGCATAGCTGAAACTTTAGTGCACCGGACTGCCCTTTTTTTTTTTCTATTTCTGTTGTCCTTTGTTGTGGAACATTTGCTTGATTGTACTTTAAACTGGTTAAGGTCAAAGGTAGCAGCCTGCGCCAAGCATTATGTGGGAGATGGAGGCACACTGAGGGGAATCGATGAAAATAACACTTTAATAAACTCAACTACATTAAATGGCATCCACATGCCTGCATATAATGATTCCATCTTAAAGGGTGTTTCAACGGTGATGGTGTCTTACTCAAGCTTGAATGGGGAAAAGATGCACGCTAACCGCAAGCTTGTCATGGACTACCTAAAGAACAAGCTCAACTTCAGCGTAATAATGATTAGCTCGACTCATTCAGAATCAGTAAGTTCAGGTCAAGTAAGGATATATCCATGTATAACACCTATTTTGGCCTTGCATCTTTTTCAGGGTTTCATCATTTCTGATTCGGAAGGCATTGACCGGATTACAAGCCCACCTCATGCTAATTACACTTATTCAGTTCAAGCTGGAATTTTAGCAGGAATTGACATGGTTGGTTTGTTATGTTTGATCTCGAATCATTTTTATCAACATGATAGTTTTAGTTACTCTATATGATTGTTTCGTCTATGCTGCAGGTTATGATTCCAGTGAAGTATGAAGAATTTATTGATAATCTGACTCTCCTAGTGAAAGCTAATATCATTCCCATGAGCAGAATTGATGATGCTGTAACGCGGATATTGAGAGTTAAGTTTACCATGGGTCTCTTTGAGAACCCACTGGCTGACCTAAGCTTGGTAAACCAACTTGGTAGCCAGGTAACTTTGATATTCAGAAACTGTTTCAATTCTTGGGATCTAAGTCTGTTACGTGTGATCTATGATGCTTCAACGCCTCTCTGCAGGAGCATCGAGAGTTGGCAAGGGAAGCAGTAAGGAAATCACTTGTCCTTTTGAAGAACGGCAAGAGCACTAGTCGTCCATTACTTCCCATTCCAAAGAAAGCACCAAAGATACTTGTAGCTGGAACTCATGCTGACAATTTGGATTACCAATGTGGAGGCTGGACAATATATTGGCAGGGCAACCCAGGCAATGATTTAATAGTTGGTATGTCTTCTCATGTCTTGTAGTGTCCATTTCACCACAAGTGACATTTTTGGGCCCTCTTTTGGTAAGGAATCTGCTATTTCGCTAGATAGCAGAAACATGCCTTTTCAGGTTTTACTAATTCCATTTTTTCGTGGGAGGTTAATTGTTGGACCTGATAATATGAAAATTCTTTTACATGACAATGTATAGAAGTTAAACTGATAATTGTTGGACCTGATAATATGACAACTCAAATGTAGCATTATTCTACATTTGACAGGAACCACCATTTTAAGCGCTATCAAGAAAACTGTAGATCCGTCCACGCAAGTAGTGTACCAGCAGAATCCTGATGCAAACTTTATGAAGTCAAACGAATTCGACTATGCCATTGTTGTAGTAGGTGAAGTCCCATATGCAGAGTGGTATGGTGACAGCTCAAATCTTACAATACCAGAACCTGGTCCTAGCACTATTAACAATGTCTGTGGGGCTGTGAAATGTGTTGTAGTTGTCATCTCTGGTCGTCCAGTCGTGATAGAACCTTACGTCGATAAAATAGATGCACTCATCGCTGCTTGGCTTCCGGGGACTGAAGGCCAAGGTGTTGCAGATGCTTTATTTGGTGACTATGGTTTCACTGGTAAACTTGCTTGGACTTGGTTCAAATCAGTTGACCAGCTTCCTATGAACGTAGGTGATGACCACTACAATCCCCTCTTTCCCTTTGGATTTGGACTCACAACTCAGCCAGTGAAGATGAATTAATAGACAGTATTGATACTATAGTGTGTACTTGCAATAAAAGCTAGTAGTAAGTTATTATCATTAATAAAACTGGAAGAAAGAGCAGAAGGCAGAAAATTGTATTGAGGGCTTCCCTTTGAATATATATTATTATTATTATTAATTGCTATTAATTACGATTTTGATGGGTTGTTACTGCTACAAAAGTATTTGTAGGGTGGTCATGTCTCTTTAAATTTGAGAGTACTTAAGACAAAAGATAAATCAAAGGACGAAATATAATTTCCCAAAGAAACAACAAGGTTTTAGAAAATACAATGCTTAAAATTTCCACAAATGGAGTGGGTCATAATGCTAGATCATTTTCCTTTATTTTGTAATCTACTAGAAACTAACCAGTATTAGTATTAAACATATTGAAAACTATGTAGACTCATTCACTTTTTTATAAAGTATACTGAATACATGGGAAATCCCCTAATGAATTTATCGATAATGAATTTATTGATAATCCACACTATGATCTACTAACTCCGCACCCCCTACCAAATCCCTCCCTTGGGATTAATACAATAAGCAAGTAAGCAAGAACCTATTGCTTCTAGATCTGAGAAGACAATGACAATGATGATATGTATTTCCTAGTTCTTATTTCAATTCTATTTAGTTGATGTGTCTTTAAAAAAAGGACATGCTCTTTCTGTAGCACCCAACAATTTCGATTGATCTTATATGTAGTACTGTACAAAGTACTCCAAGATTTGAAGTTCTCTGCATTTAATTTACATGAATCTGTTGAATTTGCTTTTAGTTATGCACTAGTTTTTCGTAAAATAAGTTGTTTAGTTTAAGATAAATTTTAATTTTGAATTTTAGTTAGGTTGTTGAGATATTTTAGGTTGTTTTAAATTTCAAATATGTTGGCTATTTAAAGCCCCTCAATGACTAATAAAATTATTGAAAGTCATTTCAATCCATTGAGAGTCATTTTAACTTCTTTTTTGTTGCCTCCTATTTTAAAAAAACCCAACAGAATCAAGAAGTTAATTGAGTAAAGGGATAATACACAACTACCCCCTCAACTATAACCGAATTCGCTAGGACGGACCTTAACTATACATGTGTCCTATTACCCCTCCTAAATTATTTTAAAGTGCAATAAACACACCCTAAAACTTATATAATCACTCACATGAAGGGAGGTGCTTTACACTCGCCTCCACATCATTCTTACGTCAGCGCCACATCACTAAATCGTCAGATCTAAAAAAATCAAAAAATCCATGTCATTTAATTCCTCCTCCTCCATTACTATCACTACACCCACCATAACCACTAAACCCACTATTTTCACCATTAAAACTTATAGAAACCACCATGAAAATTGTAACCCACCTCCAAATTAATTCATTCACCACCACTGAAATAATATATTTTATCACCTATCTCCAAATCTACCACAAAATATCACTCAAATGGTCAAAAACTCAAGCTATTCAATTTGAATTTAAAATGTTGGATCTCTTGTATCCAACTAAAATTGTGACCAAACAAAAAATGTAAAAAATAAATCTCATAAAACTTGATCTAAAATCTCTATCAAAGAAGCTACCCCAAAATTGAAATTCCAATTCGAGAAAAATTGAACATTGGGGTCCTTTTGTTGATCGAATTTGGGTTATGAAATATAATAGTTCTCATTCAAAAATTATTTGGGAAAGATGAAGTAACTGGCCAATTGAAGTGGAAAAAGAAGAGAAGGAGGTGGGGTGTCACTATATTGGAGAATTGAACCAGAACTGGAGTGGGTTGGAGGTGAGGGTGGGGGTTCTATATCAACGAAGAATTGAAGCGGGGGTGAGGGATGGGGCGAGGGTGAGGCTAGGGGTGGTGGTGGGGGGGTAGGTTGGGATATGACATAGATAATTGATGAATGGGAGGATAAATAAAATTATTTTTTTTTAAAAAAGGTATTTTATTTAAATTGTGTTTACCAAATATTGCCTAAACTAAATCTCTAACATGCAATTTTTTTTTCCGAATTTCATGTTAAATGTTTGAGTAAAAAATAAAAATAAAAAGAAAAATTCTTCCGATATTATACAAATTGATGAAATATTTTAAAAAGATCACTGGCAATTTAAATATGTTTTGATTTTTTTTTTATATTTCTAAAAATGATAAAATTGGGTTATATTTCATAATGAAAAAAAAGAAATTTTAATTAAAAAGATATCAGCTTTAGTTTTAATGTTAACTACTTATGTGTATTATTTAATAATGAAAATGGACATGTGTCCAAATTAATCAGATTTTAATACTTTTTTTTTCCGTCTCTCACATGCCTCCAAGAGAGTGAACAAACTCTTTGTGCCACCCCAGCACTAAAGGGTGTGTTTATTACACTTTAAAATAATTCAGGGAGGTAATAGGATCATGTATAGTTAAGGTGTGTCCTGACGATTTCGGTTATAGTTGAGGAGGGCACTTGTATATTATCCCTTTGAGTAAACAAGTCAAAAATACAAAATATACGTATATACATGGAAAACTTTAGTGATTTAAGCTTTCCTCGAAATCAAATTTTCAAATATGATGGAATAGACGAATAAACAAAGCCATCTTTGTTCATATATTACATAAGTACGTTTGTATGAAGTAAACATTACATCAATAAAGTTGTCAACATTTACAGAAATGATCAACACCCATTTCTCATTAAAGTTAGCATTAGTAATCCACAAAACCAACTAAGATGTAGTTGATGTAATGTATATGTATATAAAGTTTGTACTAATTGCTGCACAAGGTGTTGTTAAGCTTTTAGATTTACCTTTGTCGTGGTGGTTGAATGAAAAGCTATTTTTCTATGGTTTTAGTGAAGTGTGAATATTCTGATTGTGGCCGGGAGTGTACTGAATGGTGGAGGAAGTGTGCCATTTCCACAGCATTCTTCGCAGATTTTGAAATGTTTATACAAATGTGAAATTCAAAGTAACATACATTGATTAGCGATTGTGATATATAGTCTAGACTTGAATATTTGGACACAATATGGCTTGAAAGTTTGTTCTTTTCTCATTTTGGTTCTATGCCTGTGGATTCCTTAGATCACATTGCATATATGTGGGGGGAGGGGCTGACATGTTGATTTAGAAAATTTCCGAGTCTCTCTCTCATCAGGAGTAGTTTCGAGAGGATGAGTATTTGAAATCAGCACACTCTTGGGGAGAATTGAAATTAGATCCTGTGTTGGAAATCTTTCTTTAAACCTTTGATCAATTTTGCCAACAGAAATGGGGGTGATGCTTAGACTTCATCCCCTATCTATCTTTACTGATCGGGATGAGATTGGAAGCGTGGCTTCAAGAGTCTGGCTGAAAATTTATTATGCCGTAAGTGTTATTCACAGGGAATTTGGTAAGATCACACTCAAATAAGAGATATTTTGTTGATATATAAGAGATTTAACAATTTAATTGGTTATTTTACTACTTTTTCTTGAAGTTCTTTCATCTCATTTGCTGATTCTTGGAATTATCTCAACTTTGTAATAGAGACCTACAACTTGTGAAGCGGATTGGGGCTGCAACTACCCTCTGAGGGAAGAACCACAGGAATCCCTTACACTTTTGCACGGTGCATCGCAGTGAGTACCATCACATCATATGCAATCTATATATTCTTTATTTGATATCTTTCATCATAGGTCTGTGTGTTCGTCTGCAGTAAAACACTTTGAACATATTTTCAATCTTAAACCTCCTATTATGGATCTCACAATTCTTGATTGCATTCCTACTTGTATTGTCATGAGGATAATACAATTAGCAGTGTGATCCTTTGGACAATGCCAAACCAAGGAAGTATCAATAATATTAATACCGATGGGAGATACACAGATCATAATGACAATGCAGGGATTGGGGGGATAGCCAGAGACTGCAATGGGGATTTTATTTCCGCTTTTACTATTCCTGGACAGTGCCAAAATCATAATATAGAAGAGGCTCTGGCTGCTCAATATGTAGGCCAATGGATCAAAGACAACAATCACAGGTTGTGCACAATTGAGATAAAAAACTCTTTGATTATAGTGAATATGCCGAAGAAGAAGAAGACCAACAACCTGAATTTGAAGACTTTTGTGGATGAAACTGTGGGCTTGATTGATGGAGCAGGTGTTACCTTCTCACACTGTTATAGAGAAGCTAATAAAGTGGCAGATTATCTAGCAAAGTTAGCCGCTATTCTTGATCCTGAACTAGGGTTATAAACTTTAGACCATATCTTTCTGATTTCCAGAACAGCTGCAACTTTTGCACTGTTTGAAGAATGATCTACAGATCGGCTGTGCACGTAAAGATTAATGCGACATTTGAATTTATTTAAGACCATTAACTCCCTCACCCTCCCAACCAACTTCCAATGGGTTCGGACCATTAACTCCCTCACCCTCCCAACCAACTCCCAATAAATGGCTCCTATCCCAATCCGGCTGAATTAATTGCTGAATCTACTCAATAAAAAAAGAGATTTGTCTAATCCCAGGGGAAATCCCCAATTAATGAAGTGGAAGGGTCATCCCATCTCTCCTCCTAAAAAGGCTTCAATGGTAGCGCGTCCTAACCTCTCTCCTTACCAAAGCTTCTCATACTCTGAGGAAAATAATCATCATTCCGGTTCAGTTGAAGTGACCATGGCCATCGCATCAACAAAGCCCTCATTTACTATTAGTAGTAATGAACAAAGGCAACTTCTAACTCCTGTAGGAAACAACACTCCTAACCTACAGCCCAGAAATGGCAAACAACTTCCCATTTTCCCAGCAACCTCAGATCCCTTCGATAACACTCACAACGGCACCGCTTTCTCCAGTCGTGGTTGGAGCTAGCTCTGCAAGACAGTTGCATCACCTTATAGGTGAATATCGGAGGGAGACAAGTCTCTCTGCTACTTCGGCACCTAGCCTTCCTAGCCCAAATAATCAAGGAAGGGATGAACCACGCGATAGAGGGACTAGGAACCCAGATATGGATGGAGACACTAAGGCAGACCCAACAAGAGGGCAACATCAATATGATATCCATGCAGGAGATGGTCGGTTAAACTTCACTTCTATTAGTTGTGAGTGTTTTTCAAGTGATTTGTATATATATAGATGAGTAGATGTGTATTAGTAAGTAAGAGAGGCAATGTAACAGTGATATGTGAAGCTCAAAATATTTAGATCTATTTTTCCCTCTCTATTTTTCTCTCCCTCTTCTTCTTCTCTTTCTGTAAACATACTCCCATTAATGAAGTTATCATCTTCCTCTTCTTTATTCCAGTAAGCAGTTACTCCAACTTTTACTCTTCCATCATTTATTTTTTTCAGAGCCCATTTTCAAGGACCATTAAATAGCCATCTCTCTCTTTTTTTTTTACAATTCCTAATTTTGGTTGTTTTTCTATTCGAAGTCTCTCTCAGCCGGTCTTCTACTTTTACGACAAGAATTTGCATGTGTGTTATCCGTCACTCATGAAGAGTTTATGCAACAAAATAGTTCTTGCAGGAAGATATAGTCATTATGGCCTTTGTGTATCACTCATATTTATATGTACTGTCAAAAGGTTTAAAAATCAACTTCTTAATGAAGTAATGGACCAACCTTTTTGTTTTAAGATTGTACCTTTACCTTTCTATCTCTTGGCAAAATTAAAGCTTTAATTTCTCCATTCTATTCTCTATTTTTCTCACTCTTAAATCCTTTATGGGGAGTGATTTTTCGTTGTTACTTTCATTCGATTATAACTTCTTGCATGATACATATGCCACTAAAAAAGCAAATAGACTACTGTTTCATAGAGAAAAAGTAGAAGCTTCTTACTTCTAGCTAGACATGAGATATTTGTAAATTGCAACCATAACTAATAATGTCGGCAATCTTAACATTTAAATCATGTGCTGCATGCGAAATATTGAAGAAAAATGGAAGGAAACATGGCTAACTGCACATTCGGGTATATTGGAAATACGAAATTATTAAAATTGTTCGAACATATACCCCTACCGTTAGAAATGACCCAGAAATACCGTTTTGGTCTAACGGGAGTGGAAAGATTAATTTTTTTTAATTTTTATTTTTTTTAAAAATATTTTTTAAATTTATTACTTTGATGGTCAAATTATTTATTCACTCATTTTCTTGTAAAATTTATCATAGATTTGGCTTCAACACCTTAGATTTTGGTAAGACACACATACATGTGGCTTCAGCCAAAGTGATAACAGAACAACTTGGACTCTAATTCAGTAGGGCTATTGAATCTTAGCACCATCTTTTTTAGTGGAATTAGTTAAAGACGCGTTTAAAGTATTGGTTAAAAATGGGTGACAGTGTGAGAGTTTACCCAAGGGTGACATCAAGAGTATAATAACATAGACTCATCTTCTATTTTTTTGATGAAAAGGTAGAGATATTTTTTTGTAAGTTACCAAGAAGGTACCAACAGAAGTGCATCAGATAAAGGAACATCCTTCTATATATTGAAAGAGAGCAAGAGATCTGATAGTGAAGCTTTTTCATTAGCAAAGTATAAAGTAGCTCGGAATGGAGTAAACTGGGAAGGTGAATGAAATAGGCTTTGGTAGCATCAGTCTTGGATAGTTGGATATTGCCTGGCTACTTCTATAAACGTTAGACCATATCTTTCTGGTTTCCAGAACAGTTGCAACTTATGCACTGTTTGAAGAATGATCTACAAAGCTGTGCACTTAAAGATTAATGCAACATTTGAATTTATTTTAGAGATCATGCTCGATGAACGTCAAAAATTGTAAATTAGAATTATCATTTCTTGTAGCATAGACTGAACAAGCTCTCATACATATATATATATAGACAAATACAGGAACTACCATTTTAAATGCTGTGAAAAACACAGTCCATCCACCTACACAAGTGGTCTACCAGGATAATCCAGACGTAAACTTTGTCAAGTCCAACCACTTCTCCTATGCCATTGTTGTCGTGGGTGAGATACCCTACGCAGAGATGTTTGGTGATAGTGCAAACCTTACAATAGCTGACCCTGGTACGAGCATTAACTCCCTCACTCTCCCAACATCCCAGCCAACTTCCAATAAATGGCTCCTACCCCATCTCCTATACACCACCTGGAGATGACCCGTTAAACTTCACTTCTATTAAAAAAATTTCAAAAACAAGAAAAAAGATAATTCACCATTGAGCCCGGACCAGTAACTCCCGCACCTTACCAAAATCCCAACCAACTCCCAATAAATGACTCCTATCTCAGTCCAGTTGAATTAATTACTGAATCTACTCAACAAAAAAATGGATTTATCTAATCTTGGGGGAAATCCCCAATTAATGAAGTGGAAGGGTCATCCCCTCTCTCTCCTCCCAAAACGTCTTCAATGGTCGCACGCCCTAACCTCTCTCCCTACCAAAGCTTCTCATACTCTGAGGAAAATAATCATCACGCTGATTCAGTTGTAGTGACCATGGTCGCCGCATCAACAAAGCCCTCAATTACTATTAGTAGTAATGAACATAGGTAGCTTTTAACCCCTGTAGGAAACAACACTCCTAACCTAAAGCTCAGAAATGGCAAACAACTTCCCATCTTCCCAGCAACCACAGATCCCTTCGATAACACTCATAACAGCACCGCTTCCTCCAGTCGTGGTTGGATCTAGCTCTGTAAGAAAGATGCATCACCTTATATGTGAATATCAGAGGGAGACAAGTCTCTCTGCTACTTCGGCACCCAGCCTTCCCGACCCAAAAAATCAAGAAAGTGATGAACCACGCGATAGAGGGACTGGGAACCTAGATATGGATGTAGTCGCTAAGGCAGACCCAACAAGCGAGAAACATCAAAATGATGTCCGAGATGGACTGTTAAACTTCACTTCTATTAAAAAAAAGAAAAAAGAAAATTTACCAATGGGCCCGGACCATTAACTCCCTCACCCTCCCAACATCCCAACCAACTCCCAATAAGTGACTCCTACCCCATCTCCTACACCACTGGGAGATGGCCGGTTAAACTTCACTTTGATTAAAAAACATGAAAAAAGTAATTTAAAGAAAATTCACCAATGGGGCCAGAGCATTAACTCCCTCACCCTCCCAACATCCCAGCCAACTCCCAATAGATGGCTCCTACCCCAATCCGACAGAATTAGTTAGTGAATCTACTAAAAAAAATGGATTTGGCAAATCTCCAATTAATGAAGTGGAAGGGTCATCCCCTCTCTCCTCCCAAAGAGGCTTCAATGGTAGCACGTCCTAGCCCCTCTCCCTACCAAAGCTTCTCATACTCGGAGGAAAATAATCATCACGCCATTTTAGTTGAAGTGACCATGGTCGTCCCATAAACAAATCCCTCAATTACTGTTAGAAGTAGTGAACAAAAGCAACTTCTAACTCTTGTAGAAACATCACTCCTACCCTAAAGCCCAAAAATGGGAAACAACTTCCCATATTCCCAGCAACCACAGATCCCTAAAATAACACTCACAATGGCACCACTTCCCCGTGTTGTGGGTTGAGCTATCACTGGAAAACATATGTATCACCTTACATGTGAATACCAAAAGGAAAAAAGTCTCTCTACTACTTCGGCACCCAGCCTTCCTAGCCCAAATAATCAACGAAGGGATGGACCACGCTATAGAGGGATTGGGAACCTAGATATAGATGGAGACACTAAGGCAGACCCAAGAAGCACTCAACATCAATATGATGTCCATGTGGAAGATGGTCGGTTAAACTTCACTTTTATTAAAAAAGATGAAAAAAAAGAAAAAAAAATTCACTAATGGTCCCGGACCATTAATTCCCTTACCCTTCCAACA
The DNA here is from genome assembly GCF_947179165.1 of Solanum dulcamara. NCBI lineage: Eukaryota > Viridiplantae > Streptophyta > Magnoliopsida > Solanales > Solanaceae > Solanum > Solanum dulcamara. The sequence continues at coordinate 73,965,166 of NC_077244.1, forward strand.
TCCCAACACACTACCAATAAATGGTTCATGCCCCATCTCTTACACCACCTGGAGATGGTCGATTAAACTTCACTTCTATTAAAAAAAAAAAAAAAAATTCACCAATGGGGATGGATCATTAACTCCCTCACCCTCCCAACATCATAACCAACTCCCAATAAATGGCTCCTACCCCAATCTGGCTGAATTAATTACTGAATCTACTTAACAAAAAAATGGATTTGGTAAATCTCGGGGGAAATCGCCAATTAATGAAGTGGAAGGGCCATCCCCTCTCTCTCCTATCAAAGAGGCTTCAATGGTAGAGCATCCTGAAACCTTTCCCTACCAAAGCTTCTCATACTTTGAAGAAAATAATTATCACACTGGTTCAGTTGAAGTGACCATGGCCATCGCATCAACAAAGCCCTTAATTACTATTAGTACTAATGAACAAAGGCAACTTCTAACTCCTATAGGAAACAACACTTCTAACCCAAAGCCTACTAATGGGAAACAATTTCCCATCTTCCCAGCAACTACAGATCCCTCGAGTAACACTCACAACGACATCGCTTCCTCTAATCATAATCAATCACAGGTTGATATAGATGCAAATACAATGTCAGATAATCGTGATGCATGTCTGTCCTACGATACACATCCGCTGATCACCACAGATTGGAACTCATGGGGGCCTCACATAGACCATGTATCCACCGGAAAAGACCTCGGCCAATATCTGCTGGAAGAGACCTCGACCATAATATCCATCGAAAAAGACCTTGGCCGCCGGAAGAAACCTCGGCAAATCACCTCGATCGGTAGAAACCTCGATCCCAATATCTAGTACCTCACTCACATCATTTCTCAGCCGTCACAGATAGACATATGCACAAGTAATGAGTGAAACAGGATAAATATTCACATAAGATGTCATATATTCCAAAATCACATAATAGATCAATTCTTCATAATTCACAACACTTAGACAATTATCCCTATTCAGATTCTACTATCACACTTCAACTCATATAATTCAATTCAATCTAAGGACCCAACACACCCTAATCCCCTTACATAGGAAAATACAAGGTTCAACATACTTAACAAATGTTAGAATTCCACTTGTCTTAGCCAAAAGTCACGAACAATCCGAATTCAAAGCTTTTAACCTCGGATGATACTCCATATCACCACAATCTAATCAAATATAGACTCACAATCACATTTAGAAACTATTGACACTAAAATCAAGCAATTTGGGTGAAAAGGGTAAAATGGTCAAAAATCCCATATCAGAAATCAAACTCGGAATCTGATTATTTCCTTAAGTAATCAGGAATCTAGTGGTGAAAACCGTTTCAAAAATGAGGTTAAAATGAGTTCAAAATCCCCATTTCTCCTTCAAAAGTTCATGTTCAAGAAAATCCAAAACCTCCAATTTGAAATCCACAATTCGAAGTTAAAATATGAAATTATTCGATGGAATTTAAGGAAAAGTGTTAGAAATACATTACCCAATGGTTTTGTCGTGAAAAATCTCTAAGAAATTGTTTAAACCGAGCTTGGAATGTTAAAAATTGTGAAAATACCTTAAACCTCGTCTAAACCCCTTTAGATGTCGCTTAAGCGACTGGACCTTCGTTTTAATGGAGGTTCGCTTTCGCGAACCCCGCCTAAGTGAGTCCCTTCACTTAAGCGATGGGTCTCTCTTAAGTGAAGGTTCTATTTAGCAAACTTGGTTCGCTTAAGCGGACCCTGCAACAAAACCAGCAAAAATAAGCTGTCACAACCCAAGCCTCCGATCGAACCCTCGAGATTTGATTGGAACCCCGTATACACATACCATAAATGCAACCCTATTAAATTTAACGTTCTAGACTCAATGGAATCATCGGAATTTAAATTTGATGCCTCATTGACCCGTAATACGATAAGTAGAAATTAAACTAGTTTCGACACTTGAAATACCCAAAATACCCTCAGGACCTCTAAAAATTATAACGAAGCCATTTCTAGCGTAAGAATCACATCCCAAAACTATTGGAATCATCAAAAATCCAATCCGAGCACTCGAACCTTAAATGTTGACAAAAGTCAAACTTGGATCAAACTTTAACTCAATTTCCAACTTTGGACCTAAATTCCACGTTTGAACTCCAAATCTGATTCCGACAACTCTCTTAGACAGATTTCCAAATTCTAGAGTTGATGGAATCGACGAAATTCCATTCTAAGACTCGAAACTCCAAGTGACTTCGAAACTCAAATTTTGACTACTTAAGCCTTTAAAACACATTTCTCAAGCAAAATCTCATTTTTTCATAAGATTTCCCAAAAACTAACTTTCACACCCAATGTAAAGTGACTCAGGGAAACTAATGGAAAGGGTAAAATGATAATTTTATCAAAATGTCAAAAATAAACTTCAGGGTCATTACACAACTTCTCCAAGTCTTGGTTGGAGCTAGTACTGCAAGATAGATGCATCACCTTACAGGTGAATATCGGAGGGAGACAAGTCTCTCTATTACTTCGGCACCCAACCTTCTTATCCCAAATAATCAAGGAAGGGATAGACCACGCGATAGAAGGATTAGGAACACAGATATAGATGAAGACACTAAGGCAGACCCAACAAGCGAGCAACATCAATATGATGTCTATGCAGGAGATGGACGGTTAAACTTCAGTTCTATTAAAAAAAAGAATAAAAGAAAAATAAAATTCACCAATGGGCCCATACCATTAACTCCCACTCCCTCCCAACTTCCAATTAATGACTCCTACTCATCTCTTATACCACTTGGAGATGGCTGGTTAAACTTAACTTCTATTTAAAAAATGAAAAACAAAATCACCAATGGTCCCGGGTCATTTACTCATTCACCCTCCCAACATCCCAACTAACTCTCAATAAATGGCTGCTATCCCAATCCGGCTGATTAATTACTGAATCTTCTCAATAAAAATATGGATTTGACAAATCTCGGGGGAAATCCCCAATTAATGAAATGGAAGGGTCATCCCCTCTCTCTCCTCCCAAAGAGGCTTCAATGTAGCACGTCATAACCCCTCTCCCTACCAAAGCTTCTCATACTCTGAGGAAAATAATCATCACGTCAGTTCCGTTGAAGTGACCATGGTCTTTGCATCACCAAATCCCTCAATTACTATTTGTAGTAATGAACAGAGGCAACTTCTAATTCCCGTAGGAAACAATACTTCTAACCTAATGCCTAGAAATTAGGAACAACTTCCCATCTTCCCAGCAACTATAGATCCCTCCAGTAATACTAACAACGACACTGCTTCCTCCAAATAACTTCCCCAAGTCTTGGTTGGAGCTAGTACTGCAAGATAGATGCATCACCTTACAGGTGAATATCGGAGGGACACAAGTCTCTCTACTACTTCGGCACCCAACCTTCTTATCCCAAATAATCAAGGAAGGGATAGACCACGCGATAGAAGGATTAGGAACACAGATATAGATGAAGACACTAAGGCAGACCCAACAAGCGAGCAACATCAATATGATGTCTATGCAGGAGATGGCCGGTTAAACTTCAGTTCTATTAAAAAAAAGAAAAAAAAGAAAAGAGAAAATTCACCAATGGGCCCATACCATTAACTCCCACACCCTCCCAACATCCCAACCAACTCCCAATTAATGACTCCTACTCATCTCCTATACCACTTGGAGATGGCCGGTTAAACTTAACTTCTATTTAAAAAATGAAAAAAAAAATTACCAATGGTCCCGGGTCATTTACTCATTCACCCTCCCAACATCCCAACTAACTCTCAATAAATGGTTGCTATCCCAATCCGGCTGATTAATTACTGAATCTACTCAACAAAAATATGGATTTGACAAATCTCGGGGGAAATCCCCAATTAATGAAGTGAAAGGGTCATCCCCTCTCTCTCCTCCCAAAGAGGCTTCAATGGTAGCTCGTCCTAACCCCTCTCCCTACCAAAGCTTCTCATACTCTAAGGAAAATAATCATCACGTCGGTTCCGTTGAAGTGACCATGGTCTTCGCATCAACAAAGCCCTCAATTCCATAGGAATTAAGTTATGGAAAATTTCATGGGAATCAAATTGTGGAATATTTCTTTGGAGTTAAATATTGAAAGTTTTGAAAAACAATTTATTCCTACAAATTATGGAAAAACTATAGTTGGAACCAAATTATGGTAAGTTTCTATTGAAAAAAATTATGGAAAATTTGCCTTGGACTCAATTATGGAAAGGTTTGAAAAGCTTCTATGAAAAAAAATATCTACTTCACAATACTTCAAACCTTGTCTTTGAAGATTCGACAAGTCGAGCACCCCCAACAAGTTTCTAAGCAGGGTGCATTTTTAGATAGTGAAATTTTATAGATAAATCCATATTAGGTTTTTTATTAATCCTTAAATTCATGATATATTGACCAAGTCAAATTATTAGATAATAAAGTTGGATCAATATTTAAGTTAAATTATATGACTTAAATGAAGTTCAAATTATATTTGGGCATGTCAGCAAAGTTGACAAGACGAACCCAACTCATGCTCTTCTAATCCAAGGTCCTGTAAAATTACTTGAAGTCCAAAATAAACCAAAAAACCCTAGCACACACCTATAGGGGTCTTCATAAGACTAGAAAGAAAGACAGATGAAGAACAAGAAGAAATACATAAAAACGCTCTGCTCTTCAGTGGTGGTCCCAAGTCTTCCGCATACAGAAGTCTTCGTCTCTAAGTTGTGAGCCGCAAATTTCCATACCTCTGCGATTGTGATCAAAGCTTGGCTCCGCATTCGTAGTAAAGTTCCAACAAGTATTCCGTCGATTCAAGAATAAAGCAAAACTCTTGAGTTGACAATCTTGCGGAGAAATATTAGAGGATTACGTCTTTTCATTAGATTTTATAAAGATTGTAACCTTCACATAAATTCTTGATATAAATATCAATATTTGTTGCTATTTTTCTTTCTTGATTACTATTTTTCAGGAACGAAACTTAGTCGCATACAAGGAGTATATATGAGCCACTTTTATAATAATAAAGGATAAATGTGAACCACTTTTGAACGAGGAGTATATCAGTTTTAAATTGTAAAGTTTAGGAGTATATCATGCTTTTTTTTCACTATTAAATTTAGAACCCAGTTATTAACACTTAAAGTAGTAATTTCAAAACCCATAAAATTGGTTGCTCCTCCCTTAACTAGAGGTCTCGGGTTCAACCTGGGTGAAGAAAAATTCTTGGTAGGAAGCGCTTCCCACGAATGGGGCCCTACGCGATGCGAACCAGAATAGTCAGGCTCCAATACGGGTAACGAAAACCTAGTGGGAAAACAAAAAAAATCATAAGATTGAAATCCTTACTCGCCTCTACCAAGTACGCTGTCACTCAATGTGCATGGTGTGTGTAATGTGTATATATACTGACCAACTCCTGCTTATTCTCAACAAAATTGCTTGTTTCAAAGTAGAAGCTCAACAAGTAAGTTATCCATTTCTTGTTTATAGCTGTTTCTTTTTTCATACTTCTCAACAAACTTGTTTCTTGTTTGTTCACATTTTTTTTGTAATGCTCTTCAATGTGTGCTATTCTTTTGTGAGTTTTACCAGATTGTCCAAGAAGAAGGCACAAAAAGAATGGGAAGTTTTTCAATAACCATGAAGGGTTTTGTGTTGTTCTGCCTATGGGCAGTGATTGCGGAAGCGGAGTACCTAAAATACAAAGACCCAAAACAGCCAATAGGTACAAGAATTAAGGACTTGATTAAAAGGATGACTCTTGAGGAAAAGATTGGTCAGATGTCTCAGATTGATGACAGATTAGCCTCAGATTATGTTATGAAGCATTATTTCATTGGTATGTTTTGAAAAATTCATTCTTTATGTGTTTATAGTGATGTTTATAATCGGAAACAACCTCTCAACCCAATAAAAGTACGAGTAAGATTTGCATTCATCCCACTGTTATCAAAGGCGCGCTTAAGCCCTAAAGTGAGGCTCAAAACGTGTTGAGCGCTTCACCTCGCTTAACGTCCTCTTCAGTGTCGTCATCAAGGTTCTAAGGCATACTTTCCTTTCCAATGAACCTCTTTTTAAGAGTCGACGCCACTAAACAATTGATATTTCACTTTATCGTAATTGTTTTTCAATTTCTTTGTTTATAAATTTGTCATTCATGCTTATAAATTATTAATCTTGGACTAACATATATATTTGTATTTTTTCTCCCCTTGCGCCTTTTTTTTGTTAAAGTCCACGCTTTATCTTCGCTTTGCGCTTTAATCCCCAACAGACCTTAGAGTTTTTTTGTGCTTTTTGCTTTTGATAACACTGGTTCATCCGAACCTCTCCATACCCCGCTTGTGGATTTCATTGAGTATAGCTGCTTATTATAAATGTCATACAAATTACAGAAAACTGATCTAAATCAAAGTGATTGATCCTAGGATGATAGAATCTTTTGTAATAACATTGGTGTTTAAATGAATGGAGCCTTGGAGCAAGAATAAAGTTGTTTATGTGTGAAATACGTCACGTGGTTTGAACTGTGAATAGAAATACTAAAGTTGTTTATGTCTGACGTACGTCACATGGTTCGAACCGTAAATTTAGTCACGGCTTGTCTCAAGGTAGGTTGCCTACATCACACCCCCTTGGGTGCGGCCACTCTCCAGATTGTGCGTGAACTCCGGATGCACAAGACATGGATTCAGCAACTTATGCTTGTTTCAGGGTAGGACACCTACGTCACACTCCCTTGGGGTGCTTCCCTACCCAAAACTCTACGTGAACGCGAGATACTTCATGTACTGGGAATTGCCTATGTTATACCAAAAGATTTTATCTTTTTAATCCTATTTTGAGGGAAAAAAAGATATTTAAAGAGAACATGGGAAAGGGGGTAGCCTACTTTCTTTATCCATTGTTATCCTGCATATTGTAGTTCATTTTATCTCTAGATTGACATGACCAGTCTTAAAAACATGCTCGTATGTTCACCAGATATTCCAGAACTTTGCTCATTTGTTGTTAGAAATATCACGTTTTTAGATGTATATTTGATTACATATGTTATCTCATACAGCTTACAGAAGAGTGATTCTAAATCAGGGTGCTTTATCGTGAAAATGGAGGATCTTTGTTTTGTAATAACATATGCATATTATGGAAACAAGAAAAAGGGGATTGATCTGCCTTTTACTGTAGTGCATATTGGAATTCATCTTTTATAAAAATTCTTCTGGCAGGGGGTGTGTTGAATATTCCAGTGAATGTTACTGCACCTAACGCTTCTGCTGAGGATTGGGTGAATAAGGTAAACAACATTCAAAAGTATGCTCTTTCGACCCGCCTTGGTATTCCAATGATTTATGGGATTGATGCAATTCATGGACACAACAATGTCTATAATGCAACTATCTTTCCTCACAATATTGGGCTTGGTGTCACCAGGCAAGTATATAAATTATGCATCTGATTTTTGTTCTGACTATTGGAAGGTACTAATTTTGTGTGCTTTTAGAATGTAGTGAGAGCTCATCTTCTAAATTTGATTAATAAAGATGCATGATAGGTAGTTTTCACATTTGTCAATCATTTGATACCTTAGGATCAAGAAATGATCCTCAGGAGGTCAATTATGTTCCAAAAAGAAAATAATCCGGCTATTTATTTTCAACTTCTCCTAATGCTTCGTGAATCTCCTGATGCTTGTATTTCACCTATTTGAGTTAAAAATTTGTAACTTTAATGCAGGGACCCTGCTCTTGTGAAACGGATTGGTGCTGCAACTGCACTTGAAGTTAGAGCCACAGGAATCCCATATGCTTTTGCTCCCAGCATTGCAGTAAGTTGATATGATATTATTTAAATGAAGTTTTTGGTAAAGTTGCATTTCAATTTCTTTTTTATCTGAATCACTGTGTTATGGTAGGTTTGCAGAGATCCTAGGTGGGGCCGTTGTTATGAAAGCTACAGTGAAGATGTCAAAATTGTGCGAGCCATGACAGAGATAATTCTTGGTTTACAAGGAGATGTGCCAGCTAATTTTAGCAAGGGTGTTCCTTTTGTTGGAGGAAAGTATGAATCTTTATCACTTTTCACATCTACTACTTTCCTATTCCTATTAATGATTTACACCAGTTGCATGCTTAGAAATGAAAATGAAGATCACTTCATCAAAAAACAAAAACAAAAAAACAAATGATGATTATGTTACAAACTCCTTAATAAGCATAAATTTTTTTATGAGAAGGCAACAAGACTGGTGGGACTTAGTGACCTTTATTAGTATCAATCTGTCATTTATTCACTTCACATGGAATTTTCTGTTATACTGGGCAAGTTTGGATTTGATGATCTAAGAATCAATGCTATTGACCAATGCTTGTTGGCCACAACATATAACTGGTCCTATCATGGTCAAGTATATACAGTAATTATCTTGACAATGACCTTTATCTTTGTATCAAAAATAATATAACGGTTTAAGTATTGTTAAGTTATGTTAAAGTGAGTTAAAGTATTTTTCAAGATAATGTTTTTTGGTACTAGAATAATTGTAAACATGTTTCTATTTGAGTAACTGGTAAAATTGTTGTCATGTGACCAGGAGTCACGGGTTCAAACCTTGGAAACAGCCTCTGGCAGAAATGCAAGGTAAGGCTGCGTACAATAGACCCTTGTGGTCGGGCCCTTCCCCGGACCCTGCGCATAGCTGAAACTTTAGTGCACCGGACTGCCCTTTTTTTTTTTCTATTTCTGTTGTCCTTTGTTGTGGAACATTTGCTTGATTGTACTTTAAACTGGTTAAGGTCAAAGGTAGCAGCCTGCGCCAAGCATTATGTGGGAGATGGAGGCACACTGAGGGGAATCGATGAAAATAACACTTTAATAAACTCAACTACATTAAATGGCATCCACATGCCTGCATATAATGATTCCATCTTAAAGGGTGTTTCAACGGTGATGGTGTCTTACTCAAGCTTGAATGGGGAAAAGATGCACGCTAACCGCAAGCTTGTCATGGACTACCTAAAGAACAAGCTCAACTTCAGCGTAATAATGATTAGCTCGACTCATTCAGAATCAGTAAGTTCAGGTCAAGTAAGGATATATCCATGTATAACACCTATTTTGGCCTTGCATCTTTTTCAGGGTTTCATCATTTCTGATTCGGAAGGCATTGACCGGATTACAAGCCCACCTCATGCTAATTACACTTATTCAGTTCAAGCTGGAATTTTAGCAGGAATTGACATGGTTGGTTTGTTATGTTTGATCTCGAATCATTTTTATCAACATGATAGTTTTAGTTACTCTATATGATTGTTTCGTCTATGCTGCAGGTTATGATTCCAGTGAAGTATGAAGAATTTATTGATAATCTGACTCTCCTAGTGAAAGCTAATATCATTCCCATGAGCAGAATTGATGATGCTGTAACGCGGATATTGAGAGTTAAGTTTACCATGGGTCTCTTTGAGAACCCACTGGCTGACCTAAGCTTGGTAAACCAACTTGGTAGCCAGGTAACTTTGATATTCAGAAACTGTTTCAATTCTTGGGATCTAAGTCTGTTACGTGTGATCTATGATGCTTCAACGCCTCTCTGCAGGAGCATCGAGAGTTGGCAAGGGAAGCAGTAAGGAAATCACTTGTCCTTTTGAAGAACGGCAAGAGCACTAGTAGTCCATTACTTCCCATTCCAAAGAAAGCACCAAAGATACTTGTAGCTGGAACTCATGCTGACAATTTGGATTACCAATGTGGAGGCTGGACAATATATTGGCAGGGCAACCCAGGCAATGATTTAATAGTTGGTATGTCTTCTCATGTCTTGTAGTGTCCATTTCACCACAAGTGACATTTTTGGGCCCTCTTTTGGTAAGGAATCTGCTATTTCGCTAGATAGCAGAAACATGCCTTTTCAGGTTTTACTAATTCCATTTTTTCGTGGGAGGTTAATTGTTGGACCTGATAATATGAAAATTCTTTTACATGACAATGTATAGAAGTTAAACTGATAATTGTTGGACCTGATAATATGACAACTCAAATGTAGCATTATTCTACATTTGACAGGAACCACCATTTTAAGCGCTATCAAGAAAACTGTAGATCCGTCCACGCAAGTAGTGTACCAGCAGAATCCTGATGCAAACTTTATGAAGTCAAACGAATTCGACTATGCCATTGTTGTAGTAGGTGAAGTCCCATATGCAGAGTGGTATGGTGACAGCTCAAATCTTACAATACCAGAACCTGGTCCTAGCACTATTAACAATGTCTGTGGGGCTGTGAAATGTGTTGTAGTTGTCATCTCTGGTCGTCCAGTCGTGATAGAACCTTACGTCGATAAAATAGATGCACTCATCGCTGCTTGGCTTCCGGGGACTGAAGGCCAAGGTGTTGCAGATGCTTTATTTGGTGACTATGGTTTCACTGGTAAACTTGCTTGGACTTGGTTCAAATCAGTTGACCAGCTTCCTATGAACGTAGGTGATGACCACTACAATCCCCTCTTTCCCTTTGGATTTGGACTCACAACTCAGCCAGTGAAGATGAATTAATAGACAGTATTGATACTATAGTGTGTACTTGCAATAAAAGCTAGTAGTAAGTTATTATCATTAATAAAACTGGAAGAAAGAGCAGAAGGCAGAAAATTGTATTGAGGGCTTCCCTTTGAATATATATTATTATTATTATTAATTGCTATTAATTACGATTTTGATGGGTTGTTACTGCTACAAAAGTATTTGTAGGGTGGTCATGTCTCTTTAAATTTGAGAGTACTTAAGACAAAAGATAAATCAAAGGACGAAATATAATTTCCCAAAGAAACAACAAGGTTTTAGAAAATACAATGCTTAAAATTTCCACAAATGGAGTGGGTCATAATGCTAGATCATTTTCCTTTATTTTGTAATCTACTAGAAACTAACCAGTATTAGTATTAAACATATTGAAAACTATGTAGACTCATTCACTTTTTTATAAAGTATACTGAATACATGGGAAATCCCCTAATGAATTTATCGATAATGAATTTATTGATAATCCACACTATGATCTACTAACTCCGCACCCCCTACCAAATCCCTCCCTTGGGATTAATACAATAAGCAAGTAAGCAAGAACCTATTGCTTCTAGATCTGAGAAGACAATGACAATGATGATATGTATTTCCTAGTTCTTATTTCAATTCTATTTAGTTGATGTGTCTTTAAAAAAAGGACATGCTCTTTCTGTAGCACCCAACAATTTCGATTGATCTTATATGTAGTACTGTACAAAGTACTCCAAGATTTGAAGTTCTCTGCATTTAATTTACATGAATCTGTTGAATTTGCTTTTAGTTATGCACTAGTTTTTCGTAAAATAAGTTGTTTAGTTTAAGATAAATTTTAATTTTGAATTTTAGTTAGGTTGTTGAGATATTTTAGGTTGTTTTAAATTTCAAATATGTTGGCTATTTAAAGCCCCTCAATGACTAATAAAATTATTGAAAGTCATTTCAATCCATTGAGAGTCATTTTAACTTCTTTTTTGTTACCTCCTATTTTAAAAAAACCCAACAGAATCAAGAAGTTAATTGAGTAAAGGGATAATACACAACTACCCCCTCAACTATAACCGAATTCGCTAGGACGGACCTTAACTATACATGTGTCCTATTACCCCTCCTAAATTATTTTAAAGTGCAATAAACACACCCTAAAACTTATATAATCACTCACATGAAGGGAGGTGCTTTACACTCGCCTCCACATCATCCTTACGTCAGCGCCACATCACTAAATCGACAGATCTAAAAAAATCAAAAAATCCATGTCATTTAATTCCTCCTCCTCCATTACTATCACTACACCCACCATAACCACTAAACCCACTATTTTCACCATTAAAACTTATAGAAACCACCATGAAAATTGTAACCCACCTCCAAATTAATTCATTCACCAACACTGAAATAATATATTTTATCACCTATCTCCAAATCTACCACAAAATATCACTCAAATGGTCAAAAACTCAAGCTATTCAATTTGAATTTAATATGTTGGATCTCTTGTATCCAACTAAAATTGTGACCTAACAAAAAATGTAAAAAATAAATCTCATAAAACTTGATCTAAAATCTCTATCAAAGAAGCTACCCCAAAATTGAAATTCCAATTCGAGAAAAATTGAACATTGGGGTCCTTTTGTTGATCGAATTTGGGTTATGAAATATAATAGTTCTCATTCAAAAATTATTTTGGAAAGATAAGTAACTGGCCAATTGAAGTGGAAAAAGAAGAGAAGGAGGCGGGGTGTCACTATATTGGAGAATTGAACCAGAACTGGAGTGGGTTGGAGGTGAGGGTGAGGGTTCTATATCAACGAAGAATTGAAGCGGGGGTGAGGGATGGGGCGAGGGTGAGGCTAGGGGTGGTGGTGGTGGGGGGGGGGGGGTAGGTTGGGATATGACATAGATAATTGATGAATGGGAGGATAAATAAAATTATTTTTTTTAAAAAAAGGTATTTTATTTAAATTGTGTTTACCAAATATTGCCTAAACTAAATCTCTAACATGCAATTTTTTTTCCGAATTTCATGTTAAATGTTTGAGTAAAAAATAAAAATAAAAAGAAAAATTCTTCCGATATTATACAAATTGATGAAATATTTTAAAAAGATCACTGACAATTTAAATATGTTGTGATTTTTTTTTATATTTCTAAAAATGATAAAATTGGGTTATATTTCATAATGAAAAAAAAGAAATTTTAATTAAAAAGATATCAACTTTAGTTTTAATGTTAACTACTTATGTGTATTATTTAATAATGAAAATGGACATGTGTCCAAATTAATCAGATTTTAATACTTTTTTTTTCGTCTCTCACATGCCTCCAAGAGAGTGAACAAACTCTTTGTGCCACCCCAGCACTAAAGGGTGTGTTTATTACACTTTAAAATAATTCAGGGAGGTAATAGGATCATGTATAGTTAAGGTGTGTCCTGACGATTTCGGTTATAGTTGAGGAGGGCACTTGTATATTATCCCTTTGAGTAAACAAGTCAAAAATACAAAATATACGTATATACATGGAAAACTTTAGTGATTTAAGCTTTCCTCGAAACCAAATTTTCAAACATGATGGAATAGACGAATAAACAAAGCCATCTTTGTTCATATATTACATAAGTACGTTTGTATGAAGTAAACATTACATCAATAAAGTTGTCAACATTTACAGAAATGATCAACACCCAAAAAATATGGCCTTGGCGCTGTAAGGGTGCGACGCGCCACTATCGCGCCAGAAACATGCCTCAGTAGTTTGGTCTCTGGCGCGGCGCGCCACTACGAGGTGTGCAGGTTTTAGGCATAATCGGCCTGGCGCTGCGATGGCACGACGCGCCACTATCGGGCCATATGCATTTTTGCCTATTTTTCAGAACTTTTAAGGAGGGGCAATTTGGGAATTGTTCCAAATTATATATGTATCAGCCTTAGCACATTTTGGGATCATTTTCAATCCCTCACTCTCTCTCTAAAAGCCCTAGAAACCTATCTCTCTCTCTTTTTCTTCTTCTTCTTCTTCTTCTTCTTCTTCTTCTCCATTTCCAACAAGAAGAGTTCCAAGAGCTTCAAGGTTTGAGTTCTCCATTGAAGACCCAACCACAAGGTTCTCTTCAAGTCTTCACTAAGGTATGTAAGGCTATCCAAAACATGGGTTGAGTCCACCCATGTGCCCTATTCTTGCTTTGAGGTTAGATGTTCATGAAAATGAAGTTTCTTGGTATGGTCTAAGTTTAAATGAGTTTTGTCCCTTATTTATTTGATCCTATATGTATTGATGTTGTTGAGTTGAGAAGTTCCCAAGATGAGCCTTTATGTGAGTATGAGTTGATGAAAATGAGTTGTTAAATATGTTCCATTGATCTTCTTGACTATGTAGATTTTGATAAATGATGCTATTTTCTTTAAAATGTTGCTTATTATAAAAATGTAAATTTAAAGTCTTGAAATTGTGATGAGTCTCAAAGATTTATCATATGGATGGAGGAAATGATTGATTATATCTAGATGTTGCTATATATGTGCATTTAAATTTCTTTTGAAGATATGATTGAGATTGATCGGATAGTATGATTAGAAGAGATTTGATTGTGATAGAGTTGATGAGTTGACAAGGTTGTAATGAGACTTGTTGATGTGATTTGATTGAGTTGATTGGATGGAGTTTTATGAGCATTGAGTCTTGGGAGGAGTATCGAACACCGAATTGGGCAAGAGTATAGTCCATACTCGAACCCAATAACTGCATCGCCAAATGTAGGGGGGATGGAACTGTTAAAGTCGGATGCTTCCCCGAGAGATTTGTCCTGACATTATAGGACTTGGTTGGATTGGATCCATGATTTGTTGATTCGTTCATACCCTGGCAAGGTATGAACGGACGCGGCAACAACGTCGGTTTGTTGTACTTTCACTGGCTCATAAGTGATGGTTGTCGGTTAAGAGAAACTCCCAAATAGGTCTTGATAGTACTCTGAGTCAGATTGAGTTGAATTGTATGTGATTGGTCCCATCTAAATCATATTCTTGTTTAGACTTAGTGTCACGTCCCGGGAGGGTACCCTAGACGTAACCGGCACTCAGAAACCATTTCTGGCTCCCAAGCGAACCACATAGCCTGATCACACATCCGTTCATTCATTCATGCAGCGGAAAAATTAAAAATAAAGAAAAATTTAGCGGGCAACTCAAATCACCCATCTAACTCACAGAATAAATGTCGTGGGCCGACAGATCAACTAAATATTTGTCATTTAAAAATAGTTTGACAAGAATAACCCAATCGACTCATCACTATCTAGTCTATGAAGCCTCTATCACTACTATCTAATTGGTGCCGATGACAAGTTCATGGCTACCTCAAATAAAAATGAAAAGGGCTAACTCGATACAAGATTTCATAAGCGGTGTCCTCCGAATGTAGGGGAGGACTCACCAATACGCTGAGTGTGTATAGATCCTCAATGGTGCTCCTATTGACGATCTCTTAAACCTGCCTCTGCATCATGAAACGATGAAGGTCCAAATGGACGTCAGTACGTGGAATGTACGAGTATGTAATATGGCAGAATGAAACATACCTCAAGGAAGAATAACATCGGATCAACTATCTCGAATCAGAAAGGTAGGAGAGACTCACATAAGACGTCATAAGTCTAAAGTAAGAATACATTTCTAGACAAGGACCAATCACACATCATACAATCCAATCCAATCATACACGATACAGTTCAATCAAATCATACATTATCCGATTCAATCCAATCGTATACCATCGGTTCAACCCGGTCATATACGATCCGATCCAATCCAATCATATATCCTTCCATTCATCCCAATCAACCCATCATCTAATCCAATCCAGTCCAATCGTACACTATCAAATCACAATTCATCTAATCAAATCCGATCAATGCAATCAATTCACAATCAACTCAAAGGGCTCAACTCAATAAGTATGCAAATTAAGTAATGCAATGTCTTACAATTCAACTCAATCATCTACAATCACAATCAAACCAATCAGATCAAGCACAATCCATTCAATTTGGGAGTTTCTCTAACCGACAACCATCACCATATGAGCGAGTGATAGTACAACAAGCCGACGTTGTTGCCGCGTCCGTTCATACCTTGCCAGGGTATGAACGCATCAACCAATCATGGATCCGTCAATCAATCAAGTCCTATCATTTCAGGACAATAAATTAGGGAAATATCCGACACGGTACAATCCCCTCCTACGTTTGGCGACGTAGTTTATTGGTTCGAGTATGGACTATACTCTTACCCAATTCGGTGCTCGATACTCCTCCCAAGACTCAATATGCTCATATCTATCAAATGAGTAAAATACTCAAAATGCTCATTCAGTCTCATCGGACCCTTTTCAAAACTCAATCAAATCTGGCCTCATTGGACCTTCTTTCAAATCGACTCATCTCAAATCATCAAACTCTTCTCTTTAAAATCTATACAATCTCAAAAATCGTCATTTTAGAGTAAAAATATTCAACTCACTTATACTCAAAATACTCATGTTCAAAATAATTAAAAGACTTCTCAAACTCAACTCATGCTTAAACTCTTTTCAAATCATAGATGAAATAATTACTCTTTAAACTCAAAATAGTGTATAAATAGTTTATGCAAAAATGGTTTCAAAATCGTTTATTTTCAAAATGCTCATGAGACTCCAACCACATCAAATTTGGCAAATCACATATCACATAATCACATTAGACTCCAATCCACTTCATCACATAACATCCTCATCAATATACCTCTACATCAATTATTCTACACATATTAAATAGGCACCATTCACGTCATCACTCACATCGTCATCAAAACATCATCATCACATCATCATCATATATTATCATTTACATCATCATCAAACATTATCATCACATCATTGTCAAGTATCATCATCACATCAGTCATCAAACATCTACTCCAAATCCTTATTTTAGTTCTATGTTCATTTTATAGAAGCAAAAGGACATTCTTAACTATCTAATTCATTCTTTTTATTCCAATCAATACATATATACATGAAGCCATCCGCCTCAATTCAAGACAAATTATGACCAAAGAAATCTCATCTTGGGTTCATGTGAATGAAACATGAATCCATACTCTCAACAAAACTCAACTCAATAATATCGTCAACATCTATATACAAAGCTACATTTATATCAATAATATGAAAGATGACTATTTAGTAACTCAAATCATTAAAAACATCAATCAACTAATAGTACTTAAAAACATTCTATAGTTTAGGAAAACTTTCAAGGAAACCTTCTTAGAAGGTTCAACTCTTTCACAACTCCTATTCAACACATTTATGAGCATATGGAAGAACTAAATCCATATTTTAGGTTAGCCTTACATACCTTGTTTGAAGACTTTGAAGAAACCCTTGTGTTGGGTCTTCAATGGAGAACTCAAATCTTGAAGCTCTTGGACCCTTCTTGTTAGAAATGGAGAAGAAGAAGAGAGAAAAAGAGAAGCTCCTAGGGCTTTTAGAGAGAGAGTGGGGGCTGAAAAATGGTCCCAAAACGTTCAAGGATAGGGTATATATAATTAGGGAAAAAGTCCAATTTGTCCCTCTTCAAAAATCTGAAAAATGGGCAAAAATCTTGCTGGTGCTATAGTGGCGCGTCGCGCCACTGCAGCGCCAAGCCAAAATAGGCTTAAAAACCTGCACACCTAATAGTGGCGCATCGCGCCAAGCCCCAAACTACTGAGGCTATTTTCTGGCGCTATAGTGGCGTGGGGCGCCACTGGAGCGCCAAGCCTAATTTCGCCCAGGCCTGAAATTTTCCTGCAGTACTAGTCTGTAGTAAAATGGCCATAACTTTTGACTCCGAACTCCAAAAATTGCAATCTTGGTGGCGTTGGAAAGAAGACTCAAAGACCTTTAATTTGGTAGGTTGTGGGCCACCCAGTTCTGTATATCCAAGGATATATGGTCGTTTGAAGTTGACCCTTAAACTAACTTGTCCGAAAACTTAATCAATTGGAGTTCTTTGGACTCGACTTGGTGTTAGAGATCCCTTATGACCCCTAAACACATCTAAAACACTTCAACTACTTAGGAATTAATCCTAACTCATGTGTAGAATTACAAGTCCTCCGGTCCGGGTCTACCCACACGGGAAAAAATGTTCGAATCTTAGCGAAAAATTTTGGGGGGTGTTACACTTAGGACATTTGATTGAGTTGTTATTCCTCTTGAGTTGAGCTTCCGAGTTGATTAATTCTTCCTTGATGTTCATTGTATTCGGCCATTTTACATACTCGTACATTCCATGTACTGATGCCATTTGGCCTGCATTGTTTCATGATGCATAGACAGGTACTAGAGATCATCAATCGGCGCTCCGTTGAAGATCCACATACACCCTCAGCTAGTTGGTGAGTTCTCCTAGTTTCCGGAGGATGTTGAGCCTTCATGTACAGTTTTGTTGACATTTCCTTTATTTTGATGGTTGGTAGCCATGGACTTGTCATTGGCACTTTTTAGACTTTGATAGAGGCTTCATAGACTGGAGTGTGGGGAGGTTGAATGGTTATTATGAGGAGTTTCATTATATTTATTTTGTCAAGTTAAACATGTATGGCCTTCGGCCCCCATATTGTGAATAGTACTTCATTAATTGAGTTCCGCTAAGAGAATGTGATAGAACGAATGTGTGACTGGACCAGGGGGTTCGCTCGGAGGTTAGAAATGGCCTTCGGGTGCCGGTTACGTCTATGGTACCCTCCCGGGGCGTGACAGTGAGGCTAGGGTGGTGGTGGTGGTGGGGGGGGGGGTAGGTTGGGATATGACATAGATAATTGATGAATGGGAGGATAAATAAAATTATTTTTTTTAAAAAAAGGTATTTTATTTAAATTGTGTTTACCATATATTGCCTAAACTAAATCTCTAACATGCAATTTTTTTTCCGAATTTCATGTTAAATGTTTGAGTAAAAAATAAAAATAAAAAGAAAAATTCTTCCGATATTATACAAATTGATGAAATATCTTTAAAAAGATCACTGGCAATTTAAATATGTTGTGATTTTTTTTTTATATTTCTAAAAATGATAAAATTGGGTTATATTTCATAATGAAAAAAAAGAAATTTTAATTAAAAAGATATCAACTTAAGTTTTAATGTTAACTACTTATGTGTATTATTTAATAATGAAAATGGACATGTGTCCAAATTAATCAGATTTTAATATTATTTTTTTCGTCTCTCACATGCCTCCAAGAGAGTGAACAAACTCTTTGTGCCACCCCAGCACTAAAGGGTGTGTTTATTACACTTTAAAATAATTCAGGGGGGTAATAGGATCATGTATGGTTAAGGTGTGTCCTGGCGATTTCGGTTATAGTTGAGGAGGGCACTTGTATATTATCCCTTTGAGTAAACAAGTCAAAAATACAAAATATACGTATATACATGGAAAACTTTAGTGATTTAAGCTTTCCTCGAAACCAAATTTTCAAACATGATGGAATAGACGAATAAACAAAGCCATCTTTGTTCATATATTACATAAGTACGTTTGTATGAAGTAAACATTACATCAATAAAGTTGTCAACATTTACAGAAATGATCAACACCCATTTCTCATGAAAGTTAGCATTAGTAATCCACAAAACCAACTAAGATGTAGTTGATGTAATGTATATGTATATAAAGTTTGTACTAATTGCTGCACAAGGTGTTGTTAAGCTTTTAGATTTACCTTTGTCGTGGTGGTTGAATGAAAAGCTATTTTTCTATGGTTTTAGTGAAGTGTGAATATTCTGATTGTGGCCGGGAGTGTACTGAATGGTGGAGGAAGTGTGCCATTTCCACAGCATTCTTCGCAGATTTTGAAATGTTTATACAAATGTGAAATTCAAAGTAACATACATTGATTAGCGATTGTGATATATAGTCTAGACTTGAATATTTGGACACAATATGGCTTGAAAGTTTGTTCTTTTCTCATTTTGGTTCTATGCCTGTGGATTCCTTAGATCACATTGCATATATGTGGGGGAAGGGGCTGACATGTTGATTTAGAAAATTTCCGAGTCTCTCTCTCATCAGGAGTAGTTTCGAGAGGATGAGTATTTGAAATCAGCACACTCTTGGGGAGAATTGAAATTAGATCCTGTGTTGGAAATCTTTCTTTAAACCTTTGATCAATTTTGCCAACAGAAATGGGGGTGATGCTTAGACTTCATCCCCTATCTATCTTTACTGATCGGGATGAGATTGGAAGCGTGGCTTCAAGAGTCTGGCTGAAAATTTATTATGCCGTAAGTGTTATTCACAGGGAATTTGGAAAGATCACACTCAAATAAGAGATATTTTGTTGATATATAAGAGATTTAACAATTTAATTGGTTATTTTACTACTTTTTCTTGAAGTTCTTTCATCTCATTTGCTGATTCTTGGAATTATCTCAACTTTGTAATAGAGACCTACAACTTGTGAAGCGGATTGGGGCTGCAACTACCCTCTGAGGGAAGAACCACAGGAATCCCTTACACTTTTGCACGGTGCATCGCAGTGAGTACCATCACATCATATGCAATCTATATATTCTTTATTTGATATCTTTCATCATAGGTCTGTGTGTTCGTCTGCAGTAAAACACTTTGAACATATTTTCAATCTTAAACCTCCTATTATGGATCTCACAATTCTTGATTGCATTCCTACTTGTATTGTCATGAGGATAACACAATTAGCAGTGTGATCCTTTGGACAATGCCAAACCAAGGAAGTATCAATAATATTAATACCGATGGGAGATACACAGATCATAATGACAATGCAGGGATTGGGGGGATAGCCAGAGACTGCAATGGGGATTTTATTTCCGCTTTTACTATTCCTGGACAGTGCCAAAATCATAATATAGAAGAGACTCTGGCTGCTCAATATGTAGGCCAATGGATCAAAGACAACAATCACAGGTTGTGCACAATTGAGATAAAAAACTCTTTGATTATAGTGAATATGCCGAAGAAGAAGAAGACCAACAACCTGAATTTGAAGACTTTTGTGGATGAAACTGTGGGCTTGATTGATGGAGCAGGTGTTACCTTCTCACACTGTTATAGAGAAGCTAATAAAGTGGCAGATTATCTAGCAAAGTTAGCCGCTATTCTTGATCCTGAACTAGTGTTATAAACTTTAGACCATATCTTTCTGATTTCCAGAACAGCTGCAACTTTTGCACTGTTTGAAGAATGATCTACAGATCGGCTGTGCACGTAAAGATTAATGCGACATTTGAATTTATTTAAGAGATCATGCTCGATGATCGTCAAAAATTGTAAATGAGAATTATCATTTCTTGTAGCATCAGACTGAACAAGCTCTCATATATATATATGGGGACAAATACAGGAACTACCATTTTAAATGCTGTGAAAAACACAATCCATCCATCTACACAAGTGGTCTACCAGGACAATCCAGACGTAAACTTTGTCAAGTCTAACCACTTCTCCTATGCCATTGTTGTCATGGTTGAGACACCCTACGCAGAGATGTCTGGCGATAGTGCAAACCTTACAATAGCTGAACCTGGTCCGAGCACCATATCCAATGTCTGTGGGGTTGTGAAGTGTGTGGTAGTTGTCATTTCTGGGCTTCCAGTTGTGATGGAGCAGTATCTTGCAAATATAAACAAGTGAAGGCCAAGGTGTTGCCGATGTTCTGTTTGATGACTATGGATTCAAAGGCAAACTCATGCGCACTTGGTTCAAGTCAGTTGATAAGCTTCCCATGAATGTTGGTGATCCACATTATGATCCTTTGTTTCCTTTTGGATTTGGTCTCACTACTGAGCCTCTTGAGCTAAAATTCACCAATGGGCCCGGACCATTAACTCCCCCACTCTCCCAATATCCCTACAAACTCCCAATAAATGGCTCCTACACCACCTGCAGATGATCGGTTAAACTTCACTTCTATTAAAAAAAAATAAAAAAAATTCACTAATGGGTTCGGACCATTAACTCCCTCACCCTCCCAACCAACTCCCAATAAATGGCTCCTATCCCAATCCGGCTGAATTAATTGCTGAATCTACTCAATAAAAAAAGAGATTTGTCTAATCCCAGGGGAAATCCCTAATTAATGAAGTGGAAGGGTCATCCCCTCTCTCCTCCTAAAAAGGCTTCAATGGTAGCGCGTCCTAACCTCTATCCTTACCAAAGCTTCTCATACTCTGAGGAAAATAATCATCATTCCGGTTCAGTTGAAGTGACCATGGCCATCGCATCAACAAAGCCCTCATTTACTATTAGTAGTAATGAACAAAGGCAACTTCTAACTCCTGTAGGAAACAACACTCCTAACCTACAGCCCAGAAATGGCAAACAACTTCCCATTTTCCCAGCAACCTCAAATCCCTTCGATAACACTCACAACGACACCGCTTTCTCCAGTCGTGGTTGGAGCTGGCTCTGCAAGACAGTTGCATCACCTTATAGGTGAATATCGGAGGGAGACAAGTCTCTCTGCTACTTCGGCACCTAGCCTTCCTAGCCCAAATAATCAAGGAAGGGATGAACCACGCGATAGAGGGACTAGGAGCCCAGATATGGATGGAGACACTAAGGCAGACCCAACAAGAGGGCAACATCAATAAGCATAAATTTTTTTATGAGAAGGCAACAAGACTGGTGGGACTTAGTGACCTTTATTAGTATCAATCTGTCATTTATTCACTTCACATGGAATTTTCTGTTATACTGGGCAAGTTTGGATTTGATGATCTAAGAATCAATGCTATTGACCAATACTTGTTGGCCACAACATATAACTGGTCCTATCATGGTCAAGTATATACAGTAATTATCTTGACAATGACCTTTATCTTTGTATCAAAAATAATTTAACGGTTTAAGTATTGTTTAAGTTATGTTAAAGTGAGTTAAAGTATTTTTCAAGATAATGTTTTTTGGTACTAGAATAATTCTAAACATGTTTCTATTTGAGTAACTGGTAAAATTGTTGCCATGTGACCAGGAGTCACAGGTTCAAACCTTGGAAACAGCCTCTGGCAGAAATGCAAGGTAAGGCTGCGTACAATAGACCCTTGTGGTCGGGCCCTTCCCCGGACCCTGCGCATAGCTGGAACTTTAGTGCACCGGACTGCCCTTTTTTTTCTATTTCTGTTGTCCTTTGTTGTGGAACATTTGCTTGATTGCACTTTAAACTGGTTAAGGTCAAAGGTAGCAGCCTGCGCCAAACATTATGTGGGAGATGGAGGCACACTGAGGGGAATCGATGAAAATAACACTATAATAAACTCATCCTAACTCATGCATACACTTCACAATTGTCGGGTTCGATCCTACAAGTATACGAAGAAGGGTTCGAATCCTAGAGAAGAATTTTGGGGGGTGTTACATTTAGCTTGCTGCGAACTTGCTTGTCCATCTTACTTATTTTTGAGTCGATTTTCTTCTTTTAAGATAATGGCTGTAACTTCATTGAAAACTAGATTGTCTGTATTATTCGTCAGGTTGATGATGAGTTGATCATACTAGTCAGACAGACTTTGAAGTAGAAGCTCCGCACGTTCAGTCCCCTCTATTTTGCAGCCCATTGTTATAAGTTGCGAAAACAGAGTATTCAAAGTATTGATGTGTTCAGTAACCGACACGGACTCTGCCATTTGAAGAGTATACAATCTTCTTTTAAAAAAGATTTTATTATACAAAGACTTGGCCTCGTATAATTCCATAAGAGTATCCCATATTTCCTTCGCCGTCCATTTTTCAGCCATACTAGACAACACTTGATCAGCCAGTGTCAAGTGTAGATCAGCAGCTGTGTTGCTGTCTATGTCCTTCCACTTGTTGTCATCAATAAAGTTTGTGGGCCTGCCTTCAATTGCAACTAAGCAATTGTCTTTTCTCAATATCGCTCTTATTTTCAATTTCTATAATGAGAAATTAGTCCCATTGAATTTCTCAACGTCAAACTTTATTGTACTTGACATTGTTATTTGCTTCACCCTTTTAGATTGTTTCTGAATATTTTTTGCGAACAATCGTGACAAACTATACTGTCACCAAAATTTACTATTCACAGATAGTACCTTTGCATAAACAGACAGAATAACCGAGGGCTCATATACAATTGTTAGGGGGAGGAAGCACCACAACTAAAGTTTGATATGATAATAAATAATGAAAATAAATTAGATACAAGAATTTTACGTGGAAATCCCTCAAACAGATAAAGGGGAAAAACCACAGGGTAGAAGGATCTTACTATGATAATATGGGAGTACATTGCTCTCAAATACAAGAAGAAAACAACAGTAAACACTTTTCTCTTGTAAAAGGAATAACTCACTAAAGAGGACACTCAAGACTACAATATTTATCTTGGTGTATAACTCTCTGTGCTCTTACTCTTTTGGATTATATTTTTGTGCACTGATATAAATGAGGGCAAGAGGCCCTCTATTTATAGGAAACTGAAAATGCGTAAAATACACATTTTCGTATAAAATACATGTTTTCTCGTCAAAAGTTGTTAAAGGAGGCAACAACTTTTGAAACGTAGTGTATATTGGAATTCATTTTGTTGTGTATGACCAAAATTCAAAAACAACTCGTAAGTTATTTATGACCAAAATTTGTTTTTCTCACTCTTAAACATTGAATGATTTTTCGTTGTTATTTTCATTCGATTATATATAACTTCTTGCATGATACATCTGCCATTATAAAAAGCAAATAGACTACCGTTTCGTAAAGAAAAAGTAGAAGCTTCTTAATTCTAGCTAGACATGAGATATTCGCAAATTGCAACCATAGCTAATAATGTTGGTAATCTTAACATTTAAATCATGTGTTGCATGCGAAATATTGAAGAAAAATGGAAAGAAACATGGCTAACTGCACATTCGGGTATATTGGAAATACAAAATTAAAATTGTTCGAACATTATTTTGTTGTAATGAATTTTAACAACAAATATAGGATATACTATTTCACATTCATGAAAGCAGTATACAATATAACTTGAATCTATTCATCAATTTCAACTGGCATTGTTTCTGGCCTTCAAATGTTATGTGTAACTCACCACACATTGTTCTAATAGTATTAATTCTAATTAGTATGGGATAAACGTGCAACACACATATCCAGAAACTAATATGTATAAATACACAATGTTTGAAGAATGATCTACAAAGCTGTGCACGTAAAGATTAATATGACATTTGAATTTATTTAAGAGATCATGCTCGATGATCGTAAAAAATTGTAAATGAGAATTATCATTTCTTGTAGAATCAGGCTGAACAAGATCTCATATATATATATATGGACAAATATAGGAACTACCATTTTAAATGCTGTGAAAAACACAGTCCATCCATCTACACAAGTGGTCTACCAGGACAATCCAGACGTAAACTTTGTCAAGTCTAACCATTTCTCCTATGCCATTGTTGTCGTGGGTAAGATACCCTATGCAGGGATGTCTGGTGATAGTGCAAACCTTATAATAGCTGAACCTGGTCTAAGCTTCATATCCAATGTCGGTGGAGTTGTGAAATGTGTGGTAGTGGTCATTTCTGGGCGTCCAGTTGTGATGGAGCCATATCTTGCAAATATAGACACCCTTGTGGCTGCTTGGCTTCCGAGAAGTGAAGGCCAAGGTGTTGTCGATGTTCTGTTTGGTGACTATAGATTCACAAGCAAACTCAGCGCACTTGGTTCAAGTCAGTTGATAAACTTCACATGAATGTTGGTGATCCACATTATGATCCTTTGTTTCCTTTTGGATTTGGTCTCACTACTGAGCCACTTGAGCTAAAATTCACCAATGGGCCCGTACCATTCACTCCCTCACTCTCCCAATATCCCTACAAACTCCCAATAAATGGCTCCTACACCACCGGGAGATGATCGGTTAAACTTCACTTTTATTAAAAAAAAGAAAAAGAAAATTCACCAATGGGCTCGGACCATTAATTCCCTCACCCTCCCAGCATCCCAACCAACTCCCAATAAATGGCTCCTATCCCAATCCGGCTGAATTAATTACTGAATCAACTCAACAAAAAAATAGATTTTTCTAATCCCAGAGGAAATCCCCAATTAATGAAGTGGAAGGGTCATCCCCTCTCTCCTCCTAAAAAGGCTTCAATGGTAGCGCATCCTAACCTCTCTCCTTACCAAAGCTTCTTATACTCTGAGGAAAATAATCATCACTCTGGTTCAGTTGAAATGACCATGGCCATCGCATCATAAAGCCCTCAATTACTATATTAGTAATGAACAATGGCAACTTCTAACTCCTGTAGGAAACAACACTCCTAACCTACAACCCAGAAATGGCAAACAACTTCCCATTTTCCCAGGAACCACAGATCCCTTCGATAACACTCACAACGACACCACTTTCTCCAGCCGTGGATGGAGCTAGATCTGCAAGATAGATGCATCACCTTATAGGTGAATATCGGAGGGAGACAAGTCTCTCTGCTACTTCGGCACCTAGCCTTCCTAGCCCAAATAATCCAGGAAGTGATGAACCACGCGATAGAGGGACTAGGAACCCAGATATGGATGGAGAAACCAAGGCAGACCCAACAAGAGGGCAACATCAATATGATATCCATGTAGGAGATGGTCGGTTAAACTTCACTTCTATTAAAGCTTTAATTTCTCCATTCTATTCTCTATTTTTCTCACTCTTAAATCCTTTATGGGGAGTGATTTTTCGTTGTTACTTTCATTCGATTATAACTTCTTGCATGATACATATGCCGCTAAAAAAGCAAATAGACTACTGTTTCATAGAGAAAAAGTAGAAGCTTCTTACTTCTAGCTAGACATGAGATATTTGTAAATTGAAACCATAACTAATAATGTTGGTAATGTTAACATTTAAATCATGTGCTGCATGCAAAATATTGAAGAAATATGGAAGGAAACATGGCTAACTACACATTCGGGTATATTGGAAATACAAAATTAAAGTTGTTCGAACATATACCCCTACCGTCACAAATGACCCAGAAATACCGTTTTGGTCTAACGGGAGTGGAAAGATTAATGCTGTGAAAAACACATTCCATCCACCTACACAAG
This sequence comes from Solanum dulcamara, assembly GCF_947179165.1. Taxonomy (NCBI): domain Eukaryota; kingdom Viridiplantae; phylum Streptophyta; class Magnoliopsida; order Solanales; family Solanaceae; genus Solanum; species Solanum dulcamara. The sequence goes on from NC_077244.1 coordinate 73,991,879, forward strand.
TGGTCTACTAGGATAATCCAGACGTAAACTTTGTCAAGTCCAACCACTTCTCCTATGCCGTTGTTGTTGTGGGTGAGACACCCTACGCAGAGATGTTTGGTGATAGTGCAAACCTTACAATAGTTGAACCTGGTACAAGCATCATATCCAATGTCTGTGGGGGTTGTGAAGTGTGTGGTAGTTGTCATTTCTGGGCGTCCAGTTGTGATGGAGCCATATCTTGCAATTATAGATGCCCTCGTAGCTGCTTGGCTTCAAGGAATTGAAGGATGGGCCACGCGATAGAGGGATTGGAACCTAGATATAGATGGAGACACTAAAGCAGACCCAAGAAGCGAGCAACATCAATATGATGTCCATGTAAGAGATGGTTGGTTAAACTTCACTTTTATTAAAAAAAGATGGAAAAAAAGAAAAAGAACAAGAAAATTCACCAATGGGCCTGGACCATTAACTCCCTCACCCTCCCAACATCCCAACCAACTCCCAATAAATGGCTCATGCCCCATCTCTTACACCACCTGGAGATGGCCGATTAAACTTCACTTCTATTAAAAAAAAGAAAAAAAAAAGAAACAAATTCACCAATGGGGTCGGATCATTAACTCCCTCACCCTCCCAACATCATAACCAACCCCCAATAAATGGCTCCTACCCCAATCTGGCTGAATTAATTACCGAATCTATTTAACAAAAGAATGGATTTGGTAAATCTCGGGGGAAATCCCCAATTAATGAAGTGGAAGGGCCATCCCCTCTCTCTCCTACAAAAGAGGCTTCAATGGTAGAGCATCTTGAAACCTTTCCCTACCAAAGTTTCTCATACTTTGAAGAAAATAATTATCACACTGGTTCAGTTGAAGTGACCATGGACATCGCATCAACAAAGCCCTCAATTACTATTAGTACTAATGAACAGAGGCAACTTCTAACTCCTGTAGGAAACAACACTTCTAACCTAAAGCCTAGAAATGGGAAACAACTTCCCATCTTCCCAACAACTACAGATCCCTTGAGTAACACTCACAAAGGCACTGCTTCCTCTAAACAACTTGTCACGACCCGAGTTCGGGTGTGATGACACTCGCCTAACCCACCAAGACGAGTCAACCTAAGAGTCTGAACAATTCTAAATAAGCGAAAATGAACACGGAGATATAAAGTTTAATATGATATAATAAGGATAAGCGAAAAATAGATTCTACACTACCCAAGACTTGGTGTCACATGTACAAGCCACTATTTCAACAAAAATGAAAAAGGTACAAATATATATGTCTCAGTTCTTAAGTAGAATAAAACATAATGTAAATGGATGACGAGAGTCTACCGAAGAGGACAAGTTGCTACCTCTCAAATGTCCAGAAGCTCAGCCTGATCAAGGAGTACTAAGATCAAGAGGTGCCGAGCACAGATCCTACATAAATGTAGAAGCAAGGGGTGAGCACTAACAAGACGGTACTTAGCAAAACGGAAACTAAACCCTAATTAAAGCAATGCGGAACACAAGTACCCTGCACTCAAACAGCCCAATCTATATAGACTATATCACAATTATACCAGAATACTAGATAGTTCATGAATAGAAAGTACAAATACGTTCTCACTACCATTCTCTGGCAAACACAGGAAATCTCAAATCATAATCAATCACAGGTTGATATAGATGCAAATGCAATGTCAGATAATCGTGATGCATATCTGTACTATGATACACATCCACTGATCACCTCAGATTGGAACTCATGGGGGCCTCACATAGACCATGTATCCACCAGAAAAGACCTCGGCCAATATCTGCCGGAAGAGACCTCGGCCATAATATCCGTCGCCGAAAGAAATCTCGGCAAATCACTTCGACCGGTAGAAACCTCGATCCCAATATCCAGTACCTCACTCACACCATTTCTCAGCCATCACAGATAGAACATATGCACAATAATGAGTGAAACAGGATAAATGTTCACATAAGATGTCATATATTCCACAATCACATCATAGATCAATGCCTCGTAATTGACAACACTTAGACAATTACCCCTATTCAAATTCTACTATCACACTTCAAATAATATAATTCAATTCAATCTAAGGACCCAACACACCCTAATCCCCTCACATAGGAAAATACAAGGTTCAACATACTTAACAAATCTTAGAATTCTACTTGTCTTAGCCAAACGTCACAAACAATCCGAATTCAAAGCTTTTAACCTCGGATGATACTCCATATCACCACAATATAATCAAATATAGACTCAGAATCACATTTCGAAACTATTGACACTAAAATCAAGCAATTTGGGTGAAAAGGGTAAAATGGTCAAAAAATCCATATCGGAAATCAAACTCAGAATCTGATTATTTCCTTAAGTAATCAGGAATCTAGTGGTGAAAACCATTTCAAAATGAGGTTAAAATGATTTCAAAATCCTCATTTCTCCTTCAAAAGTTCATGTTCAAGAAAATTCAAAATCTCCGATTTGAAATCCACAATTTAAAGTTAAAATACAAAATTATTAAATGGAATTTAAGGAAAAGTGTTAGAAATACATTACCCAATGGTTTTGTCATGAAAAATCTCTAAGAAATTGCCTAAACTGAGCTTGGAATGTTAAAAATTGTGAAAATACCTTAAACCTCGTCTAAACCCCTTCAAATGTCGCTCAAGCGACTGGACCTTCGTTTTAACAGAGGTTTGCTTTCGCGAACCCCGCCTAAGTGAGTCCCTTCACTTAAGCGATGGGTCTCTCTTAAGCGAAGGTTCTCTTTGGCAAACCTGGTTCGCTTAAGCAGACCCTGCCTCCGATCGAACCCTTGAGATTTGATCGGAACCCCGTATACACATACCATATATGCAACCCTATTAAATTCAATATTCCAGACTCAATGGAATCATCATAATTTGAATTCGATTCCTCCTTGACCCGGAATACGATAAGTAGAAATTAAACTAGTTTCGATACTTGAAATACCCAAAATACCCTCAGGATCTCTAAAAATTATAACGAAGCCATTTCTAGCGTAAGAATCACACCCCGAAACCATTGGAACCATCAAAAATCCAATCCAAGCACTCAAACCTAAAATGTTGACCAAAGTCAAACTTGGATCAAATTTTAACTCAATTTCCAACTTCGGACCTAAATTCCATGTTTGAACTCCAAATCTAATTCCGACAACTCTCTTAGACCAATTTCCACATTTTGGAGCTGATGAAATCGACGGAATTCCATTCTGAGACTCGAAACTCCAAGTGACTTCGAAACTCAAATTTTGACTACTTAAGCCTTTAAAACACATTTATCAAGCAAAACCTCATTTTTCACAAGATTTCCCAAAAACTAACTTTCACACCCAAAGTAAAGTGACTTGGGGAAACTAACGGGAGGGTTAAATGGTAATTTTATCAAAAATGTCAAAAATGACCTTCAGGGTCATTACACAACTTCCCCAAGTCGTGGTTAGAGCTAGTACTACAAGACAGAGGCATCACCTTACAGGTGAATATCAGAGGGAGACAAGTATCTCTAGTACTTCGGGACCTAGCCTTCTTAGACCAAATAATAAAGGAAGGGATGGGCTACGTGATGGAGGGACTAGGAACCCAGATATGGATGGAGACACTAAGGCAGACCCAACAAGCGAGCAACATCAATATGATGTCCATGCAGGATAAGGCTAGTTAAACTTCACTTCTATTAAAAAAAAGAAAAAAAAAGAAAAAAGAAAATCCACCAATATTCCTGGACCATTAACTCCCTTACCCTCCCAACATCCCAACCAACTCCCAATAAATGGCTCCTTCCCCATTTCCTACACATCTCGGAGATGGCAGGGTAAACTTCACTTCTATTAAAAAAAAAAATTCACCAATGGGCCCGGAACATTACCTTCCTCACCTTCCTAACATTCCAACCTACTCCAATAAATGGCTGCTATCCCAATCTAGATGAATTAATTACTGAATCTACTCAACAAAAATATGGATTTGGCAAATCTAGGGTAAATCCCCAATTAATGAATAGTAAGGGTCATCCCCTCTCTCTCCTCCCTAAGAGGCTTCAATGGTAGCTAGTCCTGAGCTTCTCATACTCCGAGGAAAATAATCATCACGCCAATTTCGCATCACCAAATCCCTCAATTACTATTTGTAGTAATGAACAGAGGCAACTTCTAATTCCTGTAGGAAACAACACTTCTAACCTAATGCCTAGAAATTGGAAACAACTTCCCTTCTTCCCATCAACTACAGATCCCTCCAGTACCACTCATAACAACACTGCTTCCTCCAAACAACTTCCCCAAGTCTTGGTTGGAGCTAGTACTACAAGATAGATGCATCACCTTACAGGTGAATATAGTACGGAGGCAAGTCTCTCTACTACTTCAGCACCCAACCTTCTTATCCCAAATAATCAAGGAAGGGATAGACCACGCGATAGAAGGATTAGGAACCCAGATATGGATGAAGACACTAAGGCAGACCCAACAAGCGAGCAACATCAATATGATGTCCATGCAGGAGATGGTCGGTTAAACTTCAGTTCTATTAAAAAAAAGAAAAAAAAAAGAAAAAAGAAAATTCACCAATGGGCCCGAACCATTAACTCCCACACCCTCCCAACATCCCAACCAACTCCCAATTAATGACTCCTACTCATCTCCTATACCACTTGGAGATGGCCGGTTAAACTTTACTTCTCTTTAAAAAATGAAAAAAAAATCACCAATGGTCCCGGGTCATTTACTCATTCACCCTCCCAACATCCCTATTAACTCTCAATAAATGGCTGCTATCCCAATCAGGCTGATTAATTACTGAATCTACTCAACAAAAAAATGGATTTGACAAATATCGGGGGAAATCCCCAATTAATGAAGTGGAAGGGTCATCCCCTCTCTCTCCTCCCAAAGAGGCTTCAATGGTAGCGCGTCCTAAACCCTCTCCCTACCAAAGCTTCTCATACTCTGAGGAAAATAATCATCATGTCAGTTCAGTTGAAGCGACCGTGGTCGTCGCATCAACAAAGCCCTCAATTCCATAGGAATTAAGTTATGGAAAATTTCATGGGAATCAAATTATGGAATATTTCTTTGGAGTTAAATATAGAAAGTTTTGAAAAAAATTTATTCCTACAAATTATGGAAAAACTATAGTTGGAACCAAATTATGGTAAGTTTCTATTGAAATAAATTATGGAAAATTTGCCTTGGACTCAATTATGGAAAGGTTTGAAAAGCTTCCTACGAAAAAAATATATCTACTTCACAATACTTCAAACATTGTCTTTGAATATTCGACAAGTCGAGCACCCCCAACAAGGCTCAAAGCAGGTGGCATTTTTAGACAGTGAAATTTTATAGATAAATCCATATTATGTTTTTGATTAATCCTTAAATTCATGATATACTGACCAAGTCAAATTATTGAATAATAAAGTTGGATCAATATTTATGTTAAATTATATGACTTAAATGAAGTTCAAATTATATTTGGGCCAGTCAGCGAAGTTGACAAGACGAACCCAACTCATGCTCTTCTAATCCAAGGTCCTGTAAAATTACTTGAAGTCCAAAATAAACCAAAAAACCCTAGCGCACACATATATAAAGGGGTGTTCATAAGAGTAAAAAGAAAGACAGATGAAGAACAAGAAGAAATACATAAAAAAGCTCTGCTCTTCAGTGGCGGTCCCAAGTCTTCCGCATACAGAAGTCTTCGTCTCTAAGTTGTGAGCCGCAAATTTCCATACCTCTGCGATTGTGATCAAAGCTTGGCTCTGCATTCGTAGTAAAGTTCCAACAAGTATTCCGTCGATTCAAGAATAAAGCAAAACTCTTGAGTTGACAATCTTGCGGATAAATATTAGAGGATTACGTCTTTTCATTAGCTTTTATAAAGATTGTAACCTTCACATAAATTCTTGATATAAATATCAATATTTGTTGCTATTTTTCTTTCTTGATTACTATTTTCAGGAACGAAACTTAGTCGGATACATGGAGTATATATGAGCCACTTTTATAATAATAAAGGATATATGTGAACCACTTTTGAACAAGGAGTATATCAGTTTTAAATTGTAAAGTTTAGGCGTATATCATGCTTTTTTTTCAATATTAAATTTAGAACCCAGTTATTAACACTTAAAGTAGTAATTTCAAAACCCATAAAATTGGTTTCTCATTCCTTAACTAGAGGTCTCGGGTTCGAGCCTGGGTGAGGAAAAATTCTTAGTAGGAAGCGTTTCCCACGAATGGGCCCCTACACGACGCGAACCAGAATGGTCAGGCTCCAATACGGGTAACGGAAACCGAGTGGGAAAACAAAAAAATCATAAGATTGAAATCCTTACTCGCCTCTACCAAGTACCCGTAGCCACTATAATCTTTGGCACAATCTTTATTCTTCTGATGAGCACTATGGGATGAACACTTTGTGTGCACCAGATAACCTCTCACTATGTAATAGACTGCAAATCACATACGGAATGTAAACCGCACTAGACAAGTCCTATGTGATCGACTCGACTCATAAAATATTAAAGAGAGATCGATTCCAAATTATTCGTGTAGATGACCACCTTCCAAAGTCCAAACCAACTGAGCCATCCCAAAGACTAGTTTAATTTTTTGTGATAGTCCAAAGTATTTTTTTGTCCTTTTTGGGTATAAATTAATGTTTTTAAGACAATGGGAATCACAAAAAAAAAGTACATATTTGTTGTAGGTATGGTTGACGAAATAGTGTAAGGGGAAGTTCACATTCATGAGTGCGAAATTTTCCAATTTCAAGGTACGCATTCAGTATTATTCAATCGTGTGGAATTTCTATTTCTTTTACGGAATTAATCATTTATGATTATTTGAATGGAGCTTAGCTGCAACATGCTTCTTCTTTCACTCAATGTGCATGGTGTGTGTAATGTGTATATATTCTGACCAACTCCAGCTTATTCTCAACAAAATTGCTTGTTTCAAAGTAGAAGCTCAACAAGTAAGTTATCCATTTCTTGTTTATAGCTGTTTCTTTTTTCATACTTCTCAACAAACTTGTTTCTTGTTTGTTCACATTTTTTTTTTGTAATGCTCTTCAATGTGTGCTATTCTTTTGTGAGTTTTACCAGATTGTCCAAGAAGAAGGCACAAAAAGAATGGGAAGATTTTCAATATCCATGAAGGGTTTTGTGTTGTTCTGCCTATGGGCAGTTATTGCGGAAGCAGAGTACCTAAAATACAAAGACCCAAAACAGCCAATGGTTACAAGAATTAAGGACTTGATGAAAAGGATGACTGTTGAGGAAAAGATTGGTCAGATGTCTCAGATTGATGACAGATTAGCCTCAGCTAATGTTACGAAGCAATATTTCATTGGTATGTTTTGAAAAATTCATTCTTTATTTGTTTATCACTATGTTTATAATCGGAAGCAACCTCTCAACCCAATAAAAGTTCGAGTAAGATTTGTGTTCATCCCAATGTTATCAAAGGCGCGCTTAAGTCCTAAAGTGAGGCTCAAAATGTGTTGAGCGCTCACCTCGCTTAACGTGCCTTTCAGTGTCGTCATCAAGGTTCTAAGGCATACTTTCCTCGCCAATGAACCTCTTTAAGAGTCGACACCACTAAACAATTGATATTTCACTTTATCGTAATTGTTTTTCAATTTCTTTGTTTATAAATTTGTCATTCATGCTTATAAATTATTAGTGTTGGACTAACATATACATTTGTATTTTTTCTCCCCTTGCGCCTTTTTTTGTTAAAGTCCACGCTTTATCTGCGCTTTGCGCTTAAAGCCCCAACAGACCTTAGAGTTTTTTTGCGCTTTTTGCTTTTGATAACACTGGTTCATCCTAACCTCTCCATACCCCGCTTGTGGGATTACATTGAGTATAGCTGCTTATTATAAATGTCATACAGATTACAGAAAACTGATTTAAATCAAAGCGATTGATCCTAGGATGATAGAATCTTTTGTAATAACATTAGCGTTTAAATGAATGGAGCCTTGGAGCGACAATAAAGTTTTTTATATGTGAAATACGTCAAGTGGTTTGAACCGTGAATAGAAATACTAAAGTTGCTTATGTCTGACCTATGTCACATGGTTCGAACCGTAAATTTAGTCACGGCTTGTCTCAAGGTAGGTTGCCTACATCACACCCCCTTGGGTGCGGCCACTCCCCAGATCGTGCGTGAACTCCGGATGCACAAGACATGGATTCAGCAACTTATGCTTGTTTCAGGGTAGGACACCTACATCACACTCCCTTGGGGTGCTTCCCTACCCAAAACTCTACTTGAACGCAAGATACTTCATGTACTGGGAATAGCCTATGTTATACCAAAAGATTTTATCTTTTTAATCCTAATTTGAGGGGAAAAAAAGATATTTAAAGAGAACATGGGAAAGGGGGTAGCCTATTTTCTTTATCCATTGTTATCCTGCATATTGGAGTTCATTTTATCTCTAGATTGACATGACCAGTCTTAAAAACATGCTTGTATGTTCACCAGATATTCCAGAACTTTGCTCATTTGTTGTTAGAAATATCACGTTTTTAGATGTATATTTGATTACATATGTTATCTCATACAGCTTACAGAAGAGTGATTCTAAATCAGGGTGCTTTATCGTGAAAATGGAGGATCTTTTTTTTGTAGTAACATATGCATATTATGGAAAAAAGAAAAAGGGGATTGTTCTGCCTTTTACTGTAGTGCATATTGGAATTCATCTTTTATAAAAATTCTTCTGGCAGGGAGTGTGTTGAATGTTCCAGTGCATGTTGCTGCACCTAAGGCCTCTGCTGAGGATTGGGTGAATAAGGTAAACAAGATTCAAAAGGATGCTCTTTCGACCCGCCTTGCTATTCCAATGATTTATGGGATTGATGCAATTCATGGACACAACAATGTCTATAATGCTACTATCTTTCCTCACAATATTGGGCTTGGTGTCACCAGGCAAGTATATAAATTATGCATCTGATTTTTGTTCTGACTATCGGAAGGTACTAATTTTGCGTGCTTTAAGAATGTAGTGAGAGCTCATCTTCTAAATTTGATTAATAAAGATGCATGATAGGTAGTTTTCACATTTGTCAATCATTTGATACCTTAGGATCAAGAAATGATCCTCAGGAGGTCAATTATGTTCCAAAAAGAAAATAATCCTGCTATGTATTTTCAACTTCTCCTAATGCTTCATGAATCTCCTGATGCTTGTCTTTCACCTATTTGAGTTAAAAGTTTGTAACTTTAATGCAGGGACCCTTCTCTTGTCAAACGGATTGGTGCTGCAACTGCACTTGAAGTTAGAGCCACAGGAATCCCATATGCTTTTGCTCCCTGCATTGCAGTAAGTTGATATGATATTATTTGAATGAACTTTTTGGTAAAGTTGCATTTCAATTTCTTTGTTATCTGAATCACTGTATTATGGTAGGTTTGCAGAGATCCTAGGTGGGGCCGTTGTTATGAAAGCTACAGTGAAGATGTCAAAATTGTGCGAGCCATGACAGAGATAATTCCTGGTTTACAAGGAGATGCGCCAGCTAATTTTAGCAAGGGTGTTCCCTTTGTTGGAGGAAAGTATGAATCTTTATCAATTTTCACATCAACTACTTTCCTATTCCTATTAGTGATTTACACCAGTTGCATGCTTAGAAATGAAAATGAAGATCACTTCATCAGAAAACAAAAACAAAACAACAAATGATGATTATGTTACAAACTCCTTAATAAGCATAATTTTTTTTATGAGAAGGCAACAAGACTGGTGGGACTTAGTGATCTTTATTAGTATCAATCTGTCATTTATTCACTTCACATGGAATTTTCTGTCATACTGGGCAAGTTTGGATTTGATGATCTAAGAATCAATGCTATTGACCAATACTTGTTGGCCACAACATATAACTGGTCCTATCATGGTCAAGTATATATAGTAATTATCATGACAGTGACCTTTATCTTTGTATCAAAAATAATTGAACGGTTTAAGTATTGTTTTTTTTTTTTTTAATGAAATTTTCCTTTTATATATAAAATAAAAGTACAAGTACAAGGAGGGGGACATGAAAACCTTACCTCCAAACTTAAGATGAATGATAACTTATGAGAGGACTCCTCTCGATACAATGTGACTAAGGAAAACGAAAATGAGGGAGACTCTCCCCTTCCATGTAAATACGAGAAAGAAACCTACACTAGTCCTATTCAACTAAGCTACACTCAAATAGCTAAACTGAAGAAGAACAAGTATACGAAACTTCCCATTCGCATGGATCGAGATCGTTCATGTCATCTTTGTCCTTCTTAATCTTTTCATACCGAGTTTGTCCATGAGTCGTGTGATCATCATGCAAAGGTAGTGCATGGTGCTGCTGATTTGGATATGTAGACAGTATACCTCATTGATGAAACTTAAGTCGGCTAACTTTTTCAGGGTCTCTCGACTAACGTTTCCAAGTATCCATTCGAGCTGCAACTTCTTGGGTTTTGCAGATGCTGGTTCAAGAAATCCAAGATCAGCTGTAACTCCAATACAAGGCTCAAGGTAGCAGGACACCTGTACCAAGAGACACACAACAGTGAACAAAAATAGAAAACTAGTTTCATTTTTGATGGCTGTTGTGTGTGGCTCCAAGTATTGGATGTTGCGTTGCTGGTCTGGATTCTTGTTATTGTTGTTGTAGGGTTCATGGAATCTGCATAAGCTGGATGAAGGTGTTTTTGTTGGTGTTGCAGCTTGTTGGTGTTACCCTGCAGCTTCTTGTACCTAGCTGCATCTTCAGTTTGGTTAACTTGTTGGTAAAAACAGCTCCTCTTGTTGTTGTTCTTGGCATCTGCACAGAGAAACAACCAGAGGCCATTCCACATGTTGGCCCAATGGATGCAGAGATGCAGATCAGCCTTGAAGCTTAGACTGCATTTCTGAAGTTGTTGTTGTTGGATATGTTGTATCTTTGCTTCTGCTTTGTGAAGGTGCTGTGAATCAGCTGCTGTGATTGTTGCTCCTCCTCTTGTTTTGGTATTGGAATTTGCATGTTGAAGCATTTGTGTTGTTGTCCAGGAACCTGCAGCTTTGGATGTGCTGCATTTTCCTGCAATTCCAAATACATGTAAGCTGCAACCTATAAGTTGAATTACATACAGCCTGCTCATGCTCTGCGTAGCCATATTTTTCCTGTGCCATTAATAGCACAATTCAAAAATGAAAATCCAGAATTCTGAAGTAGTTGTGCTACTTATTTTCCCAATTCAACTACTGTTTCCCCTAAGTACGCACAATCAGTTGGGACTTGAATAAAATTAAGTCTCCTGTGGGATCTGTCTTTGAACAACTTGCTGCAATTGTGGTGTTGCTGCTCCTCCAATTCCTCATCATCATCAACCTCCACAGTAACCATGTGGACAACAGTAGCATTTTCATTATGATCATGTGGATTCTCTTTCAAAGACTCAAATAACTCAACCATTCTATCTACAGTAAATGGCCCTGAAGTAGTGCTGCCCCCTTATCTCCTCAATGGAGCAACTCTTAAATATGGGATGTTTAACTTATCGTTGTTTATTATTCCCCTTCCTTTTATCTCTAGGCTGCTGAAATCTCCATATTTGCAATTTCCCTTTTCTAAAGCAATGTTAGCTAGGTAGTCTGCCAGCTGATTTCCCTCCCTCATGATATGCTGAAACTGATAATGTCTTCCTTGTAAGCATGCTTTGATTTCTTCTACAATGTCATTTATTATCGGTTTAAGTATTGTTAAGTTATGTTAAAGTGAGTTAAAGTATTTTTCAAGATAATGTTTTTTGGTACTAGAATAATTCTAGACATTTTTCTATTTGAGTACCCGGACCCTGCGCATAGCGGGAGCCTTAGTGCACCGGGCTGCCCTTTTTTTTTTTTTAACTGGTAAAGTTGCTGCCATGTGACCAGGAGGTCATGGTTTCAAGCCTTGGAAACAGTCTCTGGCAGAAATGCAAGGTAAGGCTGCGTACAATAGACCCTTGGGGCGGGCCCTTCCCCGGACTCTGCGCTCAGCGGGAGCTTTAGTGCACCGGACTACCCTTTTTTTTGCTATTTCTGTCGTCCTTTATTGTGGAACATTTGCTTGATTGCACTTTCAACTGGTTAAGGTCAAAGGTAGCAGCCTGCGCCAAGCATTATGTGGGAGATGGAGGCACACTGAGGGGAATCGATGAAAATAACACTGTAATAAACTCAACTACATTACATGGCATCCACATGCCTGCATATATTGATTCCATCATAAAGGGTGTTTCAACGGTGATGGTGTCTTACTCAAGCTTGAATGGGGAAAAGATGCACGCTAACCGAAAACTTGTCACTGGCTACCTAAAGAACCAGCTCAACTTCAGGGTAATAATGATTAGCTCGACTCATTCAGAATCAGGAAGTTAAGGTCAAGTAAGGATATATCCATGTATAACACCTATTTTGGCCTTGCATCTTTTTCAGGGTTTCATCATTTCTGATTCGGAAGGCATTGACCGGATTACAAGCCCACCTCATGCTAATTACACTTATTCAGTATTAGCTGGAATTTTAGCAGGAATTGACATGGTTGGTTTGTTATGTTTGATCTCGAATCATTTTTATCAACATGATAGTTTTAGTTACTCTATATGATTGTTTCATCTATGATGCAGGTTATGATTCCAGTGAATTATGCAGAATTTATTGGTAATCTTACTCGACTAGTGAAAGATAATATCATTCCCATGAGCAGAATTGATGATGCTGTAAAGCGGATATTGAGAGTTAAGTTTACCATGGGTCTCTTTGAGAACCCACTGGCTGACCTAAGCTTGGTAAACCAACTTGGTAGCCAGGTAACTTTGATATTCAGAAACTGTTTCAATTCTTGGGATCTAAGTCTGTTATGTGTGATCTATGATGCTTCAACGCCTCTCTGCAGGAGCATCGAGAGTTGGCAAGGGAAGCAGTAAGGAAATCACTTGTCCTTTTGAAGAATGGCAAGAGCACTAGTCGTCCATTACTTCCCATTCCAAAGAAAGCACCAAAGATACTTGTAGCTGGAACTCATGCTGACAATTTGGGTTACCAATGTGGAGGCTGGACAATACATTGGCAGGGCGTCGCAGGCAATGATTTAATAGTTGGTATGTCTTCTCATGTCCTATAGTTTCCACTTCACCACAAGTGACATTTTTGGGCCCTCTTTTGGTAAGGAATCTGCTATTTCGCTAGATAGCAGAAACATGCGTTTTCAGGTTTTACTAATTCCATTTTTTCGTGGGAGATTAATTGTTGGACCTGATAATATGACAATTCTTTTACATGACAATGTATAGAATTTAAACTGATAATTGTTGGACCTGATAATATGACAACTCAAATGTAGCATTATTCTACATTTGACAGGAACCACCATTTTAAGCGCTATCAAGAAAACTGTAGATCCGTCCACGCAAGTAGTGTACCAGCAGAATCCTGATGCAAACTTTATGAAGTCAAACGAATTCGACTATGCCATTGTTGTAGTAGGTGAAGTCACATATGCAGAGATGTATGGTGACAGCTCAAATCTTACAATACCAGAACCTGGTCCGAGCACTATTAACACTGTCTGTGGGGCTGTGAAATGTGTTGTAGTTGTCATCTCTGGTCGTCCAGTCGTGATAGAACCTCACGTCGATAAAATAGATGCACTCATCGCTGCTTGGCTTCCGGGGACTGAAGGCCAAGGTGTTGCAGATGCTTTATTTGGTGACTATGGTTTCAGTGGTAAACTTGCTAGGACCTGGTTCAAGTCAGTTGACCAGCTTCCTATGAACGTAGGTGATGACCACTACAATCCCCTCTTTCCCTTTGGATTTGGACTCAGAACTCAGCCAGTGAAGATGAATTAATAGACAGTATTGATACTATAGTGTGTACTTGCAAGAAAAGCTAGTAGTAAGTTATTATCATTAATAAAACTGGAAGAAAGAGCAGAAGGCAGAAAATTGTATTGAGGGCTTCCCTTTGAATATATATTATTATTATTATTAATTGCTATTAATTACGATTTTGATGGGTTGTTACTGCTACAAAAGTATTTGTAGGGTGGTCATGTCTCTTTAAATTTGAGAGTACTTAAGACAAAAGATAAATCAAAGGACGAAATATAATTTCCTAAAGAAACAACAAGGTTTTAGAAAATACAATGCTTAAAATTTCCACAAATGGGGTGGGTCTTAATGCTACATCATTTTCCTTTATTTTGTAATCTACTAGAAACTAACCAGTATTAGTATGAAACATGTTGAAAACTATGTAGACTCATTCAAGTAAACTGAATACATGGGAAATCCCCTAATGAATTTATCGATAATACAGATATTAGTTCACCTGGGAACTCTTGAGGACTTGGTTTAAGGCTATCCATGACTGTTGGAGATCCACACTATGATCTACTAACTCCGCACCCCCTACCAAATCCCTCCCTTGAGATTACTACAATAAGCAAGTAAGCAAGAACCTATTGCTTCTAGATAGAGATGGATCTGAGAAGACAATGACAATGATGATATCTATTTCCTAGTTCTTATTTCAATTCTATTTAGTTTATGTGTCTTTAAAAAAAGGACATGCTCTTTCTGTAGCACCCAACAATTTCGATTGATCTTATATGTAGTACTGTACAAAGTACTCCAAGATTTGAAGTTCTCTGCATTTATTTTACATGAATCTGTTGAATTTGCTTTTATTTATGCACTAGTTTTTCGTAAAATAAGTTGTTTAGTTTAAGATAAATTTTAATTTTGAATTTTAGTTAGGTTGTTGAGATATTTTAGGTTGTTTTAAATTTCAAATTATTCTGATTATGTGTTTTATGTTGGCTATTTAAAGCCCCTCACTAATAAAATTATTGAAAGTTATTTCAATCCATTGAGAGTCATTTTAACTTCTTTTTTGTGCCTCATCTTTTAAAAAACCCAATAGAATCAAGATGTTAATTGAGTAAAAAGATAATTCACAAGTACCCCTCAACTATAAACGAAATCGCTAGGACACACCTTAACAAGTACCCCGGGAGGGTACCCTAGGCGTGGCCGGCACTCGAAGGTTATTTCTGACCTCCGAGCGAACCACCTGGTCCAGTCACACATTCAATCAATCACATTTTCTTAGCGGAAAACTCAATTAAAGAAATACTATTCATATATGGGGGCCGAGGGCCAAACATTTACAACCCAACAAGACAATAAAATAAGACTCCTCAAAATAACAGTTCGACCTCCCCACACTCCAGTCTATGAAGTCTCTATCAAAGTCTAAGAGGTGTCAATGACAAGTCCATGGCTACCAACAATAAAAATAAAGGAAATGTCAACAAAACTGTACATGAAGGCTCAACATCCTCCGGAAACTAGGAGGACTCACCAACTAGCTGAGGGTGTATGTGGATCTTCAACGGAGCGCTAGTTGATGATCTCTAGTACCTGTCTCTGCATCATGAAACGATGGAGGCCAAATGGCATCAGTACATGGAATGTACGAGTATGTAAAATGGCCGAATACAACGAACATCAAGGAAGAATTAATCAACTCGGAAGCTCAACTCAAGAGGAATAACAACTCAATCAAATGTCCTAAGTCTAAACAAGAATATGATTTAGACGGGACCAATCACATACAATTCAACTCAATCTGACTCAGAGTACTATCAAAACCTATTTGGGAGTTTCTCTTAACCGACAACCATCACTTATGAGCCAGTGAAAGTACAACAAACCGACGTTGTTGCCGCGTCCGTTCATACCTTGCCAGGGTATGAATGAATCAACCAATCATGGATCCAATCCAACCAGGTCCTATAATGTCAGGACAAACATTTTGGGGAAACATCCGACTTTAACGGTTCAATCCCCTCCTACGTTTGGCGACGTAGTTATTGGGCTCGAGTATGGACTTTACTCTTTCCCAATTTGGTGCTCGATACTCCTCCCAAGACTCAATGCTCATAAAACTCCATCCAATCAACTCAATCAAATCATATCGACAAGTTTCATTACAACCTTGTCAACTCATCAACTCTATCATGATCAAATCTTTTCCAATCATACTATCCGGTCAATCTCAGTCATATCTTTCAAAAGAAATTTGAATGCACATTTATAGCAACATGTAAGCACAACCAATCATTTCCTCTATCCATTTACTCAATCTTTGAAACTCATCACAACTCTAAGGCTTCAAGTCAACAATTGAAGATAAGCAACATTTTTAAGAAAATAGCATCCTTCATCATAATCCACATAATTAAGAAGATCAATAAAACATATTTAACAACTCATTTTCATCGACTCATACTCACATAAAGGCTCAATTTAGGAACTTCTTGTCTCCACAACATCAACACATATAGAATCAAATACATAGGGAACAAAGTTCATACAAGCATAAACCATACCAAGAAACTCCATTTTTATGGACATCTAACCTCAAAGCAAGAGTAGGGCACATGGGTGGACTCACCCCATGTTTTAGATGGCCTTACATACCTTAGGGAAGACTTGGAGAAACCCTTGATGTTGGGTCTTCAATGGAGGACTCAAATCTTGAAGCTCTTGGGACAAATCCTTGTTGAGAATGGAGAAGAAGAAGGAGATGAAGAAGAGAGAGAGGAACTTCTAGGGCTTTTAGAGAGAGAGGGCTGGAAATTTTGATCCCAAAATGACCAATGGCAATACATATATAACTTGGGTAAGTTCCCAAATTACCCCTCCTCAAAAGTTCTGAAAATAGGCTAAAAATGCACCTGGCGCGATAGTGGCGCGTCGCGCCATTGCAGCGCCAGGCCAATTATGCCTAAAATCTGTACACCTCGTAGTGGCACGCCGCGCCAATGACCAAACTACTGAGGCATGTTTCTGGCGCGATAGTGGCGCGTCGCGCCCTTATAGCGCCAAGGCCAAAGTTTCTGGGTTCTGGAAATTTGTCCTGAAAAACCCTGCACAACTTTTAGTGGCACGTCGCACCAAGGACCAAACTACTGAGGCATGTTTCTGGCGCGATAGTGGCGCGTAGCGCCCTTACAGCGCCAAGACCATTTCCCCAGCAGTTGCAACCCAGGCCAAAAATGAAATTCCTGCCGCGCTAGTTAGTCTTAGGAGCGTCATATCTTTCGACTCCGAACTCCAAAATTCGCATTCTTAGTAGCGTTGGAAAGAAGACTTGACGACCTTTGATTTAATAGATTGTGGGCTACCCAGATCATCATCTATCAAAAGATAGGGTCGTTAGAAGTCAACCCCTCAAGCGAACTCCTCCTCGAACTTAGTCACGACGAATCCTTGGGTTAAATTTGGTCCTAGGGGTCCTTCATGACCCCACATCACCTCTAATGCTGCAACATTTCTCAACAACTCATCTTACTCACACGAAGTCTCCACAATAATCGAGTCCGACCCTATCCGAACACAAGAAGGATCCGAATCTTAGGGAAAACTTTTGGGGGGTGTTACAGTTGTTGAGATATTTTAGGTTGTTTTAAATATGTTGTGAAAAAAATATTTATATTTCTAAAAATGATAAAATTGGGTTATATTTCAAAATGAAAAAAAAGAAATTTTAATTAAAAAATATCAACTTAAGTTTTAATGTTAACTACTTATGTGTATTATTTAATAATGAAAATGGACATGTGTCCAAATTAATAAGATTTTAATATTATTTTTTTCGTCTCTCACATGCCTCCAAGAGAGTGAACAAACTCTTTGTGCCACCCCAGCACTAAAGGGTGTGTTTATTACACTTTAAAATAATTCAGGGGGGTAATAGGATCATGTATAGTTAAGGTGTGTCCTGGCGATTTCGGTTATAGTTGAGGAGGGCACTTGTATATTATCCCTTTGAGTAAACAAGTCAAAAATACAAAATATACGTATATACATGGAAAACTTTAGTGATTTAAGCTTTCCTCGAAACCAAATTTTCAAGCATGATGGAATAGACGAATAAACAAAGCCATCTTTGTTCATATATTACATAAGTACGTTTGTATGAAGTAAACGTTACATCAATAAAGTTGTCAACATTTACAGAAATGATCAACACCCATTTCTCATTAAAGTTAGCATTAGTAATCCACAAAACCAACTAAGATGTAGTTGATGTAATGTATATGTATATAAAGTTTGTACTAATTGCTGCACAAGGTGTTGTTAAGCTTTTAGATTTACCTTTGTCGTGGTGGTTGAATGAAAAGCTATTTTTCTATGGTTTTAGTGAAGTGTGAATATTCTGATGGTGGCCGGGAGTGTACTGAGTGGTGGAGGAAGTGTGCCATTTCCACAGCATTCTTCGCAGATTTTGAAATGTTTATACAAATGTGAAATTCAAAGTAACATACATTGATTAACGATTGTGATATATAGTCTAGACTTGAATATTTGGACACAATATGGCTTAAAAGTTTGTTCTTTTCTCATTTTGGTTCTATGCCTGTGGATTCCTTAGATCACATTGCATATATGTGGGGGGAGGGGCTGACATGTTGATTTAGAAAATTTCCGAGTCTCTCATCAGGAGTAGTTTCGAGAGGATGAGTATTTGAAACCAGCACACTCTTGGGAAGAATTGAAATTAGATCCTGTGTTGGAAATCTTTCTTTAAACCTTTGATCAATTTTGCTGACAGAAATGGGGGTGATGCTTAGACATCCCCTATCTATCTTTACTGATCGGGATGAGATTGGAAGCGTGACTTCAAGAGTCTGGCTGAAAATTTATTATGCCGTAAGTGTTATTCTCAGGGAATTTGGAAAGATCACACTCAAATAAGAGATATTTTGTTGATATATAAGAGATTTAACAATTTAATTGGTTATTTTACTACTTTTTCTTGAAGTTCTTTCATCTCATTTGCTGATTCTTGGAATTATCTCAACTTTGTAATAGAGACCTACAACTTGTGAAGCGGATTGGGGCTGCAACTACCCTCTGAGGGCAGAACCACAGGAATCCCTTACACTTTTGCATGGTGCATCGCAGTGAGTACCATCACATCATATGCAATCTATATATTCTTTATTTGATATCTTTCATCATAGGTCTGTGTGTTCGTCTGCAGTAAAACACTTTGAACATATTTTCAATCTTAAACCTCCTATTATGGATCTCACAATTCTTGATTGCATTCCTACTTTTATTGTCATGAGGATAATACAATTAGCAGTGTGATCCTTTGGACAATGCCAAACCAAGGAAGTATCAATAATATTAATACCGATGGGAGATACACAGATCATAATGACAATGCAGGGATTGGGGGGGATAGCCAGAGACTGCAATGGGGATTTTATTTCCGCTTTTACTATTCCTGGACAGTGCCAAAATCATAATATAGCAGAGGCTCTGGCTGCTCAATATGTAGGCCAATGGATCAAAGACAACAATCACAGGTTGTGCACAATTGAGATAAAAAAACTGAAGAAAATAAGGAAATGAAGACAGATTTTTTGAACTTTTTCTTTTGATGATCTCCCCTCTACAACCTTCATGTCTATATATACAAATATAAAAGATAAACACCAATAAAAGCCCATACTAGTTTAAATAACAATAAAACCCATAAAAGATAAATAACAATAAAAAAACCCATACTAGTTATATTAACAATAAACCCATACTAGTTAACAATAAACCCATACTAGTTTGCTTATCTTTGTCTTCTCTTCTTTTCTTCTCTTCTTTTTATTCCAACATCCCCCTCAAGTTGGAGGAGAGAGAATTAACCCCCAACTTGCGAAGAATGGTATTGTGAGCTGGTCCTGATAAAGGCTTTGTGAAGATATCTGCAACTTGAGATGCAGATGGAACGAAATTTAGAGAAATGAGACCTGCGGTGAACTGTTGACGCAAAAAGTGGCAGTCAAGTTCGACGTCCTTTGTGCGTTCATGAAACACAGGGTTTCTAGCAATATGGAGTGCCGATTGACTATCAGAATGGACCGGGATTGGTAGCTTAGGTGGAGCTGATAGATCTCGAAGAAGACGATTCAACCATGTGACTTCAGCAAAAACTCGTTGCATTGATCTATATTCTACTTCCGCAGATGAAAGTGATACTGAAATTTGTTTCTTGGATTTCCAAGAAATCGGAGAGCCACCCATGCTTATAAAATACCCGCTGACAGATCTTCTCGTATCCAAACACGAGGCCCAATCGGCGTCACAGAAAGCAAGAATGGAAAAAGAAGGATTGCTACTGAAGAACAATCCTTGACCTGGAGATTTTCGAAGATATCGAAGAACACGAATTGCAGCATCGTAATGAGGTAACCTTGGGGACTGCATATACTATGACAAATGCTGAACCGCAAAGGCTAAATCTGGACGAGTGTGAGTTAAATAGTTGAGTTTTCCGATCAATCTTCGATAGGAAAAAGGATCTGTGAGTGGTGTCCCTTCATCAGCAGAGAGTTTTTGCGAAGGATCAAGTGGAGAAGGTACTTCAGCTAAGTCATCACAGTTGTACTCAGACAGAAGTTCAAGAGTGAATTTTCTCTGATTCACTATCAGACCATGGTCTTCTCGTACCACCTCCAATCCAAGGAAATAATGTAAGCTTCCTAGGTCTTTTATCTTAAATTCAGTGTCCAAAAATTGCTTGAGGTTAGACAACTCTGTAGAATCATTCCCAGTAATAATTATATCGTCGACATAGACTGCAACTAAAGAAACTGAGTGACCTGAATGCTTGTAGAATAAAGAGTAATCATTCAGAAATGAAACATACCCCTTGAAATTAAGAGCAGCCCTTAATTTTGCATACCATTGTCTTGAGGCTTGTCTCAATCCATACAAAGATTTGTTTAGTTTGCAAACTAAGTTAGGATTAGAAGATTCCATACCTGGAGGAAATTTCATATACACCTCTTCTTGCAATTCACCATGCAAGAAGGCATTATTGACATCTAGTTGAGATATATTCCAACCTTTCTTGACTGCTACTGCAAGTAAGCATCTTATTGTTGTCATTTTGACAACAGGAGAATACATTTCATTGAAGTCGATGCCTTCTCTTTGGATGTCTCCTCTTACCACCAATCTTGCCTTTAATCTCTCTATAGACCCATCTGCTTTGTGCTTTACTTTGTAAACCCATTTACAGGGTAAAGCTTTCTTATTTGGAGGTAGACTCACAATTTCCCAAGTGTTGTTGGAATTTAATGCCTCAAATTCAGTGTCCATAGCTTTTAACCAACCAGGATCCATAGTTTCCTGGGAATAATTCTTTGGTTCACTTATACTTGAAATTGCATTCAAAACCTGCTGATTAGAGATAGATAAAGCAGCAAAATAGAAAATAGGAGGATCAATGGGATCAGTAAAACATGAAGTGGAAAGATCAGTGAGATAAACTGAGTTGCAAACATACTCATCTAGATACACAGGCCTTTTAGGAATCCTCTCTGATCTTCTTTCAGGTGCAACAGAGACGGGATCCACATCATGAATTTGAAGACTATTAGATGAGGAAGATAGACTTGGGGAAGGTGGAGGAACATCAATAGATGAGCTAGATGAAGGAAGTGAGCTAGGAATGGACCCTAAGGAATCATATTCATCAGGGTTAGAAACCAATGGAGATAGTGTAGGAGAAAAAGAATTAGATGGTCCTGAACCAGCTGTGGTTGTAGTGAAAATACGAGGAGAAGGAGTTTGAGTGTGAAAAGGAAATGTAGTTTCATGAAAAACTACATTCCTTGAAACGATGATTTTCTTAGAATTCATTTCCATGACTTTATACCCTTTCTTCCCTATAGGATATCCAAGAAATATACAAGGGACTGCCCTAGGAGCAAATTTGGGTCTGTTATGTGAAGGAGTTGAAACAAAACACAAACATCCAAAACTTCTCAAAAACTTGTACGAAGGACAAGTTCCAAAAATCAATTCAAAAGGTGTTTTTCCTTTTGAGCACAGATGAGGGAAACCTATTTATTAGAAAAGTTGCGGTCAATAAACAATCACCCCAGTAGCAAATAGGCACTTTAGATTGGTGTAACAAAGCTCTAGAAGTCTCCAAAAGGTGTCTGTGTTTCCTTTCCACAACTCCATTCTGTTGTGGAGAGGAAGTGCAAGAAGTTTGGTGGATGATTCCTCTTAAGAGAAAATATTCTGAAAGAATCACTCCACTGCCTAACTCAAGAGCATTATCTGACCTTATCATTTTTATCTTAGCCCCAAATTGTGTGTAAGCTAGGTAGTTCTTTAGTGTAGGAAAAGCATTGCTTTTAGTAGTCAAGAGGTAAGTCCAAGTTGCTCTACTAAAATCATCTGCAATAGTAAGAAAATACTTGTATCCATTATAGGTAGATGATTTATAGGGTCCCCAAGTGTCCACATGGATTAACTCAAAAATTGCTTTAGTTTTGATGCAACTAGAAGGGGATGGCAGTTTAGTTTGTCTAGCAACAGGGCATATATCACATTTGTGATCAAAATGAGAAAAGGAAGAAGAAGAACTGATGTTTTTCATTGAATCAAAAGGCATGTGGCCCAATCTAATGTGCCACAATTTTACATCATCCCTATTGTTTACTGGAATAGAAAAAGAGCTAGGAAAAGAACTACAACTGGAGAGTAAAACATCAGATTTAGAACTAGACTTGACAAGACTTTGTAGACCTGAAGTGGTGGTCATGATATAGATTCCATCCTTTGCTTCACCAATAACCAGAGGGGTCCTCATTGAATGGCCCTGCATAACACAACGAATGGAAGAAAAATTTAGTGTGCAATAGAATTGTTTGCAGAATTGATGAATTGATATCAAGTTGATTTTAAAAAGAAGGGACAAGCAAAACATTCTTTAGTAGCAAATTATGAGGGAGAGTGACAGTTCCTCCATGTGTCACCCTTACCCTGAAAGAATTTGGGAGATTGACATAAATAGGAGAAGACAAAAGTGTAAGAGTAGTAAAGAAAGCAGGGTCAAAAGACATATGAGCAAAAGCTCCTGAATCTAATATCCAGTAGCTAGAGCTAGCATGGGTTTGATATAGTCTTGGATCACTGAAAGTGTTACCAGAAAAACAGTGCACCATGTTAGCTGAAACCTCACTTCCTGCAAATGGCACATCTCCAATCTGTGCATTCTGAAACTCTTCTCCCAAACCACCATAGTTCTCCTGAGCAACAAATCCATTTGCTTGTTCCTATTTGTTGCGTAACCTGAGCATCCACCTGTTGTCACTGCATTAGCCATAGAGTTCCCTTTGTTGTTTGGTTGTGATTTTGGCCCCTTGGTGAACTTAAAATCAGGTGGATAACCTATTATTCTGTAGCATTTTGCAATTGAGTGCCCAGATTTCTTACAATTTGTGCAATACAGATTATTGTTGTAGTTATTGCTGTTGTTCTTTCTTGCTCTAAAATCAGTATTGTTGTACCTCTGACCTGAGAAATTCTGATGTGTTGCAAGAAATGAAGATGTGTCACCTGGAAAGTTAGGATTAACATATGCCTCTCTCTGTTTCTCATCTTGAATGAGGAGAGAGTACGCATGATTCACATTTGGGAGAGGTGACATCATGAGTATGTTGCTTCTTACTGCTGCATAAACATCATTAAGTCCCATTAGAAATTGGATCAATCTTTTGTCCTGCTTGGATTTGACTACTTTCTTCTTTCCTCCACAGGTGCAGTTGCAAGAACATATTTCTCTGCTAGAGAGAGCATCCAGCTCATCCCAAATCCTCTTGATTCTTGTGAAATATCCTGCTACATCAGCTGTTCCTTGCATCAGATCTGTGAGGCCTTTTTGAAGGTGATAGAGTTGAGCTCCATTGGACTGACCAAACCTGTCATGAAGGTCAGTCCAGAGATCTTTAGCGGATTTAGAGTATATCACACTCCCTGCAATTTCTTTTGAAAGAGAGTTAAGCAACCAAGAAATCACCATATTATTGCACCTAGTCCAAAACTTGAACTCAGGTGTATCAGCAGATGGTATTTCGGAAGAACCATCAATAAAACTCATCTTGTTCTTAGCTGATAGAGAAATAATGATGGACCTTCTCCACGCAGCAAAACCAGTTCCATCGAAAACGAAATTCACAAGATTCATTCTTGGAGAATCTAAGGGATGAAGATAATATGGACTGCTAGAATCCATTACTGCAGATGAAGAAGAAGAAGAGTTTCCCTCATATAATTGTGATGTGTTTTCCATTTGGATTGAAAGAACAAAAATAAAGAAAAGATTTGGATCCTACTGCTGCTCTGATACCATGAAGAAAATAAGGAAATGAAGACAGATTTTTTGAACTTTTTCTTTTGATGATCTCCCCTCTACAACCTTCATGTCTATATATACAAATATAAAAGATAAACAACAATAAAAGCCCATACTAGTTTAAATAACAATAAAACCCATAAAAGATAAATAACAATAAAAAAAACCCATACTAGTTATATTAACAATAAACTCATACTAGTTAACAATAAACCCATACTAGTTTGCTTATCTTTGTCTTCTCTTCTTTTCTTCTCTTCTTTTTATTCCAACAAAAACTCTTTGATTATAGTGAATATGCCGAAGAAGAAGAAGACCAACAACCTGAATTTGAAGACTTTTGTGGATGAAACTGTGGGCTTGATTGATGGAGCAGATATTACCTTCTCACACTGTTATAGAGAAGCTAATAAAGTGGTGGATTATCTAGCAACGTTAGCCACTATTCTTGATCCTGAACTAGTGTTACAAACTTTAGATCATATCTTTCTGATTTCCAGAACAACTGCAACTTTTGCACTGTTTGAACAATGATCTACAGATCGGCTGTGCACGTAAAGATTAATGCGACATTTGAATTTATTTAATAGATCATGATCGATGATCGTCAAAAATTGTAAATGGGAATTATCATTTCTTGTAGCATCAGACTGAACAAGCTCTCATATATATATATGGACAAATACAGGAACTACCATTTTAATGTTAGAAAATGAGATTTTCTAGATAGTTTTTTTAGTCTAATAGTGTTCTCTTTTAAATATTATGTTTGGTTTGTAAAGGAAGGGTAATCCTTGTTTTATGGAATTTGTTTTGTAAGTGGTTGGATAGGTATAGACTCTACTTACTTTTTGAAAAAGCTTATATAGCTATATGTATTCAAGCCTTATGTAAGATGTCATATGAATGTAAAATCTGTTGCAAAACCTTATTTTTTTCTTATCTGTTTAAAAATCTAACAGTGGTATCAAGAGCCCTTCTTCTTGAGGGATCTGTGAAGGCAAGAAAGCCAAGGTTTTCTCCAGTTCTTCTAAGGTGAGCTGAGCAGTGAGCAGCAGTAACATGGCATCCAACAGCTTCTTGGGTGCAGGCCCTCCTATGTTTACAGGAGAAAATTATCACATATGGGTGATAAAGATGAAGGCTTATTTCAAAGCTCTTAGTCTATGGGAAACAATTGAAAGAGAAGATGATCCTCCTCCACTTGGACCAAATCCAATAGTTGCACAAATGAAGATTTATGAAGATGCGAAGTCAAGGAAACCAAAGGCTCTCACATGTCTTCATTCAGCACTTTCAGATGTGATTTTCACAAGAATAATGACTTGTGAAACACCTAAAGAAGCATGGGATAAGCTAAAAGAGGAGTTCGATGGAAGTGATAGAGTGAAGGCTATCAAACTCTTAACTCTCAAAAGAGAATTTGAGATGTTAAGGATGAAAGAAGGAGATACTGTGAAAGAGTATTCTGCCAAACTTGTGGAAGTTGTAAACAAAATAAGGTTGTTTGGTGAAATCTTTCCAGATTCAAAGGTGGTGGAGAAGATGATGATAAGCTTACCAGCAAGGTTCGAGTCCAAGATTTCAGCAATAGAGGAATCTTGTGATTTAAAGACTTTATCAGTTGCAGAACTGATCAGCAAGTTGCAAGCCCAAGAACAAAGATCAAGCATAAGAGATGGAGAAGTAGCAGAAATGGCATTTCAGGCACAACATAAAGGCAAGAAGCTTGTGAAGGACAATAGAAAGATGGAAGGAGATAAAGTAGCAAAGGGAAAACCATGGAAGGAATCTTCAAAGAAAGGGAAGTTTCCACCTTGCAGCCACTGTAAAAGAACCAATCATCAAGAAAAAGATTGCTGGTTCAAAGGAAAGCCATCCATTCAATGTAGATTCTGTAAAAAGATGGGTCATATTGAGAAAAATTGCAGGGTCAAGCAGAATCAGCCACAACAACATCATGCGCAGCAGGCAAATTTTGTTGAAGAGTCGGAAAAGGAAGAAGAAAGCTTGTTTATGGCTTCTCACGAAGAAAACACAAGCAACAAATCCTCATGGTTCATAGACAGTGGATGTACGAGTCATATGTCACACAATGAGCTCTTGTTTCACACACTTGACAAGTCGTTCAAAGCTAAAGTTAGGATGGGAAATGGTGAATCAGTCGATGCATATGGAAAGGGTTCAGTTACCTTTCAAACTACACAAGGTACAAAGTTTATACATGATGTGTTGTATGTTCCTTGTTTAGTATGTAACTTGTTAAGTGTGGCTCAAATGATGTCGAAAGGTTGTTCCTTAATTTTTAAGGGCAAACATTGTTTGGTTTTTGACTCAAAAGATAGTTTGATTGTTACAGTAGAAATGGTGGATAAATCTTTTCCTTTAGATGGGAAGTTTGATAATGCAAATTTTGCAAGTATGGATGAGTCATGGTTGTGGCACAAAAGATATGGGCATTTTAACTATGCTACTTTAAAGTCTATGTATGAGAAAAACTTGACTAAAGAGTTACCTGAGATCACACTGTCTAAAGAAGTATGTGAGGCATGTCAGATGGGTAAGGTACACAGAAAATCATTTCCTAAAAGTGCTACCTGGAGGGCAACTGAAAAACTTGAACTAGTTCATACTGATGTGTGTGGACCTATGCAGACATCATCTTTAGGACAAAATAAATATTTTGTTCTCTTTATTGATGACTTAACAAGGATGACTTGGGTGTATTTTTTGAGTAACAAGTCCCAAGTATTTTCAGTTTTTAAGAAATTTAAAGCTTTTGTTGAAAGACAAAGTGGTTGTAAGCTGAAGTCTTTGAGATCGGACAATGGTGGTGAATACACTTCAAATGAGTTCAATAAGTATTGTGAAGATATGGGGATTGATCACAAGTTGACAGTAAGTTATTCACCCGAACAAAATGGAGTCTCGGAGAGGAAAAACAGGACTGTTGTTGAAATGGCTAGATGTTTGTTGCTTGAAAAGAAACTACCGCAAAGCTTTTGGGCAGAAGCTGTTTATACTTCAGTATATCTTTTAAATAGGTTGGCAACTAAAGCTGTGGATAAGAAAACTCCTATTGAGGCTTGGAGTGGAATAAAACCATCTGCCAAGCACTTAAAAATCTTTGGTTCGATTTGCTATTCTTATGTTCCTTCAGTCAAAAGAAGCAAACTTGAACCGAAAGGTGAATTGGGGATCTTTATTGGTTATTCATCGCAAGCCAAAGGTTATAGAGTTTTCAGCTTGCAAACAAAAAGTATTTCCATCAGAAGAGATGTTGTAGTAGATGAGCATGCTTTTTGGAACTGGGATAAGGAGCAAATTGAGAAAGATAATGCAGATTTTCAGAACTTGCGTCCGCTGCCTGAAATCCAATCATTTGGCTCTGAAAATTTGGAAAAAGATGAAGAATCAGATGGGGAATCCTCACTTGATTCGCCCATTTTGAAAACAAAGTCCCTTTCTGAGATATATGAAAGATGTAATGTTGCAATCTCAGAGCCAAATGGCTATCAAGAAGCATCAAGACATGAAGTTTGGATTGAAGCTATGAAGGAAGAGATTGGTATGATAGAGAAGAATGATACTTGGAAGCTGGTTGATAAACCAAAAGACAGAAATGTAATAGGGGTGAAATGGGTTTATCGAACCAAACTTAATCCAGATGGTTCAGTTTATAAATACAAGGCAAGACTTGTTGTGAAAGGTTATGCGCAAGTTGCAGGTCTGGATTATGGAGACACATTTGCACCAGTTGCACGACATGATACAATAAGGCTTCTATTTGCTTTGGCAGCTCAATCAAATTGGAAATTGTATCATTTGGATGTGAAATCAGCATTCTTAAATAGACAGCTACAGGAGGAGATTTATATCGACCAACCAGAAGGATTTCAAGTTGCAGGAATGGAGGATAAAATCTACAAGCTACATAAGGCATTGTATGGATTAAAGCAGGCTCCTCGAGCCTGGTACAGTAAGATTGATTCTCATCTTATTTATTGTGGCTTCAAGAGAAGTGAAAATGAAGCCACTTTATATGTGAAGAAGGCTAAAAGAGGAGATGTGCTTTTGGTGTCACTCTATGTTGATGATCTTCTATTAACAGGAAGCAATGAAGCTATGATAAATCAATTCAAGCAAGAAATGGAGACCAAGTTTGAAATGTCTGATTTGGGTGAAATGAATTACTTTCTGGGAATGGAGATTCGTCAAGCTACAAATGGAATCTTCATTTCACAGAGAAAATATGCATGGGATATTCTTAAAAGATTCAAGATGGAGAGATGCAAGCCTGTATCGACCCCACTAGTTCACAATGAAAAGATTTCGAAGTTTGAAGGAGGTTATAGGGCTGATCCTGCAGTTTATAGAAGTTTAATAGGTAGTTTGCTGTATTTGACAGCAACAAGACCTGATCTCATGTTCACAGCAAGTCTTCTGTCGAGATTTATGCATGCTCCGAGTCAAGTTCATCTTGGCGTCGCTAAGCGGACATTGAGGTATATCAAGGGAACTGCTGATTTTGGTATTTGGTTTAAAAAGGAAGAGCAAGGGAAATTGATGGGTTATTCAGATAGTGATTGGGCAGGAAGCATTGATGATATGAAAAGTACTTCTGGATATGCTTGTACACTTGGTTCAGGCATGTTCTCATGGAATTCAAAGAAGCAAGAGGTGGTAGCTCAATCTTCTGCAGAAGCTGAATACATCGCCGCTGCTGGTGCAACTAATCAAGCTCTATGGTTAAGAAAGATTCTATGTGATCTGGAGCAAAATGACATTGAAGCTACTGTCATTAAGGTTGACAACAAGTCAGCAATATCTATGGCCAAAAATCCAGTGCAACATGGTCGTAGCAAGCATATAAATGTGAAGTTTCATGCTATCAGACAAGCAGAGAAGGATGGCGAAGTTAAACTTGTTCATTGCAGCTCAGATCAGCAGATTGCAGACATCATGACCAAGGCTCTTCCTAAGGGGAAATTTGAAGTTCTAAGGGCTAAGCTGGGAGTATCCAAGAAAAATCTCAAGGAGGAGTGTTAGAAAATGAGATTTTCTAGATAGTTTTTTTAGTCTAATAGTGTTCTCTTTTAAATATTATGTTTGGTTCGTAAAGGAAGGGTAATCCTTGTTTTATGGAATTTGTTTTGTAAGTGGTTGGATAGGTATAGACTCTACTTACTTTTTGAAAAAGCTTATATAGCTATATGTATTCAAGCCTTATGTAAGATGTCATATGAATGTAAAATCTGTTGCAAAACCTTATTTTTTCTTATCTGTTTAAAAATCTAACATTTAAATGCTATGAAAAACACAGTCCATCCATCTACACAAGTGGTCTACCAGGACAATCCAGACGTAAACTTTGTCAAGTCTAACCACTTCTCCCATGCCATTGTTGTCATGGGTGAGACAGCCTACGCAGAGATGTCTGGCGATAGTGCAAACCTTACAATAGCTGAACCTGGTCCGAGCACCATATCCAATGTCTGTGGGGTTGTGAAGTGTGTGGTAGTTGTCATTTCTGGGCGTCCAGTTGTGATGGAGCAGTATCTTGCAAATATAGACAAGTGAAGGCCAAGGTGTTGCCGATGTTCTGTTTGATGACTATGGATTCACAAGCAAACTCATGCGCACTTGGTTCAAGTCAGTTGATAAGCTTCCCACCATGAATGTTGGTGATCCACATTATGATCCTTTGTTTCCTTTTGGATTTGGTCTCACTACTGAGCCTCTTGAGCTAAAATTCACCATTGGGCCCGGACCATTAACTCCCTCACTCTCCCAATATCCCTACAAACTCCCAATAAATGGCTCCTACACCACCTGGAGATGATCGGTAAACTTCACTTCTATTAAAAAAAAAAATTCACCAATGGGTTCGGACCATTAACTCCCTCACCCTCCCAACTCCCAATAAATGGCTCCTATCCCAATCCGTCTGAATTAATTACTGAATCTACTCAATAAAAAAATAGATTTGTCTAATCCCAGGGGAAATCCCTAATTAATGAAGTGGAAGGGTCATCCCCTCTCTCCTCCTAAAAAGGCTTTAATGGTAGCGCATCCTAACCTCTCTCCTTACCAAAGCTTCTCATACTCTGAGGAAAATAATCATCACTCCGGTTCAGTTGAAGTGACCATGGCCATCGCATCAACAAAGCCCTCAATTACTATTAGTAGTAATGAACAAAGGCAACTTCTAACTCCTGTAGGAAACAACACTCCTAACCTACAGCCCAGAAATGGCAAACAACTTCCCATTTTCCCAGCAACCTCAGATCCCTTCGATAACACTCACAACGGCACCGCTTTCTCCAGTCGTGGTTGGAGCTAGCTCTACAAGACAGATGCATCACCTTATAGGTGAATATCGGAGGGAGACAATTTTATCTGCTACTTCGGCACCTAGCCTTCCTAGCCCAAATAATCAAGGAAGGGACGAACCACGCGATAGAGGGACTAGGAACCCAGATATGGATGGAGACACTAAGGCAGACCCAACAAGAGGGCAACATCAATATGATATCCATGCAGGAGATGGTCGGTTAAACTTCACTTCTATTAGTTGTGAGTGTTTTTCAAGTGATTTGTATATATATAGATGAGTAGATGTGTATTAGTAAGTAAGAGAGGCAATGTAACAGTGATATGTGAAGCTAAAAATATTTAGATCTAGTTTTCCCTCTCTATTTTTCTCTCCCTCTTCTTCTTCTCTTTCTGTAAACATACTCCCATTAACGAAGTTATCATCTTCCTCTTCTTTATTCCAGTAAGCAGTTACTCCAACTTTTACTCTTCCATCATTTATTTTTTTCAGAGCCCATTTTCAAGGACCATTAAATAGCCATCTCTCTCTTCTTTTTTTAAAATTCCTAATTTTGGTTGTTTTTCTATTCGAAGTCTCTCCCAGCCGGTCTTCTACTTTTACGACAAGAATTTGCATGTGTGTTATCCGTCACTCATGAAGAGTTTATGCAACAAAATAGTTCTTGCAGGAAGATATAGTCATTATGGCCTTTGTGTATCACTCATATTTATATGTACTGTCAAAAGGTTTAAAAATCAACTTCTTAATGAAGTAATGGACCAACCTTTTTGTTTTAATCTTGTACCTTTACCTTTCTATCTCTTGGCAAAATTAAAGCTTTAATTTCTCCATTCTATTCTCTATTTTTCTCACTCTTAAATCCTTTATGGGGAATGATTTTTCGTTGTTACTTTCATTCGATTATAACTTCTTGCATGATACATATGCCACTAAAAAAGCAAATAGACTACTGTTTCATAGAGAAAAAGTAGAAGCTTCTTACTTCTAGCTAGACATGAGATATTTGTAAATTGCAACCATAACTAATAATGTCGGCAATCTTAACATTTAAATCATGTGTTGCATGCGAAATATTGAAGTAAAATGGAAGGAAACATGGCTAACTGCACATTCGGGTATATTGGAAATACAAAATTAAAATTGTTCGAACATATACCCCTACCGTCAGAAATGACCCAGAAATACCGTTTTGGTCTAACGGGAGTGGAAAGATTAATTTTTTAAAATTTTTAATTTTTTTAAAAATATTTTTTGAATTTATTACTTTGATGGTCAAATTATTTATTCACTCATTTTCTTGTAAAATTTATCATAGATTTGGCTTCAACACCTTAGATTTTGGTAAGACACATACATGTGGCTTCAGCCAAAGTGATAACAGAACAACTTGGACTCTAATTCAGTAGGGCTATTGAATCTTAGCACCATCTTTTTTAGTGGAATTAGTTAAAGACGCGTTTAAAGTATTGGTTAAAAATGGGTGACAGTGTGAGAGTTTACCCAAGGGTGACATCAAGAGTATAATAACATAGACTCATCTTCTATTTTTTTGATGAAAAGGTAGAGATTTTTTTTTGTAAGTTACCAAGAAGGTACCAAAAGAAGTGCATCAGATAAAGGAACATCCTTCTATATAATGAAAGAGAGCAAGAGATCTGATAGTGAAGCTTTTTCATTAGCAAAGTATAAAGTAGCTCGAAATGGAGTAAACTGGGAAGGTGAATGAAATAGGCTTTGGTAGCATCAGTCTTGGATAGTTGGATATTGCCTGGCTACTTCTATAAACGTTAGACCATATCTTTCTGGTTTCCAGAACAGTTGCAACTTATGCACTGTTTGAAGAATGGTCTACAAAGCTGTGCACGTAAAGATTAATGCGACATTTGAATTTATTTTAGAGATCATGCTCGATGATCGTCAAAAATTGTAAATTAGAATTAGCATTTCTTGTAGCATAGACTGAACAAGCTCTCATACATATATATATAGACAAATACAGGAACTACCATTTTAAATGCTGTGAAAAACACAGTCCATCCACCTACACAAGTGGTCTACCAGGATAATCCAGACGTAAACTTTGTCAAGTCCAACCACTTCTCCTATGCCATTGTTGTCATGGGTGAGATACCCTACGCAGAGATGTTTGGTGATAGTGCAAACCTTACAATAGCTGACCCTGGTACGAGCATCATATTCAATGTCTGTGGGGTTGTGAAGTGTGTGGTAGTTGTCATTTCTGGGCGTCCAGTTGTGATGGAGCCATATGTTGCAAATATAGACGCCCTCGTGGCTGCTTGGCTTCCGGGAATTGAAGGACAAGGTATTGCTGATGTTCTGTTTGGTGACTATGGATTCACTGGCAAACTCACGCGCACTTGGTTCAAGTCAGTTGATAAGCTTCGCATGAATGTTGGTGATCCACATTACTATCCTTTGTTTCCTTTTGGATTTGGTCTCACTATTGAGCCTCTTGAGCTAAAATTCACCAATAGGCCCGGAGCATTAACTCCCTCACTCTCCCAACATCCCAGCCAACTTCCAATAAATGGCTCCTACCCCATCTCCTATACACCACCTGGAGATGACCCGTTAAACTTCACTTCTATTAAAAAAAAATCAAAAACAAGAAAAAAGATAATTCATCATTGAGCCCGGACCAGTAAGTCCTGCACCGTACCAAAATCCCAACCAACTCCCAATAAATGACTCCTATCTCAGTCCAGCTGAATTAATTACTGAATCTACTCAACAAAAAAATGGATTTATCTAATCTCGGGGGAAATCCCCAATTAATGAAATGGAAGGGTCATCCCCTCTCTCTCCTCCCAAAACGGCTTCAATGGTCGCACACCCTAACCTCTCTCCCTACCAAAGCTTCTTATACTCTGAGGAAAATAATCATCACGCTAATTCAGTTGTAGTGACCATGGTCGCCGCATCAACAAAGCCCTCAATTACTATTAGTAGTAATGAACAGAGGTAGCTTTTAACCCCTGTAGGAAACAACACTCCTAATCTAAAGCTCAGAAATGGCAAACAACTTCCCATCTTCCCAGCAACCACAGATCCCTTCGATAACACTCATAACAGCACCGCTTCCTCCAGTCGTGGTTGGATCTAGCTCTGCAAGAAAGATGCATCACCTTAAATGTGAATATCAGAGGAAGACAAGTCTCTCTGCTACTTCGGCACCCAGCCTTCCCGACCCAAAAAATCAAGAAAGTGATGAACCACGCGATAGAGGGACTGGGAACCTAGATATGGATGTAGTCGCTAAGGCAGACCCAACAAGCGAGAAACATCAAAATGATGTCCGAGATGGACTGTTAAACTTCACTTCTATTAAAAAAAAGAAAAAAGAAAATTCACCAATGGGCCCGGACTATTAACTCCCTCACCCTCCCAACATCCCAACCAACTCCCAATAAATGACTCCTACCCCATCTCCTACACCACTTGGAGATGGCCGGTTAAACTTCACTTTGATTAAAAAACATGAAAAAAGTAATTTAAAGAAAATTCACCAATGGGGCCAGAGCATTAACTCCCTCACCCTCCCAACATCCTGGCCAACTCCCAATAGATGGCTCCTACCCCAATCCGGCAGAATTAGTTAGTGAATCTACTAAAAAAAATGGATTTGGCAAATCTCCAATTAATGAAGTGGAAGGGTCATCCCCTCTCTCCTCCCAAAGAGGATTCAATGGTAGCACGTCCTAGCCCCTCTCCCTACCAAAGCTTCTCATACTCGGAGGAAAATAATCATCGCGCCATTTTAGTTGAAGTGACCATGGTCGTCCCATAAACAAATCCCTCAATTACTATTAGAAGTAGTGAACAAAAGCAACTTCTAACTCTTGTAGAAACATCACTCCTACCCTAAAGCCCAAAAATGGGAAACAACTTCCCATATTCCCAGCAACCACAGATCCCTAAAATAACACTCACAATGGCACCACTTCCCCGTGTTGTGGGTTGAGCTATCACTGAAAAAAATATGTATCACCTTACATGTGAATACCAAAAGGAAAAAAGTCTCTCTACTACTTTGGCACCTAGCCTTCCTAGCCCCAATAATCAACGAAGGGATGGACCACGCGATAGAGGGATTGGGAACCTAGATATAGATGGAGAGACTAAGGCAGACCCAAGAAGCACTCAACATCAATATGATGTCTATGTGGAAGATGGTCGGTTAAACTTCACTTTTATTAAAAAAAGACGAAAAAAAAGGAAAAAAAAGAAAATTCACCAATGGACCCGGACCATTAATTCCCTCACCCTCCCAACATCCCAACACACTCCCAATAAATGGTTCATGCCCCATCTCTTACACCACCTGGAGATGGCCGATTAAACTTCACTTCTATTAAAAAAAAAAGAAAAAAAAAAGAAAAAAATTCACCAATGGGGCCGGATCATTAACTCCCTCACCCTCCCAACATCATAACCAACTCCCAATAAATGGCTCCTACACCAATCTGGCTGAATTAATTACTGAATCTACTTAACAAAAAAATGGATTTGTTAAATCTCGGGGGAAATCTCCAATTAATGAAGTGGAAGGGCCATCCCCTCTCTCTCCTACCAAAGAGGTTTTAATGGTAGCGCATCCTGAAACCTTTCCCTACCAAAGCTTCTCATACTTTGAAGAAAATAATTATTACACTGGTTCAGTTGAAGTGACCATGGCCATCGCATCAACAAAGCCCTTAATTACTATTAGTACTAATGAACAGAGGCAACTTCTAACTCCTATAGGAAACAACACTTCCAACCCAAAGCCTAGTAACGGGAAACAATTTCCCATCTTCCTAGCAACTACAGATCCCTCGAGTAACACTCACAACGGCACCGCTTCCTCTAATCATAATCAATCACAGGTTGATATAGATGCAAATACAATGTCAGATAATTGTGATGCATGTCTGTCCTATGATACACATCTGCTGATCACCACAGATTGGAACTCATGGGGGCCTCACATAGACCATGTATCCACCGAAAAAGACCTCGGCCAATATCTGCCGGAAGAGACCTCGACCATAATATCCATCAAAAAAGACCTTGGCCGCCGGAAGAAACCTTGGCAAATCACCTCGACCGGTAGAAACCTCGATCCCAATATCCAGTATGTCACGCCCCAGGAGGGTACCCTAGACGTAACCGGCACTCAGGAACCATTTCTGGCTCCCAAGCGAACCACATAGCCTGATCACACATCCGTTCATTCATTCATTCAGCGGAAATTTTAAAAATAAAGAATAAATTAGCGGGCAACTCAAATCACCCATCCAACTCAAAGAATAAAGGCCATGGGCCGATAGATCAACTAAAATATTTGTCATTTAAAAGTAGTTTGACAAGAATAACTCAAGGATAAAAATACTCAATCGACTCATCACTATCTAGTCTATGAAGCCTCTATCACTACTATCTAATTGGTGCCAATGACAAGTTCATGGCTACCTCAAATAAAAATGGAAAGGGCTAACTCGATGCAAGATTACATAAGCGGTGTCCTCCGAATGTAGGGGAGGACTCACCAATACGCTGAGTGTGTATAGATCCTCAATGGTGCTCCTATTAACGATCTCTTAAACCTGCCTCTGCATCATGAAACGATGCAGGTCCAAATGGACGTCAGTACGTGGAATGTACGAGTATGTAATATGGCAGAATAAAACATACCTCAAGGAAGAATAACATTGGATCAACTATCTCGAATCAGAAAGGTAGGAGAGACTCACATAAGACGTCATAAGTCTAAAGTAAGAATATATTTCTAGACAAGGACCAATCACACATCATAAAATCCAATCCAATCATACACGATACAGTTCAATCAAATCATATATTATCCGATTCAATCCAATCGTATACCATCGGTTCAACCCGGTCATATACGATCCGATCCAATCCAATCATATATCCTTCCATTCATCCCAATCAACCTATCATCTAATCCAATCCATTCCAATTGTACACTATCAAATCACAATTCATCTAATCAAATCCGATCAATGCAATCAACTCACAATCAACTCAAAGGGCTCAACTCAATAAATATGCAAATTAAGTAATGCAATGTCTTACAATTCAACTCAATCATCTACAATCACAATCAAACCAATCAGATCAAGCACAATCCATTCAATTGGGAGTTTCTCTAACCGACAACCATCACCATATGAGCGAGTGATAGTACAACAAGCCGACGTTGTTGCCGCGTCCGTTCATACCTTGCCAGGGTATGAACGCATCAACCAATCATGGATCCGTCAATCAATCAAGTCCTATCATTTCAGGACAATAAATTAGGGAAACATCCGACACGGTACAATCCCCTCCTACGTTTGGCGACGTAGTTTATTGGTTCGAGTATGGACTATACTCTTACCCAATTCGGTGCTCGATACTCCTCCCAAGACTCAATATGCTCATATCTATCAAATGAGTAAAATACTCAAAATGTTCATTGAGTCTCATCGGACTCTTTTCAAAACTCAATCAAATCTGGCCTCATTGGACGTTCTTTCAAATCGACTCATCTCAAATCATCAAACTCTTCTCTTTAAAATCTATACAATCTCAAAAATCGTCATTTTAAAGTAAAAATACTCAACTCACTTATACTCAAAATACTCATGTTCAAAATAATTAAAAGACTTCTCAAACTCAACTCATGCTTAAACTCTTTTCAAATCATAGATGAAATAATTACTCTTTAAACTCAAAATAGTATATAAATAGTTTATGCAAAAATAGTTTCAAAATCGTTTATTTTCAAAATGCTCATGAGACTCCAACCACATCAAATTTGGCAAATCACATATCACATAATCACATTATACTCCAATCCACTTCATCACATAACATCCTCATCAATATACCTCTACATCAATTATTCTACACATATTAAATAAGCACCATTCACGTCATCACTCACATCGTCATCAAAACATCATCATCACATCATCATCATATATTATCATTTATATCATCATCAAACATTATCATCACATCATTGTCAAGTATCATCATCACATCAATCATCAAACCTCTACTCCCAATCCTTATTTTAGTCCTATGTTCATTTTATAGAAGCAAAAGGACATTCTTAACTATCTAATTCATTCTTTTTATTCCAATCAATACATATATACACGAAGCCATCCACCTCAATTCAAGACAAATTATGACCAAAGAAATCTCATCTTGGGTTCATGTGAATGAAACATGAATTCATACTCTCAACAAAACTCAACTCAATAATATCGTCAACATCTATATACAAAGCTACATTTATAATCAATAATATGAAAGATAACTACTTAGTAACTCAAATCATTAAAAACATCAATCAACTAATAGTACTTAAAAACCTTCTATAGTTTAGGAAAACTTTCAAGGAAACCTTCTTAGAAGGTTCAACTCTTTCACAACTCCTATTCAACACATTTATGGGCATATGGAAGAACTAAATCCATATTTTAGGTTAGCCTTACATACCTTGTTTGAAGACTTTGAAGAAAACCTTGTGTTGGGTCTTCAATGGAGAACTCAAATCTTGAAGCTCTTGGACCCTTCTTGTTAGAAATGGAGAAGAAGAGTAGAGAGAAGGGAGAGGAGTTCTTAGGGCTTTTTAGAGAGAGAGTGAGGGCTGAAAAATGGTCCCAAAACGTTCAAGGATAGGGTATATATAATTAGGGAAAAAGTCCAATTTGTCCCTCTTCAAAAATCTGAAAAATGGGCAAAAATCTTGCTGGCGCTATAGTGGCGCGTCGCGCCACTGCAGCGCCAAGCCAAAATAGGCTTAAAAACCTGCACACCTAATAGTGGCGCGTCGCACCAAGCCCCAAACTACTGAGGCTGTTTTCTGGCGCTATAGTGGCGTGGGGCGCCACTGGAGCGCCAAGCCTAATTTCGCCCAGGCCTGAAATTTTCCTGCAGTACTAGTCTGTAGTAAAATGGCCATAACGTTTGCCTCCGAACTCCAAAAATTGCAATCTTGGTGGAGTTGGAAAGAAGACTCAAAGACCTTTAATGTGGTAGGTTGTGGGCCACCCAGTTCTTTATATACAAGGAGATATGGTCGTTTGAAGTTTACCCTTAAACTAACTCGTCCGAAAACTTAATCAATTTGAGTTCTTTGGACTCGACTTGGTGTTAGATTAGAGATCCCTTATGACACCTAAACACATCTAACACACTTCAAATACTTAGGAATTAATCCTAACTCATGTGCAGAATTACAAGTCCTCCGGTCCGGGTCTACCCACACGGGAAGAAATGTTCGAATTTTAGCAAAACAAATTTTGGGGGGTGTTACAATATCTCCCCCTTGGGATCATTTGTCCTCGAATGATGAGTAAACCAATAGTGGACTCGAGGCACGAATAGGAATCGAGACTCAATCAAATCAACCAATCGACCACATCAAACAATCTAGACAATCAACTATTTCGACTCAAGAATAGGCAAACTA
Organism: Solanum dulcamara; assembly: GCF_947179165.1. NCBI lineage: Eukaryota > Viridiplantae > Streptophyta > Magnoliopsida > Solanales > Solanaceae > Solanum > Solanum dulcamara. The sequence continues at coordinate 74,030,990 of NC_077244.1, forward strand.
CTTCAAGTCAAGAATAAGAACATCACCCTCAACATTCTCATCATTAGGCACGAATAGAACATCGAAACTCTATCAACCGAATCATTCCAACCTCTAGATCGTCAATTGTAGAACTCCAATTCATGAGCGACATTCCTAATCCTCTTCACAATTTCATAAGGTCAATATATCGGTGTCCAAACTTCCCCTCCTTTCCAAGCCTCATTACGCCCTTCATGAACCTCCAATCTTTCCCCCAAATGCAATCGTTAGCCTACTACCATCACTCTCACAGTGACAATCATACTCTCAAGCTTATCACTCTAACTACCTCACTCTCATCTAAGAATTCTAGGTCTTACCTTACTACTTCTACCTTCATTATTGTATGAGCTCTCACCCAGAGACATACTAACATACTCTTACCTATCTATCGCTCATCACAAGGTCTCATCTCACTCCTCCTCCACACATCTATCCTCAACTAGACAAGTACAACACAACTATCACAATCGGGAAGCACTCACTCTCCCTCATCTACTCTTACTCAACTCCATCTACTATCATCTTGGCCAACTCATCACTATCAAAAGCTCAAGACTTACTTTGGATCATTACCCTATCATCTCCCCCTTAGCTTAAAGGCATCAACTAAAGGATACTAACTAGTCACCCCCAAAGCAACTCATAAAATTAGAGCCTCATTCAAATCTATACTATTTCATATACACATCCTAAGCCTCTTCTTATAAAATGACTTAGCCTCAACTCACTATTTACATTTGAGGGTCACATACACCTCCATTCATAGCACACATTTCTCTCAAGTTAATATCTTAATCTCTCACATACGTCGTGTCAAACCTACCAAATCAAATCTTAAAACTAGCACTATCACAATCATCCATTACATCTCGTTACTCACCTCATAAATACTTCACCCTAATTGTAGGACTCAATCAACCACCTTTCACACTATTTGAGTTCTACTCCTCTAACTCCCTCTTTCTAACTCTACAATCATCCCATCAACCATAGGTCTCCATGCCTCGGATCACACTTCATCGGATGGTGACACTTATCACTTAGATACGCAACTTCCCCCTCGAAGGTAACATTTAAATCAAGATATAGGGACAAGATTCTAGAATACATCTCGCTCTGACTCAACGCACGATTCATTTGAATGAGAGTGCATTCTTTCAATCAATAGAGTTAAGCACATTAATCGGCTCCTCTCAAGCCTTGTGCAGTCTCTTCATCTCCTCAAAACTTTATCTTAACTCACCAATAAGAATCTTATATCTACTATTTCAACTACCTTGAGTATGGGGAGTAGTCAAATGGATTTGAGAAACGCACGAACTAGAAGGGAACATTCATAGAGTTAAACTCTATCGCACGAATCTAGAATATGAAAGAAGGGAAACAATTCCTAATGTCCTATAGCCTCCTGATTATAAGTGTGGTGCACAACACACCCATAAGCAAGACTCTACTAGACACGACTTCATAGACTCCCTAGGACACTTGAACTCTGTGCTCTGATACCATGTTTGTCACGCCCCGGGAGGGTACCCTAGACGTAACCGGCACTCAGGAACCATTTCTGGCTCCCAAGCGAACCACATAGCCTGATCACACATCCGTTCATTCATTCATTCAGCGGAAATTTTAAAAATAAAGAATAAATTAGCGGGCAACTCAAATCACCCATCCAACTCAAAGAATAAAGGCCATGGGCCGATAGATCAACTAAAATATTTGTCATTTAAAAGTAGTTTGACAGGAAAAACTCAAGGATAAAAATACTCAATCGACTCATCACTATCTAGTCTATGAAGCCTCTATCACTACTATCTAATTGGTGCCAATGACAAGTTCATGGCTACCTCAAATAAAAATGGAAAGGGCTGACTCGATGCAAGATTACATAAGCGGTGTCCTCCGAATGTAGGGGAGGACCCACCAATACGCTGAGTGTGTATAGATCCTCAATGGTGCTCCTATTAACGATCTCTTAAACCTGCCTCTGCATCATGAAACGATGCAGGTCCAAATGGACGTCAGTACGTGGAATGTACGAGTATGTAATATGGCAGAATAAAACATACCTCAAGGAAGAATAACATCGGATCAACTATCTCGAATCAGAAAGGTAGGAGAGACTCACATAAGACGTCATAAGTCTAAAGTAAGAATACATTTCTAGACAAGGACCAATCACACATCATAAAATCCAATCCAATCATACACGATACAGTTCAATCAAATCATATATTATCCGATTCAATCCAATCGTATACCATCGGTTCAACTCGGTCATATACGATCCGATCCAATCCAATCATATATCCTTCCATTCATCCCAATCAACCTATCATCTAATCCAATCCATTCCAATTGTACACTATTAAATCACAATTCATCTAATCAAATCCGATCAATGCAATCAACTCACAATTAACTCAAAGGGCTCAACTCAATAAATATGCAAATTAAGTAATGCAATGTCTTACAATTCAACTCAATCATCTACAATCACAATCAAACCAATCAGATCAAGCACAATCCATTCAATTGGGAGTTTCTCTAACCGACAACCATCACCATATGAGCGAGTGATAGTACAACAAGCCGACGTTATTGCCGCGTCCGTTCATACCTTGCCAGGGTATGAACGCATCAACTAATCATGGATCCGTCAATCAATCAAGTCCTATTATTTCAGGACAATAAATTAGGGAAACATCCGACACGGTACAATCCCCTCCTACGTTTGGCGACGTAGTTTATTGGTTCGAGTATGGACTATACTCTTACCCAATTCGGTGCTCGATACTCCTCCCAAGACTCAATATGCTCATATCTATCAAATGAGTAAAATACTCAAAATGTTCATTCAGTCTCATCGGACTCTTTTCAAAACTCAATCAAATCTGGCCTCATTGGACGTTCTTTCAAATCGACTCATCTCAAATCATCAAACTCTTCTCTTTAAAATCTATACAATCTCAAAAATCGTCATTTTAAAGTAAAAATACTCAACTCACTTATACTCAAAATACTCATGTTCAAAATAATTAAAAGACTTCTCAAACTCAACTCATGCTTAAACTCTTTTCAAATCATAGATGAAATAATTACTCTTTAAACTCAAAATAGTATATAAATAGTTTATGCAAAAATAGTTTCAAAATCGTTTATTTTCAAAATGCTCATGAGACTCCAACCACATCAAATTTGGCAAATCACATATCACATAATCACATTATACTCCAATCCACTTCATCACATAACATCCTCATCAATATACCTCTACATCAATTATTCTACACATATTAAATAAGCACCATTCACGTCATCACTCACATCGTCATCAAAACATCATCATCACATCATCATCATATATTATCATTTATATCATCATCAAACATTATCATCACATCATTGTCAAGTATCATCATCACATCAATCATCAAACCTCTACTCCCAATCCTTATTTTAGTCCTATGTTCATTTTATAGAAGCAAAAGGACATTCTTAACTATCTAATTCATTCTTTTTATTCCAATCAATACATATATACACGAAGCCATCCACCTCAATTCAAGACAAATTATGACCAAAGAAATCTCATCTTGGGTTCATGTGAATGAAACATGAATTCATACTCTCAACAAAACTCAACTCAATAATATCGTCAACATCTATATACAAAGCTACATTTATAATCAATAATATGAAAGATAACTACTTAGTAACTCAAATCATTAAAAACATCAATCAACTAATAGTACTTAAAAACCTTCTATAGTTTAGGAAAACTTTCAAGGAAACCTTCTTAGAAGGTTCAACTCTTTCACAACTCCTATTCAACACATTTATGGGCATATGGAAGAACTAAATCCATATTTTAGGTTAGCCTTACATACCTTGTTTGAAGACTTTGAAGAAAACCTTGTGTTGGGTCTTCAATGGAGAACTCAAATCTTGAAGCTCTTGGACCCTTCTTGTTAGAAATGGAGAAGAAGAGTAGAGAGAAGGGAGAGGAGTTCTTAGGGCTTTTTAGAGAGAGAGTGAGGGCTGAAAAATGGTCCCAAAACGTTCAAGGATAGGGTATATATAATTAGGGAAAAAGTCCAATTTGTCCCTCTTCAAAAATCTGAAAAATGGGCAAAAATCTTGCTGGCGCTATAGTGGCGCGTCGCGCCACTGCAGCGCCAAGCCAAAATAGGCTTAAAAACCTGCACACCTAATAGTGGCGCGTCGCACCAAGCCCCAAACTACTGAGGCTGTTTTCTGGCGCTATAGTGGCGTGGGGCGCCACTGGAGCGCCAAGCCTAATTTCGCCCAGGCCTGAAATTTTCCTGCAGTACTAGTCTGTAGTAAAATGGCCATAACGTTTGCCTCCGAACTCCAAAAATTGCAATCTTGGTGGAGTTGGAAAGAAGACTCAAAGACCTTTAATGTGGTAGGTTGTGGGCCACCCAGTTCTTTATATACAAGGAGATATGGTCGTTTGAAGTTTACCCTTAAACTAACTCGTCCGAAAACTTAATCAATTTGAGTTCTTTGGACTCGACTTGGTGTTAGATTAGAGATCCCTTATGACACCTAAACACATCTAACACACTTCAAATACTTAGGAATTAATCCTAACTCATGTGCAGAATTACAAGTCCTCCGGTCCGGGTCTACCCACACGGGAAGAAATGTTCGAATTTTAGCAAAACAAATTTTGGGGGGTGTTACAATATCTCCCCCTTGGGATCATTTGTCCTCGAATGATGAGTAAACCAATAGTGGACTCGAGGCACGAATAGGAATCGAGACTCAATCAAATCAACCAATCGACCACATCAAACAATCTAGACAATCAACTATTTCGACTCAAGAATAGGCAAACTACTTCAAGTCAAGAATAAGAACATCACCCTCAACATTCTCATCATTAGGCACGAATAGAACATCGAAACTCTATCAACCGAATCATTCCAACCTCTAGATCGTCAATTGTAGAACTCCAATTCATGAGCGACATTCCTAATCCTCTTCACAATTTCATAAGGTCAATATATCGGTGTCCAAACTTCCCCTCCTTTCCAAGCCTCATTACGCCCTTCATGAACCTCCAATCTTTCCCCCAAATGCAATCGTTAGCCTACTACCATCACTCTCACAGTGACAATCATACTCTCAAGCTTATCACTCTAACTACCTCACTCTCATCTAAGAATTCTAGGTCTTACCTTACTACTTCTACCTTCATTATTGTATGAGCTCTCACCCAGAGACATACTAACATACTCTTACCTATCTATCGCTCATCACAAGGTCTCATCTCACTCCTCCTCCACACATCTATCCTCAACTAGACAAGTACAACACAACTATCACAATCGGGAAGCACTCACTCTCCCTCATCTACTCTTACTCAACTCCATCTACTATCATCTTGGCCAACTCATCACTATCAAAAGCTCAAGACTTACTTTGGATCATTACCCTATCATCTCCCCCTTAGCTTAAAGGCATCAACTAAAGGATACTAACTAGTCACCCCCAAAGCAACTCATAAAATTAGAGCCTCATTCAAATCTATACTATTTCATATACACATCCTAAGCCTCTTCTTATAAAATGACTTAGCCTCAACTCACTATTTACATTTGAGGGTCACATACACCTCCATTCATAGCACACATTTCTCTCAAGTTAATATCTTAATCTCTCACATACGTCGTGTCAAACCTACCAAATCAAATCTTAAAACTAGCACTATCACAATCATCCATTACATCTCGTTACTCACCTCATAAATACTTCACCCTAATTGTAGGACTCAATCAACCACCTTTCACACTATTTGAGTTCTACTCCTCTAACTCCCTCTTTCTAACTCTACAATCATCCCATCAACCATAGGTCTCCATGCCTCGGATCACACTTCATCGGATGGTGACACTTATCACTTAGATACGCAACTTCCCCCTCGAAGGTAACATTTAAATCAAGATATAGGGACAAGATTCTAGAATACATCTCGCTCTGACTCAACGCACGATTCATTTGAATGAGAGTGCATTCTTTCAATCAATAGAGTTAAGCACATTAATCGGCTCCTCTCAAGCCTTGTGCAGTCTCTTCATCTCCTCAAAACTTTATCTTAACTCACCAATAAGAATCTTATATCTACTATTTCAACTACCTTGAGTATGGGGAGTAGTCAAATGGATTTGAGCAACGCACGAACTAGAAGGGAACATTCATAGAGTTAAACTCTATCGCACGAATCTAGAATATGAAAGAAGGGAAACAATTCCTAATGTCCTATAGCCTCCTGATTATAAGTGTGGTGCACAACACACCCATAAGCAAGACTCTACTAGACACGACTTCATAGACTCCCTAGGACACTTGAACTCTGTGCTCTGATACCATGTTTGTCACGCCCCGGGAGGGTACCCTAGACGTAACCGGCACTCAGGAACCATTTCTGGCTCCCAAGCGAACCACATAGCCTGATCACACATCCGTTCATTCATTCATTCAGCGGAAATTTTAAAAATAAAGAATAAATTAGCGGGCAACTCAAATCACCCATCCAACTCAAAGAATAAAGGCCATGGGCCGATAGATCAACTAAAATATTTGTCATTTAAAAGTAGTTTGACAGGAAAAACTCAAGGATAAAAATACTCAATCGACTCATCACTATCTAGTCTATGAAGCCTCTATCACTACTATCTAATTGGTGCCAATGACAAGTTCATGGCTACCTCAAATAAAAATGGAAAGGGCTGACTCGATGCAAGATTACATAAGCGGTGTCCTCCGAATGTAGGGGAGGACCCACCAATACGCTGAGTGTGTATAGATCCTCAATGGTGCTCCTATTAACGATCTCTTAAACCTGCCTCTGCATCATGAAACGATGCAGGTCCAAATGGACGTCAGTACGTGGAATGTACGAGTATGTAATATGGCAGAATAAAACATACCTCAAGGAAGAATAACATCGGATCAACTATCTCGAATCAGAAAGGTAGGAGAGACTCACATAAGACGTCATAAGTCTAAAGTAAGAATACATTTCTAGACAAGGACCAATCACACATCATAAAATCCAATCCAATCATACACGATACAGTTCAATCAAATCATATATTATCCGATTCAATCCAATCGTATACCATCGGTTCAACTCGGTCATATACGATCCGATCCAATCCAATCATATATCCTTCCATTCATCCCAATCAACCTATCATCTAATCCAATCCATTCCAATTGTACACTATTAAATCACAATTCATCTAATCAAATCCGATCAATGCAATCAACTCACAATTAACTCAAAGGGCTCAACTCAATAAATATGCAAATTAAGTAATGCAATGTCTTACAATTCAACTCAATCATCTACAATCACAATCAAACCAATCAGATCAAGCACAATCCATTCAATTGGGAGTTTCTCTAACCGACAACCATCACCATATGAGCGAGTGATAGTACAACAAGCCGACGTTATTGCCGCGTCCGTTCATACCTTGCCAGGGTATGAACGCATCAACTAATCATGGATCCGTCAATCAATCAAGTCCTATTATTTCAGGACAATAAATTAGGGAAACATCCGACACGGTACAATCCCCTCCTACGTTTGGCGACGTAGTTTATTGGTTCGAGTATGGACTATACTCTTACCCAATTCGGTGCTCGATACTCCTCCCAAGACTCAATATGCTCATATCTATCAAATGAGTAAAATACTCAAAATGTTCATTGAGTCTCATCGGACTCTTTTCAAAACTCAATCAAATCTGGCCTCATTGGACGTTCTTTCAAATTGACTCATCTCAAATCATCAAACTCTTCTCTTTAAAATCTATACAATCTCAAAAATCGTCATTTTAAAGTAAAAATACTCAACTCACTTATACTCAAAATACTCATGTTCAAAATAATTAAAAGACTTCTCAAACTCAACTCATGCTTAAACTCTTTTCAAATCATAGATGAAATAATTACTCTTTAAACTCAAAATAGTATATAAATAGTTTATGCAAAAATAGTTTCAAAATCGTTTATTTTCAAAATGCTCATGAGACTCCAACCACATCAAATTTGGCAAATCACATATCACATAATCACATTAGACTCCAATCCACTTCATCACATAACATCCTCATCAATATACCTCTACATCAATTATTCTACACATATTAAATAAGCACCATTCACGTCATCACTCACATCGTCATCAAAACATCATCATCACATCATCATCATATATTATCATTTACATCATCATCAAACATTATCATCACATCATTGTCAAGTATCATCATCACATCAATCATCAAACCTCTACTCCCAATCCTTATTTTAGTCCTATGTTCATTTTATAGAAGCAAAAGGACATTCTTAACTATCTAATTCATTCTTTTTATTCCAATCAATACATATATACACGAAGCCATCCACCTCAATTCAAGACAAATTATGACCAAAGAAATCTCATCTTGGGTTCATGTGAATGAAACATGAATCCATACTCTCAACAAAACTCAACTCAATAATATCGTCAACATCTATATACAAAGCTACATTTATAATCAATAATATGAAAGATAACTACTTAGTAACTCAAATCATTAAAAACATCAATCAACTAATAGTACTTAAAAACCTTCTATAGTTTAGGAAAACTTTCAAGGAAACCTTCTTAGAAGGTTCAACTCTTTCACAACTCCTATTCAACACATTTATGGGCATATAGAAGAACTAAATCCATATTTTAGGTTAGCCTTACATACCTTGTTTGAAGACTTTGAAGAAAACCTTGTGTTGGGTCTTCAATGGAGAACTCAAATCTTGAAGCTCTTGGACCCTTCTTGTTAGAAATGGAGAAGAAGAGTAGAGAGAAGGGAGAGGAGTTCTTAGGGCTTTTTAGAGAGAGAGTGAGGGCTGAAAAATGGTCCCAAAACGTTCAAGGATAGGGTATATATAATTAGGGAAAAAGTCCAATTTGTCCCTCTTCAAAAATCTGAAAAATGGGCAAAAATCTTGCTGGCGCTATAGTGGCGCGTCGCGCCACTGCAGCGCCAAGCCAAAATAGGCTTAAAAACCTGCACACCTAATAGTGGCGCGTCGCGCCAAACCCCAAACTACTGAGGCTATTTTCTGGCGCTATAGTGGCGTGGGGCGCCACTGGAGCGCCAAGCCTAATTTCGCCCAGGCCTGAAATTTTCCTGCAGTACTAGTCTGTAGTAAAATGGCCATAACGTTTGACTCCGAACTCCAAAAATTGCAATCTTGGTGGCGTTGGAAAGAAGACTCAAAGACCTTTAATTTGGTAGGTTGTGGGACACCCAGTTCTTTATATAAAAGGAGATATGGTCGTTTGAAGTTGACCCTTAAACTAACTCGTCCGAAAACTTAATCAATTTGAGTTCTTTGGACTCGACTTGGTGTTAGAGATCCCTTATGACCCCTAAACACATCTAACACACTTCAAATACTTAGGAATTAATCCTAACTCATGTGCAGAATTACAAGTCCTCCGGTCCGGGTCTACCCACACGGGAAGAAATGTTCGAATTTTAGCAAAACAAATTTTGGGGGGTGTTACATAGTACATCACTCACATCATTTCTCAGCGGTCACAGATAGAACATATGCACAAGTAATGAGTGAAACAGGATAAATATTCACATAAGATATCATATATTCCACAATCACAAAATAGATCAATTCCTCGTAATTCACAATACTTAGACAATTATCCCTATTCAGATTCTACTATCACACTTCAACTCATATAATTCAATTCAATTTAAGGACCCAACACACCCTAATCCCCTCACATAGGAAAATACAAGGTTCAACATACTTAACAAATGTTAGAATTCCACTTGTCTTAGCCAAAAGTCACGAACAATCTGAAATCAAAGCTTTTAACCTCGGATGATACTCCATATCACCACAATCTAATCAAATATAGACTCACAATCACATTTAGAAACTATTGACACTAAAATCAAGCAATTTGGGTGAAAAGGGTAAAATGGTCAAAAATCCCATATCGGAAATCAAACTCGGAATCTGATTATTTCCTTAAGTAATCAGGAATCTAGTGGTGAAAATCATTTCAAAAATGAGGTTAAAATGAGTTCAAAATCCCTATTTCTCCTTCAAAAGTTCATGTTCAAGAAAATCCAAAATCTCCAATTTGAAATCCACAATTCGAAGTTAAAATACGAAATTATTCGATGGAATTTAAGGAAAAGTGTTAGAAATACATTACCCAATGGTTTTGTCGTGAAAAATCTCTAAGAAATCGTTTAAACCGATCTTGGAATGTTAAAAATTGTGAAAATACCTTAAACCTCGTCTAAACCCCTTCAGATGTCGCTTAAGCGACTGGACCTTCATTTTAATGGAGGTTCGCTTTCGCGAACCCCGCCTAAGTAAGTCCCTTCACTTAAGCGATGGGTCTCTCTTATGTGAAGGTTCTATTTAGCAAACTTGGTTCGGTTAAGCGGACCTTGCAACAATACCAGTAAAATAAGCTGTCACAACCCAAGCCTCCGATCGAACCCTCGAGATTTGATTGGAACCCCGTATACACATACCATATATGCAACCCTATTAAATTTAACGTTCTAGACTCAATGGAATCATCGGAATTTGAATTTGATGGCTCCTTGACCCGTAATACGATAAGTAGAAATTAAACTAGTTTCGACACTTGAAATACCCAAAATACCCTCAGGACCTCTTAAAATTATAACGAAGCCATTTCTATCGTAAGAATCACATCCCAAGACCATTGGAACCATTAAAAATCCAATCCGAGCACTCGAACCTCAAATGTTGACAAAAGTCAAACTTGGATCAAACTTTAACTCAATTTCCAACTTCGGACCTAAATTCCACGTTTCAACTCCAAATCTGATTCCGACAACTCTCTTAGACCAATTTCCAAATTCTGGAGCTGATGGAATGGACGAAATTCCATTCTGAGACTCGAAACTCCAAGTGACTTTGAAACTCAAATTTTGACTACTTAAGCCTTTAAAACACATTTCTCAAGCAAAATCTCATTTTTTCATAAGATTTCCCAAAAACTAACTTTCACACCCAATGTAAAGTGACTCAGGGAAACTAATGTGAAAGGTAAAATGATAATTTTATCAAAATGTCAAAAATAAACTTCAGGGTCATTACACAACTTCTCCAAGTCTTGGTTGGAGCTAGTACTGCAAGATAGATGCATCACCTTACAGGTGAATATCGGAGGGAGACAAGTCTCTCTACTACTTCGGCACCCAACCTTCTTATCCCAAATAATCAAGGAAGGGATAGACCACGCGATAGAAGGATTAGGAACCCAGATATAGATGAAGACACTAAGGCAGACCCAACAAGCGAGCAACATCAATATGATGTCTATGCAGGAGATGGACGGTTAAACTTCAGTTCTATTAAAAAAAAAGAAAAAAAGAAAAAAGAAAATTCACCAATGGGCCCATACCATTAACTCCCACACCCTCCCAACATCCCAACCAACTCCCAATTAATGACTCCTACTCATCTCCTAAACCACTTGGAGATGGCCGGTTAAACTTAACTTCTATTTAAAAAATGAAAAAAAAAATCACCAATGGTCCCGGGCCATTTACTCATTCACCCTCCCAACATCCCAATTAACTCTCAATAAATGGCTGCTATCCCAATCAGGCTGATTAATTACTGAATCTACTCAACAAAAAAATGGATTTGACAAATCTCGGGGGAAATCCCCAATTAATGAAGTGGAAGGGTCATCCCCTCTCTCTCCTCCCAAAGAGGCTTCAATGGTAGCGTTTCCTAACCCCTCTCCCTACCAAAGCTTCTCATACTCTGAGGAAAATAATCATCACGTCGGTTCAGTTGAAGTGATCGTGGTCGTCGCATCAACAAAGCCCTCAATTCCATAGGAATTAAGTTATGGAAAATTTCATGGGAATCAAATTATGGAATATTTCTTTGGAGTTAAATATAGAAAGTTTTGAAAAAAATTTATTCCTACAAATTATGGAAAAACTATAGTTGGAACCAAATTATGGTAAGTTTCTATTGAAAAAAATTATGGAAAATTTGCCTTGGACTCAATTATGGAAAGGTTTGAAAAGCTTCCTACGAAAAAAATATATCTACTTCACAATACTTCAAACATTTTCTTTGAAGATTCGACAAGTCGAGCACCCCCAACAAGGCTCAAAGTAGGTGGCATTTTTAGACAATGAAATTTTATAGATAAATCCATATTATGTTTTTGATTAATCCTTAAATTCATGATATATTGACCAAGTCAAATTATTGAATAATAAAGTTGGATCAATATTTATGTTAAATTATATGACTTAAATGAAGTTCAAATTATATTTGGGTCAGTCAGCGAAGTTGACAAGACGAACCCAACTCATGCTCTTCTAATCCAAGGTCTTGTAAAATTACTTGAAGTCCAAAATAAACCAAAAAACCCCAGCGCACACATATATAAAGGGGTGTTCATTAGAGTAGAAAGAAAGACAGATGAAGAACAAGAAGAAACACATAAAAAAGCTCTGCTCTTCAGTGGTGGTCCCAAGTCTTCCGCATACAGAAGTCTTCATCTCTAAGTTGTGAGCCGCAAATTTCAAGACCTCTGCGATTGTTATCAAAGCTTGGCTCTGCATTCGTAGTAAAGTTCCAACAAGTATTCCGTCGGTTCAAGAACAAACCAAAACTCTTGAGTTGACAATCTTGGGTAGAAAAATCAGAGGATTATGTCTTTTCATTAGCTTTTATAAAGATTGTAATTTTCACATAAATTCTTGATATAAATATCAATATTTGTTGCTGTTTTTCTTTCTTGATTACTATTTTTCAGGAACGAAACTTAGTCGCATACAAGGAGTATATGTGAGCCACTTTTATAATAATAAAGGATATATGTGAACCACTTTTGAACGAGGAGTATATCAGTTTTAAATTGTAAAGTTTAGGAGTATATCATGCTTTTTTTTCACTATTAAATTTAGAACCCAGTTATTAACACTTAAAGTAGTAATTTCAAAACCCATAAAATTGGTTGCTCCTCCCTTAACTAGAGGTCTCGGGTTCGAGCCTGGGTGAGGAAAAATTCTTGGTAGGAAGCGCTTCCCACGAATGGGGCCCTACGCGATGTGAACCAGAATAGTCAGGTCCAATACGGGTAACGAAAAACGAGTGGGAAAACAAAAAAATCATAAGATTGAAATGTAACACCCCTCAAAAATTTTCCCCTAGAATTCAAACCCTTCTTGTATACGGGTAGGGTCGAACTCGAGTATTGAGGAGCGTATGCATGAGTTGAAATGATTCTTTGAGAATTTGAGCAGCGTTAGAGGTGAGGTGGGGTCATGAAGGACCCCTAGGATCAAATTAAATCTAAAAGATTCATCGTGGCTAAGTTTGGGTAGGAGTTCGCATAAGGGGTCGACTTCTAACGACCCTATCTTTTGAAAGACGTCAATCTGGGTGGCCCATGACCCACCAAATCAAAGTTCGTTGATTCTTCTTTCCAACGCCACCAAGAATGAAACTTTTAGAGTTTGAAGTAGAAAGGTATGACGATCCTAAGATGAACTAGCACAATAGAGATTTTCAAGCCTAGGTTGCAATTATTGGAAAACTGGGCTTGGTGCCGCAGTGGTGTGACGCGCCACTATCGCGCCAGAAATATGCCTCAGTAGTTTGGGCTCTGGCGCGGTGCGCCACTAAAAGTTGTGCAGGGTTTTTCAGGCCAAATTCCCAGAACTCAGAACAATGGCCTTGGCGTTGTAAGGGCGCGACGCGCCACTATCGCGCCAGAAACATGCCTCAGTAGTTTGGTCTCTGGCGCGGATTACAAGCCCACCTCATGCTAATTACACTTATTCAGTATTAGCTGGAATTTTAGCAGGAATTGACATGGTTGGTTTGTTATGTTTGATCTCGAATCATTTTTATCAACATGATAGTTTTAGTTACTCTATACGATTGTTTCATCTATGCTGCAGGTTATGATTCCAGTGAATTATGCAGAATTTATTGGTAATCTGACTCGACTAGTGAAAGATAATATCATTCCCATGAGCAGAATTGATGATGCTGTAAAGCGGATATTGAGAGTTAAGTTTACCATGGGTCTCTTTGAGAACCCACTGGCTGACCTAAGCTTGGTAAACCAACTTGGTAGCCAGGTAACTTTGATATTCAGAAACTGTTTCAATTCTTGGGATCTAGGTCTGTTATGTGTGATCTATGATGCTTCAACGCCTCTCTGCAGGAGCATCGAGAGTTGGCAAGGGAAGCAGTAAGGAAATCACTTGTCCTTTTGAAGAATGGCAAGAGCACTAGTCGTCCATTACTTCCCATTCCAAAGAAAGCACCAAAGATACTTGTAGCTGGAACTCATGCTGACAATTTGGGTTACCAATGTGGAGGCTGGACAATACATTGGCAGGGCGTCGCAGGCAATGATTTAATAGTTGGTATGTCTTCTCATGTCCTATAGTTTCCACTTCACCACAAGTGACATTTTTGGGCCCTCTTTTGGTAAGGAATCTGCTATTTCTCTAGATAGCAGAAACATGCCTTTTCAGGTTTTACTAATTCCATTTTTTCGTGGGAGATTAATTGTTGGACCTGATAATATGACAATTCTTTTACATGACAATAAATAGAAGTTAAACTGATAATTGTTGGACCTGATAATATGACAACTCAAATGTAGCATTATTCTACATTTGGCAGGAACCACCATTTTAAGCGCTATCAAGAAAACTGTAGATCCGTCCACGCAAGTAGTGTACCAGCAGAATCCTGATGCAAACTTTATGAAGTCAAACGAATTCGACTATGCCATTGTTGTAGTAGGTGAATTCACATATGCAGAGTGGCATGGTGACAGCTCAAATCTTACAATACCAGAACCTGGTCCTAGCACTGTTAACAATGTCTGTGGGGCTGTGAAATGTGTTGTAGTTGTCATCTCTGGTCGTCCAGTCGTGCTAGAACCTTACGTCGATAAAATAGATGCACTCATCGCTGCTTGGCTTCCGGGGACTGAAGGCCAAGGTGTTGCAGATGCTTTATTTGGTGACTATGGTTTCACTGGTAAACTTGCTTGGACTTGGTTCAAGTCAGTTGACCAGCTTCCTATGAACGTAGGTGATGACCACTACAATCCCCTCTTTCCCTTTGGATTTGGACTCACAACTCAGCCAGTGAAGATGAATTAATAGACAGTATTGATACTATAGTGTACTTGCAAGAAAAGCTAGTAAGTTATTATCATTAATAAAACTGGAAGAAAGAGCAGAAGGCAAGAAAATTGTATTGAGGGCTTCCCTTTGAATATATATTATTATTATTATTAATTGCTATTAATTACGATTTTGATGGGTTGTTACTGCTACAAAAGTATTTGTAGGGTGGTCATGTCTCTTTAAATTTGAGAGTACTTGAGAAAAAAGATATATCAAAGGACGAAATATAATTTCCCAAAGAAACAACAAGGTTTTAGAAAATACAATGCTTAAAATTTCTACAAATGGGGTGGGTCTTAATGCTACATCATTTTCCTTTATTTTGTAATCTACTAGAAACTAACCAGTATTAGTATTAAACATGTTGAAAACTATGTAGACTCATTCAAGTAAACTGAATACATGGGAAATCCCCTAATGAATTTATCGATAATACAGATATTAGTTCACCTGGGAACTCTTGAGGACTTGGTTTAAGGCTATCCATGACTGTTGGAGATCCACACTATGATCTACTAACTCCGCACCCCCTACCAAATCCCTCCCTTGAGATTACTACAATAAGCAAGTAAGCAAGAACCTATTGCTTCTAGATAGAGATGGATCTGAGAAGACAATGACAATGATGATATGTATTTCCTAGTTCTTATTTCAATTCTATTTAGTTGATGTGTCTTTAAAAAAAGGACATGCTCTTTCTGTAGCACCCAACAATTTCGATTGATCTTATATGTAGTACTGTACAAAGTACTCCAAGATTTGAAGTTCTCTGCATTTATTTTACATGAATCTGTTGAATTTGCTTTTAGTTATGCACTAGTTTTTCGTAAAATAAGTTGTTTAGTTTAAGATAAATTTTAATTTTGAATTTTAGTTAGGTTGTTGAGATATTTTAGGTTGTTTTAAATTTCAAATTATGTTGATTATGTGTTTTATGTTGGCTATTTAAAGCCCCTCACTAATAAAATTATTGAAAATTATTTCAATCCATTGAGAGTCATTTTAACTTCTTTTTTGTGCCTCATCTTTTAAAAAACCCAACAGAATCAAGAAGTTAATTGAGTAAAAAGATAATTCACAAGTACCCCTCAACTATAAATGAAATCGCTAGGACACACCTTAACTATACATGAGTCCTATTACCCCTCCTGAATTATTTTAAAGTGTAATAAACACACCCCAAAACCTATATAATCACTCACATGAAGGGAGGTGCTTTACACTCGTCTCCACATCATCCTTACGTCAGTGCCACATCACTAAATCGACAGATCTAAAAAAATCAAAAAATCTATGTCATTTAATCCCTCCTCCTCCATTACTATCACTACACCCACCATAACCACTAAACCCACTATTTCCACCATTAAAACTTAGTCGCATACATGGAGTATATATGAGCCACTTTTATAATAATAAAGGATATATGTGAACCACTTTTGAACAAGGAGTATATCGGTTTTAAATTGTAAAGTTTAGGCGTATATCATGCTTTTTTTTCAATATTAAATTTAGAACCCAGTTATTCACACTTAAAGTAGTAATTTCGAAACCCATAAAATTGGTTTCTCGTTCCTTAACTAGAGGTCTCGGGTTCGAGCCTGGGTGAGAAAAAATTCTTAGTAGGAAGCGTTTCCCACGAATGGGCCCCTACACGACGCGAACCAGAATGGTCAGGCTCCAATACGGGTAACGGAAACCGAGTGGGAGAACAAAAAAAATCATAAGATTGAAATCCTTACTCGCCTCTACCAAGTACCCGTAGCCACTATAATCTTTGGCACAATCTTTATTCTTCGGATGAGCACTATGGGATGAACACTTTGTGTGCACCAGATAACCTCTCACTATGTAATAGACTGCAAATCACATACGGAATGTAAACCGCACTAGACAAGTCCTATGTGATCGACTCGACTCATAAAATATTAAAGAGAGATCGGTTCCAAATTATTCGTGTAGATGACCACCTTCCAAAGTCCAAACTAACTGAGCCATCCCAAAGACTAGTTTAATTTTTTGTGATAGTCCAAAGTATTTTTTTGTCCTTTTTGGCTATAAATTAATGTTTTTAAGACAATGGGAATCAAAAAAAAAGAGTACATATTTGTTGTAGGTATGGTTGACGAAATAGTGTAAGGGGAAGTTCACATTCATGAGTGCGAAATTTTCCAATTTCAAGGTACGCATTCAGTATTATTCAATCGTGTGGAATTTCTATTTCTTTTACGGAATTAATCATTTATGATTATTTGAATGGAGCTTAGCTGCAACATGCTTCTTCTTTCACTCAATTTGCATGGTGTTTGTAATGTGTATATATTCTGACCAACTCTAGCCTATTCTCAACAAAATTGCTTGTTTCAAAGTAGAAGCTCAACAAGTAAGTTATCCATTTCTTGTTTATAGTTGTTTCTTTTTTCATACTTCTCAACAAACTTGTTTCTTGTTTGTTCACATTTTTTTTTGTAATGCTCTTCAATGTGTGCTATTCTTTTGTGAGTTTTACCAGATTGTCCAAGAAGAAGGCACAAAAAGAATGGGAAGATTTTCAATATCCATGAAGGGTTTTGTGTTGTTCTGCCTATGGGCAGTGATTGCAGAAGCAGAGTACCTAAAATACAAAGACCCAAAACAGCCAATGGTTACAAGAATTAAGGACTTGATGAAAAGGATGACTCTTGAGGAAAAGATTGGTCAGATGTCTCAGATTGATGACAGATTAGCCTCAGCTAATGTTACGAAGCAATATTTCATTGGTATGTTTTGAAAAATTCATTCTTTATTTGTTTATCACTATGTTTATAATCGGAAGCAACCTCTCAACCCAATAAAAGTTCGAGTAAGATTTGCGTTCATCCCAATGTTATCAAAGGCGCGCTTAAGCCCTAAAGTGAGGCTCAAAACGTGTTGAGCGCTCACCTCACTTAACGTGCCTTTCAGTGTCGTCATCAAGGTTCTAAGGCATACTTTCCTCGCCAATGAACCTCTTTTGAAGAGTCGACACCACTAAACAATTGATATTTCACTTTATTGTAATTGTTTTTCAATTTCTTTGTTTATAAATTTGTCATTCATGCTTATAAATTATTAGTGTTGGACTAACATATACATTTGTATTTTTTCTCCCCTTGCGCCTTTTTTTGTTAAAGTCCACGCTTTATCTGCTCTTTGCGCTTAAAGCCCCAACAGACCTTAGAGTTTTTTTGCGCTTTTTGCTTTTGATAACACTGGTTCATCCTAACCTCTCCATACCCCGCTTGTGGGATTACATTGAGTATAGCTGCTTATTATAAATGTCATACAGATTACAGAAAACTGATTTAAATCAAAGTGATTGATCCTAGGATGATAGAATCTTTTGTAATAACATTAGCGTTTAAATGAATGGAGCCTTGGATCGACAATAAAGTTTTTTATATGTGAAATACGTCAAGTGGTTTGAACCGTGAATAGAAATACTAAAGTTGCTTATGTCTGACCTACGTCACATGGTTCGAACCGTAAATTTAGTCACGGCTTATCTCAAGGTAGGTTGCCTACATCACACCCCCTTGGGTGCGGCCACTCCCCAGATCGTGCGTGAACTCCGGATGCACAAGACATGGATTCAGCAACTTATGCTTGTTTCAGGGTAGGACACCTACGTCACACTCCCTTGGGGTGCTTCCCTACCCAAAACTCTACGTGAACGCGAGATACTTCATGTACTGGGAATAGCCTATGTTATACCAAAAGATTTTATCTTTTTAATCCTATTTTGAGGGGAAAAAAAGATATTTAAAGAGAACATGTGAAAGGGGGTAGCCTATTTTCTTTATCCATTGTTATCCTGCATATTGGAGTTCATTTTATCTCTAGATTGACATGACCAGTCTTTAAAACATGCTCGTATGTTCACCAGATATTCCAGAACTTTGCTCATTTGTTGTTAGAAATATCACGTTTTTAGATGTATATTTGATTACATATGTTATCTCATACAGCTTACAGAAGAGTGATTCTAAATCAGGGTGCTTTATCGTGAAAATGGCGGATCTTTTTTTTGTAGTAACGTATGCATATTATGGAAACAAGAAAAAGGGGATTTTTCTGCCTTTTACTGTAGTGCATATTGGAATTCATCTTTTATAAAAATTCTTCTGGCAGGGAGTGTGTTGAATGTTCCAGTGCATGTTGCTGCACCTAAGGCCTCTGCTGAGGATTGGGTGAATAAGGTAAACAAGATTCAAAAGGATGCTCTTTCGACCCGCCTTGCTATTCCAATGATTTATGGGATTGATGCAATTCATGGACACAACAATGTCTATAATGCTACTATCTTTCCTCACAATATTGGACTTGGTGTCACCAGGCAAGTATATAAATTATGCATCTGATTTTTGTTCTGACTATCGGAAGGTACTAATTTTGTGTGCTTTAAGAATGTAGTGAGAGCTCATCTTCTAAATTTGATTAATAAAGATGCATGATAGGTAGTTTTCACATTTTTCAATCATTTGATACCTTAGGATCAAGAAATGATCCTCAGGAGGTCAATTATGTTCCAAAAAGAAAATAATCCTGCTATGTATTTTCAACTTCTCCTAATGCTTCATGAATCTCCTGATGCTTGTCTTTCACCTATTTGAGTTAAAAGTTTGTAACTTAAATGCAGGGACCCTGCTCTTGTCAAACGGATTGGTGCTGCAACTGCACTTGAAGTTAGAGCTACAGGAATCCCATATGCTTTTGCTCCCTGCATTGCAGTAAGTTGATATGATATTATTTGAATGAACTTTTTGGTAAAGTTGCATTTCAATTTCTTTGTTATCTGAATCACTGTATTATGGTAGGTTTGCAGAGATCCTAGGTGGGGCCGTTGTTATGAAAGCTACAGTGAAGATGTCAAAATTGTGCGAGCCATGACAGAGATAATTCCTGGTTTACAAGGAGATGTGCCAGCTAATTTTAGCAAGGGTGTTCCCTTTGTTGGAGGAAAGTATGAATCTTTATCAATTTTCACATCAACTACTTTCCTATTCCTATTAGTGATTTACACCAGTTGCATGCTTAGAAATGAAAATGAAGATCACTTCATCAGAAAACAAAAACAAAACAACAAATGATGATTATGTTACAAACTCCTTAATAAGCATAATTTTTTTTATGAGAAGGCAACAAGACTGGTGGGACTTAGTGATCTTTATTAGTATCAATCTGTCATTTATTCACTTCACATGGAATTTTCTGTCATACTGGGCAAGTTTGGATTTGATGATCTAAGAATCAATGCTATTGACCAATACTTGTTGGCCACAACATATAACTGGTCCTATCATGGTCAAGTATATATAGTAATTATCATGACAGTGACCTTTATCTTTGTATCAAAAATAATTGAACGGTTTAAGTATTGTTAAGTTATGTTAAAGTGAGTTAAAGTATTTTTCAAGATAATGTTTTTTGGTACTAGAATAATTCTAGACATTTTTCTATTTGAGTAACTGGTAAAGTTGCTGCCATGTGACCAGGAGGTCACGGGTTCAAGCCTTGGAAACAGCCTCTGGCAGAAATGCAAGGTAAGGCTGCGTACAATAGAGCCTTGTGGTCGGGCCCTTTCCCGGACCCTGCGCATAGCGGGAGCTTTAGTGCACCGGACTGCCCTTTTTTTTTTGCTATTTCTGTTGTCCTTTGTTGTGGAACATTTGCTTGATTGCACTTTAAACTGGTTAAGGTCAAAGGTAGCAGCCTGCGCCAAGCATTATGTGGGAGATGGAGGCACACTGAGGGGAATCGATGAAAATAACACTGTAATAAACTCAACTACATTACATGGCATCCACATGCCTGCATATATTGATTCCATCATAAAGGGTGTTTCAACGGTGATGGTGTCTTACTCGAGCTTGAATGGGGAAAAGATGCACGCTAACCGAAAACTTGTCACTGGCTACCTAAAGAACCAGCTCAACTTCAGGGTAAGAATGATTAGCTCGACTCATTCAGAATCAGTAAGTTAAGGTCAAGTAAGGATATATCCATGTATAACACCTATTTTGGCCTTGCATCTTTTTCAGGGTTTCATCATTTCTGATTCGGAAGGCATTGACCGGATTACAAGCCCACCTCATGCTAATTACACTTATTCAGTATTAGCTGGAATTTTAGCAGGAATTGACATGGTTGGTTTGTTATGTTTGATCTCGAATCATTTTTATCAACATGATAGTTTTAGTTACTCTATACGATTGTTTCATCTATGCTGCAGGTTATGATTCCAGTGAATTATGCAGAATTTATTGGTAATCTGACTCGACTAGTGAAAGATAATATCATTCCCATGAGCAGAATTGATGATGCTGTAAAGCGGATATTGAGAGTTAAGTTTACCATGGGTCTCTTTGAGAACCCACTGGCTGACCTAAGCTTGGTAAACCAACTTGGTAGCCAGGTAACTTTGATATTCAGAAACTGTTTCAATTCTTGGGATCTAGGTCTGTTATGTGTGATCTATGATGCTTCAACGCCTCTCTGCAGGAGCATCGAGAGTTGGCAAGGGAAGCAGTAAGGAAATCACTTGTCCTTTTGAAGAATGGCAAGAGCACTAGTCGTCCATTACTTCCCATTCCAAAGAAAGCACCAAAGATACTTGTAGCTGGAACTCATGCTGACAATTTGGGTTACCAATGTGGAGGCTGGACAATACATTGGCAGGGCGTCGCAGGCAATGATTTAATAGTTGGTATGTCTTCTCATGTCCTATAGTTTCCACTTCACCACAAGTGACATTTTTGGGCCCTCTTTTGGTAAGGAATCTGCTATTTCTCTAGATAGCAGAAACATGCCTTTTCAGGTTTTACTAATTCCATTTTTTCGTGGGAGATTAATTGTTGGACCTGATAATATGACAATTCTTTTACATGACAATAAATAGAAGTTAAACTGATAATTGTTGGACCTGATAATATGACAACTCAAATGTAGCATTATTCTACATTTGGCAGGAACCACCATTTTAAGCGCTATCAAGAAAACTGTAGATCCGTCCACGCAAGTAGTGTACCAGCAGAATCCTGATGCAAACTTTATGAAGTCAAACGAATTCGACTATGCCATTGTTGTAGTAGGTGAATTCACATATGCAGAGTGGCATGGTGACAGCTCAAATCTTACAATACCAGAACCTGGTCCTAGCACTGTTAACAATGTCTGTGGGGCTGTGAAATGTGTTGTAGTTGTCATCTCTGGTCGTCCAGTCGTGCTAGAACCTTACGTCGATAAAATAGATGCACTCATCGCTGCTTGGCTTCCGGGGACTGAAGGCCAAGGTGTTGCAGATGCTTTATTTGGTGACTATGGTTTCACTGGTAAACTTGCTTGGACTTGGTTCAAGTCAGTTGACCAGCTTCCTATGAACGTAGGTGATGACCACTACAATCCCCTCTTTCCCTTTGGATTTGGACTCACAACTCAGCCAGTGAAGATGAATTAATAGACAGTATTGATACTATAGTGTACTTGCAAGAAAAGCTAGTAAGTTTTTATCATTAATAAAACTGGAAGAAAGAGCAGAAGGCAAGAAAATTGTATTGAGGGCTTCCCTTTGAATATATATTATTATTATTATTAATTGCTATTAATTACGATTTTGATGGGTTGTTACTGCTACAAAAGTATTTGTAGGGTGGTCATGTCTCTTTAAATTTGAGAGTACTTGAGAAAAAAGATATATCAAAGGACGAAATATAATTTCCCAAAGAAACAACAAGGTTTTAGAAAATACAATGCTTAAAATTTCTACAAATGGGGTGGGTCTTAATGCTAGTTTGGTCAAATTTTGTCCCAAAAATGAGTTTTGTTGCAACAAACTTCAATGAATATTGAAGTAAGCCTAAGAAAGGTATAGTAACTACAAGTTGAAACCAAAATAGAAAGGATATCTTTGAAAAACATTTTCATTGGAGCTAACATACCCTAAAAACTACAATAAGCCTTTTACAAGATCAATAATGCAAAATGTTTTTTCCCCTATATTTCTTCATGCAACTTGTAAAAAGAAATAAAAAGGTATAATTAGCAAATCAATATACTAATACTACACGGCATACATAGTAAAATCTCACAAAATGGAGTATGAGGAAGTTAAATAATAATTAGCAAATCAATATAATAATACTACACAGCATACATAGTAAAATCTCATAAAGTGGAGTATGAGGAAGTTAAATAATAATTAGCAAATCAATATAATAATACTAACCAGTATTAGTATTAAACATATTGAAAACTATGTAGACTCATTCACTTTTTTATAAAGTATACTGAATACATGGGAAATCCCCTAATGAATTTATCGATAATGAATTTATTGATAATCCACACTATGATCTACTAACTCCGCACCCCCTACCAAATCCCTCCCTTGGGATTAATACAATAAGCAAGTAAGCAAGAACCTATTGCTTCTAGATCTGAGAAGACAATGACAATGATGATATGTATTTCCTAGTTCTTATTTCAATTCTATTTAGTTGATGTGTCTTTAAAAAAAGGACATGCTCTTTCTGTAGCACCCAACAATTTCGATTGATCTTATATGTAGTACTGTACAAAGTACTCCAAGATTTGAAGTTCTCTGCATTTATTTTACATGAATCTGTTGAATTTGCTTTTAGTTATGCACTAGTTTTTCGTAAAATAAGTTGTTTAGTTTAAGATAAATTTTAATTTTGAATTTTAGTTAGGTTGTTGAGATATTTTAGGTTGTTCTAAATTTCAAATATGTTGGTTATTTAAAGCCCCTCAATGACTAATAAAATTATTGAAAGTCATTTCAATCCATTGAGAGTCATTTTAACTTCTTTTTTGTTGCCTCCTATTTTAAAAAACCCAACAGAATCAAGAAGTTAATTGAGTAAAGGGATAATACACAACTACCCCCTCAACTATAACCGAATTCGCTAGGACGGAACTTAACTATACATGTGTCCTATTACCCCTCCTGAATTATTTTAAAGTGCAATAAACACTCTAAAACTTATATAATCACTCACATGAAGGGAGGTGCTTTACACTCGCCTCCACATCATCCTTACGTCAGCGCCACATCACTAAATCGACAGATCTAAAAAAAAATCAAAAAATCCATGTCATTTAATTCCTCCCCCTCCATTACTATCACTACACCCACCATAACCACTAAACCCACTATTTTCACCATTAAAACTTATAGAAACCACATGAAAATTGTAACCCACCTCCAAATTCATTCATTCACCACCACCGAAATAATATATTTTATCACCTATCTCCAAATCTACCACAAAATATCACTCAAATGGTCAAAAACTCAAGCTATTCAATTTGAATTTAAAATGTTGGATCTCTTGTATCCAACTAAAATTGTGACCTAACAAAAAATGTAAAAAATAAATCTCATAAAACTTGATCTAAAATCTCTATCAAAGAAGTTACCCCAAAATTGAAATTCCAATTCGAGAAAAATTGAACATTGGGGTCCTTTTGTTGATCGAATTTGGGTTATGAAATACAATAGTTCTCATTCAAAAATTATTTGGGAAAGATGAAGTGAATGGCAAATATACAGATCATGTTTTAGTTAGGTTGTTGAGATATTTTAGGTTGTTTTAAATATGTTGTGAAAAAAATATTTATATTTCTAAAAATGATAAAATTGGGTTATATTTCAAAATGAAAAAAAAGAAATTTTAATTAAAAAGATATCAACTTAAGTTTTAATGTTAACTACTTATGTGTATTATTTAATAATGAAAATGGACATGTGTCCAAATTAATCAAATTTTAATATTATTTTTTTTGTCTCTCACATGCCTCCAAGAGAGTGAACAAACTCTTTGTGCCACTCCAGCACTAAAGGGTGTGTTTATTACACTTTAAAATAATTTAGGGGGTAATAGGATCATGTATAGTTAAGGTGTGTCCTGGCGATTTCGGTTATAGTTGAGGAGGGCACTTGTATATTATCCCTTTGAGTAAACAAGTCAAAAATACAAAATATACGTATATATATGGAAAACTTTAGTGATTTAAGCTTTCCTCGAAACCAATTTTTCAAACATGATGGAATAGACGAATAAACAAAGCCATCTTTGTTCATATATTACATAAGTACGTTTGTATGAAGTAAACGTTACATCAATAAAGTTAACATTTACAGAAATGATCAACACCCATTTCTCATTAAAGTTAGCATTAGTAATCCACAAAACCAACTAAGATGTAGTTGATGTAATGTATATGTATATAAAGTTTGTACTAATTGCTGCACAAGGTGTTGTTAAGCTTTTAGATTTACCTTTGTCGTGGTGGTTGAATGAAAAGCTATTTTTCTATGGTTTTAGTGAAGTGTGAATATTCTGATTGTGGCCGGGAGTGTACTGAGTGGTGGAGGAAGTGTGCCATTTCCACAGCATTCTTCGCAGATTTTGAAATGTTTATACAAATGTGAAATTCAAAGTAACATACATTGATTAGCGATTGTGATATATAGTCTAGACTTGAATATTTGGACACAATATGGCTTGAAAGTTTGTTCTTTTCTCATTTTGGTTCTATGCCTGTGGATTCCTTAGATCACATTGCATATATGTGGGGGGAGGGGCTGACATGTTGATTTAGAAAATTTCCGAGTCTCTCATCAGGAGTAGTTTCGAGAGGATGAGTATTTGAAACCAGCACACTCTTGGGGAGAATTGAAATTAGATCCTGTGTTGGAAATCTTTCTTTAAACCTTTGATCAATTTTGCTGACAGAAATGGGGGTGATGCTTAGACATCCCCTATCTATCTTTACTGATCGGGATGAGATTGGAAGCGTGGCTTCAAGAGTCTGGCTGAAAATTTATTATGCCGTAAGTGTTATTCTCAGGGAATTTGGAAAGATCACACTCAAATAAGAGATATTTTGTTGATATATAAGAGATTTAACAATTTAATTGGTTATTTTACTACTTTTTCTTGAAGTTCTTTCATCTCATTTGCTGATTCTTGGAATTATCTCAACTTTGTAATAGAGACCTACAACTTGTGAAGCGGATTGGGGCTGCAACTACCCTCTGAGGGAAGAACCACAGGAATCCCTTACACTTTTGCACGGTGCATCGCAGTGAGTACCATCACATCATATGCAATCTATATATTCTTTATTTGATATCTTTCATCATTGGTCTGTGTGTTCGTCTGCAGTAAAACACTTTGAACATATTTTCAATCTTAAACCTCCTATTATGGATCTCACAATTCTTGATTGCATTCCTACTTGTATTGTCATGAGGATAATACAATTAGCAGTGTGATCCTTTGGACAATGCCAAACCAAGGAAGTATCAATAATATTAATACCGATGGGAGATACACAGATCATAATGACAATGCAGGGATTGGGGGGATAGCCAGAGACTGCAATGGGGATTTTATTTCCGCTTTTACTATTCCTGGACAGTGCCAAAATCATAATATAGCAGAGGCTCTGGCTGCTCAATATGTAGGCCAATGGATCAAAGACAACAATCACAGGTTGTGCACAATTGAGATAAAAAAACGCTTTGATTATAGTGAATATGCCGAAGAAGAAGAAGACCAACAACCTGAATTTGAAGACTTTTGTGGATGAAACTGTGGGCTTGATTGATGGAGCAGATATTACCTTCTCACACTGTTATAGAGAAGCTAATAAAGTGGCGGATTATCTAGCAAAGTTAGCCGCTACTCTTGATCATGAACTAGTGTTATAAACTTTAGACCATATCTTTCTGGTTTCCAGAACAGCTGCAACTTGTGCACTGTTTGAAGAATGATCTACAGATCCGCTGTGCACGTAAAGATTAATGCGACTTTTGAATTTATTTTAGAGATCATGCTCGATGATCGTCAAAAATTGTAAATTAGAATTATCATTTCTTGTAGCATCAGACTGAACAAGCTCTCATATATATATATGGACAAATACAGGAACTACCATTTTAAATGCTGTGAAAAACACAGTCCATCCATCTACACAAGTGGTCTACCAGGACAATCCAGACGTAAACTTTGTTAAGTCTAACCACTTCTCCTATGCCATTGTTGTCATGGGTGAGACAGCCTACGCAGAGATGTCTGGCGATAGTGCAAACCTTACAATAGCTGAACCTGGTCTGAGCACCATATCCAACGTCTGTGGGGTTGTGCAGTGTGTGGTAGTTGTCATTTCTGGGCGTCCAGTTGTGATGGAGCAGTATCTTGCAAATATAGACAAGTGAAGGCCAAGGTGTTGCCGATGTTCTGTTTGATGACTATGGATTCACAAGCAAACTCATGCGCACTTGGTTCAAGTCAGTTGATAAGCTTCCCATGAATGTTGGTGATCCACATTATGATCCTTTGTTTCCTTTTGGATTTGGTCTCATTACTGAGCCTCTTGAGCTAAAATTCACCAATGGGCCCGGACCATTAACTCCCTCAGTCTTCCAATATCCCTACAAACTCCCAATAAATGGCTCCTACACCACCTGGAGATGATCGGTTAAACTTCACTTCTATTAAAAAAAAAAAAAAAAAATTCACGAATGGGTTCGGACCATTAACTCCCGCACCCTCCCAACATCCCAACCAACTCCCAATAAATGGCTCCTATCCCAATCCGGCTGAATTAATTACTGAATCTACTCAATAAAAAAATAGATTTGTCTAATCCCAGGGGAAATCCCCAATTAATGAAGTGGAAGGGTCATTCCCTCTCTCCTCCTAAAATGGCTTCAATGGTAGCGCGTCCTAACCTCTCTCCTTACCAAAGCTTCTCATACTCTGAGGAAAATAATCATCACTCCGGTTCAGTTGAAGTGACCATGGCCATCGCATCAACAAAGCCCTCAATTACTATTAGTAGTAATGAACAAAGGCAACTTCTAACTCCTGTAGGAAACAACACTCCTAACCTACAGCCCAGAAATGGCAAACAACTTCCCATTTTCCCAGCAACCTCAGATCCCTTCGATAACACTCACAATGGCACCGCTTTCTCCAGTCGTGGTTGGAGCTAGCTCTGCAAGACAGATGCATCACCTTATAGGTGAATATCGGAGGGAGACAAGTCTCTCTGCTACTTCGGCACCTAGCCTTCCTAGCCCAAATAATCAAGGAAGGGACGAACCACGCGATAGAGGGACTAGGAACCCAGATATGGATGGAGACACTAAGGCAGACCCAACAAGAGGGCAACATCAATATGATATCCATGCAGGAGATGGTCGGTTAAACTTCACTTCTATTAGTTGTGAGTGTTTTTCAAGTGATTTGTATATATATAGATGAGTAGATGTGTATTAGTAAGTAAGAGAGGCAATGTAACAGTGATATGTGAAGCTCAAAATATTTAGATCTTTTTTTCCCTCTCTATTTTTCTCTCCCTCTTCTTCTTCTCTTTCTGTAAACATACTCCCATTAAAGAAGTTATCATCTTCCTCTTGTTTATTCCAGTAAGCAGTTACTCCAACTTTTACTCTTCCATCATTTATTTTTTTCAGAGCCCACTTTCAAGGACCATTAAATAGCCATCTCTCTCTTTTTTTTTTACAATTCCTAATTTTGGTTGTTTTTGTATTCGAAGTCTCTCTCAGCCGGTCTTCTACTTTTACGACAAGAATTTGCGTGTGTGTTATCCGTCACTCATGAAGAGTTTATGCAACAAAATAGTTCTTGCAGGAAGATATAGTCATTATGGCCTTTGTGTATCACTCATATTTATATGTACTGTCAAAAGGTTTTAAAATCAACTTCTTAATGAAGTAATGGACCAACCTTTTTGTTTTAATCTTGTACCTTTACCTTTCTATCTCTTGGCAAAATTAAAGCTTTAATTTCTCCATTCTATTCTCTATTTTTCTCACTCTTAAATCCTTTATGGGGAGTGATTTTTCGTTGTTACTTTCATTCGATTATAACTTCTTGCATGATACATATGCCGCTAAAAAAGCAAATAGACTACTGTTTCATAGAGAAAAAGTAGAAGCTTCTTACTTCTAGCTAGACATGAGATATTTGTAAATTGCAACCATAACTAATAATGTCGGCAATCTTAACATTTAAATCATGTGCTGCATGCGAAATATTGAAGAAAAATGGAAGGAAACATGGCTAACTGCACATTCGGGTATATTGGAAATACAAAATTAAAGTTGTTTGAACATATACCCCTACCGTCACAAATGACCCAGAAATACCGTTTTGGTCTAACGGGAGTGGAAAGATTAATTTTTTTTAATTTTTAATTTTTTTAAAAATATTTTTTGAATTTATTACTTTGATGGTCAAATTATTTATTCACTCATTTTCTTGTAAAATTTATCATAGATTTGGCTTCAACACCTTAGATTTTGGTAAGACACATACATGTGGCTTCAGCCAAAGTGATAACAGAACAACTTGGACTCTAATTCAGTAGGGCTATTGAATCTTAGCACCATCTTTTTTAGTGGAATTAGTTAAAGACGCGTTTAAAGTATTGGTTAAAAATGGGTGACAGTGTGAGAGTTTACCCAAGGGTGACATCAAGAGTATCATAACATAGACTCGTCTTCTATTTTTTTGATGAAAAGGTAGAGATTTTTTTTTGTAAGTTACCAAGAAGGTACCAAAAGAAGTGCATCAGATAAAGGAACATCCTTCTATATACTGAAAGAGAGCAAGAGATCTGATAGTGAAGCTTTTTCATTAGCAAAGTATAAAGTAGCTCGGAATGGAGTAAACTGGGAAGGTGAATGAAATAGGCTTTGGTAGCATCAGTCTTGGATAGTTGGATATTGCCTGGCTACTTCTATAAACGTTAGACCATATCTTTCTGGTTTCCAGAACAGTTGTAACTTATGCACTGTTTGAAGAATGATCTACAAAACTGTGCACGTAAAGATTAATGCGACATTTGAATTTATTTTAGAGATCATGCTCGATGATCGTCAAAAATTGTAAATTAGAATTATCATTTCTTGTAGCATCAGACTGAACAAGCTCTCATACATACATACATACATATATATATATATATATATATATAGAGAGAGAGAGAGAGAGAGATACAAATACAGGAACTACCATTTTAAATGCTGTGAAAAAACAGTCCATCCACCTACACAAGTGGTCTACCAGGATAATCCAGACGTAAACTTTGTCAAGTCCAACCACTTCTCCTATGCCATTGTTGTCGTGGGTGAGATACCCTACGCAGAGATGTTTGGTGATAGTGCAAACCTTACAATAGCTGACCCTGGTACGAGCATCATATCCGATGTCTGTGGGGTTGTGAAGTGTGTGTTAGTTGTCATTTCTGGGCGTACAGTTGTGATGGAGCCATATCTTGCAAATATAGATGCCCTCGTGGTTGCTTGGCTTCCGGGAATTGAAGGACAAGGTGTTGCTGATGTTCTGTTTGGTGACTATGGATTCACTGGCAAACTCACGCGCACTTGGTTCAAGTCAGTTGATAAGCTTCGCATGAATGTTGGTGATCCACATTACGATCCTTTGTTTCCTTTTGGATTTGGTCTCACTATTGAGCCTCTTGAGCTAAAATTCACCAATAGGCCCGGAGCACTAACTCCCTCACTCTCCCAACATCCCAGCCAACTTCCAATAAATGGCTCCTACCCCATCTCCTATACACCACCTGGAGATGACCCGTTAAACTTCACTTCTATTAAAAAAAAATTCAAAAACAAGAAAAAAGATAATTCACCATTGAGCCCGGACCAGTAACTCCCGCACCGTCCCAAAATCCCAACCAACTCCCAATAAATGGCTCCTATCTCAGTCCAGCTGAATTAATTACTGAATCTACTCAACAAAAAAATGGATTTATCTAATCTCGGGGGAAATCCCCAATTAATGAAGTGGAAGGGTCATCCCCTCTCTCTCCTCCCAAAACGGCTTCAATGGTCGCACGTCCTAACCTCTCTCCCTACCAAAGCTTCTTATACTCTGAGGAAAATAATCATCACGCCCTCAATTACTATTAGTAGTAATGAACAGAGGTAGCTTTTAACTCCTGTAGGAAACAACACTCCTAACCTAAAGCTCAGAAATGGCAAACAACTTCCCATCTTCCCAGCAACCACAGATCCCTTCGATAACACTCATAACGGCACCGCTTCCTCCAGTCGTGGTTGGAGCTAGCTCTGCAAGAAAGATGCATCACCTTATATGTGAATATCAGAGGGAGATAAGTCTCTCTGCTACTTCGGCACCCAGCCTTCCCGACCCAAAAAATCAAGAAAGTGATGAACCACGCGATAGAGGGACTGGGAACCTAGATATGGATGGAATCACTAAGGCAGACCCAACAAGCGAGAAACATCAAAATGATGTCCATGCAGGAGATGGACTGTTAAACTTCACTTCTATTAAAAAAAAGAAAAAAGAAAATTCACCAATGGGCCCGGACCATTAACTCCCTCACCCTCCCAACATCCCAACCAACTCCCAATAAATGACTCCTACCCCATCTCCTACACCACCGGGAGATGGCCGGTTAAACTTCACTTTGATTAAAAAACATGAAAAAAGTAATAAAAAGAAAATTCACCAATGGGGCCAGAGCATTAACTCCCTCACCTCCCAACATCCCAGCCAACTCCCAATAGATGGCTCCTACCCCAATCCGGCAGAATTAGTTAGTGAATCTACTAAAAAAATGGATTTGGCAAATCTCCAATTAATGAAGTGGAAGGGTCATCCCCTCTCTCCTCCCAAAGAGGCTTCAATGGTAGCGCGTCCTAGCCCCTCTCCCTACCAAAGCTTCTCATACTCGGAGGAAAATAATCATCGCGCCATTTTAGTTGAAGTGACCATGGTCGTCCCATAAACAAATCCCTCAATTACAATTAGAAGTAGTGAACAAAAGCAACTTCTAACTCTTGTAGAAACATCACTCCTACCCTAAAGCCCAAAAATGGGAAACAACTTCCCATATTCCCAGCAACCACAGATCCCTAAAAGAACACTCACAATGGCACCACTTCCTCCAAATCACTTCCCCATGTTGTGGGTTGAGCTATCACTGAAAAACATATGTATCACCTTACATGTGAATATCAAAAGGAAAAAAGTCTCTCTACTACTTCGGCACCCAGCCTTCCTAGCCCAAATAATCAACGAAGGGATGGATCACGCGATAGAGGGATTGGGAACCTAGATATAGATGGAGATACTAAGGCAGACCCAAAAAGCGCGCAACATCAATATGATGTCCATGTAGAAGATGGTCGGTTAAACTTCACTTTTATTAAAAAAAGACGAAAAAAAAAGAAAATTCTCCAATGGGCCCGGACCATTAATTCCCTCGCCCTCCCAACATCCCAACACACTCCCAGTAAATGGCTCATGCCCCATCTCTTACACCACCTGGAGATGGTCGATTAAACTTCACTTCTATTAAAAAAAAGAAAAAAAATCACCAATGGGGCCGGATCATTAACTCCCTCACCCTCCCAACATCATAACCAACTCCCAATAAATGGCTCCTACCCCAATCTGGCTGAATTAATTACTGAATCTACTTAACAAAAAAATGGATTTGGTAAATCTCGGGGGAAATCCCCAATTAATGAAGTGGAAGGGCCATCCCCTCTCTCTCCTACCAAAGAGGCTTCAATGGTAGCGCATCCTGAAACCTTTCCCTACCAAAGCTTCTCATACTTTGAAGAAAATAATTATCACACTGGTTCAGTTGAAGTGACCATGGCCATCGCATCAACAAAGCCCTCAATTACTATTAGTACTAATGAACAGAGGCAACTTCTAACTCCTGTAGGAAACAACACTTCTAACCCAAAGCCTAGAAATGGGAAACAACTTCCCATCTTCCCAGCAACTACAGATCCCTCGAGTAACACTCACAATGGCACCGCTTCCTCTAATCATAATCAATCACAGGTTGATATAGATGCAAATACAATGTCAGATAATCGTGATGCATGTCTGTCCTACGATACACATCTGCTGATCACCACAGATTGGAACTCATGGGGGCCTCACATAGACCATGTATCCACCGGAAAAGACCTCGGCCAATATCTGCCGGAAGAGACCTCGACCATAATATCCACCGGAAAAGACCTTGGCCGCCAGAAGAAACCTCGGCAAATCACCTCGACCGGTAGAAACCTCGATCCCAATATCTAGTACCTCACTCACATCATTTCTCAGCCGTCACAGATAGAACATACACAAAAGTAATGAGTGAAACAGGATAAATATTCACATAAGATGTCATATATTCCACAATCACATAATAGATCAATGCCTCGTAATTCACAACACTTAGACAATTACCCCTATTCAGATTCTACTATCACACTTCAACTCATATAATTCAATTCAATCTAAGGACCCAACACACCCTAATCCCCTCACATAGGAAAATACAAGGTTCAACATACTTAACAAATGTTAGAATTCCACTTGTCTTAGCCAAAAGTCACGAACAATCCCAATTCAAAGCTTTTAACCTCGGATGATACTCCATATCACCACAATCTAATCAAATATAGACTCACAATCACATTTCGAAACTATTGACACTAAAATCAAGCAATTTGGGTGAAAAGGGTAAAATGGTCAAAAATCCCATATCGAAAATCAAACTCGGAATCTGATTATTTCCTTAAGTAATCAGGAATCTAGTGGTGAAAACCATTTCAAAAATGAGGTTAAAATGAGTTCAAAATCCCCATTTCTCCTTCAAAAGTTCATGTTCAAGAAAATCCAAAATCTCCAATTTGAAATCCACAATTCGAAGTTAAAATACGAAATTATTCAATGGAATTTAAGGAAAAGTGTTATAAATACATTACCCAATGGTTTTGTCGTGAAAAATCTCTAAGAAATCGTCTAAACCGAGCTTGGAATGTTAAAAATTGTGAAAATACCTTAAACCTCGTCTAAACCCCTTCAGATGTCGCTTAAGCGACTGGACCTTCGTTTTAATGGAGGTTCTCGACTAAGTGAGTCCCTTCACTTAAGCGATAAGTCTCGCTTAAGCGAAGGTTCTCTTTAGCAAACTTGGTTCGGAACCCCGTATACACATATCATATATGCAACCCTATTAAATTCAACGTTCTAGACTCAATGGAATCAACGGAATTTGAATTTGATGCCTCCTTGACCCGTAATACGATAAGTAGAAATTAAACTAGTTTCGACACTTAAAATACCCTCAGGACCTCTAAAAATTATAACGAAGCCATTTCTAGCGTAAGAATCACATCCCAAAACCATTGGAACAATCAAAAATCCAATCTGAGCACTTGAACCTCAAATGTTGACCAAAGTCAAACTTGGATCAAACTTTAACTCAATTTCCAACTTTGGACCTAAATTCCACGTTTTAACTCCAAATCTGATTCCGACAAATCTCTTAGACCAATTTCCAAATTCTAGAGCTGATGGAATCGAGGGAATTTTATTCTGAGACTCGAAACTCCAAGTGACTTCGAAACTCAAATTTTGACTACTTAAGCCTTTACAACACATTTCTCAAGCAAAATCTCATTTATTCATAAGATTTCCCAAAAACTAACTTTTACACCCAATGTAAAGTGACTTAGGGAAACTAATGGGAAGGGTAAAATGATAATTTTATCAAAATGTCAAAAATAAACTTCAGGGTCACTACACAACTTCTCCAAGTCTTGGTTGGAGCTAGTACTGCAAGATAGATGCATCACCTTACAGGTGAATATCGGAGGGAGACAAGTCTCTCTACTACTTCGGCACCCAACCTTCTTATCCCAAATAATCAAGGAAGGGATAGACCACGCGATAGAAGGATTAGGAACCCAGATATGGATGAAGACACTAAGGCAGACCCAACATGCGAGCAACATCAATATGATGTCCATGCAGGAGATGGCCGGTCAAACTTCAGTTCTATTAAAAAAATGAAAAAAAGAAAAAAGAAAATTCACCAATGGGCCCATACCATTAACTCCCACACCCTCCCAACATCTCAACCAACTCCCAATTAATGACTCCTACTCATCTCCTATACCACTTGGAGATGGCCGGTTAAACTTAACTTCTATTTAAAAAATGAAAAAAAAAATCACCAATGGTCCCGGGTCATTTACTCATTCACCCTCCCAACATCCCAACTAACTCTCAATAAATGGCTGCTATCCCAATCCGGCTGATTAATTACTGAATCTACTTAACAAAAATATGGATTTGACAAATCTCGGGGGAAATCCCCAATTAATGAAGTGGAAGGGTCATCCCCTCTCTCTCCTCCCAAAGAGTCTTCAATGGTAGCGCGTCCTAACCCCTCTCCCTACCAAAGCTTCTCATACTCTGAGGAAAATAATCATCACGTCGGTTCCGTTGAAGTGACCATGGTCTTCGCATCACCAAATCCCTCAATTACTATTTGTAGTAATGAACAGAGGCAACTTCTAATTCCTGTAGGAAACAATACTTCTAACCTAATGCCTAGAAATTGGGAACAACTTCCCATCTTCCCAGAAACTATAGATCCCTCCAGTAACACTAACAACGGCACTGCTTCCTCCAAACAACTTCCCCAAGTCTTGGTTGGAGCTAGTACTGCAAGATAGATGCATCACCTTACAGGTGAATATCGGAGGGAGACAAGTCTCTCTACTACTTCGGCACCCAACCTTCTTATCCCAAATAATCAAGGAAGGGATAAACCATGCGATAGAAGGATTAGGAACCCAGATATGGATGAAGACACTAAGGCAGACCCAACAAGCGAGCAACATCAATATGATGTCCGTGCAGGAGATGGCCGGTTAAACTTCAGTTCTATTAAAAAAAGAAAAAAAGAAAAAAGAAAATTCACCAATGGGCCCGTACCATTAACTCCCACACCCTCCCAACATCCCAACCAACTCCCAATTAATGACTCCTACTCATCTCCTATACCACTTGGAGATGGCCGGTAAAACTTAACTTCTATTTTTAAAAAAAAATCACCAATGGTCCCGGGTCATTTACTCATTTACCCTCCCAACATCCCAACTAACTCTCAATAAATGGTTGCTATCCCAATCCAGCTAATTAATTACTGAATCTACTCAATAAAAATATGGATTTGACAAATCTCGGGGGAAATCCCCAATTAATGAAGTGGAAGGGTCATCCCCTCTCTCTCCTCCCAAAGAGGCTTTAATGGTAGCGCGTCCTAACCCCTCTCCCTATCAAAGCTTCTCATACTCTGAGGAAAATAATCATCACGTTGGTTCAGTTGAAGTGACCGTAGTCGTCGCATCAACAAAGCCCTCAATTCCATAGGAATTAAGTTATGGAAAATTTCATGGGAATCAAATTATGGAATATTTCTTTGGAGTTAAATATAGAAAGTTTTGAATTTTTTTTTATTCCTACAAACTATGGAAAAACTATAGTTGGAACCAAATTATGGTAAGTTTCTATTGAAAAAAATTATGGAAAATTTGCCTTGGACTCAATTATGGAAAGGTTTGAAAAGATTCCTATGAAAAAAAATATCTACTTCACAATACTTCAAACCTTGTCTTTGAAGATTCGACAAGTCGAGCAACCCCAACAAGGCTCAAAGCAGGGGGCATTTTTAGACAGTGAAATTTTATAGATAAATCCATATTAGGTTTTTGATTAATCCTTAAATTCATGATATATTGACCAAGTCAAATTATTGGATAATAAAGTTGGATCAATATTTATGTTAAATTATATGACTTAAATGAAGTTCAAATTATATTTGGACCAGTCAGCGAAGTTGACAAGACGAACCCAACTCATACTCTTCTAATCCAAGGTCCTGTAAAATTTCTTGAAGTCCAAAATAAACCAACAAACCCTAGCACACACCTATAGGGGTCTTCATAAGACTAGAAAGAAAGACAGATGAAGAACAAGAAGAAATACATAAAAAAGCTCTACTCTTCAGTGGTGGTCCCAAGTCTTCCTCATACAGAAGTCTTCGTCTCTAAGTTGTGAGAAAATTTCCATACCTATGTGATTGTGATCAAAGCTTGGCTCCGCATTCGTAGTAAAGTTCCAACAAGTATTCCATCGATTCAAGAACAAAGCAAAACTCTTGAGTTGACAATCTTGGGGAGAAATATTAGAGGATTACGTTTTTTCATTAGATTTTATAAAGATTGTAACCTTCACATAAATTCTTGATATAAATATCAATATTTGTTGCTATTTTTCTTTCTTGATTACTTTTTTTCAGGAACGAAACTTAGTCGCATACAAGGAGTATATATGAGCCACTTTTATAATAATAAAGGATATATGTGAACCACTTTTGAATGAGGAGTATATCAGTTTTAAATTATAAAGTTTAGGAGTATATCATGCTTTTTTTTCAATATTAAATTTAGCACCTAGTTATTAACACTTAAAGTAGTAATTTCAAAACCCATAAAATTGGTTGCTCCTCCCTTAACTAGAGGTCTCGGGTTCGAGTCTGGGTAAGGAAAAATTCTTGGTAGGAAGCGCTTCCCACGAATGGGGCCCTACGCGATGCGAACCAAAATAGTCAGGTCCAATACGGGTAACGAAAACCGAGTGGGAAAACAAAAAAAATCATAAGATTGAAATCCTTACTCGCCTCTACCAAGTACCCTGTCACTCAATGTGCATGGTGTGTGTAATGTGTATATATTCTGACCAACTCCAGCTTATTCTCAACAAAATTGCTTGTTTCAAAGTAGAAGCTCAACAAGTAAGTTATCCATTTCTTGTTTATAGCTGTTTCTTTTTTCATACTTCTCAACAAACTTGTTTCTTGTTTGTTCACATTTTTTTTTGTAATGCTCTTCAATGTGTGCTATTCTTTTGTGAGTTTTACCAGATTGTCCAAGAAGAAGGCACAAAAAGAATGGGAAGATTTTCAATATCCATGAAGGGTTTTGTGTTGTTCTGCCTATGGGCAGTGATTGCGGAAGCGGAGTACCTAAAATACAAAGACCCAAAACAGCCAATGGTTACAAGAATTAAGGACTTGATGAAAAGGATGACTCTTGAGGAAAAGATTGGTCAGATGTCTCAGACTGATGAAAGATTAGCCTCAGCTAATGTTATGAAGCAATATTTCATTGGTATGTTTTGAAAAAGTCATTCTTTATGTGTTTATAGTGATGTTTATAATAGGAAACAACCTCTCAACCCAATAAAAGTACGAGTAAGATTTGCATTCATCCCACTTCCGAATTCTATGGTTTTAATAAATCTCCTACTGCAGTTCGTCTTGGACCAGATCTAGTTCACTGTTCCAAGCGCTAAAGTGAGGCTCAGGATGATGTGGACCTCCTTTACTTGATCGTCAAGAAGCGC
Source organism: Solanum dulcamara (assembly GCF_947179165.1). Classification (NCBI taxonomy): domain Eukaryota; kingdom Viridiplantae; phylum Streptophyta; class Magnoliopsida; order Solanales; family Solanaceae; genus Solanum; species Solanum dulcamara. The sequence continues at coordinate 74,069,631 of NC_077244.1, forward strand.
TAAAGTGAGGCTCAAAACGTGTTGACTGCTTCACCTCGCTTAACGTGCTCTTCAGTGTCGTCATCAAGGTTCTAAGGCATACTTTCCTCGCCAATGAACCTCTTTTGAAGAGTCGACACCACTAAACAATTGATATTTCACTTTATCATAATTGTTTTTCAATTTCTTTGTTTATAAATTTGTCATTCATGCTTATAAATTATTAGTCTTGGACTAACATATATATTTGTATTTTTTCTCCCCTTGCGCCTTTTTTTGTTAAAGTCCACGCTTTATCTGCGCTTTGCGCTTTAATCCCCAACAGTCCTTAGAGTTTTTTTGCGCTTTTTGCTTTTGATAACACTGGTTCATCCTAACCTCTCCATACCCCGCTTGTGGGATTACATTGAGTATAGCTGCTTATTATAAATGTCATACAAATTACAGAAAACTGATCTAAATCAAAGTGATTGATCCTAGGATGATAGAATCTTTTGTAATAACATTGGCGTTTAAATGAATGGAGCCTTGGAGCAAGAATAAAGTTATTTATGTGTGAAATACGTCACGTGGTTTGAACTGTGAATAGAAATACTAAAGTTGTTTATGTCTGACGTACGTCACATGGTTCGAATCGTAAATTAAGTCACGGCTTGTCTCAAGGTAGGTTGCCTTCACCATACCCCCTTGGGTGCGGCCACTCTCCAGATCGTGCGTGAACTCCGGATGCACAAGACATGGATTCAGCAACTTATGCTTGTTTCAGGGTAGGACACCTACGTCACACTCCCTTAGGGTGCTTCCCTACCCAAAACTCTACGTGAACGCGAGATACTTCATGTACTGGGAATCGCCTTTGTTATACCAAAAGATTTTATCTTTTTAATCCTATTTTGAGGGGGAAAAAAGATATTTAAAGAGAACATGGGAAAGGGGGAAGCCTACTTTCTTTATCCATTGTTATCCTGCATAGTGTAGTTCATTTTATCTCTAGATTGACATGACCAGTCTTAAAAACATGCTCGTATGTTCACCAGACATTCCAGAACTTTGCTCATTTGTTGTTAGAAATATCACGTTTTTAGGTGTATATTTGACTACATAGGTTATCTCATTCAGCTTACAGAAAAGTGATTCTAAATCAGGGTGCTTTATCGTGAAAATGGAGGATCTTTTTTTTGTAATAACATATGCATATTATGGAAAAAAGAAAAAGGGGATTGTTCTATCTTTTACTGTAGTGCATATTGGAATTCATCTTTTATAAAAATTCTTCTGGCAGGGAGTGTGTTAAATGTTCCAGTGCATGTCGCTGCACCTAAGGCTTCTGCTGAGGATTGGGTGAATAAGGTAAACAAGATTCAAAAGGATGCTCTTTCGACCCGCCTTGGTATTCCAATGATTTATGGGATTGATGCAATTCATGGACACAACAATGTCTATAATGCTACTATCTTTCCTCACAATATTGGGCTTGGTGTCACCAGGCAAGTATATAAATTATGCATCTGATTTTTGTTCTGACTATCGGAAAGTACTAATTTTGTGTGCTTTTAGAATGTAGTGAGAGCTCATCTTCTAAATTTGATTAATAAAGATGCATGATAGGTAGTTTTCACATTTGTCAATCATTTGATACCTTAAGATCAAGAAATGATCCTCAGGAGGTCAATTATGTTCCAAAAAGAAAATAATCCGGCTATTTATTTTCAACTTCTCCTAATGCTTCGTGAATCTCCTGATGCTTGTATTTCACCTATTTGAGTTAAAAATTTGTAACTCTAATGCAGGGACCCTGCTCTTGTCAAACGGATTGGTGCTGCAACTGCACTTGAAGTTAGAGCCACAGGAATCCCATATGCTTTTGCTCCCTGCATTGCAGTAAGTTGATATGATATTATTTGAATGAACTTTTTGGTAAAGTTGCATTTCAATTTCTTTGTTATCTGAATCACTGTGTTATGGTAGGTTTGCAGAGATCCTAGGTGGGGCCGTTGTTATGAAAGCTACAGTGAAGATGTCAAAATTGTGCGAGCCATGACAGAGATAATTCCTGGTTTACAAGGAGATGTGCCAGCTAATTTTAGCAAGGGTGTTCCCTTTGTTGGAGGAAAGTATGAATCTTTATCAATTTTCACATCAACTACTTTCCTATTCCTATTAGTGATTTACACCAGTTGCATGCTTAGAAATGAAAATGAAGATCACTTCATCAGAAAACAAAAACAAAACAACAAATGATGATTATGTTACAAACTCCTTAATAAGCATAAATTTTTTTATGAGAAGGCAACAAGACTGGTGGGACTTAGTGATCTTTATTAGTATCAATCTGTCATTTATTCACTTCACATGGAATTTTCTGTCATACTGGGCAAGTTTGGATTTGATGATCTAAGAATCAATGCTATTGACCAATACTTGTTGGCCACAACATATAACTGGTCCTATCATGGTCAAGTATATACAGTAATTATCATGACAGTGACCTTTATCTTTGTATCAAAAATAATTGAACGGTTTAAGTATTGTTAAGTTATGTTAAAGTGAGTTAAAGTATTTTTCAAGATAATGTTTTTTGGTACTAGAATAATTCTAAACATGTTTCTATTTGAGTAACTGGTAAAATTGCTGCCATGTGACCAGGAGGTCAAGGTACAAGCCTTGGAAACAGCCTCTGGCAGAAATGCAATGTAAGGCTGCGTACAATAGACCCTTGTGGTTGCCTTTTTTTTAATATATCTGTCGTCCTTTGTTGTGGAACATTTGCTTGATTGCAGTTTCAACTGGTTAAGGTCAAAGGTAGCAGCCTGCGCCAAGCATTATGTGGGAGATGGAGGCACACTGAGGAGAATCGATGAAAATAACACTGTAATAAACTCAACTACATTACATGGCATCCACATGCCTGCATATAATGATTCCATCATAAAGGGTGTTTCAACGGTGATGGTGTCTTACTCGATCTTGAATGGGGAAAAGATGCACGCTAACCGAAAACTTGTCACTGGCTACCTAAAGAACCAGCTCAACTTCAGGGTAATAATGATTAGCTCGACTCATTCAGAATCAGTAAGTTAAGGTCAAGTAAGGATATATCCACGTATAACACCTATTTTGGCCTTGCATCTTTTTCAGGGTTTCATCATTTCTGATTCGGAAGGCATTGACCGGATTACAAGCCCACCTCATGCTAATTACACTTATTCAGTTCAAGCTGAATTTTAGCAGGAATTGACATGGTTGGTTTGTTATGTTTGATCTCGAATCATTTTTATCAACATGATAGTTTTAGTTACTCTATATGATTGTTTCATCTATGCTGCAGGTTATGATTCCAGTGAAGTATGAAGATTTTATTGGTAATCCGACTCGCCTAGTGAAAGATAATATCATTCCCATGAGAAGAATGCTGTAAAGCGGATATTGAGAGTTAAGTTTACCATGGGTCTCTTTGAGAACCCACTGGCTGACCTAAGCTTGGTAAACCAACTTGGTAGCCAGGTAACTTTGATATTCAGAAACTGTTTCAATTCTTGGGATCCAAGTATGTTACGTGTGATCTATGATGCTTCAACGCCTCTCTGCAGGAGCATCGAGAGTTGGCAAGGGAAGCAGTAAGGAAATCACTTGTCCTTTTGAAGAATGGCAAGAGCACTAGTCGGCCATTACTTCCCATTCAAAAGAAAGCACCAAAGATACTTGTAGCTGGAACTCATGCTGACAATTTGGGTTACCAATGTGGAGGCTGGACAATACATTGGCAGGGCGTCGCAGGCAATGATTTAATAGTTGGTATGTCTTCTCATGTCCTATAGCTTCCACTTCACCACAAGTGACATTTTTGGGCCCTCTTTTGGTAAGGAATCTGCTATTTCGCTAGATAGCAGAAACATGCCTTTTCAGGTTTTACTAATTCCATTTTTTCGTGGGAGATTAATTGTTGGACCTGATAATATGACAATTCTTTTACATGACAATGTATAGAAGTTAAATTGATTAATAGTATAGCCGAGAGGAATTCTTTGGATTTGGCTTGATTTTTGGGATCCCTTATGACCCTAAATCACATATAATATACTTTAAATACTTATGAATCAATCATAGATCATATATACAATTTGAAGCCTTCGAGTTCAAGTCTATACGCATACGAAGAACAGTCCGAATCTTAGTGTAGAAATTTTGAGGTGTCACATATACGTGGGTCCTATTACCTCTCCTGAATTATTTTAAAGTGTAATAAACACACCCTAAAACCTATATAATTACTCACATGAAAGGAGATGTTCTACACTCGCCTCCACATCATCCTTATGTCAGCGCCACATCACTAAATCGGCTGATCAAAAAAAATCAAAAAATCCAATTGAAGTAACTGGCCAATTGAATTGGAAAAAGAAGAAAAGGAGGCAAGGTGTCACTATATTGGAGAATCGAACCGAAACTGGAGTGGGTTGGAGGTGAGGGCTAGGGCGAGGGTGGGGCTAGGAGTGGTGGGGGTAGGTTGGGATATGACGTAGATAATTGATGAATGGGAGGATAAATAAAAATTATTTTTAAAAAAAAAGAATTTAATTTAAATTGTGTTCACCATATATTGCCTAAACTAAATCTCTAATATGCAAAAAAAAATCGAATTTCATGTTAAATGTTTGAGTAAAAAATAAAAAAAATAAAAATTCTTCCGATATTATACAAATTGATGAAATATCTTTAAAAAGATCACCGGCAATTTAAGTATGTTGTGAAAAAAATATTTATATTTCTAAAAATGATAAAATTGGGCTATATTTCATAATGAAAAAAAGAAATTTTAATTAAAAAGTTATTAACTTAAGTTTTAATGTTAACTACTTATGTTTATTAATTAATAATGAAAATGTCCGATTGAAAATGGATATGTGTCCAAATTAATCTGATTTTAATACTTCTTTTTCGTCTCTCACATGCCTCCAAGAGAGTGAACAAACTCTTTGTGCCACCTCAGCACTGAAGGGTGTTGTAACACCCCAATTTTTTTCGCCAAGACTCGAACCATTCTTCATGTGCGTGTAGGATCGAACTCGGTGACTTCTAGTTGTATATATGAGTTAGGATTAATTCCTAAGTATTTAAAGTGTATTAGATGTGGTTTAGGGTCATAAGGGATCTCTAACACCAGGCCGATTCCAAAGAATTTCTATCGGCTAAGTTTTCCGATGAGTCCATATAAAGGTCAACTTCAAACGACCATATCTCCTAGAATATAAAGAATTGGGTGGACTATAACCTATCAAATTAAAGGTCTTTGACTCTTCTTTCCAACTCCACCAAGATTGCATTTTTCTGAGTTCGGAGTCAAAATTTATGCATAGTTGACTAGAGAGGTCTGCGACAAGTCCACGTTGCGGACCTGCAACGAACTTGGACAATTTTTCTAGATTTTATTTTTTTTGTCGACCAAAAAGGTAAGCGACAAGTACGCGTCTCGTACCTGTCACGAAATTGTCCAGTTTTTCAGATTTTGTAGGGGCATCTTGGGAAAATTACCTAATAATATACATATGATCTTGGACGCATTTTAGGGCAAAATTCCATCCCCATCTCAGTTTCTAAGGAGTTTTTCTCTCCAAAACACCAAGAACATTGAGAGCAAAGATTAGAGAAGAGGGAGAGGGCTAGAGTTCAAGTTCTTTAAGTAAGGCCATCAAATCCTCTCTTTGTTCTTCAAGTCAAGTATGTAAGGCTAACCTAAAATATGGATTGAGTTCTTCCATATGCCCCATAGATGTGTTGTATGAAGATTGTGAAAGGCTTGAACCTTCTTTGAAGATTTTCTTGAAATTTTCCTAAAACTCTAGAATATTCTTATATACTATTAATTGATTGATGATTTTCATGACTTGAATTCTTGAATAATTATCTTTCCTATTTATTTCACAAACCGTAGTTACATACTGACTACAATAAATTTTTGTATATAAATTCATACGTATTGATGGTGTTCTCGAGTTGAGTTTTGTTGAGAGTATGAATTCATGTATTCATTCACATAAACTCAAGATGAGATTTCTTTATGTTATAATTTGTCTTGAGGTTGAGATTGATAGTTTTTATGTAAATATTGCTTTCAAAGGGAGATGATGTATTTTTGTTAATGAGTGTGAATGAAATTGAATATAGAGATAAATGGAAATTTTGGAGCAAGATATTTGATGATGATGTGAATGATGGTTATCTTTAACATAGGCAGAATGATTGATGAAGAGGTATGTTGATGATGATGTTTGAGATGAAATGGATTGGAGTCTAATGTGACTACATGATATGTGATTTCCATAATTTAATTTGATTGGAGTCATATGAGTATAAATGATTGTTTGAGAAGGAGTTTTAAATAAATGATTTGTGAACATTTTTGCATAAATTATTTATACAATATTTTGAGTTTAAGGAATGATTATTTTCATCTTTGATTTAAAAAGAGTTTAAGCATGAGTTGAGTTTGAGAAATCTCTTAATTATCATTTTGAACATGAGTATTTTGAGTATAAACGAGTTGAGTATTTTTACATTAAAATGTCTATTTTGAGTTTGAGTTAAGGAGTTAAAATTATGTTTTAAATGCATATAGTATTTTCTGCATTCATTGAGTTGAGATGGTAACAAATTCAAAAAGAAGAGTTTTATGATTCAGATGAGTTGAATATGAATGAAGATCCAATGAGACCAGTTGATTGAGTTTTGAAAAGAGTCCAATGAGACTAAATGAGTTGATTTGAAACTAAGTCCTAAGAGACTAAATGAGTATTTTGAATATTTTACTCGCTTGATAGATATGTACATATTGAGTCTTGGGAGGAGAATTGAGCACCGAATTGAGTAAGAGTATAGTCCATACTCGAACCCCATGAACTATGTAGCCAACGTAGGAAGGGATTGGACCGTTAAAGTCGGATGTTTCCCATGAGATTAGACCGTTAAAGTCAGATATTTCCCATTTCATCGTCCTGAAATGATAGACTTGATTGATTGATGGAACCATAATTGGTTGATTCGTTCATACCCTGGCAAAGTATGGGAGGACATGTCAATGACGTGGCTCGTTGTACATCACCTATTTATAGGTGGTGGAATTGTTGTCGGTTAGAGAAACTCCCAAATTGAGTAGATTGTGCATGATATGATTGGTTTGATTGTGATTGTAGATGATGAGTCGAATTGTAAAACATTGCTAAATTCTAATTTGCATATCTATTGAGTTGAGTCCTTTGACTTTGTTGTTGAGTTGATTGTATATGTTGGATTGGATTGGAGGGTATGTGATTGAATTAGATTAAATTGGATTGTACATGATTGGATTGAATTGGATTGGATTGGATAGTACGTGATCAAATTGTAAATGATTGAATTGAATTGGATTGTACATGATTGGATCGGATTGTATATGATTGGATTGGATCGGATTATATATGATTGGATTGGATTGTATATGATTGGATTGGGTTGGATTGTATATAATTGGATTGGATCGAATTGTAAGTGATTGGATTGAATTGGATTGTATATGATTGGTCTTTGTCTAAACTGTGTTCTTACTTTAGACTTATGACATCATGATTGAGTCTCTCTTATCTTTATGACTTGATATATTTGAACCTGTATTGTTCTATCTTGACACATGTTTCATTCTTCCATATTACATACTCGTACATTCCAAATATTGACGTCCATTTGAACCTGCATCGTTGCATGATGCAGAGACAGGTTTAAGAGATCATCATAGGTGCACCGTTTAGGATCTGTTCACACTCAGCTTATTGGTGAGTCCTCCCCTACATTCGGAGGACACCACTTATGTTATTCTTGCGTTGAGTTTAGTCTTTTCATTCTAATTTGAGGTAGACATGAACTTGTCATTGGCACCAATTAGATAGTAGTGATAGATGCTTCATACACTAGATAGTGATGAATCGATTGAGTATTTTATTTTCTTGAATTGTTTTTGTCAAACTATTTAATGACATAGATTGGAGTTCGATTTGTTGGCCCCTGGCCTTTCTTTATTGAGTTAGATTGTTGATTGGGATTGTCCACCTAATTATTTCTTTATTTTAAGTCTTCCGCTAATTGAATAAATGAACGGATGTGTGATCAAGTCAAGTGGTTCGCTTGGGAGCCAGTAATGGTTTCTGAGTGCCGGCCACGTCTAGGGTACCCTCCCGGAGCGTGACAGGTGTGTTTATTACACTTTAAAATAATTCAGGTGGGTAATAGGATCATGTATAGTTAAGGTGTGTCCTGGCGATTTCGGTTATAGTTGAGGAGGGCACTTGTATATTATCCCTTTGAGTAAACAAGTCAAAAATACAAAATATACGTATATATATGGAAAACTTTAGTGATTTAAGCTTTCCTCGAAACCAATTTTTCAAACATGATGGAATAGACGAATAAACAAAGCCATCTTTGTTCATATATTACATAAGTACGTTTGTATGAAGTAAACGTTACATCAATAAAGTTAACATTTACAGAAATGATCAACACCCATTTCTCATTAAAGTTAGCATTAGTAATCCACAAAGCCAACTAAGATGTAGTTGATGTAATGTATATGTATATAAAGTTTGTACTAATTGCTGCACAAGGTGTTGTTAAGCTTTTAGATTTACCTTTGTCGTGGTGGTTGAATGAAAAGCTATTTTTCTATGGTTTTAGTGAAGTGTGAATATTCTGATTGTGGCCGGGAGTGTACTGAGTGGTGGAGGAAGTGTGCCATTTCCACAGCATTCTTCGCAGATTTTGAAATGTTTATACAAATGTGAAATTCAAAGTAACATACATTGATTAGCGATTGTGATATATAGTCTAGACTTGAATATTTGGACACAATATGGCTTGAAAGTTTGTTCTTTTCTCATTTTGGTTCTATGCCTGTGGATTCCTTAGATCACATTGCATATATGTGGGGGGAGGGGCTGACATGTTGATTTAGAAAATTTCCGAGTCTCTCATCAGGAGTAGTTTCGAGAGGATGAGTATTTGAAACCAGCACACTCTTGGGGAGAATTGAAATTAGATCCTGTGTTGGAAATCTTTCTTTAAACCTTTGATCAATTTTGCTGACAGAAATGGGGGTGATGCTTAGACATCCCCTATCTATCTTTACTGATCGGGATGAGATTGGAAGCGTGGCTTCAAGAGTCTGGCTGAAAATTTATTATGCCGTAAGTGTTATTCTCAGGGAATTTGGAAAGATCACACTCAAATAAGAGATATTTTGTTGATATATAAGAGATTTAACAATTTAATTGGTTATTTTACTACTTTTTCTTGAAGTTCTTTCATCTCATTTGCTGATTCTTGGAATTATCTCAACTTTGTAATAGAGACCTACAACTTGTGAAGCGGATTGGGGCTGCAACTACCCTCTGAGGGAAGAACCACAGGAATCCCTTACACTTTTGCACGGTGCATCGCAGTGAGTACCATCACATCATATGCAATCTATATATTCTTTATTTGATATCTTTCATCATTGGTCTGTGTGTTCGTCTGCAGTAAAACACTTTGAACATATTTTCAATCTTAAACCTCCTATTATGGATCTCACAATTCTTGATTGCATTCCTACTTGTATTGTCATGAGGATAATACAATTAGCAGTGTGATCCTTTGGACAATGCCAAACCAAGGAAGTATCAATAATATTAATACCGATGGGAGATACACAGATCATAATGACAATGCAGGGATTGGGGGGATAGCCAGAGACTGCAATGGGGATTTTATTTCCGCTTTTACTATTCCTGGACAGTGCCAAAATCATAATATAGCAGAGGCTCTGGCTGCTCAATATGTAGGCCAATGGATCAAAGACAACAATCACAGGTTGTGCACAATTGAGATAAAAAAACGCTTTGATTATAGTGAATATGCCGAAGAAGAAGAAGACCAACAACCTGAATTTGAAGACTTTTGTGGATGAAACTGTGGGCTTGATTGATGGAGAAGATATTACCTTCTCACACTGTTATAGAGAAGCTAATAAAGTGGCGGATTATCTAGCAAAGTTAGCCGCTACTCTTGATCCTGAACTAGTGTTATAAACTTTAGACCATATCTTTCTGGTTTCCAGAACAGCTGCAACTTGTGCCCTGTTTGAAGAATGATCTACAGATCCGCTGTGCACGTAAAGATTAATGCGACTTTTGAATTTATTTTAGAGATCATGCTCGATGATCGTCAAAAATTGTAAATTAGAATTATCATTTCTTGTAGCATCAGACTGAACAAGCTCTCATATATATATATGGACAAATACAGGAACTACCATTTTAAATGCTGTGAAAAACACAGTCCATCCATCTACACAAGTGGTCTACCAGGACAATCAAGACGTAAACTTTGTTAAGTCTAACCACTTCTCCTATGCCATTGTTGTCATGGGTGAGACAGCCTACGCAGAGATGTCTGGCGATAGTGCAAACCTTACAATAGCTGAACCTGGTCTGAGCACCATATCCAATGTCTGTGGGGTTGTGAAGTGTGTGGTAGTTGTCATTTCTGGGCGTCCAGTTGTGATGGAGCAGTATCTTGCAAATATAGACAAGTGAAGGCCAAGGTGTTGCCGATGTTCTGTTTGATGACTATGGATTCACAAGCAAACTCATGCGCACTTGGTTCAAGTCAGTTGATAAGCTTCCCATGAATGTTGGTGATCCACATTATGATCCTTTGTTTCCTTTTGGATTTGGTCTCATTACTGAGCCTCTTGAGCTAAAATTCACCAATGGGCCCGGACCATTAACTCCCTCAGTCTCCCAATATCCCTACAAACTCCCAATAAATGGCTCCTACACCACCTGGAGATGATCGGTTAAACTTCACTTCTATTAAAAAAAAAAAAAAAAAATTCACCAATGGGTTCGGACCATTAACTCCCTCACCCTCCCAACCAACTCCCAATAAATGGCTCCTATCCCAATCCGGCTGAATTAATTGCTGAATCTACTCAATAAAAAAATAGATTTGTCTAATCCCAGGGGAAATCCCCAATTAATGAAGTGGAAGGGTCATCCCCTCTCTCCTCCTAAAGAGGCTTCAATGGTAGCGCGTCCTAACCTCTCTCCTTACCAAAGCTTCTCATACTCTGAGGAAAATAATCATCATTCCGGTTCAGTTGAAGTGACCATGGCCATCGCATCAACAAAGCACTCATTTACTATTAGTAGTAATGAACAAAGGCAACTTCTAACTCCTGTAGGAAACAACACTCCTAACCTACAGCCCAGAAATGGCAAACAACTTCCCATTTTCCCAGCAACCTCAGATCCCTTCGATAACACTCACAACGGCACCGCTTTCTCCAGTGGTGGTTGGAGCTAGCTCTGCAAGACAGTTGCATCACCTTATAGGTGAATATCGGAGGGAGACAAGTCTCTCTGCTACTTCGGCACCTAGCCTTCCTAGCCCAAATAATCAAGGAAGGGATGAACCACGCGATAGAGGGACTAGGAACCCAGATATGGATGGAGACACTAAGGCAGACCCAACAAGAGGGCAACATCAATATGATATCCATGAAGGAGATGGTCGGTTAAACTTCACTTCTATTAGTTGTGAGTGTTTTTCAAGTGATTTGTATATATATAGATGAGTAGATGTGTATTAGTAAGTAAGAGAGGCAATGTAACAGTGATATGTGAAGCTCAAAATATTTAGATCTATTTTTCCCTCTCTATTTTTCTCTCCCTCTTCTTCTTCTCTTTCTGTAAACATACTCCCATTAATGAAGTTATCATCTTCCTCTTCTTTATTCCAGTAAGCAGTTACTCCAACTTTTACTCTTCCATCATTTATTTTTTTCAGAGCCCATTTTCAAGGACCATTAAATAGCCATCTCTCTCTTTTTTTTTTACAATTCCTAATTTTGGTTGTTTTTCTATTCGAAGTCTCTCTCAGCCGGTCTTCTACTTTTACAACAAGAATTTGCATGTGTGTTATCCGTCACTCATGAAGAGTTTATGCAACAAAATAGTTCTTGCAGGAAGATATAGTCATTATGGCCTTTGTGTATCACTCATATTTATATGTACTGTCAAAAGGTTTAAAAATCAACTTCTTAATGAAGTAATGGACCAACCTTTTTGTTTTAAGATTGTACCTTTACCTTTCTATCTCTTGGCAAAATTAAAGCTTTAATTTCTCCATTCTATTCTCTATTTTTCTCACTCTTAAATCCTTTATGGGGAGTGATTTTTCGTTGTAACTTTCATTCGATTATAACTTCTTGCATGATACATATGCCGCTAAAAAAGCAAATAGACTACTGTTTCATGGATGGAGTCACTAAGGCAGACCCACCAAGAGAGAAACATCAATATGATGTCCATGCAGGAGATGGACGGTTAAACTTCACTTCTATTAAAAAAATGAAAAAAGAAAATTCACCAATGGGCCCGGACCATTAACTCCCTCACCTCCCAACATCCCAACCAACTCCCAATAAATGACTCCTACCCCATCTCCTACACCACCGGGAGATGGCCGGTTAAACTTCACTTTGATTAAAAAAATATGAAAAAAGTAATAAAAAGAAAATTCACTAATGGGGCCAGAGTATTAACTCCCTCACCCTCCCAACATCCCAACCAACTCCCAATAGATGGCTCCTATCCCAATCCGACAGAATTAGTTAGTGAATCTACTAAAAAAAATGGATTTGGCAAATCTCCAATTAATGAAGTGGAAGGGTCATCCCCTCTCTCCTTCCAAAGAGGCTTCAATGGTAGCGCATCCTAGCCCCTCTCCCTACCAAAGCTTCTCATACTCGGAGGAAAATAATCATCACGCCAGTTTAGTTGAAGTGACCAAGGTCGTCCCATAAACAAATCCCTCAATTATTATTAGAAATAGTGAACAAAAGCAACTTCTAGCTCTTGTAGAAACATCACTCCTACCCTAAAGCCCAATGGCACCACTTCCTCCAAATCACTTCCCCGTGTTGTGGGTTGAGCTATCACTGAAAAACATATGTATCACCTTACATGTGAATATCAAAGGGAAAAAAGTCTCTCTACTACTTCGACACCCAGCCTTCCTAGCCCAAATAATCAACGAAGGGATGGACCACGCGATAGAGGGATTAGGAACCTAGATATAGATGGAGACACTAAGGCAGACCCAAAAAGCGAGCAACACCAATATGATGTCCATGTAGAAGATGGTCGGTTAAACTTCACTTTTATTAAAAAAAAAGACGAAAAAAAAAGAAAAAGAAAAAGAAAATTCACCAATGGGCCCGGACCATTAACTCCCTCACCCCCCAACATCCCAACCAAGTCCCAATAAATGTCTCATGCCCCATCTCTTACACCACCTGGAGATGGCAGATTAAACTTCACTTCTATTAAAAAAAAGAAAAAAGAAAGAAAAGAAATTCACCAATGGGGCCGGATCATTAACTCCCTCACGCCCCCAACATCATAACCAACTCCTAATAAATGGCTCCTAACCCAATCTGGCTGAATTAATTACTGAATCTACTTAACAAAAAAATGGATTTGGTAAATCTCGAGGGAAATCCCCAATTAATGAAGTGGAAGGGCCATCCCCTCTCTCTCCTACCAAAGAGACTTCAATGGTAGCACATCTTGAAACCTTTCCCTGCCAAAGTTTCTCATACTTTGAAGAAAATAATTATCACACTGGTTCAGTTGACGTGACCATGGCCATCGCATCAACAAAGCCCTCAATTACTATTAGTACTAATGAACAGAGGCAACTTCTAACTCCTGTAGGAAACAACACTTCTAACCTAAAGCCTAGAAATGGGAAACAACTTCCCATCTTCCCAGCAACTACAGATCCCTTGAGTAACACTTACAAAGGCACCGGTTCTTCTAAACAACTTGTCACGACCCGAGTTCGGGTGTGATGACACTCGCCTAACCCACCAAGACGAGTCAACCTAAAAGTCTGAACAATTCTAAATAAGCGAAAATGAATGCGGAGATATAAAGTTTAATATGATATAATAAGGATAAGGGAAAAATTGATTCTAAACTACCCAAGACTTGGTGTCACGTGTACAAGCCACTATTTCAACAGAAATGAAAAAGGTACAAATATATATGTCTCAGTTCTTAAGTAGAACAAAACATAAAGTAAATGGACGATGAGAGTCTGCCAGAGAGGACAAGCTGCTACCTCTCAAGCGTCCAGAAGCTCGGGCTGATCAAGGAGTACTAAGAGCAAGAGGTGCCGGGCACAGATCCTACATAAATGTAGAAGCAAGGGGTGAACACCAACAAAATGGTACTCAGAAAAATGGAAACTAAACCCTAATTAAAGCAATGCAGAACACAGGTACCCTGACATCCCAACCATAATCCTTCACAACTACATACCTGCACTTAAACAACCCAATCTATATAGACTATATCACAATTATACCAGAATACTAAATAGTTCACGAATAGAAAGTACAAATATGTTCTCACTACCATTCTCAGGCAAACACAGGAAATCTCAAATCATAATCAATCACAGGTTTATATAGATGCAAATGCAATGTCAGATAATCGTGATGCATGTCTGTCCTACGATACACATCCGCTGATCACCTCAGATTGGAACTCATGGGGCCTCACATAGACCATGTATCCACCAAAAAAGACCTCGGCCAATAACTGCCGGAAGAGACCTCAGCCATAATATCCGCCGGAAAAGACCTTGGTCGCCGGAAGAAACCTCAACAAATTACCTTGACTGGTAGAAACCTCGATCCCAATACCCAGTACCTCATTCACATCATTTCTCAGCCATCACAGACAGAACACATGCACAAGTAATGAGTGAAACAAGATAAATATTCACATAAGATGTCATATATTCCACAATCACATAATAGATCAATGCCTCGTTATTCACAACACTTGGACAATTAACCCTATTCAGATTCTACTATCACACTTCAACTCATATAATTTAATTCAATCTAAGGACCCAACATACCCTAATCCCCTCACATAGGAAAATAAAAGGTTCAACATACTTAACAAATGTTAGAATTCTACTTGTCTTAGCCAAAAGTCACGAACAATCCGAATTCAAAGCTTTTAACCTCGGATGATACTCCAAATCACCACAATCTAATCAAATATAGACTCGCAATCACATTTCGAAACTATTGACACTAAAATCAAGCAATTTGGGTGAAATAGATAAAATGGTCAAAAATCCCATATCGGAAATCAAACTCGGAATATGATTATTTCCTTAAGTAATCAGGAATCTAGTGGTGAAAACCATTTCAAAAATGAGGTTAAAATGAGTTGAAAATCCCCATTTCTCCTTCAAAAGTTCATGTTCAAGAAAATCCAAAATCTCCGATTTGAAATCCATAATTTAAAGTTAAAATACGAAATTATTCAATGGAATTTAAGGAAAAGTGTTAGAAATACATTACCCAATGGTTTTGTCTTGAAAAATCTCTAAGAAATCGCCTAAACCGAGCTTGAAATGTTAAAAATTGTGAAAATACCTTAAACCTCATCTAAACCCCTTCAAATGTCGCTTAAGCAACTGGACCTTCATTTTAATGGAGGTTTGCTTTCGCGAACCCTGCCTAAGTGAGTCCCTTCACTTAAGAGATGGGTCTCTCTTAAGCGAAGGTTCTCTTTAGCAAACCTGGTTTGCTTAAGCGGACCCTGCAACAGTACCAGTAAAATAAGTTGTCACAATCCAAGCTTCCGATCGAACCCTTGAGATTTGATCAGAATCCCGTATACACATACCATATACGAAACCCTATTAAATTCAACATTTCAGACTCAATGGAATCATCAGAATTCGAATTCGATGCCTCCTTGACCAGTAATATGATAAGTAGAAATTGAACTAGTTTCGACACTTGAAATACCCAAAATACCCTCAGGATATCTAAAAATTATAACGAAGCCATTTCTAGCGTAAGAATCACATACCGAAACCATTTGAATCATCAAAAATCCAATTCGAGCACTCGAACCTCAAATGTTAACCAAAGTCAAACTTGGATCAAATTTTAACTCAATTTCCAACTTCGGACCTAAATTCCACATTTGAACTCCAAATCTAATTCCGACAACTCTCTTAGACCAATTTCCAAATTCTGGAGTTGATGGAATCAACAGAATTTCATTCTGAGACTCGAAAGTCCAAGTGAGTTCGAAACTCAAATTTTGACTACTTAAGCCTTTAAAACACATTTACCAAGCAAAACCTCATTTTTTCACAAGATTTCCCAAAAACTAACCTTCACACCAAATGTAAAGTGACTCGGGGAAACTAATTGAGGGGTAAAATGATAATTTTATCAAATTGTCAAAAATGACCTTCAAGGTCATTACACAACTTCTCCAAGTCGTGGTTGGAGCTAGCACTACCAGACAGAGGTATCACCTTACAGGTGAATATCAGAGGGAGACAAGTATCTCTACTACTTCGGGACCCAACATTCTTATCCCAAATAATCAAGGAAGGGATAGACCACGCGATAGAAGGATTAGGAACCCAGATATGGATGAAGACACTAAGGCAGACCCAAGAAGAGAGCAACATCAATATGATGTCCATGCAGGAGATGGCAGGTTAAACTTCAGTTCTATTAAAAAAAAAGAAAAAAAAAAGAAAAAAGAAAATTTACCAATAGGCCCGGACCATTAACTCCCATACCCTCCCAACATCCCAACCAACTCCTAATTAATGGCTCCTTCCCCATTTCCTACACATCTTGCAGATGGCAGGGTAAACTTCACCAAAATTAAAAAAAAAAGAAAAACAATTCACCAATGGGCCCGGAACATTACCTCCCTCACCTTCCCAACATTCCAACCTACTCCCAATAAATGGCTCCTATCCCAATCTAGATGAATTAATTACTGAATCTACTCAACAAAAATATGGATTTGGCAAATCTAGGGTAAATCCCCAATTAATGTATAGTAAGGGTCATCCCCTCTCTCTCCTCCCGAAGAGGCTTAATGGTAGCTAGTCCTGACCCCTTTCTTACCAAAGATTCTCATACTCCGAGGAAAATAATCATCACGCCGATTCCATTAAAGTTACCATGGTCTTCGCATCACCAAATCCCTCAATGACTATTTGTAGTAATGAACAGAGACAACTTATAATTCCTGTAGGAAACAACACTTCTAACCTAATGCCTAGAAATTGGAAACAACTTCCCATCTTCCCAACCACTATAGATCCCGCCAGTAACACTAACAACGGCACCGCTTCCTCCAAACAACTTCCCCAAGTCTTGGTTGGAGCTAGTACTGCAAGATAGATGCATCACCTTACATGTGAATATCGGAGGGAGGCACGTCTCTCTACTACTTTGGCACCCAACCTTCTTATCCCAAATAATCAAGGAAGGGATAGACCACGCGATAGAAGGATTAGGACCCAGATATGGATGAAGACACTAAGGCAAACCCAACAAGCGAGCAACATCAATATAATGTCCATGCAGGAGATGTCCGGTTAAACTTCAGTTCTATTAAAAAAATGAAAAAAAAAAGAAAAAAGAAAATTCACCAATGGGCCCGGATCATTAACTCCCACACCCTCCCAACACCCCAACCAACTCCCAATTAATGACTCCTCCTCATCTCCTATACCACTTGGAGATGGCCGGTTAAAGTTAACTTCTATTTAAAAAATGAAAAAAAAATCACCAGTGGTCCCGGGTCATTTACTCATTCACCCTCCCAACATCCCAACTAACTCTCAATAAATGGCTGCTATCCCAATCAGGCTGATTAATTACTGAATCTACTCAACAAAAAAATGGATTTGACAGATCTCGAGGGAAATCCCCAATTAATGAAGTGGAAGGGTCATCCCCTCTCTCACCTCCAAAAGAGGCTTCAATGGTAGTGTTTCCTAACCCCTCTCCCTACCAAAGCTTCTCATACTCGGAGGAAAATAATCATCATGTCGGTTCAGTTAAAGTGACTGTGGTCGTCGCATCAACAAAGTCCTCAATTCCATAGGAATTAAGTTATGGAAAACTTCATGGGAATCAAATTATGGAATATTTCTTTGGAGTTAAATATAGAAAGTTTTGAAAAAAATTTATTCCTACAAATTATGGAAAAACTATAGTTGGAACCAAATTATGGTAAGTTTCTATTGAAAAAAATTATGGAAAATTTGCCTTGGGCTCAATTATGGAAAGGTTTGAAAAGCTTCCTACGAAAAAAAATATCTACTTCACAATACTTCAAACCTTGTCTTTGAAGATTCGACAAGTCGAGCACCCCCCCCCCCCCCAACAAAGCTCAAAGCAGGGGGCATTTCTAGACAGTGAAATTTTATAGATAATACCATATTATGTATTTGATTAATCCTTAAATTCATGATATATTGACCAAGTCAAATTATTGGATAATAAAGTTGGATCAATATTTATGTTAAATGTATGACTTAAATGAAGTTCAAATTATATTTGGGCCAGTCAGCGAAGTTGACAAAACGAACCCAACTCATGCTCTTCTAATCCAAGGTCCTGTAAAATTACTTGAAGTCCAAAATAAACCAAAAAACCCTACCATACACATATATAAAGGGGTCTTCATAAGACTAGAAAGAAAGACAGATGAAGAACAAGAAGAAATACATAAAAAAGCTCTGCTCTTCAGTGGTGGTCCCATGTCTTCCACATACAGAAGTCTTCGTCTCTAAGTTGTGAGCCGCAAATCTCCATACCTCTGCGATTGTTATCAAAGCTTGGCTCCGCATTTGTAGTAAAGTTCCAACAAGTATTCCGTCGATTCAAGAACAAAGCAAAACTCTTGAATTGACAATCTTGGGTAGAAAAATCAGAGGATTACGTCTTTTCATTAGATTTTATAAAGATTGTAACCTTCACATAAATTCTTGATATAAATATCAATATTTGTTGTTGTTTTTCTTTCTTGATTACTATTTTTCCGGAACGAAACTTAGTCGCATACAAGGAGTATATATGAGCCACTTTTATAATAATAAAGGATATATGTGTACCACTTTTGAACGAGGAGTATATCAATTTTAAATTGTAAAGTTTAGGAGTATATCATGCTTTTTTTCAATATTAAATTTAGAACCCAGTTATTAACACTTAAAGTAGTAATTTCAAAACCCATAAAATTGGTTTCTCCTTCCTTAACTAGAGGTCTCGGGTTCGAGCCTGGGTGAGGAAAAATTCTTGGTAGGAAGCGCTTCCCACGAATGGGGCCCTACACGACACGAACTAGAATAGTCAGGCTTCAATACGGGTAACGGAAACCGAGGGGAAAAACAAAAAAAATCATAAGATTGAAATCCTTACTCGCCTCTACCAAGTACCCTGTCACTCAATGTGCATGGTGTTTGTAATGTGTATATATACTGACCAACTCCTGCTTATTCTCAACAAAATTGCTTGTTTCAAAGTAGAAGCTCAACAAGTAAGTTATCCATTTCTTGTTTATAGTTGTTTCTTTTTTCATACTTCTCAACAAACTTGTTTCTTGTTTGTTCACTTTTTTTTTTGTAA
This sequence comes from Solanum dulcamara, assembly GCF_947179165.1. Lineage (NCBI taxonomy): Eukaryota > Viridiplantae > Streptophyta > Magnoliopsida > Solanales > Solanaceae > Solanum > Solanum dulcamara. The sequence continues at coordinate 74,089,165 of NC_077244.1, forward strand.
TGCTCTTCAATGTGTGCTATTCTTTTGTGAGTTTTACCAGATTGTCCAAGAAGAAGGAACAAAAAGAATGGGAAGATTTTCAATATCCATGAAGGGTTTTGTGTTGTTCTGCCTATGGACAGTGATTGCAGAAGCAGAGTACCTAAAATACAAAGACCCAAAACAGCCAATGGTTACAAGAATTAAGGACTTGATGAAAAGGATGACTCTTGAGGAAAAGATTGGTCAGATGTCTCAGATTGATGACAGATTAGCCTCAGCTAATGTTACGAAGCAATATTTCATTGGTATGTTTTGAAAAATTCATTCTTTATTTGTTTATCACTATGTTTATAATCGGAAGCAACCTCTCAACCCAATAAAAGTTCGAGTAAGATTTGCGTTCATCCCAATGTTATCAAAGGCGCAATTAAGCCCTAAAGTGAGGCTCAAAACGTGTTGAGTGCTTCACCTCTCTTAACGTGCCCTTCAGTGTCGTCATCAAGGTTCTAAGGCATACTTTCCTCGCCAATGAACCTCTTTTGAAGAGTCGACACCACTAAACAATTGATATTTCACTTTATCGTAATTGTCTTTCAATTTCTTTGTTTATAAATTTGTCATTCATGCTTATAAATTATTAGTCTTGGACTAACATATACATTTGTATTTTTTCTCCCCTTGCGCTAAAGTCCAACCAAGGTATGAACGAATATGATGGAGGGATTGGGAACCTAGATATAGATGGAGACACTAAGGCAGACCCAAGAAGCGAGCAACATCAATATGATGTCCATGTAGGAGATGGTTGGTTAAACTTCACTTTTATTAAAAAAAGATGGAAAAAAAGAAAAAGAACAAGAAAATTCACCAATGGGCCCGAACCATTAACTCCCTCACCCTCCCAACATCCCAACCAACTCCCAATAAATGGCTCATGCCCCATCTCTTACACCACCTGGAGATGGCCAATTAAACTTCACTTCTATTAAAAAAAAGAAAAAAGAAAGAAAAAAATTCACCAATGGGGTCAGATCATTAACTCCCTCACCCTCCCAACATCATAACCAACTCCCAATAAATGGCTCCTACCCCAATCTGGCTGAATTAATTACCGAATCTATTTAACAAAAGAATGGATTTGGTAAATCTCGGGGGAAATCCCCAATTAATGAAGTGGAAGGGCCATCCCCTCTCTCTCCTACAAAAGAGGCTTCAATGGTAGAGCATCTTGAAACCTTTCCCTACCAAAGTTTCTCATACTTTGAAGAAAATAATTATCACACTGGTTCAGTTGAAGTGACCATGGACATCGCATCAACAAATCCCTCAATTACTATTAGTACTAATGAACAGAGGCAACTTCTAACTCCTGTAGGAAACAACACTTCTAACCTAAAGCCTAGAAATGGGAAACAACTTCCCATCTTCCCAACAACTACAGATCCCTTGAGTAACACTCACAAAGGCACTGCTTCCTCTAAACAACTTGTCACGACCCGAGTTCGGGTGTGATGACACTCGCCTAACCCACCAAGACGAGTCAACCTAAGAGTCTGAACAATTCTAAATAAGCGAAAATGAATGCAGAGATATAAAGTTTAATATGATATAATAAGGATAAGCGAAAAATAGATTCTAAACTAGCCAAGACTTGGTGTCACATGTACAAGCCACTATTTCAACAGAAATGAAAAAGTTACAAATATATATGTCTCAGTTCTTAAGTAGAATAAAATATAAAGTAAATGGACGACGAGAGTCTGCCGAAGAGGACAAGTTGCTACCTCTCAAACGTCCAGAAGCTCAGCCTGATCAAGGAATACTAAGAGCAAGAGGTGCCGAGCACAGATCCTACATAAATGTAGAAGCAAGAGGTGAGCACTAACAAGACGGTACTCAGCAAAATGGAAACTAAACCCTAATTAAAGCAATGTGGAACCCTAATAAAATGATAATTTTATCAAATTGTCAAAAATGACCTTCAAGGTCATTACACAACTTCCCCAAGTCTTGATTGGAGCTAGTACTGCAAGATAGATGCATCACCTTACAGGTGAATATCGTAGGGAGGCAAGTCTCTCTACTACTTCGGCACCCAACCTTCTTATCCCAAATAATCAAGGAAGGGATAGACCACGCGATAGAATGATTAGGAACCCAGATATGGATGAAGACACTAAGGCAGACCCAACAAGCTAGCAACATCAATATGATGTCCATGCAGGAGATGGCCGGTTAAACTTCAGTTCTATTAAAAAAAAGAAAAAAAAAGAAAAAAGAAAATTCACCAATGGGCCCGGACCATTAACTCCCACACCCTCCCAACATCCCAACCAACTCCCAATTAATGACTCCTACTCATCTCCTATACCACTTGGAGATGGCCGGTTAAACTTTACTTCTCTTTAAAAAATGAAAAAAAAAATCACCAATGGTCCCGGGTCATTTACTCATTCACCCTCCCAACATCCCAATTAACTCTCAATAAATCGCTGCTATCCCAATCAGGCTGATTAATTACTGAATCTACTCAACAAAAAAATGGATTTGACAAATCTCGGGGGAAATCCCCAATTAATGAAGTGGAAGGGTCATCCCCTCTCTCTCCTCCCAAAGAGGCTTCAATGGTAGCGTTTCCTAACCCCTCTCCCTACCAAAGCTTCTCATACTCTGAGGAAAATAATCATCACGTCGGTTCAGTTGAAGTGACCGTGGTCGTCGCATCAACAAAGCCCTCAATTCCATAGGAATTAAGTTATGGAAAATTTCATGGGAATCAAATTATGGAATATTTCTTTGGAGTTAAATATAGAAAGTTTTGAAAAAAATTTATTCCTACAAATTATGGAAAAACTATAGTTGAAACCAAATTATGGTAAGTTTCTATTGAAAAAAATTATGGAAAATTTGCCTTGGACTCAATTATGGAAAGGTTTGAAAAGCTTCCTACGAAAAAAATATATCTACTTCACAATACTTCAAACCTTGTCTTTGAAGATTCGACAAGTCGAGCACCCCCCCCCCCCAACAAAGCTCAAAGCAGGGGGCATTTCTAGACAGTGAAATTTTATAGATAAATCCATATTATGTTTTTGATTAATCCTTAAATTCATGATATATTGACCAAGTCAAATTATTGAATAATAAAGTTGGATCAATATTTATGTTAAATTATATGACTTAAATGAAGTTCAAATTATATTTGGGCCAGTCAGCGAAGTTGACAAGACGAACCCAACTCATGCTCTTCTAATCCAAGGTCTTGTAAAATTACTTGAAGTCCAAAATAAACCAAAAAACCCCAGCGCACACATATATAAAGGGGTTTTCATTAGAGTAGAAAGAAAGACAGATGAAGAACAAGAAGAAACACATAAAAAAGCTCTGCTCTTCAGTGGTGGTCCCAAGTCTTCCGCATACAGAAGTCTTCATCTCTAAGTTGTGAGCCGCAAATTTTAAGACCTCTGCGATTGTTATCAAAGCTTGGCTCTGCATTCGTAGTAAAGTTCCAACAAGTATTCCGTCGGTTCAAGAACAAACCAAAACTCTTGAGTTGACAATCTTGGGTAGAAAAATCAGAGGATTACGTCTTTTCATTAGCTTTTATAAAGATTGTAATCTTCACATAAATTCTTGATATAAATATCAATATTTGTTGCTTTTTTTCTTTCTTGATTACTGTTTTTCAGGAACGAAACTTAGTCGCATACAAGGAGTATATGTGAGCCACTTTTATAATAATAAAGGATATATGTGAACCACTTTTGAACGAGGAGTATATCAGTTTTAAATTGTAAAGTTTAGGAGTATATCATGCTTTTTTTTCACTATTAAATTTAGAACCCAGTTATTAACACTTAAAGTAGTAATTTCAAAACCCATAAAATTGGTTGCTCCTCCCTTAACTAGAGGTCTCGGGTTCGAGCCTGGGTGAAGAAAAATTCTTGGTAGGAAGCGCTTCCCACGAATGGGGCCCTACGCGATGCGAACCAGAATAGTCAGGTCCAATACGGGTAACGAAAAACGAGTGGGAAAACAAAAAAAATCATAAGATTGAAATGTAACACCCCTCAAAAATTTTCCCCTAGAATTCAAACCCTTCTTGTATACGGGTAGGGTCGAACTCGAGTATTGAGGAGCGTATGCATGAGTCGAAATGATTCTTTGAGAATTTGAGCAGCGTTATAGGTGAGGTGGGGTCATGAAGGACCCCTAGGATCAAATTAAATCTAAAAGATTCATCGTGGCTAAGTTTGGGTAGGAGTTCGCATAAGGGGTCGACTTCTAACGACCCTATCTTTTGAAAGACGTCAATCTGGGTGGCCCATGACCCACCAAATCAAAGGTCGTTGAGTCTTCTTTCCAACGCCACCAAGAATGAAACTTTTAGAGTTTGAAGTAGAAAGGTATGACGATCCTAAGATGAACTAGCACAGCAGAGATTTTCAAGCCTGGGTTGCAATTATTGGAAAACTGAGCTTGGTGCCGCAGTGGTGCGACGCGCCACTATCGCGCCAGAAATATTCCTCAGTAGTTTGGGCTCTGGCGCGGTGCGCCACTAAAAGTTGTGCAGGGTTTTTCAGGCCAAATTCCCAGAACTCAGAACAATGGCCTTGGCGCTGTAAGGGCGCGACGCGCCACTATCGCGCCAGAAACATGCTTCAGTAGTTTGGTCTCTGGCGCGGCGCGCCACTACGAGGTGTGCAGGTTTTAGGCGTATTCAGCCTGGCGCTGCAATGGCGCGACGCGCCACTATCGCGCCAGGTGCATTTTTAGCCTATTTTCAGAACTTTTAAGGAGGGGCAATTTGGGGACTTACCCAAATTATATATGTATTGCCTTTGGTCTTTTGGGAACACATTTCTCAGCCTCACTCTCTCTCTAAAAAGCCCTAGGAGCTTCTCTCTCTCTCTTTTCTTCTTCTCCTCCATTTCCAACAAAAGAGTCCAAGAGCTTCAAGATTTGAGTCCCCCATTGAAGACCCAACATCAAGGTTTTCTTCAAGTCTTCACCAAGGTATGTAAGGCTATCCAAAACATGGGCTAAGTCCACCCATGTGCCCTACTCTTACTTTAAGGTTAGATATCTATGAAAAATGTAGTTTCTTGGTATGATTCATGTTTGAATGAGTTTTGCCCCCTATTTATTTAATGCCATATGTGTTGATGTTGTTGAGCTAAGGAATTCCTAAAACCTTCATGTTAGTATGAGTTGGTGGAGATGACTTGTTATTATGTTTTGTTGATCTTTTTAGCCAAGTGATTATGTTGCTTAAGTCATTTTTCCTTAAATGTGTTATTCTACTTGAATTGTGAGCTAAAGTCATAGATTGGTGATGAGTCTTGAGGAGGTGGCATAAATGCTTGTCTAAATAAGGCTTGATTGAGTTAATTGGAGGATAGAATTGACGAGTGGACTAGGTCCTAAATAGAACTTGCCATTATGACTTAATTGAGTTGAAATGAGAATAGAGTTGATGAGTTGGCAATGTCCCATATGAAACTAGCCGTGAGGGCTTGTTTGAGATGACTGGAGGGAGTCTTATGAGCATAGAGTCATGGGAGGAGTATCGAGCACCGAAGCGGGTAAGAGTATAGTCCATACTCGAACCCCAAAAACTACGCCACCAATGTAGGAAGGGATGGAACCGTTAAAGTCGGATGCTTTCCATGGGATTGAATCATTAAAGTCGGATGTTTCCCATTTATTGTCCTGACATGATAGGACTTGACTAATCGATGGTATCCATGATTAGGGAGGCGTTCATGCCCTAGCAAGGTATGAATGGACGTGGCAACGACGTCTGATTATTGTACTATCACTGGCTCATAAGTGATGGTTGTCGGATAAGAGAAACTCCCATTTAGGTCTTGCTAGTACTCCGAGTCAGTTGAGTTAGGTGGCATGAGATTTGGTCCGGTCTAGAACACTTCTTGTTAGACTTAGGACTCTTGAGTGAGATATTGTGTACATATACATGAGTTGAGATCCTGAGTTGATGATTGATGTTTTCTTGATGTTTGTTTCATCCGGCCATTTTACATACTCGTACATTCCATGTACTGACGCCATTTGGCCTGCATCGTTTCATGATGCAGAGACAGGTACTAGAGATCATCAACTGGCGCTCCGTTGAAGATCCACATTCGTTCTAAGCTAGTCGGTGAGCCCTCCTAGTCTCCGGAGGATATTGAGCCTTCTTGTATAGTTTTGTTGTCATTTCCTTTATTTTGATTATTGGTAGCCATGGACTTGTCATTGGCACCTCTTAGACATTGGTAGAGGCTTCATAAACTGGAGTGTGGGGAGGTTGAACTGTTATTTTGAGGAGTCTCGGTATATTGTATTTGATGGCTTGAAATGTTTGGCCTTCGACCCCATATTGTGAATGATATTTCATTAATTGAGTTTCCGCTAAGAGAATGTTATTGAATGAATGTATGACTGGACCAAGTGGTTCGCTCGAAGGTCAGAAATGGTCTTTGGGTGCCGGTCACGTCTAGGGTACCCTCCCGGGGCGTGACATGAAATCCTTACTCGCCTCTACCAAGTACCCGTAGCCACTATAATATTTGGCACAATCTTTATTCTTCGGATGAGCACTATGGGATGAACACTTTGTGTGCACCAGATAACCTCTCACTATGTAATAGACTGCAAATCACATACGGAATGTAAACCGCACTAGACAAGTCCTATGTGATCGACTCGACTCATAAAATATTAAACAGAGATCGATTCCAAATTATTCGTGTAGATGACCACCTTCCAAAGTCCAAACCAACTGAGCCATCCCAAAGACTAGTTTAATTTTTTGTGATAGTCCAAAGTATTTTTTTGTCCTTTTTGGCTATAAATTAATGTTTTTAATACAATGGGAATCAAAAAAAAAAGTACATATTTGTTGTAGGTATGGTTGACGAAATAATGTAAGGGGAAGTTCACATTCATGAGTGCGAAATTTTCCAATTTCAAGGTACGCATTCAGTATTATTCAATCGTGTGGAATTTCTATTTCTTTTACGGAATTAATCATTTATGATTATTTGAATGGAGCTTAGCTGCAACATGCTTCTTCTTTCACTCAATGTGCATGGTGTTTGTAATGTGTATATATTCTGACCAACTCCAGCTTATTCTCAACAAAATTGCTTGTTTCAAAGTAGAAGCTCAACAAGTAAGTTATCCATTTCTTGTTTATAGTTGTTTCTTTTTTCATACTTCTCAACAAACTTGTTTCTTGTTTGTTCACTTTTTTTTTTGTAATGCTCTTCAATGTGTGCTATTCTTTTGTGAGTTTTACCAGATTGTCCAAGAAGAAGGCACAAAAAGAATGGGAAGATTTTCAATATCCATGAAGGGTTTTGTGTTGTTCTGCCTATGGGCAGTGATTGCAGAAGCAGAGTACCTAAAATACAAAGACCCAAAACAGCCAATGGTTACAAGAATTAAGGACTTGATGAAAAGGATGACTCTTGAGGAAAAGATTGGTCAGATGTCTCAGATTGATGACAGATTAGCCTCAGCTAATGTTACGAAGCAATATTTCATTGGTATGTTTTGAAAAATTCATTCTTTATTTGTTTATCACTATGTTTATAATCGGAAGCAACCTCTCAACCCAATAAAAGTTCGAGTAAGATTTGTGCTCATCCCAATGTTATCAAAGGCGCGCTTAAGCCCTAAAGTGAGGCTCAAAACGTGTTGAGCGCTCACCTCACTTAACGTGCCTTTCAGTGTCGTCATCAAGGTTCTAAGGCATACTTTCCTCGCCAATGAACCTCTTTTGAAGAGTCGACACCACTAAACAATTGATATTTCACTTTATCGTAATTGTTTTTCAATTTCTTTGTTTATAAATTTGTCATTCATGCTTATAAATTATTAGTGTTGGACTAACATATACATTTGTATTTTTTCTCCCCTTGCGCCTTTTTTTGTTAAAGTCCACGCTTTATCTGCTCTTTGCGCTTAAAGCCCCAACAGACCTTAGAGTTTTTTTGCGCTTTTTGCTTTTGATAACACTGGTTCATCCTAACCTCTCCATACCCCGCTTGTGGGATTACATTGAGTATAGCTGCTTATTATAAATGTCATACAGATTACAGAAAACTGATTTAAATCAAAGTGATTGATCCTAGGATGATAGAATCTTTTGTAATAACATTAGCGTTTAAATGAATGGAGCCTTGGATCGACAATAAAGTTTTTTATATGTGAAATACGTCAAGTGGTTTGAACCGTGAATAGAAATACTAAAGTTGCTTATGTCTGACCTACGTCACATGGTTCGAACCGTAAATTTAGTTACGGCTTGTCTCAAGGTAGGTTGCCTACATCACACCCCCTTGGGTGCGGCCTCTCCCCGGATCGTGCGTGAACTCCGGATGCACAAGACATGGATTCAGCAACTTATGCTTGTTTCAGGGTAGGACACCTACGTCACACTCCCTTGGGGTGCTTCCCTACCCAAAACTCTACGTGAACGCGAGATACTTCATGTACTGGGAATAGCCTATGTTATACCAAAAGATTTTATCTTTTTAATCCTATTTTGAGGGGAAAAAAAGATATTTAAAGAGAACATGTGAAAGGGGGTAGCCTATTTTCTTTATCCATTGTTATCCTGCATATTGGAGTTCATTATATCTCTAGATTGACATGACCAGTCTTTAAAACATGCTCGTATGTTCACCAGATATTCCAGAACTTTGCTCATTTGTTGTTAGAAATATCACGTTTTTAGATGTATATTTGATTACATATGTTATCTCATACAGCTTACAGAAGAGTGATTCTAAATCAGGGTGCTTTATCGTGAAAATGGCGGATCTTTTTTTTGTAGTAACATATGCATATTATGGAAACAAGAAAAAGGGGATTTTTCTGCCTTTTACTGTAGTGCATATTGGAATTCATCTTTTATAAAAATTCTTCTGGCAGGGAGTGTGTTGAATGTTCCAGTGCATGTTGCTGCACCTAAGGCCTCTGCTGAAGATTGGGTGAATAAGGTAAACAAGATTCAAAAGGATGCTCTTTCGACCCGCCTTGCTATTCCAATGATTTATGGGATTGATGCAATTCATGGACACAACAATGTCTATAATGCTACTATCTTTCCTCACAATATTGGACTTGGTGTCACCAGGCAAGTATATAAATTATGCATCTGATTTTTGTTCTGACTATCGGAAGGTACTAATTTTGTGTGCTTTAAGAATGTAGTGAGAGCTCATCTTCTAAATTTGATTAATAAAGATGCATGATAGGTAGTTTTCACATTTTTCAATCATTTGATACCTTAGGATCAAGAAATGATCCTCAGGAGGTCAATTATGTTCCAAAAAGAAAATAATCCTGCTATGTATTTTCAACTTCTCCTAATGCTTCATGAATCTCCTGATGCTTGTCTTTCACCTATTTGAGTTAAAAGTTTGTAACTTAAATGCAGGGACCCTGCTCTTGTCAAACGGATTGGTGCTGCAACTGCACTTGAAGTTAGAGCTACAGGAATCCCATATGCTTTTGCTCCCTGCATTGCAGTAAGTTGATATGATATTATTTGAATGAACTTTTTGGTAAAGTTGCATTTCAATTTCTTTGTTATCTGAATCACTGTATTATGGTAGGTTTGCAGAGATCCTAGGTGGGGCCGTTGTTATGAAAGCTACAGTGAAGATGTCAAAATTGTGCGAGCCATGACAGAGATAATTCCTGGTTTACAAGGAGATGTGCCAGCTAATTTTAGCAAGGGTGTTCCCTTTGTTGGAGGAAAGTATGAATCTTTATCAATTTTCACATCAACTACTTTCCTATTCCTATTAGTGATTTACACCAGTTGCATGCTTAGAAATGAAAATGAAGATCACTTCATCAGAAAACAAAAACAAAACAACAAATGATGATTATGTTACAAACTCCTTAATAAGCATAATTTTTTTTATGAGAAGGCAACAAGACTGGTGGGACTTAGTGATCTTTATTAGTATCAATCTGTCATTTATTCACTTCACATGGAATTTTCTGTCATACTGGGCAAGTTTGGATTTGATGATCTAAGAATCAATGCTATTGACCAATACTTGTTGGCCACAACATATAACTGGTCCTATCATGGTCAAGTATATATAGTAATTATCATGACAGTGACCTTTATCTTTGTATCAAAAATAATTGAACGGTTTAAGTATTGTTAAGTTATGTTAAAGTGAGTTAAAGTATTTTTCAAGATAATGTTTTTTGGTACTAGAATAATTCTAGACATTTTTCTATTTGAGTAACTGGTAAAGTTGCTGCCATGTGACCAGGAGGTCACGGGTTCAAGCCTTGGAAACAGCCTCTGGCAGAAATGCAAGGTAAGGCTGCGTACAATAGACCCTTGTGGTCGGGCCCTTTCCCGGACCCTGCGCATAGCGGGAGCTTTAGTGCACCGGACTGCCCTTTTTTTTTTGCTATTTCTGTTGTCCTTTGTTGTGGAACATTTGCTTGATTGCACTTTAAACTGGTTAAGGTCAAAGGTAGCAGCCTGCGCCAAGCATTATGTGGGAGATGGAGGCACACTGAGGGGAATTGATGAAAATAACACTGTAATAAACTCAACTACATTACATGGCATCCACATGCCTGCATATATTGATTCCATCATAAAGGGTGTTTCAACGGTGATGGTGTCTTACTCGAGCTTGAATGGGGAAAAGATGCACGCTAACCGAAAACTTGTCACTGGCTACCTAAAGAACCAGCTCAACTTCAGGGTAAGAATGATTAGCTCGACTCATTCAGAATCAGTAAGTTAAGGTCAAGTAAGGATATATCCATGTATAACACCTATTTTGGCCTTGCATCTTTTTCAGGGTTTCATCATTTCTGATTCGGAAGGCATTGACCGGATTACAAGCCCACCTCATGCTAATTACACTTATTCAGTATTAGCTGGAATTTTAGCAGGAATTGACATGGTTGGTTTGTTATGTTTGATCTCGAATCATTTTTATCAACATGATAGTTTTAGTTACTCTATACGATTGTTTCATCTATGCTGCAGGTTATGATTCCAGTGAATTATGCAGAATTTATTGGTAATCTGACTCGACTAGTGAAAGATAATATCATTCCCATGAGCAGAATTGATGATGCTGTAAAGCGGATATTGAGAGTTAAGTTTACCATGGGTCTCTTTGAGAACCCACTGGCTGACCTAAGCTTGGTAAACCAACTTGGTAGCCAGGTAACTTTGATATTCAGAAACTGTTTCAATTCTTGGGATCTAGGTCTGTTATGTGTGATCTATGATGCTTCAACGCCTCTCTGCAGGAGCATCGAGAGTTGGCAAGGGAAGCAGTAAGGAAATCACTTGTCCTTTTGAAGAATGGCAAGAGCACTAGTCGTCCATTACTTCCCATTCCAAAGAAAGCACCAAAGATACTTGTAGCTGGAACTCATGCTGACAATTTGGGTTACCAATGTGGAGGCTGGACAATACATTGGCAGGGCGTCGCAGGCAATGATTTAATAGTTGGTATGTCTTCTCATGTCCTATAGTTTCCACTTCACCACAAGTGACATTTTTGGGCCCTCTTTTGGTAAGGAATCTGCTATTTCTCTAGATAGCAGAAACATGCCTTTTCAGGTTTTACTAATTCCATTTTTTCGTGGGAGATTAATTGTTGGACCTGATAATATGACAATTCTTTTACATGACAATAAATAGAAGTTAAACTGATAATTGTTGGACCTCATAATATGACAACTCAAATGTAGCATTATTCTACATTTGGCAGGAACCACCATTTTAAGCGCTATCAAGAAAACTGTAGATCCGTCCACACAAGTAGTGTACCAGCAGAATCCTGATGCAAACTTTATGAAGTCAAACGAATTCGACTATGCCATTGTTGTAGTAGGTGAAGTCCCATATGCAGAGATGTATGGTGACAGCTCAAATCTTACAATACCAGAACCTGGTCCTAGCACTATTAACAATGTCTGTGGGGCTGTGAAATGTGTTGTAGTTGTCATCTCTGGTCGTCCAGTCGTGCTAGAACCTTACGTCGATAAAATAGATGCACTCATCGCTGCTTGGCTTCCGGGGACTGAAGGCCAAGGTGTTGCAGATGCTTTATTTGGTGACTATGGTTTCACTGGTAAACTTGCTTGGACTTGGTTCAAGTCAGTTGACCAGCTTCCTATGAACGTAGGTGATGACCACTACAATCCCCTCTTTCCCTTTGGATTTGGACTCACAACTCAGCCAGTGAAGATGAATTAATAGACAGTATTGATACTATAGTGTGTACTTGCAAGAAAAGCTAGTAGTAAGTTATTATCATTAATAAAACTGGAAGAAAGAGCAGAAGGCAGAAAATTGTATTGAGGGCTTCCCTTTGAATATATATTATTATTATTATTAATTGCTATTAATTACGATTTTGATGGGTTGTTACTGCTACAAAAGTATTTGTAGGGTGGTCATGTCTCTTTAAATTTGAGAGTACTTAAGACAAAAGATAAATCAAAGGACGAAATATAATTTCCTAAAGAAACAACAAGGTTTTAGAAAATACAATGCTTAAAATTTCCACAAATGGGGTGGGTCTTAATGCTACATCATTTTCCTTTATTTTGTAATCTACTAGAAACTAACCAGTATTAGTATGAAACATGTTGAAAACTATGTAGACTCATTCAAGTAAACTGAATACATGGGAAATCCCCTAATGAATTTATCGATAATACAGATATTAGTTCACCTGGGAACTCTTGAGGACTTGGTTTAAGGCTATCCATGACTGCTGGAGATCCACACTATGATCTACTAACTCCCCACCCCATACCAAACTCCTCCCTTGAGATTATTACAATAAGCAAGTAAGCAAGAACCTATTGCAACTAGGTAGAGATGGATCTGAGAAGACAATGACAATGATGATATGTATTTCCTAGTTCTTATTTCAATTCTATTTGGTCGACGTGTCTAAAAAAAAGGACATGCTCTTTCTGTAGCAACCAACAATTTCGATTGATCTTATATGTAGTATTGTACAAAGTACTTCAAGATTTGAAGTTCTCTGCATTTAATTTACATGAATCTGTTGAAAACATAATTTTTTATATAATATTTATGTAATTCCTAAAAATTAGATAAGTACACGCGCAACGCGCGTGCTCAGAGACTAGTATATTACATAAATACGTTTGTATGAAGTAGGCGTTACATCAATAAAGTTGTCAACATTTACAGAAATGATCAACACCCATTTCTCATTAAAGTTAGCATCAGTATTCCACAAAACTAACTAAGATGTAATGTATATGTATATAAAGTTTGTATCAATTGCTACACAAGGTGTTGTTAAACTTTTAGATTTACCTTTGTCGTGGTGGTTGAATGAAAAGCTATTTTTCTATGGTTTTAGTGAAGTGTGAATATTTTGATTGTGGCAGGGAGTGTACTGGGTGGTGGAGGAAGTGTGCCATTTCCAAAGGCTACTGCTGCAGACTGAATGAAGATGGTAAATGAGATTCATAAGGGTTCACTTTCAATACGCCTTGGTATTCCCATGATTTATGGAATTGATAAAGTCCATGGGCACAACAATGTCTACAAAGCAACGATGTTTCCACAAGATGATGGTCTTGGAGTCACAGGGTAAGGGAAATCACGGTTATATATATTCATTTCTGCAGCATTCTTCACAGTTTTTGAAATGTTCATAAGTGTTATTCTCAGGGAATTTGGAAAGATCACTTTCAAATAAGAGATATTTTGTTGAATATATAAGAGATTTAACAATTTAATTGGTTATTTTACTACTTTTTCTTGAAGTTCTTTATCTCATTTGCTGATTCTTGGAATTATCTCAACTTTGTAATAGAGACCCACAACTTGTGAGCGGATTGGGGCTGCGACTACCCTTTGAGGGCAGAACCACAGGAATCCCTTACACTTTTGCACGGTGCATCGCAGTGAGTACCATCACATCATATGCAATCTATATATTCTTTATTTGATATCTTTCATCATAGGTCTGTGTGTTCGTCTGCAGTAAAACACTTTGAACATATTTTCAATCTTAAACCTCCTATTATGGATCTCACAATTCTTGATTGCATTCCTACTTGTATTTGTTATGAGGATAATACAAGTATGATCAGGTGTCCTAATGAAGAGGATATTTAAGGGGTTTGTGTTTGATATGAGCTCTGATAGTGCTGCTGGTCCTGATGGTTTTTCTGGTAAATTCTATAGTAGCTGTTGGGAAATCATTAAACAAGATGTGATAGAATTTGTTCAATTTTTCTTTATTAAAGGTAAACTGACCAAATTCTTCTCTCACACCTTGTTGGCCTTGATCCCTAAGGTGGAGGATCCCGCTAACTTCTCTGACCTAAGGCATTAGCCTTGGCAACTTCTCTAGCAAGATCATCACCAAGATTCTCTCCAAAGCTTATCCTAATCTTAAGCTAGACTATCCATGGGTCCAAATTTGTGACATTGTGGTGAGACTTAGGCCAAACACCATTAGCAGTGTGATCCTTTGGACAATGCCAAACCAAGGAAGTATCAATAATATTAATACCGATGGGAGCTACACATATCATAATGACAAGGCAGGGATTGGGGGGATAGCCAGAGACTGCAATGGGGATTTTGTTTTTGCTTTTGCTATTCCTAGCCAGTGCCAAAATTATAATATAGCAGAGGCTTTGGCTGCTCAATATGTAGGCCAATGGATCAAAGATAACAATCACAGGTTGTGCACAATTGAGATAAAAAACTCTTTGATTACAGTGAATATGCCGAAGAACAAGAAGACCAACAACCTGAATTTGAAGACTTTTGTGGATGACACTGTGGGCTTGATTGATGGAGCAGATGTTACCTTCTCACACTGTTATAGAAAAGCTGATAAAGCGACTGATTTTCTAGCAAAGTTAGCCGCTGCTCTTGATCTGAACTAGTGTTATAAACTTTAGACCATATCTTTCTGGTTTCCAGAACAGCTGCAACTTGTGCACTGTTTGAAGAATGATCTACAGATCAGCTGTGCACGTAAAGATTAAAGCGACATTTGAATTTATTTTAGAGATCATGCTCGATGATGGTCAAAAATTGTATAAAGGTTGCCTCAGCTGATGTAATGAAGCAATATTTCATTGGTATGTTTTGAAAAATTCATTCTTTATGTGTATATAGACTATAGAGCTTCTTATATTATATGTCATGCAGTTTACTTAAAAGTGATCTTAATCAGACATTTATCCTAAGATGATAAACTCTTTTGAAATAACATTGATGTTTAAATGGGCGGAAACTTGAAGCAACGGTAAAGTTATTTCTGTCAGTGGCGGAGCCAAGTGTCATTTGATACTCCTTTAGACACTGTTTAGCTAGGTCAAAATTTTAGTTTTATGTATATATGCTATATGTTGACTCCCCTTGTCTTTTAGGTATGCCTACCTTTTTTATATTTTGACACACTTCGTGAAATTTCTGGCTCTGCTATTGGTTTCTATGAGACCTAGGGGATGGGTTCGAACAGTGGATTTAGTGATCATGATATTTGCCTCAGGGTAGGCTGTCTACATCTCACTCTCTTGGTTGTGACCCTTCTCCAGACCGTGCGTGAAAGCCGGATGCATGAGCCGTGGATTCAGCAACTAATATTAAGGGGAGGAAGCATCACAACTAAAGTTTGATATGATAATAAATTGAACATGAAAATTTTACGTGGAAACCCCTCAAACAGATAGAGGGGAAAAACCACGAGGTAGAAGGATTTTAATATGATAATATGAAAGTACACTGCTCTCAAATACAACGAGAAAACAACAATAAACACTTCTCTCTTGTAAAAGAAATAACTCACTAAAGAGGATACTCAAGACTACAATATTTATCTTGGTGTATAACTCTGTTTGTGTTCTTACTCTTTTGAATTGTATTTTTGTGGAATTATCTAAATGAGGGCAAAAGACCCTCTATTTATACTGGAAATGCCTAAAATACGCGTTTTCGTGTAAAATACGCGTTTTCTTGTCAAAAGTTGCTAAAGGAGGCAACAACTTTTGAAACCCGTAAAATACGCATTTTCTTCTTGGATGGTGCATGTGCACCGCCCTTTTTGACTTTCTTGCATTCTCCCATTTGAAGATCTAATTGATAATCAATTAAGTCTTCACACCATCCTTTCTATCAATTACTGTAATATTACGTTTCTACTAGGCCAATAGAAGGTCGACACCATATAAACTTGTTACTATTGATCGGCTTCGTAAACATAACTGCTAGGTTGTCATTACTGTGAATTTTTTGAATATCCACACTGCCTTCTTCCACGTTCTTATGAACGAAGTGATACTGAACTCGTATGTGCTTTGTCCTTGAATGAAATATTTTTTGCTAGATGCAAAGTGCTCTGACTGTCACAAAATAGAGCAACCTTCTCTTGTTTGTGCCTGAGCTCCTCCAGTAACATCTGCATCCATATTGCCTCTTTGCTAGCTTGTGTAGCAGCTACATATTCTGCTTCCGTCGTAGATGTAGCCACGATAGACTGCAGTTTTGAAACCCATCTTACAGCTCGTCCAGCAAGAGTAAACACATAACCTATGGTGGACTTGCTTTTATCAAGATCACCCGCATAATCTGAATCAACAAAACCTTTAACAGTAAAGTCTGATCCTCCATAACACATTGCAACATCTGAGGTATCCTTGATATATCTCAGAATTCTCTTAACAATATTCCAATGCTCTCTACCAGGATTAGCCATGTATCGACTAACTACTCCTACTGCTTGTGCAATGTTGGGTCTTGTACATACCATGGAGAACAGTAAACTTCCCACTACTGATGTCTATGGTACTCGAGACAGTTCCATCCTCTCTGCTTCATTGCTAGGACTCATACTTGAGGATAACTTGAAATTAATAGGAAGTGGGGGTAGAAATTAACTTATAGTCTTGCATCTTGAAGCGTCACAAGATTTTCTTCAAATAGTTCTTTTGAGAAAGCCAATTCTTTCTATTATTTCTGTCTCGGTGAATTTGCAGTCCTAGAATCTTGTTTGCTGGTCCCAAGTCCTTCATTTCAAACTCCCTAGCAAACCGTGCCTTTAAATTTATGGGGCCTGCTACCAACATGTCATCAACATACAACAGCAAAATGATAAAATCGTTATCACCAAATCTTTTGTAATAAACATAAGTATCTGAGCTATGTTTGTTGTATCCAAGGCTTATAATGAAGGAATCAAATCTCTTATACTAACACCTCGGTGCTTGTTTGACACTGTATAGAGATTTGTTCAACCTGCAAACCAAGTTCTTATTTCCCTGTTCTTCAAAACCTTCTGGTTGGAGCATGTGAATTTCTTCTTCAAGATCTCCATGAAAAAATGTTGTTTTGACATCTAACTGCTCCAACTACAAGTCAAATGTAGCACACATTTCCAGGACCACTCGAATTGTTGTGAGTCGAACAACCAGAGAAAATATCTCATTGAAGTCTATACCTTCTTTCTGAGCGAATCCTTTTACCACCAATCTTGCACGATACTTCTCCACTTGATCATTACCATTGCATTTGATATTGTAAATCCATTTGTTTCCAATGGCCTTCCTTCCTTGTGGTAATTGAACAAGATCCCATATTTTATTTTTATGAAGAGCTTCAATTTCTCCTCGCATTGCTGCCATCCACAGAGATGATCCTTGGCCTTTTATAGCCTCGTGAAAAGTTGAAGGCTCTCCATCCTCTGTTAATAGACAGTATGCAATGCAACATGCCATCCATAGAATAATCTGAGTGCCAAGATGGTTCTCTTCTCTCCCTAGTTGACCGTCGAACTTGTGGAGTTTCGATCTCAACTTTCTCTTGTTCTTTATGCTCTGGTGTCGCTTCAGAAGAATCTGAAACTTCTTTTATTTATATAATTTCAACTAATTTTTCTTTCGAAGTGCTACCTTCTTTTACTTGTATCTCGTTTTCAACAAATACAACATCCCTAATGATTACTACCTTGCGGGCAGTAGAATCCCACAAGCAATACCCCTTGACTCCATCAGCATATCCTAAGAAAATGCATTCCCTAGATTTTGTATCCAACTTCAATTTTTCTTGGGTGTTGTACATAACATAAGTAGGACTTTCGAATATATGTAAGCAAGAATAATCAGCTGATTTTCTTGTCCACATCTCCATTGGCGTTTTCAGATCAGTTGTGGTTGATGGTGACTGATTGATCACATAAAAGGCGGTTTTGACTACTTCTGCCTAGAATGGTTTTTCTAATCCCGCAGTTGCTAACATAGCTCTTTTCCGTTATGAGAAGGTTCTGTTCATTTACTCTGCTACTTCATTTTGTTGTGGAGTATATGCCTCTATGAACTGCCTTTTAATACGTTCTTGTTTACAGAAGTTATCAAATTCATCACCAGTGTATTCTTCTCCATTATCTGTCCTCAAACACTTGATCTTTTTCTTAGATTCAAGTTCCACCCTCGCTTTGAACTCTTTGAAAATCGGGAAAACACTGCCTTTATCTTGATTGGATACACCCAACTTCTCTTGGAGTAGTTGTCGATAAATGACATAAAATATTTTGCTCCTCCTAGGAAATCTATCGGTGCTTGCCAGACATCAGAGTAGACTAGATCTAATATTTTCATGCTTTTAGCAAAGGAACTGCAAAACTTCAGTCTATGTTGCTTACTGGTAATACAATGCTCACAAAAGGGTAGTGTAACCTTTTTGAGCCCTGGAAGAAGCTTTTGCTCATCAAGAATCTTCAAACCTCATTCCTACGCGGTTGATGCTTCTCCTTCTTGGTGTGTTTTACCTTTAAGCACATATAGATTTGCAACAAGTTTTTTCGCTTTTATCACTATAAGCGCTCCTTTTGATATTTTCATGATTCTACCATGAGTCTTATATGAACATCCATTATTATCCCAAAGACAATAGATTCTTCCTCAAGTCTTTTACATGTCGTACCTCCTGGATGGTATGTACCGTGCCATCATACATCTTTATTTTGATGGACCCAATACTAATAACATCCAAAGCATGATCTTCTCCCATGAACACAAATCCTCCTGAGATAGGTTTATATGATGGAACTATTATCTCCTGGAAGTCATGTGCCATGTTGCTCCTGTGTCCAAGATCCAGATATCAGTGAAACATTTTCTGCCTTCATTATTTGATATTGCTTATATAAAATATCACCATCATCCGAGGTACTTGCAACATTCCCTTGAGCATTTGATGACTCAGGGTGTTCACTCTTCTTCTTGAACCAACAATCTTTCTTGATGTGCCCTTTCTTGCCATATTTGTGACACTTGATATTCTTCTTACTTCTTGATTTAGATCTACCATGATTGTGACTCCTACTAGGGCCATGTTCCATTGGTCTTCTCTCACCATCGTCAAAGCTTTAGCTTGCTGCGAACTTGCTTGTCAGTCTTCCTTATTTTTGAGTCCATTTTCTTCTTTTAAGATAATGGCTGTAACTTCATCGAAAACTAGATTGTCTGTATTGTTCATCAGGTTGATGATGAGTTGATCATACGAGTCAGGCAGACTTTGAAGTAGAAGCTCCACACGTTCAGTCCCCTCTATTTTGCAGCCTATTGTTATAAGTTGCGAAAATAAAACATTCAAAGTATTGATGTGTTCAGTAACCGACATGGACTCTGCCATTCGAAGAGTATACAATCTTCTTTTTAAGAAGATTTTATTATGAAAAGACTTGGCCTCGTACAATTCCATAAGAGTATCCCATATTTCCTTCGTCGTCCATTTTTTAGCCATACTAGACAACACTTGATCAGCTAGTGTCAAGTGTAGATCAACAGCTGTGTTGCTGTCTATGTCGTTCCACTTGCTGTCATCAGTAAAGTTTGTGGGCCTGCCTTCAATTGCAACTAAGCAATTGTCTTTTCTCAATATCGCTCTTATTTTTAATTTCTATAATGAGAAATTAGTCCCATTGAATTTCTCAACGTCAAACTTTATTGTACTTGACATTGTTATTTGCTTCACACCCTTCTAGATTATTTCTGAATATTTTTGCGAATAATCGTGACAAACTATACTGTCATCAAAATTTACTATTCACAGATAGTACCTTCGCATAAACAGACAGAATAACCGAGGGCTCATATACAACTGTTAGGGGGAGGAAGCACCATAACTAAAGTTTGATATGATAATAAATAATAAAAATAAATTAGACACGAGAATTTTACGTGGAAATCCCCCAAACAGATAGAGGGGAAAAACCACAGGGTAGAAGGATTTTACTATAATAATATGGGAGTACATTGCTCTCAAATACAAGAAGAAAACAACAGTAAACACTTCTCTCTTGTAAAAGGAATAACTCACTAAAGAGAACACTCAAGACTACAATATTTATCTTGGGGTATAACTCTCTGTGCTCTTACTCTTTTGGATTATATTTTTGTGGGATGATCTAAATGAGGGCAAGAGGCCCTTTATTTATAGGAAACTGGAAATGCGTAAAATACATATTTTCGTATAAAATACGTGTTTTCTCGTCAAAAGTTGCTAAAGGAGGCAACAACTTTTGAAACGCATAAAATGTGTGTTTTCTTCTTGGACGGTGCATGCGCACCTCCCTTTTTGACTTTCTTGCAACTAATGCTTGTTTCAGAGTAGGAAGCCTACATCATACTCCCTTGGGAGGCGGCCCTTCCTAGAACTTTGCACGAATGCGAGATACTTAGAATATTGGGAATAGCCTATGTTATACCAAAATAATTTATCTTTCAATCCTACTTTTGAAGAAAAAGAGGAAGGTACTTAAAGAGAACATGGGAAAGGGGGTGGCCTAATTTCTTTACCCATTGGTTATCCTGCATATTGGAGTTCATTTTATTTCTAGATTGACATGACCATTCTTGAATGTTTGTGTCACGCCCCGGGAGGATACCCTAGACGTAACCGGCACTCAAGAACCATTTCTGGCTCCCAAGCGAACCACATAGCCTGATCAGACATCCGTTCATCCATTTAATCAGTAGAAGACTTAAAATAAAGAGAATATTTGGTGGAAAATCCCAAATCTATAATCTAACTCAAGAAAGAAAAGCCATGGGCCAACAAATCAAACTTCAATCTTTGTCATTAAAATAGTTTGACAAGAATAAATTCAAGGAAATGAAATACTCAACCGATCCATCACTATCTAGTCTATGAAGCCTCCATCACTACTATCTAATTGGTGCCAATGACATGTTCATGGCTACCTCAAATCAAAATGAAAAGGGCTAAATCAATGCAAGAATGATATAAGTGGTGTCCTTCGGATGAAGGGAAGGACTCACCAATACACTGAGTGTGTATAAATCCTCAATGGTGCTTCTATTGACAATCTCTTAAACCTGTCTCTGCATCATGAAATGATGCAGGTCCAAATGGACGTCAGTACGTGGAATGTACGAGTATGTAATATGGTAGAATGAAACATACCTCAAGGAAGAGTAATGATGGTTCAATTATCTCAGCTCAGAAAGGTAAGAGAGACTCAATCAAAGTGTCATAAGTCTAAAGTAAGGATATAATTTAGACAAAGACCAATCATAAACCATTCAATCCAATCTGATCATGTACGATACAATTCAATTAAATCATTCAATTCAATCCAATTATATATCATTCTATTGAACCCAATCACATATCACCTAATCCAATCCATCACACATCAACTAACCCGATCCAATCGTACACAATCCAATCACATATCATCTAATCCAATCCGATCATATACAATCAACTCAACAATCAACTCAAAGGACTTAACTCAATAACTATGCAAATTAAATTATGCAATGTTTTACAATCCAACTCAATCATCAACCAATCTCAATCGAACCAATCATATCATGCACAAACCACTCAATTTGGGAGTTTCTCTAACCGACAACAATCCCACCACCTATATATAGGTGATGCATAATGAATCACGCCGTTGCTCTATCCATTCATACTTGCCAAGGTATGAACGACTCAAACCAATCATAGATCCGTCAATCAATCAAGTCCTATCATTTCAGGACAATAAAATAGGAAAACATACGACACGGTACAATCTCTTCCTACGTTGGCGGCGTAGTTTATGGGATTCGAGTATGGACTATACTCTTACCCAATTCGGTGCTCAATACTCCTCCCAAGACTCAATACGCGCATAGCTATTAAGTGAGTAAAATATTTAAATATTTAGCCTCATCGGACTCTTTCAAATCAACTCATTTAGTCTCATTGGACTCTTTTGAAAACTCAATCAAATCTGGCCTCATTGGACCCTCTTTCAAATCGACTCATCTCCAATCATCAAACTCTTCTCTTTAAAAATTTATACAAATCTCAAAATTTACATTTTAAAAGAAAAATAATGCTCAACTCATTTATACTCCAAATACTCATGTTCAAAATGATTAAAAGACTTCTCAAACTCAACTCATGCTTAAACTCTTTTTTTTACATCGTAGATGAAAATAATCATCCTTTAAAACTCAAAATAGTGTGTAAATAGTTTATGCAAAATGTTCACAAAACATTTATTTAAAACTCTTTCTCAAAAGATTATTTATTTTCAAAATATTCGTAAGACTCCAACCACATCAAATTAGGTAAATCACATATCACATGGTCACATTAAACTCCAATCCATTTCATCACACAACCTCCTCATCAACATAATCTCTTCATCAATCATTCTACATATATTAATTAATCACCATTCACATCATCATTCACACCATCATCAAAACATCATCATTCGCATCATTTTCAAAATCATCATCCACATCATCATCAATTATTATCCTCACCTCATTGTCAAATATCATCGTCACATCAATATCAAATGTCTACTCCACTATCTTCATTTTAGTACTATGTTCAATTTGTAGAAGCAAAAGGACATTCTTAACTATCCAATTCATTCTTTTCATTTCAATCAATACACATATACACAAAACCATCCATCTTAACCTCGAGACATTTATGACAAGAAATCTCATCTTGGGTTCATGGGAATGAAACATGAATCCATACTCTCAACAAAACTCAACTCAAGAATATCGTCACTGCCTATAAATCTATATACAAAGATACATTTGTAGTCAATAATATGAAAGATAACTATTTAGTAACTCAAGTCATTAAAATCATCAATCAACCAATAGTATCTAAAAACATTCTATAGTTTAGGAAAACTTTCAAGAAAACCTTCCTAGAAGGTTCAACTCTTTCACAACTCCTATCCAACACATCTATGGGCATATGGAAGAACTCAATCCATATTTTAGGTTAGCCTTGCATACCTTGTGAAGACTTTGAAGAGACCTAGTTGTTGGTTCTTCAATGGGAGACTTGAATCCTTGAAACTCTTGAAGGCACCCTTTGTTGGAGAAGGATTTGGAGAAGAAGAAGAAGAAGAAGAGAGAAAATATTAGGGCTTTTAGAGAGAGAGGGACTGAAAAATATGGTCCCAAAACGTCCAAGGATAGGTATATATAATTAGAAAAAAGTCCAAGTTGCCCCTCTTCAAAAAATCTGGAAAATTGGGCAAAAATCTTGCTGGCGCTATAGTGGCGCGTTGCGCCACTGCAGCGCCAAGCCAAAATAGGCTTAAAACCCTGCACATCTAATAGTGGCGCGTCGCGCCAAGGACCAAACTACTGAGACTGTTTTCTGGCACTATAGTGGCGCGTCGCGCCACTGGAGCGCCAAGCCTAATTTCGCCTAGGCCTGAAATTCCTGCAGCACTAGTCCGTAGTAAAATAGTCATAACTTTTGACTCCGAATTCCAAAAATGCAATCTTGGTGGCGTTGGAAAGAAGACTCAAAGACCTTTAATTTGGTAGGTAGTGGGCCACCTAGTTCATTATATTCTAGGAGATATGGTCGTTTGAAGTTGACCCTTATACTAACTCATCTGAAAACTTAATCGATTGGAGTTCTTTGGACTCGACTTGGTGCTAGAGATCCCTTATGACCCCTAAACACATCTAACACACTAAAAATACTTAGGAATTAATCCTAACTCATATATATAATTACAAGTCCTTCGGTTCGAGGCTACACACACATGAAGAAATGTTCGAGTCTTTGCGAAAAATTTTCTGGGGTGTTACAGTTTGCTCGTACATTCACCAGAGATTCCAGAACTTTGCTCATTTGGTGTTAGAAAAATCACTTTTTGACTACATGTTATCTCATACAGCTTACATCAGGGTGCTTTATCGTTAAAAGGTAGGATTTTCTGTAATAACATATACATTTAAAGGAAACAAGAAAAAGGGGTTGATCTGCTTTTTAATGTAGTGTATATTGGAATTCATTTTGTTGTGTATGACCAAAATTCAAAAACAACTCGTAAGTTATTTATGACCAAAATCTGTTTTTCTCACTCTTAAACATTGAATGATTTTTCGTTGTTATTTTCATTCGATTATATATAACTTCTTGCATGATACATCTGTCGCTATAAAAAGCAAATAGATTACCGTTTCGTAAAGAAAAAGTAGAAGCTTCTTAATTCTAGCTAGACATGAGATATTTGCAAATTGCAACCATAGCTAATAATGTTGGTAATCTTAACATTTAAATCATGTGCTGCATGCGAAATATTGAAGAAAAATGGAAAGAAACATGGCTAACTGCACATTCGGGTATATTGGAAATACAAAATTAAAGTTGTTCGAACATTATTTTGTTGTAATGAATTTTAACAACAAATATAGGATATACTATTTCACATTCATGAAAGCAGTATACAATATAACTTGAATCTATTTATCAATTTCAACTGGCATTGTTTCTGGCCTTCAAATGTTATGTGTAACTCACCACACATTGTTCTAATAGTATTAATTCTAATTAGTATGGGATAAACGTGCAACACACATATCCAGAAACTAATATGTATAAATACACAGTGTTTGAAGAATGATCTACAAAGCTGTGCACGTAAAGATTAATACGACATTTGAATTTATTTAAGAGATCATGCTCGATGATCGTCAAAAATTGTAAATGAGAATTATCATTTCTTGTAGCATAGACTGAACAAGCTCTCATACATATATATATATATATATATATATATATATATATAGGAACTACCATTTTAAATGCTGTGAAAAACACAGTCCATCCACCTACACAAGTGGTCTACCAGGATAATCCAGACGTAAACTTTGTCAAGTCCAACCACTTCTCCTATGCCATTGTTGTCGTAGGTGAGATACCCTACGCAGAGATGTTTGGTGATAGTGCAAACCTTACAATAGCTGACCCTGGTACGAGCATCATACCCAATGTCTGTGGGGTTGTGAAGTGTGTGGTAGTTGTCATTTCTGGGCGTCCAGTTGTGATGGAGCCATATCTTGTAAATATAGACGCCCTCGTGGCTGCTTGGCTTCCGGGAATTGAAGGACAAGGTGTTGCTGATGTTCTGTTTGGAGACTATGGATTCACTGGCAAACTCACGCGCACTTGGTTCAAGTCAGTTGATAAGCTTCGCATGAATGTTGGTGATCCACATTATGATCCTTTGTTTCCTTTTGGATTTCGTCTCACTACTGAGCCACTTGAGCTAAAATTCACCAATGGGCCCGTACCATTAACTCCCTCACTCTCCCAATATCCCTACAAACTCCCAATAAATGGCTCCTACACCACCGGGAGATGATCGGTTAAACTTCACTTCTATTAAAAAAAAAGAAAAAGAAAATTCACCAATGGGCTGGGACCATTAATTCCCTCACCCTCCCAGCATCCCAACCAACTCCCAATAAATGGCTCCTATCCCAATCCGGTTGAATTAATTACTGAATCAACTCAACAAAAAAATAGATTTTTCTAATCCCGGAGTAAATCCCCAATTAATGAAGTGGAAGGGTCATCCCCTCTCTCCTCCTAAAAAGGCTTCAATGGTAGCGCATCCTAACCTCTCTCCTTACCAAAGCTTTTGATACTCTGAGGAAAATAATCATCACTCCGTTTCAGTTGAAATGACCATGGCCATCGCATCAAAAAGCCCTCAATTACTATATTAGTAGTAATGAACAATGGCAATTTCTAACTCCTGTAGGAAACAACACTCCTAACCTACAGCCCAGAAATGGCAAAAAACTTCCCATTTTCCCAGCAACCACAGATCCCTTTGATAACACTCACAACGGCACCACTTTCTCCAGTCGTGGTTGGAGCTAGCTCTGCAAGATAGATGCATCACCTTATAGGTGAATATCGGAGGGAGACAAGTCTCTCTGCTACTTCGGTACCTAGCCTTCCTAGCCCAAATAATCAACGAAGGGATGAACCACGCGATAGAGGGACTAGGAACCCAGATATGGATGGAGACACTAAGGCAGACCCAACAAGAGGGCAACATCAATATGATATCCATGCAGGAGATGGTCGGTTAAACTTCACTTCTATTAGTTGTGAGTGTTTTTCAAGTGATTTGTATATATATATAGATGAGTAGATGTGTATTAGTAAGTAAGAGAGGCAATGTAACAGTGATATGTGAAGCTCAAAATATTTAGATCTATTTTTCCCTCTCTATTTTTCTCTCCCTCTTCTTCTTCTCTTTCTGTAAACATACTCCCATTAATGAAGTTATCATCTTCCTCTTCTTTATTCCAGTAAGCAGTTACTCCAACTTTTACTCTTCCATCATTTATTTTTTTCAGAGCCCATTTTCAAGGACCATTAAATAGCCATCTCTCTCTTTTTTTTTTACAATTCCTAATTTTGGTTGTTTTTCTATTCGAAGTCTCTCTCAACCAGTCTTCTACTTTTACGACAAGAATTTGCATGTGTGTTATCCGTCATTCATGAAGAGTTTATGCAACAAAATAGTTCTTGCTGGAAGATATAGTCATTATGGCCTTTGTGTATCACTCATATTTATATGTACTGTCAAAAGGTTTAAAAATCAACTTCTTAATGAAGTAATGGACCAACCTTTTTGTTTTAAGATTGTACCTTTACCTTTCTATCTCTTGGCAAAATTAAAGCTTTAATTTCTCCATTCTATTCTCTATTTTTCTCACTCTTAAATCCTTTATGGGGAGTGATTTTTCGTTGTTACTTTCATTCGATTATAACTTCTTGCATGATACATATGCCGCTAAAAAAGCAAATAGACTACTGTTTCATAGAGAAAAAGTAGAAGCTTCTTACTTCTAGCTAGACATGAGATATTTGTAAATTGCAACCATAACTAATAATGTCGGCAATCTTAACATTTAAATCATGTGCTGCATGAGAAATATTGAAGAAAAATGGAAGGAAACATGGCTAACTGCGCATTCGGGTATATTGGAAATACAAAATTAAAATTGTTCGAACATATACCCCTACCATCAGAAATGACCCAGAAATACCGTTTTGGTCTAAAGGGAGTGGAAAGATTAATTTTTTTAAAAAATATTTTTTGAATTTATTACTTTGATGGTCAAATTATTTATTCACTCATTTTCTTGTAAAATTTATCATAGATTTGGCTTCAACACCTTAGATTTTGGTAAGACACATACATGTGGCTTCAGCCAAAGTGATAACAGAACAACTTGGACTCTAATTCAGTAGGGCTATTGAATCTTAGCACCATCTTTTTTAGTGGAATTAGTTAAAGACGCGTTTAAAGTATTGGTTAAAAATGGGTGACAGTGTGAGAGTTTACCCAAGGGTGACATCAAGAGTATAATAACATAGACTCATCTTCTATTTTTTTGATGAAAAGGTAGAGATTTTTTTTTGTAAGTTACCAAGAAGGTACCAAAAGAAGTGCATCAGATAAAGGAACATCCTTCTATATAATGAAAGAGAGCAAGAGATCTGATAGTGAAGCTTTTTCATTAGCAAAGTATAAAGTAGCTCGAAATGGAGTAAACTGGGAAGGTGAATGAAATAGGCTTTGGTAGCATCAGTCTTGGATAGTTGGATATTGCCTGGCTACTTCTATAAACGTTAGACCATATCTTTCTGGTTTACAGAACAGTTGCAACTTATGCACTGTTTGAAGAATGATCTACAAAGCTGTGCACGTAAAGATTAATGCGACATTTGAATTTATTTTAGAGATCATGCTCGATGATCGTCAAAAATTGTAAATTAGAATTATCATTTCTTGTAGCATAGACAGAACAAGCTCTCATACATATATATATATATATATATATATATATATATATATATATATATAGGAACTACCATTTTAAATGCTGTGAAAAACACAGTCCATCCACCTACACAAGTGGTCTACCAGGATAATCCAGACGTAAACTTTGTCAAGTCCAACCACTTCTGCTATGCCATTGTTGTCGTGGGTGAGATACCCTACGCAGAGATGTTTGGTGATAGTGCAAACCTTACAATAGCTGACCCTGGTACGAGCATCATATCCAATGTCTGTGGGGTTGTGAAGTGTGTGGTAGTTGTCATTTCTGGGCGTCCAGTTGTGATGGAACCATATCTTGCAAATATAGACGCCCTCGTGGCTGCTTGGCTTCCAGGAATTGAAGGACAAGGTGTTGCTGATGTTCTGTTTGGTGACTATGGATTCACTGGCAAACTCAAGCGCACTTGGTTCAAGTCAGTTGATAAGCTTCGCATGAATGTTGGTGATCCACATTACTATCCTTTGTTTCCTTTTGGATTTGGTCTCACTATTGAGCCTCTTGAGCTAAAATTCACCAATAGGCCCGGAGCATTAACTCCCTCACTCTCCCAACATCCCAGCCAACTTCCAATAAATGGCTCCTACCCCATCTCCTATACACCACCTGGAGATGACCCGTTAAACTTCACTTCTATTAAAAAAAATTCAAAAACAAGAAAAAAGATAATTCACCAAAAAAATGGATTTATCTAATCTCGGGGGAAATCCCCAATTAGTGAAGTGGAAGGGTCATCCCCTCTCTCTCCTCCCAAAACGGCTTCAATGGTCGCACTCCCTAACCTCTCTCCCTACCAAAGCTTCTCATACTCTGAGGAAAATAATCATCACGCTGATTCAGTTGTAGTGACCATGGTCGCCGCATCAACAAAGCCCTCAATTACTATTAGTAGTAATGAACAGAGGTAGCTTTTAACCCCTGTAGGAAACAACACTCCTAATCTAAAGCTCAGAAATGGCAAACAACTTCCCATCTTCCCAGCAACCACAGATCCCTTCGATAACACTCATAACAGCACCTCTTCCTCCAGTCGTGGTTGGATCTAGCTCTGCAAGAAAGATGCATCACCTTATATGTGAATATCAGAGGGAGACAAGTCTCTCTGCTACTTCGGCACCCAGCCTTCCCGACCCAAAAAATCAAGAAAGTGATGAACCATGCGATAGAGGGACTGGGAACCTAGATATGGATGTAGTCGCTAAGGCAGACCCAACAAGCGAGAAACATCAAAATGATGTCTGAGATGGGCTGTTAAACTTCACTTCTATTAAAAAAAAAAAGAAAATTCACCAATGGGCCCGGACCATTAACTCCCTCACCCTCCCAACATCCCAACCAACTCCCAATAAATGACTCCTACCCCATCTCCTACACCACTGGGAGATGGCCGGTTAAACTTCACTTTGATTAAAAAACATGAAAAACGTAATTTAAAGAAAATTCACCAATGGGGCCAGAGCATTAACTCCCTCACCCTCCCAACATCCCAGCCAACTCCCAATAGATGGCTCCTACCCCAATCCGGCAGAATTAGTTAGTGAATCTACTAAAAAAAATGGATTTGGCAAATCTCCAATTAATGAAGTGGAAGGGTCATCCCCTCTCTCCTCCCAAAGAGGCTTCAATGGTAGCACGTCCTAGCCCCTCTCCCTACCAAAGCTTCTCATACTCGGAGGAAAATAATCATCACGCCATTTTAGTTGAAGTGACCATGGTCGTCCCATAAACAAATCCCTCAATTACTATCAGAAGTAGTGAACAAAAGCAACTTCTAACTCTTGTAGAAACATCACTCCTACCCTAAAGCCCAAAAATGGGAAACAACTTCCCATATTCCCAGCAATCACAGATCCCTAAAATAACACTCACAATGGCACCACTTCCTCCAAATCACTTCCCAGTGTTGTGGGTTGAGCTATCACTGAAAAACATATGTATCACCTTACATGTGAATATCAAAAGGAAAAAAGTCTCTCTACTACTTCGGCACCCAGCCTTCCTAGCCCAAATAATCAACGAAGGGATGGATCACGCGATAGAGGGATTGGGAACCTAGATATAGATGGAGATACTAAGGCAGACCCAAAAAGCGCGCAACATCAATATGATGTCCATGTAGAAGATGGTCGGTTAAACTTCACTTTTATTAAAAAAAGACGAAAAAAAAAGAAAATTCTCCAATGGGCCCGGACCATTAATTCCCTCGCCCTCCCAACATCCCAACACACTCCCAGTAAATGGCTCATGCCCCATCTCTTACACCACCTGGAGATGGCCGATTAAACTTCACTTCTATTAAAAAAAAGAAAAAAAAAAGAAAAAAATTCACCAATGGTCCCGGACCATTAATTCCCTCACCCTCCCAACATCCCAACACACTCCCAATAAATGGCTCATGCCCCATCTCTTACACCGCCTGGAGATGGCCGATTAAACTTCACTTCTATTAAAAAAAAGAAAAAAAAAAGAAAAAAATTCACCAATGGGGCTGGATCATTAACTCCCTCACCCTCCCAACATCATAACCAACTCCCAATAAATGGCTCCTACCCCAATCTGGCTGAATCAATTACTGAATCTACTTAACAAAAAAATGGATTTGGTAAATCTCGGGGGAAATCTCCAATTAATGAAGTGGAAGGGCCATCCCCTCTCTCTCCTACCAAAGAGGCTTCAATGGTAGCGCATCCTGAAACCTTTCCCTACCAAAGCTTCTCATACTTTGAAGAAAATAATTATCACACTGGTTCAGTTGAAGTGACCATGGCCATCGCATCAACAAAGCCCTTAATTACTATTAGTACTAATGAACAGAGGCAACTTCTAACTCCTGTAGGAAACAACACTTCTAACCCAAAGCCTAGAAATGGGAAACAACTTCCCATCTTCCCAGCAACTACAGATCCCTCGAGTAACACTCACAATGGCACCGCTTCCTCTAATCATAATCAATCACAGGTTGATATAGATGCAAATACAATGTCAGATAATCGTGATGCATGTCTGTCCTACGATACACATCCGCTGATCACCACAGATTGGAACTCATGGGGGAATCACATAGACCATGTATCCACCGGAAAAGACCTCAGCCAATATCTACCGAAAGAGACCTCGACCATAATATCCATCGAAAAAGACCTTGGCCGCCGGACGAAACTTCGGCAAATCACCTCGATCAGTAGAAACCTCGATCCCAATATCCAGTACCTCACTCACATCATTTCTCAGCCGTCATAGATAGAACATATGCACAAGTAATGAGTGAAACAGGATAAATATTCACATAAGATGTCATATATTCCACAATCACATAATAGATCAATGCCTCGTAATTCACAACACTTGGACAATTATCCCTATTCAGATTCTACTATCACACTTCAACTCATATAATTCAATTCAATCTAAGGACCCAACACACCCTAATCCCCTCACATAGGAAAATACAAGGTTCAACATACTTAACAAATGTTAGAATTCCACTTGTCTTAGCCAAAAGTCACGAACAATCCGAATTCAAAGCTTTTAACCTCGGATGATACTCCATATCACTACAATCTAATCAAATATAGACTCACAATCATATTTAGAAACTATTGACACTAAAATCAAGCAATTTGGGTGAAAAGGGTAAAATGGTCAAAAATCCCATATCGGAAATCAAACTCGGAATCTAATTATTTCCTTAAGTAATCAAGAATCTAGTGGTGAAAACCATTTCAAAAATGAGGTTAAAATGAGTTCAAAATCCCCATTTCTCCTTCAAAAGTTCATGTTCAAGAAAATCCAAAATCTCCAATTTGAAATCCACAATTCGAAGTTAAAATACGAAATTATTCAATGGAATTTAAGGAAAAGCGTTAGAAATACATTACCCAATGGTTTTGTCGTGAAATATCTTTAAGAAATCATTTAAACCGAGCTTGGAATGTTAAAAATTGTGAAAATACCTTAAACCTCGTCTAAACTCCTTCAGATGTCGCTTAAGCGACTAGACCTTCATTTTAATGGAGGTTCGCTTTCGCGAACCCCGCCTAAGTGAGTCCCTTCACTTAAGCGATGGGTCTCGCTTAAGTGAAGGTTCTCTTTAGAAAACTTGGTTCGCTTAAGCGGACCCTGCAACAATACCAGTAAAATAAACTGTCACAACCCAAGCCTCCGATCGAACCCTCGAGATTTGATTGGAACCCCATATACACATACCATATATGTAACCCTATTAAATTTAACGTTCTAGACTCAATGTAATAATTGGAATTTGAATTTGATGCCTCCTTGACCCGTAATATGATAAGTAGAAATTAAACTAGTTTCGACACTTGAAATACCCAAAATACCCTCAGGACCTCTAAAAATTATAACAAAGCCATTTCTAGCGTAAGAATCACATCCCAAAACCATTGGAACCATCAAAAATCCAATCCAAGCACTCGAACCTCAAATGTTGACAAAAGTCAAACTTGGATCAAACTTTAACTCAATTTCCAACTTCGG
The DNA here is from genome assembly GCF_947179165.1 of Solanum dulcamara. Classification (NCBI taxonomy): domain Eukaryota; kingdom Viridiplantae; phylum Streptophyta; class Magnoliopsida; order Solanales; family Solanaceae; genus Solanum; species Solanum dulcamara. The sequence continues at coordinate 74,121,877 of NC_077244.1, forward strand.
ACCTAAATTCCACGTTTGAATCTCAAATCTGATCCCGACAACTCTCTTAGACCAATTTCCAAATTCTGGAGCTAATGGAATCGATGAAATTCCATTCTGAGACTCGAAACTCCAAGTGACTTCGAAACTCAAATTTTGACTACTTAAGCCTTTAAAACACATTTCTCAAGCAAAATCTCATTTTTTCATAAGATTTCCCAAAAACTAACTTTCACACCCAATGTAAAGTGACTCAGGGAAAATAATGGGAAGGGTAAAATGATAATTTTATCAAAATATCAAAAATAAACTTCAGGGTCATTACACAACTTCTCCAAGTCTTGGTTGGAGCTAGTACTGCAAGATAGATGCATCACCTTACAGGTGAATATCGGAGGGAGACAAGTCTCTCTACTACTTCAGCACCCAACCTTCTTATCCCAAATAATCAAGGAAGGGATAGAACACACGATAGAAGAATTAGGAACCCAGATATGGATGAAGACACTAAGGCAGACCCAACAAGCGAGCAACATCAATATGATGTCCATGCAGGAGATGGCCGGTTAAACTTCAGTTCTACTAAAAAAATGAAAAAAAAGAAAAAAGAAAATTCACCAATGGGCCCGTATCATTAACTCCCACACCCTCCCAAAATCCCAACCAACTCCCAATTAATGACTCCTACTCATCTCCTATACCACTTGGAGATGGCCGATTAAACTTAACTTCTATTTAAAAAATGAAAAAAAAATCACTAATGGTCCCAGGCCATTTACTCATTCACCCTCCCAACATACCAACTAACTCTCAATAAATGGCTGTTATCCCAATCCGGCTGATTAATTACTGAATCTTCTCAATAAAAATATGGATTTGACAAATCTCGGGGGAAATCCCCAATTAATGAAATGGAAGGGTCATCCCCTCTCTCTCCTCCCAAAGAGGCTTCAATGGTAGCGCGTCCTAACCCCTCTCCCTACCAAAGCTTCTCATACTCTGAGGAAAATAATCATCACGTCGGTTCCGTTGAAGTGACCATGGTCTTTGCATCACCAAATCCCTCAATTACTATTTGTAGTAATGAAAAGAGGCAACTTCTAATTCCTGTAGGAAACAATACTTCTAACCTAATGCCTAGAAATTGGGAACAACTTCCCATCTTCCCAGCAACTATAAATCCCTCCAGTAACACTAAAAACGTCACTGCTTCCTCCAAACAACTTCCCCAAGTCTTGGTTGGAGCTAGTACTGCAAGATAGATGCATCACCTTACAGGTGAATATCGGAGGGACACAAGTCTCTCTACTACTTCGGCACCCAACCTTCTTATCCCAAATAATCAAGGAAGGGATAGACCACGCGATAAAAGGATTAGGAACCCAGATATGGATGAAGACACTAAGGCAGACCCAACAAGCGAGCAACATCAATATGATGTCCATGCAGGAGATGGCCGGTTAAACTTCAGTTCTATTAAAAAAATGAAAAAAAAGAAAAAAGAAAATTCACCAATGGGCCCGTACCATTAACTCCCACACCCTCCCAACATCCCAACCAACTCCCAATTAATGACTCCTACTCATCTCCTATACCACTTGGAGATGGTCGGTTAAACTTAACTTCTATTTAAAAAATGAAAAAAAAATCACCAATGGTCCCGGGTCATTTACTCATTCACCCTCCAAACATCCCAACTAACTCTCAATAAATGGCTACTATCCCAATCCGGCTGATTAATTACTGAATCTACTCAACAAAAATATAGATTTGACAAATCTCGGGGGAAATCCCCAATTAATGAAGTGGAAGGGTCATCCCTTCTCTCTCCTCCAAATGAGGCTTCAATGGTAGCGCGTACTAACCCCTCTCCCTACCAAAGCTTCTCATTCTCTGAGGAAAATAATCATCACGTCGGTTCCGTTGAAGTGACCATGGTCTTTGCATCACCAAATCCCTCAATTACTATTTGTAGTAATGAACATAGGCAATTTCTAATTCCCATAGGAAACAATACTTCTAACCTAATGCCTAGAAATTGGGAACAACTTCCCATCTTTCCAGCAACTATAGATCCCTCCAGTAACACTAACAACGACACTACTTCCTCCAAACAACTTCCCCAAGTCTTGGTTGGAGCTAGTACTGCAAGATAGATGCATCACCTTACAGGTGAATATCGGAGGGAGACAAGTCTCTCTACTACTTCGGCACCCAACCTTCTTATCCCAAATAATCAAGGAAGGGATAGACCACGCGATAGAAGGATTAGGAACCCAGATATGGATGAAGACACTAAGGCAGACCCAACAAGCGAGCAATATCAATATGATGTCCATGCAGGAGATGGCCGTTAAACTTCAGTTCTATTAAAAAAATGAAAAAAAAGAAAAAAGAAAATTCACCAATGGGCCCGTACCATTAACTCCCACACCCTCCCAACATCCCAACCAACTCCCAATTAATGACTCCTACTCATCTCCTATACTACTTGAAGATGGCCGGTTAAACTTAACTTCTATTTAAAAACTGAAAAAAAAATCACCAATGGTCCCGGGTCATTTACTCATTCACCCTCCCAACATCCCAACTAATAATGTCGGCAATCTTAACATTTAAATCATGTGCTGCATGCGAAATATTGAAGAAAAATGGAAGGAAACATGGCTAACTGCGCATTCGGGTATATTGGAAATACAAAATTAAAATTGTTCGAACATATACCCCTACCATCAGAAATGACCCAGAAATACCGTTTTGGTCTAACGGGAGTGGAAAGATTAATTTTTTTAAAAAATATTTTTTGAATTTATTAATTTGATGGTCAAATTATTTATTCACTCATTTTCTTGTAAAATTTATCATAGATTTGGCTTCAACACCTTAGATTTTGGTAAGACACATACATGTGGCTTCAGCCAAAGTGATAACAGAACAACTTGGACTCTAATTCAGTAGGGCTATTGAATCTTAGCACCATCTTTTTTAGTGGAATTAGTTAAAGACGCGTTTAAAGTATTGGTTAAAAATGGGTGACAGTGTGAGAGTTTACCCAAGGGTGACATCAAGAGTATAATAACATAGACTCATCTTCTATTTTTTTGATGAAAAGGTAGAGATTTTTTTTTGTAAGTTACCAAGAAGGTACCAAAAGAAGTGCATCAGATAAAGGAACATCCTTCTATATAATGAAAGAGAGCAAGAGATCTGATAGTGAAGCTTTTTCATTAGCAAAGTATAAAGTAGCTCGAAATGGAGTAAACTGGGAAGGTGAATGAAATAGGCTTTGGTAGCATCAGTCTTGGATAGTTGGATATTGCCTGGCTACTTCTATAAACGTTAGACCATATCTTTCTGGTTTACAGAACAGTTGCAACTTATGCACTGTTTGAAGAATGATCTACAAAGCTGTGCACGTAAAGATTAATGCGACATTTGAATTTATTTTAGAGATCATGCTCGATGATCGTCAAAAATTGTAAATTAGAATTATCATTTCTTGTAGCATAGACAGAACAAGCTCTCATACATATATATATATATATATATATATATATATATAGGAACTACCATTTTAAATGCTGTGAAAAACACAGTCCATCCACCTACACAAGTGGTCTACCAGGATAATCCAGACGTAAACTTTGTCAAGTCCAACCACTTCTGCTATGCCATTGTTGTCGTGGGTGAGATACCCTACGCAGAGATGTTTGGTGATAGTGCAAACCTTACAATAGCTGACCCTGGTACGAGCATCATATCCAATGTCTGTGGGGTTGTGAAGTGTGTGGTAGTTGTCATTTCTGGGCGTCCAGTTGTGATGGAACCATATCTTGCAAATATAGACGCCCTCGTGGCTGCTTGGCTTCCAGGAATTGAAGGACAAGGTGTTGCTGATGTTCTGTTTGGTGACTATGGATTCACTGGCAAACTCAAGCGCACTTGGTTCAAGTCAGTTGATAAGCTTCGCATGAATGTTGGTGATCCACATTACTATCCTTTGTTTCCTTTTGGATTTGGTCTCACTATTGAGCCTCTTGAGCTAAAATTCACCAATAGGCCCGGAGCATTAACTCCCTCACTCTCCCAACATCCCAGCCAACTTCCAATAAATGGCTCCTACCCCATCTCCTATACACCACCTGGAGATGACCCGTTAAACTTCACTTCTATTAAAAAAAATTCAAAAACAAGAAAAAAGATAATTCACCATTGAGCCCGGACCAGTAACTCCCGCACCGTACCAAAATCCCAACCAACTCCCAATAAATGGCTCCTATCTCAGTCCAGCTGAATTAATTACTGAATCTACTCAACAAAAAAATGGATTTATCTAATCTCGGGGGAAATCCCCAATTAGTGAAGTGGAAGGGTCATCCCCTCTCTCTCCTCCCAAAATGGCTTCAATGGTCGCACTCCCTAACCTCTCTCCCTACCAAAGCTTCTCATACTCTGAGGAAAATAATCATCACGCTGATTCAGTTGTAGTGACCATGGTCGCCGCATCAACAAAGCCCTCAATTACTATTAGTAGTAATGAACAGAGGTAGCTTTTAACCCCTGTAGGAAACAACACTCCTAACCTAAAGCTCAGAAATGGCAAACAACTTCCCATCTTCCCAGCAACCACAGATCCCTTCGATAACACTCATAACAACACCGCTTCCTCCAGTCGTGGTTGGATCTAGCTCTGCAAGAAAGATGCATCACCTTATATGTGAATATCAGAGGGAGACAAGTCTCTCTGCTACTTCGGCACCCAGCCTTCCCGACCTAAAAAATCAAGAAAGTGATGAACCACGTGATAGAGGGACTGGGAACCTAGATATGGATGTAGTCGCTAAGGCAGACCCAACAAGCGAGAAACATCAAAATGATGTCCGAGATGGACTGTTAAACTTCACTTCTATTAAAAAAAAGATAAAAGAAAATTCACCAATGGGCCCAGACCATTAATTCCCTCACCCTCCCAACATCCCAACCAACTCCCAATAAATGACTCCTACTCATCTCTTATACCACTTGGAGATGCCGGTTAAACTTAACTTCTATTTAAAAAATGTTAGAATTCCACTTGTCTTAGCCAAAAGTTATGAACAATCCGAATTCAAAGCTTTTAACCTCGGATGATACTCCATATCACCACAATCTAATCAAATATAGACTCACAATCACATTTCGAAACTATTGACACTAAAATCAAGCAATTTGGGTGAAAAGGATAAAATGGTCAAAAGTCCCATATCGAAAATCAAACTCGGAATCTGATTATTTCCTTAAGTGATCAGGAATCTAGTGTGAAAACCATTTAAAAAATGAGTTCAAAATCCCCATTTCTCCTTCAAAAGTTCATGTTCAAGAAAATCCAAAATCTCTAATTTGAAATCCACAATTCGAAGTTAAAATACGAAATTATTCAATGGAATTTAAGGAAAAGTGTTAGAAATACATTACCCAATGGTTTTGTCGTGAAAAATCTCTAAGAAATCGTCTAAACCGAGCTTGGAATGTTAAAAATTGTGAAAATACCTTAAACCTCGTCTAAAACCCTTCAGATGTCGCTTAAGCGACTGGACCTTCGTTTTAATGGAGGTTCGCTTTCGCGAACCCCACCTAAGTGAGTCCCTTCACTTAAGCGATGGGTCTCGCTTAAGCAAAGGTTCTCTTTAGCAAACTTGGTTCGCTTAAGCGGACCCTACAACAATACCAGTAAAATAAGCTTTCACAACCCAAGCCTCCGATCGAACCCTCGAGATTTGATTGGAACCCCGTATACACATACAAGATATGCAACCTTATTAAATTCAACATTCTAGACTCAATGGAATCATTGGAATTTGAATTTGATGCCTCCTTGACCCGTAATACGATAAGTAGAAATTAAACTAGTTTCGACACTTGAAATACCCAAAATACCCTCAGGACCCCAAAACCATTGGAATCATAAAAAATCCAATCCAATTAGACCTTATCCAACATACTTAACAAATGTTAGAATTCCACTTGTCTTAGCCAAAAGTCATGAACAATCCGAATTCAAAGCTTTTAACCTCGGATGATACTCCATATCACCACAATCTAATCAAATATAGACTCACAATCACATTTCGAAACTATTGACACTAAAATCAAGCAATTTGGGTGAAAAGGATAAAATGGTCAAAAGTCCCATATCGAAAATCAAACTCGGAATCTGATTATCTCCTTAAGTAATCAGGAATCTAGTGTGAAAACCATTTAAAAAATGAGTTCAAAATCCCCATTTCTCCTTCAAAAGTTCATGTTCAAGAAAATCCAAAATCTCTAATTTGAAATCCACAATTCGAAGTTAAAATACGAAATTATTCAATGGAATTTAAGGAAAAGTGTTAGAAATACATTACCCAATGGTTTTGTCGTGAAAAATCTCTAAGAAATCGTCTAAACCGAGCTTGGAATGTTAAAAATTGTGAAAATACCTTAAACCTCGTCTAAAACCCTTCAGATGTCGCTTAAGCGACTGGACCTTCGTTTTAATGGAGGTTCGCTTTCGCGAACCCCACCTAAGTGAGTCCCTTCACTTAAGCGATGGGTCTCGCTTAAGCAAAGGTTCTCTTTAGCAAACTTGGTTCGCTTAAGCGGACCCTACAACAATACCAGTAAAATAAGCTTTCACAACCCAAGCCTCCGATCGAACCCTCGAGATTTGATTGGAACCCCGTATACACATACAAGATATGCAACCTTATTAAATTCAACATTCTAGACTCAATGGAATCATTGGAATTTGAATTTGATGCCTCCTTGACCCGTAATACGATAAGTAGAAATTAAACTAGTTTCGACACTTGAAATACCCAAAATACCCTCAGGACCCCAAAACCATTGGAATCATAAAAAATCCAATCCAATTAGACCTTATCCAACATACTTAACAAATGTTAGAATTCCACTTGTCTTAGCCAAAAGTCATGAACAATCCGAATTCAAAGCTTTTAACCTCGGATGATACTCCATATCACCACAATCTAATCAAATATAGACTCACAATCACATTTCGAAACTATTGACACTAAAATCAAGCAATTTGGGTGAAAAGGATAAAATGGTCAAAAGTCCCATATCGAAAATCAAACTCGGAATCTGATTATCTCCTTAAGTAATCAGGAATCTAGTGTGAAAACCATTTAAAAAATGAGTTCAAAATCCCCATTTCTCCTTCAAAAGTTCATGTTCAAGAAAATCCAAAATCTCTAATTTGAAATCCACAATTCGAAGTTAAAATACGAAATTATTCAATGGAATTTAAGGAAAAGTGTTAGAAATACATTACCCAATGGTTTTGTCGTGAAAAATCTCTAAGAAATCGTCTAAACCGAGCTTGGAATGTTAAAAATTGTGAAAATACCTTAAACCTCGTCTAAAACCCTTCAGATGTCGCTTAAGCGACTGGACCTTCGTTTTAATGGAGGTTCGCTTTCGCGAACCCCACCTAAGTGAGTCCCTTCACTTAAGCGATGGGTCTCGCTTAAGCAAAGGTTCTCTTTAGCAAACTTGGTTCGCTTAAGCGGACCCTACAACAATACCAGTAAAATAAGCTTTCACAACCCAAGCCTCCGATCGAACCCTCGAGATTTGATTGGAACCCCGTATACACATACAAGATATGCAACCTTATTAAATTCAACATTCTAGACTCAATGGAATCATTGGAATTTGAATTTGATGCCTCCTTGACCCGTAATACGATAAGTAGAAATTAAACTAGTTTCGACACTTATCCCAAATAATCAAGGAAGGGATAGACCACGCGATAGAAGATTAGGAACCCAGATATGGATGAAGACACTAAGGCAGACCCAACATGCGAGCAACATCAATATGATGTTCATGCAGGAGATGGCCGGTTAAACTTCAGTTCTATTAAAAAATGAAAAAAAGAAAAAAGAAAATTCACCAATGGGCCCGTACCATTAACTCCCACACCCTCCCAACATCCCAACCAACTCCCAATTAATGACTCCTACTCATCTCCTATACCACTTGGAGATGGCCGGTTAAACTTAACTTCTATTTAAAAAATGAAAAAAAAAATCACCAATGGTCCCGGGTCATTTACTCATTCACCCTCCCAACATCCCAACTAACTCTCAATAAATGGCTACTATCCCAATCCAGCTGATTAATTACTGAATCTACTCAACAAAAATATGGATTTGACAAATCTCGGGGGAAATCCCCAATTAATGAAGTGGAAGGGTCATCCCTTCTCTCTCCTCCCAAAGAGGCTTCAATGGTAGCGCGTCCTAACCCCTGTCCCTACCAAAGCTTCTCATTCTCTGAGGAAAATAATCATCACGTCGGTTCCGTTGAAGTGACCATGGTCTTCGCATCACCAAATCCCTCAATTACTATTTGTAGTAATGAACAGAGGCAACTTCTAATTCTCGTAGGAAACAATACTTCTAACCTAATGCCTAGAAATTGGGAACAACTTCCCATCTTCCCAGCAACTATAGATCCCTCCAGTAACACTAAAAGCGTCACTGCTTCCTCCAAACAACTTCCCCAAGTCTTGGTTGGAGCTAGTACTACAAGATAGATGCATCACCTTACAGGTGCATATCGGAGGGAGACAAGTCTCTCTACTACTTCGGCACCCAACCTTCTTATCCCAAATAATCAAGAAAGGGATAGACCACACGATAAAAGGATTAGGAACCCAGATATGGATGAAGACACTAAGGCAGACCCAACATGCGAGCAACATCAATATGATGTCCATGCAGGAGATGGCCGGTTAAACTTCAGTTCTATTAAAAAAAAGCAAAAAATGAAAATTCACCAATGGGCCCGTATCATTAACTCCCACACCCTCCCAAAATCCCAACCAACTCCCAATTAATGACTCCTACTCATCTCCTATACCACTTGGAGATGGCCGGTTAAACTTAACTTCTATTTAAAAAATGAAAAAAAAATCACTAATGGTCCCAGGCCATTTACTCATTCACCCTCCCAACATACCAACTAACTCTCAATAAATGGCTGTTATCCCAATCCGGCTGATTAATTACTGAATCTTCTCAATAAAAATATGGATTTGACAAATCTCGGGGGAAATCCCCAATTAATGAAATGGAAGGGTCATCCCCTCTCTCTCCTCCCAAAGAGGCTTCAATGGTAGCGCGTCCTAACCCCTCTCCCTACCAAAGCTTCTCATACTCTGAGGAAAATAATCATCACGTCGGTTCCGTTGAAGTGACCATGGTCTTTGCATCACCAAATCCCTCAATTACTATTTGTAGTAATGAAAAGAGGCAACTTCTAATTCCTGTAGGAAACAATACTTCTAACCTAATGCCTAGAAATTGGGAACAACTTCCCATCTTCCCAGCAACTATAGATCCCTCCAGTAACACTAAAAACGTCACTGCTTCCTCCAAACAACTTCCCCAAGTCTTGGTTGGAGCTAGTACTGCAAGATAGATGCATCACCTTACAGGTGAATATCGGAGGGACACAAGTCTCTCTACTACTTCGGCACCCAACCTTCTTATCCCAAATAATCAAGGAAGGGATAGACCACGCGATAAAAGGATTAGGAACCCAGATATGGATGAAGACACTAAGGCAGACCCAACAAGCGAGCAACATCAATATGATGTCCATGCAGGAGATGGCCGGTTAAACTTCAGTTCTATTAAAAAAATGAAAAAAAAGAAAAAAGAAAATTCACCAATGGGCCCATACCATTAACTCCCACACCCTCCCAACATCCCAACCAACTCCCAATTAATGACTCCTACTCATCTCCTATACCACTTGGAGATGGCCGGTTAAACTTAACTTCTATTTAAAAAATGAAAAAAAAAATCACCAATGGTCCCGGGTCATTTACTCATTCACCCTCCCAACATCCCAACTAACTCTCAATAAATGGCTGTTATCCCAATCCGGCTGATTAATTACTGAATCTACTCAACAAAAATATGGATTTGACAAATCTCGGGGGAAATCCCCAATTAATGAAATGGAAGGGTCATCCCCTCTCTCTCCTCCCAAAGAGGCTTCAATGGTAGCGCGTCCTAACCCCTCTCCCTACCAAAGCTTCTCATACTCTAAGGAAAATAATCATCACGTCGGTTCCGTTGAAGTGACCATGGTCTTCGCATCAACAAAGCCCTCAATTCCATAGGAATTAAGTTATGGAAAATTTCATGGGAATCAAATTATGGAATGTTTCTTTGGAGTTAAATATTGAAAGTTTTGAAAAAAAATTTATTCCTACAAATTATGGAAAAACTATAGTTGGAACCAAATTATGGTAAGTTTCTATTGAAAAAAATTATGGAAAATTTGCCTTGGACTCAATTATGGAAAGGTTTGAAAAGCTTCCTATGAAAAAAAAATATCTACTTCACAATACTTCAAACCTTGTCTTTGAAGATTCGACAAGTCGAGCAACCCCAACAAGGCTCAAAGCAGGGGGCATTTTTAGATAGTGAAATTTTATAGATAAATCCATATTAGGTTTTTTATTAATCCTTAAATTCATGATATATTGACCAAGTAAAATTATTAGATAATAAAGTTGGATCAATATTTAAATTAAATTATATGACTTAAATGAAGTTCAAATTATATTTGGGCATGTCAGCGAAGTTGACAAGACGAAGCCAACTCATGCTCTTCTAATCCAAGGTCCAGTAAAATTACTTGAAGTCCAAAATAAACCAAAAAGCCCTAGCACACACCTATAGGGGTCTTCATAAGACTAGAAAGAAAGACAGATGAAGAACAAGAAGAAATACATAAAAAAGCTCTGCTCTTCAGTGGTGGTCCCAAGTCTTCCGCATACAGAAGTCTTCGTCTCTAAGTTGTGAGCCGCAAATTTCCATACCTCTGCGATTGTGATCAAAGCTTGGCTCCGCATTCATAGTAAAGTTCCAACAAGTATTCCGTCGATTCAAGAATAAAGCAAAACTCTTGAGTTGACAATCTTGAGGAGAAATATTAGAGGATTACGTCTTTTCATTAGATTTTATAAAGATTGTAACCTTCACATAAATTCTTGATATAAATATCAATATTTGTTGCTATTTTTCTTTCTTGATTACTATTTTTCAGGAACGAAACTTAGTCGCATACAAGGAGTATATGTGAGCCACTTTTATAATAATAAAGGATAAATGTGAACCACTTTTGAACGAGGAGTATATCAGTTTTAAATTGTAAAGTTTAGGAGTATATCATGCTTTTTTTTCACTATTAAATTTAGAACCCAGTTATTAACACTTAAAGTAGTAATTTCAAAACCCATAAAATTGGTTGCTCCTCCCTTAACTAGAGGTCTCGGGTTCAAGCCTGGGTGAAGAAAATTTCTTGGTAGGAAGTGCTTCCCACGAATGGGGCCCTACGCGATGCGAACCAGAATAGTCAGGCTCCAATACGGGTAACGAAAACCTAGTGGGAAAACAAAAAAAATCATAAGATTGAAATCCTTACTCGCCTCTACCAAGTACGCTGTCACTCAATGTGCATGGTGTGTGTAATGTGTATATATACTGACCAACTCCTGCTTATTCTCAACAAAATTGCTTGTTTCAAAGTAGAAGCTCAACAAGTAAGTTATCCATTTCTTGTTTATAGCTGTTTCTTTTTTCATACTTCTCAACAAACTTGTTTCTTGTTTGTTCACATTTTTTTTTGTAATGCTCTTCAATGTGTGCTATTCTTTTGTGAGTTTTACCAGATTGTCCAAGAAGAAGGCACAAAAAGAATGGGAAGTTTTTCAATATCCATGAAGGGTTTTGTGTTGTTCTGCCTATGGGCAGTGATTGCGGAAGCGGAGTACCTAAAATACAAAGACCCAAAACAGCCAATAGGTACAAGAATTAAGGACTTGATTAAAAGGATGACTCTTGAGGAAAAGATTGGTCAGATGTCTCAGATTGATGACAGATTAGCCGTGGAATCAGTTATGAAGCAATATTTCATTGGTATGTTTTGAAAAATTCATTCTTTATGTGTTTATAGTGATGTTTATAATCGGAAACAACCTCTCAACCCAATAAAAGTACGAGTAAGATTTGCATTCATCCCACTGTTATCAAAGGCGCGCTTAAGCCCTAAAGTGAGGCTCAAAACGTGTTGAGCGCTTCACCTCGCTTAACGTGCTCTTCAGTGTCGTCATCAAGGTTCTAAGGCATACTTTCCTTTCCAATGAACCTCTTCAGTAGCCTACTTTCTTTATCCATTGTTATCCTGCATATTGTAGTTCATTTTATCTCTAGATTGACATGACCAGTCTTAAAAACATGCTCGTATGTTCACCAGATATTCCAGAACTTTGCTCATTTGTTGTTAGAAATATCACGTTTTTAGATGTATATTTGATTACATATGTTATCTCATACAGCTTACAGAAGAGTGATTCTAAATCAGGGTGCTTTATCGTGAAAATGGAGGATCTTTTTTTTGTAATAACATATGCATATTATGGAAACAAGAAAAAGGGGATTGATCTGCCTTTTACTGTAGTGCATATTGGAATTCATCTTTTATAAAAATTCTTCTGGCAGGGAGTGTGTTGAATATTCCAGTGAATGTTACTGCACCTAACGCTTCTGCTGAGGATTGGGTGAATAAGGTAAACAAGATTCAAAAGTATGCTCTTTCGACCCGCCTTGGTATTCCAATGATTTATGGGATTGATGCAATTCATGGACACAACAATGTCTATAATGCAACTATCTTTCCTCACAATATTGGGCTTGGTGTCACCAGGCAAGTATATAAATTATGCATCTGATTTTTGTTCTGACTATTGGAAGGTACTAATTTTGTGTGCTTTTAGAATGTAGTGAGAGCTCATCTTCTAAATTTGATTAATAAAGATGCATGATAGGTAGTTTTCACATTTTTCAATCATTTGATACCTTAGGATCAAGAAATGATCCTCAGGAGGTCAATTATGTTCCAAAAAGAAAATAATCCGGCTATTTATTTTCAACTTCTCCTAATGCTTCGTGAATCTCCTGATGCTTGTATTTCACCTATTTGAGTTAAAAATTTGTAACTTTAATGCAGGGACCCTGCTCTTGTGAAACGGATTGGTGCTGCAACTGCACTTGAAGTTAGAGCCACAGGAATCCCATATGCTTTTGCTCCCTGCATTGCAGTAAGTTGATATGATATTATTTAAATGAAGTTTTTGGTAAAGTTGCATTTCAATTTCTTTTTTATCTGAATCACTGTGTTATGGTAGGTTTGCAGAGATCCTAGGTGGGGCCGTTGTTATGAAAGCTACAGTGAAGATGTCAAAATTGTGCGAGCCATGACAGAGATAATTCCTGGTTTACAAGGAGATGTGCCAGCTAATTTTAGCAAGGGTGTTCCTTTTGTTGGAGGAAAGTATGAATCTTTATCACTTTTCACATCTACTACTTTCCTATTCCTATTAATGATTTACACCAGTTGCATGCTTAGAAATGAAAATGAAGATCACTTCATCAAAAAACAAAAAAATAAAATAAAATGATGATTATCTTACAAACTCCTTCATAATCATAAATTTTTTATGAGAAGGCAACATGACTGGTGGGACTTAGTGATCTTTATTAGTAACAATGTGTCATTTATTCACATCACATGGAAGTTTCTGTCATACTGGGCAAGTTTGGATTTGATGATCCAAGAATCAACCCTATTGACCAATACTTGTTGGTCACAACATATAACTGGTCCTATCATGGTCAACTATATATAGTAATTATCTTGACAATGACCTTTATCTTTGTATCAAATATAATTGAATGGTTTAAGTATTGTTAAGTGATGTTAAAGTGAGTTAAATGTTATTTTCAAGATAATGTTTTTTGGTGCTGGAATAGTTCTAGACATGTTTCTATTTGAGTAACTGGTAAAATTGTTGCCATGTGACCAGGAGTCACGGGTTCAAACCTTGGAAACAGCCTCTGGCAGAAATTCAAGGTAAGGCTGCGTACAATAGACCCTTGTGGTCGGGCCCTTCCCCGGACCCTGCGCATAGCTGGAACTTTAGTGCACCGGACTGCCCTTTTTTTTTTTTTCTATTTCTGTTGTCCTTTGTTGTGGAACATTTGCTTGATTGCACTTTAAACTGGTTAAGGTCAAAGGTAGCAGCCTGCGCCAAGCATTATGTGGGAGATGGAGGCACACTGAGGGGAATCGATGAAAATAACACTGTAATAAACTCAACTACATTAAATGGCATCCACATGCCTGCATATAATGATTCCATCTTAAAGGGTGTTTCAACGGTGATGGTGTCTTACTCAAGCTTGAATGGGGAAAAGATGCACGCTAACCGCAAGCTTGTCATGGACTACCTAAAGAACAAGCTCAACTTCAGGGTAATAATGATTAGCTCGACTCATTCAGAATCAGTAAGTTAAGGTCAAGTAAGGATATATCCATGTATAACACCTATTTTGGCCTTGCATCTTTTTCAGGGTTTCATCATTTCTGATTCGGAAGGCATTGACCGGATTACAAGCCCACCTCATGCTAATTACACTTATTCAGTATTAGCTGGAATTTTAGCAGGAATTGACATGGTTGGTTTGTTATGTTTGATCTCGAATCATTTTTATCAACATGATAGTTTTAGTTACTCTATACGATTGTTTCATCTATGCTGCAGGTTATGATTCCAGTGAAGTATGAAGAATTTATTGGTAATCTGACTCTCCTAGTGAAAGCTAATATCATTCCCATGAGCAGAATTGATGATGCTGTAAAGCGGATATTGAGAGTTAAGTTTACCATGGGTCTCTTTGAGAACCCACTGGCTGACCTAAGCTTGGTAAACCAACTTGGTAGCCAGGTAACTTTGATATTCAGAAACTGTTTCAATTCTTGGGATCTAAGTCTGTTACGTGTGATCTATGATGCTTCAACGCCTCTCTGCAGGAGCATCGAGAGTTGGCAAGGGAAGCAGTAAGGAAATCACTTGTCCTTTTGAAGAACGGCAAGAGCACTAGTCGTCCATTACTTCCCATTCCAAAGAAAGCACCAAAGATACTTGTAGCTGGAACTCATGCTGACAATTTGGATTACCAATGTGGAGGCTGGACAATATATTGGCAGGGCAACCCAGGCAGTGATTTAATAGTTGGTATGTCTTCTCATGTCTTGTAGTGTCCATTTCACCACAAGTGACATTTTTGGGCCCTCTTTTGGTAAGGAATCTGCTATTTCGCTAGATAGCAGAAACATGCCTTTTCAGGTTTTACTAATTCCATTTTTTCGTGGGAGGTTAATTCTTGGACCTGATAATATGACAATTCTTTTACATGACAATGTATAGAAGTTAAACTGATAATTGTTGGACCTGATAATATGACAACTCAAATGTAGCATTATTCTACATTTGACAGGAACCACCATTTTAAGCGCTATCAAGAAAACTGTAGATCCGTCCACGCAAGTAGTGTACCAGCAGAATCCTGATGCAAACTTTATGAAGTCAAACGAATTCGACTATGCCATTGTTGTAGTAGGTGAAGTCCCATATGCAGAGTGGTATGGTGACAGCTCAAATCTTACAATACCAGAACCTGGTCCTAGCACTATTAACAATGTCTGTGGGGCTGTGAAATGTGTTGTAGTTGTCATCTCTGGTCGTCCAGTCGTGATAGAACCTTACGTCGATAAAATAGATGCACTCATCGCTGCTTGGCTTCCGGGGACTGAAGGCCAAGGTGTTGCAGATGCTTTATTTGGTGACTATGGTTTCACTGGTAAACTTGCTTGGACTTGGTTCAAATCAGTTGACCAGCTTCCTATGAACGTAGGTGATGACCACTACAATCCCCTCTTTCCCTTTGGATTTGGACTCACAACTCAGCCAGTGAAGATGAATTAATAGACAGTATTGATACTATAGTGTGTACTTGCAAGAAAAGCTAGTAGTAAGTTATTATCATTAATAAAACTGGAAGAAAGAGCAGAAGGCAGAAAATTGTATTGAGGGCTTCCCTTTGAATATATATTATTATTATTATTAATTGCTATTAATTACGATTTTGATGGGTTGTTACTGCTACAAGAGTATTTGTAGGGTGGTCATGTCTCTTTAAATTTGAGAGTACTTAAGACAAAAGATAAATCAAAGGACGAAATATAATTTCCCAAAGAAACAACAAGGTTTTAGAAAATACAATGCTTAAAATTTCAACAAATGGAGTGGGTCATAATGCTAGATCATTTTCCTTTATTTTGTAATCTACTAGAAACTAACCAGTATTAGTATTAAACATATTGAAAACTATGTAGACTCATTCACTTTTTTATAAAGTATACTGAATACATGGGAAATCCCCTAATGAATTTATCGATAATGAATTTATTGATAATCCACACTATGATCTACTAACTCCGCACCCCCTACCAAATCCCTCCCTTGGGATTAATACAATAAGCAAGTAAGCAAGAACCTATTGCTTCTAGATAGAGATGGATCTGAGAAGACAATGACAATGATGATATGTATTTCCTAGTTCTTATTTCAATTCTATTTAGTTGATGTGTCTTTAAAAAAGGACATGCTCTTTCTGTAGCACCCAACAATTTCGATTGATCTTATATGTAGTACTGTACAAAGTACTCCAAGATTTGAAGTTCTCTGCATTAAATTTACATGAATCTGTTGAATTTGCTTTTAGTTATGCACTAGTTTTTCGTAAAATAAGTTGTTTAGTTTAAGATAAATTTTAATTTTGAATTTTAGTTAGGTTGTTGAGATATTTTAGTTTGTTTTAAATTTCAAATATGTTGGCTATTTAAAGCCCCTCAATGACTAATAAAATTATTGAAAGTCATTTCAATCCATTGAGAGTCATTTTAACTTCTTTTTTGTTGCCTCCTATTTTAAAAAAACCCAACAGAATCAAGAAGTTAATTGAGTAAAGGGATAATACACAACTACCCCCTCAACTATAACCGAATTCGCTAGGACGGAACTTAACTATACATGTGTCCTATTACCCCTCCTGAATTATTTTAAAGTGCAATAAACACACTCTAAAACTTATATAATCACTCACATGAAGGGAGGTCCTTTACACTCGCCTCCACATCATCCTTACGTCAGCGCCACATCACTAAATCGACAGATCTAAAAAAAAATCAAAAAATCCATGTCATTTAATTCCTCCTCCTCCATTACTATCACTACACCCACCATAACCACTAAACCCACTATTTTCACCATTAAAACTTATAGAAACCACATGAAAATTGTAACCCACCTCCAAATTCATTCATTCACCACCACCGAAATAATATATTTTATCACCTATCTCCAAATCTACCACAAAATATCACTCAATTGGTCAAAAACTCAAGCTATTCAATTTGAATTTAAAATGTTGGATCTCTTGTATCCAACTAAAATTGTGACCTAACAAAAAATGTAAAAAATAAATCTCATAAAACTTGATCTAAAATCTCTATCAAAGAAGTTACCCCAAAATTGAAATTCCAATTCGAGAAAAATTGAACATTGGGGTCCTTTTGTTGATCGAATTTGGGTTATGAAATACAATAGTTCTCATTCAAAAATTATTTGGGAAAGATGAAGTGACTGGCAAATATACAGATCATGTTTTAGTTAGGTTGTTGAGATATTTTAGGTTGTTTTAAATATGTTGTGAAAAAAATATTTATATTTCTAAAAATGATAAAATTGGGTTATATTTCAAAATGAAAAAAAAGAAATTTTAATTAAAAAGATATCAACTTAAGTTTTAATGTTAACTACTTATGTGTATTATTTAATAATGAAAATGGACATGTGTCCAAATTAATCAAATTTTAATATTATTTTTTTTGTCTCTCACATGCCTCCAAGAGAGTGAACAAACTCT
Organism: Solanum dulcamara; assembly: GCF_947179165.1. Lineage (NCBI taxonomy): Eukaryota > Viridiplantae > Streptophyta > Magnoliopsida > Solanales > Solanaceae > Solanum > Solanum dulcamara. The sequence goes on from NC_077244.1 coordinate 74,139,747, forward strand.
TTGTGCCACTCCAGCACTAAAGGGTGTGTTTATTACACTTTAAAATAATTCAGGGGGTAATAGGATCATGTATAGTTAAGGTGTGTCCTGGCGATTTCGGTTATAGTTGAGGAGGGCACTTGTATATTATCCCTTTTTTGTCTCTCACATGCCTCCAAGAGAGTGAACAAACTCTTTGTGCCACTCCAGCACTAAAGGGTGTGTTTATTACACTTTAAAATAATTCAGGGGGTAATAGGATCATGTATAGTTAAGGTGTGTCCTGGCGATTTCGGTTATAGTTGAGGAGGGCACTTGTATATTATCCCTTTGAGTAAACAAGTCAAAAATACAAAATATACGTATATATATGGAAAACTTTAGTGATTTAAGCTTTCCTCGAAACCAAATTTTCAAACATGATGGAATAGACGAATAAACAAAGCCATCTTTGTTCATATATTACATAAGTACGTTTGTATGAAGTAAACGTTACATCAATAAAGTTAACATTTACAGAAATGATCAACACCCATTTCTCATTAAAGTTAGCATTAGTAATCCACAAAACCAACTAAGATGTAGTTGATGTAATGTATATGTATATAAAGTTTGTACTAATTGCTGCACAAGGTGTTGTTAAGCTTTTAGATTTACCTTTGTCGTGGTGGTTGAATGAAAAGCTATTTTTCTATGGTTTTAGTGAAGTGTGAATATTCTGATTGTGGCCGGGAGTGTACTGAGTGGTGGAGGAAGTGTGCCATTTCCACAGCATTCTTCGCAGATTTTGAAATGTTTATACAAATGTGAAATTCAAAGTAACATACATTGATTAGCGATTGTGATATATAGTCTAGACTTGAATATTTGGACACAATATGGCTTGAAAGTTTGTTCTTTTCTCATTTTGGTTCTATGCCTGTGGATTCCTTAGATCACATTGCATATATGTGGGGGGAGGGGCTGACATGTTGATTTAGAAAATTTCCGAGTCTCTCATCAGGAGTAGTTTCGAGAGGGTGAGTATTTGAAACCAGCACACTCTTGGGGAGAATTGAAATTAGATCCTGTGTTGGAAATCTTTCTTTAAACCTTTGATCAATTTTGCTGACAGAAATGGGTGTGATGCTTAGACATCCCCTATCTATCTTTACTGATCGGGATGAGATTGGAAGCGTGGCTTCAAGAGTCTGGCTGAAAATTTATTATGCCGTAAGTGTTATTCTCAGGGAATTTGGAAGGATCACACTCAAATAAGAGATATTTTGTTGATATATAAGAGATTTAACAATTTAATTGGTTATTTTACTACTTTTTCTTGAAGTTCTTTCATCTCATTTGCTGATTCTTGGAATTATCTCAACTTTGTAATAGAGACCTACAACTTGTGAAGCGGATTGGGGCTGCAACTACCCTCTGAGGGAAGAACCACAGGAATCCCTTACACTTTTGCACGGTGCATCGCAGTGAGTACCATCACATCATATGCAATCTATATATTATTTATTTGATATCTTTCATCATTGGTCTGTGTGTTCGTCTGCAGTAAAACACTTTGAACATATTTTCAATCTTAAACCTCCTATTATGGATCTCACAATTCTTGATTGCATTCCTACTTGTATTGTCATGAGGATAATACAATTAGCAGTGTGATCCTTTGGACAATGCCAAACCAAGGAAGTATCAATAATATTAATACCGATGGGAGATACACAGATCATAATGACAATGCAGGGATTGGGGGGATAGCCAGAGACTGCAATGGGGATTTTTTTTCCGCTTTTACTATTCCTGGACAGTGCCAAAATCATAATATAGCAGAGGCTCTGGCTGCTCAATATGTAGGCCAATGGATCAAAGACAACAATCACAGGTTGTGCACAATTGAGATAAAAAAACGCTTTGATTATAGTGAATATGCCGAAGAAGAAGAAGACCAACAATTTGAATTTGAAGACTTTTGTGGATGAAACTGTGGGCTTGATTGATGGAGCAGATATTACCTTCTCACACTGTTATAGAGAAGCTAATAAAGTGGCGGATTATCTAGCAAAGTTAGCCGCTACTCTTGATCCTGAACTAGTGTTATAAACTTTAGACCATATCTTTCTGGTTTCCAGAACAGCTGCAACTTGTGCACTGTTTGAAGAATGATCTACAGATCCGCTGTGCACGTAAAGATTAATGCGACTTTTGAATTTATTTTAGAGATCATGCTCGATGATCGTCAAAAATTGTAAATTAGAATTATCATTTCTTGTAGCATCAGACTGAACAAGCTCTCATATATATATATGGACAAATACAGGAACTACCATTTTAAATGCTGTGAAAAACACAGTCCATCCATCTACACAAGTGGTCTACCAGGACAATCCAGACGTAAACTTTGTTAAGTCTAACCACTTCTCCTATGCCATTGTTGTCATGGGTGAGACAGCCTACGCAGAGATGTCTGGCGATAGTGCAAACCTTACAATAGCTGAACCTGGTCTGAGCACCATATCCAATGTCTGTGGGGTTGTGAAGTGTGTGGTAGTTGTCATTTCTGGGCGTCCAGTTGTGATGGAGCAGTATCTTGCAAATATAGACAAGTGAAGGCCAAGGTGTTGCCGATGTTCTGTTTGATGACTATGGATTCACAAGCAAACTCATGCACACTTGGTTCAAGTCAGTTGATAAGCTTCCCATGAATGTTGGTGATCCACATTATGATCCTTTGTTTCCTTTTGGATTTCGTCTCACTACTGAGCCACTTGAGCTAAAATTCACCAATGGGCCCGTACCATTAACTCCCTCACTCTCCCAATATCCCTACAAACTCCCAATAAATGGCTCCTACACCACCGGGAGATGATCGGTTAAACTTCACTTCTATTAAAAAAAAAGAAAAAGAAAATTCACCAATGGGCTGGGACCATTAATTCCCTCACCCTCCCAGCATCCCAACCAACTCCCAATAAATGGCTCCTATCCCAATCCGGTTGAATTAATTACTGAATCAACTCAACAAAAAAATAGATTTTTCTAATCCCGGAGTAAATCCCCAATTAATGAAGTGGAAGGGTCATTCCCTCTCTCCTCCTAAAAAGGCTTCAATGGTAGCGCGTCCTAACCTCTCTCCTTACCAAAGCTTCTCATACTCTGAAGAAAATAATCATCACTCCGGTTCAGTTGAAGTGACCATGGCCATCGCATCAACAAAGCCCTCAATTACTATTAGTAGTAATGAACAAAGGCAACTTCTAACTCCTGTAGGAAACAACACTCCTAACCTACAGCCCAGAAATGGCAAACAACTTCCCATTTTCCCAGCAACCTCAGATCCATTCGATAACACTCACAATGGCACCGCTTTCTCCAGTCGTGGTTGGAGCTAGCTCTGCAAGACAGATGCATCACCTTATAGGTGAATATCGGAGGGAGACAAGTCTCTCTGCTACTTCGGCACCTAGCCTTCCTAGCCCAAATAATCAAGGAAGGGACGAACCACGCGATAGAGGGACTAGGAACCCAGATATGGATGGAGACACTAAGGCAGACCCAACAAGAGGGCAACATCAATATGATATCCATGCAGGAGATGGTCGGTTAAACTTCACTTCTATTAGTTGTGAGTGTTTTTCAAGTGATTTGTATATATATAGATGAGTAGATGTGTATTAGTAAGTAAGAGAGGCAATGTAACAGTGATATGTGAAGCTCAAAATATTTAGATCTTTTTTTCCCTCTCTATTTTTCTCTCCCTCTTCTTCTTCTCTTTCTGTAAACATACTCCCATTAAAGAAGTTATCATCTTCCTCTTGTTTATTCCAGTAAGCAGTTACTCCAACTTTTACTCTTCCATCATTTATTTTTTTCAGAGCCCACTTTCAAGGACCATTAAATAGCCATCTCTCTCTTTTTTTTTTACAATTCCTAATTTTGGTTGTTTTTCTATTCGAAGTCTCTCTCAGCCGGTCTTCTACTTTTACGACAAGAATTTGCGTGTGTGTTATCCGTCACTCATGAAGAGTTTATGCAACAAAATAGTTCTTGCAGGAAGATATAGTCATTATGGCCTTTGTGTATCACTCATATTTATATGTACTGTCAAAAGGTTTAAAAATCAACTTCTTAATGAAGTAATGGACCAACCTTTTTGTTTTAATCTTGTACCTTTACCTTTCTATCTCTTGGCAAAATTAAAGCTTTAATTTCTCCATTCTATTCTCTATTTTTCTCACTCTTAAATCCTTTATGGGGAGTGATTTTTCGTTGTTACTTTCATTCGATTATAACTTCTTGCATGATACATATGCCGCTAAAAAAGCAAATAGACTACTGTTTCATGGATGGAGTCACTAAGGCAAACCCACCAAGAGAGAAACATCAATATGATGTCCATGCAGGAGATGGACGGTTAAACTTCACTTCTATTAAAAAAATGAAAAAAGTAAATTCACCAATGGGCCCGGACCATTAACTCCCTCACCTCCCAACATCCCAACCAACTCCCAATAAATGACTCCTACCCCATCTCCTACACCACCGGGAGATGGCCGGTTAAACTTCACTTTGATTAAAAAAACATGAAAAAAGTAATAAAAAGAAAATTCACTAATGGGGCCAGAGTATTAACTCCCTCACCCTCCCAACATCCCAACCAACTCCCAATAGATGGCTCCTATCCCAATCCGACAGAATTAGTTAGTGAATCTACTAAAAAAAATGGATTTGGCAAATCTCCAATTAATGAAGTGGAAGGGTCATCCCCTCTCTCCTTCCAAAGAGGCTTCAATGGTAGCGCGTCCTAGCCCCTCTCCCTACCAAAGCTTCTCATACTCGGAGGAAAATAATCATCACGCCAGTTTAGTTGAAGTGACCATGGTCGTCCCATAAACAAATCCCTCAATTATTATTAGAAATAGTGAACAAAAGCAACTTCTAGCTCTTGTAGAAACATCACTCCTACCCTAAAGCCCAATGGCACCACTTCCTCCAAATCACTTCCCCGTGTTGTGGGTTGAGCTATCACTGAAAAACATATGTATCACCTTACATGTGAATATCAAAGGGAAAAAAGTCTCTCTACTACTTCGACACCCAGCTTTCCTAGCCCAAATAATCAACGAAGGGATGGACCACGCGATAGAGGGATTAGGAACCTAGATATAGATGGAGACACTAAGGCAGACCCAAAAAGCGAGCAACACCAATATGATGTCCATGTAGAAGATGGTCGGTTAAACTTCACTTTTATTAAAAAAAAGACGAAAAAAAAAGAAAAAGAAAAAGAAAATTCACCAATGGGCCCGGACCATTAACTCCCTCACCCCCCAACATCCCAACCAACTCCCAATAAATGTCTCATGCCCCATCTCTTACACCACCTGGAGATGGCCGATTAAACTTCACTTCTATTAAAAAAAAGAAAAAAGAAAGAAACGAAATTCACCAATGGGGCCGGATCATTAACTCCCTCACGCCCCCAACATCATAACCAACTCCTAATAAATGGCTCCTAACCCAATCTGGCTGAATTAATTACTGAATCTACTTAACAAAAAAATGGATTTGGTAAATCTCGAGGGAAATCCCCAATTAATGAAGTGGAAGGGCCATCCCCTCTCTCTCCTACCAAAGAGACTTCAATGGTAGCACATCTTGAAACCTTTCCCTGCCAAAGTTTCTCATACTTTGAAGAAAATAATTATCACACTGGTTCAGTTGAAGTGACCATGGCCATCGCATCAACAAAGCCTTCAATTACTATTAGTACTAATGAACAGAGGCAACTTCTAACTCCTGTAGGAAACAACACTTCTAACCTAAAGCCTAGAAATGGGAAACAACTTCCCATCTTCCCAGCAACTACAGATCCCTTGAGTAACACTTACAAAGGCACCGGTTCTTCTAAACAACTTGTCACGACCCGAGTTCGGGTGTGATGACACTCGCCTAACCCACCAAGACGAGTCAACCTAAGAGTCTGAACAATTCTAAATAAGCGAAAATGAATGCGGAGATATAAAGTTTAATATGATATAATAAGGATAAGGGAAAAATAGATTCTAAACTACCCAAGACTTGGTGTCACATGTACAAGCCACTATTTCAATAGAAATGAAAAAGGTACAAATATATATGTCTCAGTTCTTAAGTAGAACAAAACATAAAGTAAATGGACGATAAGAGTCTGCCGAAGAGGACAAGCTGCTACCTCTCAAGCGTCCAGAAGCTCGGGTTGATCAAGGAGTACTAAGAGCAAGAGGTGTCGGGCACAGATCCTACATAAATGTAGAAGCAAGGGGTGAACACCAACAAAATGGTACTCAGAAAAATGGAAACTAAACCCTAATTAAAGCAATGCAGAACACAGGTACCCTGACATCCCAACCATAATCCTTCACAACTACATACCTGCACTTAAACAACCCAATCTATATAGACTATATCACAATTATACCAGAATACTAAATAGTCCACGAATAGAAAGTACAAATATGTTCTCACTACCATTCTCAGGCAAACACAGGAAATCTCAAATCATAATCAATCACAGGTTGATATAGATGCAAATGCAATGTCAGATAATTGTGATGCATGTCTGTCCTACGATACACATCCGCTGATCACCTCAAATTGGAACTCATGGGGCCTCACATAGACCATGTATCCACCAAAAAAGACCTCGGCCAATAACTGCCGGAAGAGACCTCAGCCATAATATCCGCCGGAAAAGACCTTGGTCGCCGGAAGAAACCTCAACAAATTACCTCGACTGGTAGAAACCTCGATCCCAATACCCAGTACCTCATTCACATCATTTCTCATCCATCACAGACAGAACACATGCACAAGTAATGAGTGAAACAAGATAAATATTCACATAAGATGTCATATATTCCACAATCACATAATAGATCAATGCCTCGTTATTCACAACACTTGGACAATTATCCCTATTCAGATTCTACTATCACACTTCAACTCATATAATTTAATTCAATCTAAGGACCCAACATACCCTAATCCCCTCACATAGGAAAATAAAAGGTTCAACATACTTAACAAATGTTAGAATTCTACTTGTCTTAGCCAAAAGTCACGAACAATCCAAATTCAAAGCTTTTAACCTCGGATGATACTCCAAATCACCACAATCTAATCAAATATAGACTCGCAATCACATTTCGAAACTATTGACACTAAAATCAAGCAATTTGGGTGAAATAGATAAAATGGTCAAAAATCCCATATCGGAAATCAAACTCGGAATATGATTATTTCCTTAAGTAATCAGGAATCTAGTGGTGAAAACCATTTCAAAAATGAGGTTAAAATGAGTTGAAAATCCCCATTTCTCCTTCAAAAGTTCATGTTCAAGAAAATCCAAAATCTCCGATTTGAAATCCACAATTTAAAGTTAAAATACGAAATTATTCAATGGAATTTAAGGAAAAGTGTTAGAAATACATTACCCAATGGTTTTGTCTTGAAAAATCTCTAAGAAATCGCCTAAACCGAGCTTGAAATGTTCAAAATTGTGAAAATACCTTAAACCTCGTCTAAACCCCTTCAAATGTCGCTTAAGCAACTGGACCTTCATTTTAATGGAGGTTTGCTTTCGCGAACCCTGCCTAAGTGAGTCCCTTCACTTAAGAGATGGGTCTCTCTTAAGCGAAGGTTCTCTTTAGCAAACCTGGTTCTCTTAAGCGGACCCTGCAACAGTACCAGTAAAATAAGTTGTCACAATCCAAGCTTCCGATCGAACCAAAATCCCGTATACACATACCATATACGAAACCCTATTAAATTCAACATTTCAGACTCAATGGAATCATCAGAATTCGAATTCGATGCCTCCTTGACCAGTAATATGATAAGTAGAAATTGAACTAGTTTCGACACTTGAAATACCCAAAATACCCTCAGGATATCTAAAAATTATAACGAAGCCATTTCTAGCGTAAGAATCACATACCGAAACCATTTGAATCATCAAAAATCCAATTCGAGCACTCGAACCTCAAATGTTAACCAAAGTCAAACTTGGATCAAATTTTAACTCAATTTCCAACTTCGGACCTAAATTCCACATTTGAACTCCAAATCTAATTCCGACAACTCTCTTAGACCAATTTCCAAATTCTGGAGTTGATGGAATCAACAGAATTTCATTCTGAGACTCGAAAGTCCAAGTGAGTTCGAAACTCAAATTTTGACTACTTAAGCCTTTAAAACACATTTACCAAGCAAAACCTCATTTTTTCACAAGATTTCCCAAAAACTAACCTTCACACCAAATGTAAAGTGACTCGGGGAAACTAATGAAGGGGTAAAATGATAATTTTATCAAATTGTCAAAAATGACCTTCAAGGTCATTACACAACTTCTCCAAGTCGTGGTTGGAGCTAGCACTACCAGACAGAGGTATCACCTTACAGGTGAATATCAGAGGGAGACAAGTATCTCTACTACTTCGGGACCCAACATTCTTATCCCAAATAATCAAGGAAGGGATAGACCACGCGATAGAAGGATTAGGAACCCAGATATTGATGAAGACACTAAGGCAGACCCAAGAAGAGAGCAACATCAATATGATGTCCATGTAGGAGATGGCAGGTTAAACTTCAGTTCTATTAAAAAAAGAAAAAAAAAAGAAAAAAGAAAATTTACCAATGGGCCCGGACCATTAACTCCCACACCCTCCCAACATCCCAACCAACTCCTAATTAATGGCTCCTTCCCCATTTCCTACACATCTTGGAGATGGCAGGGTAAACTTCACCAAAATTAAAAAAAAAAAAGAAAAAAAATTCACCAATGGGCCCGGAACTTTACCTCCCTCACCTTCCCAACATTCCAACCTACACCCAATAAATGGCTCCTATCCCAATCTAGATGAATTAATTACTGAATCTACTCAACAAAAATATGGATTTGGCAAATCTAGGGTAAATCCCCAATTAATGTATAGTAAGGGTCATCCCCTCTCTCTCCTCCCGAAGAGGCTTAATGGTAGCTAGTCCTGACCCCTTTCTTACCAAAGATTCTCATACTCCGAGGAAAATAATCATCATGCCGATTCCATTAAAGTTACCATGGTCTTCGCATCACCAAATCCCTCAATTACTATTTGTAGTAATGAACAGAGACAACTTCTAATTCCTGTAGGAAACAACACTTCTAACCTAATGCCTAGAAATTGGAAACAACTTCCCATCTTCCCAACAACTATAGATCCCGCCAGTAACACTAACAACGGCACCGCTTCCTCCAAACAACTTCCCCAAGTCTTGGTTGGAGCTAGTACTGCAAGATAGATGCATCACCTTACATGTGAATATCGGAGGGAGGCACGTCTCTCTACTACTTTGGCACCCAACCTTCTTATCCCAAATAATCAAGGAAGGGATAGACCACGCGATAGAAGGATTAGGACCCAGATATGGATGAAGACACTAAGGCAAACCCAACAAGCGAGCAACATCAATATGATGTCCATGCAGGAGATGTCCGGTTAAACTTCATTTCTATTAAAAAAATGAAAAAAAAAAAGAAAAAAGAAAATTCACCAATGGGCCCGGATCATTAACTCCCACACCCTCCCAACACCCCAACCAACTCCCAATTAATGACTCCTCCTCATCTCCTATACCACTTGGAGATGGCCGGTTAAAGTTAACTTTTATTTAAAAAATGGAAAAAAAATCACCAATGGTCCCGGGTCATTTACTCATTCACCCTCCCAACATCCCAACTAACTCTCAATAAATGGATGCTATCCCAATCCGGCTGATTAATTACTGAATCTACTCAACAAAAAAATGGATTTGACAGATCTCGGGGGAAATCCCCAATTAATGAAGTGGAAGGGTCATCCCCTCTCTCACCTCCAAAAGAGGCTTCAATGGTAGCGTTTCCTAACCCCTCTCCCTACCAAAGCTTCTCATACTCTGAGGAAAATAATCATCATGTCGGTTCAGTTAAAGTGACTGTGGTCGTCGCATCAACAAAGTCCTCAATTCCATAGGAATTAAGTTATGGAAAACTTCATGGGAATCAAATTATGGAATATTTCTTTGGAGTTAAATATAGAAAGTTTTGAAAAAAATTTATTCCTACAAATTATGGAAAAACTATAGTTGGAACCAAATTATGGTAAGTTTCTATTGAAAAAAATTATGGAAAATTTACCTTGGGCTCAATTATGGAAAGGTTTGAAAAGCTTCCTACGAAAAAAAATATCTACTTCACAATACTTCAAACCTTGTCTTTGAAGATTCGACAAGTCGAGCACCCCCCCCCCCAACAAAGCTCAAAGCAGGGGGCATTTCTAGACAGTGAAATTTTATAGATAATACCATATTATGTTTTTGATTAATCCTTAAATTCATGATATATTGACCAAGTCAAATTATTGGATAATAAAGTTGGATCAATATTTATGTTAAATGTATGACTTAAATGAAGTTCAAATTATATTTGGGCCAGTCAGCGAAGTTGACAAAACGAACCCAACTCATGCTCTTCTAATCCAAGGTCCTGTAAAATTACTTGAAGTCCAAAATAAACCAAAAAACCCTACCATACACATATATAAAGGGGTCTTCATAAGACTAGAAAGAAAGACAGATGAAGAACAAGAAGAAATACATAAAAAAGCTCTGCTCTTCAGTGGTGGTCCCATGTCTTCCACATACAAAAGTCTTCGTCTCTAAGTTGTGAGCCGCAAATTTCCATACCTCTGCGATTGTTATCAAAGCTTGGCTCCGCATTCGTAGTAAAGTTCCAACAAGTATTCCGTCGATTCAAGAACAAAGCAAAACTCTTAAATTGACAATCTTGGGGAGAAAAATCAGAGGATTACGTCTTTTCATTAGATTTTATAAAGATTGTAACCTTCACATAAATTCTTGATATAAATATCAATATTTGTTGCTGTTTTTCTTTCTTGATTACTATTTTTCCGGAACGAAACTTAGTCGCATACAAGGAGTATATATGAGCCACTTTTATAATAATAAAGGATATATGTGTACCACTTTTGAACGAGGAGTATATCAATTTTAAATTGTAAAGTTTAGGAGTATATCATGCTTTTTTTTCAATATTAAATTTAGAACCCAGTTATTAACACTTAAAGTAGTAATTTCAAAACCCATAAAATTGGTTTCTCCTTCCTTAACTAGAGGTATCGGGTTCGAGCCTGGGTGAGGGAAAATTCTTGGTAGGAAGCGCTTCCCACGAATGGGGCCCTACACGACACGAACTAGAATAGTCAGGCTTCAATACGGGTAACGGAAACCGAGTGGAAAAACAAAAAAAATCATAAGATTGAAATCCTTACTCGCCTCTACCAAGTACCCTGTCACTCAATGTGCATGGTGTTTGTAATGTGTATATATACTGACCAACTCCTGCTTATTCTCAACAAAATTGCTTGTTTCAAAGTAGAAGCTCAACAAGTAAGTTATCCATTTCTTGTTTATAGTTGTTTCTTTTTTCATACTTCTCAACAAACTTGTTTCTTGTTTGTTCACTTTTTTTTTGTAATGCTCTTCAATGTGTGCTATTCTTTTGTGAGTTTTACCAGATTGTCCAAGAAGAAGGAACAAAAAGAATGGGAAGATTTTCAATATCCATGAAGGGTTTTGTGTTGTTCTGCCTATGGACAGTGATTGCAGAAGCAGAGTACCTAAAATACAAAGACCCAAAACAGCCAATGGTTACAAGAATTAAGGACTTGATGAAAAGGATGACTCTTGAGGAAAAGATTGGTCACATGTCTCAGATTGATGACAGATTAGCCTCAGCTAATGTTACGAAGCAATATTTCATTGGTATGTTTTGAAAAATTCATTCTTTATTTGTTTATCACTATGTTTATAATCGGAAGCAACCTCTCAACCCAATAAAAGTTCGAGTAAGATTTGCGTTCATCCCAATGTTATCAAAGGCGCGATTAAGCCCTAAAGTGAGGCTCAAACCGTGTTGAGTGCTTCACCTCTCTTAACGTGCCCTTCAGTGTCGTCATCAAGGTTCTAAGGCATACTTTCCTCGCCAATGAACCTCTTTTGAAGAGTCGACACCACTAAACAATTGATATTTCACTTTATCGTAATTGTCTTTCAATTTCTTTGTTTATAAATTTGTCATTCATGCTTATAAATTATTAGTCTTGGACTAACATATACAATTGTATTTTTTCTCCCCTTGCGCTAAAGTCCAACCAAGGTATGAACGAATATGATGGAGGGATTGGGAACCTAGATATAGATGGAGACACTAAGGCAGACCCAAGAAGCGAGCAACATCAATATGATGTCCATGTAGGAGATGGTTGGTTAAACTTCACTTTTATTAAAAAAAAGATGGAAAAAAAGAAAAAGAACAAGAAAATTCACCAATGGGCCCGGACCATTAACTCTCTCACCCTCCCAACATCCCAACCAACTCCCAATAAATGGCTCATGCCCCATCTCTTACACCACCTGGAGATGGCCAATTAAACTTCACTTCTATTAAAAAAAAGAAAAAAGAAAGAAAAGAATTCACCAATGGGGTCAGATCATTAACTCCCTCACCCTCCCAACATCATAACCAACTCCCAATAAATGGCTCCTACCCCAATCTGGCTGAATTAATTACCGAATCTATTTAACAAAAGAATGGATTTGGTAAATCTCGGGGGAAATCCCTAATTAATGAAGTGGAAGGGCCATCCCCTCTCTCTCCTACAAAAGAGGCTTCAATGGTAGAGCATCTTGAAACCTTTCCCTACCAAAGTTTATCATACTTTGAAGAAAATAATTATCACACTGGTTCAGTTGAAGTGACCATGGACATCGCATCAACAAAGCCCTCAATTACTATTAGTACTAATGAACAGAGGCAACTTCTAACTCCTGTAGGAAACAACACTTCTAACCTAAAGCCTAGAAATGGGAAACAACTTCCCATCTTCCCAACAACTACAGATCCCTTGAGTAACACGCACAAAGGCACTGCTTCCTCTAAACAACTTGTCACGACCCGAGTTTGGGTGTGATGACACTCGCCTAACCCACCAAGACGAGTCAACCTAAGAATCTGAACAATTCTAAATAAGCGAAAATGAATGCGGAGATATAAAGTTTAATATGATATAATAAGGATAAGCGAAAAATAGATTCTAAACTAGCCAAGACTTGGTGTCACATGTACAAGCCACTATTTCAATAGAAATGAAAAAGGTACAAATATATATGTCTCAGTTCTTAAGTAAAATAAAATATAAATTAAATGGACGACGAGAGTCTGCCGAAGAGGACAAGTTGCTACCTCTCAAACGTCCAGAAGCTCAGCCTGATCAAGGAGTACTAAGAGCAAGAGGTGCCGAGCACAGATCCTACATAAATGTAGAAGCAAGAGGTGAGCACTAACAAGACGGTACTCAGCAAAATGGAAACTAAACCCTAATTAAAGCAATGTGGAACCCTAATAAAATGATAATTTTATCAAATTGTCAAAAATGACCTTCAAGGTCATTACACAACTTCCCCAAGTCTTGGTTGGAGCTAGTACTGCAAGATAGATGCATCACCTTACAGGTGAATATCGTAGGGAGGCAAGTCTCTCTACTACTTCGGCACCCAACCTTCTTATCCCAAATAATCAAGGAAGGGATAGACCACGCGATAGAATGATTAGGAACCCAGATATGGATGAAGACACTAAGGCAGACCCAACAAGCGAGCAACATCAATATGATGTCCATGCAGGAGATGGCCGGTTAAACTTCATTTCTATTAAAAAAAAGAAAAAAAAAGAAAAAAGAAAATTCACCAATGGGCCCGGACCATTAACTCCCACACCCTCCCAACATCCCAACCAACTCCCAATTAATGACTCCTACTCATCTCCTATACCACTTGGAGATGGCCGGTTAAACTTTACTTCTCTTTAAAAAATGAAAAAAAAATTCACCAATGGTCCCGGGTCATTTACTCATTCACCCTCCCAACATCCCAATTAACTCTCAATAAATCGCTGCTATCCCAATCAGGCTGATTAATTACTGAATCTACTCAACAAAAAAATGGATTTGACAAATCTCGGGGGAAATCCCCAATTAATGAAGTGGAAGGGTCATCCCCTCTCTCTCCTCCCAAAGAGGCTTCAATGGTAGCGTTTCCTAACCCCTCTCCCTACCAAAGCTTCTCATACTCTGAGGAAAATAATCATCACGTCGGTTCAGTTGAAGTGACCGTGGTCGTCGCATCAACAAAGCCCTCAATTCCATAGGAATTAAGTTATGGAAAATTTCATGGGAATCAAATTATGGAATATTTCTTTGGAGTTAAATATAGAAAGTTTTGAAAAAAATTTATTCCTACAAATTATGGAAAAACTATAGTTGGAACCAAATTATGGTAAGTTTCTATTGAAAACAATTATGGAAAATTTGCCTTGGACTCAATTATGGAAAGGTTTGAAAAGCTTCCTATGAAAAAAATATATCTACTTCACAATACTTCAAACATTTTCTTTGAAAATTCGACAAGTCGAGCACCCCCAACAAGGCTCAAAGCAGGTGGCATTTTTAGACAATGAAATTTTATAGATAAATCCATATTATGTTTTTGATTAATCCTTAAATTCATGATATATTGACCAAGTCAAATTATTGAATAATAAAGTTGGATCAATATTTATGTTAAATTATATGACTTAAATGAAGTTCAAATTATATTTGGGCCAGTCAGCGAAGTTGACAAGACGAACCCAACTCATGCTCGTCTAATCCAAGGTCCTGTAAAATTACTTGAAGTCCAAAATAAACCAAAAAACCCCAGCGCACACATATATAAAGGGGTGTTCATTAGAGTAGAAAGAAAGACAGATGAAGAACAAGAAGAAACACATAAAAAAGCTCTGCTCTTCAGTGGTAGTCCCAAGTCTTCCGCATACAGAAGTCTTCATCTCTAAGTTGTGAGCCGCAAATTTCAAGACCTCTGCGATTGTTATCAAAGCTTGGCTCTGCATTCGTAGTAAAGTTCCAACAAGTATTCCGTCGGTTCAAGAACAAACCAAAACTCTTGAGTTGACAATCTTGGGTAGAAAAATCAGAGGATTACGTCTTTTCATTAGCTTTTATAAAGATTGTAATCTTCACATAAATTCTTGATATAAATATCAATATTTGTTGCTGTTTTTCTTTCTTGATTACTATTTTTCAGGAACGAAACTTAGTCGCATACAAGGAGTATATGTGAGCCACTTTTATAATAATAAAGGATATATGTGAACCACTTTTGAACGAGGAGTATATCAGTTTTAAATTGTAAAGTTTAGGAGTATATCATGCTTTTTTTTCACTATTAAATTTAGAACCTAGTTATTAACACTTAAAGTAGTAATTTCAAAACCCATAAAATTGGTTGCTCCTCCCTTAACTAGAGGTCTCGGGTTCGAGCCTGGGTGAAGAAAAATTCTTGGTAGGAAGCGCTTCCCATGAATGGGGCCCTACGCGATGCGAACCAGAATAGTCAGGTCCAATACGGGTAACGAAAAATGAGTGGGAAAACAAAAAAAATCATAAGATTGAAATGTTACACCCCTCAAAAATTTTCCCTTAGAATTCAAACCCTTCTTGTATGCGGGTAGGGTCGAACTTGAGTATTAAGGAGCGTATGCATGAGTCGAAATGATTCTTTGAGAATTTGAGCAGCGTTAGAGGTGAGGTGGGGTCATGAAGGACCCCTAGGATCAAATTAAATCTAAAAGATTCATCGTGGCTAAGTTTGGGTAGGAGTTCGCATAAGGGGTCGACTTCTAACGACCCTATCTTTTGAAAGACGTCAATCTGGGTGGCCCATGACCCACCAAATCAAAGGTCGTTGAGTCTTCTTTCCAACGCCACCAAGAATGAAACTTTTAGAGTTTGAAGTAGAAAGGTATGATGATCCTAAGATGAACTAGCACAGCAGAGATTTTCAAGCCTGGGTTGCAATTATTGGAAAACTGGGCTTGGTGCCGCAGTGGTGCGACGCGCCACTATCACGCCAGAAATATGCCTCAGTAGTTTGGGCTCTGGCGCGGTGCGCCACTAAAAGTTGTGCAGGGTTTTTCAGGCCAAATTCCCAGAACTCAGAACAATGGCCTTGGCGCTATAAGGGCGCGATGCGCCACTATCGCGCTAGAAACATGCCTCAGTAGTTTGGTCTTTGGCGCGACGCGCCACTACGAGGTGTGCAGGTTTTAGGCGTATTCAGCCTGGCGCTGCAATGGCGCGA
Source organism: Solanum dulcamara (assembly GCF_947179165.1). Classification (NCBI taxonomy): domain Eukaryota; kingdom Viridiplantae; phylum Streptophyta; class Magnoliopsida; order Solanales; family Solanaceae; genus Solanum; species Solanum dulcamara. The sequence continues at coordinate 74,155,995 of NC_077244.1, forward strand.
CGCGCCACTATCGCGCCAGGTGCATTTTTAGCCTATTTTCAGAACTTTTAAGGAGGGGCAATTTGGGGACTTACCCAAATTATATATGTATTGCCTTTGGTCTTTTGGGAACACATTTCTCAGCCTCACTCTCTCTCTAAAAAGCCCTAGGAGCTTCTCTCTCTCTCTTTTCTTCTTCTCCTCCATTTCCAACAAAAGAGTCCAAGAGCTTCAAGATTTAAGTCCCCCATTGAAGACCCAACATCAAGGTTTTCTTCAAGTCTTCACCAAGGTATGTAAGGCTATCCAAAACATGGGCTAAGTCCACCCATGTGCCCTACTCTTACTTTAAGGTTAGATATCTATGAAAAATGTAGTTTCTTGGTATGATTCATGTTTGAATGAGTTTTGCCCCCTATTTATTTAATGCCATATGTGTTGATGTTGTTGAGCTAAGTAATTCCTAAAACCTTCATGTTAGTATGAGTTGGTGGAGATGACTTGTTATTATGTTTTGTTGATCTTTTTAGCCAAGTGATTATGTTGCTTAAGTCATTTTTCCTTAAATGTGTTATTCTACTTGAATTGTGAGCTAAAGTCATAGAGTGGTGATGAGTCTTGAGGAGGTGGCATAAATGCTTGTCTAAATAAGGCTTGATTGAGTTAATTGGAGGATAGAATTGACGAGTGGACTAGGTCCTAAATGGAACTTGCCATTATGACTTAATTGAGTTGAAATGAGAATAGAGTTGATGAGTTGGCAATGTCCCATATGAAACTAGCCTTGAGGGCTTGTTTGAGATGACTGGAGGGAGTCTTATGAGCATAGAGTCATGGGAGGAGTATCGAGCACCGAAGCGGATAAGAGTATAGTCCATACTCGAACCCCAAAAACTACGCCGCCAATGTAGGAAGGGATGGAACCGTTAAAGTCGGATGCTTCCCATGAGATCGAACCATTAAAGTCGGATCTTTCCCATTTATTGTCCTGACATGATAGGACTTGACTAATCGATGGTATCCATGATTAGGGAGGCGTTCATGCACTGGCAAGGTATGAACGGACGTGGCAACGACGTCTGATTGTTGTACTATCACTGGCTCATAAGTGATGGTTGTCGGATAAGAGAAACTCCCATTTAGGTCTTGCTAGTACTCCGAGTCAGTTGAGTTAGGTGGCATGAGATTTGGTCCGGTCTAGAACACTTCTTGTTAGACTTAGGACTCTTGAGTGAGATATTGTATACATATACATGAGTTGAGATCCTGAGTTGATGATTGATGTTTTCTTGATGTTTGTTTCATCCGGCCATTTTACATACTCGTACATTCCATGTGCTGACGCCATTTGGCCTGCATCGTTTCATGATGCAGAGACAGGTACTAGAGATCATCAACTGGCGCTCCGTTGAAGATCCACATTCGTTCTCAGCTAGTCGGTGAGCCCTCCTAGTCTCCGGAGGATATTGAGCCTTCTTGTATAGTTTTGTTGTCATTTCCTTTATTTTGATTATTGGTAGCCATGGACTTGTCATTGGCACCTCTTAGACTTTGGTAGAGGCTTCATAAACTGGAGTGTGGGGAGGTTGAACTGTTATTTTGAGGAGTCTCGTTATATTGTGTTTGATGGCTTGAAATGTTTGGCCTTCGACCCCATATTGTGAATGATATTTCATTAATTGAGTTTCCGCTAAGAGAATGTTATTGAATGAATGTGTGACTGGACCAAGTGGTTCGCTCGAAGGTCAGAAATGGTCTTTGGGTGCCGGTCACGTCTAGGGTACCCTCCCGGGGCGTGACATGAAATCCTTACTCTCCTCTACCAAGTACCCGTAGCCACTATAATATTTGGCACAATCTTTATTCTTCGGATGAGCACTATGGGATGAACACTTTGTGTGCACCAGATAACCTCTCACTATGTAATAGACTGCAAATCACATACGGAATGTAAACCGCACTAGACAAGTCCTATGTGATCGACTCGACTCATAAAATATTAAAGAGAGATCGATTCCAAATTATTCGTGTAGATGACCACCTTCCAAAGTCCAAACCAACTGAGCCATCCCAAAGACTAGTTTAATTTTTTGTGATAGTCCAAAGTATTTTTTTGTCCTTTTTGGCTATAAATTAATGTTTTTAATACAATGGGAATCAAAAAAAAAAAAGTACATATTTGTTGTAGGTATGGTTGACGAAATAGTGTAAGGGGAAGTTCACATTCATGAGTGCGAAATTTTCCAATTTCAAGGTACGCATTCAGTATTATTCAATCGTGTGGAATTTCTATTTCTTTTACGGAATTAATCATTTATGATTATTTGAATGGAGCTTAGCTGCAACATGCTTCTTCTTTCACTCAATGTGCATGGTGTTTGTAATGTGTATATATTCTGACCAACTCCAGCTTATTCTCAACAAAATTGCTTGTTTCAAAGTAGAAGCTCAACAAGTAAGTTATCCATTTCTTGTTTATAGTTGTTTCTTTTTTCATACTTCTCAACAAACTTGTTTCTTTTTTGTTCACATTTTTTTTTTGTAATGCTCTTCAATGTGTGCTATTCTTTTGTGAGTTTTACCAGATTGTCCAAGAAGAAGGCACAAAAAGAATGGGAAGATTTTCAATATCCATGAAGGGTTTTGTGTTGTTCTTCCTATGGGCAGTGATTGCAGAAGCAGAGTACCTAAAATACAAAGACCCAAAACAGCCAATGGTTACAAGAATTAAGGACTTGATGAAAAGGATGACTCTTGAGGAAAAGATTGGTCAGATGTCTCAGATTGATGACAGATTAGCCTCAGCTAATGTTACGAAGCAATATTTCATTGGTATGTTTTGAAAAATTCATTCTTTATTTGTTTATCACTATGTTTATAATCGGAAGCAACCTCTCAACCCAATAAAAGTTCGAGTAAGATTTGTGTTCATCCCAATGTTATCAAAGGCGCGCTTAAGCCCTAAAGTGAGGCTCAAAACGTGTTGAGCGCTCACCTCACTTAACGTGCCTTTCAGTGTCGTCATCAAGGTTCTAAGGCATACTTTCCTCGCCAATGAACCTCTTTTGAAGAGTCGACACCACTAAACAATTGATATTTCACTTTATCGCAAATGTTTTTCAATTTCTTTGTTTATAAATTTGTCATTCATGCTTATAAATTATTAGTGTTGGACTAACATATACATTTGTATTTTTTCTCCCCTTGCGCCTTTTTTTGTTAAAGTCCACGCTTTATCTGCTCTTTGCGCTTAAAGCCCCAACAGACCTTAGAGTTTTTTTGCGCTTTTTGCTTTTGATAACACTGGTTCATCCTAACCTCTCCATACCCCGCTTGTGGGATTACATTGAGTATAGCTGCTTATTATAAATGTCATACAGATTACAGAAAACTGATTTAAGTCAAAGTGATTGATCCTAGGATGATAGAATCTTTTGTAATAACATTAGCGTTTAAATGAATGGAGCCTTGGATCGACAATAAAGTTTTTTATATGTGAAATACGTCAAGTGGTTTGAACCGTGAATAGAAATACTAAAGTTGCTTATGTCTGACCTACGTCACATGGTTCGAACCGTAAATTTAGTCACGACTTGTCTCAAGGTAGGTTGCCTACATCACACCCCCTTGGGTGCGGCCACTCCCCAGATCGTGCGTGAACTCCGGATGCACAAGACATGGATTCAGCAGCTTATGCTTGTTTCAGGGTAGGACACCTACGTCACACTCCCTTGGGGTGCTTCCCTACCCAAAACTCTACGTGAACGCGAGATATTTCATGTACTGGGAATAGCCTATGTTATACCAAAAGATTTTATCTTTTTAATCCTATTTTGAGGGGGAAAAAAGATATTTAAAGAGAACATGTGAAAGGGGGTAGCCTATTTTCTTTATCCATTGTTATCCTGCATATTGGAGTTCATTTTATCTCTAGATTGACATGACCAGTCTTTAAAACATGCTCGTATGTTCACCAGATATTCCAGAACTTTGCTCATTTGTTGTTAGAAATATCACGTTTTTAGATGTATATTTGATTACATATGTTATCTCATACAGCTTACAGAAGAGTGATTCTAAATCAGGGTGCTTTATCGTGAAAATGGCGGATCTTTTTTTTTGTAGTAACATATGCATATTATGGAAACAAGAAAAAGGGGATTTTTCTGCCTTTTACTGTAGTGCATATTGGAATTCATCTTTTATAAAAATTCTTCTGGCAGGGAGTGTGTTGAATGTTCCAGTGCATGTTGCTGCACCTAAGGCCTCTGCTGAGGATTGGGTGAATAAGGTAAACAAGATTCAAAAGGATGCTCTTTCGACCCGCCTTGCTATTCCAATGATTTATGGGATTGATGCAATTCATGGACACAACAATGTCTATAATGCTACTATCTTTCCTCACAATATTGGACTTGGTGTCACCAGGCAAGTATATAAATTATGCATCTGATTTTTGTTCTGACTATCGGAAGGTACTAATTTTGTGTGCTTTAAGAATGTAGTGAGAGCTCATCTTCTAAATTTGATTAATAAAGATGCATGATAGGTAGTTTTCACATTTTTCAATCATTTGATACCTTAGGATCAAGAAATGATCCTCAGGAGGTCAATTATGTTCCAAAAAGAAAATAATCCTGCTATGTATTTTCAACTTCTCCTAATGCTTCATGAATCTCCTGATGCTTGTCTTTCACCTATTTGAGTTAAAAGTTTGTAACTTAAATGCAGGGACCCTGCTCTTGTCAAACGGATTGGTGCTGCAACTGCACTTGAAGTTAGAGCTACAGGAATCCCATATGCTTTTGCTCCCTGCATTGCAGTAAGTTGATATGATATTATTTGAATGAACTTTTTGGTAAAGTTGCATTTCAATTTCTTTGTTATCTGAATCACTGTATTATGGTAGGTTTGCAGAGATCCTAGGTGGGGCCGTTGTTATGAAAGCTACAGTGAAGATGTCAAAATTGTGCGAGCCATGACAGAGATAATTCCTGGTTTACAAGGAGATGTGCCAGCTAATTTTAGCAAGGGTGTTCCCTTTGTTGGAGGAAAGTATGAATCTTTATCAATTTTCACATCAACTACTTTCCTATTCCTATTAGTGATTTACACCAGTTGCATGCTTAGAAATGAAAATGAAGATCACTTCATCAGAAAACAAAAACAAAACAACAAATGATGATTATGTTACAAACTCCTTAATAAGCATAATTTTTTTTATGAGAAGGCAACAAGACTGGTGGGACTTAGTGATCTTTATTAGTATCAATCTGTCATTTATTCACTTCACATGGAATTTTCTGTCATACTGGGCAAGTTTGGATTTGATGATCTAAGAATCAATGCTATTGACCAATACTTGTTGGCCACAACATATAACTGGTCCTATCATGGTCAAGTATATATAGTAATTATCATGACAGTGACCTTTATCTTTGTATCAAAAATAATTGAACGGTTTAAGTATTGTTAAGTTATGTTAAAGTGAGTTAAAGTATTTTTCAAGATAATGTTTTTTGGTACTAGAATAATTCTAGACATTTTTCTATTTGAGTAACTGGTAAAGTTGCTGCCATGTGACCAGGAGGTCACGGGTTCAAGCCTTGGAAACAGCCTCTGGCAGAAATGCAAGGTAAGGCTGCGTACAATAGACCCTTGTGGTCGGGCCCTTTCCCGGACCCTGCGCATAGCGGGAGCTTTAGTGCACCGGACTGCCCTTTTTTTTTTGCTATTTCTGTTGTCCTTTGTTGTGGAACATTTGCTTGATTGCACTTTAAACTGGTTAAGGTCAAAGGTAGCAGCCTGCGCCAAGCATTATGTGGGAGATGGAGGCACACTGAGGGGAATTGATGAAAATAACACTGTAATAAACTCAACTACATTACATGGCATCCACATGCCTGCATATATTGATTCCATCATAAAGGATGTTTCAACGGTGATGGTGTCTTACTCGAGCTTGAATGGGGAAAAGATGCACGCTAACCGAAAACTTGTCACTGGCTACCTAAAGAACCAGCTCAACTTCAGGGTAAGAATGATTAGCTCGACTCATTCAGAATCAGTAAGTTAAGGTCAAGTAAGGATATATCCATGTATAACACCTATTTTGGCCTTGCATCTTTTTCAGGGTTTCATCATTTCTGATTCGGAAGGCATTGACCGGATTACAAGCCCACCTCATGCTAATTACACTTATTCAGTATTAGCTGGAATTTTAGCAGGAATTGACATGGTTGGTTTGTTATGTTTGATCTCGAATCATTTTTATCAACATGATAGTTTTAGTTACTCTATACGATTGTTTCATCTATGCTGCAGGTTATGATTCCAGTGAATTATGCAGAATTTATTGGTAATCTGACTCGACTAGTGAAAGATAATATCATTCCCATGAGCAGAATTGATGATGCTGTAAAGCGGATATTGAGAGTTAAGTTTACCATGGGTCTCTTTGAGAACCCACTGGCTGACCTAGGCTTGGTAAACCAACTTGGTAGCCAGGTAACTTTGATATTCAGAAACTGTTTCAATTCTTGGGATCTAGGTCTGTTATGTGTGATCTATGATGCTTCAACGCCTCTCTGCAGGAGCATCGAGAGTTGGCAAGGGAAGCAGTAAGGAAATCACTTGTCCTTTTGAAGAATGGCAAGAGCACTAGTCGGCCATTACTTCCCATTCCAAAGAAAGCACCAAAGATACTTGTAGCTGGAACTCATGCTGACAATTTGGGTTACCAATGTGGAGGCTGGACAATACATTGGCAGGGCGTCGCAGGCAATGATTTAATAGTTGGTATGTCTTCTCATGTCCTATAGTTTCCACTTCACCACAAGTGACATTTTTGGGCCCTCTTTTGGTAAGGAATCTGCTATTTCTCTAGATAGCAGAAACATGCCTTTTCAGGTTTTACTAATTCCATTTTTTCGTGGGAGATTAATTGTTGGACCTGATAATATGACAATTCTTTTACATGACAATAAATAGAAGTTAAACTGATAATTGTTGGACCTCATAATATGACAACTCAAATGTAGCATTATTCTACATTTGGCAGGAACCACCATTTTAAGCGCTATCAAGAAAACTGTAGATCCGTCCACACAAGTAGTGTACCAGCAGAATCCTGATGCAAACTTTATGAAGTCAAACGAATTCGACTATGCCATTGTTGTAGTAGGTGAAGTCCCATATGCAGAGATGTATGGTGACAGCTCAAATCTTACAATACCAGAACCTGGTCCTAGCACTATTAACAATGTCTGTGGGGCTGTGAAATGTGTTGTAGTTGTCATCTCTGGTCGTCCAGTCGTGCTAGAACCTTACGTCGATAAAATAGATGCACTCATCGCTGCTTGGCTTCCGGGGACTGAAGGCCAAGGTGTTGCAGATGATTTATTTGGTGACTATGGTTTCACTGGTAAACTTGCTTGGACTTGGTTCAAGTCAGTTGACCAGCTTCCTATGAACGTAGGTGATGGCCACTACAATCCCCTCTTTCCCTTTGGATTTGGACTCACAACTCAGCCAGTGAAGATGAATTAATAGACAGTATTGATACTATAGTGTACTTGCAAGAAAAGCTAGTAAGTTATTATCATTAATAAAACTGGAAGAAAGAGCAGAAGGCAAGAAAATTGTATTGAGGGCTTCCCTTTGAATATATATTATTATTATTATTAATTGCTATTAATTACGATTTTGATGGGTTGTTACTGCTACAAAAGTATTTGTAGGGTGGTCATGTCTCTTTAAATTTGAGAGTACTTGAGAAAAAAGATATATCAAAGGACGAAATATAATTTCCCAAAGAAACAACAAGGTTTTAGAAAATACAATGCTTAAAATTTCTACAAATGGGGTGGGTCTTAATGCTAGTTTGGTCAAATTTTGTCCCAAAAATGAGTTTTGTTGCAACAAACTTCAATGAATATTGAAGTAAGCCTAAGAAAGGTATAGTAACTACAAGTTGAAACCAAAATAGAAAGGATATCTTTGAAAAACATTTTCATTGGAGCTAACATACCCTAAAAACTACAATAAGCCTTTTACAAGATCAATAATGCAAAATGTTTTTTCCCCTATATTTCTTCATGCAACTTGTAAAAAGAAATAAAAAGGTATAATTAGCAAATCAATATACTAATACTACACAGCATACATAGTAAAATCTCACAAAATGGAGTATGAGGAAGTTAAATAATAATTAGCAAATCAATATAATAATACTACACAGCATACATAGTAAAATCTCATAAAGTGGAGTATGAGGAAGTTAAATAATAATTAGCAAATCAATATAATAATACTAACCAGTATTAGTATTAAACATATTGAAAACTATGTAGACTCATTCACTTTTTTATAAAGTATACTGAATACATGGGAAATCCCCTAATGAATTTATCGATAATGAATTTATTGATAATCCACACTGTGATCTACTAACTCCGCACCCCCTACCAAATCCCTCCCTTGAGATTACTACAATAAGCAAGTAAGCAAGAACCTATTGCTTCTAGATAGAGATGGATCTGAGAAGACAATGACAATGATGATATGTATTTCCTAGTTCTTATTTCAATTCTATTTAGTTGATGTGTCTTTAAAAAAAGGACATGCTCTTTCTGTAGCACCCAACAATTTCGATTGATCTTATATGTAGTACTGTACAAAGTACTCCAAGATTTGAAGTTCTCTGCATTTATTTTACATGAATCTGTTGAATTTGCTTTTAGTTATGCACTAGTTTTTCGTAAAATAAGTTGTTTAATTTAAGATAAATTTTAATTTTGAATTTTAGTTAGGTTGTTGAGATATTTTAGGTTGTTCTAAATTTCAAATATGTTGGCTATTTAAAGCCCCTCAATGACTAATAAAATTATTGAAAGTCATTTCAATCCATTGAGAGTCATTTTAACTTCTTTTTTGTTGCCTCCTATTTTAAAAAACCCAACAGAATCAAGAAGTTAATTGAGTAAAGAGATAATACACAACTACCCCCTCAACTATAACCGAATTCGATAGGACGGAACTTAACTATACATGTGTCCTATTACCCCTCCTGAATTATTTTAAAGTGCAATAAACACACTCTAAAACTTATATAATCACTCACATGAAGGGAGGTGCTTTACACTCGCCTCCACATCATCCTTACGTCAGCGCCACATCACTAAATCGACAGATCTAAAAAAAATCAAAAAATCCATGTCATTTAATTCCTCCTCCTCCATTACTATCACTACACCCACCATAACCACTAAACCCACTATTTTCACCATTAAAACTTATAGAAACCACATGAAAATTGTAACCCACCTCCAAATTCATTCATTCACCACCACCGAAATAATATATTTTATCACCTATCTCCAAATCTACCACAAAATATCACTCAAATGGTCAAAAACTCAAGCTATTCAATTTGAATTTAAAATGTTGGATCTCTTGTATCCAACTAAAATTGTGACCTAACAAAAAATGTAAAAAATAAATCTCATAAAACTTGATCTAAAATCTCTATCAAAGAAGTTACCCCAAAATTGAAATTCCAATTCGAGAAAAATTGAACATTGGGGTCCTTTTGTTGATCGAATTTGGGTTATGAAATACAATAGTTCTCATTCAAAAATTATTTGGGAAAGATGAAGTGACTGGCAAATATACAGATCATGTTTTAGTTAGGTTGTTGAGATATTTTAGGTTGTTTTAAATATGTTGTGAAAAAAATATTTATATTTCTAAAAATGATAAAATTGGGTTATATTTCAAAATGAAAAAAAAGAAATTTTAATTAAAAAGATATCAACTTAAGATTTAATGTTAACTACTTATGTGTATTATTTAATAATGAAAATGGACATGTGTCCAAATTAATCAAATTTTAATATTATTTTTTTTGTCTCTCACATGCCTCCAAGAGAGTGAACAAACTCTTTGTGCCACTCCAGCACTAAAGGGTGTGTTTATTACACTTTAAAACAATTCAGGGGGTAATAGAATCATGTATAGTTAAGGTGTGTCCTGGCGATTTCGGTTATAGTTGAGGAGGGCACTTGTATATTAGCCCTTTGAGTAAACAAGTCAAAAATACAAAATATACGTATATATATGGAAAACTTTAGTGATTTAAGCTTTCCTCGAAACCAAATTTTCAAACATGATGGAATAGACGAATAAACAAAGCCATCTTTGTTCATATATTACATAAGTACGTTTGTATGAAGTAAACGTTACATCAATAAAGTTAACATTTACAGAAATGATCAACACCCATTTCTCATTAAAGTTAGCATTAGTAATCCACAAAACCAACTAAGATGTAGTTGATGTAATGTATATGTATATAAAGTTTGTACTAATTGCTGCACAAGGTGTTGTTAAGCTTTTAGATTTACCTTTGTCGTGGTGGTTGAATGAAAAGCTATTTTTCTATGGTTTTAGTGAAGTGTGAATATTCTGATTGTGGCCGGGAGTGTACTGAGTGGTGGAGGAAGTGTGCCATTTCCACAGCATTCTTCGCAGATTTTGAAATGTTTATACAAATGTGAAATTCAAAGTAACATACATTGATTAGCGATTGTGATATATAGTCTAGACTTGAATATTTGGACACAATATGGCTTGAAAGTTTGTTCTTTTCTCATTTTGGTTCTATGCCTGTGGATTCCTTAGATCACATTGCATATATGTGGGGGGAGGGGCTGACATGTTGATTTAGAAAATTTCCGAGTCTCTCATCAGGAATAGTTTCGAGAGGATGAGTATTTGAAACCAGCACACTCTTGGGGAGAATTGAAATTAGATCCTGTGTTGGAAATCTTTCTTTAAACCTTTGATCAATTTTGCTGACAGAAATGGGGGTGATGCTTAGACATCCCCTATCTATCTTTACTGATCGGGATGAGATTGGAAGCGTGGCTTCAAGAGTCTGGCTGAAAATTTATTATGCCGTAAGTGTTATTCTCAGGGAATTTGGAAAGATCACACTCAAATAAGAGATATTTTGTTGATATATAAGAGATTTAACAATTTAATTGGTTATTTTACTACTTTTTCTTGAAGTTCTTTCATCTCATTTGCTGATTCTTGGAATTATCTCAACTTTGTAATAGAGACCTACAACTTGTGAAGCGGATTGGGGCTGCAACTACCCTCTGAGGGCAGAACCACAGGAATCCCTTACACTTTTGCACGGTGCATCGCAGTGAGTACCATCACATCATATGCAATCTATATATTCTTTATTTGATATCTTTCATCATTGGTCTGTGTGTTCGTCTGCAGTAAAACACTTTGAACATATTTTCAATCTTAAACCTCCTATTATGGATCTCACAATTCTTGATTGCATTCCTACTTGTATTGTCATGAGGATAATACAATTAGCAGTGTGATCCTTTGGACAATGCCAAACCAAGGAAGTATCAATAATATTAATACCTATGGGAGATACACAGATCATAATGACAATGCAGGGATTGGGGGGATAGCCAGAGACTGCAATGGGGATTTTATTTCCGCTTTTACTATTCCTGGACAGTGCCAAAATCATAATATAGCAGAGGCTCTGGCTGCTCAATATGTAGGCCAATGGATCAAAGACAACAATCACAGGTTGTGCACAATTGAGATAAAAAAACGCTTTGATTATAGTGAATATGCCGAAGAAGAAGAAGACCAACAACCTGAATTTGAAGACTTTTGTGGATGAAACTGTGGGCTTGATTGATGGAGCAGATATTACCTTCTCACACTGTTATAGAGAAGCTAATAAAGTGGCGGATTATCTAGCAAAGTTAGCCGCTACTCTTGATCCTGAACTAGTGTTATAAACTTTAGACCATATCTTTCTGGTTTCCAGAACAGCTGCAACTTGTGCACTGTTTGAAGAATGATCTACAGATCCGCTGTGCACGTAAAGATTAATGCGACTTTTGAATTTATTTTAGAGATCATGCTCGATGATCGTCAAAAATTGTAAATTAGAATTATCATTTCTTGTAGCATCAGACTGAACAAGCTCTCATATATATATATGGACAAATACAGGAACTACCATTTTAAATGCTGTGAAAAACACAGTCCATCCATCTACACAAGTGGTCTACCAGGACAATCCAGACGTAAACTTTGTTAAGTCTAACCACTTCTCCTATGCCATTGTTGTCATGGGTGAGACAGCCTACGCAGAGATGTCTGGCGATAGTGCAAACCTTACAATAGCTGAACCTGGTCTGAGCACCATATCCAATGTCTGTGGGGTTGTGAAGTGTGTGGTAGTTGTCATTTCTGGGCGTCCAGTTGTGATGGAGCAGTATCTTGCAAATATAGACAAGTGAAGGCCAAGGTGTTGCCGATGTTCTGTTTGATGACTATGGATTCACAAGCAAACTCATGCGCACTTGGTTCAAGTCAGTTGATAAGCTTCCCATGAATGTTGGTGATCCACATTATGATCCTTTGTTTCCTTTTGGATTTGGTCTCATTACTGAGCCTCTTGAGCTAAAATTCACCAATGGGACCGGACCATTAACTCCCTCAGTCTCCCAATATCCCTACAAACTCCCAATAAATGGCTCCTACACCACCTGGAGATGATCGGTTAAACTTCACTTCTATTAAAAAAAAAAAAAAATTCACCAATGGGTTCGGACCATTAACTCCCGCACCCTCCCAACATCCCAACCAACTCCCAATAAATGGCTCCTATCCCAATCCGGCTGAATTAATTACTGAATCTACTCAATAAAAAAATAGATTTGTCTAATCCCAGGGGAAATCCCCAATTAATGAAGTGGAAGGGTCATTCCCTCTCTCCTCCTAAAAAGGCTTCAATGGTAGCGCGTCCTAACCTCTCTCCTTACCAAAGCTTCTCATACTCTGAGGAAAATAATCATCACTCCGGTTCAGTTGAAGTGACCATGGCCATCGCATCAACAAAGCCCTCAATTACTATTAGTAGTAATGAACAAAGGCAACTTCTAACTCCTGTAGGAAACAACACTCCTAACCTACAGCCCAGAAATGGCAAACAACTTCCCATTTTCCCAGCAACCTCAGATCCCTTCGATAACACTCACAATGGCACCGCTTTCTCCAGTCGTGGTTGGAGCTAGCTCTGCAAGACAGATGCATCACCTTATAGGTGAATATCGGAGGGAGACAAGTCTCTCTGCTACTTCGGCACCTAGCCTTCCTAGCCCAAATAATCAAGGAAGGGACGAACCACGCGATAGAGGGACTAGGAACCCAGATATGGATGGAGACACTAAGGCAGACCCAACAAGAGGGCAACATCAATATGATATCCATGCAGGAGATGGTCGGTTAAACTTCACTTCTATTAGTTGTGAGTGTTTTTCAAGTGATTTGTATATATATAGATGAGTAGATGTGTATTAGTAAGTAAGAGAGGCAATGTAACAGTGATATGTGAAGCTCAAAATATTTAGATCTTTTTTTCCCTCTCTATTTTTCTCTCCCTCTTCTTCTTCTCTTTCTGTAAACATACTCCCATTAAAGAAGTTATCATCTTCCTCTTGTTTATTCCAGTAAGCAGTTACTCCAACTTTTACTCTTCCATCATTTATTTTTTTCAGAGCCCACTTTCAAGGACCATTAAATAGCCATCTCTCTCTTTTTTTTTTACAATTCCTAATTTTGGTTGTTTTTCTATTCGAAGTCTCTCTCAGCCGGTCTTCTACTTTTACGACAAGAATTTGCGTGTGTGTTATCCGTCACTCATGAAGAGTTTATGCAACAAAATAGTTCTTGCAGGAAGATATAGTCATTATGGCCTTTGTGTATCACTCATATTTATATGTACTGTCAAAAGGTTTAAAAATCAACTTCTTAATGAAGTAATGGACCAACCTTTTTGTTTTAATCTTGTACCTTTACCTTTCTATCTCTTGGCAAAATTAAAGCTTTAATTTCTCCATTCTATTCTCTATTTTTCTCACTCTTAAATCCTTTATGGGGAGTGATTTTTCGTTGTTACTTTCATTCGATTATAACTTCTTGCATGATACATATGCCGCTAAAAAAGCAAATAGACTACTGTTTCATAGAGAAAAAGTAGAAGCTTCTTACTTCTAGCTAGACATGAGATATTTGTAAATTGCAACCATAACTAATAATGTCGGCAATCTTAACATTTAAATCATGTGCTGCATGCGAAATATTGAAGAAAAATGGAAGGAAACATGGCTAACTGCACATTCGGGTATATTGGAAATACAAAATTAAAGTTGTTTGAATATATACCCCTACCGTCACAAATGACCCAGAAATACCGTTTTGGTCTAACGGGAGTGGAAAGATTAATTTTTTTTAATTTTTAATTTTTTTAAAAATATTTTTTGAATTTATTACTTTGATGGTCAAATTATTTATTCACTCATTTTCTTGTAAAATTTATCATAGATTTGGCTTCAACACCTTAGATTTTTGTAAGACACATACATGTGGCTTCAGCCAAAGTGATAACAGAACAACTTGGACTCTAATTCAGTAGGGCTATTGAATCTTAGCACCATCTTTTTTAGTGGAATTAGTTAAAGACGCGTTTAAAGTATTGGTTAAAAATGGGTGACAGTGTGAGAGTTTACCCAAGGGTGACATCAAGAGTATAATAACATAGACTCATCTTCTATTTTTTTGATGAAAAGGTAGAGATTTTTTTTTGTAAGTTACCAAGAAGGTACCAAAAGAAGTGCATCAGATAAAGGAACATCCTTCTTTATACTGAAAGAGAGCAAGAGATCTGATAGTGAAGCTTTTTCATTAGCAAAGTATAAAGTAGCTCGGAATGGAGTAAACTGGGAAGGTGAATGAAATAGGCTTTGGTAGCATCAGTCTTGGATAGTTGGATATTGCCTGGCTACTTCTATAAACGTTAGACCATATCTTTCTGGTTTCCAGAACAGTTGTAACTTATGCACTGTTTGAAGAATGATCTACAAAACTGTGCACGTAAAGATTAATGCGACATTTGAATTTATTTTAGAGATCATGCTCGATGATCGTCAAAAATTGTAAATTAGAATTATCATTTCTTGTAGCATCAGACTGAACAAGCTCTCATACATACATACATACATATATATATATATATATATATATATATAGAGAGAGAGAGAGAGACAAATACAGGAACTACCATTTTAAATGCTGTGAAAAAACAGTCCATCCACCTACACAAGTGGTCTACCAGGATAATCCAGACGTAAACTTTGTCAAGTCCAACCACTTCTCCTATGCCATTGTTGTCGTGGGTGAGATACCCTACGCAGAGATGTTTGGTGATAGTGCAAACCTTACAATAGCTGACCCTGGTACGAGCATCATATCCAATGTCTGTGGGGTTGTGAAGTGTGTGTTAGTTGTCATTTCTGGGCGTACAGTTGTGATGGAGCCATATCTTGCAAATATAGATGCCCTCGTGGCTGCTTGGCTTCCGGGAATTGAAGGACAAGGTGTTGCTGATGTTCTGTTTGGTGACTATGGATTCACTGGCAAACTCACGCGCACTTGGTTCAAGTCAGTTGATAAGCTTCGCATGAATGTTGGTGATCCACATTACGATCCTTTGTTTCCTTTTGGATTTGGTCTCACTATTGAGCCTCTTGAGCTAAAATTCACCAATAGGCCCGGAGCACTAACTCCCTCACTCTCCCAACATCCCAGCCAACTTCCAATAAATGGCTCCTACCCCATCTCCTATACACCACCTGGAGATGACCCGTTAAACTTCACTTCTATTAAAAAAAAATCAAAAACAAGAAAAAAGATAATTCACCATTGAGCCCGGACCAGTAACTCCCGCACCGTCCCAAAATCCCAACCAACTCCCAATAAATGGCTCCTATCTCAGTCCAGCTGAATTAATTACTGAATCTACTCAACAAAAAAATGGATTTATCTAATCTCGGGGGAAATCCCCAATTAATGAAGTGGAAGGGTCATCCCCTCTCTCTCCTCCCAAAACGGCTTCAATGGTCGCACGTCCTAACCTCTCTCCCTACCAAAGCTTCTCATACTCTGAGGAAAATAATCATCACGCCCTCAATTACTATTAGTAGTAATGAACAGAGGTAGCTTTTAACTCCTGTAGGAAACAACACTCCTAACCTAAAGCTCAGAAATGGCAAACAACTTCCCATCTTCCCAGCAACCACAGATCCCTTCGATAACACTCATAACGGCACCGCTTCCTCCAGTCGTGGTTGGAGCTAGCTCTGCAAGAAAGATGCATCACCTTATATGTGAATATCAGAGGGAGATAAGTCTCTCTGCTACTTCGGCACCCAGCCTTCCCGACCCAAAAAATCAAGAAAGTGATGAACCACGCGATAGAGGGACTGGGAACCTAGATATGGATGGAATCACTAAGGCAGACCCAACAAGCGAGAAACATCAAAATGATGTCCATGCAGGAGATGGACTGTTAAACTTCACTTCTATTAAAAAAAAGAAAAAAGAAAATTCACCAATGGGCCCGGACCATTAACTCCCTCACCCTCCCAACATCCCAACCAACTCCCAATAAATGACTCCTACCCCATCTCCTACACCACCGGGAGATGGCCGGTTAAACTTCACTTTGATTAAAAAACATGAAAAAAGTAATAAAAAGAAAATTCACCAATGGGGCCAGAGCATTAACTCCCTCACCTCCCAACATCCCAGCCAACTCCCAATAGATGGATCCTACCCCAATCCGACAGAATTAGTTAGTGAATCTACTAAAAAAATGGATTTGGCAAATCTCCAATTAATGAAGTGGAAGGGTCATCCCCTCTCTCCTCCCAAAGAGGCTTCAATGGTAGCGCGTCCTAGCCCCTCTCCCTACCAAAGCTTCTCATACTCGGAGGAAAATAATCATCACGCCATTTTAGTTGAAGTGACCATGGTCGTCCCATAAACAAATCCCTCAATTACTATTAGAAGTAGTGAACAAAAGCAACTTCTAACTCTTGTAGAAACATCACTCCTACCCTAAAGCCCAAAAATGGGAAACAACTTCCCATATTCCCAGCAACCACAGATCCCTAAAAGAACACTCACAATGGCACCACTTCCTCCAAATCACTTCCCCGTGTTGTGGGTTGAGCTATCACTGAAAAACATATGTATCACCTTACATGTGAATATCAAAAGGAAAAAAGTCTCTCTACTACTTCGGCACCCAGCCTTCCTAGCCCAAATAATCAACGAAGGGATGGACCACGCGATAGAAGGATTGGGAACCTAGATACAGATGGAGACACTAAGGCAGACCCAAAAAGCGCGCAACATCAATATGATGTCCATGTAGAAGATGGTCGGTTAAACTTCACTTTTATTAAAAAAAGACGAAAAAAAAAGAAAATTCTCCAATGGGCCCGGACCATTAATTCCCTCGCCCTCCCAACATCCCAACACACTCCCAGTAAATGGCTCATGCCCCATCTCTTACACCACCTGGAGATGGTCGATTAAACTTCACTTCTATTAAAAAAAAGAAAAAAAATCACCAATGGGGCCGGATCATTAACTCCCTCACCCTCCCAACATCATAACCAACTCCCAATAAATGGCTCCTACCCCAATCTGGCTGAATTAATTACTGAATCTACTTAACAAAAAAATGGATTTGGTAAATCTCGGGGGAAATCCCCAATTAATGAAGTGGAAGGGCCATCCCCTCTCTCTCCTACCAAAGAGGCTTCAATGGTAGCGCATCCTGAAACCATTCCCTACTAAAGCTTCTCATACTTTGAAGAAAATAATTATCACACTGGTTCAGTTGAAGTGACCATGGCCATCGCATCAACAAAGCCCTCAATTACTATTAGTACTAATGAACAGAGGCAACTTCTAACTCCTGTAGGTAACAACACTTCTAACCCAAAGCCTAGAAATGGGAAACAACTTCCCATCTTCCGAGCAACTACAGATCCCTCGAGTAACACTCACAACGGCACCGCTTCCTCTAATCATAATCAATCACAGGTTGATATAGATGCAAATACAATGTCAGATAATCGTGATGCATGTCTGTCCTACGATACACATCTGCTGATCACCACAGATTGGAACTCATGGGGGCCTCACATAGACCATGTATCCACCGGAAAAGACCTCGGCCAATATCTGCCGGAAGAGACCTCGACCATAATATCCACCGGAAAAGACCTTGGCCGCCGGAAGAAACCTCGGCAAATCACCTCGACCGGTAGAAACCTCGATCCCAATATCTAGTACCTCACTCACATCATTTCTCAGCCGTCACAGATAGAACATATACAAAAGTAATGAGTGAAACAGGATAAATATTCACATAAGATGTCATATATTCCACAATCACATAATAGATCAATGCCTAGTAATTCACAACACTTAGACAATTACCCCTATTCAGATTCTACTATCACACTTCAACTCATATAATTCAATTCAATCTAAGGACCCAACACAC
Organism: Solanum dulcamara; assembly: GCF_947179165.1. Lineage (NCBI taxonomy): Eukaryota > Viridiplantae > Streptophyta > Magnoliopsida > Solanales > Solanaceae > Solanum > Solanum dulcamara. Next base: position 74,174,443 of record NC_077244.1, read on the forward strand.
CCTAATCCCCTCACATAGGAAAATACAAGGTTCAACATACTTAACAAATGTTAGAATTCCACTTGTCTTAGCCAAAAGTCACGAACAATCCCAATTCAAAGCTTTTAACCTCGGATGATACTCCATATCACCACAATCTAATCAAATATAGACTCAATATCACATTTCGAAACTATTGACACTAAAATCAAGCAATTTGGGTGAAAAGGGTAAAATGGTCAAAAATCCCATATCGAAAATCAAACTCGGAATCTGATTATTTCCTTAAGTAATCAGGAATCTAGTGGTGAAAACCATTTCAAAAATGAGGTTAAAATGAGTTCAAAATCCCCATTTCTCCTTCAAAAGTTCATGTTCAAGAAAATCCAAAATCTCTAATTTGAAATCCACAATTCGAAGTTAAAATACGAAATTATTCAATGGAATTTAAGGAAAAGTGTTAGAAATACATTACCCAATGGTTTTGTCGTGAAAAATCTCTAAGAAATCGTCTAAACCGAGCTTGGAATGTTAAAAATTGTGAAAATACCTTAAACCTCGTCTAAACCCCTTCAGATGTCGCTTAAGCGACTGGACCTTCGTTTTAATGGAGGTTCTCGACTAAGTGAGTCCCTTCACTTAAGCGATGGGTCTCGCTTAAGCGAAGGTTCTCTTTAGCAAACTTGGTTCGGAACCCCGTATACACATATCATATATGCAACCCTATTAAATTCAATGTTCTAGACTCAATGGAATCAACGGAATTTGAATTTGATGCCTCCTTGACCCGTAATACGATAAGTAGAAATTAAACTAGTTTCGATACTTAAAATACCCAAAATACCCTCAGGGCCTCTAAAAATTATAACGAAGCCATTTCTAGCGTAAGAATCACATCCCAAAACCATTGGAACAATCAAAAATCCAATCCGAGCACTTGAACCTCAAATGTTGACCAAAGTCAAACTTGGATCAAACTTTAACTCAATTTCCAACTTTGGACCTAAATTCCACGTTTGAACTCCAAATCTGATTCCGACAAATCTCTTAGACCAATTTCCAAATTCTAGAGCTGATGGAATCGATGGAATTTTATTCTGAGACTCGAAACTCCAAGTGACTTCGAAACTCAAATTTTGACTACTTAAGCCTTTACAACACATTTCTCAAGCAAAATCTCATTTTTTTCATAAGATTTCCCAAAAACTAACTTTTACACCCAATGTAAAGTGACTTAGGTAAACTAATGGGAAGGGTAAAATGATAATTTTATCAAAATATCAAAAATAAACTTCAGGGTCACTACACAACTTCTCCTAGTCTTGGTTGGAGCTAGTACTGCTTATCGGAGGGAGACAAGTCTCTCTACTACTTCGGCACCCAACCTTCTTATCCCAAATAATCAAGGAAGGGATAGACCACGCGATAGAAGGATTAGGAACCCAAATATGGATGAAGACACTAAGGCAGACCCAACATGCGAGCAACATCAATATGATGTCCATGCAGGAGATGGCCGGTCAAACTTCAGTTCTATTAAAAAAATGAAAAAAAGAAAAAAGAAAATTCACCAATGGGCCCGTACCATTAACTCCCACACCCTCCCAACATCCCAACCAACTCTCAATTAATGACTCCTACTCATCTCCTATACCACTTGGAGATGGCCGGTTAAACTTAACTTCTATTTAAAAAATGAAAAAAAAATCACCAATGGTCCCGGGTCATTTACTCATTCACCCTCCCAACATCCCAACTAACTCTCAATAAATGGCTGCTATCCCAATCCGGCTGATTAATTACTGAATCTACTTAACAAAAATATGGATTTGACAAATCTCGGGGGAAATCCCCAATTAATGAAGTGGAAGGGTCATCCCCTCTCTCTCCTCCCAAAGAGTCTTCAATGGTAGCGCGTCCTAACCCCTCTCCCTACCAAAGCTTCTCATACTCTGAGGAAAATAATCATCACGTCGGTTCCGTTGAAGTGACCATGGTCTTCGCATCACCAAATCCCTCAATTACTATTTGTAGTAATGAACAGAGGCAACTTCTAATTCCTGTAGGAAACAATACTTCTATCCTAATGCCTAGAAATTGGGAACAACTTCCCATCTTCCCAGAAACTATAGATCCCTCCAGTAACACTAACAACGGCACTGCTTCCTCCAAACAACTTCCCCAAGTCTTGGTTGGAGCTAGTACTGCAAGATAGATGCATCACCTTACAGGTGAATATCGGAGGGAGACAAGTCTCTCTACTACTTCGGCACCCAACCTTCTTATCCCAAATAATCAAGGAAGGGATAAACCACGCGATAGAAGGATTAGGAACCCAAATATGGATAAAGACACTAAGGCAGACCCAACAAGCGAGCAACATCAATATGATGTCCGTGCAGGAGATGGCCGGTTAAACTTCAGTTCTATTAAAAAAAGAAAAAAAGAAAATTCACCAATGGGCCCGTACCATTAACTCCCACACCATCCCAACATCCCAACCAACTCCTAATTAATGACTCCTACTCATCTCCTATACCACTTGGAGATGGCCGGTAAAACTTAACTTCTATTTTTTAAAAAAAATCACCAATGGTCCCGGGTCATTTACTCATTTACCCTCCCAACATCCCAACTAACTCTCAATAAATGGTTGCTATCCCAATCCGGCTGATTAATTACTGAATCTACTCAACAAAAATATGGATTTGACAAATCTCGGGGGAAATCCCCAATTAATGAAGTGGAAGGGTCATCCCCTCTCTCTCCTCCCAAAGAGGCTTTAATGGTAGCGCGTCCTAACCCCTCTCCCTATCAAAGCTTCTCATACTCTGAGGAAAATAATCATCACGTTGGTTCAGTTGAAGTGACCGTAGTCGTCGCATCAACAAAGCCCTCAATTCCATAGGAATTAAGTTATGGAAAATTTCATGGGAATCAAATTATGGAATATTTCTTTGGAGTTAAATATAGAAAGTTTTGAATTTTTTTTTATTCCTACAAATTATGGAAAAACTATAGTTGGAACCAAATTATGGTAAGTTTCTATTGAAAAAAATTATGGAAAATTTGCCTTGGACTCAATTATGGAAAGGTTTGAAAAGATTCCTATGAAAAAAAATATCTACTTCACAATACTTCAAACCTTGTCTTTGAAGATTCGACAAGTCGAGCAACCCCAACAAGGCTCAAAGCAGGGGGCATTTTTAGACAGTGAAATTTTATAGATAAATCCATATTAGGTTTTTGATTAATCCTTAAATTCATGATATATTGACCAAGTCAAATTATTGGATAATAAAGTTGGATCAATATTTATGTTAAATTATATGACTTAAATGAAGTTCAAATTATATTTGGACCAGTCAGCGAAGTTGACAAGACGAACCCAACTCATACTCTTCTAATCCAAGGTCCTGTAAAATTACTTGAAGTCCAAAATACACCAACAAACCCTAGCACACACCTATAGGGGTCTTCATAAGACTAGAAAGAAAGACAGATGAAGAACAAGAAGAAATACATAAAAAAGCTCTACTCTTCAGTGGTGGTCCCAAGTCTTCCGCATACAGAAGTCATCATCTCTAAGTTGTGAGCAAATTTCCATACCTCTGTGATTGTGATCAAAGCTTGGCTCCGCATTCGTAGTAAAGTTCCAACAAGTATTCCATCGATTCAAGAACAAAGCAAAACTCTTGAGTTGACAATCTTGGGGAGAAATATTAGAGGATTACGTCTTTTCATTAGATTTTATAAAGATTGTAACCTTCACATAAATTCTTGATATAAATATCAATATTTGTTGCTATTTTTCTTTCTTGATTACTTTTTTTCAGGAACGAAACTTAGTCGCATACAAGGAGTAGATATGAGCCACTTTTATAATAATAAAGGATATATGTGAACCACCTTTGAATGAGGAGTATATCAGTTTTAAATTATAAAGTTTAGGAGTATATCATGCTTTTTTTTCAATATTAAATTTAGCACCTAGTTATTAACACTTAAAGTAGTAATTTCAAAACCCATAAAATTGGTTGCTCCTCCCTTAACTAGAGGTCTCGGGTTCGAGTCTGGGTAAGGAAAAATTCTTGGTAGGAAGCGCTTCCCACGAATGGGGCCCCACGCGATGCGAACCAAAATAGTCAGGTCCAATACGGGTAACGAAAACCGAGTGGGAAAACAAAAAAAATCATAAGATTGAAATCCTTACTCGCCTCTACCAAGTACCCTGTCACTCAATGTGCATGGTGTGTGTAATGTGTATATATTCTGACCAACTCCAGCTTATTCTCAACAAAATTGCTTGTTTCAAAGTAGAAGCTCAACAAGTAAGTTATCCATTTCTTGTTTATAGCTGTTTCTTTTTTCATACTTCTCAACAAACTTGTTTCTTGTTTGTTCACTTTTTTTTTTGTAATGCTCTTCAATGTGTGCTATTCTTTTGTGAGTTTTACCAGATTGTCCAAGAAGAAGGCACAAAAAGAATGGGAAGATTTTCAATATCCATGAAGGGTTTTGGGTTGTTCTGGCTATGGGCAGTGATTGCGGAAGCGGAGTACCTAAAATACAAAGACCCAAAACAGCCAATGGTTACAAGAATTAAGGACTTGGTGAAAAGGATGACTCTTGAGGAAAAGATTGGTCAGATGTCTCAGATTGATGAAAGATTAGCCTCAGCTAATGTTATGAAGCAATATTTCATTGGTATGTTTTGAAAAAGTCATTCTTTATGTGTTTATAGTGATGTTTATAATAGGAAACAACCTCTCAACCCAATAAAAGTACGAGTAAGATTTGCATTTATCCCACTTCCGAATTCTATGGTTTTAATAAATCTCCAACTGCAGTTCGTCTTGGACCAGATCTAGTTCTCTGTTCCAAACATTTCCTGAAAGTAGACGAAAAGTTTTAAATCTTAATGCAGGCAAGGCATCTCGAGCGCAGGATGATGTGGACCTCCTTTACTTGATCGTCAAGAAGCGCTAAAGTGAGGCTCAAAACGTGTTGACTGCTTCACCTCGCTTAACGTGCTCTTCAGTGTCGTCATCAAGGTTCTAAGGCATACTTTCCTCGCCAATGAACCTCTTTTGAAGAGTCGACACCACTAAACAATTGATATTTCACTTTATCATAATTGTTTTTCAATTTCTTTGTTTATAAATTTGTCATTCATGCTTATAAATTATTAGTCTTGGACTAACATATATATTTGTATTTTTTCTCCCCTTGCGCCTTTTTTGTTAAAGTCCACGCTTTATCTGCGCTTTGCGCTTTAATCCCCAACAGACCTTAGAGTTTTTTTGCGCTTTTTGCTTTTGATAACACTGGTTCATCCTAACCTCTCCATACCCCGCTTGTGGGATTACATTGAGTATAGCTGCTTATTATAAATGTCATACAAATTACAGAAAACTGATCTAAATCAAAGTGATTGATCCTAGGATGATAGAATCTTTTGTAATAACATTGGCGTTTAAATGAATGGAGCCTTGGAGCAAGAATAAAGTTATTTATGTGTGAAATACGTCACGTGGTTTGAACTGTGAATAGAAATACTAAAGTTGTTTATGTCTGACGTACGTCACATGGTTCGAACCGTAAATTAAGTCACGGCTTGTCTCAAGGTAGGTTGCCTACACCATACCCCCTTGGGTGCGGCCACTCTCCAGATCGTGCGTGATCTCCGGATGCACAAGACATGGATTCAGCAACTTATGCTTGTTTCAGGGTAGGACACCTACGTCACACTCCCTTGGGGTGCTTCCCTACCCAAAACTCTACGTGAACGCGAGATACTTCATGTACTGGGAATCGCCTATGTTATACCAAAAGATTTTATCTTTTTAATCCTATTTTGAGGGGGAAAAAAGATATTTAAAGAGAACATGGGAAAGGGGGAAGCCTATTTTCTTTATCCATTGTTATCCTGCATAGTGTAGTTCATTTTATCTCTAGATTGACATGACCAGTCTTAAAAACATGCTCGTATGTTCACCAGACATTCCAGAACTTTGCTCATTTGTTGTTAGAAATATCACGTTTTTAGGTGTATATTTGACTACATATGTTATCTCATTCAGCTTACAGAAGAGTGATTCTAAATCAGGGTGCTTTATCGTGAAAATGGAGGATCTTTTTTTTGTAATAACATATGCATATTATGGAAAAAAGAAAAAGGGGATTGTTCTATCTTTTACTGTAGTGCATATTGGAATTCATCTTTTATAAAAATTCTTCTGGCAGGGAGTGTGTTAAATGTTCCAGTGCATGTCGCTGCACCTAAGGCTTCTGCTGAGGATTGGGTGAATAAGGTAAACAAGATTCAAAAGGATGCTCTTTCGACCCGCCTTGCTATTCCAATGATTTATGGGATTGATGCAATTCATGGACACAACAATGTCTATAATGCTACTATCTTTCCTCACAATATTGGGCTTGGTGTCACCAGGCAAGTATATAAATTATGCATCTGATTTTTGTTCTGACTATCGGAAAGTACTAATTTTGTGTGCTTTTAGAATGTAGTGAGAGCTCATCTTCTAAATTTGATTAATAAAGATGCATGATAGGTAGTTTTCACATTTGTCAATCATTTGATACCTTAAGATCAAGAAATGATCCTCAGGAGGTCAATTATGTTCCAAAAAGGAAATAATCCTGCTATGTATTTTCAACTTCTCCTAATGCTTCATGAATCTCCTGATGCTTGTCTTTCACCTATTTGAGTTAAAAATTTGTAACTCTAATGCAGGGACCCTGCTCTTGTGAAACGGATTGGTGCTGCAACTGCACTTGAAGTTAGAGCCACAGGAATCCCATATGCTTTTGCTCCCTGCATTGCAGTAAGTTGATATGATATTATTTGAATGAACTTTTTGGTAAAGTTGCATTTCAATTTCTTTGTTATCTGAATCACTGTGTTATGGTAGGTTTGCAGAGATCCTAGGTGGGGCCGTTGTTATGAAAGCTACAGTGAAGATGTCAAAATTGTGCGAGCCATGACAGAGATAATTCCTGGTTTACAAGGAGATGTGCCAGCTAATTTTTAGCAAGGGTGTTCCCTTTGTTGGAGGAAAGTATGAATCTTTATCAATTTTCACATCAACTACTTTCCTATTCCTATTAGTGATTTACACCAGTTGCATGCTTAGAAATGAAAATGAAGATCACTTCATCAGAAAACAAAAACAAAACAACAAATGATGATTATGTTACAAACTCCTTAATAAGCATAAATTTTTTTATGAGAAGGCAACAAGACTGGTGGGACTTAGTGATCTTTATTAGTATCAATCTGTCATTTATTCACTTCACATGGAATTTTCTGTCATACTGGGCAAGTTTGGATTTGATGATCTAAGAATCAATGCTATTGACCAATACTTGTTGGTCACAACATATAACTGGTCCTATCATGGTCAAGTATATACAGTAATTATCTTGACAATGACTTTTATCTTTGTATCAAAAATAATTGAACGGTTTAAGTATTGTTAAGTTATGTTAAAGTGAGTTAAAGTATTTTTCAAGATAATGTTTTTTGGTACTAGAATAATTCTAAACATGTTTCTATTTGAGTAACTGGTAAAATTGCTGCCATGTGACCAGGAGGTCACAGGTACAAGCCTTGGAAACAGCCTCTGGCAGAAATGCAATGTAAGGCTGCGTACAATAGACCCTTGTGGTTGCCTTTTTTTAATATATCTGTCGTCCTTTGTTGTGGAACATTTGCTTGATTGCAGTTTCAACTGGTTAAGGTCAAAGGTAGCAGCCTGCGCCAAGCATTATGTGGGAGATGGAGGCACACTGAGGAGAATCGATGAAAATAACACTGTAATAAACTCAACTACATTACATGGCATCCACATGCCTGCATATATTGATTCCATCATAAAGGGTGTTTCAACGGTGATGGTGTCTTACTCGAGCTTGAATGGGGAAAAGATGCACGCTAACCGAAAACTTGTCACTGGCTACCTAAAGAACAAGCTCAACTTCAGGGTAAGAATGATTAGCTCGACTCATTCAGAATCAGTAAGTTAAGGTCAAGTAAGGATATATCCACGTATAACACCTATTTTGGCCTTGCATCTTTTTCAGGGTTTCATCATTTCTGATTCGGAAGGCATTGACCGGATTACAAGCCCACCTCATGCTAATTACACTTATTCAGTTCAAGCTGAATTTTAGCAGGAATTGACATGGTTGGTTTGTTATGTTTGATCTCGAATCATTTTTATCAACATGATAGTTTTAGTTACTCTATATGATTGTTTCATCTATGCTGCAGGTTATGATTCCAGTGAAGTATGAAGATTTTATTGGTAATCTGACTCGCCTAGTGAAAGATAATATCATTCCCATGAGAAGAATGCTGTAAAGCGGATATTGAGAGTTAAGTTTACCATGGGTCTCTTTGAGAACCCACTGGCTGACCTAAGCTTGGTAAACCAACTTGGTAGCCAGGTAACTTTGATATTCAGAAACTGTTTCAATTCTTGGGATCCAAGTATGTTACGTGTGATCTATGATGCTTCAACGCCTCTCTGCAGGAGCATCGAGAGTTGGCAAGGGAAGCAGTAAGGAAATCACTTGTCCTTTTGAAGAATGGCAAGAGCACTAGTCGGCCATTACTTCCCATTCAAAAGAAAGCACCAAAGATACTTGTAGCTGGAACTCATGCTGACAATTTGGGTTACCAATGTGGAGGCTGGACAATACATTGGCAGGGCGTCGCAGGCAATGATTTAATAGTTGGTATGTCTTCTCATGTCCTATAGCTTCCACTTCACCACAAGTGACATTTTTGGGCCCTCTTTTGGTAAGGAATCTGCTATTTCGCTAGATAGCAGAAACATGCCTTTTCAGGTTTTACTAATTCCATTTTTTCGTGGGAGATTAATTGTTGGACCTGATAATATGACAATTCTTTTACATGACAATGTATAGAAGTTAAATTGATTAATAGTATAGCCGAGAGGAATTCTTTGGATTTGGCTTGATTTTTGGGATCCCTTATGACCCTAAATCACATATAATATACTTTAAATACTTATGAATCAATCATAGATCATATATACAATTTGAAGCCTTCGAGTTCAAGTCTATACGCATACGAAGAACAGTCCGAATCTTAGTGTAGAAATTTTGAGGTGTCACATATACGTGGGTCCTATTACCTCTCCTGAATTATTTTAAAGTGTAATAAACACACCCTAAAACCTATATAATTACTCACATGAAAGGAGATGTTCTACACTCGCCTCCACATCATCCTTACGTCAGCGCCACATCACTAAATCGGCTGATCAAAAAAAATCAAAAAATCCAATTGAAGTAACTGGCCAATTGAATTGGAAAAAGAAGAAAAGGAGGCAAGGTGTCACTATATTGGAGAATCGAACCGGAACTGGAGTGGGTTGGAGGTGAGGGCTAGGGCGAGGGTGGGGCTAGGAGTGGGGGGGTAGGTTGGGATATGACGTAGATAATTGATGAATGGGAGGATAAATAAAAATTATTTTTAAAAAAAAAGAATTTAATTTAAATTGTGTTCACCATATATTGCCTAAACTAAATCTCTAATATGAAAAAAAAAATCGAATTTCATGTTAAATGTTTGAGTAAAAAAAAAAAAAAAAAAAAAATTCTTCCGATATTATACAAATTGATGAAATATCTTTAAAAAGATCATCGGCAATTTAAGTATGTTGTGAAAAAAATATTTATATTTCTAAAAATGATAAAACTGGGCTATATTTCATAATGAAAAAAAGAAATTTTAATTAAAAAGTTATTAACTTAAGTTTTAATGTTAACTACTTATGTTTATTAATTAATAATGAAAATGTCCGATTGAAAATGGATATGTGTCCAAATTAATCTGATTTTAATACTTCTTTTTCGTCTCTCACATGCCTCCAAGAGAGTGAACAAACTCTTTGTGCCACCTCAGCACTGAAGGGTGTTGTAACACCCCAATCTTTTTCGCCAAGACTCGAACCATTCTTCATGTGCGTGTAGGATCGAACTCGGTGACTTCTAGTTGTATATATGAGTTAGGATTAATTCCTAAGTATTTAAAGTGTATTAGATGTGGTTTAGGGTCATAAGGGATCTCTAACACCAGGCCGATTCCAAAGAATTTCTATCGGCTAAATTTTCCGATGAGTCCATATAAAGGTCAACTTCAAACGACCATATCTCCTAGAATATAAAGAATTGGGTGGACTATAACCTATCAAATTAAAGGTCTTTGACTCTTCTTTCCAACTCTACCAAGATTGCATTTTTCTGAGTTCGGAGTCAAAATTTATGCATAGTTGACTAGAGAGGTCTGCGACAAGTCCACGTTGCGGACCTGCAACGAACTTGGACAATTTTTCCAGATTTTATTTTTTTTGTCGACCAAAAAGGTAAGCGACAAGTACGCGTCTCGTACCTGTCACGAAATTGTCCAGTTTTTCAGATTTTGTAGGGGCATCTTGGGAAAATTACCTAATAATATACATATGATCTTGGACGCATTTTAGGGCAAAATTCCATCCCCATCTCAGTTTCTAAGGAGTTTTTCTCTCCAAAACACCAAGAACATTGAGAGCAAAGATTAGAGAAGAGGGAGAGGGCTAGAGTTCAAGTTCTTTAAGTAAGGCCATCAAATCCTCTCTTTGTTCTTCAAGTCAAGTATGTAAGGCTAACCTAAAATATGGATTGAGTTCTTCCATATGCCCCATAGATGTGTTGTATGAAGATTGTGAAAGGCTTGAACCTTCTTTGAAGATTTTCTTGAAATTTTCCTAAAACTCTAGAATATTCTTATATACTATTAATTGATTGATGATTTTCATGACTTGAATTCTTGAATAATTATCTTTCCTATTTATTTCACAAACCGTAGTTACATATTGACTACAATAAATTTTTGTATATAAATTCATACGTATTGATGGTGTTCTCGAGTTGAGTTTTGTTGAGAGTATGAATTCATGTATTCATTCACATAAACTCAAGATGAGATTTCTTTATGTTATAATTTGTCTTGAGGTTGAGATTGATAGTTTTTATGTAAATATTGCTTTCAAAGGGAGATGATGTATTTTTGTTAATGAGTGTGAATGAAATTGAATATAGAGATAAATGGAAATTTTGGAGCAAGATATTTGATGATGATGTGAATGATGGTTATCTTTAACATAGGCAGAATGATTGATGAAGAGGTATGTTGATGATGATGTTTAAGATGAAATGGATTGGAGTCTAATGTGACTACATGATATGTGATTTCCATAATTTAATTTGATAGGAGTCATATGAGTATAAATGATTGTTTGAGAAGGAGTTTTAAATAAATGATTTGTGAACATTTTTGCATAAATTATTTATACAATATTTTGAGTTTAAAGAATGATTATTTTCATCTTTGATTTAAAAAGAGTTTAAGCATGAGTTGAGTTTGAGAAATCTCTTAATTATCATTTTGAACATGAGTATTTTGAGTATAAACGAGTTGAGTATTTTTACATTAAAATGTCTATTTTGAGTTTGAGTTGAGGAGTTAAAATTATGTTTTAAATGCATATAGTATTTTCTGCATTCATTGAGTTGAGATGGTAACAAATTCAAAAAGCAGAGTTTTATGATTCAGATGAGTTGAATGTGAATGAAGATCCAATGAGACCAGTTGATTGAGTTTTGAAAAGAGTCCAATGAGACTAAATGAGTTGATTTGAAACTAAGTCCTAAGAGACTAAATGAGTATTTTGAATATTTTACTCGCTTGATAGATATGTACATATTGAGTCTTGGGAGGAGAATTGAGCACCGAATTGAGTAAGAGTATAGTCCATACTCGAACCCCATGAACTATGTAGCCAACGTAGGAAGGGATTGGACCGTTAAAGTCGGATGTTTCCCATGAGATTAGACCGTTAAAGTCAGATATTTCCCATTTCATCGTCCTGAAATGATAGGACTTGATTGATTGATGGAACCATAATTGGTTGATTCGTTCATACCCTGGCAAAGTATGGGAGGACATGCCAATGACGTGGCTCGTTGTACATCACCTATTTATAGGTGGTGGAATTGTTGTCGGTTAGAGAAACTCCCAAATTGAGTAGATTGTGCATGATATGATTGGTTTGATTGTGATTGTAGATGATTGAGTCGAATTGTAAAACATTGTTAAATTCTAATTTGCATATCTATTGAGTTGAGTCCTTTGACTTTGTTGTTGAGTTGATTGTATATGTTGGATTGGATTGGAGGGTATGTGATTGAATTAGATTAAATTGGATTGTACATGATTGGATTGAATATGATTGGATTGGATTGGATAGTACGTGATCAAATTGTAAATGATTGAATTGAATTGGATTGTACATGATTGGATCGGATTGTATATGATTGGATTGGATCGGATTATATATGATTGGATTGGATTGTATATGATTGGATTGGGTTGGATTGTATATAATTGGATTGGATCGAATTGTAAGTGATTGGATTGAATTGGATTGTATATGATTGGTCTTTGTCTAAACTGTGTTCTTACTTTAGACTTATGACATCATGATTGAGTCTCTCTTATCTTTATGACTTGATATATTTGAACCTGTATTGTTCTATCTTGACACATGTTTCATTCTTCCATATTACATACTCGTACATTCCATATATTGACGTCCATTTGAACCTGCATCGTTGCATGATGCAGAGACAGGTTTAAGAGATCATCATAGGTGCACCGTTTAGGATCTGTTCACACTCAGCTTATTGGTGAGTCCACCCCTACATTCGGAGGACACCACTTATGTTATTCTTGCGTTGAGTTTAGTCTTTTCATTCTGATTTGAGGTAGACATGAACTTGTCATTGGCACCAATTAGATAGTAGTGATAGATGCTTCATACACTAGATAGTGATGAATCGATTGAGTATTTTATTTTCTTGAATTGTTTTTGTCAAACTATTTAATGACATAGATTGGAGTTCGATTTGTTGGCCCTTGGCCTTTCTTTATTGAGTTAGATTGTTGATTGGGATTGTCCACCTAATTATTTCTTTATTTTAAGTCTTCCGCTAATTGAATAAATGAACGGATGTGTGATCAAGTCAAGTGGTTCGCTTGGGAGCCAGTAATGGTTTCTGAGTGCCGGCCACGTCTAGGGTACCCTCCCGGAGCGTGACAGGTGTGTTTATTACACTTTAAAATAATTCAGGTGGGTAATAGGATCATGTATAGTTAAGGTGTGTCCTGGCGATTTCGGTTATAGTTGAGGAGGGCACTTGTATATTATCCCTTTGAGTAAACAAGTCAAAAATACAAAATATACGTATATACATGGAAAACTTTAGTGATTTAAGCTTTCCTCGAAACCAAATTTTCAAACATGATGGAATAGACGAATAAACAAAGCCATCTTTGTTCATATATTACATAAGTACGTTTGTATGAAGTAAACGTTACATCAATAAAGTTAACATTTACAGAAATGATCAACACCCATTTCTCATTAAAGTTAGCATTAGTAATCCACAAAACCAACTAAGATGTAGTTGATGTAATGTATATGTATATAAAGTTTGTACTAATTGCTGCACAAGGTGTTGTTAAGCTTTTAGATTTACCTTTGTCGTGGTGGTTGAATGAAAAGCTATTTTTCTATGGTTTTAGTGAAGTGTGAATATTCTGATTGTGGCCGGGAGTGTACTGAATGGTGGAGGAAGTGTGCCATTTCCACAGCATTCTTCGCAGATTTTGAAATGTTTATACAAATGTGAAATTCAAAGTAACATACATTGATTAGCGATTGTGATATATAGTCTAGACTTGAATATTTGGACACAATATGGCTTGAAAGTTTGTTCTTTTCTCATTTTGGTTCTATGCCTGTGGATTCCTTAGATCACATTGCATATATGTGGGGGGAGGGGCTGACATGTTGATTTAGAAAATTTCCGAGTCTCTCATCAGGAGTAGTTTCGAGAGGATGAGTATTTGAAACCAGCACACTCTTGGGGAGAATTGAAATTAGATCCTGTGTTGGAAATCTTTCTTTAAACCTTTGATCAATTTTGCTGACAGAAATGGGGGTGATGCTTAGACATCCCCTATCTATCTTTACTGATCGGGATGAGATTGGACGCGTGGCTTCAAGAGTCTGGCTGAAAATTTATTATGCCGTAAGTGTTATTCTCAGGGAATTTGGAAAGATCACACTCAAATAAGAGATATTTTGTTGATATATAAGAGATTTAACAATTTAATTGGTTATTTTACTACTTTTTCTTGAAGTTCTTTCATCTCATTTGCTGATTCTTGGAATTATCTCAACTTTGTAATAGAGACCTACAACTTGTGAAGCGGATTGGGGCTGCAACTACCCTCTGAGGGCAGAACCACAGGAATCCCTTACACTTTTGCACGGTGCATCGCAGTGAGTACCATCACATCATATGCAATCTATATATTCTTTATTTGATATCTTTCATCATTGGTCTGTGTGTTCGTCTGCAGTAAAACACTTTGAACATATTTTCAATCTTAAACCTCCTATTATGGATCTCACAATTCTTGATTGCATTCCTACTTGTATTGTCATGAGGATAATACAATTAGCAGTGTGATCCTTTGGACAATGCCAAACCAAGGAAGTATCAATAATATTAATACCTATGGGAGATACACAGATCATAATGACAATGCAGGGATTGGGGGGATAGCCAGAGACTGCAATGGGGATTTTATTTCCGCTTTTACTATTCCTGGACAGTGCCAAAATCATAATATAGCAGAGGCTCTGGCTGCTCAATATGTAGGCCAATGGATCAAAGACAACAATCACAGGTTGTGCACAATTGAGATAAAAAAACGCTTTGATTATAGTGAATATGCCGAAGAAGAAGAAGACCAACAACCTGAATTTGAAGACTTTTGTGGATGAAACTGTGGGCTTGATTGATGGAGCAGATATTACCTTCTCACACTGTTATAGAGAAGCTAATAAAGTGGCGGATTATCTAGCAAAGTTAGCCGCTACTCTTGATCCTGAACTAGTGTTATAAACTTTAGACCATATCTTTCTGGTTTCCAGAACAGCTGCAACTTGTGCACTGTTTGAAGAATGATCTACAGATCCGCTGTGCACGTAAAGATTAATGCGACTTTTGAATTTATTTTAGAGATCATGCTCGATGATCGTCAAAAATTGAATTCTCGATAATTTTTATATATTTATGCCTTGTGTCGAACAATTCTTGATAATTTTTATTGTAGTTGTATTTTATGTATTATAGATACCAATTCAATAATTATTTTAGTTTTATCTTGTTAACGATAGTAAGCATTCTCCACCTTCAACCTTAAGATTGGGAGTTCAAGTTACTGAGGGAAGGCTCAAGCTAAGATTCTGCTCGTGAGCGTAATGGTATAAGCCTGCCTGACTGTGAGACCGACTGGTCAGCTCTTAGAGAGGGTAAAAGAGAGTTTACTTCACTACCAATATAACCAAAATGGAGCATTCAATATATTGACAGTTCATTGTAATACCACTTCATTGATTATTTGGTTTTATAAGCATTTCAAGTCCCAAATTGCGTCATTTTCCCATCCCTTCCCTTAACAAACCCCCCCCCCCCCCCCCAAAAAAAAAAAAGATTAAAAATGAGGAATAAAAATACTTTAACTTACCAATTTTTTTCAAATACTAAAAGAGCAAAATCGTTTCCCACACCAATTAACCTACTTATTTCAGAGTCAATAAGTACATTAACGTAATGCCATGAAATGGTGGATTAGCCAATTGAAATATATAGGGTCTAAATCATAACTTCGCATGGATACTTTTTGTAAGGTTATTTATTTATTTACTTGTTAATTTAAATTGCAATTAAAAAAATTCAAGTGGTATAGATGGATCGAGTTTCAATGAAAAATTAACTTGAACTAATCTGCAGTCCACTTTCTTCTAACTATACTAGGTTGCATCTGGATAATCAAAATTCACCTCTTTCATTTTTTTATGTTTCTAAACAATTTATTATTTAAACCATTTTAATTTTGAAATACGTCTCAATAAATAAATAAAAATGCAATTACAATCTTTAACCATCATTAACAATGTAATATTTAAGAATATTTTTAACTTTAAATATTACATTATACAAACACGTTGTGCCATAAAAACCTCAACAACCTTAATATTAAGTCATTTGATTAGATTTAATTTATATTCTTTATCTCAAATTTGATTAGATTTAATCTATATTCTTTATCTCAAATTTGATCCATCCAAATATTATCTAATTTATTCTTTTTCTTTCTCCTTAAACTATACTCAATACTCACAAGGACAACATAAAATAAGTTTTCTCAAAGAATACATAAAAAATGACACTTTTGTTTTAATTATAAGTTTAACTTGTTTGTCAATTTACTAATTCTTAGGAGCTCTATTGCTCTTTACGAAAATTTAAAGGACTTATTTGCAATTTTCCAGTCACATGATTGTTTTTTTTTTCTAAAAATAGATGCCTACCACGTTCCAACAAAAGGATCCCAATGAAATTTCGTGACAGAAAATGTTACTTCGAAAAACGTTAGCCGAAAAGTCGCACAAACTTTAGCACAAACAAATTTCTATTCCAATTCCTTTTTTAAAGATAATTTTTAGTGAAAAATAATTAATAATTGACGTCAAATCTGTTCTCGTCAAATATAATAAATGTGTAATCCGTTAATAGATAGTCAGATAGTATTCTTGTTATAACTAAAATAAGCTTAAAATACAACAATATTACTATTGTGCAATTAAATATTTCATTTAAACAGAAAATAGATTTAAACTTTTCACACGGCGGAGGCACAACTAACGTTGTCTCTAATTACACCCTACAAACCTCGGATGTGATTCGACTGAATTCATTAACTTTTATTCAAATAATTTATTTGCGTTAAAAAAATTACTAATTGAATATACATAAATACTAAATTTAAAACTCAATTATTAACGCTTTATGGTCATTTTAAAAATTTCCGTGCCTCCAACCCACTACCCTGTCACTCAATGTGCATGTGTGTGTAATGTGCATATATACTCACCAACGGCCTACTTATTCTCAACAAAATTGCCTGTTTCAAAGTAGAAGCTCAACAAGTAAGTTATCCATTTCTTGTTTATAGATGTTTTCCTTTTTCATACTTCTAAACAAACTTGTTTCTTGTTTGTTCACATTTTTTGTTCTGCTTTTCAATTTGTGTGCTATTTCTTGTGAGTTTTACCAGACTGTCCAAGCAGAAGACACAAAAACAATGGGGAGATTTTCAATACCCATGAAGGGTTTGGTGTTGTTGTTGTGTCTATGGGCAGCGATTGCAGAAGCAGAGTACCTAAAATACAAGGACCCAAAACAGCCGATGGTAACAAGAATGAAGGACTTGATGAAAAGAATGACTCTTGAAGAAAAGATTGGTCAGATGACTCAGATTGAGAGGAAAGCTGCCTCAGCTGATGTAATGAAACAATATTTCATTGGTAAGTTTTGAAAAACTCATTCGTTATGTATATATAGAGCTGCTATATCATATATCATGCAGTTTACTGAAAAGTGATCTAAATCAGACATCTATCCTAAGATGATGGAATCTTTTGTAATAACATTGATGTTTAAATAGGTGGAAACTTGAAGCAATGGTAAAGTTATTTCTTTCAGTGGCGGGGCCAAGTGTCATTTGATACCCCTTCACCCGAACTTTGCATGAACACGAGATACTTAGAATGTCGGAATAGCCTGTGTTATACCAAAAGATTTTATCTTTTAATCCTATTTTTGAAGAAAAAGAAGAAGAAGAAGGTAATTAAAGAGAACATGGAAAAGGGGGTGGCCTACTTTCTTTATCCATTGGTTATCCTGCATATTGGAGTTCATTTTATCTCTAGATTGACATTACCATTCTTGAATGTTTGCTTGTATATTCACGAGAGATTCCAGAACTTTGCTCATTTGGTGTTAGAAAAATCACTTTTTTGTGTGCATATTTGACTACATGTGTTATCTCATACTGCTAACATCAGGGTGCTTTATTGTTAAAAGGGAAGATATTTTGTAATAACATATGCATTTAAAGGAAACAAGAAAAAGGGGGTTGATCTGCTTTTTACTGTAGTGTATATTGGAATTCATTTTTATAAAAGTTCTTCTGTCAGGGAGTGTATTGAGTGGTGGAGGGAGTGCTCCTGCACCTAAAGCCTCTGCTGAGGATTGGATCAATATGGTAAACGAGATTCAAAAGGGTGCTCTTTCAACCCGCCTTGGTATTCCAATGATTTATGGGATTGATGCAGTTCACGGTCACAACAATGTCTATAATGCTACTATTTTTCCTCACAATATTGGGCTTGGTGTCACCAGGCAAGTATATAGATTCTAAGAACAATGCATCTGGTTTTTGTTATAACTATCGGAAGGTACTAATATGGTTGCTTTTTAAATGTGATGAGAGCTCATCTTTTTAATCTGATTAATAAAGATGCATGATTTGTAGTTTTCACTTGTCAATCATTTGATACCTTAGGATAAAGATATGATCTTCGGCATTGAGGTCAATTATGTTCCAAAGAGAAAATGATCCTGTTATGTATTTCCAACTTCTCCTAATGCTCCATGTATCTCCTGATGCTTGTCTTTCACCTATTTAAGTTAAAATTTTGCCACTTTAATGCAGGGACCCTGATCTTGTGAAACGGATTGGTGCTGCAACTGCACTTGAAGTTAGAGCCACAGGAATCCCATATGTCTTTGCTCCCTGCATTGCAGTAAGTTGATATGATATGATATGAATGAATTTTTTGGTGAAGTTGCATTTCTATTTCTTTGTTATCTGAACAACTGATTTATGGTTAGGTATGCAGAGACCCTAGATGGGGCCGTTGTTATGAAAGCTACAGCGAAGATCACAATATTGTGCGAACCATGACAGAGATAATTCCTGGTTTACAAGGAGATCTGCCAGCTAATTCTCGCAAGGGTGTCCCCTTTGTTGACGGAAAGTATGAATCTCTATCAATCTTCACATCTACTACTTTCCTGTTCCTATTAAATGTTTACACCAGTCGCATTCGTAGATATAAAAATGAAGATTACTTCATCAAAAAAGAAAAAAACAAATGATGATTATCTTACTAGCTCCTTCTTAAGCATATGAGAAGGCAACATGACTGGTGGGACGTAGTGATCTTTATTAGTATCAAAGTCATTTATTCACTTCACATGGAAATTCTCTGCCATACTGGGCAAATTTTGATTTAATGATCTAAGAATTAATTCTATTGGCCAATGCTCGTTGGTTACAACATATAACTGGTCCTATCATGGTCCAGCATAGTATTTATCTTGACAATGACCTTTAGCAAATCTGTGTATTGTTGATATTTGAATCAAATATAATTGAACTGTTTAAGTATTGTTTAAGATGATGTTAAAGTGAGTTTAAGTATTGTTTAAGATGATGTTAAAGTGAGTTTAAGTATTGTTTAAGATGATGTTAAAGTGAGTTTAATATTGTTTAAGATAATGTTTTTGGTATTAGAATAATTCTCGACATTTTGATTATTACTACTCTGAATTGCTTCTAACCACCAAACCTGATGTTTCTATTTTTATCATCCTTGGTTGTGGAACATACGTTTGATTGAACTCTCAACTGGTTAAGGTCAAAGGTAGCAGCCTGCGCCAAGCATTTTGTGGGAGATGGTGGCACGCTGAGGGGAATCGATGAAAATAACACAGTAATTAACTCAAATGGTTTATTTGGCATCCACATGCCTGCATATTATGATTCAATCGTAAAGGGTGTTTCAACGGTGATGGTGTCTTACTCAAGCTGGAACGGGGAAAGGATGCACGCTAACAGAGATCTTGTCACTGGCTTCCTAAAGGACAGGCTCAACTTCAGGGTAAGAATGATTAGCTCAGCTCATTCAGAATCAGTAAGTTAAGGTCAAGTAGGGATATATATCCATGTACAACACCACTTTTGGCCTTGTGTCTTTGCCAGGGTTTTGTCATTTCCGATTGGCAAGGCATTGACCGGATTACAAGCCCACCTCATGCTAATTACACTTATTCAGTTCAAGCTGGAGTTACAGCAGGAATTGACATGGTTGGTTTGTTATGTTTGATCTTGAATCATTTTTATCAAAATGATAGTTTTAGTTACTCTATATGATTGTTTCGTCTATGCTGCAGGTTATGGTTCCAGAGAACTACAGAGAGTTTATTGATGCTCTGACTCTACTAGTGAAAGATAATATCATTCCCATGAGCAGAATTGATGATGCTGTGAAACGGATATTGAGAATTAAGTTCACCATGGGTCTCTTTGACAACCCACTGGCTGACCTTAGCTTGGTAAACCTACTCGGTAGCCGGGTAAGTTTGGTACTCAGAAATTGTTTCAACTCTTGGGATCTTAGTCTTTTACGTGTGATCTAACATGCTTCACTGCCTCTCTACAGGAACATCGAGAGTTGGCAAGGGAAGCAGTAAGGAAATCACTTGTCCTTTTGAAGAACGGAAAGAGCATTAGTCAGCCACTACTTCCCCTTCCAAAGAAGACGCCAAAGATACTTGTAGCTGGAACTCATGCAGACAATTTGGGTTACCAATGCGGAGGCTGGACAATAGAATGGCAGGGCGTCCCAGGCAATGATTTAACAGTTGGTATGCCTTCTCATATTCTAGTTTCCACTTTACCACAAGTGACACTTTTCAGCACTCTTTTGATAAGGGGAACTACACACAGATAGCAGAAACATGTGTTTTTTCTGGTTTTACTAATTCCACTTTTCGTGGGCGATTAAATGTTGGACCTGATAATATGAAAATCCATTTACATGTCAGCATACAGAAGTTAAACTCTTGTAGCATTATGGAGGGAAATTGATAGATTTCTATATATGACAGGAACCACCATTTTAACTGCTATCAAGAAAACTGTGGATCCTTCTACCCAGGTAGTGTACCAGCAGAATCCTGATGCAAACTTTGTGAAGTCAAACGAATTCAACTACGCCATTGTTGTAGTAGGTGAAGTTCCATATGCAGAGATGTTTGGTGACAGCACAAATCTTACAATAACAGAACCTGGTCCTAGCACTATTAACAATGTCTGTGGGGCTGTGAAATGTATTGTAGTTGTCGTCTCTGGTCGTCCAGTTGTGCTAGAACCTTATGTCGATAAAATAGATGCACTTGTCGCTGCTTGGCTTCCAGGGACTGAAGGGCAAGGTGTGGCAGATGTTTTATTTGGTGACTATGGTTTCACTGGTAAACTTGCTAGGACTTGGTTCAAGTCAGTGGACCAGCTTCCTATGAATGTCGGCGATCGCAACTACAATCCCCTCTTTCCCTTTGGATTCGGACTCACAACACAGCCAGTCAAATTGAATTAAAAGACAGCATTGATACTATAATTTGTGTGACATTCAGCCTTTGGATAGAGTTTCAGAGCTGGATTCAGAATACTAGTCAAACAGAAGATAAGGTACAAAAAGGAACTATTAAATTCCTTATAGAAGTTATGGGGTAAGCATATCCTTATGAACACAAGGGGTAGACAATTGCAAGAAAAGCTAGCAAGTTATTATTCATTATTGAAACTGGAAGAGCGAGCAGAAGGTAGAAAATTGTATCAAGGGCTTCCCTTTGAATATGTATTATTATTATTATTAATTGCTATTAATTATGATTATGATGGTTTGTTACTGCTACAAAAGCATTTGTAGAGTGGTCAATGTGTCTTTCAATTTGAGAGTACTTAAGACGGAAAATACAATGTTTAAAATGTCCACAAATGGGGATGAGTCTTTATGCTAAATCATCTTCCTTTATTTTGTAATCTACTGAAAACTAACCAGCATTAGTACTCAACATGTTGAAAACTATTTAGGCTAATTCACTTTTATAAACTAAACTGAATACATGAGAAATCCCCTAATGAATGTCGGTAGGAAATATAGATATTGACTACTATTAGTTCACCTGGGAACCCTTGAGGACTTGGTTCAAGGCTATCCATGACTCTTGTTGATCCACACACCCACCCCCAACAAAACCCCTCCCTTGAGATCACTACAATAAGCAGGGACCTATTGCCTCTAGATAGAGATGGATCTGAGACAACGACAACAATGATATGTATTTCCTAGTTCTTATTTCAATTCCATTTGGTTGACGTGTCTAAAAAAACGCATGCTCTTTCTGTAGCACCCAACAATTTTTGAATATGATGGAATAGATGAATAATCAAAGCCATCACTGTTCATATATATTACACAAGTGTGGTTGTATCATTGTATGAAGTAAACGTTACATCAATAAAGTCGACAACATTTACAGAAATGATCAACACCCATTACTCATTAAAGTTAGCATCAGTATTCCACAAAACCGACGATTCAGCATATCCCACAACAAAGTATCAGCAATTACAAGCAGCGCAGTAGCAGAAAAGCTTCCTCACCTGCCATCCACACCTCCTGTGCCACTTTACCAGAAAACAAATTAAAGCCAATTAAATGATTAATCAAAAAACAAATTCAATAGCTTAACTAAACACAAATAAAAACCACTCTTCTTACTTTTCAATTTCGTAGTACTAGTTTTTTTTTTCAGGAATTTGGAATGTTGTTGATTCTGGTCGGTCAACCTCAGAGTAGAGGGAAAACTGTGAAAAGGAATAATGCTCACCTCAATCAATTATGTGATTGATCCTGCTCAATAAAATCTAAGGCTCCTTCCCTGGACACAACAGTGACCTTGCTAACTCTATTTTTGTGGCTCACACTATATATCTTATCAGCCACTTTCACAAGCTCTGGGCGAAATGTTGTCGTGATAAATTGTGTGCTACCCCTGTCTGCCAAATCACGAACCATATCTAGCAAATTACAGTCAAAGGAAACTAGGAGGTATACATGGAGACAGTAGGGGGAGAAGAAGGAATACAGGAAATAATTTCAACTCTAGGATACTACCCACAGCCGTTCTGTACTGAGGATCTAGTGCTGCATCTATCTCATCAAAAAGATAAAATGGGGCAGGATCACATCTTTGTATGGCAAATATAAGTGCCAGCGCTACCACAGTTTTCTGGCCCCCTGATAACTGTTTCATTGACTGTGTTTCTCCTTGTCCGGTGAATGACACCTATTGTAAGAACATTAAATTCAATTAAAGTACCAATTGAAAATTAGCTCAAAAGATGCAATTTGAAAATAATTGTGTAAACAGCACAAAACTTCCATGACTATTTTTTTGTGCGATTATTAGAACTATTGCTCCAAAATAGAATTCAATAATCATGAGATGATCACAAACAGCAGAAGATAAAATGGTAAGAAATACATGCCTTCACTTTCACACCAATATATTTCTCAACTCTTCCCTCTACATCAGCACGCGGCTCATCATCATCAGGATCATTGTCATCTTCCTCACCATCCTAGAAGCAACAACACAAGACTCTAGTGATCCTCATCATTCAAGAAAGCCAACTTACACAGACCCATGCACTTCCAGAAGTTCATCCATACAAAAGAAAATGTGTAAACTACTATTTTATACATGTGCAGTCTGATGACGATAACTAGCCAAGTATGTATCAGCTTAGTATTGCTTAGGGACAATGATATATGCAATACTATTAAAGGACGCCTACAGGTTAATAATACACAGATGTTTCTGGGACCATCAATTGAGTTTTCTTGACTTTATCCTGCAATATTCTCAAAAATCAAGCACCTAACACTTTGAAAGAGGCATCAGGTTGTTCAAGTTATGTTTATATCATGTATAATCGTTTTAAAGTCTATTATTGAGATAAAGATTAAAAATGATCTAAGAACAGGTTCCTTGTTAATCAGAGGCCTAAGCAACTTTATTGATTGTCATTACACTGCCTTAGAAACCCTCATAATCTGTCTATAGAAATGTTATGTCATGTTTTTAGCTTTCAAACAAAACAGGAAATAAAGAGGCGGCAAACAAATATTCCATCACCCATTTTATAATGGTAGAACTTCAATGATTTTAAAAAGAAATTAGAAAGCGAGAACAAGAAATGCCATTAGCCCTAAAAAGTCATTGAAAATGAGGAATAAACAAGCCACAGGTACGTAATCCAAAAGCGTATATTGCACTGGCATAAATACTTAGAAATTACAGCAAGAAGGTTAAGAATCAGGAATACCAACACTCGTACAACTATTACACAATACAGTTATGTCTGTCACTGTGTTTAAGTGCTACTCTATTTATTATAGCCTCTTACTCTCTCCATTTTTCATTGGATAAATTATTGGATTCTTCCTTTGAAGTTTAAGTTCTTGCTATATGTAATTTACTGAAAATAATTTCACTTTCTTATATAGCCAATTCTATTAGTTTATTGTTTTTCAAGTTTTTCCTCTTCAAATAATTTATTGAGCACCGTCTATTGAGTTTCTGTTTCTTTAGCTCACTTACATCAGTCAAATTCTGTGACAAGTTTCAAAGAAAAAGCAAATGGTTGTCATTATACTCACAATATAATATACCTTCCACTGTGGAGAGGCAGTTGGCCATATGTAACCATATTGATTACTCTCACTAAGACATTTTTATTTCCAAAATTTAAAATTCTTAAAGTCTACATTTGCACTTTGTTTAAACATATCTACATGACTTTTAGAATAACTCATTTGTATAAAATATGGTTTAATTTCCATGAGACTTGTCATATGCACATGGGGGATCTGTTTATTGCTAGTGTACCATAATGAGAACTCCGAACAGAACAAGAGGAAGTACGAAAATGAGCAAGAGACAGCCCAATGGAATAGACACATAATATGCTATGTGACAAACAAAACAAACCTTTTTCTTCATCATAACTAAGAACCCATGACCTCCTTGTACAAGCTGAGAGAATACTTCACGGAAATGTTTAGCCACGCCCTTGAACGTGCGCTCAATAGATTCATCTTTCCTCATATCCAAAACAGATATAAGTTCCTTGATTTTCTGAGAAGATTAATGCAACACAAATGAAGGAAGCCAAACTCAAAATTGCTATCAAAACAAAAATACACAAGTTCAAATCCACGAAATACACGTTTTATATACCTCATCCCCAGCATCCAGTTCAGCTTGCCTTCTTTGGAGTTCTTCTCTTTGCTCGGTAAAATTTACATATTGATCAAGTGCCTTTTTGTTTACATGGCTGAACTGTTGTAGCTGCTCGTTACACTTGTGCAGCATCTTATATAATTCTTTTACGTTCCTTCTTTTGTACCTAGAATTTATATTAATCACCAAAATAATGGCGTTAATTTTACATTTACAAACACCCTCAACTAGCAATTAAGCAGTT
This sequence comes from Solanum dulcamara, assembly GCF_947179165.1. NCBI lineage: Eukaryota > Viridiplantae > Streptophyta > Magnoliopsida > Solanales > Solanaceae > Solanum > Solanum dulcamara. The sequence continues at coordinate 74,199,833 of NC_077244.1, forward strand.
CCAACCATTATGTCAGAAGAACAAAAGCAAATGCACCTGTCTAAGGTAATATTGCATGTATACATATCACCACCTCTTTTTTTTAAAAAAAAGAATTTGTTCCTAGTCTAAAATAAGATTTTAGAGGTCAAAAGGTTTATAATGTGCACATATTTAAACAACTGAACACTTGAACACAGGTTTATACTATAAGGCATGCTTTAGAGTATCTCCACCTTTTCCTTCCTAAACTTTTTAGAAGGGGTAGAAGGCAACAAGGAAAAGATACAGGTCTAGAAGTTATTCCTGTCATGAAGCATATACATTAAAAAGGACTAAAAGAAATGTAATTCTAACAAGCAGATATAGGATGATAGCTTACTGTCTTACTCTTGAGTAATGAAATGCAGCAACACACAAGTATGAACAAGACCAAACTACATAGAGAAAGAGATGGAAACAAATGTTATTCTCTGAATTTTAAGATAAGACAGCAACCTAGACATTTTCCTCAGTCATACGGATGCCAAATTATCGCCTCACTTTCAACAACCATCAATTTTACAAGATTCCCTATCTTCGTCAATTATATAGCTTCAAATGGCACTCAGATGTATCAAAATATGTATATACTTGAATTTCAACATTCTGCTGCAAGAATAAGAGAGAGTTCACTTCTATGACGTGAATTAATTAATGCATCATTTTAACCACATGCAAACACTTGAACAAGTTCAAACTGGACTCATATGACAGTTTACAATGTTTTGATGAACAATGATTTGAAGCACTCATGAGACAATACCTTCTAATTAAGTTATTTGTCTTAAAGGCTCTTCTACATGCAAAAAGAACATACGCGAATCTAGGTCCAGCCTCGCTTGCATTCAGTTATCAAGGGGGATGTCTACTATACTTAAACAAGGCAATTTAGTCATTAGGTCTTATTCTAAGTTTCTAACATCCCATGGAAGCTCACCCAAACAAACCAAACATATGGAACAACTTAAGCTCCAACCCATTTTCTAGAGAATATTAAAAGAAAATATTACTGTGTAATTTTTTCCAATATGTATCACTGTTCCTTCATTGATTAGATTTAGTTGAATACCTAACGGGCATACCGTCAAGGGTCCTCTTCACCTTACAATTTCACTGTTTAAACAGAGTTTATGATCATTATAGTCACTCACAGTTGTATTTTTATCTGCATGTTTGTGACTTCTAGCACAGAAAGTTCTACCAAGATAAACAACAAAAGAAAATGAAAGCAAAATAGAGTTCTCCATATTTAAATGCCGAAAAGGATATATGCATATTTAGGGAAGAGCAATACGTCTCAAAGGCATCAGAAGATAAAGGACCCAGTTCCCGAATTTTCTTAGAGTACTCTTCTTGCTTGGCAAGATAGGTGTTCCGTCTACTTAGTAGTTGTTCCAGTTCTCTTGCTTCATCCTGAAGTGTATTCTGATACTTATCTTCAAGAGCCTGTAACAAAATTATGTATTAGCACAAAACTAAACAGGCCATGTGAAGTTGAAATAGAATAAAGAATATTTGCCTTCAGATTATCCTTTTCCTGTTTGATCTGCTTGAGCCTCTTGTTTCGTTCATCTATACTTCGAGAAACCCCTGTGCAGGCCATCTTTTGTATTAAAAATGTTGAATGTATATGATACCAAAAGCTTCAAATTCAAATAATGACTCACTTGTAAGCTCTTTAGTCACATGGTCAACTAGTGAGTCCGCATCCTTAAGTTCCTGATTCTTGCTCTCAACTTCAGCCTGTAGCATATCAACATCAACAGAAGAATTCATTGCCATCAACTCTTGTTTTCGTCTTTCAAGATTTGTTGACAGATTCATCTCAAGCTCCTCTTTTCTAGTTTCAGTCTACAAAAGCCAATAGAAAGTGAGAAATAAATTTGTATCAATGTCATATACTGACTTAAGTAATCTTGACATCAACAAACCTCTATCCGATTTGCCCTGCACACAATCAGCTGCTCCTTCAGAGCCGTGATTTCAGGGTTCAAACGTGACAAAGAATCTCGTTCTTCCGGCGTTAAATGATCAACAAGGTCTGTTCCCATTTCATCTTGTTTCATAGCTATATTAGCTCTGAGCTGATCTATTTGACTCAGAATATTACCAAGCAGTTTCTCCTGCACATATTGACAGTCTCTAATTGTAGAAGAAACACAATAGTGGCAAGAGATCCAAAAGTTTTTCAACAGGAGGCACCTTCTTTTGAAGAGCTTTTATGATGGATTGTCTCTGTCTTTCAGCATTACCAATGTCTTGTTTAAGCTGTTCTAACTCAGACTTGTCGTGACCCAGGCCAGCATCATTTTTCTGCTGCTCAGCCACAAGTTCATTAATTTTCTGGTCTATCTGTGGGAAAAGCTAAGTGAAAGCATAAAAGGTGAAAGGTATATATTAAACATCCTTAGAACACTGGATAAATAAAGCCCATGACACCAAGAAAGGAGAAATTATATGACCTTGTTGTTGCCTGTAACTTTCTAATCCACACAAAAATTGTTGGCAATACTTTCAAGAGTGAAAGGAAATAAGCGATGCATGTTGAATAAAACACAGAAGGGAATTTTTACTCCAATTTATTATAAAAGAAAACCCCGGAATTGTATACTATTAGTTTTGTACATATTGAAGTTCCATAATCTCAGTGCCCCATTAATTGATTTAATACATTCAAAGCTCAAGTGAGTAGACTTGTGTTCAAATTGTATTAGTTAATAGAGATCATGCAACACGCAGGCTGCCTTGGATAAGTTTTTGCCATTTCAGATTTTCCAGCCTACCTCCCAGTCCTTAACTTTTTGTGGTGCCTTAAAAACCAGAAGACTGATTTGATTAACAAGGCAGACTGGATGCCAACCTGAAAGTATATTCACACTGTTAATCCAACTTATAAAGCACTAACTCTGGTATTTTGGAACGTCTGTCTGTATATTTCAAATAAATAGCATTCATAAGTTGTGTTCCACAGTCCACCTAGAAGCCCACAAGTAGGATATCTTAAAATTATTCAAACAATTTAACTAAATGCACGTAACTCATTTATACACAGAATCAAATTCACATGAAAGTGAATAGACAATGGCGCGACAGCAGAGTTGCTTCCTCGATGAACTTACAAGTTGGAGGTCACATGTTTGAGGCATGGAAACAGCCTCTCTTGCACAAAAGGAAGGGGAAGGCTGTACATATACTCCCACCTCTCACTAGACAAGGAGCACTTCGTGCACTGTAAGCCCCTTTAGCAAATTAAAATGATGAGGAAAAAACACACATGCAATTATAACATTAGCGAGTAAAAGTTTCACAGGGAGTACTAGTTAGCTAAAGTTTCACAGTTGCTAGAAACCACTGGTCTTGTAACGTAGTCAAAGATGCGTGATGTCCAGCACGAAATGAGTGAAGTGTGTTCGGAAGTCTAGGGAATTACCCTCAGCAATAGTATTAGCAAGGATCAAAAAGAATAGCACACCAAAGTAAAAAGGGTACTGGACAATGATAAGATACAAAGAAAGCCAGTAAGGATATCTTGAAGTTTATATCTAACTTCCTCAAGCTCCCGCTCCTTCAGGTTGATGGACACTGTATTCTGTTTGATGGTGCTCATAAACCTCAATTTTGAGCGTCTATGATCATAAAATCCACCAGTCATGCCACCTTTTTTACTAACTTGGTCACCTGCAAAAACAAGTCAGGTCAGATCAGGCTAATGCAACTAAAAACCAATCAAAGTTGTCAGAATAAAGTGGCTCAAGAACAAACCTTCCAGAGTGATACAGTCAAGCCCATCAGTACGAGCAACCCTAGTGGCAACATCCAGATTTCGACAAATTACAGTTCTTGCAAACACCTAGCAGAGATAAATATATAAACTCATGACTGGAATAATAGGCGTGAAAAGTAGTAACAGCTTTGCTGCATATACTAAACTAAAAGAACAAAAATACAAATTGAACCGAGATGGTTACTCCACAATCCAGTCAAACTTTCAGTTAAAAGAGTAGAGAAGAAAAAAGACAGCCACAACTTAATTTTTTCCTTTTTTCTGATCATAAATGAAGCATATAAAGATCTAACAGAAAACTATATGGGGTCGCGTTTGGTAGAGTGTGTTAGCAAAAATAATGCATGCATCAAGTCTGTGTATTAGTAGTACCTTGTTTGGTACACTTTTTCATTGCATGTATAACTAATGCTTAGTTATACACTCTATTGTGTATTAAAGCTTGCATTACTAATATCATGGATTTTTAGGTATTAGTAATGCAAGGCATTTTAACACTTGCATTAGATTAGCAAATGACAAAAATACCCTCAAAACCTTTTTAAAACATTTCCCAATACTCCACCGTGTTGACTATTGATAAACCTTTTTGTCTTCTCCATACTTTGTCAATGGAAAATCAAGAGTGAGTTGATTTTTTTTTTGTGGACCTAATTTCAACACAGTTTATTGATGATGATAGCGCAATCAAAATGTTTACTATTGTGACGATAAGTTTGATAAAAAAACTCTTTGCCAATTTTTCATAAAAATATTCTGAACCAATAGTAACAACTAAAATTTAATTTTATTTTGGGGAAAAAAAAAGAGCTTATAACATTTTAGCAAAGAACTCTATTGTGATGTCTTAGCAAAGAACCTTGTGAAAAAAAGTGTAGAAAGAAAAAGAGTGAAGGATATTTTTGTAAACAACCATTTTCTAATAAAAATTATGCAAGACTTGTTATTTCTAATACATCAAACCAAATGGTGTATAAGAAATAATGAAAGCATAACTAATGCTAGCATTACTAATGCAAGTATTACTAATACACTCTATTTAACATTATTTTTATACACTCTACCAAACGACCCCTATATCTGTAATCTGTGTATGAACAAAAATTTAAATTGTTCTGATTCTAAACAGATTAGGCAAGTGAAAATCTACAACGAAAGCCCCAATGGACCAGCCACAAAAGGCTGGTTAGGTCATGACTGAAGTGATTGAGAATATTGCAATACTAAGTGAAACTAAAATTACAGACCTGCTCAAATGCCCTACAATATGAATCAGAAAATCTCAATTTCTTCAGAAGTGGAATCACATCAGAGCCCTGTGGATAATTAACATGTGGTTTTTTAACCCTGTTCAATGGAATAAACGTAACTCGTCCACCTTTTTGTGCATTGAGGTGTCTAATAATTTTAGTTGATGTTTCATCATTATCAACCACCACATGGAATAAGCTGCAAAGACAGAGAGAGCAAGTCATGTCAATATAAGCACCGAACAGATGCAAAGCAGTGTTGTAGCTTGACAAGCTGCATAAGACAATAATCAACAGCTTCTTGTCCTTGGCATAACTTTGATCAGTACCTGTTTCCAGCAGTAACTTCAACAGCTGTAAAAAACTTATCGTCACATTCAAGCAACTCAAAAATTGGTCCAAATACTCCAGAGATTTCATACTCTCTGCAAATCCTCCTTACTGAATTCAGACCCCTTCTGATATCCTGAGAATTTCAAAAAAATAAGTAGAATGAGAAATCCAGCATATTTATTGTGCAGAAATACATGTCATTTCGGGTAAGTTAGAATATAGAAATGACATGTTAATCATCCATCCCAGTTTTGTCTTCTATTCCCTCTTCCCTCGGAATAAAGATCTAACAACCAGGGACAAACATGGGAATGCTGTCTCAGACAATATCATGATAGAAATAATTGTAAGATGCTTTGAAAATGAGAAGACCCCTAATTCTGAAAGTCAAAACTGAAACATCTCAAAAGGTTTAGTCTTTGAGTTCACTTAGAATAATATAGAAGAGACTTAAGAGCCTATCCATTTTCCGGGCTAATTTGGCCTATCACAGTTTTTTGTTCTTTTGTACATTCCCTATTTCTATGTTAACTCTTATTGTAGTTGTACATATGGTACCACATGGGTAAGTTCTTTCCGGTGATCTTATCTCTTAACCTAATAATAGACATTATATAATATTAGACTTAGCTCGTCTCCCATGAATAGGTCTTGTGGGTGTGACACAAAATACCAATATTTTACTTATACATCACAGTTCCTAGGATCTTTGATTTCTTTCGCTCCAGAAAATTTTAATTCTTCGACTACCTCAACTTGTGATAACAAGCATTTCGAACTGGTTTAGGCACAAGAGTCAAAAAACCAAGGGATTTCACTGGACCATACTCCCCGGTGAATACATAATGCCTATTACATGCATTTATGATAACACCTACTGATAACAGGAGCAATTCAAAGAACCAAAACTAACCAACAAAAAGTTGAATAAACAAAATCACATAGACTTCATACCAGGCCATTTGGCAATCAGTTGTTAAATATTAGAAGACCAGATTACTATCATTGATGAAATCAAGGGAAATAAGAAAAGTACCAAGCTGTTAAAGTTGGAACAATATAGCCCAGGAATGTTACATAGATGAAATGTTAAACCAGTTACTCACCCCAGGAGTTGCATGATCTAGGCTTTTCTCTGCCTTCACAACTTCAGCCTTGAGCCGTTCAATTTCAGTATTCAGCTCAGTCTCCTTTGTCCACAGAGACCTGGGATGAACACAAATACGAAATTGCAGAGTTCAGATATCTCTAGATAACTAATATTGCTCGAAAAACACTTATAGATGCCTAAGATAACTGAAAATAATCATACTTCCGCTCATCATGCAGCTTGTCTCTATCCACTTTATACTGATTATAAGCATTTCGATAACCAGATATGAGGGATTCTTTTTTGTCCACTTCAACTTTACGAACTTTGATTATATCATCTTGATCTCTCATGTCTTTTTTGAGCTGATCAATTTCATCTTGAAGCTTTTTCTCCTGGGATAGAAACAAAGGAATTAAGACAATCAAGTAGAGAACCATAGTGATGCTAAAGAGTACTTATCTCTTCCTCAGTTTTGTAGTTAACATGAAGATTCTAATTTAACGAGAAAACAGAGACAAACAAAAACATGACAAGTAAAAAGATGAAAGGGAACTTAGAAAAGCCGCCTGTTAGATATTAATACAACAACAACAACAACCCAGTGAAATCCCACAACATGGGGTCTGGGGAGGGTAAAATGTACGCAGACCTTACTCCTACCAAGGTAGGACGGCTGTTTCCTGGAGACCCTCGGCTCAGTAAAAGCATAAATGCATAAAAAAATGTTAGATAAGAATAGAAAATTAAAAGCTTTGTAAGAAAACCAACAAACAAATAACGAATAGATAACAAATAAATACAAATACATAAATACAAATAACAAATAACGATTAAATAAATAATGAAAGCGTCACAGGTAAAATAGAGTAATCAAAGCATAGAAAGTAATAAATAATAACAGAAATCAGAAGTCAAAGCGCAAGAGATCGTAATGCACTACTACGCCTATGAATAGAGAAGAATAACGAGACTATGAACTAGCCTGTTAGATTAATCTGAAAGAGATATCAGCCTATTATGAACAATTCCTAATTTTTGGCTAAAGAATTTGCTTTTTCCCCTTTTTAAGTAAAAGGCAAGAATATTTAGATATTTTGGAAGAAATCTATTGTGCTAAGCTTTTTATCAAGAACTACTATGCTAAGCATAAAAAGAAGATATCTAGAAATTGAATCTGCCTGAATTTATCATCTGCAGGTCTAGAACCAATAGATAGTCGAATGTCGCAGCTGTCAAGCAGAAAAAGAAGCCAAAAGCTGTTCCTGTGTAAAACTTGCATGGATAAATTTGTTACAGCAGCTCTTTGAATGGCAGATTCTACAATCACCTATATTATTCAGGTTATACATAAAGAACATTCTATGGTCTCTGTAGCTGATTCTAACAATGGTATCACAGAGACTTTATTCTCAACAAAAAAAAATATCATCTTTGTCTGCATATGCAGGAAACTTTGCCTGCTGAATCATGCCATTATGAGTCTCACTTCATGTGAAGTTCTTAAGCTCTTACAACAACAACATACCCAGTGTATTCCCACAAAGTGGGGTATGGGGAGGGTAAAGTGTACGCAAACCTTACTACCACCTTGGAGGTAGAGAGGTTGTTTCGGATATACCCTCAGCTCAAACAAAGAAAAGTTCAAAGCAATATAGAGAAAGAAATAACAGAAATGAAGAAAGTCGTGGAAGTTTATAAAGCTTTTATGGATGGAAAATAGTTACTTCAGCCAGCTCCTTAGTATATAAAATTCCTAGCAGCACATACTCTTGCTTTCAAAGACCAAGCATGTTAAATAATTAATTGTTGGTGGCATCTAACTTGAAGTTAAGACATCCACTTTTGCTATAACTAGTAAACTTCTCCGCACTTTGCGCAGTCACGAAAATCGAAAAAAACCTCATTAAATATGAAAAAAACTGATTATTGAATATTAAAAATAACTAAAAATTGGATTTTGGAAAATCAAAAGACATCCTTAAATTTTCATTGAACATCAAAACATGCAAATTTTTATTTTTTATTTATCTCAACATAAAAAAATTCAAGCATCCTCATTGAGAAACCAAGCGTTTCCAGAAACCTAAGATTTTATATCGATTAAAAAAAGGGAACAGAATAACTTGACGATATTGCATTGAAATTTTGAATCTACAAATTCACAAAAGAATCTTTATATGTCAGTCGTCGTTATTCACCATCTAGAGTAGTCTTCACTTTACGAAGAACACGCATATATCTCTTGATGTTTCTTATTATTTTTCTTCTTAATGTTCATGCTTCTTGCAAATTATTTTCCTTGGGATTGAATAAATCCGTAGATGTTATACGACTAAACTATTTTATTTATCTTCATAACTCCTGAGATCTTGAAGAAAAAAAATATATAATTGCTTTTAAGTATGATAAATTCACAAATTAAATATTAGGATATGGAAAGGGCTTGATGCTAAAAATAAAAAATTTAACATTTAATAGATATCACTCCTAACAATTATAGTGGAAGGTGGAAAGTCAAGTTGTTATATTTTAAATAATTGGGATTTGAAATTAATAAAATGAGAAAGTAAGAGTAAAGAAGAAAATAATATACGATCACGTGCTTCAATTTCTTACGATCAAAATTATATTATTCAATAGATAGATAGATAAATAGATTAGAGATAAGAAATGTGAGTTCCTAAATATTAGATAATTATGTAAAACTATAATGCATAAGAAATCACATTACAAGTGCATCCTCAATTTAGTGTTTTTTTTTGGGTACACATATCCTCAAGTAACCAAAAGACAACAAACAAATAATATGATATAAAAAAAATCAACAAAGCTTGATTCTCGAAACCTTTATTTAGCTCTAAATTACACCTAAAATACAATGAAATAAAAAGATGAAAGTGCTCTATAATATTTTTCTCTCTTAGGAACCTCATAATTAATATTTCCCAAATAAGAAATCACATTACAAGTGCATCCTCAATTTAGTGTTTTTTTTTAGGTACACATATCCTCAAGTAACCAAAAGACAACAAACAAATAATATGATATAAAATAAATCAACAAAGCTTGATTCTCGAAACCTTTATTTAGCTCTAAATTACACCTAAAATACAATGAAATAAAAAGATGAAAGTGCTCTATAATATTTTTTCTCTCTTAGGAACCTCATAATTAATATTTCCCAAATTCCAAGTAAAATAGAAGTTGCTCTCCAACAACATAATTGTGATTTAGATACAGATTAGGAAATTATTTTTCAATTAAAAATTTGATACATACAGAGCTTATTTATGGGTTACAAAATTTAGATAGAAATCACTAAAAAGGATAAACAGAGGATCGCATACAAAGCTAGCTCCCGGCTTCGCCATGCTAAGATATACCAAGCTCTATTGCCTCCATATTTAGATCATAAATATTTTAGGATATAATTTTCAAATTAATCACTCCACAAAAAATGCAATTAGAGCTTATCGAAACTCTACATTGTTGTCTCCATGTTTATATAAGATGTATTGTTGGCTATAATTCTTTTTTTTTATGACAAGAAAATCCCGTAGCCGCTATCATTTGGGTGCGCATAGGGTAAAATCCCCACTTCTATGCAATAGCTCGCAAACCACACAAGAGAGGTAACCCGCACTAGGCAAGCCCGATGCGACAAGCTCGACCCAGAAGGTAAACCTCTTGCTTTCACTGACAAGGGATTTCGAACTTGAAACCTCCAACATGGAAATCTCAAGCCCAAACCACTGGGCCAACCCCAAAGGGTACTGTTGGCTATAATTCTTTCTATGCACAAACCATTTATTAGAAGATAAAGACTCACATATAGGCATGTGTCAAGCTTTGTGTATCTTTGTTCGTTGAATCCATTCCAAATAAATACTTCAGTACTATGTGGGGAAAAATTGCAGTAATTTGTTGATGTTTTCTGATCAAGTAAATTGTGAAGGAAATGGTAGAAAAGTTACAAGCTCGCAAAAAGGCTCTGGATTCTTGATGGTTTATGATTTTGAAATAGTTAATATTCTTAAAGTGCCTTTCCTTTTTAATTGAGCAATGAATGTGGACAATTATGGATTCATTAGTATGGTTTTTCAGCTAATATTTAGAGAAATATTAGAATACCAATGATGAACTAAGAGAGGTCATAACCTATTCAAATGTCTAAATTTACTATATATATGAAAAATAAAAATAAAAAGCCAAAAATAAATAGAAAACATATGTATTATGCTTTTTGGGAGGAAAAAACATATACTTAATAAGAAAAATAAAATTCCAAAAATAAATAGAAAACATATACATTTTGCTTTTTAGAAGGAGAAAAAGTATACCTAATAAGAAATATAAAATGCCAAAAATAAATAATAGAAACACTTTCAATAGTCCACAATTATTTTCGTTAATAATTGTTATTGCCGTTTCATTATTATTTTGCTTTCATGACTTTGTGGCCTTTGAAGTAAGATTAATTGGAATAATAAATTGGAGTGAATTGAGTGAAAAAAGAAAGGATGAAAAAAGGCCAAAACAGAGAAAAACAATTCCAAATAATTATACCACATCATCATGATATAGACCACAATTATAATATATATTGATAGATTGTATATTTAAAAGGTATATATATATATATATATATATATATTCCAATAAGTTTTATCTTAGTAACAAAATAATCAGTTGAAGACCATGTTTTGTTGCCTTTAATACACAAAGTGTAAAACCTCTAAATATAGCTTTGTTCTTGGGGGTACGTATTTTGTATTCAAAGAAATAACTAATTGAAAATACTAAAATAAGCAATCTAATCTATTGTAAATCATTCAAACTTCTGGTTTATCAAACTAATCTAACCATCTCTCTTGATGAAACTTCCACCGCCATTAAAATTTCTTCTTCATCTTGACGATCTTGTACCAAACTAATCTGACATTGCCATCAAACTTTCTTCATCATCTTGATGAACTTGTGTTCGGCTATTATGATACAAGAAGAAGTTCTGTTAAATCTATCTATGATCTTCATCAAAGTGGTGGTCACATTTCCACATCACCTTTTCTATCTCCTCTCTTTTGGATATTAAACACATGATTGATTAAAAAGTTCTATAACAGAACTTTTACTATTTAATATAATCTAAACTAATTGATTAGATATTAAATAGTAAAATTTCAATAATATTTTTGTTTAAAAAGTAAAAACATCTCATAAATTGGGTCTTTTCTACTACTACCAACATCTTATAATAAATTGAGTTTTTTCAACTACTCATAACATACAACAACATGCCCAGTGAAATTCCACAAGTAGGGTCTAGGGAAGGCTGAATGAATGTAGACCTTACCACTATCTCGTGGAGGTGGAGAGGTTTTCAAAAGTCCCTCAGCTCAAGTGTACCAAATCCAGATACAAAGAAGGAGACAGTGAAAAAAATATAGTAGGTAAATAAGGAAACACTGCAAAGTCTACCAGAAGAAAGCAAAAATAACAACAAAATAGTGCGATAATCGAAACACAATCAACAACATGCTAGAATAGATCATTGAAAACAATGATAAATATTAAAAAACGAAAGCTACAATAATACAACAATTACAATGGCAAACGCCAACCAACCTAAGCAAGCCAACACTACACTAACTACTAACTTTCTACCCAAATATGTGTCCTCCCCGCACCTTCCTATTTAGGTAATGTTCTCTGTAACCTGAAGTTGTGTCATATCCTATCTTATCACCTCTTCACAAAACTTCTTCGGCCTATTTCTGCCTCGTCTTGTACCCTCTATAACCAACCTCTTGCACCTCGTCACTGGTGCGTCTACATATCTTCTCTGCACATATGTTCAAACCATCTCAGTCTCGCTTCCCTCAACTTGTCCACCACGAAGGCCACTCTCACCTCCATCTCACCTTCATCCGAATATCCTCATTTCTCATCTTATCACTCCTAGTATGACCACATATCCACCTCAACATTCTCATCTCCACAACATACATTTTCTAAACATGAGAGTTTTTGATTGGTCAGCACTCCACTTTGAGTTTAAGTGATACCTTTTTATCACACAAGACTCTAGAGGCAATAAAGTGAGTCTTTTCTACTACTCATAACATCTCACAATAAATTGAGTTTTTTCTAATACACCTAACATCTCATTATAAATAGTCATATTCCCTAATGGTTTACCGTTTGGATGGTACTTTTCAATAGATAAGTGAATTGTGCTCAAGTAGTGGTCCTAAGCGATCGCCTTCGCCGTTGGCAGAATACCTTGATGCGTGCGTCTAGTTTGTTGGGGCTGCTTTTAGTTAGTGCTCATTTTTGAGTGATCGTGATAATGCACATATCTTCCATACTTATTCAAGGAGGACGAAGCGAAGAAAGATAGGAGAAGATAATGATTTGCATCTTCTCAAATTCCTAAAGGTTTCACATGGGGGGATTGAGCAATTTCTTACTGTTATTAGGAGTTATGGCAGTTCTTTATGGTTACTAAAAGTTATTTGTCTTTATCCTAAGTAGTTATGAAGTAATTTTAGTTGTTTATTATATAATAATAGATCCAGTAATGTGTAGGGGGTAATATATCTTTTATATGCAGAAGATTGTTCTAAGAGATACGAGATACTTGTCTCTCTTTATATTTTCTATTGTTCTAAGAGATACGAGATACTTGTGTCTCTCTTTGTATTTTCTATTGCTTTTATCCAGTATAAACTTCAGTTTCTATCATTGGTATCACAGCAGTAAGATCTGCCACAGTTAACACACGAACCAACGCTTCCTACAGCGAACCTATCATGTCTACTCCTGATCAAATCGGCCAACAATTGACCACTATAGCAGCAAAATTGGGAGCCATAGACACTTTGGTTGTTGATGTGGTTGCTTTAAAAGCACAAAACAGCCAAAATCAGCATGGAAAATCTAAAATTTTACTGGAAGAGGGTGAGGTTGATAGCACTTGGAGGCATCAAGAAACATATCGGCGTTCGCACACAAAGATGGAATTTCTGAAGTATGAGGGAGGAGATCCTCGAGGTTGGATTCTAAAAGCAGAGAAGTACTTCCAATATTATAAAACACCTGATGATTGCAAGGTTAATGTGGCTTCAATGTCTTTAGAAGGAGATGCATTGGATCTTTTTGCTTGAATCAATAGTGAAAGAACCATTTATTATTGGGATGAGTTGGTGAAAGTACTGCAAGAAAATTACGGACCCGCTGAGTCTCAAAATCCAAAAGAACATCTATGTGGCATCCAACAGACTGGATTAGAGTTCGAGTATAGGCAGGGTTTTGCAAAACGAGCAGCACGTGTACAAAATTGGCCAGAGCACTGTTTGCTTGGAGTTTTCCTTAGTGGGCTCAAAGAAGACCTTCGTGTGGATGTGAGGATTCACAAGACTTGATCTGTGTATAAGGCAATGAGCCTGGCCTTAGAATATGAAGGAAAACAGGGACCAAATCAGTCCGGTAAGGTACCGCTTGGCCTTCAGTAACACAACCTTCATCAATTGGAAATTCTTCTCCAGCAACTCGAGAGTCCTTTAATTTTCAATCATCCTGTCAACCAGTTACACACCCTTTTCAACATCCATCACTTCCAAACACTCGCCCGCTGAATTCTGAACAACAAATTCGGCGAGAAAAAGGCCTATGTTATCATTGTGGAGACAGGTTTGCCCCTGGTCATCGCTGCAAACCTAGGATATTTGCACATTTGGAGTTAATGCAAGAGGAGAACGATGTGCAAAGTGTTGAAGGTAATCAAAATGAAGACATACCCCCTACTGATTTGGGGGAAAATCACTTTTCATGCAATTTTGGGCAAAGAATCTGCTTCAACTTTGAAGCTTCAAGGCACTCTTTGAGGACGTAAAGTGTTGATATTGGTGGACAGTGGTTCGACGCATAATTTTATAGCAGAAGAAATTGTCAAGAAACTTGGATTGGCAGTTCAATATATTCCTACGTTCGGTGTCCAGATAGGCAATGGTGAAATTATCAAATACAATAAAGTTTGTCATGACCTTTCAGAAGAGGTTTCTAACTTGGTCATAAAGCACGATTTCTTCCCTTTTTCCCTTGGTGGTGCAGACATGGTGTTGGGTATACAATGGCTAGCATCCCTGAACACAATACAAGCCAATCGGAATGAGATGTTCTTAATCTTTCAATTGAATGGGAAAACTTATAAACTGCAAGGTGTTCCTCAAAAAACACTCACAACGTCTTTCCAATCAGAACTTGAAGAACAGATGCTGACTAGAAATGCTATGCTGACAATTTTGAAGGCCCAATCAAGGATGAAAGCACAAGCAGATTATAAGCACATAGACCTTTCTTCTAATGTTGGTGATGCTGCCGTTTTACATCTTCAGTCATATGACCAAAAGTCTTTGTTAGCTGCACAATTTCCTAATATTCGCCTTAAGGACAAGTCGTCTTTCCGGGAGGGGTGTACTGATAAGGCACATATCTTTCATTCTTATTCAAGGAGGAAGAAGTGAAGAAAGATAGGAGAAGATAAGGATTTGCATCTTCTCAAATTCCTGAAGGTTTCACACATGAGGGATTGAGTAGTTTCTTACTGTTATTAGGAGTTATGGCAGTTCTTTTATGGTTACTAGAAGTTATCTGTCTTTATCCTAAGTAGTTATGAAGTAATTTTAGTTGTCTATTATATAATAATAGATCCAGTAATGTGTAGGGGGGGTAATATATCTTTTATATGCAGAAGATTGTTCTAAGAGATACGAGATACTTGTCTCTCTTTGTATTTTCTATTGTTCTAAGAGATACGAGATACTTGTGTCTCTCTTTGTATATTCTAATGCTTTTATCCCGTATAAACTTTAGTTTCTATCAGATCACTTGCTATCTGGCAGGAAAAGATGGACTGAAAGCTTCCTAGCGAGAGAATCTTATAGTCATTTTCATCAACATAGCTGCAAGTGGACTGGGTTGTTGGGTTTAGGTTATGAAAAGCTTATCGAAAGAGGAGGAAAGAGTGTAAACTTGACTGTGAAATTTTCCCTCTCTCTGCCCTATTGATGAACAGCCAAGCAAAAGACACTTAATATACAACATGTAACGGAGAGTCCTTAACCATTCATAAATCAAAAGCTTAGAGAGTACAAAACAACAAAATAGCTCCATTTAACAAGGAATATTACCTGCATTAAATTTGAAGATAAAACTCGCTCATACTCATCAATTTCTTTCTGGAGCCATTTGTCCCGAGCAGCTTTGCTCGCAAATTGGGTGGCGCGGCCTTGTTTCTGATAAAGAATGCTAAGTCTCTTTTCACGATCCATAATCCTATTCAAGACACCAGGATTGTCAAATCTATAATAACAACCAGTGTATAGGAAATAAGAAACCAGAAATAAAATACAAGACTAATCACAATCACACACTATGAAACAACTTGACCACATATCTTGCATCTCTGGTTCACATATAGCTATATGAAAATTAACATCAGCCATTAAGCCAGAAAGGTACAAAGTTATGTATCAGAAGAAACCAGAAAGAAATAAGCAAACGGGCATTGGTTATTTTTCTTTTTATCCTAGATGAAATAGTTTAAGGAACACACAACACATAAAACATGTCTTTCTTAAAATCTCATATGCTCGGGGAAGGAAACTCTTTTTGGTGGCGAAAATAAAAGGTCAGTGTTTTTTCTGAAATTTGATCAAAAGTGTGCCTCATACAATTGGCATACCCTCTAGTGATGTCCTCCTCCTCTTTTACTTGTTTCTCATGCAAAGGCTTGATATCATTGAGTGCATTCTTTGTTTCTTGAACTTCTCTCTCCAGAATCATGAGTTGTTTCTGTGCATCATCCTGAATCAAAGAATCCTTATAGCTAATTTGACATTATATCTTGCAATTGGGAAGAACAATTATTTTTCATGCAATAAAAGACTACTTTAGCTTTAATATTTGTGGACATCTTCTCTTGAAGGTCTTTGTAATCAAGATCAAGCTTGGCTCGCTTTCTAATAGCCTCTGTCCGCTGTTTCTCTACTGCTTCTTTCTCCTTGCTTAAAATTTGAATTTCTTTAGTCAGATCTTTGGACAACTTCTCCAGCTCCTTGGACTTTTCATGAGCCTCCAGCACACTCTCATACATCTTAGTAGAGTTCTCGGCAACTTTGTTCCGAGCCTCTTCTACCTGCAATTGATGAAAGTAATTGTACATTAAGCTATATTTCTGCATAGCCAAGTAGGCAGATAGATCACAACCAATCAAAGTCCTGCATTAACCTATGACTGGTAACAAAGTAAATGCAGCCAAGAAACTGTGTCAGAAGACGGTCACATCAAAATAAAAAGACCCATAATAGGCCATTGCATGTATCACAATTATCTAGAATATGATCTGTTATTACTGACAAGAGCATTCACCATCATGGGACACTCAGGTTCCCCTTGACGAGATATAATAGAGAGCAGTTCTCCCAAGCCACGTTAATAGCATCAAATAAACTGACAAATTTGTGTCCTATTGAAAGGAGCTTCAAAAGCATCTAAAAGAAAAAGATTATGGGTGACCTCGCATTTAGAATAAAATGATAGGAGGAATACTTAAAGAACAGTTTCAACAATGATTAGGTTTATGAACACCTAATAAAAGGTGTAATGAAAAAGTCCATGAAATTAATGAGATTAAACCACAGCCTTAGCTCACTCTCATCATACGTGCACTAGAAGCAATATTTAATATCTCGGATTCTAAGTGTAACATTTTCAAAACTATGACACAATTTTTTTAAATTTTATTTTATTAATAGGTAATTAAGATTCACAATTAAAACACAGTCAAGGAAAACTCAAAGAACACTAACGTTAGAACTCTAAGAGCATTTTTTTGCGTTATCTTTCAACTCTGTTATTGGAGTACTTACCTCATTCAATTTCTGGCGTGCATCATGAAGTTCTTTGTCATAAATCGTGTATTCCAGAGATTTACGCTGCTTGTCAAGCTGTTGATATTGTTTCAGTTCCTCCTTCTCTTGTTCAAGCTCATTCAATCTCTCGTCCAAGTATTGTACAACTTGAATAATTTGCTTTCTCTTGTTACCTGATTATCAAAAATGTTAGCAACACAACATTGATATTCAAGAAGCATAAATTTCGACAATAACGTGCCAGTTTCCTGCATGATTTTTAAACTTTCTCGACGCCTCTCCTCATAAACACGTGTCCCTCCAATTTCCTTCAGCAGATCAAGTCGTTCCGAATCCTTCATTAATGTCAATGATGCTATCTGCAAGAGAAAATGAGGAGAATATAAGACATGAACAAGAAGCAGAAAAACAATATTAACGTACCTTTCCCTGCTGCACAACATAATAGGGATTAGACCGAGAGAACCCAGCACTTTCCAGCAAATTCTGGACCTCTGTCTTCCTGCAACATAAAAAGAGATTCTATCACGCAGCTGACAGTGGAGGCAAAGGAGTGATGAACAACACTCTTAAAATACTTACGTGATATGTTTTCCATCCAAGAAGTACTCATCCTTCTTGAGACCGATTGTTCTTCTCAGCCGCACTTCCTCCTTATCAACCTGTCAAAAAGTATACTGTTTCAACATCCACAAGTAGTGGAATAATGAAGCAATCATAACATGCCTTTCATCCCTGTTCCATTAAAGGAAAATCACGGGAACTATAGAGTTTCAAGACATAACAGAAATTATCCAATCTTCTCATTATTTTACACAAATATGGGCCCATTAACAGATCAATAATACCGCCTATAACAAATAAGAGAACTCCAACAAAACAATTAGCATTTGGCAAGCATAAAATATGGACTAAAGATTCCAATATGCATAGCATGGAGGATATGGTTGGCAAGAAATAGAAAATGCTTTCAGGAAAGTTGGGGGGGTAACTGTTGTTAAATTCAAATGTATAAAAAGAATAGTTTATTGGCACAAAGGAATATTTGCCACTGAGTTGTCTAATGACATGGACTTGTTGGAATCTCTTGCTCTGTAATCTATACAAGAACAGACTTACGAACCTGTCAGCACCAACTTGGTACCGAAAGTTGAATAAATATATTCTATACCATTATTAAAAAAAAAAAAAAAGAGGCTTACATAACCTCCATCCAACGGGCAGGTCATTTGAACCTGAGCTGCTAAAGGACAATGGAGGAGCAGACGCTTTATTTTCCAATTCCTTTAGCTACAACGATTCAAATAATTCATTTAATATAAATTAAGGGGGTAAAATTTAGTACCAAGCTGTTCCAATAACCATAGAAACGTTTTATGCTTCTTTCTACACCAAAGACATGATCCTAAATTACTCAAAAGTGGAAACCGGTCCTCATTTTTTAGAGGTGAGAACATAAGAGACCTTCCATGTAGCTCTTTTTGAGTAATTATTACTCAAGAGTATGTTTCTTTAATGTTCAGAAGTAACTAATTTACAAAAATTACAACTCCAACATTTGACAATAAATTATCCTTTCAATTTAACAGGGAAGAAACAGTTTCCCCTTCTTGTTCTTCTATCATAGCCGAAGTGTAAAGCCGCTAGAAACAGTTCCCGTGTTTCCCTTTTCCGATGGGACTGAAGGTTGCAGCATTCAATCTCCAAAACTTCCAAATCCAAGGCTATTCCATGCATAATCCTTTATATAGGAAACAAACCACATAATAATCATCCAAAATTCAATTTTTTGGGAACTGGTAACTGTAATCTTCCAAAATCAAATTTCCAACTGACAATTTACGAGGACCTAGCTCACGGAAATAGAGTCTAAGATAAGGGCCAAATTATTCATCACCGGATATTATTTCTAAAACAGAGCCCAGCTCCAATGTGAATACAAGGCATATCACTTTTTGGTTGGGCATCATATATAATTTCTTAAAAAGATTTTTCTGTTTTTTATCTACCAGTGTCTAATTATCTTAAATGGAGGAAAATACATTGATGAGGTAAAACGAACTTAGTCATTTATGAGTATGCATTATCTTATAAAACTCGCTTTACCAATATTTACTTGCATGTGGTCCTATCAATGCGTAAACATTGTGGCCACTTTTAATAAAACATTTATTAAGCCACATATTCATAACACCCCCCCCCCCAACCACACATTTTAGGAACCAAATGAGGAATCACATGCTCAACCACAAACATGTCTTCAATGTCCACCACCCATTAGAATCACAATCAAACACCAAACATTGTTCAAGAGATATGTTCTCCTTTACGGGAAAATATATTTCAATTTAAAAAAAATTGGCTAACCATCGGAGCTTAAGTTAATAGTAGTGTTTTTTGAATATTAGAGAATACAAGATCATATTCATACATTGTGTACTTTACCCTTTCTTTTCTATATGATAGGCAAGCGAACTGTGAGTCACAAAGAAGGGCTCACTGAGAGAATTGACCAAGCAAGTAAAAACAGTTCAAGAACCAACAGAATCCATCACATCTTAAGTTCACAGGCTATTCCTGCACACAAATGATTTTACATACTTTAGCCGAAGGAATGCAACAGAAAGTGGCCAAAATTATACTCCATATATCAGCCAACTACTGCAGATTAGAAACTAATGACAGCAAATATGGCGAGGCCAGAACTGTTTGTCCAGAACAAATGACATAAAGGTGTATGTATACCAAGTTCAACACTTTACCGGCATTCGATTGTCTGAATTATCAAATACAATTTCCACAAAAGCAGACAACACTTGATGACCTGCTCCTTCCTGTATGGAAAAAAGGGGAGATATCACAAACATTGTATACGTATTAAAGGACATGAACTACTTCAATTTCTAAAGATTATTAAATGTTGAACATACATGAAGCAAAGCCTGTCTTTCTTCACTGCGCAGGTTGTGAAAGAGGTCGCTTACGACAAAACGGATTGCTGCAGAATATAATAAATAAATAAACAAAAGTAGTGCGTACTCATCAAATTATGAGCCAGGAAACTTCAGGTTAACTCACCATGGAAAAAGTTAGACTTGCCAGATCCATTTGCACCAACTGCACATCAGAAAATTTTAAACATCTCTAAGTTGAAAAAAAAAATGCAACACAACTAAACTTCATGAATAATACCAAGGGCGTAGGTGACATTACCAACACAGTTAACTTTCGGACTGAAATCTTCAGTGGCTACTTGTTCCCGATAACTCTTATACCCTTCAATGATGACCTACAACAGAAGAAATGCCCCAATACGAAAATCACTAAGAAAAACCCTAGCAGAGTCAGCATCCAGAGAACATGAGTACATATACACAACTGTTGACATATAATTTAGGATCATAGACTTCTACTTACCTGTTTTATATACATGTTGAAAGAGTCCCTGACTACTCTATCTCTGCAGAAGCAAACAGCAACCAGGAAAAAAAAATTAAGAAAATAAAATTTAACAATCACCTAATCAGAGCTGAAGGTTACCCGTATTACTTCTAAGAAGAAAGCATGCATCACCTGACAAAGGGTTTCACATACGAAACTATGAGAAGCAGCAAAAAATTGATAAAATGAAATTCCTAAACTAGAATTCCCTTGATATAAACTCGTTCTGAAGTGATTTCAAGCGCGTATCTCTTCCTGGTTTGACAAAACAGAGATTCGAACTAGTAGTAGTTATTAAGCAGAAATTCGATGCTAGGGTTTTTGAAACGAAAGCGAATTTGAGTAATTGAAGCAAATTGAACATGGAAAATGAGAAGGAAGAAACTTCACAAAACTTACCGAGAGCGAGCGAGCAAGTCGTTAATGGAGGTTCTGCAACTGCGTATGGTTGGGACGACGGGGGTATATAAGTGAATTGGACTTTGGAGGGAATGGGAAGAGAATTGTATTTGACAAAGCTATCATGAGCCGTTTGTATAGGTTTAAAAAAAAGTATTTTTTTTTATTTACGAAGTGCTTTTAGAATTTTGAAATGTTGAAAGTTATTTTTATAAATAAGGAGTTGATGTTTAGATAAAAGTGTTTAAATGAGGAAAATGATGTGAATTTTAGGATTTAAAAGAATAAAAAGGGTATTTTGGGAATTTACTTAAAATATAAGGGATATAAAAGTAATTTATATTGTCAAAGAAAATGACTTTAAGTACTTAGAAAAAAAAAATTAGGAATCCTAACTTTTCATTTTTGACTGAAGAACTTTATTGCTTAAAATTAGCATTAGGCAAACACGTCCAAAACCTAAAAAGGGGCTTTAAGTTGGTTTTGACCAACTTAAAGCCCATTCAAACGGGCTCTATAAAATAAATTAACTTGTATTTGTGTCTATGTCTCCTTGTTTTCGTTGCCAAAGTTGGCATTATATAGGTAAGAAAAGGTGGGCAATTTGCCCAAGTAGACATACACTTGCGTAATAACCCCCCCCCCCCGAATGTTCAAGTGTAATTAAAAAAAATTACAAGAAATAATATACATAGTAATTTTGAACACCCATAGATGTTGTGCCTCGTTAAAATCTTACGAGAAAAACCCAGTGAAAAAAAGCTTAATGAAGAAAAAATAGTACACATATGGCAATACGACTTGATTGCTGCCTCATTAAAAAACTTACAAGGAAATACCAGTGGGACAAAACCTTAGTTACGGGAAAAAGAATGCAGCGCGTATTTTACTACCTTGATGGAAACTTTATTTGATATTTTTTGTGAATAAATCTGCATGATTATCGCTAGAACGAACTTGTTGTACATCAATATCACCATTCTTCTGGAGATCATGTGTGAAGAATAATTTTGGTGAAATATATTTCGTTCTGTCTCCTTTTATGAAGTCACCTTTCAATTGAGCTATGCACGCGGCATTGTCTTCAAATATAATTGTAGGTACTTTGACATCATTTTCCAGGCCATATCTCTCTTTGATGAACTGTATCATCGATCTCAACCACACACATTCTATATTTGCTTCATGAATTGATATTACTTCACTATGATTTGAAGAAGTTACAACAATAGTCTGTTTGAAATCTAGCTTTATATGGGTCTGATAAATAACTTGCATCTGCATAACCAATAAAGTTTGCACAACCTTTGTTAGTATAAAACAAACTCATATCAATGGTACCTTTTAGGTATCGCAAAATATGTTTGATATCGTTTCAATGTCTTCGCGTTGGGTATGAACTATACCTTGCTAGCAAATAAACAGAAAATGTTATATCAAGCCTAATTGCGTTAGCAAGGTACATAAGTACACCAATAGCACTGAGATATGGTACATTAGGACTAAGAAGTTCTCCATCCTCTTCTAGAGATCGAAATGAATCTTTTTCCACTTCAAGTGATCGAACAACCATTGAAGTACTTAATGGATGTGCTTTGTCCATGTAAAATCTTTTTAAGTTTTTCTCAGTGTAGGCAGATTGATGAACAAAAACTCCGTCTGCTAAATGTTCAATTTGCAGACCTAGACAAAGTTTTGTCTTTCCAAGGTCTTTCATTTCAAATTCTTTGTTTAGATATTCAATCGCCTTTTGGACCTCTTGATGGGTTCCAATGAGATTTTTATGTCATCAACATAAATGGCGAGTATAACAAACTTTGATTCTATTTTTTTAATAAAAACACATGGACAAATGACATCATTTATATAATCTTCATTTATCAAGTACTCACTAAGGCGATTATACCACATACGCCCTGATTGTTTCAGATCATATAATGATCTTTTCAGTTTCATTGAATACATTTTCCGAGACTCAGTACATGTTTCGGCAATTTTAATCCTTCTGAATTTTCATATAAATTTCATTATCAAGTAAATCATAAAGGTAAGCTGTAACTACATCCATTAGATGTATTTCAAGATTTTTATGTACAGTTAGACTGATGAGATATCGAAATGTTATTTCA
The DNA here is from genome assembly GCF_947179165.1 of Solanum dulcamara. Taxonomy (NCBI): domain Eukaryota; kingdom Viridiplantae; phylum Streptophyta; class Magnoliopsida; order Solanales; family Solanaceae; genus Solanum; species Solanum dulcamara. The sequence continues at coordinate 74,223,217 of NC_077244.1, forward strand.
TCCATAACAGGTGAATATGTTTCTTCATAGTTGACCCCTGGTCTTTGAGAGAATCCTTGTGCAACAAGGCGTGCCTTGTATCTTACAATTTCATTTCTCTCATTTCGTTTTCGCACAAAAACTCATTTATAGCCAACTGGTTTTACACCTTCAGGGTTTGTACTACAGGTCCAAAAATCTCACGTTTAGTAAGTGAGTCTAATTCTAATTGAATTGCCTTTTGTCATTCTGGCCAGCCATATCTACGTCGACATTCTTCGACGAAATTAGACTCAAGACTTTCACTATCTTGTATGAGGTTAATTACAACATTATATGTAAAAATATTATCCACCGTAATTTTTGATCGATCTAAATACATCTCATCACCAGTAGAAATTATTGAAAGTTCTTCATTGATTCTCGGGTTCACTAATTTCTTTAGGAATATCAGGATTACTCAAATCTTGACCTTCTTCAAGAGGTTCTTGTATAGTATCATCTTTATTAATCTTGACGCTTCTCTTTTTAGGATTTTTATCCTTTGAACCCAATGATTTACCACGCTTCAGGCATGTTTGAGATTCAGAAGTTATGATACTAGTAAATGGTCCTTTTGGGACATCAATTCGGATAGACACATTCACTACAGGGATATGTGACTTAGTTATCTGTTTCAATTCAGTAAATGCATCTGGCATTTTTTTGCTATTTTCTGTAAGTGGATGAACTTCTGGACCTCTACTCACAGGTGCGGGTATGGGGATCAAAATGAGATAGTGATGAAACCTTCCACGCATTTTCTCTTGCGGGGTCCTTTTTCTCTCCTCCTAATATCGGGAAAGTTGTTTCATCAAACCAACAATCTGCAAATCGAGCAGTGAATAAATCTCCAATCAACGATTCAAGGTATTGAATTATGGAGGGTGAGTCAAACCCAACATAAATGTCCAACCTTCGTTAAGAGCCCATCTTTATAAGTTGTGGTGGTGATATAGGCACGTATACCGCACAACCAAAAATTCGTAGATGAGCTATATTTGGCTCATGATCAAATACTAACTGTGATGGAGAATATTTATTATAATGTGTCGGTCGGAGACGTATAAGTGTTGCTGTGATGAGTTGTTGTTCCTGGGATTTATCGTTGGTTTGGTGAAGAAAATGAATATGGGTGTGTGAGCGTGAGGTGAGAGTAAAAAAGATGAAAAGAAAGAAAATTAGTATTGTTGTGAGTAAAAGAGATGAAAAGAAAGGAAATTAGTATTGTTGTGAGGTGTAAAGTTGTGTGGGGTGATGTAGTGTAAAGTATAGGAAAACGAAAAGTGATGTAAAGTAAAGGAGAAAGGGGACGTGGGATCAATTGTAATGCGGGTGTTAGAATAACGAATATTGTGGTGTAATATTGTATGAATATTAAGGACTTGGGTCATTTAGTTAGATAGAAATTATAAGTGGGGTTGGTGGGGTTATATGGCATTGTCATGTGTTGTCTTGTTGTAGTTGTATGATTGGGTAGGTTAGTATTATATAAGTAATGTTGCAATGTAGTAGTAGAAAATTGTAGGCATTATGAATTGGATATTGGGAAAATGGGAATTGGATATGGGATTTTGGGCCGTTGCTTGTTGAATGGGCTATGAGTTTTAAGTTAATGGGTTAAAATGGATTTTGTAATATAGGTGTAGGTAATTGGGTTGGGATTTGGGTAGGAAAAAATGGGTATTTTACTTAAATTTTATAGTGAAAAAACTCAATTATAATTTATCCCGATTTTTTTTGTAATTACCCGAATTTTCTCTTTTTTCAGATTTTTGATACATACGAATGACGCTGATACATCGCAATTTGATATATAAGTCCTTTTAATTATACATCGCTAGTTGATACAAATCAAATTTTGTAATATCAATAAAACTTATGAATCAGCTTATAACACCTAATATATAATGAACACAACAAAAATAGCAGTAAAACTTATGTTTTACTGATAGATTTTGTGTTTGGATTGTATCAACTAGCGATGTATCATGAAAATGACTTATGCACCAAAACGCGATGTATCAACATCATTCTTATGTATCAAAAGAGGAATTTTTGAAATTTTTACAAATGGTATAGAATAATTAAAAATATAGAAATATAAGGTGTGTAATTTGATAATTTTTCCAAAAAAAATTGATTAGGATTACAATTTAATTAATGGCCACATGAATTTCAATTATGACCAATTGAATTAAGAAATTAACCACATCGAATTAAGAATTTAGCCAGGTTGAATAGTGAATTCGGCTAAAAATTAAATAAAATGAATTAACATTAATTAATTAACGAGCTTCTTAATGCTAACAAAGTAAAATAATTACTTAAAATATAAATCTATTAATTAAGCCAAACCAATTAACAAAATATTTAACTAAAAACAAAATGTTTTTTAGACAATTTTTGAATAATGATAAAAGGTAATAGTTATATAAAGAATTATATAAAAATATATATATTGTTCAAGAATTATAAAATGTCAAAATTATTTTAAATAACTTTGAAATAACTTTAAAATATTTTGGATTTTTTCAAGCAAATTATTTTAAAATTGTTTAAAATTGAAGAAGCTCGATAACTAATATACGTTTGTTGATGGTCAAAATTGGGTGTCAACACTAGCAAACCTTAATACATATTTAAATTAAATATCAATAATTTACTTTTTAAAAATTATATGGATACACTTATAATATAAATAGCAAAACTAATTAATATTCCATAATAACTTTTTATTTTAATATTATTTATTGAGAATTAAATATTTAAAAAATGAAGATAGTGACACGCCTACTAATTGATGCTGCCTTTTACATGCCTGAAATTATGTTTATTCCCTATGTTTTTCCTAGAGAAACTAAGTTGGATATACTCACTTCAAAACTCTCTCTCACCTTTCACTACAGAATAAAGAAGCCTGATTTAGGTTGACTTTTTCCCAAATCTACAGAATTTTCTTGCACAAATTAAGAAGTGATTTCAGTGATTTATATTCATCAGGTATCTTCTAAATATGTAGATATATTCTAATTCTGATTTTTGCTATTTTTTCAAGTATTCATCGTATATATATATATATATATATATATATATATATATATATATATATATATATATATATGTTTCTTCTAGTTTCATAGGATTTGGGTTTTTTTTATTCAACCACTGTGTAGCCATAAGAATGGCGGAAATAAACTCTTCTAAGAGAGTTACAAGAGATATACATTTATTTGATGATCTGTTGAACGAAATTCCATCATTTAATTTGGATATTACTCAAATTTAGGTCGAATTTTCAGGCTTTATTGCTACATTGGAGAATGAAAGAAGATCAAAGAAGGTTACCTATACCACTAAATCTCATGGATGAAACTGAATCGGCAAAATCCACAAAGTGGAAAGAAGATTCAATTTCATTATACATGCAAAATATCCTCGAAAAATAAAAAAAGAAAGGTCAACAATGTTGATCCAGGTAGTAATGAAAAAATTGATGGCGAGGAGCAAGAAGCGGAGGATGAAGATACCAAGGTTTTTCTAGCAAACTTGATTTGTTTATACGTTTAGATACTTTAATTTTTATTTTTATTTTTTTAGAGTGATATATATATATATATATATATATATATATATATACACACACACACACTTTTGAATACAATTTTAGTGTTATCATTTGTGCCATGCTTATAGTTTGCATTTTGTGTCATGTATGATTATTGGTTGTCAATTTGAGGATTATCATTTGTGCCTTGTATAACTAAAATTTTAATTATCCTTAAATATAATAGCTACACCATTTTTTTTCAAAAGTGGAATCTACTTGAAAGAAGTCATACTTGTGTTCATTTGACTAAAAAGGTAGACATGTTAACGTAGTCATGTTAAAGTATAAGTTAGTATCCTTGAATACAACAGTGAGCCTCATTCATATTCAATAAATGTAGAAGTAATAATCTCATATACTTATACATATACTTTAACATGCTTCTTAATTATTTGTTATACTAAAACTTTAACATGCTTGATACTCTAATACTTTTGCATGCTTTATATTCTGATACTTTAACATTCTTGGATTTTTGATACTTTACCTTTGTTCAATATACTTTATACTTATAATTTCAAATGTCTACTTTAAAATATTTGTTTTATTAATTAACTTGTTTGGTTAACTAATACGTTTATCATGTTTGATATTCTTATACTTTAACTAATTTGTTATATTGATAGTTATACTTTATATGCATAGTAGTATCCATAAGTATAATTATAGTTTATATGTATAGTAGTATCCACGTATATTATCCTCATTATAATTTGTTTACATGTATAGTAGTATCCACAAGTGTAATTCATTAAATTTTTGTAATGATTTGTATCTTTGCTATATTAATAGAATTAGTTATATTACTACCCGTATTCATTAAGTTTTGTAATAATTTGTACCCTTGCTAGTTACTATATTAATAGATTTGTATCCCCGTATGTAGGAAATCAGATTTCATGTAGTGAATCGACCAATTGAAGCACTGCATGTGCTGATAAATGCAAATCACAACAGAGTTCAAGATTTGAAGGTGTAACGACCCATTAGGTCGTTTTGAGTACTAGAGATTTTTATTTCATAAAAGACTCACCCCGTAAATTTTTAATGGGTACTTTGGACTAATCGATAACTATGATTATTTAATTAAGGGGTGAATTTAGATAACTTAATTTAATTAGTGGACTAAATTGATAATTTAGTTAATACACTATACCACTTGTTCAATACATATAAAAATATATTAATATGATTTAGCTTTTATTTATTTATTAATTCATGATTAATTACCCTAAATTATAAAAGAAAACAAACAAAGAGAAAACCGTACCTGGGCGCCGACGAAGGGAATTCAACTGCTGCAAGTGAAGTTTCCATTGCATAAGTCTTTTATCAAGAATGTTGATAGCTATATTATTTTATTATATTATTAACTTCTGAAAGAGTTAGAAAATTGAATGTGCATATTGCTATGCACAGTGGGTTATGGATGGTAAAAAAAAGAAAGGGAGGAATTTGAAAGTTGCAAGGTGCTAGTTGTTAGTTGTTGCAGCGTTTGGTTATTGGGGATTTGGTGGGGGTGGGGGGCAAACAATTAATGACAATCATTGGCTAATGATTCAATGTTTGAAAATTGATGAAATGGGCATTAGTTATTATATTATATTTACATATTTATGGAATATATTATAAAAAGGATAATGTCTAGCATGCAATTGGCAGCAAGTTTACTGGGCATATTCTTGATTTTGGGTATACAAATTTTCTATGATATTGCGTTAAAATTCAAGGTTTTGACATATCAAAATAGGTAGTTAGATATTAGGTGTATTGTATTATATGGATATCATTAGAGTTATGTTATTTGAAGAAATTGAGGCTTAACCCTAGATTTAAAATTTAGGAATTTGATTATAGATTTGGATGGGTTATTGAGTCTAGGTTAAACATATATATAAGATTGGTGTCTACGGGTTCGTTTGCTTACGAATATTGTATACTTGATAGATTGGAAACGTGAGGCATTGAAGAAAGGGAAATCACCGGTGAATTAGCTTGCTTTACTTTGATTCTTCGGTTGAGGTAGGTTATGGTTTTTATTCTATATCATAATTAGACTCTTAATAGTAATTAATATTCATTGAGTAATGTGTGAAGTTTACTACACATTTAATTATTGTGGTTTGGATGGTTGATATATTGTTGTGATTGGTCTAAAATCTCGAGGCCATGAAATCCATAATCTTGAACTTGCCGTATCAAAAATGGTTCCTTGAATAAAAAGGCTGGATGAAATATTATTAATGAAGTGAAATATGATAATAAAGAATGATAAATTAATCATAGTTGGATCGGGTGTCACGTTCCGACATGTTATAGTTGGATCGGATGTCACGATCTGACACAGTATATTTGGATCGAGTGTCATATTCTGGCACAGTAATATTAAGGGAAAACAAATTTAAATGACTTAATACTATCCAATCTCCAATAATTCATTTTCCAAAAGAGTGTGATGTGGAGACTTGAGTCCTCATATGTGATCTTAATATTATTGACTGGTTATGAAATTGTTCATTGGTTGCCACCTGTTAGTGTTATTGTTGATTTCCCGCTATTTTTTTATGTATGTTGATTTCTATTCTGACTCGGCCGATAATACCTACTCAGTACATGTTGTCCTGTACTGATCCCTACTTGTATCTTTCTTTGTTTTATTTTGTGGAGTGCAGCAAGTCTTCCATCGGCTTCGACTCGACCTTAGCTCTAGTCCGTCTCAAGATCATCGGATTTCAGGGTGAGCTATCATTCTAGCTCGTGATGGATTCTCTCAGTTATGGCATGGTGTCTTTAGTTTTCGGATACATTTTGTTAATTGTTTATTCTGGTGTTTGATATTTCCAGACTTAGTTTTAGAATTTAGATGTCCTTCATATGATGACTTTCAGGTTTTGGGAAAACGTATTTATTTGAGATTTCGCGTTATTATTATACTTTATAAGTTGGGGTTCACATCGTTGGTTCTCCCACCTAGGAGGTTAAGTGTGGGTGCGAGTCATGACCCATTTTGGGTCGTGATAGAAGGACAAGCTTACCACTGTCTAGTTGAATTAATTCAAGAATACATGCTTTGGCGTATATACACGCATGCATAGGCCCCCTTTTTTTTTGGTTTGAAAACAGCAGTTCTATTTTTTATATTATACTTTGGTAATTTTTTGTTTTAAGGTACAGTATGCAAAAAGTTAATTTTATTTTGGGGTAAATTCTTATTAATGGAGTTCTCAACAAATAAAGTAGCTTTGATAAGCCATTTTAGTTTCTAAACTAAGAAATTTGTCTGCGCTTCATGCGGTATAATAGTAATTCAAAATAATTTTTTATAAATTAAAGAGAAATAAAGAGAGAAATTCTATTTTGATTAGAGTCGTGACTTGTTTTTCCCTCTTAAATAAAATAAAAAATTAATTTTGTTATCTGACACGAAAGTATCAACGATTTTCACTTCATACTTAGATCTAATTTAGTCATGTTGTATGCAAACACGCAAAAATATTTAGTATGCAAGTTTTTAAAAAATCAATAAGCTTAGTAAGAATGAGTAGCATAGATGTTTGTCCCAGGAATAATACTGGAATTAAAAGTTTTTCGATCCTTGTATTTTTAGATACGAATGTATTCATGTCTATTGAGAATTTTTAATTTAATAAACAAGAAAATAATACAAGAGATTTCTAACAGAAAATCGCTTCTTATTCAATCATTCAACATTATCAAAAGTAAGTAACAAACAATAGTGTATTATAAATAAATGACATTCTGGAATTAATGTGGTGCAGTTCTACATGAACGCCTATTGTGACCACGGTTTCCACACGTACTACAAGACTTGCTACCATTTCTTTTACTCAACTCTCTAAATAACTTATCCCGAAGTTTCTTTGGCCTTGTTGGAGGTCTCTTGTATCTCGATGGCAAAACAACTTCTTCAGCAATATGATCAGGTACATTCCATTCACTTTTATCAGAAAGAGGATATACAGGAACCTCGTATGTTTTCAATATTGTTTTGGGCTTGTAAAATTCTAAACAATATTTGCCATGTTTTTCACCACTTTCTGAAATGCCTTATCAATACAGTTATACTTGCCATATTTTTTACCTTTTCCAAAAATGAATCAAAAAGACAATTTGATGAATACATTGAACTAATCAAATACAATCATAACAAAAAAAATTATATACAATAATATGTTAATACCTACTCAAACTTAACGAGTAACACTCTTTTAGGTAAACCTCACGCAGACTGAAGAAAAAAAATGGAGAAGAAGATAAGTGTCCCAATGTTTTTCGCTATTCTGATATAATTCCAATTGAATTTCCATATATTTCTATAATAGTAGTAGTTATTAACTATGGGAAGTTGAGAGATTTAGGAACATAATTATAGGAAATCAGTTATTATAACTGATATTGTCTTATTTAATGCATAATATATAGATTTTGTATGTCTGTATAAATTTTAATATATATATATATATATATATAGATATAGATATAAATACATTTAGCTAATTTTTGATAGAAAAAATCTAGTCATTATTAGTAACTATGATACTTATAGCTATTCAAATTCTATAACCCATAAAATGTAGTTATTTATGTAAGTTACTCTTAATATAATTGGGTTAATTATTTAAATTCAATAAATATGAATTTGATTAAAAATCCAAATCCACTGATTTGGGCCTCAAGTCATAAGCCCACTTTGTCAAAAGCCCAATGTCATCTCATGCTAGAGGTCCAGTTTGGTGTCACGTGTTAAATGACGCAGAATGCCAAGCCAAACAAATAAGCTAATAAGATCATGTCATGTGCCAAAACAAGCTCACTTCGCTAAAACCCATTATGTCATGTCACTTAAATCTGATTAATCGGAAGTAAGTTTGTTCTTATCACAACTCCTTTATTCCACAACTATAAATAGGGGGTCTTATAATTCAGAAAAGACACCAGAATTTTAACAAGAAGCCACAAAGAGCTCATTGATCAAACGCCGCAGATTTCTCTGCAAGCTACGAGTTCAAAAATCAAGCATTCAAGTTCAAAAACAACTCAAGATCAAGATCACCACATTCAAGAACAAGCTCAAAAACTCATGAATTCAAGTACAAGTCAAGATCAAGTTTAAGAACAAATTCATATCAAGTTCATCAAATCCACAAATCAAGATCAAGACCACAAGATTCAAGATCAAGCCTAAAAGCCTTCGAATTAAAGTACAAGTCAAGACAAATCTATCAAGTTCAATAAGATTCAAGATTAAGCTTACAAGCGGTTATATTTATATTTGAAAAGACGAATCAGAGGATTCATAGAATTGTAACACTCATATTTTGAAATCAAATACTATGATAGTTGCAATATCTTTCAGACTTGATTATTATTTTTTCGACGCAAATTTTATTGTCTATAAATTCTAGCACGACCAATGGGACCTGATTTGCCTTTCATGTCTCACAAATCAAATATGCAAATCTGAAGCAACAAAATCGCAAGGATAGAAGAAAGAGTACTTCAAGCCGTGTCTTTCAGCTTCATCAAGTCTACAGTCCGACAAGTCATGAAGTAGGGGCATTTGTAGACATTGAAATTTTGTAGGACTCTACAAGATGAGTCTTATTTCAGTTAGGATTTCTTAAAGGTTATTCTACCCTAAAACCTAATTCATGCTTATATAAAGGGTTATATTACCTTACAAAAGCATCTTGAAAATTTTACAAATTCATAAAAAGATCAAAATATGTCAAACTTTTCTTGATAATCACGTATTTCAAGAAGTTCCACAAATCATTTCATGGAGATCAAGTTCAAATCATACTATCTAGTTCGAAAATACGTCACTAACGACCCTCGAATCATGATGAAGATCAAAATCCAAATTATCCTAGTTCGATAAATACGCCACTAACGACCTCGAATCACGGAGAAATCTTAGGAGAGGAGAGTCAAGAGAACAAACAGATTTGTACCCGTATTGTTTATCAATAAATATTCTTGTTTCTTCATATTTTATTTGTGATTGCAATTTATTTTTCATCACTTAAAATTTATTGCAAACAATGACGTTAGTACTAATGAATATTCAAAATGATCATTAGTTTATTTTTTCCTAGTCAATTCTTTTAGTATATATGATTAAAAATAAATATCTACAATTTGATTTGTTAAAAGAATATTAAGATTAAAAAAATGTTTGGATTAATCGGTATCTCCTTGAAAGATGATCTATAAACTAAAAAGATTAATAAATATTTTGATCTATAAACGCAAGTTTAATCACATGCTCTACCACTGAGCTAAGATAACTTCTTGCTTTTGTTTCACTACATACATAATTATTAAGTTACAAACTTAATCTGATACACATTAGATTATCATCTCAGTAGCCGGAAAAAAAAAAGAATAGATAATTGAGAATGATTCTTTCTTTTCAAATCTCCTACATCATGGTCTACATGTGAAAGCCTAAATTACTACAATAATTTTATGCAACTCATTGTTAACAGGACTCTAAAAACACACATAAATCTAAAAAAGATGTTTTGAAAATTGCAACATTTTCAGCCAAATAACAAGTGAAATTTTTTATCAGAAACAACTTCCCTACTTTCCAAGATAGAATATGCGTACACTTTATTCTTTTTAAACCCTATTTATGAAACTACCTTGAATGTATTCTTGTTGTTATAACAAGAAGTGAAAAAATCTCAGTGGATTAAAAGCAATAGCAAACTAACCACATTAAGATTCACAAGTGGGAATTAAGTTTTTTTTTATTGATAAAAGGAATGATTACGTGTACATAAATTTTTATTTTATTTTTTAAAATCTGATAATGTTATACTCTTCTGCAATTAAAAATATATTGAGAACTTTTTCTGTTGTTCCTCAGTAGCTCAGTGATAGATAAATAGAGAGAAAAAGAAAGAAAACTACTTATATTTATATAAATTAATCTTTATTGCTTTAGAAATGCCTACAATTCTAAAAAAATAAAAAGCAACACAATGGATGAAACACAATTAAAATTTAATATAATATAATTGATATTAAAATGCTCACAAACTCAACAAAATCTGTAATCATAACATATTGGGGAGGGTGGGGTTGGGGGCGGGGGGGGGGGGGGGATAGACTTGATAATTAATCAAAGAAAAAAGTAACTTAATAATAAATAGAGCATATTAAATCAAAACATCAATAACTTTCCGCTTTAAAACAAGACGTCTCGTTCTTTTCTTTAAAAGAAAATCAAATAAAAAAACATTAAACAAAATATTTTCACAAGTTAAATATCGGAAACTATCAAATTTAAAATGAATATGCTTACAAGCATTCAACAAACTAAATTAAGGATAATAAATTTTAAATATCATATCTAATAACACTAAGAAAATCGCACAATAATTTATAGTTTGAGAATAATACTCTTTAACAAAATGTCTTAAATTTAAGCTTATTAGTCATAAAGACTCAAAGAGCATGTGTGTTTATACATAGCAGGGGCTCAATCATATTGAACTCAAACCTAAGGACACTAAATCAATTACTTTAACCCTCAAAATTGAATATCCCGTATGGATCGAGGCATTTTGGTTTGTTGTAAAAGATTTCAGATCAGTAGAAGATAAAAAGTTGAAGATAAAAAAATATATCTGGATCTACTTCTATTTTCAACCTCATAATAAATTTAAATTATTCAAATCGTAGGGTATTATTTATATTATTTCACTTACATTAGCAATAATAAATTTAGTATCATTTTATAAATAAGTATGAGAAGAATAAAATGTACACAAGCTTTATCATTATTTGAAAAAGCATATAGATAATAAGAAAAATTAAAAAACATTACATTAACTTTGAATATTTTCTAAAACATTACATAGATATTTTTTAAGGATAGAGATATATGTAGAATGACATAAACATCACCATTATAAATAAGTTGGTCTAACTATATATATGAATCTTAATTTGTAATTCAAACTACTTAATAACAAAAATGTTTCAACTATAGCATTTAAAGTTAATAAAGGGTATCTAATATTATTTTTTTTGGTCAAAATTTCATTCAGTAAAGTTGAAATTTCAAAATGGACTATTAAAATGGATTAAAATAACTTTAACTTTGAATTTATCGCTAAATCAAAATGAAGGACATGTTCTGCAATTCAGACTTATTCATTAGAATCTCAAAAAACAATTCATTAATTCTTTATGATAAAACAGAATTTATTATTTTCGTGATCAAATCATGACCATGTAGTTAAAAGCCACGCTCTCTATCATTAAGCTAAGACGGCTTTTTACATTTACTCTACATATGTACTTTAGTTATTAAGAGTTTTCATATTTAATCTAATATATGTTAAGTTACTATCTTAAAAGTGAAAAAATAAATAAGAAACACGGTTTGATATCGACACTTACAAATTAAGAGTAGAAGAGAAAAAAAATGCACATCTTTTATATGTTATTTTCATATATCTTACGCATAAAACTAATTTTTTTCTTAAAAAATTACTTAAATATATAAATAATCATGGAATTGATTGATCCAAAAAAAAAAAAAGTTATCATGGATGATAGCATATGTGGTTATCAGAACAAATAATGGCATTTAGCTGTTTACATATTCCTAACGTAAATGATGTTTGTCTTTCTCACAACAACAATAACCCAATGAAATCTCACAACGTGGGTCTGGGGAGGGTAAAGTGTACGCAGACCTTACTCCTATCAAGGTAGGACGACTGTTTTCGAGAGACCCTCGGCTCAAAAAAAGCATAAAAAGAGGTCAGATAAGGCTAAGAAGTTCAAAGCGTTATGGAAAAGTAAATAACGAATAACGCAAATAACGAAAGCGACACAGATAAAATAGAGTAATCAAAGTACAGAAAATATAAAAAAAGATAATAACAGAAGTCAGAGCACAAGAAATTATAGTGCGCTAATGCGCCTACTAATACGGAAGAATAACGAGATTATGTACTAGCCTTCTACCCTAATATGGGTCCTCCACACCCTCCTATCTAAGGTCATGTCCTCGGTAAGTTGTAACTGCGCCATATCCTGTCTAATCACCTCTCTCCAATATTTCTTCGACCTACCCCTAACTCTTTTGAAACCATCCATGGCTAATCTCTCACACCTCCACACTGGGGCATCTGTGTCTCTCTTCTTCACATACTCAAACCATCTCAGTAGCATTTCCCGCATCTTGTCTTCCACCGAGACCACTCCTACCTTGTCCCGAATGACCTCATTTCTAATCTTGTCGCTCCTGGTATGCCCACACATCCATCTCAACATTCTCATCTTGGCTACTTTCATCTTTTGAACGTGAGAGACCTTAACTGACACACTATTTACATAATACTTAAATTTGCTAAGGTATATATGCTTGCCCTTCTAAGCCGTTTAGCATATATGAATGATATGCTAAAACTTTGTTTTTATTCATGTTACTTGATCCATTTTTTTTGAAACATTCACGATATAATGGAAAAAATCATAAATATTGCAAAACACAAGGGTCTAATGAAGTAATATCTTCTTATTTCTTAGATAGAATGGAAAATGAATACAATATTGTATACAAGGAGTAAGAAGGGGAAATAAAAGATGGGGATTACAAAATGCTAAATCAAAGAGAAAAAAACAAAATTTATGTAAAATAAGCTTCCGAGTAAAATCAAAACAAAAAACCGCCGTCTGTGGGGATCGAACCCACGACCACGTGGTTAAAAGCCACGCGCTCTACCACTGAGCTAAGACGGCTTCTTGTTTTTATAATCCACATGTGTAAATTAAACTTAAAATGATACATGCTCTATCATCTTCTTTGTAGGAGAAAAAGGAGATGGTTTGCTATCACCAGTTACAATCTGAGAGCAAAAGAGAATGCTTAATTGTTTGCTATCACCAGTTACAATTTGAGAGTAGAAGAGTGATTAATTTTTTCCAGATATCTTATGTATTTTTTTAATATATTTCTCTGTGTTGTGAGAAAATCTCTTACAAAAAAGACTTAAAAATAAATGTATAAAGAACTACTATAAAGTTCTCAAAGAAAACAAAGAATGTGCTTGAAGAATTGAAAGTAATGTCAATCAATAAAAGGAAACTGATTCCAAACTGTAGTTGATATGATTATTTTCTCCCACATTGCTTTCTTAGGACACACTTTTTCTTAGGACACACTTTAGTTAGTTGCCACCCTACCATATCATTATTCGGGTTTAGGACCATTAATATAAGCAAGTTCACACATGCAAAGCTTTTTATCTTATCATAAAAATTGTATGTCAATTAAAATAAAAATAACTCATGCTACTAGTTTTTTTTTACTATTATATATAAAAACAATATATATTTTATATAAGAGTATATTTTTATTACATATAAAGACGAAATAGATGGATTGAGTAGAAAGACATAGTCGGTTATATAAACAATAAATCTAATTAACACTGAATCATAGTTGTAATCAAAGATAACCAACCATTGGTCACATTATTCGAATAGTGTTTCTGCATATATATATGTCTTACTCCTCCCTGTTGATTTTCTTTGTTTTGTCACCTCCCACAAATAAGATTTTGTCCATTTCTTCTGCCTCTGTTGATGATGCTGAAGCGGACATAAAAAAGAATGAAATTGATAGAATAAAGGAAGATTAATGTGCAGCTGATTCTATACTAGCCGATTCCATTGTTCAGCTACTTCAAAAAAACGGACTATTATGGCTATGTAAGGGGACCGGCTTCCCCTTTTTCAATCACTGTACCAGCCTTCTACAGTTAACACAAGTGTGGTAGCTTATGGTCACACACTTTTAGAACAAAGAAAATCAGCTGATATTAAAGTGTTCATTGTGGGAAATGGCAATGTCTAAACTGACAGAAAACTAGAAAAGTACTGTTAATTCAATCGCCAAACATCATTTTTGGGGAAAAAAGGTCCAATCACCAAACCTCTTATAAGATGAGAGAGTACACAGGCTTAATAGGAAAGAAAACTTGTTGCTAGCATTAAGTTTCAAAATTTGAAGATCAAAGGAATATCAATTAAGACTAGAATTCAGCAAATGCAGAATAGCCTTGCCATCATTCCTATATGTAAACATTAAAATAGAAGCACTCAAGCTCACATTCCAGTAAAAGCTTTTTTCCCGCCACCACCAGAACCGGCTGGAATCACCTTCAAGACATTGAACCTCACGGTTTTGGATAAAGGCCTGTGAAGCACAAAATGTTATAACCTACAATAACAGTATATGATGAAATTCACTATAGAAAAATCAAATAAGGTGGTCCTAACCTGCACTGTCCAATAGTAACATGGTCTCCCTCTTTCACACGGAAGCATGGTGATATGTGAGCTGGAATATTGGAGTGCCTCTTCTCATATCTGAAATAATTTACTTGTTAAAACAAAAGAAGGAAGTGAAGAAGCCAACATAGTATAAGTGACAAGCTCTTGCCTCTGATACTTCTTGACATAGTGTAGGTAATTGCGTCGAACGATAATGGTTCTGTTCATCTTAGCGCTGTGGCATGTACCAGCAAGGATACGACCTCGGATAGAAACATTGCCAGTGAATGGGCATTTCTTGTCAATATATGTACCTAAGTTGGAATAGGCCAAGCATAAGGTTAGACCACAAAACAAGGTGAAATTAAGGAAATCCATGAAATAATCAAATGATATATGGCGCAACAGATGTAAAAGATGACTTGAAATACGAGGAAATCTCTGTTCTTAAAGTTAGTCTTAACTATCCAATGTCTAGAAATAGCTATTTAGGAAGTATCTTTTATTTACTATAACTTAAATGTAAGTAAATGCAGTCTCTTGGAATGCCCACATAAGTGATTTATCGAGTGCTCTTGATCTTAGTCTAGTTATGTTGAAGTGGGAAATAAAAAGGAATAAATAAGCTCATTCCAATCCACTGTTGTTCTCCTCCGAAGTTATACCGTTGTGATTCAGTACTACTTCAGTATATTAAGGTCATCCACATCATAAATATCATAATCACAAACTATTGAGACCCATACCTATCACCAAATGACAGTAATGTGAAGGTTTTTATTCACAGTATCATATTCTATGTGCGCTCCATAACTGTAAAGAAATGCTAGCAAAGTGAAGATTTATTCTGTTTGAAATTGAGACAGCTAAAGTCCTTCTAGTAAAAAAAGTTTCAACTTGGCCTGTATTGCCGTAATCCCAGAAGCCTAATTCTGTCAAAGGTTTATTATTAGAAGAACCAGCATCCAGTTTATGTGAAACAAACAACGGAAGTGCTTCAATCCTAAATGCTTTGGTTTTGACGGAAATACTGTAGAAGATTTACAAGAAAATCAAGAAAAAGCCACATGACTGGTCAAAGCAAAACAGTACCACACGGAAGGATAGCTCGCACCTCACGTCATCTTAATAACCCAAGCCCCCAGCTAATAAGAAGTTCTACAATAAATGTATCGTGTTTGCCCTTGTGTACTCAAATTGCATTAAACCATATTTCATGCATTTCAGACGCATCGCAAATAACTTCATAATAGAACGTTTTACCAAATGGCAACGACAATGAAAAAGATATAACTTCTCAATACAAAGATTTATCAAGAGCCAACTAAGTTGCAGAAATGTAATGCAAGCGAGTTTTGGCAATTCGCAGCAAGTAGGCCCATTGCTTAAGGCGTGAACGATATGTATAACTGTACTAATTAGAAAACATATCATCTAACATAAATCAGTAATACAGAGGCCAGACAGAAACAAATGAAATACAATAAGAGTAAATGAATATATACCTTCAGTAGCCTCACGAGGAGTCTTGAATCCTAAACCGATACTCTTAAAGTATCGATTTCCTCCCTTTCCTGGTCTCTTTCCCTTACCGGTCTTCTTAGAGCTGCCGAGATCAGATAAACAAACAAAACGCAAATCTTAGGCTCAAATTCCTTCAACTTAGGGACTAGAACAGTAAATGGATATAGGATTGGTCAGGATGCTCACCTTAGAAAAACACCTGGCTGCTTCAAAAACGCCTTCTCTGTCTGCGGCAAAAAGTAAATCCATTAGATTTTCTCTATAATAGCTACTAAAGTACAGGAGAAATGAGAGAGAGGAAAAAAAAACCTGCTCCGCCATGACTGAGTGTTACTAAGGACGCAGAACTCAACGAGGATAAATTCTCTGAAGCAAAAACCCTAATTCGCAGAAAAGAATTTAGCGTTGGCTTAGAGAAAGTTATATACTCTAGGCAGGTTAGGTTAGAAACTGTGGACTGGACTTGCGAAATGGGCCAACTTACGGATGGGCTCAAAATCCAACCAACTAAAATTTTAAAAATTTCATGGTGTTCTATTTGGACACTGCTATTTAATTGTAAAAATTACTTAAATCCCATACTGAAAAAATCCAATTATAATTTATTAATTTATCTTGATTTTTTTGATAATTATCCAAAAAAATTTCTTTTTTTTCAGATTTCTGATACATACAAATGACATTGATACATCATGATTTGATACATAAGTCTTTTTCATTATACATCGTTAGTTGATACAAACTAAACATTGTAATATCAATAAAACTTATGAATCAGCTTATAACACTTAATATATCATGAACACAACAAAAATAGTAGTAAAACTTATGTTTTACTGATACATTGTGTATTTGGTTTGTATCAATTAGCGATATATCATGAAAAGGACTTATGTATCAAATTGCGATGTATCAACATCATTCGTATGTATCAAAAGAGGGATTTTTGAAATTTTTACAAGTGGTAGAGAATAATTGAAAATATAGGAATATAAGGTGTGTAATTTGATAATTTTTCCTATTTAATTTGCACTTATTCTTAATTATTTTTTAACATATTTACTATTTTCGAATAACTCGGGCCATATAACGTCTAAACTTGAATAACTCAACTAAACGGTCAAAATATAAAGTAAAAAATAGTTTGGCACTAATAAGTGTTTTATTCAATGAAGAATATGGGTGTCAATTTTGACGATAAAATGTAAGACCAAACTTCGGCCACTAATGTTGGAAATATATTCATCAGCACATCAATTGGGGCACAACCCAATTCAAACAATCTAAAAATTGGGATCAAAATTTGAGTCATATTAACAAAAGAAGAACATTCAACCAATCTAAAATTGGGATCAAAATTTGAGCCATATTAACAAAAGGAGAACTAGTCATAAGACGAAGGTTTTTTTTAAAGGTTTTTCAAGTTAGATATAACACCATGATGAAAAGAATAAAAAATATTAAGTTTTATTTTAGTAATTAATCAAATTATAATATACAAATAAGTAAATTTAAAAAGATTTTTGAGTATTTTCAACCCGAATTGACTCAAGTCTTCTTAATTTGAGGCCGAGTATGACCCAATCCATTTACCAGTCAACTCATTTAAATTTGTCCAAATTTAGCCAACTAAAATTTGGGCAAAATGGGCTAATTTACAAACTGGCTCAAAATCTAACCAACTAAAATTGTAAAAAAATTGAGAGGTATTTTATTTGAACATTATTATTTAATTTGTGCACGTAACTACTTCTTAACAACTTTAGATATACGAAATTCAGATAAAAATGTATTACTAATAGTTATAGGTATCAAAACTTCAACTATACGGAACTCTACCATGCATATGTGAAGTTATTCTGAAATGGATTGATTTGTAATTTTTGTGAACTATATATTTTTCTGAAATGGATTGATTTGTAATTTTTGTGAACTATATATATGACTTAAATGGTGATTACAAAATTGAGATTTATGCATGCTAAACACTAAAATTGTCATGTGATTCTGTCACACTTTTGAGTTTCAATAACGTGACATGGCTAATTTTATAGTATAACTATGATCAAATCTCTTTACGATGGTTATTCAATCTTTTTTGCCCATTAAACTGATTGATTGTCGTTATGCATCTATAATAGCATTTGACATTTGAATATGAACATTTATATTTTAATATTATAAAAAAAAATAAAAAAATTTAAAGACCTCAAAAGTAATTATGCGATGTTTAGATTCCATATGTCATGAGTTATATTTATGAATGAATCAATAATTGGAAGGCCATTGCTAGAAACTCGTTATCGAAGGAGTTCAAGTGTCTCTCTCTTGCAGAGAACTAGTAAGATTAATGTGTTATAATTTAAGAGAAACACTTAATTGAATTTTTTATAAAAGTTTTTTTGGAAATTGGGGTCTAGGGAAAGGGGAAATAGCGGGGATCACAAGATTGGAAATAAAATCTTTATCAATAATATAAAAATTCAAATAGTCAACCAACTATCCTAACTCTCATTCAAATTTACTATTTTAAGATACTTTTTAGGTAGCTATCACGTAGAAATTCATCGTGAATAGTGTAGTTTTAATAGTTACCGACTTAGAATACCATTATTCAAGTCAGGGATGATCAATGTGAGCAAGTTCACATACACAAAGGTTGTGTTTGGACTTCAATATGAAGGAAACTACTTTTTTTTTAAATGAATAAATGATTTTCTCATATTTGATTAGTTAAATTTTTTAAAAATATTTTCTTTAAAAATGAAAAAAAAAGCTTTTCTGAAAAAAATCACAAGTGAAATTACACATGAATCCTTCCACCCTCCAACCCAACTTATTTCCACCCCCACCCTGATAGCCCCCAACTCCACTACCTCACTTTTTATTGTATTGTCTAGATTATATATAAATAATTTTACAATAATACTTTTTAACTTACATACCAAATACTAATAAATAAATAAAGACTTATTTTCCAAAGAAAAATATTTTATTTTAAGCTTAACACACCCAGAGTCCTCTAACCTTGTCATAATTCCATATCTCGGTAAAAATACAGAAAGTATTGTAAAATGTATACACTTTATATGTTCTTACACAAAATGTAATTAACTTCCACTTATCTCAATAATAAATACTTCCCTCCATTGTGAAGATAACCTCCGCCATTTTATTATTGAGAATCTACTGTATGCCTCTATGACCACTATTTATAGAGGCATAAGAATTCATATAGTATACACTTCCGATCCATATTTGGGAAAAGGAGAAAAATTACTTGTTCCCTATATACTTTTCCTTGTAATGAATTAACTAACTTGACAATTTTATAAAGGAAGAAGAACAAGAGAATACGTATATAGAAAGTATTAATAGAGAGAGTAGTAATATAGAGAGAGTAATAGTAATTCTTTCTTTTATGTGTTTGTGTGTTTTTACATTGAAGTTTAAGGCTATATTTATAGCCATATTTACAAGTGGAGGAAAATATTAATGGGCATTTTACCCACTTAAAAAGTAAATGGACTATCCACCATTTTAAGTGGACAACCATTTTACTTGGTTGATATTACTTGGTTGATAATACTCCCCCTTGGATGTCCACGAGAAATGTGCCTCGTTAAAACCTTATTAGGAAAAACCCAGTGGGAAAAAGCCTAATGAAGGAAAAAGAGTACACATATCTGATAATACGCCTTGAGTGCTGCCTCATTAAAAACCTTATCAGGAAAACCCAGTGGGACAAAACCTTGACTAAGGGAAAAAGAGTACAGTGCGTATTTTGCTCCCCCTGATGAAAATATCACTTAATATCTCGAAGACGACGCATTCCAATTTTGTATCTCATTTTCTCAAAGGTTGATGTTGGCAATGCTTTGGTGAACATATCCGCCAAATTGTCACTTGAACGAATTTGTTGGACATCTATTTCACCCTTCTTTTGAAGATCATGAGTGAAAAAGAATTTTGGTGAAATATGTTTTGTTCTGTCTCCTTTGATGTATCCTCCCTTCAGTTGAGCTATACATGCAGCATTGTCTTCATACAATATTGTTGGAGCGTCTTTTGTCAAAGAAAGACCACATGTTTCTTGAATGTGTTCAGTTATTGATCTTAACCAAACACATTCTCGACTTGCTTCATGAATGGCTATTATCTCTGCATGATTTGAGGAAGTGGCAACCATAGTTTGCTTTGTTGAACGCCATGATATAGCTGTACCACCACATGTAAATAAATAGCCTGTTTGCGATCGACCTTTATGGGGATCAGATAAATATCCCGCATCTGCATAACCAATCAATTGTGACGTGGAATCATTTGAGTAAAACAATCCCATATCAATGGTACCTCGAAGGTATCTGAATATATGCTTAATTCCATTCCAGTGTCTGCGTGTTGGTAAAGAACTAAATCTTGCTAACAAGTTTACTGAGAAAGCTATATCTGGTCTAGAATTGTTGGCAAGATACATTAATGCACCAATTGCACTAAGGTATGGTATTTCAGCACCAATAAGTTCTTCATCATTTTCATAAGGCCGAAACGGATCTGTATTAATATCAAGAGATCTCACAACCATTGGAGTACTCAATGGGTGTGCTTTATCCATATAAAATCTCTTTAAAATATTTTCAGTATATGTTGACTGATGGACAAATATTCCATTTGTAAAATGTTCAATTTGTAGACCAAGACAAAATTTTGTCTTTCCAAGATCTTTCATTTCAAACTCCTTTTTCAGGCATTTTACTGCCTTTGAAAGTTCTTCTGGAGTTCCAATAATATTTAAATCATCAACATATACTGCTATTATGACAAATTCAGATCCAGACCTTCTCATAAAGACACAAGGGCAAATTGGATCATTTTTATATCCTTCTTTTAGCAAATATTCGCTAAGACGATTGTACCACATTCGCCCTGATTGTTTCAACCCGTACAAGGATTTTTGAAGTTTTATTGAGCAATTTTCTCGAGAATCCTTGTATGCTTCAGGCACTTTGAACCCTTCGGGAATTTTCATAAAAATATCGTGGTCCAATGAGCCATATAAATAGGCAGTGACCACGTCCATTAACTGCATTTCAAGCTTTTCATGAACTGCCAAATTCATTAGATACCTAAAAGTAATTGCATCCACCACTGGGGAATATGTTTCCATATAGTCAATGCCAGGTCTTTGCGAAAAACCTTGGGCTACAAGTCGTGCTTTATATCTTACGACTTCACCCTTTTCATTTCGTTTACGCACAAAAACCCATTTGTGCCCTACTTGCTTGACACCTTCAGGTGTTCGAACTATTGATCCGAAAACTTCACGTTTTTCAAGTGAAGTTAACTCTGCTTGAATTGCATCCTTCCATCTTGGCCAATCATTTCTCTGTCTGCATTCATCGACAGATTTTGGTTCAAGATCCTTATCTTGTTGCATTATTTCAATGGCAACATTATAAGCAAAAATATTATCGACCACAATATTATTTCGGCTCCACCGTTTTTCTGTCGAGACATAACTTATTGAGATTTCTTCATTCTCATTATTTTCAGGTACTTGGACCTCCTCGGTGGTATCACCATTTGTTGTGTCTCTGGGCTCTTCTTGAGCACTCGCCTCCAAATTATGATCATTTTGATCATTTATTCCTTTCCTTTTCCGAGGATTTTTATCTTTGGAACCAAATGGTCTTCCACGTTTTAAGCGTGGTCTAGACTCATTTGCCTGAACAAGTTGTCCTACCGGGACATCAACTCGAACTTGAGCATTAGCAGCTGGGATATGCGATTTAGTAACCCGTGGAAGGTTAGTAAATGCATCCGGCAGTTGATTTGCAATATTCTGCAAATAAATCATCTTTTGAACTTCTTGCTCACATTGATTTGTTCGAGGATCTAAATGAGATAGTGACAATGAATTCCAATCTATCTCATTTTTCATCTGCTTATGTTCTCCCCCTAATGTTGGGTATACTGATTCATCAAAATGACAATCAGCAAATCTTGCCGTAAATAAATCTCCAGTCATAGGTTCCAGATATTTTATAATAGAAGGAGATTCATACCCAACATATATTCCCAACCTTCTTTGGGGACCCATCTTTGTGCGATGCGGTGGAGCAATTGGGACATATACCGCACACCCAAATATTCTAAGATGGGATATATTTGGCTCCCTTCCAAACGCCAACTGTAATGGGGAAAATTCATGATAATTTGTTGGCCTTACGCGCACAAGTGCTGCTGCATGCAAAATAGCATGCCCCCATACTGAAATAGGAAGTTTTGTCCTCATTAGCAATGATCTAGCTATCCATTGGAGGCGTTTAATCAATGATTCTGTTAGACCATTTTGTGTATGTACATGAGCGACCGGATGCTCAACTTTTATTCCAATCGACATACAATAATCATTAAATGATTGAGATGTGAATTCACCAGCATTATCAAGACGAATTGTCTTTATTGCATAATCTGGAAATTGTGCTCTTAACCTTATAATTTGAGCTAACAATCTCGCAAAAGCCATGTTGCGAGTTGATAATAAGCACACATGTGACCATCTTGTAGATGCATCTATCAAGACCATATAATATTTGAATGGTCCACATGAAGGGTGAATTGGCCCACATATATCACCCTGTATACGTTCCAGAAACGCAGGGGATTCAATCCCAACCTTAGTTGCTGATGGTTTGATAATCAGTTTTCCTTGGGAACAAGCAACACAAGAGAATTCCTTAGATTGAAGAATTTTCTGATTCTTCAAAGTGTGTCCATGTGAATTCTCAATAATTCTGCGCATCATATTATAACCGGGATGGCCCAACCGGTCATGCCAAATGATAAAATCATTAGAATCAGTAAACCTTTTGTTTACAATGGCATGTGATTCAACAGTACCAATATTTGTATGGTACAACCCAGAAGAAAGTGCAGGTAATTTTTCGTGCACAATTTTCTTCTCCATATTTATTGTAGTAATATAAAGGTATTCAACATTTCCTTCATTTGCAGTCTCAATATGATAGCCATTTTGGCGAATAACCTTGAAACTTAACAAGTTTCTTTGAGACTTACTACAATATAATGCATTATCAATTACCAATATCGTTCCTCTAGGTAGTAATAAGACTGCTTTTCCAGAGCCTTCAATTAATTTTGTACTACCAGATATTGTATTGACATAGGCCTTTTTCATAATCAAATGACAAAAATATTTCTTTTCTTTTAATATCGTATGAGTTGTGGCACTATCCAAAATGCACATATCTCCATTATTCATCTTGAATTCAATTGAAGACTGATAAATTTATTTATCTTCATAAAATAAAAATGCATTGTAAGAAATAAAATAAGTAACAATTTTGCTAGAAAAACATAAGTCCTTTTTTTTAAAGTTAAATTATGGTAATTTATAATTAAAAAAAAATTATATGATTCAATTATGATGAATGTTACAATAATTTAGTTTATGGAATTGTATACTTATTAACCTTAAATAAATATTATACACAAGTATTAAAAACAAATATAAAATATTATAAAACATTAATATAATATTATTCATCATGTATAGATAATTTGTTTATTGACAAAAATAATACAATCATTATATATTATTAATGTCTAAAACATTAACAAGAATAAATAGTTATTATAATGACATTAAATAAGGCGAATATTATTTTTAGTAACAATATGATATTAAGATTAAATAATAGCACACTAATAGTAATTAATTACAACATTGTAAAATAGCACAATGTAATAAATAATATACAATTATCATAAAAATGTAACCTTGATTATTATTTTTTTTTTCTTCAAATACATAAACGTAAAAACACAATAATTCAAAGTACATGATAACATATTGAAAAACATGAAATTAAACATCAATTAAGATCCTTAAAAAAATCTTCAACCTCCAAATGAGTAATATCATTGAGGTCATTAAAATCATCATCTCTTAAGGCCATATTTGCTTCAATATTATCATTATTCAAAGGCCTTGCCTCAACATTATTTTCGAACGCCAAGTGTGACTCTATCCGAGCATTAGAAGAAGAGGCACCACCTCTATTTGCCTTTCTTTTAAAAGAATTTTGATAAAGTCTTACAAAATGCTCAGGCGTCCGACATTCATTTTTCCAGTGGTCTTTCATGCCACAACGATGACAGTTACTTTTTGAAGGGCCATTTTGAGAACTGATATTGTTCTCCCTTTTATGTTGACCACCACCACGACGATTATTATATCGTCCTCTACCATTGCCACGCCCACACACATTATTATGACCTTGATATTTATTATGTCTTCTTTCAGACTAGCCATGTGCTTTTACCATATTTGCCTCCGGTAACGGAGCAGTTCCAGTGGAACGGGCTTCATGATTTTTCATTAAAAGGGCATTATGTTGTTCAGCCACCAGAAGGCATGATATCAATTCAGAGTATTTTTTAAAACCCTTTTCACGGTATTGCTGCTGTAATATTACATTAGAGGCATGAAAAGTAGTTAGTGTCTTTTCTAACATGTCCTCATCATTTATATTTTCCCCACATAATTTTAATTGGGAAGTTATTCTAAATACATCAGAATTATACTCAATTACGGTTTTAAAATCTTGAAACCGTAAGTGCATCCACTCATAACGAGCCCTTGGCAATACCGTTGCCCTGAGGTGGTCATACCTCCCTTTTAAGTCTTTCCACAATTCAAGTGGATCTTTCACTGTCAAGTATTCCATTTTTAGGCTTTCATCTAGATGATGACGAAGGAAAATCATAGCCTTTGCTTTATCCTGACTTGATGCTGTATTTCCTTCAATTATAGCATCACCAAGACCCTTAGCGGTAAGGTGAATTTCAGCATCAAGTACCCATGACAAATAATTTTTACCAGAAATATCAAGTGCCACAAATTCCAATTTTGACAAGTTTGACATGATGAAAATTAATTTGAAAGTAACAAAGATAACTTAAAAATTAAATTTCTTTAGTAGATATACCTGATATAGAAGTTAATTTTCTGAAAAATTAGAGCTTCGTGCTGATAACGTGTTATGAATTAACTAACTTGACAATTTTATAAAGGAAGAAGAACAAGAGAATATGTATATAGAAAGTATTAATAGAGAGAGTAGTAATATAGAGAGAGTAATAGTAATTCTTTCTTTTATGTGTTTGTGTGTTTTTACATTGAAGTTTAAGGCTATATTTATAGTCATATTTACAAGTGGAGAAAAATATTAATGGGCATTTTACCCACTTAAAAAGTAAATGGACTATCCACCATTTTAAGTGGACAACCATTTTACTTGGTTGATATTACTTGGTTGATAATATTCCTACAATTCGCTTGTCTTATATTGCTCTATTTTATAACAGAAATCTTGTAGTAATTAATTTGAATGGAAAACATTGTCAATCATTTAATTGACCAGCTATATGTGATTGAAGCATAGTTAGTAGAGAAATACGACTAACTACTTCTACCACGCTTCTAACAAGTATCACAAGCGTAGTAACTTTTGCACTAATTTATAGAACATTGAGAATCTGCCGATATTAAAGTTTTCGATTTTGGCAAAGAACCAATAGATCCATAGGCTTAAGAGGGGAAAAAACTTGCTGCTAGCATTAAATTTCAAAATTTGAAGTTCAAAGGAAAATCAGCCAAGACAACAATACAGTAAAAGCATAAAAGTATGGATATCATTCCTAGAAGGAACATGAAAAATAGAAGCACCAAGCTCACATTCCGGTAAAAGCTTTTTTCCCGCCACCACCAGAACCAGCTGGAATCACCTTCAAGACATTGAACCTCACGGTTTTGGATAAAGGCCTGTGAAGCAGAAAATGTTATCACCTACAATAACAACAAATGATGAAATATACTATAGAGAAATCAAAATAATGTGGTCCTAACCTGCACTGTCCAATAGTAACATGATCTCCCTCTTTCACCCGGAAGCATGGTGATATGTGAGCTGGAATGTTGGAGTGCCTCTTCTCGTATCTGAAACAACTTGTGTGTTAAAACTAACAAACAAAGAAGTGAAGCAGCCAACATAGTATAAGTGACAAGCCTTGCCTCTGATACTTCTTGACATAATGTAGGTAATTGCGTCGAACAATGATGGTTCTGTTCATCTTAGCACTGTGGCATGTACCAGCAAGGATACGGCCTCGGATAGAAACATTGCCAGTGAATGGGCATTTCTTGTCAATGTATGTACCTAAATTCAAACAGACCAAACCATTAGATTAAACCATAGAACAAAGTGAAATCATGCAATCATAGCTATTTTACAATGCAGGAAAAAAATTGGCCATATCATTTTCTATGTGTGAAAGCCAACAGCAAGTTCATGCAGCTTCTTGTTAACAGGTTTTATTATAAAGCACGTAAATCTAAAAAGTTGTTCTTGACCATTTCGCCTAACACAAGTGAAAGAATCCCAACGATTATAACCAATAACGAACCACAATAAGATTCACAAGCAGAAATAGACTTGCACGGTTCTTTTTTTATTGGCAAAAGGAATTATTACATGTACATGAATTAATCATTGTTGGTTTGGAAATATCTACTATCTCGGCATATGAAAAATGAAAGAAGCACAATGGATGAAAGCAATAACAAAATAGCATTAAACAAGTAAACCGGGCTTTCCCTTATGTACTCAACAACAACGCCCCAATCCCAAGCAAATCATACAATCCAAAAATGTTACACAACCATCGTCTAACTGTTGCTTAGATTCCAAGGCGGGCAATAAGACATCCCACTATTCTTTATCAAAAAGATACCTAAAAGTTAATTCTTCATATCACCGAGTAAATATGTCTTGGACTTGAAGGTGTGAGCTGTTTCCATAAGCTTGCAATACTTCTTTGATGAAGCATAAGCTTTCAGTACTTCACCAAATCTACCACAATACTTTACCCAAAATGGCCCAGCGTATCCTAAATACTTCCAGGAATTCATATCAATTGAAGTGAGACATTGCAGTCACTAGCAATTATCATAGAGTACTAAAAATTCCAAAATATCCAGGTGATGCAGAAACCTAGAGCTACCAAATGTGGAATTTAGACTGATTGTCCTATCATGGCATACCAGCTACTGGATGACTTAGTAGTACTAAACGGGCACTTACTAATGTTCAGGTAATAATAAAAAGCCGTGGACATGAATTTGGGAACAGCAGTAAACCTGCTAAGTTTGCACCAGATGGCCTAAATCAATTTTCCATTATAGCAAGCAAATATTCCACAATCACCAACTTGAGACATCACAAAGACACTAACGATTCATCTCTCCTTAATACTTTCCTTATTTATCTAACTCTCTCCCAATACCCTCGGTGATATATTGTACATGAAAGTCAAAATTGCAGAGTAGCTTTATCGAATTTCTCCATTCAGATCTATAACTGTACTACTTAGAAAACGTAACATCTAACATAAATCAGCAATGCAGAGGCCAGACAGAAACAAATGAAATACAATTAGAGGAAAAGAATATGTACCTTCAGTAGCCTCACGAGGAGTCTTGAATCCTAAACCGATACTCTTAAAGTATCGATTTCCTCCCTTTCCTGGTCTCTTTCCCTTACCGGTCTTCTTAGAGCTGCCGAGATCAGATAAACAAACAAAACGCAAATCTTAGGCTCAAATTCCTTCAACTTAAGGACTAGAACAGTAAATGGATATAGGATTGGTCAGGATGCTCACCTTAGAAAAACACCTGGCTGCTTCAAAAACGCCTTCTCTGTCTGCGGCAAAAAGTAAATCCATTAGATTTTCTCTATAATAGCTACTAAAGTACAGGCGAAATGAGAGAGAGGAAAAAAAACCTGCTCCGCCATGACTGAGTGTTACCAAGGACGCAGAACTCAACGAGGATAAATTCTCTGAAGCAAAAACCCTAATTCGCAGAAAAGAATTTAGAGTTGGCTTAGAGAAAGTTATATACTCTAGGCAGGTTAGGTTAGAAACTGTGGACTGGACTTGCAAAATGGGCCAACTTACGGATGGACTCAAAATCCAACCAACTAAAATTGTAAAAATTTCATGGTGTTCTATTGAAAAAATTACTTACTTTTTAATAAATAATTATTAATTTTAACGATTATTTTATTTATCACCATTTATATCAATACATAATAATATAATGATAAATCTGTTATGTATTAAAAGTAATTATACATGCAATATAAATATATGATAAGTGTTTTAAAATATATTATGCTTGTTTGGTAACAAAATTGACATAATGTATTATAAGTGTATTAAAGTGTGTGATAAATATATAATTTATGATTAAAACTTCTATAATATGTGTTTCATAAATTATTTTCGGTAATATGTATTAAAACTGTATTATAAATATATTATAAGTGTCCAACGAAAAAAATATATTATTATTATAAATGATAAATATTTTCTTAATATAACGTATCTATGTAACTTTCCGTATTCTATTTGGACATTGCTATTTAGTTTGCACTTATTTTTAACTATTTTTTTTAATATTTACTATTTTTGAATAACTCAAGGCATATAACGTTTAAACTTGAATAACTCGAGCCATATAGCGTCTAAACTCAAATGTGATTGAAGTTTAGGCAAAAATATTCGAAGTTCCAAGAAAATAATTGAACTTTAGTCATACTCACATGTGTTTGAACTTCACTCCTAAAAGAAGTTAGGAATGTGTGCATTTCAATACACTAATAGCCATTTGCGAGGTAATTGTGTTCACACTTTGATATCTACAATAGCCATTTGATCATGTTTTATTTTCTATCACAATTTTAAGAGCAAATCTATCGAGATGAAAGCTGGAAAAGGAGAGTTAGAGAGCAAGAGATCAAAATAAACATTGAATTATGCTTTTGACAGACCATCTCATTGATGTTAGTTATTTAAAATGTGTGGTTAGTTGTATTCAAAATGTGTTGTTTGTACAATTCTTCATGTCATTTGCAAATTTTACACAATGATGTAATAAATTTTAAATTGTTAGCTTCCTACATTTTGTAGACAAAGTTACCTTAAGAGATAAATTAGAAATTGCATTTTAGTTGACATTTTTTATTTACAGTTGTACGCGCGTTTGTTGGGCGAAAAGAAGAGTAACAATTCAATTAAGATGTATGAAGAAAAAGAAAGGAATAAAAGGGCACATAACAAGTTAAAAACAGAAATGATGAGAAACTACATTTGAATAAATCGACCTCAGTCCAAACTCGCTTGAACAAACAACCCAAAAAGTCTCAGATAAATTAATGAGCTCGAACATCCAGTCTACATAAATTATAAATAAAAACGGGTTTCAGACCTTTTCAAGAAACTTTCAACCAAATATACACCACAAGAGAAACAATTTCTACTACCGATCATTATTTATCCTCCACCTATCATGGCTACTATTGCCAAATTATATTATGTATTTTGTTTCGTTAGTGAATAAGTTTAGGAATATAAATTACAGTTATTGAATGCAATTATTAAACATAATTATTGACTGGGGCCTTTTAAAACAAAAATTATTGAATTCAATTTATAAAATGCAATATTTTTTTTTTGGTAACGCAGATTAACTTATATTAGATCAAAGAACAAGTACATGGGAGCTAGTATTCTCAACAGTGGGATACAGAAAGTGAGTACTAGTATATCTGTAGTATCTATAATAAATTATTGAAGTCAATTTATAAAATACAATGTGCAATTATTGAACAAGATTTGTATAGTTGGACTTCTCTATAAAAAGCATTCTTACCTAACGACACGTTTTCCCGCAAAATTTCCTTTTTTGTGACATATTTGACCTCTTTGTAATAATTCTCTGCACAAAACAACAACCTAAAATAATATGTTCTTGGTAAAATTACCTCTTATATAATCACTGTTTTTCTTTTTGGTAATATAATAGTTCATTATTCTTGGAGAACTAGAATATCTAAGATTACTATACGAATTTCATACTTTCATAATTTTTTTTTACTATATTAAAAGAGTGAGTTAAATTTATCAACATGTCTGCTTCACGAAAAAAAAATCATATTAAAGGGTGTATTGGTATTTTATGATAAGCTTCTTCTTTGTGTTGAGAGTGTACTTATTACTTTGGCACTAATTATATCATTTTTTATGTTGGTATATACGTGTCTTTAAATGGTGCAACATAACTGGACACCACCTTTATATAGTTGTTAATATTTTTTAGTTTTGTATTTTGCTTTATTTCTTTAGTACTAATATTCTTTTTCCCTCGACGAAATGACTTCCCTTTTTTGTTTGAAAAATTTAAGTTTCAATGTTCTTCTCCTTTGGTGTTGGACGGTGTAGGTTAACTATATTTGCTTTAACTTTTATGTTTATAAGTGTTACAATTACATTCTCCAATAATCTGCTTGTTAGTCGATAAAGAAGTAAAATCAAGTAGTGCATCATATAAAATAAATGATAATAAGATTTTTAAAAGTAATATTTATTTTTATATTTTTATCTTTAAACATGTTTCCACCTCTATCTTTATCTTTAAATATGTTTCCACCTCCATGTTATTTTTTAGAAACAATACATTTAAAAAACGAACGCAAAAAAATAAAAAGGGAAGTAGGAAGTGGTGGAAACAGGAAATTTATATAAGAGGTTCAAAAAAAATCAAGCACACCTAAAACTAAGCCTACAAATGCGCCTAAAATTAGAAAGGAAAAAAAAAGTGTGGTTAACAAGGTTCAAATCCACGAATTGACATAGGCAGGCGAAATATTGAATCCATTTACCACTAAGCTATGTCCTTTGACTTATGCTCAAGGGGTTCAATGATAAATATATACACGCAAATCAAAAAATTTATCTTATATATACAGTGTAATTTTTTAATGAGTGGAACCCCCCTGAACCCAACGTAGATCCGCCTCTTGAAGTAGGAAACATTCATAATTAATTACTCAATATTTCGTTTGTAACCACACAACATGCATGAATACACGTCTTTACTCACAAATGGATGATCACATAAATAGCGACCTTGTACAATTCAATTATCGATCGAATCGACGTATCAAGTAAATTTTTAAAGAGTGATCGAAATAAATTGTTTAAAGTATTTTTTAAATTTTAAAATATGACCGATTTTGTTATAGTGTACACTTACACTGACGCACACTCTTTCTATCTTCGGCCCGAAATAATAATGATGTCTGCAATAGTGAATAACTACACCATCACAAACACTAGTTTTATATATAAAGTGTGATTATTAAGCCAAAGATTTAATATTTAAGTTCCTACATAACATTAAAAAATAATAAAAAACCATTTTATGAATTTATTTAACCTATCAATCAAATATTAAATTAATGCAATAACAAATACAATCATACTCAATTCCATGAAATATTGTTATAATGATAAACAATCAATCACCATAGCAATTAAAATATGTCGAAATCAATCATGCTTAAACACAATGATGAAATTAGTATTTTGACTAAGATGTTTGAAATAGAAAAAATAGACATACGAAAAGATTAAAGAAAATTCAATATCCATTATATATCTAAAAAATTAATTTTAATCATATGTAAATGACGTAACTTTATATCGAAAGATAAATCTCGACCCCTGCCAGAGAGTTTGTACTTTATAACATTGAATAGTACAATTTAAGCGGTTATAATCACGTGAAATCTTGGAGGCCGAAAGCACATTACGGTTAACGACGAGTGTTTATTTGGCTATTAAGTTTATTAAACTTGGACTCGGTATATAAAGTGACGAAAATACCCTCCTGCACTCCAAAAACTTCTTTAATTTCTTTCAGTTTTTCCATTTTCCCTCGTTATTCTCTTCTCGTTCTCGAAGCTGATCCCTCTTACTTCCATTTTCTTCCAAAATATCTTCTGAATTAACTTGAATTCGCTCGAATTTCTTCATCGATCACCATTATGGCTGTAGCATCCAACGATGTAAGTCTACCAAGCTTCTTCGTCTTCTTCATAAATGAACACAGTATACAATTGGACTGGCTTATAATTTTTGCTACTCTTTCTTGGATTTTAGGGTTTTGTACTGTGTTAAATTTCTTGAGATTTTTTCTTTGTGTTTATGTTGGAGTAGCGAGAAGATGAGGAGACGCTGCTTCCACTTTCTGATTTGGCTGGTGAAGGTCCTCAGCTCATCGATGGTACTTAAGCATTAATGTTTTCTGGGTTCTTTGTTCTTAATTTTTTTAATCAATTTTGAGCAAATGAATAAGCAATCGGAGGAAGAAAAAGAAGCAATGTGTTTGTGTTTTACTATTACGAAGAATGGGGACTACAGGATAAGTAGAACATTTCCCATGTTTATATAGTTGATAGGTTGTTCAAAGAGGATACTCATTCATGCTACATTGACACTCTTGAATAAGCAATTGGAGGAAGAAAAAGAAGCAATGTATATGTGTTTTACTATTTCAAAGAATGGGGACGACAGGATAAGTAGAATATTTCCAATGTTTATACAGTTGATAGGTTGTTCAAAGGAGATACACATTCATGCTACATTGTCACTCATAAATGCATGCGAGGAAGAAAAAGAAGCAATGTGTTTATGTTTTACTATTTCAAAGAATGGGGACTACAGGATAAGTAGAACATTTCCAATGTTTATACAGTTGATAGGTTGTTCAAAGAGGATACTCATACATTGGCACTCTTGAATGCACACGAGGAAGAAAAAGAAGCAATGTGTTTGTGTTTTACTATTTCAAGAATGGGGACTACAGGATAAGTAGAACATTTCCCATGTTATTGTGATCTACAAAAGATCAAGTTAAACTGCATTAAGCTCTCTTGTTTTTGGCGTAAACAGATGTACTTAGAAGATACTGAGACAATCGTTGATATCCTGGGCTCTTGTTAGGATTGCTGATTTAGTTCTTTATTTTTGACATGTTGTAGATATGGTTTTCAGTACAACCAATGTACTGTCCTTGTCAATATACACAAATGTTACTTGCTCAGAAAAAAAGAAGAAGAACATTTCCCATGTTTATACAATTGATAGGTTGTTCAAAGGGGATACTCATTTTGAATGCCCTTGAGGAGGAAAAAGAAGCAACGTGTTTGTGTTTTACTATTTCAACAATGGGGACTATAGGATAAGGAGAACATTTCCCATGTTTATACAGTTGATAGGTTGTTCAAAGGGGATACTCATTCATGCTACATTGGCACTCTTGAATGTCTGGTTACACCAAAATAAACAAGTAGTTAAAGAATTAAAGGATTAGAAACAAAACAAACAAACATATCGTGACTCATTTTGTATACTTGTGTCTGAACTATGCTAAACTATGGCACTGATATGTTATTTGTTTAAAATATAAGCTTGAGGTATAGGAATCCACGTTATGGCAAGTTGACTTATAATGTTAGTACTTTCACATTTTAGATTTGCTTGTTGTCCAATGAAATGTTGGGAACTGAATAATCATCTTGAATAGCTTATTCTCGAGTTTAATAGTTTGCAATCACAAGAGATTCATTTACTTAACCTTTTGGAGTATTAGTATAATGGTTGAGTAGAGCCACTTTGGTATGTTTTGATGAGCTTTAACTTTATGGTGCATCTCCGCGTCATTGGATATCTAAAGTATGGCGGACAAAAGTCTTATGTAGCATTTGGACGACTGTGTTATGTATGATGTTGTTGGAGATATGATAATGAGAAGGATTGTGTAGTGCAGCAACATGGTGCTTATACCATGCAGCTTCATTTCAAGCTGCTACAATTTTTAAATTAAACCAAATCTTAGTTGATTGTACATTGGCTTATTCGATATGTTTGTCTATGTTCTTACAACTGGTTCTTGAGTTTTTGATCTGATGGTTTCTCCATGTTGACTTGTTAGCACCAGTAGTAACAGGAAATGATGGGGAAAATCAGCTACCAGAGGATCCCCAAACATTCAGGTTCACTTTTAAGGTAGAGAACTTCTCTAGGTTGAATGTGAAGAAGTTCTACTCTGATGATTTTTCTGGTGGAGGCTATAAATGGTATTGTAATATTCTTTCTTATCCTTCCATATTCTTTGCACACAGTAAAGCTATTACCTTAGGTCCCATGATGTTTTTTCCCCCTACTATTTGACAGGCGGATTTTAATTTTCCCCAAGGGCAACAATGTTGATTACTTGTCTATGTATCTGGATGTTGCTGATTCAGCTGCTTTACCTTATGAGTGGAGTATATATGCCCAGTTCAGTTTGTCAGTAGTTAATCAAATTCAGAACAATTACTCAATCAGAAATGGTACTTGCTACATATTTCAATGTTCAGATACAATTCCTCTTCTCCAGTTGATAGACCAAAATTTTCTCTTTTGAATTTTTAAAGACCAGATTAAGGGTTTATTTTCTGTTGTGCCTGCTCTGCTGATTGTTTCTTCTGTTAATAACCTGACTGTTGGATAACTATATTAAGTCATAGAGAACAGACATCATGTGCTTTTTACGTGAGTGTAGTTCAAGATGTAGTTTGGACACTTTGCCCTTTCCCTGCTCACTTCCTTTTAGTGTTTTCACTGACTTCCTTTCCCTCCCACCCTCCTATCTCTTTTCCCATTATTACTTGCCCCCCTTGACTCTTGTTATATATCAATTAGCAACTCTAAAACTCTATCTTCCTTCCCCTTGAGCAAAACATACAAGTCTTCCCCGAAATTTAGAAGTCTATTTCCCACCAATTTAGTGATCTACTTCCTTTAATTATAGCTAATGGCTGATCATTTTCCTGAACCTTAATATTTGAATGCAATCAACACCCTACCTTCCCGTGGGAACCGTCCTTTATCCCCTATTATCTACCTTATGTTCCCCCCAACAGGGGATATTTGCTTCCAAATCAGCGGTGTTAAGGAGGTTGTCCCAACTAAAATGTAAGTTGCGAACGTCCTTGATGAGCTCCAAGTAGCCCTCTCCTTCTTATTACAATCAACTGCCTTCCCCTTCCCCTTGTTCTGATTCTGTACCTCATTGAGGCACCAACAATGGTTCAACTCCTTTGGACATAATTACTTCCCTATCGATTTACAACAACAAAAATAGGGATTTTCTCCTTGCTCTCCAACTTAGATAGAGAAATAGCCCAATGGTTTTTGGCACATTCTTGAGGTAGGCAATCCCTCTTCCCTCCTTTAACCTTGTGGTTTGGGAAGCTGATTCAACCTATTCCTCCCTGTTGCTTTCATTGTCTAATGACACTCATGTCTTTTTATCTTATTTTTCAAATTCTCCCTCAATGCAAAATGAATGCGGTCGCCATGCTTGTTTAAAACCTTTATTTGCCTTTCCAACATACTCTTTGATGATGAGAACCTAACTTTTTTCCTCCCACATGAAAGGTTCGTGAACATCCAAACTGTGTCTCCATCTTCCATCATCAACCACCATTTACTCGACGCTCTACCTTCTTTCTTCACGAGGGTACTAACCTTCAACATGTCATGCATGCTATAACCGTGTTGACAGAATCTCCACAATACTATCCAGCTGCAATCTGGTGGTGCTTTTGGAAAGAAAGAAATGTATTATTTTGGTTAGATTTTGGTGTAACTTGGCAAGATGTACATCTATCTTTTGTAACAGTTCTGTTTGCATCTTCTCGGTGCCGTTAATGAAAATGCTTACTTCATCTAAAACTCGGAGATGTACATGCTTTTCCCCCCAGTTCCACGATTGACTTCATCAGCACATTGACAGTTACCGATTAAAAAGAGCTCTTAATAAAAGTAAGAAGATTGATCAAAGAACCTGCAAACCTGAGTTGCCAATCTTGAATGAAAACGTGAGCTCCTAAATCCATGACATTCCTGTAATTTTTCTTTTGGATGTGTCTCTTCTGGTACTCTCATTCTGCTGTTTTCTGAATGGTCAATAATCTTTTCGTTATTGTACCTTAAAATTAAAAAGACAATTAGCCACTCAATTATGTCTTAGTATGAGGTTAGTTGTGATCGGTTATGCACATTCTTCTCTATTGGATTATATACAACCCCATGAGCATTACAACCAATCAATCGAGGTAAAAAAAAAAAGAAAATGAAAAAGCAGTCAGCGACCAGGGGGTTAGAATAAGTAGTCTGATCCAGGTTGAGTTGCCAAGCAGTTGCTTGTTCAACTTTTGCATGTGCTTCACTTGGACTCTTTTTTTGTCCTTGACTGATGTGCAATGCACACACCCCATTTTTGGGATTTGTTGAGTTTGTCTGTCTTTTGATTTACATTTTTCTCTTGCTTTAATATATTAGAAGAAATCTTTCTAATGTTGAAACCCTTTTCTAAGGCTGGATTGTTGCTTGGGAGGGAGGATGTCTAGTTCCCACTAGTCCTACCTCATGCTATTTTTCCGATAAATCTTCTCTTTGGGAGGGGGTTGGAAGTTGGGTTGTGGGAACTGGTTTCCATCTTGTGTGAAGTGCTTATCAGGATCGTGTATTTTATTAATACTAGATTATATGACAAAAGAACAGTAACTAGGAGTTCTGGCAATTTCCAATGTGCAATGGAAATACTTCAGGCTGTTTTAGCTAAGCCCATAAAAGTTCGAACATAGAATAATTGCATTTGCTGTTTTATAGGTCTCTATAAAAGTTTTTCTTCTTGTGCTTTGCAGAGGCACACCACCAATTCAATGCTAAGGCCAGTGATTGGGGTTTCACAAAGTTTATGTCACTTGCTGAGCTATACGATCAAAATGGGGGTTATCTTGTTGATGATGCGTTCACTGTTGAAGCTGAGGTTGCTGTGCGAAAAACTGTTGATTATTTGTTGTACGACTCAAAAAAAGGAACTGGTTTTGTTGGACTCAAGAATCAAGGAGCTACATGTTATATGAACTCTCTGCTCCAGACTTTCTACCATATTCCTTACTTCAGGAAGGTTAGCTACTATGCTGCATTCTTTTATGTGGTCAATTAAAGGATTCAATGTGATGCTTTAAGAGTTCACTGGGTTCACAGGCTGTATACCACATGCCTACAACTGAGAATGATATGCCGTCTGTGAGCATCCCCCTGGCCTTGCAAAGTTTATTCTACCAGCTCCAATACAGTGACAGCAGTGTAGCAACAAAGGAGTTGACAAAGTCATTCGGGTGGGACTCTCATGATTCTTTCTTGCAGCATGATGTGCAAGAACTCAATAGAGTTCTATGTGAAAAGCTTGAGGGAAAGATGAAGGTAAAATTATGCATATCAAGTTATTCTTCTGTGCTTTGGTAACTGATTGATAACTGCTCTTCTGCCGGTGTTAGGGAACCCTTGTGGAAGGCACCATACAACATTTATTTGAAGGGCACAATATGAACTACATTGAGTGTATCAATGTGGATTACAAATCTAGGAGAAAGGAGTCATTTTATGGTATCTTCAGTTGATCAAACAAGCTCGTGCTGTTTTCTTTCTTAGCCATTTTATCCTTATATCTTATAATGCTTTGTACATTTGTGTGTGGCAGATCTTCAGCTTGTTGTCAAAGGTTGTTCTGATGTTTATGCTTCTTTTGATAAATATGTTGAAGTTGAATGTCTTGATGGTGATAACAAATATCAAGCAGAGCAATATGGTTTGCAGGTAAGGTTGGCACATGAGTTATTGAGTTTTGTATTTTGCTATGATCTTTGAGCAACTTGATTAAAATTTTCAGGGAAGTTGAGCTTCAATTTTCTGTTGCCTACCTTGTCTCTCATTCCTTTTCAGCTTCTCTGCTTGGTCACACCGTTGAGGGTTTTGGTCACTCTTTTGCAAAATCAACCTTATCTAATACCGAGTATTATGGTTGTTTCAGGATGCAAGGAAGGGTGTGTTGTTTATTGATTTTCCCCCAGTCCTGCAGCTTCAGTTAAAGCGCTTTGAATATGATTATATGCGAGACAATATGACAAAGGTCAGTGCTCTTTTAGTCTAGCAAGTGCCAGCTATTGTTCCATGATTTCAAAATTTTAGACTGTCAAGTGTTCTTCTGCTCTTGGATATGTCTGTTGCTTTTCCTCTATATACTAGATTAGTGTATGTGCGTTCCACGTGTTAGTCGCGTAAAAAAATTGTACTTTTAAATATTATAGGTAGATTTGTGTCTCACTGAAAGTAAGCAAATAAGACAATACTAATAATTAAAGAACTCCAATTTTTAAATGATGATAAAAATAAGCATGAAACAAACGCGAGGAACACTTTTTATGTATAGATGACATATATAAACATATACCTGACCAATAGCGGGGCAAGAATTAGGATGAAATCTGGCAGGACTTTTGCGTCTTCTATCAACATTATTGCTAGAAAACATTGAGCCAAAATAACCTAACAACGGGTTTGGAAAAAAAATAATAATTGAAGTGAGTATTTATTGAACACGAAACGCAAGAAAATCAAATAAGATCCACTAATCAAAATAAATTATAACTCACTGAAAATACGCAAATAAGAACAGTAATTAAAGAACTCCAATTTTTAAATGATGATAGAATAAGTTAGTGAGAATTAACTTTGTCCAGGTTGGAGGAAGCAGTATAAACCTGACCCAGTTGAGGGAGAGACAACCAAAGATGTAGGCTGCCTTCGAGCAAGCTTTGAGCCAGTTTGGATTAGCTTATTTTAAGTTCTTTTAAGCTAAAATAGCTTTTAAGCATTTTTGGATTATTTGGATAAATTTTAAAAGTGCTCATAAGCACTTAGTTTTAAGCTAAAATGATTAAATAATCCAAAAGCTATTAGTGAGAATTTTTATCTTATGGCTTTTGGCTTATAAGTCAAAAATGAAAAGCCAATCCAAACAGGCCGTTTGTTTTGTTTATATATAGAAGTGTCCAACTATTTTTTATTCTAAATAATTTTGTTTTTGAAATTCTAAAAAGTTAATCTACGTAATATTTATGTTTTGAACTTCTAAAAAGTTAATTCTCCTTCCCATATATTCACGCACATAAGGAAAAAGAAAACCTACCAACATTAATTATGATAATTCTCCTAATACCTCTTACCATATACTTTAAGACTCTTTAATTTTTCATGGTTTAAAGGTCTTGAGTCAATATTATAAAGATGATTAATAATAATTTGAGGAAAATAGTAAATGATAGTTTTGTCTATTGTAGAGTCTTTTAATGAAGGGCGAAAAGTTCACACAACATTTCTAAGGACCTTCATGTTTTTAAAGTAATATAGATTACTTATATAAAAAAGTCATCTTGAATTTGTTTGGATGGTTTGATTGATTCAATTATTTATCGGTGATGCAATGTAGATAAATGACCGATATGAGTTCCCTTTGCAACTTGATCTGGACAGAGAGAATGGTAAATACTTGTCTCCCGAGGCTGATAAAACCGTCAGAAACCTTTACGCACTTCACAGGTATCATATTCTTTGAAGTCTTAATTATGATGTTTTTTTTTTAAAAATCAGCTTTCCACTTTTGTGTTAAATTATAATTGCATTTTCCCCTCTAAATGACCCACCAACATCAATAAAATTATTTACCTTACAAAAGGAAAAAGTGCCCATTGTTTTAATGAAATGGGCCAGATATTTAGCCAACCCAGAAAAATAAGTATATAACTCAGTTAGTAAATAAATGGGAACAAGAAAATTGGCCTGGTGGCAGTCAATTCATAATGAGCTTTCACATACCAGCATTATTCTAATTAGCTGATTAACAAATCTAACAAACTTGCTGAGCGAAACAGAACCTGCCTTGATGATTTAGAAACTGATCCTTGCATAGTTTTAAGCGCATTATGTGGTTATTCTTCCACTTCGGCCCACTGTGATCTGATAGTGGATGGAGGAAGAAGAAAACAGAAAGCTAGGACATAAATCCCTTGCAAATCATGCATAGGTCATTTTTTTGATAAAGAAAATCATGCATAGGTCATATGATGATGAAGAAGAATGTGAGCTAAAAGGATCTTTAGATCATACAAGAATGGAAATTAGTGGCAATGATGAAGATGCTATATCTTCCCTGGTATAATAGATTTTAGAAACTCAAATTTCCGTTGAAAGTCAGATTCACTGGAAGTCTTAAGCATGTGAGCATAGAGACTGGTACGTTTCGAATCGTGATGCTACAACAATTGGATACACTATTTGTGATGAATATAGGTGGTTCTTGAATGAATGCACTTTATCAGGAAAAACGTGGTTCTTGGATGAATGTATGATTGACCAAGTATATCATAACAGACTTCTGTGTGCAGGAAGCCTACCTAAGTCAACTGGAATAATGTTATTTCTCTGTACTTAAGGCTGTAGTATTCACATCAAAGACTTTTGCTTGCCTGTTCATCTTTTTTTTTTTTTTGGGATAATGTAGCTCATCTGTTTTCATTTTTTAACCTCCTTCTTGGCAGTGTATTAGTCCATAGTGGTGGTGTGCATGGTGGACACTATTATGCTTTCATAAGGCCAACTCTTTCAAACCAATGGTAAACATTTTACGCATGAGTTTGTCTCTTCATACATGGATTATCATTGTTTTTTTGAAATCATGAAGTATTACACAACTGTATTCTTCCTCTTCTTATTCGTAATAACTATGTTGCCCTTTTGATAAGAAATTGCTTTTGCCTGCTTTGGAGTTGGAGTCAGAGCTTTTATTGACATTTTATAAAACTATGTAATTGGAAGTCTCTTTTCAAAAAGCCATCCATTGTACTTCTTCAGGTTGTTCCATTGTTTTCATCATACAGAACAATTGTTATTGGTCTCATACCATGATACCATTTTCTGTTTACTTTTTGTGTATTGCATGAATTTTCTCCTCTTCTCCAGTGGCTTGTGAAGTTGGGAAATCAAAGTGCTTCTTCCCAAAGCATCCTAAGCTTTAGCCTGTAGGATGAGTTGTCCCAACATGTTGGGCATCCCTAAGGCTGAAAGTGATTGATAGTTCTCCTGTTTATCATAGTGGTGAGAGACCAAACTAGTTTATTTTCAGAAGGAGAAGTAACTACATACTTCATGGGGCTTAGGCTTCAGATCTGAGCATGTAAAACATCCTTACCCACTTCCAAAAAGGCTATAACATTCTTCACTGTATACAGTAGGTAAGTGTTTCACATTCAGTCAGACAAACGTCCATCCTATAATCGGACCTGTTAAAACTGGGAGGGTATATTTTGTAAGGGTCTATTTTGTTGTCTGTATTATGAAGTTGTTTGTATTCAGTTAGAATGGAATACTTCAACATCTGTTTCTTTGTAAATATGTTGGTTGCCCACAACGCCTGTGTATCTCTCTAGCTATTTTAATCTCTGTGGTTGTATTTACCACTGACACCATCTATGTTTTATCTTTTGCTGTAATCACCTTGCTGCTGCTCTTTCACATATATAGAGAACTAGCTTTACGAATGTCTCAAGAAGGAGACATAGTTATGAGATTAATTTTTCCACTTTCCACTTTCCATGCAAGATGGCTTGACTTTTCCATTTTTTTTTAAAGGTAATAATAACTTAGCTTTTCTATTTTTCATGATTAATATGCTGAAATATAAGTATGAAACACTTGTCTGATCTTATTGGCAGTATGAAATGGATAATCTTAGCTCTTCTGGCCTTGTTACTGTTGAAAGAAACTTCTCCTTGTATTAGTCTATATTACCTTTAAATGCATTCAGAGAAAGTTATTTCCAGTTGCGGTACATTGAAATGCCCCCTTATTATGTGTTTTTCCTGTATATGATGTGATCATCGAGGCTTATTGTTTAGAATGAGTCAGAGTCATAATCATAAGTTGGTATTGGTTAATCTACTTCAACCTCCACTTGTGTGTCCTCCTTTCATCTTTAGTCTACAATCGGACAATGAGTATTTCGCTGCATCATATTTGGTTGTTTATTACTGAAATTAACTGACCGTGTTTCATATTCCGTTGCATCATATTTGGTCATCTTGTACTTCAGTTACCTGACAATTTTTCTTTTGTCTGCTTTATTATTTTTTTGCCTTTGGTTTATTCTGCAAGTCTATGATTCTTTTTCCTAGGCGAGTAACATGAATGTTTCCAGGTATAAATTTGATGATGAAAGAGTGACTAAGGAAGATGCAAAAATGGTATTAGAAGGGCAATATGGTGGTGAAGAGGAGGTAATCTCCGACTTGGTTTTACTCATTGGTCTTGATCTTTCCCAGGATATCAGATTTGTTGAATTAATTTTAATGTTCCTTCTGGATTGATAGCAGTTTCCAGAGACAAATCCTGGATTCAACAATACACCCGTTAAATTTACGAAGTACTCAAATGCTTACATGCTGGTCTATATACGAGAAAGTGATAAAGAGAAAGTAATGTGTACTATTGATCAGAAGGACATAGGTGAACACCTGAGGGTAAGATGCAGCAGCAGCAGCATGAGCTGTCTATTTATCATTGCACCTATTTCACATGTTGATCTGACTATACTTATGGACATCTTCTAGGCAAGGTTGAAAAGAGAACAAGAAGATAAAGAGCAGCAGACGAAGGAAAAATCAGAGGCACACCTTTACACAATTATAAAGGTTTTTTATTAATATACCAGCATTCACAATGATTTAGGACAAACTCCTGTTCTTTAGTTACCTTTTAATTATTACATGACATGGCATGACTAGGTTGCTCGTGATGAAGACATGCGACGGCAGATTGGAAAAGATATATATTTTGATTTGGTGGATCATGAGAA
Organism: Solanum dulcamara; assembly: GCF_947179165.1. Taxonomy (NCBI): domain Eukaryota; kingdom Viridiplantae; phylum Streptophyta; class Magnoliopsida; order Solanales; family Solanaceae; genus Solanum; species Solanum dulcamara. The sequence goes on from NC_077244.1 coordinate 74,266,428, forward strand.
AGTTAAGAGCTTCCGCATTCAAAGGCAGACACTTTTTAGTGTTTTCAAGGTAACCGGCTATCGTTTAATCTCAAAATGCTACTGGTCTGAGGATTTATTTGCTTGTCTACATGCTGTAAGCTCTAGTAAAATGCAACGAGATAAGTTCAGTAAGACTCTATGAGATACAGTTTATTACTGTTACCTTAAATTGGTTGTATTTCCTATGAAGTAGATGAAGATACTCAGATGTATACTTCTTTAAATTAATGTGTTTGTATTGACATGGTTACACTTTTTGACCTTTGGCATAAGATTCTTAGATGCGTCAGTATAATCCAGCTAATAATTTGATATTCATTCACTCCTATATGCACCCCTTTCCTTGCTGTACAAAGCTGTTGCTCAACCAGAAAATCTGGTAACATTGTTTCTTTTGTTCAAAATCAGCATACTAACAAGACCAAAATCTATTCTCAACTATTAGATTTTTTTGAGGAAGGTAACAATTGTATTCTCAACTAGTAGATATCACCTATTTGAATCTCTTTCTTTCCGTGGTGCCTTATCTTTAGCTAAACCTGCATTGATTCCCTAAAATTGTGTAGTCTACCTCGTCCTTTTTTAACACTTTCACTCACTATAGTTTTACGCCTGCATTTGTAAGTTGATGTAAGATATAACCAAACCATCTCAAATAACCTTTTCTCATTTTATTCTCAATGCATGCTAGTTGCACCTTCTAGCAAATATGATATTTTTAGTCTTATCTAATCTTGTATTACCGCACATCCATCTTAGCATCTGCGTTGCTTCAACACTTATCTTGTGCATATGTTGGACTTCAGCGGCCCAACAGTCACTGCCATATAACATTGCCGGTTTTGTAACCGTTCTGTATAACCTACCTTTCACTTTGGTATGCATCCTTCTATCACAACACCCAGGGTGCCACTTTCCGTTTCAATCCTCCAGTTTTAATACCTAGGTTTACCCTTACTGAACAAATATTACATGTGTATTGATACTTTGCATAGATTCTTTAGGACTAAAAAGCTGCGAAAAAGTTTTAACATACCCATTTCTGATTCATTCCTGATTCGACACTTAAAATATAAGAGAACTGATAGTAATTTTTACTTTTACCTCATTTTATTTGATAATATGTTAGTCTGAGATGAGTTTGATTGGACAAATATAGTTGGTTAGGATTCATATAGCCCACCCCATTTGGGTTTGAGGTTTTGTTGTTGAATATTATAAGTCCATGTTACTTGAGCCATATTATTTTTTTGTATATTATATGTCCATGTTACTTAAGCCATATGCCTTGTTTCGTGATAATAGTGCTGTTCCCCTGATAACCTTCAGGCTGCGTCGTGTGTCTGTATCAGTGCCTGAAAAGCTATGAAAATTGTGTTGTTCAGATTTATTGTTGTAACATTAAATGTTAGTTGAAGTCTGACAGTAACATTAATCTTTTCTGATGCATTCGCTGCAATGTCATGACATACTTTTTTATTATGTTAACTAATTATATAGCTGTATGCAGGAGGAGATCACAAAAGAGTTTGGTGTGCCAGTGCAATTTCAACGTTATTGGCTCTGGGCAAAGCGTCAGAATCATACCTATCGTCCTAATCGGTTATTGACGCATCTTGAAGAAGCTCAAACTGTAAATTTTTCTCTTCCTAGAATTTATTTCGACAGTTGGATTTAGTGGTAGTGGTGCTATAGTATAAAAGAGGATGTCCCCCCAGTACATGAAGCTCCCGCATGTAGGGGTTTTCAGAAATTAGATGTATATCCCCATCCCACAAGTAGGGTCAATAATTTAAGGTAACCCATATCCTCTAGGTAAATATTCACCTACCCATCCGTTGTGCCTAGAGTATTCAATGGTAGTCTATAATTATTTATAACATGCGAAGATGCTAGAGCTTGTAAGGATGAGATGTACACGTTATGGGTGACTCCAAATTAGAGGATGAGAATTGATACACTAGCGTACTACTAAACCCCACGAACTGGCAGTCTTAAAAGCTCATGCTATGAAAATCATTTGCTTGTTCGATTATTTGACAAGTTTTACCTGAATGTAGGTTGGACAATTCAGGGAAGTATCCAATAAGGTTCACAATGCAGAGCTAAAATTGTTTCTAGAAGTAGAGTTGGGACCGGTAAATATTCATTACCAGTGTGCTGTGCTGGTGCTTATTTTAAGATCTTTTCTTTATGACCAGTATTCATATAATTTATGCATAATGTCTAGGAACTAATGCCCCTCTCTCCACCGGAAAAGGCCAAAGATGATATTCTGCTTTTTTTCAAGCTTTATGATCCTGAGAAAGAAGATATACGGTACAATAAATTATCTTCTTCATATTTTGCGTTTACATGACAGTTGTTTTGGCGATCTATGATGTCTTTCGTGTACACAGGTATGTTGGAAGACTCTTTGCGAAAGGAATCAGTAAGCCCACTGAAATCTTGAGCAAACTAAATGAAATGGCTGGCTATGCCCCAGATCAAGAGATTGAGCTTTATGAGGTATGTTCCTAGAACATCTTTAGATATACTGTACACTCCTTGATCACTCTGTACCAATTGGGAAGCAAGAAGCTTTGTTGAGGCGTGTTAGGGTGCAAATCACTGGCTATTCCAGAACTTGCAGTTGACAAGAGCTAAAGTGCTCTGCTTTTCTAGTTTGTTTCCGTTCAGCCTCCTTATGTTTGCAGTATGTTAAAAATGTTAGGTTCCATTGCCTCCACTCCTTGGGGTCCAGTTTATGTGCTGGGGCACAAGACTTTGAAAAATATGTTATTCTGCCTGCTGTTCAAATAGCTTTTATTTTAGCTTTTGTTTTTTTGTTTTTCTTGATATGTCAACATATGCTTTGATTTAGCGGGAAAACTCAGTGGTATGCAAAAAGTAAAAACGGCACCAAAATATGAGTGCTGCAAATGACACCCAGTTATTGTGCTAACTCTAAAACATTGTGATGCACCCAAAAGTCTATGAGGGACAAGAGATTAGTCCTCGTTTGTATAAAAGTATATTCTACCCCTTCAAAACTTCCCGTGATGGTGCTTTTCTTGTCTTGATTACTTTTATGCTCCTTTCTCTTTCTCTCTTGTATTGGTGAATATGTGAAGAAGTTGGATGTGCCACTATATTCAAGAGTTATGTTAATTTAAATTCAAGGATTCTAGACGGTTGGGACTACAAGTAAACTTCCACAGTTCTTGAGAAAATGAAGAATTCCTGTGAAGCTAGAAGCATTTAGAAATTAATTATGATCTCAAATTTGAAGTTATATTATCAATTCGAAATTGATGTTGTTAAGATCCATTAAACTTACTAGTATCATTATATTCAAAATACAAAAAATAAAACAAGAACAATGATCATGCTATCTCGCTGTGTTAAGAGTTCGGTTCTTAAGTTGTATATTTTCTCACGTTGGAGATTATCATGTCTATTGTGTTTAACACCAATGAGAAGGTGTTAGTTTGTACTGAATCATCGATTATTCAATAGAATCTCTGTCTCTCTTCTTTCCTCATATGGTATTAGAACCTCTATGATTGTGGTAGGGATTTAAGCAGTTCTGCCTGGTTGCTTGCCCGTCTAAAGTTTTTTGGCTTCTTTTCTTTTCTCTTTTCAGTGACTGTTCTAGTGTACCACTCTTATTTCTTCTGTGACTGTTCTTATGGTACCATGTCTCCTATTGAAGACAGTTCTAGCCGCACAATTTTTTTTTGGGTGATATTTCCTGGAAAATTTTGCCAGCGATTCCCCTATAAAAGGATTTTTTCACCAGATTTTTTTCGGCAAATTTTCTTGGCAAATGTGCGTTTTTTTTTCTTTACAAAATAAGCAAACTCAAGTTGATTTTTCCAGTTTGAGTTTAAGGGGGATTGTAGAATAAAGGGCAGCTCGGTGCACTTAAGCTCCCGCTATGCACAGGGTACGGGGAAGGGCCCGACCACAAGGGTCTATTGTACGCAGCCTTATCTTGCATTTCTGCCAGAGACTGTTTCCAAGGCTTGAACCCGTGACCTCCTGGTCACATGGCAGCAACTTTACCAGTTACTCCAAGGGGGATTGTAGAATGCTAAGCATAAATGTTAGAATGTTTGAGTTCTAAGAGTTTACTTGGAAATCTTATGTTGTCCACACAGACACTTATTTTGTGTATTAAGAATAACACCTATATTCATTTGATTATCAAGCAGTCTTGTGGAAGTAGGAAGACACCTGATTAGGGAAATGACCTATTTAAGAGAACATACATGGGCTGATTGTGTAAAGGTTTGTTAAAGAACTGAGCAACTAATATTAAGGCAATGGGTGGTGTAACTCTAGACTTTTATAGACTCCTTTGGAAGCCCTTACCAATCCATGTGGAACAACTACATTATTTAACACTCTCTTGCATGTGTAACCCAATTTTGGGGCTAAATTAAAGTGAACTTACGAGTGTGAAGGGCCAGCCAAAAGTTGGCTATGATACCAGGTTAGGAAAAATCCCTTGGGCCTAACTTTTTTAACCCCTCCCCAGGAGCTCCCACCTTTTTGCACCCTGTGTGACTTGAACCCACAACCTTAAGGTGGAGGGTGCTTTCCACTGGAGCAACCCAAAAACTAGCTTAACCGACAAAAATATTCCATGACCAAATGAAGATACTACCCATGCCCTGAGTGGAACCTTTGGAACGTGTAACAACATAATATGGTGACCCAACATAAGGTAACCTAGCCACGGGGGTCTGGTTTTGATACCATCTGAGAGAATTTGAGAATCTAACTGAATCACCTTAGGTAATGGGTGGAGTAACCCAAGAGCCTTATAAACCCTTTTAGATGTCCTTACACAATCCATACATAACAACTCTATGAACTCAACATGGTATAAACATGAAACTGTTTGTTTTCTCCCTATAGGTCCACATCTTCTTGCCCCACAGGATAATTATACCTACACTATGTCAAGTTTCTTCTAAATTGTCAATTAGATTCACAATTATCCAGATGTCTTTTGAGGCTTTCTGTCCAGAATTCTTTTTTGTTCCTTGGAAGCAATACAGATCAGCTTCATATTTGTATGTGAGCAGTCATAGTATCCTTCTTTTTGCTCCTTGTTCCCACCAACAGACAGTGCAGCTAATATTTTTCATCTTCATAATTCTACAGTCAACATGTTCCTAACTCTGCGTCTGCATTTCTAGAAATACTCCCCTAATTAACTCTATTTTTTGAGTCAAACTTCCCCTAATCAACTCTTAACTCTAGATTCCTCATCTCATTTCTTCTTTTCTGTTCTTCGTATTCTGGGCTCTGAGAAGATACACTTTTTCCTTTGCTGGTTTCTTCTCAATTGTTTAGAATAATGCGCCTCTGCTTGCTCATCAAATCCTTCAAATAGTTGTATTCCCAACTGCATGCTTACTTAACTTCAGAGCATTCTCTCTATCTAACTTGATACTTCTGAAGCTGTTGCTGAGCATAAATTAGTATGTTTTTTCTTCCTCCTCAAACCATTGAAATAGTAGAGTTTCCATGGAGTAAAGTTCGTACATGGCACCACCATTCTGTAAAATCAACAAAATCCACATTTTATTTATAAAAAAAGTATTACAGTGTCTTTGACAGTAATTTATGTGTTAAAATATTGATAGGTATTGTAGTCTAAGTACTTCGCTGTAAACCAAGAATTTTAAGCAAGAGGAACATAAGTGGCCCAAATAGTTGGATTATATAGGATCTTAAGATCTTGATGAGGTCCTAGTCAAAACAACGACAGAACCCCTTTATGATTTCGGATATTGATTGCTTCCCATGATTATGCAACCTTCAAGTGCAGATTGCAAATCTAGCAGCCATGAACAGAAATAATTTTTGCCTTTTTTTACTAGTTCATTGATATATTTAAGTGGTAGTTTTGTATTGTCATTCTGTAATATCACGTGGAAATATCTAAAGAATTTGGATTATAAAAATTGTAGTAAAAACCCCACCAATTGTTTTTCTGTGTCCAGGAAATATATTTTGAACCAAGTGTCATGTGCGAAAACATTGACGAGAACTCAACTTTTCGATCAAGCCAGGTATGCCCAGACCACACCATGATGTGTATAGTCACGCCAATGTACACTTCTTATGAATGATTCTGTCCTTTTTCTGTGCAGCTTGAGGATGGTGATATAGTATGCTTCCAAAAATCTTTAACGGCTGAAAGTCGACAACAATTCCGTTATCCTGATGTTCCTTCATTCCTGGAGTACATTCACAATCGCCAGGTATTTTATATTAAAATCTGTTCAATAACAATTATGGTCAGTGAGTATTCATATAGTCGACCCCAACTTGCTTTGGACTAAGGTATAGTAGTATTTGTCGTAGCTGATTCCATATGATTGATGATACCATTGTGGATTGCTTCTCAAATTACTTGCATGTATTGAAGACTTCTATTGAGGGAAAACTAGCTGAAATCCAAATCCTGGTTTTTGTTGCATTACATAGGGTTGTTGATAAGTTCCTCGGATCACTTGCATTCACTTAAGGGGGGGGGGGTCTTCAATCTAGGGAAACTTGCTGATTCCCTCCATACAATTGGCATTGAGATTTTTGTCTGAACACAACAATTCAACTTATAGTAGCTGAAGATCTTTAAAATTCTGATAAGATGGCAATTTTTTTTAGCTTTATTCTTTGTTAGCAGCTTTGATTGACTCATTGTCTGGAACTTTGCAGATTTCAGAATGGAATATTAGAACCGAAGCCTTAAACGTTTGGTCTTTCTAGCTTTAATTTTGGTTACCTAAAATTGGAAATTAATGTGAAGAGAAAGAAATGAAACCCTACCTAAAGCAAATGAAAACACCTAGTGTATCTACTTATTGATTTTACTTTCAAAGCAGTAAACAGTAAGGCAAGATCTGCTTATACCACATGGAACCTCTGAGATGGTTTGCAATTAATCAACTTGTTTTCCAACAGTGTTTTGTTCTATTATGGTCCTGCTCCACTTCAAGAAATCTTGACACATTGAAGTATGTCTGCGACTTTGTTGTTCTTTTGGAAGTCATCAGATTTCTGATACTACTATGTTTTTCAGGTCGTTCACTTCCGATCTTTAGATAAACCCAAGGAGGAGGGTTTCTGTTTAGTGCTGTATGTTCAAAAACCTCAGATATGCTGATAATATCATTTTACTTTTTATTTCTCTCTGCCATTGACCAAATTTGAGCATTCATGCTATTCAAACGTTTTCTTGTAAATGCTAGGTCTAGGAATGATACATATGATGAAGTTGTGGGAAGAATAGCTCGACAACTCGAGTTGGATGATCCCTCCAAAATTAGGCTCACATCCCACAACTGCTACTCTCAGCAACCTAAACCTCAACCAATAAAATACCGAGGTGTAGACAACCTTGTAGATATGCTGGTGCACTACAATCAGGTGAGTGCTAAAATCCGTTGGATAATACTGAGCATTAGTTCCTAAAGTCTTATTATCTCTAATTAATCTTGCAGGCTTCTGATATATTGTACTATGAAGTACTGGACATTCCTTTGCCAGAATTGCAAGGTTTGAGAACCTTAAAAGTAGCTTTTCATCATGCTACCAAAGAAGAAGTGAGTATCCAAAACTGATTCTTATTGTTTTCTTCCTTCTTTCTTTTTCATTTTTATAAGTTATTAATTTTCAATTCTCGCTTCTTTACTCTTTAGGTGGTCATTCACACGATCAGACTACCAAAACAAAGTACTGTGGATGCTGTAATTAAAAATCTAAAGACGAAGGTAATATACTGGCCTGGTAGCATTATTGGTTAAGCTAAGTTGAACAAATTTTCTTCTAATTACTGAACAGCCCAACCCTTTCGCTACATTTATTTGGTTTTGTAGCAGGTATTTAATGCCATGTTTGGTTCAAAGTTGGGAAGGGAAATATGTTTGGCTGGTTGGTTTGTTTTTCTTTTGAATATTTTTCCTCTCTCCTGATGCTAAATACAACTTGTAGGGAAGTAAAGCCATTTAACTTCTATAATCTTATGAATATTTGAAGGGTGTAAAAGGGCAATGTTGAGGGTTACAAGCCCTCCACTTAAACTTCTCCTTTTCTTCCTAATGAAACAATGGGCACTTGCCTCTCCTCTTTACTTCCCTCCTCGTATCCTTCCTCTTTCTTCCCCAGCTGAGCATAGCATAAGATTTCTGCTTTGCTGGTACTTCTCTAGCATTAATTTTACTCTTGCTACTCTGCTGTGTCGTGAAACAGGTTGAGTTCTTATGAATATTCGAAGGGTGTAAAAGGGCAATGTGGAGGGTCACAAGCCCTCCACTTTAACTTCTCCTTTTCTTCCTAATGAAACAATGGGCACTTGCCTCTCCTCTTTATGCGCCCTCCTCGTGTCCTTCCTCTTTTGTCCCCAGCTGAGCATAGCGTAAGATTTCTGTTTTGCTGATGTTTCTCTAGCATTAGTTTTACTTAATTGCTACTCTGCTGTGTCGTGAAACAGGTTGAGTTGTCGCATCCAGATGCAGAGCTAAGATTGCTAGAGCTATTCTACCATAAGATTTACAAGGTATTACTTCATTGTTATTGATTATTGCCTCAAAGTTAACCTTCTAATCACTGTTCCTTGATTTACTGCTTCTTGCAAATTCCACGTAATAGTAACACAGTATCCTAATAGGAGCTGTTAAAGCTTGCTTAATCTGCACATTTAGTTCACCGGTTCCTGAAATGGTGGTTTTCTACTCATTTCCTTCTGGAGAGAACTGTCTTTCTTTGCATTATCTTTCCTCTTGTTCCTTATGTTTGCTTTTGTGCAGATATTCCCAACCACAGAGAAGATGGAAAACATAAATGACCAGTACTGGACGCTACGGGCCGAAGAGGTTCTCCTTCCCTCTCTCCCTTTCACTGAACCCATTCTTTTCTTTTGAGGGGTCTAAATGATAGAATCAAAAGGAGAGTAGTTAAGATGCTTGTGTACAACTAGAAGGAAGACTTCAGTTCTTTTTTACAAAGAAGATTAAGAATCTCACGGATAAACCTGCATCCTCCAAAAATTTAAAAAGAATGAAAATAGGAATAAGACCGAAAACAAGGAAAGTGATGTACAAGGAAAACAAGAAAAAGTGGAATCAGTAACAGATCTGGTATTACTGATCTTTGCTTTGATGTTTCCGATATAAGTTCTCACTGGCATGAAGATTGCCTCGTGTCTTTCCATTGAACCCTATGATAGGCATTGAATTCTGATAAGTGTCTTTCCATTGAACCCTATGATAGGGATTGAACTGTTACATCAGAATTCATGACATGGAAATTATTCAGAAGTAACATGGCAATGTTTTCCAAACCTGACATTCAGCATTGGATATGACTGCGTGACATTTGAAGTTGTTTTGTAGTGCAGCAGTTCATCATTGTGGATCCTTTCTTTCTTGCAGATACCTGAAGAAGAGAAAAATCTTGGCCCACATGATCGTTTGGTTCATGTATACCACTTCAATCAGGAGGCAGCACAAAACCAAATAGTAAGATTATTCGGCACTCGTGCCCCCCCCTCTCTGATAGGTTTTCCCTTCACCCTAGGGGAGGTAGGAGGAAAGAAAGAAGAAGATATGGAGAAGAGTTTAAGTTAGGAGAGTGAAAAAATAGGAGACAACTTTTCTGCAGTCACTTGAAATTCAGTAATGTGTCTTATGTATCACTATATTCTTGTCTCTAACAGCGAATTCAAAATTTTGGGGAACCTTTTCTCTTGGTTATCCATGAGGGTGAGACATTAGCTGAAGTTAAGGTGCGTATACAAAAGAAATTGCAGGTCCCAGATGAAGAGTTTGCTAAGGTAATTTGCAACTTGACGTTTCCATTCCCATGAATGAGGGTTTCAATTGGTAGTTCCAAGAATTCCTTTCTCATGTAGATCCTATATTAGATAGTTACTTCTTTTGTTTACAATTTTCCAGTGGAGATTTGCATTCGTCTCGCTTGGTCACCCTGAGTACCTTGAGGACTTGGACATCTTGTCGAGTCGTTTCCAGGTATTAAAATTACTGCTCAAATCTGAAAAAGAAGAATGCAAAAAAGGAGTGGCGCTAAATTCATGATCTAGTCTCATCTCCTCACCACACATCTTTGTGAGATTAAATGTTAGATTGCTTTTCATCTTCTTGTTCCTCTGCAGAGAAAGGATGTCAGTGGTGCTTGGGAGCAGTATCTTGGATTAGACCATTCTGACGGTGCTCCTAAAAGGACTCATGCAGCACATCAGGTAATTTGTGTATCCGGTTCTTACATGTGAATATTATAATTCAGTGCTTAATCCCTAAGATTAATACCAAGAAGAGGCTTGGACTCCTGACATAGTTTGACTTGACTAGGCTACTGTTGCTATTAAAATTTCTAGTTCTACTCATTGTAGCGGTTTATTTACTAGATGGCAGGAAAGGAACATATACTTTGCCTTGAGGAGTCTCAGCCCAATTGCTTTAAGCCCCAGTTCCACTGACTAATGCTTCTTTTCTTTTGGCTACTGAGAGGGTTTCCATTAAGCAAAGTTTCAACCGCAAGTAGTGTTCATTGTGAATGAGAATTCTTATAATTTTTTCCTTTGATGTTGCAGAATCGCCACTCACATGAGAAGCCTATGAAAATATACAACTAGTAACACAACAGAAATGAAGATTAAATTCCACTAATAATCATTGCACTTGTTGCCAAGGCCCAAGCATATAAAGTCAGTAGCAGCAGCGCCACTTGTTTGCTAAATACATGTTGAGTTTGTACAGATTTGATTCTTGTTCCAGGAGCATCTGTTTCTGATATGGATGTGAAGTGTGGTTCAGATCCAGCATCCATATCCTATTGGCTAATCTCGTCTGCGAACTATTACTAACTCACCGCTAGTGTAATTCACACAAATGTGCAAAATTTTGAACAAGCAAATGTATTCATCATATATAGTGTTCTGATTCGTTTCTGGCCTTCTTTGATCTTCAAACCTTTTTTTTTCGTGCCTACAATTGTAATGAGATTGATGGGATTAATGCATTTGAATTTCAAGGGTCTAAAGTCCTAGGGCACCTCTAAATTTTTTCACGTCTTTCATTTTGACACCTTATTTAAGATTTGTTCCTATTGAATACTTGGACAATACATTTAAGCGAGTTTTTTAAAAATAAATTTATTTTGGAATTTATATATATTGTGGCCAGTAAATTACTAATCAAAGAGCGAACATTCACAAGATCTATTGATTTTTTGGAATTTATGAATGAATGATTGGTGAATCGCATCCTCTCTCTTCCGATATAATATTCAGACAATAAAACTAGGATGAAATTGGATTTGCCAAATGTAAAGTTCAAACATTTGTTAATTAATGATTTCCTAGAAAATGCTCCGATGTGTTTGGTACGAAGAAAATGTTTTTTATGAAAAATGATTTTCTAGAAAATATTTTCTTGAAAAATAAGTAGATTTTTTACTTATTTTTTAGTGTTTGGTAAGTAATCAAGAAAATATTATCCTAAAAGCATCTGTATGTTATATATAGTAAAAACACTATAAAGGTAGGATAGGATTGGGGTGGTGGGATGGTCAAGGCCCAAGGGTTGGGGGATTGGGTGGGTAGGAGGAGACAAAAAATTTGGAAAATCATTTTTCTTATGCAACTTATTTTCTTTATTTTCACTTGAGAGTCATTTTTTAGAAAAATTATTTTTCAAATATTCTAACCAATCAAACATTGAAAAATTGAAAGGATGTTTGCCCATCTAACACTAATTTTTAGAAATTATTTTAATTTTTAATTTTCTATAAATTAAAAAAACAAATCCTTCCTTTATAAAATAACTCTATTTTTTTTTCTCTCCAGTCAAAGTGCACAGAGACGCCGGCTAACTTGTGCCAATAGAGGGACAGAATTTTAGCACCCGTTTAATTTCCAAGAACTTTCTTATTTGCATTTTTAAATTACTGGTTTTCTGTTGATATCTGTGTTGAAAAACCAATTCTTCTAGATAATAATATTCCTCAAACAAACGGCAAAAACATACACATATTCCATATTATATTTACACTAAACCATATTAGTTTATAACGGTTGAGTATATGTGAGTTGTATAATGATAACTTTTTTTTTCGATTAAATTTTGATATTTTATTGATGAAGTAATGAATAGAAAACACCACCTTACACCACCTCGGACAAAGCTAATTCCCCACATGACCCAATCGATTAGAAATTATATAATGATAACTATATATGTAAAGATGCATTTTATGCCTTCATTGAATTAATGTAAATATCGAGGTAGATAAATGTTTTTCAAGCAAAGCTTAATCTAGCCTATTCATCTGTTTTTTTTTTTAGGATACAACTAATAGAACTTTTTTTTGGCACTCAATTGCAAGTTATTTTACTTTTTAAGTACTTAATAAAATGCAATATGCATAAAATAAAATTATCAGCAATAACAATAAAGTAATTATAATTAATGTGTGGCAAATTTTGATAACAACATAATGCATACATATAATATATCAACCAACATTATTTGAGCCAGGTTAAAGAAATAAATCTTGTGTTTAACTCAATCTCAAAAGCTAGTTTATGAGGAAAATATTATTATCCAAAATTATAAAATGAGATCACTCATCTGATCTTTAACATACGATGTGGACTCCTCAGTACACCCAAAGCTAAACATAGCCAGACATCTATCCTTGGGAAATTAATATGAGAAGGCCTAACATCGGCAAACAAGATCTTGTGACGCATCTTGCTTTGTTATCATGTTATAAAATTTGGACCTAACTTAACTCATTCTTTCTTCATCTGACGTGAAACTCTTTAACCAAGAAAAGATCAAAGAATCATATATATATATACACACACTTGATGTACTTAATTTTCTTCTAAATTTAAAAAATTCTCCATTTTAAGAACTATTCATCATAACTTTGAACTCATCAAAGCTAAGAACTCCATCACCATCAAGATCAAATCTTTGAATCATAGCTTTGCAATTATCAATAGATTTAGACTCACCAAGTCTACTCAACATCCTCTTCAAACTCTTGGGGGTAATTTGGCCACTTCCTTCCATTTCATACATCTCAAATGCTCCTCTCAACTCACTCTCTTTATCATCCTTTTCTCCTAATTCCATTAATTTACTAAAATCCTCTAACCCTAACATTCCGTCCCTGTCCGAATCCGATAGCCTCACCGCCATCTCCGCCTCCTCCGTCGTCAGATCACCGCCTACCGCCCTCACGCACTTCCGTAGCTCCGCTGGCGACACTTTTCCATCTCCATCCTCATCAAAGTACGTAAATACCCTCTCCAATCGCTCGCTATTTTCACTACTACCAGTAGTAATTATACTCATGGAAAGAGTATTATTACGACTAATAGTAGTATCGTCGATTACTATCGGTGGCTTTTTCGATGAAATTTTGTTCTTTAATTTTGAGAAAACGGACTTGTTTACCGTATTAGAAATAGTAGTCTCCATGCACATACTATCTGAAAAATCTGCCCTTTTTTTTCCCACCTATGAATATGATTTTTTTTTTTTTGGTAAACAATATTGTTATTGGATAGGATTTATATAGGAAGTTGTTAAATGGCGGTTGTAAAGTCGGTATTACGTAGGATTTGCGCGTACGGAAGTTTCGTGCTGGGCTGCAGAAATTAATGTCATTTTCGTTGGCTTTTCTTTATATTAAAAAATAGTCAAAAGTAAAGGAAATGTGTGGGTGAAGATATTTACTAGTATGAATTATGATTATATTTTTAAAGTTATTGTTGTTGTTATATAATATGATATTATTGGCATGTGGGAGGATTCTAAATATGCAGGGGAGTGGGGATGGACGCGTATATATGTCAATAAAAATATTACCATCATCATATAAATGTCACAACATGCGACATGAAGGCTTTTAAATATAGGAAGTGTTGTCTAAATTTATGTTCTCTTCCTTTATTTAATGTTTTTTTTTTAAAATTACAAAATAAAAACTTTTTGGAGAAAGGAACGTGGGGGGGGGGGGGGGGGGGGTTGGACCTTGATAAGTTGATATCTTTCTTGTAAAGAAAGTAGCTGGCCAATTTGTTTTACATTGCATGAATATCTAAAATAGTAGAATTACTATTCTGTTTCACATTTTGTGTCAAATCTATTTAATTCATAAATTAATATGAAGCGTACATTTCTATGCACCCATAATAAATTAAGCAACTTTGAAGACAAATTAGTTACATAATAATTAGTTGGGAGACGAAAGCGATGTATGAAAGCTTCATAAATCGCATGCTACAAATGCGTTTTATGAAACTTTGATAAATCACTTAGCTTTCATCATATGAAGCTTTCATATGCATATAAATAAATTATTTGTTGATCAATTTGATTGTTTTTTTTCCCTTCATAAGTGAACTAGTTGATAAATTTATCATGTTATTTTCAAGAATTTGAGTTCCTAAGTGATCAAAGTCAAGAAGTATTTGATACAATTAAGCAAAGTTTGATCAATACCATGATTGCAAAGCTACACATAAAGAACTTTGTAGCATGCAAATATCCTGATAAAAAGTGATTTCATACTATATTCAATATAATTCTTTTTGAATTAATTAATCACAAATCATATTAATTGGTTAGTTACAAGTTCTATGTTGATTCGGCACATAGTTTGCAATGCAATTTATAAATTGCAAATGTTGAATGTGATTTTAGTTTCGTTCATAATTCTGCCAATATATTTTATAAACTGTATTCAACTAATGCACTTTGTTATAAATCGTTCACATTGCAATGCACACGCAATAAATTAAAACTTTGAAGACAAACTACCAAAAAGATAAAGTTTCTTTTGCCTCCCATTTGTTAAAGGCTAGATCGGTTTAGACAAGCAATCCTTTGAAAACATCTATTGAAATAAGAAGTTTGTCGAAAGTTGAAAATGTGTTTAGATTGTATAGCCTATATTTTTTTTTTAAAATGTGGAAGTTTTGGAAAAAATCTTTGAAAATTGAAATGCACAGCTTTATTCCACATAGGTGTGTAAAGGGTTTAAAAGCCATTGGCAATTGTTGTAATGTTTTGATCAGTTAGATTCACATGTCGTTTCACATATATAGTATTAAAGTTGAATTTTGGTAAATTTGTTGTGGCGCCCTTATTCCTACTTTACCTTATTATGAGGTACTACTCTTATTGTAATCATTGGTAGACTCATGTTGGGTCTAGTAAAGAGACTTTGGATAATTTACTTTCATGGGCGGGTATTGGGTCCCATCAAATGCCATCAGAACTTTTGTGACATTAATGGTACAATGACGGAGCCAAGAATTTAGTGAAGAATATAAAAGCGTGTAAAATTAAATATACATTTATAATAACTAACATTCAACCTTTGTACACCACATAATTTTCCGATGAACAGTGTACACCGAATCACACCTACACCATGTTTGATGATGGGTTGTTAAGTTTTGTTCTTTATAGCGTGGAGTTAGAAGTGATTTAGATGAAGGGTTGTTACATTTTGTTATTTATAGTGTGGAGAGACTAACGTGGCATACCTAAGATTTGAACCTAGGTCACAAACTAAGCAAAATAACAACTTCAACCAACCTTCTATTTTTCAAGGTCCCTAATGTAACGTATAATTCTATGATTTTTTTTTGAAGTTAACGAGATTCGCCAGTCATTTTACCATACGTACAGATTCACCTTTAATTGTAATCTAATAGTTTTAAAATATCTTTATATAAGTACTAATTTAATATTAATATCAAAAAGCAATTTTCTTCAATTTAGGAATTATGAGATAGAAGGCAATGTTAGACCACCCGCATCTAAGAAGTAATTACTTCCTAGGTATATTATGGGAGAAATTCAAATCTTAACATGCGTTGAGACTTGAGAATAAACAATCTACAAATGAAGTTCACAAGAAACATTAAACAACATGAGGCTCGTGTTAGGGCGTAAGCACTTTGCTCTTTTGTAATTATGTTCCGTGGAGTCAGAATTTTCATCAAGAGGTTTAAAATATGAAGAAATAAATACATAAAAAATCAAAGTATTGGAGTTTAAACTCCGATCTACTATATATATATATATATAAAATAATTTTAACCAAATACAAAAAAATATAGTTTTTCGTCAAGAGGCACCCTAATTATGTTCCTTTAGATATAGGAGGGAACTACTAACACTTTGATAAGAATCAACTTTCATTAGGTATCAACTTCTCTCAAGAGATCTCCTTAAACAAAAATAAAAAATATAGCTAGACTATGAGTTGTTTTGTTTAAATATTTAGGGATATAAAGTTGGCATGATCCAAATGCTTGAGAGCTTTCAAATGTCTTCACACATCACTTTTATCTCCCATGAAGTAGTCCCTTATTTCTGAATCATGTCAATAATATATATATATATTCAGCGTCCAATAAAATCTTTACACTCTTCCATCTCTTATTAGTAGCACATTCATGAGCTTTCGTAATAGCCATTACCTTAAAAAACATGATTTTTTCGAACATATATATTGACTGGCAATTCATGGGTATGAAGCATTTTTCAAGGCTATTCAAAGCCATGATACCAATACTTGTTTTTCTATCATCAATCTACCATTCTACATTTGTATACAATAAAATATTATCGTACAAATTTATTAGTTTAAGCACACGATAATTTCTAGTTGAGGAACAAAAAAAAACTGTTAGTTAATAAATTTTTGTATTTCTCACATTTAAAAAGAGATTTATAAACGATTACCGTCAAATTTGATAATTTTATAAATTTAACAAAATATTTACTAAGAACAAGTCATATCATTAAATAAAAAGTCAATAATATTTTTAATACCAGCTAATTTATAGACCAAAAGTCAATAAGATATACATGAATACTACATATATCATATTTAATGAAATTATAAAATATAATTATTGCACGTAATTTATAAAACAAAATTACCGAATTTGATTTATAAAACGCAAAATGCAACTATTGAATAAGATTTATATAGCCAATTTCTATAACAATATTCTTACGTAACAATACTTCACGATAATAACCATCTTTTTCTCGAAATCGATTTTTTAATGTTATATTTTACCTTTTTATAATAATTTTTATCCATTACAACAACACCCATCTTTATAACATTATGCTCTTCGTAAATTGCTCTTTTATAACAATTATTTCCCTTTTCTGGTAATACAATAATTCATCATTTTTACAGAACTAAAATCTTTAATATTACCAATAACAAGTCTAAGCATGTTAACAAAATATTTTGATACTTGAATACACCACGTGACCAAGAATATATATATAATTTATTTTATACAAAGTGTGATTATTAAGATTAGGATTTAATATTTAAGTTCCTATGTCCATATCATAAAAAAAATAATATCCATGTCATATGAGCTCTTAAAATTGGAATTTAAGCATTTTTTAACTATGACAATCAAATATTATTTAAATGTCAATGATACTCAATTGAATCGTATATATTATAATAATAAAATTGTTGATCGCTATAACAATCAAATATCCCGAAACAAACCGAAAGGTTTGGACTATAAAACAAATTAATAAAATGCATTACGGTTACAATTTAGTCAGTTATAATCACGTGAAATGTTGGAGGCGGAAAGCACATTACGGTTAACTACGCGAGTTTATTTGGCTATTTAAAGTGACTAAACTACCCTCGTTCATTCCAAAAGCTTCTTTTATTTCGTTCAGCTCTGGTGATTTTTCCATTTTCCCTCCAATTTTCTCTTCTCGTTCTCCAAGCTGATCCCTTCCATTTTCACTTCCATTTTCTTCCGAAACAAGTTGAATTCACTGGAATTTATTCATCGATCACCATTATGGCTTCAACATCTAAAAGAGTAGCTGTACGTATCTTCTTCTTGTTCTTCATTAATGGACAATTGGATTGTCTTACAATTGTTGCTACTCTTTTTTGGATTTTAGGGTTTTGTACTGTGATAAACTTGTTGGCATTTTTTCTGTGTGTTTATGTTGGAGTAGCGAGAAGATGAGGAGATGTTGCTTCCACGTTCTAATTTGGCCGGTGAAGGTCCTCAGCGCAGCGATGGTACTTAAGAATTAACGTTTTCTGGGTTATTTGTTCTTATTTTTTTTTATCAACTTAGGGCAAATGAATAATCAGTGCTAGGAAGAATAAGAAGCAATGTGTTTATGTGTTACTATTTCAAAGAATAGGGACTATAGGATAAGTAGAACATTTCTTATGTTTATGCAGTTGATGTATTGTTCGAAGGCTCTTGAA
Source organism: Solanum dulcamara (assembly GCF_947179165.1). Taxonomy (NCBI): domain Eukaryota; kingdom Viridiplantae; phylum Streptophyta; class Magnoliopsida; order Solanales; family Solanaceae; genus Solanum; species Solanum dulcamara. The sequence continues at coordinate 74,284,773 of NC_077244.1, forward strand.
TGCCTTCGAGGAAGAATAAGAAGCAATGTAATTGTGTTTTACTATTTCAAAAAATGGGGACTATAGGATAAGTAGAACATTTCCCATGTTTATACAGTTGATGTATCGTTCAAAGGCTCTTGAGTGCCTACGAGGAAGAAGAAGAAGCAATGTGATTGTGTTTTACTATTTCAAAAAATTGGGACTATAGGATAAGTAGAACATTTTCCACGTTTATACAGTTGATAGGTTGTTCAAAGGGGATACTCATTTTGAAAGCCTGTGAGGAGGAAAAAGAAGCAACGTGTTTGTGTTTTACTATTTCAAGATCCGGATTATAGTATAAGTAGAACATTTCCTATGTTTATGCAGTTGATGTATTGTTCGAAGGTTATTGAGTGACTGCGAGGAAGAATAAGACGCAATGTAATTGTGTTTTACTATTTCAAAAATGGGGACGACAGGATAAGTAGAACATTTATTACGTTTATATAGTTGATAAGTTGTTCAAAGGGTTACTCATTTGAGTGCCTGTGAGGAGGAAAAAGAAGCAACACGTTTGTGTTTTACTATTTCAAGAATGGGGACTATAGGATAAGTAGAACTTTCCCATGTTTATACAGTTGATAGGTTGTTCAAAGGCGATACTCATTCATGCTACATTGGCACTCTTGAATGTCTGGTTACACAAGAGTAGAAAGTATTTAAAGAATTAAAGGATTAGAAACAAAACAAACAAACATATCGTGACTCATTTTTTATACTTGTGTCTGAACTATGCTAAACTAGGGCATTGATATGTTATTTGTTTAAAATATAAGTTTGAGGTATAGGAATACATGTTATGGCAAATTGACTGATAATGTTAGTACTTTCACATTTTAGATTTGCTTGTTGTCCAATGAAATGTTGGGAAGTGAATAATCATGTTGAATAACTTATTCTCGAGTCTAATAGTTTGCAATCACAAGAGATTCATTTACTTAACTTTTTGGAGTATTAGTATAATGGGTGGAGTAGAGCCACTTTGGTATGTTTCGATGAGCTTTAACTTTATGCTAGCATTTGGACGACTGTTTATGGATGATGTTGTTGGAGATATGGTAATGAGAAGGATTTAGTGCAGCACCACATGGCTTACAACACCATGCAGCTTCATTTCAAGCTGGCTCCAATTTTCAAATTAAACCAGCTCCTAAATGATTGTATACATTGGCTTATTCGATATATACGTCTATGTTTTTTACGACTGGATTTTGAGTTTTTGATCTGATGGTTTTTCCATGTTGACTTGTTAGCACCAATAGTAACAGGAAATGATGGGGATCCCCAAACATTCAGGTTTACTTGTAAGGTAGAGAACTTCTCTAGGTTGAATGTAAAGAAGCTGTACTCTGACGATTTTTCTGTCGGAGGCTATAAATGGTATTGTAATATTCTTTCTTATCCTTTCATATTCCTTGCACACATTAAAGCTATTACCTTAGGTCGCATGATGTTTTTTCCCCTACTATTTGACAGGCGGATTATAATTTTCCCCAAGGGCAACAATGTTGATTGCTTGTCTATGTATCTGGATGCTGCTGATTCAGCTGCTTTACCTTATGGGTGGAGTAGATATGCCCGGTTCAGTTTGTCAGTAGTTAATCAAATTCAGCACAAGTACTCAATCAGAAAAGGTAATTGCTACATAATTCAATGTTCAGATACAATTTCTCTTCTCCAGTTGATAGACCAAAATTCTCTGCTGAAATTTTAAAGACCAGATTTAGGGTTTGCACTGCTGATTGTTTTTTCTGTTGATAACCTGACTATTGGATAACTATATTAAGTCATAGAGAACAGACATCATGCGCTTTTTACGTAGTGTATTTCAAGATGTAGTGTGGACACTTTGCCCTTTCCCTGCTCTCCCCTCTTTTTCTCATACCCATTCCTTTTTGTGTTTCACTGACTTCCTTTCCCTCCTTGACTCTTGTTCTATACCAATTAGCAACTCTAAGACTCTGTCTTTCTTCCCCTTGAAAAAACATACAAGTCTTCCCTGAAATTTAGAAGTCTATTGCCTACCAATTTAGTGATCTACTTCCTTTAACTATAGCTAATGGCTGATCATTTTCCTGAACCTTAATATTTGAATGCAATCAACACCCTACCTTCCCGTGGGAACCCTCCTTTATCCCGTATTTCTCCCTTATGTTCCCCCCAACAGGGGATATTTGCTTCCAAATCAGCGGTGTTAAGGAGGTTGTCCCAACTAAAATGTAAGTTGCGAACATCCTTGATGAGCTCCAAGTAGCCCTCTCCTTCTTATTACAATCAACTGTCTTCCCCTTCCCCTTGTTCTGATTCTGTACCTCATTGAGGCACCAACAATGGTTCAACTCCTTTGGACATAATTACTTCCCTATCGATTTACAACAACAAAAATAGGGATTTTCTCCTTGCTCTCCAACTTAGATATAGAAATAGCCCAATGGTTTTTGGCACATTCTTGAGGTAGGCAATCCCTCCTTTAACCTTGTGGTTTGGGAAGCTGATTCAACCTATTCCTCCCTGTTGCTTTCATTGTCTAATGACACTCCTGTCTTTTTATCTTATTTTTCAACTTCTCCCTGAAATGAATGCGGTTGTCATCCTTGTTTAAAAGCTTTATTGGCCTTTCCACCATACTCTCTGACGATGAGAACCTACCCTTTTTCCTCCCACATGAAAGGCTTGCGAACATCCAAAAAGTGTACTAAATCTTCCATCATCAACCACCATTTACTCCACTCTCCACCTTCTTTCTTCACTAGGGTACTAACCTTCAACATGTCATGCATGCTATAACCGTATTTACAGAGTCTCCACAATACTATCCAGATGCAATCTGGTGGTGCATTTGGAAAGAAAGAAATGTATTGTTTTGGTTAGGTTTTGGTGTAACTTGGCAAGATGTACATCATCTTTTATAATAGTACTGTTTACATCTTCTTGATGCCGTTAATGAATATGCGTACTACATCAAAAACTCGGACATGTACATACTTTCCCCCCTAGTTCCATGATTAACTTCATCAGCACATTGAAATTTTTTAATGGTGTACTTTTGGTTGTAACTTATCCAACAATTTTTTCTTGGTTTTATTATACATGAAGTTACAGTTACCGATTAAAAAGAGCTCTTAATAAAAGTAAGAAGATTGATCAAAGAACCTGCAAACCTGAGTTGCCAATCTTGAATGAAAACGTGAGCTCCTAAATCCATGACATTCCTGTAATTTTTCTTTTGGATGCTTCTCTTCTGGAACTCTGTTTCTGCTGTTTTCTGAATGGTCAATAATCCTTTCATTATTGTACCTAAAAAATAAAAAGACAATTAGTCACTCAGTTACGACTTAGTATGAGGTTAGATGTGGTCGGTTATGTACATTCTGCTCTATTGGATTATATACAACCCATGAACATTACAACCTATCAATTACGGTAAAAAAACAAGAAAATAAAAAAAGCAGTCAGCTACCAGGGGATTAGAATAAGTAGGCTGATCCAGGTTGAGTCGCCAAGCAGTTGCTTGTTCAACTTTTGCATCTGTTTCATTTGGGCTCTTGTTTTGTCCTTGACTAGTGTGCAATGCACACACCCCATTTTTGGGATTTGCTGAGTTTGTCTGTCTGTTGGTTTTTATTGTTCTCTTGCTTTGATATATTAGAAGAAAGCTTTCTAATTGCTTGGGATTGAGGATGTCTAGTTCCCACTAGTGCCTCATGGTATTTTTCTTATACATCTTCTCTTTGGGAAGAGGTTGGAAGTTGGGTTGTGGGAACTGGTTTCATCTTGTGTGAAGTGCTTATCCGGATCGTGTATTCTATTAATAATAGATCATGTGGCAAAAGAACGGTAACTAGGAGTTCTGGTAATTTCCAATGTGTAATGGAAATACTTCAGGCTGTTTTAGCTAAGCCCATAAAAGTTCGAACATAGAATAATTGCATTTGCTATTTTGTAGGTCTCTATAAAAGTTATTCTTCTTGTGCTTTGCAGAGACACGACACCAATTCAATGCTAGGGAAAGTGATTGGGGTTTCACACGCTTTATGTCACTTGCTGAGCTATACAATCAATATAAGGGTTATCTTGTTGATGATGTGTGCACCATTGAAGCTGAGGTTGCTGTGGGAAAAACTGTTGAGTATTTGCCGTGCGACTCTAAAAAAGGAACTGATTTTGTTGGAATCAAGAATCAAGGAGCTACATGTTATTTGAACTCTCTGCTCCAAACTTTCTACCATATTCCTTATTTCAGGAAGGTTAGCTACTATGCTCCATTCTTTTATGTGGTCAATTAAAGGACTCATTGTGATGTTTAAGAGTTCACTGGGTTCACAGGCTGTATACCAAATCCCTACAACTGAGAATGATATGCCGCATGTGTCTGCGAGCATGCCCCTGGCCTTGCAAAATTTATTCTACAAGCTCCAATTCGGTGACAACATTGTAGCAACAAGGGAGTTGACAAGGTCATTTGGATGGGACTCTCAAGATTCTTTCTTGCAGCATGATGTGGAAGAACTCAATAGAGTTCTATGTGAAAAGCTTGAGGGAAAGATGAAGGTAAACTCAGGCTTCTAAACACATATGAAGTTAATTCTTCTGTGCTTGGGTAACTGATTGATAACTGCTTTTCTGCCGGTGTTAGGGAACCATTGTGGAGGGTACCATACAACAGTTATTTGAAGGGCACAATATGAGCTACATTGAGTGTATCAATGTGGAATACAAATCTATGAAAAAGGATTCATTTTATGGTATCTTCAGTTGATCAAACAAATTCCTGCTGTTTTCTTTCTTAGCCATTTTATTGTTATCTCTTATGATTCTCTGTACATTTGTGTGTGGCAGATCTTCAGCTTGTTGTCAAAGGTTGTTCTGATGTTTATGCTTCTTTTGATAAATATGTTGAAGTTGATTGTCTTGACGGTGATAACAAATATGAAGCAGAGCAATATGGTTTGCAGGTAAGGTTGGCACATGAGTTATTGAGTTTTGTATTTTGCTATGATCTTTGAGCAACTTGATTAAAAAAGCACATGAGTTAAGCTTCAATTTTCTGTTGCCTACCTTGTCTCTCATTTCTTTTCAGCTTCTCTGCTTGGTCACTCTTTTGCAAAATCAACCTTATCTAATACCGAGGATTATGGTTTTTTCAGGATGCAAGGAAGGGTGTGTTGTTTATTGATTTCCCCCCGGTCCTGCAGCTTCATTTAAAGCGCTTTGAATATGATTCTATGCGAGACAGAATGATAAAGGTCAGTACTATTTAGTCTAGTAAGTGCCAGCTATTGTTCCATGACTTCATTTAGTGCCAGCTATTGTTCCCAGACCCCACTCGGAGGGTTGTTTGTTGTTGTAGATTGGCAAGTGTTGTTCTGCTCTTGGATATATCTGTTTCTTTTCCTCTATATACTTAGATTAAAGTACCTGGATTGCACGTGTTTGTCGCATTAAAAAATAGTACTTTTAAATATTATTGATAGATTTATGTCTCACTGAAAATAAGCAAATTAGAACAATACTAAAAATTAAAGAACACTTTTTATGTATAAATGACATCTATAAACATATACCTGACCAGTAACAGAGAGAATTAGGAAGAAATCTGGCAAGACTTTTGCCTCTTCCATCAACATTTTTCCTAGGAAACATTGAGCCAAAATTACCTAACAACAGGGTTGGAAAATAATCATTGATGTGAGTTTTTACTGAAAACAAAACAAGAAAATAAATAAGATTCACTAATCAAAATAAATTATAACTCACTGAAATAAGCAAATAAGAACAGTGCTAAGAATTAAAGAACTTCAAGTTTTGAATGATGATAAAATAAATTAGTGAGAATGAAAGGTGTCCGGGTTGCAGGAAGCAATATAAACCAAAGATGCAGACTGCCTTCGAGCAAACTATCTTTTATTTTATATAATTTTGTTTTTGAAATTTAAAAACCTAATATTAATGTTTTAACTTCTAAAAAGTTAATTCTCCTTCTCGTATATTCACGCACATGAGGGAAAAAGAAAACCTACCAACATTAATTCTCCTTCCCATATATTAATATTAATGTTTTGAACTTCTAAAAAGTTAATCCTCCTTCCCATATATTCACGCACATAAGGGAAAACAAAACCTACCAACATTAATTTTTCTTCCCATATATTTTAGGAGACTTTTTCTAATTATCCTTCGTATATATTTTAGGAGGCCATGATAATTCTCCTAATACTCTTATTATATATTTTTCTTTTATTATATATTTTAATACTTTTTAATTTTTCTCGCTTAAAAGTCTTGAGTCAATATTATAAAGATAATTAAATAATAATTTGATAAAATAAATAAATGATAGTTTTGTCTATTGTAAAGTCTTTTAATATAGGGCGAAAAGTTCAATCAACATTTTTAAGGACCTTCATATTTTTAAAGTAACTAGTTTAATGTACATGCTTTGCACGTATGTGTCGTATCAATCTAAAAATTATATATATAAAAAAGCAAATATATAGTATTTGCCATTAAAAGAGATACAATATTTATGTACAACTATATTTTTGAAAAAAATAATAATATAACATTAAAATAAATACAAATTTAATCTCTTTAATTTGAACATAATAAAAAGTAAGAACAACAACCCAATGTAATTTCACAAGTGCATCGGTAGAGGATAGAATAATCTAAACGCTATAAAGTTTAATTATCTCACGTCACAAGCACATATTGAAGACATGGACACTATATGTTACCTGCGAAAAGTTGAATTGGCAAAAATTAACCAACTGAAAAGTTCAAGCAACATGTAAAAACAATGTGATATTTCACTTATAAACATGACATTGAAGCTAGAAACAAAAATATGAAATTATCAAGCATATATTAATATATACACCAAAGCATCAAAGTATATTCTTGATGCTTCCCTTTAATTTTTCCGGCTTTTACATTAAACTTCATGAAAATAATCTTTCTCTTAATAATCAAGTCTTGGAGATTCTTTCCGACAACCTTATAAAGACAAACATTTTAAGCGATTAACAATGAATTTAATCTCTAGACCAAATATAATTTATATACGAAATTGGAGGTTTGAGATCGAATTGAAATTTCAAGCTTTGAACGATAGTTTACAAAAAAAAAGTTGGTCTCTTGCAATAATTCAAATATTTATACTCATTAGAACATTAAACGGAAAAAAAAGAACTCCTAAGAAGTGCTGGAAAAATAATATACTCCTAATAGAATACTAATTCCTATCAAATTTAGTTATTTTTGTCATTTTTAAGTATTATATATTTGGAGTTCTTACCTATTATAAATAAATAAAAATTCAATAGCTATAATTTAAATTATTTTCAAAGTCTTAAATATTAAAATAATAATTAAATATTAAATGAAAATTATTTGAGAAAACAATATTCTGAAAAGAGTACATGAAAATTTGTGTTTTGCAAATTGAAGTTAAATAATTATAAGAAGATTTTAAATATAGCAGATAGATTCTAACTTGAAGTATTTTAAATATTTTGTTCACTTTTGATTTCAAGAAAGGATAAATTTGTTTAAGGTAGTAACCCCCCTTCCACTGGCACCCCACACACACATTAGTAAATTTATTTAAGGTAGTTTATTTTTTTCCCACGTTCAAGTAGTTAGGATTCCTATTTTATGTAAATTACATTCATCAAAGCCTCAATTCTTCTTACTATTTATTTTATTTTAGGAGTCTTTTCTAATTCTTCTTTTCATATATTTTAGGACTCTATAATTTTTCTCGATCATATATTTTAGGAGTCAATATTATAATGATAGTAAATTAAAATTAAAATTTAAAAAAAATAACGAAAAGACGATTTTGTCTAAAGCGGAGTCTTTTAATGAAGGGCAAAAAGTTCAATCAACATTTTAAGAGTCTTAATGATTTTAATATAGTATAGAAGATATAGATTACTTATATAAAAAAAGTCATATTGAATAAATGACCTTACAATAAGAATTTAATTGTAAACAGAAAAGTGAATAGTGATGTCACAATAATTGCAAAATCTTACGAAAATCCTAATATTCTTGCAGAGTTTATAGCTGGACAATTAAAGAATAGAGTTTCATTTCGAAAAACAATGAAAAAAGCTATTGAATTAACACCAAATCCTAATGAGGAATTATCATTTTCAAACGCAGCTCCAAAAAATGGCATTTTGTTAAAAGAAGAACAAGCGGATACGAAAGAAATTCAAATACAAATTGCGGACCGTATCGACGGAAAAGAAATTGCACGTGTCGGATGGATTAGAGAAGGCAGGGTTTCCCTACAAACAATTCGAGTTAAAATTGATTATTACTCTTATACAGTTCGAACTATCTATGGAATAATGGACTTCAAAATTTGAATATTTATAAATGCAGAATAATTTTCCTACTTGTTTTTCCCTCCTATCCAATGATTGAAGAACAAAAAAGACCAATTTATTCTTTTTCTAATCAAGGGGAACATTTTAAATTCTTAATTCTATAAGATTGAATAAAAATTTGATTGACCATTTGATATAGTTGCTATGCTTAGTGTGTGACTTGTAGGTTTTTTAAGATTAAGATTTAAAAAGCCCAGCCCACATAGTATGAACTAAAAACTATAGAATTAATAACCAACCCATCACTTCTCATTCTCTGGATCTAAAGAACCAGTCAAGATTTGTTTGGTATGGTTTGATTGATTCAATTATTTATTGGTGATGCAATGTAGATAAATGACCGATATGAGTTCCCTTTGCAACTTGATCTGGACAGAGAGAATGGTAAATACTTGTCTCCCGAGGCTGATAAAACTGTCAGAAACCTTTACACACTTCACAGGTATCATATGCTTTGAAGTCTTAATTAGAGTATGATTTATTTATTTATTTCAAAATCAACTTTCCGCTTTTGTATCAAACTATAATTGCATCAATAAAATTATTTACCTTACAAAAGGAAAAATAAGTACATTACTCAGGTAGTAAATGAATGGGAGCAATGGAAACAAGAAAATTTGCCTGGAGGTTTCACATATCAGCATTTTTCTATCTAACAGATTAACAAATTTAACAAACTTGCTGAGCGAAACAGAACCTGCCTTGATGATTTAGAAACTGATCCTTGCATAGTTTTAAGCGCATGATGTAGTGATTCTTCCCCTTCACCCCACTGTGATCTGATAGTGGATGGAGGAAGAAGAAAACAGAAATCCCTTGCAAATCATGCATAGGTCATATGACGATGAAGAAGAATATGAGCTAAAAGGATCTTGAGATGTAACAAGAATGACAATTAGTGGCAATGATGAAGATGCTATATCTTCCCTGGTATGATAGATTTTAGAAACTCATATTTCGGTTGAAAGTAAGATTCACTGGAAGTCGTAAGCGTGTGAGCATAGAGGCCGGTACATTTCGAATCCTGATGCTACAACAATTGGATACACTATTTGTGATTAATAGTTGGTTCTTGAATGAATGCGCCTTATTAGGAAATGTTCTTGGATGAATGTATGCTTGACCAAGTATATCATAATAGACTTCTGTGTGCAGGAAGTCTACCTAAGCTAGTCAACTGGAATAATGTTATTTCTCTGTACTTAAGGCTGTGGAATTCACATCAAAGACTTTTGCTCGGCTGTTCATTTTCTTTTCTTTTTTGGATAATGTAACTCATCTGTTTCATTTTTTAACGTCCTTCTTGGCAGTGTATTAGTCCATAAGGGTAGTGGGCAAGCTGGACACTATTATGCTTTAATACGGCCAACTCTTTCAAACCAATGGTAAACATTTTATGCACGAATTTGTCTTTTCATACATGAATTATCATTGTTTTTTTTTGAAATCATGAAGTATTCACAACTGAATTCTTCCTCTTCTGATTCGTAATATTTATATTGTCTTTTTGAAAATAAATTTCTTTTGCCTGCTTTGGAGTTGGGGTCATAGCATTTATTGACATGGTACAAAACTGTTATTGGGAGTCTCTTTTCAAAAAGCCATCCATCGTACTTCTTCAGGTTGTTCCATTGTTTTCATCATACAGAACAATTGTTATTGGTCTCATACCATGATACTGTTTTCTGTTTATTTTTTGTGTATTGCATGAATTTTCTCCTTGTCTCCAGTGTCTTGTGAACTTGGGAAATCAAATTGCTTCTTCCCGGAGCATCCTAAGCTTTAGCCTGGTGGCTGAGTTGTCCTAAACATGTTGGGCATCCCTATGGCTGAAAGTGATTGACAGTTTTCCTGTTTATCATAATGGTGAGAGACCAAACTAGTTTATTTTCAAAAAGAGAAGTAACTACATATTTCATGGGGCTTAGGCTTCAGATCTGAACATGTAAAACATCCTTACCCACTTCCAAAAAGGCTATAACTTTCTTCACTGTATACTGTAGGTAAGTGTTTCACCCTCAGTCAGACAAACGTCCATCCTATAATTGGACCTGTTAAAACTGGGAGGGTACATTTGTAAGGAGTCTATTTTGTTGTCTGTATTACAGATCAAGTGAAGTTGTTTGTATTCAGTTAGAATGGAATACTTCAACATCTGTTTCTTTTAATATGTTGGTTGCCTTTTGTGTTCACAAAACACCTGTGTATCTCCATCTGTCTACCTGTTTTCATCTCTGTGGTTGTATTTACCACTGACACTATCTATGTTCTATCTTTTACTGTAATCACCTTGCTGCTTCTCTTTCACATATCTAGAGAACTAGCTTTATGAATGTCTCAAGAAGGACGTAGTTATAAGATTAAGTTTTCCACTTTCCACGCAAGATGGGTTAACTTTTCCATTTTTTAAATAGGTAGTAACTACTTAACTTTTCTATTTTACATGATTAATATGCTGAAATATTACGATGAAACACTTGCCTGATCTTATTGGCAGAATGAAATGGATAATCTTATAGCTCTCTTGGCCTTATTACTGTTTAAAGAAACTTCTCTTTCTATTAGTCTATATTACCTTTAAATGATTTCAGAGAAAGTTATTTCCAGTTTCGGTACATTAAAATGCCCCCTTATTATGTGTTATTCCTGTATATGATGTGTTCATCGAGGCTTATTGCTTACAGAATGAGTCAGAGTCATAATCAGAAGTTGCTAATGGTTAATCTACTTCAACCTCCATTTGTGTCCTCCTTTCATCTTTTAGTCTACAATCAGACAATGAGTATTTCGTTGCATCATATTTGGTTGTCTTATACTTCAGTTAACTGACCATGTTTCATATTCCGTTGCATCATATTTGGTCATCTTTACTTCAGTTACCTGACGATTTTTCATTTGTCTGCTTTATTATTTTGTGCTTTGGTTCATTCTGCAAGTCTGATTCTGTTTCCTAGGCGAGTAACATGAATGTTTCCAGGTATAAATTTGATGATGAAAGAGTGACTAAGGAAGATGCAGAAGGGTTATTAGAAGAGCAATATGGCGGTCTAGGGGAGGTAATCTCTGACTTGGTTTACTCATTAGTCTTGATCTTTCCCAGGATATCAGATTTGTTGAGTTCATTTTGATGTTCCTTCTGGATTGATAGCGTAAATGTATGAAGACCTCAAATGCTTACATGCTGGTCTATATACGAGAAAGTGATAAAGAGAAAGTAATGTGTACTGTTGATCAGAAGGACATAGGTGAACACCTGAGGGTAAGATACAGCAGCAGCAGCAGCATGAGCTGTCTATTTATCATTGCACCTATTTCACATGTTGATCTGACTATACTTATGGACATCTTCTAGGCAAGGTTGAAAAGAGAACAAGAGGATAAAGAGCAGAAGAATAAGGAAAGATCAGAGGCACAACTTTACACAATTATAAAGGTCTTTTATTAAAATACCACCATTCACCATGATTTAGGACAAACTCCTGTTACCCGAATTATCTTTAAATTATTACATGACATGAATAGGTTGCTGGTGATGAAGATATGCGACGGCAGATTGGAGAGGATATATATTTTGATTTGGTGGATCATGAGAAAGTTAAGAGCTTCCGCATTCAAAGACAGACACTTTTTAGTGTTTTCAAGGTAACCGGCTATCTTTTAAACTCAGAATGCTACTAGTCTGAGGATTTGTTTGCATGTCTACACGCTGTAAGCTCTAGTAAAATGCACCGAGATAAGTTCAGTAAGACTCAATGAGATACAGTTTATTACTGTTACCTTAATATAGTTAGTTGGGATTCATATAGCCCACCCCATTTGGGGTTGAGGTTTTGTTGTTGTTGAATATTATAAGTTCATGTTACTTGAGCCATATTATTTGTTGCATACTATAAGTCCATGTTACTTAAGCCATATTATTTGTTGTATATTATAAGTCCATGTTACTTAAGCCATATTGGGGCCTTGTTTCGTGATAATTGTCACATTAATCTTTTCTGATGCATTAGCTGCAATGTCGTGACATACTTTTTTATTATGTTGACTAATTATATAGCTTTATGCAGGAGGAGATCACAAAAGAGTTTGGTATACCAGTGCAATTTCAACGTTATTGGCTCTGGGCAAGGCGTCAGAATCACACGTATCGTCCTAATCGGCTATTGACACATCTTGAAGAAGCTCAAACTGTAAATATTTCTCTTCTTAGAATTTATTTCGACAGTTGGATTTAGTGGTAGTGGTGCTATAGTATAAAAGAGGATGTCCCCCCAGTACATGAAGCTCCCGCATGTAGGGGTTTTCAGAAAATTATATGTATATCCCCATCCCACAACTGTAGTGTCAATTATTTAAGGTAATCCATATCCTCTAGGTAACACCTACCTATCCGTTGCTCCAAGAGTATTCAACGGTAGGCTATAACTATTTATAACATGTAAAGATGCTAGAGCTTGTAAGGATGAGATGTACACGTTTTGGGTGACTCCAAATTAGAGGATGAGAACTAATACACTAACTTACTGCTAAACCCCACTAACTGGCAGTCTTAAAAGCTCATGCCGTGAAAATCATTTGCTTGTTGATTTATTTGACAAGTTTTACCTGAATGTAGGTTGGACAATTGAGGGAAGTATCCAGTAAGGTTCACAATCCAGAGCTAAAATTGTTTCTGGAAATAGAATTGGGACCGGTAAATGTTCATTACCAGTGTGCTGTGCTGGTGCTTATTTTAAGATCTTTTCTTTATGACCAGTATTCATATAATTTATGTATAATGTCTAGGAACTAATGCCCCTCTCTCCACCGGAAAAGGCCAAAGATGATATTCTGCTTTTTTTCAAGCTTTACGATCCTGAGAAAGAAGATATACGGTATCAGAAATTATCTTCTTCATGTTTTGCGTTTACATGACAGTTGTTTTGGTGATCTATGACGTCTTTCGCGTACACAGGTATGTTGGAAGACTCTTTGCGAAGGGAGTCAGTAATCCCACTGAAATCTTGAGCAAACTAAATGAAATGGCTGGCTATGCCCCAGATCAAGAGATTGAGCTTTATGAGGTCTGTTCCTAAAACATCTTAGATATACTGTACACACCTTGATCACTCTTTGCCAATTGGGAAGCAAGAAGCTTTGTTGAGGTGCGTTGGGGATGCAAATCACTGGCTATTCCAGAACTTGCAGTTGACAAGAGCTAAAGTGCTCTGCTTTTCTAGTTTGTTTCTGTTCAGCCTCCTTATGTTGGCAGTCTTTAAAAATGTTTGGTTCCATTGCCTTCACTCCTTGGGTCCAGTTCATATGCTGGGGCATAAGACTATGAAAAATATGTTATGCTGTCTGCTGATCAAATATTTCCCTTTTTAGCTTTTGTTTTTGTTTTTCTTGATACGGTAAAAGTGTTTTGATCTAGCGGAAAAACTCCCGAAGAGGTATGCAAAAAGTAGAAACGGCATCAAAGTATGAGTTCTGCAAATGACACCCAGTTATTATACTAACTCTTAAACATTGTGGTGCACCCAAAAGTCTATGAGGGACAAGAGACTAGTCCTCGTTTGTATAGAAGTATATTCTACCCCTTCAAAAAGCTTCCCGTGATGGTGCTTTTCTTGTCTTGATTACTTTTATGCTCCTTTCTCGGTCTCTTGTATTGGTGAATATGTGACGAAGTTAGATGTGCCACTATTTTCAAGAGTTATTTTAATTTAAATTCAGGAATTCTAGATGGTTGGGACTACAAATAAACTTCCACGGTTCTTGAGAGAATGAAGAATTCCTGTGAAGCTAGAAGCATTTAGAAATTAATTCTGATCTCAAATTTGAAGTTATATTACATAGTCGAAATTGATTATGTTAAGATCCATTCAACTTACAAGTATCGTTATATCCAAAATACAAAAAGTAAAAACAAGTAGAACAATCTTGCTATCTCGCTGTGTTAGAGTTCGGTTCTTAAGTTGTATATTTTTTTCACATTGGAGAATATCATGTCTATTGTGTTTAACACCAATGAGGTGTTAGTTTGTACTGAATCATCCATTATTCAATAAAATCTATTTGTCTCTCTTCTTTCTTCATATGGTATTAGAACCTCTGTGATTGCGGTAGAGATTTTTAAGCAGTTTCTGCCCGTCCAAAGTTTTTTGGCTTCTTCTCATTTCTCTTTTCGGTGACTGTTATAGTGTACCACTCTTATTTCTTCTGTGACTGTTCTTATGGTACCATGTCTCCTTTTGAAAACAGTTCTAGCCGCACAAATGTCTTCTTTTTTTGGGTGATATTTCCTGGCAAGTTTCGCCAGCGATTCCCCCTATGAAAGGATTATTTATAAAAAGTACTACAGTGTCTTTGACAGTAATTTATGTGTTAAAATATTGATAGTTGGATTATATAGGATCTTAAGATCCTGATGAGGTCCTAGTCAAAACAACAACAGCAGCCCTTTATGATTTCGGATATCTTATTTATTTCTACTTTTACCTTGTGCAGCTGATTTCTTCCCATGATTATGCAGCCTTTGAGTGCAGATTGCAAATCTAGAAGCCATGAACAGAAATATTTTTGCCTTTTTTTTAGTTCATTGATATATTTAAGTGGCAGTTTTTCATTGTCATTCTGTAATATCGCATGGAAATATCTAAAGAATTTGGATTACAACATTTGTAGTAAAAAACCCACAATCTTTTTTCTGTGTCCAGGAAATAAAGTTCGAACCAAATGTCATGTGTGAAAACATTGACAAGAACTCCACTTTTCGATCAAGCCAGGTATGCCCTGACCACACCATTATGTGTATATCACGCCAATGTACACTTCTTATGAATGATTACTTGTCTTTTTTATGTGCAGCTTGAGGATGGTGACATAGTATGCTTCCAAAAATCTCTAACGGCTGAAAGTCGACAAAAATTCCGTTATCCTGATGTTCCTTCCTTCCTGGAGTATGTTCACAATCGCCAGGTATTTTATGTCTAAATATGTTCAATAACAATTATGGTCAGTGAGGATTCATATAGCTCAACTGCAACTTGCTTTCGACTGAGGCGTAGTAGTATTTGTTGTTGCTAATTCCATAAGATTGATGATACCATTGTGGATTGCTTCTCAAATTACTTGCATGTACTGAAGACTTTTACTGAGGGAAAACTAGCTGAAATCTAAATCCTGATTTTTGTTGCATTACATACTGAGTTGTTGATAAGTTCCTTGGATCACTTGCATACACTTAGGGGGGGGGGGGGGGCTTGCTGACTCCCTCCATACATGGGCATTGAGATTTTTATATGAACACAATATTCTGAAGATCTTTAAAATTCTGATAAGATGACAAATTATTTTAGCTTTATTCTTTGTTAGCAGTTTTGTATTGACTCATTGTCCAGAACTTTACAGATTTCAGAATGGAATATTAGAATCGAAGCCTTAAATGTTTGGACTTTCTAGATTTAATTTTGGTTACGAAATTTGGAAAAGAATGTGAAGAGAAAGAAATGAAACCCTAACTAAAGCAAAAGAAAACACCTAGTGTATCTACTTAGTGATTTTAATCTCTAAGCAATAAACAGTAAGGCAAGATCTGCTTATACCACATGGAACCGATGAGATGGTTTGCAATAAATCAACTTGTTTTCCAACAGTGTTCTTTCTATTATGGTCCTGCTCCTCTTCAAGAAATCTTGACACATTGAAGTATGTCTGTGACTTCATATTTCTTTTGGCAGTCATCAGATTTCTGATACTACTATGTTTTTCAGGTCGTTCACTTCCGATCTTTAGATAAACCCAAGGAGCGGGGTTTCTGGTTAGAGCTGTATGTTCAAAAACCTCATATATGCTGATAATATCATTTTACTTCTCTTTTTCCCTTTTATTGTTTTGTTTCTCTATGCCATTGACTAAATTTGAGCATTCGTACTATATCAAACGTTTTCTTGTAAATGCTAGGTCTTTGATCAATACATATGATGAAATTGTGGGAAGAATAGCTCAACAACTCGAGTTGGATGATCCCTCCAAAATTAGGCTCACATCCCACAACTGCTACTCTCAGCAACCTAAACCTCAACCAATAAATTACCGAGGTTTCGACAACCTTGTAGATATGCTGGTCCACTACAATAAGGTGAGTGCTAAAATTCATTGGATAATGCTGAGCATGAGTTCCTGAAAGTCTTATTATCTCTAATTAATCTTGCACAGACTTCTGATATATTGTACTATGAAGTACTGGACATCCCTTTGCCAGAATTGCAAAGTTTGAAACCCTTAAAAGTAGTTTTTCATCATGCTACCAAAGATGAAGTGAGTATGCAAAACTGATTCTTATTGTTTTCTTCCTTCTTTCTTTTGCATTTTTATAAGATATTAATTTTCAATTCTCGCTTCTTTACTCTTTAGGTGGTCATTCACACGTTCAGACTACCAAAACAAAGTACTGTGGATGATGTAATTAAAAATTTAAAGACAAAGGTAATATACTGGCCTGGTAGCATTATTGGATAAGCTAAGTTGAACAAATTTTCTTCTAATTACTGAACAGACTGACCCTTTCGCTACATTTATTTGGTCTTGTAGCAGGTATTTAATGCCATGTTTGGTTGAAAGTTGAGAAGGGAAATATGTTTGGCTGGTTGATTTGTTTTTCTTTTGATTAGTTTTCCTCTCTCCTGATGCTAAATTCAACTTGTAGTGAAGTAAAGCCATGCAAATTCTTCATTCTTTTGAATTTTCGAAGGGTGTAAAATTCCCTCCACTTAAACTTCTCCTTTTCTTCCTAATGAAACAATGAGCACTTGCCTCTCCTCTTTATGCGCCCTCCTCGTATCCTTCCTCTTTCTTCCTCAGCTGAGCATAGCATAAGATTTTTGCTTTGCTGATGCTTCTCTAGCATTAGTTTTACTTAATTGCTACTCTGATGTGTTGTGAAACAGGTTGAGTTGTCGCATTCAAATGCAGAGCTAAGATTACTAGAGGTATTTTACCATAAGATTTACAAGGTAATACTTTCTATTCTTATTGATTATGCCTCAAAGTTAACCTTCTAATCTTTGTTCCTTGATTTACTGCTTCTGGCAAATTCCACGTAATAGTAACGCAGTATCGTAATAGGAGCTGTTAAAGCTTGCTTCATCTGCATATTTAGTTTACCGGTTCCTGAAGTGGTGGTTTTTCTATTCATTTCATTCTGGAGAGAACTGTCTTTGTTTGCATTATCTTTCCTCTTGTTCCTTATGATTGCTTTTATGCAGATATTGCCAACTACAGAGAAGATAGAAAACATAAATGACCAGTACTGGACACTACGGGCCGAAGAGGTTCTCCTTCTCCTTCTCCTTTTCACTGAACCCATTCTTCTCTTTTGAAAGGGGTCTAAATGATAGAATCAAAAGGAGAGTGGCTAAGATGCTTATGTACAACTAGAAGGCAGACTTTAGTTCTTTTTTACAGAGAAGATTAAGAATCTCATGGATAAACCTGCATCCTCCAAAAAGTAAAAAAGAACGAAAATAGGAATAAGACGGAAAACAAGGAAAGTGTGTATAAAGAAAATAAGAAAAAATGGAATCAGTAACAGAATCTTGCAAAATTGAGAGCAGTACTAGTATTAGAAGTTTGATAAACTGATGATGGTTAAGTCATTAATATTAAGGTGATGCTTTATCAAAAGCAAAGTGGTATTACTGATCTTTGTTTTGATGTTTCCGTTATAAGTTTCCACTGACATGAAAATTGCTTCCTGTCTTTCCATTGAACCCTATGATAGGCATTGAACTGTTACATCAGAATTCATGACATGGAAGTTTTTCAGAAGTAACATGGAATTATTTTCCAAACCTGACATTCAGCACTAGATATGAATGTGACATTTGAAGTTGTTTGTTAGTGCAGCAGTTCATTGTGGATCCTTCTTTCTTGCAGATACCTGAAGAAGAGAAAAATCTTGGCCCACATGATTGTTTGGCTCATGTATGCCACTTTAAGAAGGAGGCAGCACAAAATCAAATGGTAAGATTATTCTGCACTCATGCCCCCCACTCTCTGATAGGTTTTCCCTTCACCTTAGAGGGGAGGGAGGAGGAAAGAAAGAAGAAGAGATGGAGGAGAGTTTAAGCTAGGAGAGAGAAAAATAAGGAGGAAATTTTCTGCAGTCACTTGAAATTCAGAAATCTGTCTTATGTATCGTTATATTCTTGTCTCTAACAGAAAATTCAAAATTTTGGGGAACCTTTCCTCTTGATTATCCACGAGAATGAGACATTAGCTGAACTTAAGTTGCGTATACAGAAGAAATTGCAGGTCCCAGATGAAGAGTTTGCTAAGGTAATTTGCAACTTGACGTTTCCATTCCCATGAATGAGGGTTTCAATAGGTAGTTACAAGAATTCCTTTATCATTTAGATCCTATATTAGGTAGTTACTTCTTTTGTTTACAATTTTCCAGTGGAAATTTGCATTCCTCTCTCTTGATCGTCTTGAGTACCTTGAGGACATGGACATCTTGTCGAGTCGTTTACAGGTATTAAAATGACTCCTCAAATCTGAAAAAGAAAAATGCAAAAAAGGAGTGGTGCTAAATTCATGATCTAGTCTCATGTCCTCACCACACATGTGTGATTAAATGTTAGATTGCTTTTCATCTTCTTGTTCCTCTGCAGCGAAGGGATGTCTCTGGTGTTTACGAGCAGTATCTTGGATTGGAGCATTCTGACGGTGCTCCTAAAAGGACTCATGCAGCACATCAGGTAATTTGTGTATCCGGTTCTTACATGTGGACATTACAATTTTCTCGAGATCCGCAAAGGATTTGTGTGTATGTTAAAGAAGTTTTTCTCGAGAATTGCTAGTTTCAACTGTAAGTAGTGTTCATTGTGAATAAGAATTTTAACTTATAAAATTTTTCCTTTGATGTTGCAGAATCGCCACTCGCATGAGAAATCTGTGAAAATATACAACTAGTAACACAGCAGAAATGAAGATTAAATTCCACTAATAATCATTGCACTGGTCGCCAAGGCCCAAGCATATAAAGTCAGTAGCAGCAGAGCTACTTGTTTGCTAAATACATGTTGAGTCTGTACAGGTTTGATTCTTGTTCCAGGAGCATCTGTTTCTGATATGGATGTGAAGTGTGGTTCAGATGCAGCATCCATATCCTACTGATTAATCTCGTATGCGAACTATTACTAACTCCTCTGTTCACTGCTAGTGTAAGTCGCACGAATGTGCAAAATTTTGAACAAGCGAATGTGTACATCATATATAGTGTTTTGATTCGTTTCTGGTCTTCTTTGATCTCCTTGGTTTGCATCTGGGACAAGAGTGCGTACAAGCTAAGGCTATCTGCAAACTTATTTTTTGGTAACAAGTAAGAGAGTTTCGAAAATTCTATTGGGAGAGAGTGAAGGAGAGTGTACATCATATTTCATGCAATATGAGACTGCAACTGCAATAGTAATGAGATTGATGGGATTAATGCATTTGAATTTCAAGGGTCTAAAGTCATAGTGCACCTCTAAATTTTTCCACGTCTTTCATTTTGACACCTTATCTAAAATTTATTCCTATTGAATACTTCAACATTACTAATCAAAGAGTGAGCATCCACAAGATTTACTGATTATGTGGGATTTATGAATGAATGGCTGGTGAACCACTTCTTCTTTCCCTTCCGATATAAGATCCAGGCAAAACAAAACTAAGATGGATTTGGATTTGCCAAATGTAAAGTTCAAACATTTGTTAATTAAAAATAAAAGGATGTTTGCCCATCTAACAAATAATTATATGAAATTATTTTAGTTTTTTGTTTTCTACAGTATAAAGGAAAAAAACATATAGTGCCTTTATAAAATGACTCAAGAAAAGATTTCCCCTAAAGTCAAAGTGCATAGAGACGCCAACCTACCTGCTATTTGTGCCAATAGAGGGAGAGAATTTTAGCACCCGTTTGATTTCAAAAGAACTTTCTTATTTGCATTCTTTTGTTTATTGATGTTCCATTCGGGGTTTAGTATTCATATTGAGGTCGGATTAAATTTAAATTCATGTATAATAGGATCTATTTTGCTCTCAATTTTATTTTTTTCATTTCTGAAACTAAAACTCATAATCTTTGATTAATGGTGAAAGGATCCGGATCATCCCATCACCATGGATATTGCTTATTTATTAATGGCGTCAAGTTCACTGACATAAACAAAAGAATGCAAATAAGAAAGTTCTTGGAAATGTATAACTTATGTAAATCACATAGTGTTGAGAGTTAATTACATCATATTCTTATTTTTTAAAAAAATTATAAAAATCTCTTATTTTTTGAGAAAACCGGATACATAAGTCATCTTTCTTGATACATAGTGATGCCTTTAATGCTGTTGCGATAAAAAAGGAAAATTAATGAAAGATCTGTTAATTGAATATTTTGTTACGTTTAAAAAGGAAAAAGTAAATAAAAAAAGCATAAATTATGGAAAAACGTTATTGGCAATGTGATTTAATCCCTGGCAAATTGAAGCATGCTAGTACAATTCAAAATTCAAAATTCTTCTTCCCATTCTTCCAAAAAAACTCTCAATTTTTGAATCAAAATTGTCGACAAATTGTATTGATACAACATGAACCCGTCGATCTTGTTGAGATATTCCAAAATCTGAAAAAGTAAGGTGAGGTATGAACGATATAAAAGTGATGAAATTGTTGTTGGTCAAAATACGGGAGTTGGTGGTGGCTTCGATAAGGGCTTTGAGTCAAGATCCATAGATGACATCATTGTTGAAAGTTAAAAAACTTACAGCAGTTGGTACAGAGCAAAGAAGAATGTGTAAAAGAATTTTGTCATCATGTTTTTTTGTTTTCAACAAATCAGATTGTTGATTATTTTTTTGTAATTTTTGTTGTTCATCTTTTTGTGATATATATAGATTTAGATTTTTAATGTATCTAGTTGTTTTCTTTCTTAAATTAATGTATCATGCCTTTGTTTCAATATTATGATACATTACATTTTTATCATGCACAATATATTGTGTTCAAATATTAGTTTTGATACATAACCTTAATTTATTAAAACACAGATTAGTATGTATCATGTTCATAGTTATTTATTTGATACATAATTGTTACAAATTTCGTTATTTTTTACTACCAGATACATACATCTTAACTTATTCAACTAGAAGGCTATGTATCTATAGACATTATCAAATATAATTGTTGATATATAAACACTAATGTTTTTATAACAATATCAGTTTGTATCATATTCATAGTTATGTATATGACAGAACGTTGATAGAACAACTGATTGATTTTTTTTTTGATTTTTTGTTGTTAATCTTTTTCTGATACATATTGAGTTCTGGACATGATACATAAATTTGAATTTATAATAAATGTATCTGATACATAACGACTATCAGTATCTATTTCAAATATAACATCTTATGGACAACAATTACCTATTTAATGTATCTAGTAGAAATATTGTACATAAGAATTCAAACAAGGTACACAAATAGTAATGTATCATGATAAATCTATCCATCTCAAAAATACAATTCAAATGTAATGTCACGACCTAACCCCGTGGGCCATGACTAGTGTCCGAATTGGACACTCATATACATACCTATTATCTATAGTCAATCGGCAATTAAACATGATACAGGATTTATATGGGCAGCACATCGTCTCAAACTGTCACTTATATATTACCAAAATCACCTATCTCGTGGGGAATCTTAATTGTCAAAAATACGATAACATAATACGTAAGCCGACAATGCTTCCACTCCGAATGTAAATGTCCAAAAACATAAGCCATACTAGTACACCGGACAACATCTATATACCACCCACATATATGTCTACAGACCTCTAAGAATATCAACAGTAACATATGACGGGACAGGACCCCGCCATACCCATGGATAAATAAATATATACATCAAAATATCTATATCGAAATTCTAGGCTCCGGGACAATAGAGCACTTCCAAAATAACTGAGTGAAAATTCTAAGTTGGCGGATCCCCGAAATTAATATTTGTACCTGCGGGCATGAAACGCAGCCCCCCGAAGAGAGGAGGGTCAGTACGATATATGTACTGAGTATATAAAGCATAAAATACCATAAAGGAGTTCACATTTGAAATAGGCAATCAGGAGACAAGTATAATACCGATAATCAAGAAATCATTGTACCTGTGCCTTATGCATGATCATATCATATATCATATCCGGCCCATTATGAACTCGGTGAATCTGTCATATACATGTATATCATATTCAGCCCATCATGGATCTCGGCACCATCATCATATCACCATGTCATCATACCATATCATCATATATATATATCGTACCCGGCCCTCTAGTGAGGGACTCGGTGAATAATGCAGTGAAACTGTGCACGAATACATACCCGGTCCGGGACTCAGTGAAAGATACATTAAGGCATGCACGAGTAGAGTAGTGAGTAACCATATGCATTTAAATCATCATTTGAGACTCAATAGAATAATTCAAATGAAAAATCATTTGAAAATCAAGACAATATTCATTTCAAGTAACCTCCGATTGACATTATAAATTATTCCAAATATGAATTATACAGAAGTATTATTTATACTAAAATACGACTTATACCAACTTGGATGGCTGGAATCATACATATGAGTCAATACATAACGATATAAATTCTGAAAATTAAGAACATTCGCCATCCTAGTATATCTAAGAATAAGAGCTTCGTTGGAATTTTAAACATTCGTCGTCCATTTATTTCATAAGATCATGCCAAAAGAAACAAAGGTTAGATTTACATACCTTTAGTGTTTATACGAATATGTTGCCCAATATTTTCTCAACCTATATTAAAACGTTAAGCACTATGGTTAAGCTATGGACATGAATAAAACGTACTCTACCGTTAGTAGGTTATTTCTAAAAAAAAATTGGACAGCACCTCCCTTATACCGCTCACTTTTTCCACTTTCAAATCAGCCATATAATCATCAAGTAATATCAACAATCCAAAATATTGACATAAAACAAAATTTATTATTGACAATAAGCCTAGAATGTTGCCACCCGAATTATGTTACCCAAAATAGTAAGTTCGGAAAATCGAGTACCTCAAGTTGTGTCCACATTTTGAAATTGAAAACGGTAAAACTGGACTTAATGACCTTCATAAAACTTTTAGATCTATGTCTTAAGTTTTTAACTCAAAAGAAATCAATTCAAAACTCATTTTGTACAAAAAGATATCATCAAAACACTAACAGCTATACATGAGAGATTTTTCAATCCAGAATCTGGACAGAATTTTTCTCATGATTCATCCCCTTTTTTCGACATAATAACAGAATATATAGACTACAATATAAACATAAGAGTTGTAGGTACGTGTATTATCTTTCCAAAACATGTTTAATATCTAAAATCAAAGGTCTACACAATTAGATATTCCAGATTTACTACCAGCTACACAATCCCAAAAACGGATTTGAACCCTCACAATCTTCATACACCTTTTTCCTCCAAATTCAAGAACAACAACTCATCAACAACATCCAAGCAATATCAACCATTATTATACATCATTACTAAGCTAATTCCATCCATTTAAGCTACCTAAAACAACCCTTTAACCCATAAATCTCAACAAATCACCAAACTAATTTATAACGCTATTTTCTCCGTTCTAATCCGTTAAAACTCTAACTAAACTTGTAAACAATAAAAAAGGAACTTTAATATTACCTCAAGTGTGCAGCAAACAAACTAAATCTTCTCCTTATTGGCTGATATCTAGCTCAAATTGAAGCCAACGCGACGTACAACAATTTTCTCTTCATGAGCTTCGGATTTCGGAACTCGAATTTTGATCGGATTGGGATTTTCTCTCAAGAACTTCCTCTCTCTCTCTCTCTAGAAATTTATGGATGTTTTCTCATTTGAGGATGAAGATAGAAACTTAAACAAATCCCTTAAGGATGTGATTATTGGGCCTGACCCGAGTTAGAATCGGGTTGGGCCGAATCTACTATCCAGCTTGACCCCTCTGTCTTAAAACATGCATATCTCCTTATTATGATGTCATCTCTAGACCCACGACCTATGGTTGGAAAGATATTTAAATTTTCTACAACTTTCATTTTGAGGGTTTTCCCAAATTACCAAATTATAAAGGGTTTATGGCCTCCCGAAGTCAGCTTATCCGAAACGTGACTTTAAGGAAAAAAATATTTGATGGCTTCTATTTATATTTGGCTCAAGGGTACTTCTTGAGATGTCTTTTACTTCACATAAATTATCCATATAACTAGTCATTTATAACAAATCATGTCATTTTAAAATTTGAAATTAAAAATCCTTGAATTTATATCCGTTAGCTCACGAATAGTCCAAGAAGCAAAAATACGGAATATAACATGTAATGTATCATAATGTTGAAATGAAGGCATTAGACATTAATTTAAGAAACAAAAATAATTAGATACATTAAAAATGTGAACCTATATGTATTACAAATAGATAGAACAATAAAAATCGACCTTCATTCATATGTATCAACATATTTTTAAGATAAAAAAACTAAAAAAATAATAATTAAGTGATAGAAAAAAAATCTACCTCTTGAATAACTTGAAATCATTAATTAAAAAAAAAATATAAATGTTATAAAAACCAGGAATTCAAAGTCATAAACTTTGAGATATGCCGAATATAAATGTTAGGGCTTTTTACATGAAGGTCAACTAAATAGGTTCTCTTTATATCTTCACAATTTTACACTAACCATGGTCACATTTCAACATCATGAATTAAAGATTTAGACTTGTAGTTCAATGGCTACACAACAACGCACGAGAGAGAGAGAGAACTTGATGACAGCCCACGATTGAGTGCTTATTAAAAAGTCATATACATAAAAAAAAAAAAAAAAAAACTATCAGCAACAACAATCAAAGTAATTATAATTAATGTGTGGCAAATCTTGATAACAACATAATGTGTGTATATATATAATCAACATTATTTGAACCACATTAAAAAAATAAAATTTTATGCTTAATTCAACTCTAAAAACTAGCTCACGAAAAAAGAATTGTCCAAAATAGAATAAGGAGATTACCCATCCTTAGGCTGGACCCTGCGGACGGGCATCTCCCGCAACGCAAGCATCATTGTTCGACACCATCCGAGAAGCAAAAGATTCGTCAATCCAGACTGAAAATACATGCATAGATAGTGATTTATCATCCGATAAGGACTCTTCAATACCTCATCATACGCCAAAAACTAAACATGGCTAGACATCTGGCCTTGGCAAATTAATATGAAAAGGCCTAACATCGGCAAACAAGAATTGTGACGAATCTTACTTTGATAAACTTAGACCTAACTCACTCTGTTTTTTTTCATCTGACGCGGTACTCTTCAACAAGGAATTATATATACCTATATACACACTTGATGTGATTATTTTTCTTCTAAATTTAAAAAATTCTTCATTTTAAGAACTATTCATCATAACTTTGAACACATCAAAGCTAAGAACTCCATCACCATCAAGATCAAATCTTTGAATCATAGCTTTGCAATTATCAATAGATTTAGAGTCACCAAGTCTACTCAACATCCTCTTCAAACTCTTAGGGGTAATTTGGCCACTTCGTTCCATTTCATAGATCTCAAATGCTCCTCTCAACTCACTCTCTTTATCATCCTTTTCTCCTAATTCCATTAATTTACTAAAATCCTCTAACCCTAACATCCCGTCCCCGTCCGAATCTGATAGTCGTATGAAAATATACAACTAGTAACACAACAGAAATGAAGATTAAATTCCACTAATAATCATTGCACTTGTTGCCAAGGCCCAAGCATATAAAGTCAGTAGCAGCAGCGCCACTTGTTTGCTAAATACATGTTGAGTTTGTACAGATTTGTTCTGATTCGTTTCTGGCCTTCTTTGATCTTCAAACCTTTTTTTTTCGTGCCTACAATTGTAATGAGATTGATGGGATTAATGCATTTGAATTTTAAGGGTCTAAAGTCCTAGTGCACCTCTAAAAATTTTCACGTCTTTTATTTTGACACCTTATTTAAGATTTATTCCTATTGAATACTTGGACAATATATTTAAGCAATTTTTTAAAAAAATAAATTTATTTTGGAATTTATATATATTGTGGCCAGTAAATTACTAATCAAAGAGTGAACATTCACAAGATCTATTGATTTTTTGAAATTTATGAATGAATGATTGGTGAATCGCATCCTCTCTCTTCCGATATAATATTCAGACAATAAAACTAGGATGAAATTGGATTTGCCAAATGTAAAGTTCAAACATTTGTTAATTAATGATTTCCTAGAAAATGCTCCGATGTGTTTGGTACGAAGAAAATGTTTTTTATGAAAAATGATTTTCTAGAAATATTTTCTTGAAAAATAAGTAGATTTTTTACTTATTTTTTAGTGTTTGATAAGTAATTAAGAAAATATTATCCTAAAAGCATCTATATGTTATATATAGTAAAAACACTATAAAGGTAGGATAGGATTGGGGTGGTGGGATGGTCAAGGGTTGGGGGGATTGGGTGGGTAGGAGGAGACAAAAAATTTGGAAAATTATTTTTCTTATGCAACTTATTTTCTTTATTTTCACTTGAGAGTCATTTTTCTCATTTTTAAGGATCTTATTTTTCTAGAAAAATTATTTTTCAAATATTCTAACCAATCAAACATTGAAAAATTGAAAGGATGTTTGCCCATCTAACACTAATTTTTAGAAATTATTTTAATTTTTAATTTTCTATAAATTAAAAAAACAAATCCTTCCTTTATAAAATAACTCTATTTTTTTTTCTCTCCAGTCAAAGTGCACAGAGACGCCGGCCAACTTGTGCCAATAGAGGGACAGAATTTTAGCACCCCTTTAATTTCCAAGAACTTTCTTATTTGCATTTTTAAATTACTGGTTTTCTGTTCGATATCTATGTTGAAAAACCAATTCTTCTAGATAATAATATTCCTCAAACAAACGGCAAAAACATACATATATTCCATATTATATTTACACTAAACCATATTAGTTTATAACGGTTGAGTATATGTGAGTTGTATAATGATAACTTTTTTTTTCGATTAAATTTTGATATTTTATTGATGAAGTAATGAGTAGAAAACACCACCTCGGACAAAGCTAATTCCCCACATGACCCAATCGATTAGAAATTGTATAATGATAACTATATATGTAAAGATGCATTTTATGCCTTCATTGAATTAATGTAAATATCGAGGTAGATAAATGTTTTTCAAGCAAAGCTTAATCTAGCCTATTCATCTGTTTTTTTTTTAGGATACAACTAATAGAACTTTTTTTTGGCACTCAATTGCAAGTTATTTTACTTTTTAAGTACTTAATAAAATGCAATATGCATAAAATAAAATTATCAGCAATAACAATAAAGTAATTATAATT
Source organism: Solanum dulcamara (assembly GCF_947179165.1). Classification (NCBI taxonomy): domain Eukaryota; kingdom Viridiplantae; phylum Streptophyta; class Magnoliopsida; order Solanales; family Solanaceae; genus Solanum; species Solanum dulcamara. Next base: position 74,312,691 of record NC_077244.1, read on the forward strand.
AATGTGTGGCAAATTTTGATAACAACATAATGCATACATATAATATATCAACCAACATTATTTGAGCCAGGTTAAAGAAATAAATCTTGTGTTTAACTCAATCTCAAAAGCTAGTTTATGAGGAAAATATTATTATCCAAAATTATAAAATGAGATCACTCATCTGATCTTTAACATACGATGTGGACTCCTCAGTACACCCAAAGCTAAACATAGCCAGACATCTATCCTTGGGAAATTAATATGAGAAGGCCTAACATCGGCAAACAAGATCTTGTGACGCATCTTGCTTTGTTATCATGTTATAAAATTTGGACCTAACTTAACTCATTCTTTCTTCATCTGACGTGAAACTCTTTAACCAAGAAAAGATCAAAGAATCATATATATATACACACACTTGATGTTCTTAATTTTCTTCTAAATTTAAAAAATTTAAGAACTATTCATCATAACTTTGAACTCATCAAAGCTAAGAACTCCATCACCATCAAGATCAAATCTTTGAATCATAGCTTTGCAATTATCAATAGATTTAGACTCACCAAGTCTACTCAACATCCTCTTCAAACTCTTGGGGGTAATTTGGCCACTTCCTTCCATTTCATACATCTCAAATGCTCCTCTCAACTCACTCTCTTTATCATCCTTTTCTCCTAATTCCATTAATTTACTAAAATCCTCTAACCCTAACATTCCGTCCCCGTCCGAATCCGATAGCCTCACCGCTATCTCCGCCTCCTCCGTCGTCAGATCACCGCCTACCGCCCTCACGCACTTCCGTAGCTCCGCTGGCGACACTTTTCCATCTCCATCCTCATCAAAGTACGTAAATACCCTCTCCAATCGCTCGCTATTTTCACTACTACCAGTAGTAATTATACTCATGGAAAGAGTATTATTACGACTAATAGTAGTATCGTCGATTACTATCGGTGGCTTTTTCGATGAAATTTTGTTCTTTAATTTTGAGAAAACGGACTTGTTTACCGTATTAGAAATAGTAGTCTCCATGCACATACTATATGAAAAATCTGCACTTTTTTTTTCCAGCTATGAATATGATTATTATTTTTTTGGTAAACAATATTGTTATTGGATAGGATTTATATAGGAAGTTGTTAAATGGCGGTTGTAAAGTCGGTATTGCGTGGGATTTGCGCGTACGGAAGTTTCGTGCTGGGCTGCAGAAATTAATGTGTCATTTTCGTTGGCTTTTCTTTATATTAAAAAATAGTCAAAAGTAAAGGAAAAGTGTGGGTGAAGATCTCTATGATATTATTGTTAGATTATATTTATGGGATTATATTTATGGATAGTATGATGATAATGTGAATATATATGGTGAGAATAATGTGAATATATATGGTATATTAAAAATGTTATTAATAATGATGTTAGTATTAATTATGTTGACATTAATTATTATGAGCTCATTTTTTATATATTATTTTGTTTAGTGTATTAAAAATAGTATTTTCGTACAATTTTTTTTAAAAAAAATATTATTTATAAAAATATTCTCCATAAAAACAAGAAAAAAGGATGTGAAAAAAGTTTTAAGGTACAAATATGTCTTAACCATGTTAATGCATACATGAAACTCTAGCATATTCTGATAACATGATTTGTCATGTATAAATTATACATAGTATTATATCAAATAGAATATATATGACTAAGTTATACAGATATTGAAGAAGTGCACCAAAAAAAATATTACGATAATCAAAATTAATGTATGGATTATTTTTTTCAATATATCAAATGTACCCGTGTATGTTATTGTTGTATATTATGATATTATTGCCACGTGGGAGGATTCTGAGTATGGGGGATGGGAGGACGTATATATGTTGATAAAAATATTGCCATCATGCGACATGGAGGCTTTTAAATATAAGTAAGCCTCGTCTAAATTTTTGGTCTTCCTTTCTTTAATATATTTTTATTACAAAATAAAAACTTTTTATCGAAAAGAACGTTGGGGGTTTGAACCTTGATAAGTTTTTTTATTTTTTGATTTTTCACCTGATGTTCGGAGCTCATGGAGCTCTGTATTCTAAATCCGGATCATGCATTCGGACGTAGCGCTCCGAACATGATTTTTTTCATATCTAGGCTCGAATCCGAAACTTCTGATTAAGGGTGAAGCAGTCCCACCACTGCACCACAACCCATATTGGTCAACCTTGATATGTTGATATCTTTCCTGTAAAGAAAGCTGGCCAGTTTGTTTTACATTGCATGAATATCTAAAATAGTAGAATTCCTGTTCTGTTTCACATTTTCTGTCAAACCTTTTTAATTCAATTCATAAATTAATATGAAGTGTACATTGCAATGCACACACAATAAATTAAACAACTTTGAAGATAAACTAGTAACATAATAATTAGTTGGGAGACAAAAGCGATTTATAGAAGCTTCATAAATCGCATGCTACGAATGCGTTTTATGAAGCTTTGATAAATCACCTAGCTGGTGCGATTATGAAGCTTTCATCTCAAATTCCATATGCATAAGTAACTTATTTGTTGATCTACTTGATTGTTTTTTTCTTTTCCATAAGTGGATTAGTTGATAAATTTACATGTTATTTTCAAGAATTTGAGTTCCTAAGTGATCAAAGAAAGTCAAGAAGTATTTGATACAATTAAGCAAAGTTTGATCAATACTATGATTGCAAGGCTACAAATAAAGAACTTTGTGGCAAGCAAATCCTGATAAAAAACGACTTTATACTACATTCAATAAAACCCTTTTTGAATTAATTAATCACAAATCATATTAATTGGTTCATCACAAATTCTATGTTGACTCGGTAGCTTGTACCAGAAGTTTGCAATGCGTTTTATAAATCACAAATATTGAATGTGATTTTAATTTCGTTCACAATTCCCTCAATGTGTTTTATAAACTGTATTCAACTAATGCACTTTGTTATTAATAGTTCACATTGCCATTCACACCCAGTAAATTAAACAACTTTGAAGACAAAATACCAAAAAGATAAAGTTTCTTTTGTCTCCCATTTGTTAAAGGCTAGAGCCGTTTGGACAAACAATCCTTTGAAAAGATCTATTGAGATAATAAATTTGTCGAAAGTTGAAAATGTGTTTAGATTGTAGCCTATATTTTTATTTTAAATAAAAATGTTAGGGTTTTAGGGAAAAAAAATCTTTGAAAATTGAAATGTGTGCTTTATTCCACATAGGTGTGTAAAGGGTTTAAAAGCCATTGACAATTGTTGTAATATTTTGATCAGTTAGATTTACATGTGGTTTCACTATTAAAGTTGAATTTTGGTAAATTTGTAGTAGCACCCTTATTTCTACTTTACTTATTACTTCCTCCATTGGGGTTTTAATTTTCATGATAAGATTTTGCACAATTATTAAAAAATATATTAATTAGGAGCGTTATTTAACTAATATATCCCTTATTAATTCTTTGATCTTTATCCATCTATGTGCCTCTTAATTCTAGAATAATTAATGCTAAGGGTAAAGTTGAAAAAACATAATTAATTTTCTGTTAATTATTTAAATTGACAACTATTTTGGGACAACTATTTTTAGTATACATAACAATTAAAATGGGACAGACAGAATATGAGGTACTACTCTTATTGTAATCATCGACGGACTCAAGATTTAAAGACGGATATATGCTAAGTCTAGTAAGGAGTCATTTTGGACAATTTACTTTCACGGGCGGGTATCACTATAGCTTAGCTTGTTATGTCCCGTCAAATGTCATCCGAACTTTTGTGATGGCGGTACAGTGGCGAAGCTAGGAATTTGGTAAAGAATATGCAATTTTTTTTTAATTGTATTAAGAGTGTATAAAATTAAATATACATTCATAATAACTAACATTTAATATTTATACACCACATAAATTTTTAGTGAAGAATATACACCGGACCACCCTTCGCCTGAGTTGGCTCTGCCCATGGTTGATACCATGGCAAACAGGTGGCATAAGAAGTTGGGTGTATATGAAGTTTAATTTGATGATGGGTTGTTAAGTTTTGTTCTTTATAGCATGGAATTACAAATGATTTGGATGAAGGGTTGTTAAGTTTTGTTATTTATAGTGTGGAGAGAGAAGTGATTTGGGTGAGGGAAGGAAAAAAAAATAATCCACGTAATGTGGCAAATATAAAATTTGAACCTAGGTCACAAATTAAGCAAAACAACAACTTCAATTCAATCAACATTTTATTTTTCAAGGTGCCTAATGTAATATATAATCGCACAGATCTTTTCTGAACGGGATTCGACGACTCTCTTACCATACATACATGTTTACATTTAATTGTAATCTAGTAATTTTAAAAATGACTTCTTACGCAACTGTATAGGTGACAAAAGAAATTCAACAAAAATGATGGCATATGTGATATATTGATATTGTATAAATAATGTATAATATGTATATATAATGTATAAGAGATGTAATATATCCATATACATAATTTATACTATATTTATACGTTGCAGCAGTTTTTCTTCTTTATTGGATTAATTATTTAATTTATGTTTCAATCAACAGTTATATTTATTTTTAAATTTTATATTAATCCGACATTATAACGTGAATAAGAAGAAAAAGAGTTTTTCAACTTGAAATTAAATACCAGGACAAAAGTTTGAGTCATGGAGATTCCATTGGAGTCCCAAAGGAGAAATAGACAAACTCCCATCTATTTTACACTTCAAGAAAGTTTCGAAAGTCAAGATAGTTTCGAAAATCAGATTGGATTGGCTAGTAAAAATTATGTTTTAAGTCAATAAAAACTATAAATTAATATGGATGACAAGAAGATGACAAAGCAAGGTTGCCAAAATAGAGATTTATGTAACATAACATAACAAAATGCTTAGATTTTATATAATATTAAAAAAGGAATTTATGTAATATTAAAAAGATAGGAATAAATAATAATTAATTCTTTGAACTACGTGATTTTTAAAAACTTTACTAAATTTTATGCGACCAAACAATTTTGAAGTCAAAGAATCGATTTTTACCAAATAGGGAGTATATGAAAATTCTACTATTAACAAGTGTCCGGGGTTGTCAGATTAATGACTATAGATTCAATTTCTATAAGGAAGCAGAACAAGAAAGGACCATATACTATATATACGTTGATAATAATTTTAACTAAAAATAATTTATAATTGTTAAATTGTGTATGGATGTCCTTGTCCCAAGTGGGGCCCACTGAAAAGTGGGCAATTTGCCCACTTGGTATTCATTTTTCTTTGTCCCACTATCTTCCTCTTTCTGCCTATATATAGGCATAGACATAGATACAAATAAAATACATCATACGAGAGAACATACATAGTTTCACTTTTGTTTCTCCTTTCTTCCTTCATATTTTGTCTGTCTCACTTGATATATTTAGTTTATTTTCATTACACGTTATCAGCACGAAGCTCTGCTATTTATTCAAGGTAACAAAAGTGGTAAGAGTTTTATTTAAATTTATTTTCATAAAATGACAAATATTTCAAAAATTGAATTTACTGCTCTTGATATCTCTGGAAAAGGCTACTCATCATGGGCACTTGATGCCGAAATTCATTTAGAATCAATAGGTCTGGCAGACACCATTAAAGATGACAATATGGCATCCAATCAAGACCGTGTTAAAGCAATGATATTTCTCCATCACCATCTTGACGAGGCTAAAATTACAATATCTCACATTAAAAGACTCCCTTAAATTGTGGAAAAATTTAAAAGAAAGATATGACCACCTGAAGTTGGTCATGCTTCCACAAGCTCGTCATGATTGGCTAAATCTGAGATTAATGGATTTCAAAAATATAACTGAATATAATTCTGCTCTGTTTAGAATTATAGCTCAGTTAAATTTATGCGGAGAAGAGATCACTGAGCAAGATAAACTTGAAAAGACATACTCCACATTTCCACCCGCGAATATGCTCCTGCAGCAGCAATATCGCAAAAAAGAATTTAAAAAATATTCTGAATTACTTTCTCACCTTCTTATTGTTGAAAGACATAATGAACTATTAATGAAAAATCATGATAGTCGACCAGTTGGTTCTTTGTCACTCCCTGAAGTGAATCAGGCAAATTCTAACCAATGAGAAAGAGGTCATGGCCCCAATCGTGGTCGTGATCGTGGTCAAAGAAGAAATTTTAATCATGATACTCGGCTGACACCGAGAAATGACAGCAATATAAAAGGCAGGGTAAAAAGCCAGAAGCTTTACCCAAAAAAAATTCAGAAACAATATGTCATAGATGTGGAGGTGTGGGGCACTGGTCGCGGATTTGCCGGTCATTAAAGCGCCTTGTTCAGCTATATCAGGCATCTCTAAAAAGGGCAAAAAATAATTCAGAGACGAATTTTATCTCTGAAGATAATATTGAACCCATGCATTTGGATGTAGCTGATTTCTTTAATTTTCCAAATGAAAATATGAATATTGATAAGACTAATAATATGTAAATATATTTCTTTTTATCTGTATTAAATATGATGTTTGTATTTTCCTAGTCAATATAAATAAATAAAATTTATGTAATATACCATGTGTTAATACGTATTTTATTTCTTATTAAAAAAATATGAAAATGCCTCAAATCTTATTTGGATCAATGAAAAATTAAGAGGATATTTGTGTAATTGATAGTGGAACAACTCATGCTATTTTTAAAGACGAGAAATATTTTTCTAATTTGCTTAAAAGAAAAGCTAATGTTAATACAATATCTGGTAATTCAAAAATTATAGAAGGCTCCGGAAGAGCTACTATAATTCTGCCTAAGGGGACAAAAATTGTTATAGAAGATGCACTATTTTCTTCTAAATCCCCAAGAAACTTGTTAAGTTTTAAAGATATCCGCAGAAATGGATATCATGTTGAGACACTAAATGAAATGAATATTGAATATCTTGGTATAACCAAGAGTGTCTCAGGCCAGAAATATATTTTGGAAAAATTACCAATTCTGTCATCTGGCCTATATTATGCAAAAATTAGTGCAATTGAAGCACATATGATCGTAAACCAGAAGTTTACTGATCCAAATACATTTGTGCTATGGCATGATCGAATAGGTCATCCTGGATCAATAACTATGAGACGAATTCTTAAAAATTCAACTGGACATCCGTTAAAGAACTAAAAGATTCTTACAAATGATGAATTTTCATGTGCTGCTTGTTATCAAGGCAAATTAATTGCCAGACCATCGATCCTGAAGGTTGGCATCGAATCTCCTGGCTTTTTAGAGCGTATACATGGAGATATATGTGGACCTATTCATCCACCTAGTGGATTGTTTAGATATTTTATGGTCCTAATAGATGCATCATCTAGATGGTCTCATGTGTGCCTGTTATCATCTCGCAACCTGGCATTTGCGAAGTTGTTAGCACAAATAATAACATTGATAGCGTAATTCACAGATTATCCAATTAAGACCATTCGCCTTGATAATGTTGGAGAATTTACATCCCAAGCATTTAATGATTATTGCTTATCAATTGGGATAAAAATTGAATATCCTGTTGCTCATGTTCATACTCAAAATGGCCTTGCAGTGTCATTTATAAAGCGCCTACAATTGATAGCAAGACCTCTACTAATGAAAACAAAATTGTCAATTACTGTTTGGGGTCATGCTATCTTACATGCAGCAGCACTTGTACGTCTCAGACTGACACATTATAATAAATTGTTATATCCCATATTTTTTTTATTTTTTTTTCACAATAGGATATTTTTGGGATAACGGTAACAAGTCAAGGGCAAGGCTATGTTTGATTTTGTTGGATACATAATTCTTATGACTAAATTGGGATGTGGAAATATTGGAAAAGTTTAAGGGTAAAATTGGAATTTCACATATGGAAATACTATAAAAGGGTTAAGGACAAAATTGGAATTTCACATGTGGAAATACTGTAAAAGGTTAAGGGCAAAATTGGAATTTCAACTTGGAAATATTATAAAAGGTGAGGGGCAAAATGGTAATTTCACCTATGATATCTTCCAACTCCTAGAACTTTCAAGATAATTGGAAGAAGTTAGAAGAGCAAAAATTCTAAGGAAAAAAGAAGAGAGTTTCAGCCAAGGTAAGAAAAAAATAACTCCTTGAAATTTCATCCCTAAAATTATAATTTCTTGATATTTCCACTAAATCAAGGGTCCTCTATAACATGGTAAATTTATTTTGGAAGATAGAAGGCTTGTTTGATTGATTTGGAGCTTTGATTAAGTGAAGAAGTTAGAAGGAAAAGGTAAGAATTAATCCAATTTCTTTGTGTTATGAAGTTTGTTGATGTTGTAGTATGTAGAGATGTGTAGAATTTATGGAAATATGAAAGTTTGCATGGTGGATTTTACATATGTATAAATCCATGTATATGAAGATTGTGGGGGCAAAATGAATTAAATTTTTTTGTAGTATTTTAGTAGTAGTTATGGAGTAATAGTTATGGTAAAAATTTTATGTTGGAATTGGAAGTTGAATGAATTTATTTGAAGTTGAAAATATGGGTAGGTGATGAAATGGAAAAAAAAATTAAGTTTGTATAGTTTGTTAGTTGTGTTATGATTCTTATAATATAAGTGAAGCTTAAATGGGTTAAGTTGGTATTGAATGGATTGTAGAGAATTATGTATTTTTAGTATGATTTTATAATATTATGGAAGTAAAGTTGTTAAAAGTGTGGATTGTTGATGTTGATTATGAAGTTGAAAGAAGAAAATGAATTATAATAGTTTTGTTGCATTTATGGAATTTTTGGGTGAAATATGGAATTGATGAATATTGGATAGTTTACTTGGAATATTTTTCACTTATGTTGGAATGAGTTGAAATTAATTAGAACACGAAATATTCATATTTATTTGGAAATGCAAAGTTGGGTTGAAAGTTGTTGCACTATTTGGAAAAGAAACCAATTTATGTTATGATGCATTTTAAATTGATTGTTGATGGTATTGGTGTTGTTGTTGGCATACTTGTTGATATTGTGGCCGAGTTGAAATCTCGGGGTTGTCATATATATAGGGGAGATGCTGTCGAAATTTTTGTAGGCAAGTATTGGTTAAGATTGGATTCTTAAAGTTTTATGAATAGTAATTGGTAAATGTGATCAATTGTAGATTTTGGAGGAAACGGGAATTGAATTTGGACAACCGTAAAAGGTCGATAAGGTATGTAAAACTTTACCTTTTCTTCTATTGGCATGTCTTAGGTATAATAGGTTTGGATACGAGCCTCGGGGATAACTCTACTCTTCGGAATCAACACCTAAATTTGACCCTTTTCTATTCAGTAGAATTGAATTAAGTATTTATGAATATTTTTGAAAAATTGTCTAAACCTCTAGAATTTGCACAAATAGGCCCCGACTATCTTGAAACTCTTATAAATAATGTTATGAATGTTAACACCTATAATTTCGATACGCCACCTCATTTGTCCGAGGTGGGCCCCACTATTTCGATTTTTTTTTCTTTGTTACTCCGTTTGACTTATATTAGTTAGAATTTAAAGGAAACTCTTTGCTCCTCTTCCAAATATCATATGATTAATTATTTCGTTAAGTCCCATAATATATTCTGAAATATGGAAATAATTTCAGAAAATTATTTTGACATAGACTATCGGGACATTGAAAAGACTTACACTATTATTATTATTCAAGTATTTTTATATATGATTTGTTATCAAAATTATGCTATCAAGTCTGTATAAATATTTTGTATTTTAAATTGCATTTAGTCTCTCACTACTCTACTCGTGCATACTGTAACCACTCTTTCACTGAGCCTGGGCCAGGGTATGTTATCAAGCGTATTTCTTTGCATTATTCACCGTGCCCCAATGTGAAGGGGCAGGTACACCATGTACATGGGGTGGTGTATGTTATGCCACTTAGTTATGTTGTGCCATGTACACATATGATATGATTTGATATGATTTGATATGGCCATCTGATCTGATGTAATCTGTTATGGAGACATTCCCTACTCTGATGTTATGATGTGTTGTGGTGCCAATGATGGGAGGGCGACCAAGTTTTGTTCACCGAGTCCCACGAAATGGGGCCGGATATGGCATATGTCTTTGCATATATGATTTGTGATTATGATAAGCATTTTGAAATTCTGAACATTTATTTCATTTTCTGCACCTACTATTCAGATTATGGTTTTATTTATTACAGTTCATGCTTTACATATTCGGTACATTTTTTGTACTGACCCCCTTTCTTCGGGGGCTGCGTTACATGCCTGCAGGTACCGAAGTTCAATTTGCTGATCCACCTGTTTAGGATATTTGCTGCGTCGTTGACAGTGATCCTTTGTTCGGAGCTTGTATTTTGGTACTGACTTTATCTCTGTATATTTAGATATGTTGGTCAGGGGTACGACGGGGCCCTGTCCCGTCATATTACTATGCTATCATCTGTAGAGGTCTGTAGACAGAGTTATGTTGTGGGTTTTGTATATATGTTTTGGGTTGTGTGTGTTTCGTGACGGCCTATCAGCCCTCGTGCCTACATCTATTTTTGTGATCTATTTAGCAATCTTTTCTAATCACTACCTATGTTTATTCGATTAAAATGTTAATTTGGGATAAGGCTACGTTTGGGTGCCCAACTCGGGCACCAGTCACGGCCTACGGGGTTGGATCGTGATATAAATACTCTCCGTCGCAATTAGTATTTGGGCATGAGCCAAATATAGCCCATTTAAAATTTTTTGGTTGTGCGGTATATGTGCCTGTAGCACCACCACAACGTACAAAAATGGGCTCTCAATGAAGGTTGGGCATAGATGTTGGGTTTGACTCACCCTCCATAATTCGATACCTTGAACCGTTGACTGGAGACTTATTCACTGCTCGATTTGCAGATTGTCGGTTTGATGAAATAATTTCCCCGCCATTAGGGGGAGAGAAAAAGGAACCCGAAAAAGAAAAAGAAATTGCGTGAAAAATTTCATCACTATCACATTTTGATCCACGTATCCGCACATGTGAACAGGAGGTCCAGAAGATCATCCATTTGCAGAAAATAGCAAATCAAATGCCAGATGCATTTACTGATTTGAAACGAATAACTAAGTCACATATCCCTGCAGTGAATATATCTATCCGGATTGATGTCCCAAAAGGACCATCTACAAGTATCATAGCTTTTGAATCCCAAACACGCCAGAAGCATGGTAGACCGTTGGGTTCAAAGGATAAAAATCCTAGAAAGAGAAGCGTGAGAAATAATAAAGATGATACTACAATAGAACCTCCTGAAGAAGGTCAAGATTTGAGTAATCCTGATATTCCTGAAGAAATCAGTGAACCCGAAACTCAAGTAAATGAAGAACTTTTAATAAATTCTTTCGGTGATGAGATAAATTTAGATCGATCTAAAATCACGGTTGACAATGTTTTTGCATATAATGTTGCACTTAACCTCATGCAAGATAGTGAAAGTCTTGAGCCTAAATCCATCGAAGAATGTCGATGTAGATGTGATTGGCCAGAATGGCAAAAGGCAATTCAATCAGAATTAGACTCACTTGCTAAACGTGAGGTTTTTGGACCTGTAGTCCAAACCCCTGAAGGTGTAAAACCAGTTGGCTATAAATGGGTTTTTGTTAGAAAACGAAATGAGAGAAATGAAATTGTAAGATATAAGGCACGCCTTGTTGCACAAGGATTCTCTCAAAGACCGGGAGTCAACTATGAAGAAACATATTCACCTGTTATGGATGGAATAACATTTCGATATCTCATCAGTTTAGCTGTACATAAAAATCTTGAAATACACCTAATGGATGTAGTTACAGCTTACCTTTATGGTTCATTTGATAATGAAATTTACATGAAAATCCCAGAAGGATTAAAATTGCTTGAAGCATGTAATAAATCTCTAGAGATGTACTCAATAAAACTGCAAAGATCATTATATGGTCTGAAACAATCAGGGCGCATGTGGTATAATCGCCTAAGTGAGTACTTAATAAATGAAGGCTATATTAATGATGTTATTTATCCATGTGTTTTTATTAAGAAAACGGAATCAAAGTTTGTCATACTCGCCGTTTATGTTGATGACATAAATCTCATTAGAACCCCTGAAGAGGTCCAAAAGGCAATTGAATATCTAAAGAAAGAATTTGAAATGAAAGACCTTGGAAAGATAAAACTTTGTCTAGGTCTGCAAATTGAATATTTAGCAGACGGGGTTTTTGTTCATCAATCTGCCTACACTGAGAAAAACTTAAAAAAGATTTTACATGGACAAAGCACATCCATTAAGTACTCCAATGGTTGTTCGATCACTTGAAGTGGAAAAAGATCAATTTCGACCTCCAGGAGAGGATGGAGAAATTCTTGGTCCTGAAGTATCATATCTTAGTGCTATTGGTGCACTTATGTATCTTGCTAACGCAACTATACCTGATATAACATTTTCTGTTAATTTGCTAGCAAGGTATAGTTCATCCCCAACGCGAAGGCATTGGAACGGTATCAAATATATTTTGCGATACCTGAAGGGTACTATTGATATGAGTTTGTTTTATACTAACAAAGGTTGCGCAGACCTTATTGGTTATGCAGATGTATGTTATTTATCAGACCCACATAAAGCTCAATCTTAGACAGGCTATCTATTTACACACGGAGGAACTGCTATATCATGGCGATCTACAAAACAGTCCATTGTTGCTACTTCTTCAAATCATGCTGAAATAATAGCAATTCATGAAGCAAGTAGAGAATGTGTGTGGTTGGGATCGATGATACAGTTCATCAAAGAAAGATGTGGTCTGGAAAATAATGTTAAAGTACCCACAATTATATTTGAAGACAATGCCGCGTGTATAGCTCAATTAAAATGTGGCTTCATAAAAGAAGACAGAACGAAACATATTTTACCAAAATTATTCTTCACACATGATCTGCAAAAGAATGGTGATATTTATGTACAACAAGTTCGTTCAAGTGATAATCTTGCAGATTTATTCACAAAGGTATTAACAACATCAACTTTTGATAAATTAAGATATAAGGTTGGAATGCGTTGTCTCCAAAATATCAAATGAAGTTTTCATCAGGGGGAGTAAAATGCACGCTGCACTCTTTTTTCCTTAACCAAGGTTTTGTTCCACTGAGTTTTCCTTATAAGGTTTTTAACGAGGCATCATTCAAGGCGTATTACCATATGTGTGTACTCTTTTTTCTTCACTAGGTTTTTTTTCACTGGATTTTTCCTAAGTAAGGTTTTAACGAGGCACAACATCTATGGAGGTTCAGAATAACTATTTATATTTATTTATTTTCTAAAATATTTTTAGACATCCAAGGGGGAGTGTTAAATTGTGTATGGATGTCCTTGTCCCAAGTGGGGCCCACTGAAAAGTGGGCAATTTGCCCACTTGGTATTCATTTTTCTTTGTCCCACTATCTTCCTCTTTCTGCCTATATATAGGCATAGACATAGATACAAATAAAACACATCATACGAGAGAACATACATAGTTTCACTTTTGTTTCTCCTTTCTTCCTTCATATTCTCTCTATCTCACTTGATATATTTAGTTTATTTTCATTGCAATAATGTAATTTTTCTTCAACAAAAGTTTGAAGAAATCCATGCTTCTCTACCTAGCTCCACTTCTAATTATGTTCCTTTTGGATATAGGAGAGAACTAGTAACACTTTGGTAGGAATCTACTTTAGATAGATATTTAAATCAAACTATACTAAGTTATTTGAAAAATTAAGGTGAGAATATGTATTACTATTTTTATTTTAATTTATGTGTCATACTTTTTTTAATTTATTCTAACTAGAATGTCATATTTTTATATTCAAAAATAAATTAATTTTAGAATTTTACCATAATTTATAGCATATAAATGTTTAAGGCCTGTTTTAAATATAAGCATTTTTTATAGTTTATAGTTTGAGAAACACACTCAGTGGTGTGTGTAATATATTCTCTCTACTCTTTTTATTTTTTGAAAAAAACCTTGTCACATGAAATTTCACATGGATAAAATATTTCACTTTGACAAAAATTAAATAAACTATTAATATTAGTTAAAATTTAAAGGCTAAAGTATTTCTACCCCCAATAAAAGAAAAAAAAATATTTTTTTATAAAAGAAATTACTTTTTGAAAAAAGAATTTATTTTTGTAAAAAATAAAATTTAAAATATTTTGCTCACGCACTCCACCACATCCACCACCCCCTCACACAATCCCCGTCCTTTTATTTTTTTTATAAAATACTATAAAAAAAATTCATATTTCACCCCTTCCCCCACTCCTTCCTAGAAAATGTTAGTATTCTTATTTTTCTTAAAAATAAAATTATACCTACCCCATCTAACCCTCCGCTCTTAATTTATATATATATTTTTTATATTTTTCTCATTTTGTGTTAGATATGTACATATATTTTTAGAAAAATATTTTTTCCTACTTGCGTACCGAATATAACAGAAATAAATTTTTTATTTTAAGAAAAGTCTTGCGGCAGGTATGAAATACTTTCCTAAAATCATATGTATATATCTAATACAAAACGGAAAAAAAATAAAAGCGGAGGGTTAGGTGAGGCGGGGTAAAAAAATTTTAAAAAAATATCTAAATTATTATTTGAGGGGGGGAGGCAGGGAGATGAAGTAAGAATTTTTTTTAAAATTTTTATAAAAAAAAATTAATAAATAAAAATAAAACGAAAAAGTGGGGTGGGGGGTGGGGATATGATGAGAAAAAGTTGTGGAGTGAGGTAACAAAAATAATTTTATATTTTATTTTATAATTTTTTTGGACGGGAGATAGTAATCCTTTAATCATCAATTTAAACTAATTCTAATAATTTATTTAATTTTTGTTAAGGTGGAATGTTTTATTCATGTGGAGTGTAATGTGATAAATTTTTTAAAATGAAAGAGAAAGTGTAGTACACACAATATGATGAGAGTGAAATTAAAGAGAGATGTGTGTTTCTCAAATTAATAAATGATTGTTTAGGTATGAAATTCACACTTTCAATAGGTTATGTATGAAACTCAAAAAAAAAATGATAATTCAAATGTATTTTTAACACTTATCTCAATTATCGCTATGCCACAAATGAGCTGTTAAATAAATCCAAATTCTATTGTTGAACTAAATCCGTAATTTTTTTAATTTCTTTTTTCAATTTATTCAACTGCACGTTATTATAGTCATTTTCTTTTAATTGGTGAATCTTTAGTATCCTTACTAATCACATATTTATAGAATTGTTAGTTTAAATATATATAATATTTGTTTTGATTATTATTTAAATTTTATTGTATTGTATTGTTTAAATTTATTATTAGATAACGATGAAAAGTCCTATTTTATATAATGACCGCTTTAGTGTGATCGCTTCATTACTATAGTATTTTAATAATTTGATTTCATCCTTTGATTTATCCTTTTATAATAGTTCTACCCGCACCATATTTTTCTAGTATGTTTATCATTAAGATTGTTGATGTGTAACATTATGTAATGATAGAGAATAATATAACATATCCAAATACTGCGTTTATTAGTACGATACAATACAATACAATACAATATAATATAATATAATATGAAACTATATATAACAACCATCCAACTAGAGTGTAGTAATTCATTTTGAAAATATTGAGGATAATAAATCTCGTAAAATTGAGATTTTTATAAACATTCAATCGAATTTAATATCTATATTTTCTAATTAATATATATAGATTATACATTATATTTGTTGATTCTTCTCAAATAGAAATATGTAACTGAAATTGTTAGGAAATAATAATAATACAAGATAATAAGAGATACAGGTAAAAAAAATAATCGAAGAGAGGGATATTAATTTTAGAAATTGATGTACAAATAAATTAAATTATTTTTTTATTTATAGAAGAAAATAAGCTGATGCGAGGCTTTTCAAAAAGTTATTGACTAGCTTACCTATTTGGGCTATTTACAATCTACCTACTTGCTTGAAGCTTGTCGAAAAAATTATACGTGAATATCTCGCAGTATAATGTATTTATAATAAAAATGAGATTTATGTAAAAAAAAAAGGAAAAGAGAAAATTAATTGTTTTTCGAAAGATGAATGAGTACCACCTATACAGAAATAATAAAGGAGTAAATTGTCACAAAATAAAAGTTAGAGGGCTTTCACTTTACTTCTCCACTAGGGAAAATATTACATGTAGGATCCTTCGTAGTTACGAATTGCGATTTCTCTACTGGTAGGCGTTCAGAATCCAACCAATTACATCCATTCCTCTTCATTTCTCTCGTCTTTTTCCGGTGCTACAGATCGCTATCATACGTAATCGCCGATATACATATTTCTGATTGAAAATTACGTTCAATTAGATTCAAACAATTTCAAAACTCGACGGATTTTGCCTACAGATTCATCCAATTTTCGCCTATTTTTTAATTGAGAATTCAGAGGAAGATCAGATTATTCGACTGTGTATTTGGGAGAATGTTCAACGGAATGATGGATCCTGAATTGATCAGAATGGCTCAAGAGCAGATGAGTCGCATGTCTCCGGCTGATTTGGCTCGGATGCAGCAGCAGGTTCCTATTTTTTTCATACCCTATTAGCTAAAATCTCAATTTTGAATTCTTAATTCTTCGTAGAAAGAATTGAGTTTTAATTGGTTGCTTGAATAAGTTATGGTTATTCAGATATAATTGGTATGGTCATTAGGGTGTGAGGATTTTGTTATGACGGATCAGTGCGGGTATTACTGTAGATCCAGTTGGATTTGCTTATGCTATAGCTATAGATATTTACGGATGAAAAAGAATGTGAAAATGAAGATATCAGTCAATAGAGAGGTTACTAAAAAGAGGAATTTTGTTACATGATTGGTACTCCGGACACCGGCATTACTGAAAAAGGAATAGGTGAAAACTATTACCAATGAAATTAGTTGGAGACACAAGGACTGGAATAGGTGCAAGCATTTAGTAACGAAATTAGTTGGGGCTACTGGACTTTAGTGTGTAAAACCTCCTGTGTGTTTGCCTGATCACCAGGCATCGATTTTTTTTTCCAATCTGAAATGAACTTGGATAACTAGTTCGTTATTGGTCCTGACACATTACTGATCTACAGATGATGTCTAATCCTGAGTTAATGAGAATGGCTTCTGAAGGCATGAAAAACATGAGGCCGGATGACTTAAAGGTTGCTGCAGAACAGTTGAAGCATACCCGTCCGGAGGATATGGCTGAGATTGGTAAGAAAATGGCTAATGCATCACCTGAAGAAATAGCAGCGATGAGTGCCCAAATGGATGCACAGGTTAAATATGAAATTAGTGGAGCTGAGTTCCTGAAGAAGCAGGTAATTTACCCAGATAGATGCTCGTTAATTCCCTTTTTACACTCATTTGGCTTCAATTGTGCATATTGTTTTTTGCTGCACACTTAGTTCTCTTAGATGTTCTGGTCCAGATCTGAGTCGGGGCTTTTTAGAGAATGTCTCCTATTGTTACATTATGGGTTAAGAAGAGACAGTTTCTGTCCCTCTTTTTCTTTTTAAAAGTAATACACTTCTTATTCTATTACATTGAAGTCTACAGAATTAGTGGGAAATTCTATATGTAAACCAGATCAATAACTTAATGACTTCATTCTTATGATCCAAGCCTTATTCTATTACATTGAGGACTACAGAATTACTGGGAACTTTTACCTGTAAATCAGATCAATAACTTAATGAGTTCATTCTATCAATAAGAAGAGAGTTACTTTTCATAGACCATGTGAGCTGGACTTTACATCTTTAATTAGCTGTAGTATCAAATCAGCTTGGACTTTTAAAAAATTGTTCAAATGCATACAACTTCCTGTCATGTATGATTATGTAACTTAATTACCTTGCAAAATTATCTCTATATCTCTACATGAGGTGAATAACTTGTGACTTGTAAGCTGAAGGTCTGACCTGATTTAGAACAGTTATTGCATATCATTACTAAGCAGTTACTCTTTTCAACATACCTACCTTCGGTTGATATGATTTTGGTCTTGTATGCAATGTTCCTGTGATACTGCAATAAAATTAGCTTTTATGCATTTCAATTTCAATGCTAGACAATTAGCATATGTTACTTGATGGAAGCTTTGGTTTATTTGTAAATAAGCTTATTTGAGGATCTCTGTGTACAAAATGGCAGGGAAATGATCTTCACTGCCAGGGAAAGTTTAAGGAGGCCCTGCAGAAATATTCGCTTGTAAGCCTAACCTTTTCCTTTGCTTGTGTCTACACAAACTTAAGTTACTGTTCTGATTAATTCATTTCCTTTCCTCATCAGGCAAAGAAAAATCTGTCAAGCATTCCTGCCGCGAAAGGCAGGAGTATCTCATTGGCCTGTTCCTTGAACATGATGTCGTGCTACTTAAAAACTGGACAATACGATGACTGCATAAAGGAAGGTAGTGAGGTATGGGGTAATAGATAGTGCTTTAAGTTTGCCTAAATTTGAGGCCTAATGGTTCTAATTAATATTGTATTTTTTTCGTAACATGGTGGGAAACATGTGCATCTTTCTCCAATTGTGCTTGCTCGTTATATATTTGTATTTCGATGTGTGGGTTTCTGTTGTAGTTGTCCAAGGGCAGGGAGTGTTTACTCTAACCCAAGATGGATGTCCACTTTATTTCTGGTCTCTTTCAAAATAATATTCACCTTCTTAAAAGAAAGATGTGATAATACATAATTTAAGAGGTCACTTTTACACTTCTTGCTACAGCTTCTTAAAAAAAACCTTATTCTCAAGCCTGAAAGTCTTGCCTCATTATAGTTAAATATTAAACTTTGTTGTACTCTCATTTTAAGACTTATGCCAGATGAAAACTTGACATTCAAGTATTTCTCAGTTCAGTTTTGAGATTGAGCCATACTTGAATATGAATCTCAACTGCAGTAATATGGTGGTTATATAATGAGTGGCTGGTGCAGGTTTTGGCATATGATGACAAGAATATCAAAGCTCTTTATCGTAGGGGTCAAGCTTATAAAGAGCTGGGACGGTTAGAAGTGAGTATTTGTTGACTCTTGCGACTTTTCTCATTGTTTGTATTTTGTTCCAGTGCTTCGTTTACAATGTCAGATATTTTCCAAGTCTCTTATTTCTTGTTTGAACCATAAACAGGATGCAGTGTCGGACTTGAGTAAAGCACTTGAAGTCTCGCCTGATGATGAAACTATTGCTGATGTCTTAAGGTATTCTTGTTTGCACTTTTATAATTACTGGTAAATGTATGTTTGAAGGGGTATCCCTCTCCCTTCTCTTTTTAGATCTCCTTGCTGGAACTCTAGTGCGCATCAGGTTTTAGATGCTAAAGAATCTTTATTTTCTGATTTAGGGGTGTCCAAGAAAGATTGGTGAAGGAAGGTGGTACTTCAAGACGTATGTTATGCATATCCATATTTTAGCTATGCACAGGTTTTATTTTAGAATAATTCCCATGTTAATTGAACTTGAGTTCTCCTTTCTCGTGCAGGTAGAGGAGGATTAGTTATTGAAGAAATAACTGAAGAAGAATCACTAGTGTCTTCAGAAGCCGAGGATAGTTCATTTGCAAAAAGTGTTGCATCACAACCACATGAAGCGATCAGCCCTCCTAAGAGTCAAAATGAAATTCCTGGTGGGCCTCCCTTATCAAGTTCAGAGTCCTTGGAGGCTTTAAAAAATGACCCAGAATCCATTAGGTTTGTTCTTGATGTCAGAGTTTAATTCCTTATATTCACATATCATGATAAGCTTTCTGATTTTCTCCCATATTTTAAACCTATATTGGCTTTTGTTTATATGGAATATCTTTTGCTTGTGTTCTGGTCATTTAGTTGAAGAATGACATAATACTGACTATGATGTTGCAAAAATTTCTTCCTTAACTAAAATACTCCCTTCGTCTCATTTTATGTGGCACCATTTTACTTGGCACAATGTTTAAGAAAAAAACAATCTTTAGATATTTGTGTTTTCATCAAGGGTAACAACAACAACAACAACCCAGTGAAATCCCACAACATGGGGTCTGGGGAGGGTAGAATGTACGCAGACCTTACTCCTACCAAGGTAGGACGGCTGTTTCCTGGAGACCCTCGGCTCAGTAAAAGCATAAATGCATAAAAAATGTTAGATAAGAATAGAAAATTAAAAGCTTTATGAGAAAAACAACAAACAAATAACGAATAGATAACAAATAAATACAAATAAATAAATACTAATAACAAATAACGATTAAATAAATAATGAAAGCGTCACAGGTAAAATTGAGTAATCAAAGCATAGAAAGTAATAAATAATAACAGAAATAACAGAATCAGAAGTCAAAGCGCAAGAGATCGTAATGCACTATTACACCTATGAATAGAGAAGAATAACGAGACTATGAACTAGCCTTTTACCCTAATGTGGGTCCTCCACACCCTCCTATCTAAGGTCATGTCCTCCGTAAGCTGTAACTGCGCCATGTCCTGTCTAATCACCTCTCCCCAATACTTCTTCGGCCTACCCCTACCTCTTCTGTAACCATCCATGGCCAGCCTCTCACACCTCCGCACTGGGGCATCTGTGTCTCTCCTCTTCACATGTCCATACCATCTCAGTCGCATTTCCCGCATCTTGTCTTCCACCGAGGCCACTCCTACCTTGTCCCGAATAGCCTCATTTCTAATCCTGTCGCTCCTGGTGTGCCCACACATCCATCTCAGCATTCTCATCTCAGCAACTTTCATCTTTTGAATGTGAGAAGTCTTAACTGGCCAACACTCCGCCCCATACAGCATAGCCGGTCTAACCACCACTTTGTAGAACTTGCCCTTAAGTTTTGGTGGCACATTCTTGTCACATAGCACTCCGGAAGCGAGCCACTATTTCATCCACCCTACCCCAATACGATGTGTGACATCATCGTCAATCTCCCCGCTGCCTTGCATGATAGACCCAAGATACTTGCAACTACTTCTCTTTTGGATGGCCTGAGCACCAAGCCTAACTTCAACGCCAACCTCCTGAGGTGTCTCACTGAACTTGCACTCTAAGTACTCTGTCTCTGTCTTACTCAACTTAAACCCTTTAGACTCCAAGGTATGTCTCCAATCCTCCAGCTTAGCGTTAACTCCGCGGCGAGTCTCATCGATCAGGACTATGTCATCTGCGAAAAGCATACACCATGGCACCGCACCTTGAATTTGTCGCGTCAATCCATCTTTCACCAAGGCAGATAAAAAAGGACTAAGAGCTGATCCTTGATGCAACCCCATCACCACTGGGAAGTGCTCTGAGTCCCCTTCTACTGTCCTTACCCTGGTTTTGGCTCCCTCGTACATGTCCTTGATCACCCTAATGTATGCCATAGGTACACCTTTAGCCTCCAAACATGTCCATAGTATTTCTCTTGGGACTTTATCATAAGCCTTTTCTAGGTCGATGAATACCATATGCAAGTCCCTCTTCCTCTCTCTATGCTGCTCCACCAGTCTCCTCATAAGATGGATGGCTTCTGTAGTTGAGCGTCCCGGCATAAATCCAAACTGGTTCTCTGAAATAGACACGTCTCTCCTCACCCTCATCTCTACCACTCTTTCCCACAGTTTCATAGTATGTCTTAGTAGCTTAATACCTCAAGGGTAAAAGGGAAATTTTGAAGTTAATTTTTTTCTAATTATAGTAAGGTGACATTCTTTTTGGGACGGACTAAAAAGGAAAGGGTACCACATAAAATGGGACAGAGGGAGTATATGCTATTTGGTACTCTCAAATTTCCCACCCCTTTTACTTTCAAACTCTGAGTTGGTTTAGATTATTGATTATGTAGTATGTTCTTCTTTAAATTGCAAGTCGTCCTTCTCTTAACTTTTTTCATGCACAGACCGTCCTTTATCTTTTGGATGTTTTAATTAATCTGCACGAGTGTTGTTGCATATATGGCAACATTATACTGAGGACTAGAGTTACTATATCAGTTTCGCTTGTTTATTTCATTTTCATATTGCATAGACATTTAGTAGTCACAGAGTCTCTTATTTTTCAATGTGTTGCTATTTTTGCTTCATTTTCTTTTAATCTTGTTATTTTGTGGTCATATCTTTCTTGCAATCCTTCTTTGAAAACATTTCTTTTGAGCCGAGCATATTTGGAAATAGCCTCTCTACCCCACAAAGGTAGGGGGGTAAGGTATGTGTACATCCTACCATCTCCAGAATCCGCTTGTGGGATTACATTGGGTATGTTGTTGTTGTACTGCATAAACATAATCTGGCATCTAGGTTATTGGTCTGTGGTAAGCTATTCTAAAGCTCGTCTAGGTGCAGTGTTAATATTGCCATTGTCTTATCTTCCCTTTGCTTGGTGCTGCTGAAATGTCATTAATATTGCCATTGTCCTGTCCTCCCTTTGCTTGGTGCTCTACTGATATGTCAATACTTATAATCAAATTCACTCTGCTATGAGAAATCCTATCCTCTACTCATTGTCCTTTCTTCTTTATAGCAATCATTTTCTTTTTCTTCTTCTCCTTGTATAAGATTGTGTTCACCAATGTTGCAGTCTTTCTATGTTGAAACATAACACTGTCAATAATGATGCAACTTTTATTTCTGTTGTATGGTTGTAGATCCTTCCAGAATTTTATTTCTCGTGCTGATCCAAACACACTATCTGCCTTCAGTGGCGGAAATGCCGAAGGAATACCTCCTGAAATGGTAAAGACAGCCTCCAATGTTATTGGCAAGATGTCACCGGAAGAACTACAAAGAATGGTCCAGTTAGCTTCCTCCTTTCAAGGAGAAAATCCCTTTCTTAAAAAGGGTTCCTCAGATAACTTTGGCCCTGGCTCAGTTCCTCCAAATGTGACACCCAACATGCTGAAAATGGCAACTGATATGATGGGCAAGATGTCTCCAGAAGAAATGCAAAAGATGTTTGAAATGGCATCTTCGTTAAAGGAGAAAAGTCCAGTATCAGCTCCAACAACTATTGATTCTAATGGGTCAGGTCAGCAGTCAAAACCTCGAGACACCAGGGAAAATTTTAAAGTAGATGACAGTACAAGTGCAAGCACTTCATCACAAGGGTTTTCTAATTTAAATAATGGTTCTCAATCAAGCTTATCAAGTTCAAATGTTGATCTGCAAGAAGAAATGAGAAACCGTATGAAAGATCCAGCCATGAGACAGGTTTTACTTCAGTCCTTTCTTGTGGAAATAGTATTTGTCCTCTGTTGTTCTGTATTTTCATATGTGATGCATATTAGGGGCTTTATTGTTTTCTTGGTAATGTTATGTATTTTAGTACTGCCTATACCACTAATAAAGATCCAATATTTATATTTCCCCAATGTTCCCACTGCTAACTCAAGAAGTCCCTGAGTTAAATTTGTAAAATATCCTAGTTGCTCCACTAACCAAACCAGTACTTCTTACCTTTTTCTGTTTCAATATGGTTGACCTTTTTTAAGATATCATTCCACTTTGAATTTTCGGCAATACATATTTGAAGAGAGCAACAACAACATCAACAACATAGTTAGTGTAATCCCACAATTGGGGTCTGGGGAAGGTAGAGTGTATGCAGACCTACCTCTACCTTGGGAGGTGAGAGTTGTTTCCGGTAGACCCTCGGCTCAAGGAGAAGCATATCAAAGCAAATCGAAAAGAAATATGGAATTGAATCGGGCATGACAAATAATAAAGAATGCATGAAAAATGAATAGTAACTACAACTAAATAGTAAGATAATCGAAGTACAAGAAACAACACATAAGAACAGAAAACGAAGAACAATAAAGTACAAGATTAATACTATTACTATGAGTATGAGATTCTTCGGCCTACTTCTACCTCTCCACATCTCCGCACCGGGGCATCTATGTGCCTTCTCTTCACATGCCTGAATTATCTCAGCCTTGCTTCTCTACAATAAATTTGTGGACTTTTGTGCTGATCCAGTACTTATTGAGCTGCCATTGTTGTACTAGAGAACACATCTTCTCTCTTGAATTTGATCATTAAATGAACACCAAATCTCAAACTGAATCCTATCACATTTAATGAAACTACCTGGCAAACAAATTGACCGGTTCGCTCAAGGTATTCTCCTCTAGTAGCTCTTGTTGCTCCAATAACCGAAGTACATATGGTTGCAAGGATGATTGAACCAACAGTGAGCGCCATAGCCACAGATGCCCCGTCCCCAAATAATAAATAAAAGGCAGCCTCGTTGTGCCATTTAGGATATGATTCTGGGCCACTGCCGGCCGATAATTGCCACATTGAAATCTAGATTGGAAGTCCATATCATTCTATTTTCCTCTGTCTCCAGCTAGAAAAGAATGTATGGATTAAAATTTGATGTCTCACTGGTTTAGATACGATGAGATAATCATCAGAGTGGAATACCTCACTGCACCGGTACCGGTTATGAGCCACATTCAGCGAGGAGTTTCTGATCTTTGCCCCCTAAATGCATATTATAAATTGCAAGGAATATAAAAATAAATAGTGGAGTTCTATAGGTGTAGCTAAAGATGATTTCGGAAATTAGAAACTTATTCCTTTTTTGTTTGGTGCGAGCTCTCTACATTGTCTCACTGAGCAGTGTTTCCTCATGGAGGAAAGAAAGATGGACAACTAAAAAATTATGTAAAAAAGCACTTGCATTGATGACACCCTGAGTCAGGTGATAAAAGATCTTCACGATATGTGCTGTAAGCATAGTTGCTAATTACCCTATTTTGGATCCTATTCAGTTAGCAATCCTCGTTTGTTTCATTTCTTATGTGTTCTTTTTCCCGAATAATTCGCCACTAGTTGTGAACTGTCTGATGAAATTGTCTACTTCTCTAACAATTACCAAATGTGGGGGTTAAACTTCTCTGTCCTTTGTATTTATTCATTTATGAGCTTTTTCACAGGCTTGTGCCTATAACTACTACTGCATTATTACGTGCCTATACCTGCTTTAGGCTGATGTATCTGGGTCTTCATTAATTTACTCCTTGACACGGTTTCCTGAAATTGACAGATGTTCTCTTCAATGATTAAAAATATAAGTCCAGAGATGATGGCTAACATGAGTGAACAATTTGGGATGAAGCTCAGTCATGCAGATGCAGAGAAAGCTCAACAGGCAATGTCATCTTTATCACCAGATGACTTGGAAAAAATGGTAATTACTCAAAATATGCTGTCCCCCTTTTTTCTGTTTTCCTTAAAGAAGATGTGTACTTTTCTCACTAAGTTGTTTTGTATCATTATGACACATTTCTAATTCATGTGATTGGCACTTGTTATGCATCTTCACTTAGAACCGATACTTATTTTTGTCCAGATTAATGAAAAAACCGTTCTCTCTCATGTGTCCAAATCAAACTAAATGGTCATTGTTTGAGCCGTGAGAAGTCATAGGAGAAAGATCTTATCACTGAAAAGGGGAGCACATATGAGTGAAGTGGTGCTTTGTCTTTTCGGTTATATAGTGGGTGCACGTTTTTATCCTCTCTAGATGGAAATGTTTCGAGCATCACGCTTTGGATTATGAGGTTTTGTCGTAATTTGGCATTTATAGGTTGGATTCTTTACTGAAATAAACACTGGGTGTTATAGCTAAATTCCAAACATTTGCTGTAGCCATGTTGCTATTTAATGCTAACACGTCTTCTAGCATCTTGTTATGATATAAATAGAATTTGCAACCACGAGAACCACTTGAGCTGTAGGGCTTGCGTTCTTGAGAAATTTCTATCACCTGATTATTTTCTGGGTTTTGTAATTATTTGGTTTCCAGGTAGTTCGAATCATCTCTTTGTTTTAAGTTCGCGATAACACCGATATTTTAACCATCTATTCTAACCTTTTCTTGTGTGTTATATACTTCACTTTTTCACGTGTTAAATCTATAATTTTTACTGAATATTGCAGATGAAGTGGGCTGATAGAATTCAAAGAGGAGTTGAAGGCGCGAAGAAGACAAAAAATTGGCTCTTAGGAAAACCTGGTATGATCTTGGCTATACTTGTGCTGCTTTTGGCAGTCATCCTTCACTTTCTGGGTTTCATCGGGCGCTAGACTTGACATGCTAGCCAAATATTAGCAGAAAGAGTTGAGTAGAGTTTGGAATCCTTGTTGTAATGCACTTGAAATGGCGACATCAGTGGGTAAACCGTTGGTTGAAGATGGCACCAGTTACTTTTATTATATTACGTTTTTTTTTTCTTTCTTTATTGTGGTGTTTGTAGATGTATCTGCAACTTGACAAATTATTTAGTTCGTTGTTTCTCGGTAGAACCCACCAATTCTAGGTGAAGTTTTGTAAGACTTTTACTCTTTCCAAATTCAGAAATCATCAACTTACTGACTGAGATATAATTCACATCACAAAAAATTGACAGTTTCTTTTTTGTCAGAGAGATTTTGATTTGGACATTTGAAAATGTTGTGAACTATTTGGTTTTTGTTTTGAGTATTAAACAGTATACAACGACAATTTTACATGTTGAAACAAGTATATGATCAAAAGATCTGATATGAAGCAACTCATGTAAGTTTTTTGAAAAAACGCTACTCAATGTGGTGATAAATATGACAAGGAAAATACACCTGCTAATCCTTTTTAACTGTCACATTCATCATCATACAATAATAACATTCAAGAGGATGATGTACGCAGATTTTTGATTTTATCTATACAGACACTATTTCTAATAAATTTTTGGCTCGAGGACTGTCACATTCATCTTACTTGGAAAATATAGCAATAAGCAAATAAAGAAATAAAATATGTACAAATGTAGCATTGTGAAGTCCACATGGACCAAGTCTCTTACTTTTCTAAGAAGAAAATTTTTTATATTAGAAAAAAAAATAATCAATGGTGGCGTGTCCACCTGAATAATCGCGATCGATGAATTTCTACTACACCCAACTTTTTTTGGGCAAAATACACCATATAAAAATCATTAATCTTCAATTTCAGTCTCTTTCACCTTTTTTTCTTCTCATTATAATTACATTTAGGTCCTTACTTATTTTGATTATGCCAAGTTAAATCCTCCTCTCTCTGAGATAGGGTCCTCCAAAATCCAGCTCCATAGAACCGGTCCCACATCTCCGTTTCAAAATCGGCGGCTTCTCTTACTCCGTCGTCGGCTTCATCGTCAAATTTCTTCTGATCGTCGTCGTCGTCGTCGTCGTCATAGACACCAAGGTAAACATTTTTGTTATTCTTCATCGATTTCCATGAATCCTCCTCTTTCTTCTTCTTCCTCAAAAGCCTCTCCTGCTTCTTCTTCCTCCATATTTTCCGGCAAAGTCCTGTCGGAACTTTGTAAACTGCCAGTACTAATAAATGCATCACCGTACATGGACAACAACAGCATACCATCGCACACTCCGCCGCCGTCCCCCCAGCCACCTCCCCTATCCGTTTATGAGTGCTGCAACTCCGTTTCTCCTCCTCTTCCTCCTTCATTGTCGTCGTTAATTAACAACAATTGTCTCCTATTCACAAAATTACTCGTCGGAGATTAAACAATTCCAGTCAGTTATAATCATGAAACTCAAATCATCGATCAAAGACTTCTCGAAAAAAGAATTCGGGCTTTTATGGAAAAGCAGAATCTGTATTCTGTTCAGTCAAGTGAACTTAGGGAAACTTGAAAAAATATAGCGAGAGACGTACAAAAGTGGGAGAGGCTATTTATATTTAGGAGAAACAGAAAACGAAGAGATCCAATTTTAAGTCGGGGCAAGCAGAGGGAGAGGGGAGGGAGTAGGACTGGTTCTTGACATTCTCAATACTATACTTTAGTCATAATAATGGTATTTTTCTATATGTAAATGTATTTGTATATAACAAAAATTATTCAATATGCCTAATTGATGCAGATCCCAATTCGAATTTGAGAGATTAATAATAAAATAATTTTGTTACTGTACCGCAAAATCTATTAACATAATGCAGATCTTTTTGAATTTGAAATTTTTAATTAAAAATAAAATAATCTATTACGCAAATCATTTTATTCCAATTATTGATGTTTAATTATTTATGGAAATTGGAGCAGAGGAAAGAGACAAATGAGGGAATGGGAGCCGCGTCAGCATAGGAAATGGACACATTCAAAACACGGCTCTGATTCATATTTCATTCAGCCGAATTTAATATCCATTTCTCTATTTGACTGTCCAATTGTCAAATCTTATTTTCTTCTACTTGTTTATAAGTCGAAAAATAAGTAAATATAATTTAATTTATTTTTTTAATTTATAAACTATTTTAATTTATAAATTATTTAAAATAAATCCATTCAAATAAATTTAATTATTTATTAAGGCTTATTTTAAGCATAAAATAATTTTAAATTGACCAATCAAACACTTAAAAAAATTAAAATCAACTTATAAAGAACTTATAAGCCAATTCAAACGGGTTCTTATAAATTACTGAAAATAGATTATAAGTTATTTTTAATTTCTGGAGTGTTTGATTGGATAATTTAAAATTATTTTATTTTTAAAATAAGTTCAAAAAAATAATTAAGTCTGTTTGACTTAACTTATGTAAAACATTTTATAAGCCTAAAAAATAAGTTTGGGTAACCCAACTTATTTTTTTGGGGGGGTTTATAAGCTACTTTCAGCTTATAAGCTATTTTAGATAAGCTAAGCCAAATATGTTCTAAATATATTTATGGCATAATATTTTTTCAGTTTATTTTTATTAAATTATTATTTTTAAAATATTTTTTTATTCTTATTTTGTTATTTAACATATTGAGAAAAAATATTATTTTTATATTTTACTATTAGTATTAATTATTTACTTTCCAAATTATTCTTCTAGACATAATATTAAACGTCAATTAATAGGATAAT
The DNA here is from genome assembly GCF_947179165.1 of Solanum dulcamara. Classification (NCBI taxonomy): domain Eukaryota; kingdom Viridiplantae; phylum Streptophyta; class Magnoliopsida; order Solanales; family Solanaceae; genus Solanum; species Solanum dulcamara. The sequence goes on from NC_077244.1 coordinate 74,341,662, forward strand.
GTGGTAAAATAATCATGACAATTATTATTATCTTAATGAGTATGTCAAGTTCAAATATGACAAGTAAAAGTGAAGAAAAAAATAGTTAATATTAATTTATAAATTTTAAATATAATTAATTAATTTTCTTATTCTACTCTTAACAAATAACTATTTTATAGGGTAAATAGTTCATTTGAGTTGTCAGCTTTGAGGCCCAACTTTCGCTGCTTTCCTGCTTTATGCTTATCTAGTATGCTTCTTTCTTGCTGGGTAGCTAGTTCAGGTGCGATTTTCTATAGGCTCGCTCCCTCTTTTTCCAAGAATTCATCCACTTCGCTAATCGGTTGTAAGCTGAGACTTATGTCGCAAATAAATAGATAGACTTGTTCATTGGTCTACGATCCGCTGCAACTTGTCTCCAAGCATCAGGCAATACTTAAGTTGATGTTCAAGAAATATTCACTTCTTGATACAATATTTGATATTTTAATTTTTTTAAAAATATTTAAAATTTATGATATATTCGAAATAGTTTTTTAAGAAAACATGTATTTCTTTTTGGTAGGTATGATGATTTAAAATAGATTAATGGACTTTTGAATTTAAAGACTATGTATTAGATCTGTCTTGAAGATACCTGATTTTATTCAAGGTAAATTTTATATGTCTACAAAATCTTATATGTATATCTTAATATTTAGATTTACCAAATCAAATTCTAATCTTAATTAAAATAAAATAGACCTAAATATGAATTTTACAAACCTTTTAAATTACAGCTTAAAATATTTATTTATATTCAACTTCAACTCAAATATTATTGTAGTGCCTCCTAAATTTAAATTTTTAAAAAACATCGTCATCTCTAATATTTATCTAATTATATAGGAGGGGTAAGTGAACTAAAGCCACATGTTGAGAAATTAGAAAGCTTTGTGATCTCAGTTTGATTCATCACGCCAAAAAAGAAAAAAAGGAAAAAAAATAAAGGAGAAAGAAAGTAGAAAATAAATATAAATAAATAATACATAATCAAAGGGAAAGTTCAAAGTCTTCCTCGCTTTTCCTTTCTGTGGTTACCTCTCAAAAACCCAAATTCTTCTCATTAGTTTTTTCTCTGATCATCCTTATTAGTTGAAGCTTCTTTGAGGTAAATCTTTTGTTTTGTTAATTCGTTCAATTTTATTTAATGGGTGTTTGAAATTTAGCTTCTTTTTACTAATTGGAGTACTGGGCTGTTGTTTTCTTTTCATTTTCCCCTTTTCTTGGTTCAGATTATTGAATTTGCGTTTCGCTGATGTGGGTTACCTTTTCTTGAAGGGATAATTAAATGAAGAATTTGAAATTTGATATATGTTGTTTTAATATTAAAGATGACGTTAGATTGTCGTGATATTTGGTGGGGTGGGGGAGGGTTCTTCTCAGTACTGGTGATGAGTTTGAGATGTTATTCTATAAAGTTTGTATGATAAAAATGGAATCTTGGGGCTTTTCTGTGAGCGGTTTTTCGAAGTGTATTCATCAGTAATGAATTTTTAATCCAAGACCAGAATGTTGGAAATCGATACATGTTAGACGAAAAAGAAACTTAACTCGGGTGAGACATTGTATTGTCTCTATGTAGACTTTGATTTTCGCCTGCAATGAAGTAGTCATATTACCAGTGTAAGTAAAAGCAGGTAAGGTTAATCAGTTGCTGTTAAGGGTTTTCTTGGGTTTTTTCTAACTTCGCGTATGGTATTAGAAGTCAGAATGCTTGTTGTTTTATTGGTTGCTTTATTAAAATAGAGTAATGTCCTAAAAGGTTTGATCTTTGACAGATGGAGGAGGGCAAGATGTCTGAGGATATTTTGACTTCGGCTGCGGCATTTGTGGAAGGTGGAATTCAGGATGCCTGCGATGATTCTTGCAGCATATGCCTTGAAGAATTTTCTGATAGTGATCCTTCTACAGTATGTATTCTTCACATTTATCTCGTATTACCATGGACCGAATGTGCTTCAGCGTGGAGTATTATTAAATCTTTCAATTTGCAGGTGACAGGCTGCAAGCATGAGTTCCATCTCCAATGTATTCTAGAATGGTGAGTTAAACGGTTCGCTATTAATTAGATATCTCATGTCTAAACTGTTCTTTCACTCATCTTTGTGATGCATAATACCTTTTTATGACTTCCCCAAAAGATGGCATTTTTTGCGGACTTTGCCTCTAGTGGGAACACATATGCTAGATAGGGCTTTTGGAGTTTCTCTCTGTATCTGATATATTACTCTGTTGCCCAACTTTTGGATTCCATGTTTTTCTTGGAGGATTATGTGCTCCTATTGAACAGTTTGCTTGAAGATTTAAGAGAAAGGTGGTGATTTTTATTTCAGCATTGTGATTCTTTCTGATAAGTAACACAACCATGTATAACTAGTGCTTGATGTTGCTCAGTGATTGTGACTGTAGTCAATGTGGAATGTAGTCGTAATTGATGAATCAGAAAAAGGTGTGACATCCGTAGTTTCTGCCATGATTTTTGGTGTTTCATCTCATATGATCTTTTTCACCAACTGTCCAGACAGCCGGATGTGGGGGGGGGGGGGGTTGTTCTTACTGTTGGTTCCTTGTGTGTCTGTGTGGAATAATAAAAAAGTGAACAACATGATGAAAAGTCATTTCTTGAAACACCAAATATGTCCTATCACCATTACTCCAACTGAATCCATTTGGAAGTTTATATGCAAGTTGGGTCAATTGATTGAATCTTGATTATATCTGCTATTTTGATATTAAAATTAGATAAAGATAAAATTGGAGCATTTGATTTCTTACTTTTTATTTTTGGAACGAAGTTGTGTTCCTTAGAAATTTTCATGGAAGATAATCATTTGAAAGGTTATGAGCTTTGGATGTTGATTGTATATGCTGCAAACTGTGTCAAAAAGGCTTCCATAGAGCTTTATTTCACAGCGAATATCCTGATAATTTTGAATGTATATGTTGTAGGTATCAGAGAAGCTCCCAGTGCCCCATGTGTTGGCAGCCTCTCAGCTTGAAAGACCCTAACAGGTTCTATTTTATTCTCAAATCAGCCACTTGTTTATCACTCCACGATCTTCCTTAGTCCTCCTTCAAGGCTTATTGATAAATGTGCTCCTCTTACAGCCAGGAATTGTTGGATGCAGTAGAGCACGAGAGGAACATCAGGATGAATCCTCCTAGAAACACCACAATCTTTCACCATCCAACATTAGGAGATTTTGAATTGCAGCATGTTAGCATTTTTGAAGTCAACACAATTTTTTCTTGTTATAAGCTTTTTGTGGTCCATTTTGTGACAAAATCTTGTGGCACGTTTCTTTCATAGTTACCAGTAAGCGCAACTGACTCTGAGCTTGAAGAGCGTATCATTCAGCACTTAGCTGCTGCTGCTGCCATGGGAAGGGCACGCCACATTGCTAGAAGGGAAGGTCAGCGAGGTAGGTCATCAGCTCAAGGTCGTCCCCAATTTCTGGTGTTTTCAACTCATCCAAATGCTCCTCCTGCTGCTGCTGTTGCTGCTGTTACTGCTTCATCTTCTAACCAGAGGAGTGGGGGTGAATCCACTCCTGAAGTCTCCGTTTCTGGTCAGGATTCTCCAGTTATTGCTGTTGGAGAAGGTTCGGGACAACTACCTACTCAACCTTCTTCTTTTCAAGCTGATGAGGTTTCTGCCTCTGGGTCAGGATCAAATGCTGCTGTTAATCAACTTGGGATTTCGTCAAACAATAGGTAATTTTGTTTGTCAAGCTTGTCCAGAGTTTTGATGGCTTCTTCTTCTATTTTTTCGTACATGAGTTACATATTATAGTCATGGAACTGGATCCTCCAAAATGGAATGAGTTCGCAATTACTACCACAAGAAACCTGCCACCCTGACCCTTATGAGGTGGGGGCACAATAAAAAGGCCTTCTCATGTATTTTGCCCTTTTTTGATGGCTATCTTACGCCTCTTAATTCCCAATCATCATGAATGAAGAGTGGTGAGCAAGACTCAATATATCACAAATGTTCAATTTTAAGAAAAAGGGAAGAAGGGAAAAGTAAAGGAAAAAATGAGTCCAATCTATTCTCTTATTTGTGCTTATTGCTGAGTTACGGTATTGTAGGAGGAATCCTTCTCAATCTTCTCCTAACAATCAAGACAGAGCTGGACCATCAGATTTTCAGTCTTTTTCAGAATCTATGAAGTCTCGACTTAGTGCAATGTCAATGAGGTACCTGGAAACTCTAATATCATCTTTTATAATTCTTCAAGTAACTTCTTAAACATCAGAAAATTTGTATTGTTTGTAAGCCCTATTTACTTGCTTTGATTGTTGTTTTCCAGATGCAAAGAATCTTTAACCAAGAGTTCAAGGGGTTGGAAGGAGAGATTTTTCTCTCGCAACAGTTCAACATCAGACAATGTTCCCGAATCTAGGAGTGAAGTGAGTGAAGCTGTTGCCACTGTATCACACATGATGGACCATCTGGAAACTACAGATAGCAGAACCAGTTCTGCTGAATCAAATACACTGGAGGGTACTTTACCTGTCAGACAGGCTGAGCAGCATATACCTGAGACTGATGATACTCATTCTTTAAATGAGGATAATAGGAAATCCAGTGCTGCAAGCTCTGGTTCAAACTAAGTTTTATATGAGTCGAAACATTTTCTCTTAAAGGTAACTTGTCTTCTTCTAAGTGTTACAATTCAATTTTGTTTCTCCACCCTACTCCAAATCCTATCAAGAAAAAAAGAAACAGAAAACAGAAACCCAAAACTAACCAAAGTGGGAGGAGTACAGTAAGAGAAAATGGAAGTTATTTTTCATGGATATCACATGCGGATGGCTTTTGTAGTCTCCAATGAGTTTGGCACTTAGCAACTAGTGATTTGATGATAGCAACTGCTCATTTTATATTAAATGCATACTGATTAGTGACACTGACACAGAAAACCCTTTGTTGTGTTGAAGCAAGTTGCTATAGCACTATACCATTGAGCACATGACTGCCCTAAATGTTATTTGGCTTTTGTGGCTTTCTGGCATATCCACATGGCTAGAAAATATCTCTGTTATGAGATGTATGTTTTGGTCAGTATCCATAGAAAGAAACCATTGCTATTTTTGAGGATAAATTCTATCCTTATCTTTGTATATTTTAGATGCACCAACATAACTTGTAATTTTTGGTATAGTGGAAGTGCGGTGGGAGGCTTGGAACACATGCTAGAGTTTTTTTTTTTTTGATAACCGTGGTGTCCCAACCATCTTGTATACACCTCGACTAATTCTACGGAGTACCTGGTACCTTCTACTAGCACAAGCACCGGTAACACTATCAACCAAGGCTTCGACAGAGGGAAGAAATCACTTGGGTGTGTTTGGTACGAAGGAAAATGTTTTCCTAGAAAATGTTTTCTTGAAAAACAAGTTGGTTTCTAACTTATTTTCTCATATTTGGTTGGTGAGTAACAAGTATTTTATGAAAATATTTTTTAGAAAATATCTTTTATTTTTGGCTAGAGATGACTAGAGAGTAGAAAATATTTTTAGAAAAATAATTTCTGACATGAAAATCAACCCTAGTAATTGACTCGGGATCCGATTCCGACCCTTGATTTGGGACCCAACTCGACTTTGAACCCAAGATTTGACTTCCAAATTTAGACTCGATCACGACTTTCGAACCGAAATCCGACTACACCCGACTCCAAACCTAATTTTCAAATAATTTGATTTTTTTAAAAAATAATTTTTTAATTTTTTTTGGGAGTGGGGCGGGGGTGAGGGGGGCTGGCACAGGGGTCGGGGTTAGGAGTGGGGTGAAAAAATGAAATTTTCAAAATTTGAAACATTTTCAAAAATAAATTTTAATTTTTTTGTGTGTATGGAGGGGGGCCGGGGATTGGTGGGGTGGGGTTGGGGGACTGGTAGGGGGTGGAATAAAAAAATGAAATTTTCAAAATTTAAAATATTTTTAAAAACAAATTTAATTTTTTTTGTGTGTGTGGAGGGGGGGGGACTGGTGGGGTGGGGTGGGGGGATGGTAGGGGGTGGGATAGAAAAATAAATTTCTTAAAATTTGAAATATTTTTCAAAAATAAATTTTTAATTTTTTTGTGGGGCGAGGGGGGGGGGGGGAGGGCCGGTGAGAGTTGGAGTGGAGGATGGAAGGCGGGAGGGGGGTAAAAAAAATGAAAATTTTAAATTTTGAAATATTTTTCAAAAAAAATTAAGTTTATAATTTTTTTGGGAGGTAGAGTGGTCGGGGTAAGGATGGGGTAAAAAAAATGAAAATGTGAAATATTTTTCAAAAATAAACTCTTAATTTTTTTTAAAAAAGATTTTTTTAAAAAAAGATTTTTTTTTGGGGGGGGGAGGGGTTCGTGGTAGGGGTGGGGTAAGAAGACAACATTGTAATTTGAGGTTGGAGGAGAGTTTTGGAAAATGTTTTCCTTAGTTTTTGGAAGGAAGTCATTTTCCTCAAATTTGAGCAAAATAAGTTGATTTGGGAACATTTTCCAAAACATTTAAGCCAACCAAACATGAGAAAATTGGAAAACATTTTCTGACCAAACACACTTAGTGTTTTATCTATGCTGGGATTTACACCTGAGAATTCATGGTTTTCATCCCTTTGACCACTAGGCCACACTCTTGGGTATACATGCTAGAGTTCTGGACTCCTTCATATGTTAAATCCTACAATTTCCCAATTAATTTTGTAACATGTTATTACCTTCTTGATGTTATATAGATTAATAAAAAAAACCTTGACAGGACTATCAATGGGTAGTATATATAAAGAAGTCAAAGGGTGCCTTTTCTTCCGCTTCCACTACATTGTTTAGTTGGCACGGCAGGAAGGAGAAAACCAAGAACCCAAAGAAGGGACCTTTCAATATTTTGTAAAGATCTCAGGCAGCATTTATAAAACTTGATAGTAATCTTAAGAACAGTCATATTTTTCTGAGAGATTACATAGAATCTTGAAAAATTCCATGAAATATTAAAAAGCTAATCCTGACTCCATTTTTGGCACCTAGAAATTTTATCAGGTGTGTTTTGATAATTTCCCAAGATAACAAAGATGTGATCTTTCAGACCTTGCCTGCAATGATGGAATTTTTTTTGAATCTGAGAGACAAACATCCACGAAGATGGATTAAGCAAAATATTAGGACATAAGAAAACTCAAAACCCGTTTTGAATCTCCAGCTCAGTATTCTTGCAAGATACCTATCAAAAAAAAGATTAAGGTAAGATGCATATGTTAACATATCCCCACTTTGTGGGACTACACCGGGTATGCTGTTCTTGTTGTTGTATGCATACGTTAACATATCAGGGTGCGATGTTAACATATCCCCACTTTGTGAGACTACACTGGGTATGTTGTTCTTGTTGTTGTATGCATATATTGACATATCAGGGTGCGAGATGAGTAGACTGAATGTTGTACTTCTGGTAAATGCATGAGAATAGAGTAGCTGTCATTAACAATAAATTATTTGAGGCAAAATTCATGGAGAAGCTTTGGTGAGAAGACTCTATTACTGTAGATGGACACACTGTCTATGTAGATTCTGTGATCAAAACGTGCAGCAGAAAAAATTGCGCCTTAAGCAAAAAGGGAAGCTACTCCATCTTCTGTAAGCTTTGATATAAAAGTCTATATGGAAAGATCAAAATTACTAATGAGAAACTTCCAAAACATGGATTATTATTCTGTTCCTGTGCCCCTCTATGAACTCTCAGCACCTTTTTTGTGGAAGCCTCTTCAAAAAAGCCCTTCTGCCTTTTATGAGTATGATTATTTGCTTTGTATCTTGCTATTTTGCTGTCATATTTTTCTTGCAATCCTTCTTCAAAAACATTTTTTTGAGCCGAGGGTCTATCTGAAACAACCTCACTATCTCACAAAGGTAGGGGTAAGGTTTGCATACAACCTACCCACCCAGACCCCGTTGTGGGACTACACTGGGTTTGTTGTTGTTTTTCTTGCCTTTATGAGTATGGCCTAGAATGGGTTGTCCAGTTGGATGTTCATTTATTCCTGTTAAAAGCCATTAAAACTGCCTGTAGATGATAAATTAGTAGGGTATCCAATGATGTGATCAGTTTTCTCCAGCAGCAGAGCATTCTCTTTTCTTTACTTTTTTAAATGGCAGAGGGTGGTTAGAAATTTGAGCTTATATATTATGAATATGGTAAATTTTAAAACCCAAATAAAAAGGCAGGGCAGGAAGGGTGATAGAAACTGAAGTTTTATATTGGATAAAAGCAATAGAAAATACAAAGAGAGACAAGTATCTCGTATCTCTTAGAACAATCTTCTGCATTTAAAAGATATATTACCACACACTACGCATTACTGGATCTATTAATATATAATAGATAACTATAACTACTTCATAACTACTTAGGATAAAGACATATATCTTCTAGTAACCATAAAGAACTGCCATAACTCCTACTAACAATAAGAAACTGCTCAATCCCCCCATGTGTGAAACCTTCAGGAATTTGAGAAGATGCAAATCATTATCTTCTCCTATCTTTCTTCGCTTCTTCCTCTTTGAATAAGTATGGAAGAAATGTGCCTTATCAGTACACCCCTCCTGGAAAGACGACTAGTCCTCAAGGCGACTATTAGGAAATTGTGCAGCTAACAGAGACTTTTGGTCATATGACTGCAGTGTTCTGGCCAATTTTGCACACGCGCTGCTCGTTTTGCAAATTTCTGCCTATACTCGAACACTGATCCAGTCTGTTGGATGCCACACAGATGTTCATCTAGATTTTGAAACTCAGCGGGTCCGTAATTTTCTTGCAACACTTTCACCAACTCATCCCAGTAATAAATGGTTCTTTCACTGTTGATCCAAGCAAAAAGATCCAATGCATCTCCTTCCGTACTTATTCAAGGAGGAAGAAGCGAAGAAAGATAGAAGAAGATAATGATTTGCATCTTCTTCCAAAGACATTGAAGCCACATCAACCTTGCAATCATCAGTTGTTTGATAATATTGGAAATACTTCTCTGCTTTCAGAATCCAACCTCGAGGATCTTCTCCCTCATACTTCGAAAATTCCATCTTTGTGTGCGAACGCCGATAAGTTTCTTGATGCCTCCCAAGTGCTATCAACCTCACCCTCTTCTAGTAAAATTTTAGAGTTTCCATGCTGATTTTGGCTGTTTTGTGCTTTTAAAGCAGCCACATCAGTAGCCAATGCGTCTAAGGCTCCCAATCTTGCTGCTATAGTGGTCAATTGCTTGCCGATCTGATCAGGAGTAGACATGATAGGTTCGCTGTGGGAAGCGTTGGTTCGTGTGTTAACCATGGCAGATCTTACTGCTCTGATACCAATGATAAAAACTGAAGTTTTATACTGGATAAAAGCAATAGAAAATACAAAGAGAGACAAGTATCTCGCATCTCTTAGAACAATAAAAAATACAAAGAGAGACAAGTATCTCGTATCTCTTGGAACAATCTTCTGCATATAAAAGATATCTTACAACACCCTACACATTACTGGATCTATTATTATATAATAGATAACTATAACTACTTCATAACTACTTAGGATAAAGACAAATAACTTCTAGTAACCATAAAGAACTGCCATAACTCCTAATAACAGTAAGAAATTGCTCAATCCCCCATGTGAAACCTTTAGGAATTTGAGAAGATGCAAATCATTATCTTCTCCTATCTTTCTTCGCTTCTTCCTCCTTGAATAAGTATGGAAGATATGTGCATTATCAAAGGGTTTCATAATGAGTTGCTTGGTTGCAAATTTGCATGTTTGATACGTATGATTGCTATCTCTAGAACTTCAGTTTATGATACTTTGCTTTTCAACCTGATATGTAGTGACAGTCTTCTGTTTCTGATGGCTGAATTTAGCTATCTTCCCGTTGCCCTGTCCCCCTTTAAACAACCCTAGTGTTCTCTGCCTTTATGTCTATGCTGTGTCTGAAATTTGTGTTTCTACCGACATCCTTTCAGAATTTCACTTGTCTGCTCCTATGATGAATTCCTTTGGAAGTTCATACTTTCGTAGTGAATTGCTGTGACCAGATAGTTCATGGATAAGCTGATAAGGCACTGATAAAATTTCATGGTTTCCAAAGCTTGGTTAGTTTCACCATCATGAAGAACTTGTCAAACATTTCCATCTAGACAGATTTTATTCTGACCAATATCAAGTCCTATTAGAAGTGGCCTTACAAATACCATAGATGGAGATTTAGATGTCTTTCCGTGATGTCCTTTTAGTACCATATGGTACAAACCAAATTCCTCTAATAGCAGAAGGAAGGTGCCTTTCTTCTTTAAGGAAAGTGTCTTTCTTCTTCTTCCTCTTTATCTCTCTCTTGGGTGTTTGGAAGGACTGCATCTAGGACCAAAATTATCTGCAAATTTCGTGCAGTTCCATATATTCTAAAGATAATTTCTGGTTATATTTCTTTTTTGATAAACGACACTCTCTGTTTATTACAATGATTTGTATTTCTGCAGGTGGATACTCTTGCCATCATCAATGATATATGGTGTGCATCTTATTGGATATGTGGTGAAACACTAAACCGTCGAAGTGCAACACTGAATGTTAAGATAAAGAGGGATGGATGTCATCATTTTGTCCAAACCGTGTATATTTATGATAATATGGATGTAAATTGACCCATTCTGGGTAGTAGTACTGATGAATACAACTTTTCTCTTTAATCTTGCATGAAACTCTCCTTTGTAATCTTCATAGACATGGTTGGACAGTTACTTGACCAAGGTTTTCTTGGTATCCAGTAGCACCACATGTTCAATTTTAACAGACGTCAATTTTGAGTAAACGTTGAATGTGTATATTGTTTAGTCATTTTCCAGGTGCCTTCTATAATTTTTAGTTGTATGATTTATGATCGAACAAGGAGTCTTCCTAGCATTATAGGCACTAGAACTTTATCTTATCAATGCTTTATAATGGTTTCATCCTTTCTCTTGCTCTGTTTTTATTCAGAGTTGTGTATTGACTTGCAAGTGGTCACACACACATAAAAAAGAAAAAAAAAAAAGAAGCTGAGACGAATGACTATCTAGTGGTGTTGACTCTCTTCTTTTTTCTTTGTTATTTTGAAGATGCGAGATGTATATGTGCTCCTATGTTTTTCTAAAACAGTCCATTGAGTTTGACTTGACTCATCATCGATGCTTTCAATGGTCTATATTTTAGGACGCAGTATGTTAATATTCCAATCAAGGTAGCTCTTGTTGTACATGGAGTAGTTATTGAATATGGCTATGTTGTGTTTTGAATCACCCAAAAAGCTTATTGATTTGAATGATACAATCACATTTGTTTGGACAAAGAGGAAGGTTGTGTCACCTGCGCCACATATTTTTCCATTGGTCGATTCTCGAGGTCACCTCTTGAAAAAGAAAAAAGATCCTCAGGACCCGTAGTTAATGTTCCAATCAAGGCATGGTCTTATTTGTCTCTCACAAAAGCAAAAACAACAAACCGGGTATGTCTTAGTAAATAACAATAGTTTTGGTCTGTACCAAAGGATTGTGGTTGCAACGCAGCTACCAAAAGAAAAAAATATCTTGAGAGAAATGAGTCCCTATTTTTTTTTCCTCCATCAACAACTGAAGTTTTCAACAGAATGCCAGAGCCCAATTTGCATTACAGAGTTGCTACTAATAAGTACATGGAAACAACATGGAGGTGCAGGCTCGGAAGCAGAGTGCTGCAGCACATAGCTAGACCAGCACAATGACTAGGCTACTCGAATTTCTTTATTAGAGAAAGGTCTGTTAGCATTTTCTCAATTGCTTCCTCGTCAAGTGCACGCCCTCTATTCTGCAAACACACGGAAATGATGTCATTTAGCCCGAGTTTATGAAAAGAGTAATAGGATGATTAGACAAAATTGGGAAAACAATTTTCTTTTTGAAGATTCTAACTGTCAGCACATTTTCTAAAGGCTTCCTTTAGCCTTATGGTCAAATAGTACGATCACACACTGATGAACAAGCAGCTTTGATTAGGTTGATGTTATGCCTTGAACAAATTGAGACAACAGATAATACACAGTGAAAAGACGAGGCTCAATTCTATACACCTCCAAAGTATTCTATTTGTTGGCAAAATCACAGATCAGAACTTCAGAACCAGCCACGAGATTAAACTCTGGAACGTTAGATCCCTCGAAGGACCAAGTAAGACAATGAGAAGTTCCCTAACAACTGCAGAAATTGTTTTAAGAAGCTCATTTAAAGCACTTCTTTTGTCGGGTTTCTTCTGTTTTCTATCGGATGAAATACTACAGAGAAGCACCATATATTAGCAGGCATCATTTCAGCTGAACCTGAAAGCTAGAGAAAGAAATACACCAAGGCAACCATATGCAAAAGTATTGTTTTTTCTTTAATAAGGGTCTCTATGCAAAAATGTTTAAAGCATGAAATCCAAATTTGTAGTGATCTGAGTAAATGCAAACTCATGGCTTCATAATACTTAAAGTCCTTGTCATGATCCTTTTTCCTTAAATTTCACATATCTCATTTCAAATGCTGATTGATAAATTTTTAACAAGTTGCTAACCCAAAACGACACATCACGTTGACTCAACAAACTAACTGGCTGAAATAAACATGAAGACAAATTTGAATCAGCTGGTCATTATTTCCAACTCATCATCTGTCATGCTTGGTCATGTTGACTGAGTCAAAATAATGATCCAGGACATTTCCTAGATCAGAAATAAAATGGGGAACAAAATAAGCAAGCAGTGGTTGTGGAGGGTCAGTAAGGTTGAATATCGCGCATGAGTACCTTGATGGATGGGACCATGGCAATACCTTCCTCAACGGTTTCGGGACAAAGATTACCAAGAACGCAGAGCTGCACAATATTCAAACTTATAAACTGCAATCCCATGAAGATATTAACAGTTGTCAAGTATGACGTACATAAAAAAATTAGGACAGATACTTACCTCGAATTCAGCAAGTGGATACCTACTAAGGATTCTGAATTAAGGTTAAGGTCTACATTATATAAAAGGACTAGTCTTTGTAAATGCATAAATGTCAAAAAGAGATACTGAAGTTTTTCAATATAAGCCACAGGTAGGAGGATACTCTCGAGCTTGTCTAACAGCATCAGGGTTCTTGTACCGACTGAAACGCTTCACATATTGCAGTGACTTCTCAAATACCCTAGAAGACAAAGGTAATCAATAAACCAAACTTGAGAACGTGATGGCTAAGCACATGTTATCTCTTCAAAATAACATTTTAGATGTTGAAAGAGTAAAACCAGATCAGTTGAGCATAGTTTTCCTTGAGAATATTTCTTTGCATTTTGCCTATATATGAACATGAAAATTTCAAAAAGTGGTTGGCATGAGTTAAAAAGTTGATATGGAGGATTGAGGAAGACAACAACTTATTACAGACACATCATAATAAAATACCAATTATTTTGTACAGGTAATCCAGCTTGTATTTAAAAGAATCCACTGAAAAAATGACTCTGAGAATTTAATGACATACAGGAGCATCTAGAATTATATACATACTGTGAAATCTGATTGGTTGGATCATCAGACATCTGCTGGAGCTGCTCATACTTGTGTTCAAGAATCAATGCGACTTCACAATTCATTAGACATTTGGCCTTCAAAAACTCTGAAACCAAAGTAACAAAAAAAGTCATTGAACTTCATCCAGAGATATGCTGTTTGTATGCATATGAACAGGAAAATGACTACAGACTTTGCACAAACTTCCACCATGAGTAATAGAGATAGGCTGCAGGATGACAAGGGAGGGGGATCCAATGTTCTTCTCAATGATTGGGTATCGAAGGGTGGGGCACACACTTAACCACTTCCCTCCAGCTTGGGTGACTGAATATGTGATGGGAGAAATTACCTTTTAGTTTATAACTTTAGGCTTTAGTATGGACTTCACATATAGGCAAAAGTTAGCAGAGTATCTTCATGTTAGTTCTATTTCTTTCTATCCACATGGTCCACGTAACTGCTTAAGAGCGACTTCCCAAGCTCTCCTCCTCACCCCTCTTATGCTTTCAGCGACTGATTAATTTCTTCAGATAATTTGTCCTTGCCAAGAAAAGGCCAAAAAGATTACGCACAGCTTCCATTCATCACCACCTCGCAGTGGGCGAGAATTTCGACACCCTCTCCCATCTCTTCACACAAAAGCACCAGCTGACAAACATTCCTCTTCATTTCCTATAATTTTGATCCGTAAATATGGCACTCGAAGCAGCTGTCACATTAGAAAAATTGACCTCCTTTAGAGCCATACTGCCCAATACTGTCTGGGTAGGAAATCTCTCTGTTTCCCTACATGAAAATTTATTATAGAAAGTCTAGCCGATCCACCTATCCTCCTCCCAATTTGTAAATTAATCCTAAATTTCATATCTCAAGGAGAATGATGAATGCAGCACCACTAATCTAATCCCTCTCCACTTCATGCCTCAGCAATAGTCTCTATTGAATAAAGCCCTGAACAATCCATCGACAAACTTATATGGACGGCTGAAAACAATTCTTAAGTAACTTAACCAAAGAAAAAATGCTTTTAAGAAGTTCAAAAGGATATGGATGCTAAATAGTTAAGTTAGACATAGAGTAAAGCTAGCAATTTGAAGTGACTATAAATGATCACCATGTATGAACAAAAAAAAGTATTTTTCTTGTTCTACATAAAAAAGCAAAATATAATATCAAGTCTCTTCTCATAAACATTAAATCAATAAAAAGAACCATATAGTAACCTTAGCCAGTTAACTAATTTATCCTGCATTAAAAGACCCTAGAAGCAATCCCAACAAAGTGGGAAAAAAAAAAACCCAATTCAGATACAGTACTATACAATCCATTATAGGAAGAAAGAAAAACAAAAACTTGGATACCCCTTTGCATTTATGGTTAAAAAGGAAAGAAAAAAACCTATTGTAATGGGTAAATTGAAAAAAAAAAAGAGAGAGAGAAGATTTTTAAGTATTAAACTCAATTTCCAGAAAGTTAAGCAATTCATATAACAATGATACTGATTTATAAAGAGTAATGTTATTTACCATCACCAATTTTGAGCTCAGCGGCGTTTTCTTCTTCTTCCCCGGACATCTTTGAGACCTTCCTTGTACTAGAAAATTTGCCAGCCTACTATATAAAGGCAAAATTCGACAATTTGGTATTTAGGTTTATGTCCTCGAAATTTGTTATAATTATCGTTATGCCCGGAAGAAATTTTTGTCACTTCTTTTGAATTCAAAAGGGACCATACACAATCAATAAGATTATAATGTATATTTGATGAGATAATTAACCAAACACTCCAAATCTCATATAAAAAACTCCATGATGAAGCAACTCAATAAAATAAATTTGCACACATAATATTATAATTAGTAAAATGTATAAATAATATTTAATGGTAGTTGATTAATTTTATTGAAGGTAATATATATTAAGAATTAATAGTATTTTTTTCATTTTAAAAAGAGAGTACAAAAAAATTACATAATATATATCAAAAATCAATTGTATTTTTCTATTTAAAAAAGGGGGTATATAAAAAAAATTAGGTAGAAAAGCATATAAATATATTACAAACTCTTTTTTGGTTTTTATTTTTTAAAATTCGAAACCAAATCAAAAAATCAAAATGTTAAAATGATTCATTCATAACCAACCCAAAAACTAAAAAAACAAATCAAATAGTAAAAAATATAATTTTTATTTGATTTTTTTATTTAATCCGAATAGTGCACTATTTTGTTTCTAGCTATACTTTTAAATAGTCTGCTAATGTAATTTTACACTTATCATGTGCTTCCTTTTTTGTTCATTTTTATTTGTCTATTTTAAATTTTGCATGCTTTTTAAAAAATAATATTAATATAATAATTTATAATAATATTTATATTAATTGGTGTATAGTTTTAAATTTGAAAAATAAACAACTAATATTAAAAATAAAATAATTATATTTTTTGATATATTAAAAGAGTACTAAACTTACCTTATAGGAAAGCCATTTTGGGCTAAGCCAGCCATTATTGAAAATATTTTTGGATTTGACATAAATTATTAATTTTATTTTTAAATTATTGATAATTTTAAAAATATTTTTTTATTTGACTAATTAAATTTAGATATATTCTGTCATATGATATAATAAGTGGTCTCAAATTCTTGTAGAAGCAAAAAACTCTTAATAAAAAATCAAAAAAAATATTTAAAATATCTCTAAACTTGACGAAAATTTAAAAATATATTTTACTCACAGTAAGATTGGAATTATATTTAAATTTAATTAATTAAATAAAATGTGTTAATAATTTGATAATTTATGCAGAGTTTAGGAGTGTTTTTAATAATCTCACGAAAGAAAGCAAATAAATAAATATAACAAAATAAAGAACAAATAATCAAAAGGAAAGTTAAAAGTCGTCCTCTGCCTCCTCCTTTCATTTTTGTGGTTTACTTCTCGAAACCCAAAATTCTCCTGATCAACTTATTTGATTGAATCTTCTTTATGGTAAGTTGCCAGTAGTTATATAATTTTGTGAATTTGATTAATTCTAGTTACTGGGTGTCTTAAATTGAGCTTCTTTTACTAATTGGAGTAGTGGGTGAACACCTTTTTTCCCCCCCTTTTTCCATTTTTCTGTTCAGATTTTTGAGTATCTGCGCGACTCTGATGTGGGTTTCCATTTATTTATTTTTGTTTGTATAGTGGTCTTGGAAATAAGGGATAGTATAGTGAAAATTTTTAATTTGTTATATGGTGTTTATTTTTATATTAAATACTGTATTAGATTATGGTGGGTTTCTATTGAACTCTTTTCCGTGCTGGGATTAAATTGTTATTCACAACTTTGTTTAAGAGCATGGAAATAATGGGGTTTAGTTCTTTGAGCTGCTGTTGGATATTTATTAATCAATTATGAAACTCTATTCCGGGACCAGCAAACTGGGAAAACAGCTTTTGCTCGATACCGTATTAAGATGAAAGAGTGACACATTGTATCGTCTTTTTAGCATTTGATTCTCACATGTAATTAATTAGTCAATTCCAATTTCCCAGTAAAAGTGAGAGCAAGTAAGAAAATTATTTGGTGTTAAAGGACTTTCGTTAGGTTTTTGTAAATTTGCGAATGAGATTAGAAGTCAAAATGGTTGTTGCTTTTTTTGGTTTTTTAGTAAAGTTGAGTGATGTTTAAAGTTTTGATCTTTTGACAGATGGAGGAGGGCAAGATGTCTGAGGATATTTTAACATCAGCTGCAGCATTTGTGGAAGGCGGAATTCTGGATGCCTGTGATGATGCCTGCAGCATATGCCTTGAAGCATTTTGTGATAGTGATCCTTCTACTGTACGTATTGTTCACATTATCCTGTGTTACTATGAACGGAAAGGGCTCTATCATCAAGTAACATAATGTTTCAATTTGCAGGTGACTGGTTGCAAGCATGAATTCCATCTCCAATGTATTCTTGAATGGTGGTCTAAATGATTCCTATTAATTATATATCTCATGTCTAAACTGTTCTTTTCACTTATCTCTATGATGCATAATGCCTTTTTATGACTTGCCCAAAAGACGACATTTTGGGCACTTAGATGGCTGCCTTAGGGCCTTTATTGTTCCTCTTGTGTTATAAAGATGAGAGCTGTAGGATTTCTTGTGGAAAATGTAGAATTCCCTATAAAGTGCCACTGGTGGGAACCCATAAAATAAACGTAGATTATTTTGACAACGTCCAAGAGCACAATACTGCAATCAAGAATGATTATCTTTTATGTGATATATTACTCTGTTGCCCAACTTTGTATTGCATGGTTTTCTTAGAGGATTATATGCTCCTCTGAGCTTGAAAATGTAAGAGAACGGTGGTGACATGATTTCAGAATTGTGAATTTTTCATATAAGTAGTCCGTCCATAAATAAAATGTATGTTACGTTGGTCACTCACTGCTTGTGATTAGAGGATGTGAAATATAATCACAATTGATGACGGAGAAAAGGGTGTCACACCCGTAGTATCTTCCATGATTTTTGGTGTTTCATTTCATCTATTTAGCTTTTGTACCAGAGTTCCCACAAAAGATTGGTTCCTTGTTGTGTCTGTTACGAACGATAAAAGAAAGCCAAAAAAAAAGACTCTTTTTTTTTATATAAACAATAGAAGTGACTTTTTGAATCACCAAATATCTCCTATTTACCATTGTTCCAACCAAATCCATTTGGAGGTTAAATGTAAGTGGTTTTGATCAATTGAGGTGCGACTATATCCGCTATTTCTGATACTAAAATTAAATAAAGATCAAGCTGGAGCATATTTTTTTTTTTTTGAACAAAGTTTTATTCCTTACAAATTGTAGTTCACTGAAAATTATCAGTTGATAGATTATGATTTTTTTGTATTTTTGACTGTATATGCTGAAAATTCTGAGACTAAAAGGCATGAATGGAGCTTTTGTTTGACAGCACTAATATCCTGAATAATTCTGGAACGTATGTGATGTAGGTGTCAGAGAAGCTCCCAGTGCCCCATGTGTTGGCAGCCTCTCAGCTTGAAAGACCCTAACAGGTTCTGTCTTATTCTCAAATGAGCCAATTGTTTGTCACTCTATGATCTTCCTTAATCCTCATTTTGAGGCTGTTGATAAATGTGCTTCTCTTACAGCCAGGAGTTGTTGGAAGCAGTAGAGCATGAACGAAACATCAGGATGAATCCTCCTAGAAACACCACAATCTTTCACCATCCAACTTTAGGAGATTTTGAATTGCAGCATGTTGGCATTTCTTAAGTCCCCACAATTTTTTTCTTCTTATAAGCTGTTTATGGTCCATTTTGTGACAAAATCTTGTGGCACGTTTCTTTCAGTTACCGGCAAGTGCAACTGAGTCTGAGCTTGAAGAGCGTATCATTCAGCACTTAGCTGCTGCTGCTGCCATGGGAAGGACACGCCACCTTGCCAGAAGGGAAGGTCTGCGAGGTAGGTCATCAGCTCAAGGTCGTCCCCATTTTCTGATGTTTTCAGCTCATCCAAATGCTCCTCCTCTTGCTGCTGCTTCATCTTCTACTCAGAGGAGTGGGGGTGAACCCACTCCTGAAGTCTTGGTAGCTGGTCAGGATTCTGCAATTGTTTCTGAACAACCAGTTATTCAACCATCTTCTTTTCAAGCTGATCAGGTTCCTGCCTCTGGGTTAGGATCAAATGCTGCTGTTAATCAACTTGGGACTTCCTCAAACAATAGGTATGTTTGTGTCTCAAGCTTGGTTTGGAGTTCTGGTGGTTTTCTCTTTTCTTTTACTCCACATGAGTTACAATGTTACACTTACATATTATAGTCATGGAATGTATCTTTCAAAAATACAATGAGTTCACAATTACTACCACAAGAAAGCCACCACCCTCGCAGCCTCGCCCTTTCCAGATAGGGGCACAAGAAAAATGCCTTCTCGTGGATTTTGCCCTTTTTGATGGCTATCTCATGCGCCTTAATTCCCATTCACCATAAATGTAAAGTGGGCAAACAAGATGAAAACATATCATAAATGTTGAATCATAGAAAAGAGGGGGGGAGGGGAAAGTAAAGGTCAAGGGACAAAAGACAAATATGGCTAATATATTCTCTTATTTTTTGCTTATTATTGAGTTATGGTATTGTAGGAGGAATCCTCCTCAATCTTCTCCTAACAATCAAGACAGAGCCGGACCATCAGATTTTCAGTCCTTTTCAGATTCTATTAAGTCTCGACTTAGTGCAATGTCAATGAGGTATATGGAAACTGTAATATCATCTCTTATAACTCTTCAGCTGAATTCTTAAACATCCGATAATTTATTTGCTTGTTAGCCCTATTTACATGTTTTGCTCGTCGTGTTTTAGATACAAAGAATCTTTAACGAAAAGTTCAAGGGGTTGGAAAGAGAAATTTTTCTCTCGTCATAGTTCAACACCAGACTATTGTGCCGAATCTAAGAATGAAGTCAGTGCAGCTATTTCCACTGTATCAAACCTAATGGAGCATTTGGAAACCACTGATAGCAGAGCCAGTGCTGCCGAATCAAATATATTGGAGGACACTTTACCTATCGGACGTGCTGAGCAGCATACACCTGTGATTGGTGATACCCATTCTTTGAACGAGGATACTAGGCAAGCCCCATGTGCTGCAAGTTCTGGTTCGAACTAAGTTTTGAATGACTCATATCACTCTCTTAAAGGTAACTTGTCTTCTTCTAAGAGTTCCAATTCTTTTAAGTTTCTCTATCCTACTCCCTCCTCCCCTCCCCTCCCTTTCAAAAAAAATTTGAAGAAAGAGATAGAGAGAGATCCAAGACAAAACAAAAGGGGAGGGAGAACTGTATGAGAAAAAAGAGGGTTTCTCCAAGAATATAATATGCTGATGGTTTTTGTCATCTCCAATGATTTTGGCACGCAACCACCTAGTGCTTCTGGATACGATGGTAGGAGCTACCTATTGTATTTCAAGTGCATACTGATTAGTGAGACAGAAAAGCCTTGTTGTGTCGAAACAAGTTGATATAGCAGTTTACCATTGAGCACACTGACTGACCTTAGTTGCGCGACTTCTGCCGCTTTTTGGAATATCCACATGACTAGAACATATCTCTATTGTGAGATTTATATTTTCAAAAAATGTGGACAGAAAGAAACCGTAGCTATTTTAAGGTTGAGGATAGACTTTTCTTTCCTTATCTTTATAAAGTTCAGATGTCCGACAGAACTTGCATTTTTGGTAAAGCAAAAGTGCAATGCAAGGGTCGGAACACATGCTAGAGTTCTTGTACTCTTTTCATGTGTAAAGTCCTAGAATTTCATAATCACTTTTCTAACATGTTAGTACCTTCTTGGTTCCAGAGAGATTAAAAATATATATTTTGCTTATAGAGAAACCGAGAGAACTGTGATCAACAAGAATTTGATGATGAGGACTAAGAGGACAAAGGAGTTTTAAGTGTGTTCCTATGACTTCCTCTTAGCACTATACTGAATTCTTGTAGTCAACTTACAGAAGATGACCAAAACTTTCTGCACTTCTCTTGCCTTGCATTCTATTGTAATTTCTCGTTATGTTTTTTTTTTTTTTTTTGCCAACGTAGTTATGTTTATTACAATGAATTTACCCCTCCTGCAGGTGGATACCCCTGCCAACATCAGTGATATATATGATTTGCAACTTATTGGTTCTGTGGTGAACGCTAGTACGTTGTAGTTCAACACTGAATGTAGCCTGCTTCAATAAAATTGGAGGATGGATTTCATCATTTGGTCCAAGCCGTATATATGTATGATAGTACAGATGTAAATTGGCCTGTTCTGGGTACTGAAAAGTACTGATGAATACAACTGTTTTATTTTAATTTTACATGAACCCTCCTTTATAATCTTCGTTAAAAATTGTTAGATCAATTTTTTTCTGGAATCTAGTTAACATTGCACGTTCACTTTTAACACAAACCTCAATCTTGAGTAACATTGAATCTGTTACATTGATTAGTCATTTTCTAGGTGCCCTTTCTTCTGTAATGTTTATATTTATGATTTGTGTCATATAATGAGCCTTCCTAGCGTTATAAGCACTAAAGCTTATCAAAACTTTCTAATGGTTTCATTCCTTTCTCTTGCTAATTTTTTGTTGAGACATTTGTGTATCGGCTTGCAAGTGGTTACACAAGATAAAAGGCAGATGAAACGACTGGCAAATCAAGTGTTGGCAACTTTATTTTTTGCTTTTTTGTTTTGAAGCGCAAGAAGTACATACGTATTGGTAGCAATGACGACCCGTATAGCACAACCAATGATGTTTACTTCGTTGTTGGTCGCGTAAGCATGCTCTTATTGTCTCAGACAAGCAAACGCAGCAACCCTGGCATAATTTAATAATGGCTGTTCAGATGCTTAAATTTCGAGTTGGAGAGAAATAAACACCAACTTTGTACACATATTGATCAATTTTGTAAAGAAAACTGGCAGAAGCTGCATTTCTACTGTAACAATTCAGTACGGAAAGATAAAACAGGTAATCCCATAGCGTCACTGGTTACAATTTGAACACTGCGATTGATTCTTATTCCTGAACGAAGTTCATTGACATTTAACACCAAAACCAAACTTGAAACTGTCCTTCAACGCGGGATAAGATACGAGAATTACTGTCCTTCAACCTTGTTCTGCCACCATTCCATGAATTTAACCTGAGCAGCCATGGTGTCAAGCCTATATAGCTGCAGCCAGTGGTTGGCAACTTCCTGTCCAAAGGTCCAGCCAAAGACAGCACCAGCTCCAAGAGACAGTGCAGTACCTACCAAATGGAACATCAATAAGCAACAAAGTCAATCATCTTAATCAGTACATTACCCCAACCCATTCTGTTTCATGTTCTCTGCAAAACTTATGGTATCAAATCAGTGATATCAAAAAACTGATTTGAAATCTCTGCAAACTTATTTGTACTTGAACATACATCAGATTTCAACTTTGACCAAAAAGAATCATAATGATTAAAATAGTCGCAGGGACATCAAATCAGTTTTTTGAAGGCACTGAAAGTATAGAACCTGAACTGTATCAACTTTGACCAAAAAGGATCAGAATGAATAAAATAGTCAAAATACTACATATATCTTCCCCAAATATGAAATTGTGTGACAGTTGGTCCATGCAAGATCTGTTGCTTTCTTTGGGCTGACCATGTTTGTACTTTGTTCACAAGGAAAATAAGGAGGACATAATCTATCCTTACTGTTTTTCATTTGAATATGGGCAAAGATGAGCGAAGAAATCAAAAAGTAAGATCAGAAGTTGCCACATCGGTGGAACATAGTAAAACTTTAACTGTAAAAGAAGACACAACAGATTTGAAGATGGCAACAGTCAATTTTAGCCCACAAGTATGCAGTCAGAGGTAGTAAAGAACAGAGCAAGAGAATCATCACGTGTAAAGGTTTTCTTATGGGGATCAACACACTTAGGGAAGATGAAATGGAATCTAATATACAACTTTCTTTCGTTTTGATTGGTGGAATCTGACATAGAACTTAACACGTCAAATGTTCTTCAACTCGAACATTTCAATACGAACACTTAGCATCTCACATATACGATACCTAGAAAATACTTAATCTATTTGAAAAGACATCATTGAAAATCATGTGACAAAAGCTTCTTGTAAAATCAGATTTACCAAAATATTTATGAATGAAGTTACAATCCAAGGTAGTTTCCTGGAGCCTCTGGTATTTAAAAGACTTCAATGCTCAAACATTGGGCAATGAATTATCACGTGTAAAGGTTTTTTGATGGGGGATACACTTTGGGAAGACGATGATATGGAATCTAATATATACAACGTTTTTTCCTTTTGATGGGTGGAATCTAACATAGAACTTAACACGTCAATATTCTTCAACTCGGACATTTCGATATGAACAATTAACACTCTAATATAGACGATGCCTAAAAAATACTTAACCTGTTTGAAAAGACATCGTTGATAATCATGTGACAAAAGCTTCTCGTACTATCAGATTTACCAAAATATTTATGAATGAAGTTACCATCCAAGGTAACAAATTCCTGGACCCTCTGATATTTAAAAGACTTTAATGCTCAAACATTGGGCAATGCATTAGTAGTAATATTATGACAGCAATGTGGGTGGGGGTGGAGTGGGGAATTAAGTTCAACATACCATGCAAACTCCTGGAATACTTCCAAGTTACACCTGCAGTTGAAACAGCTCCAATAATGCCTCCTACAGCACTAATCTTCACCGCTTCCCTAGCAGTCTTCAGCTGGAAAAATGAAAAAAAGAACAACAGCTCGAATTGGTCAAAAGGGAAAAAAATTAGAGGAACCGTTTCGTCCAACAGAATCGAAGCAGAAACAGTAGGATTATCAGAGGAAAGTAACACAAAAATATGCAATTTCTAATCATCTGACATTACCAATATACCCAACACCCTCCTGTGTAAAATGACAGACTGACCAACAAGCAGTTTACATGCACGAGAGAGAGAGAGAACAAATGTCAATTTCATTCAGGGTAGTGGTAATACATCAATAATAGTTTGAAAACCGTGTCCAGCAGCTCAAATCGAGACATAGAGATGAACAGGGATTAAAGCAGATAAGCTGAGGTTGGGGACAACTTCTCTTCTTATTCCTTAGGAGGCGCTGGTTGTGAGGGGGGAGGAGAATCAACAGAAATTGGGGATAACCCTCCAGAAGCATACTGCCAGAAATATTGAGACTAGTTTCCATCTGTATGCCTACTTCTTTTTCTCATTCCCCCTCTCCCTGACTTCTCTCAAACTATTTGGAACAAGGAAAAAGAAGACAAACAAAGAACAGTTTCAAAACTCTTCTCCTTTTTGTTTGCATGGATTGAAGAAGAGAAAAGAAAATCAAATAAAGGAAGTTACCTCAACAACCTAAAACTATATGTGAACAAGATAGACATAGACAAGACTTTATGTTTACAAACAACATACCAGTGTAGTCCCACTCAAGTGGGGTTTGGGGAGGGTGACATGTACGCAGCAACAACTTCATGTTTCTCAAACTAAAGTAAAAGAAGTGTTGTTATTAACTTTTTTCCTGATTAGTAGTATTTATTATCTGCATATGCTCAAAAGAACTATAAGGAAACATGGAAGGAGCCTGATAATGAATGCCCATAGCTGGGATACTCTTCTTATCTACCAGCTTATGAATTTGGAGCACCAGCAAAAAATAGCACATTCTTGTGTGACCTTGCATGCTCAGTGGTGCAGTTATGTGGACTTATATTTCTTCTGAAAGAGATAGACAGGGCAAGAGTGATGGTGTCTGAAAGCAAGGGGAACTGTCTATCTTTTTCAGAAGAAATATTAGTGGTGTAACGTGTAAGGATTTCCATAGTGGTGTAACGTGTAAGGCAAGATTTTTTTGAAAGAAAAGATGTTTGACTTTTAAATGATAATAATAAGAAGAGAATGACTGGAAAATCATGGCTATAGAAAATAAACTAGGAAGACAGCGAACGGAGAATCATTTTACCAGAGGAACTCTATATTTACCAGCCAAAGCCTTTTCTGCACACTCAATTTCACGTGGGAACACCATCTGCCATCTGAATTCTGAGCATTAATGGTTTAATACACACATATTTGACAACTTAAGGTGTTCAATAGGTCACAGCTAGAGTTCATGTGTCTAAATGAAAAATAGTGTTAAGTATAAAGGGGCCGTCAATCTACTAGGACTCTGGAGAATCTACTCCAAGTATAATTTCACCAACTATTAAGACAAGCTAAATTAGTATGTGACTGCAAGAAAAATAAAAGGAAGTTTTTCAATAAAAATTTTGGCGATTTGAGAATGCAACAAAGCCACAAGATTCTCAAGGACACCACTCAATCCAAGAGTAGCCCTGAGAAGATTACCTAAGCTAACTTCAGCTAGCACTAGGAAGAAATGCACTTCAAATTCCAGAGAAAGCATAAAGAATATAATCACAAAATTACCCAACCAATCCAAATTAGGAAATAACCAGGAAAAAACTGCACAACAATTGTGTCAATCGAAAATCTAACAGCAGAAACCAATTAACCAAAGGTATTAGATCAAAAGAGACGAATCAAAGAGGACCCAGATGGGTAAGCGCCTTTATATATATGTGTGTGTAAAAACACACAAAATCAAATGAAATGTAAGCACATGAGAAAGATTTGAACATAGAAAAAGGGAAAATACAGTGGGTCCGTGAAGTGGGTCGGAAGCAATGAACTCCTCGACATCAGAATCAGACCAACAAGGAAGTGGCTTGTCACGCTTGATGAACCTTGAATAGTTGTCCAAAAAGGAAAATCTTTCGCCCCAAAACTCCTTGTATCCTTCCCAATGTCTCCTCAGGAAGGATTCGGATGATGATGATGAATTCTCACCCATTGTTAATCAATGATTTCTTCTTCTTCTTCTCAAAGAGTGCTCCTTCTAGAATTATTCCTAGGTTGGTGTGATACAACTGATGGTGATTCTTCTCGCTCTTCTGCTTTTGACACACCCGACCCGACTCCTGATACGTGGATAACGGTTCGCTGGTCCCGGGTCGGCCCACTATCTGGTTCTCCACACTACACATGTCATTAAAATAAGTAATTATCTTTCTTAAAGTCATAACTCATGGCATTAGTTTCAGTGAACTCAGAGCCAGATTCAAAATTTTAAATTTTTGGGTGTCATGCTATTGATGTCTTGCATTATAAAAAAAGTATTAAGAAAATATACT
Organism: Solanum dulcamara; assembly: GCF_947179165.1. NCBI lineage: Eukaryota > Viridiplantae > Streptophyta > Magnoliopsida > Solanales > Solanaceae > Solanum > Solanum dulcamara. The sequence goes on from NC_077244.1 coordinate 74,368,022, forward strand.
ACACAGCAAGGTTTAAACTTGCAATCCTATGGTGGTAAATCTGAGTTTTAACCACTGACACCATAGGACTTATTATTTCTAAGGGTGACACGTTTAGTATTTTTACTTTCTTTATAAATATATATGTATATAGAGATTTTCAATCGATATCAGGAGATGGTGTGGCACCCCCTCTGAGCTACGTAAATTCGCCCGTGAGTGAACTTTATCCTGTATAACAGGGTTTTAAATTATACCAACTATAATGTTATATTCTGTATTTTTGCACATTGGACTATTCATGAGCTTAACGGACATAAATTCAAGGACTTTTAATTTTAAATTTTAAAATGACACGATTTGATTGTAAATGACAAGTTATATGGATAATATATGTGAAGTTAAAGACAACTTAAGAAGGACCCTTGAGCCAAATCAAAGTGGAAGCCATCAAATATTTTTTTTTTTAAAGTCACGTTTTCGGGTAGGCTGACTTTGGGAGGCCATAACCCATTTAGTATTTGAGTATTTGGGAAAACTCTCAAAATGAAAGTTGTAGACAATTGAAATAGCTTTCCAACCATAGATTTTGGGTCGAGAGGCGACATTGGGATAAGAAGATATGGACGTTTTAAGAAGAAAAAATTACTTGATTGAGTGCTTTTTAAAAATTAATTACTGATTTTAGTGATATTTTTTATTTATTACCATTTATAGCAATATATAGCAATATTATGATAAATCTATACTTGTATTAAAAGTGAATTATGCATACAATATAAATGTATTATAAGTGTTTTAAAATATATATTATGTTTGTGTAGTAAGAAACTAACATAATGTATTATAAGTCTATTAAAATATGTGATAAATGTATTATCCATCTATAAAAACTTGTATTATATATGTTTTATAAATAGTTCTCTGCAATATGTATTAAAACTGTATTATAAATGTATTATAAGTGTTCAGTGAAATTATTTTTTTATTGCTATAAATGGTAAATATTTTCTTAATATTGTATATTTATGTAAGTTTCCCTTTTAAGAAAGAAGGGTCAAGCTGAACAGTGGATTCAGCCCAACCTGACTCCAACTCGGGCCAGGCCCAATCCCACACCCTTTAAGGGATATTTTCAGCCTCCCTTCCCCATTTCAGACCAAGAGTACCCAAAAATTTCCGGAGAGAGAGATAGGGGAGAATCCTAGAGAGAAACATCAATTTCGACCAAAATCTAAGCCCCGAATCCCGAAGCTCATGAAGAGAAAAGTGTTGTACGTCGCATTGCCTTCAATTCGAGCTAAAAATCAACCAAGAAGAAGAGTGTTAATGTGGTTGTTGCATACTTAAGGTAATATTAAAGTCCATTTTTCATTGTTAACGAGTTTATTTAGAATTTTAACGGATTAGAACGGAGAAAATAGCGTTATAAACTCGCTTGTCATTTTGTTGAGATTTATGGATTAAGAGGCTATTTTGGGTGGATTAAATTGATGGAATTAGTTGAGTTATGATGTATAATAGTTGTTAATGTTGTTGATGAGTTGTTGTTCTTGAATTTGGAAGAATAAAGTGTATGAAGATATTGTATATATTTTGGAGCGGTTTGTTATAATATTTGTGGCTGTTTTGCAATGATGTTTGGGGACTATTTTGTGGTTATTACGAATTATTTTGTGGGCTGAAATATAGAAGGATTGGATGTAGTTATTTTTGTTGTTATACTATGGGTATATAGAAATAAAGGAGTGAATAAAAGCATTAACATTCGAATGTATATTGTGTTGTTTTGAAAGTAACTTAAGGATGAATTTAATTCTATATTGATATGAAATTATTGGTATTGTTGTTGTTGATATTTTAATTGGTGTGTGGCTAAATTGAAATTTCGAGGATTATTACATTTGCAGGGGAAATGTTGTCCAAATTTTGTTAAGTTTCATTTGTACTTGGCTTAGTTAGTAAGTGATGTGGATATCTAATTGTGGACTATGTTATCTTAATTTTAGACCCACAAGCTCGAGAAGTAGACGTTGGACATTTAGATAGAGTTCAAGGTATGTAAAGCTATCCCTTCTTTCTTTTTGGCATGCCTTAGATTTAAGTAATGAATTATATGAGGTTGGGGTAATTCTATTCATAAATTTCGAATGTAATTCACGATCCTTAATTAATTCTTGATGTTAGAGCTCCTAATATGATTGAGCTATTGCCCCTCAAATTCTCTATATATCGAATAGTTGCTGGTGTATAAAAGTCTCTATTTTTACAGACTTTATCATAATTAGCATCCTTAACTTACAATAGTTGTTTGCGTCATCGTGTTGCATTACCCATACCAGGTCCGCGACACGAACTTTTCGCCGACCACGCTGTCTAGCAAATATATTCAAGCTTCAGTTTTGATCGATACTTGTTCTAGGTCCGCAACGCAGACTTGTCGCGAACCACACTGCCTCGCAAATTAAATTCAAGCTTCAGTTTTGATCTTTACTTGTCCCAAGTCCGCGACGCGGACTTGTCGTGGATTATACTGCGTCGCACTTGAATTCTTAATTTCTCTTGATTTATTCTTCATGGCCATGTCTGTGATGCGGACCTGTCGCGAACTACATTACCTTGGCCAATAAATTCCATACTTTAGACATTCGAGTGTTACGTATTCTATTGAGTCTCAGATGATGATCTAATTGTATATGGTTGCTCATGATATTCTACTTGTGCATACTGTTATTACCTCTTTCACCGAGTCCCGGACCGGATATGTTATCAACTTATCATGTACAGTTTTACCATATTATTCACCGAGTCCCTTACTAGATGGCTGGGTATGGTATATGATGATATGATGTTATGATGATATGATTATGACACCGAATCCCATAATGGGCCGGGTACGATAAAGTGCACACTACTCTATTCACCGAGTCCCTTGCTAGAGGGCCGGGTACGGTATATATATATACATATGACGATATAATGATATGATTGTGACACCGAGTTCCATAATGGGCCGAATACGGTATATGATGATGATACACATGATTTCATTTCATAAGACGCAGGTACAGTGGTTTATTAATTATTATACTTGTCTCCTGAATCTTTATTTCAGATGTGATCTCCTTTATGGTATTTTATGTTTTATATACTCAATACGTATTCCGTACTGACTCCATTTTTTCGAGGGGCTGCATTTCATACCCGCAGGTACAGATACTCGTTTCGGGAATCTGCCAGCTTAGGATTTCCACTCAGTTATTTTGGAGTGCTCCATTGTATCGAAGCCTAGATTTTGGTACCAATCCTCTTGATGTATATATATGTTTATTCAAGGGTACGACGGGGGCCCTGTCCCGACATATGATACTGTTGATATTCTTAGAGGTCTGTAGACATATGTGTGGGTTGTGTATAAGTTTGTTCAGCTGTGTCTATACGATGTGCTGTGGATATTGATATGTAATGACAGCCTTGTTGGCTTGCATGTCTTTTGATGATATGATTGGTGGTGAATCCCCAGGAGGCAAATGATAGGGACGTGTTTATATGAAAATGTTATGAACCATAGGAGTTCTTATGTAAGTTATCATATTGTTCGTAGTTCAGCTTGACTACATCTTATAGGTATGTATATGGGTGTCCAGGTCGGGCCTTAGTCACAGCCTACGGAATTGAATCGTGACATATAACGACAAAATAATTTATCATAGTAACTTTACCATCATAATGAGTGACTTTATTATTATCACAAGTGGATATAGTGTGCAAATTATGGATTCACTCCAATTTAATAGCTGTGATGTAATATGTATATAAGGATTTATTAAACAATCATAAATTTCAAATGCATTAAAGTAAATAAATTGTGGTAGAATCACTAATACTAATTAGTTTTCGATGACAACACTTGTTGATCGGAGCTCGCTGGCTGATTGAAGACTAAAATTAGGGGAGTAGGTAGCTCATACCAGCCAAATAATAGGCATTTTTTTTCATATTCAAGTGTTAAATTTTAGATTTGTCTTTCGATGTTATAGTGAATAAATATTGATTACTTTAGTGTCGTGCAGTTAGGATGGCAATGGGGCGGGGCGGATTGAAGTAATTATTTTTAAAATTAACGTGCGGGGGGAGGGGAGATGTCGTTTTATGCGGGTTTAAGGTACCAAATAATAATCTAAAGAAAATTAAATCTTTGTAATGACTAAAAATTAAAGATATAAATTTTTATATTAAACTTTGACTTTAGTTTTAATTTTTTTTAAAATAAAAATAAACTAGACATGTCCAGTGTGTGTTGTTAGTTGTTGAAATCTTAATTAGAAAAAGTTAATTAGCGATTAAGAAATAATTGTTGAAATGTTAACTAGAAACAATTAATTAGTTGTTGATGTTGATTAACGAAAAATAAAAAAAGAATTATGAATTTTATTTTTCATATTAAACTCAATTAAAAAAAACTTGAAAATTTATGTGGCAGGGTCTATGCAAGGCAAAGCGGGGCAGGTCGAAAATGAAATAAATCGCCCCGCCCCATGCCATCCCTAAATGCAGTTAAAATTGTTTCTTTCATCCTAATTTATGTAGCTTTATTGAAATTTTGAAAATTAATTATAAAAAATTTAATTTAAATTTTCCTATATGCTTAAATTTTTTTATATGTAATACATTATTAGTAATTTTTAAATATATAAATTTTCTTTCAATTGCAGGTTATTGCTGACAAAATTAGGAGATCTTCAGGTCAAGCATGTATAGCAGGATCAGTAGGGCCAAGTAGTTGAAGCCCTCGCCAAGGAAGAAATTTTTTCATAAAAAAAATCTTGCTAGTTCTTTTCATATATGCAAAGTTTATTTAGAATGGTGGACATAAGGGTTAGGAGATGCGTGTTTATTTTAGAGAACCAGTTCGGATTTATGTCGGAACGCTCAACTACAGAAGTCATACATCTTATGAGGAGACTAGTAGAGCAGTATAGGGAGAGGAAGAGGGACTCGCATATGTTATTCATCGATCTAGAAAAAACTTACAATAAAGCTCCACGAGAGATACTATGGAGATGTTTATAGGCTAAAGTTGTATATGTGGCGTACATTAGGGTGATCAAGAATATGTATAAGGGTGCCAAAACCAGGGTAAGGACAGTAGGAGGGGACTCAGAGCACTTTCCAGTTGTGATGGGGTTGCATCGAGGATCAACCCTTAGTCTATTTTTATTTGCCTTGGTAATGGATGGATTAACGCAACAAATTCAAGGTGAGGTGCCATAGTGTATGCTTTTTGCGGACGACATAGTCCTGATCGATGAGAGTCGTAGCGGAGGTGACACTAAGCTGGAGAATTGGAGACATACATTGGAGTCTGAAGGGTTTAAGCAGAATAGGACCAAGACATAGTACTTAGAGTGCAAGTTTAGTGAGACACCTCAGGAGGTTGGCGCGAAAGTTAGGCTTGGTGACCAGGCCATCCAAAAGAAAAATAGTTTCAAGTACCTTGGGTCTATCATGCAAGGCAGCGAGAAGATTGACGATGATGTCACACATCATATTAGGGCAGGGTGGATGAAATGGAAGCTCGTTTTCGGTATGCTATATGACAAGAAGGTACCACCACAACTTAAGGGTAAGTTCTACAAAGTGGTGGTTAGACTGGCTATGTTATATGGGACGGAGTGTTGGCCAGTTAAGGTCTCTCACGTTCAAAAGATGAAAGTAGCCGAGATGAGAATGTTAAGATGGATGTGTGGGCATACCAGGAGCGACAGGATTAGAAATGAGGCTATTCGGGACAAGGTAGGAGTGGCCTCGGTGGAAGACAAGATACGAAAAATGCGACTGAGATGGTTTGGCCATGTGAAGAGGAGAGATACAGATGCCCCAGTGCGGAGGTGTAAGAGGTTCATGGATGATTTCAGAAGAGATAGGGGTAGGCCGAAGAAATATTGGGGAGAGGTGATTAGACAGGACATGGTGCAGTTACAGCTTACCGAGGACATGACCTCAGATAGGAGGGTGTGGAGGACCCATATTAGGATAGAAGGCTAGTACGTAGTCTCGTTATTCTTCAGTATTAGTAGGCGCATTAGCGCACTATAATTTCTTGTGCTCTGACTTCTGTTATTATCTTTCTATTACTTTTTATACTTTGATTACTCTATTTTATCTGTGTCGCTTTCATTATTTGCGTTATTCGTTATTTGCTTTTGCATAACACTTTGAACTTCTTAGCCTTATCTGACATCTTTTTATGCTTCTTTCGAGCCAAGAATCTCTTTAAAACAGCCGTCCTACCTTGGTCACTTTATCCTCCCCAGATCCCACGTTGTGGAATTTCAATGGGTTGTTGTTGTTGTATGAAAAGTTTATTTTTTGGACAAACATCACAATTCACAGGGACTAGTTATGTAAATTTTATTTCAATTATTTTTAAAATTCCATATTTAAATTCACAGTTAAAATTCCCCAGTTCATTGCAGGAAGAACAAACCCCACAGTATTTAAGAATCCAGAATGTCGTTTGGTGGCTAACTTATACAGTAAATGAATAAGCACCCTTATAGTAAACACCTTTCAAAATTCATACCCACAAACAAATTTTGGAACTCATCTCAAAAATTCAAAGACACGAACTTTTTTTTTCCGGCGATGAGGCCGGCGGGAGTATTTGCCGGAGTATTTCTTCTGGTGGCATTGTACTGTGCGTTTGACCCTTTTAAGCACAGTGCAATTTCTGAAATCAAAGACTTTAAAGCTTACAGAGTTGATCCACCAGCTTGGTCTGGAATCCCAGTAGATAAGGATACCCAAAACTTGCTTCAGAAATCAGAAATCAAATTCTTGAACCAGATTCAGAGCCCGGAAAGTATCGCATTTGACCCAAAAGGTCGTGGGCCATACACAGGCATAGCTGATGGAAGAATTGTGTTGTGGGATGGAGAGAAATGGACTGATTTCGCATATACCTCTGCTAATAGGTGAGTCTATTCCTTGTTTTCCTCTATTTTAATTGTTTTGTCGGATTTTGATTTGATACATAGTTTAAAAAAATATTTCTTTTGAATTTTACGGTGTTAAACTAAGATCATCATGCCATATAAAAAACTGAAATTAAAAAGTTGTTAAAAAGAGAATGAGACATTTTATTGATCCTGTAGAAATGTGCTAATTTTTCTAGAAAAAATATGATACCTCAACATGCAGATGTTGTTTTATTTTACATAATATGAAAGTTTATTTTGATTTTATGATAGTTGATTTTTGAATGCACTCAACTAATAGTTATTATCTCAAATAGTTAATATTTTTTATGTCAAATAGTCACTTTTTTGTTGAAGAAAATTGAAATAAAGAAAAAAAGATTACTTTCTGAGATAATAAATATTAAATATTGACTGACCATCTGAGAAATCAATCCATTTTAAGGCTGACCGGATGTATTTGTCTATGGAAAAAATTGATGAAAGGAAGTAAAGACCAGCATCCTGTTTGAAAATTTAACGTTCTTTTTAGTGTATCTTCTAAGACACAGAATTTCACCAAAGACTTCAAGTTCAACTACATTACAAATTTCATGAACATTTTCTTGTGGAATAGATTCATTAAGTTCATCCACAAGCTAGTGTATTCCTATTTGCAAAATATTTCATGCTCTTAATGAGAACCAGCAACATAAGTATCCTTTTGGGCAAGTGGTTGAATATATAACATCCTCAAGTACAATTTCTTTTCAGTCTCCGAGGGACATTGAAGACTTGGAACTACATCGATAGACAAAGCATTAGGTAGGTATTAGATCTTCACTACTTCTAAAACAAATGGAATGAAAGAGGATATTGAGGCTTTTAAAGAAGTGGACCTTAGTGTTGAGCATATGCTGTGTTCATTCACTAGAGCTTTTCTCCACCTTATCTTCATCGTAGAACAAGCTATAATGTAACTTAATAACCTTGAGTCAGATTGAGGAAGTTACAGATAAAATGAATTCCGTCTATCAATAGGTTAGAAGCTTATTTACCTAATATTGACAGATCTCCAACATAAGTTTAATGATGGAATGTTGATTTCGATGAATTTCTTAGTCGAAACTTCAGCTTTTGACTCAAATTGTGGGTGTTTATGATTATTCAATTATCCTGTTGACTCACTGCTTGTCACTTTATTATGGTAGCTTACCACTTGGTTTAACAACTTCTAAAGCATGATTCACACCTTATTACAATGATATTCTTTGTTGCTATGCCCTTTTGATGATAGCATACTGTAACGATGAGATATGCTGCATTTCCCTATTAATTTATGTCGTTGCTCCTAACTATTATGATTTGGCTTGATGAATATACCCATTACACAAGCTGCCAGAACCCAAGCCTCTACCTAATAGATATTCTCTAACTAAGTCAGATAAAGCACGATCTTTATTATATGACGTAGCATATTTAAGCACTGGAATCAGATTGGAATCAATCTCATTTTCAGAAACTTTCTTGCTTTTAGTCAATTCAGGATAGCATGTGAGCACATCAGGAAATGATCTTCAGATTCTAATAAGAGGAAGTGAATTTCTAACAAAAAGCTACAAAATGTCTCAGTTTTCTAAGCTATCTGGCTTGAAGTTGTCAGGAAAGCTGAAAGGACCATAAGTTCCTGCTCCACAGAGAATTAGTATTTAGTCCTGGACCTAGCATGAAGAGTTTTCATTTCTAATTTGACAATAGATCTGTGTCAGGGGTATGGCTATTGTTTCTTTATCTTATCGTTAATCTGACTTAAGTTCTTTGATCCTAGTATATTCCGAACTTCTAATCTAATTGAAACTGCAATTGTGATGTGTTAATGATGGTCGATCTTCCATGCTAAAATTCTGTTTAATCAATTCTTAACATGTCATAACTTCTCTTGCCCTTGATGAAATTATCTTCTATAATTGTGCTGCATAGTCATCCTATAAAAAAAGGGCAGCCCGGTGCACTTAAGCTCCCGCTATGCGCAGGGTCCGGGGAAGTCTCAAATTGCTTTTTACAATTCTCTTTTTGATTCTGGTCTACTTTCTCTGATTTTCTAATGCATTCTGGTAGTCTTAATTTTCAGGTCTGGCCTTTGTGACCCAAAACCATCACCCCTGAGCTATTTAGAAAATGAACACATCTGTGGTAGGCCTTTGGGGTTACAGTTTGATAAAAAAACAGGTGACTTGTATATTGCAGATGCATATTTTGGGTTGATGAAAGTAGGGCCTGAAGGTGGACTAGCAGAAACATTGACAACTGAGGCTGAAGGAGTACCTCTGGGATTCACAAATGACCTTGACGTTGATGATGAAGGAAATGTCTATTTTACGGATAGCAGCACCAAGTACCAACGAAGGTAAATTGTGAGTTTACTGTTTCTTCGGTTTTATGTAGATCTCTTGATATAGTTAACCTTAGATCCCAACTCAAGAATAGTATAGACTTCATCTTAAATGCATTGGGGTATTCAGAAATTTAAACGCCTAATGTTTGGCAAAAACTTGAAATTGACAACATGATTTGAGAATGAAGAATTCCATTTTATTATTAGTTCTGATTAATGCCAAATGGGAGACAGAGGGCTCCCTATCTTTAGTGGGGAGAAAAAATGGTTTCTTTTGAAAAACAATGCATCAAGGACAGAAAAATAAAAATTAATGCCCTACTCTGATAACATATAGTGAATAGATGATCATCGAGAAGCTTAGATTTTAACATGGTTATGTGGTTGCACCTAACTTTGCTAACATTTCTTCTTTTTGATAAATACCCAACTCTGCTAACATATAGTGAAGATGTTTATATCTGATTCGGAAAAACTTTGCATTACCATCATAGTTCAAGTGTCATGTGTGTTTCTTCTTTAATTAGAATATTAATACCCACCCCATCTTTCACAGGAATTATATGCTGCTGGTTTACTCAGCAGAAGATAGTGGGAGGGTTCTGAAGTACAATCCTAATACTAAACAAACCACTGTTCTTGTTCGGAATCTCCAATTCCCAAATGGTCTGTCACTAAGCAAGGACGGTTCCTTCTTTGTATTCTGTGAAGTGGCCAAGGGCAGGTATGCTTCTCAACCTATGTATTAGCAATTTAGCATGTTTACAGTATTAAATAGACATACAAGGATCCAATACATAGTCCTAGTGCAGCTCCAGCATCAGTGTTCTCCATTCTAGAAAATGTTTTGTTGTTTAGGCATATGCATGCCAAGTTCTAAGTACATGCATATATCTTTATATTTGAATTCATACTGACAACATATATAATATATCCAACTTGGTAATAGACATGATGGAAGAACCAGCCTATTTTGGATTGGCTTTATTCAAATTCTGAAATATCGAAGTTCCTGTCTTCTTTGCCTTTCTTAAAGAATCATGTTGCTGACTTCACCTTAAAAGTTGTGGTATTAACATATAATGGAACGATGTGTTTCTCTTATAGGTTACAGAAGTACTGGTTGAAAGGCGAGAAATCGGGGACCTCAGAAGTGATGGCAATCCTCCCAGGATATCCCGACAATGTCAGCACAAATGAGAGAGGTGAATTTTGGGTAGCAATCCACTGTCGCCGTACCATTTACAGCTATATAAATTCCATATACCCGCTACTTCGTCTATTCTTGCTGAAGCTTCCTATACCAGTAAAGCTCCGTTCTTTCTTGCACCTTGGAGGCAAGCAACCCGCTATTGTTGTGAAGTATAGCCCTGAAGGTAAGCTGTTACAGATATTTGAAGACGAAGAAGGGAAAGTAGTTAGAGCTGTAAGTGAGGTTGAGGAGAAAGATGGGAAGCTTTGGATGGGAAGTGTGTTGATGCCTTTCATTGCTGTTTACCGACTAGAATGAACTAAAGACTTATCCTTTTTCTTTCTTTCTTTTACTTTCTTTAAGGATTGAGTTGGACAAAAAACTCTCTTATTTAGTTCTTCATGGTTGTTTGTAGCTTCTATTTTGTGAGAATAATTCAATAAAACTCTCTTTCTAGTTCCCTATAGTTTTGATATTCCTGTTGATCATCATGACAAGAATACTCATAGGAAGTCTTCTTTAGTGGAGTCTCGTTACTTTGATATGTTAAGAGAATTCAAGTCTAAAATGTTTCCACATTTTTTCTAACTCTTGTAAATGTGTTTTCGTACAGAAAATTGAGCATTTCTCACAGATTATTTGCTAAAGTTCTTGTATTGTTTGAATACTTGATAAACGGGAATTTGTTGAAATATAGCATGCTACAAGTGAATATTTACAACAAGAATGGTCCTTAATAGAATAGCTCAAATGAGTTTGAATTAATTAATCATACAAGTATTTTTCGAATAAGACATCTCAAAATAAGTGGATATTGCGAGCTTGACCGAATAAATTGTAAATTATAAATCTAATATACTATGCACACTTCTTTTTGTTGATGACTATTTGACAAGAACAAGCATAATCAGAATGTTCTCTCTTATTCCTAGAAGATATCACTATTTCTCTATATTGGGAGTTGCAATTTTCTTTTTAAAATAGATTTACATGTAGTGTAGAGAATACATACGAGCCCTAGTCTAATCAATTGAAGTAATCATTACTTACAAATTCTTTTACTTTTCAGGTGACGCGTGCACATTGACTGTAGTAGTTGACTTTTGAGGTTTGTTTGGTAAGGAGAATTTTTTTCTACAAAATATTTTTTTTAAAAATAAGTGATTTTTTAAATTTAAATTTTGGTGTTTAGTTAAAAAGAAAGAAATATTATCCTAAAAGCAGTTAGATATAATCTGACAAATATTATGACATCATATTCGACTCCTAAGCCAACACAAATCAGATTTTAGACCCCATTAAAGACCTAAGTACTGACCTTTTAGAGATTCAACTCCTAATCCTAATCCTGATCTCAACTCCTGAGTCCGACGCAAGTCTTGATCCTCTCGATCTCGATTTGATATACAACTTTTAATTTCCAGTATCGGTATCGATTCGAGACTTGACCGTGACAAAGTTGGGGTCAGGAGTCGGATCAGAAATGAGAGTCGGATGGTGAGGTTGAAAAAGAAATTTGAAAAATATTTTTCTTTTATTTTACGAAGAGAAAAAAATAAATATTTTTAAAAAATATTTTCTAAAATATTTAATCCAGCTAAACATCAGAAAATTGTAAAACATTTACTCAATACCAAACACACATTGTGTAAAGGTCCTCTACAATACCCATAGCTTGAAGCTAGTGATAATGAATTAATCTGAGGTCATTGTTATGTAATCAAATACTCAGTACATCACTAATCACTATTCATTACTCTCTCCGTTCATTTTAGTTTTCATTTTTTTACATGTTTTTTGAGAAAATATTGATTTTATTTTTTTATATTTTTTTAAATCTCAATTTAATATATTTTTTCACAAAATTAATCTCTTTTAATATTTATTGAGTAAAAATAAAAAATGAAAATTAATATTTACTTTTAAAAAAAATAACAATGATTTTGAATCAGTTATTTTTAATAAACACGAGGACTAAAATGAACTTAACGGAGGGAGTACAATGTCCTAATGTAATTATGTGTAACAGTCTTCCTTACGTGAACTAAAAGGGTCCTACCTATTAGCCTACTTCAACTGCAGTACTAAGCTAGATTTTAGCTCCTTTTAATTAATGGTCTTCACATCATTAATTGTTTTCTAGTGTTTCTTTTTTCTTTATCATTTGAGTAAACAAAATCATTTGGAACTTGGAAAATGTTTTTTTATAATAAATATATTACTTATAGTGTTAGTTGGAGCAATAATAAGTATAATTAATGTTAAATATAGAAAATGGTATATGTTCATAAGTGCGTAGAAGTTATTTTCCTCCTGATGTGAAATGTTTACGTTTATTTACTTTTTAATGAAAATCATTTTCCTAAAAAATGACTTTAATCTCACTATCATACCAAACAAACCAAAGTTCTAATCTATAAACTGAAAGGGGATGATATTTTCCAACTTGGCTATATACTCGGCACAAATTTAAATTAATTAATCGAAATGTACGTCAAAGCGATACCATAACATATACATCATCATATATATGACGATGCAAAAGTGGTTGCAATAGTGATGTTTTATCGATTAGTGTTTAATATTGTGCGTGCAAAAGAATTTTATTGATTATCAGTAGCAGAATGATGCATTAATATTCCCAAATGCACTGCACTAAAATCTTCTTTCTTACCATTGTTTTGAACACTGACTTTTCATGCTCAATACTAACTTACAAATAATCATTGAGCTTTGTCACCTTATATATGGTAAATAAAATTGACACCTTCTTTTCTTTTCTATTCTTTATTTTATTTTTCTCGGAGCTAGGGATGATAATGATGCGAGCCGGTGTGAATTTAGACATATTTAGACATACGCAACGCAGTGGGGGTGGGGCGGAGTGGGTGAATAAATATTACTTCCTTCGTTTCGATTTATTTTTTTTGGATTTGCGTCAAAGTTAAAAATAAAAGTAAAGATTACTTTTGAATCTTATAATCTTATAGTATTAAATATATGTCAAATGTACCAAAATGATATCTAATCATGTGGTCTTAAACATGTCATATGAAAGATAGGAATTAAAGAGTTACAGAAAAAAAAAGACATTCTTTTTTAAACATACTAAAAATGAAAATCGAACAAATAAATTGAAATGGAGAGAGTTTAAATTTTTACAAAAAGGAATTTTTTTTAGCAAGGTGGGGCGGGGCGGATGGACGCGGGTGTGGGTATAAGGCGAATAAACCGGAGTGGAAATGCTATGTAGGGCATGGTGAGCTGGGTTGAAATTTTGCTGGTCAAGAGAGATCTAGAATCCACATCACACTCACGTACATCGTGCCACATAGCTTGCCATCTCGAGCCGTACTACAATAAAAATTACTTTTAGCTGCAACTAAGCTATATATTGCCGTTGATTAATTGCCGCTGATCTCTTTTGATTAATTGTCGCTAAAGATATTTTTTGTATAGTGCCGAAGCTATATTTTTGAGAACGAATTTTGGTTTAAAGCAATTCATGAGTATTTTGTGCTTGCTTGTTTGTTAATTTGTAGTTAATTAAGACTAAACCTTGATGACTTGGTTCCATCATGTGAATAATAAATAAAAGAAAAACTGAAGATGGAAAATGAAAAATTAAGAAAGGTAATCTACTGGGCCAAACATATTGTTGATTCTTGGAAAGTGTCACCATCGTAATTTCCTAATCTGGAAACAAGTTAAAAGTAGGGAACTCAAATTGATCAAAGTTCAATTTACTAATGACTTAAGAAGTAGTACTTATTAATTAGGTTTTCGTAATTAAGTTTAAATGGACTCAATTTGAGTCTTGAGAGTATTTCAATTTATTAAAGGTGGTTGTTTCTCTAAATTATTGGCTTATTATTCTTTTGTTGGGCATTTTAGAATCAAACATGCAACTAAGTATGTATTTGGACATGCGATTTGAGATTATAATTTTAAATTATTGTTTGGACATGCGATTTGAGATCATGATTTCAAATTCCCCCCCTCCCCCCCCCCCCCCCCAAAAAAAAAAAAAACAGGATTAGAGATTTCAAATTGTAATTTCAAATCTCAAATTCTCCCCCCAAAAAAAGGATTTGGGATTCCAAGTTGTAATTTTGAATTTTTTTGAAATTATATTTTATATAAAAGACTCATCATTTTAAACTTTGCAGAAAAAGACTCGTGATGAGTGAAGAGATTGTTTGTATCATCATGTGAAAGAATTATATTAAAGAATAGTTAATTAATACTATTGTGACTAGTAAATCTTTATACGATTATGTGTGTTTGAAAGTTTGTAAACACAAAATTTACTTATAAAAATAATTTACGTTTAACCAATTAAAATTAGAGGTACACTTTTATATATATATATATATGAAATTAAAGTCAAAGTATTGTTAGATGAGAGTCTTTATCTCCGAATTATGTGTTGGGATTTAAGAAACAAAAGAATTTCTTTATTATTTTAAGTTCTCATCCAGTATAGTATTCGTTTTGAAGCTTCAAATCCTTAACTATCTTAAAGTTGCGCCACTGAAACACATTAAAAGGAGAAGCACTCCTGTCCAAAAATTTTGATACCCAAAATTTGAACCAGATTTTTTCATACTTATCGTTAGTCTTCCCCACCGATCCAAATACTTTATCTATTTATTCTGATGTGATAAATTTTATTTGAGAAAAATAATAATCTCAAGTTGATCAACCGACAAGAGAAAATACACTATACATGTGGTAAATTGTACGGATCAAGATTTTTGTTTTTTGTTTTCGTTTAATATCTATATTGAAATTCGACTAAATCTAGATTTATGTGTTGCAGAGTCTATTTCTGAGGATAGCACTCGCTATAATTATTTTTATTTTTTATTTTAATTAAAACACTCAAACTCGAGAAATCTAATTATGATGGAATGAACTCAACCATCCCATCACAAATCGACGTAGATACGGATGAAGATATACAGTAGGGTTAGTTGCATTTTGGGGTTAAGGTAGAATATAAATGAGTACCAAAAGACTTGTTGTGGTCCAAATAATGCTGGACAGTTTGTAAGCAAACCACTGGCCACTAGTTCACTGTATCTATGGTCCCTTTTTAAACAGTCATTTGTTTGCTATCGTAGGAACAACCACGAGAATGTTGCGGGAGATCGATTAGATTGTAGAAAATATAATTAATTTGGAAATCTTTATATTTATTTGAGAGTCATCTATAAATATTTGTTTTGTTTTGTTTGTTCATGATGACTAGCTAATTAATTAGCAGGTTCTATCAAACTCAATTTGGTCTATAGTTAAGGATGTTTAATTAGGTCTTAAACAAAATTGCAAGGACTCTAATGAGATGCATATATTAGGAGTGATAAAATTAATTAGCTCATGAAAATATGATATATTTAATCCGTTTAAGTTTGAACGAATTATCTTTTATCTATTATGATTTGTACAATTCGACCTATTTTACAGTTGAGCTGATTTCCGCTAAATATGTGATGACATTTCTACTAACATACTATTAAATTCATTGATATATAACATGCATATATAGGTTTTCGCCCTCTTATTTTTATTTTTTTTTGTTACTAATTAATTTGATTCTAATTTTTCTTTAAGATCTGTTTGAACAACTGACATTATCAAAATATCCCTCATGTTAATCAATGCCTTAACTTGGGTACACATGTTGAGAAACATGGGTGAAATTGTTTTTTTTTTAATGATTAATATTAATTGTGCTGATGAAAGGTATGGTTCTCATTCATTTATCTATTTTGATTTGATATAAAAAAAAATTAAAAAAAGAAGAAGTAAATCTCATGATCTTAAACTTAAATTATGTGTAATATATTAAAATGTTCATTGAATCTTAAATTATGTGTAATATACAAAAATGTTTATTGAATCTTATTCTTTTAAATATCAGGTAGAATGTAATTGGGTGTAAAGAGGTCTAAATATTAAAAAAATGTGTGTTAGTTTTTTAACTAAAATAAAATAAAATAAGAGAATAATAAGTATTCGTTTCTTGTTATTGTTGGTAAAGTACCGTTATAGTGTTGGTAGACGTTGTACATATAAACAAAAGTAGAGGGGGCTTATGCTAACCTCCATAAAGTACAAATAGTAGGTTGTTAACCATTCAACCAACAAAAAGTGCAGGATCTTTATCGTACATCACTTATTCGATGAAATAATGGAGATATACACAATTTAATTTATATATCATTGTTATAAGTAAATGCATAGTTACATTTAGTTTTTGAAATGATTAATTTTCGTTGATGTGATGACATTTCTATTAACATACTATTTATATTTTGAGATGTTACTCTAAATTTAATTCGTAAAAAAAATAATTTATTTAAACAATGACAATTATATAGACAATTTCAATTTATTAGGATTAAGGCGAGTTTGTGGGGATCTTTTTTTATTTCTCCATTTGATTAATCTATTTTTTGTTTACTCATACCATTTGATTCTATAATTGTAATAATTTTTAAAAAATCTTCAAAAAAAAAAATACAACACAAAATATTGATATCTTTGACCATAGATTAATTGTACATCAACTTGTCAAGTTGCTCCCATGAAATGAACCTCACAACTAAATGACATCAGCTTAAGCCAAAATTGTGGATAGTACTGTGGCAACTATAAGGCCACCACCATCACTCTCTTTCTTGAAATTAGTAGGGGAGGTGTATTGACTTTACCAATCTGTTTAAAATTATTTATTTTGAATTTATTCTAAAATTAGTATTTGATCATGATTTAAGTCGAATTTGAAGTTGTATTTCAAATTTGAGAAGTATATGAAGTATGGACACTATTTTAAATATTCGTTGTAAAATATAATATAATAAAAAATAACTATGTCTCCAATTCAATACATTTCAAATAAGGTGAAACTTATTTGAAACATATGGACAAGCGATTATTGAGCTTGTATTTGTACATGCGATATGAAGTCATGATTTCAAAATACTGTTTGAACATGTGATTTTGAGATCAAGATTTCAAATTCTCCAAAAATAAATAAATTGAGGGATTCCAAATTGTGAATTAAAAAAAATAATTAAACGTAAAACTTGATCCATATTACCATATTTAAAATTTTCAAAAAAAGATGTATGCTTGATGTGAAGAGAATGTCCGTACCATGTAAAAATGTTATATTAAAGAATAATTAGTTACTATAATTATTGATTAGTGGATCTTTACGAAATTATGTATATTTAGAAGTTATTAAAGGAATATAGAGATATGTGATTTATGAATGTGAAGTCTTATTATATTCTAATAACTTGTTTATAAACTATGATTTGCTCATTTAATAAAATTGAATTTTTTTTTGATAATTTATAACTCGTGGGCTTTTAATTGAGAAAAAATTATAATTTAAATAATACAAATTACATAAAACTTTAATTTTAAATCAATCTAATTTCAGAGCGGGCCTAAGTCCTTGAGGTAGCTAAACATTCCAAAAGCATTAGTATATCGCCCCCCTCGTCCGCTTCACATCAAGCAGAGTGGTCACTCAGCCAGATGCACTCCCACCCACTCATTCCTTCAATCATAATACCTCCACCCCAACCCCCAACACCCCACACTCCCAAAGTTAAAGAATTTAAATTAGATAAGATGATAAAGTTTTTCTTAGTATAATCCATATAATTTAATCTTTTTTAACCAAGTTAAAATTAGTGCATTTATCATGCTTATTTAATTTTCACACTTTTTATAAAGCATATTAGTATACCTCATGTTAAAGAATGAAATCATGTACATTGTACGGCTAAATTAAAAATTTATGATTCTTGATCTCAAATTCATATACATTAGCAACTAAATTTACAGTTATATGTTTATAAATATTCAATAAATATTTTAATAATATATAAAATACAGGCAAAAGCTATTCAATTTGATTATACCCGTAGGTTACACGGATCCACCACTACTTAATTCGAGTATCAATTAGGCAAACATTTATTTGCACCAAGTATTTATAATGACCAGACAATTTCATAAATATCACTTAACTACTACCTTCGTACGTCATTTTAGTTTTTTTAAAAAAATTCTATTTTTTTTTTGTCATTTTAGAAATTTAACATTAATATTGATCATTGTTTTTAACTATGTTCTTAACATTTAAGAAATAATTCTTTTTAATATAACTCAATTCTCAAAAAAAATCTAATAAATAGGAGTAACTTTTGCATGTTCAATTTAAAAAAACCAAGAGATAATTTAATGTTTAGTTTCTAATTTTTCCTTATTATTAACTATTGTCATTTTTTAAAATATTGAATTTATTATATTCAAAGAGTGATAAAGTGAAATTTTCATCCTATTTATTGTTTCTTTAAGGGGTGTGTCAAGTCAATACTATTACTATTAACAAGTAAAAATGAACGGAGGGTGTGTAACATTGAAATTTTATGTGACTCTACAAGATGAGCCCACTTTCAGTTAGGGTTTTACTCTACTGTAAACCCTAGTTTCCTCCTATATAAAGAGTAATATATCCTCTTGAAGAGACATCTCAAAATTTTCATTAACTCATGGAATACTCACAAAGAGATCAAGATGTGATCATACTCTTTCTTGAAAGGTACGTCCCATCCTAGTCGAGAGACACGTTGCTTCAATCCCCAAATTACAAAAAACACAGAAAAAGATGGAGATAAACAATTTGCATTTATAATTTTGATGGATGAAATCATTCTTTTTATTTATTTTATAATTATAGTATATTTTTATATTTAAGGGAAAAATTACAAACAAAAAGTATTTATTATTTTTCTTAATGAAAATGAAATAAGCTAAATTAAGAATTAATTAAAATGAGAGTAAGAAAGCTATAAACTTGTATATGAAAAGACACACATCTTTTATCTATTTAGTGGGTGGATATAAGAACTTTCTCTAGTTACTAATTCTGCATATTAATTACACTAGGTATAGATATGCATGACAACAATAATACCACTATATTATATATGATGAAGATGATTCACTACTCCCACTACTTCCTTCACTCACTTCTCATCCTTCACACCCCCATCCCCCCACACCCCACCCCACCCCACCCCTCTGCCCCTATACCGACCAGACCAAACCAGTACAATCCCATCAATCTCTTCACCTCTAATATGTGTTTGTTTTGTACTCTTTCTTTCATTCATCTCTCAAAACCTCATACCTTATTTATCATCTCCCCTTTACTAGCCTTTTCTTCCCCTTTTTCCTCATCTTTTCTAGGTCTTTTCAACTCTCTAATTAGCTACCTAGTAGTATTTCATAACATGACGAACATTACACATATTTCTTGATTTAGACTCATCCTTTTTCTCTTTTTTACCATCTAATTTTATTTAATATTCTTCTTTTTTTTAGTTCAGAACTCGTCTTTGATCTGCATCTTCTTCGATCCGTGATTCCCGGCCTAAAAAGAAAAAAGAAAAAAACTTTTAAAAAAATGTCACTTGACATGACATATTCATCTTCCTCGGAACGTGTTTGCTATGTTCGCTGCAACTTTTGCAACACAATTCTTGCGGTACACTTCTTTAATTTAATTTAATTATTTGATTTGAAACCCTTTTTTGCTAGTTTTGAAATGCATGTTGACAAACAAATTTAGATTGAATCATTTGAAAAAGAAGTGTATTTTCTATATATGATGATGAGTACAAGTTCAAAGTTTAATTGTTCCAATTTTGTATGGATTTTTTTTATAGCAAATCTTGTGAAATTCAACAAAATCTTGTTAAAATGAACTCTTCCTTTTTTAGTACAAGCGATAAGGTTTAGAAATATGTGGAGATGATTTCTCTGATGGTCACTCACATTAATCATAATATAATTATTATCTCATAATAAAGTCATCTTTTGTTGAAAAAAAAAATGAAATCAAGAAGATAGACTATTTTTTGAGATAATAACTAAATAGTTAAGTGACCATCTGAGAAATTGACCCAAAAGATGTGATGGTTGGAGAAATTTTTCATCAAGTGTTACAAAATTGTAATATTTTATGCTAATTTTCAATCAAGTGTTTCATTATTTTCCTCTTTTCCTTGCTTGATTTTTTGAAGGTTAATGGAAGAAAATATGAATTGAGATGAGATCCAGTTAATTTGTTCCCAACCCTATCAAAAAATAATATAGTACTTATATACTACTCTCTAATTAGTTTGACTAGAAAAAAGCTAAGTATTTAATTTCATATACTCTATAGGACTAGATCTCTATTTATAGGACTAGGGTTTCTTGTGAATAGTTTTTTTTTTCAAGGATTCAATTAACTAATTAATAATCTACCATTTAATCCTAATAATTTAGTTATCATTTTCCTTTTAATTCTTTTTCCAATTTATTTGGTCGATCCTCTTTTTCCTCATCAGGTTCGTACTATATTATACTGCACACACTGATCATAAATAATTGTACTAATTCTTGAAACAATCAAATTCTTTTTCCTGAAAATAAAATAGGAGTATGCATTTGTCCACTGAATAATTAATATGATTCTCTCACAATAAGATATATTTTTCCTCCTCATTTTGACCATTCAGTGATATTATTATTAACATTTTTTCTATTATCAAGATCTTTTTCGTCCATTTATTAAAATGTAGTTACGTTGCTTGATTTGAAGAGACAAAAAGAAATTGATGATGCTAGAGTGATCAAAGTTTTACTGTTACATCAGAAATTTTATTTTGGATATCACATTTTTTAATTTTATTTACTAATATAAATTATTTTAAAGATATTTTACTCATTATGTGTATTTCATGATTTCTATTGTGGTCATGTCATTTTCCTAGTTTACTCACTTTTCTGGTGACTGAGCAAATGGTCAGAAAAAGTCGATGAGAGAGCACCGAAAGGAAAGGAAAAGAAAAGAGATGAGTCCAAGGGGCTACTTTAAAGGAAAAATCCTTCGTAATTTGGGATTTTCAATACAAATTAGAGGTTGATTTTGTTACGTGGTCATTCAACTAATATTTATTATTTCAAAAGTTATCTTTTTCGTGATTTCATTTTTATTCAATAAAAAATTAGTTGACTGACCATATGAGAAGTCTAACTCCAGAAACGTGTGAAAAAATCGTTTGGACAAATATGTTTTCCAGGTATAGGAAGTTCCATGAAAAGAAAAAAAATTATTCGTTTATAAAATACATAAATTGGAGTTGAGGGCTAGCTTACTTGGAGACCCTCCATCCCCCTCATATTTTTGTAGTTGAACCCCATTCTTTTCAAATCTTAGCCTGGTCTCTCTTTCTCAATTAGATAGCAAATTTGAATCTCATCAAATGTGATATACATTCTTGAATTACTTGAATCCCCTAACTACAATCCGGCCACACAGCTATATTGAGACTGTCACCTTACTATTACTATCAAAGCTATTGCTAACTCGTAAGTCCAAATTGCACAGAATTTGTGTTTCAATTTGCCAATTCATGTAACTGCAAATAGTAAAATCTTGTTAATTAAGTACTCTTTAAGGATCCTAAATATTAATTTTTTATTTTCTGGACAAAAGTGAGCATTGCATGATGTTATGTTTGTCAAGAAAATAGTAAATTAAACTCAGTTTTGTTTTGGTTGTTGTTGTTGTATGACAGGTTAACGTTCCATGCAATAGTATGATGACAGTAGTGACAGTAAGGTGCGGACACTGCTCAAATTTGCTTTCTGTTAATATTGGACCTTCCCTTCAGTCTCCTCCCCTTCAGAATATACAGGTAATATATTGCTTCCTCCTCCGTTTCAATTTGTCGTAAAAAGATTATCTTAAATGATAGATATGTCAAATGTATCAAAATGTCCTTTAATATTGTGGTCTTTAATATGTCATATGGAACAAATAAATTGAAATATTATATAGTTAGTCCAAAATCTTTTTAGTGTTTGCCTTCTCCTTATTTAGTTAAGTTTTTCCTTTGATGGTCAAACAAGAAGTGTGCATTCTAACCGTTTAACTTTTAGATAAAATGATCACACAATTCAATAGAGACTTTTATATATACGTGGTATATGCAAAATATATGTAATAATCGTATATTTATTACTTGATATATATAGCGTAATGTGTTATTTTGTGTTGAATTAGCAGAGACAAAATGATTCAAGTTTTGAAGATGGGATAAGTAGAGGCTATGGGTCATCATCCTCTTCTACAGATTCATATCACAGATTTTCTCCCATGCCTACTGATCATGATCAACCTAGATCCCCTCCTATTCGCCGTAAGCGCGCCTCCCTCTCTCTCTAGTTACTTGCTCTTTATAAGATAATAAATTTGTGTTAATTAAATAGAGTGACTTCATGAAGAACCTAGCTAACTCACATGCGTATTTAATTCTTTTTAATGGTTTGAATTAAAACAAGTTGAGTTCTTTGATACTATTGATTTTGATCCTCTTCAACCAAAGAAGAGCAATTTATCCATCTGAAAGCATTGTGTACCGTCTTATCAGCTGGGGCCAATTGTGTGCAATCCATCAGTTGATTGTGACATTTCACCTGTACCCAACTCATCTCTAATACCAGTATCTTGAAACATAGGTTAAGTACTTTTGTATTCCTTGTTGCACCCTTTTTCTCTTAGGTCCGTTCTTGGAATTAATAAAAAGGTATAGGCATGACTCTAGATTAGTCAGTTTGGTGGTTTTCGAACAGTAATGAAGCAAGGAATTCATAAAAATATTAGTGTATTGTCACACCTAAGATATGAAACATTGACCTAATTAAAATTAAAACAATTTTTGAACCTCCTTTGCCATTGTAGCAAGAATCTTCGCTTGTGCCAATGGGATTATACTATTGTTGCAATACAATTTTATGCGAAAGGGGATTCAATTCTCCTTGCCTCCCTTTTGGAAGGCAACAAGAAAGTTGCTATTTATCAATTAGTTGAAATAATCTCTTCTCAAATACCGGGTGCTAGATGGTTAAACCAAAAAAAAAAGATTTAGAACTAACAATTAAGAAAATTACACAATGTGAATAGATTTTTATCTTTATTTTATGTGTATATATTAGATGTTGAATCTTATTTAATACAAGAATAGTTGGCAGAGGGGCCTCAAAAATTGATTTAGGTTATGAGTTAGAATTTTGCTGAAATGTTTATATATAGGTATCTGAACCAAGAAAAATATATATTTCAACACATGATAGTGTGAGCTTAAATTAGGTTTTTAAATGAATTTGAGATTACTAATTGAGGATGGATAGATACCAAACATCCACCGTAATCCATATCGGTAAGAGGAGTACTTATGCTGGTTAAAACATCTCTAAAAATTTTGGACACTCATACTTTGTTGATTAAAAGAAAAATCTGACCATCCAATCACCAATCCAAAATCTTGAGACACTGAATGAAATGGTCCAAGACCACACTATAAATTCTTTTATAAAACCTACACAACCAATTAAGGACAAATATGTATTTTGTCACATGACTTAATAGAAACTAACATATATCTCATCAATTTCAACCTTGTTATACCTAAATAACATACCTAAATTTCATGGTTTTCAGACAATAAAATTATGTCACTGGAAATAACAAACTAACTCTCTAACTCAATAAAGGCAAATTCATAATTAAAATATAATGGCATAAAACAGCTAGCTGAAAAAAGTTAGCTATCTAGCTAGCGCACAATGACTTTCTCTAATAGGGTTTATTCCTTTAAGTTCCATCCAATCCATACAAAAAGGTGTTGCGCGCTTCCTCTCAGGACTACGTGCTCCTCGTTGCCCCCTACTTAATTATGAAGGGTTTTGAAATATTATATGATCAAATGTTTGTTTAAAACTTTGCAGCACCGGAGAAAAGACAACGTGTTCCTTCTGCCTACAATAGATTTATCAAGTAAGTAAAAAATAATAATAATTTTTAAGTAGCATATAAAGTAAGAAATGTGTGAATTAGATATATCTATGATCATGTTGTGAATTAATTCAATGTGTAGGGAGGAGATCCAAAGGATAAAGGCAAGCAATCCTGATATTACTCACAGAGAAGCTTTTAGCACTGCTGCCAAAAATGTAAGCTATATATACCATACATAAAAAAGTAAAATAATAAATGAATAAATAATAAATTTTCATAATACATGAGAACTGAAAATAGTTATTTCAGCTCAAAATAACTTTTGCTATGTGGACTGAGCCATATGGAGAAATTAGAAGGAGATGAAAAATGAAATTAAACTATATTATAACTGTATATTAATATTCATAAAGTAAATACATGAAGAACGGGATGTAGGGTGTGTTTAATAAAAAGGAAAATAAGTAGGTTTTTAAAACTTATTTTCTTGGTGTTCTATGAGTAACAAAAAAATACTATCCTAAAAATATAAATATTTATATATAATCCAAACAAATACTATAACATGTGAAAGTGAAGGTAGGGTGTTTTGAAGGTTAAGGATGACACAGTCAATTTAAAATACCACTTGTAAAACTTTTTTTTTCTTCCACTAAAAAAACAATTTTCCTCAATTTTAGCTTCCCTATCTAGTAATTTTAGCCCTAGTATGTGGACTTTAGACTTTCCAGAAGAGAAATCTATGGTAGGTACAAATAAATAAACAGAAGAGGCACTCAATAGAATAGTGTGACTAAATAGCTTTATATTATATTTATGTGAAGATTTTAATTACCTTTTTTGATATTTTACTGTATGTTTTTGCAGTGGGCACATTTCCCTCATATCCACTTTGGACTCAAGCTGGATGGCAATAAACACATTAAATAAAAAAATATGATCTACCTGTATTATGATCATAAATACATTATATATTATATTGGTGAGATATATAAATCTCTCCATACTAATAAACTGTTTTAGCTCTTGCCTTGGATTCCTTGTTTTTTTTATTCGTATTATAAATTGTAAGGAACTATTAACTGTGTTTACTCCAATAACATACGCTTATTACTATTACTATTATTATTATTCTTTCGTTTTTTTGTGTGAGCACACTTAAGGTGTGTTTGGTATGAAAGAAAATTTTTAATACGATATTCATGCTGATGATCTTATATAGCATTACAACTATTTGTTATAATATAGTTTTTAAACTATATAACTTAATCATAAATTATATCAATCTAATTTATTGCAAATATATTAATGTTATAATTTTATATCCTAATGCTAAATTATGTTTTTGATCGAACCCCCCTACTCCCCTCTGTCTCCCCCCCCCCCTAATCTAAACTAGAAAATGTTACTTGAAGTTGGACGTGTTCTTCTAATACATGTTACTTATCAGTTTACTCTGTAGACTGTAACACTTATGACAGAGATTCAGTAATTATCTTATAAATCACTTGATTCTAAAATATATATTCCTAATTAATTTTATTTTAGGGGAAAGGGAGGGAGGGAGAGACTTTTTAGTCATATGGTATTCAAACTAATTCAGCGATGAGTATAGCTAGCCTACTTGAGTACGTGTTCACGATTTGATCAAAAACTGATTCAAATTAAAAATTAATTAAATTAATTAATTTTTATTTAGTTTCGCTTGATTTTGTTTGGATTTAAGTTTTAAAAAATCAATAATATTTTATTTTGTTTGATTTTATTAAAAACAAATCGAACTAAATCGATAAGTTATATACAAATATTTTATAATTATATATATATATAAAAAAAATTATTTTATATAAATAAATTTTATAATTACTTCGTAATTCGTACACTATTTTCATGATCTTAAAAAAAATCTCTAATAGGCTGAAACAATTATCAGATTTACCTGCATATATTTTTTTGTATTTCTTATCAATTTTTATTTACTTTATTAAAGCTTATAAATGTTAAGAAATTTTTCCATCACGGATTATAAGTACGAAAATGATCAGAAAAAAATAGAGAACCATCGATTATTATGTTTCTTAATTAAAATTGAACCAAACCGATGAATGCGAGCCAAATGGAATCATGAACAGCCTTAAGGCCTACTATTGGCAAAATATAATAATATATGTTGAAGCATTTATCTACTTTAAAAGCTTAAATCGGAGAATTCTTATTAAGAATAGAGAAATTTCAATCACCTGATCAAACGCAAATACATCAGTAGCGGAGCCACTTGAGTTTAGAGGGTTTAATCGAACCATTTTCGATAGAAAATTATACTATTTATATATAATTAAAATAATATTTTATGTATATATAATAGATGTCGAACCAATTCAACTAATTTGTATGTCTACTCTTCATATTTTGAATCTCTTAAAAAAAAAAATTACTCCACCGCTACGAATGCTGACTGTACACCCATGAATGTACACTCACTCACACACACATGGAGAAAGAGAGAAAGAGAGAGAGTTGATAGTAACATTTCATGTTTTGATGAGTCAACGTCAGATTAATTAGATGAAAAATGAAGGGATGGGACCAAATAAGCTAAACTAATATAAAACCTCTATGGCCTTAGCTTTAAATACACAGCAGCTTTAAACGAAGGTTTTGTGGCAGCAAAAGTCATGCACGCCATTACTTACCATTTAAGGTATGAATGAATATGGTACTGAAAATACACTTACAACTATTTCGAAATATACGTCACCACAACAAATTACTCCATTTTTGGAATATGTCATTCCCTCTTTATTTATTTCTCTACTAGTCGATCGATCGAGTCAGTCCCGGCCTTAGTGTGAAGCAAGTAAAGCAAATGCTTTAGGTCCCTTATTTTTTGGAACATCATCTTTTAGTAATAGTAGATTTATAAATTATTTTTTTAAAAAAAAATATTTTATAGTAAAAAAATGAATAATTTTTAATATATTTTTTACAAAAATTTAAAATTAATTTGGATAATACGAAGCATATGAAAAATATTTTTAATTTTTCATCTAGTGGTAAAAGAATACAAATCACAAGGTCAAGAGATAAACAAACAAGTCTTAATTATGAAAATTTCTTAACATAATTTTACTCAAATATTGATAGTTTAGACTAATTTTATAATTAAAAGTAGGAAAAAGGGCTTGATATACCCTTCAAGTTTGCGATTAAAACTGATATAACCATTGTTACAACTTGTTGCATAAATAACCCAAATCATATATCGAAAATGGTACAAATAAAATATAATATTTTAATTGATATACTCAATAAGATTTAACAAAAAAACTTCACTAATTTCCAAATTTATATATTGCCTGTAACATAATATTAATAATCCTTGTAACAATTGCATTTTCGGAAAGAACTTTTCAAAATTAGAACTCACAAAATTTACTTAATATCAATAATATATAAATTATCAATTGAAAAATCAATTATAAAAAAGATTATAAAAAGGTTATTAATAACTATACATCTAAAAAAAGTTTTTTAAAAAATAAAGGGATAATACACAAGTACCCCCTCAACTATAACCGAAATTGCTAGGACACACCTTAACTATACATGGGTCCTATTATCCCTCTGAATTATTTACCTATATAATCACTCACATGAAGCACTCGTCTCCACATCATCCTTACATCGGCACCACATCACTAAATCGTCAGATCTAAAAAAAATCATCAAATCTAAAAAAAATATTAAAAATCGTTAAATCTAAAAAGAATTAAAAAATCTTCAAATCCAAAAAAAATAAAAATTCGTTAGATCTAAAAAAAAATTAAAAATTAATAAATTGTTTTTTTAAAAAAAAGAAATTTAATTTAAATTGTGTTCACCATATATTGCCTAAATTAAATCTCTAATATGCAATTTTTTTCTCGAATTTCATGTTATGTGTTTGAGTAAAAAATAAAAATAAAAAGATAAATTCTTCCGATATTATACAAATTGATAAAATATCTGAAAAAAGATCACCGGCAATTTAAGTATGTTGTGAAAAAAATATTTATATTTCTAAAAATAATAAAATTGGGTTCTATTTCATAATGAAAAAAAAATTAATTAAAAAGATATCAACTTAAGTTTTAATGTTAACTACTTATGTGTATTAATTAATAATGCAAATATCCAATTAAAAATGGATATGTGTCCAAATTAATCAGATTTTAATACTTCTTTTTCGTCTCTTGCATGCCTCCAAAAAAGTGAATACACTCTCTGTGCCACCTCACACTGAAGAGTGTGTTTCTTACACTTTAAAAAAATTCAGGAGGTAATAGAATTCATATATAGTTAAGGTGTATCCTAGCGATTTCGGTTATAGTTGAGGGGGGTACTTGTGTATTGTTCCAAAAATAAATAGACTTCATGAACATGAAATATTTAAGGCCTCTCATTACGGGTTGGCTTTAGGCCACCAATTTCGTTGAGCCGTCCCTGGATCGAGTCATATATGTGTTATATGCTATGACCGGATTAATAATGGAGTGTAATGTACGTAATATACATTGTCAGTATAATATTATTTATTTATGTTATAGCAGGTAATATATATATATATATATATATTCATCTCATATTAATTATCACATTTTTTCTTTAGACATGTTTCTTAAAAAATTGTAAATAGTTTTTTTTACTACTTTATCTTAATCTTTCTAGTAAATTGTACGTTAGTTTTTCTTTTTTTGATTTTTCACTCGATGTACTAAAAATAAATGAATAAGTGGGCTGATTAATATGGACAAGTGAAGATTTCCTAACTTTAATTTCGAGTTATCGGAATAAAAAAGAGATCTAGCAAGTTTAAGTTTAGTGATGTGGTACATAATGTTTAATTGGTAGTACTTAATTTTTTGAAGCTAAGTGTAATCATGAGAGACTACTCTCATCAACGGAGAGCCCTAGCTATGGCTTTAAGTTTTGCTTAGTGACAAAACTGTCTTTGAAAAAATATCTATAGCACAATGGGCAATACATGTCACCTACTTATTGGTATCTTATTAAATAAAAATGGTGATAATGTTCCTTCATTGATTAAAAAAATTCAATTTTTAAAAAGTATCATGATCGTCCAATACAACAATAAAATTTCTTCGAAAAGGTTAGGCATCATATATCTTCGTATACGAGTATTCTCTTTTTGAATTTTAATATACAAGGTAGAGGCCGTCTAATTAAACCCCATCATGAAGGTGGCTTTGAATACAA
Source organism: Solanum dulcamara (assembly GCF_947179165.1). Classification (NCBI taxonomy): domain Eukaryota; kingdom Viridiplantae; phylum Streptophyta; class Magnoliopsida; order Solanales; family Solanaceae; genus Solanum; species Solanum dulcamara. The sequence goes on from NC_077244.1 coordinate 74,397,679, forward strand.
CAACAATAAAAATACTAACGATAAAATGGGATAAAAGTTACTGATCTTTATCTTGATTTTGTAAAATGACAAGTAAATTAGAATAAATATTTTTAGTAATTTTGACAATTAATATAAGATGGAGGAATAATATATAAAAGTTGCTCCCCCCTATTGTAATTTGGATGATATAATTTAACTATGCATGAAATTTAGGAAACACATAAAAAATAAAAATAAAAATACTCTCTAAGTTTCATTTTATGTGGCACTGTTTAACTTGGCATGGTATTTAAGAAAAAAAATTAAAATTCGTGATTTAAAATAATTTAGATAAATATGTGATTATAAATTATTTCATTATGGGTAAAAAAAAAATTAAAAATTAAAATAATTTTAATTATAATAAAATGATATATTTTTTTGAAACGGATTAAAAAAAAGGGCATCACATAAAATGAGACTGATGGAATAATTTAAACTTATGGCCTTTAGATATGATTACTTTCTGAACAGGTTAATAAGGAATAAAGGAAATAATGTCGACGTGATATGAAATAAAACGGAGGGAGAATTATTTAAATTTCCTATTTCATATAACTACATTGACTAGTATTTTTTTAAAATTTATTCCGGTTGTCCTAATTCTAACACTTCAAAATAATATTTCTAAGCTAAAGAAGAGTAGACCAAATAAAATGTTTTAGACTCTGACATGCGTGGACAAAATTAACGTGGTCACCAAATTATAAGCCTAGCTTTTCATTATCATTATCATTATTATTATTATTATTATTATTATTATTATTATTATTATTATTATTATTATTATTATATAACCCTAGCTCTAGCTAGCTACCAAGATTTATGTGCTTAGTAAGCTTTCAGGAAATGAAAAGACCACGTACTATATAAAGTGTCAATGACTTCTGAAAAGATTAGACACAATCATGGAACCCTCAACTAACTTTTATTTCTTTTTGGCCCTTCTTTATCATTTTGTTAAACTCAATAATTTGAAGAATTTTTATGCTTGCAAATTTTGTTGTGTCCTATTACTATTTCTTACGTTTTTTTTTTTTTGTTATTCTTTTATGACTACTTATAAATTGAACCCAATATGTTGACTTTTTAGAACTTCTATATATAAAAATGATAAAAATAAATTTATAAAAGAGGTACAAAACAAAATCAAATTTCTCTTCAATTTAAAAAAAAAGATATGGGCATTAAGTCTGCAGAATCTGTAACGTCAAATCATGTTTGTTGGTATTTTGGAAGTTAATGTGGAGTGGGGGCTCTAGTACTGATTGGTAGGTTTCTGAGGTATACTTGCTTTGCTCTTCATTTTCTTGTAACTCATATTAGTCTGTCATGTCAAAACAGTACTATGCCAAAATTAAAGGAGTAGCTACCTAGCTTTTATCAAAGCATGGTTAGGCACGAAGCATAAAGGATAATAATTCCGAAATAATAAAATGTAGAATTATGTGCCGATTTGATGCAGGAATCAATACTTAAGCGTTAGGCGATCGAAATGTTCCTTTTGCTTCCACTATAGCTTGGATTGGAATCTATAGATATATGCAATTTTTCATTTTCGTTATAGCACTGCATACAACCCCCCACTCCCTTTTTTATTTAACCTTCTAACGGAGTTGAAATTAATAAACTTAGTTAGGGAATGATGGCTAATTAAGAAACAAGTTATTCAGTGATTGTAATACAATAATTAATAATGCATAGAGAAATTCTCTAAAGATGAACTTAGAGAATAAAAAGGGGGTTGTGTTTGATTATATTTTTTGCAAAAACTATTTGAAATAATAATATACTTAATTACAATTTTAAAAGTGAAAAAATGAATTGAAAAACAAGTAAAAAATTGCTTTCCAAATTTAAAAATACAACTTCAAATTTCAGACCAAATATTAATTTTTAAGTAGAGTAAAAAAGATTATTTCAAAAAAAGTAAATAATTTTTATGGCCAAATGGGTCCTTAAACTCATTAGTCACTACCAAGAAGGGGTGAATTAAGTAGCGTTTCAATCTAGCTCGCGTTCGTTCCTAAATGTTTACACAAATGTAGAATCATCTGCCTATTTGGTAAGCTCCACTTCTACCTGGAGCTAGAATGTTATAGTATGGATATGTTAATGTCGGGATCATGTTCCGACCATAACACAGTTGTATATGTTCTGTATTTCAGGAGAATTTCGAATATCAAATAGTTAAACAAAAAGAAATCTTCAAATTTGTTGTTAGTGATTGAAGTAGCTACTACTCATCTATGATACTATCACCTCATACCGTGAAAATAGTTTAAAGGACAGTCAAGAAAACTAAAGAGTAGTGCCTTTTGGGGGTTTCCTATTATAGTATAGACCCACCAGATATTGAAAATAAATTTAGGTTTAATGAGATTCAACAAGAACCACCAATCTAGCTGATGTTTACTCCCTTTCACATTGGTTACAATAATATAGACATATTTATTGGCATACTTGCATGTCTATTCCCTCTTTAGAGCTCAAACTCGATATCTCTTATAATGATCATATCCGTCCCACCACACCTCTTGGTAGTACTCCCTCTATTTCCAAATCGTATGTATACCTAAATTTTACTTTATACTAAAATGACCTTTTTATACTAAAAAAAAAAAGTAAGTAAAGCTCCATTTTTAGTAACAAAAGATGCACATAGTCGCATTCTTTTATTTCTATTGCAGGACTCACTATACCATATATTTCACTTTAGTTACAAAAGAAGCACAAAGAGTTGTACGAATGTGAAACTATAGATTAAAGGTGGAAACAGAAGCTACAACCCCAAGTATAATGCACAGTGAAAATCATCACCAAAATTGCAAAATGAAATTAATGTAATTTCCTATATAATGACATTCAATAACTTCATGTCATAAAAGACCTTACCTTTTTTTTGCTTCCTTTCCTGTGCATAAGCAATCTGTTCCGAACTAGTTTCTGATCTGTTGCGATGATAAAAGGAAAAAGTATCTTCTATTAAAAACGACTATGGAAATAAAAACCTTAATTTCTTTCCCTCTTTGCTACACTGCTACATAACCATGGTCACCACTTCACTAGATTCTTTTTGACTCAAAACTACAACTAAATTAGATGATGCCAAAGGTCAGAGAATGTTGAAACCAAACCGATTCCTGTAAGGCTTTGCGAAAAGATAAATCAAGCCTTGATGTTTAGTAACTATCATCTAATGTTAGGTTTCTTCAACTCGTCTATAAAACAGAACATAGGCCGCCGAGGTTTTGATCTTGTCTTTGCTGATGGGAGACACATGGCTGTCATCGAAGTCATACCACCGATCAGCACCTTGCTACATTATTAGAAGAAAAAGAAAAACTAGTTAGAATATTTGAATTAAATTGGGAATACTGGAAAGGTCCTTTCTTGCATATTCTTGATGATGCAGATGATAACAGAATGAAGTTGCATGACTAAAGTTTAAAGTTCAATATACAATGGAGACACATGCAAATGCATATGCTGATCTTTAGTATTCTAATTTTATCAGGTTAAAAAGTTCCCATTTTACATTAGAAGAGAATCGAAAGAAAGCAAAAGAAGCAAGGTAATTAAAGTAGTAGCACCACTTACATGAACAAACGCAGTGTAGTGACCCCCTCCCATGCTTCCATAATGGTTGCTAATTGCATAAAGCATATACTGATAGGAAGATTTTCCATCCTTGTAGGCCATATATGAGGATAAATCTAGATCATGAGTGGGGAAGTCAACATATGTCTCCAACTTGTTTTTCAGAAACCGGCTATATGAGAACCTCTTCAGGTGGATGACCAGAATTTCCGGCAGTCTCCAAAGATCCAACTTCTTGGTGGCTTGGCGATGCTCCTTACATCCAGGGCAGAACCTAATGTTGGATATGAAACAAAAAACATTAGACAGATCATATTCATACTAAGAATGTTAGGCAGATCATATTCATATTTCCCAAGTGAATGGCGCAAATAAATGAATGTGACTGTCATTGCCAGAAGTGGCCCCTGGTAAATACTAACTGAATGTTATTATCTAAAAAACTGTGCATGGTTGCTTTGAATATACAAGAAACAAAGAGCTACACTTGAAGCACAATGTGCAGAAAATTAATAGAAGTGTTATATGACAGCATCAGCGAATGTCTTCATTTCTTTAACATAACTGAACTAGAGGTTTGAAGGATACTGTTCATGCTATGTTACAAAGTCAAGGTCCAATTTGGTTGAGGCTAATAAGAACGGTTTAAGCACTATAAGCAATCAAGATGTGGAGGAGAATATTGACCTAATTAAAATAAAATTTGTATCATTGGGAGAATACAGTTACGTATTTACAAATGTTGAGGATTTATAATTGTTAGCACAAACCAAAACAGAAGCAAAAAGAGAACCATTTCAAGAAATCTTATAATTTATAAATAAATAACTTGTGTATAAATGGAGTATAATCACAGAAGTGAAGGAGCTGCATACTTACCACATATCTTCTGGCCCTAGAGGCTCTTCCTTCAGAAACGCCTCAAGACATTTATACAGGGAGACAGAATCTTGAGGTCGTTTGCCAAAAAAACCAGATTTGAAAACTTCTGGCAGTGAGCTGAAAAGGCTTGTATTGTATTTTTCAAGCATTTTTGGTGACCAATTTACAAGTACATTTAACCGTCCAGGGATATCTGTGGACTGTAATGGCTCATTCATTACAATCTCAGGCCCTTTAGCGATTGCCTTATCATCTGATATGTAAAAATGAAATTCCATATCCAAATGTTCGGCAACATTTTCCTCAGCAATGCTTTCTGGAAACCCATTAACTCTTTTGTCATCAGGTTCCATGTCTATACATACTTCAGTAGAACTTCTATCAAAGTTATGTTCATCCGCCTGGGCTCTATTTTGGACTAAGAATGGTGTAAGTAACTGCAGATAAAGACTACAGACATCAGATCCTTTAAGAACTCTATAATGTGCGGCAAGTGGAATACCAAATGCCTTCCAATTTGAAGTCAGCTTCCCGTATGTGTAATGCCTGCACATGCAGTCCTTATTAGATTGCTAGAATGGGAAAAGGAAGCAAGGAAAAGATTTTTTTTCCCAAGAGAAATATCAGCCATCTTATTTAATAAGCTGCGGTCCATTATGAGAATCTTTCCAGCTTAACAGATCTAAAGTTAAAACAGCAAAACAAAACAAAAAAAACATTTAAAAAAAACAACAGGAAATTCCACAACATGAAAAACTTCAGTAGTTAAGATGCATGAAAAAAGCAATAGTTTCCCTTTTGCATCTTCATGATTGTCCACATAATCTAGAAGGATAACACACATCATTTCAGCTACATGTTGCTCCAAGAACCATGCACAATGATAATTTGTAATGCATTCAGGTGAAGTGAGTTAAGACCGAGCATGTTCAATACTACTAGATATACCACCTCACTTTTACTTTATACATGATACAAGTATATGGCAACTATCAAAAACACTCTCTACCCCACAAAGGTAGGGGTAAGATCTGTGTACACTCCACACTCCCAATACCCCACTTGTGGAACCACACTGGGTATGTTGTTGTACAAGTATATATGGCAACTAACAACCTTCTCTTTCAACTATCTTGAGTTAGAGTTACCATGATTAATCACCCACTCTCCTAAACTAACAGATTGCGAAAACTTTTTTGGAAAAGGCAATTCATAAATATCCTAATCTTCACACCCCGCTTAGTTCAAGTGGCAAAGATTGAGAGACTTGTGGCTTATGTCACAAGTTTGAACCCCGTTCTATACGAACTAAGCTTGGTATTTACGTGAGAATGGTAGGAAGAGGGGCCCATTATCCTCGAGTTCAAGGGTTGTGGTTGGTCCTAAGGGTGGCTCCAGAAGGAGTTTTCCATCATCAAAAAAAGGAAAAATCTTAATTTCACTCAGCTGGCTAAAATGTAAAAAGGATATTTGAAGAACAATATTTTAGTTCTTGGCCATAGAAACACCAACATTGAGACTAGCTGAAACAGTTGAAATTGTTCGTATGATATTATAGAATTTTCAATATTCAATCAAAAGAGTAACAGCTATTTTTCCTACACTCCTTAGTGATGCTTACAAGCACAAGTATAGCGATCCCAACATGATAGATCATACCAACATTTCAATGCTTTCCGAAGTTATGATAAAGTTGTTTTGTTAGACTGTTCAATGGATCTTTTTTATTTCAACTTTTTGGTAAGTAGATAAAGTAGTCAAAATTTGAGCAAACATGTATTCCTAGCAGCCGAGAGGGCCAACTACCAGAAACAAAACAAGCTTCATTATGATCTTAAGATAGTGCTTTCTACTCGACTACTTCTATTTTTTTCTCACAGAAGACAGTCTGAAGTGAATGCTCCTTCCTAACAAAAGACTGGTTGTAATCGCATTAACTTAAAACTGAACACTTTGAAATACAACAAATCAGACATCACTTGCTCTAAAATTAAGGTAAATTCGATATTTTGGCAAGTAATTCTGTAACCTCATAATTGTCATATATGCCCTTTTTCAAAGGATTGGTTGTGAGAATAACGTTGACACATTACTACATTACTAGTAACAACATATATTTTCTGCAGAAAACATTTTGTCAATTCTTTTAAGCAATTGTAATCATAAAGTATACCCACAACCAAACCCTGCCACCACAGTCGGAGTGCTTTTTTTTTCTAACTTTGAAACATAGCTGTGCATGTAAGACACGTCCGTAAAATGACTAGTAAATGTTTGATGAACTTCAAAGGAAAAAAGATAATGCCCAAATTATGAATAAAGTCGGGGCATACTCATCAATCTGTTGATGTGTAAACATAACCAAGGGGGCTTCTTTGGTACCCTTGTGCAACCGATAAGCAACAAGTCGGTCACCATCTCTTATTAAAGATAATGAATCGGCTGGCTCCTCAAGATAACGTATAATGCGGTTGTTGTATATCTGTGACCAGTAAATAGTGTAAGAGCTAGAAATAGAATTTTATTTTGAAAATAGAAAGAAAAAAAAAGGAAACTACTTGACTATCCGACACACCGTATATAAGAGCTGGAAATAAGTTTTATTTAGAAAACAGGAACCAAGCAACAACTTGGAATACATAAGACCATTTCTCATCTTGTTTGAAACTATGCACTAACCTCAGCCACCAAAAGGGTCTCATCAGCCTCCAAAGAGCATGCAGCACTCAAAGCACGAATTAGATCTTCAAGCTTTCCATCCTTGGGAACAGTGATTGTAAATGTAGATATCTGAAGATCACTGCCACTTTTTATAACTGTGAGAGTCATCGACCTCATAGATGTAGATGGCAGAGGCAGTGACAAATACATGAATGGATCAAACGTGATGGAGACCTTTTTGCAAACAGGACAGACCAATGTGGAACGATATTGACCCTGCAACAATTGAATAAGCTCTGAGAAATAAGACTACAAGAAATTTGTACAAATGCACAGGAAAAAAAGATTCAGATGAAGTAGATGTCTAAATGCTCCTAAGGGTCATAGGCAAATCATGACCTGCTGGAAAACATTAACTCCAGGCTAGCATGCAAGCACCTCGACTAATGCCACGAGGTACCTGCTACCTGCCACTAACACAGGTACCTGGTAACACTATCAGGAATCACCTTGTGTTTTTGCTTTTGCAGGGATTAAAACATGATACCTCATGGTTCTCAACTCACTTTATTGACCACTAGGCCACACCCTTGGGTGCTAGAGTCAACTTTATTAATATAAAATAAAAAACTTAAATAATAAGAAAAGACAAGCTGTCCTCAATGTGTTGTAGTTGAAAACTATCTTAGAAGTGCAAAGCTTTATCTCACAGCTGATTGGTCGAAGATGAGTCTAGAGATTATATACCGACATAGACCACATAACAAATAAAAAGACCAATTCCTTCCAAGCACTTAATGCCTATAGACTGCATAAATGTTTAGCACAATTCAGAAGGTTCAAATTTTCATGGGTTTTCCGGATAAGGTAGGTTGTTCGAGATTTCATATAATTAAACTTGTAAAAGAACATACGTTTTACTTTCTTTTTTTTTTACTGCAGTTAAAAGGCTGGATATTCTTCTTATTTCTTTTTAGGGACATTTAAGTAATACTCACAAAGACATTTAAAGGAAAATGCAGAGACCATTTAGAGAAAAGGGAGCAACACATATCAAACTAATGTGTTTTAATATAAACCTGAATCCAAAATTCATATCTTTGTTCAGGATTTCATTCTAGAAAATTTTCCTTTTAAGAAGATTTGACCCAAATTTTTGCATCAACAAATAGTATAAGAATTCACCATAAGTATAATATGTTTGAATCTCAAGATAAATTGTGTCGATTTCTTTTGGATGAGATAAAGAGTTTTTATTGATAAATAAAGCAGAGAATCTAGACAAAATATCTAGGGCATTTGAATCAAGCTTTAGGAACACTGTTTAAACTTCCCCAAACAGTTGTGATAACATTCAGTATAGTTCCAGATAGTAATCACTCTGCTTGCTTTTCATGTCGATATTGAAATGAAATCAACGATTTCCAACTTTTGGCAGTGAGAGACAAGAGACCTTTGGGTGCTAGTGAGATAAAACGTTTACTACTTCTAGTGAGATATGAGAAAGCATCGTGTGTTACTCACTTGGCACACGTCCACTATGATGGAATCATTACGAGCCCGATGATAGTTCCAGTATTCATCAGCGATCTCTTCATCTGGACGATCATCTCCATCCTTAGCTTCAACATAAGGTTTATTCTTAACGCGGTTCAGATCTTCATGGAGTCCATCCAATAGAAAAGCTAAGACCTCCTGCAGATATACACAAGGATAATCAGATGTCAAAAGATGCCCACAAAATGAGGGACACGAAAAGAGAGTATGAATAAATGACCTGAACTCGGAAACTAAATCCAACAGGAAGGACTGAAATTGGACCTGAGAATCATGCTGATTGAAGCCGCTGAATTGAGGAGCAAAATGAGCGAGCTGTACTTTGAATGCTCTAGGTGCCACAGGACTCGCTCCAGGAGCCCATAATTTCTTCAGAAGCTCACCAAAAGCAGAGGCAATTTCTCCCTGAAATAATTTAAAGTGAGGAACTTAGGCAAAAAAAAATGTGTAAGGAGACATAATAGAACACAATGTTTGGTTGGGGTGAATTGAGGTGGGAAGGAGGAGGAAATGTAAAAGAGGTAACTTTATTTTCCCGTGTTTGGTAAGAAACAAAAATTGGAGAGATTGAATACCTTCCGAGCCAAATTTTTTTTTAACATCTATGAAATTGAATGGAATGGATACGTATATCTTTTTTACTTTTTCTCCAAGATAACCAAACACGGTTGGAGGAAAATAATGAATTCTTCACTTGTGGGATTACACTTGGTATTTATAAAAGTAAAAAAAAAAAAAAAAATTAAAAAAAAAGGATTACACTGGGTATGTTGTTGTTCGCCTTGGGAGTAATCAATTGAATTTCTCTCTTTACTTTTCCAGTCAAACATAAACTACGATAGGTTAAGGGATCTTAACATTGAATTATTCATAGAGAACTGAAGAAAACATCTCAAGCAAGCTGCAATGATCTTGAAATGCTCAAGATTGCTTACATTCATTCCCAATGGGTTGTCATGATTTATTTCTCTCTTGTAGTCCCCGAGAAAGTAATCAACAAGCTTTGGTGTATGTGCAAGGCACTGAAGAGCACTGTTCATGAAACAGGTGTTCCCTAGGTTTTGCAATCCAGTCAAACCCAAGGTACCAGCTTCACATGAACCTCCAGAAAAGGATGACGAACTGCTCCTAGTGAGATTAGAGGTTATACCACTGCCAGAACCATTCATCAGAAGAGAAGAACCATTAAGGTATGGCATTGACATCTCATCCTTTTTTGCTTTATTTTTAACAGAATCTGATAACCCATAAACCTGCAACTCCAAGAGCAGCTGCAAAGCAAAAATATTAAGACAAAATAAGAAGTCTGTCCAAATCATTTCTTGCTTATTGACGGCACAAACCATTAAACACATAATTCTAGAGTCACTAATAAGACTGTAAGATGAACAATAACCAACTAATGCCTTGAAATTTGAATGATAACGGATTACTACGAAAGCTTAGGTAACTGGTAACATACAAGGAAAACAGAAAAAATAAAACAGCAAAAACTTTGGCATCCTTCTCAATTGTTTCACAGGTACACAATCAAAGAAAACACAAAACTAATCAATGATGATGAAGCAAACTGGTAATAAATTCCACAAATGGAAGAAACAACTACCAAATAGTCCATGTTTTTGTAATCTTATATCCAGCTAAAAGCAGCACAAACTAATTACTCATTAGTTCGCCGAACCAAATGGGTTTATAAGCGGATTGTTAGACAAACAGCCTCGTTTTTTGTGTTTTTCTCTTTTCCCACAGTAAATTAAAAGAGCTAAATCTTCTTAAGGTGTACGTCATTTAAAGTACATGGAAAGAGCACATCTACTGCTATTGGATGAATAACTCCCTTGCACCCCTAACAGATGATCAGTACGGCGGTAAATTTAATGGGCTAAGAATTGATCCATGCTCAAGAAAAAGCAAACACTTATATAGAAAACCAAATCATCTCCCAGTATGCTGGAGAAACTTTCATCACTTCAATCCTAGATGGAGTTTGAAGTGAGCATATTCATCCCCTTTATCACTGTAACCCTTTTCATGAACAAACACTGGATGAAGAAATAGAATAATCTGCTTTAAAAACTTAATTAGAAAACAACCAGAGAAAAGTTTAACCAAATTTATTTCCTAATGCAAGACAGAAAAAATAATTACAGATGCTGCAGAAGCATTGGTCGACTTTTAATTGGTTAGTCATGAATTATGACAAAGTTGGAACTACATACATCTTGCTCGGACTGTTTCTGAGAGTCTTTGATCATCTTATTATTTTCATTTGAAAAAAACAACGCTGTCTGCCCAGATAAATCCCAAATCCTTGACTGCAGAAAAAACCAAAATGCCATTAATCTTCTCAAACAGACCCTTGCAATTGATTAACAAAAATATTGGAACTTACGGGTTCTGTATCCACACTAAAAATTCTGCAGGCTCTTCTAAAGCATTCGACTGTATTGTCCTGAATCAAATGTGAGAAAATAAATGTAAAAACTAGACTCTAAAGGATATAAACCAGTGCAACTGAACTCCAAAGCATAGGTGAGGATATATTGCAAGATAAAACAAGAAACATTGTCCAAAGAAAAAACTGCAAACGTCTAATATGCAACACTTACAAAATGTAATCAAGTTATTCCAACTACTTAGTAAAATGAGGTACTTTTGGAGGCTACATTTTTGTGAACACAAGCTGAGGCAGTAAAGGACAAGTTGACAATAACGTGTTAAGAGAAAAAGAGCTCAAACTAGCATCAACATTTGGGTGGATGATAAATATGAAGTAGCATGGAAAGACCATGGATACACAAAGAAATTTGTCTTAACTGTAAGAGAACTTTGTTCGAACAAACATAATTATTTTAGTCTATCTTCACATGTGACCCTTTTCTCTAATTATTTCCCATTAGTTTAATAAAATATGAAATTCTCTAGCTATTTTACTTCTTCACTCTCCGATGTAGTTTCAATACACAATCCTCAGCTGTATCAACTAGAACAGTTTATTCAAACCATGGTTGCAATGCCACTGGCTTGTTACCATTTCCTCTTAGCCTATAGTGATCAAGATTGATAAAGGTGGACTAAGTCAGGGAATCCTTGAGTTATGGTATATAGTCCTTCCAAGCTATTTAGGTGGTTAGATGATTCTGCTAATACTTCAGATTTAAATTAAGTGGATAAACCTGTTTGAGTCTCCTATGTTATCTTAAAACTGATTGATTCCCAACCACATAATTTCTTCTGCTCCAGACATGGGAAAGGGAGGGGGTGTTTGTATCAGTATACTAATTTCAGGTCATAGCTAGAGACATACAAAAGGATATATTTGCACATCATTCTGAATATCACACTGCCTTACATTGTTCGCACCTGTCTATGCAATTTAACTCTAGAGTAATTCACTTTGCTAGAAAGATAACATAATAATGGAAAAGTGTCCTTTCTTGTATCATTTTCACAAAGACTCTACTCTAGAACTCTCGTTGTGGTCATAATTTCCTGAAGAGCAATTTTGGAATTGGGAATTACAAGCATCAAATGCTTCAAGTGAATTATATAAATAGCAATAGGATTAATATCATTGTTAATGCATGCATGTGAAATCGAAAATTACCATGCAAAATTTATAGCCCACTATATCAGGAAATGAATATATATCAAATCAACGTACTTCTCATTTATTTGCATAACTCAACACCACAAAGTGTATGTATTGATTAATATTTAACTATAAAACAAAAGTGGGAGAAGTTTAACAGCTATTTCCCTTCCTAGTATTTCATATGAGGATGACAATAGAGGAATTCATGCATAACCCTTGTTCTTAAAGTTGATATATTGGGCATGCCCATCTTAGTTCCTTCTGAAAGTTTCAACAATCAACAGTAACAATAAAACTGAAGGATGAAAGATGATGAAGCAGCTGATGAAAAAGAAAGCCAGCTTCTTGAGGGGGTAGCCAAGGGCAATACCGAAAAGATCATATGATTATGCACTCTATTGATATTATGGTAGTACAAATCTCATTGGAATGATAGAGAGAATTAGAAATTCAACAAGTTATTGTTTACCTTTTTGCTTATCCTGACTCCTAAGGAACTGGTTTCCCGCGAAACAGAAAGCCTCAGCTGTAAAGGATAGACATCTGCAATATCCTCATCTGTAGCTGAAAAGCTTTTTCCATTCTTAGCAGCAGCTTTAGAGTTACTGTGCCTGAAATAGGAGGGAGCAATTCCAATCAAACAAATCAGCACTCTATAATGAAGAGATCAACTTTTACCTTTTACATAGTTCGAGACGCATGAAATTATTAACGTGATAAATATCCTGTTACTGGGATCCAAAGACAGATTCCCTTTCTTAAATGTGAAGAAACACCAAAAAAGAAAGTGAAATAATCAATTACAAATTACCCCACCACCACCTCCCAAATAGAAAAGAAAGAAAGAAACAAAGGAAATAAGGAAGAGGGTTAATTGAGTGAGCTTAGCATTTTAAAGCTGAAAGAACAAATGGTGGTTCTTCCGGAGTGAAATTATAAATGCTTTATATAATGAGCTTCCGTATACACTAACAAGGCATTTAACAATATATATTTACAAATGGGAATTATCATCCAACTAGAAACCACAATGAAGTCTCGAAACGCTTGAGGCCTCTTTAATGTGAAATGAAAAAGTGAGTGGTGCCAAAAGCAGAAGAAACCAACAAACTAACTGCAAGTGGTTCTCAGAATGATCAACAACTTTAGTGTAAATCTCAATCAGAAAAGGTTTCATCATACGCATTTCAAGGAATACAAAGAGAACAGAGTTATAAATACTAACCATTTGAGTGCCTGCAACCATATGTCGCCAGGGACCAACGCATAGTCCCGGCCTGATACTCCAACTTCACCATTCTCCTGATTCTGTGACAAAGATTCATCCTCTCTCCTCAAGTTAAATGCGACGTCTGGGCTAAATATGTTGCCAATGAGTTTCATTGGCCCTCCATAAGATGGAGCTGGTGCTACTGCATACAAGATCGCTGACTTCCCATCTGATGGTGCTGAATCCTGTGCCTCCTTCCACCACCTGTATGGCAAACACACTTTCTCAATGCAGTGGTCTAAATATATATGTGCCTGTGGAGCTTGTGATACATGTATGTGTAACACTTTGACCCACTCCATGGAAACACATGTAGACCAAAACAACTTACCCAGAGAAGACACTTCAAAAGATAACTTCTGCAAATACCGTCTCCAGGCTATTTACCCCATCCTGCCTACTAAAACATTCTCTTTCTTCTTAACAACCACTCTCAAGCATCAATTTTCTTCTTTTCTTTCACGCTCTCCTCTACCCCCACTAACCACAGAGCTTCTTCGTCCACTGATAAGAGCTTTTTATAATAAAGAGAAACAACATTTCAACTGACAACATACGGTGCGATAAACCTATATCTTATGTAGATGGAACAATTTGTCAACTTCTTTTGAAGTTGACTACGCTATTAAACAGTCCCTGGTAACCAACATTTTCAGATCTCATTGGAACTTCCCGATACTACATCTCAACTATTAACAACATAAATATAACAAAACCCAAAATCCAAGGCCATAACTTTTTGATGCTAAAGTTCACACACACACACACACACATTCGATCCAAAGGCTAAGAGGTGAGCAAAACCAACAACATATATTAAAAACCAACAGAATTTCAATGTACAAAGCTCAGACAATCACCAATCCAAATGAAACTAAAAAAAGAAAAAGAAAACCACAACACGATTTGATCCAGCAGATAAGAAGTGATTAAAAACCTAAAACATCTCAATGTACTAAAGCTAATACAGCTACCAATCTAAACAACAAATACATAAAAAAAAATAAAAAAAATAGCAGCACTTGTTTCAACTTTCTCGTTATCTCATGGATGCAGATATATCTCTGATTCAGATTCGGATTCGGCTGAATTGGATCAAACCCACATCGTAAAATCAATTCAGAAAAGCAAAACCGGAGAATTCAATTAATTTATTTTGAATCCTTTTATGTTACCAATTCAGAAAAGCAAAACCGTAGAATTCAATTTATTTATTTTGAATCCTTTTATGTTTGTCATATATATATATAAACAGTTGCATGAGGAATGGGTCAAGAAGAAGAAACAAAATGGGGAAGTGGGTTTACCTGTAAGGAACGAAATAAACTCGCTGGTCATCTTTTACAGAAGATTCGGTCTGTTGCTGTTGAGAAGAATCCTCCGATGGGTTATCCATTTGAATAGACGGAATTCTAGAGAGAGAAAGAAGGTCAGAGAGAGAAAGACTCGGAGTTACAGAAATGGCGGTAGAGATTTGCAGCAGAAAAAATGTACATCATTTTATAGGAATGAGGGAATGGCGGATTTTGCAGAGAAACAATTGGAGCTTTTTTCTGTGAAGAGGATTCAGGGGAAAGAATATTTATGAAAAATACACCAAATTATTGAATGCTTATATATTTTCTTTTTTACACTTAAATAGTTTACTTAATCAAATAGTTTTCCACAGATTTGTTTTTAATTCAGAATTTAACAGGAAAAAAAACTAAAAAAGACAGATCAGATTGATCTTGACTGTACATGTGTTATCTTAATACAGCTAGTTCTATACTGTGGTCTTTTTTATTTATCTAGTTTTTCCGTCTTTTGTCCCTTATTTTTTTTTTAGAAATGCTCAAACATGTTATTGAATTTTGAGAAAGGAAAAAAGGCTCAAATATGTCATTAAATTTTGAAAAAAGATTTATTTATGTTATTCGTTAAAAGTTTGGCTCATTTATATCATTTTCGTTTGAGAAAAGGTTCATTCATGCCATTAATTGCTAACTAAAAATATTTTTCTTTTTGCAAAACTATTTTATACACGTGATCAATTATGATTTGGCCAAGACATTAATTAAATTATTATTTAAAATAGAAAAGGTTTAAATATGCTATCGAACTTTGATAAAAGACTCATCTATGTCATCCGTTAAAAGATTGACTCATCTATGTCATTTTACTTAACAAATAATGGCATGGATGAGCATTTTCTCAAATGAAAATGATATAAATGAGCCAAACTATTATTTCGATAATGTTTAATTCTTAAACAATATCTGATAAAAAAACTTAATAAAATATATTTAAGATTTTTTTTTAAAAACGTTAAATAAATTAAAACGATACTTATTTTGTGATGGGAAGTAATGCCTTTTTTTTTTCTAAACAGCTTAAGGGTACCTTTTGAGGTACTTTTTGTTTATAATTAACAAAAAGTTTATTCAATTTTCATTTGACTTGAAAGGTCAAACACCCTCCAATCAAAATCTAGCCTTTTAAGCCTTAAATAGGTTCTCTTTTAATTTTCTACTAGCTTAAGACATTTTTTTTCCTGGGCTATCTTTTCAGTTATAAATACTATTTCAACTAATAATTTAAGAGAAATTAATCTAGATAATAATTTTTTTCTACATTTAATGTATAGTTAAGATATTTTCAAAACTACTCATATAATTATAATATCTTATAAAGTCATGTAAAAGTAAAACAGAAATAACTCAATATAATTGATGGTCTAAAATCAAGTCAAGAATCTTAATTTTCATTGAAAATTTTATATAATTTGTTTGAAGTATGTTCTTTTTACTTTTGTAAAATGCAAAGTTGTTAATTATGTAATCAAAATTTTATAATACATTTTTTTATTTGACAATATAATCAACTCATTTGATCTTTTATTGGAATATTATTATTCATGGTCAAAGATTTCATTAATGTTTATTTTGAGAAACTTCTTTCAAATACATTCCTGGCTATCAAAATAACAATCATGCAACATTTTATGTTTATAAGAATATTAAATAAAATAATTATAATATTAAGCATTTCACGATCTAATTGATGAGCTTGCAACGTTGCTATAGAGGCCTTGAAAAAGAAAAATCATAAAAAAAACTAAAGTTCTACACAAAAGTTATTCAAGCAATTTAAACGGAAAGAAACAGTAAATAATAACAAATAATTATCTTTTATCATAATTTCCACAACTAAATTTATAAAACAATAAAAATAACATAAATTATGGAACTATGAGATCAATGTTTGGAGCAACTTTGGGTGTCTAAAGCATAAGCTTTTGTGACTATAAGTCGGTCTTGATGTATAAGTGAATGTTAATTTGGAAAAATATTCCTCAAGTAATGATATCTATAACATTAAAAATCACATTGTCCATATAATTTCAATTAGTGTTTTATAACTTCTTTTAAGCAAATTTGTCCATATAATTTCAATTGGTAGTGTTAATTGATATTTAAAATAAATAAATGACAATTTAGAATATTATAATTAAAGTATCTTTTTAAAATCAAAATCTTAGAAGGAAAATAATACAAAATGAATGTAATACTACTTTGGGCTCGTTTGGTATACAAGGATACCTCATGAGATTAATTATCCTACCTCTTATATATGATATCTCATTTCCTCATTTTAATGTCTTATCAGATTTTTATCCCTTATTCCACCAATTAAAAATGAAGTAAAATAATCGATTATTTTATTTTGAGATTCTTATTAATGTAATTGTTATCCCCTGTTGATGTATCAAACAAAACCTAAAGGGTTATTTTGAGGATAAAGGAAGGAGGACTCACACATCTAGAAGCGAACAACCCTTTCAAATAAAATCTAGTCAAACTTGTAACTGAAATTAATGACACGTAATAATGATTTAAACTAGCACCAATTAAAAATGAAGTAAAATAATCTATTATTTTATTTCGAGATTCTTATTGATGTAATTGTTATCCCCTTTTGATGTATCAAACAAAACCTAAAGGGTTGTTTTGAGGATAAAGGAAGGAGGACTCACACATCTAGAAGCGAACAACCCTTTCAAATAAAATCTAGTCAAACTTGTAACTGAAATTAATGACACGTAATAATGGTTTAAACTAACAACATTGTTTTGGAAGCATGCATATGTAGTACACAACTTCTCTTTCTTTTTTTGGACCTCTAGTGAGTTGCACACAGAGTTTCAAACGGTCAAATTTTTTTATGGTTTTCCCATCTAGTACACAACTTCTCTTTCTTTTTTGGACATCTAGTGAGTTGCACATAGAATTTCATATGGTCAAGTTTTTGATAGTTTTCCTATCTATGAATGAATCACGAAAATTTATAGATAACTATTTAAAATTCTTTCAATTTTTTAATTCACTCCGCCACATGATATTTTATCTTTGATTTTCAACCTTAGAGAAAACCAAACATCAATTGTGTAGGAAAATGCATTAAAATTTTACGATAACATTTTTAATTTAAGTTGCTATCTAGGTATATATATGCTATTACACGAGAGACTTTTAGAATTGGAGATATGATAAGAAAATATGCATTTAATGTATTTTAATTTAGACTTTCCAAGCTGATTTTTTAGAAGATAGAATCACATTTTTTAGATTTGATGATACGATTTTTAGTTTACTTCTAATATTTGATGATAATTTACATAATAATAAGCATTTAAGTTATATACATTAATAATGTAAATATATATTTTACCTATCAAATGTAGAGTTTATGTGTGTTTTTAAACTTGGTTGAAGGAAAATAGATTATTATTTTTTTGGTTTGCTAGGCTATAATGGTTGGCTTATTTTTGGGAGGAAACGAAAATTTAAGCATTCATTTATAGTCCATCTTTAGACATTAATTCATGTGTTTTCTTTTGTAATTCGAACTTGAATTAATTTCCTTCCAAAAGACTTGTCCAATATTTGATTTGGCAACTAGTTATTTAGTTTAATCTAATTATATATATAAAGTTGTAATTAATTTTGGTGAACGATCAAATAATTAAGGGAAAATTTCATAAATAACCACTATAATAAACTTAATTAGTCTCTTTAGCTATAGTTTGCATATTTACGGGTTGTACCTATAGTTTAAGCTGACTGATTTGTATAATTTGCGTATTTTTAAACTGTTATACAAATTATATTATACAAATTTTGAATTATACAAACGTGCGAATTATACAAACTCGAACCGTAATTAACATTAAATGTTAGTGGCGAATTGTAAATGAACTAAACTATAGCTATATTAACTAATTAACTAATATATATTTACTTATTCACGTAAATTTTCCAATAATTAACTTTGCCTTTTTTTAATTATTATAAGTCCAAAGAGTGGAAAACTCTTGCTATTTTTACCCTCGAATACCATTTTTTCTTGGAAAAATTACTTGATTGAGTGCTTTTTAAAAATTAATTACTGATTTTAGCGATATTTTTTATTTATTACCATTTATAGCAATATATAGCAATATTATGATAAATCTACACTTATATTAAAAGTGAATTATGCATACACTATAAATGTATTATAAGTGTTTTAAAATATATATTATGTTTGTGTAGTAAGAAACTAACATAATGTATTATAAGTCTATTAAAATATGTGATAAATGTATTATCCATTTATAAAACTTGTATTATATATGTTTTATAAATAGTTCTCTACAATATGTATTAAAACTGTATTATAAGTATTCAGTGAAATTATTATTTTATTGATATAAATGGTAAATATTTTCTTAATATTGTATATTTATGTAAGTTTCCCTTTTTTCTTAGTACATTGCCAACTGGATCCAAGCAAACACAGATGGAAATTGGGCCCGTAGCAATTTCTGTTGCTTTTGTCTAAGTCAAATATCAGGCCCGTTTAGTATAGTGAGCCCACCCTTTCTATTGGACTATTTGCTGGACTTCATTTTAAACTTTAGTGCGCAAACATGGGCTGGCCCACACAGCAATTTGGTACTCGGAACTGATTATAGGGAAACTTACATAAATATACAATATTAAGAAAATATTTACCATTTATAGCAATAAAAAAAAATTTACTGAATATTTATAATACATTTATAATACAGTTTTAATACATATTACAGATAACTATTTATAAAACATATATAATACAAGTTTTATAGATGGATAATACATTTATCACATACTTTAATAGACTTATAATACATTATGTTAATTTCTTACTATACAAACATAATATATATTTTAAAACACTTATAATACATTTATATTGTATGCATAATTCACTTTTAATACAAGTGTAAATTTATCATAGTATTGCTATATATTGCTATAAATGGTAATAAATAAAAAATATCGCTAAAATCAGTAATTAATTTTTAAAAAGCACTCAATCAAGTAATTTTTCCTTTATTAAATATGAATTCATGTATTTTAGGGTCCATTTCTGAGGACAGTGTCCTCGACAAGATTTTTATTTTCCAGAAGCTCAATCCTGAACCTTCTAGATAAGAATGAAGAAATTTCGAACCATCTAGACGATCCATATGGGTCATTTTGTGTTATCTCATGTGCATCGTATAATTCAAAACCATTAGAAAATATTACTGTACTATATTCAAATAATAAGCTGATGATTAAGAAAACATATAAAATAATTCAACATATAAAAAAAATTTAGTATTTGAGTTAAGTTCTAGTATTTGAAAAGTTTTAAATGTTTAAAAAATCTTCCAATCTTTTAAATTTTATAAAAAATATCATCATTTATTTATTTCAACTAAAATTTACCTACCTCCTCCAAAAAAAAGTTTGAGTTATAATTTGAGTGACAAGATTAAGGGAAAAAATAATTTTTTTTAATGCATTATAATTTCAACTGAATCAATGAAAAGTTTGAGTATGCGATTAATGTATTGCTTTTTCCGATATTATTATTTTCTTGTTGTTAGTTATTATCAGTTATGTTATATTCATTATAAAATGCTAATACAAATTTATGAATATTTTAATAATTTTTAGAACTTACGAGTATAAATTATATATCTTTTAATAGTCAAATATTTGTAAGAAAAATTGTTGAAATACATGGTGAGACTTCACTAGTCAACTACGAATGCAATAGAGTTAAAACAAATTTATTTTCTACCACTAGATTAATAACACATTTCGTTTATGGATTTCCAATTCGGAGTTCTTATATATTTATTGTATTTCTCAGTACAAATATAAAACTCATGCAAAAGTTATTGAGTTTTCGAAAATTTCAACCCAATACTATGAATTCGCCTCTATCGATTGATATAGTGTATTTAAAATTAAAAAAAATTAAGCATGTAATAGATATTTTTATCATCAATATCTCATCTCATTTTCAATTTACCCTATAACCCAATTATAAGCAAAACATTCTTGATCATAATCTAATTGTACTTTAATTATCCCACCTTTTCGTGATCACAAATCAAATATTTCTTGACTAGGGGTGTAACTAGTGGGTTTTCTAACATTTTTTTCTTGGCAATTGCTAGCTCTAATTGGATCTTCATCATTCCTTTTTCTTTCTTAGCTTTAAAAAGAAAAAAAATGTAGGTTAAAAGAATCCCACTCAGTCAACGTAGCTCTAGTTGGATCTCCATCATTTTTAGTCACGCTTGTTTGAATCTGATTTGAAATCATGTTAATTTAAAATTAAATTTTATTTGGATATATAATTTAAATTTCTTAAATTATATTTTTTTCTTTATACACATAAAAACCTATAATTTGTAAACGGTTAAAACTATCAAAACTCTTATACAAATTTACCTAATGAGCAAATTATAGTTCATAAATGAGGTATCGGAATATCATAAGGCGCCGTAAATAAATCGCATATATCCATTTTTTTTATAAAAAATATTTGTAATTACATGCAAACCTTTACACACACAATTTTGTAGAAAATCACTAGTCTGAAAAATCAACATAATAGTACCTAACTCTTTTTTAGAATAATACTTATGCATGGTACGTACAATCTATTTATTCACTGCAAGCATGAGAATTTTTTAATTTTTTTACAAAATATAAATTTATGGGTCAAGTTTTATATTTTAAAAAATGAAATATTGACTAAAGGTCTAGTTAGTCAAGCTACCATGGCTAATTAATGATAGTTAAACTGACCAAACTGGTTAGTTGATTGTTAGAAACTAACTAAGTAGTTGTTAGTTAGTTAGCAATTCAGTTAGGTGTGTATATGTACACAATACACAATTAAGTAGAAATATATATGTATATGTACTAGTTAGCTTAACAAAAAAAGATAATGAGATATTTCTCTTTTTTCTCTCTCTCTAATTCAGATTCCTCTCCTCACTCTCTCTCTATCGTTCCTTCTCCCCTCTTCTCTTTTCCTCCATTAATGGACTACTGAGAACCTCCATTAATGGAGTATAAGCATGGTATCAGAGCCTGCACTACGATCTACGAAGTACTGCAACCTACTATTGAGATTCAAAGCCAAGGAGCACTAGAATCGGAAGTCAACAGCTAAGAAAAAACAACAACAAAAAAAAGAAGCTCGAAGCTTGAAGAAATGACCATTACAGCTGGATTTGAAGCTGGATCTATGGAAACCAGGAACCTAAACACAAACACCACCACCGAGGCAACTCAATTCAACACTCCGGTGATAGATCACAATCATCTGCTCTATCTTCAGCCTAGTGATACTCCAGAAAGCTCTCTAATCTCCTTGCAACTCACTGGCTTAGAGTACTACGCAATCTGGAGTAGGTCCATGCGTATTGGACTGCTAGGTAAGAGTAAATTAGGGTTCGTGGATGGTAGATACCCTAAGTCAAAATTTCCTTCTAAATACTTTGATATTTGGGAAAAATGCAATGATATGGTTTTTTCCTGGATTATGAACTCTGTTAGACCAGGCTTACTTAGTAGTGTAGTATATAGTGATGACGCTCATAAAGTGTGGTGTGATTTAAAACAGAGGCTTGATAAGATAAATGGAGCACATGTGTTTCATCTTCATAGGAGATTCACAGTTTAAGCCAAGGAACACTGTCAGTGACTGATTATTATACCACACTTAAGAGTCTGTGGAATGAGTTCGACTCCATCATGCCTTGTCCAAGATGTGCCTGTGATGAATCTAGAAAATTCAAAGAACATTGCGAGTATCAAAGGCTACTTCAGTTCCTAATGGGATTAAATGAATCTTACTCAGCTGCTCGAGGATAAATTCTGCTTCAAACTCCTACTCCAAATCTAAACAAAGCTTTTTCACTCATCTTAGATCATGAAAGTCAGAGAAATCTAGTCCATACCAGTTCGAATGTCTCTCTTCATAAGACTATTGAAAGTGTAGCCCTGTTCAGTCAGAAAGCATATACTCATGGAAGTGGAAACTTTAGACATCAACAAGGAAGTGGTGATGTTCATCCAAACAGAGGACACTATGATCCTCAATACAAGCCACAGTCTCAGAAGCCTCAGAAAATTATATGTGAAGTGTGTGGATACAAGGGACATACTAAGAAGCAATGCTTCAAGGTTAAAGGTTATCTTGTGGGGTGGAGATCAAAGAAGAAAGGTGGAGGCACAAGCTCTTATGCCAATCAAGTTGAAGTCTCTTAATCTACTAACACTGGCCTGTCCACTCTGAATCCTTCAGCTCCACCAACGACAACCTTTTTCAAAAAAGATCAGTATCAACAAATCATCCAGATGCTGGCAAAAGAAAGTGAGAATGCAGAGGAGTACTCAGCTAAAACAGTTATTGTAGGTAGTACCTTATCTGCCTTAGTCTCCAAATATATGCCTATGGACTGGATAATTGATATTGGAGCCACAGATCATATGATAGCTAGTCTTGATGTGCTTGATGCAGTTCAATCTGTACCTAGCTCCGAGAGAAAAGAAGTTCACTTCCTACTGGTAATGTAGTATCAGTCTCATACAGTGGGAGAACTAAAGTACTTGGTAGTCAAAGTATTAGTAATGTGTTGTTTGTTTCAGACTTCAAGTGTAACTTACTGTCTGTGTCAAAACTTACCAAAAAGCTTCAATGTATGGCAACTTTCTTTCTTGATTTATGTATTTTTCAGGATCTCTCAAATGGACTGGTCAGGGAGATTGTTAGAAAAGATCAATGTCTCTACATCCTCAAGGCAAATCTCATCAACTCAGTCCCATCCTTGCTTCCTTCTGCACACTCAACAAATACTTCTTTTGCTCCAGTAAGTCAAGCTGAATCTGACTCCTTATGGCATAGAAGATTGGATCATGCCCCCATAGACATAATAAAAAGTCCACTGATCTTGATATAGTTCATACCACTGTACATTTACCTTGCACTGTCTTCCCCTTAGCTAAATAAACTAAACTACCTTTTCCAACTAGCTACATCAGTGTTTGAGCTGGTTTATTATGATATTTGGGGCCCTCACAGAGTACCCACTCATTCTGGAATGAAATACTTTATTACCATAGTTGATAATTTTTCCAGGTTTACTTGGTTGTTTCTTATTTCTTCCAAAGCAGTTACTATAGTGGTGTTGAGAAAGTTCTTTGTACAAGTTCATAATCTTTTCTCTACCACTGTTAAAACTTTCAGGACTGATAATGGTAGTGAGTTTTTTAGCCTTGACTTCCAATCTCTACTTTCTAATCTTGTTGTCCTTCATCAGAGTACATGTGTCTACACTCCTCATCAAAATGGGGTTGCTGAAAGAAAACATAGAACCATCCTAGACATGGCTAGAGCAATCAGGTTTCAAGCTAGCATACCTCTAAAATTTTGGGGTGAGTGTGTCACCACTGCTGTGTACATTATTAACAGACTTCCTTCCAAAACTTCTTCATTACAAATCTTTCTTTGAAGTACTCCATTCTTCACCCCCTTCCCTCTCACATATAAGAACCTTTGGCTGCTTGTGCTATGCAGCCTGCCCCAAGATCTCAGACAAATTTGCCCCTAGAGCTATTCCTGCAGTCATGATGGGATACTCTATGTCACCAAATCTATGATTGCATTCCAAATCTATGTTTTTAATAGAAATGTAGTCTTCAAGGAGGATATTTTTCCTTTCAAAGACTTGCATGTCTCCTCTAATCCCTTATTTCCATTTCTTACTCTACCTCCACATACTGTTGATCCTCCATCTGTGCCACTGTCTCCTTTGTTACCTCAATCTCCTCCAGCTCCTCATTACTCCTGTCCTGTCCTTCACTCACCTTCCTCAGACCTTCTTCCAACTCCAAATATTCCTCCTCCTAGGAAATCCTCCAGACAAACCAAACCTCCCTTGTGGCTTCAGGACTTTGTCACTGCACATTATAATACCTCTTCTTTATATCCCATATCTGATCATCTATCTTATGCTCATTTGTCTCCAACTTATGCTCATGCTTTGGCTGTCTACTCAGCTGTAACTGAGCCTACCTCATATTCTGAAGCCTCACTTGATTCAAAATGGATCCAGGCTATAGAACTAGAGATAACTGCCCTGCAAGATAATCACACTTGGAGTATGGTGGACTTGCCCCCGACAAGAAATCCATTGGCTGCAAGTAGGTATACAAAGTGAAATACAATGCTTCAGGTGATATTGAAAGGTATAAGGCCAGATTGGTAGCCAAAGGGTATAGCCAACAAGAGGGTCTTGACTACAGTGAGACCTTTAGCCTAGTTGCTAAGATAGTCACTGTTAGATCCATTGTTGCTCTTGCTATTTCCAAAGGCTGGTGCATTCATCAAATGGATGTTCACAATGCTTTTCTCAATAGTGATCTCTTAGATGAGGTATACATGACTGTTCCTATTAGCTTTACAAGACAGGGGGAGCAAGGTAAGATCTGCAAACTCCACAAGTCACTCTATGGCCTCAAGCAGGCTCCTAGACAATGAAATCTTAAATTAACAGAAGCCTTGGTACAACTAGGGTTTATTCAGAGCCATTATGACTACTCACTGTTCACTAGACAAGCTGAGGGTGATATTATGATTGTACTAGTCTATGTAGATGATCTCTTAATCACTAACAACAAACAAAATCTGATAGACTGCACAAGGAGTGACTTACAAAAGCAATTCAAGATGAAGGACCTAGGAGAACTTAAATTTTTCCTTGGGATTGAGGTTGCCAGATCTAGCAAAGGCATACATCTATCTCAAAGGAAATATGCACTGGAGCTACTAGCTGAAACTGGTCTAGGGGGAGCCAAACCTGCAGCTACACCACTTGAACAAAATCTAAAATTAACCTCTGTCAAGTATGATGAAGCTGTTGGTCCAAAAGGAAAACATGAAGATCCTGTACTGAAGGACCCTGACAAATATCAAAGGTTAGTAGGAAGATTTCTCTATATTATCAAGACCAGGCCTGATCTTGCATTTTCAGTTCAGAAATTGAGCCAATATATGCATTGCCCCAAGGAATCACATATGGATGCAGTACTCAGAGTAGTCAGATACATCAAAGAAACTCTAGGACTTGGACTCTTCATGCCATCAGAAACCTCAGAGCAGCTCCTTGCCTACTGTGACTCAGACTGGGGTGCATGCCTAGAGACCAGGAGGTCTATCACTGGCTACCTGGTCAAATTTGGTGGAGCTCTCATATCTTGGAATTCTAAGAAACAAGAGATAGTCTCAAGAAGTTCAGCAGAAACTGAATTCAGTAGCATGGCAAACTGTGCAGCTGAGGTAACTTGGTTGATTGGTTTATTCAAAGAACTTGGCATTCAAGTTGATCTTCCCGTCAGAATGGTGTGTGACAACAAATCTGCCATACAAATTGCAGCAAATCCAATATTTCATGAAATAACCAAACACATAGACATAGATTGTCACTTTATAAGGGAAAAGATATGTCAAGGTACCCTGAAAACTGAATTCACACATACTAAAAATCAGCTAGCTGATCTACTCACAAAGAGCCTTGGCAAAGCACAACATCAACTAATTCTAAATGGCTTAGGAGTCATGGATTTGTTTAAGCCATGAGCTTGAGGGGGAGTGTTGACTAAAGGTCTAGTTAGTCAAGCTACCATGGCTAATTAATGGTAGTTAAATTGACCAAACTGGTTAGTTGGTTGTTAGAAACTAACTAAGTAGTTGTTAGTTAGTTAGCAATTCAGTTAGGTGTGTATATGTACACAATACACAATTAAGTAGAAATATATATGTACATGTACTAGTCAGCTTAACAAAAAAAGATAATGAGATATTTCTCTTTTCTCTCTCTCTCTCTCTAATTCAGATTCCTCTCTTCACTCTCTCTCTATCGTTCCTTCTCCTCTCTTCTCTTTTCCTCCATTAATGGACTACTGAGAACCTCCATTAATGGAGTTTTAGCATGAAATTACAGTTTAGAATTTAAAATCCCACTTTTTTGAGAATTTGGAATTTAAAATTTAAGTTGAAAATTTGTACAAGTTCTATAAACAAATGTTGATTTCAAATCAAAACTTAAAATTGGGATTCCGAATCATATGATCAAACGCCTATTTATTTTTTTTTCAATTAAAAAAAAAACAAACTAAAACGACACTTAAAATTCTGTCTCCACTTGAAGCACAAGTTTGTTAATGCTCGAGTATATATGAGTCTGTTCATTTACTGTTCGTAATTCGAACATAAGTTTTGATAGGCAAATACTTAATCTTCTTATTCATATATATGAATAATCTCCGGTCTCATATTAATTGTCATTTTTTTACATGTTTTTTAAAGAAATTATAAATAAGAAATATAGTTTTACTAATTTATTTCTTATTTATTTATTTGAAAATTTACAAACTTGTTTACATTTTCAAAAAGAATCAGTTACTAGAGTAAAATAAATAAAAAACCAATTAATTCTCTCGTAATTTTAAAAAGTTATTTTTAACGAAGTGGACAACTAATTAATATGAGACGGAGGAAGTATAACTTAAGCCTGATCAAATTTCGATGGTTTAATATTTAATGCACGTGCCTTTCGAATACATACTAAGGTGCTGGTTGACCCCAAGTAGCTTTTGAAAAAAACTTGGAAACTAGTGTTTGGCCATATAATTTGCTATTACTTGGCAAATATCCCAAGTTCTAGAAAAAACTAGAAATTGTGAACGTGAGAAGTTTTAAAAATTTAAAAACTAGCCAAACTTTTATATTTTATAAAAACACCCTTCATTTATTGTCGGGTAGAGATTATTCGTAGAATATGAAAAGATTTTATAAGAGAATAGTTTTTTATTACCTTCTCCGGAAAAGAATATATAGTTTGAGTGAGAAAATTGAAAAAAATAATAATTTATTTTTAATTTGATTAATGTATTGCTCTTGCCCATAGTGTTATTTTTTTGTTCTTGATTGTTACTCCCTCTATTCCATATTAGTTGAATTTTTAAGGTAATGTACACATATTAATAAAAGCATTCAAGGACAAAATTTGAACCATATTTTTCTCTATTACCCTTTTGTTTAATCAACCTCATAAAGAAGATTAAATGTGAAATCATAAGTGCAAGGAGTCCTTTATTGGAGTATAACTTTTTAAGTGGTGTAGTTTAACTCTTAGAAAATTACAAAACTTCATTAATGGAAAGGTGAAAATATGGAAAAAGTTTCAAACATTTCTCTTGAACTTTGAATAATTCAACTATTTTGAACAATAAAAAAAAGTTTAAAAATTCAGTTAATATGAAATAGAGGGAGTATTAATTATGTTTAAAGTTTTTTTTAACTGAACATATTCATTATAAAATAATAACACAAATTTATGAGTATTTTTTAATAATTTTTAGAACTTACGAGGTATAAAATAATATTTTTTGAAATAGTCAAATATTATTGAGAAAATTTGTGGGCAAACGCATATTGAAACTTCACTAAAATTCACCTAAAAATTATTTGCCAAGAATATTTGAAAACTTAGGCTAAAAACTGCTAAATTGCAAATTAAAACACGTAAATCATGTGTCTAATATATACCAAGAGAATGTATTTAATTAGTTATATAATGAAGATAGATAAATATCCCAAACTTTCCTTGACAAAACCTTAAACAAAGGATTATGATGTTTCCAAAAACAAGATCAAACAGACAGACAAAGACTCTTGGTGAAATGACAAAAAGGAAAAAATATGAAAAGAAAGCATTCACACTTGATGCTAGAGACAAACAGAGATATGACCCCTCCACCAAGTCATAAAAATAACTCATGAGATTTTGTCTATCTTCTAGCATCATCACCTAAAATATAAAGGCTTCAAAAAGATGAATAATTGAATATATGACTCCATTAATTACCACCACATCATATGGTGTAATAAATGAGACTGTTTATTTTTTAATCAAACGTCTTAAATTTAAATTTTGGATATAACTTTTTTTTAATAAGGAGCGTCTCCCTCTAAATAATGTCCTAGGCAGTGCGAATTCGAATCATCGGAAAACAAAAGAAAAAGACTCCGTTAATTAAATTTCCCTTTTCCTTTGAAGCATTTTTTTTTCCAACAAAAGATCATTTGCAAAAAGGTTGCATGCAGCTAGTGGTGTTACCATTGAAGTTTGAACAAATTATTGTAACTTTTCCTTATACCAAAATCATGGTTAGCGATAATTAATTAACGATAATAGCTTATTTATTACTAAATATGTATTTTTAGTGGAAATTAACACTCTTTGCAAATATTATTAAAACCTATAGCAATATTGAATCTAATGACAATTAACTAATGCCGATAAAGACTTTAACACTCTTTATTAATGTGTATATTTATTGCCACTAAAAATTATTTTTGTTGTATTGTTTGCCCTCCCGTACCTTATTACTATACTGAAAAGTTTCATCACTATAAGCTAATTCAATAAGGGTTTCAAGAAAATCAAACACCAAACTTCATTCCTCTTCAAGCTAATGTATAATATATAAAAATAAACAATAAATCTGTTTGGCTATTTCTGTGAAGATCCCTTAATTTTAACTAAGATAATAATTTTCACTCGCAATTTTTCAGAAAAAAATTTCCTTGTGAAATTCATACACAAATACCATATAAACTCATTTTCAACTTCAAGTTTAAATTCTATTCTTTTTTTTTCCAACTTCAACCAATTATTGTCCAAACACATTCCATGCATGTTAAGTGATATTGATATTTTTAAGGGTGATGAACAAAATAATATTTTAAGATTTTTTTATTTTTTTTAAGTGGTGCTATATAAGTAAAAATGGGATAAGGCGCTTGAGGAAAATGACTCTTTAAAAAGAATTATTATTAGGGAAATAAATGACACCAGAGGTTATGGATAGAGAGCATATGGTTCTGTCCACTATCCATTCCATCTGTATAACACAACTCTCCACATCACCTCTTGGTCTCACTGATCAGAATAATTCTTGGATGGAATAAGTTTATAAAATTTTGAATTTTGAAAAAATATATAAATTTTTGAAATGTATTTTCAGAAAAAGGTGAGGGCGACAGAATCTAAGAAAACACCATCATTAAAGATGGAATAAATTTAAAGATTAGTTTAACATGAGAGTCTCTCTAAGTATAGTCCCCATTATGATCA
Source organism: Solanum dulcamara (assembly GCF_947179165.1). NCBI lineage: Eukaryota > Viridiplantae > Streptophyta > Magnoliopsida > Solanales > Solanaceae > Solanum > Solanum dulcamara. Next base: position 74,427,820 of record NC_077244.1, read on the forward strand.
AAGATTAGAAATGGACAATAATGCATCCATTAGAATCTATGTGTATTTGTGTCTTTTAGTGTGTGTCTTGTAGGTATTATGTACATACAGAGTGCAGATTCAAAATATACAATTTATAAATTCCAATAGTGATATCAATGATTCATGATTTAAAATTTATGAATTTCTATAAGATATTAAGTTAATATTAAGGTGATTTTTTTAGAAATTACATAGTGTAGAGGGCTAATTATCATTTTTTTCCTACCCTTTTTCAATTTACAAAAATTCCTTAAAAACATGGTAATCCGGATACATTAATTCAGTAATTCGAATACATTAATTAGAGTTTTATGTATGTACAGGTAAAATTTAAAGCATGATACATTGAACATAGAGATAATTTATGAATCATAATTAATGTATCCGAATGGAAAAAAAAGATTTTTAAATTTTTTTGAAATGAATAGGAGTAATGAAAAATATGGTAAATAAAGGAGTGTAGTCAGATGATTTTTCTTAACATTAATAGCTGATTCAAAATCAAATATTTATAGATATTCAAGAATTGCTATCACAACCCAAGCCCATGACATGTATTTTGTGCATTGATTTGACATACCTCACAAATTAGTCTTTTAATCAAAATTGCGTATATCATGTGAACTTGTGATATGCTTTATAAAAGTTATAATTTTTCTTCTCAATTAATATATTAGAGGTACGTTTTCAGAAGTTTGTCAATCTAATAGTTTGTCAATCTTTTTCTGTAACCTGCCCTCATCACAATAAAAGATACTAAGTAGGTGAACGCACAAATTACATTGTAAATCTGCCCTAAGTATAGTATAATCTGGAATCTTATAATCCTGTATACTTCAAGAGAATAATTTATGTGCAAAGAATACAAGAAATCACGTCCGAATATGGCGTTGTGGATCCCTCATTTTTCTCTTCCAGATTCTTTTTTGTATGTTTGTGAACTGTGTGATGTATATTGAAAGGACAACCGTAGAGCTACAGTACAAACTTAAACTAATATATATATATATATATATATATATATATATATATATATATATATATAATATAATGTCAGAGTCAGAATTTTTATTTAGGTTCAAAATAAGAAGTAAGCACAGAAAGAGGTTCAATATCTATATAAAAAATAATTTTCTTAACAACACATAAACATTATAGTTTTCCATAGAGGGTTCGGATGAACCCCTAGACCCTTCAGGCCTTTCTAGCTCTCTATATGAAAAATAATTTTCTTAAACAATATATAAACATTATAGTTTTTCATCAAAGGAGGTTTGGATGAACCCGTAGACCCTTCAAGCCTTCCAAAAATTTGTGATGCTGAAGTGTTGGGGACCAGAGTTGAAGGATTATCAAGTAGAGCATGCATATTTTACAACTTGAGTGTGATGGTGACTAGGATCTATTTAAAATTTGAACTCTATAATATCGAATTTGAAATACTATCATATTTCATTTGATTTATTCGATTCAAAATCTATTATTTATCGCATTTAAGCCAAAATTATTAAGTTCGAATGAATCTATACCACTAAGTTCGTTCTTGAATGTAGGGACAAGGTAGTAAATGTTATGCAATTCAAATCAAGAGAGATGGTTATAGCAAGGGAATTGAAGTTAATTAATTAAGTTATATATATCGATAATTATTAAAAGTTTGTATTCGTATTGTGTAATTAGCTGTGACATGTAATTAATCTTACTTTTCATGTTATCAATTATTCTTTCTAGTTTCTATATATAATAATGAATTTAAGTTCTACGTATTATACGTGTCGAGTATCTTTAAAAAATAATTTGGAATGACAAAAAGCTTAAGTACAAAAGGAACAAAAAAAAGAAAGGAAATTCCCATTTGATATTGAGACAGACAAATAAATAGACATGACACACCACCAAGTCAAACTTGGCTCATAATTAAGAGTTTTGTCTAATCTTAATTAGTGGTAGCATTATTATTAACTAAAACACACATAAGCTTAAATAAAATGAACATCTCCATGTTTTCCTTGTTCAAATCCTTTAAAATCAAAGACATTGATAGTAGATCGTTCAAATCCTTTAAAATCAAAAACATTGATAGTAGATCTCTCTCTTTGTTTATTTGGCTTAAGGAAACTCTTTTTCAACAAAAGAGTAAAAACTACTAGACTTACCTAACAAAGAGAGGAAAAATTACATTTCATATGATATGATATTATAATTATATTACCCCATTTATTTGTAATATACTATAGTTATGTGATTATATGTTATGATCTTTCTAATTAATTAAATTTAACAGTGGGATTAGACAAGTAATGATGATGATTATTAGGAGGTGGCAATGCAGTAAGGCTCCCAAATGAGTAGAGACTTCCTCTGTTCTTTGCATCCTTTCAACAAAGGCACCAAGTAATTGATGTTGGCTTTGTTTCCTCTCATTAGCACCAAATCTTGATGCTCTGCTATCTTTGTTGTACTATTGGCAATGGTTGTGACACTGGGATTGGGATTTTTCTTCCAGAAATAATTATAGGCATTGAATGAAGCTGGTTCAGGTGATGTGATAAGATGAGGAGAGATTTGTGGAAGTGATTGAGGAATATTTGGAGTTAGTTGATCTTCCTGTTCAATCAATTTGATTGATTTGTTGAACTTGTTAGGGCATGTTAGATGATGTTGATTATCTAGACCCCCCATGAGTTGTTTCATCATCAATGTTGATGTGTTAACATTCATTCTCCCATTTGACAATCTTGATTTTTGTACAAGCACAATTTGCATCCCTTTTGTACCATTTCCTTTTTCCTCCACTTCATCAAGATTATCTGGTTCATTGTGTCCGATTTGTTGATTGTCATCGAATACTTGTTGATGAGTAATATCCTCTGCTTCAATTTCTGATGAAGTGGTGATTAAGGTGAGAAGAAGGCGACCATCAACGCGTTGAGCGCGGAAATGGTTCTGTGGTGGAACAGAGACAGCTTCAAGAATCAATCTACCATTCTGCCTGTGAGATTGCATATGAACAGAGGGTTTGTCCTCTGCAGCCAAGGAAGAAATAGGTGGAGGGAAACACTTTGGAGGAGTACTTGATGTTTTTTTGTTATGGTTAAACTTAACAACAGGAAATTCCTCAAATATTTCTTCTTTTTCCTCTTCTTGTTTTTGAGGATGATCATCTTTGTCTTCATCACTGTAAGAGGAAAGCCTAATAATTTCAGACCCAGTTTCTGATCCAAGACTTTCAGTACAAATTTCAAGACTTTTTTCAGTTAAAGAACTAGATATTTTTTTCAAAAGAGGATGGACATAAGGAGGTGGAAATGTAGATGACTCTTGTTTCTTTTGAGTTAAAATTGAACTCCAAACATCATTTGATGTTGGTTCGTTTGTTTTTTGGATTGATCTCCAAACCTCATCTTGTGATCCAAGAACATCAAGTTCTTTTGAGGAAGCAATTTTCTTCATAGGAGAGAAACCATTTTGTGATAGCCATTTCTTGGATGACATATCAGCTGAAAGGGTTCTCCTAATTGAAGCACCTGCACCTTTGTTTCTTTTGTCACTCTCTGATCCAAGAATGGACACTATGCCTTGTTTCACTATGCCCATCTTAGTAGGGGGTAGTGATGGGGGTAGTGGGATACTAATTACTTGTGAAATCTTCAATGTTGAGTTCAAGTTCTTGATGCTCATAGAATTAGCTGCTGACATCTTAGAATCAAGAGGAGGATTAAAACAAATAGGAGTTGAGTTGTTTGTTTTCCTTCTGCACATGAAAAGATAAAAGAGACAAATTAGGACAAAGTTATGATATATGCTAATATTAACAAAATTTTCAAGTTCCAAAAAGACAGTATGTATAACAAAGTGTTAGTAATTACCTTAAGCAAACAACAACATCCAAATGAGGGATGATAGTTGAAAGCTAAGAGAGGGAAATTGAATTATGAAGATGATTTTTTTTTTGAGGGGATATTGCTATAGAAATAATTTGTTTTGATGGCAATTACAAGGAATGGGGATGTCAGGGTCTTTATAAGAGTCCAGAAAGGCTAGAAACAGTGTGCAAGGGACCCGCCTCTAAACCCACCATGCAAAAATACTTTTTTTTTATTAGGTGTCTGATACTCGTTTTGAAACTCTAATTAATTCGAATTCGTATCTTGTAAGCCTATTAAAAAGAGAGTACACTCTATTAGTATTTCTTCAATTCTAACGACTCAAATCTGAAATCTTTGATCAAGAGTAGAAGAATCATATTCAACTCTCGGTGGTATGCAAAAGGCTCATTTTCCCATCCCTTCTCTCCCCCTCTACTTTCACATTGTTTTGTTAATTAGCGTACTTGTATATTTTTTTTTTCACCCACAAAAATTATTTTAATATAATCATGTTAATTAATCAGCTCTACATCAGGTAATCCTATTATAAATCTGGTGCTCTAGTCTCAATATTTATAGTTTGTTAATAACTGAATTGATTATTAGAATTTAGTTTTGATGCATATACATGAAAGGTTTTATCTCGATCCATCCAAATTAAATTGGGACAATTTCAAATATATACAAAAAGCTAATTAGTTTGCAACACATGTAGTCATGTTTTATTTTCATAAAAAATAGCCAAAAATTATAGGAAATATACAGTGACTATACAATATAGCTTGCCAAAAGTCATAAAAACTATACACTGACTATACAATATAGATTAATTATACATGAGTTATACACTGAATATACATTATGATACATTCTATACATGAAATATATACGGAGTATACATGAATATATATCGAATGACCCTTTTTTTTGATAATTAAAATGACCGAATGACTATCTACTATAATTATCCCAATTAAATTTACGGGATAAAAGTATAGTACTACTTCATTCTAACTATGTTATTCAAACTTTTTAAGAATATTATTGTATTGTGTATATATGTCAAGATTTTTAAAGAGTCGAGTAACACAAGTTTTCACCGTTCTATGTGAACTTTCATTTTCAGTACATGGGATTTGGGAAGTACTGAAAGTAGGAATTCCCATGGTACACATTCATTTCGCCAGCCATGATTCTTTTGGTATGTAACTAAGTTAAAAAATGTACCATTGGAGAATGTTGTGAAAGCTGCTCCCTCATTAGGCTTTTTTCACTTACTTTACTACCCTTCATAAAATATTTTACCAATTCAATTATTCTCTTTCCTTCTGTATTTTATTATTATTTTTTCACTTTTTCGACAGTTGGCTTTCCGTTTTTGCCTTTTTCTAAACTACAATTTAAATGGCATATATTACCGTCATAATCTTCTATTATATTTTATTCAGTCTCAATAAAGAAATATTGCACAAGAGCAGTTTTACCCCCATATACATCCGGAGAATCCTTGAGATTTTCAAAAAAAAAAAAGAAGAAGAAGAAGAAATTAATATTAGTGATAATAATTAAGTAGCTAAGTACAATAAATTTATCAAAATATATTAACGTAATGATCTCAATGTTAATTTTGATGTTTAAATTCTTTATTTTACTGGTAATTACTAAAATATATATGAAGTGATGCTCCTAAAAGTTGTGTAGAAAGTAGAATATTACGTTATGTTCTTTGTCAATTCACTTTATTTTTAATAAAAGATACGTTATAAGCTAATATGATGGTATGTGTAATAAGATTGATTAATAATAGACGTATAATTTAGTTACTAATGCATGGAAAACAGGGAAGCTTCCATCAGCAGAACATTTAGAGAAAGGAAAATAAATAAAAGTGTTTGTACAAATATGGAAAAAGTGAGAAGAGATGGTGATTAGACGAGGAAAATGGCTTAAGGAGAAAGCAAAGGCATATCGCACCATGATTGGGCGGTACAAAAAACCCTATCATCACTACATATAAAGTTGCTTCATCAAATTAGAATCATTCACCGTTCAGTAACAATAATAAAATACTCAATGTAATTTCTGTAAAATTTAAGAAAAATAAAATATATGCGACCCTTACTTATATCCAATAAAGATAAAAAAAAAATATTATTTATGTAAGATCCTCTACTCAAATAACGCATATCACAAATCAGATTCATTCGTCACCTTCTAATTAATATTCGTAATTATTAGTCAATACTATATACATATGTATATGTGTCTATTGATATATATATATATATATATATATATATATATATATATATATATATATATATATATATATATACTCGACCAATTTTGCGAGTACATACTTATTTATGTTATAAAAAAAAAAATATAAGCTCTTTGTAACTATATCAAACATCTTATAATGTGATGGTTTCATTTTGGTACTTTGAAATGCAATAAAATGATTGATGTTGAGATATAATATAATTAGGTACAATAATTAAAAATATCCTTTCTCTAATAGCTTAATTTCCGAATGAAATGGTGACAAATTTCAATAGGTATATTATATTAAAGAAGGCAGATTATTCGAATCTTACTGCTACCAATTATAAATTAAAAGAAAAACTCATGTGTTTGGTTATCCAAAAGAATTTCGCCTGGACATAAGAAGGCGCTTTGAGATATAATATAATTAAGGTCAGTTGTTTCTAAGAGAAAAAGATCATGTTAGAAAAGAAACAATTTAAACTACACCATATATATCAATAATGATTTTAAGGAAAAATGGTATTTTCTGGATTTAATTTATGTGAATATATTTAATTAGATAAGAAGTTTAAAATATAAATAAATATTTTTTAAATATGTAATTTTAAATATATCATAATACTGTATAATTATATTTCTCGTAAATTAGCGAGATCAAAGGAGCAAAAAACTATAAATTGAGGATAACAGCGTAAGACTTTTCGAATACAGAGTAAGGGAACAATTCATATTATGTTATAAATTAACTAACTTGATAATTTTATAAAGGAAGAAGAGCAAGAGAATATATATATATATATAAGTATTAATATAGAGAGAGTAGTAATATAGAGAGAGTAATAGTAATTCTCTTCTTTTATGTGTTTTGTGTGTTTTTACATTGAAGTTTAAGGCTATATTTATAGCCATATTTACAAGTGGAGGAAAATATTAGTGGGCAATTTACCCACTTAAAAAGTAAATGGACTATCCACCATTGTAAAGTGGACAACCATTTTACTTGGTTGATAATACTCCCCCTTGAATGTCCACGAGAAATGTGTCTCGTTAAAACTTTACAAAAAATAAAATAATATACATTGTTATTTTGAACATCCATAGATGTTGTGCCTCGTTAAAACCTTATTAGGAAAAACCCAGTGGAAAAAAGCCTAATGAAAAAAAAGAGTACACACATCTGATAATACGCCTTGAGTGCTGCCTCATTAAAAACCTTATCAAGAAAACCTAGTGGGACAAAACCTTGACTAAGGGAAAAATAGTACAACGCGTATTTTGCTCCCCCTCATGAAAATATCACTTAATATCTCGAAGACGACGCATTTCAATTTTGTATCTCATTTTCTCAAAGGTTGAAGTTGGCAATGCTTTGGTGAACATATCTGCCAAATTGTCACTTGAACGAATTTGTTGGACATCTATTTCACCCTTCTTTTGAAGATCATGAGTGAAAAAGAATTTTGGCGAAATATGTTTTGTTCTGTCTCCTTTGATGTATCCTCTCTTCAGTTGAGCTATACATGCAACATTGTCTTCATACAATATTGTTGGAGCGTCTTTTGTCAAACAAAGGCCACATGTTTCTTGAATGTGTTGAGTTGTTGATCTTAACTAAACACATTCTCAACTTGCTTCATGAATGGCTATTATCTCTGCATGATTTGAGGAAGTGGCAACCATAGTTTGTTTTGTTGAACGTCATGATATAGCTGTACCACCACATGTAAATAAATAGCCTGTTTGTGACCGACCTTTATGGGGATCAGATAAATATCTTGCATCTGCATAACTGATCAATTGTGACGTGGAATTATTTGAGTAAAACAATTCCATATCAATGGTACCTCGAAGGTATCTGAATATATGCTTAATTTCATTCCAGTGTCTTCGTGTTGGGGAAGAACTAAATCTTGCTAACAAGTTTACTGAGAAAGCTATATCTGGTCTAGAATTGTTGGCAAGATACATTAATGCACCAATTGCACTAAGGTATGGTATTTCAGCACCAATAAGTTCTTTATCATTTTCATAAGGTCGAAATGGATTTGTATTAATATCAAGAGATCTCACAACCATTGGGGTACTCAATGGGTGTGCTTTATGCATATAAAATCTCTTTAAAATATTTTCAGTATATGTTGACTGATGGACAAATATTCCATTTGTAAAATGTTCAATTTGTAGACAAAGACACAATTTTGTCTTTCCTAGGTCTTTCATTTCAAACTCCTTTTCAGACATTTTACTGTCTTTGAAAGTTCTTCCGGAGTTCCAATAATATTCAAATCATCAACATATACTGCTATTATGACAAATTCAGATCCAGACCTTCTCATAAAGACACAAGGGCAAATTGGATCATTTTCATATCCTTCTTTTAGCAAATATTCGCTAAGACGATTGTATAACATTCGCCCTGATTGTTTCAATCCGTACAAGGATTTTTGAAGTTTTATTAAGCAATTTTCTCGAGAATTCTTGTATGCTTCAGGCACTTTGAACCCTTCGGGAATTTTCATAAAAATATCGTGGTCCAATGAGCCATATAAATAGGCAGTGACCACGTCCAGTAAGTGTATTTCAAGCTTTTCATGAACTGCCAAATTCATTAGATACCTGAAAGTAATTGCATCCACCACAGGAGAATATGTTTCCATATAGTCAATGCCAGGTCTTTGCGAAAAACCTTGGGCTACAAGTCGTGCTTTATATCTTACGACTTCACCCTTTTCATTTCATTTACGCACAAAAACCCATTTGTGCCCTACTGGCTTGACACCTTCAGGTGTTCGAACTATTGATCCGAAAACTTCACGTTTTTCAAGTGAAGTTAATTCTGCTTGAATTGCATCCTTCCATCTTGGCCAATCATTTCTCTGTCTGCATTCATCGACAGATTTTGGTTTAAGATCCTTATCTTGTTGCATTATTTCAATGGCAACATTATAAGCAAAAATATTATCGACCACAATATTATTTCGGTTCCACCGTTTTCCTGTCGAGACATAACTTATTGAGATTTCTTCATTCTCATTATTTTCAGGTACTTGGACCTCGTTGGTGGTATCACCATTTGTTGTGTCTCTGGGCTTTTCTTGAGCACTCGCCTCCAAATTATGATCATCTTGATCATTTATTTCTTTCCTTTTTCGAGGATTTTTATTTTTGGAACCAAATGGTCTTCCACGTTTAAGCGTGGCCTAGACTCATTTGCCTGAACAAGTTGTCCTACCGGGACATCAACTCGAACTTGAGCATTAGCAGCTGGGATATGCGATTTAGTAACCCGTGGAAGGTTAGTAAATGCATCCGGCAGTTGATTTGCAATATTCTACAAATAAATCATCTTTTGAACTTCTTGCTCACATTGATTTGTTCGAGGATCTAAATGAGATAGTGACAATGAATTCCAATCTATCTCATTTTTCAACTGCTTATGTTTTCCCCCTAATGTTGGGTATACTGATTCATCAAAATGACAATTTGCGAATCTTGCCGTAAATAAATCTCCAGTCATAAGTTCCAGATATTTTATAATAGAAGGAGATTCATACCCAACATATATTTCTAACCTTCTTTGGGGACCCATCTTTGTGCGGTGCAGTGGAGCAATTGGGACATATACCGCACACCCAAATATTCTAAGATGGGATATATTTGGCTCCCTTCCAAACGCCAACTGTAATGGGGAAAATTCATGATAATTTGTTGGCTTTATGCGCACAAGTGCTGCTGCATGCAAAATAGCATGCCCCCATACTGAAATAGGAAGTTTTGTCCTCATTAGCAATGGTCTAGCTATCAATTGGAGGCGTTTAATCAATGATTCTGCTAGACCATTTTGAGTATGTACATGAGTGACCGGATGCTCAACTTTTATTCCAACCGACATACAATAATCATTAAATGATTGAGATGTGAATTCACCAGCATTATCAAGACGAATTGTCTTTATTGCATAATCTGGAAATTGTGCTCTTAACCTTATAATTTGAGCTAACAATCTCGCAAAAGTCATGTTGCGAGTTGATAATAAGCACACATGTGACCATCTTGTAGATGCATCTATCAAGATCATATAATATTTAAATGGTCCATATGAAGGGTGAATTGGCCCACATATATCACCCTGTATACGTTCTAGAAACGCAGGGGATTCAATCCCAACCTTAGTTGCTGATGGTTTGATAATCAGTTTTCCTTGAGAACAAGCAACACAAGAGAATTTCTTAGATTGAAGAATTTTCTGATTCTTCAAAGTGTGTCCATGTGAATTCTCAATAATTCTGCGCATCATATTATAACCGGGATGGCCCGATCGGTCATGCCAAATGATAAAATCATTAGAATCAGTAAACCTTTTGTTTACAATGGCATGTGATTCAACAGTACCAATATTTGTATGGTACAACCCAGAAGAAAGTGCAGGTAATTTTTCGTGCACAATTTTCTTCTCTATATTTATTGTAGTAATATAAAGGTATTCAACCTTTCCTTCATTTGCAGTCTCAATATGATAGCCATTTTGGCGAATAACCTTGAAACTTAACAAGTTTCTTTGAGACTTACTACAATATAATGCATTATCAATTATCAATATCGTTCCTCCAGGTAGTAATAAGACTGCTTTTCCAGAGTCTTCAATTAATTTTGTACTATCAGATATTGTATTGACATAGGCCTTTTTCATAATCAAATAACAGAAATATTTCTTTTCTTTTAATATTGTATGAGTTGTGGCACTATCCAAAAGGCACATATCTCCATTATTCATCTTGAATCCAATTGAAGACTGATAAATTTATTTATCTTCATAAAATAAAAATGCATTGTAAGAAATAAAATAAGTAACAATTTTGCTAGAAAAACATAAGTCCCCTTTTTTTTTAAAGTTAAATTATGGTTATTTAGAATTTAAGAAATTATATGATTCAATTATGATGAATGTTACAATAATTTAGTTTATCGAATTATATACTTATTAACCTTAAATAAATATTATATGTAAGTATTAAAAACAAATATAAAATATTATAAAACATTAATATAATATTATTCATCATGTATAGATAATTTTTTTATTGACAAAAATTATACAATCATTATAAATTATTAATGTCTAAAACATCAACAAGAATAAACAATTAGTATAATGACATTAAATAAGACGAATATTATTTTTAGTAACAATATGATATTAAGATTAAATAATAGCACACTAATAGTAATTAATTACAACATTGTGAAATAGCATAATGTAATAAACAATATACAATTATCATAAAAATGTGGCCCTGATTTTTTTTTTATTATTTTTTTCCAAATAAATAAATGTAAAAACACGATAATTCAAAGTACATAAAACTGACAACATATTGGAAAACATGAAATTAAGCATCAATTAAGATCCTTAAAAAAATCTTCAACCTCCAAATGAGTAATATCATTGAGGTCATTAAAATCATCATCCCTTAAAGCCAGATTTGCTTCAATATTATCATTATTCAAAGGCCTTGCCTCAACATTATTTTCGAACGCCAAGTGTGACTCTATCCGAGCATTAGAAGAAGAGGTACCATCTCTATTTGCCTTTCTTTTGAAAGAATTTTGATAAAGTCTTACAAAATGCTCAGGCGTCCGACATTCTTTTTTCCAGTGGCCTTTCATACCACAACGATGACAGTTACTTATTGAAGGGTCATTTTGAGAACTGATATTGTTCTCCCTTTTATGTTGACCACCACCTCGACGATTATTAAATCGTCTTTTGTCATTGCCACGTCCACGCACATTATTGTGGCCATAATTTTTATTTTGTCTTCTTTCAGACTGGCCATGTGCCTTTACCATATTTACCTCCGATAACGGAGCAGTTCCAGTGGGACGGGCTTCATGATTTTTCATTAGAGTATTTTTTAAAACCCTTTTCACGGTATTGTTGCTGTAATATTATATTAGAGGCGTGAAAAGTAGTTAGTGTCTTTTCTAACATATCCTCATCATTTATAGTTTCCCCGCATAATTTTAATTGGGAATTTATTCTAAATACAGCAGAATTATACTCAATTACGATTTTAAAATCTTGAAATCGTAAATGCATCCACTCATAACGAGCCCTTGGCAATACCGTTGCCCTGAGGTGGTCATACCTCCCTTTTAAGTCTTTCCACAATTCAAGTGGATCTTTCACTGTCAAGTATTCCATTTTTAGACTTTCATCTAGATGATGACGAAGGAAAATCATAGCCTTTGCTTTATCCTGACTTGATGCTGTATTTTCTTCAATTATAGCATCACCAAGACCCTTAGCGGTAAGGTGAATTTCAGCATCAAGTACCCATGACAAATAATTTTTACCAGAAATATCAAGTGCCACAAATTCCAATTTTGACAAGTTTGACATGATGAAAAATTAATTTGAAAGTAACAAAGATAACTTAAAAATTAAATTTCTTTAGTAGATATACCTGATATAGAAGTTAATTTTCTGAAAAATTAGAGCTTCGTGCTGATAACGTGTTATAAATTAACTAACTTGATAATTTTATAAAGAAAGAAGAGCAAGAGAATATATATATATATATATATATATATATATATATATATATATATATATATATATATAAGTATTAATATAGAGAGAGTAGTAATATAGAGAGAGTAATAGTAATTCTCTTCTTTTATGTGTTTTGTGTGTTTTTATATTGAAGTTTAAGGCTATATTTATAGCCATATTTACAAGTGAAGAAAAATATTAGTGGGCAATTTACCCACTTAAAAAGTAAATGATGGATCATATATGCCCCATTATATATATATAAAGTAGGGAAACAATTCAAAACTTGTACTTATTGTTACTTTGGTGACTGGTGACTGATCTGGCACTATATATATATTTTTTTATTAAAACTTTACTCCTCCAGAGTATTAGGGGAACAATGCATATATACGCATTACTATTCTATATTGAATACAAGTCCCATCATTAGACGTGGGCACGGTATGATATGGTACGGTATCTAAAATTTCGATATAATAATTTTGATATTTGATTTTTAAAACTATTATATTATTATTATAATAATAATTTAATTCAATATGGTTTGGTATTTTAAAGTTCGATCTTGGTATTTTACGGTATAATAAATTGATAATCATAATTTGTTCAATTTTGACTAATATATACTCATATAATAGAGTATTATGACTTCAACAGTTAAAAAAAGGTCATCAATTGTATCATATTAACACATTACACGTGTAAAAATATATATTCAAAAGAAAGTACAAACAACTTCTTTTGTTAAACAATTACATTTAAAATACATTTCAATCAAAATAGAGTAGTCAAAATTTCTATTTCTAAAAATTTAGTTTATACTAATACTAGGTTGCATATTTGTTAGTATTTTAATAATACATAGTATATGTTATTTATGTAACTATATACTTCGGCATGATATTCGGTATTTCGGTATGTTATTTTTAAATATCAAATACCATATCGAATACCAAAAATATTTAAAATATATACCATATACCATATCAAATACCATAATACTAAAACCACGATATCAAAAATTCCAAAATAATATGGTAATTTAATATATATCATACCATGCCACCCCTACCTATCATATGGTATTATTTTTTTCTACGAGACTGATCTTGTGGTATCTCTTTCTGTCTCTGTCTTTCATTTTTTCCTAATTCTTTAATGATGTATATGTACACGTACAAAAATCGACATATTTAGCTATATATATGTAGCCTGTTAATTTCATGCCAAAAGTTGGTGATGTTGATTTAATCGGATCGAATCTTATCTATATTACCAGTGGATGCACCCATAACTTTCAGTTCTCACATATACGTGTGTGAAACAAATTTAAACACGTCACACACATATATTATATATTGTATATACTTTAAATTTATTGATTTCAAGAGTATATGTACACAATATATTATTTAGTGACGATCAGCTACGAGATCATCTTTAACTAATAAAAAATGTGTTTAAATCTTACTCTCAATCAGTATGTTCTATGATTGATTTGAGTAAATGATGTAAATAATCACAAATCCTAGCTAAATGCAGGTGGAACATATTTTCAGAGAAATTAATATAGCGATTAATATTTTTTTATTGCATTGATATTAGTCTATTACGGTCAAAAAAATTGAACATAGGCTAAGAGTACATCCTAGTTGAAGAAATCGCGACAATTCTAATTTTGATCCAATTATAAGATTATCTAGTTTTCTCTACCTGTTATTTTCTTCATAGTTGTTAATTTAGTAAAGGTTCGGTACCTCATGTAGGATTGATAAGGTAAGGCCTAGTCCCCATTACTTGTTTTTATTCCTATTGAAGATTTTTTATTTTGATTGGTCAAAAGTCATAAGTTAACTAAAAATTCTCCAGATTATAATTTTTATTTTATTTTTAATTATTTTAACTTTATAATCACTTTTTTAATATACCCTTCAAAAGTAATTAAAAGTTATTTTAGTTTAAAAATATTTAAAATAACCAAATACAAATAAACTCTAATTATATAATTAATTTAAGGGAAAAGGAAGAATAGAATAAAATGGGATCACCTAATATTCAAGAATTCCGTCATGCAGGATGTACACAGATCTTATTTTATTTTTGTGGGGTAGAGAGATAGCTTATGATAGATCTTCGATTCAACAGAAGTGTAACAAAAATAATTTCAAAAGAAAAATAACGATAACAAAATAGGAAAATAAAGTCGTCATTAATTAGTAATATATATATAATAATCAAATGTTTAGCAAAAGGGATTTGTGCTCTTTGTCTAAATATATAGGTCAACTCACTAGATGATTGGTGAGTCGGCTCACGAGTGCCCATTAAAAATTGCTCCAAAGAATAATTAGCTGTATATGCATTGGATTAAGGCTAAATAAAAAGGCAAACTTTTTAATTGCTTTGAATGTAATTCTAACAATTAATTGTGTATGGTGATAAATGAATGAACTTATTCCGAGTTGACTCAATTATAAAAGTAGTAAAAGTTGAGTGGAAAGAATCAAACACACCGTTTTTGTTGATTAATCACGATTATTCTAAATATAGTACTACCATTAATCTTATATTAATCAATGTATTTTTGTCATTATTTAGAATGTAAAGTTTTTGGATAGTACAAATTAATATATAAGCATTTCATTAGTGCCTTGACAATCCTTGTTTTATTTATTGCTAAGAGAGGCGGATCAACGCAAGTGGAAATTTAAAGCGAAATATCAATTAGAAACCTATAATTTTAATAAATTTTATATGTATTTATTTAAAATATATTTTTCTTACACTTTTTTGATGTAAATTATTACTTCATAATTTTTTTATAAATGATTTCTTCGAAAAAAAAATCAATTATTACTTTTAGGTAAGATTATTAATTCAATGTTGAAAAATATTTTTTTCACTAAGACAATCATTAAATGAATTACAACAACAACAACAACAAACCAGTATAATCCCACAATGTGGGGTCTGAGGAGGGTAGAGTGTACGCAGACCTAACCTCCACCTTGAAAGGTAGGACGGCTGTTTCCGAAAGACCCTCGGTTTTAAGAGAGGAAAACAAGATAAAAAGTCAGATAAGGACAAGCATATCGAAAACAAGATGAAAACAAGGAATAGCAAAAAAAATGAGAAAGTCATGGTAGAATAGTACGGGAAGAAGAAGACATTAACTACTATAAATAAATAAGATAAGATAAGATAAATAAGATAGTCAAAGTACAACAGCGCCACAACTATAAACAACAATACAGTGCAGAAGTCAAATGGTAATAAACAAATGAGCAGAACTACAACTACTATGGTGCAATCATTAAATGAATTATTAACATAATTCTATAAGTAATAAGTTGATAAACTTTAAATAAAGATAAGATCTTAGAACAATAGAACTGATAACTTGGTCTCCACTTTAATATGCTTGTCGTAATCCTTGAAATTTAAGAAGATGTAAGAAAAGAATTTACAATTCACTTTGTTCAACACTTTTCGACTATCAATTTATATTTTTGACAGAGTATTACTCTAACTTATTAAAAAATTGAATAAGAATAATACAAAATGAGTTAAAAAGAATAAAATAATGTGAATATTAGTGGAGAGTACGTAAGAAGGCAAAATAATATTTTCTCGATTTCTTCTATTTGAATGGAGTTAAAGAGAATAAAATAATATATTATTTTTTTTAAAAAAATAAACTTTTTATCATAAATAATTAATTTTTAAATCAAAAAATTAACCTATAATATATTTTTGGTAAAAATTTAAGTCCCAATTTGGCTTATGACTTATTTCTTATAATATGGAGCCGGCAATAAACAAGAAATAGTTGACCGGAAAGAAAGGGCTACAAGGTGATATGAATAAGACCCGTAATTTTCTATTCTTTAATAAGTGGAGTTCGATTAAATTTCAATTTACACACAAAAATCTTATAAGGGTACAAAATATTTCCTAATAAAAATGATTTCCCAAGAACTCAAATCTAAAATCGACCTATAATTAAAAATGAAAAAAATACTCAAAAATCACTCACCGATTTCATATGTACTATTGAAAGGCAGGCCCACCCCTCCAATTTCATAAAATCAAAAGTCTCATTTCTCTGTAATGTTTTATGTAATTTTTTAAGAAATATTATCCACCTTTTTTATATTTTACATAATTTTGGTGGAAGAATATCATATATATAGAGAATGTTATAGAAAAATGACGAAATCTATAAAATACTATCTATAATTCAATAGGTCACAACTTGATTTCCTACTAATTTTAGTGCTTTTAACTCTTTTTGAGTTCACACAGGATATATCCAACATCATATTGGGTCCGATTAATTCAATTCAAGATATAAGATTCATTAAGGGGAGTAACCTTTCTTCTCGAAATCTTTAATTAAGATTGAATAAATCCTTGTGATTACGAGCGTTGGTGGTGAAGTGTCTTTTAATTGCTATACCTTAATTCTCTACAGTTGAAGTCTATTACTCCATTTTTCGTCATTGTAAAAACTTGCTTCCGTCATTAGAAATAGGTCAATGGGGAAGGATTTCGGACAGTAACTTCAAAAAATTTGAGCCTAGGCCGGACTTGGACGAATTCTAAGTTAGGTGAAGTTTAGGATGATCACGTGAATGATGGGAGGTCAAATTTATAATTTGATTGGACAGGCTGATAGTCAAGGCGATACAGAGCATTTACGGCTTCACGGAATCACATTCGGGCAAGTAAAACTCCCGGAATAGAAGTTTGCGTGAGTGTATATTTTAATACGTCTTTGAAAGCAGGTGTTGTCACGACCCAAAATGGGTCATGAGTGGCACCACACTTAACCTTCTAGGTGGGAGAACCAACGATACAAATCTCAACTTATAAAATATGACACTAATGCGGAAGCTCAATTTATGAGAGTAAGAAATAATAAAACCACCAAAGTTTATTAGATACATGTTCTCAAAACCTGAAAGACATCACTTCAAGGGCATCTAATTCTAAAATACTAAGTCTGAAAATATCAAATACTAGAATAAATAAATAATATAATGTGTTCGAAAACTAAGGACATCATGCCATGCCCTAGAGAATTCGACACGAGCTAGAACGAATAGCTCACCCTAGAACCTGATGTGCTGGACACTGGCTAGAGCTGAGGTCGAGTCGAAGTCGACGGAACACTCGTTGCACTCCATAAAATAAAATAAAGAAAAATACAAGTAGGGGTCAGTACAAGACAACATGTACTGAGTAGGTATCATCGGCCGACTCAAAATAGAAATCAATATGCATAAAGTAATAACGAAAAATCAACCATAACACTTACAGGTGGAACCAACAAGATCAAGATCAAGTGATAACACAATGAACAATTTCATAACCAATCAACAATATCAAGATCACACATGAGGACTCAGGCCTCCACATCATGCTTTTTTGGGAATTGAGTTATTGAAGATTGGGTAACATTAGGTCATTTTAATTTGTTTTCCTTTAATATTACCGTGCCGAAATGTGACATCCGATCCAAATATACCGTGTCGGAATGTGACACCTGATCCAAATATACCGTGTCGGCTTGTGACACCCGATCCAAATATAATTATTTAATCATTCTTTATTATTACATTCCACTCCATTAACAATATTTCATCAAGTCTTCTTTATTCAAGACACCATTTTTGATAGGGCAAGTTTAATATTATGTATTTCACGGTCTCGGGATTTCAGACCAATCACAACAACACATCAATCATCCAAATCACAATAATTAAATGCATAGTGAACTTCACACATTACTGAATGACTATCAATCGCTATTAAAAGTCTATCTATTATATAGAATAAACTATAACCTACCTCAACCGAAGAACCGAATCCAAGCAAGCTAATTCACCAATATCTTTCCTTTCTTCAATGCCTCAAAACGTTTTCAATCTATTAAATATACAATATTCGTAAGTAATCGAGTCCATAGAACCCATATTACTAGATGTTTAACCTAGACCCAAAACTCACCAAAATCTATAATCAACTTCCTAATGTTGATGCCAAATAATATGTCAACTCTCATATTTTCCAAATTTTAAGCCTAGGATTAGGTTCTAATTTCCCCAATATCATAAATCTAAAGGTATTCATATAATACAATACACATAATATTTAATTACGTATCTCAATATGTCAAAATATGGATCATAATATGATAGCATATAAGAAACCCTAACATCGAGATCGCAATTGCAGTCATACGAATATGCATAATTTTCTTGCCCTATTTGAATTGATTAAATTCTACCCATCCTTCTCACCTTATTAGCCCATCAATTCCTAATCATTAGCCATCATTATGCAATGATTGCAACTCAAAAACTTATCTTTAAACCTAAGAACCTATGTAAACAACTAACATCAAATTGACTCCAACCCATTCTATATACTACATAACAAAACAATAAAATAATCATAAAGATTGATGCTTACAAACTATCAATATACATAAGCCAAAATTTAGAACTTAATTAAGTTTACCTGCTACGTTTTTCCGTGATTCTTTATCGATGCCGCGATAATGAAAAATAAGAGTCACAAGCGGTTTGTGATATGACCAATTTAATATTAATTCCTTTTTGTTTTAATAAATAAAATGGTCTGTGATATTAAATAAATTAAAATTTTAGCCCATAAATTTATTATTTACCTAAAATTGCCCGTCACTAAATAACCATAGTTATCAAATAGTCCAAAAAATACCGGTTAAAATTTTTGAGATGAGTCTTTTATGAAATAAAAAGCTCTAGTACTCAAAACGACCTAATGGATTGTTACATGTGTGTTGTGAAAGGGGGGCTTGGAGCACAAACTCCGAGCTCACTGTTCCCACATATCCCGCCAGAGCGAGATTATTTCTGCCAGAATGGGACAGTCGCGACTTAAATCGTAAAAAAGACCAAAAATGGTCTTTTTTTGCAAAAATCACTTTCTAAAATCCCAAGAGGTGACCTAAGGTGATTTCATTGATTTTCCATGGATTTCCACGCTTAAGATAAGATTTTTACTCCCTAGATTCATACTTTGATTTTTAGAAACTAGAAGTAGGGTGATAGTCATTGGGGGAGGGTTTGAACTGAAAAAATATGGTGAAAAATAGCCCTAGGGTAAAATTAGGATCATGGGTTTGGCCTAGGGAATGAAATTGTGTTATATTTCTTGATAGTTAGGCCATTGTATTGATCTTTGATATGTATTTAATGTTTTTAGACCAAGAACGAGAAGAACAAACCCAGAAAGGGAAGGCTATTGCGTTGTCACGTTTTGAAAGCTTGAATTTGAGGTAAGTGATGGTCTAGTTTTCCGTATGTGTTTTATATACTTGTTAAGTTGCTTCATGATATGCATGTGTGTATACGTATACAGAAACATTCTAGATTATGTGTGAAATGAACACTTACTGGCCTGTTATTGTGATGAACCTGTTCTTGGTGGTATAAATGTTGTAAGCATTGAATATTTTTGTGATTATGATATCTTGGGATCGGATGTCACGTTCCGACACGTAAATTAGATCGGTGTCATGATATGACACGTATTTGAATAGAATTTCACGTTCCGATACATATTTGGATTGGGTAGCACGTTCTGACACAAAGTTGATTTTTTTTAGGTCACTTGATAGGACCCTTGTGTGAATTTGTAGCAAGTGGAAGACATTTATTTGTGATATGGAGATATGGTTGACTTATTTTGTCTATGCATATGCCAATTGTGTTGAAATTTACTTGTCTATGATCCGCCTAGTGGCTAACTGTGTGATCCTACCAGTACACCATTATTTTGTGTACTGATACTACTCTTGCTCTGCCTTTTTGTTGAGTACAGGGCATATTCAATCGGTTGCAGAGAGACCTCGGTTGGAAGATTAATAGGGTGTTCAAAGTCCAAGGATGAGCTATTCTGTCATGCTGCCGTGAACTTTTCTATTTATATCAGTCCTTCTTTCGGGATTCAAATGTTTAGACAATGTTCCTGTTTATTTTTTAGTTTCTATTTGGAGTTGTACTCCTGTTCTATACTTGTTAGTTAGAGTTTTGATGCGATGATTTTCAGTTCCTAAGATGTGTTACTTTCGCATATCGTTGTTATTAACATGATTGACTGAGTTTATGGGAACTCAACATTATTTCTAGTTTATTCCTGCTTCCGCAAGTCTATCTCCTAAAGTTTGATAAGCTGAGCTGTAGAAATGGTTTTTTCACTAAAATAAATATTGTGGATGTCAGTCACGATAGATTGGGATCATGACAGTCATTTATTTGTTGGAGAACAAGCTGAGATCATTAAAAAAGATAATTATTTTCGTCGTGAAAGTAGCATATTTCATGAAGCAAATAGGATTAGGACACGTGGGTACAAATTTATGAAGCTGACTAGTAGAATATTATAAAACATCGGCTATAGTGTCTTTCACTAACATTAATTAAAAAAATGAAATGAAAATAAAATGAGAGGAGCGGCTATAGAAAAGTGGGCATAAGGTTCTGTCCACTATAGGTTCCAGATTTAATAGCACAAGTCTCAAACACACGAAGCTCGTTGGTCTGTGATTCCCCGCCCACTGGCACGCACAACTATAAATAGAAAATAATCAGCGAATTATCTATCGAAAACAATATATTATTCAGTAAAATTTACGTGCATATTATCTTTTTCAATCGTCTATGTGATATTATATGTATTCATTATAATATCACATATAATATTATAATGAATACATATAATAATCAGCGAATTATCTATCGAAAACAATATATTATTCAGTAAAATTTACGTGCATATTATCTTTTTCAATCGTCTATGTGATATTATAATGAATACATATGTTGTTGTAGTTCTATCTATAATTGGAGACCCTATGTTCAACCGCCACCAACCCCACCCAATACGGATGCTTCTCTTTATATACTACGTCATTCATATTATGTGTTTAAAACACATAAAATAGATGAAAAAAATTAATTTTAGAAATATTATGTGTTTATTATACTAAAAATAAATGGTTAAAAATAATTTTTTTCATCTATTTTATGTGTTTATTATATTAAAAGTATTTTTTTTCGTTCATTTTTATTTGTCCACTATATTAAAATATATATTTATTTTTATTTATTCACTTTTTAAAAAGAAAAAGAAAAAAAGAGAAGAAATGATAATTTGTCATTTTATACCTATTTTATCCTTCTTATTTAGGACTAGTTATTTTCACATTTCTCAATTAAATTACTAGATGACTTATAAAAACTAGGGGTGAATAGTAAAATTATCACTTTATTTATTATTTCTTAAGAGTTGTGTCAAGTCAAACATAGACAAATAACAGACCGAGTTTGTCATTTTAGAAAAATATGATATAATAGTAATTAATTGGGTATAGTCTTCACATTTTACCCTTAATTAGTATAATAATTATTCTTGGAAGTATAAGTATTAACTAATTAACAAAGAAAATAAAAGTGAAGAAAACATACACATATTCTAGGATTGTGATTACTTAGATTATCTCTCTTTTTTATTGATTAAAGAGAGAATATTTATCAAAGAAATATTAACATTTTAAATGATAAAATATAATATATAAGAGTATGATAGTCAAAATACACAATTTTTTAAGAAACGCGTAAAAAAATATATGACAGACCCGTCCAAATTATTTAATTTAAATTAATTTTAATTAATTTATTAATTCATCCATTTTGACCTGTCGAAATATAATTCAACCAACCCATTTGATAAGATATTATTTTGTACTCGTAAGTTCTAAATATTATTAAAAATACTCATAAGTTTGTGTTATCATTTTATAATGAACATATTCCTTTAAAAAAAATCTTATAAAATAATTGATAACAATCAATAACAACAAAATAACATTATTGGCGAGAGCAATACATTAATTGAATTAAAATATTATTTTTTTCAAATCTTGTCACTCAAACTATTCTTTTACGGATAAGGTAATACCAAACTATTCTTTTATAAAATCTTGGTTGATCATAGTAATGGAGTAAATTGGTAGATAAATATTTAGTTGAAATTAATAAATGTTTGGTATTTTTATAAAATATTAAAGTTTGGGGTTATATTAAAATTTTTAAAACTTTCCAAGTTCCCAAGTTCTACTTTTTTTTAGAACTTGGGAACTTAGAGATTTTGCCAAAAATATTTGACAAGTAATGGAAAATTGTATGGACAAACACAAGTTCCCAAATATTTTTAAAGTTTTTTCCAAAAACTAGTTAGGGTCAAACACTTCCTAAGAGTTATAGGAAGCGTTATATATATGAGACCATAATGTATATTGTCAATTTTTTTTATAAAAAATTTATTTCATTAATTTACTTTAATATTTTGTAACTATTATAGAAAATATTTTTATAAAAAATATATGTTATAAAATAACATGAAATATTTTTTTCATAGAAAACATAGCGCTATTATAATGAAATGGTATTACGGATGAGACTGATTGTTATAGGGTGATTATAATTTAGAAAGCGCTCTGTTCACCTGCTGACTAGCATTTCTTCTTCTTTTTGAAATTGGAACTAATGGTCCTAATTGGATGAGGGAAATTAAAGTTTCACGTTAGGAGGAATTATATGAACTGG
This sequence comes from Solanum dulcamara, assembly GCF_947179165.1. Lineage (NCBI taxonomy): Eukaryota > Viridiplantae > Streptophyta > Magnoliopsida > Solanales > Solanaceae > Solanum > Solanum dulcamara. Next base: position 74,451,195 of record NC_077244.1, read on the forward strand.
ACTGTGTCGTTTTGAAAAAACAACTTTTTTATCTTTTTTATTCGGTGTTCGGTATTAATTTTAAGGCTCGACAATTTGAATTTACTTCAGGAAGTATTATGTTGGTAGTAGGGGGTAAAATACTTTTTATTAAAAGTAATGTCATATCTAAAATTCAAACCTGAAACCTGTGACTAATGATAGAAAGAAGTAATTACCCTCACACAATTTGATGGTTACTTTTACTAGTTGTCATAAAGCAACCATATAAACAAAATTCACCAATAGTATGCCCGTTACATGTTCAAAAAGGAAAACACTATAACAAATTTGAACTAACACTAAACCTAACCCTAATACTAGCCGACCAAAATCTTTTTGGTCCATCCATATTTTTTTCCAATATGTGTGTACCAATGGCAAAGCTTCTTCTTGGCATTTTATGGAATCTACTTCTTTGATCCTTCAACTTTTAACCACCGTCAGCAAATATGTCCATAATTAAGTCCATTTCTTTTATGGAACAAGGACCACCCTTTTTCTATGTAGGATAAGATTAGAAAGATAGACATATATATTATATAAGTTTCGTTTTCAATTCTAATCTTATTTGGATTCAATTTCAATTTGTTTATTAATCATCCTTGAATGTGGTCCTCTTTTTATCTGAATGAATACATGTAACTAGTTAAAGAGAATGCTTAGAGAAGAAGCCACGAGTTAATTAAAATGAGCTGCCGAATCAGAATTTTTTTACAACAAATCATTTAAAAAGTATAAAAAAATTATATCTAGTGAAAACCAAACCCACAACAATGGGCTGAATATTAAACCCTTCAACCGTTTAAAGGATTTAAATTTTTACATAAATAATTAAATTGACTTTATATATACTTTGTGATTCAGTCAATCCTCTTGGACTCCATGGTTTGATTCGCCCCTGGTTAAAATCAATTGTAAAATCAATAAATAGAGTATTTTAATTAAAATTTAAATGTAGGACAGCAAGTTATGGATAAAAATAAAAAAAGATAATTGGCACATGATCAAAGCTGTAGCCCTTTGGATATTTAGGTAAAATATTCTTGGTAGTTGGAACAAGGTTCTCGGATTTCTATCACTTTTTTTATTTTGTGTGCTTGTATTAGTATAGCATTAATTTTCTTAATTGAATTTGTCATTCCAGGGAAAATATCTAGTGTTTCAAGTCCCAAGGGAACTGGCACTTCCAATAGTGCTAACTTATTAATTATTCCAACAGACACAACAAATTGGATACACGGTAATTGAAGTGATAAATTTTTTTTAAAAAATATTTATCCTTATTTAGATAAGTATTTTTTGCCTAACTAAAAAAATTATATTAAAGATAATATTTGAATAAAAATAATTTAGGTAAAAAAACAATCTTACTTTGTAGGAATGAGTAAATTTCTTAAAGAATGTATCAAATCTAAAAACATCATATAATATATACGGAGGATCGGAGGTTTTTTTTTATTTTTCTCTTTATATATTTTCCCTTATTTTGATTTATGTTGTTTAATTTAAGTATTCATCATTTTTTAATATGATAAAATATACTCTCTAGTGAGTAAATATTTATTTTAATTATCTTTTTTAAAAGCCGTGCTGTTAATTAAACTTTTCTTTCTTCTGTGCACCCACTGAAAAGCAATTTCAACGAAATAACCAAAATTAAGTAGTGTACCTTTTTTTTTTTTGGTCGGGAAGGCGATTTACACCCCTTGATCAATAGTACAAATTAGGCAATAAGCGATGACAATAACAATATAATCAGTGTAATTTTATAAGTAGGATCTGAGGAGGATCAAGTATTAATATGCACACAATTTTATTTTTATCCTTATGAAATAATGAGACTATTTTCCGATAGACCATCGGTTCAAAGAAGAATCCGAAGCACATGTATAATAAAAAAAAGACGACAATTACAATAGGATATAATGCAAATAGAGCAACATATATTAATAAACATTGAAAAACAAAGAAAATAAGTTATTCCTAAATATGATTAAAAATAAGGAGAAACGGAGGGGAGGCTAACCACCAGCCTCTCTCACATGAAATACAACAACACTCAACTACATCAAATTTTTATTCTAATCCTTGATCATCATATTTTTCTATTGAGGGCCATGCCCTCAATAACCAACTAGCATGTGTCATCTTAATATTTCTATATTAATTTAAAATATAACAAGTTTTATATTAATTTAAAATATAACAAGCTTTAGGCAAATGAGAGGATGATTATATTAAGTAGGCATATTGAATAATTTTAGGCATTTTTTAGAATAGCTACGAAAATTAGTATTCTGTTCATACTAGCTAGTTGTTTCAAAACATAATTAGTATTACGTTGTTCCTTTCCCTCTTTATTTTCACAAAAAAAAAGAGAGGAAGATTTTCCTCCCCTGTCAATACAAATCAAGCTTTACTTAATTGCATCTTCAAAAGGCATCCAATTATAACCTTATCTTTAATTAGACAATTCATATTCTAACACTTGCATTTGGTAATTAACCAAAAAATTAAATATTAAACCCTCAATTATTTAATGTAATATAGCTTTTAGTTCTACCTATCAAAATTCATTCCCCAAAAAGTGAGGAAAAATGATGAAGGAAAGTGGAAGATATTTAAAAGCTTAAATTGCATGCAACCTTTTGTATTAATAGTTCCTACTAGGGGTGTACAGGACAAACCGATAAACCGCACCAAACCGACAAAAGGAACCAAATCGAAAAAAAAAACCGACTAGTGGTTTGGTTTGACTTGGTTTGGTGTTTGAAAAAAAAACCCGGCCATTATAGGGTTGGTTTGGTTTTAACTAAAAAAAGTCAAACCGAACCCAAACCGACCCGATTATAGATATACTACTTTTAAATTATGTTATACATAAAAATATTTATTAAAATGTAATTTATAAATATTTTTTAAATTTTTTTCATAATTTTTGTTTTCTTTCTTACATTTAGATTTGGACTTGAGTAGCCCATCTAAATAATATACAAAAAAAACTTATCTTATAAAGTTATATTATAAAGTTAAAACTTCAAACAGTGTTGTGTCTCCATCTTATATGTTGATATTTTGTACTAGAACTCTTTTTAAGAAGCATTGCTCTGTGCTTTTTATTTGATACTATGAGAAATCCGAAAAAATCCGAAAAAACCCAAAAAACCCGAGAAACCCGTAAAACCCGAAAAAACCCGAAAAACCCGAGAAAAATTGATATCGAAAAACCCGACTTTTATTGGTTTGGTTTGGTTTATAGATTTAATAACCCGACACAAATGGTTTAATTTGGTTTGTAAAAAATCCGAACCAACCCGGTCCATGTACACCCCTAGTTCCTACAAAAAAAAAAAGATGGTCAAACACTATACTAGTGGGATCATGACTATTTGTATACCCTTTGAGGGCCACTTTAATAAAGTATGAGTGCATGTGTCTGACAGATCCTCCCATGCATATTGTAATTACTGTTTTTTTAAAAATAGTTTTGAGTTTAACTTTAATTTTTATTTTATTTTATGATAATAAATCCCACTTTTAGTATTATATATAGGGACAATTTTAAATATATACAATAAACTAATTAGTTTACAACAAATATAGTCATGTTTTATTTACATAAAAAATAGTCAAAATCAAAGGAAATATACAGTGACTATACAATATAGCTTGCCAAAAGTTATAGAAAGTATACATTAACTATACAATATAGATTACTTATGCATTATCTATTCAGAATATACATTATGATACACTGAAATATTTACTGACTATACATGCCTATACAACGAATGATTTTTTTTTTTAATAATTACTTTTACCGAATGGCCATGTGGCGCAATTGGGGCAGGGTGGATGAAATAGAGGCTCACTTTCGGTGTGCTATGTGACAAGAAGGTGTCACCACAACTTAAGGGCAAGTTCTACAAAGTGGTGGTTAGACCGGCTATGTTATATGAGGTGGAGTGTTGGTCAGTTAAGATTTCTCACGTTCAAAAGATGAAAGTAGCCGAGATGAAAATGTTGAGAAGGATGTGTGGGCATACCAGGAGCGACATGATTAGAAATGAGGCTATTCGGGACAAGGTAGGAGTGGCCTCGGTGGAAGACAAGATGCGGGAAATGCGACTTAGTTGGTTTGGACATGTGAAAAGAAGAGACACAGATGCCCCAGTGCGGAGGTGTGAGAGGTTAGCCATGGATGATTTCAAAGGAGGTAGGAGTAGGCCGAAAAAATATTGGGGAGAGTTGATTAGATAGGACATGGCGCAGTTACAGCTTACCAAGGACATGACCTTAGATAGGAGGGTGTGGAGAACCCATATTAGGGTAGAAGGCTAGTACATAGTCTCGTTATTCTTCCGTATTAGTAGGTGCATTAGCGCACTATAATTTATTGTGCTCTGACTTCTGTTATTATCTTTCTATTACTTTCTGTACTTTAATTACTCTATTTTATCTATGTCGCTTTCGTTATTTGCGTTATTCGTTATTTGCTTTTCCATGACGCTTTGAACTTCTTAGCCTTATCTAACCTCTTTTTATGCTTCTTTTGAGCTGAGGATCTCTCGGAAACAGTCTTCCTACCTTGGTAGGAATAAGGTCTGCGTACATTTTACCCTCCCCAGACCCCACGTTGTGGAATTTCACTGGGTTGTTGTTGTTTTCATCATCTTATTATTAATGTAAGTGGACCAACGAATCAAAGAACGTCATCGAAGGCACACTTCATCAAATTATTAACAATTTCTCCCTCAATTTAGAAGTTGTTTTATTAGAGCAGAATCAAGGTTTAGCAAAAAAAGAAAAAGAAAAAAAAAGAGGAAAAAAAAAGTAAAAAGCATAGAGAAAAGGTGATTAAAAGAGAGGAAAACAGAAGTGACCATACACTCATTTGCTTTGTCAAGCTTTTAACGCAATGAATCATTCACTCGCATTAGGAATAATGTAATAAATCAATAATTTTGCATAAGGAAATTAATTATTCAGAGAAACGGGGATGGAAATGGTATAGCGGCGGAATATAGTAAAAATACCCTCTCTTCAAGTGGAGATAAAGAACGTTGATCGTATGCCTATTGGGAACAAAAATATAATTTAAAAAAAAAAAGAAATTTGAGTTTAGAGCAGCTAAGTAAGACAAATTAGAAAATCTATATTTTGTTCTTCAATGTACCCTTTATATATATATATATATATATATATATATATATATATAGGTGTTGAATTAACGACGATTAAATTAAAATTTTAATATCGAAATAATTTGTATCACCTCAAATCTATTTCGCATGCAAGGAAATCGACTCATTTTTCTTTACAATCCAACATGTGTGCGCATGCCTAATTCATTTTTTTTGATCTTCTTTATAAAGTGAAAAAGAGTTTTATTCTTACTCAACGAGGGACATTCGAGATACTTATTAATTTCTTCGAATAATCTTTTTTTTTTCTCGAAAAATCTGTTTGTATAGAAAGAGGAGAAAGTTATGAGAAAATGCTAGAATATGTGAAGGAAAGAATTCCATTTTCCTCTCTTTTCCTTACATTTCCTAAACTTTATATCGTTAATCTAGTTAAAACTTACTTGAATCGAGTGATTATACTAAATTATACAGTATAAATTAAATATATGAATTGTGTTTATATATAATGTTTTTTCAATTAATTATGATTTATTAATTACCTCGTTGGATTATTTAATCATAATAAATTTGATATGATATGATATAATTAAAAATTTGATGAAGGTAATTAATTAGGAAAAAAGCATAAATTCCCCTCTGAATTTGTACCGAAAAGTCAGTTAGACACTTAAACTATCATGACGATTTATTACACATATAGACTAAGTGAAATTATTATCCTCCTGAACGCATAACACCACTCTCATAGTATGTGTTGTATTACACTCGCTGCCACGTGACGCCACGTCAGCGCCACGTCAGAAATTATAATTTTTTTCATATATATTTTTTCTTTTCTTTATTAATTAACTTTTCTTTTATTAACTATATTTTATACTAATTAACTCCTAATCAATTATTAACTATCCATCCGATTTTTTATATTTTTTTCTTTTTTTTTTATTAATTAACTTTTCTTTTATTAATTATATTTTATACTAATTAGCTCCTAATTAATTATTAACCACCCATCCAATTTTTTATATTTCTTTTCTTTTTTTCTTTATTAATTAACTTTTCTTTTATTAACTATATTTTATACTAATTAACTCCTAATTAATTATTAACTACCCACCCAATTTTTTCTATATTTTTTCTTTTCTTTATTAATTAATTTTTCTTTTATTAATTATATTTTATACTAATTAATTCCTAATTAATTATTACTCACCTATCCGAACCCCACCCCCCAAACCCCAAACCCCAATCGTCTTCTCCATCAAAATGGAGAGAAGATTTCTTGTTTTTCTTAATGGGTTTTGAAAGAGAAAAAAATCAAGATTAAAAATGGGGAGTAAATAGAGGTGGGTGTAAAAAAGAAGAGGATAGATGGGTGTGAAGAAGAAAAAAAGCGGAGGTGGGTGATTTTTTATTTTTTTTTACTTTAATGAGTTTTGAAAGAAAAAAATCAAGATTCAAAATGGAAGTAAATGAAGGTGAGTGTGAAGAAAAGGAAGGTAGGTGGGTATGAAGAAGAAGATGATAGGTAGGTGTGAAGAAGAAAGGACGTGGAGTGAGGTGATTTTGGCTTTTAAGTTTTTTTTACTTTATAGAATTTTTGACGCGTTACTTTTTTTTTCTTGCCACGTCAATTATAGAGGATAATAATTTTACTTTTAAATAATTTAAATATGTAATAAATTATCATAATAATTTAAATATGTAATTAACTTTTTGATACAATTTTAGAAGGGAATTTATACCTTTTTCTATTAATCAAGTAATTTTTTTTTACGTGTTAATACTTAATACTAGTAGATGGTAAGAGAGAAGCAGACAAGTGAATAAGGTTCTCTCAGGTTGCAAACAGGTTATTTCGACACGTAGCAACTTGTCAGATAATAGTTTTATCCTTTGATTGCCTTCCTCCCAACCCTTTAACCATGAGGACTCCGTCGAATCGTTTGGTACGAAGATTAATAATATAGAATTAGTAATACAAAAATTAATAATAAAAAAATTATTTTTTATTAAGTGTTTGATTCATAATTTTTTATCTAATTTTATATTTGAATTAGAACTTTACAATTTTTTTTTTCAATTATACATTTGAATTATTATAAAAAAAATTATTCTTTTGTAATTGAGTCAAGATAAATAGATGTCAGATTTTTTTCCTTGTGGTTATCTAACTAGCTATGAGAAGAATAATTTTGTTATCATTTTTGCTATTTTTTTCACTTGAATTATTTGAGGATAAATAATTGTCATCTTAATAAATTGATGACTTACAAAACATCAATTTGCCATTTTAAAAAAATAGACCATCTACTTTTAAAATTGGAAAAATATAAATGGTTGTAAAATCGAATAAACCATCTACGTTTATACCTAAAAATTGCAAGTTGTAATTTTAATATGTATATAATTTTAAAATTATTCAAAATACAAATAATTAGAAAACCACATATATATCAACAAATAATACATTCAATTAAAATCACAAATATAATGTGATGATATATTTACTTTTTCACTTAGAAAATATTAAACAACTCACATATCAAATATTGTATTAATTTGTATTTGATTTATTTATCAACAAATAATTCTCTCTAAATAATAAAATTTGTAAGCTAATTTATTTAAATAAATTTACTAATACTAATATAAATTATAAAATCAAGAAAATATATAAAGTGATTAAAAGAATTTGAAGGATATTTTTGTCTTTACATTTTTTAGTTAGTTTTAAAAGAATATCCGTTTTCAATAATTCTATCTTTTTTATTTTTTAAAATTTTGTGTCAAATATTCAAGGTGAAATGTAATAGGCACTAATAGCTATTGTTGTTTATATTTCAACACGCTCGATCTGTTATATATGTCTGAATCAAATCCTTACTTGACTGAAAAATTAAATAAAATTCTTTTCATACAGAGAACTCATATAACATATTATTATTTTTAACTTTTTGAGTAATTAATAGCGAAATTCAAACTCGGCGTTTCTTGTTTGTTTTTAGGGGCGGTAAAATTAACATATGAAATCGTAACTAGTCTAAGTTTGGATTTATTATTGACTCACTCATTTATTAATTCAATTTATTTGACTCATTTTAAATCATCAGAATTTGTATTGATATCTAACTCAAATTGATTCATAAAATAAATATTTTTGTTTGTTATATTATATACATTCATAATAAAGAAAAATAATAAATTTATTAGATACTTAAAATCATAAAAGACAAATAATAAAAATTGAGCGGATAAGATTTTAGCCCACTTTTTAGCTTATTTTTGTTCGGAGACCGCATTAGAGCTCTGACTAAATTTGAATCGCGCTCCATGCCTAGGACTCGAACTCGAGACCTCTGGTCAAGAGTGAAATAATTTCACCATTACACCACAATTCGTATTGGTGATCCATTTACTTATTAACTCAACCTATTTGATCCGTTTAAATTTAACTCAACCCATTCATTTACAGGTCAGTCGATTCCATATTAAGCTAGACCAGCGGTTAGATATGGTTTTGCTTTTATAATCATAAGAAGGAATTGATTTCTCCTTCGACTTTTAATTCCCACATAGCTAGCTCATCACATCCATCCATCGATCAACTTTATATTGGTAGACAGCTAACCATTCCAGAATTTTAGTATATTCCTACTAAATTAAGATCTAAGGTACTTAGCTTAGGGCTCTATAGTATGGTTCGTGTCGAATTTTCATAGGTCAATATTAATTTTATTCCAACTTTCCATACCCTTTTGCAGATTTTTTTTACTTTAATTAAGTGGCCATGTGTTTTTGTGTATATAGTCTTTTGAGACTCTAACGAATAGTAATATCGAAAGATCTTCCTCACGAGGAATTATATTGTGTCTCATTTTTTAAAGAATATTTTATGTTGTGATTATGAACAACAAAATAAACGTTTAATTAAGGTTTAAGGGAAAGTTAATAATTAAGGTTGAAGATTAAATAAAAAACGTAATGAAAGAATTATAAGGAGGGTTCATATGTGTAGTGTGAATATGTGATAATCAATGAAGAAGTTTGCACACCACACACAAAAAAAGAAAAAAAGGAGACAAAAATCATTGCTAATTATATTTGACGATAGATTATTGATAAATTATTAAAAGATTGTGCTAGCTACTAACTATTTAATGGCAAATTCGTGATGAACTTCGTAGCTTATTTATTACTTCATTTTTTGGTGTGTTTGGGGTGTTAGCAAGATTTTGGAGGACATACTTGGTTTAAAGGAGGAGGGTTACTGAGGGTTAATCTGACACAAGTCCTCTACCATCCGTACTCATAAAGATTGAAGTAAGGGTTGCATAAGTTTTATCCTTTTTAAATTCCACTTGTTAGATTAATTTCCTGAATTTATTTTTGTTGTATTCAAAATAAGTCAATTAGGCTTCAGCAAATTAAATTAGACTCATTATCTTGTGTCGGAGGAAGAGCAAAAGTCCTGGAATATCATTTATGCAAGTGCTATAATTATTTTGTGCCTTAAATTAAATTGCTTTAGTGATAATTTTATGTATTTGTGTTAAAGAAATCGCTTGATATGTATAAATAATTTATTTAAAATTTAGTACACATCTTTTTTTAAAATTCAAAAGTTCAAAATTTCGAATCCACATCTATTACAACGTCAGTTGATGTAAGCTAAATCCTAAACAAAAACACATGAACACGATTGATGATACTGTAGAATAATAATCGTTTTTGATCACTTGAATAGATTTTTATACAAATAATAACGTCTGATTGAATATAATAAAAAAAAATCTTACAAACTTTATCCTCTATCCTATACTGTCTGGTTTTGCGATCCAGAAAAATTGATACCTTCTTGTTTTTATCTTTAGTAGATTCTAAACTGACCAGTTAAACTTTCCAAATCAAGTGCACAAATAACAGAATTTAAAAAAGAAGAAGCAAAAAGACACTTACTAGTCTAAATGCTATTTGTGGAACAACATTCGTTAACCAAAGGGAAAAAAAACATATGCTTTTGTACCCATGATAAGACATGAAATGATAAGGATGAAATTAGGAGGATTCATCTTTCTTCTTCTTCTTTATATTCTTTCATTATTATTTATTTAAATAGGTTAATAGTATTTTGATTCTTTAATTATTTGTAATTATATCAGACTAAGTGTATTTAACTTTCAATTATTAAAAGTATTCACGTTTGATCCCTTTGCTAATTAATATTGATAAGTTTTCAGAATTATTAATCGTTTTCTCATTTAATTATTCATGTGTTATAATATTATACTTTTATTGTTACTCCATATTTAAGGTTAATATGTTTCTAAAAACAGTTCAAATATAACATATTTCCTATATAAAGGGAACAAAAATAACAGCGTATATATCAGTGTGATTCCATAAAGATTGTTTTCAATAAAATCTTGAGCTTAAAAAAAACCATTTTCGAAACAGATTTAAAAGATGCAAGAGAAAAGAACTATGATAAAAATAACAGAAGAAAAGAGAAAAATATTGACAACAATATAGTAAGATGACCAAGATAAAGAGAACAACATCAATAATAAAATTGAGTACAATAATAATCACAATAATGGTGAGACTGATAAGTGTTGAAGTATAAGAGCAGAACAATCAGCAAGCTTATGGTGTGATTAGTTTGTTAAGAACCTGAGTTAGTTAGCTATGTGATGAGCTGTCAGTGAGTTAGCTAAGTTAGCTAGCTATTCAGTTATTTACACAGCTGTATAAATATAGCAGTGCACTTGTCTACATTCAATGTATCACAAGATATTTCTCTGAATCAATTAAATGCTTGTCTCCTTTCGCTAGTTTTCTCTAATGTTCTTTCTAGAATTCTGAAGTAGCTAGACTCCTGTAATGAAGTTTTCATGGTATCAGAACAACGATCTAAGGGAATGTTAGTTATTGTAAACGATTACTAGGTGTACAAATTTATCTCCTACAAAAGGTGAATCAAAAGAGGCATCGCAAGGTCAATCTAGCTACAAATGACTGTTAATGGATGTCTAACAAAAAACTCTGGAGATGGTGCAACCAACATTATAACAATTCCTGTCATCGACCACAATCATCCTCTCTTTCTAGGACATATAGAAATTCTAGGTATTTCTCTCATTTCCTTACAACTAACATAGTAACTATGCTCTTCGGAGCAGGTCCTTAAGAATTGGTCTTGTAGGTCGTAGCAAATTAGGATTTGTAGATGAAAGGTTTCCAAAATCTGCATTTGAGCCTGAATTGCATGATCAGCGAGAAAAGTGTAATGCTGTAGTATTGAGCTGGATTATGAATGCTTTAAGGTTTGGTCTACTCAGTTCTGTAGTGTATGCATCTGATGCACGAAAGATTTGGCTAGATCTGAGGAAAAGGTTTGATACAGTTAATGGATCCAGAATCTTTCAACTACATAGAGAAATTCATACTCTAACTCAAGGTACAATGTCAGCTGTTGATTATCACTCAAAATTAAGAGATCTCTGGATGAGTATGATGCTATCATGCCTTGTCCTAGTTGTCCCTGTCCTGAATCAAGAAAGTTTGGTGAGCATTATGATTATCAAAGGTTTTTACAATTTCTCATGGGATTAAATGAGTCGTATAGCCCTCCTAGAAGTCAAATCCTCATGATGAGTCTCATTCCTACATTGAACAAATCCTAGACTCTATTGATTTATAAGGATATTCAGAGAAATTTAGATACATCTAGTTCAGGGGTAATCGAAAGTACTGCAATGTATGCTTGAAAAAATGTTCACTACAACAATATTGCAAACACTTTTGGTGCTAGTACCTCAAGAGGTTCTATTACTTCTTCAGGCAATAATTCTAGTGAATGATATAGTGGGAACACTAGTACATCTGGAGGAAATTACAAAGCTAGAAAGAACCTATTTGTATGTGAGCATTATGCCTTCAGAGGACACTCTAAGAACCAATGCTACAAAATTATTGTCTATTCTACAGATTTTCAGTCCAAGAGAAAGCCTATGTATGCTAATAAAGTCACATCTACTAGGTCACCTACTGGTGCTTTCTTTACTCAGGACTAATACAATCAAAAACTTCAACTGTTGTCTAGATCAAATGGTGAGCATGCTGAGGAACCTGCTGCAAATGTATCAACTGTCAATAATACAGGTAGCTTTTCTAGTACTCTTACTTGTACACATAAATATAGTAAATGGATAGTAGATTATGGAACCACTCATCATATAACCTCTGATCTGAAAGTGTTAAATCAAGCTAGGAAAGCTCCTACTCATACAAGTAGTAAAGTGCATCTTTTAAATGGTAAAGTGTGGCAGTCTCACATGTTGGCAGCACATATATTCTTTCAAATTAATCCATATCTAATGTGTTGTTTATACCTGACTTCAAATTTAACTTGTTTTCTGTGTCAAAGATCACCAAAGAGTTACAATGTATGATTGATTTCTTCCCTGATTTTTGTATTTTTCTGGACCTCTCCACTGCTTAGTTGGACGGGATTGGTAAAGAAGAGTTTGGACTCTACATACTACAAAAGGGACCAAAAGACATTTCAAAGCAGTCAGTCAATAGTAGTAGAAATCATGTTGAGTTTGTCAAGTTTGTTCATTCTGTTACAAAGTCTGAGTCTAGTGATATTTGGTATAAAAGATTAGGTCATTCTCATGTTGATATAATAAACAAGCATGCTAGTCTTATCTCTTTGAGTAGTAAGGGTCAATCTAATTACACATTTGAGCACTTGTGTGTATACACCCCAGCAGAATGGGGTTGCTGAAAAGAAGAACTATTTTGGCCATAGCTAGATCCGTGAGATTTCAAGCATCTATACCACTCAAATACTGGGGTGAGTGTGTGTTAACTGTTGTGTACATATTAAACAGACTTCCATCTAGAGTACTTCCTTACAAATCTCCTTTTGAGAAGTTATATCTACACCCTCCATCCTTAATACATCTCAAAGTATTTGCCTGCCTATGTTATGCTGCCTGTCCCAAGATTACTGATAAATTCTCATCCAGGGCTATTCCTGTAGTGTTCATGGGTTATTCCTCCACTCAAAAAGGCTACATTCTTTATGATCTTCATACTCACACATTTCTTTCAATAGACGTATGGTGTTTCAGGATGAGCTCTTTCCTTTTAAACAAATGCATATTTCTTTTAATCCAATTTTTTCAGTTCTTGATATGATCTCTTCATGTGCTTCTTTTCCCACTTCTTCCTCTACTTCTCAGTTATCTATTCCTACTGCATCTTCTACTATTCCATCTTCCTCCACCAATGTATTGCCATATTTTCTTGAAGTTTCTACTTTACTTCATATCTCTTCATCTGACCATATTCATATATCTCAACCTGCACCTCTAGCTCATGCCCCTCCTACATCAGTTGTACCATCTAGGAGATCCACCAAGTCTCTTACTATCATGTATCTCCCAAATATAAGCAAACCTTGAAAGCCTATTCAGAACTGTGTGAACCTACTTTCTTTAAGAAAGCTGTTGCTGACCCTGCTTGGGTTAAAGCCATGGAGTTGGAAATGGCTACACTAGAAAGTAATAACACATGGACCATTGTTGATTTGCCACCTGGTAAGAAGACTATTGGTTGTAGGTGGATATACAAAATCAAGTTTCTAGTTTCTGGGGAGGTAGAAAGATTCAAAGCAAAACTAGTTGTCAAAGGTTTCAGTCAAAAGGAAGGCCTGGACTATGGTGAAACTTTCAGTCCAATTGCTAAGATGGTAACAGTCATATCAGTAGTAGATCTTACTGCATCCAAAGAATGGTTCATCTATCAAATGGATGTTCATAATGCCTTTTTTAATGGAGACTTACTTAAAAAGGTATATATGAAGATTCTCAGTGGGTTTGCTAGACATGGGAAGTATCACAATGTATGCAAACTGAACAAGTCATTGTATGGACTAAAACAAGCACCAAAGTAGTGGAATATAAAATTAACCGAGGCACTAATACAAATGGGGTTTAAACAAAGTCATTATGACTACTCCTTGTTCACAAAACAGGTTGCTAGTGACACTGTGATGGTACTAGTATATGTGGATGATCTGCTGGTCACAGGAAGTAATCATGAACTTCTGTGCAGTACTAGATTGGATATTTAGAAGATGTTTAAGATGAAGGATCTTGGGGAGATAAAATTCTTCCTAGGAATTGAGCTCTCAAGTTCCAGTCAAGGTATACTAATGACACAAAAAATATGCACTGAAATTAGTCTCAGAATCAGGGCTAGGAGGAGCCAAACCTGCATGCACACCACTGGAGATGAATCAGAAACTTACATCTGTGCAGTATGATGAACATGTCAAGAATGAAGGGTCACAAGGTAATAGTCTACTCTCAGATCCTACCAAGTATCAAGGACTAGTAGGAAGACTTCTCTACCTCACAATGACCAGACCTGACTTGGCCTTTGTTGCACAAGTCTTAAAGCCAATTCGTGCACTCTCCTAAACAATCTCATTTGGAAGTTGCATTAAGGGTAGTAAGGTACATCAAGGAGGCTCCTGGTTTAGGTTTATTGATGCCAGCAGAACCTACCACACAACTCAGTGTCTATTGTGACTCAGATTGGGGAGCATGTTTGAAAACAAGAAAGTCTATCACAGGGTACCTAGTCTGTCACATGTATATCGAGTCATATTTCGCAAGAAGCAAAATTATTATAAACCAATATTTGAAGGACCACAAAAACTACTCTCCCTATTTTAATTATAATGCTAGTTAATATACTTAATCCCTTCAATTTTTCAGGGATAAAATGCAGCTAATCTTACCAGTATGTTACCAACTGTTCTTTATATTCCTATTGCAGGACTTCCGTTAATCAGGGATCTATAATTGATAAAATTATTACAAAAGTGAAGACACTTCCGTACATATTTCCTCTTATAATTTTCTGTGATTTGATGTATCAACAAATATTCTTTTACTGTATACTCCCCTTTAATTTTATTTTAACTTTACAAAAAATTAGGAACAAGATGCTTCAATGAAATTGCTCCTATTTATTCGGTTGTATTCCAAAATGGGAAGCCTTTCAAATCATTAATGTTGGTATAATCAATGGAAAAAGTATGTCGTTTATATTAAAAAAAAAAAAATCATACTAATCTTTAACTTTATTAACATAAAACACGTGTATCGCACATTTTTTTGGCAATATATTACACAATACATATATATGTAACAAGTTTAATTAATTATGAATTATAATTAATAAATACTTCATACTTACTCCATATGTATACTGTCAGTCGCCAGATATGATTATAATATTTTTGTTAATTTCTTTTAATGAACATGTACAAATAATCTATTAAAAATTCAGAAAGTAAGAAAGCATTGTTAAGTAGTGGATTGTCCATTTATTTGTGTGGACACACCACTTTGCAAGTTGCTCAACTTTCCTTCTTTTGTATAACTATAAATATGACCATTCTTGGTCATTGTGAATTGCTAAAAAAACACACAGAATACATATACACGCTATTTTCATTTCTTTTCTGTTTTCTCTCCATATTCTCTTACTTTCTTTTCTGTTATAATATTGTCAACTTAGTTATTTTATAACACGTTATCAGCACGAAGTCCTAATTTTCTCCAGAAAATTAATCTCTATATCAGGTATATCTACTAAAGAAATTTTATTTTAGTTGTCTTTTCTATTTCTAAAATTAATTTCTATCCCAGTTTTATCATGTCAAATATATCAAAACTTGAATTTGTGGCACTTGACATTTCTGGAAAAAATTATTTATCATGGATCCTTGATGCTGAAATTCACCTTGACGCTAAGGGTCTAGGTGATACTATTAAACAAGATAATAACGCATCAAGCCAAGATAAAGCAAAAGCCATGATTTTTCTCCGTCATCATACATGAAGGATTAAAAACTGAATATTTAACTATAAAAGACCCTCTTGAATTATGGACTAATTTGAAAGATCGGTATCACCACCTGAAACTTACGGTGTTACCAAAAGCCCGATATGACTGGATTCACCTTCGATTTCAAGACTTTAAAACCGTGACAGAGTATAATTCTGCGATCCACAAGGTAAGTTCCAAGTTAAAATTATGTGGAGACTCTATCACTGATGATGACTTACTTGAGAAAACTTTTTCCACTTTTCACGCTTCAAATGTGTTGTTACAACAACAATATCGTGAAAAAGGATTTAAGAAGTATTCTGAATTAATTACATGCTTACTTGTGGCTGAGCAAAATAATACTTTGTTGATGAAAAATCATGAAGCCCGTCCAACTGGATCTGCTCCATTCCCTGAAGCGAATGTTGTAGCAGCGCATAATCAGTCTGAATCAAGACAAAATAATTATCGCAGCCACGGCCGTGGCCGTGGCCGTGGTCGTGGACGTGGGAGAGGACGAATCAATTATCGTCATCATGTTGGAAATAAACATGAGAACAATAAAGGTCCTCAAAATAATTCTTCCAGAGGTAAATCCAATTTTTGTCACCGGTGTGGTATGAAGGGTCATTGGGCACGTGAATGTCGTACGCCCGAACATTTTGTGAAACTTTATCAAGCCTCTCTCAAAAGGAAAGATAATAATGTGGAGGCAAACTTGAGTTTTCGAAATAATGATGATGAAGCAACCCCCTCAAATAAACATGAAAATATTGAGGCAAATATGGCTTATAAAGATGATGATTTCGCAGATCTTCCAAATATTACTCATTTGGATGCTGAAGACTTTATGAGTATTGATTAAGGAATTTATCATCTGGCGGGGAATATATCTTATAATTAGTAACTTTTACAAAGAGGCATATAGTTTGTACTAATGTGTAAAAGTTGAAAGCTCTATATTATGTAGTATGGTCTGTTATTTATTTTTGTTACTTATTTGTCATTTCTATGTAGTATTATCACACAATATTACTTGATGTTTTTTTTTTAGTTGTATATTTGTACCATTCAAAAACCTAGATTAACACTTCTTAGTATGACACTTGTTACCAAAATAAATTGTCAATTGAGTTTATTTATTAAAAGTTTTAGTATATTGAGTTATATAAAGAAATATGAACCAAATTTCAAGCGTGTTAACATAGTAATTTATTTACGATATGCAGCCAGTATCTGATGAGCTTTATTAACACATATAATAATACATGATCGAAGATGCTAAAATATGTCAAATTAGCCATTAAGTTATAAAATTAGTGTATACTGTGTATATATGATTTTCACATCATTTGATACTGGCACATAGCCATCTGCATAGATATATGTTATCGCATGTGTTATAATTATATTCAATTAAGGTCATATTAGAACTAATGTTTTTTTTTTAGCTAATACTTTATACATACAATATTGTCAAAAATACATGTGAGTAAAGAATATTTTTCACACACATTCATGATATTATAGTTACGGTTTTTATGTTTTTTTTTGTTTTTTTAAAGCAGTTCAATATCTTAAAGTTTTTATGTTGTTAGTTTTTCACACTCTTATAATGTATCTCTTTTCATTTATGAAGAATATGGAAATTTCCCAGTCATCAGTTGGATCCAAAATCAATTATGATAATATGTGTCTTATTGATAGTGCCACAACACACACTATTTTAAGAGATAAGAAATATTTCTCTTATTTGATTATGAAAGAAGCTAATATTAATACAATATCTGGTAGTACAAAATTAATTGAAGGATCCGGAAAAGCTAAAGTTGTACTTGTTGGGGGAACAAATTTAACAATTAATGAAGCATTATATTGTAGTAAGTCTCAAAGAAATTTATTAAGTTTCAAAGATATTCGTCAAAATGGTTATCATATTGAGACTACAAATGATGAAAAGAATGAATATCTTTATATTACTACAATGATGTCGGGCAAAAGGTTTATTCTTGAAAAGTTACCCGCTCTTTCATCCGGCTTATACTTCACAAGTATTAGCATGGTTGAAACACATGCCATAGTAAACCAGAAGTTTACTAACTCAAATGATTTTATTATTTGGCATGACCGGTTGGGCCATCCCGGTTCTAATATGATGCGCAAAATAATTGAGAGTTCACATGGACACTCTTTGAAGAACCAAAAGATTCTTCAGTTTAAAGAATTCACTTGTGCCGCATGTTCTCAAGGCAAATTGATTACTAGACCATCAGTAATCAAAGTGGGCATTGAATCCCCAACATTTCTGGAACGAATACAGGGTGATATATGTGGACCCATTCACCCATCATGTGGACCATTCAAATATTATATGGTTTTAATAGATGCATCTACAAGATGGTCACATGTGTGCTTATTATCAACTCGTAATATGGCATTTGCGAGATTACTTGCTCAAATAATTAAGTTAAGAGCACAATTTCCAGATTATGCAATAAAGGCAATTCGTCTTGATAATGCTGGTGAGTTCACATCTCAGGCATTTAATGATTATTGTTTGTCCACTGGGATAACAGTTGAGCATCCGGTTGCTCATGTTCATACTCAAAATGGTCTAGCGGAATCATTAATTAAACGTCTCCAATTAATTGCTAGACCAATGCTTATGAGAACAAAACTTCCCATTTCATTATGGGGTCATGCTATTTTGCATGCAGCAAGTCTTGTGCGGATCAGACCCACAAGTTATCACAAAGTCTCTCCATTACAATTGGCTTTTGGTCAGGAGCCAAACATTTCCCATCTTAGAATATTTGGAAGTGCAGTATATGTTCCAATTGCTCCACCACAACGCACAAAGATGGGACCCCAAAGAAGATTGGGGATATATGTTGGGTATAAATCTCCTTCTATCATAAAATATTTGGAACCTATGACTGGAGATTTATTTACTGCAAGATTTGCTGATTGTCATTTTGATGAATCAGTATACCCAACATTAGGGGGAGAAAATAAGCAGCTCAAAAGGGAAATAGATTGGAATGCATTACCATTATATCATTTAGATCCTCGTACAAATAAATGTGAACTCGAAGTTCAAAAGATAATTCATTTGCAAAATATTGCAAATCAACTGCTAGATGCATTCACTGACCTATCAAGAGTTACTAAATCTCATATCCCAGCTGCTAATGCTCCAATTCGAGTTGATGTCCCAATAGGACAATTAAATAATGCAAATGAGTCTAAACCACATTTAAAACGTGGTAGACCAATCGGTTCCAAAGATAAAAATCCTCGAAAAAGAAAAGGAGCAAATAATCAAGATGGTCATGATATGAAAGAACCTGCTCAAGATGAGCAAGGAGACATAACAATTGATGAAACCTTGGAAGAGGTTAAGACGCCTGAAAATGATAAAGAAATTTCAATAAATTATGTCTCATCAGGAAATATATGGAACCGAAATAATGTAATTGTCGACAATAGTTTTGCTTATAATATTGCTATGGAAATAATGCAACAAAATGAGGATCTTGAACCAAAATCTGTCGATGAATGTAGACAGAGGAATGATTGGCCAAAATGGAAAGATGCAATTGAAGTTGAATTAGCTTCGCTTGAAAAACACAAAGTTTTCGGACCGATAGTCCGAACACCTGAAGGTATAAAACCAGTGGGGTACAAATGGGTCTTTGTGCGGAAAAGAAATGAGAAAAATGAAGTTGTAAGATATAAAGCACGACTTGTGGCACAAGGATTTTCGCAAAGACCCGGCATTGATTATATGGAAACATATTCTCCTGTGGTGGATGCAATCATTTTCAGGTATCTTATAAATCTGGCAGTTTATGAAAAACTTGCCATGCATCTGATGGATGTCGTTACAGCCTATTTATATGGTTCTCTCGATAACGATATCTTTATGAAAATTCCTGAAGGATTTAAAATGCCTGAAATATATAAAGATTCCCGGGAAACTTGTTCAATAAAACTTCAAAAATCTTTATATGGGCTGAAACAATCAGGGCGAATGTGGTACAATCGTCTTAGCAAATACTTGCTAAAAGAGGGATATAAAAATGATCCAATTTGCCCTTGTGTCTTTATAAGAAGGTCTGGATCTGAATTTGTTATAATAGCAGTGTATGTTGATGATTTGAATATTATCGGAACTCTTGAAGAACTTTCAAAGGCAGTAAAATGTCTTAAAAAGGAGTTCGAAATGAAAGACCTCGGAAAGACAAAATTTTGTCTTGGTCTACAAATTGAATATTTTGTAAATGGGATATTTGTCCATCAATCAACATATACAGAAAATATTTTAAGGAGATTTTACATGGATAAAGCACACCCACTTAGTACCCCAATGGTTGTGAGATCTCTTGATATTAATAAAGATCCATTTCGACCTCATGAAAATGATGAAGAGCTTGTTGGTGCTGAAATACCATACCTTAGTGCAATTGGTGCATTAATGTATCTTGCCAACAATTCTAGACCAGATATAGCCTTCGCAGTAAACTTGTTAGCAAGATTTAGTTCTTCCCCAACGCGAAGAGACTGGAATGGAATTAAGCATATATTCAGATACCTTCGAGGGACCATTGATATGGGTTTGTTTTACTCGAATGAATCCCCGTCACAATTGATTGGTTACGCAGATGCGGGATATTTGTCTGATCCCCATAAGGGTCGATCGCAGACAGGCTATTTATTTACATGTGGTGGTACAGCTATATCATGGCGTTCAACAAAACAAACTATGGTTGCCACTTCCTCAAATCATGCAGAGATAATAGCCATTCATGAAGCAAGTCGAGAATGTGTTTGGTTAAGATCAATAACTCAACACATTCAAGAAACATGTGGCCTTTCTTTGACAAAAGACGCTCCAACAATATTGTATGAAGACAATGCTGCATGTATAGCTCAACTGAAGGGAGGATACATCAAAGGAGACAGAACAAAACATATTTCACCAAAATTCTTTTTCACTCATGATCTTCAAAAGAAGGGTGAAATAGATGTCCAACAAATTCGTTCAAGTGACAATTTAGCAGATATGTTTACCAAAGCATTGCCAACTTCAACCTTTGAGAAAATGAGATACAAAATTGGAATGCGTCATCTTCGAGATATTAAATGATGTCTTCATCAGGGGGAGTATAATACGCGCTGCACTCTTTTTCCCTTAGTCTAGGTTTTGTCCCACTGGGTTTTCCTAACAAGGTTTTTAATGAGGCAGCATTCAAGACGTATTACCAGATGTGTGTACTCTTTTTCTTTACTAGGCTTTTTCCCACTGATTTTTTTTAGTAAGGTTTTTAATGAGGCACAACATCAATGGATGTTCAGGATAACTATGTATATATATATTTTTTACTAGCATTTTTCTTTACATGTGGACATCCAAGGGGGAGTGTTAAGTAGTGGATTGTCCATTTATTTGTGTGGACACACCACTTTGCAAGTTGCTCAACTTGCCTTCTTTTGTATAACTATAAATATGACCATTCTTGGTCATTGTGAATTGCTAAAAAAACACACAGAATACATATACACGCTATTTTCATTTCTTTTCTGTTTTCTCTCCATATTCTCTTACTTTCTTTTCTATTATAATATTGTCAACTTAGTTATTTTATAACAAGCATTATGATTTAGAATTCGTAAATCTTAAGTTTTGGTTCTGCATCTATTCAGTGCATGTATTATTTCAATAAAAATAATATACACATATATATTAAAAGTATATTATATACATTTAAAAGCGAAGTAAATGTGGATATAATATGAAGCACGTCTTCAAAGAATAAATTTATGTAGTAGAGAAAAAAGATATATGCCAAGGGACAAGCAAAAAGTTTAGGACCAAGGAGTAGGGCACATGAGGGAGCATGACCTGATTTGGTCTGATCTTTGTCTACTAATTAATCCACCAATTATCAAAATCTTTACATAATTACTCCTTATAATTACTACTAGTTGTTGGGGTACAATAACTGCATGGGATGAGACATCACTTGGTACTTTTTGATGTATCTTTGGCTAACATAATCACTATCTCTATTGTATTAAGTAAATTAAACAGATACTAGAGAATCTTAATAAAGAAAGCTAATAAAAAATTTACTACTTTCCCATTGAAAGTTTGAAAAAAAATCGAGTGATTATTTTTGCAGATATTTTAATTGAATTGGTGAGAAAAGAAAAAATAGTGATGTTTTCTAGAAAGTCTCCCACTATTTTAGTGTATATTTTTCACTATAAGTAGGTTCGATGGGGAATAAATGGTAAAATCAAATTAAGATATTTTTTTTTTACTAATTCCTGATGAAAAAAATATTTGTTTCTAACAGTGGAATTATTGCCGCCGGCTTTGAAAGCCATCCATTCAAGTTTTTCCAATCCTTTTGTTTTGTTTTCTAGTCGGGCTTTCTAAACCGCACGATGCATAAATTTAGGAGTAAAGTTTATAACTTGCTATTTTTTAACTTCTATAATTAGAAAAGATAGTTAATATCACAAAATGTGTATTTTTTCAAAGATGTGATTGAAAAGTAGTATGGAATAACTATCAATTTGTATAAAATATAAACAACAACAATAACAAATTCAGTGAAATCCTACTATGTAGGGTTTAGGAAAGGTATAATATATGCACCGTACCACTATCTCGTGGAGATAGAAATACTATTTTTGAAAGATCCTCGATTCAAGTGTATCAAATCCAAATATAAAATATAAACTTGTATAAAATATAAAATAGCAATATAACAATAATATTTGGACCACCATTTGCCCATCAAATTTCTCTGATTTACTTTTTGGTTCTCGTTTCTTCTATGCCTTACTAACGAAACAAAAATAGCTAGTAAGCAGAGGTCACATGGTCAAGTTGCTTGCAGCATCTGATTCAAAACTCAAAATCGTGGTTTTGGTTCACCAAGTTTTTAAAGTCATGAAATATTTTCATGATTTTTAAATAGAATTTTGTAGTCCAAATTAGAGGGAAAAAATATATAGAATTTATGCAAGTTGGAATTGAATTTGCAGCTTTTTATATAACGTGGCTATTTCTTTTAGATCTATTAAATTAACGCTAAGAAACTTTTTTTTTGTACTTAATTGACATTGCATATGTTATTTATGTTATTTATGTTATTGTTGCATTAAGGGGATCTTAATTCGGAGAAGGAGAGAGCAGTCGAGTGGTCAAAATCGATCGATAAATTATTAATAAACCTCTGAAGATTTGGTAACGAGCACTTATTGTGAAGCTACTTGGTAAAATAGTGAAAAAGCAAGTTACACATTTGGTCTATAGTCAAAAATAATAATATCCCTTAATCATAGAAGTTATACAGAAATTATATATCTTATACATCCATTATACATTTATCGGTTATTATTTTTGAGTTACAACTATATATTAGGGATGATAAAATTAAATTCAACTGGCTGAACTCGTTCAAGTTTGGGGGATAATTGACCCACTCATCCCATTGAAAAATGGATTGACATGTAGTCCAAATTGATTCATGAAAAATCTTGTCAATTTTTTTTAAAATTTTTTTTGAATGTTATATATAGCCATAATAAAGAATAAATAATTTTATTAAGTGCTAATAATTTATAATAATAATAATAAAAATAATTAAAACTTAGTTATAACCCGTATTTTAGCCTATTTATACTTCTACTATATATCATGAAAATCTCTTAATGAAATTTGATAAGATCCACTCACTTAAGGATTAAGCCCACTGGACCGGTCCTTATTTGTATTTTCAAGAGTAATTCGGTCCAATAACTTGGGTTGGACTTAAGAGAGAGAGAACAGAGCCCGAATACCCGAGTATCGGAGCTTTGAATACCCGTTAAGCTGTAAACATTTTGGGAGTTCTCATCCCCGGCAGCGAAGTGGTTGTTACGAATAACTGGAGAGAGATTGGCAGCGGAGCGGGAACTCAAGATGGGAGAAAACAGGTCTGTCGCCGCCGCACCACCACCGTCGTCGGCAAAAGCCTCCGCCATCGATGACGCACTTCTCAAGCAATTCTTCGCTGAGGTCAGCGAGGTTGAGCGCGACAACGAAGTTATAAGGTTCGGCCTCCTTCCCCCCATATTATATTTATAGATACAACACACACACATAGATATAGATGTACGTGTGTGTTTACAACAGTGTGTGCCGCGATCCTTTTTGTTTGTGTTAATTATTTGTTCTAAGTTCCTCTCCAGTAGTATAGCACGAATTTTATAACATGAACCTTGAAATGGATGCTATTCAGGTAACTGGAATTGTATTGTACACACCTGAAGAGGAAATTTATATGTGATAAAATGATTTTAAGATTGGTATGATAGACACGTTATTGGAATTACTGTGTATTCCTATCCGTGCAAAACTCTCTTTTTCATGATTTTTGGTCTTTAAAAGGAAAAATCACATTCTAGACAACTAATTTGGACTATAATTTCTATTTATTGAGGATTGAGCATAACAACAACAACGTTCCCGTGAAATCACATAAGTGGGGTATGGGGAGTTTGGAGTGTACGCAAACCATAACTCTATCTTGTGGAGGTAGAGAGGTTGTTCTTGAGGTATCCTCAGCTTACGTGCAACAAATCAAAATAGTTATGAAAAAAAGAAAAATCGACATTGGAGAAAACATAACAATTAATAAGGAAAGCAGTGCACAGCAATCACAAAAAGAATAGTAACAACTAAAAAATAGTGTGATAATCTAAATACAATAAATAATAGATGATGGTAGATATCAAAAGCAAGAAACTACAAGAATAGGAGCTAATACTACGACAAACACCACCAAGACTAAACCCATTGAAAAATAAGACAACACTCCACTACCTACTAATTTTCTACCCTAATCTGTGACCTTCATACTCTCCTATCTAAGATGATGTCCTCGATAAATTGAATTTGTATTATGTCCTGTCTAATAACTTTTCACCATTACTTTTCCGGCCGAGCTCTACTTCTCCTCGTACCCACTATATCCAATCCCCCGCACTGCTCACTGGGTCTTATGCACACCTTCTCTTCATATGTCCAAACTATCTCAACCTCGCTTTCCTCATCTTGTCCACCACGGAGGTTACTCCCACCTTGTTTTGCATATCTTTATTTCTCATCTTACTGCCCCTAGTATGCCCACACATTCATCTCAGCATTCTAATTTTCGCAACTTGCATCTTCAAAACATGAGAGTTCTTGACTGGCCAATGCTCCGCCCCATTCAACAAAGTCGGTCTAACCACCACTCTGTAGAACTTATTTTGAATTTTAGGTGGTTCCTTTATATCACACAAGACTCCAGAAGCTAGCCTCCACTTCATCCATGCCACATCAATAAAATGTCTCCACTCCTCCAATCTAGCATTAACTCTGTTGCATATCTCATCAATCAGTACTATGTCATCTAGCATACACCATGACACCTCATCTTGATTATACCGCTTCAATTCATCCATTACCAAAGCATATAGAAACGGGCTAAGCGTTGATCCCTGTTGCAACCCCATCCTGATTGAGAAGTCTTCCGAGTCTCCTCCCACCGTTTAGGATTGTGCTTAATAATATTCATTTATTCTTTTTTGACATGTACTAGTTTTCTTTAGATTTATGTCTTTCTTGTTGATGTTGATAGCTGAAAAATACGAATTCAGTTTGTTATTTGTATTATTCTATATTTCATAATTTGGGTTAAAACTTTAAGAACTGCAGGATACTTTCATGCTTCAAGTTGAATCCATTTGAATACCTTAACCTGTCATTTGATTCGTCCATTGACGAAGTTAAAAAGCAGTATCGTAAGGTATATTTCTTGAAAGTTGAAATTCCCCTTGGACTCAAATAGTTCCATTTTATATCATAGTCTGTAATTCGACCCTTATATATTACCATACCTTGCATGTATGCAGTTGTCCTTGCTTGTTCACCCTGATAAATGCAAGCATCCACAAGCAAAGGAGGCATTTGGTGGTAAGAAAGCCACTTTATGTTGTTCCTTGTATAGAGGAGTATTGTTATTTTAGGTAGTTTATTGAGTAAAGGACTTCTCTATTCGAACAAAAAATTCATTTCGTAGTGGATGAATACCACTTTCACACTTCTTGTTTCTTTAGTCTTATAAATGGATCTTTGGCTTGAGTATTTGGGTTATCCCGTGTTCTGTTCATTAGGTGGTTTATGTTAGATATTGATATCTTTCATCTATAAACTAAGTTTGATCATTCCAAGAATTTTTTGAATTGGAAACTCGCTCGAATTGGATTCCTTCAATGTCCATGCTGTAGATATATTTGGGAAGTTGTTTTTCTATTCTATTAGATTAGTATTAGTTAAGTGTCCCCGCTTACTGCCTCTTAGTGAACGGTTTAAAGCATTTTGTCTCAAGAAAGGTTGTTCAAAATTTAAGGTAACCACAGTGCTTTAAAATGGGTAACCTACTGGAGAGAGCAGAAGACTGCAGTTCCTCCGCCATAAATATACCTTGCTACATGAACGATCTCTCCAAAAATATAGTGTATCTGAGTCTCTGTCGCTATAGCACTAGAAAAACATATTTTACCACTTCAGAATTCTGGTTTATACCGGGCTCTATCTGGCAAACTACCAGTACAAAGGTTTTATTGTACAAGCTTCTGTTTTTATTCCTTTTGTGTATTGCTTGGAGTGGTTAATGGAATTTTCATTTTCAGATTGCAGGATAAGAGTTTCTTATCATGTTTGCCTGCTTAATTGATCATTCAACGTGGTGTACTTACCTCCTAACCAGCTACCAAACGACCCCTTAGTTTTAAGTTTATGAGATAGGAAACCGCATTGTCTTTGACAGAAATGTTTTATATGTCAGCTTATCAGTTATTTTGGTCCTCCTCCTCCCTCCTCCTTTTTCTGAAAAATGGAATCAGTTATTCTATTGTCACAAACTTTAAGGACTATAATAAAAATACAATTTCAGAAGCAGTGCAACGACTCCAGTGGCATTCAGTTTAAACTAGCATTAGAACTTTTGTGCCTTATCAACTCCCTCTCGCATCAGGGCAACATCATTCTAGATATAGCTTTTTGGATAGAGAACATTCTTTTGTAGGAGAATATCATTTATGTTGAGTCAAAAAGAATTGAAGAAAGCAAGGATGAGAGCTGGAAAAGAGCCTTAAGCCTTAATCTCAAAAGATCACTCTTGTAAATGCTTATATGTTGTCTTATTGTGAGATGATTTGGTTTGATTTTGTTTTTTTTAACTGCTCAAGTAAGAAGTTTCTGTTTTATATCTTTCCCTTCGTGCTTGTGAATTTATTTTTCAATTTTTTTCTCTTGTTGTATGCAGCCTTAGCTAAAGCGCAACAGTTATTACTTGATCAACAGGAGAGGGATTACATTCTGAGCCAAGTTGTTGCAGCAAAAGGTCCGCCATCACCTCGTTATTCATTCTTTTATTCTTTAGTCTTCCTTTTGCCATGGAATGGACTGCATTCACATTCTCTCTGCTCTTCCAATGGATCACTTGAACTGTTGCTGCAAATTCTTCAGTGGTCTGAGATCAAGAAAACTGGGTGACGGTGTCTGTTTGTGATATTCTTTTCTTTTTGCATAAGTGACATTTTTTGGGAAATGGGGTTTGTTTCAAAATTTTGAATTTTTTTTGTTGAAGTTGAAGAAGTGCTGAAGAGCTGTTTTTCACCCAAAAATCTTCAACTCAGAAAACAGACATAAATTTTCCCAAAAAAGATAAAAAGAAACTAAACAAATCAGCTTGCACAACTTATTTTTCATAAACTTCTTCAAAATTTTGTCCAAACGAAAGATGATAATCAATAGGGGCGAAAAACTTGGTCTGGTATTGTGAGCCGTTTTCTGTAACTCAACATGGATAAATGGAGACTGTTCTGCATTCTCACTATGTTGCTCACTCACTGGAACTACTATATGAATTATTCTTCTGGTTTCCTTTGTCTCTTTAATATTTTGTCTCCGCATACTGAAACTTTTGTGTTTCCCCTTTTTGTGTATGAGCACAGAAGAATTAAGATCAAAGTGGAAGAAGCAGCTTAAAAAAGATACTGCTAGTAAATTGAAGTCATTAGTTACTGAGGTAAGTCTGCAATTCTCTCATGTTTTTTAAATTGATCTAAATTTAGCTGGAATTATTGCTTCTGGATATTCATATGGTGAATTTTCTTTCTGATGTATCTACTACCGAGATTACAATTATTTTCTACAATGAAACCGTGTCCATTTCCACACAATCAAAACCACATTAAACCATGCAGGTCATCGACTCCTTGATTTGGTTATGTAACTTGATGCATTTTAGACTTACTCTTGTTTTCACCTTTCTACTAGTATATCTCTTATTGAACTCCTTTTGTTTGGCTTCTGCATGACTCTTATTCCACCTTAATGATTTGGGTAGGGAACCTACGTGGTTTCAATAGAGCATTTACGAATATATATAGCACTATGTAACTTTTGTGTTTCAAATGGTTGATTTCTGTACTCCTTCCTGATTGTGCAAACAGGGTAAATATGACCAAGAACATGAGCAGTCAGAGGAATTCCAGCAGCAGCTCAGGTTGAAGGTTAGAGAAATATTGACAGATCAAGAATGGCGGAGGAGAAAAATGGCTATGAGGGTATGTTACTCAGCTGTTTTCTTGAAATGTCATCTTTTTAGATTTCTAGTTAAACTTCCTGTTCGATTTTGTATAGATATCTGAAGAGGAAGGTCGCTTGAAGAAAGATGAGGAAGAAACAAAAGAGATGTGGAAAAGAAAACGTGAGCATGAGGAGCAGTGGGAAGGAACTAGAGAAAAGAGGGTTAGTTCTCTAGCTCATTTTAACTAGGTTGCCGCAATAGTTGTTGTATGTTCAGTGAAGTATGTTTTCTATATAACTTGCAGTTGGTGAACTTATTTGTTACTACTTACCTATCTTGCTTATCGTTTGTCATTTGTCAGTAAGACTATTTGCTTTATTGCTGCTGTTGCAAAAGTTTTCAGGTTTATAGGATTCATAAAAGATACTGATGATGTATCCTTGGTTATTATTAATGTGTTGATTGCAAAAGCAGTACTATAGTTAAATGTTTTCTGAGGTATAATCTACAGGAAGATTTCTTTCTGATAGGCTGCTTTCTTTTTCTTCGTCTCATCAGGTGTCCAGTTGGAGAGATTTCATGAAGGGGGGGAAAAAGGTAAGTTTTGATTTGCTTAGATTGCCGTCAATAAATGCTCTACCCCTCTTTTGTAATGACAAAGAATATGGCGTGGGCGGCGAACATCTTATACTTTAAGTAAAATATGATTGGACAAGTTTCTTCATGCTTTTTTGCAGGCTAAGAAAGGAGAGATTCGGCCTCCAAAGCTGAAGACAGAAGATCCCAACAAATCTTATGTTCAAAGACCAGTTAAACGAGGTTAACGCATGTACTCTGATGGGTTTTTATTGCTTCCGTAGTGACGTGAATCTCAGTGAAAGCTTGAACTGGCGTCTTGAGTATAAGCTTCACCCTTGTATAAAGTTGTATTTGTTGAGAAGCCAATTATTGAGCAGCAAATTACATTTTGCTCTCGAGTGTAAACCAGGTAGGAGAGCTTTTGGTATTATGTTCGGTGCACCAGGCTCCTCAGATCTGGTGTATTTTCCATATTCTCTAGCTCTATAGTCCAACGAGTTGGGTCCGTGGAGAGAGCTAATGAGATGTACACAAATCTTACCCCAACCTTTGCAGGGTAGGGAGTGTCAGGTGCAAGATAATTAGCAAAAATAGGTGCATATCTTGCACAAGCCATGTTCAGCATTTTAGTTTTCCCTAAAGTACCATCTCTATTCTCCACCCTTAGTGCTTGAACATCATTATTTTTATTTGCAAGACTATTTTTCGAATTAGCCAAAGTATATTTATTACCAGTTTTTCATGAAGATTGGTGTAGAAACCTGAAAGAGAAAAGTGTTCAAACAGGGGAGCGTTTTTGTCTGATCAAAGTTAAATTGATTGAAAAACTCACATTTCACTCTGATGCTCGACATTAAGATGGTATTTCAACACCTAAATCAAAAGGTGAAGGGGTACTGCCCCATATCGGTCTTCAAATAACCCATCATATGTTCTCCGCAACTCAACTAGAAAATTTTACGAAGATTGTTGATAGAAGAACCATCAACTAATCTTTAAAACAGCTAATCTGCAACTTACAGATCTCTTCGATGATGTACGAAGGTCAAAAGACAGTAAATAACACACTACAATTTTTGTATCTCATTTTCTTGTTCACGTAGTAGTATATTTTACAAGGCAACAACACAATTACACAAAGCAACAACTTCTATGATACATGTACAACAGCTCAGGATTATCTATCTCAGCAATCCGCAGACAAAAATGATGATACACCTAAACGAGGAAAAGAATATGTAGGGACTAACAAAGGAATAAAATTCAATGAAAACCCAGCACTACCCGCCCATGAGAATGATCAAAACTCCGAAAGGGTTAAATCCGTCTACCTGCTTGTGGCTCAATGTACACCTCTATCGAAAACCCCATCTGCTCAGTATCATGATGAATAAACCGCGGCGCCTGCAACCTCCAATATCTAAATCTGACTTCCTGAAGACCTTTCCGTGGAAGAATTACAACGTGCCTCAAGCCTTAAACTTTTCACGAGGATAAGTATATCCGTTGAACTCTCTGACTGGTGACCGGCTATGTACATATCACTGGAAATCTGACATGTTAGCATGAGCCTGGAAGTATAGCAAGACAATTGCACTATAATTTAAGTCCAAGTGACAGAACCTCGATCATTGGCTACTTGAGGACGTCCTCTGGTTGGTGTAGGTGGTCTGTTGGCATTTAGCTCCTAGCCCAAAAATTGCGAGTAAGATCAAACACACATCAAATAGAAAAAAATGTGGGTCGAAAGAGATCTGGTAATAACAAACCTGCATCCAAGTGTCTTCTATATGCCGCTCAGGTGAAGTTTCAGGAGAGGAAATTGCTGGTGGCAGCGGGTGAATAAGTTTTGGAACCACAACAAGATCTCTACCCAAAACCAAGATAGCACCAGCATTATTAGCAGTACCTGTAGAAAGGGAAAAAAAATTGCATAAAGATAAAAGCATATCTAAGAAATAGGAGACCTCCAAACATCCAAAATTTACAACATCATACCACAATAATTAGTGGCTGAGAAAAGCGTAATTAAATGTCCCTGAGCAAATCGTTCAAATCCATCCATCACACATTCATGCGCTCGGACAATCAGTTGAAGATCATTGTTGTTGCAGAATTCCATCACACGATCAGGCTGCATGTATGCAAGTGCTTACATTATTTCAACAAAAACTAGGGCAACTATAACCAACCAAACACCCTGGAGACCAGGATAGCTAGGAGATATCTCATATTGAAGCACCACATAAACTGAAGCACCAAAACTCCAGTCCAGCAAACAGACAATAATGTCCCAAATAACTGGAACCTTTAAGTTGTAACAGCCCAACTGGTGAATCAAATAAGTGACTTCAAGGAATTGTGATCGGGAGTTCAATATCTTAAAAGAGAAAGAGCTTCAACATGGTAATTTAGAAAAGGTCCAGGTTACAAAGATGGAAGTTGCAATTGCACAAAACGAACTCAAGAAAATGACGGCCCATAGAATGTCAAAGTGAAGCAGGGTGGATGAAGCAATCTGGACTTTTTTGTTTGAAATATCATCTCTTTCCATACTGGGCCCTTTTAAGCAAACTCCAGTTAACTGATAAGAATGTGCAGCTTCCCAAAATAACAGCCAATAGGTTGAGCCAGCATCCATAGTGATTGGACGTTCCACTTGGTGTTGCATTTGGAGAGAAAAATACCTCAAAATTGATATGAAATGTAAATTACTCACCCCAAAAGTGACCAACCCGGGCCCTCTTGCATTTGGTCTTAATCCTTCAACACTATCATTTTCTGTAGGGTCAGACCTACAAGCATGCACCAATGTGAGAAAATATGAGGATGAAGTCAATGAAAGAAGCATAAGAGAAGATGGAGACTAACCACAATAAATCCATAAGAACAATCGAGCCAGCATCCATAGTGATAGGGCGTTGGATATTTTCTATTTGTTCAACATGATTAATTGACCTTCCAATACCACCATGCATACAGATTATCTTTTTCTCGATTAATGCTGCCAGAGGAAGCCAGTTGAACAACCTATTAAATCGATGCCATGCCCAAATTCCATCTCGCTCACCCTGTTGCATAAATAGACATCAGTGTCTAGCTTGAAAAGCAAGTACAAGCTTCACCCAGTAAATCATAACATACCATGCGTTCAATGCACTCAATTCGAAAGCCAAAAAGCGCATTAATATCTGCAGCTTCATGGTTCCCACGAATTAGATGTAAATTGAGGGGATACTCAACCTAAAACATCAATTTATGTCATCAAAATCACAGGGTTACTAAGAATGTGAAAGCAAAGCAAACATCAAATTATAAGAGGTGCCTTTAAAGCAAGAATAAGAGTTAGAAAGAAGAGGTACCTTTAAAGCAAGAAGAAGGGTCATTGTTTCCAAACTGTGCTGGCCCCTATCAACATAATCTCCTAAGAAGAGGTAGTCAATATACCTGATGGTCACTTAACAAAATTAGCATTTAAGACTAAAAGAACAAATATTGACTCCACAAACCAGATCAATCAAAAAATTGGCATAAGTCTGCAGGAGTCGGAACTACAGGAGAGACAGCAAATAGACACCAACAAAATATTGCGTCACAAATTCTTTGTACTCCTTCAAGAAGTAATTTTGGTTCTTGTTTTGGTAAGTATTACTAACAAGCTCCCACAAGGGCTTAATTTAGAGAATGAAAAGGGAAAACATTCCCTTCCACTTCCATAATAGTGTTGTCCCACAAAATCAAAAACAGGATTCTGATAGTCCTACTGAGACACCAGACAGTTACCGCAACAAGCTAACTGTGATGCCCGCAATTACAATCAAAATATCCATTTCAAAACAAAAATGAAGGTAAATATAGAGATAATACTGCAATCCAGGGAACTAAAGACTGTCAAAAGGACACCTTGGACTGAAAATAAAATAAACAGAAGCAAGATTGAGCCAAGGCACTTACGATATATCCCCAGCAGTCGATGGGGAACCATACTCATCGAAAAGACGCATAAGATCCCCAAATTGCCCATGCAAGTCACCAAATATCTTAATAGGAGCCCTAAGCTGTATAACACTAGGTTCACTCGCAAATATCCTTTCAGCACTGTCACAAAGATCAGCTATCTCATTGCAGTCCAAGAAAAACTGTCGTCGAACAGGTGGCTTCCAGCCACGAGGCTTCAGAAGATGGGAAATCACCTGAGATAATAAGGAAAACTAAATAATATAACTAACATATTGCAGTTATTTGTCTTTATACGATATAACAGCTTAAGCTATAAAGTTGCTCACAGTTACATTTTCTGCAGAGTGGGGAAGTCTTTGCTCGGGTGTTCAGAATAGTTAACGGCCTGATTGAATTAATACAGAGTCCAGCTATTATCACATCCCCACCTCCTTTTCCCTCCCCTCCCCCCCCCCCCAACCCACACCTCTAGCTCACCCTAGTATAAGGCCACAACATATAGACAAGGAAATATAAATTTTATTCTCTCTTTCTTCCCTTCAATCACTTGAGCCTCTACCTCCATGAGGTAGTCTGCATACATTCTAACCCCCCTAGATCCCACCCAGTGGGATTTCACTGGGTATGCTGTTGTTGTTGTCTTTCTTCCCTTCAAAGTACTGTTACACACTTTTACTCCCCAGTTCTTTATTGAACTTCTCAGAGACCTATAGTTCTATAGCTGGAACCAAATTCCCTAGTGAAGCAAAAAAAAAAAAAAGTTACTGCTTGTAAACTTTCGATTAGATTTTTCTTGCTTCCTCAGTTCATGCTTCAACCAATCTTGAATTGGCGTAGTGCCCTGCCTTACATTCGGTGTTTCCAGCTAAGGTGATTTCATGTTTAAAAAGCACTCTTGAAGAAACTCTTGCCAAAAGCAAGAGAAGAAGAGATAGTTAGGACATATAACCTAGAACGGCACATGAAAACATTCAACAAAACACCTATCTTCCTCCTGCATAAAGCTATGCCTAACCTAGAACGGCACATGAAAACAGTCGACAAAACACCTATCTTCCTCCTGCATAAAGCTATGTCAGGAGCAGGAACAACCAAATTGGCCATTTTACTATCTAGCTGCTTAGCATGGCCCTTCAAACAGAGATACGCAAAAAACAGACACAACAACAACAGCAGTAACATACCCCAAAAACAGACGAGCAAAATATATTGGATTTAGGAGGTGTTTGGTTGACTTCTTAAAAGTGACTTAGAGCCCGTTTGGATGGGCTTAAAAAAAGTAACTTTTATGTATAAAGTGCTTTTAGAACTTTGAAGTGCTGAAAGTTATTTTTATAAATAAGCAGTTGAGTGTTTGGATAAAAGTGCTTAAATGAGGAAAATGATGTGAATTTTAGAGTTAAAAGAATAAAAAGGGTAGTTTGGGAATTTAGTTAAAATATAAGGGATATAAAAGTAATTTCCATGGTCAAAGAAAATGACTTTAAGCACTTAGAAAAAAAAAGTTAGGAATCCTAACTTTTCATTTTTGACCGACTTTAAGAACTTTATGGCTTAAAGTTAGCATTAGGCAAACACGTCCAAAAGCTAAAAGGGGGCTTTAAGTTGGTTTTGACCAACTGAAAGCCCATCCAAACGGGCTCTTATAAGCTAAAAGCCCCCCAACTTTTGGCTTTTGGCTTTTTTCCCTACTTTTTCAGCCTAAAAGAAGTGCTTTTAAACACTTTTTGTTGTTCCCAAACACTTCCAAAACTAAAAAGTAACTTTCTGATGGCAACTAAAAAATAACTTAAAAGCCAAAAGCCACTTAAAATAAGCCAATCCAAACATCCACTTAATTAATTCAGCAACTTATTTAGCAAAACTCATGCACTGTTTCCACCATAGGATTTTGAAGTTTCAGTGCAACCTACTACAAGCAGTTTACCCTTTTTACTTTCATGAATAACACATCAAATGAACAACGGTACGCCACATTTTGTCTAGAGATAAATCATTGTAGTACCTTTTTAGGAACACTGTTGATGGACATTTGACGATCCAATAGTCTCCTTGCTGCTGTTGCATTTTCTGGGGTTCCATAACTAACTCGCCTGCCTTCGTTTTCAAACTGATCAATCGAAAGCTGCCGCACCATGCCACCAAGAGCACCACCAGTCTCTGCAGCTATAACCACCTTCAATGCATTAAGGCACACTATCAGTCAACTTATGAGTAAACTAAGATCAACACATATCATTAAGGATCTGAACACTGACAGCACGGTGATGTAGCCGGACTCCAGCTGGGACAGAATTATTTGACAAGGCAGAGTCAGGCTTGATCAGAGTAGCCGCCTGTTTTCCACTTGGTGTTGCCTCCGCTCCACGGTCCCTATCTGGAAGTTCAACTTCTCCATTGCCTTGTTGACGAGCTTTTGCAGCTGCTAGTGTAGCAGTAATAGCCTCAGCTTCTGCAGCAGAAGCCTCCACTAAATATTCAACACCTTTGATGAGTCTCCTGCAAACAAAACAAACCACAAGATATATCTTTAAAAACTAATCATGCATTAACAAAACAGAGACAGCAGATGCTGTTGTTCCTATGCAACTGCAAACTCACCGAGGTCCTTGCAGCGTCGCATTTTCAGTGCTTATATCGGAATACATATCACCATTTACAGGTGGAGCAACAGGAGTTCCCAGTACAACTGAACCATCATTAACTGCTTCAGGGTCTGTTTGCCTTGTTCTTTCATCACCAAAACCATACCTTCCTGTTAACCTCCCCGCTTGTACATCAACTGCAGCTGCTGCATGTGAAGCTGCACTAGTTGTTTCAGCAGCAGCCAAGTCCTCAGCAACAAGCAAGTCATCTAGCAATACCCCTGCAACCAAAAAAACAGCAGGATTAAACTTGTTGAAGAAACCAGGAAGTGATCAGAGTAACTTCTCCAAGGAATATTTCATTACACTGTTTATATTATTTAGAGTTGGAAACATGCAACAGATACATTTGATGTTATCTTTGACTTTCACATCTGACAGTGTATTTGGCTACCTATACTTTGGAAATTAAATGAATGCATAATTTGCATGACGAATAAACCAAGTCAACAGCATTTCTACCATGATATCAGCTAATATTACTTGGAGCCTGTTTGGATTGACTTATTTTAAGTGCTTTTAAAGCAAACTAGCTTTTAAGTTTTCTTGTAGTGTTTGGGTAAGGTGAAAAAGTGTTTTTAAGCATTTAATTTTAAGCCACAACAACAAATAAAAAGAAGTCAAAAGATGGAATTCCTAACTCAATGGCTTATGCTAAAAAGCCACTTAAAATAAGTTCATCCAAACAGGCTCTTAATCTTCAATTAAGGATGTCTGTCTACTCATCCATACCTTATCCGGGAAAAAAAGGATGTCTACTTATCCATATGAAGAGCCAAGGCAGGCAGGTTTGGAGTAGCTGACTGGGTTGTTTAACGTCATTTTCAAGATGCAAAAATGCCCAAAGAATGGAGGTGGAGTACTATGATCCCGTTGTATAAGAACAAGGTGATATTCAAAACTACATTAACTACAGGGGTATCAAGTTGCTAAGCCACACTATGGAAGTTTACGAGAGAATGGTGGAGATGAGAGCGAGGAGGTTGTGGCTATATCCGAGAACCAATTTAGATTCATGTCAGGGCTATCAACTACAGAGGTCATCCATCTCATGAGGTGGAGCAATATAAGGAAAGGAAGAGGGACTTACATATGGTGTTTATTGACCTAGAAAACGCTTACAACAAAGTTCCAAGGGAGGTTCTATAGGGATGCATGGAGGCTAGAGTGTAGTAATGGCGTACACTAGGGCGATTATGGATATATACAATGGAGCCAAGACTCGGGTAAGGATAAGGGGAGGGGACTCGGAGCACTAGGCAGATAGGGTTGCAACATGGATCAGTTCTTAGCCCATTTCTATTTGCCTTAGTGATGGATGAATTGACGCAACATATCCAAGGCGAGGCGTCATGGTGTATGTTATTTGTAGATGACATAGTACTGATTGACAAGACTCACGAAGGAGTCAACACTAGGCTGAAGGTTTAGAGACAAACACAGGAGTCTTAAGGGCTTTTGAGCAAGACCAAGATAATATACTTAGAGTGCAAGTTCAATGAAATAACACATGAGATTGGCGTGGATGTGAGACTTGATACCGAGGTCATCCCCAAGTAAAGATGTTTCAAGTACAACTGGTCTTTAATCCAAGAAAATGGGGAGATCAACGATGATGTCACATCACATTAGTGTGATGGACAAAATGGAGACTTGTGTGTTAAGAAAGTGCTACCAAAATTTAAAAGATAAGTTCTACAGAGTAGTGGTTAGACCGATTATGTTGTATGGGGCAAAGTGTTGGCCTGTTAATTGTTAAGCATTCTCATGTAAATGAGGATGTTGAGGTGGATGTATGGGCATACCAGGAGAGATAAGATTAGAAATGAAGATATCCAAGATAAGATCGCAGTGGCCACAATGGTGGACAAGGGCAAAGATAGTTTGGGCATCTAAAGAGGAGATACATAGATGTCCCAATGAGCAGGTGCGAGAAGTTGTTTATGGTGGGTTTGAGGAGAGGTAGAGGTAGGCAGAAGAAGTATTGAGGGAGGTGATTAGATAAGGCATGACACATCTTCAGCTTACCAAAGACATAATTGTAGATATGAAAGTATGGAATTCGCAAATTAGCTTAGAAGGATAGTAAACAAGTCAACACTGGCTCGCTTTTTGGCGAGACAGGCTTGATGGTAGTTGGAGCACCGCATTTGTCGTATCTGTTCACTTTTTTACAGTAGTATTAGCATTATTCTCATAGTTTCTTGTCTTCGATTTTCTGTTACCATCGGTGTTTCTTGTGCTTCGGATGTCGCATTATTTTGTTGTTGTTACTGGTCCTTTTTTCTAAATGATCTACAGTGCTTTCCTTTTGGGTTCCATGTCTTCTTCATTTCCATATTTCCTTTTTCAAACTGCTTTGAAATGCTTTTCTTGAAGCCAAGGGTCTATCAAAAACAGTCTCTCTACCTCCCCGCGATAGGGGTATGGTCTGCGTACACCCAACCCTTCCCAAACCCCACTTGTGGGATTACACAGAATATGTTGTTGTTGTTGTTAGCTATATGCATACTAGAGGATGGAATTCAGTTGGTGAAGACCACTTATGAATGTCTAAAACAAAGCACATCCAGCACCACCCCGGAGACGAAGAAAGATGATAGAAGATACTTTTAGTTACTTCACAAATTCTTTTTTCACAGTTCTGATCAGCTAGTTACTTCACAATTCCAACAAAAGTAAAAATGGTTGTCATCTGAAAATCAAACTGGAAGGCAAATATAAGAACGTTCATTGATGTCTATCTTATAGTCTTACCACCACGCAGACCACCATAAATAAATATCAAGTCACCAACAGCAACAGCAGCATGTCTACAACGTCTGGTCAATTCAACTGCAGCATCTCCGCCAGCTGCATCAGCACTGAATCTGCCAGTTCTAGGACTAGTGACAACAGATGTTGTGTCACACCACACTCCTGCAGCTGTATCAAGAACTGCCAAAAGGGGGGGGGAGGTAACCACGAGAGTGAGGGATGAACATAACAGTTAACCGAGATGTCAAAAAAAAGGAGTTGAACAAACAGCGACTCCACTGTGTATCACCAAAAGTAAATAAAATACCTGCAATACTGGATGAGTCCTCTACCATGCGGCCACCACCAAGTGCCCCTCCAGATACATGGAGCCGAGCATTAACAAAAACCTATAATACCAGAACATAACTAATAATTATTATAAGAAGATCCATCTGAAAAGATGCCGTTAATAAAAGGCATGAAGCAAACACTTACAGCAGCATGTTGATATCTAGAGGATGGTGACACACCAGGAGCAATGGCCCATTCCCAGCGCCCATCTCTATGCTTGGCAAGCCCATATGCGCTGGCCAGTGGCTGTGGATCATCAAGGCAGTGGGAGAAGTATTTAAGTACAATCAACCAATGAGCACGAGGGCACACGAGAAAATAACAATGTAACAGCTCAGAGTCCCCATACAAACCAATTACACCAAGAGAAAGAAAAAAAATTAGCAAACAAAAACAGAACTATTGAGTTCATCACTTATGTTACATGGATCTTCACATCTGCTTTTGACGAACCCATGTCGAACAGGTGTAGCACTGCATAGGTGTGGGTACTTCATGATTCTTCAAAATATACACACATTACAAATCACTTACACAACCCATCTCAGATACATAATCATATACTCGCTACAAAAAAAAATATCCGCATGTGTGCACTAGACTTACTGACCGATTTGAGTAATCAAAAAAATTATGAGAGCACTCGGTCAATTAATTTTTTTAATGTCACTTTCGGTCAAACTTCAATATACACTTCTATGTAAATCTGGCCAAAGTAAATGCACAAGTCAACAAGGTTTACAGTCGTAGGCGATAAAATGCACATCCAACTAAACTACAGTTTTCTGAAGTATCATCCAGCCAAGCTGCATATACTTAACTTCAAGCCCCAGATGTCCATTGTTCATTAATCAAAAATCAGCTCCATATATTCTTATTAGGTTTAAGTGGATGAAGCTCAACACAGTGTCATTTTCACTGACAGTTTCTTGGGCATAAAGATACAGAAAAGACAGTTGATAAGTCTGTTATTTTTAAGTTAGTGAGCACAGACTACAGAAACAATAGTTGGAAGTATCTAAAAGACATGATCTGTTAAAAAGATATCATGTCAAAATTAGAATGGCTAAACAGAGACTTCGCCAAGATACAAAAGTAAATGAATAAAAGAGCCCCTTATCTAGCAGCAAAACTATTTAAGATGAGGTGATTTACATAATAAATAAGAGAACGGCTCTATGTGAGGAAATGGAAATAGAAGAGGAGTAAAAGAAGAAGGGGCTGACAAAAATAGAGCAGGATTTGTTCTAGAA
The DNA here is from genome assembly GCF_947179165.1 of Solanum dulcamara. Classification (NCBI taxonomy): domain Eukaryota; kingdom Viridiplantae; phylum Streptophyta; class Magnoliopsida; order Solanales; family Solanaceae; genus Solanum; species Solanum dulcamara. The sequence goes on from NC_077244.1 coordinate 74,491,439, forward strand.
AGAGAGCAAACTTTCTAGTGAGCTACCCTTTTAAGTGCAAGTAAAAAAAAATGGTAATGACAAACCAAGGAACAAGTAAATCAGCATAAAAAACCATCCATTTTTCTAATTGCATAAAAAATATGCTTCACTCACCACACTATTGGCATCCCTCCCTCCACAAAGCAGAAGAAGACCATCCGATCTCGCACTTGCAGTTGCGTACCTAGCCAAGTAACAAGAGCAGATTAGGATTTCATTACTTTACTGGACGGTCGGACCAGATTAGGATCACAGGAATTTATCTTCAGTTGGACATCATTAGAGCAAACTAGAGACTCGAGACTATATACAGAAAATTAAGAAATTGATGAAGATGGAAATGTGTAAAATACTTTCACCAAACACTTGGTCAGCTGCAGTTCAACAAACATTACAGTCTAATAAAACTTTGCTCAAGAAAAAAGAAATTCGGAAAATATAAGAGACCAACATATGCTCAATCTGCCACAACTGTTCATCAAATAACCATCTTCCAGATAAGAAATGAATGTATTTGCTGCTTCTTGAGCAAATGTTTGTCATGTTTTTGTTTTTTTATAGAAGTGGTGGTGTTTTTTTATAGAAGTGGTGGTATACGGGCCACTGCACGTGCACCTCAGCTAATCCATGGACAGCCAGTTATACAAGCACACGTGACGATTAGACCCGCTACACGTGACTAGGGAAAATAGGCTCAAACTAAGTGCAATATGGAACCTGGGATGTCCATGTTGTTATCCTTAAGCCTAAATCACTCGACCTCCCTACAAGAGGAGCCAAGGTAGGTCATCTTCTTTGTTTTGCAGTTAGTGAAAAACTTAAAAGAAACATCATAAGAAGCAATAAACTTGTTTTCTTATGATATTGAGAATTCAAACCTTTACTTCACCCTTAAAAGCCCCCATCAGAAAAAAGAGCTCCACTCATATTGTATGAAAACAGAATAGTAGGTGTAAGAAAATATGCTATTTTGGAAAAGATAGCAACTCCATCAGTAGCAAGTGAAATTGGTTTGAAACCAAGAGTGCACCAGCGAGGTGCATAATTCAGCCACTCAACCATCAATTGGTATCAATAGGAAATGATTGTTCTTAATTCCGAGTGACCTAGTGGAATTTCAGGTTTTAGCTACCTGAAGTCATATCATGGCAGTATTTTTATCATATCTACCTCTTCAAAAGTAAGGACTAACCAATGGAGATGCTGATACTAATAAATCAGCAAAGTTTCTCTTCTTTGAACTCAATGTTGTATGTCTTTACTTAAATAGTCTATGCGGTATGGTTTTCTCAACTAGGCTTCAACACAATAACAACCACTACTACCTCTGGAAACATCACATCCTGTTTAGGGTTTCTTATGAAGTCTACATTTATTGATTTTTCCTGCACACAAGATGTAAACAGGATTTGTCTGGGATGGCAGTGCAGCAGGATGTGAAGGTAGCTGACATCTGGACAACAAGGGTGGAACATCCAATTCAGAAGGAATTTCAATGACTGGGAAATTGATACAGTTACTGAGTTCTTCAGCGTGTTGGAGGAGTTTAAAGGTACAAATGAAGAAGCAGACAGATTATAGTGGAAGTTAGATAAAAATTCTTCAAGGTGAGCTCTACCTACAAGGTTTTGAACCAAGGAAACCAGCAGACACAACATTGGCAATGGAAGTATAAATGGAAGGTAAAGAATTAAGATCCCCTTCAAAGTTGCCTGCTTTACTTGGCTACTGGCAAGAGAGGCTGTTTTGACTCGAGAATCTCAAGAAGAGGAAATTCTCTCTATGTTCCAGATGTTGCCTCTGTGGTGAAGAGACTGAGATAGTTAGTCATCTGTTTCTACAGTGCAGGATAACTACACAACTGTGGAGGATTTTTGTTAGTCTCAGGGGCATTAGCTGGATCGTGCCTAACAAAATCACTCACTTACTCTATAGTTGGGAGGAAGCAGGAGCAGGAACTGCAGACAGAAAGGAATTGTAGATGTTTTGAGAGAATAAAAACTGTGATCTACAGATGATCAAACTAAACTGCATCAGACTTTTTTGTTTCTGGTGCAAACAGATATACTTGGAGGATACTGATTCAATCAGACATCCTAGGGTTTTGTTAGGATTTTTAGTCAGTTTCTTTCATTTTTGATTTTGTTGTAAATATAGTTTCAGTACAACCCATGTACTGTTATGTCAATATACACAAATGTTACCTTCTCAAAAAAAAATGTAAACAGGATCTTATGCAAATTACACATTTCTCTGCCAAGAGCATCAGTCATCAAGATTCCACTAATTTGTATGACAGTATTTTAAACTCCTTCAAATGCTATTTGGTTCCCTTCCGACTATAGTATCCACAAGAGTGAACTCCTTACACGACTCTTCCTTTTTAACTTCCATAGCATCATATCTCCAACAGTTCCATACAACAAACTTTTCGAGTGTGTTGGAAGTAAATTTATTTATTTTGATGAGTCAAATTTTCAAAAGCATTGAATACAGGTTAGTGAGCAAAATGTTGACACGGGATTAAGGACATGGCTAAAAAGAATATGAGTTAAAATGTCTATGAACTTTTGAAAGTTTAACATCGTGATTTAAGGGAACCATTTCTTGAATTTATGAATCTTTACTCAATTAGAGAAGGAATGTCATTTCCTCAAAAGTCATTATTAAGTAGTCTGCGGGCTTTATTTACTATATGTAATAAAACCTCTTGATTCTTATGAGTCCGCGAACAAATTCCATGCACAGTAATCTCATGTCAACACTAGTATATAAAAGAAGTCAGTAATGTACCGATAAAGCTAAATTCAGCTCTCACAGAAAATACTTTTGAGTACATTATAAGTTTGAATCATCACCTGATATAACAACTCTGCCTCAAACCAAAGAGCCGGCTATATGAATTATCACTGTCCTATTCACTTCATTTAGACTCGTTCTATTCAATATTAAAAAATTTATGCTCTCTAACACTGGAAGGTCTTTACATTTTGTACCGACACATAAATCTCTAGTATTAATAAGAGACACCTAACGGTTATTGAACATAAATTAAGTTGCACCAACATGACTAGGGCTCAATCCTAACTAATTGGTATCGCACATATGGATCCTTTTCTTTCATTATACCCTACTTTTTCTCTAAGTCTGCATACGTTTCAAGAGCTTCAAGGTCTTTGAAACAACTTTCTTTAATGTGCATCTGGAGGTCGACGTGGGATATAACTAAACCATCTCAAGTGATCTTCTCACATACTGCAATTGCAACTATAACAAGCTCAATACTTCTTTTTAAAAGTCAAAAGATCTCATTGCCATTTCCCAAGTTCATGTCCTACCCAACAGTAACTCTTTCCCACTTTGATCCCTAGGTGACTTGAAACTCGACCATATGGTTGGAGGGGAGGGTTTTACCAGAAGGACATCCCTCCATAGTCAAGGGATCAGATACATTCTTATAAGCAATAAATCATAACGAAATAGTCACTTATGATTGCCACTGTTTATCACATGCTACTTCTTCGATTGACATGTACAAACAAAACTTTAAGTTCTTCAGCATGTAATGAAGCACATAAAGTTCAGAATAGCAAATGAATACAGTCAAAGTAAGGACAAAATAGTGAACGTCATGTACAGTGAGGAATTAAAGTACACATCTTCAAGAAAGAGATCATGAAATTTACATGCAAGGAGGTGGGCCTTCACCCTCAGGCTCCAATTTGCGCCATTCATAAGGCTTGGCAGCTGTGTCCAAAGCCCAAACATCAGCTAGAGGCCGTTTACCTGAAAATAATGGATCAAATTATTAATTCTTTGTATATTATTGCTTAAATAAAATGGGGGGACCTCTTCATGAGACCGACCATCATTTCCACCGATAGCCATGAGATATCTTTGCCCTACTAAAGCCATGACGTGGCCATAACGTGGCCCTGGACCAGGTCCTTGGACGACAACCCTAAAAAAGATCAGAATTATTTCAATAGCTGATCACCGTACTTCACCAGCATACACCATGTTCATCGAAACTAAGTCACTACTTGAACTGCTAGGTGCCAACCTGTGCCATCGTGGGCGTTGTTGTGTAAGGTCCAGAACATGAAGATCCTCAGCTGACAATCCAGCTGGACCAATTCCACCCTGAGATGAATAGCATAGAACATCTTAACTAGCAAACATATATAATCATGCATGAAGCAAATGAAATGCTTTCAGTTTATACCAACCTGAATAACAACCATAGTTCCAACCGCGGTAGCAACATGAGCAGCTCTTGGTGTGGGTGGCTCTCCTATTGGAGTCATCCTGTGATTATTAATAAACAGGCACATACTTTATCCATTCTAAGCAAACAACAAATTAGAATGTAGCTTACCAGTGACACCAATAGCCACTTACCTAGACCATTTATTTGTCAATACATCATAGCAGTGCACATCAGCAGTAGCCCCAGCCAAACCTGCAATTAAGACCTCTTCTATCAATTGGTCACTTCATTCATTGCATTGAATCTACACAACTGGGAAGTATACCATATTCTAATCAAATCAGAAAATTGTCCATGAATTGCCCAGAAAAGAGGGCAGTCAAGTTGGATAATTAGGAGAATTGGAGGAAACGTACGAATTCCAGCACTTCCAGCAGAAGAAGGAGTCCCTGAAGCAGCAGAATTCCCTTCAAGAGCAGTTGCACCACCAAAGAGAATAAGCCTAGGACCAATGTAATTTGGGCTACCTTCCTCTCCAACAGCCGGTACAGCCGTTAACGTATGCCCGCACCTTGACCCTGGACCATCCTCCTTCTTCTCCATAACTGCGTGCACCACAGAGTATGTGGGAGCACACCTCGGCCCCGCCAGCGGAGTACTACCCTGCTGCTGCGGAGGCTGAGAAGTCGCTGGCTGCTGCTCATCCTTAGGAGTCTCCGGCGGAGATCCCCCGGCTGATGACTGGCCGTTTAGCTGCTCCGACGACGCGCTTTTATTCTGATCGTGATCGGATTCCGATGACATCGTTGAATCCACATCCATATCCCTCACCTTGAAACCCTAGATTCCTAAGCTTATTGGAGCTCCAATTCTCAATCATAGCCAGTTTGGATCACCATTTCCAATCCAATTCAAACCACAAATGTCGAAAAACACAATTCCCAGTCCCTAGATCCTCTGATTCAAATACATTCAAGTTCTCCAAAAAAAAATACAGACCGAAAGAGAGAAAATTCTAGGTTTTTCTTTCTCTCTTCTTCTCCTGAGAAAAAACTTCAAGACGGTCGTCGAGGAATACAATAGCAACACTTTCTCTCTCTAAAACTCCTTCTCTGTCCAATCCTCCATCACTCGCTTTCTCTCTCTACAAGTATTTATATGTATGTATAGATTCATACGTATTTTTCTGCGGATAGTATCTCTGTCTCTCTCATCTGTGTGAATGGCTAAGAAGAAATGTGACTACGGTGGACTTCATTCTTTACCTCTCTCAAGGTACAAGTCCTGATGCATGATTTACACTTTGTTTTCGCAGATAGTACAAGAATCAATGCATAGAGTACAGCAGTTTTGTGCAGTCGTCAGATTTCTCTTTTGTAAAAATAACCGGTTCCGATTTCAACGGGAGCGGTGCCCTCGTTGATTGGGTGAAAAAGAAGGACTTAGTAATACGCGCAGGAGCGGCGCGTGTGTTGAGATGTATGAAACTGATTCAGCCTGACAAATACATATGGGATGAGAGCTGGCTTTGGCTTAAGATAATGTATTGCATGACTGGTTAAGAGTCATTCATATTATAATGAGATTAGAATATGTACGGATCTTATTTGTATTTTATTATAAAAGTAAAAAAGCTATTTTATTGGCTCGCACATAAATAAATTTAAATACTTATAAACTTATTTAATCGAATTTTAAGTTTATTCACACCCAAGTTTACAAAATCAATAAAAGATCATTTGACTTGTGTCGTTGTCTTGCATAGGTATGCATGTGTGAAATTATGGCGAAGAAATGTGTTAAAAGAGCATAAATTAAATGAAAAAAATTATCTCCAAAGATCTGTAATTTTTTAAAATCAATGTTGATTGTTATTTAATTTGTTAAACTATAGTTTTCATCCGATAGACATAACTAACAAAGAGTGATAGATTTAATTTTTCAAATTGGCAATTAAGCAAATATGCTACCTGATCAAGTAGGTGTTTTTCTAAGAAGAAGATGGGTGCGGTCGGACCTAAAGTGAGTTGTAGAGCAACAAAATCGTACGTTCAACGTGATCAATAGATGCTTGGGAAGTACCTGAAGTGTTCTTTCTAAAGTCAAACCAACAAGTAAGGGTGTCTGACTGCCACAAATTGTTATAGGAATTGCTTAAAAACTGCTGCAAATTAATTGTGGCAGCCATAACTACAGGAGTCAAGCAAACCATAACTACGAAAATCAAGGATGGGTTTGGATCTTTTAATGAGTGGGTTTGGATTTTTTAATGGGCGGGTTTGGGTCTTTTAATTGATGGAGTGTGGTGGGTGTTTATGTGGAGATCATATGTGGCGTAAATTAATATACATGAGATGCCACATTTCATTCCGTCAAACAAAGGAGTAGAAGCACTACTAAAAAAATGTCAAAAAAATGATTCAAAAAAGTGACGGACTGCGTCGCTTTTTTGATCAAAATCGACGGAAAAGTGACGCAGTCATTTTCGTCGCTTTTCAACATTTGGCATTATAAGTTCATCATCGGAAACCTCCTCTAGCATGTGTTGAGGATGTTCTAGTGTGGTTTTCAACTCAACATCAACTTATTTTTGAACAAGTGCAACATCATTTTGGTACGCCGATCTAATACATTCTCAATTTCAATTCTTTCCACAGGCTTTGTGTCACGACCCAAAAACTGAGGTCATGATGGCACACATCTCAAAACCCAATCTGATGTGTAACCCTAAAAATAAAATTCATACAAAACTTCCAAAGAGGAAAGTGATTCCACGATTTAAATAAAAAGAAAAAAAAACAATGAAGAAATTATCCCAAAACCTGGTGTCATAAGTATAAAGAGCATCTAATACAAGGTTCGAATCTGAAGATACAACATAAGTCTCTGAATGATACAAAAGACTGAAAAATAAAGATAGACTAGTGACGATCCGAATTCTGGGACCTCACCACTAATCTGAGAATTACACAATCCGCTAGAATATTAACTGCCACGTGGGGTACCCCGACTAGTATCTGCATCAAAAAGGGACACAGAAGTAGGGGTGAGTACAATTCACATGTACTCAGTAGGTTTTAGCTGACTGAGTATAAGGAATTAATCAAACCTATGAAATAAACTAAGGAACGCTTCCACCTGCATATAGAAAAGTCCCACTTCGGCATCGGTGCCGCCAGTTTATATATATAGTGGCACGAATAAAGTATAATAACAACTCATAATCACAATTAATCAAATAATTCAAGCAGCACAAATGTCAATGCAATGCAATGCAATATGATGATGCAATGATGTGGTGGTACGGTGGAATCAAGACTGTCGCACAGCCTGTCGTATACACCTGCCGAGCTGTGCTACCAAGCAGGACCCATGGGGGTCTCGCAGACCATATACCTCAATCACAATATCTCATTATCCTTGCCACCTCCTCGTGGTCAAGGGATCACAATGCATCCACTACCCTGCCGGAAAACTACCTCGGTCAGGGACTCAAGATACAAAGGTTGGGATCACAATGCATCCACTACCCTACCGGAAAACTGCCTCGGTCAGGGACTCAAGATACAAAGGTTTAAAGGTGTTTCATTTTCTTTCTCAAAAAGAATTTCCATATTTCTCAACTTCCCATGTTTCATGATGTGATGAATGAGGATGAATGCATCAAAACACATATGCATGGAAGTAATAATCAACTCACATGTGGTATAATGTTCAAAGTTCTCAAAACTTAACCTACACATGATATTCACCCTCAATAAATAGTAACGGGAAGAACACACTTTCATTTAAATATTCACCCCTTTCTCAACAATATTTCAATACTCAAGTATGCTCAAAACCCCTAACTCAATCTCTCAGGCGGCATCACAAGTCAAATAATATACTCAAGCCTCTCTCTTAGGCAAATCATAATTCACATGCTCTCAAAGCAAATAAGATAACAAATAAGGCCCCCACACGGGCTATGTAATACAAATAAACCCCGTCACGGCAACACATTAATAAATAAGCCTCCACACGGACATCATAATATATATAACATTCTCAACTCATACTACAACCCCATCCCAAAGTCTATAACATATGAATGATTAATTACCCCATCTCAATCTCAAAGAAAGATAGCCAAACCTACCTCAATTGCCGAAACCGCACTCGAATACCTCCACCGGACAAGTAACTCTCGAATTCAGCGCTCGGAATGACAACCCACTATCAACAATGAAACATACACGTCACAAGGAGTCCAATGACACCCATATTGATAGGTTTCGGAACCGGGGGTAAAATGGTCCAAAAATTAACTATTTTCGAAAAGGGTCAAATCTGTAAATTTATTGAACAATCCCATTCTATTGGTAATAAGGAACTCATGGTTGAAAAACCCATAAAAATAGAGCTCAAAACGAGTTGGAAATCACAATTTTCCTTAAATTCGGATTAGGGAAGAAACAAGGATTTTTGGGGTTTGAAACTAAAATTTAAGAGTTAAAATCGTCAAAAACTTAATGAAAAAGGAAGGTTTTAGGTCAAAAATCACTTACCCAACACTTTGCCTCGAAAATCTCTTCTCAAATCACCTCAAGGAGTTCAAGAACTCAAACAAATGTTGAAAAATATTGAAATGAGAAGAAAGGGGCATTTTCTGCCCAAAAAGTTACTGTTCACGCGTGTTACTGTTCACGCGTGTTACTGTTCACGCGTGTTTTGTACAAATTTACGAAAATCACCCTCAAGGTCATTACAATATCCACCACTAAAAAGGATGTTCGTCCTCGAACATAAGATAAAATAAAGTACCTGGGGTCTCAAAAAGCTGAGGGTATCGAGCCTGCATATCAGACTCTAACTCCCAAGTCGCCTCCTCAGCAGGCCGATGCTGCCACTGCACCTTGACCGAAGCGACCTCCTTGGTCCTGAGTCTACGAAGCCGCCTATCTAGAATAACTGTCGGCTCCTCCTCATAAGTCAAATCCGGACTCAACTCTACCGCATCATAAGAAATCACATGAGACTCATCCGGTATGTACTTGCGAAGCATGGAAACATGAAACACCGGATGGACAGCTGACAATTTAGGGGGTAAGGCCAACTTATACGCCACTCCACCTACTCTCCTCAGGATTTCAAACGGGCCAACAAACCTTGGGCTAAGCTTGCCCTTCTTTCCGAACCTCATCACACCCTTCATGGGCGATATTTTAAGCCACACGCAATCACCCACCATGAACTCTAAGGGACGAACCCTCCTATCAGCATAACTCTTCTGACGACTCTGAGCTGTCAATAGTCGACCCTGAATCAAACGTACCCGCTCCACAGCATCCCTAAGTAAGTCAGTATCCAATGCATCAACCGCAACAGAATCAAACCATCCAATGGGTGATCGACACCTACGACCATACAATGCCTCAAATGGTGCCATTTGAATGCTGGAGTGATAACTGTTATTATAGGCAAACTCTGCTAAGGGCAAGTGTTGGTCCCATCGGGCACCAAAATCAATCACACAGGCCCTAAGCATATCCTCCAACACCTGAATAGTCCGTTCAGACTGACCATCGGTTTGGGGATGAAATGCTGAACTCATCTCTAGTCGCGTACCCAAACCACGCTGTAATGCCTTCCAAAAGTGAGAGGTGAACACTGAACCCCGATCCGATACAATAGAGATAGGCACCCCATGCAGCCTAACAATCTCACGAAGATAGATCCTAGCTAACTGATCCGCATTGTAGCTAGTCTTCACCGGAAGGAAATGGGCTGATTTGGTCAATCGATCCACAATCACCCAGACAGAGTCATACTTACCCAATGCCATGGGTAATCCAGACACGAAGTCCATAGTGATACGCTCCCATTTCCACTCAGGAATGGGCATCCTTTGCATAGGACCACCCGGTTTCTGATGCTCATACTTCACTTGTTGGCAATTTAGACACTTAGCCACAAAATCAATAATGTCTCTCTTCATGCCACACCACCAATAATGTTGTTTCAAGTCATGAAACATCTTTGCCACTCCCGGGTGAATCGAATACTTGGAACAATGAGCCTCCTCTAATATCATACGTACCCATTCACTAACCTTGGGCACACAAATGCGACCATTAATCCTCAAAACTCCTTCCTGATCAAGAGAGGCTGATTTTGCTTCACCACTCAACACTTTGTCTCGAATGGCCCTCAACTTTTCATCTTCAAACTGGTGTGTACGAATCTGGTCCATCAAAGTAGACCTAGCCTCCACAAATGCCAAAATACCATGATGTGTAGAAATATCCAGTCGGACCAACTGTCTAGCCAATGACTGAACCTCCAACGCCAAAGGCCTCTCCACAGCCTTAAGAAAGGCCAAACTACCCATGCTAGATGCTTTGCGACTCAGGGCATCCGCTACCACATTAGCTTTGCCCGGATGATAAAGTATGGTAATGTCATAGTCTTTCAATAACTCTAACCACCTACGCTGCCGCATGTTCAGATTCGGCTGAGAAAAGATATACTTAAGGCTACGGTGGTCAGTATAGACCTCGCAATGCACTCCATAGAGATAATGCCTCCACAACTTCAGAACAAACACCACTGCTGCTAACTCTAAGTCGTGGGTAGGATAGTTCTTCTCATGTACCTTCAACTGTCGAGAAGCATAAGCTATAACTCTACCTTTTTGCATCAATACACCACCCAAGCCGACTCCCGAAGCATCACAAAACACAATAAATGCCACGCCCTCCTCGGGTAAGGCTAGAATAGGTGCTGAAGTCAATAATTCCTTGAGCTTTTGAAAGCTCGCCTCACACTCATCAGTCCACTGAAATGCCACGGTCTTTTGAGTTAGCCTAGTCAATGGGGCTGCAATAGAAGAGAATCCTTGAACAAACCGACGATAGTAGCCTGCCAACCCAATAAAACTCCGAATCTCGGTAACCGAAGTAGGCCTAACCCAATCACGAACCGCTGCAACTTTGGCTGGATCAACCATAATACCATCCTTGGTCACTATATGACCCAAGAATGTCACGGACTCAAGCCAAAACTCACATTTGGAGAATTTTGCATACAACTTCTCCTCTCTCAATCTCTGAAGGACTGTCCTCAGATGCCTAACATGATCCGCCTCATTCTTGGAATAAACCAAGATGTCATCAATAAACACAATCACAAACGAGTCCAAATAAGGTCGAAATACCCGGTTCATCAACTCCATAAAAGCAGCCGGGGCATTAGTCAACCCGAAGGACATAACCACAAACTCATAATGCCCATAACGAGTCCTGAATGCAGTCTTCGGGATGTCAGATTCTCGAACTCTCAACTGATGGTAACCCGACCTCAAATCAATCTTTGAGAACACCGATGCACCTTGAAGCTGGTCAAATAAATCATCAATGCGAGGGAGAGGATACTTGTTCTTGATAGTGACTTTGTTCAACTGTCGATAGTCAATACACATCCTCATAGTACCATCTTTCTTCTTCACAAATAAAACCGGTGCACCCCACGGTGATACACTAGGTCTAATAAACCCTTTCTTCAATAAATCTTCCAATTGTTCTTTCAACTCTTTCAATTCTGCCGGAGCCATCCGATAAGGAGAAATAGAGATGGGTTTAGTGTCATGCTCCAAATCAATCACAAAATCGATATCACGATCAGGAGGAACTCCCGGCAAGTCTGTAGGAAATACATCCATAAACTCTCTCACCACCCTCGTAGTCTCTATATGAGATGACTCCGTGGTGAGATCACGTACATGAGCCAAATAAGACAAACAACCCTTATCCATCAAGCGACGAGCACGAATATAAGATATCACCCCCTTAGGGTATGAACTCGGATTACCCTTCCATACTAAGCTAGGTAAACCGGGATAAGCTAAGGTCATGGTCTTTGCATAACAATCTAATATAGCATGATAAGGAGATAACCAGTCCATACCCAGTATCACATCAAAATCAAGCATGTCTAATAAAATCAAGTCTGCACGGGTCTCTCTACCCGAAAATATCACCAAACATCCCTTGTATACCCGATCCACTACTAAAGATTCACCTATTGGGGTAGAAATAGTAATAGGCACAATAAGGGACTCACTCACATAATCAATACCCACATCAAAATAATTCGACACATAAGAATAGGTAGACCCTGGGTCAAATAATACTGAAGCAGAACGATGGCAAACTGGAACAATACCTGTAATAACTGCATCAGAGGCTTCTGCCTCATATCTACCCGGTATAGCATAGCATAACTGACGGTCACCCTTAGCCTGCGAACCACTACGAGCACCACCTCGTACTCTACCCCTAGCACCATGGGTGCCACCTCTAGTATTCTGCGAAGAACCTCGAATAGTTGGAGCATCTATAGAATGAACAACTGGTGCCCCAGGCCGTCCATTAGAAGGAGCACGTTTGGGGCAATCTTGGGCCTTATGCCCAAACTCATCACACACATAACAACCTCGAGGACCTGAACTCCGTGGGGAATAACTAGAATTGTCAAAACGACCTCCGGAGCTCGAAGAACCCTGAATAGCTGCCTGGACTGGTCTGCCCTGATAACCATGGGTTCCTGAACCCGAATATTCTCTACCCTTGGAGGAATGATCGCTGAATTGACCCTGCCGACGGAACCTCTTGGCCCCGCCCTGTCTAGCACGTCGGATACTCTCTATCATCCTGGCATGATCAATAATACTCTGAAACGTACCCCCAGACAATACAAGAGAGGCTGTAGCCTCCTGGAGATAACCGGCGAATCCCTTCACTAGTTTGCGAATCCGCTCGAATTCGGTGGGAATACTCGACATAGCATAACGAGATAACTCATGGAAGCGAGTCTCGTACTCAGATACAGATAAGGAGCCCTGCTCCAGTTTGTCAAACTCATCCCTACGCTGATCACGAAGGCTATATGGCACAAATCTCTCAAGGAACACCTCAGTAAACTGTTCCCAACTCATCATAGGAGAACCAATAGGTCTACGAGCAAGAACTGACCTCCACCATTCTTTGGCCACTCCCGCAAATTGATATGAAGTGTAAGCAACTCCATGTGCCTCTAAAATGCCTAGGTTGAACAACCTATCTTGACACTCAGTCAAAAAGTCATAGGCTTTCTCTCCGGCTTTACCATCAAACCTTGGAGGTGCCAATCGAACGAACCTCTCAAAACTCTTCTGCTCAGCTACCGACATGGCAGCATTAGCAGAAACTGGCGGAGCTGCAAATCTCGGAGGTGCAATAGAAGGCATTGAAGATGAACCAGGAGTCTGAAATCCTACACTAGGCCCCTGAACTGGCGGTGTAGCACCAACTGTGATAGGAGAACCTATAGTACCTGAAATAATACCAGAGGTAGGAGCACCATCCAGTCTAGCCAATAATCGAACCAATAGCTCTTGAAGCATCGGAGTACTATCGGGAACCACAGGAGGCTGGGATGGCCTCTCCTCCTCAGTCTTCTGCTCTAAGTCATCCTCATGCTCATACATGGGCTCAGGTGATAGCTCTCTAGCTCGTCCACGAGCAGGTGCCGCTCCCCTTGCTCGGCCTCGTCCCCTGACTCCACCACGTCCTCTACCTCGCCCGCGTACTGGGGCTTGAGCAGCAGGTGCAGCCTCACCCTCAGTAATTGTGGCTCTAGTCCTCACCATCTGCGCAGAAGGAATAGATCAGAGGTATACAACACTTGATATGAATAAATCGCACGAAGGGAGTAAAAAGAAAGAAATTCTCCTATTAAGTATCTTGTAGCCTCTCGAAGATAAGTACGGACGTCTACGTACCGATCCGCAAGACTCTACTAGACACCCTGCTCTTTAACTTATAAGACCGGTGAACCTAGTGCTCTGATACCAATTGTCACGACCCAAAAACTGAGGTCATGATGGCACACATCTCAAAACCCAATCTGATGTGTAACCCTAAAAATAAAATTCATACAAAACTTCCAAAGAGGAAAGTGATTCCACGATTTAAATAAAAAGAAAAAAAAACAATGAAGAAATTATCCCAAAACCTGGTGTCATAAGTATAAAGAGCATCTAATACAAGGTTCGAATCTGAAGATACAACATAAGTCTCTGAATGATACAAAAGACTGAAAAATAAAGATAGACTAGTGACGATCCGAATTCTGGGACCTCACCACTAATCTGAGAATTACACAATCCGCTAGAATATTAACTGCCACGTGGGGTACCCCGACTAGTATCTGCATCAAAAAGGGACACAGAAGTAGGGGTGAGTACAATTCACATGTACTCAGTAGGTTTTAGCTGACTGAGTATAAGGAATTAATCAAACCTATGAAATAAACTAAGGAACGCTTCCACCTGCATATAGAAAAGTCCCACTTCGGCATCGGTGCCGCCAGTTTATATATATAGTGGCACGAATAAAGTATAATAACAACTCATAATCACAATTAATCAAATAATTCAAGCAGCACAAATGTCAATGCAATGCAATGCAATATGATGATGCAATGATGTGGTGGTACGGTGGAATCAAGACTGTCGCACAGCCTGTCGTATACACCTGCCGAGCTGTGCTACCAAGCAGGACCCATGGGGGTCTCGCAGACCATATACCTCAATCACAATATCTCATTATCCTTGCCACCTCCTCGTGGTCAAGGGATCACAATGCATCCACTACCCTGCCGGAAAACTACCTCGGTCAGGGACTCAAGATACAAAGGTTGGGATCACAATGCATCCACTACCCTACCGGAAAACTGCCTCGGTCAGGGACTCAAGATACAAAGGTTTAAAGGTGTTTCATTTTCTTTCTCAAAAAGAATTTCCATATTTCTCAACTTCCCATGTTTCATGATGTGATGAATGAGGATGAATGCATCAAAACACATATGCATGGAAGTAATAATCAACTCACATGTGGTATAATGTTCAAAGTTCTCAAAACTTAACCTACACATGATATTCACCCTCAATAAATAGTAACGGGAAGAACACACTTTCATTTAAATATTCACCCCTTTCTCAACAATATTTCAATACTCAAGTATGCTCAAAACCCCTAACTCAATCTCTCAGGCGGCATCACAAGTCAAATAATATACTCAAGCCTCTCTCTTAGGCAAATCATAATTCACATGCTCTCAAAGCAAATAAGATAACAAATAAGGCCCCCACACGGGCTATGTAATACAAATAAACCCCGTCACGGCAACACATTAATAAATAAGCCTCCACACGGACATCATAATATATATAACATTCTCAACTCATACTACAACCCCATCCCAAAGTCTATAACATATGAATGATTAATTACCCCATCTCAATCTCAAAGAAAGATAGCCAAACCTACCTCAATTGCCGAAACCGCACTCGAATACCTCCACCGGACAAGTAACTCTCGAATTCAGCGCTCGGAATGACAACCCACTATCAACAATGAAACATACACGTCACAAGGAGTCCAATGACACCCATATTGATAGGTTTCGGAACCGGGGGTAAAATGGTCCAAAAATTAACTATTTTCGAAAAGGGTCAAATCTGTAAATTTATTGAACAATCCCATTCTATTGGTAATAAGGAACTCATGGTTGAAAAACCCATAAAAATAGAGCTCAAAACGAGTTGGAAATCACAATTTTCCTTAAATTCGGATTAGGGAAGAAACAAGGATTTTTGGGGTTTGAAACTAAAATTTAAGAGTTAAAATCGTCAAAAACTTAATGAAAAAGGAAGGTTTTAGGTCAAAAATCACTTACCCAACACTTTGCCTCGAAAATCTCTTCTCAAATCACCTCAAGGAGTTCAAGAACTCAAACAAATGTTGAAAAATATTGAAATGAGAAGAAAGGGGCATTTTCTGCCCAAAAAGTTACTGTTCACGCGTGTTACTGTTCACGCGTGTTACTGTTCACGCGTGTTTTGTACAAATTTACGAAAATCACCCTCAAGGTCATTACACTTTGTCTTAATAACAACCCACCAATCAGCCTTATCTCTACGCAATAAATGTATAGCGTAATAGATTTGCTTATCATTTTGGGCAATGATAAAATGATCATAACTTTCATATTGTCTGGTGTGCTTAACTTTAATTATATTATGTTGTTGGTCTACCTTGTACCTCTGTGTGATGGGTCAAACTACTTACACCAAAATAATACTATTTTTTTAGGCCAACCTGAATTTCTTACTTCAATAATCTCTTGAATGACACCATAATAATATTCTACAGTTTGACCATTATCGATGACATCACCTTGAACGCACATACCACTATTATTGATTTTCTTGTGCATAAAAACTTCTTCAGTTTGAAACTTAAAACCATTCATACAATATTTATTCATTGTATGAATATGAGATTCAGGCACGAGTGCGATCTCTCTCACAAATGGCGAATATTCGACATTTGAGTATTCACCATAAACATACAAATTCATTTTAAAATAATACAATTTACTATAAAATGAAAATATTATATCTATTGATTCAATATAGGCTTTCACACTTACATAATCCTTTAGCCATTTGAAAAACCTCGTATATATGGCTTCATTGCTCCATATGCTTACGAACGAGCTGATATTGATATGTACAATTTTGATAGTTAGTAATCATTTATTACTATGTAATGTGATAGTATAATTTAACACTTACTTAAGATATGGTTGAATTTCTAGACAATTAAGCAGAATATGGGTCACAGCTGATTATCTTTCCATATTAGAGAAGCCTCGTCTTACACACCACTTTGACTAAAAATTGAAATCGGTGAAAACATCGGATCACTATCACCTTCATCATTGCGATTAGGCCTATTTCTCTTACATGAAACTTCATCCCCAAAGTAATAGAAATAAAAGTCACTAGTTTCTCTCGCAATATGAGCTTGAACAATTGATCCTTCGATCTTTCCTCTCTATTTAATTGTTTGTTTGCAACTTCTAATTTTTCTGAATGTATATATCAATATATGTTAACTAATAAATATAGTATATATAAGAAAAATAACTTAATTATTTATATAAAAAATACATTACCTCTCAAATTGATACATCCACCTTATTTGAACTGAACCTCCAAGGCGGACTTCTTTTACAAGATGAATCGGAAGATGCTCCATCACATCAAAAAAACCACATGAAAAAATCTTTTCCAGCTTTGTAGTAATAACAGAAATATTTTCCTCCATCCTGTCTAAAGTACTTTCCAACAATTTTTCAGAGCATAAATCTCTAAAGAAAAGACTTACATGTGTGATTAACTTCCATATCCTGTCAGATAGGTATCTAAAAGAGATAGGAATCAAAGTTTCCATGAATACATGACAATTATGACTTTTCATACCTATCAACTTTCCTTTATTCAAATCTGCCCGCTTACCCAAATTCAAAGCATATCCCTCTAGCATTCTCAAATTTTTAACCCACTCACATATGACACATTTCTCATTCAATGTGAATGAATAACTGGCTTTAGGCTTGATAATTTTACCATTTTGTAATTCTTGCAACCACAATTCTTTTCTCCTACAGTATTCCTTTAAGTCTATTCTAACTCTTGTGTTGTCTTTTGTCTTGCCCTTAATATCCATCACTGTGTTAAACAAATTGTCAAAATATTTTTTCTCAATGTGCATCACATCAAGATTATGTCGTAGGAGATTATCTTTCCAATACTGCAACTCTCAGAATATGCTCTGTTTGTTCCAATTATGTTCAACACCATATCCAGAAAGTCTAGATGGTGGAGTTTCTGTAACTTTAGGCAGTTGAGAAACTCTCTCCCAAATTTGATGTCCTGTCAATGATGAAGGTGGAGGGTTATTTTCAACCCTGTTTTTTTAATGCATGTTTCATCTTTCTAAACTCATTGTTCATTGGCAAGAACTGATGATAACAATCAAACCATGAATTTTTTCTGTCATGCTTTAAGGTGAATATCTTACTATTTTTCATATAATGAGGACAAACAAGCTTTCCAGCAGTCATCCAACCAGACAACATTTTGTATGGAGGAAAGTCATTAATAGTCCATATTAAAGCAGCACGCATAACAAAATTCTGCTTAGTTGATATATCATAAGTCACTACGCCTTCAAACCACAATTGTTTAAGCTCATCTATCAATGATTGTAGATAGACATCAATCAAACTTTAGGATTACGAGGACCTGGAATAACACAACTTAGAAAGATGTACGGACTTGTCATGCACATTTCAGGAGGAAGGTTGTACGAGGTAAGAAATACAAGCCAGCAAGAATAAGGTGAGGCAGCATTAGAGAATGGTGTGAAGCCATCTGCACACAACCCCAATCTTACATTTTTTTGGTTCACTAGCAAAATTAAGATACATGTTATCAAAATGTTTCCATGCTTCTCCATCAGATGGATGAGACAAGAAACCCGACGACCTTCTATATTCACAATGCCATCTCATATGTGGGGCAAACATCATCGATGCATATAACCTCTTTAATCTAGGAATAAGAGGTAAATAATGCATCGCCTTAATTGGGACCATCTTTTCAGTAGGAGTCCTCTTATAACGAGCTAGTCCACAAAACTTATAATTTTCTAATTCACTATCAGTCTTGTAGAACAACATGCAGCCATTAACACAATAATGAATTCTATCATACGACAATCCTAACTTGGAAATCAATCTTTTTGCCTGATAGAAGTTCTTAGGTATGTTAAACTCAGAATTAACTAGTTTGCCCGAAAGATCAACCGTTGAGTCCATAGCCGCATGAGGAACACTCCAATCTGATTTAATATTCATTAACTTAACTGCAACTGACAAAGCAGAATGTGAACTCTCTTCACATAGTGAATGACTAGCCTCTTCTAATTGTTGATAGAAGTGTCTTGCTTCTTACTAGAAGTTTCATCAAAATATTAATCGGGTTCCATCCCACCTTGAACCCCGAAAGCATCATTGACCATTTCATGAACTCATCATGTTGAAATGTATCCTGTTGAACTCTATCATGTAGAACCCTATCATGTTCAGCCCTAATTTGACCATGTGGTACAAACATATTATATTCATCCACGGACAGCAAATTATAAAATATATTATTCAATCCATCTATTTCTGCATGATCAACCCATACAAAATATCTAGGCTTAAATCCATTACCATACAAATAAATCATAACTATATCTGGATTAAAAAATTTCAAGCACCTACATTCATGACAAGGACACCTAAACAATTCATTTCTCTTAAAAATATCAAGTGTCATTGCATGATCAATAAAACTTCTTACACCGTCAATAAATTCAGGTTTCAAACCACCACCAACTTCATAATGCATGTTATACATCCACAAACGATGATCCATCTATAAAATTATATATATTCAAGCTTAATTAATTCATAAAGACTACAATTCATCGAGACTACAACTGTCATTAATTCAATTTATAATTAATTAATTCATATAATAATTAAGTTCAAGTCCTAATTAATTCAAGTTATAATTAAGTTCAAGTTATTCAAGTTATAATTAAGTTCAAGTTATTCAAGTTATAATTAAGTTCAAGTCCTAATTAATTCAAATTATAATTAAGTTCAAGTTCTAATTAAGTTCAAGTTCTAATTAATTCAAGTTATAATTAAGCTCAAGTCCTAATTAATTCAAATTATAATTAAGTTCAAGTTCTAATTAAGTTCATATTCTAATTAATTCAAGTTATCATTATATTCTAATTAATTCAAGTTATAATTAATTTTAATTTCTAATTAATTCAACTTATAATTAAGTTCATATTCTAATTAATTCAACTTATAATTAATTCAAGTAAAAATTAAGTTTCAAACCTCATGACATTCAAGTTGAAGTTCTAAATTAAAATATCATAAAATTCAAGTATATCTAAGTTGTTGACATCCAATTTTGGCCATCCACAATGCAAATTAGCTATCGAGTTTCTTTGAATTTGAATATTTTGAAACAATTAGCTTTTATAAAAAATATATATATTTTCATGTTTATCTTTTTATAAATTTTAGTATAATATACATATTTCTATATAACTATATATTTGATTAATATTTATGTGGTTATTCAAAAATTACCTTAAAAGATTTTATTTTTACTAAATACAATGTTAGTTAGGTTAGTTTAATTATAGTTTGTATTTTTGAAAATTTTAGTTTTTTTCTAAAAAAAAATAAAATAAAATAAAAAAATCCCAAACTCCCACATCGAAAATATATGGAAAACTTGGGGTTTTTGGAGCCTATATAAAGGCTCATATTTTCATTAAGAAGGAGGAGGTTTTTTAACCACCCCAAAGTTATAAATTTTCTTAACTTGGCTAGGATTTTGGACTTTTGTCCCCAGCCTAAAAAGTTGTGAAAATTTCTAGCTTTCAATCTATATTTCCTTCACGGAAAATAGGAGATTGAAGTTGAAATTTAGGCTAAGAACCCACGAAGGTTCGAGTCTAAACTTTTTTTTAAAAAATCTTTTTTCTTTATTTTTTGTAGATTGGAGTTCCATCAAGCTATTATTGGATGGTGGTGAAGTTGTCTTCCGCTCATCGTTTTCAATCTTGGCCCGGAAAGAGGTAAAATATTTTTTCAGTTTTATTTTACTTAATTGTTTCACGTTTTATATTTAGTTGATTCATAGTCTTATTTTTTTAGTTAGTATGTATATAAGAATAATTAAAATTAATGATATAAATTTGTTATAGCTAGCATGTGTTAGAGTTAATTAGCTAGAATATGTTAGGATTATTTCATTAAAGCACTTAGTTTTGTTCATTATTTTTCCAAGTAGTTTGATATTATTATTATTACTATTATTATTATTATTACTATTATTATTATTATTGTTTGTTCTTATTATTATTGTTGTTGTTATTATTACTGTTGTTGTTTTTATTATTGTTGTTGTTGATTACTATTATTATTATTGATTGTTGTTGTTATTATTATTGTTGTTCTTATTATTGTTGTTTTTATTATTGTTGTTGTTGATTACTATTATTATTATTATTATTGTTCTTATTATTGTTGTTGTTGTTGTTATTATTGTGTTCTTATTATTGTTGTTATTATTATTATTATTATTATTATTATTATTATTATTATTATTATTTTTGTTGTTGTTGTTGTTGTTATTTTTATTGTTGTTGTTGTTGTTGTTGTTATTTTTATTGTTGTTGTTCTTGTTATTATTATTGTTGTTCTTGTTATTATTATTGTTGTTGTTCTTGTTATTATTATTGTTATTCTTATTATTATTATTGTTTTTCTTATTATTATTATTATTATTATTATTATTATTATTATTATTATTATTATTATTGTCGTTGTTGTTGTTATTATTGTGTTCTTATTATTGTTATTATTGTGTTCTTATTATTGTTGTTGTTGTTGTTCTTATTATTATTATTATTGTTCTTATTATTATTATTATTATTGTTCTTATTATTATTATTATTATTGTTGTTGTTGTTCTTATTAGTATTATTGTTGTTATTATTATTGTTGTTCATGTATTATTTATTGTATTTATATTGATTCGGGTTGTAATAATTTAGTTACTTATGTTAGTTATACTTTCTTAGATATTAATTTTAATTTATTTTAACCTAATTAGATTCCCCTAAAGATAAACCAATTCATGTTAAGTTTACTCTTTAAATGATTTTCTACCTTTACTTATTTATTTGATAAACTTTTACTTTTTTATATATACATCTATATTATTTTCAATGTTTAAGTTTAATCTCTTTTTTTTTTCTAAAAAAAAAATAATTTTAAAGTCTTCATTTCATTTTAAATTAATATTTTCAAAAGTTAGTCAAATAATTTTCAAATCGTCGGATAACCGCGCGTTAGCGGCCACTTTGAATGCTTAACACCTTCTCAAAGTGGAAATAAGAACCTCGTACCTTTTTCTCTAAATTTTTAAGACTTAAATCTGTTAGGGTCTTTTAAATTAAGTTTTCTTAATTTCTTTAAAAAATTAAGTGGCGACTCCTTTTTTCTAAAATTGATTTTTTCTCTAAAAAGTTGAAATTAATTTTAAACCGTCTTTTTTCGATATAACAGAAATGACGACTCCGCTGGGGACTAAATAGGTTCTAACCATTAGATTTGATTATTTATTTGACTAACTATTTGGGTTTGTAATAATTAGTAATTCTTGTTTTTTTTAATTGTGCAATTATGTGTTTAATTTACATATTAAATTGTTATTTGCATTTCATAGCATTTTTTCTATTTAATGTATAGTATATGAAAGAACGATTTTGCGGTACCGCAGTCGGGCTTTTTATACTTAACCCTTTTCGGAAACGATCGACAATTTATTGATACGCCATGCGTCCAATGGTTGTCGTAAGTTCCAGCCTGAGTTGTCCGCTTGGGTTACCAGTCTTGCAAAAGCCACTCTTAGTCAACCTAGCGTAGAGCAAAGCCAAATCCCTAATTTAGTGCATTGGCCTAAGACGACCCAATACCCAAGGCGTATTGGGCCCAATAGAAAGACCACCTTGAGTTCAAAATGGCCCTCGGCCTAAATGGACAATCATACCTATATGTGTAAGTTTGAAGGTTGTATACGCGGTTTGGCAAACCATTGTCCCTCGGGGCTGGGAGTTTATTTTGTAGCTTAATCTAATCAAAGAAGGATCTTCACAAAATGACACTTCATCCAAAAGGCGTTGGCGTTCGAAGATGTCAAGAAGTCAAGAAGGATTTTCCACTAAGGCTTAGTTAGGATTGTACCCCTGCGTGAGACTGATTATTTATATCCCTTTTTCCATTTATGTATCCCCATTCAAATTATTCATAATATTTGTATAAATATAAGTTTGGGGGCAATGGAATGTTTCAAATGACGTAATACATCCTTCAAATCGTTAGGCCTACCTTTGGCACAAAAAGGTCACATATTTGTTTAGGATGCGCAATAATTTTTTGTGTGCTATATGCTATAACTGTTTTGTGAATATGTTGCTTTATTTGGAGACAAGCTAGTCCACTTTTTTTAGATTTTTTTTAGAGCCTCATAGGCATAAATATCGATCACTATCGATAGTGCATCCAAATATTCAATGAGTCTTTAATTTCCCAACAAAATTCGAACTTTACACTCAAATCATAAACTTTGCTTTCTCATCTCCACACAAAAAAAAATCAAGTGGTCGAACTACGTAGCACCTGAATTCTCCTTTGTGAGATACGTAGGCAGTCTTTCAAGGCTCGGTCCCTGTTTTTGAAGTTTTCAGTTTTCCTCATTCTTTCAAAGAAATTGAGAATTTTTTCTGCATCTAAGAAAAACAAGGGTACAAAAGTTGAAACGCAAAAAAAAAAAAAAACTGTGATTCACAAGTCAACTTTTCTCACACATTATCATAAAATTATTTTTTGTCCGTTTACTCTTTCTTCACCCATAGATTAGTTTGTCTTAAAACAAAGCAACATTTATGTGTTTAATTCTTTATGTGATATTTTGCATTAATTATTATAAGCACAAACTAATACTTTGACTTTTGAGTTATTTTTCTTTTTCACGGAAAGACTAATTTATGTCGAAAAACAAACTTGCTTACTTCTCAAAGATCGAGGGTTCAACAAAGTTGTTTCTTTCTTTGTAGGGGCTGTTATCAAAGGACATCATGCGATAAATGAAAGGATCTCAATTTGGAGGTCAATTCCCTCTCCCTAACTAAGAAGTTTTCTTTGTACACAGAAGAGACGACATTATTTCAAGAGAGGGGATCACGGGACAAAGAGTTAATGGGAAATAACGATGACATTAAATTTCACAAGACACCAATACACAGCCTGAAAGATAAATCGGGGGAGTCTTTGACTATGAAATCTTACTCCTATATCTTATTACTTATTTTTTTTTATTTTTTAGAATGACCCCGCTTTCACACTCTTCTCATATCTTTGCAGGAAAACTGTCCCCGACAATAGTCGGGGATGGTTATAACAACGTATGATTCTTTGAATAGTTGGAAGAATTCAAATCATAAGAGACAATCCTCAAGAAAAACACAACAACAATAACCAGAGCTCAAGAAATTGGATTTATTGGAGAAGTATCAATTTGAGGAAGAAAGATATAGGGTGATAAACATCCAACGTCTATATTAGATGAAGAATTAAAGAGATACATATTCCAAGAGTCTCCTAAAAAATAATGTAAAAATTCAAGATAAACAAGAAATAGGATGCAAATACTAATTGAGAAATTATAGGAAAGCATAGAAAACATTGAAAGACAATCCTCTCCAGTAGAAGAATTATCCCAGATTCTGAAAAGAGCAGATAATTTCATACAATTTGTCCTCCAAAATGCACCCGTTATTATCCGTCACCGGGACAATGAGTTATGTTATCTACAATTGTTTGTCAAGTCCGCATGAAGAGGAAATCATCAATAAATAAATGTAAAGATTTTACTAGTACTGATGTAAAGGAATCTCGAAACTTCAAATAAGAGGTTTTGGAAAGGGGAATATCGGAAGAGGTGATTATTTGGGTCAAAGAATTCTCTAATATATGTTGAACGTGTGTTCAGTAAGGCAGGAGAGACAATTGGTGTAAATTACATAGGAATGGAGATAACTGATCAGATAAGGAAAAGAGAAAAAAAAATGGCAAAATTGCAAGAAGAGATAGTTGTACAGAAAGCCAAGGAGACTGAACTTAACAGAGAAAACTATGCGAGAGAAACAAATGCTTGCAACCATGTCTCATTAGATTAGATCCTTTTGTCAGGAATGGTCAATATGATCGAGATTTTTTCTACCATAAAATTGGATAAGGAACATCGTCAGCTTGTGAATGTAATATTGTCTTCAGGAGATTTGGTTCTTCAACTAATAAATGACATCATTGACCTTTCCAAAGTCGAATCAGGAGTAATGAAGTTGGAAGCCACAACATTCCGACCAAGAGAGGTTATAAAGCACGCTGCAGCATCTCCACAGAAAATATTAACATTGGAAGACCACACCAAGTTTGTCTAAAACTCTGAATTATTTTATATATCATATCTGCAAGAACTACGCACACCTGATTCTCATCTCGATGAGATACGTAGGCAGCCCTTCTTGGGTTCGGTATTTCTTTTTTCAAAAAAAAAATAAAAAAAAATTAAAAAAATAGAAAATAAATAAAATAAAAAATTGTGTACATATGTCAAGTGTCATACCTTCTTGATTGGAACGAATACAGTTAGGAGCATGCGAAATATTTGGTATGATGAAAATGATTGGCTTTGTGGTAAACCATAGCTTCTGTTGGTATCTTTCATTCGTACTTTTGTGATGCTTGAAAATTCTCTTGCGGGCATTCAAGGTAAGAATATAACCAACCTCATGGCTTCATGTGCATTGTGTGGTGAGCTTTAGATTAAAATTCAATTGCATCGCACTGTTGATCTAGAACTTGGCCTGATATGTTTGTTGAGGCGAAATCCTGAGTTATGTTTGGTTTGAGAAAAGGATTGTAGGCCTTTTTTGACCCGATTGTGCCTTTCAGAGCCTACCAAATAACATTAATCCATAGTTTTCCCACTTTGAGCCTAAAACCTTTTCTTTGGACAACCACATCTTAGCCCTTTCCCTTCTGAGTGCTTACATGCACTATCCCTCTCTTGGCCCAACCTCCTTGAGCGCACCAAAGACGCGCAAATTATAGAAGAAGATCCAACTTCGAAATTGCCAAAGGCAAAAGACGTAAAGTCTCCAAAGTCAAGAAAGCAAAGACGACTTTCTCATAAAAAAAGAACCTCCTACAAGGTCGATGTAAGACAAAAAGGAAACTACTCCAACAAAAAAGGAGAAACCTCAAAAAGGAACGAAAAGAGAAAAGCTCTAACAACTAAGGACTCAAAGAAGTCAAGACAAAAGAAAGAGGTGAAAAGAGGAAAAACTCTATCAAATAAAGACTCGAAGAAGTTGAGACAAAAGAAAGAGGATTAGACGTCAAAGGCGTATCAATCATCAAAAGCACAAATTCAGTGTGATGCTCAAGGAGAGATTAAGTCACTTTTATCCCAAATTAATATCCCACCCATTCCCTTAGCCTACATTACAAACCAATAAACAAGCCCTATATGATCTCATTCCAAATATTCTCACATTAGTGGAGACTTACATGCAGGCCAAGCATATGGTATCACAGTTGCATGCGTTGAACTTTCTTGAGAGTGTGAGTGCACTTTGTAAAATGTTCTCAAAATCAAACACTTCATATATGTGCGAAATAGAACTTTCTTTATTGTGAGGGCACTTGAAACATGATGATTGGTATAATTCTAAACCTTTGTTGGAAGCAGGATGAAAAAAATCTTGTCGACACTTAAGTATGTTTGAGGTACTACTTGAAGCTATAAGAATTACCTTGAAGTCAATCTCAGTTATGAGAAAGGAAATGAGAAAGGAAATGAGAAATATTTCTATGCATTCCTAACTGTTGATACCAATTGTAGTCAAAATTTGACTATCTCTTTGCATTCACTAAAAAAAAAAAAAAAAAAAAAAAACTCTTGCATTTGTCCTTTGAAAGTGGGTAATCCCATTGATGTGAGATGCCTATTTTACTTCATTGGATCGTCCATATCAAACTGGTGGAATATCTCGTGTTTTAAGCTGGAAATGTTGTAAGTAATACAGTTTTTCATGTCATTATGCTCATATTACACATGTGTCTACTGATTATCTTGTCTCAGATTTTGCAGCATTCATCATCCAGAGAATTGGAACTACATTTGACCTGATTCCTGCACCAACAGGATATGTAGGCGCCACAATGGCTCGGTCATGTTCCCCGTAAGATTTTCATTTCTCCCTTTTAATGAAAACTGGGACAGAATTTTTGAGATCTTCTCAAAAATTCAGAAGAAGATACTATCTCCAGCAAGTCAAGATTGGAGATCATGTTAATATATGCAACTGGGACAGAATTTTTGAGAAGATCTCAAAAATTCCATCAAGAATTGTCAGAAGTTCGAAGTCAACTTCAAATAATCTCCAACATTGCTAGAATGAAGCGAACTCAAATTCAAGTTGCGAGCCACCGAGGCCTCGTATAACTTCTATCAAAGACATGAGTTCCAACGAACACGAGTTGTTCAAAAAAAAAAAAAAAAAAAAAAAAAACAAAAAACAAAAAAAATAATAAATAATAATTAAAAAAAAAAAATAATAATAATAATAAAAAAATATAAAAAAAAAATTTGTTGTCAAATCATCCAAGAAGATGACAATGCATTTCATTTCCATTGCATTTTCATTTGCCAAGAGGGCCATTCATATTTTATTTTATTCATATTATATTATCGGAGGTGGTAATATCATTTGTCAAGAAGGCCATTCATATCATATTTTATTCATATTATATTACCGGAGGTGGTAATATCATTGCCAAGAGGGCCATTCATATTTTATTGCATTCATATTATATTGCCGGAGGTGGTAATATCATTGCCAAGAGGCCCATTGCATTCATATTATATTATCGGAGGTGGTAATATCATTTGCCAAGAAGGCCATTCATATTTTATTTTATTCATATTATATTATCGGAGGTGGTAATATCATTGCCAAGAGGGCCATTGCATTCATATTATATTACTGGAGGTGGTAATATCATTGCCAAGAGGGCCATTGCATTCATCATTGCCAAGAGGGCCATTGCATTTTCATTGCCAAGAGGGCCATTGCATTTTCATTTGCCAAGAGGGCCATTCATATTTTATTTTATTCATATTATATTATCGGAGGTGGTAATATCATTTGCCAAGAAGGCCATTCATATTTTATTGCATTCATATTATATTGCCGGAGGTGGTAATATCATTGCCAAGAGGGCCATTGTATTCATAATTGCCAAGAGGGCCATTCATATTTTATTTTATTCATATTATATTATCGGAGGTGGTAATATCATTTGCCAAGAGGCCATTCATATTCCATTGCATTCATATTATATTACCGGAGGTGGTAATATCATTGCCAAGAGGGTCATTGCATTCATATTATATTATCGGAGGTGGTAATATCATTTGCCAAGAAGGCCATTCATATTTTATTTTATTCATATTATATTACCGGAGGTGGTAATATCATTGCCAAGAGGGCCATTGCATTCATATTATATTACCGGAGGTGGTAATATCATTGCCAAGAGGGCCATTGCATTCATCATTGCCAAGAGGGTCATTGCATTTTCATTGCCAAGAGGGCCATTGCATTTTCATTTGCCAAGAGGGCCATTCATATTTTATTTTATTCATATTATATTATCGGAGGTGGTAATATCATTTGCCAAGAAGGCCATTCATATTTTATTGCATTCATATTATATTGCCGGAGGTGGTAATATCATTGCCAAGAGGGCCATTGCATTCATAATTGCCAAGAGGGCCATTCATATTTTATTTTATTCATATTATATTATCGGAGGTGGTAATATCATTTGCCAAGAGGCCATTCATATTTTATTGCATTCATATTATATTGCCGGAGGTGGTAATATCATTGCCAAGAGGGCCATTGCATTCATCATTGCCAAGAGGGCCATTGCATTTTCATCTGCCAAGAGGGCCATTCATATTTTATTTTATTCATATTATATTACCGGAGGTGGTAATATCATTGCCAAGAGGGCCATTGCATTCATCATTGCCAAGAGGGCCATTGCATATTCATTGCCAAAAGGGTCATTGCATTTCAATTTGCCAAGAGGGCCATTGCATTTTCATTTGCCAAAAGGGTCATTGCATATTCATTGCCAAGAAGGTCATTGCATATATCCTACCAATGGATTTTCATTCGTCCTACCAATGGACATGCAACATATCCTACCAATGGATCTTCATTTGTCCTACCGATGGACAGATAGTTATTTTTTCAAGTATCCTATCAATGGATCACCATCCTACCGACATGCAACATATCCTACCAATGGATCTTCATTTGTCATACCGATGGACAGATAGTTATTTTTTTCAAGTATCCTATCAATGGATCACCATCCTACCGATAGTGCAGCATTATCCTACCAACGAATCAATGAGGATTTTTCCAACATGCAAAGAGGATGAAAGAAAGTGCGAACGACATCAAAAAGGATGCAGCACAACGTGGAATCCTTTTAGCAGCGAACTGGGACACAGTCCAAAGAATAATGTCAAACTCATAAGACACGAGCTAAGAAACGACTTCCACCACAATAAACTACATTTCTATCGGAAGGCGTGTGGTTATTTTGGGGTTCATTCATAATTCAAAACTCGTACCAACCCCTTTTCAAAAAGATGAAAATGGAGTCGGCCAAAATTAGATTTGTCAATTTTCTTTGTCCACGATCTCTTTTATCAATCATATCCAAAGAAAGGGACAGCTGTTGACACCCAATTTTGGCCATCCACAATGCAAATTAGCTATCGAGTTTCTTTGAATTTGAACATTTTGAAACAATTAGCTTTTATAAAAAATATATATATTTTCATGTTTATCTTTTTATAAATTTTAGTATAATATACATATTTCTATATAACTATATATTTGATTAATATTTATGTGGTTATTCAAAAATTACCTTAAAAGATTTTATTTTTACTAAATACAATGTTAGTTAGGTTAGTTTAATTATAGTTTGTATTTTTGAAAATTTTAGTTTTTTTCTAAAAAAAAAAAAAAAATAAAAAAAAAAAATCCCAAACTCCACATCGAAAATATATGGAAAACTTGGGGTTTTTGGAGCCTATATAAAGGCTCATATTTTCATTAAGAAGGAGGAGGTTTTTTAACCACCCCAAAGTTATAAATTTTCTTAACTTGGCTAGGATTTTGGACTTTTGTCCCCAGCCTAAAAAGTTGTGAAAATTTCTAGCTTTCAATCTATATTTTCTTCACGGAAAATAGGAGATTGAAGTTGAAATTTAGGCTAAGAACCCACGAAGGTTCGAGTCTAAACTTTTTTTAAAAAAATCTTTTTTCTTTATTTTTTGTAGATTGGAGTTCCATCAAGCTATTATTGGATGGTGGTGAAGTTGTCTTCCGCTCATCGTTTTCAATCTTGGCTCGGAAAGAGGTAAAATATTTTTTCAGTTTTATTTTACTTAATTGTTTCACGTTTTATATTTAGTTGATTCATAGTCTTATTTTTTTAGTTAGTATGTATATAAGAATAATTAAAATTAATGATATAAATTTGTTATAGCTAGCATGTGTTAGAGTTAATTAGCTAGAATATGTTAGGATTATTTCATTAAAGCACTTAGTTTTGTTCATTATTTTTCCAAGTAGTTTGATATTATTATTATTACTATTATTATTATTATTACTATTATTATTATTATTGTTTGTTCTTATTATTATTGTTGTTGTTATTATTACTGTTGTTGTTTTTATTATTGTTGTTGTTGATTACTATTATTATTATTGATTGTTGTTGTTATTATTATTGTTGTTCTTATTATTGTTGTTTTTATTATTGTTGTTGTTGATTACTATTATTATTATTATTATTGTTCTTATTATTGTTGTTGTTGTTGTTGTTATTATTGTGTTCTTATTATTGTTGTTATTATTATTATTATTATTATTATTATTATTATTATTATTATTTTTGTTGTTGTTGTTGTTGTTATTTTTATTGTTGTTGTTGTTGTTGTTGTTATTTTTATTGTTGTTGTTCTTGTTATTATTATTGTTGTTCTTGTTATTATTATTGTTGTTGTTCTTGTTATTATTATTGTTATTCTTATTATTATTATTGTTTTTCTTATTATTATTATTATTATTATTATTATTATTATTATTATTATTATTATTATTATTATTGTCGTTGTTGTTGTTATTATTGTGTTCTTATTATTGTTGTTGTTGTTGTTCTTATTATTATTATTATTGTTCTTATTATTATTATTATTATTGTTCTTATTATTATTATTATTGTTGTTGTTGTTGTTCTTATTAGTATTATTGTTGTTATTATTATTGTTGTTCATGTATTATTTATTGTATTTATATTGATTCGGGTTGTAATAATTTAGTTACTTATGTTAGTTATACTTTCTTAGATATTAATTTTAATTTATTTTAACCTAATTAGATTCCCCTAAAGATAAACCAATTCATGTTAAGTTTACTCTTTAAATGATTTTCTACCTTTACTTATTTATTTGATAAACTTTTACTTTTTTATATATACATCTATATTATTTTCAATGTTTAAGTTTAATCTCTTTTTTTTTTCTAAAAAAAAAATAATTTTAAAGTCTTCATTTCATTTTAAATTAATATTTTCAAAAGTTAGTCAAATAATTTTCAAATCGTCGGATAACCGCGCGTTAGCGGCCACTTTGAATGCTTAACACCTTCTCAAAGTGGAAATAAGAACCTCGTACCTTTTTCTCTAAATTTTTAAGACTTAAATCTGTTAGGGTCTTTTAAATTAAGTTTTCTTAATTTCTTTAAAAAATTAAGTGGCGACTCCTTTTTTCTAAAATTGATTTTTTCTCTAAAAAGTTGAAATTAATTTTAAACCGTCTTTTTTCGATATAACATAAGTTATTCAAATTAGCTATAAAGTCTAAAGAGTTCAAAATTTATACAAACCAAAAAAGTTTCTAAGTTTAACTTCAAAAGTCCTAAACTTCAACTTCATGACTTTAAATATCTAACTCTAATTAGCTTAATTAATTCTAAAGTCTAAAGATTTCAAAAATTATACAAACCTAAAGTTCAAAAATAGTATCTAAATTATTCTAATTATAAGTTCTAAATTAAAGTCCTATAATTCAATTATCCAATTTCCAATATTTTTCTAAGTTTCAAACTTCAAATTTTCATATATTCAAGTATCTAAGTTATTCTAAAGTTCAACATTAGCTTAATTAGTTCAAAAGGAAGATTAACTTCAATAAGATTTCTAAAATTAACAAAAAATTCAACTTCAAAGTTCTAATTAAGTTCAATTTCTAAATTTTAAGTATCCTAAAATTCAAGTATCTAAATTATTCTAATTATAAGTTCTAAAGTCCTAAAACTCAAGCCTCTAATTAAGTTCCAATATTTTTCTCTAAATTTCAAACTTCAAAACTTCCTAAGTTACAAATTACAATCCAATATACAAACAAACTACATGGAATAAACTAATTAAGTAACTCTTAAATCACAAATTACTATCCAATTTACAATCTAATACAAAAATCTCAAATCTAACTTAAAGCTTAAAATCAAAATGGCATAAACTAATTAACTAACTAACATCACAAATTACTAAACAATTACAATCTAATTCAACAACCTAAATCTAACTTAAGCCCTAAAATCAAAACTATAACTACATTCACTAATTTCACAATCCAATATACAAATGAACTACAACAAACTAAATGTAATCAACTAATTAACTAACTAACAAATGACAAATAAAAAAATTTGAAATTTTTTATAAGGTTTAAACCCTAACCTCTTAAAGATGAATACCACAGGACGGCGGCGACGCAGCGGCGGAGGACTGACGGGGGACAGCGATGGGGGTGGGGGATGGCGGTGGGAGGCGGGGCAGCGACGGAGTTGGGGGATTTGTAGAGAGAAGGGAGAGAAAAGAGAGAGTTTAGAGAGAGACAATACAGAAAAAAACCGTTCTGTCTCGCACATATTTTAACAAAAACGACGGACAACATCTCTAAGTCCGTTGCTTTTTAAAAAATATTTGACCGTCATTTTGACCAAAAAGCAACGGACAAAGCGACCCAGTCCATCGCTATTTTAAATTTTTTGATCAAATCATTTGACCAATAGCGACGGATTTAGCGATATTGTCTGTCGCTCTATTAAAAAAATATTAATAAATAAAAAATAAATAGTTGCGACGGAAGGTGTCATAATATTTAATTTATAAATAATTATTTTTTAATAAAATATTTATATAAAAATAATATTTATTTTTAGCAGAAAAAAACCGTCAAAATAAGCGACGGACTAGGCGTCCCTGTCCGTCACTCTTAGTAAAAATAATAATAATAATAATAATAAAATGACGGACAACGTCGTTTTATCCGTCATAACTTATTTGCGACGGTGTTCGTCGCTTTTTGTTCTGTCGCTTTTTGGATTCTTTTTAATAGTGAAGTGAGCCAATAGTATGACATGAAAGGTATTTTTGAGCCAATAGTATGACTTGAATGATATTTTTGAGCCAGACTATAGTGTAACGGTATATGTGTTCTATTTCGAATAATTGAAGTATAGTTTTGATCTTTTTTCGTTATGTTTATCGAATGCTCCATTATCTAAGTTTGTGTTTGGATATTCCATAAAGAATTATATTTCAAATTAGATTTTGATATGTGATTTGATATTATGATTTAAAATCATGAAATCTACGCATAAAAAATTCAACTCGTGATTTGTTTTAAAAGTGAAAAACTTAAATCTATAAGTTGGTATTTTCTAAAAAATATATTTTGAATCTTGTAAAAAAAACACATTTCGGGCGAAGAGATTGTTATTACTATTGTTAATTAGAGAATCTTTATAAAATTATATGTATTTAAAGTTTAAAATCACAAATGTTTATTTATAAAAGGAAAAAGGGTCAAAAATGTCCTTAAACTATTTGAAATGAACAAAAATGCCCTGCGTTTATAGTTTGGTCCAAAAATGCCCTTGCCGTCAATACTTTGGTCCAAAAATGCTCTTATTGTTATTTAATTGGTCAAAAATGTCCTTTTTTCAAATAAATATATTATTTATTTTCTTTTTGAACACATTTTTTCCTATTAATATTTTCTTTATTAGCAAATGTTTATTCTACTTCAATTAGAATTTTTTTTAAAAAAATCTTATTTTATTATAATTATTTTCTATCGTTATTTGAATAAAAATTAATGATAGATTTATTATGATCTTATATATATGACATATATTATCCGTTAAAACTTAGAGTACATGAAATTATTTTAATTTAATTGATAAAATGAGATTACGAAGAATAAAATAATTTTCTACATTTTTATTACTTAAAGTGGTTTAGAAAGAAAGAAAAGAGGAATAGAGTTCCTTAAAAGTAATATTTTTACAAGGAACAAGATTTATTTTTTTTAAAAAAATATATATTTATTCGGAAAGGGGCATTTTTGACCCATTTTATAACAATAGGGGCATTTTTGATCTATTATATAATAACAGGGGCATTTCTGGATCAAAGTATTAACGGCAAAAAGATTTTTTGACCAAACTATAAACGGAAGACATTTTTGTTCATTTCAAATACTTTAAGGGTATTTTGACCCTTTTCCCTCTATAAAATGAACATGGAGATATACTATTTATCAATGCATCATCTTAGCATATTCTGATGTCTTGTTTATGAACTATAGTTTGCTCATTTGATAAGATTAGATAAGAATTAGATTGTTTTTTTTAAACAATTTGTGAGTTTTTTATGATCATGAAAAATAATACACTTAAGTAATCTAAATTATATGTTCAAACAAAATTTTAATTTTATATTAATTTAATTTCATATCGCATGCCCAAACTACTCTATCCATGTCAGCTTGTTTATAATTTCAGTTCCAAGCTTGGGTAGAAAAAAAGTATTGTCGATGGTCAATTAGAAAGTCTACTTCCGTTTGGCCATAGATATTTCCAAAAAAAATTGGAAAAAATTGGCAAATATTACTTGGCCATAGAACTTGTTATTATTTGATAAATATTTGAAAACTTTTAAAAATATAAAATTATCCCAGATTTGTATATTTTATGAAACACTCATCATTTATAGTTTTGGATTGAATTTTAATCCTCATTCATTGTACAAAATTTATACAATTATATACATAATTTATATGATTTTTATCCGAGCTTGACCTCTTCACTTTCAATTACAAATAGTAATAGAGTTTTTCTATACAAATCAATGGTATTTTTATTTTGTTTTCTTCTTTTTTTTTTCAGATTTATATCAATTGTGTTTATCGTCATTATTTTTCATGAAACACATTCATTATAAAATGATAATACAAATTTACAAGTATTTTTAACAGTTTTTAGAACTCATGGATATAAATTATATTTCTTTAATAAGTCAAATATTTCTTCCAAATTCTATAGCCAAACGTATGATGAAATTTCACCAAAAACTTCATTCAAAACTTCACTCAAAAATGACTTGGCAAAAAGTATTTGAAAACTATGGCCAAACGTTAGAGATAAATATGCGTATACTTGTGTATAATTTACTCGTTTCAAACTCTTTTTTTTTGTCTCTACATAAATTTTTTACTTCTTACCTCTCTTGTTTTAAAAAAATCAGTTCATTGAATGTTTATCGTAATTCCATAAATGCATGACATCTACTCTTTTTTTTGGTTAACAATGCATGACATCTACGCATATATATTGTTATAGTTTAAATTAAAAGTTCAATTAATATACATCCTGCCTTAAATTATTACTTGTCTGTAATAAATAAATCAAATTTAATGTAACAATCAACGTGAGTAGAAAATTTTCTTCTGTTATCCCTCACATGGCCTTTTTCTTTTCTAATCTTTTTACTGCTGTGAAGCATGCCTATTAGGGCAACGAGATTATGCTTCAATTTAGACATTTGGTTTGTTCGTGTAATCTAAAATTAGACTTCATTAAATTAGTTCAAATTAGCTAACAAAGTGCAACTCCCACTTATCTCAAATTATTAGTAGCTAACGCATACAAAATTTCAAGATCATGATTAGTAGCTCAACTTTAAAAGCTCACTTCTTTTAACATAGGCATAATATATAAATGTGTCATTTAATTTGACCTTAGATGTAACCTATACCCTTCAATTTTGGACGTGCACATATTGACACTGAAAATTATGAACTAGAAAAAAAAGAAATCATTCATTGGAATAATCTACAACCAA
Organism: Solanum dulcamara; assembly: GCF_947179165.1. Lineage (NCBI taxonomy): Eukaryota > Viridiplantae > Streptophyta > Magnoliopsida > Solanales > Solanaceae > Solanum > Solanum dulcamara. Next base: position 74,527,593 of record NC_077244.1, read on the forward strand.
AGTAAAGAAATTGCAGAAGTGAGTGCAAAATGAGGGTAAAGAGGCTAAATATGGGGGAAAGTAACTTGGAGAAGAAGACTTGGATTTAGCTCTTTCTTTATTTTGCTTATGGCTCAATCCATCATTGAACATTCACACCAACAACCTTGTAATTTCACTCATGATCCACCCAATTATTCTTAAGTATATATGTACAAGAGGAACACACACATCAAAGGGAAGAGCCTATAAGGCATCCTCTCCTCAAACCCGACGAGCTACAACTACAAATTAACCAAACTGGATTCCATCTCGAGTAGAGATCTCATCTTGGTATGGAGCACTATAACTCCTTAGTCGAGCAAGTAGCATACTAAACGCCTAAAAAGGAACTTTACCAAATTACACCACAACAGTACCTTATGACTATTGATTGCTTTTTGTTGCTTTCTTTGAAAGCTCATTCAAAGCTTTGAGTTGGATTCATTTTGGGGTTTTAGTTAGGCTGAGGGCATCCTTTTTGACAAACCCTTCAAGACCTCATCCCCACATGGTAGGTACTCTAAGATGTGTCCTTTTTCTTCACAACATCACAATTTGCATTAGATTTCTCCTCTTCATTGTCAGCTGTAAACAAAAATAAATGAAAAAAGAACATGGTTCAGTTCAAAAAACATCAGATCCTAACTCAACAATCACCTATTCACCAAAGCAGTTGTCGTTTTTTTAGCTTCATTGACCCATAGGTTTTAATGTTTTACACCAAAAACCCAACACCTTATATAAGAAAATTGACCATAGTTTGTTTCATAGTGATGATTGAGACATCTAGTCTAACTTTCCCAGTCCAAATCCAGAAGTATCAACTACAGACGCCATAATTTACCTACTATCTTCTTCACATAAGACATATTTTCCTTCTTGTTCTTTCTTTGTCCCTTGGGAGATTTTCCATTCTGCCGCCCATAAGATACCAAAGAAGACTAAAAAGTTGTCCAAACTCAATAATTAAGTACTGATTCAATGCCGGGGACTCTTTCTTTTGGTTGTAATTCCAGACTTGGGAACATAAATGTGAGTATGCGAAAAAAGAAAGAAAGAATTAAATTTTCAAGATTCTCTACAATATCTAGAAGAGTTGGATCATTGAAAGTTCAAAGAAAATGGTTACACATAAAAATTCACAATTACTAAGTACTACATACTCTTTAAGATTGTTAAAATAGTTTAAGAGAAGTTTATATAAAATTAGTGAAAACATAACTATCTTGACATTTTGAAAGACTCCAATTAACCTAATATGCCCATCAATTTAAAATATCTAGCCTAGTTAGATTCTAAAAATGTCCCATCACAATAAAAGGGTAAAAAGGAAACACCTTGAAGAGATTCACACTCAAATTGTCCACAATTTGAGTATGTTAAGCTAAGTTTAGTCTATTGATATTACTAGTAATACTTTCTAAAACACTATATCAGTCGTCAATCTCAAATCGTCAATTCTACCTAGTAAATTGAACTGAAAAAAAGCCCCAAAAGAGAATGAAGAGAACTTACCAAGAAAAGGAAATTTAGTCCTTAAAAATGATGGAATCCGCCATTTCCATCAAGGATTTCAAGCAATCCGGTGAGAATTTTCTTGCAAACATGTAAGAATACGTTGAATTCGACTCTCTGAGCTTGTAAATCAGCTCGGGGGAAACTTCAGGTGGATGATAAGTATGGGGATGCCCACCAACGGAGTCGGTCCAATTCACCCGAGTCAATGTGTGACGAGTACAGCCATTTGGATCCTCCATTGATAACAAAGTAGGAAAATAATGTTCCTCCGGATAACAAGACTGGATTTTTACACATGGCTTCTTGAATTTCCTCCATAGCTTACTATCCTTAATCACCATCAAGGAATGCTTTCTTGTAATGACAAAAAACTGTGACCCAACTCGGAATTTATCAAAACTCACTTCTGGCTCCATCACATTTTCCCCTCTAGCATTATATCTATCTAATAATGAAGGAGATTCCGTAAGAATCTCTATATAACTAGGGAATTCCATTTTCCTAGATAATTTCTGGGTATCCAATAGAAAATTGTAAAAGTAATTAAACGAGTGTAAAGGGATACAATGCTGAGAGATAAGAGCAAAATAAGAATTATCTGGGTCATCAAGCAGAGCGTGAGCAAGAAGGCGGCGCGTGGCAGATATAAGCGTCGGTGATGAGCGTTGAGTTCTCTTTGAATGTATAAATCTGTCAGCGAAAACACCCATTGGAGGAGTAATTTTCACTGCAGGATCAGCGTGAATGTAAATATTATACAGATGTGGATCAGAGACATTGAAGAACTTGTGCCACAAGGGTTCAAAGTGTAAATCTGAATTCGTTAAAAAGAGAAAGGCGATTTTAGGGCGGCGCACGGTGGTGGAACCTAAACGGAATTTATTGGCAGGGAGTTTACGGGGTGGTTTTTTGAGAAAAGTGGAATCGGCGGCGATGGCTTTGTGGAAAAGGGAAAGATCGTCGAGTTCATCAGGGAGAGAAATGGGTATTTGTCGTTGAGGAAGGATTGATGGAGCTAAGTAAAAGATGATTGGTATAGAGATGAGAAGTGTAAGAGATGGGATAAGGATGTAATATTTGAACATTGTGAAGAAAAAACACAAATGGGGAAGATAGTGATGGAGACAATTTAAAGTAAAAGTACCATTCAAAAGAGCTTAGAAATAAGGAGAAGAAGAAAAGGGGTTTGGGGATTAGGGTTTGTGTGAGAGATTAAAGAAGAAGAAGAGTAGAAGTGGGGATTGAGATTCGAGATTGGAGAAGAGAGAGATGAAGAAGACGAATGGTGAAATTGGCTTGAATGGAGTTGAGTAGAAGGGGCGTAGGTATGATGGGGTGCGTGGGGGTATAGTGTGGGGCCTTTTTTTTTTTTTCCCGGTCATTCGACTTGAGGGATTGTGTCACTGCACAAAGGTGAAATTAACAAATACACTATGGTTAGGGTCTGCCTCCATCGTTTCGTTTCGATTTTATATGTTATTGATTCAAGGAAAAAGATTTAAAATATTTTTAAATTATTTAAAATAAATAAAAATATCATTCATTTATAGTTTAATCTAAAAATATTTTTGTCATCATTATTTTGGTTCAGAAATATCCTTGTTGTTATTTAATGGATAAAAAATGTCTTTGCTGACATTTTTGTTCATTTCAAATAGTTTAAAGGTATTAAATTATTAAAAAAATTATCGATTTTTAGTTTATTAATTATTGATTCTTAACGGTTCGATTTTTGATTTAATCAATAAAAAAATATATATTAAATAAATATATGATTTCTCCAACAATTTAACATGAAAGAACAATTATATGTCTTTACATGATGCTCATAAAAGGAACTATACAAGTGCAACACAAATAAAAGAATTTGGACAACAATGTGAATTAAAGGCTAAAGAGCAAAGGTAATAATCAATAAGAAATTGATATTAATCTTTAATATTTATGTAGGGATAAAGTGGTAAATTACTACCGTCTCAATTGATTGTCTATTTACACAATAACCAAGTTTTTTTTTATAAAACCATCAAAAAAAAATATGTTAACCCAATAATAATAAACCAATGACATTTTTTTCCATTCGATTTTTACACAGCCATAACTATGGTACATGATACATTTGCTACTAATTTTAACATAAATATGTAGTTTAATTATATAAAATTTTATAATGATAAATTCAAATTAGTTATTAAATTTAAAAAGTTAAAAAAAATTATGTGTGAGAATGATCAAATATATGTTGAACTTTGCTAAAATAATCAAAATATATCCTTACATGAACTCATGTGAAACCATACTCCTCTACCTAAATATGCCCTGTTTAGCGTAGTTTTATGATATTTTTATACTTTTAATCTTAGATAAACTTTCTATATTAGTTAAAAAGTAAAAGAATTCTTAAGGCTAGTAAACTTGTTAAGCATTGAAGTGAGACGAATCCAAATAAAACAAAATAATAAATGAAATTTTGTGTAATTGATCTTAATTAATGCAGATTTGAGGCTTAGAATATATTTGATCAGCCAAGATTTTGCAGCATGGTTTATTTTATATTTGATCAATTAGAATATAAATAGGGAATAGCACATCATTACATGCTATTACTATTTTAATACATGACAATTAAATTTCCATTTTCATGTCTCCTAATGTATATGATGACAAACTTAATTAATATAGTATTAGGTCATCCAATTTAAGCAATATTAAGTTGTTTAATGTTAATTATCATAAATTAGGTGGTTTAATTTGACACAACCTAATCCTAGATTAGTGCATGACGCCACGGGAACACCCTTATCTAACCAAAACCCACCAACCCTAATCCCCTATTAAAAGAAATAGAGATGCCAAATTATGTGTATCACCTACAAGTCATAGATATACTACATATTTGTATTTTTTTTTTCTTATAAGCTGTTGATCATCGATGATTGTGATAAAGTGATAAATATGCATTCGCCTTTAATTAGAGTCTCGTGTTCTAATATTGAATATAAAATTACATTTAATAAAAGCACGTGTTACTTTTAGAGTAAATCTTTCCTACACAAATCTCGATTAATTGAACCCTAAAATCGATATTGAAGGAGAAATCATTAAAATATACTATAAGTTATTCATCAATTATTTATTTATTTTATAAATATTTTGTTTGGTTAGGATGGGGCTAACAAAAGTGAGCAAGGAAAAGTAAAAGAAGGATGCTCTTTTATGAAATTAGAATCCTACATTTTAAGCTAAAGAATGTCATTAAAATCCAACAAACCCATTAATTTCCCTTTCAACTAATCAAATTCCTACCTTTTTCTTTTGGTTTATTATTAAGTAAAACTAATAATGGAACGTTTCATGAATACGTTTTAAAAACAAATCTACATTTAAAGTGGTTTAGGTCTCCCAACCACCCTTTCAAAAATACAAAAATAAGGATAGGTGACTAATTACAAAGGGATGTTATGTATCACCATTTTATTTTTCAAAACATTTATGCAGTTGACTGAAACACATCACTAACTGCTCCAATATTTGCTTCAGAAAAGAGGAAGCGAGGACGCCATCGATACAATATTGACGATATTTTAAAATAAATAACGTGAATCAAATTAAAATAGATCTTGACTCATTTTACTAATGTCCTCACACTAAAAAATTTACGTAAATATTGCCTTTATAGCTCATTATTTAGGTTTTTCATTCGAGCAGTAAGACTCACAGACAATCTCTCTATATTTATATGATAGAAATAAAATATTCATATATACATATAAAACCTTAATTACCTATTATAGTGAGTATGTCATTGTTGTTGACATTTATAATTTAAAAAGTTAGATAAATATATTTTTTTAAAAATATTCTACTAAAGAATGTTAAATTTCAGTATAATAGCTGCTCATATCTTTATCAATTTTGATAGATAAAATATTAAGTTGTTATCAATATTTGTAACATGATCTTTTAATATACTTAAAAAGAAATTTATCGACATTATCCAAAGATCGATAAGTCATGAGAGAAATAAACAGAAAGTTGTTTATTAGATAATTAATTAATAAATAAGGACAGAGTGATAAAAATAAATATTTTTTTGATTCTCCTAAATATTAAAAATATTTTCCTACAAAAAAAAAAGGCAAATTAAATTTTTATTTTTATTTTCAATATTATTTTTGTAATTAAAAGTAACAAAGTAAAATACTAATAATAATTAAATTTAAATTTGTTAAGTATAACTTAATCTATCGAAAACAGTCTCTCTGTAGTAATAAAATTTTCATACACTTTACCAAACCTGATATTATGAAGTACGGATAAAATTTGAGACGCTCTATCAAGCATGATATTTTTTCACATTGCGGATTTCACTGAGTTGTTGTTGTTATTGTATCAAGCATGATATTTTTTTTTTAAATTTGTTTGTCGTATTTTTTAAGATGTTTTAAAAAAAAATATTTTACTTTTTTTATAATATTTTAATTTTAACTTTTTATATGATATATAAAATCACAAAATTAAATAATATTTTGATACATTTATTTAGTTTAACCGAAAGACAATTTAATCTATTTCTCGTAAAACTTTAAAGGATAACTTCTGGTTATCTTCTCTTCGTATCCCCTTTCATGAAATGCCGTCGCTGTCGTCCGGTCATTTAACCGGCGGCTGCTCCGCCGCATGGTCAGCCTCTGTCACTGTCAGTTCCCTCAGTTTCCCTTTCATGTTTAATCTTCTTCTCACATCCCATTTTTGTGAAACCTCTGATATCATCTTTCCACGCCAAAATCATGACCTCCCGTTCGACCCAATGCTTCAACCCTCGTAGACTTCGGGAAGAGGTAGAAGGTGATTCGGGTCCCAAAATGGGTCGACCCAGATTTCCCTTCTCCTCCTTTATCTCCCCTCTTTAAATCCGAGCAACAATCAGAGAACCAGAATATAAAGAGTGAACTAGGGTAAGAAGTATGTTTCGTTTTATCTTTAATGCTCATTTGTATTATCCATTTTCTTTACAGTGTTGTATATATGATTTTCTTATTTTATGTACTAACTTCCCCCCCCCCCCCCCCCTCTTTTTCTCTATTGTTTTGTAGTTGAGCTAATCTTTAAGGTTTATAACCTTAAGATTTAGGCAGAGAAAGATAATGAACAACAAAATGGTGACACCAGTGCAGCATTTGTCTATCCCTGATGACCTCCCTGAGTTCTTTAAGATTTATCACCCTGAAATATGCTACCCCCAACTGGTAATCTCTTCTTTACCTGCTGCAAATTTCGGGAAAAAAACACTAATGATTCATGTAGTAATGTCAAAGTTTTGATGTATCAAGATAATCAGTCTTGCAGGAATTCGTGATATTTTGTCCCAATAGCATAGAGTCTTTCTTACTTTAGTGAACTTCTTTGGGTGAATCTCTCTGAATATGATTTTTGGAGAAATAACTAACAAAGGAGCGTTTTTTCCCCTTTCTAAAATGCGGATCTTTCGGGTGATACGCATTAGAACATTTGGTTGCATTCTGATTTCCGTGGTGGAACCAGGATTTTCACACACAAAGAACCCAAAGGGTTCAACGTGTACTATATATTCATAATAAACAATTTTAACTATGTATAAATAATGTAATTTCCCGTGGAAGGGGTTCATCCCTTGGCCTTACCTGGCTCTGCCCCCGGTTGTATTTAGATAATTTGGATGAAATTAAGGGGCATTCCACTAGTTGAACTTTTAACTTATCCCAACCGTCTGTCTGTTCTTAATCAACTATACTGTCTATAAGAGAGAAATTGATGTCATGCAGCTATGTTCTCTTATAGTTTTTGGTTCTTGTCACAGTTCATAAAATGGATCCTTTTAGATGCTTGAGTTGTATCGAGTTTTGATTGAAAGTAATGTTCAAAACTTGCAAATAATTATCTACCATTAGTACTCTTGCAAATCTGGTAAGACCAGTGTTTATTATCCTACTAAGCAATCTATATTCATATAGTTGCGTAGAAATTAGACTTTATGCATCTGCAAAGGGAATGTCAATTTGATACTTCCTTACTGACTTAAGAGTGGATGATGGAATAATAAACGATCTAATGGTGGTTAAAGTCCTAGATTTAGAATACTAGGTTGGACATAATCTGACCATTCACTCTAGAAATTAGCACTAGATATGTTCAATTTGTGTTAAAAGCTTTTCTGTCTTATTGTATTGTTTATATTGCAACAACTTTCTTTCACCGGAAATTAAGTGAAGTTAAGTTTTATGTCTCCTTTTCTTAGAGAATTCCACCTGCATTTCTCAAGTTTTTCAATGGAGATATTCCTTCGATACGTGTGCTTGAAGATCTTGCAGCGACATCTTGGAAGGCGGTTTTGGAAAAGAATGACGGTGATTTCTTTTTCATGGAAAGTTGGTCAGACTTTGTGCTGGAAAATAAATTGGAATTTAGAGATTTTCTAACATTTTCCTATGCTGGAAACTCGAAGTTTTATGTTAAAATTTATGGAAAAAATGGCAGCTTAAAGCAGGATGTAACTGCTCTCAAAGAGCCTCAGCTGCTTCCATTGGTTGAAAAAACTGCACAGGGTAAGTTTCTTGAAGAACTTTAATTTGTAGCTAGTTTGCTGCAACACATTTGTCTTCATGTTTAACCTATAGAGTTCAAGTCCAAAAACAATCAACTTGCAAAGTTCGGAACCGGTGCAGGGAAAAGCATTGTAGTTCAGCCTGCTGATCAAACAGTTAATAGGTCAGGAGACTCGGCTGCTTTAGTCACTTCATTCGAAGTTGTCATTAAGGCATCCCACTTGAATAGAGCACGCTCGGTAAGTTTATTAGTCACAGATATTTTTTGTATGCATAAATCATTAAACGCAACCTACTCTGGAAAATGTTATTAATTAAAACAGCCTCACCTTCCAAAAGACAGACTATATTGAACTTTCCAAGGAAATGCTGGTAGCAATTTCAAGCCTGTTTTGCACTCTTCTTTGCATATGATTTGCGGAAGATGATAACAGAGCATTTAACTGTTGTATAGTTGTTACTTTGTGTGTCTTCACAATAACATCAGATAGTTAAATCGTAGTGGTCAAATGGTATTGCTTGAAGTAATTAAATATACTTCGATTGGAAGTTGTCTTCTACTTGTTGTAGTCTTTTTAATTCGTAGCATTTGTTACTAATCACTTGATTATTGAATGTATATTGTGTCTGAACTCTGAACATGTTTTGAATGTATGTACTTATGCAGAATTTTCCAGCTGCATTTGGCAATTCCTACTTGAAGAGGACGCAGCGCCCACTTGTGGCTACTCTTCGAACTGGTAGTGGTAGCTGGACGATTGTTCCTCAATATTATGATAGATTGGAACTTGGGGAAGGGATGCAAAAATTTATAGACGATAATGCTTTGCGTGTAAATGATGTTTGCCGATTTAAGCTGATTGATGATGAGAAGTTAATACTGAAAGTTCGTATTATCTGGTAGCCCATGTAGTCATGAAAATGTTTTTGGATCAAATGTTTCTGCTTGAGAAAGGCATGAATAGAAGGTTGATGTACTACAACTTTATATCAATGAATTTACAACATTCTATGATATGATTAGACTGAGCTATGATTTTCGGAGCTTGTTCAAAAATGAGATTTTTTTAGCCCGGTCCAAGTAAGCATGCTATCCCATGAGGCTTGAACGAGATTGGGTTGGCCAGCTTGTGAGCCAAATAAAAAATAAGAAAAAATTACTTAATTACACTCCTTTTATTTATCATATTTTTCATTATTCTCATTCATTTTAAAAAATTTCAACATATCATTCTTTCCATTCAGATACATAAATTCACTAATTCAGATACATTAATTCCGATTCATAAAGTATCTCTATGTTCAATGTATGATGCTTTAAATTTTATTTGTTGATTAATAAAATCTTAATTAATGTATTCAGATTATCATATTTTTAAGGGATTTTTGTAAATTAAAAAAAGGTAGGAAAAAATAATAATTAACTCCTTACAGTATGTGATTTATGTAAGTTATACAAAAAATAACAGGAAAAATCACACCACGCATCTATTTAAGGATTTATATTACAGCTTATGAATGGACTTTTGTGCAATTACTATTTATAAATTATTAATTACGGGCTTTAACATATTGTTATAATCCAACTATTTAAATTAATTATTTAAATATATTAAATTTTTTCACAATTAATAAGAAAGAGAAAGTAAAAAAATAGTGCATTAATTATGTGTAATAATAATCACTACAATCAAGAAATTATTTTTTCTTTTTCAACTGACACACGTCTCCCACCCCCCCCCTCCCCACGTCTCTAATACAACAGCCTCCGTCAACTTCTCTGTAATTTCTCTTTTTTCAATTTGTTCAAAGATATTCAAAGAAAATACTCTCTGTCTTCCTTAAGATTTCTTCGGCCCCTACCATTTTTAAAAATGTCATTTTCAATTAGGGTCGTTTGGTACAGTATATTAGTACAATTAATGGATGTATTAATTAGATGTATTAGTAGTACCTTATTTGGTACATTTTTTCATGTTATGTATAATTAAACACTCTATTGTGTATTAAGGTGTATATTATTAATACCATGGATTTCTAGGTAATAGTAAAGCAAGGAGATTTAATGCATTTATTAACATGATTAAAGACCCAATTATCTCTCAAAGTCTTTTTTATATCTTTTTCACCATAATTGTTGAGGATATTTTTGAAAATAAATATTTTTATGCAATGCATGTTATTTTTAATACACTAAACCAAACAATGCATAAGAAATATTCTATCTATAATTAATGCAAGCATAATTAATACAAGCATTACTAATACACTCTATTTAACATTATTTTTATACACTCTACCAAAGATCCCTTAGTTTATAAAGGAGTTCTATATGATGAAGAAAATTCAAAAAGTTGATCATACACCTCGGAAGAGTCTCCGAATTACAGAGGACGAAACTACGGTAGAGATTGAGCCACTAAGTTTTAATATATTAACCCAAACACCAGTCAAAAAAAAAGAGAAGCAAGGTAATTGAAACTGTTGCCAATAGATTTGGTGGACCACGCGTATCAAGAGAGTAGGCTCTGGACACCATCAATTTTTCATGCCAAGGCCAAGACGACTAGTTTCCAGATGAAGGATATTCTCAACTGTTACTTTTATTTTGTTGTTTTACTAGTCTCTTTCTTCTAATGGTAGCATGTTTTTTGATATAACAATTAACTGTCACTTTTCTTTTCTTAGGTTATTACATTTTCCTTCATTCGTAGTATGATTTTTGATGTTTAAAGAATCAATTGTTATTTATGTTTTTCAGTTATATTACAATGATTTTTTGAAATTATAACTTTCAGTTTTTTTTACAGATTTCATATTGAAATTATAGTTCACATGACATTATTAGAATTCAGTTTGCATACAGGTTTCATATTGACATTATAGTTCAGCTCTTTTATAGAATACAATATTCAAAGTTTTATTATAATTCAATTTTCATACAAAGTTTATATGCTATTATAGTTCAGTTCTAATATAGGATACCATATTCCTATATTATTTCAATTAAGTTTCTTGTTATGTTACCACTAAGAATTTTTCAAGTAGTATGCCACTGTGATACTAAAAAAAAAGTTTTTTTTTATATTTTTACATATTATTATACTTAAATTTTATTTTATGAGTTAGATTTCATGCACCATAATACACGAATATATTATTAAACCTATATATGAGATACAAACTTAATTAAATTTCAAATTTAAGCTAAGTCATACCAAACTTATTACGTCCAACAGTCAATAAATAGTACAATACAAATGAGATTAAACAAGTTTCATACACAAAAATAAAATTCACATGACATAATTAGAATTCAGTTTTCATAAGGCTTCTTATTGGCATTATAGTTCAGCTCATTTATAGAATATAATTTTCAATTTATATGAGAATTCAGTTTTCATACAAATTTCATATGATATTACAGTTCCGTTCTTTTATAGAATATCATATTCATACATTGTTTCAACTAAGTTTCTTGCTATATTACCACTAAGTATTTTTCAATTCATATGCCATTGTGATACCAACAATAGATTTTTTAATTTTTACATATTGTTATACTTGTTTTTCATTTTTAAGAGTTAGATTTCATACACAATAATACATGAGTATATTATTAAGCCTACAAATGGGATACAAACCTTATTAAATTTCAAATTAAAGTTAAATTTATACCAAACTTATTACGTCGAACAGTCAATAAATAATATCATACAAATGACATTAATCAGGTTTCATACACAAAATAAAAATAACATGACATAATTAATTATAAATTCATTACCAAAAAAGCATCAAAAAATACCAACACGTGTTTGTCAAAATAAAATAAATTTAAACTTAATAATTCTTAACCAACTTTCAGGAACATAATTCCCACACATCTTCCTGCTGTGACTTTCTTGATGACATGTGTTGCAGGTGACCTTAGCCTTCTTAAATTTTACATCTCCAACTCCTTCCAATGTACAGTAGCTGGCCTCCCTACCTTTCTCTTAAATTCAGGCGGCATCAATTTAAGTTCCAGCAAGTATCTTGGTATATCCAAGTACTTTCGCATGGAAGAGACTCAATTGAAAATGTGTATGCGTCTTGAAAATTCTTATTGTTATAATACGGAGAGCAATAACCTTCTTCATGCAGGCGTCTGTATCTAAGAACAGCAATCGCATGCCCGCAAGGCATCTCATCAAGTTGAAAGCGACCATAACTACACTTTCTGGTACGTATACACACAATATACCACTTAGGTCCATCGGTCACAACATGCCAAACTCATACCCCTAATTCAACGTATACAAAATTTATACATTATTTATATAGCAAGCAAACCAACCAACACCATTTACTTAGTAAAAAATAAACTCAAATTTAATTACAAATTCATACAAAAATTACTATCACCAAAAAAATAGAGATCATGCACAGTTTCAAACTAAAAACACAAAAAAACACAATTATACCATGGATATACAGAAACAAGAATCATATATTATACAAAATTTATATTATTTTCATACAAATTATTAACATCGCAACATACCAAATTTACACAACTCATATTTACAACTCATTATTTAATCAAATTATATACAATATTAATACACACTATATTCATACAAATTAGTTCACCTATCGTTAGACATATACTGAACCTCGAATTTCAATTGTATGAATGACCAAAAAAAACTGTCTATCTCTAACGTTATGCCGAAAATGTTATTTCATTGTTAACTCTTACGTCCACTGAATTAGTACAAAATTCATGATACATTAAAATGAGTTTAACATTACAAATAAGGAACAGTGAAAACTATACATTCAATAAAAACGAATGAAACTTTTCATCGCAAACAAACTATTTTAATGAAAACAAAAATCAAAACACTGAATAATGTACTTGTAGAATTCCATTTTTACTATGTTGAACAAGCATTGATAAAAGCCTTTCACTTTTCATGATAATTCCAATAATCGTTTTTCAAAATAATGAAAAGTCGTTGAATGGAGGAGAGAGAGAATACGTTGGAGACAGAAATTCAAATAAAAATTTTAATTTTGGAATATATCTCACCAGATTTTCAACTAATTGAGAAAATAAAGGAATTTAATTTTAAAATCAGTTATTAGAATCCTAATTGAATGCTAATTCTGTATTACCATTAATATATTTATTACCATTTTCGTTAATTTATTACAATTTTCTTTATTTAGTTTATTAATTCTTTAATTAATGGTAATATTTTAAACATGTTATAACTTGAAATTAATCTACTGTCACAACTCAAAATTTCTTATATTAAATATGACATTTAAAAATTTCTCACATATAAAAAGGATATAAATTACTAATAATAGGGTTTTTGTCATGAAAAGTCATGAAAATTGCAGTCTTTAAGTTTTGTGCATAGTCAGTGGACTTAGGGCTGGGTATAAATATCAAAAAATTGAAATATCGAATCGAATCAAATTTTTTCAATTTTTCAATTTCAATATTTCGATTTTCGGTCCATATATTTTATGACTTCAATTTTTCGGTTCGATTTTTGATAACACATTTTATTGTATTTCGATATTTCGGTTAATCAAAATTTAATACATACTATATTAAGTCAATAAATCTAGATATTTTTATATATACTATACTATATTAGATATTTTAATTCTTAAATACTTTTTATAATTATATCTTTTTATAATTATACTGTAGAAAAGAAGAATCTTTTTTTCTTCAGAATAATAATAAAAAATCTTTAATTAAGCACCTTCAATGTTTTAATTAATCAAATACACTTTGCCTTTGATATTTTCTACCAAGTTAATTGCATTAGGCCTCCTACTAACACACTCAACTAGAGTTAAAAAAATTGCCAATTTAAGAGCTCAAAACTGACCCGCACCACATGAACTTGAATTCACTCATCAATGTGAAAACAACAATAAAAGCACCAAGCTTTTAAACCAATAGGGTCTTAGTTGGTGAATTGGGGTGATAAGATATCCTGATTAGATTAAGTTTTGGTAGTGGATTATGAAACGAGAATAAAGAGCCGAAAAAGGCAACAAAAGAGAGAAAGGAAGAAATCGAAAAGGAGAAAAAGAAGAATGGATGAGGATCGAGACGGGGATGTCGGCCCCTCCTCAGTACGAAGAAGGGTGGGTTCCAGAGAAGATTGCGCCAACCAAAGCTTTGACTATGAGAGACTGATGAAGATAAGGATGAAGATACCCTTCTTTCTTAGAATTCAACATTTATGATATGTTTTGCATCTTGTTCGCCCACTCTTCATTCAGGGTGATTCGAACCAGGGGAGGATCTTCCACCTTTAAGGTCATATCACCTGTACTTGAACGCTTACTCTTACTGCTCTTCTCAGGTTCACCTCTTTTGGATGCCCTGAGGTTTGAAGTCATTTGTTTATTACAGAACAAGTCCCCCTCAATCACTGCCATAGTAGTCGAGGATAGTAAAAGTGTTAGAAGCTGCTAACTTTTAAGAGTTAAAGTTAAATAATTTTAATTTTTAAGAGTTTTTTTTCATGATACGAGCTATCTATATATAATGTAGTAGTCATAGTACTTGTAAAAAATCATATAATATAAAATTTTTAAAAAAGCTCAGTAAGCAAGCTCATAATACAAAAATCGAATTTAGTAAATCGAATCGAATTGAACAAAATTACAAAAAAATCAAACTGAATCAGTTCGATTCGATGTTCGGTACAATAAATACATAAATCGAAAATCAAAAGAAATCAAAATCGAATCGAACAACCGAATGCCCAGCCCCGTTAGTGGACTCTCTTCTGCCATTGGATGCATTAAAAAAAGTTTCCTGAATTAGCAATGTCAAACACCTGTGAGTTCTACCAAATTTTTCTGCCTCCATTTCAAAGTGGTAGTTGATAAAGCTAAATTAGCCACCAAATAATCATAAAATAATTTTAATTGCTTTATAATGAAAGTTAATAAAGGGCACTATATGAACTTTGAGCTTTGGTTTAAATTAAAGATATGAGGTGCTTCAACTTGGGCATTTGAAATAGGAACCTAACCTTTTCAAGATAATGGTATGTTTTGATATGACAAAAGTATTTTTTTCATCAGGAAGTTAATTTTTGGTGTTTGGTTATTAAGAAATGCTTTTTTAAAGAAAATATTTTTCAACAAAAATGATTTTCATGAAAACTGACTTTCTTCATACCAAATATCTTTGATAACAAAGTGTGAAAATTCCACCAAAAATCATGATGGGATATATGAATATGATTCATCTATCTTTATTCCTCAGGTCACGGAATTCGAGTCCAATCATGAATGAATTATTTTTTTGGTGGAGAGCATTTCCCGTTAAATAGACCTTACGTGTCAGGAATTTGAATTAGTCGGGCTCCAAAAGAATACCGGACTATATTTAAGAAAAAGATGCTTTGGTTTCTAACATCTAATCCCAAACATTAGGTGATTCTAATTAATATAATTAGACGTTAGGAAGACAAGTCTTAACATTTAAGCAGGTACATATATTTGATGTCAAGGACTATATCTGTTGTGTAAATTAACAATCGGAGTTGTAATTAGGAAATAAGAGCGGGAGTTTTGAAAGATGATTAGTAAGTAGTATTTGGTGAGGAAAAAGATGTATATCTGTCCTTTATATTTCTAGTTTAGTTTTCCTTGGAATTTTGAGTGGAGGATTTATGACTTTGGATAGAGACCTTTACACCAAATGTGTCCATGTCAAAATATAGTCAAATATTTGGTGAATGATTATTATTATAAATAATTTCAAGTCCACTTAAAAATAAGTGTATATGGAATCATATTGTAACTAGCATTTGCTGTTGTAGAATAAATCAATTTCAAAATGGGATAGCATGCTCGATAGCGCATGAGTTCTAGTATTATAAGTGTTTCCTCATAAAAATGTCCCAAATTTGATCAATTATTCTTCATGCTTTGTCAGCGACATAGATATATGTTCATTTAAAGCATATACTATTTTTTTTCCTTCAGCTTAAGATTTGCCGCCTCCTACTGAATCATAAGCAGCTAGATTTTTTTAAATTAATATTAACGACGATATATCTAGCACTAAGAAACAGTAGTTTCGACACAAAATTGCACATTTAGTGTGCGACATAAAGCTATGCTAATACAAAATTTGACTTCCAATATTAAACTCTGCATAATTTATGATAATTTTTTAAGGGGTCGTTTGGTAGAGTGCATTAGCAAATATAATGCATGTATTAATTTGGTGTATTAGTAGTACCTTGTTTGGTACACGTTTTCATGTTAAGTGTCATACACTTTATTGTGTATTATTAATACCATGAATTTCTAGGTATTAGTAATGCAATGAGATTTAATGCACGCATTAGCATGCTTAAAAACTCAATTGCTCCTCAAAAGCTTTTTTACATCTTTTTCACCACAATTGTGAAGGGTATCTTTGTAAATAAATAATTTTCAAAAAAATTATGCAATTCATGCTATTTTTAATACACCAAACCAAATAACATAAAAAATAAATAATGCAAACATTATTAATACATTCTATTTAGCATTATTTATATACACTCTACCAAACGACCACTAAGCGAAAACTGTCGTGAAACTTCACTGGCGAGCTTTATTTACCTCCATGCATTTGCCATCTAATTTTTTTGTTAAAGAAGATTATGATGTAAAAATGAGTTTTAGTTCGATGGTATAATTATAAGAATTATTTACATAATGAGGTCAATTATAGAGATATTACAAGATGAATTTATATAATAAAATATTAATTGGTATCCTAATAAAAATGATAAATAATTACATTAATAAGTTAAATTACACTGACCAAAAATTCTTTACATTTTTATTTGATTAATATTTCAGATGGTCACTTAACTAAAAGTTCTTTTTTACATAAAGTCTCTCAACTTTTTTTTATAACCTAAAGACACTCAACTAAGGATTATTTTCAAAAAAAGTCACTCAACAAATGATTTTTCTCACAGCAATAACCTCAAAGTCACACAACTATGAATATTTTACATACAAAGTCACTCACTATTGATATTTCATTTAGAAAGCCATCCAACCTGTTTAAATAATTTTTTCATTAAATTTTGTTGAAATACAAAATTGGGCCAAAAGCTCAAAACACAGCTGGCCAAACAACTTAGTCCAAGCGTACAGAAATTAAGTGTTGGACAATATTTTATGTGTTATTTATTATTTATTTATATTGATTCGGGTTGTAATAATTTATTTACTTATGTTATTTATGCTTGCTTAGATATTAATTTTAATTTGTTTTAACTTAATTAGATTTCCCTAAAGATAAACCAATTCATGTTAATATACTCTTTAAATGATTTTCTACCTTTACTTAGTCATTTGATAAACTTTTTTTTTTTACACATGTATGTTATTTGCAAATGTTTAAGTTTGATCATTTTTTTTAAAAAAAAATTATTTAAAGTCTTCGTGTCCTTTTAAATTAATATTTTCAAAAATTAGTCAAATAATTTTTCAAATCATTGGATAAGCGTGCGTTAGCGGCCACTTTGAATGCTTAACACCTTTTCAAAGTGGAAATAAAAAACTTGTATCTTTTTCTCTGAATTTTTAAAATTTAAATCTGTTAGGGTTTTTTAAATTAACAACAACAACAACAATAACAACCCAGTGAAATCCCACATCGTGGGGTCTGGGGAGGGTAGAGTGTACGCAGACCTGTTAGGGTTTTCTCTGAATTTTCTCTGAATTTTTAAAATTTAAATCTGTTAGGGTTTTTTAAATTAAGTTTTCTTAATTTCTTTTAAAAATTAAGTGGCGACTCTTCTTTTCTAAAATTGATTTTTTCTCTAAAAAATTGAAATTAATTTTAAACCGTCTTTTTCCGACATAACAGAGGGTATTGTTGTAAACAAAAAACTTATTTTTAAAAATTATGCAATGAATGTAATTTTGAACATGACAAACAAAACAAGCAACAAAAACTACTTTCAGCATAACTAATCCAGCATAACCTGTCCCAACATAACTAATTCCATCATAACTTCATAACTTATACCCAAACCATACAACCCCTTAGTGATTTGCTTGCAAGAAATTGTGTTTCAATAAAATAATTAAAATGAGCATTTTTTTTATTTTTTTTTTTAAAAATACTTTAATACAAAGATTGTATTTCAACAAAATTTAATGAAAAAATTATCTAAATTGGTTGGGTGACTCTAAATGAAATATCAATAGTTGAGTGACTTTGTAAGCAAAATATTCATAGTTGAGTGAGGTGAGGTTATAAAAGAAAGTTGAATAATTTTATGTGAAAAGAACTATTTATTGAGTGACTTTGTGTGACAACGAAGAATCTTTTAGTTGAGGACTTTGGGATTATAAAGAAAGTTGAGTGACTTTATGTAAAAAGAACTATTAATTGAGTGAACATCTAAGATATTAACTCCATTTATTTGCGTGTATAACTCCATAAAAAAAATTATCATACCATATAAACAACAACAACAACAACAACAACATATTAAATTAAATTCTACAAGTGAATCTAGATAGTATAAAGTGTACGCAGACCTTATCACTATTTCGTGAAGGTACAAAAGTTGTTTTCGAAATACGTTCGACTCAAATGCAACAAAGTACAAAAGAAGAAGAAAATAGTGAATAACACATAGAAATTAATAAGGAAAGCAGTATAAAGCCAACAAGAAAGGAACAACAAAAACGAAATAATGCAATAGTCAAAATACAAAAGATAACATATGATTAGGGCTGAACACTAAAAATCAAAAAATCGAACCAAACCGATAACCAAACCAAACCGGAAAAAAAACCCGATATTTATTTGGTTTGATTTGGTTTGGTTTTTAAATTTAAAAACCGACTATATTTGGTTTGATTTTGGTTTCAAGTCTAAAAAAATCAAAAAAACCGAACCAAACCGACTTTATATATACATATTTTAAAAATTAAATTTGTATATATATGTGTGTGTATTTTAATTTTTTTATGAAAAAAATACAATTTATATTGATTTTTTATATTTTTGATCTTGGGCCATTCTTTTGAATTATACTAAATAAAGTAAAAATAAATAAAATATAGACTTCATACACAGAAAAGTTACTCACAATTACAAATAGTAAAACTTTAGGTGAGTCATTCTCTATTATTAAACATGTATGCGTCAATCTTGGCTAGTAGCTACTGGCTACAATGAAATTTATAATAAGAAAATACTTTTGAAATTTATTTTCTGTTTATTCAAATAGTGACTACAAGGTATTTTAAAAACCGACAAAAACCGAAAAAACCGAAAAAACCGATAAAAACCGATAAAAACCGACAAAAACCTAATAGTAAAAACCGATATCGTTTGGTTTGGTTTGGTTTGACAATTTGAAAAACTGACTCAATTGGTTTGGTTATTTTTTAAATAAAAACCGATCCAAACCGAACCGTGAGCACCCCTACATATGATGATAGATATCAAAAGCAAGAACTATAGGAATACGATTAATATAATGACAAATCCCAACAAATCTAGACCCTAAAAAAAAGACAACATTCCAGTATCTACTAAATAAGAAATTTAAAAAATGACTTAATATGCTTTTATCGTTTAATATTTTCAAAGTTGTCTATAAAAAAATACAGGGTGAAGTCCAAGGTGTAACCAATTGAACAAATGACGACTTCGCACCATTTAAATGTAACTATTTGTTAGCCATCACTGCAATCATTGTGCTGCCATTAAAGATCGTAAGAACGATAAGTACATTTTTATTTTTAATTAAAAAATTTAAATTCAAGTCCTCAATATAAAAGCTGCTTTTGATAGAGAATATTTTATCTTTAAAATATAAATTTTCGACACAATCTTAATTAATCTATCTTCGAAATGAATATCGTAAGATTATGAAAAAGCCAAAAAAGAGAGAAAAAAAGGAGGCACTGTGTTTTACCTAAATATTTCCAAACTGGTCTAGCAAAAATCTCCCAACATTAATTAATATAATTTGAACATTTAATGCTAGTATTTAATTTGGACCTCTCGTTGTACACCACTTGCAGAGTTATGATTATCTACTTGGGATGATAGTATATGTGCAACACCATTTTTAGATGGATGAGGCTGCATTATTAAATATGCTTTTCCCTTATTTTCCTCATTTTTGAGCTATTTATTTGTTTTAGAAATAATTTTAAATTTTTTTGACTATTCGAATTTTTCTGTCATACCGAAGACACCCTAAACAAGTACTATTTCATTAAGGTTTATTCAGGAATGAGTAAATTTCTTAAGGGTTATACCAAGCTAAAAGCATCATATAATATAGACGAGGTGTTGAAGGATGACAAAAGTCCACACTGGTGGTTAATGAGATGGATAGACTTCTTATAAGGCTTGCCTCCTCCTTTTGAGCTAGCTTTTGGGGTGTGAGAGACCTAATTTAATATGGTATTATTTTGTCAAATTAAAAATGCTTATAAATTATGGCTTTGATTGATTATAATTTATAAACACTTGATTTATAAGAATTTTTGGTGTGTTCTAAATGCGTAAATGCTTATTTACTTCTTTGGCTTGCATGAATTTCGTTTAAATATAGAACAATAATATTTTAATCCAATATAAATTAAAATCGACTATATAAATTTTGACCGTACATATTTCTTCTTTAAGATAATATGATCGAATGCAATACATAAAAACTAAAACTGGGGTCAGTAGACAAATCTGAAAAGTACGTATTACCCAACATTCAAGATAAAGTTGATGAAAGACCAAAAACATTTAATGTTGTAGTAAATTAAATGACATAAAGTTAATAAATTATTTCAAAGGTTGGTTTTTACCGTTTAGTAGTTTTGTTACAGGTATATTGGTATAACTATTCAAAGTATATGAGAAGAATAAATACGGAAACAACAGGAGTTAGGATAGAGAATTAATCAAATATCTTTAAAAGGTTGGTAGTTCTTAAATAAGGTTAAAATTGAAAGAAAAAAAAATTCAAAATCTTCTTGATTTTGTGAACAACACTTGTTTTGAATCAAATAAAAAAAAGTAAAAACTAGTATAGTTTTTATTTCCTAAACTGAATACTATTCTTGATCTAATTTATTTGACTAAAATGACGTTTAAAATCAATGTAACGGTGATTGTATTAACTTTGGTTCTAAAAGGCGAAAAAATGAAATAAAATTGAGGCTTTCTTTCTTTCTCTATAGGGGAAGATAGAGGGGGCTAAATAATTTACTAATATTCAATAATGTTAGTTGAAAGATATAAATATAATCTCAAGAACAGTCGTAAAATATCTAATGCTAAATTAAACATGGTGCTTAATTTCATTGCGTAACATGGAGATTGTTTTTGTCACCCAATATTTGTAGTCCGCATTGGAGTCTTGACTAAATTCAAATCGCACACTGCAGGATCCATTCGGGGTGATGTTTTCAATAGGATTTTCTCTATACGTAGAGCTCAAACCCGAGGCCTCTGGTTAAGATTGAAACAGTCTCACCACTACACCACAACCCATTCTAGAAAAAATGAAATCGTGTTGATTGATTTATCTTTCAAAGTGAGACTTTCGATATGAATTAAGATTACTCTTATCCCAAAATAAATATTTTTTCCGTCTTAAAATACTTGTCATGTTTCACTTTTCTAAGGTCAAACTACATAAACTTTGATTATCATTTTTTTAAGATGTATTCTTTCACCAAATCGATATTAGAAAAATTCCAACATATAATACTTTTCATATAGTTTTTAAATATCTAAATTTTAATTTTAAAATAATAAATTAATCTAATCAAGTTTAGCCGTAAAAAAAATAGTCAAATTAACTCTAGAAAACAAAACATCTCCCTCTGTCCCAAAGCAAGTGTCACCTTAGAAATTCAAGATAAAAATTAGTATGTTTTTCCAACTACTCCTTCCGTTCACTTTTACTTGTCACTTATTCCTAAAATAATTTTTCAATTTTACTTGTCACTTTTGACATATCAAGAAAAGACAAAAAAAAAATTCATGTTTTACTCTTAGCATTAAATACTATTCTCCAAATCATTTTTCAACACCTAATATTAAACATCAATTAATAGGAATAGTATGGTAAAATACCTATATCAATAATTGTTCTCTTAATAGTTGTGCCAAGTCAAACAGTAACAAGTAAAAATGAATGGAGAGAGAATATACCCTTATACGTTATCTTCTTAATAGTTTAACTTTTCAAGAGACATTTATTAAATATGGTTACTTTAGTAAATTACATATTATATTTATTGACTTCTAAATGATTGTATTTTTTGCTAAGATAACACTTATTTTGAAATGAAGAAAACATCAGTTATCTTTGAGAGAGAGACTTCCCTATGTGAATTATTATTAGATCTAATGAGTAATGAGAATTGTCTTATGCTTCATTAAATTGAATTTTGCTAGCCGTTAGATTTTGAATGAGAGTTTTTAGTTCTCTAAAGTTAGTACAACACATAGTTTTACAAAAAAATAAAATAACTAGGACAAATATATCCAACAATAAAGCATTGATTGAAAGCTTTCTCATCAATTTTTAGTTGAACCTATTTACTATATTCTCAAATTTCCATCAAACTTTCTTCAATGCTATAATATCAAAAGACATTAAATTCAAGAAACTACTCTATTTTTCTACCTTGAAATTAACTCCTCTCATCTAATTCTATACCAAATTCTTCTGTATTTTTTCCCCCTACTTCCTGTAGTTAATTCCCCCTGTTACAATCACAATTAAGTCTGCACTAAATAACCCTCATAATTTTTCTTCTCCTACACATTATATAAATCTTGTCAAGCGTTTCCATTTTCTTCAAGCAGCTCCCTTTTGGCTATGCAAATTTTCAGGTAATTTTATCCAATTTTTTTCATGATTAGACTCTTTTTTTATTATTAATTTTCTATTGGTTTGATTTATTTATTTTCTCTAGTAGTGGTTGTGTATTAGTTGTGGACTAAATATTTTTATTCTGTGTCTTATTAATTTGCTCTGTTTTACTATAAATACAGGGTATTCTTGATAAAGTTGGATACAACAAATAAAAAATGAACTACAGGAGGGAGAGTAGTCATGATCCAAAACTTGATTTAAAGCTGAATTTATCTCCACCTAGGGAAAATATTAATAATAATAGTTTCCCAATATCACCAAGCAGATCATCATCATCTTATTCTTCTTCTATGGAAAGATCACCAGCAAGTTCTTGTATTTCAAGAGAACCAACACCAGATGATCATCATAATCAACAGTTTTTTAGTAGCCCAGAAGCAACAACAACTTCAATGATGTTAGTGGGTTGCCCCAGATGTTTAATGTATGTTATGTTATCAGTTGAAGATCCAAAATGCCCAAAATGCAAGAGCTCTGTTTTGCTTGATTTTTTCCGCGAGGATAGAATCAAGAATCCAAAGAATTGATGATCATCACAAAGAAATGCGAGTAATCTTAGTAGCTCAGTTGGTTGGCTTTATGAACTGTCTGACTGCTAGTTAAAAAAGATATAACCCTTTACTAAGGTTAATTAGGTTTTAGTAGTATTTAATTTCTTTATATATGTTGTAATCCCTTTTGGCTTATGGTTGCTTACAAGAGAGAGGGGAAGACAATTTTTTTTTTTGAGAGAGTTTGTTGAGGTAATTGAATGGATTTGATGAAAATCTTGAATGTAACCAAAGAGGCTAGTATGGTTTGGTTGTACGTCACATTAATTCATTCATGTTAGTAGCTTTTAGTTTCTATCTTTATTAAATGCATTGTAACCACCTCGTTAACGCCACCTTCAAGTATACTTTTTAAAACTTCGGTTTGATTAATTATTCGATATTCACAATTCATCAACTCGGTTTATTTAATTAGCACCAAATAAAATCACTATAAAGGGGCCAAACGCTCCTTATTATTAACATCATTCATAGAACTCGAATGTCAGTTTTCTTGTCATTAAGTGTACATACAAGTTACAACACATGTTAGGTGTTCACAATTTAATTTCTTGGGAGACCTTTCACATGGTTTTAGGTAGGGCTGGGCGTTCGGTATTCGGTTCGGTATTTTCAAAATTAGGATTCAGTAATTCGGTAATCGGTATTTCAAAGTATATACCAAATACCGAACTTTCAAATTTCGGTTCGGTAATTCGGTAATCGGTAAATCAAACTTCGGTTCGGTACGGTATTCGGTAATACCATATTGAAGTCGAAATCCAATGTAAAATCGTGCCTGCCTGTTTGCCTTGCATGCCATTGTCTGATATTAGTTTTTGTAACAAGTATGCTCGAGTACTATTATAGCCAGCTGAAAAACGAACACACTTGATAATACCTTTAATAAATGAGGCCTAAATAAGTACTATTGACGGAAAACTTTGAATCCTATTAGAACATAATATGGGTATTTTTAATATAAGTACTGAAGTTAAAAGATGTGGATAAACAATTTGCCCATTGGACAAAAGCTACAGGTGAAGCAATAGTTAATTGCTATCCTGAGATTTGCTAACAGCTAGCCTAGAAAATAAAAGGGGATGGGTGTGAACTGAAACAACAAATCTTCTAAAATGTAGATGGAAAGAATATGAGAGCACAGGGCAGGCACAACTATGGCCTATGGGACTGGAAGTTTCTAGCAGATAAACATACAACAATTTGAAGTTGAGCAACTCCTCTACAAGTTAAATCTCCCAACATAACATACTTATGGAAGGTAACCAATCATAGATTTGTGTCCATGGGATAGCAGTCAAGAACTCGAATGAATCTTGCAAATTCCTGTATAGAAGAAACATTAAGTGAAGGACGTACAAGTGAATCTTGCAATTATTTAGGCACTATTACAAGTGAAGGACGTAGAGTGAAAGAGGAAGAGGAAGAGGAAAAGAAGAGGCAAAGAGAACTTACCTTCAAGTGAAGCGATGAAGGTGATGGCGAAGGCGGCGTGAAGCGGCGAAGGTGAAGGGCTGAAGGCGGCATAACTGCATAAGTGAACTCAGAATAGAAAAATGAAGTATTGAGGTGAATAGGTTAAATGTTAGTGTAATAGTGTGCTAGGGACTTAGGTTTAGATAAGTTAAAGATTATTGGGTTTGGGCTGGACTTTAATGATTATTGGGTTTGGGCTGGACTTAAATTATAGCAATGAGCCTATAGCCCTTTATGTTTAAAAGGCATCTTTTAGGAGCCCAACAGAAATAATTTCGGTATTCGGTATTTACCGAATACCGAACGGGAAAATTATAAATACCGAAACCGAAACCGAAATACCGAACTGTTAAATTTTGGTACCGAATACCGAACCGAAGTACCGAATACCGAATACCGAAATACCGAAATAGCCGGTTCGGTTCGGTAATTCGGTTTTCGGTATTTTATGCCCACCCCTAGTTTTAGGTGCAATTCAGAAGAAATTATGTCAAATTTAAAGCACTCATGAAGAAACATTTTCTCAGCGCCCAAACATAAATTGGATACGAATTTGAGAGGAAAAGGGGGGGGGGGGGGGGGCAGCAAGGCACCCTCACCTGCATGACGTCATTCTTTTTTTAAAAAAAAGTTTTTACTCGTTCAGTATTCATTTTGGGGTCTGACTAATTCGATATTTTTGCTGAAAAGTCTCATTTTTGAGAAGTAAAATACTCGAACCTAAGACTCCTGATAAAAATTAAAAATTTATTATTCAGCACAATCTTTGATTGTTCTTGAGACTTGAATGGCCGGCCTCGTGCCAAAAAGGTCATCATTAATTGCGTCCTCACAGGTGAAAGGCTCATATATACTGAGAATAATTTTTTTTGGGCTCGTTACCTTTCACTTGATGACAATTTAAAGTTAAATTGCCCAACTCTTAAGAAGTATGTTTATATTTTTCTTTCATCGTTGCTCAAATAAGTTTGGCTTATTCGTATATATATCATATAAAGTTTTAAAATTCATGCGGAGCCAACCTTTTGCCAACACTTTTGCATAAAATTGAATGAGATCACTATTAAATAAATGTGTTTTCACAAATCTGTGAAACTATCATGTTGGTGGTCACTCAAATTCTGCTGACTTTATAAACAACGACTAAATATAAGACCTTCCTAAACTTTTGAATATAAAATTAGATTGTACTTTTAAAAACTTACATTTATAGGTTTTAGAATAAAGATAAATTACACACATTTAAATTGTATGAAAACAAACAATATGAATGGCAAGTGAAGCAGCTTAATCTCCATTTGAGTGTAATTTGCGGATTAATTGGGAGATTATTACATGAAATAATAGTCAATTAATATTAATTGATGAAAGTGACTGAAACGCGTTCATATAGTAATCGAAGTCTTAAATACTTGCGTGGACAAGTTTGAAAGTCCAACTTATAATTAATTACCAATTGTCAAAAGGGCGGCCAAATTGTGTTAATAACTTTTGAGGTTTATGAACAAAACGGTGGATGAGCTAATTAGATAGCTTACCATGTATTATCATTTAATGTAAAGCTACTATTTTTGGATTGTTCACATGTGACATTAGAAACCTCCACAGTTGGATTCATGATTTCCTGGTTTAATTAAAGGACTTGTATTTCTTCACCTATACATCTTTTCTTATTGGTTGGTTCATGAAAGCTGTCTAAGGTGTAGGAATTAATATATCCTATTTAGGCTTAGGAGGGTGGGGGGCATTGCAGTCGCGGAACACGAAATTTATTGACGAGTCTCAAAATATAAAAATATATAACATGTAAAAAAATCTATATATATAACAAAATTTTTAACCTAGTTAAACAATGATATATTCAAATAAAAAAGATATTATTTATCATTCTAGTTATTTAATTCAATTGTTCTTAAACACCCCTTAACATAGCGTGGCTCTCTGGTCACTACGCATTGGTTGAGTGGTTCATAGCCTTGGGAAAGGTAAGTTCTCAATTGCAGTAATAATTTGTACATATTCGAGAATATTTGTGATAAAAATATTAAATTTGAATCAAAAGTTATTGAATTTAGTGCACTCATATCCGGACGTCTAGCCTTAATATTTGCTAACCTAACCCAATTAAAATCAATAATCATGATCCATTAGATCGTTTTGAGTATTCAGAATTTTTAGTTCATAAAAGATTCATTCCGTAAAATTTTAATTGAGTATTTTGGATTTTTTGATAATTACAGTTATTTAGTTGAGGGAAAAACTTAGATAACTTATTTAATTAGTGGGTTAAAGTGTTAATTTATTTATCACTCTATACCAATTATTAAAGAAAAAGGATAGAATTTATTAATTGAGTAGAAAAGAAAAAGAAGAAAATAAATAATAATGATATATATATATAATCTGATGGCATTAAGCCATCAGATATAAGTATAAGCAGCAGCGAGAAAGCGAACAAGAAAACGAACCAGAAACTGGAAAAAAAAATACGGAGGAAGAAAGAAAAGAAAGGGGAAAAGAAAAATAAAGGAGAAGAGAAAAATAAGAATTTTCATTCTAAAGCGTCAAGGTAATTATTCTCATCCGTTCCATTAAATTTTTATGCGATTATGAACATATTTTTATGGTATATTGGTGGAAAAATAATACTAAAATAAGAAAATATGACCCTAGGGTTCTTCACATAAAAACTTGATTTGGGGGTCGAATAACGATCCGTTTTAGCTGAAATTTGACATGTAAGTTTATTTTATCATGAGTGAACATAATCGGAAAGAAAACTTCAGATTTGACTCAATGACTCGGGATGACTTTTTGACCCAATTTTTTATCCGAAAATAAATATAGCTATATGGGTGTCATTGGATTCGTATTCTTATGAAGATTATGTATTTGAACAAATTTTGATTGTTCGGAAGCGTTACGAAAGGCTCAAGTTTTAAAGTGATTATTTAATTTAATTGAGGTTTAACCCTAGTTTTGAAATTCAAAAAATATGAGAGTTGACATGTTAAGTGACACCAGGATTAGGAACGTGTTTATAGAATTGGGTGAGTTATTGAGTCTAGGTTAAACATATATATAATATTGGTGTTTACGGATTAGTTTACTTATAAATATTAGATATTTGATAGATTGAAATTGGTTTGAGACATCGAAGAAAGGAAAAACACTAGTGGATTAACTTGATTGACTTGGATTCTTCAGTTGAGGTAGGTTATGGTTTTTATTCTATATCATAGATAGACTCTTAATAGTGATTGATATTCATTGAGTAATGTGTGAAGTTTACTACACATTTAATTGTTGTGGTTTGGATGGTTGATATGTTGTTATGATTGGTCTGAAATCTCGAGGCCATGAAATCCATAATCTTGAACTTGCCCTATCAAAAATGGTGTCTTGAATATAGAAGGCTTGATGAAATATTATTAATGAAGTGGAATGTAATAATAAAGAATGATAAAGTAATTATATCTGGATCGGGTGTCACGTTCTGACACGGTATATTTAGATCGGATGTCATATTCCGATATGGTATATTTGGATCGGGTATCACGTTTCGACACGGTATATTTGGATCGGGTGTCATATTCCGACACGGTATTATTGGATCAGGTGTCACGTTCCGAAACGGTAATATAAAAGGAGAACAACTTAAAATGACTTAATGCTACCCAATCTCCAGTAACTCATTTTCCAAAAGAGTGTGATGTGGAGGCATGAGTCCTCCTGTGTGATCTTGATATTGTTGATTGGTTATGAAATTGTTCATTCTGTTGTCACTTGATCTTAATCTTGTTGGTTGCCACCTTTTAAGTGCTACGGTTGATTTCCCGCTATTACTTATTGCATATTGATTCCTATTTTGAGTCGGCTGATGATACCTACTCAGTACATATTTTCCAGTACTGACCCCTACTTGTATCTTTTCTTGTTTTATTTTGTGGAGTGCAGCGAGTGTTCCACCGACTTCGACTTGACCTCAGCTCTAGTCAGTCTCCAGTTCATTGGGTTGCAGGGTGAGCTATCCTTCTAGCTGGCGATGGAATCTCTTGTCATGTCATGGTGTCCTTAGTTTTCGGACACACGATGTTAATTGTTTATTCTGGTGTTGATATTTTCAGACATAGTTTTAGAATTTAGATGTCCTTCATGTGATAACTTTCAGGTTTTGGAAAAAACGTATTTATTTGAGCTTCCGCATTATTGTCATATTTATTAGTTGGGGTTTATATTATTGGTTCTCCCACCTAGGAAGTTAAGTGTGGATGCTACTCATGGCCCATTTTGGATCGTGACACCTATCCTTTTAATTCGTAGGAATAGCACTAGGTAGTCGATTGTAATGACAGCATCTAAAATATAGTCGGTTATTGAAAGTTATTTACTATTTTAATTAATATTATCAAATTTCATATTTTGTGCTGCTCCTCCTCCGACGAATACTTGATTGGTACTTTAGAACTTGTATGTCAAGAACTTGAGATTTTATTAGTTGAGTTTCTTAAGAAAGGATACTTTTAGACGACGGATAGGAAGTATCTATTTAAGATTCATATTCTATAACAAAACACAACAATACTTCTCATATCTCCAAAGGAAAAATTACACAAATTGATAAATATTACTAGTATATTATTTAATATAGCTATAATTTCACATAATTATAAATTTTGGGTATAATTTAACGAAATTTTATATTATACAAATCTGGGGGTTCATATACAAATCTAGAAGCGAATTTATGGACTCATATACAAATCTCTAAAGGTTTGTATTTGTTTATAAAGAGAATTTAGAGACTCATATGCAAATCTCTAAAGCAAGTTTCAATTTGTATATACAATCTCTTTGAAAATTCAATTTGTATAATGCAGCGGGATATACAAACGGGAAGCCCAATTCGTATAATTCAACGAGATATACAAAGAGAAATTGGCATAACAACTGAAACTATACCTATGGAATATAATTAAGCAAACTGTAGTTAATAAATCTAATTATGTTTTAAGTCTTTACTATTTTTGAAAATTCCTCTATCTCAAAAGGGACAAACTTTCAATGGTAAGTCTAGCAGTTTAGACTTTTTAAAAGGATTTTTTACATAAATGAACTCTTTTAGATTAATAATTACCCTTTTTAGGATATTTTTTTAATTACGATCTATAACATATTTATCTTGATTAATAACTAAAATACCCCATTACCCCCCCTCTCTCTCTCCCTCCCCCCCCCCTCTTTCTGCTTGCTTTTTTTAATCTATTTTTCTCATTCTTTTTCTAATTCTCTTTCACTTTTTCTTTCTTCATTTTTTAAAATAATACTTAATTATTCTAATTTAAAACTAATTTAAATAGTATCGAAGTGTTTGAAATTCACATCTACTACTTATAATATATTTATATTAAAATATTTTAATTATATATTCACCAAATTTATTGAAAGATGCCATATGCATCATACTTATAATATATTTGTATTAAAATATTTTAATTATATATTCACCAAATTTATTGAAAGATGCCATAGGCATCATAAATTGATTTCAAAATATATTTTAATTATTATTTATTTTTTCTCTTATTAGTGGTGCTAAAATATATTATTGTATTATAAATATTTTAGTTATATATTCACCATGTGCATTAAACATGCCTATAATATATTGAATTCAAAATCTAATATAATATTTTTCTATTTTTTTCTCTTATTAGCGGAATATATTATTGTATCAAAAATATTTTAATTATATATTCACCACGTGTATTGAACCATGCCTATAATATATTGAATTCAAAATCTATTATAATTATTTTTTTATTTTTTCTCTAATTAATGAAATATATTATTGTATTAAAAATATTTTAGTTATATATTCACCAAGTGCATTGAAACATATCTATGATAAGTATAATATATTGAATTCAAAATATTTTACAATTAGAATTCAATATTATATATTGTTATGAATTCAGTTGTTGTTATTTCAACAAATATAATACATTTCTAACAACGTAAATTAATTTGAATAGTATTAGAATGTTTGAAATTCACACATAATGCTTATAATACATTTGTATTAAAAATATTTTAGATATATATCCACCACGGGTATTGATACATGCCTATAATATGTATAATATACTGAATTCAAAATGTATTACACTTATCGTTTATATTTATTACTTTTATTGTGTTAGAAATTTATTATATATGTATTTATATAAAACAAATTATTTAATTTAAAAACAGTAAAAGTATCATTTTTATAATATGAAATTCAAAATTAAGTTTTAAATTAAAATAATTAATTATTAATTTTAAAAGAAGGAGAAAGAGAGAGAAAAAAATGGACAGGAGGAAAAACGGACAAAAAAAAACAAAAGAAGTAGAGAAAGAAAAGGGAAAGAGGAGGAAAGAGAAGAAAAAAAGAAATGAAAAAAATCGAAGAGAGAGAGTTTTATTTATATAAGAAAAGTTGGGGAGAGAAAAAAACAAGAAAGATACTTTATTTTTTTGCTATTTTGATAAGAAAAGTACTGTCATTTTTGATAAAAGTAAAATATGTACTAAAATTCATAACTAATGCTATATACTATATTATTTAGTAGATTTTAATTAAATCTCATAGTGAAAAAACCAATTATAACTTATTCCGATATTTTTTAAAATTATCCGAATTTCCTATTTTTGGGAAGTTTTCTGATACATAAGAGTTACGTCTGATACATCCCGATTTGATACATAATAATTAATGCTATTGAGTTTTTTTATGAAAAGGTAATGTAAATCAAGTTAAGTTTCCTTCTTTCAATCAATTACTTAGTTAAATAAGGGAATTAACCCAAACAAAGTGTAACAGTTATGAGAAATTTGAAAAATTCAAAAAGCAGAGCATATGATCCTAACAAACTTCAAACCAAAATTCAAAATTCATCAAACTATTCGACATGAATATCTTGATTTTACTGATACATTCTGGAGTTTGACAATTCGAGGTGACTTATGAACGATACAAAAGTGATGAAATGATAGTTGACGACAATATATCTTTTGTGAATCTAAAATCAGCAATTGCTGCTGAAGTGACTATAGATGAATTAGTGAAAAACATTGAAATCTGATACATCATTCAATGTAACTAGTCTCCAATGATTATTCGTAATGATATGAGTGTTAATCTTTACATAGAGTTAAAGAAGAACGAGCCTGAATTCGTAATATATCCCCTATGCATAACAACATCAGATAGAAAGAGATGTGAGATACAAACATTTGTCGCTACATCTGGAGCAATTGTTTATGTCGATGCAAACACGAATGATTCACAAATTCTTCGTTTAGAAAAATCTGATAATGTTGCAACCTGTTATATACCGGAAATGAATGTGAAGAACTACATAATTGATACAATTGGTGTGGAAATAAAGGAAAAACAATTGTATAAAGACAAAGCAACACTAGTTGCTGTGATGGCCAAATACAAAATTGATAATGAATTTAATTTCAAAGTTAAAAGATCTGACAGTAAAAGGTATGGGCATTTGAAATTATTTTGCTATGTGTATGGTATTGAATGAGTTCTGAAATGTTAATGAGCTCTAACATATACCGATACATAGTGTGTAGAGATATATATATTGAGTTTGATACAGTGAGTATAATTGTTTAATAACTATCTGATACATATACTTATAAATTTGTTTTATAAAAAGTAAGTAGAAATTTGATCCTTGATACATTACTAAATATTGAATTTCAATGGTTAAGTAACACTATGTACATTTCAGATCCTATCAGGTTCATTTAGTTTTTTTGAGTTTTTTATTCATGATACATCATAATAATATGTATCTAAGTTTTTTTGAGTTCTTTAAATTTCCTTTTTATTTCCATTAGGCCATCTCCAATTCATGCCAAATTTTACATTAAATGCTATATTTGGTGTAAAATTTGGTGCTACACTATTCATCACATCAATTATCTTTTATTATTATTTTATTATACAATACTTTTACTTAAATATTATATAAATTGGTACGTTTTAATTAAAACATTTTATTAGTTTTATGTAATATTTTTATAATATCAATTTTAGATTAAAATTTTAATTTTTTATATATCATTTTCCTTTACTTGAATTTTTTTGAAATTAAATTTATGTTAATTCTACTATAAATTTGAATTGGATATAAGTACAATTAACTTTGACAAAAAATAAATATGCAAAAATATAAATATAGACATAAAACAATTAAGGACAAAGAAGCTTATTTTGAAGTACGTAATGCACTAATAAGCATTTATGGGAGCAACGTAATGATCTTGAAAGTTGAATATTCATGTAGAACTAAAAATAAAATTTTCAATTGTGTAATGTTTATTTAATTATATTTCGTTAATGATTTCACTTTTATTTGTGTTATCCATTATTATGTATAATATGTAATATTTGCTAGCAATTTAGATTATTTAAAAAATTATGATCTAAAATAATTTTATATTAAATGACTATAATTTGAAATAATATGAAAATTATATATAGTGAATCTTTTTTTAGAAAGAATTTTTTTTATGAAATAAGAAAATATAAATGAAATAAGAAATAATATAATAATAATAAAGAGAAAAAAAATCCTTTTTGATATAAAATTTGGTGCAGATTGAAGTTAATTTACACCAAATTTGGTGCTATTTGGTGTTAAGATTGGAGATGCCCGTTAGGAGTTGTCAAAATTGTATTGGCAACTGTCAAGCAGTGTCATGAACTACATTAATGATGTTACAATCATGTCCTACAAAAGCACAAAAGAGTACTACTTTTAGTGGGCAAAAAATCATATGCCAACCATATTATTAATTGGTACTGTCATTCTACAACTATTGGAAAGAAGTTTACACAATATTACAGAGAACACCTCATAAATTAAGTACATTGATAAGATTACCATACAAAATCATAAATTTAAATGCTGGTTCTTGTTATATATATGTGATTAAGCACATA
The DNA here is from genome assembly GCF_947179165.1 of Solanum dulcamara. Taxonomy (NCBI): domain Eukaryota; kingdom Viridiplantae; phylum Streptophyta; class Magnoliopsida; order Solanales; family Solanaceae; genus Solanum; species Solanum dulcamara. Next base: position 74,561,713 of record NC_077244.1, read on the forward strand.
AATTGAGTACATTTATTTTGACGTGATTTAAATCTTCCAGCAATAGCCACTATGAGGCCTCTAATTCATTAGACAACTTCCTCTGAATGTTATCATCTACTACTCCCACTGGCCACAAGAGCATAGGCCTCAAAAAGGCAAATCTTTGAGTGATTAGCCTCAATTATGTAGTGCAAAACTATAAGAAAAAAAAGGTCATTTGCACATTTGCTGCTTGAAGCCAAACTTTTCATTTTTGAGATCAAATTCAACTAAGTAATTCTGCATCTGAAAATTGCCCAGAATTATCGATGGACCGGTAGACAATTCAGGGCCAAAAGCACTATCTGTGATCATAGTTAAACAAATCGCATCAGTTTCTGCACCATCTACGAATGAGAAGTAATTTGTTACTGACAATGTCATCTCTGCACCACCTTTGTAATGAAACTTCAGCTCTGGCAAAGACACTGTTTTGTGCCTGGAAATATTGAAACATGGCCTTAAACCTGTTATTAGCTCAATACTCTCAGTTCTTGGAATACCTTTTACTTGTTTCACAAATGCATTAAGTACTGGCTCAAAAACACCGCGATTCATGTATGTGAAAGTTGTGCCTGAATCCACAATACTCCCACCATTTCCATTAGAATCTGGTGTCAAATACTTGTATGGAATCTTCACTTTCTGCCCTCCAACTGTAATTTTCCTCAAACCAACATAATAGTATACTGACAATGCATTCTTTCCAGCCACCACTGGATTTTTCAGCAATGGGGTATGGCTTAAATCTGCCGATTTTTCACCACTAGCTGTAAAATCCAAAACAAGATTGCTACTTTTACCTGTGTCATCAAATCTATGTGAAACAAGACAATAAGAGAACTTCTTGACACCTAATTGACTTGGCAATGATGCGCGTCCACGGCCTAAACCAGCAATTCCAGCAGGCTGTTTGGAAGAAAACAGAGAACACCCCACAAGAAAATTGGGGATTTTCTTGTTAGACATGTCAAGTGTTTCAACAAGGGCAAGACCTCCTGTAGAGCCTGAACCATAAAGTATAATATAAGGTGGACAGATCTGTTTACAATTAGTAGGTGATTCACAATCTTGACAACGCGATTTTCGATTAGTCTTGCTATGAATCCAACCACATTTTGGATTCAAACAACCAAGAACTCTTGCAGAAGATGAAGATTTGGGAATGAATTTAGGAATGGACTGTGAACTAGCAGAAGAAACAGAGCAATTGGTACATAAGTACTTTGTAGTACATGGGAACCAAACAAAGTTACTTCCAGTATCCATAATGAAAGGGATTTTCTGGGGAGGTGTACCAAAGCCAAGAGTAATAGAGTAGCCTCCATAGCTTTTAGGGTACAAAGAGGTTGTGGAAACAGGGGAATCTTGAGACTTCTTGATGTAATTTGCTCTGGCCAAGGAAATGGAAGCTAAATGTGTGAGCTTTTCGTATATATCTTGAGATGGTTTTTTTGTGTTTAAAAGTGAGAGTGGAATGGTAATGGTGGAGTTTGATGAAGCAATGAAGGGAAAGAGGAGAGAAAGCAAACAGAGAAACAAGGCAAAAGAGCAAGAAGAAAAAGAAGACATTGTGTTGTTTTTAGGGAAGTGTGCCTTTGGACCCAAATTAAATAGTATGACTAGCTTAGTAGTACAGGAATATAGGAGATAAAGCATTAACAATGTTGGAGTAGAGTGTTAAAAAGAGATTCTGATTTTTTTTTTTTTTTTTTTTTTTAGTAATGGAGTCGCTTTTATTAAAATGTTTTACTTAATATAAGATTTTTTACCACAAATTTAAATTTAGTCAAATTTTTACATAGACAACAAATATCGAGAGGAAAGATATTAATTTTGGAGCCAGTTTTATGGCTAACGTAACTCAACTTTCACTGTGACATGTGATTCTTGCACTTTACTGTCAGTTTTCCACAAAGTGTATATGATAAGGGTCGGTGGGGAACTTTTGGCCAAGTTGTTCAAACTTTAGGTAGTAACCGTTACACAGTGTTGTCTCGGTTTTATTTTTATTAATAATAGAAAGTTGTATGAAAGCACTTTATTTTTGAACTAAAATTTTTCAATATAAATTTAAATTAATCAGGCTTAAAAAAAAATATCGAATAACTACAGGAATCTTAGTCGGACCAATAAGATTCCCACTACGCTTATTTGCTTTTGGATTATAAGCCAATTTTACAAACATGACCAAGAACTTAAGTACATGAGTTCGATCTACTTGTTAGTGACTACTCTAGGATGTTAAGACAAATAGGCATGCAATTGCATTAAATACATTTTTTTTATAATATCAATATATATAACTTAAATTTACTTGATTTTACATCAATCACTCTATTGTAATTAGGTTGAACCAAAAGTTCATTTTATTTAGGTAGCCGATTGGGTCATGATTCAACCACTCCATACAATTGGGTAGAGAGATGTAATGATTCTTGATCTGATTATAAAGTAACAATAAGCATTTGTTCTACTTGAAGAGGGTAAAGATTCTTAAAAACTAGGCCTACATTTCAATAAGCATATTTATATTACTTGACGTGAAGTGGGGTACAATGGCATCATTTATTTGAGAAGTTTCCAAAGAGAAATCATCATGGTTTTCCTTCTTAAATAATAATCATTAGAGTTTGAAATTTAATAAAGGATATTAAAGTTTGTTTAATGGCATTTGGTGAGAGGTAGTTGTGATTCAAAAAATAAGTTATCCATACAAATTATAGTTTACCATTTGATTAATAGTTTGTTTGTTCAAACTTTGGAGAAGCTTTTTTGTTTTCTTTTAAAATTTCTAATGCGCTTTTTACAAGCAAAAAGTGATTATTATTTTTTTTAAAAGGTGCTTATTTTTTTTTGATTAATAGTTTGTTTATTCAAGCTTTTGAGAAGTTTTTTTTTAAAAAAAAATAATAATTCAAATACCCTTTTGAGAAGCTAAAAGTGATTTTTATTTTCCAAAAAGGTGATCCTAATATGTTTGATCAAACTTTTAAGAAAAAATAAGTGTTTTTAATAACAACGAAGTAATTTTTTAGAAGTTGTAAAGGTAACTTTTTTCCGCAAGCACTTTCCAAACCTTATTCAAGCACAAACTGCTATTCTCCGAAAATACTCTCATAAAAACACTTCAAATAAAAAAACAGTTTTCAAAATAAGTTAACTTTGAAAGTTCAACAGAACAACATTTAAGTTCCAACAACATAACCAGCATGTCAGTCTTCACATGGTGTACAGAGTTTTTAGAGGAATCGATATTTCCATATATATATTTTTTGGAATAGTTACAAAACATTGGGGGTCCTGAATTGCTACATATTTCTAGCTGGATGACAAAGAAACCTCTGTTTTGCATTAGCCCTTCTTCAACTATATCGACAGAAAAGCACAATAAATATCAATGCCAGCAGTGTACAACTCTTTTAATCTTATACATAACTCTAATTAACATTATTGATTAATATCTAATGCTATTTTATCTTAAACATAATCACGAGCCTCAATTAAAGACAAATCCTAAACTCCAACAATGTGATTATATATATGGGGCCTCATTGAACATTTTCCTCGGCAGGATTCAAAGCATTGAATCGTCTTTTCTGGCATTAGCAGACAAATTAACACTCCTTCCGTGTTATTTTATACTACCGCCTACCATTGAACGTGAAATTTAAGAACGTCAAGAATTTTTTTTGATAAATATCAAAAGTATTAGTAGTGACTCTAGAAACAGCGTGACATTTCTATAACAATAAAAACATATTACTAAAAGCATAAAAGAAGCGGCTTAATGCAAAAAACAGAGTTCGGAGAAGGGCAGCAGCACCCCAAAGGGTGTGATGTAGATAAACTACTCTTATGAAAGAAGAATTATAAGTTACCTCCCTAATGTCAATAAGGGTAAAAATCTTATATATATATAAAAAAGAGAATCTTCAGGTCGGTGACATGACACTCTCCTAAGTCGAAAATACTATTTTTTTAATATCTTTTAACCTAATTTTTACGACAGTCACCACAACATCAGTCTCAAATGTCACTAATTACAAGCAAATAGAAGTCGCAACCTTTAACTGGAAAACCCCAACGACCGCATTAACCCCTCTTCACAAAACATAACGACAATTACATATTAATGTTGATGCTGTTGAGAAATATTGCATCTGTCGGCTCTGTCTCTCTTCCGTTTTATTGCTGCACTTTGAAGGACTCAAGTAGTTGCTAACACTTTTACAACTTTCACAATACTGCTAATCTTCGTGCTTGGTGGTTTCATCGTTGCAAAAGGTCGGTTTACTCTTGAAAGTTCTTTTATAGTCTTGGACTATAGGTGCAGGATAATCTACAAAATTTACAAGTTCACATGGCATATCCAAAATCTTGAATGCATTTTTATATACTGGTGTAGATGACCTCGAACCATGGATAAAATGGGGCTACTACATATCTCCTATGACATATGGACAGAATGCAATTGCCATCAATGAGTAAACAATTTACTTCATGTTTAATGGGTTTCTTCACTTTTCCCGTCTCATTCATATTTGATAGGTTTTATGACAAGGAACGATGACTTCATGAACAGAGAATATTTTTGTGTGTGTTGTAAGTTTTATGATTTTTTGGCACTTTTGCTTTTGAAATTATGATTTTCCTAGACACATAAATTCGGCACAATTATATTGATCATCCAACCGTTCCTCATTGCAGAATAGAGGGAGAACGGATCAAACAATTCCTCATTGCAGAATAGAGGAAGAATGGATCAAACAATTCATATTTGATTTGTTCTCTGATTTTTCCTTTTCATTTTGAATGTAATTTGGCGGCCATCGTTTCTCGAGTAAACAAGTCAAGAGATCTCAGGCAAGTCTTTTTTTTTTTTTTGGATAAGCCGTATATATACATATAGAGCGCAACTTATGTTTTTTTGTTTTAATTTATATGATATAAATATAATTCTGAGTCAATTTTTTTATAGATATTTTAAATATTTAAACTGTTAATTATTGTAAAATGATATACGTTTACGTAACTTTTACATAATATATGTAATTATTTTTTTCTTAATTTAATTCATGTGGCGCATATGGATTTCGAGAGTCAATCAATTTGTTCATATATTTATTTTAGATTATGATTTATAATACTTTTTCATGTAATTTTCACAAAATATATATTACCTTTTTTGTTCCAATTTACGTATTACAGGTGAAATTTTTTGAATTAATTATTGTGATTTGTAATGTTTTTAAGATAACATTTATGTAACATATGTAATTTAACCCATTTTTATATGTCTTTTAAATATTTTAAGTTGTTAATTATTATAATTTATAATACTTTTTACATAATTTTCAAATTATATATTACTCTCTTTGTCTCAATTTATGTGACACATATATGATTTTAAAATTTAACCCCTTTTATATGTCTTTTAGATATTTAAGTTGTTAATTATTGTAATTTATAGTGTAGTTTTTTGACGTAATTTATATATCCCAATTTATGTGGCACATGTAGAATTTTCTTTTTTTAAAAAAATTTGCCGAGGATTTCTCGGAAACAGCCGTCCTACCTTGATAGGGTAAAATCTGCGTACACTTTATCCTCCCTAGACCCACATTGTGAAATTTACTGAGTTATTATTGTTGTAAGTAGAATTTTAAAATTTAATCCCTTTTTATATGTTTTTAAAAATATTTAAATAATTAATTATTATAATTTATCTTATTTTTTTAAAATTTTTTTTAAATAATATATATTACTTTCTCTTATTTCAATTTATATGATATTAATGAACTAACATTTTATGGAATTATATACTCAAGATTGTGCTAAAGGTGAAAGTATTGACATTCAAAAGCTGGTGGGGCCCCAAGTACTCAACAAGACATGAAATAAGAAAAGTAATGGGTCCACGTGTATTAGAAGTTTTAAAGTACAGCGGAAAAATAAATAAAAAGTAACACAAGTATTGATTTTTATGTACAATAAAATGTAACTAAGTATAAAGACCATCTTATTACAGCACAAAAAAAATATATATATAAGAAAAGCCCTGGCTGGAAGCAGGCATGTTGACCATTACCTGCTTTCCTAGCCTCTTCTATATATTATTATTATTGGTAATGCAATAGGGCAAAAATCTTATAAAATATACGTCTATTATTACATTTCATTCAATAAGTCTTTTAATTTTAGTATGTGGACTTCTATTACATTTGAACTGAATTTTGATGTTATATTTTTTTGACTGCATATTTGCTCGATATCAACTTATGATTTGAGAACCGTGAAAGTTACCATTATTGTATATTTTTTGGATGTAGAATTAAGTAAATAATAAGGATATGCAAAGCAATGGGACTGATTGGTATGTGAGGCAAGTTATGAAGGGATCCAGACTGTTGATATCCCGAAATCATATGAGTAATCATAGAGTTCAGCACTTTGCAATTTTCGTATGCTTGCACTGTGATCAATATGGTTTGTTTTTCTCTTGGTTTCTTTGCTCCCATTATTTTCTTGAATCAAGGTTTTATTGAAAACAACATCTCTACTCCTAAGATAGCGATAAATATCTGTGTACACATTACACACTACGTTTTTCTAGATTCTACTTGGGAAACTATGTTGTTTGAATTATCATTTGTATGTGGAACATTTCTTTCTTTCTTTTTTGAAATTTAAAATCTATTTATTAAGAAACAAATGATATGAGTAAGATTAATGAAGACTGGCATATGATATTTCAAATTTTTAATTATCAGGTTTTTTTGGTGAAGCCAATAGAGACATAGCGTGTGATTTGTAAAGCACATACAAGGTGTTCAAACTAGCCAGAGCGCGGGAGAGAAGGGCACGCGATGTGGATCAAGTGAAGTGCATTAAGGATGAGCATGGAAAAGTATTGTTAGAGGAGACCCTCATTAAACAAAGATGCAGTCGTACTTCCATAAACTCTTGAATGAAGAAGGGGATAGAGAGATTGTGTTGGGAGATTTGGAACATACAGGGAGGCTTCACGATTTTGGGTGTTACTGGAGTATTACGGTTGAAGAGGTTAAGGGTGTTGTGCGTAGGATGCGCTGGGGGAGAGCGGCTGGACTTGACGAGATTCCTGGGGAATTTTGAAAGAGCGCGAGCTCGGTAGGTTTGGAGTAGCTGACTAGATTAATTAATGTCATCTTTAAGACGGCAACGATGCTCAAAGAATGGAGGTCGAGCGTAATGGTCCCTCTATACAAAAACAAGGGATATATCCAGAGCTGCAACAACTATAGAAGTATCAAGCTTTTAAGCCATACTGTGAAAGTTTGGGAAAGAGTGGTGGAGATGAGGGTTAGGAGAGGCGTGTCTATTTCAGAGAATCAGTTTGGATTTATGCAGGGACGCTCAACTACAGAAGTCATCCTTCTTATGAGGAGACTGGTGGAGCAGTATAAGGAAAGGAAGAGGGACTTGCATATGGTATTCATCGATCTAGAAAAGGCTTACGATAAAGTTCCACGAGAGATACTATGGAGATGTTTAGAGGCTAAAGGTATACCTGTGGCGTACATTAGGGTGATCAAGGACATATATGAGGGTGCCAAAACTAGAGTAAGGATAGTAGGAGGGGACTCAGAGCACTTCCCAATTGTGATGGGGTTGCATCAAGAATCAGCCCTTAGTCCATTTTTATTTGCCTTGGTGATGGATGGATTGACGCGACAAATTCAAGGTGAGGTACCATGGTGTATGCTTTTCGCGGACAACATAGTCCTGATCGATGAGACCTGTAGCGAAGTTAATGCTAGGCTGGAGAATTGGAGACATACCTTGGAGTCTAAAAGGTTTAAGCTGAGTAGGACCAAGACAGACTACTTAGAGTGCAAGTTCAGTGAGATACCTCAGGAGGTTGGCGCGAAAGTTAGGCTTGGTGACCAGGCCATCCAAAAGAAAAATAGTTTCAAGTACCTTGGGTCTATCATGCAAGACAGCGGGAAGATTGACGAGGATGTCACACATCGTATTGGAGCAGGGTGGATGAAATGGAGGCTCGCTTCCAGTGTACTATGTGATAAAAAGGTGCCATCAAAACTTAAGGGCAAGTTCTACAAAGTGGTGGTTAGACCAACTATGTTATATGGGGTGGAGTGTTGTCCAGTAAATGTCTCTCACGTTCAAAAGATGAAAGTAGCAGAGATGAGAATGTTGAGATGGATGTGTGGGCATATCAAAAGTGACAGGATTAGAAATGAGGCTATTCGGGACAAGGTAGGAGTGACCTCGGTGGAAGATAAGATGCGGAAATGCGACTAAGATAGTTTGGGCATGTGAAGAGGAGAGACACAGATGCCCTAGTGCGGAGGTGTGAGAGGTTGGCCATGGATGGTTTTAAAAGAGGTAGGGGTAGGCCGAAGAAATATTGGGGAGAGGTGATTAGACAGGACATGAAGCAGTTACAGCTTAACGAGGACATGACCTTAGATAGGAGCATGTGGAGGACCCATATTAGGGTAGAAGGCTAGTGCATAGTCGCGTTATTCTTCTGCATTAGTAGGCGCATTAGCGCACTATAATTTCTTGTGCTCTGACTTCTGTTATTATCTCTCTATTACTTTCTGTACTTTGATTACTCTATTTTATCTGTGTCGCTTTCGTTATTTGCGTTATTCGTTATTTGCTTTCCCACATCGCTTTGAACTTCTTAGCCTTATCTGTCCTCTTTTTATACTTTTTTTGAGCCGAGGGTCTCTCGGAAACAGTCGTCTACCTTGGTAGAAGTAAGGTCTGCGTACACTTTACCCTCCCCAGACCCACGTTGTGGGATTTCACTGGGTTTTTGTTGTTGTTGTTATACAAAGTGTATACAATCACTCTGTTGTAACGTGATTCTTTTACTTCCCAATGATTGCTATAAATTACCGCAATATAACATAATTTGGTACTGTCAAATGTCAATAGTTAAAGGAGAGGGTTGTCTGCGTAGAAGTTTGTTGATATCAATGATAACATGGACAATTATATATAGTTTAGGTCCTTCAAATGTAGCCTTAGGTGTGGGTACTTATAGGGTATTATTTGATAGTGTGTCTAAGAATAATATTGAATAATGTATATAATTAGTAATGCTGAACTGTTTCTTATTCCGTGTTTGGTTTGAGATATTAAGAGTATTTTTTTTAATCATACTTATCCATATATTAATAGCTCCTGTCTTGCTAATATAATGGTTTGATATGTATTGATTTTAAACCCTATAATACTGAATATATATATATATATATATATATATATATATATATATATATATATATATATAAAAGGTGGAATTTGATAAAAATTAAAATAATACTAAATATGGTGTATGGTGTGCTATATATTAATTATACACCCTTTAATATTGAATAGGATATATAATTTTCTATGTATTAGTTATACATCCTATAATACTAAATATAATGTATAACTAATACATGTAATAAATTTTCTATTACATCCTACCAAACGCCATGTCTTCTTATTTGTGATTTATGATCTTCAAGAAATGATTTGTTCTTTACCTCCTGTAAAGAGTTGGTAGCACTTCAGGTCAATCATGTTTTTCATAAAGAAAGCCATTTTGATCATCAAAATTGCATTGCAAGACGATGTCCAATTAATGGTTGACACTAGCTTAAAAGCCTACAAGTTTCATTTCTCATGGTCTAGACTTATTTCTGGTAGGTTTTAAGCTTTTAATACCACATGAAAACACCACATATGTTTTTACTCTATTTCCGTCCTTTTTATGTTGTGTTTCTTCTTCTTTTTTAGTTGGAAGAAGACCTATAAACCCCTAGGCCTTACAATTTTAAAACAATTACATTATTGAACTTATCAGCCACGATCATAACTAAAAATTCTTTATAGACATTCCAATATTTGAAAATTTCACTATATTTTGCTGATTATATATGCATAATATAGAGAAAAGAAAAGCAAAGAGCTACACTTCCAAATTCCTTTGAAGAGTACGCTAAATGTGATGCTAAACTTTCCATAATACATATTATTGAAGTTCAAGTTTTAGACATTAACCATGGACTTTCAGTAGTTTTTTGTCAGCATTCTCTTTCCCTCTCTTATGTAATGTGATGCTTTTATGTTGGATTTATTTTTTAAATATCTTTTCACATATACTTTTTTTTATGAATGTCCAAATTATATATCTATATTTAAGTTTAAGTTTATCTTTTTTGCATTAACAAAATTTAAAAAGTAAGTTAAACCCGGGCGAAACGCGGATAAATTAACTAGTAAAAAAGATTTAAAGTTAAGAATTCAATTTGAAATAAGAAAAAATGTCATTTTTTCCCGTAACATCACATAGACGAACGGAGTATTTTAAATTATAAGAGAATGATAAGGATTGATCCTTGTCAACGCCCAACAAAAGGAGAGTTATAGTGGAGAGTGGGACATGAGTGTATTTTGGAATATATGGATCTTTAACCATGTGGTGTGGTGGGGAAAGCAAAGCAAAAAAGGTACGTACAAGCAAAGCTGGATTCTTCCTGGTTTAGGTTCCTTCATCATCTCCACATAATTAATTGATATAATCCTTTTGGTCCACAAAAGAGACTAGTACTAGTGGAGCTTGGCTTTAATTACCATTATCGAGCTCTATCATTGACGGATTTACAATTTTCATTAATTTCGAAAATATAAATATAGTCCATGAAGTTTGAATCTAGGCGGATTTTGAATTCTTCAAATTACCGAGTCAACATCTAATTTTATGTTTAGAGGATTAAAAATCTCTATATATGCATAAAAAAAATTTTTACTGGACATATACAATATAGAGTTTGGCCTGCTGAATTAATTGAACTTTTGGTCCACACAATTGCAAGAGACTAGTAGTGGAGCTTGGCTTTTATTACTATGATCAACTACTACGACGACTACTAGCATCTAACTTTTACAGAAAAAATGGTTTATTTGTCAGGACTTGAAGGAGCCTTATCTTCATCACACTTCTCTGTCTTTTTTATTTTATAAGTTTAAACTTTAAAATAAAAGTCAATGATGTTAGTTACCTGACAACATATTAACAGTAATAAGACTATTTCCAAGGTATTAATCTCACGTCAAATACTAGAAAATTTTATTGCATGCAAAGAGATTTTATATTGATTTTTCTCCTGATGTTTGATCCGCTTTGAAACTTGATTAATTAGATTGAATTTGTACTTGGAGTGGGAAGTCCCACTTTGAAATAAAATGCTTCTATCAAATGTAATTTCATTTCAAAGACTCGAACTCAAGATATATCTAATTAAGGATGAGAGGCTTTATACTTGTCATCCATTGCAACGTTTGATGGTGCAATCACTACAACAACAACAAAAAAATAGAGTGGCAATAGATTTTCTTTTTAGGCGGTAATATTTATTGTCATAAATATATTTAGTCGCAATTGAATTAATGTCATTAAATTCAGAGTCACTAAAACCTTTAACGACATTTATATAGAGTACTGTTGGTTATAAATACTCATATTTATCAATGCCACTAAATATAATATAGCAACAAGTATATTATTGCCGCTAAATAATTGCCACATTTCCTCCCCCGGTGGTAGTGAATATAGAGACTCATAAATAAGCTCCTTGTTATCCTTTTAGTTTACTCAGTGTTATGTCTTTTAATTTGCACTCATTCAGCTAACTTTTTCTAGCTAATGGCAAGTCCTATAATTAATTCATTCACCTCATTTACTGCAGATGGCTTTTAGAAAATATACAAATATTTTTAAGACACACAAAAATCATAATACTTTCCATAATTCTCACGTAAATGTAGATTCGTTATCTCATTAAAATTGATAAGGTAAAATCTAGCTAGCCCTTTTTGCTTATACTTAGCTTATTCAAGTTGAGATTTTAAAGTTATTATTGTTAATAAAAGACCGCTAGACATCGTGTCTAGTGGTATAAATTTTAAGGGGGGAAAAAGGAGATATGTGACATTGGACTAAAGCATATATTCGTTTTACCAACTTTAGATTAAAGCATATATTCTTAGTAAATAATAATTGGAAATTTCCTTATGAAATACAAATGGAGCACAAGTTAAAAAACTGGGAAACTTTGTAAATTGAAAATGTAAGCATCAAGTTTCCAGCTGCGATTCAACAAGAATTTCAGGCATTTAATATCTGACTATCAAAATTGTGTTGCAGAAAAATTAATGAATCTCCCAATTGATAATTGCATGAATTTCATCTTAGCAAATAAATTGTATTGATATTCTTATTTATGATATGAAGTTCACTTTGGCACGTTTAATCATCAATACAAATTTTTTACTATTTATCACAAATATAATATTTCTTTCGTTTTATTTTATATGACTTTTTTTTCTGGCTTATTTTACAAAAGAATAACACCTTTAATTTTAAATATGTTTGGACTCTTTAGTTTTAACAAGTTTACTTTAGCCTCCAATTGACGTAGCATGTTGAAAATCATAAGATTCTAAGAATAATTTTAATATATTTTCCTGTTATATATTTAGTTTGTGTGTCAGAAGTTTTTATTTTCTTGAATTATTTGTTCAATTAAATGAATAAAAATATATATATGAAGTATATTTTATGTATAACATTTAAAGTTCTTGACCAATCAATACTACCACTGTTATTTTTTTAATAAAATGTTGACATTAAATATCATTAACATTACTATTAGTTGTCTAAAAGATTAAAAGTTTGGATGGCCTAGCCATTTTTGGATAGTTTCTTGATGTTGAGTCATCGATCGAAATGTAATTGAAAAATAGTTAATTAACTTTTACTGACTTTTTTCCCCTTATCATCTTAGTTTGTCTTCGCTTCTTTCACAGAGTTGGAATTGTCTGAGTAATTTACATATGGTTTTAAATTGTCACAATCCATACATCAACATTTTTTTAACGGAGTTCTCAAAATGTAGGAACTTTTCATAGAGTTTTGAACTTCCATAGTTAAAACTTCGAAATTTTTCTAGGAAATTTAGACAACAACAATTATCGTCTAGATATACAAATCAATTATATCTCTTTACTATATCTCGCTCGCCTCTCTCCTCCCTCTCCCAATCTCGGTCTCCTCTCTTCCCCTTCTAACACTACGAATCTTAATTAATCATGTTATAGCTAAAGAACTTGATTATGTTTCTAATCTTAGTTGTTTTTGAAATTTTCTTTATCTATATTCTTCTATAAAATGAGTGAGGAATCTTTATACAAATAGCCAATTAGATTTATTTTTTACTTTCTTTTAGATAATATACATAAAATATATATTAATTATATACAAATTATTCATATATTATATATAAAAAATAATGGTTCAATTGGGCTACATTATAAACTAGTTCTATATTTTGATTTGATTCTTTGAAATGATGTAATGGTTTAAGAGGCTAGTTTATTAAGAGGTCGAGCCCATTAATGGACAAAATGGGTTTTTGTCGTGTTAAAGTCAGAGTCCGTTTGGCGCCATACTAGTCAACTGTTGGTTAGTGTTTGGGCTGTATTGGAGTTCGGTGGAACTTCCACGCGCCAAATACCTCAACGGTGCTCTCTCTTAGGCGCCAATTCCCAATTTAATTTCTTCTTTCTTCTTTTCTCAATGATTTAATTTCTTTTTGAGATAATTTGTTTCTTAAAGTTCATAGGAGAAAAGGAAAATGCGTACACTATTTTTTTTTATAGTAGTAAAATCTTATATTACTCAATTTAAAGCATAACATTATGAGTATCAAAGTCTATTTATAATGATTGTTATTATATATTGAAGTCAAATGTATTCGATGGTTGATTAAAATTTTTCAGTCAGCCTAGACATAAAGGTGCATTTGAAAGGCCTTATACCACTAAACTGTGTTTTGTTTCTTATTCAGATGGTTCAAACTTAATATATGTATATAAATATAAAAAATGTACCCTCTCGTCCTTCTAAATCTGCCCCTGAATATAATAATACGATAAATTGATTTGATTATTAATGTTTAAGGAGTTGTATATAGTTTTTCTCTTATCCATAAAATATAATTTTAACCACAAAATTTTGCTGTGTTTGTTTGTCAATCATTAGCAAGCATTTCCCATGCCATGTGAAGAACTAAAAGTGGAGTGTAATCTTAACTTCTAGAGCACAATCAAACTATTGTTTGTCAGTTAGTTAACATTATAATAATATACCAATCGAAATATTTTGTAAATTTAATTATTGTTTACAAATTTAATATAACTTTCCAAATCTCAATATTGTTACCATTATTACTATTTGGGGAGTTAACTTTTCAATAATTCTGTTACCTTTTTTAACTTTTAAGACTAATGATGAGTTGAGTTTGTTTGAATTCCATTATTAATTCTTCTTTAAATTTACATATTAAGTGCTTGTTCTTCCCTCCATATACATATCCGAACCTTTTTGTTTCTTTCTTCCTTTCCTTTCCCTCGTTTTCTCCCCCTTCTCTCTCTCCCCGCTTAACTCAGATCTCATCTTCTTCCCCAAAACACCCGATTTGATTCCCTTCCCCTCTGAATAAAACCCCACAAAACACAGGAATTCTAGTCAAAAGGGGTTTCCAATTCAATTGATTCTTGAATTTCTTGTCATAGTTTTAATTTCCCTCTTCTTTCTTCAATTGAAAATAATAATAAAAAAATTAGGAATTTTCTCAGCTGGGAAAGAAGTTTAGCAAGATCATGCAGCCAAATCAACAGCAGCCTTCGAAGCGTCAGCTTCCGTTTACGTCAAGTAAACCGCCGCTAGGAGACTACCACCGGTTCTCTACTGACCCACTTCATCTTTCTTCTCAAGAGCCTGAAGGCATCACTGTAAAGTCTACTGTGAGTGTTCTGATTTTTACACACTTCTATGGTTCTTTTTGTGATGCAGAATTTTGTCCCTTTTTATCTTTTTCTTCGAATGTCATTTGAATGAATTGAACAAATTCTAGGAAAATCTGCTGTATATTTTTCAATAGCGTAGGAGAGTAGCTGTATTGAGTTAAAAATTTCATGACGAAATATGTGGTTGTGTTGTTTAGATCTCCAATTGGGTTTGACTTGAATTTTGGTTGTTCTAGTAGAAGTCCTTTCTTTTGCTCTAAGAAAACTTATATTTCTAGAATGCTATCTTTCTTGATTTGGCATGTATTCTTTATTAAATTTGTTGTGAAGTTCCGAACTTAGTTGATTTCAGAATTATATGATCTTCTGGACTTATGAATGTCTTGATTTCCATAAGTTGGAGATACAATTTTGAAATCGATGTAAAAAGTTGTAGAAGTTTTTGAATTTTCGGGTACTCGCATAACAACAACATAACTCGTATGCAGACCTTACCCTACCTTTTTGGAGTAGAGAGTCTATTTTTTGTAGACACTCGACTCAAAAGAAGTGTAATCAAAGCAAGATCTTAAGGATAAAAAAACGATAGTATAATAGCAAGATGAACAAAGCAAATGAAACAACAAGTAGTAGTAAAAATTGAAGAATAAGATACAATGCAAATATTAACTAATACTACTAAATAATGAAAAGATGAGAAGAAGAGACTAGCCTCTGCCTTTCCCACAAAAATGTACGACAACACTCGGCTACCTATTACCCTTTTATTCTAATCCTCAATCTCTATACCTTTTTATTATGATTATGTCCTCAGTAAGCTGAAGATGAGCCATGTCTTGTCTAATCACTTGCCTCAAATCTTCTTCGGCCTAGCTCTACCTCTCCTAAAGCCTGCTATAGCCAACCTCTTGCACCTCCTTACTAGTGCATCCGTGCCTCCTCTTCACATGCCCGAACCATTTCAGTCTCGCTTCCCTCATCTTGTCTGCCATGGTGGCCACAACCACCTTGTCTAGTATAACTTTGTTTCTAATCCTATCTCTTCTCATATGCCAACTCATCCATCTGAGTATCCTCATCTACGCTACCCTCATCTTAGAACATGCGCGTTCTTGACTAGCCAAAATTGTATTTTCAGCTACTAACCGACCTCAATTTCTATTAGGTTTCTTAAATTTTTGCCACCGTTACTTCTAGATAGTGTGAAATTTTGAAGGGAAAACATGCAGCAGTATTCATCTTTCAACAGAAAAGGAGATTAATATCTTCACAATTAAGAAGGGGAAAGTAGAGGGGACAAGGTCATTTGTTTAGGTAGGTCAAGATCTGAATCATAATGGAAGAGGCCTGTGGGATTTGAAATGTAGAAGCTTGTCAAATGCTTAGTATGCATTAAGATGGATTTGTAATTCTTCCCTTTGCATTGTGCTCCAATGAATCAATCTAGACTTTCCGGATGGCCATCATTTGCTGCAAATAAACTCTTGCCTGATGTTTAAGGAGGAATACGTCTTAGTCGAAAGATGTTGCTATAGTCTATGCTAAATTCTATTTCATGAGAATAACAGCTGCATTAGTTGTCTTTTATCTCTCTGTCTTAATTTTCTTTTGTCATATAAATACACCACAATTGCAGTGGTCCTGTGAAATATTTTTAACATCATGTTGAAATACTAGTATGGCGTAAGTGTTATCCCTTCTGACCAATATCCACAAATGAAGGACCTAATTAGGTTGGTTTAGCATACCATAATAACCAAAAGAGAGAAAATCACAAGAAAAAAGCAGTAGGTTTGAGGAATCTGACCCTCAATGGTAAATGTATTTGTAATTCTTTGTAGTAATAGCATGTTACAAGGCCTTGAGTATGTGGACTTTACTGTTATGGATCTTTTAATGCTGCTACTGGAGACGGGTTTTTTTGTTGTTGGAGTAAGTCCTTTATAAGATTGAAGGTAAAGTTGGATGATAGGATTTATAATATTGATAGGTCTTGTGACTCAGCTTGTGTAGTAGAGGCAGATACATGCACCTCTTTGTGTGCATCACAAATTGAGAAAAATAAATAGAGGAAGCATTAGAGGAAATAAATGCATATTAACTAATGAGCTGCAATTTTCTAGTCCTCCTTACTGTCAGATTAGCAACTGGTTGCTTCTGGTGAAGAACGTTTGCCACTACATAGAGATTCGGTATACTAGTCCTGAGCTGTCTCTCATGTCTAGAGAGGCGGAAACAGTGTCTGTTGGGCTGAAGTCAAATCGTATCATAGGTGGCAAAGATACTGCAAAGGACTAAGCCACTATTTTCATGTCGAATGTGGTCTACTCTACCAATAGCCGGTCAAATACGAAACTGCATAAAGTTTCAGTGAACTTTTGAAACAATCAAAGGGATTGATCAGCCCAAGTCCATATTAGGAGTCCATAATTCCCTTATCCCACCGATGTGGGACTTAACATGCTGCTAATATTGTGTTTATTATGTTCTATTTACAAAATCCTCATTAGATTTTTTAGTGATACGACATTACTTTGTCTATTTAATTGCTGATCAATTTAGTTGAGCAATTTATAGTATCTACTTATCAACTTCACTTCAGACACAATTCTTGTTTAAGATTTTAAAATTTATTGCTGATAAGAACTTGGTGATACTGAATTGTCTTGATTAGCCACTGAAACGGAAGAGTGACACAGCAAATTACGAACAGAGAGTTGGTGCACAGGTTCCAGGTTCTGGAAGTGCCGATGTGAGTAGTTCAATGCAGACACCAATCTCAGGGAAAGCTGGAAACTCACAGAAAGTACCTAGGACATCAAAGGCCAGATCTGCTGCTCAAGCAACCTCAAGTTTAGGTAAGGATATCATCAATATAATATTCACCATTTTATCTTACTGAATTTGACAGATTAGCGATTTGGATAACTGTAATCTTTGTTGTGTCACCCCATCTTATCATTGTTTTTCATTTTTCCGAGGCACCCACCATTTTATAAAACACAGAGAATTACAGAAGGATATCTTAAACATTTCAAATTACAGGATCCCCTTCAGGCAATAATGTTACTCCAGTTGGTCCTTGCCGCTATGACAGCTCCTTAGGTAAATTAAAACTTTTATGACCTTCGGTTACTAATTTGTGTCTTTAATCTGTCTGTCCATTGGGGTATGAACATAGGTGGAGGTTGTATTTCTGTGCTTGCACATTTGTATGTTATAGGACATTTTTCTTGAATTACTTGTTGTACAGGGTATATATATAGCAGAATTAGTAACTATGACTTCATCTCTTGATTCTCATTCAGGTCTATTAACGAAGAAGTTCATTAACCTGATCAAACATGCAGAAGATGGTGTTCTAGATCTGAACAAGGCTGCTGATACATTAGATGTATCTTCACTTCACAGTAGATACTACATAAGTTTTGTGTGATAAAATTGTATCAGCTTACAGATCTCCTTTTAACAGGTGCAGAAAAGGCGTATATATGACATCACAAATGTCCTGGAAGGCATTGGTCTGATAGAAAAGAAACTCAAAAACAGGATCCAATGGAAGTATGGAAATGCTTATCCAATAAATATATTAGATTGAAGTTGTTTATCATTTAAGTTCCACATTATTCAAGATCATTCGATAAACAAAAGTTACGATTCAGTTCTCTTATTACACAGGGGGTTAGATGTCTCAAGACCAGGGGAAGTTGATGAGAGTGTTACAAGTTTACAGGTTTGAAGAACTATCTCAATGCCTGTCTTTTTTCTTATTTTGTTGATTGCCAATTGGACCTGTCATAATCTGCCAAGTAGCCTGAGCAAAAGGGTTTCAATAATTGGTTTGTGCTCCCTTTACAGGCAGGAGTAGAGAATTTGACGATAGAAGAAAGTAGATTAGATGAACAGATAAGGTTATCTTCTGATGCCTCTGATACAATATTCAAGATTTCTTTGCTTCAACATTATGCTGATACTGTGTTGAATTGGCTTGTCTCAGAGAAACACAAGAAAGGTTGAGGGATCTGAGTGAAGATGAAAATAATAAAAGGTACCACATTCTTTGGCTTTATCATGAACCAAGTTATTTGTGTTACATTTTGTTGTTAATGGATCTATCTGCTCACTTTTCCTTCGTATTCTTGACAACTGATCTCTTCTAAATTTTTTCTTTCTAAAAGATGGCTTTTTGTAACTGAAGATGATATAAAGAGCTTACCTTGTCTTCAGGTAATTTTAAACAGATGATTTTGGTTTTTCCTTTCATTCTTTGTAATGCAATTTTCATCAAATGACTAATGCTCCGACTTAAATTTATTGCTCATCAGAATGACACACTGATAGCTGTTAAAGCTCCACATGGCACCACTTTAGAAGTTCCAGATCCTGATGAGGTAACTGCTTTCTTTTTAGTACAAAAATCTTTTTCTTTATTATTGTAACAAGTCTACCAGTTCTTTAACTGGTATCTGAGCAAAGTTTAAGTAGCAGTTCTATGTGTCTTAGCATGTCCTCCTTGTTTCCAATAGGCTGTTGATTATCCACAAAGGAGATACAGAATAGTGCTTCGCAGCACCATGGGACCAATTGATGTTTACCTTGTCAGGTACTTATTTACCTCTTACTTCAACTACCTATGAAATTGAAAAGATTAATATGTTGCTAGATAGGATGGAGTGTTTAATAGTTTTGCATTTTTTAAGGGCAAGATAAACTTAATTGATTTAAGGATGGAGTGTTTGAACAATCCTTTATCTAATTCTTTGTTTTGAAATTTCTTGTTTAGTCAATTCGAGGAAAAGCTCGAAGAGATAAATACTGTTGAGGAACCATCAACCATGCCTTCAACATCAGGTTTCATTGAGAATGAAACTGTGACATTGCCTGTTGATGATGGTGGAGGAGTTGGTGTTGGGATGGAGGGACAGGAAAATCAAAGAGAGTGTCCAGATGCTGGTACTTCCCAGGACCTTGTGACTGGAATTATGAAGATTGTTCCAGATGTTGATGTAAGTTCTTATTTTGAAGCTTTAAAGAAACTGAATAGTTATTGAGTGTTTTTCGAAGCAAAAAATGAGGAAAAAGAGACTAATTCAACACAGTGCATTTTACCTTAAATAAGTAGGTATTTTGTAGAAACATCCAATGCAGTTTGGTTTTTTCAGTTACTTATTTTGTTTTCGGCCCTGCAGAATGAAGCAGATTACTGGCTTTTGTCAGATGCCGATGTTAGTATCACTGATATGTGGACAGAGTGTATCCTACTAGTTCCGTTCCGTTATTTTTTATTTCTTGCTACCAATGAAAGTTATCCCGTGAATATAGAATCCATGACTCAAAGTTAGCTGCTCTTGACTGGAATGCGTTGGATGCAATTCATGAGGATTATTCAATTGCGGATGTTAGTACTCCACGTGCCCAAACTCCCCCATCCAGTACCACTGAAGTACCTTCTGCGAATACTACTGGAAGCTGAGTAATATTTCCTGGCATTTCTGTGGATGCTCAGGCTTGGTTTTCGGAGTAGTGCTCGAGCTTGGTGTTCAAAATGCTAAATTCTCCATCAGGAAATCTGTATAATAAAAGTTATACATTGAATCAATTTATACTCTGTATAGCCCCTCGAATGGCCTAAACGTAAGAACAAGTGCATCCAGAAGCTTTTTCCGAAATGCTCCGTCAGGAAGTTGGCAGTTTGATGTCCCAAGAAATGAGCTCCATTGTACAGTTAGTATATACATCATTGTACTTGTAGTGGCAATAATCAGATGGTTAAACTGCTGTCTAAATTTCACTGTGTATTGTCTAAGATCTTTGCTCTCTATGGTCTTAGCTTTGAAATCTGATACTGATGTCAAGAAAATTTGATTTAGTTACACTGCTGTGCTGTAGTGGTGGCTATTTTGACCCCACTTAAATTCAGTCCAAATCGTCCATTCACATACTAACTAATGAGCTGCAATGTTCTATTACATTATCCATCTCTCTCTCTCCCCTGCTTATACTTCTAACTAATAGAGGACCTCTAGTCCTCCTTACTGTGAGATTAGCAACTGGTTGCTTCTGGTGAAGCAGGTTTGCCACTACGTAGAGACTCGGTATACTAGTCCTGAGCTGTCTGTCATGCCTAGAGAGGTGGAAACAGTATCTGTTAGGCTGAAGTCAAGTTGTGTCTTAGGTGGCAAACGATACTGCACAGAACTAAGCCACTGTTTACATGTCGAATGTGGTCTACTCTACCAATAACCGGTCAAATACCAAACTGCGTAAATTTTCAGTGAACTTTTGAAACAATCAATGTGATTGATCAGCCCAAGTCAATACAAGGAGACCATAATTCCCTTATCCACTGATAGGGACTTAACATGCTGCTAATATTAAGTGTTTATTATGTTCTATTTACAAAATCCTCATTAGATTTTTTTAGAGATACAACATTACTTTAGTTTATTTAAATTCTAATCCATTTAGTTGAGCAGTTTATAGTATCTATATATCAACTTCACTTCAGACACAATTCTTGTTAAAGATTTTAAATTTTATTGCTGATAAGAACTTGGGGATACTCAATTGTCTTGATTAGCCACTGAAACGGAAGAGTGAAACAGCAAATTATGAACATGGAGTCGGTGCACAGGTTGCAGGTTCTGGATCCAATCTCAGGGAAAGCTGGAAAGTCACAGAAAGTACCTAGGACATCAAAGGCCAGGTCTGATAGAAAAGAAACTCAAAAACAGGATCCCATGGAAGTATGGAAATGCTTATCAAATAAATATATTACATTGAAGTTGTTTATCATTTAAGTTCCACATTATTCAAGATCATTCAATAAACAAAAGTTAGACTC
This sequence comes from Solanum dulcamara, assembly GCF_947179165.1. Lineage (NCBI taxonomy): Eukaryota > Viridiplantae > Streptophyta > Magnoliopsida > Solanales > Solanaceae > Solanum > Solanum dulcamara. Next base: position 74,583,455 of record NC_077244.1, read on the forward strand.
AGTTCTCTTATTAAATAGGGGGTTAGATGTCTCAAGACCAGGGGAAGTTGATGAGAGTGTTACAAGATTGCAGGTTTGAAGAATTATCTCATTGTCTGTCTTTTTCCTTATTTGGTTAATTGCCAATTGGCCCTGTCATAATCTGCCTAGTAGCCTGAGCAAACGGGTTTCAATAATTGGTTTGTGCTTCCTTTACAGGCAGGAGTAGAAAATTTGACGATAGAAGAAAGTAGATTAGATGAACAGATAAGGTTATCTTCTGATGCCTCTGATACAATATTCAAGATTTCCTTGCTCCAACATTATGCTGATACTGTGTTAAATTGGCTTGTCTCAGAGAAAAGGAAGAAAGGTTGAGGGTTCTGAGTGAAGATGAAAATAATCAAAGGTACCATTTGTGTTATTTATGTTACATTTTGTTGTTAATGGATCTATCTGCTCACTTTTCCTTCATATTCTTGATAACTGATCTCTTCTAAATTTTCTTTCTAAAAGATTGCTTTTTGTAACTGAAGATGATATAAAGAGCTTACCTTGTCTTCAGGTAATTTTAAAACATATGCTTTTGTTGTTTCCTTTCATTTCTTTGTAATGCAATTTTCGTCAAATAATTAATGCTGCAATTTAAATTCATTGCTCTCATCAGAATGACATACTGATAGCTATTAAAGCTCCACATGGCACGAGTTTAAAAGTCCCAGATCCTGACGAGGTAACTGCTTTCTCTTTAGTACGAAAACCTTTTCTTTATTATTGTAACAAGTCTACCAGTTCTTTGACTGGTATCTCAGCAAAATTTAGGTATCAGTTCTATGTATCTTAGCATGTCTTCCTTGTTTCCAATAGGCTGTTGATTATCCACAAAGGAGATCCAGCATAGTGCTTCGCAGCACCTCGGGACCAATTGATATTTACCTTGTCAGGTACTTATTTACTTCTTACTTCAACTACCTATGAAACTGAAACGATTAATATGTTGCTAGAGAGGATGGAGTGTCTAATAGCTTTGCGTTGTTTAAGGGAAAGATAAATTTAATTGATTTAAGAGGTTCTTTGTTTAAAATTTTTTGTTAGTCAATTCGAGGAAAAGTTAGAAGAGATGAATACTGTTGAGGAACCATCAACCATGCCTTCAACATCAGGTTACATTGAGAATGAAACTGCAACATTGCCTGTTGATGATGGCAGAGGAGTTGGTGTTGGGATGGAGGAACAAGAAAATCAAAGAGAGTGTCCAGATGCTGATACTTCGCAGAACCTTGTGAGTGGAATTACGAAGATTGTTCCAGATGTTGATGTAAGTTCTTATTTTCAAGTCTTCAAGAAACTGAATAATTGTTGAGTGTTTTTCGAAGTAAAAAATGAGGTAAAGGAGACTAATTCAACATAGTGTGAGGCTCTACCAACATAATGCATTTTGTTATACTATTCAGTTACTTATTTTTTCTTCGGCCCTGCAGAATGAAGCAGATTACTGGTTTTTGTCAGATGCCGATGTTAGTAACACTGACATGTGGAGAGAGTGTATCCTACTAGTTCCGTTCCGTTGTTTTTAATTTCTTGCTACCAATGAAAGTTATCCTGTGAATATAGAATCCGTGACTCAAAGTTAGCACATCTTGACGCGTTGGATGCAATTCATGAGGATTATTCAATTGCGGATGTTAGTACTCCACGTGCCCAAACTCCCCCATCCAGTACCTTCCGCAGATACTACTGGAAGATGAGTAATATTTCCTGGCATTTCTGTGGATTCTCAGGCTCGAGATTGGTGTTCAAAATGATAAATTCTCCATCAGCAAATCTGTATAATAGAAAGTTGTACATTGAATTAGTTCATCCTCTGTATAGTCCCTTTTTCCGAAATGCTCCGTCAGGAAGTTGTCAGTTTGATGCCCCATGAAAAATGAGCTTCATTGTACAGTTAGTATATATACCATTGTACTTGTTGTAGTGGCAATAATCAGATGGTTAAACTGATCTCTATGGTCTAAGCTTTTGTAAGCGTGATACTGATGTCTTAAGAAAATTTGATTTAGTACACTGCTGTGCTGTAGTGGTGGCTATTTTGACCCGCTTAAATTCAGTCCAGATCATCCATTTGTCAACCTCAGATAAAATAAGTCGACTCAAACGGGCTCATCGTCTGATATATAGGAGTTAGTTTCCATAATTACACATATTGGCGTTCATCAATTAATTCTACACAAATGACAGTGTACTTGAATCTTTTCTCATTCCACTAAATGGTGTCTTCATGTGCTTTCACTAGTAAAGTACGATAATTTGTTCAACCTTTTATGGAATTTATTTATTTCGTGGGTGTATAGTTAACTGGATATTATTGTCTTTGATGTAAATTCTATAGCTGAACTGCACTACCAAAATACAACTCTATATATTTAATAGATTGAACCACTACTTTTAAGTATCTTAATGAAAAATTCAGAATAACTTTTTAAGTGTCTCTCGACGTATTCACGTACTCTTCTTAATTTTCAACATACAACTACATAATTCTGCACGAGTAGTCATGCTTTCCTTTCTTTGACATACAATTAGACGCCCCACCACAGTAGTCAGCATCAAATTCCTCCAAAACAACATTCACAATTTCATCATGTACTTCATTAGCAAGTGGTTCCACATTTTCCAAAGGTACTTCAATAACAAGTGGTTCCACACCTTGCACATGACCTCCCTGATCCAAAATAAAATAATAAGTAATGAAATTAAATGAAACAAAAACAGATGAATGATCATTTGAGAAATTAACTCGATCTCTATCCCAGCAATAATATTCGAGAGCATGATATCAAGGTTAAGTTTGTGCACTGATAATGCATAATGTAATTTATAATATCATGTTAAGTTTATTTTTTTTATTGCTTGGGAAGGATCTTTATTTACAAAACAAACATGTTAAGTTACGTACTAGTAATGACAGGTAAATATTTTAACAAAAAAACTGAAAAATAAGGTCAATAACACGTTAAATTAAATTACACAGATAGTATATATAACTTAAACCTTAGGTAGATGTAGGAAATAAAGAAATCAATTCCCTATATAATGATTAACGAGATCCTTTGATGCAAAAGGTCAATGTAATTTATAATTAAGTAAATAAATTAAAGTGTGTTTTACATTCTATAGTCACTTGGGCCTACAAAGTGATATCAAAGCCAACAGAATTTCTAGGTTCGAGTTTCTTTGACACTTATTATTAAAAAAAAATCCACATGCTTAGCCCCTCACACACACGTGAAAACATTAATAAGTAAAATATAAGTTTGCTCCAAAAATTTAAGCTTATAGACTGGCCTGGATGATAGGAAGAGAGAAGCAAGGTTATACCAAGCACAAGTCGATAAATGCATCTATAATGAAATGTTGATTCTTCGTGTTATTAATCTTCAAGAACCAAGTAAGCAATTCCTCCATAAATTCCCAATCCACTATTTGTCCCCTTTGGCCACCATTATAAGCTTTAGTCATTTGCTCCATTGAATGCAAGAAATCCAATTTAGGATTCTGAGTTTCCACAGCTAAGAGTAGACAATCCTTGAAAGGGAAACCAACCATGGATAGTACCGAACACGATTCATTTTCTTCGAACGATAGCCTCCTTGTTGTCAATGCTTGTCGTGCCATTTCCAATGCCTCCTCTGGACATGTTGAACAACAAGCAGCACTTTCTGTGAATAGACCAAACATGTTAGCACTACTCTCTAGTAAAGATTGATCATATTTGCTACTAATTTTTTTCTTCTTATTCTTTCTCAAGAATGAGAAACGCTTCCATAAGGTAAAGTACTTCATTTTACTAATTAGAAGAGTAGTACTCAACTTGTTACATACATTTTTCTTTTGAATTCAGACTAAACGTCGCTACTTAGCTGCACATTCATTTATAGTACTACACCAACTCTTACATAAATGAAATAACTACTGTATATTGCTAGCTAGCTTGTATACTTTTCTACACCGCAACAAATAAATGATATTTTTGTGTCAATAATATAATTGTTACTATATTATATTTAGTGGCAATAATAACTATGCCTATTTATAGCCAGAACTCTATATATGTAAATGTTGTTAAAGGCGTTAGCGACTCTAGATGCAATGTCATTAACTCAATTGCCGCTAAATGTTATTTATAAAAATGAATATCTATTGCCAATATGCTTTAAGTTCGAAGTTCTTATAGGATCTGATGTTCTTCATTGACGTCGACGTCGCATGAGCTTGATCAACCGAAAAGGGCACAATCAGATCCAAAACAAGCACAACCTTCATAAGATATGTGTCTTACTTCGATTGGACGTAAAATTTACTAAAGAGAAACTTGAATCTTACGAGCTTCAATTAAATATGTGTATAACGTATCAAAATATTTTTTGAATTTTATAATCTCAAACATAACACATGTGAAATAAAATAATAAAAAGTATGACCGATAAATTGAAATAGAGGGATTACTCTGCAAATTAATTTAATCACAGTCTTCAATCTTTTTAATTATAAGCCTTCTGCTATGAGACAATCTACTATTACAAACTAATGCTAGCTAATTAGAACAACCTTGCCAAGATTTGGAGGCTTATTAAATCACAATACCAGAAAGAAATTAAGGACATATATAGTACTATGACTTTTCTAATCATAAAATTTCTTTTTAACGATGCATTATTATAGATTATTGACATTTTAAATTATGGATTAACGATGAATTATAAAATAAAATCCCATTTAACAACGTATTCGTAGTCAATTCCTATTTAGTATTGAGGTTTGGCTATTACTGGTATTAATTAATTAAGCGTGAAGTTAGGTGAGTGAGGGTACTGATTACCTCAATATTTTATTGTTTTCTGGTTAGACGTTAATAATATTATAAATGGTGAACAGTTGTAAATATTAAAGTAAGTCTTTAACTTTTGTAGGGAACCAGTAGTACTAAACACCACAAAGAAACTCCTAATAATAAAATATGTATAGTCCTAACTCCGAAATCCTAATTGATTTGATTTCTTTTGTTTGAATATGATATTTAGAAGTATTTTACATCAATATTAGTAAAAGTTTTTGGAGCCAATACTTTCTCCTTCTCAACATGTTTAAGGAGAAATGATTAAAATTGTTTCTTCATTATTGTAGTTTTTTAAAGAAATCTATTTTGATTTGTTTTACTTGAATCGAAAATCTACTGTAAATATAATTTTTCTATTTTGTAGAGATAGAGATAAAATTTACATACGCACCATCCTCTTCATATCATATTTGTGAAATTATAATAGTATATTGGTGTTGACGACTCACCTAGATGTCTATTTTCAATTTAGATACCTAGTAGTATAGCGTATACAATGCGATAATTAAAGAAATTATTGACGGGGTCTTCTATTACATTTAGTGTTGGATAAGTGGTTGGAGATATAAAACATTAGTTGAATGCCTTTTATTACTCTCTAATCTAATAGCCAATACATACAACTAGCTAGCTAGCTCTAATTAACTAGGTCCATGTTTGACTAGAACTTCATATATAATTGGATTGGTTTATATTTGTAGCTAGCACATCTACGAATATTAGTCTTTCTGATCATTTGAATTATATAATCAAATGAGATGTTTAAGAGAGAGATATAGTACCTTAGATTATATTTTTATGATTAATATAATTACTATGTTACTAAGGAATCTATCCGCGCTTTGGGCGGATTAATTATTAAAAAAAATAATTATTTTTAAATTTGAATTATTTTCATACATTTCTCTAAATTTTTCATCACTTAAAGAGTTATTAGTTGGTCGTTTAAAGTACTTGATTTTTGTATAATCTATGTAAGTGAATTTTTTCTTTCTTTATAAAAATATAAAGAAAGAACAATAATTCAAGAGAAATGATTTTTTTTGTGCATATTTTTAATAACATGGTTATTTCTTTGTACATTAAATAGAAAACTAATTATATGAACCTCTTATGTGCCTTTTGTCCTATTTTTTATCTTTTAACTCTTTCCTTTTTTCTCCTCTCAGTTCATCTTGTCAAATTTATTTTTCTCTCTTCCTTTTAAACTTACAAATATTAAGGAGAAACCATCGTTGGCCCCCTAAAGTTGGCACCAACTTTCACTTAGACACTTCAACTAGGCTTTGTTCATTTTAGACACCTCAAGTAAGGCTTCGATGTGTTATTTTGACACCTTTTTGACAATCGCCAAAATATATTAAGTGTGTATAATGTATTCGCCTGACGTGTCAAAAATAACGAATTAAATAAAGACACGTCACATAAGAAACATATCATTTCTCAACACCAAGACTGATACTACAAAGCTAGACTTCGATAGTTCGATATCCATAGGCCAATTTGGTTTCCGGACAGAGTTTATATTTTATATATTCCAGTGATATGTGAAATGTTTAAAATCTTTAAATTAAAATGGGATATTGTGTATAATTTAAAACATTAATAGGTGCCAACCCATTTGATTAAAAAAATAATCAGATTTGCTTTTAGCTTACCACAGGAGTTTGATGTTCTAGTTTTTTAATCTCTGTCCATCCTTTTAACTTTTGTTTAATCATAAATTTTGAAAAAAATTGTGAAATTTTGCCATTTTTTTAAAAATCTATCTATAAAAAAAATTCTAAATTTCATTCACAAAATTTTAAAATTTTGCAAGTAAAATGCAGTCTAAATACAACTTCAAATTCTATAATTTAGTATTTTTCAAGAAACTTCAAAAACTCATCATTTAAAATTTCAACTAAGGGTGTGTTTGGTAGGAAGGAAAATGTTTTCATGAAAAACATTTTATTAAAAAATAAATAATTTTTTACTTATTTTTCGATGTTTGGTAAGTAAGAAGAAAATATTAACCAAGAATATTTAGTTATAATACATAGAAATACTATGACACTGAATCCAAAGATACTATAACTTGCAAAAATACTTAATCGGGAGACAGATCCCGAATCCGATTCAGAATTGGAAGTCAAGTCTCAAAGTCAGTGTCGAGAGTCAAACTCCTGATCGGATCTCGAATCGGAATTAAAAGTCATGTTCTAAATTAAGGTGGAATCTCGAATCTTTGGTCGGAGTCAAGTAGTGAGGTGAAAAGAAAATTTTAGAAAATATTGTTCAAAACATTTAACTCAACCATCTATTATAATAAAATAAAATAATGATGAACGTTTTCCTTTCTTCGTAGCAAATGCATCCTAAAACTTAAATCACGCAAAGTCACATAAATTAACCCTGGAGCCTCCGATCGGCTGCTCCGTTTGAATTGGATATTTATTACTCCATATATATGGAGCAGTCAACTCTTCTGAGGCTTCACTAAGAATGTCAAATCTTTTAAGGATATTTAAGTCTAATGCGTTATAATCTATACCGATTCAGTAATATAGTTATTGGCTTGTCTTAGTGGCGGAGCCACATGTTGCTCGAAAATTATAATATTTATATATGGTAAAAATAATTTTTTATATATACATAGTAGACGTTGAGCTCTCTTCGCCAAGTTTATGTGTCTGCTTCTTCAAATTTTGAACCCCTAAATCAAAATTATGGCTCCGCCACTGACTTGTCCTCTTTGAAATACAACAGTCAAATGACGTCGTATAACTCAAACAATTCATTTCGAATTAGTTAAAGAGTTCAATGCTTCACGTCAGAACACATTCTTTCAATATAAAATTTATCTTTTTTGAATAGTGAATAAGTGAAAAAATAAAAATATTTTTCTTTGTCTCAACTCTCTCTTTTACTACTCTAACCTTAATATATAAACACAATATAATACTTTTCATCCACTTTTCATCTTTTTTTCCATTCAACTCAAGGAAGAAAACTTTCTTTCACAGATAAAAGTCAAGCATATGGATAGTCATTTAAAGATTAGTGAGACAACTATAGAAGATAATGAGTAGTCATTTAAGGATGAGTGGGACAACTATAGAAGATAACGTGGAGAATATGTCATTATGGCTATGAATAACAAAAAATATGACATCAACACTTAATATTTTAATTATCAATATTAAAAAGCTCGATAACACTAACGATTTGTGTTTTGAATTAGTACAAAGTATAAGTTTTGTTTTGCTGACTCAGTTTTGCAGTGTGATTGAACTTTAGTTAGGAAGTGGAGACTTTGGAAGAACTAGTGTATTTTCTTCTAATAATTGAAGAATTGTACCTATATACACAATGTTTGTTTGGTTCACGGTTAGATACTTAGATTTATAATTTTGTCTACGAGAAAATAACGATATTGAAAAAGATAGATTGTTTTTGAAAATTCCTTGACTCAAGTGAGCGAATAAATGTAAAAATTCACTTCATCAAAAAATTATTTATATAACATGTTAAATATCTTAGTGAAAATTCTGCACCAGTTATTAAATGTGTCCATTTGGACAATTTTTCAGACCTCTTTTTCTTCGAAAGGAACAATTATTTTGGACCAAATTTCTTAAAATTAAGAAATTAGAGTTTGTGAGTTATTCAGTTAGTTTGAATATGTGTGCTTCATCTTCCATTAGCTATTAAAATTGAAGTCATGAAAAACAATATTTTCAGCTAAAACGAATTAATTAAATAGATTTTATTTACTAACAATGAGACAATGACTCATTTTTCTTTTCCTAATAAACTTCTAATCCATACAAGACGCCAGCATGTCTCTCTGCCCCGTCATTCACAAAATAAATATCCCTCATTTTCTGAAACGCATGCCACGTCAGCAAGCTATCTGAACCGGCCTGGTGACATTTCCCGACCGCCCGGTCCACAGACAACGTCTTCGCAAGCCGGTCTAAACCACCATAGAGGCTATTACAGAACCTCATCAAATGCTTCATATCATAAACTTTGTTTCCAAAAAACACCCTGACAACTTCCATAAAGTCCTCTAACCCACCGGGAAGTTCCCGGCGCGTGAGTATCTTCACCAGGTACCCGAAATCATACGCGCTGTGAAACGTAACCCAACTCACCGATTCATTACACACCAGACCGGACGACATCATCAGCTCAGTAAACCGGGCCGAGTCAATCCCACATTCCCGGTTCATCTCGAAGTCGATCCCCTGTCTGCGGAGCAACTCGATAGAGTCCGGCGCGTAGAGATCACGTGCCACATCGAAATCGGAGAAATTGAACTGCCATATGTAACCGCCGTCAGATCCTAAATCAGGGAGATTACCGTCAGCGTCAGATAAAGTTAAACCAAGCTGAATAAGATTCAACACATCCACGTTAGACTTCAACATCTTATACTGATCCGATGGAGAATTATTTCGGCCACGACCGTAAGAAATCTGAGGCTTTAAAACAACACCAGGAAACTCTGTATCCATAGATATATAAGGGTACTTATCGATCACAGTAGAAATGAGTTCAAATTCCAATTCGAGATTATCAGCCCATACTTCTCGAATTTTAATAGCCATTGATGACAAATCCTGGAAAGGGTAATCGTAAAAAAATAAATTAAAATCTGGGTATTGAAGAAGGATAGAAGATTTAGAATTGTTTGTGGGTGAGGTGAAGAAGGGATGGAATTTATAGAAAGATAAGAGAATATGTTGGTTTGAAGAAGTGGGGAAGTAATAAATAAATAAATGGAGGCAAGTGAGGAGTTGAGTGGTTTCGCAGAGTGAAAAGGAAGGGGAAAGGAAAGGCGTTAATGGTATAATGGGTACACAGAAATAGGGGAAGTTTTTGGTCTATGTTCAACGCGTTTGAGTTATTTGACTCATAAACAAACAAAGACTCATTATCCATAACAGTTTTGACTAAAAAGTCTATTTTGCTAATTCATTATTACAATCCCTATCTTTCAATTTATTCCTTCCATTTAGATTTCACATAAAATATTCAATTTTATATTATTGTTATTGCCTTTTAATTATGACATTGTATTAGTATTCGTATCCACAATGTACAGATAATAATATAAAAATATTATTTTTAATTTTTTTTTATTACAACAACAATAGCGATCCAGTGAAGTCCCACAACGTGGGTCTGGGAAGGGTATAGTGTACGCAGACCTGATTCCTACTAAGGTAGGACGACTATTTTCGAAAGACCCTCGGCTCAGTAAAAACAGATAAGAAAGAAGTCAGATAAGGATAAGAATAAGAATAAGGAGTTCAAAACGATATAGAAAAGCAAGATAGGACAATTAAAGTACAGAAAGTAGTGAAGGTAATAAATGATAATAGAAGTCAGACCATAGGAGATTATAGGGGATTATAGTGCGCTAATATTCCGACATATTAAATACTCCATCTCTCCCATGTAATTATCAAGTGCTCTTCTTATTAATATAAATCAAATATAGTTACTTTATTTACTCCTGAATTTCTAAATTGTTTGAATTTTTATTTTGTTATTCATATCTTTTCAATTTAAAATTTATGGACAATAATATGTGTATTATCTAATTATTTCATTATATTTTTAAAGTATTATCTCTCCCCCTCTCCCTCCCCCCTATCTTTAAGTATATTTTTTCTACTATATTTTAATTACTTTATGTTAGTTTGACTTTGAATGTATTTTTTTTTGTGTGTGTATTATGCGTAATAAGTAGTTGAGTTTTCTTATTTTTTTAATTTCAATATATATAAAATGTTGAGTTTAAATTTAAGCTACTTAAATTTTTTAATATTTAAATGCTCATTGAATTCATTATTTTGGAGATAATTACACTATTTTCCTGATAAATTGAGGAACTTACTTTTTTTTTCATTATACTTTTAGGATAATTCCAACCAACTTAATATCTATTACAAATATATAACTCAAATATAAATTGAAATTAGTGGTCAGTTTCAAAATGATTTGTATATCTGATAAGATTATCAAAATTCAAAAAATCTGAAATTAAATATAGGCTTATTATATAGTTTCAAATTATGTACTATGAGATGTATTTTTTAAAATACTTCACTCATATTAATTCAGCTTAAAAAAATTACTTACATATGCAATGTGTGGGTAGAATAGGCTATAAAAAAATTATGTACTATGAGATGTATTTTTTAAAACACTTCACTCATATTAATTCAGTTATAAAAAATTACTTACATATGCAATGTATGGATAGAATAGGCTATAAAAAAATTACTTACAGAAGATATATGAACACTTATTTTAATAAAATAATAATATAAAAATAATAACGAAATTAGCATTTAAAAAGACTAAAATACTTGACTAAAATTTTTGATAAAAGATCATCAAAACACAAACAAACAAAATAAGAACAAAACAAATTGCGTTCTTCAATTCAAACCTGTATATAATAGCAAAAACATTAGCATGTAATACGACTATCGCTCATCTGCATATAAAATTAAAATATTAAAACATACAGAGTTTCTAGAAAATAAATTATATGAAGAATACAATAAATATATTAATCAATAAAATTAATGATCAATAACGAAAAAAGGGAAGGAAGCTTAATAGTATATATAATTGTAGGAGTATGTATAAGAAAGGTTAAGAAGTTAGAATTATATTCTAACTCAAATTAAATTCAAATTCAAATTCAAATATTATGTTGATTTTTTAATGAAAGATTTTTTAATTACTCTTCTTTATCATTAATTTTTAAAATAAAAAGCATATTTTTTCTTATAAGCTAAAATTTGAAATCAGTATAATAATTCTATTCCCCCCCCCCCCGCTCCCCCCTACGTCCCCCCTTCCTCCCCTTTTTTTTCTCATTTATTTTCTTTTCTTTATTCTTTCTATTTTGTTTGTTTTTTAGTTATCTTTCTATTATTATTTTTACTACTATAATATATATATAAAGCTAAAAAGTTAGGACTCTATTACAATTCAAATCTCATTTAAATTTGAATTCAAATATGATATCTATTTTTTAAAAGAAGATCTTTTTATTGCTCTTTCTTATCTTTGATTTATTAAATATAATAATATTTTTTTTATAAGTTAAATATTTAAATTGAGAGAAATATTTGGAATCAATAAGATATTTCCTCCCACCGCCTACGTTTTCTCTTTTTTCTCATTTATCTTCTTTTTCTTTTCTTTCTTTTATTTGTTATTTTTCTAAAATAAGATAACCCCCACCCCCTACATTTTCTCGTTTATCTTCTCTTTTTCTTCTTCTTTTGTTTATTATTATTATTATTATTATTATTATTATTTGTATTTATATTTTTATCTTTTAATTTAATATTTAAATTAAATGTATTTAAATTTATTTTATAATATCTAAAAATGATAAGTTTATTAAATAACAAGAGTTCATTTAGAACTCTCCAATCATAGATTTCTACTTTAAGCTAATCAAAAATCTTTTTTTAAAAAAGTTTAATATTTTTAAATTCAAATATTTTTATTTTTTCAATTAAAAACTTTTATTAGAATATTTATTAACTTTGTCTTAAAATTGCTAAGTGACTTTTCCATAGCCTGCCACTTGACTTAACCCTGCTGCAAACTACTCTCCTTTATAATACATAGAGATTACTTGAGCTGAGAGTCTTTTGAAAATAATCTTTCTATCTCCATGATCTAGTGATAAGGTATGAGTACACTCTTTCTCCCCAAACCCCATATTGTAAAATTTCACGGGATATTTTATTGTTGTTGTAGTTGATCTTAAACTAAATATATGTAAAATGTATTAAAATATTTTTTTCATTTTATGGACTTAAATATATCATGAAAAAAATTAGAATTAAAGAGTTATCAAACAAGGAAAAAGACATACTTTCATGAATTAAAAAAAGAAAATAGTATAAATAAATTTAAATAGAGAAACTATTTTTTTTTAATATTAATATAACATAATGGAGTAGTAGTCTTATTTATATTTTCAAAATATATCAACAACAAAAAATCCAATATAGTCTAAAAAGCAAAATATGAGAGATAAAATGGGGCAATAGCATAACATATCCAAGAGGAGCAATAATTATAACCAACTAATGTTGTAACAAATAAAATATTAAAAATAATTCAGCAAAACAAATTTCTAATAGATAATTTCTCAGGAGGAATGTCAAATTAACGAGGGCTCAGTAAAATAAAATAGAAGGAATACACGATAGCCAAATAGCTCAAACCTCGTTAATTAGTGACAGTGCTCTAGTGCACATGAAAATAGAGTATTTACTCATCATCTTTCGTGAATATCATCTTCACAAATTTAGGACCATTGAAATTGGATCTCTGATTCATTTCTTGAAAAATATTACAAATTAATTTAAAGGCATCAATTGAAACAAATACTACTAGAAGTTTCGGAGGGGAGTGAATAGGTCATTTCATGTCATCCAAATTAAGTTTATTTTATACCAAAAAAATCTATTTTTTTAGGTTACCAACATTGCTATTAATTCCTTTTAAATCATTACAACAATAACATACCCAGTGAAATTCCAGAAGTGGGGTCTGGAAAGATAAAATGTACGCAGAACATATCACTACCTCATTGAGATAGAGAGACTATTTCCGAAAGACCATCAGCTTAAAAGTTACAATCCCAAGTAAGAGAATAAATAAATAATATATATAGCATAGTGGCAAAAAAAAATGATGCAAATTTTTTAAAAAAAGAACAATAACAAGAGCAAAGTAATGTGACAATCAAAGACAATAACAACACAACTATAAAGGCATGCCTAGACTACGACCCCCTTAAATCGACACATGACAAGACACCATTCTATTCCAACTAGCCTTCTACCCTAATCTGTGACCTCCACTCATTTCTATCTAAGGTCATGTCCTCGGTGATATGGAGTAGCGTCATATCTTGTCTAATCATTTCTATCTAATACTTTTTCAATCTACCCCTACCCTTCTGCATAACCCCTAACTCCAACTGCTCACACCTCTTAACTGGGGCGTCGACACCCCTCCTCTGCACATGCCTAAACCATCTCAGTCTCGTTTCTCTCATCTTGTCTACAATAGGTGCCACTCCCACTTTCTTCCCAATAACCTCATTCTTAATCTCACTTCTAGTGTGTCCGCACAATTATCTCAGCATCCCCATCTCCGCAACATACATCTTCTGAACTTGAGAGTTGTTTACATGTCAACACTCCACTCCATATAACAACGCTGGTCTAACCATCATTCTGTAGAACTTACCTTTAAGTTTAGGTGGTACTTTCTTATCACACAATACTCCAGAGGCAAGTCTCCATTTCATCCATGCTGCCCCAATGCGGTGCTGGCATCATCATTGATGTCCCCACTACTTTGGATGATGGATCCAAGGTATTTAAAGCTTTCTGTCTTGGGGATAGGTTGAGTGGCAAGCCTCATTTTCATACCCTCTTCATCCATCGCAACACTAAATTGGCACTTCAAGTATTCTGTTTTGGTCTTGCTCAATCTGAACCCTTTGGACTCCAGCGTTTGTTTCCAAACCTCCAACCTATCATTAACTTCGTCTCGAGTCTCATCAATAAAAATTATGTCTTCCGCAAATAGCATACACCATGGAACCTCCTTCTGAATAGACCGTGTCAGCTCATCCATCACCAAGTGAAAAAGGAAAGGGCTCAGCACAAATCCCTGATGTAATCCCACTTCAACAGGAAAATATTCTGAGTCACCTCCCACCATCCTAACTCGAATCTTGGTCCACCATATATGTCCTTTATGGCTCTAATGTATACCATCGGGACACCTTTGGCCTCTAGACTCCTCTCCAGAGAACATCCCTCAGAACTTTGTTATAAATCTTTTCAAGGTCAATGAACACCATATGAAGATCCCTTTTTCTTTCTCTAAATTTCTCCACCAGTCTCCGCATAAGATGAATTGCTTCAGTAGTCGACCGCCCTGGCATGAATCCGAACTGGTTCTCTGAGATAGACACTCCTCTCCTCATCCTCATCTCCACCACTCTCTCCCAAATTTTCATAGTGTGTCTTAGTAGTTGAGACTATATATTTCTATAGCAGAAATAAGTTATTGAATTTTTTCTACATCATCACATAATTATGCTAATCCACAAATTGTAGTAGCATAAGGCAAACAATTAGAAAAGGAAATTGTAATTTGTTGGTTTTAAAGATGTGAATGGAAAATGAAAGGTTGTGATCTTTCATTAAAAGGGTTGTGACCGTTCCAAAAAGTTGTGACTTCTTTAAAAGAGTTGTAACTTTTCTAAAAGGCTGTGACTTTTGTGAAGGATTGCGATTTTTTTGATAAGTCACAATAAACACATGTTCACACTATTCTTTGTTGTCTATAAATAGAGGATTTTCCTCTCATTTTTATTTCATTGAATTTCTCTTCTCTTCTGCATATATTTTCTTACAAACAAAATTGTGTTTTTGTATGATTACATTGCTGCTTTCTGAGTTTGCTGAAATTGAAGAAGTTTGAGGTACCTCTACTTCTTTAATGATCTATTTATTAAAACCTTAATACAAGAGGGATAACATAATTCACTACTCAAATAATTCCAGTATCAGAAGAAAATATAAAATTGTTGAATATTAATTATTTATTCTTCATTTAAACAAAATGTACCGTCAAAAGCAATTAAAAAGAAATTCTAAACAATATGTGGAGATTTCTTTCTCACGGCGTGGAATTTTAACTTTTACGAATAATAAGATGTTGGGGTTTTAATCATTGATTTAATTTTATAAAATCCTAATAAGAAACGTGATAAAGGGGACATTCAGTATTTTGGTGCCAGTCAATATATATTGATGTTGTGACCTTCTTAGACGACTCCTTCTGTGGCATCTTTTTTTATAATTAGTAGTGGTACTACACTTACTACAATTATATACTCCCCGTTATCCGATTTTAACTTAACACAAAATTTAAAATAATAATAAAAAATTTAAAATTTGTGATTATATATTAAATATATTAAAATATTCTTTAATTTTATGATTTTAAATATATTATGTGAAAAATAAAAAATAATAAATATTTTTCTATAAAACAAATAAAAAAAATATGACAAACAAATTAAAACGAATCCTACTTCTATATGTATATATTGACTTGACTATTTTTTTGAGACTAATTTTTGGTCAATCATGTACACTCCTGTAGTGTCAAGACCGTGTAAAGCCTGTAGGTTATATTGTGTGACAATTACACATTATCTAATTATCCATTCACATTTTTGTATAGTTTTTTTTTCAAACATATTTTTGTATAGGTCCAATAGAGGGTGTTGTGGTCCCATTAAACACTTCTTTTGAAATCATGTGATCAAGCAGAAACTTCAAGGCAAAAATTAAAGTGTGTATTTATTTATTCAGAAAAATCGATCTGGCTTACCATCCAATGCTGATAGATAGAACTTTAATGAATAATATAATACTAAAATATTTGGAATAGAAGCATATCACGTATTTGAATTTTTATCACAGATAAAAGTTAGTGATATTAAAGAAAAGAAGGATAGATGAGTAGGTTCATTATATTATCAATCGAGTTTTGAATTATCCATCATTATATTGTTTTTGGAGATTTCTAGGTTATTAAAGTAGAATAAAATGAGATACTTAAAAGTGACTGAAAATGAACACTTCGAGGCTTGCTGAATAGTTTTTGTTCATTTGAATTTCATGTCAAAATGTCTGAAATTCAACTAAATATATGTTCAGATCTCATATAAAAAATATCTGAAGTTTAGCCTAATAAAGACCCTAGCTTTAATTAAAAATGTTTAAAATTAGATTTTACCAAGATTACAATTTTACTAAAAAAATATTTGAACATGAAGCTTGTTTTTTTCCCCTTGCATTTCATTCTACCTTTCTAACTAATAGTAGTATTAACTTTCCTAAGAAAGGAGTTAACTGTAATATGTATGAATATGCATGTAAGATGAATAAGAATGGCAGATCTAATTAATTAAGAACGATTTTTGGTTGAATTTTATGCTCTATTCATTGTGTTGGTATTTTCGTTAATGAATGCTAATGCAAAGTAAAGTATTTGTTTTCTAAAATTAATTAGGTTCATTCTCAGAGATTTATTTCTTCAAATTGATCAAATTTATTTTAGTTTATGAAATTAAAGTTAGTCAAGATTAATTTGGAATAATGTATTTTAACTGATTTTAATTTTTTAAATAATGATCGTGGTTAATTCAAGTGGATTAAATCTTGACTAGCTTTAGTTTTCAGGGAATGAACTTGTGATTGAGTGGTAAAGTTAGGTCACAGATTCATTCCTTGAAAATTAAAATTAATCAAAGTTCATTTCCCCTGATTTAATCTAAGTTCATTCTTTGAAAATTATTGAGTTGGACAAAATTCATTATCCCGAATTAATAATTTTTATTATTCATATTTCGTCATCTATTTATATATATATGTTGAGACTTCTCTTTTAAATATAGATAATTTTTTTTTATTTTCAATTTTTTAGCCACGAGTGCACGTTTTTAGAAGTGGCTATATAATATTGGGGAGCGACTAATTGCAATGATTTGTATCACTATTGCACTAACATTTTTTAATGAACCTAATTAATTTGGGGGAAAGAACCGTAATTAAATTTAATTTTTAGGAATTGAACCTTGTTAATTCGAAAAAATAAAGCTTGATTAACCTTAATTTTCGGGGAATAAATTTGTTAATGGGTGGTTAGGCAAAGTAAAAAATTCAGTCCCTTAAATTAAACATCCCATTCCCTGAAAATTAAAGTTAATCAAAATTTATTTTCCCGAATTAACCATGTTTATTTCCTGAAGTTAAAGTTTGAGATTTCTCTTTGAAATATAGAGGAAATAAATTACTCTTTTCATCTTCAAAGTTCTTCTTCCCCTTTTATTTCTTTGGTAATCTATCTATCCAAGCTTAAAATTTTTAATTACAAGTGCACGTATTTGATAGTAATTGTGTAATGGTGGGAAGCAATCGACTACAACAATTTACCTTTCTATTGAATCGAAATCTTAGATAATCAGAAAATGAACCTAATTAATTCGGTGAATGAATCTTGTCTAACTTTAATTTTCAGAGAATAAACTAGTTAATAAATGCATGGTAATGCAAATCAAAGATTCATTTCTAAAAATTAAAGTTAGTCAAGATTCATTCCCCTAAATCAACCATGTTCATTTCCTGAAATTAAAGTTAATTGGTTCATTTCTTCGAATTAAAAGACATTTACTACCTAGACTTTGTTATCTACCTACCTATATATACAATTATACGTAGTGATAAGAGAAATTCCTCTTATCTTCTTGAAAATTCTCCTTCTCCTTTTATTTTTTTAGGAAATCGATGTGTGTAAATTCTAACTTCAAACCGCAAATGCACTTTGTTTGAATGTGACATTGTAATTTTCGGAAGCTACCGACTGCAATTATTTATATCCCTATCAAATTAAAATCTTTTGTAATCACGGAATTAACATGATCAATTTGAAAACTAGTTAATTTGAGAAAATGAATCTGGACTAACATTAAGAATTAACTTGTTAATGAGTGATAATGCAAAATCAAATATTCATTCCTTAGAAATTTAAGTTAGTCAAGGTTGATTCCCCCTCGACTAATTTTAATATTTAAGGAATAAACCTAATTAGTGAGGGAATGAAGGAATGAATCTTTAATTTTGCATTACCACCAATTAACCAGATTTAACCAAGTTGATTTAATTTTATGTAAATTAATGTTAGTCAAGGATCATAATTCTGAATTAACTAAATTTATTTCTTGATATTGAAGTTAATCAAAGTACATTTTCCGAATTAAAATGGTCTTATATTTGATTTTTCTCATCAATATAGAGAAAATCCTCTTTTCTTCTTCAAAGTATTTCTTTTCCTTTTATATTTTTGAGCAATAAATTTGTGCTAACTCCAAACATTCAGTCACAAGTCTCATTCTTCTCATGAAAAATGATTTTTGACATTTTGACAACTCTTTTAGGAGGTTGAAAAGAATAGTCACTACCTAACAAATTAAGATGCGTTAGGACATTAAATTAAACTAATTTACTCCGTTTTAGTAATCTAAGTCACCAAAAAAGGAGTAAGGATTCAAGTGATCTCAAAAATAAGGTGTTAAGTAGATTTCGAGGTCCACAATCATGCTTCCAAGCTAAATTTATTGTTTATTATGTAATTAAACAAAGGAGTATCAATTTTACTAAGCTAAAACGAAAAGCGATTAAACATGCAAACATGTTTTATTATTTAGGCGGGCAAAATATAAATATGTAAAATCAATTATTAAGTTAATTAGTGCAACTGTACAGAGATTAAATGATCAGTTGTGCAATTCATTTATTAATATTAGATAAGTGAGAGGAAAGAAAAAAAAAAGAGACAAGAACAAGAAGTTAAGCATGTTTTCTTATTTTAAAAAAACTTAGTACAAACTCTACAATCACAAAAAAATAATACATTATTTTCAACTTGAAAGAAGTGCAGCAATTCTAAACCATATAAATTTTAATTACTCCAAACAAATGAAGTAAAGGAAAGAAAATCATTATCCTATAAAATATATAAAGTCCAAATTGAATTGATTAGAGAGTGATCAATCAACCCCATGTAAAGTTTTAAGAGATTTCTATAGCCAAAATGTAATGGTTATTTGAACTGTGAGTGTATCATATTATATCATATCGACCATCTTTGTAATTAATTAAAAGATTGACAAAGAGGTTATTTTTATTTTAATGGGATCACCTCGTGCAATATTTAACATAAATAATATATCGCAATTATTATGTAATACTAATAGTATTTCGCAACCAAACTAATAATTACTCGTATTAATCATTGAGCATAGACTAGCATTTTTTGTTATGTACCTGGCCTTGTCGGGGGCGACAACTTTATTTGAGCTTTGTCTCCAAGCAATGACATCCTATTATGATATACATGTAAAAAAATACAAACATAATATTAGGAACGAAAATAATTAGGTGTCATGCGGAAGCTAGCAAGCAAACCTCGAATGACCATGAGTAAGAAGACAACGAGAAATATACCAAAAAGAGACACAAACATTTAACGTGGTTCGGTCAACCGACCTACATCCACAAGAGGAGATGAGCAATCCACTATAAATATGAGAGTACAAAATATCGAGAGAAATAACCTCACACAATTCACTCGGAATATAAAGAGGTTCACACAAGTGATAACGTATCACTTGTGTCTCACAGTTTCTCCCCACACACAAAACTCTCAAAGCCCCTTAGGACTACATTGTGAATGCTACCAAGTTAGAAGGAATAAACCTCTATTTATAGAGTCATAAATCTTTTCCTATAAGAAAAAAGGACTAGCCAAATACGGAGACATTGTGTTTTCCTTTTAGGAAAAGGAAAACTTAATTATGCTAGAAAAGTCAGGGCAAACACCCAACACATAATGCTCCATGAAATTACCTACATATATTTATTAGCAATACATTAAACCATTAAAACACATCATATTATACCAACACATAATCAAGAGCTAAATGAACCAAAAAAAAAGAAGAAGGTAACGGACCTTTTGTAGCAAATTTCTTCAAATGAAATGAGAATCACCCTGCAAGCTCAAGAGCACAATATTTATAATAGGGAATATATTGGGAAATTAAAATTGGTAGGAGAATCGATTGATAGAAGGAAAATTACTTCTTTTCATAAAATCATGAGCAAAAAGAAACGGATGAAGATTTGCAAAATATCGTAGCTGAAGTGGAAATAAAATTGGGAAAAGAAGGAAAGCGAAAAAAATAAAAGGAAAAAGGCAAGTGCAAAGGACGTTAATTTATTTTTATTTTTATGTTGAAGACATTATCTTTTGCCGTTCTTGGCCAAATTGCCACTGTTGGGGTCTTTTAATTGCTTGATTTGATAGGTTTAGGAAATTAAATGATTAGAGTAATTTTCGGGGGAAAAAATTATATACTTACCTTTAAAGAGAATATTTTGGAGGATTTTATGGATATAAAAAGATTTGATCAAGTACTACTACTAATAATAACAAAAATAGTAATGATGATGAGTGAAAAAGACTTTTTTGGCCTTAATACAGGCCCAAACATGTAAATTGGAAGAAGGAAGGTACAACGAATTGCATCTCTATCAAATGGAAACATTGTGTAATTAAAATATAAACCTAGCTTGAATAACTTTAATTTTCGAGAAATTAACCTGATAAATCACGAAAATGAGCCTTGATTAACTTTAATTTCCGGGAAATGAATTGGAATGGTTGGAGTATGATTTATGACTTGTTCTAAAGCTCACATCATAGTGTTGTTATACATGATGATTGCATATATATGGTGGTTTGAAGTAGTAGGTTAGGAAGTTACTACCACTTTAATTCTAAGCTTAATTTAACTGCCTGCCCCACATGGAAGCACCTTTTTTTCCAGCAGGCCAGTGGGTATCAGATCTTGTGACTTAAGGCAAAATCATATTAAGAGGCCTTTAAATTTTTATAAAATTTGTAAACTAACAAAGAAAAATTGTTGTCTAAACAATAGATCAATCATTTAAGACAAAAAAAAATAAAAAAAAAAGACTTGGAAGAAGAGTACAAAGAATAAAGTGGTGGATTATCGATGTTGACGTTTGAAACTCAAATTGAAATTTTGATTTGACTATCATCATAAACAAGAAAAAAAAAAGAGCGTACACAACTTAATAGTTGAAGTTTTGAACATGGATAGTGTCAAAAATATATACAGCTTCGATCAAATTTCTGATCAATTTAAATGATAATTGTAGTTCATTCTATTAAGTAGCACTCATTAGTGAATATTTAAATAAATTATAAAAATATCAATATAGTATGTTGAATTAAAAGAAAAGGAGACCGATGCATGAATGTTTTTGTGTTTATGCAGTTTCAGAGAAGATTGAAAAAGAAATTCATTAGATTATCAATGTATATAACTTAATTCCTATAGAAAAATAAATAAATTGAAGGATGAAAAAAATATACTAATTAATGATAAAAAAATTATCATAATTTATGATCTTATTGATACAAAATAACCTCAAATAAATAATAAAAATTATATTGTAATAATTTTATTTATATACATTATCTGATATATAATAAATTTAATGATAAAATTTAAAGTAAATATGGAGCCTCCAAATTTTTGGGGCCTAACCTCATTAGCCAAGCCTTAGAGCCGCCCATATATCAAGCATTAATTACTTCAGCTAGTTTTTTATGATTTTTCGAAGGTAATGATAAAGTTTGATTTAATAAGATTAAAATAGTTAGGTGGAAAACATTCTTTTGATTTATTTATCTTTTTAATTCCAATGCATGTCTCTCAGAAAGCATCAGAGACCTAAAATTCATGTAGGGGAACATTGTTCCATGATTGTAAAATCTGGTCATGTTATTTACGTGAGTAGATTACAAATATCACTCATAGTTGATTAACACATTAATTGTGATATATAATTTGCTGCAAATATCAGGAGTATGTAAGATCTTCCTTTTGCTAGTCCCACTATTTTTTCCTTCTACTTGTATTAAAAAAGTATTCAGCGTTACGAGTTTTTAATCAGTATTTATTAAATTGACATTATTACTATTTAATCATGAAGAAAAAGGTTTTTGAAAAAAAAAGGATTAAAGAAGAGGAAAAAGCAACCCCAAATATTGAAAAGCAGTATGGAATCTATATGTTACAAAAAAGTATACGTGGAATATTTGCTTTATCCCTCTTTTGATCCTTGAATCTTTTTTTTTGTTCATCAATACAATTTGTGCGTTACTTCAAACGATACCTAAGGAGATCTAGCCTAGTGATCAATGGAGTGGATTGATAATCATGAGGTATCCGATTCAAATTTTAGCATAGATAAAACATAATGCATGATCTTTCTCATCTCCCAATTTTCGTAGACAGAATTACCTGCAAAACTAGTCCAAAAGGCGCACAAAGTAGTCTCAACGCCATGTTACCATAACATCAAGAAATTTCACCAAAAACTTGCATTTTCTCGATTTATACATCCTCATAGATGAAACTATTACATACTATAATTGTTAAAAAAAAAAAAGGTGGCGTGGGAGGTAAGGAGTAAAGAGTGAGAGATCACCAATTCTATAGATGTGAATATCCATGGGGTTGTTAGTTCCTCAAATTAAACATCGACATGACAATTTTGTACCAATTGATACTTCATAGCGGAACTAACAGCAATACTATTACCAATGATCTTACCACCAACACCAACATAAGCTGGACAATTCACATTCAAATGATACTTGCCAGAAACAAATGTCCCAACTTTCCATCTAACTCTTCCATCAACTTTAACATTTATCAAAACGGTTCCAGCCATTTGATCTTCATTAAGACTCTCACTAAGGTACGGCGCGACGGGGACCGAGTTACCATACACAAAAGGTGACCATATTGTGAAATCTTTATGACCTTGATAAGTTTGTGGTAGAAGTGTAGGGAGAGTAATTTGTTGGCCACGGTAAGTGGCATAGACATCTAGTTTGTCATAGTAAATTCCAATTTTGTCATTTGGGTTGCGAGAGGCTAAGGTAATTTGGAAGTTGGTGGTGAGGAAATTAGGTGAGGAAATGTTGAAGGAATATATAGTGGCATCTTGGAGGATGAAGTGTGGTTTCGTTGGCCTCAGGATTAGGAAAATGAGAAGGATGATGAAGAGGATTAGGATTATGAAGCCAACTAGGGCGGCGAATAGGCGGCGGTGTAGCTTGTGGCGTTCTTCGTCGTGGTGGCCGCAGTCTTTGGCCGACATGGTGGTGGTGAGGGGATGGTGTTTTAGTCCTTTGGGAGAGAGTTTTTGTAAGGGGAGATAAGTTTGTTAATATGACTTCTTTTTCAGGATTCTATAATGTGCTGAGAGACTATTTCTTCTATAAAAAGAGAGTGGTCTTTTTGTATAGGAGATGTTGGGGGCATTTCTTTTCATTTTTCTGTTAAGTAGGGTATATGGAAATATTCCCTTTTCAAATATGATTATGACACGAACTTTCGTAGTAGGTTAAGAAACTTCATCTTGCAATTCTAATTTTTTTTTAGTATAATGGGGTGAGAGAGACTTTTGGTTGATTTAAACATTTGGTATCCAAAACTCAGTTTACAACACTCGAGCCCAAGAATTCTAGTTATGAATAAAGATAAAGATATTCCAATTATCTCACCAAAAAGGGTTCAGTTTTCAAAATTGCTGCTTTAAACACTTAAGATTTAGATGACTATTGTAAATGTGTCCAAAACTTCATTTCCAAGAACATGTTTTAGAAATGTTCTAACGACAAATACATCCAAATTTCATGCAGTAACAACTTGGCAATTTAGAGGAAAAGTGAATGGTGGAAAATGAAGTTTGGTGATGGTGATGATATGGTGTGCTGGTACAAGCAACCTTATCTTTTATTCTTCTACGCAAAGGCTAATAAAGAGGTAATAAGGATTCAAGAATTATTCTTAAGGGCCCTACTTCTATAGTCTTGACAAAATAGGATTGCAGTATTCTTAAGATACCGACCAAATTGCCTATTATACCCCGAATCAGTAAAACTTGAAATTCTGGAAATTTCAACCTTCATAAATTAGTTAGAGAAATCAATTATGAGAAAAATGAAAAACATCGAACAGAGAAGTAAATTAATTACTGATAATTTACGCTATTACGGATATGATAAAATTTGGTAAGGTAACATTTTAACGACTTAGTATTTGGGAAGGCTTGGAAGAAAGACAAGTACAACAAGAAGACACCAACACTCGGTACTAGAATTCCTTCAAACCCTGCTCCCATATATTATAACCTCATTGTCTATAAAGAAAATTTATATTATATAAAATATTACTCAGACTTTGCGCGAGCTAATATTTAACGTGATTTTAAATGTTGCTATTTCACAATGACAGAGCACACATCCTCAAGAACGAAATAGGTTCATTCAAAATAAAACAACAAAAGAGATGAAGAATAACATGAGATGGATCTTGGTGTGTTTCCAGCCATGAATGGATGAGATTCTAATCAATTACCACTAAACTAGACAATCCGAAAGTAAAGATATCTATCTATACGCAGCTAAATTGGAGCTGTAAGCTTTACAGGTCCAGGAAATAGTCTATACAACAAGTTACGAGATATTGACAACATAACAAGTGGGATTCGTAACCTGGAAAATAAGACAGGTCATCCTACAACGAGTGAAAATAAACTAATAGTGTGACAGGTATAAGTTAAATACAACAAAAGACGGCATGCATCATATGCTGCAGATCAGTTGATATATTCAACTATGGAGCCCTAACTAAATCCGGATCGCACACTGCAGGGCCCATTCAGGGGTGACGCTCCCAACAGAACTATGGTAAGAGTTATTTGCACAAGACAACTATTTCTTCTGTAACTACAAAGGAATTAAAGCGTAGATGCAAAAGAGAGTTTCTCCTTTCATGTGATCCTTTCTTAAATAACTCAAGAAGCATGATGTTCATTCGCATAATGAAACTAAGTCATAGCAACAATCCGACTGCAGTTATACAAACATTTGAAATCCAGGACATGGCATCTTTATCACACTATAAAGTTAAAGCCAAGACATGACATGGTTCCAGCAAACTGGAAAATATAACCATAGCTTAAACTTGAATAGTACAACTGACAAAAGTAGACTACGCAAATAACAGATATCTTATCATCCCTGGCAGACAAGAGCAGAGAAGGAAGTAAGACATACAAAAAGAGGTTCATTTACTAGCAACTTTCATCAAGACAACATATTGATCCTATGTGTATTAACAATCTTCTATCAAAGCCACTAACAAATGGCTTGGCTGTACATAAAAATTTATATTGAATATTGTTCCGCAATAACTAAATATCAACATGTACTCCAATTTCCTTTTAGATGTCACAGTAAAGACACCAGATAGATTAATTATGACCATTAGAACAGATAATTACTAGTAACTTTCTTATTGAAACCAATGACTTCACTTTTTGAAGCTAGGCGATAAACCAAGGATATAAGGCTGTAAATATCCCAAAATAGAGGTGACAAAAAAAATACATGTACAGAATGAGTAAGCTAAAGCTACGGCATCAAAATAGCTGATTTGAGATATTACAAATAAGATTTACTTCTGATGCTAACATGCATTCAACCCATTGAGCTTTTAGCACAGAAGTCCTAAACTTCCAGGAGTAGTTTTTTGGAGGGCAGCAAACTGCACTTCACAAAAAACAGTAGCGAAGGTCATGACTTATCCAAACTTGTCATGCCCAGAAGCACAGGTCTAGAATAAGACACTGAAGTTTATAACAGTAACAAGGTTCTATCAAATGATACTTAAAACTACCCAAGGAACTGAATGCAGAAAGGAAAGCTAACTGTTTGTTGCCCTGCTTTGTTAAACATGGCACAATCAAGATTGTCAATACTTGTGTGCATGCTACTGCAAGAGTAATGATATAAATCAATGAAGCCACTGCTTTTTGTAGATTATTTACAAGCAGCCAAACTATGCAATAAATAAATGCTTAAACTGGTCAAAAGGTAACCAGACCAGAGGTCCAGAAGTAAAAAGGTTCCCAGAACCTAGTAACTTACTTGTCAAACAAGGTTGGATCTAGGATTTAAATCAATGGAAACAGAATACTATTGCACTCCCTACCCCATCAGACAATTAGCAGATTAGAAAAAATATATAACATCATGCATAGTTCGTGCAGCAGCAGCAGCGAATGCATAATTCTATCGCTCCTGAACACTAGCACAACCTATATTTTCACATCTCCCATTTGGCAAAGGTGCTTCCAACATATGCTCCCCCTATCCCCTTCTCTCTCTCTCTCTCTCTCTCTCTCTCACACACACAAGCACACAGCAAGAGAGCCATCTCCTCTGGTTGCTCAATTTTCAGAGTTCAGGGAGTCAAAGCCTTTTATAACAATCAAGGTTTCAGTTTCTCAGGACCAAGTCCAAGTCTCAAAAGCTCCATGAGCTACAGATCTCAAAGTTGAAGATGAACAAGAGTGTCTTGAAGATTCTTTTTTTATGTTGTTTAACTACATCAAAAGTGCCTATCACATGAAATAACATGAACAAAGAGGCTATTCAAAAGGATTCACAGCAATAGTCCTTTACAACTCCTTTTTCCCTTAGTATTCTCCCTCTATTCATATTTTCGCACAACCACAACATCTTAATAGTTGGTTATTCTTTAATCTGCCAAAACAATGTCCCACAACCAAATTGGAGCTGTATCACGAAGGTCACGATCTTGGTACTCCAAGCTTGAATCAATGAGTAGACATGATAGTAGAAGCCTAAAAGTTCATATAGACATTATCTTGAACTGCTTCATATCACTTCAAAAGTTAAAGACATGAAGAACTTATAACTTGGACGATACAGGAACAGACTTTTATATGATAAGTTCAAAAGAAATTGTAAAAACAATACCTTGTAATGCTTTAAAGCAATGCTTCCAGGAAAAGAAGATATCATATGGAAGGAAGTTAGTGGAGCACTAGGAACCGCAAATAAGTTATTGTCATCACAACAAAAGTCTAATATTTGCAAGATTTTGAATGACCAATAAAATGGAATCCTAAATGACATGAAAGCCCTCTACAGGAACACAGAATTAACCTTCTTTTCCTAAAACATATCAAAATTACAGTCCTTTTTACTTGTTTAGCTAAACTGTAAATCATAAGAAGCAAATAAACAATTTAAACAACCAAGAACAATGTAGAAATAAAACATTTTCTCCAAATCTCAAATGTAGCCTCAGAAACAACAACAAGAACAGCCTAAAGATGTGTATACACCAATGTGAATAAATAAACAATCAAGACCAGCTTCTTCGTGATTTTAATATGAGATCAATAAACGCAATTCAGTCAGCATTATCCTTACTACATTGCTTATACAAGTAAACTAAGAAGTATATAATGCAACAGAGCTAGAGAACCTAATGGGTCAACAAAATTCACCTTAGTGAAAACGCCACCATCACAGCCCAACCCGACACCGCTTTTGTCCTTCAAGCAAGTTCCCAGAAGACTTGTTTAACGCAACCCCAACTGACAAATCCCCACAATAAACCCTCAAATACCTCCTCCTTGCTCTCCAAGCTCCAGCTTTAAAACTAACCCTAGCTACCATCCTCACATTGAATCTAATACTAGCTCTTTCAGCCCTCTCTTTACCCATGCCATCAAAAGCCCATTTCTCCACATACGCCCCTGACGCAACAAAGCTAACCTTTTGGGAAGTCTCGTTTCCCTTATCCATAAAGAAAGGTGGAACCGTAGTATCAGCAATTGAGAGTGAATCATAGAAAATCGCAGCCGCAATTTCGTCGTAGTACAGAGTAAGCTTCTTGTTTGGATTCCTGGCAGTAAATCGGAGATCCCAGCTTGCAGTTATGAGGGAATTCGACAGATTGAGGTTGGAAACAGTGAGTGAGTCGACTTGGAGCTCGGGGATGCGTGGAAGAATGACAATCCAGATGACGAAAAGAATTGCTCCGGTGATGATTGTAGAAGCAACAATTATTGCTATCACTCGTCGGAGAAAGGTATTACGCTGCGTGGCGTAAGGGTCTGGGTAGGGGTAATTGTTGTAATACGGTGGTGCGGCGTAAGGGTAGGCGGTGACCGGAGGTGGGGGTTGAGCGGCGGAGTAGCCATTGGGGTTGGGAGGAGAGGCGGTGGCGGTGGCGGGGTAGCCGGTAACAGGTCTATTGGGATCGACCATGGCGGAGGATATGGAGCATCTGCGGTAGTGGGAGAGTGGAGTGGAAAGTGAAGGAAAAGTCGGTGACGAATCTAAAAGACGACGAAAGGGGAAAAGGACTCTGTGGTCATTGTCAATTCAACAGCTAGTAAGGAATAAAGATGTTTTAATATTGTTGGACAATTATTAATTTATGGTAGAGTACCATTCAATAATTTTGTATTATCATGTAATCTATGTGCTGGTAGTATTAAATTCTACCTTCGTTATACAAACCGAAAGCCACATGATATAAAATTTATATTATTTTGTGAGCTAGGATGTGAATTGAGAATATTTATATTTATACTAGCAATATATGAAAGATAATATAAATATTGTTATGTTTCGCATAATGTAGCGATTCATTAAATTATTGAAGGGGCATCGGACACTCTCATACTATACAACTATAGGAGGGGAGCCAACATTCATAACAATGCTCTGACTTATTTTTCATTTATTAGGTATATATATATACACACTTAGACTTTTGTGAATCCAAATTTATTCTCATATATAGGAGAGTCCCTCCTTTATTGCCTTTTTTTTTCTTCTTATAAGTTGAATTATTTGTTATTTTGTACCCATTGATGAGGAGTCTTCCTTCCCTACGTACCATTTTGGCCTTATTTCCCCCAAAGGCAACCTTTTAAGTCGCTGAAACATAGATTGCAGGCATAACGTGAATACAATAATTAGCTTTTGGATTCACGAGTACATATAATAATGTGCCAAACTCATCAATGTACACACAACATATATAAATTGCATGCATAATGTGCCAAACTCATCATAACAAATTTTAAGCAAAATTAATTGAACTAGTTAATAATACAAAAAATCCCTAATAAGAAAAAAAATTCAAAAATCTAAGGGCATGCATCAATTTAATAGTTGTTGGGTGCAATTTCCTCCATTACCAGACATAATCCCATTAGTCATATTAAATGAATCAAGCCTCAAATCATTGCAAACTACCACTAGAATTGCACTATTTCTAAACTTTAATAATCTAGTATTACCACGAAATCTTGATTGCAACAAAAAATCAAAAGCCACCTCTTTATATCCTTCAAATTCTTCTTCAATTTCTTTACTTAGCCATCCACCATGATCATTAGTAGTTAGCCTTATTGGCACCAACAATATTTTTTCCTTTGAACGTTGAATGATTGGATCCACTAATTTAGCTACCGAAAAAAAATCATCCATGTGATAAATCCATGCTCGAATTTCTTCATACATAAAAATATGTGTACCCTCATTAGGGTTCTTGATGGAAAGAGTAATATTCCAATCTATAATATTTTTTGAGTCATGATGATTAATTAAAGGAGAGAAAGATATGGAAGTTACGTGAAATTGAGGTTCTTGGATTTTTTGGGGGAATTTTGTGGATAAGAGGATGATGAGGAAGAGGGCTATTAAGGAAAAAACTCCAATATATTTAAATAAATCTAGCCACGGATCATATTGTTTTTGGATTTTCTTAAACATTATTGTAGTTAGTTATGATGGAAGAAGAAGATGAAGAAAAACCCAAATGCGGCCGTCATTAAGAAGAAGAGAAAGGAACACTTATGTATAATTAGATCTCTATTTTAATTAGGATACTATGATTAACCCTAATTGTAGTACTTAACAAATTTTATTTATTTTGAACTGATTTCATCATTTAACTATTTAATATTTTATCTTTAAATTATTATTTTTTTATCTCACAAACCAAAACTTCTCTAAATAGTATATTGATATTGCCAACACATACATTATATGCTTCGTACATAGATAATTTCTTGAATTTATCAGAAAATAATTGTTTCAATTGCTCATCGAAACACATAATATCATATGAATTTCTATTAAATACTTTCGAATTCAAATTTTAATTATTTTTTTTTACGTATTGTCAGGTGAACACATAAAATTGTGTGTTGTGCTAAAAGTTTTGATGCAAGGTTGGTGTAAATGCTAGAAAAAGTATAGAGTGAAAATGAAAGTTGCGCCGTCCATATATAGCTGTTAAATTGCAGAAGATGAAGTAAGGGTCTCTACTCTGTCTATGCGGTTAACAGTGCATCGTATTTGATCTCCTCCTTCTTCTCTGATCAAATCTATCTCCTAATCATTAACTATTATTTGGTACGTGGAATAAAATGGAATATCCTTAATTTAAATTTGATATTAAATTTATATTGTATTTTATTAATGATATAATAAGATAAATTTATTTCATCAAACATAATATAAATTTAATTTTAGATATATCCCAAATTATAGGTAAAATAATTAAATTAATCTAAAAATTATAATCTCATAATATTTTAATCCGCGTACTAAGTTTACATACATCAAATGGCTGCCCTGTATAATCATTTAAGTTAATCAAAATCCACTTCTGATGCATATATAGTGGTTAGTGAAAGATAAATAGGAGGAGGATTATTTTCTTAGATAAAATAATCTCATAAAATATTCTTATTTATTCCATATCGTGTTCTGAACACTGCGAGGAAATCAATTGGAAAGAGATTCAATGATTCAAATTGCATCAACCAATCCTTCAAATCACATCTGACAGACTAATTAAGAATAACAGAAACTGGATGTTGGGATCGTATCTCTTATTCTTCTAGCTATATGATCACGTCATATATAATTAATGGAGTATCAAATCTCTGCGTTTCCCTTTTTGGTTCTATCTTCAGTTCCATCTTTGCCTAGATCCCTCTTACGTAAGCTAACTGGACTTTTGAAAAGATCAAGAGATAATTGTTACATACACTAATCAAACACTTTCTCATTTCAATTTATTTATCCTAATTTAATTTAATACGAATTTTAAAAAATTAAAAAAGACTTTAAAATTTAGAATGTATATTTAATTTTGAGTCTGTACATTTGTTTGCTTATCTTGTCCTGATTTTTTTTATTATATATGCTTGAGTTTTACTTTTTTCTTGAAGTAATATTGAAGTATTACTATAATTGCTTTTACTTTCGCTGAAAGGAAATTATAATTTTCTTTCATATTTGATTATTTTTTTAGAGAAAAAGTTTGAAACTCTATAAATTGAAGAACTTTTTCTCATATCAAAAACACAATAGTATCCACAATATAGACATTCAAGAATTTTGTTTATGTAGAGATTTCCTCTCTACAGCTTGTATAATTTTTATTATTCTTAATTATGTAAGTCAATTGATCAAATCATATAATAATATCATATTTTTTTAATATAATTTTATGTGTCATCTTATTTATCGTCATATGATTTGCAATTATAAGCCCTCCATTTGAAGCCTTTATTCTTTGAAACCAACAAGTTTCTTAAAAATAAATCGGACATCAAATATGTATATAGTACATTTTCACTTGTAATTATTTATTGCATTCCATAGATTTAACAATTTTTTAGTCCTTTGCAAATCCTCCATTATTCTGTTATATGGATGGAATGATGCAATGCTAGAAAAAGCATAGGTACCATCTATCACCATCAACTATGTGGGTATCTACTCTGTGCTCCATCTGCAGTTAATAATGAGCATCTTCTTCTCTGCATTGATGTCCAAATCTTACTCCTATCAGTCTTTTCTATACGTTTTACATCCTATAATGGCTGCTCTGTTTAATCATGATTGAGCAGTAAGTTAACTACTACCTTCGCTTCATAATAAATGATGTTTTTAATTTGGAAATATTTAAAGACGAATTTAGAATTTTGAGGTTGCGGATGCCACATTCTATAAATAATAGCGTGATTTCAATATTTATACAGGAGAGCTTTAATAGCCTTTTTTTGGCACCAAAAGTCCTTTTTTTTTTAAAAAAAAATAAGGTATTTAACCAAGTTTTTAAGAGAAAATAAATATTTTTGACATATAGAAAAATATATTATTCAGAATCTAAAAAATAAGTTTTCCTTGACAAAGTGCTTATGATAAAAAAATATATATTTTTAATTACTAAGAATTTGAACAAAAAGTGGATAAGATTTTACAAAGTTTGGCCAAATATTAATTGTGGTTCAAAAGTATTTTTAAAA
The DNA here is from genome assembly GCF_947179165.1 of Solanum dulcamara. NCBI lineage: Eukaryota > Viridiplantae > Streptophyta > Magnoliopsida > Solanales > Solanaceae > Solanum > Solanum dulcamara. The sequence continues at coordinate 74,616,281 of NC_077244.1, forward strand.
TTTATTGGTGAAATAAAAATTGGTTCTCATCAATAATATTTGTTTTTAAAAGTAATTTTAGAAAAAAAATTCAAAATAATTTCATTTTAGAAGCTTGTTCAGACAAGCAATAAAAATCTTTATCATCTTTCTTGTCAATGGGTATAGTTGGCTTGTTGGTTTGTTTGTATATTTACATTAAAGGACATATTGGGTTTAAATCCGCTGAGAGTCAATTGGTACTAGGGATGGCATGATTTATATTTATATAATTTTGATAAATATATATAGAGAGAGAGTTTTTCAATCGAGATTATCGAATGTCGTGGCATCCCTACGCTACAACGTAGATCTGCTCCTGGACATATCCGCAGAAAGTAAGGATTGTCACTATTATAAAGATTTTTCCTACTGTGAATAAGTGGGAAATTTATGTTATAGAATATGATTATTTTCATTCATTTTTCCACCTAATTAACTCACTAGGAACATGTATGGTAGAAAAAAATTCTCACTAAACTAGTGGGAAACAAACTAATTTTTCCACATGAAATAATAACTACTATTTCTTTCTTTTCACACTAATTCATTTAAAATATCTATGAAAATAGTCCCTAAATATTTTTCAATAAAAAATTTAGTGAAAAATAATAATTTTTTAGTAGTGTGTTCTTAGCTAAGCCTTAAAAAAGAAGTAGCTCTTTAATACATCTTTGTTATGTAAAACTCTACGATAAAACTGGAAGAAAAATCATGTCTTATTGATTTTGCAAAATACAACTTATTTTAAAAACAAAGAGTATATTCCTACTTGTCGTAGCTAGAATATTGGAATGTGCAGTATAAAGCTCCTCTATAAATTGCTCATTATTCTTACCTATATTTACTTCATTGAGTTTAGTAGTACAATTTCTATTAAGCTATTGTAATTTGAAGTTAAAAGGAAATTCAAATGGCTCCTCTTCCTTTCACTAACAACTACTCCTATTCATGTTTGATGTTAATGACAATGATCCTCTTCCCAAGGCAAGCACAATCCTCTGGTATCTCTTTCCATCTCTTATTTAATTAATTTCTGTAATTATTCAATTAAATAGTATAATACTGTACGTAGCTCTTAGTCTAAAAAAGAAAACACTTGGACTTATTATGTTTGTTTATTTAAGGATTTACTCTGTTCCAGCAGATCACTACTCATCACATGAAAAAAACGGCATGCTTCTGCATGATCACTTAATTCACAACAGAAAGGTTGTTAATTTATAATTACTAATTTGTTGTAAATTAAATTGGCAACAGAACAAATAAAAGATAAAGAGGAGAACAAAGATATAAGAGAAATGAGGAGAAGAGAAAAACAGCAAATGTATTTGTATTTCGATGCACGCCTTCACTTCACCTATATGCCTTCAATATATAGGCAAACAAATAGGCTAAAAGGAGAGAAAATCAGTGGGTTGCCCACTTATCAGTGGGCCCCACTTATATATATAAATATTATACCTAACATCCATTAATCTTTCTAACACTCCCCCTTGGATGTACACGTGTAATGTGCTTCCATAGATGTTGTGTCTACATATCTAGTAATACGCCTTAATTGCTGCCTCATTAAAAACCTTACCAGGAAAACCCAGTGGGACAAAACCTTGGTTAAGGAAAAAAGAGTGCAGCGCGTATTTTACTCCCCCTGATGAAAACTTCATTTGATATTTTGGAGACGACGCATTCCAACCTTATGCCTTAGCTTCTCAAAAGTTGATGTTGGTAATGCCTTTGTGAATAAATCTGCAAGATTATCACTTGAACGAACTTGTTGTACATCAATTTCACCGTTCTTCTGAAGATCATGTGTGAAGAATAATTTAGGTGAAATGTGTTTCGTTCTGTCTCCTTTTATGAAGCCACCTTTCAATTGAGCTATACACGCGGCATTGTCTTCGAATATAATTGTGGGTACTTTAACATTATTTTCCAGACCACATCTTTCTTTGATGAACTGTATCATCGATCTCAACCACACACATTCTCTACTTGCTTCATGAATTGCTATTATTTCTGCATGATTTGAAGAAGTAGCAACAATGGACTATTTTGTAGATCGCCATGATATAGCAGTCCCTCCGTGTGTAAACAGATAACCTGTCTGAGATCGAGCTTTATGTGGGTCTGATAAATAACCTGCATCTGCATAACCAATAAGGTCTACGCAACTTTTGTAAGTATAAAACAAACCCATATCAATAGTACCCTTCAGGTATCGCAAAATATGTTTGATACCGTTCCAATGCCTTCGCGTTGGGGATGAACTATACCTTGCTAGCAAATTAACAGAAAATGTTATATCAGGCCTAGTTGCGTTAGCAAGATACATAAGTGCACCAATAGCACTAAGATATGGTACTTCAGGACCAAGAATTTCTTCATCCTCTCTTGGAGGTCGAAATTGATCTTTTTCCACTTCAAGTGATCGAACAACCATTGGAGTACTTAATGGATGTGCTTTGTCCATGTAAAATCTTTTTAAGATTTTCTCAGTGTAGGCAGATTGATGGACAAAAACTCCGTCTGCTAAATGTTCAATTTGTAGGCCTAGACAAAGTTTTGTCTTTCCGAGATCTTTCATTTCAAATTCTTTCTTTAGATATTCAATCGCCTTTTGGACCTCTTCAGGGGTTCCAATAAGATTTATGTCATCAACATAAACGGCGAGTATCACAAACTCTGATTCCGTTTTCTTAATAAAAACGCATGGGCAAATGACATCATTTATATAGCCTTCATTTATCAAGTACTCACTGAGGCGATTATACCACATACGCCCTGATTGTTTTAAACCATATAATGATCTTTGCAGTTTTATTGAGTACATTTCCCGAGACCTTTTACATGCTTCAGACAATTTTAATCCATCTGGAATTTTCATGTAAATTTCATTATCAAGTGAACCATAAAGGTAAGCTGTAACTACATCCATTAGATGTATTTCAAGATTTTTATGTACAGCTAAACTGATGAGATATCGAAAAGTTATTCCATCCATAACTGGTGAATATGTTTCTTCATAGTTGACTCCCGGTCTTTGAGAAAATCCTTGTGCAACAAGGCGTGCCTTGTATCTTACAATTTCATTTTTCTCATTTCGTTTTCGCACAAAAACTCATTTATAACCAACTGGTTTTACACCTTTAGGGGTTTGGACTACAGGTCCAAAAACCTCACGTTTAGTAAGTGAGTCTAATTCTGATTGAATTGCCTTTTGCCATTCTGGCCAATCACATCTACGTCGACAATCTTCGACGGATTTAGGTTCAAGACTTTCACTATCTTGCATGAGGTTAATTGCAACATTATATGCAAAAACATTATCCACCGTAATTTTTGATCGATCTAAATTTATCTCATCACCGGTAGAACTTATTGAAAGTTCTTCATTCACTTGAGTCTCGGATTCACTTATTTCTTCAGGAATATCAAGATTACTCAAACCTTGACCTTCTTCAGGAAGTCCATGTGTAGTATCATCTTTATTATTTCTTACGCTTTTTTTTCTAGGATTTTTATCCTTTGAACCCAACGGTCTACCACGCTTCTGGCGTGTTTGGGATTCAGAAGCTATGATACTTGTAGATGGTCCTTTTGGGACATCAATCCGGATAGGTACATTCACTGCAGGGATATGTGACTTAGTTATCCGTTTCAAATCAGTAAATGCATCTGGCATTTGATTTGCTATTTTCTGCAAGTGGATGATCTTCTGGACCTCCTGTTCACATGTGCGGGTGCGTGGATCAAAATGTGATAGTGATGAAACTTTCCATGCAATTTCTTTTTCTTTTTCGGGTTCCTTTTTCTCTCCCCCTAATTGCGGGAAAATTATTTCATCAAACCAACAATCTGCAAATCGAGCAGTGAATAAATCTCCAGTCAACGGTTCAAGGTATCGAATTATGGAGGGTGAGTCAAACCCAACATATATGCCCAACCTTCGTTGAGGGCCCATTTTTGTACGTTGTGGTGGTGCTACAGGCACGTATACTGCACAACCAAAAATTCTTAAATGGGCTATATTTGGTTCATGACCAAATACTAATTGTGACGGAGAGTATTTATTATAATGTGTCGGTCTTAGACGTACAAGTGCTGCTGCATGTAAGATAGCATGACCCCAAACAGTAATAGACAATTTTGTTTTCATTAGTAAAGGTCTTGCTATTAATTGTAGGCGCTTAATAAATGACTCTGCAAGGCCATTTTGAGTATGAACATGAGCAACAGGATGTTCAATTTTTATCCCAATTGATAAGCAATAATCATTAAAAGCTTGGGATGTAAATTCTCCAGCATTATCAAGGCGAATGGCCTTAATTGGATAATCTGAGAATTGCGCCCTTAATCTTATTATTTGTGCTAACAACTTTGCAAATGCCAGGTTGCGAGATGATAATAAGCACACATGAGACCATCTAGATGATGCATCTATTAGGACCATAAAATATCTAAACAATCCACTAGGTGGATGAATAGGTCCACATATATCTCCATGTATACGCTCTAAAAAGCCAGGAGATTCGATGCCAACCTTCAGGGTCGATGGTCTGGCAATTAATTTGCCTTGATAACAAGCAGCACATGAAAATTCATCATTTGTAAGAATCTTCTGGTTCTTTAAAGGATGTCCAGTTGAATTTTCAAGAATCCGTCTCATCATTATTGATCCAGGATGACCTATTCGATCATGCCATAGCACAAATATATTTGGATCAGTAAACTTCTAGTTTACGATCATATTTGCTTCAATTGCACTAATTTTTGCATAATATAGGCCAGATGACAGAGTTGGTAATTTTTCCAAAATATATTTCTGGCCTGAGACACTCTTGGTTATACCAAGATATTCAGTATTTATTTCAGTTAGTGTCTCAACATGATATCCATTTCTGCGGATATCTTTAAAACTTAACAAGTTTCTTGGAGATTTAGAAGAAAATAATGCATCTTCTATAACAATTTTTGTCCCTTTAGGCAGAATTATAGTAGCTCTTCCGGAGCCTTCAATCATTTTGGAATTGCCAGATATCGTAGTAACATTAGCTTTTCTTCTAAGCAAGTTGGAAAAATATTTCTCGTCTTTAAAAATAGCATGAGTTGTTCCACTATCAATTACACAAATATCTTCTTGATTGATCATTGATCCAAATAAAATTTGAGGCATTTCCATATTTTCTTCAAAAGGAAAGAAAGTAAATATTATAATTAATACAAAATTTATTATACAAGATTTTATTTTATTACATGGATCTAGAAAAATACAAACATAATATTTAATACATATAACAACAAAGAGAATTATTTAAATATTATCGGGCTTATCAACATTCATATTTACTTCTGGAAAATTAAAGAAATCAGCTACATCCAGATGCATGGGCTCAATATTGTCCTCAGAGATAAAATTTGTCTCTGAATTATTTTCTGCCCTCTTTAACGATGCCTGATATAGCTGAACCAAGCGTTTTGATGACCGGCAAATCCGCGACCAGTGCCCCACACCTCCACATCTATGACATATTGTTTCTGAATTATTCTTAGGTAAAGCTTCTGGCTTTTTACCATGCCTTTTATATTGCTGGTTATTTCTCGGTGCCAACCGAGCATCATAATTAAAATTTCTTCTTTCAGTACGACCACGACCACGACCACGACCACGACTGGGGCCATGGCCTCTTTCTCGTTGGTTAGAATTTGCCTGATTCACTTCAGGGAGTGGCAAAGAACCAACTGGCCGACTATCATGATTTTTCATTAATAGTTCATTATGTCTTTCAGCAATAAGAAGGTGAGAAAGTAATTCAGAATATTTTTTAAAGCCTTTTTCGCGATATTGCTGCTGCAGGAGCATATTCGCGGGTGGAAATGTGGAGTATGTTTTTTCAAGTTTATCTTGTTCCGTGATTTCATCTCCGCATAAAGTTAACTGAGCTATAATTCTAAATAAAGCAGAATTATATTCAGTTATATTTTTAAAGTCCATCAGTCTCAGATTTAACCAGTCATAACGTGCTTGTGGAAGCATGACCAACTTCAGGTGGTCATACCTTTCTTTTAAATTTTTCCACAATTTCAAGGGATCTTTTAATGTAAGATATTGTAATTTAAGACCCTCGTCAAGATGGTGGCGGAGGAAAATCATAGCTTTTGCACGGTCTTGACTAGATGCCGTGTTATCATCTTTGATGGTGTCTGCCAGACCCATCGATTCAAGATGAATTTCGGCATCTAGTGCCCATGAGGAGTAATCTTTTCCAGAGATATCCAAAGCAACAAATTCAATTTTTGAAATATTTGCCATTTTATGAAAAGAAAATTAAATAAAACTCTTACCACTTTTGTTACCTTGAAAATTAGCCGGAGTCTCGTGCTGATAACGTGTTGTAAATTAAATTGGCAACAGAACAAATAAAAGATAAAGAGGAGAACAAAGATATAAGAGAAATGAGGAGAAGAGAAAAACAGCAAATGTATTTGTATTTCGATGCACGCCTTCACTTCACCTATATGCCTTCAATATATAGGCAAACAAATAGGCTAAAAGGAGAGAAAATCAGTGGGTTGCCCACTTATCAGTGGGCCCCACTTATATATATAAATATTATACCTAACATCCACTAATCTTTCTAACATAATTAAGGTTGTCGTTTACATTTTATGTATTACTAATTATTTCTTAATTTAAATGTATCAATCATTTCAGATGCTTTACAGCTTGAAGGGGAAAGAGACCACAAATGGGAAAACAATAAGTCGAGATGCAGGGGAACTAAGAGAAGCACCTATGAGTCCAGACCCTTTGCACCATCATGGAGGTCTCCCTATCGATATAATGTCATAGTTGTATCATCTATTTAATCCGTTTGTTTAATTAGATAGTTTTTTCTTTCAAACCGTCATTGTAATGCTAGTATTATGTGATAAATATATGTAGACACTACTTTAAGTTTTAAGTTCTGAGTTTAATACTACTCAATAATGTTTTATAATAATAGTAGTAGGAGTTTAATTCTTGTCTTTATAATATTGAGACAGTTTTTGAGAAAATGAAGTTATATTCTTTATTATATAAGTATATATAAATAGAAGTCAAATAAACTATAATTACTTATTTATCGTACCACAAAATATGGACCAAACTTTAAATATTGAATCATATCGAAATAATTTAATTTAATAATGGTGTAATATTTTTTAAAATTGAAATCACAGCCAAGGTTTTCAATATCCTTCCGTACGGTATCTTGGTCACCCCTACTCTACTACTGAAAATTGGGCTGGTTCAGCCTCCTAATTTATGGGCTTCCTTCTATATTGGGCCTCTAAATTTGATATGGACCAGATTTATTGGCCCGCATATCAACGATAGATAAGGATAAGAATCTTCTAATAAATGAAGATGCTTGCAAAACTCTTAGATTTTTTTTTTTAAAGTTAAATTTATATGACCACATGGGTCAGTCTTTTTTTTTTAATTTAATAAAAAAGGTAACAACATCTGAATCTTAGATTAAGGAATTTTAATTTAAATGGCACACCTTTTTTAGTTTATTTTTAATTTTTTTTTAATAATTTAATTGAATTTTACTTTAAAATACATCTTTTATCTTTAGTCACACAAATTTCACATATATTAGAACAAAGAGAGTATCTCTTAAAGGAATACATATCGCTTGGTGCAAATGTCCGAGGTTTTAAACTATAATGATAAACATTTTTTGAAAAAAAAATTACTTAATTACATAGATATTTCAATCATAAATACTAATACACTCAATAGTTTGAAATAATTATATATTGTTTAACTAATTAATAATTTTGTACCACATTTCAAGTGTAATACATGTATCAAAACTAGATACACATATTATTTTTTTAGGAAAAAGACTCAAATATGACATCAATTTTGAAAAAAGTCTCACTTATGTCATACGTTAAAATTTTGGCTCATCTATATATACCATTGTCGTTTGAGAAAATACTCATTCATGTCATTATTTTTTACCTCGGATATTACAAAATCATTTTTTACAATTCATTGAGTCAATTAGTGCCACTATAACTCTACAGTAGATTAGAAACATTCATGGTGGGGAGTACCTTTTGATGAAATTATGCCAAAGTTTTCTTCTTTTGTAGGTCATTTGCATTTGACTTGTATTGAAGTGGTCTGACTTTAAACTTGTACCCGTTGGGAAAGAACTGTTTAATATTAACTAAAAAAAATTGTACAGTGTAACATGGTGATTTTTAAATCATGTTATTATCTCAAATTAATTTTTATTCCTTAGATTGTATTCTTATCTCCAATTAAATGATAAATGTTCTGTTTTGAGAATACTACATACATGTTCTTATTTTTATTTTCAATATATATTCACTATTTTTTCTTTGTACAATGAATAAAGAATAACATGGTCATGTTTTTTAACTATATTATTATCTTCAATTTTATGTTGTATTTACTCATGCATTAAATTTTTTCTCATGAAAGCATGCTTAGATGATAGGATAACACATTAAAATCACAAAGGTTTTGAAATATGTGTTCTAAAGGCAGAAGAGATGGTCCTACTAATTTATTTTTGTAATTCGTTTAAGTCAAATTTCACCTTCTCAATATAAAATAAATCATAATTTAAACATTTTTATTTATATAATTAGTAATTTTTAAGATGGAATTTCATTTCATCTTTGGTTTGATATTTATATTGGTAATATATAATACAATACATCACATATTAATATTCGATTTACATAAACAAAGATTATGAACTAAACAAATATATAATATTCGCTATTAACTTGCTAATTTTTTTAAAAAAAATTCTAAAGGCCCCGCGAAGCACGAATAAGTCTACTGATGCATAAATAAAATGAATTCAATTCATAATAGAGGGTGCTTATCAGCTAAGTAATTCCTCTTGTCAAATTTTAATTTTTTTCATATTAACTTATAACGCCAAGGACTTTTACATAATTGCCCATTAAATCCATGGTATTTATCCATCAATACCTATTTACTTTCATACCCATCAATGATCAAACACAATTATTCGAAAAAGGTCATTCCTCTCTTTTTCAGTCAATAGTCCACGCTAGACATTAACGTTAATGACAGCCATAAAAAATAATTTACATCTATCAATACAATTAAAACATACATTATAATTCTTTTAAATAAGTGGAAATTTTACTGAATGAAATCATTGATTTCCACCATTTTATTTTCTTATAATATAGTAAAAAGTAAGTTGCTAACAATTGCAATGACATACATGTGTTTCTCCAAGTGAAAAAGTTGCAGTAAAGAAAACATTTGGCTCCAGCTTTGTCTCTATTATCATCCTCACCAGGTTTACATATTGTACCTTGCATCAACGGGCTTGCCTATTTTTCCAAATTCTGTATTTGTACAAAAATCTTCAATATAAAATTCAGGATTCGATTACTTGCATATAATATCACTATTCTAATATCTAAAATTCATAAATTTTAAATTTTAATCGCTTTTCTACCTGAAAACTTACAATTGCAACCTTTGTAATAACAAATTTTTTCTTGTAACAATTTAAGAACTTACGTACATAAACACAATAAACTTAAAACAGAATAAAATATTGAGCAAAAAGAAAATTCATCAAAATACCTATAAGAAGTAGAAAGATCACAAAAGGAAGAACTAAAACTCTCTTATTAGCCATGCTTGTAGGAATTGATAATATTATGGTTAATGTCAAGTCTTGATAAAAACATTGATTATTTATAATGTAAAAAGTGGCAAAAGGTCTTTAATTTTGATATCGGATGTATCTGGACTAAAATTATTATTATCTAGGTCTTGAAAAGAAACAAAAGTAGTTATTTATAATGTAAAATATGACAAATAAAGGTCTTTAATTTTAATATTGTGTATATCTATACTAATAATTTATCATCATCCATAACTTGAAAGGAAAATAATAATAATTATTATATTATAATATAAGAAATGGCGAAAGGTCTTTGAGTTTTATCATGTGTTTATTCATAGATTATGAATAAATATTGGTTTTTAAAGAAATACGATTTATACTCATAAGTTCTAGAATTTATAAAAAAATATTTATAATTTTATATTATCATTTTATAATGAACTTGATCCATTAAAAAAAATAACATTATAACATAATTGATGACAATCAATTATAACAAAAATAATAATATGAGCAAGAACAATACAATCGCATACTCAAACTTGTCAAGAGTTAGGATAAATAAATTATGAATATTTTCATAAAATATAAAAGCTTGAGGTAATTTTAAATTTTTAAAAATTCTCAAATAATAGAATTTGGTCCAAATACTAATTTTTTTCTAATATTCAAGAATTTGGATTGTTTGTCAATATTTACCAAAGAATAACAAATTGTATGATCAAAAATTATTTCCCGTGTTTTTTTCTTCCAAATATACTTGTGAATATTTATGGCCAAAAGAATTGATTTTTTGGTTACCTTTTTTTGTCATAAAAAAAGAAGAAATCTAATTGGAAATTAAGTGAAAATTGACGATTTTGTAGGAGTGGTTACTTGAGACCAAATCAATCCATTGCATACATCATCTCAATTCTCACAAGTGATTTTAATTTGAAAAGAGAACCCACTTATTTTGGCTTAGAAAAACTGTGAAATCTATGCCTTTTCTACTATAAAAAAAAAAGGTACAACTTTAAATTTTTTAAGAACTCAAATCTTCAAACTCTCAAGAAAAGCCTCACACCTTCGGATATACACTAATCACACAATCATTGCTCTTGCAAATGCTTCTTCTTATCCTACATATTGCCAAAAACTTATATTATGTTTTTTCAAATTAAGATCGAAAGTTTGAAAATATATATTTTTTTTAAAAGCCAGAAAGGTAACTAGCCAATTCCTCAAGGTAGGTCTAGTGTGCCTTTCAGCTAGCTCAACAAAGATCACGCTAACGCCCCTGTAAATTGTAATCAGAAAGTCAAAAGTCGAACTCGGTAGAGTGAGTTTTGGCTTGCCCTATCCCAAGAATGGAATAGAAAAGAATGTGAAGAGATATAAATGTCTCTATTTATTTTTCTTCTAGCAGAAGGCTTAAGAAAACATCTGAATTATTAGCAATTTCCTCAATAAGTTCATTAACAATAGATTCAACAGCTGAAATTCTAATTGATTTATTCTAACAACAAGTTAATAATGAAATCACTAAACGTGATCGGGTACAAATAAAATTATCCCCATTTATGGCAATGAACAGGTTTGAGGCTCCATTACTTCTGATATACATGACCCATCTACAAAGTAGCTTTTTCTGTCTTATTTGTTTGTTTCCAATTTAAAATTTCGCTTGCAAAATGTTTCAAGTATTCAAAATTTTAGAAAGAAGGCAAATTAGCGGTCGTTTGGTACATAGATTAATAACACATGAATTAATAATGCAAGGATTAATAATGCAGAGATTATTTTTTATCATGTGTTTGATTCATCGCTTCCACCTAATCTTATATTTGGTTTAAAACTCTACAAAAACTTCAATCCTATTATACCCTTGAGTTATTATGGATTTTTTATTTCATGTAATTGGGTCAAGGTAAATAACTGTCGATAATATTTTTTTTTTGCGGCCTTCTAACTAGCCTGGAGAAGAATAATTTTGTCGTCATGTTCGCTACTTTTTTACTTTAATTATTTGAGGATAAAACTCTACAAATATCTTTTTTACAATTATACCCTTGAATTTTTGTAGGATTTTTTAATTTCATTTAACTATATATTCAAGTTAAATACTAATAACAAAAATTGTTATTAATTTTGAGATGTGACGTTCGACTATGAAGATCGATCCTTGATAGCACAATGTGTTTCTGTAGAAATCACCATTGCAACCAACGTGAATGATGCATTTTTGGAGAAACTTAGAGAGAAATTTGAGAGAAAGGTAAAGTTTAGAGAGATGAAGAAGTTATCAGAATATACAAAAATATCTACTTTCACTCACTACATATACTTAGCAGCTAAGTATATTCTCTAATCTCAACTAACTACCTTTTAATTAGTGTGGGCCCCACATCTAACAAACACTACATATACATGATACTAATCCAACTAACACACACAATATTTACATCAACTAATATTCAATAGTTTCTAATTTTGTGTTGGTCAAATATATCTTAAACTTAATATAGATTTAAGGCTACTTAAATTGTTCAAATATTTGAAGCTTATTAAAAAAAAAAAAGTAATTCAAATAGTCAAATCGGTAAACTACATTTTAAAAGAAAAGTCAACTAGTATAGCAAATCAAATATGGAGGAAAAAAATATTAATTTATGAAATCATCAAATTATACGGAACGAATTTGGAGAATCAAAAAAGAACATTTATAACCATTTCAATATAAATAAAAAGGACATCAAATTACAAAAGGGATTAGGGAATAGTTTAGTCATTTAGAAGTCTTATCCAAGGATTGTTAAACCTTGAATTAATTATCCTTTCATTTTCTAAGGATAAAATAAGACCTCATATAGTGTATATAATCAATGGATTAAGTTAAATAAAATAACCAAGCAATATATTTGCTGAACTAAATTTTAATTCAGGGACTATTCTAATTAATATTGCCTACCAAATGGGTCCTAAAAGGTTCAAACTCAATAATACTTGCTCGTGCCATTTGAGTCAACAAATATAATTAGGGCTGTACAGGACAAACCGATAAACCGCACCAAACCGATAAACTGAATCAAATCGGAAAAAAAACCCGACTAGTGGTTTGGTTTAACTTGGTTTGGTGTTTGAAAAAAAAACCTGACCATTATAGGGTTGGTTTGGTTTTAACTAAAAAAAGTCAAACCGAACCTAAACCGACCCGATTATAGATATACTACTTTTAAATTATGTTATACATAAAAATATTTATTAAAATGTAATTTATAAATATTTTTAATTTTTTTTTCATAATTTTTGTTTTCTTTCTTACATTTAGATTTGGACTTGAGTAGCCCATCTATATAATATACAAAAAAAACTTATCTTATAAAGTTATATTATAAAGTTAAAACTTCAAACAGTGTTGTGCCTCCATCTTATATGTTAATATTTTATATTAAAACTCTTTTTAAGAAGCACTGCTCTGTGCTTTTTATTAGATACTATGAGAAACCCGAAAAAATTCGAAAAAACTCAAAAAACCCGAGAAACCCGAAAAACCCGAAAAAACCCGAAAAACCCGAGAAAAATTGATATTGAAAAACCCGACTTTTATTGGTTTGGTTTGGTTTATAGATTTAATAACCCGACACAAATGGTTTGATTTGGTTTGTAAAAAATCTGAACCAACCCGGTCCATGTACACCCCTAAATATAATTGTTCACAATTCAACTTGGAGTTCATAAATCAAGGCCTACTTAATTCAAACATTTGAATTAGAATCAAAATTCATTGAATAATCAAGGTCTACTTAATTTAAACCTTTGAATTAGAATCAAAATTCATTGAATTCAAAGAACAAACAATCAAACTCTTTTGTCAACATCTGAAAAGAAAAGAATGACATGATACTCACTTTAAACCTCCAGAGAAAATTATAAAGAATGTAGCTGTTTTCTCTTGTCATTATTTTTTACACAGAAAAAAGTTTGTGTTACAAATAAAAGATATATGCCTCCTCTTCTTAAATTGCATGAACTTGTGATAGACTTGGTAGTATCATGTTTTTTCTTCCTTTCTTGGAGTTCTCACATTTTTTTGTTCCTTTTATAATTCAAATTCATAATCTTAAAATTAATAATAAAGATTTTTGCGATCTACCATTTAAGCAATCACTCTCGTCAAAGTTATTTTTTTAACGGTAACTTATAGTGCTATGGGACTTTTACATAATTGCCTATTAAATCCAAGATATTTATCCATCAATACCTTGTTACTTTGATCAAACAACATTATTCGAAATGCTCATTCCTCCCTTTTCAGTCAAAAAGTCAGCACTGACACTAGTGTGACATTATCGTTAATGACAGACACAAAAATAATTAACATCTATCAATAGTAAAACATACATTATAAATTTTTTAAATAAATTGAAATTTTACTGAATTAAATAATTGATTTCCACCATCCTTTTATTTTCTTATATATATGTAAAAAGTAAGTTGCTAACAATTGCAATGACATACATGTGTTTCTCCAGCTGGTCTGCAAGTGCCCCCGTAAACACGAGAGAAAAAGTTGCAGTAATGATAACATTTGCCATCTTTGTTTATATCATCATCATCACCAGGTTTACATGTACCAACCTCTGGGTGATCTTTGCAGTCACACTTTGCATCAACGGGCTTATGCCTATTTTTCCAAATTTTGTATTTGTACAAAAAATTTCAGTATAAAATTCAGGATTCAATTACTAACACATGATATCACTCCACCAACTTGGATGACTAATTTTGTGACTCCTAGTTCTTGTACTTCACAGGTGCCTATCTTAGACAACACAAAAAAATCATTGTTCAACTCTTTTACAACATGAAAAAAACAAAAGCTTCCATTGTCATCCTATGTGACTCACACCAATCTGTCTCCCTTCTACCAACATGCTTTGTCTGTGTACTCCTCCATTCATGAGTCCACTTCATTTAAACAAGCATCCCAAGACCCTTCATGGATCAAGGCAATGCAGTTAGAAGTTGCTGCTCTAAAGGATAATCACACCTGGTCTATTGTAGATCTCCCAGCTGGAAAGAAACCTATTGGTTGCAAATAGATATACAAGGTCAAATATAAGGCAGAGGTATAAGGCAAAACTTGTGGCTAAGGGTTATAGTCAACAGGCTGGTTTAGATTATTCTAAAACATTTTCCCCTATTGCTAAGATGGTTACTGTCAGGTCACTTGTAGCCCTTGCTGCGTCTAATCAGTGGTACACATATCAAATGAATGTGCATAATGTATTGCTCAATGGTGACTTGTTAGAAGAGGAGTATATGCACATTCCTGAAGGGTTTGCTAGACATGGGGAGTCTATGAAGGTATGCAAACTTCATAAGTCATTATATGGACTTAAACAAGCTCTAAGACAGTGGAACAGAAAACTTACTGATGCTCTAGTTCAAATGAGATTCACTCAGAGTCACTTTGATTACTCTCTATTCACAAAAAGGTCAGATGGACAGCTAGTAGTCATTCCTAGTATATGTGGATGACTTAATAGTTACTGGTAATAATCAGGACATGATCATTAAAGCAAAGGAAGATTTGAAAAACAAATTCAAAATGAAAGACCTTGGAGAACTTAAGTTCTTCTTGGGAATTGAAGTGGCTAGATCACAAGAGGGGATAGTTATGTGTCAAGGAAGTATGCTTTAGAATTAGTGGCATAAATTGGATTGAGTGGGGCAAAACCAGCTAGTACACCACTTGAAGTAAATAAGAAACTTACTTCTGTGAAATATGACAAAAATATACCAACTACAGGAGCAATTGAAGATAAAGTTCTAGAAGACCCAGCAACATATTAGAGGCTGGTAGGAAGGCTATTGTATCTTACAATAACTAGATCCGATATAACATTTGTAGTTCAAGTTCTCAGTTAATATATGCATGCTCCTAAGAAATCTCATATGGAATCTGTTCTGAGGGTAGTGAGATACATCAAAGGAACTCCTGGACTTGGACTGCTAATGCCAGCAAAAGAAACCAACCAACTCTATGCATATTATGACTCAGACTGGGGTGCTTGCCTTGAGACTAGAAGATTAGTTACTGGTTACCTAGTTAAGCTTGGTGGAGCTTTAATATCTTGGAAGTCTAAGAAACAAGAGACTGTGTCTAGAAGCTCAGCAGAAGCTGAGTTCAGAAGTATGGCAGCCTGCACTGCAGGACTTACATGGTTGATAGGTCTGCTCAAGAAGTTGGGGGTCCAAGTTCAACAACCAATAAAGCTAATGTGTGACAGCAAGACTGTTATTCAGATAGCTGCAAATCCCATATTCCATGAGAGAACTAAACACATTGATATTAATTGCCACTTCGTAAGAGAAAGGATCAGTCAAGAAAGAACAAATCACATGCCTACTGCAGAACAACTTGTAGACATTCTCACAAAAACATGACTTCGAGACATATTCAAGCCATCAGCTTGAGGGGGAGTGTTGAGTTAAAAAAACAAGCTGATGTAACCATAGTTAGTTAGCTAAACTAAGTTTGTTAGAAAGTGGTTAAAAAGTTAGTTAGGAAGTGCAGTTACAAAAGTGTGACTAAGCTAAAAGTTGTTACTGATTAAGTTGTATAAATATCCCACATGTGGTAGACTGAAGAAAGAAATTGAATGGGAATAAAGGTTCAACATTCTATTTCCTTACAATTAATGGGTTTGAATTTTTAGGTGTCA
Organism: Solanum dulcamara; assembly: GCF_947179165.1. Lineage (NCBI taxonomy): Eukaryota > Viridiplantae > Streptophyta > Magnoliopsida > Solanales > Solanaceae > Solanum > Solanum dulcamara. The sequence goes on from NC_077244.1 coordinate 74,632,716, forward strand.
AGAATTTTAGATCGGTAAAATTAATTTTCTGCAATTTTAGTCTTCTTGATCATATTGTTTCTTTGAAATTAGCTTATATTCGAAATGTTTATATTAGATGCTAGGCCTTCAAGGATTTCTCAAATTCTCCAAATGCCAAGAAGATGAGCCAGTTTTCCTTGTTCAGCAGTGGCCAAGAATTGGCAAACTTAGTGGTGAGCTCCGATCTACTTCATCATTCTTGATTTACAGTCTCTGATCTTATAATCAGCCATACTTATTTCAACAATCCAACTAACTCTGTTCCAATTTTGCTTAAAGTTTACCAATATCATTCAAATGGTGCTATTGTTGCTTTTGTGTCCTTCCCTACTTGTAATGTTCAGAAGGATATAGTCTCTTCAGAATATCCTAAAGGTTCCCAATCTCCTTTGGACTTAATTTCTACCATAACCCTCATTTTTCAGCCAACAAAGCAGCAATAACCCTTTTTGCCTCACTACTGAAAGAGCACTCTGCCCTCAAAGAACAGTTGAGCAGTTTCAATCGGCTAATAATCACTGTAATTTCTTTGGGAGGTTCTATGACATCTGTATGCACTCTCTGGTTACTTGACAACATTATATTACTCCAAAGGATAATAACAAGCGTCCCACTTGCATCACGTTTGGTTTACCCTTTCTTGGTAACAAGCCATAGCAGAACGTCCATCATGGAATTGATCAAGAATCTTTCTCAAAGAAGAATAATGCCTTTGATCCTGGCAAGAAGCTATGGCTTGGCTAGAGTAGTACAAGAAGGTAACCCTGAATGAAGGAGGCTACTATGATAGTTTCAAATGCGGTCGCGAAGGAGGGTACTATGATAGTAAATTATTTTTTGTATCAAAGTCGATATGTACGACACAAATTAAGAACTCATTTACAGCAATCCAACTATCTTTATTTTCTTTTGTTTTTAATTTAAAATGGCATGCATTAATTAACTTCGTAAGTAAGTACTGTCTATCTTTAATTACTTTGCAAAATCCATATCCTTAACGTTTCTTTTCACGAATAACACTTTTATCTTTAATTGGTATAGACACTTATCCTGTCCTTTCATAGGCCTAAACAACTATATTACTGTATCTGTGAAGGACAGGCCTTCCAGCATTGAAAAGCATGGCAGGGACTTCAGTGCTGACATAGAATGCACCTGTAACACACAGAATGCACATGTAACGCACGAGATACACGTGTGATGCACAAAATGCTTGTGTAACGCATGAAATGCACACATACGAAGAACAGAAGAGAGAAAAAGAAAAAGAAAAGGAAGAAAAAAGTGGTTATTAGAATTCTCTCTTTTCATGCGCTAATTCTATGCTTAATCGAGTAGTTATGCATATTCTGATTCTCTTACCTTAGTTTAAACTATATTGGTTCAACCAGGTTTTTATCTGATTCTCTATTCGATAAAAATGTATATATTGAATTATATTAAAGCCTAGAAATAGCTGCTAACTTGCTACTTTATTGTATAAATCGCATATAGGATGGACTGTTTAGTTTGTTGATATTTTAGCTGATTTAATGTTCGTTGTTTGGATATCCATGATAGGTATTTGTAAAAGTTTTGGTCTAAAATTAGTTTGAATTCCTAATTTTGTCGGCTCTCTTGATGTTATTTTCCTTTGTTGTGTCTCTTGCCCTAAGATAATATAAGTTGTGCTTTTGCTGTTCGCAAGTGTATTATTTTATAATCTAAAGGTTCAATGGACTATGTAGTAGCATCAAGCATGTGTAACTTGTCGTGAATATAAAGTTTGTCTAATACTGCTAGAGTGACATTTTGAACTTTCCTCAAATTCTTGGTGTCCCTTTCTTTAGCCTTTCACTTTGTTGCTGCAATAGCAGTGTGTGTGCATGATGCTTCCCTTTGATTTAATTCTCTTCCAAATTGATAAGTGATTTATTCTGAGTATTTGATATTTACTACTCTCACTATCTATAACCATTCCTTTAATTTTTACGAGCCCAAAATCTGTGATATGAATTTTCTATTCACATGTTGTTTTGTTAAAATCATGCTTTAATAATGTAATAGTTAACTGGCCTATAATAAAAAATGAAAAATTCATAATCTCCCGGCTTACCGTATTTAATCTTGTGGTATGTTTTAATAGTGGTTATAGATGCATGCATGCTTTCATATTATTCTTGTGATATACTTGCAAATTGCAATGACTCCTGGTGCATATTCTCGTGATTATTTTCCATATTGAGTCATGACCGTACGTAATAAACTCAAATTTGATACTAATCCTTTATCATTTTGTTTATGTATAAACTCCCTTGAATTGAGTCCCTTTTCACTTGAATTACTATAAAATAGAGAACTAGACAAGTCATCATTTCACTTACCTAGATGAATGCATCACTTGTTTTAGAATACTGAAAACAAAAGTAGAAAAAAATAATCACAATTGTTTTATATGCACTGCGTGATTGTAATATTTTATAAATATTCATGTTTATATCTATTATCCGGTGTTTCAACGTGCATTTATTTTTCTTCTAACAACTAGAATTATATTCTTCTTTGAGAACTTTGTCATTACAAAACTTACATAATGTGTTTGTTTGATATATTCTTCCAATAGAATTATTTTATTTGGCTATTTGTTTGATATATTTGTAATTATTTGTCATTATGTGTTTAATTCCCGCAATTATAAATAGTTGCATTCATGACATAATTCCGCCAAATGGCAAAATTAGAATGCATTAAGGATAAGGTGGTTATGTGACTATTCAGAGTTGTCCTTCAGAAAAACACCCTTAATAATTCTGAAGTAATAAACGAGTAGTTAGTTCATGGTCGTCCAACATTGTTTATTGTTTCACCCCGCAATTGTCCACTCGGATGCCCGGTCTCTTTTTAAAGCCAACTCTCATCAATCTAGCATAGATTGGAAACTAAATTTTATTTTTAGTGCATTAACCTAAGACGACTTAGCACCCATGGTGTATTAAGTTCATTAGTAGACCGTCAAAAAGGTTCAGAACCTAACGACATATCATCCACTACGTGACATTTGAAAGACGTATGTATTTGTAACCAAACCTTTGCCCCTGGGATGGGATATTAATCTCCTTCGTCTTTTAGATGACTCTATTCTTGAAATTTGACATCGTCCTAAAAGTTTATTCATGAATTGTTGAGGATATGGTGGAGCGGTTTCAAAGCAGAACAAAAGAAAAAGGCCACCAAACATAATTAAACTTGCACATAAACAACTTAACAGTAAGCACAAAGTCGTTCTTATATAACTATACGTTGATGAAAAGAAAAAAAAGAATTCATTTAGCTAATATATTCATGAGCATGCCAAGACACGAACATCTCATGTGATCAAGTTTTAAGTTTTAAACTAAACCAAGGAAACTCATATTGTCATTAAACTAGTAACAATCACCGCAACACATTAGGCGAGAAAAAATAGTTTTACATGGATAAAATGTACGTGCAACACATGTAACGCACGAGATACACGTGTAACACACGTGTAATGCGCAAAATGCACGTGCATGAGATGCACGAAATGCATATGGGATGCACGAGATACACGTGTAACACACGAGATATAGGTGTAACGCATGAGATACAATGCACACAAATTTTAATTTTATTCATTATAGATATTTACTTGAGAGTTAACTTTAGTCCACCAATTTTATGGAGCCACCTAAAAATTATGTCATTATCTTGTTTTCAACTTGAAATATTTATTCGTAGATCAATATTTATTTTATCAAATTGAACATGGTGAACATGTAGAGAATTACAAATATGTTGCTATCATTTTCTATGAGATTTAAACTAGAAACTCTCTAAAAGGTTGACTGCACAATTGTCTCTTTAAAAGAGAATTGTATCGAGAGCTTTTCCACAATTAACTAAGTAGATTCTGAATACTAAATAGATACCTGTTTATGTACTTTATCCATGTGAAACTATTAATTTCTTGCATAATGTGTTGTGGTGATTGTTACTATAGTTTATTAACAATATGAGTTGCCTTGGTCGACCAACTGTGAGGAGTCAAATGGAATCAAATCTGCCAAAAAAGAAAGCTCTATCCATCACAATCAAACTCTTTTTGTCCAGGTTTTCAGACTGAATTCTTTAATACCTAAAAGAAATTAAATTGCATAAAAATCTTTCTTCCCAAAAAAGCATAAATATATGTTAAAAATCTTTCTTCCCAAAAAAGCATAAATATATGTTGCTTTGTGAACTGACTTGTTTGTTCTCAACTTTCTAAAAGAAAATTAGCAAATTTGTGTATTTCCACCGTTCAACTCAATGCATGCGTAGTCAATGAAGTCCTATTCCAAAATAAGGCCACATACATCAAAATAATATAGGCTAGCCAAACTATTTATACATACATAACAAAAGCCTAACGTACCGAACTAAGTCAAACAACCTCTAACAAATAGTTCTAAAAAGACTATTTTTCATTTTCAACATATGTACAGCTACAAAATACTAACATAATAATACTACTATTGCTATAGATAGAATTATTCAAAATTAAGAAAAGCAAGCTATCTTAACACCTAGATAGAAAATGCATGCATTTCATTTTTCAATCAATGTTATCCTTTACATCTAAGAAAGCTTACCCGATCATAAATCACTATTACTATATTCTCTTTGTGTGTATGGTATTCACTCCCTTAGTTTCAATTTCCTTGTCTGACTTTTCCTATTAATTTATTTATTTTTATAAAATCTCTTTTGCAATTCTTAAATTTTAACTTTTCAACTATAAGATTAAAAAATATTTTGATATATTCAAAATATCTTTAATTTAAGATCATAAGATTAAAAAAAATTGTTACAGTCAATTTTTGAAAACTAAGTCCAAAATTATTTTTATAACTTGGCAAAATTGTTATTTTTGAAAATAGCATCGCCCCATAATTTTTAGATAATTAAGAAAAACATCTAAAAGACTTTTAAAAATCTCTTATTTTGAAAACCAAAGTCTAAAAAAGGAACAAGTTAAATACTTTAAAAAATTCATAAAGCATGATCTGCAGCGGACTTTATCGAAACAATTATGTTCTATTTTCTTCCCCCTGCATTGTTATAGGAAGCATTCCCATGGATTTAGTTCTTACTGAACACATCTTAGTTTGTGTTTAGTATATATATATATATATATATATATATATATATATATATATATATATATAGATTATACCTTGATAAATTAAACTATGTAACAATCCACCCTCATTCTTTAGTTTGTTGAGTAGCATTTTCTTTTCAAGCTAGTTAATATTCACAGGAACTTCAACTTCTTTCTGAGATCTGTTTCTTTCTATTCCCTCGTTGGGTAATAGTTTGGTTTGACGAATTATCTTATAAAGTCACCCAACTTTGTCGTGTGACATAATTTTACAAGATAATTCCTGACTTTTTGAGATATTTACTCATTAACAGCAACTCGCGTATTGCCACTTCATAATTGCCTGTAGCAGTAGTGTATACAAAATTACTTCTAGTAGACTTCTTATAATCAAGAAAATCAAACCCTTTTTTGCATAATAATTTGAGCATCACTCTCCTTAATAGCAAGTATATGGTCCACAATAGCTTACCCTCAGAAGACAAAAAAGATTCTCAGCAGTGTCATGTAATAACTTATACAGCAAATTGGACAATCTATTCTAAATAACTTTTACAAGCAACATTCAAAACAAATGACTGTGTAAACAACATTAAATTGAAAAGATTTTTCAGTTTTTTGCTCTGTATCTAGAAGACACCAGTTTGATCACTTGATCAATCATTCATAGCAACTCGGTATCTGTATATTCACCATAGACTGAACGCAATGCCTCTATCTATTATTTTCACTAGGCAAAAGCAAATTTGATGTCGAAAATGCCAGCAAAACTAATAGTAAGGAAGCAATGGACTTTGGTAGCCAGAACCAACTTCACCTATCGAGCATCGTTGGATGTAAAAGAATCCGCAAATCCAGTTGGCTTAGCAGGAATACTTCCTCTGCTATCTTGACTAGTACCGGTGAAGTCACCAGTGTCTGCATCCTGCCAGTCCTTCAACATTTCTGGCAGAGGTAGACTGTAGTCAATTCCTGAATATTCATTGGACTCTTCTACAGGTTTCCAAGACTCAACTAGTTGGCCAAGCACATTCACAACGTGTGACATGTCAGGCCTGTGATTGGGATCTCTTGCAGTGCAATGTCCAGCTAATTCAGCCATAGTGCAAATGCTCTTGTGGATATCTTCCTTCACGTCAAGAGCTGGATCAACGGAAGCAAGGAGATTTTCTTTATTCGATTTTATCTGCCAGAACCACTCAACTAGATATCGAGTTTCCTCGGATCGATGCTCATCAAGGGCGGTTAGTCCAGTCACAAGTTCCATCAACACCACCCCAAAGCTGAAGACATCTATTTTAGTTGTGACTTTTCCTGTCACTGGAGAGGTAAAATTTGAGTTAAGATATATGAAATGTGACTAGGTAATTAGTTCAACAAGACAGAACTTAGATATACGGGGAACATAAAGATTTAAGTAATCACTAGTTTCAACACCAAAATTAACAGGTAATTTAAAAAGCAGCTGATCAGCATGACACGCTTGTTGAAAAGCTTCACGCAAACATATTTCAGTACCATGCCTCAAGAGAAAAGTATCTTAATTGGGATAGAGTTTCCATTTCTTCTGTGGCGATGAGATGATAATTATGCCATGAAATCGTATGGAGTGAGGACGTGAAACTTTCTACTTGAATTGCTTAACAAAGATATTGAAAAGAATGAGAATGTCACTGAGATGTGAGATTGATACAACAATGTCCGAGGTATATCAATTTAGTAGGCACAACAACAACATAAAAGAAAAAAAAACAAAAATGCTCCATTAGTTACTCTGTTCTCTTTTGGCTGCAGAAGGGAGGGCTTGGAATATGCCCAAGGTCAGAAGCCCAATTCAGCAGTCTTGTTTCACATTATAGAACTGACACACTTAAAAAAATACAGGGACTAGAAGTGGATTGGTTCCGTTAGGGTAGAGATGTGCTCATGTAACAGGTTACCAGAGTAAAAAATACAATTGATGCTAAAATGACAATATTTACCAGAACAGTCAAAATGAGTGTCTAAGAAAGAGATACCAATGGAAAAAAATGCACACATACCAGCATACTCAGGAGCAAGATATCCAAATGTTCCTGCAAGCCTTGTTGCAACAGACCTTTCTTTGTCGGGAGCGAGTTTCACTAATCCAAAATCAGAAACTTTTGCCCTAAAATCATCATCTAGAAGAATGTTTGATGATTTGAGATCGCGATGTATGAAGCTTTGGTGTGCCAAATTATGAAGGTACTCCATCCCTCGAGCGACATCTAGAGCAATATTGAGTCTTTTTGTCCATGATAAAGGCTCTAAGTTCAGGATCTTCCAGCGGAAAAGATGTCTACTCAGAGCGCCCTTAGACATATATTCATATACCAAAAGCCTTTCATTTCCTTCAATGGAATAACCCAAAAGTGAAACTAAATGGCGATGCCGAACCTTAGAAAGCACGGCTATTTCTGCTTGAAATTCATCTAATGCCTTGCTATTGATAATGGCAGATTCCATTCTCTTCACCGCAATTTGAATTCCATCTTCAATTACGCCTTTGTAAACAACTCCAAAGCCACCACGACCAAGCTCATTCTCTGGTGCAAAATTATTGGTTACCCTCCGAAGGTCCTGGGTTGAAATGACAAGGTTTCCAATCTCAATCACTCGACTACCTTTTGTTCCACCACTAGTTGTAGTTGTAGTACCACTCTGTAAACTGTACATCATGGGATCTTCTAAGACAGAGATCTTAACAATGTTATCTTGATCGAATGGCTCTTTGGGGTGGATAACAGTAATACCTGAATCCTTCTCTCGTTTTCTCTTGCTCTTGAAAAACATAACAACAGCAAGAAGAGATAAGATCACAGAAGCTGCAGTTACAACTATAATGATCATGGTCTTATCATGGCTCTCTGATGTGGTCTGCCCTTTGGTTCCACTAGGAGCTTTCGAGTCTGAACCTGAACTTTTCTCTGGGGAAGGCGGTGTATCTGATAATGTTGGCTGATTATCACCGGGAGACGGGCTTTTCGGTGGTAACTCCTTACTTGGTTTAGGACTGTGGCTCAATGGAGGAAATGGGCTAATACTCAGAGGAGGAGCTGCCACAGTTTCATTAGCAATAAGATGGGCATTTCCGTCTGTAATGACTATCACACTATCCCGGAATTTTGGTAATGGTGGATCAAAATTGTTCCCACTTAAGTCCAACAATCTCAAATATCTGAGCTCTGTTAAGTTTGCTGGAACTCGGCCGTGCAAACTATTTCCTTTTAAGTGAACTTCAAGCAGTGAATCCAAGTTTGCAAGTGAAGGGCTAAGCGTACCCATAAGGTTCTTGTTCCGTAGATTAACAATCGTAACCTGGCCTTTAGGATTGCAACTGATTCCCAACCAAGGACCTGTACATGGATCATTACCACTCCATTCAGGAGCAAGGTTGGCTGGATAATTCCAACCGCCGAGAAGATCTAAAAGTGCATTGACTTGAGGAGCACAAGGACTACCAGGAGTCGGCTGGCAGAAAGAATTTGAGGAATATGTAGCATTAACAGCTCTAAACTTTGGGATAGGACCCATTAGTTTATTATTGTTCAAGTCTAACACACTCAAGTTTAGATTTGCCAAACCTTGCGGAATCAGACCAACGAGTTGATTTCCGTTTAAATCAAGTTCCTTCAAGTCATTCAAACCACCAATTGTATCAGGAATTGGTCCACTAAAACTGTTGCCTTGAAGCCATAACAACATAAGCTGATCCATAGTACTAATTAAGTCGATTGGACCCGTCATTCCAGGACTATCTTGATTATTCAACCACAAAATCCGAAGCATTGAATCACGAAAACTGTCTGGTATCTTACCAGTTAAACGATTATATGACAGCTTCAAAGCACTTAGAGAAGACAATTTCCCCAAAAAATCAGGCACAGGTCCAACTATATTGCATTGCACACAAGAAAAATTTGTCAACTGAGCTGAATCTTGCAACTCAGTCGGAATAGACCATCCACTCTTATTAAATGGATTCTTATCCAAAGCCAAAACTTGAACATTGCTAAGACCATTAAAGAAATCACCAGGGATTGTATCGAATTGATTGTTGTCCAAGTATGCGTATTTCAAATCAGATAATCCACTGAAACTAGGTAATTTCCCACTAAAACTATTACCCTGAAGGCCAAGATTTTCAAGCTTATCTAGTTCATTCAAGTTCTGTGGTAAAGGACCCTTTAAACCCAAACTCTGAACCTGAATTTGGGTGACTCTGCCACTTGTACAGAACACATGAGGCCAGGCAGGAGGACCACAGGGATCATTCCCCATCGAAGGCCATCGCAATAGTTCTGGATTCTCTAATCCATTTCTAAAAGCATTCAAAATCTTGAAATCATTCGGACTTGTTACACCAGAAACAACATTTACAAAACATACACCTAATGTACATAAGTATATAACTCCTCTGAAATCACAATACATATATACATGCATCATGAAATTACAAGATTCATAAAATTACATACTTTTTCCTCAAGAATTCTGAACCCCAGATGAACAGAGTAGATAACAGTAACATATAAGGATCAAAGTACATAATAACTTAATTGTAAAAATGGTACCTTTTTTTATAATGTGAGTGAATTTTTGAAGAAAGAAAGAAGAAGAGAGATGAGTTAGCTAACAGTTGTGGTGTAGTGTGGATCAAACCCTAAAGGCAAGTACAAATCCATGACACCCTCTCCCTCTGTCCTTTGATTTCTCACAATTCTGTTTTCTTCTTTTACTTTTTATTCTTTTTCCGTTTTTATAGTAAATCTTTCTTTGGATTTGATAGTTAATTAATTAATTTGTGTAAATGGTCAGTGAGATCTTCAGAATCTAATAAAAGGGCAGCCCTGGTGCACTTAAGCTCCCGCTATGCGCAGGGTCCGGGGAAGGGCCCGACCACAAGGGTCTGTTGTACGCAGCCTTACCTTGCATTTCTGCCAGAGGCTGTTTCCAAGGCTTGAACCCGTGACCTCCTGGTCACATGGCAGCAACTTTACCAGTTACTCCAAGGCTCCCCTTCATCTTCAGAATCTAATGTCTAAATTATTTACTATTTTAATTATACTAATTTCATTGAGTGGATAAAGAAAATAGGAATCATGTCTTCAGTTAGGAGTATTCATGGATTGATTTGAGTCAATTTAAAATCAAATTCCAATTATTAGTTTGATTTTTAATTGTTAAAATCAAACTAAATTAAATATTATTTTGTTTTGATTTATTTTTTTGGTTTTAATTTGGTACAGAATTTAAAAAAATAAAAAATAAATTGGTATAATTATAAAGTAGAAATATAGAAAATATATTAAAATATTATTTAATTTCGTAGTCCTGAAAAATTGAAAATAAAAATTATTCAAAAAATGAAAGAAAAAAATTATTTTTCAATAAATTAAAAAAAAAAAATTGAAATAGGTTGATTGTGCTATTTTGGTTCGATTTTTTTTTTATTAAGAAACCTAATCAATTTACAATTGCAAATGATAGAATTATTATTATTTTGTAAGGAAAAAAGGGGTGACGTTATCAAATGAAGAAATGGTGGTGTCGGTGGTGTGGTTTTAGAGATGATGATGAGAGCAACATTCGACCAAATGGCCTTCCCTTTTTTGTTTTTATTTCCTTTGCATGCGTATCAATTTTGTGGTGTCAACAAACCCCACATGGTCTCTTTTTGTCATTTTCTTCTCTACGTAACATTAATATTGCTATTTATTACTTTGTTTTCTTTTAGTTTTTAGCAGTCGACATTAATGTTAAAGTCCAATTATTTGAAGTAGCATCGTGTAGGGTCTATGTGAAGGAAGCCTTAGTTGTAAAGAATTTTTTTTATATCTAGGATTTAAAATTGATACTTCTAGTTAAAGTGGAAGAAGCTTCATTCATCTACTGCATCACATTATTTTTATTGTGACTTTTATTAGTTAATTTAGTTTTCATATAAATATTATTACTCACGTAACTTTCTTGAAAATCAATTTATCATTTCTATTGAATAGAGCGTGAAAAAAAATATTTTCCTATTTTTTGAGTATTACCCATACGATACAATATGAAAGTTTTAATAGGACCAGTTAAGATGACAAAAGTTACTGTTAAAAATCAATGCACGCAATTTTAGTTATAGTGAGTCACTGATCCCCGGTTATTGAATATAATCCTCTACAAAATAATCAAAAAAGTCTGCACATTTTGATCAATTCAAAGTGAAAAACAGAGTCATTCTCTTAATAAAAGCGGTATTTCAAAAATATTCAAATCAAAATATAGCTTCCAAAATGAATTTTGAATTAGTGGATATAGTCAAAGAAAGTAGTGATGCAATCAGACAGATAAAATATGTGTGTAACAGGTTCAAGTTAGACAACATTTTCTTACTACCAAGAGCATATATATCATGTATATGTTTGTGAGAGTGAGTGTGACAAAAATTACTTAAAATTATATATAAATTTTCTAATTTATAAAAAATATATATAATGTATTCAATGATTAGAACATTAAAAAGTGAAACACACTTAAGTATAAATTTTGAATAAGTCTCTACCCTATATGGAAAAGAGAGCGAGGAATTCATTAATGTTGTATCATGTTGGTTGGAACCATTTGTATTATTAAAATAAGTCCATCGATCACGGATCCTCACGCCTCCTTAACAACTTGATTGAATCCACATTAAATAAAGCTTTTTCTACTTTGCATTTACCTAGTATTTGACTTTAGATTTTTAAATATTTTTGATAAATTATTTTTGGGTGAAGTTTTATTGCTAAATTTTTTTAAAAGAATATTTGACTATTTTAAAAAGTATTATTTTATACTCATAAATTCTAAAAATTATTTTAAATACCCATAAGTTTGTATTATTATTTTATAATGAACACGTTTTATTAAAAAAAAATTATAACATAATTAATAACAATCAACCAAAAATAAAATAACAATATGAGCAAGACCAATATATTAATCGCATTAAAAACAATTTTAGAAAGGAATAGTCTGATTATTTATTAATAGATAGAGGTGTTATTTAATGGTGTTGGTTGGTCACGTTAATGGAGTAAGTTGGTAGATAAATATTAGTTGAAATTAATAAATGATGAGTGTTTTTATAAAATATAAAAGTTTGGGTAATTTTTAAATTTTTAAAACTTTTCAAATATTAGAACTTGACCCAAGTTCTAGTTTTTTCTAGAACTTGGGATCTTGGGATGTTTGCCAAATATATTTGCCAAGTAATGACAAATTACATAGCCAAACATTAGTTTCCAAGTTTTTTTCAAGTTTTTCCCAAAAACTATTTAGGGTCAAACGGCACCTCAAAGCTTTAATTTTTTTTATGACCTCCTTGTGACATATTATTCTATTCATTTTAACTTATTCGTATGATTTTGATTTGACACGAAGTTAAAAAAAGTTTTTAAAAAATTAAATTTTATGGCCTTAAATTAAAAATATGTAGGATTTATCAAAATATTTTTTAATTTTGTGTTTTTAAGTAGGTCATGTGAAAAAGTAAAATTAAAAAATTGCCAAAAAATAGTTTTTAAAAATAGATTAAAAATCAAGTAAGATAAATAAATTGAAATAACGAAACAAAACGAAAGAGTAATTTGTATTGGCCTGATACCAAAGAGGTGAACTCTTAATTGAGATAATTACGCCACATGGTCATTCGACAAAAATAATTACCAAAAAAATGGACATTTACTATATAGGCATGTATAATCAGTGTATATTTCATGTATAATCAAGCTATATTCAGTTTTTTGAGTGTATCATAATGTATATTCAGCGTATAGCTCATATATAAGTAATATAAATAAAATATGGTTATATTTATTGTAAACTACTTAGTTTATTGTATATATTTGAAATTGTCCCCTATTAATTTGTTCAATTCGATCGTTACCAAATAAAGTAATTTTCCATTCTACTTTGTGAAATGGTTCACAGAACTTTGTTTCGTGAAAAGAATTAAAAACTTGAATTTTCGTTCTATATACTGGTTAAACTTTGAGAAAAAAATAGGCTTATTCAAATGATATGCTTGCAAATAATATTTAGGGTAAATTAAATATACATTTTTCAATATAACATTGGTTTAAAATTATCTTTATTCACTAATGATGGAAGATTTTCAATATATAAATATTTTTTTTAAAAGGAAAATGGTCACATACCTTTAAACCATGCAAAATAATCGAATTTTGCTTCTGAACTCTGCGAAATTGTGTAAATTCATTTTTGTCGGCCATCACATGTCCACATCCATCATCTCTCTAAATCAATCACCATATAATTACAATTGATTCCCACCACTATTATGTTATCATCATTTTCACTCCTAATGACAGTCGCAAATAAAAATAAACAAGAATTTCATTTAAAAAAATCATCAAATTCAACAATCTCTCTCATACCTATGTCTCTACCCTTTTTTTCCTGCCACCATTTTATGTAAGATCACCAACTTTAAACCGCTATAACATACCTTTGATCGCCATAACGTTGTTACAAATGATTTGTGTACCTAGGTTTGTTTTAACGTTAGGGACATGATTGTAGAGTTTTGACATATATTGTTACTGATCATCTGAGAAGAATTTGTGTCGATGAAGTTTCGATTGAAGTTAATATTTAATTTGATGATTTAATTGTTTTATATTTGAGTTTCATTAAGAATATTGATTTAATGCTTGTGGTCTGTGGATAGTTATTGTGGAAAGTTTTGAATTTTGAAGAAGTGAATGTTAGATGGTGCATAACAAAGCCCCCTTCTTCAAAGAAAATATTTCCAAGGGAAAAAATCTATTTTTTTTTCTTGATAATATTAACAGGCATACTCCAATTATGATCAATAATGCACGGAGTTCTCAATAAATTAATATGAAACATGTGTCTTGCCCTTATAATATATGCATGTATTTTAATTATTTAATTATAATTAAGTGATCGACATGTATAAATTAATTGAAGGGCATATTTAGCTCATGTCTCTGTCAAAACCAAATTCCTCTACGTCTGCATGCAACTGAAGTACTGATATTTCTTTCTTTCTTTTTTATATTTTTTCTTTGTTTTGGGGCTGGGGGCCAAAATTAGGTGAAATATCTTTTTCAAATTTTGTTCAGCCAACTAAGGATGTACTATTATTTTCAATTCATATGATTCTTCCATCTCTTGTCAACTATTACATGCACCCCTTTTCTCAACACAATTTAACATATTATTATTACTCCTATTATTTAAGGGAAATTATTGTATTTGAAATATAAACGTTACATTTAATGTTAACGTCTTGATTTGACTTAAAAGTTACTGAAAAAAGAGTTGAAAATATCTCTCTCTGTTATGCGGAGACTTCTTTTTTTTTTTGGAAAAAAAAACTTGAATAGAGTTGTTTTTATAGAATGCATTTTATATTTTTATTTATTAGTTTTTGGCAGATAATTTATTTTTAAAAAAACAGTGAAATTAAACGAAGTGCAGTGTAAACCTTTCTAAAAGTCGCAACATTAATGCTATTCTCTCAAGGTCCAACATCGATAATTACACTGGCTATATTGTTGTTGTGTCTGTGTCCAACAGATCAGCTGGAAAAACCAGAGGCTTGAAGGTTGATGTAATGACCTGTTTGGTCATTTTGAGAATGAGTCATCTCTCTTCCATAAAATACTCTCTCCGAAAAAAAAAAATTAAATTATAAATTTGGACTAAATATAGTTATTTAATTGGGGGGGGGGGAAATTTAGATAACTTAATTAATTAATGAACTAAAATGGTTAATTTATTTAATATCTTATACCAGTTAGCTCATATAATAGAATGAGTAGTGAAATTTAGGACTGTTAATTCATAATCATTTTTTTTAAAAGGAAGAAACTTGCCCTAGAACGTGACTTTGTGCGGCTTCGGCAACGAAAGACAACATTCTGGTAAGTGAACCTCTTTTTCTTGATTCAAAATTTGTCATGCATACATTAAAACTTGATAGATGCTCAAATCAACTATATATTAATGTGATTGGATATTGAAATTGAGGTGCAAGCTGTCACGTTCCTATGGTTTGAAGTTTTGAGGGGACAACATTTTTTGTTTTCCATAATTAACTAAAGTAAAAAAAAAATGTGAGGTAATGATTAGTTAATTTGTATGGCAGGTTGGGATTGGAAAGAACTAAAGAAATAAATATATATATATAAATATATATATGGGGTTCTTGGTTGCTGCTGTGGGTGTAATTCTTTGGAATTATTGGATGACTAAATATTTGGCAATATTAGTGACTAATTAGGAGTAGAAATTATACGAATATTATTAGGTGTTAATTGGAGGAATTAAGCCATAACCCTAGCCTTGAAATTTAGAAAATATAATATTTGATTTATTAATTGGCATCAAGATTTGGGAACTTGATTATAGACTTGTGTAAGTTTGGGGTCTAGGCTAGACATGGGTGTTGTTAGTTTTGAAATCTTATTGTGGTTAATTATTTGTTTAGATCATACTTATTTAGAAACCCAGCGAAAAGGGAAGGCTCAGGTATCGGAGTAATTGCGTGATTATTTAAGGCAAGTGAATTTCTAAATCTCGATTTAAGCTTGTAGATGCTTGTATTTTCGTGTTATGTGTACTGGAGAATTGGACTGGGTTATTGACTGTATGGTTGGCCTTAAAAATGGAGATAAGGGGTATAAAATGGTGATCTAATGATATGTATTGGTGGAATTGATATGTTGTGATTATGGATTTATTTTGGACATGTGAAATGACTATGTTGATGTGAGATAGGAAAAATTATTATTGTTGTCATGTTATTATCATGAATTATATGAACATGAATTGATTGCATTGGTTCTGACATATTGTGTTGAGACTGAAAATGATATGAAACAAAAGGGGTCGGGCCACAAGCTCTGTGGCAGGTAATATGAAACAAAGGGGTCGGACCACACGCTCCGTGGCAGGTATTATGAAATAAAGGGGTCGATCCACACGCTCCGTGACAAGATATATATATTGAGGGGATGGGCCACACGTCCCGTGGTAGGTTACATGGACAGAAATGTCCCCCATGGATTCCGAACTATGATTCAGCGGATGTGTACCGATAGGACAGACATGCATCATTTCATTGCATCGCATTTTGTTGATATTGTGAATTTGTGTTTATCCCTACATTGCTATGTATATGTTGACTTGACTTGATATGAATCATTGATGAGATTATTGATGAGTATTCGTGGACTATATTGCTGCTGTTATTGTACAAGTGTAGAGTTGGACTGGTTTTATGCAGGTTGTAGTTAAGGAGGTTCGGTTGGAAGGAAAGGAGTACTTGTATTATTAAGTTTGGCTTAGTTTTAGTTATCCACTTGCTGAGTACCGTGTTGTTTGGTACTCACCCCTTGCTTCCACACTTGTGTAGGTTGTGAGCACAGGCCTGCTTGATCTCCTACGGTTTACTACCGCTTCTGAGGATATTATCATTCCGAGTGTTGAGGTAGCTGTTACATCCATCTAGCGGACACCTCTTACTCTTTTATTATGTTTTAGTCTTATTCTAGAGACGAAGACATTATGACTGTATTTCTTTTCGTACTTTGGTAATACACTAGTGGCTTGTATACGTGACAACCAATCTTGGGGATTTGAGTTTATCTTACGTGCTTTCGGTTAAGTTAAAGTTTGATTTACCTCATTTTCTTCCGCATCTACTTTCTGTCGGTTATTAGGCTGACTTATCTCGGTGGGTTGAGATGAGTGCCATCACACCCGGATTCGGGTCGTGACAGTTGAAAAGATTATCAAATTACAAAATGAGAGTAATGTTGAAACAGAACCAACAAAATATGGATGACTTTTTAAAGGAGAAAATTAGTAAGGATCCTCAGATAGTTGATTTAAATGAGCAATTTTGCTGATATAGATGAATTTTTGCATCGATTTCCCTTTGATCCAACGCCTTTGTTTCCATCTTAACATCATCGAGGACAAGAATGTGTTGAGAATCAGGTATCAATGCAGAAATACAACCACGGATCAAAGAGTGAGCAGCGAGTTGTTGGGACACAGTAAGTGTTTGAGCACAAAAGCAAAAAAGAAGGAGATCCCAACTAAGCATCTTTAAGAAATGGTACAACTTCTTTTTGATACTTTTTGATAGCTTCGATTACCTTGGTTGGAAATGATTCATCTTCAGGATAATAAGCAATAGGATCAGATAATAGAGGCTCTGAAACATTGAGCACACCTTCAAGAGTCGCGTGCAGACAATAGGCTGAATATGTAACATGGTATCCACCTTCTTGGACGATCAAGAGCCGTCCATTGCTATACTTGTTTGCCATGCCATGAATTGTCCGCCCAATGTCTCTGTAACCTTCCATTGTCAAGCATTGTCTTCCATTTGGATCAAACTGAAACGCAAGTTGAGTGCAAGAAGTTTCTTGAGTTAGCAGGATACAATGCTGATACAATATTAGTTAAGAATATGTTTTAGACATTGATTATGATTAGGAAGTTTTGACACTGACAAACTGAATTGACAGAACACCTAAAAGTAATTATAGGAAGAAAATTTGACTCAAATAAAATTTAACTTGTCAAAATGAGAGTCAAAACAGCCAAACTGCAGATCTAAGCATCTAATAGAATACTTCGGTAACTGAAGTGAAGGAACCTTTGACCACCTGCCAACCAGCCCCTCTCAAACTTCTGAGGAAGTATAAACAAGCATTGTTAGGAGGTTAATAAATGAAGGAGTCCCTGAGCTCAACTTATTCTTTTCAGCTTAACTAAAATATTTACGATGGGTCAACCATAATCCCAATTGAAAGAACCTTTAACTAATTGTCCTTTGCAGAGAAACTTAGGAAATCATGAGTAGTAAAACGGACAGAAATACACACGAATTTTCAGGTCTAGTTTTCTCTAATAACATAACTTAGAAGCCTAAATTTCAAATAAGCTCATTGATTTAAGATATCTCTAATCTGTGGCCTACAGCTTCACCTTAATACCAAGCAAGAAATTTTGTATAGTATACAATAATTGTAGTGGTGCTACTGGAGAGATATAGATCAAACAACTGCACATCTAGACTATGCAACATAGGAACATGATAGCAATACATGAATTATTCTTTGAGAAAAAATGCTTCTAATTATCAAATTGACAACAAACTCAACGACCTAGAAATTATCTGTAAATTACAGAAGTCAACTATGGTGCACAGATTGCATACAAGTATTTGGACTTGAAAAACTTCCGTTTTTTTGTTTGCTAAACAGACTGTTGGCAGATATTACTTGTCACAAGGACCAAAAAAGAAGTTCAATACTCTGCTAAATAACATTTTATTTTCAGGGCAAGCAGAATTTACACTTACATTTTAGGTTACATATATAGCTGTTTGATGCATGCAAGTATGGAACCTCAAATCTTGAGATTCTGCCAAGACAAGTTTTATGCCATTAACGAATGAACATTTCATTGACTATTCTGCAAATAAATAAACCTTAATATATGCAATTTAATCTGCAAATATAATAGCAGTAATATTATCATAACTCATAAGCATCTATGTGGGTTAAAGACCAATCACCAATTATTAAGTTTGAACATACCTTTTTCACATTTTAAAGATGATATTGCATTGATTAATGAACTTCACTCCACAAATACCTTTCAACTTCATCACAAAATACAAAAATCCGAACTGCGATAAAGATAATGCACTTACAGCACTTGAGTCCTGCCCAACAACCAAAACCATCATATCAGGCTCAAATTTCTCGATAGCAGGAACAACTAAATGCTGCATGGCGTAACCATACCCTTTGTCCCCGGTTCCATTTGGCAAAGGTATATTCAGGTTATACCCAAAACCTTCACCTTCACCAAGCTCATCTACAGTTCCACCCTGGGGATGAGAAGGGCCCCAAGAACCATGATTCATATGAAGGGAGATAGTAAGAACCTTATCAGAATGATAAAATCCTTCTGCTGTTCCATTCCCGTAATGAACATCGATGTCAAGGACAACAACCTTCTTACAGCCACCATCTAAAGCCAGTTGTACAGCTAGACCCGCATTGTTAAGGAAGCAATAACCATCAGCTTGAGTAGGTTGCGCATGATGACCAGGTGGCCTGACCAATGCATACGCAATTTTCCCATGTTCATCAATTATATGCTTCATAGCTGATAATGTACTACCAGCAGCAAGAAGTGCAACATCCCATGACCCAGGATTTAAGAATGTCCCTCCACATAATTCTTTTCCGCCATTTCTATCAGCTTCAATTAGTTCATTTACATATTCTGACAAATTAAAAATGAAACAGCTAAGAGACTTAAATTTTGAAATGAGAATAGATTTCAGAATAGAGTTGGATTTATAACCAACGCCAACTTTAAATTAAGCATGCACTATGTTACTTTCTTTCTATTCCTTCAAACAAATTAACCCCTTTTTCGTTCAATTCCTTCAAATAAAATCAACTCCTATTTTCCTCCGGTTCTTTCAAACCAATCAACCTGTTCCTTTCTTCCGATTCCTTCAACATAATCAGCACCTTTTTTTTTCCTTTTGTACCTTCAAACCAATCAATCCATTAAGCTGGTTATGATATGTGAGTCACCTGTCTTCCTTCTCCATCATTCCATTCTGTTTAACCATATTGATTGTGCTATCCATGCTTTGGCAGCTCAGCATAAATCCATATGACTTCGATGTGATATTTAATTTTATTTTCTAACTTGTAGTATTAAGCAAAAGAAAACAATTTGGGCATGAAATTATACAATACTAGCTTACTTTTATCCTGGTAATTAACTTAATGATCTTTGATCAATCTTTCGGCTTTGAGAAATTATAACACTTGCTCAATTTCTCATTCAGAATGCTCAATTAGAATAGTTCACATCCATATAAACTCAATTGCCTAAAAGTTTAAGCTTTACAAAAAAATTGTGGCTTTCACTTCCCAATAGTCGAAAGAATTAACTTGGGCTTTCATAGATGTTGTTTTTATTCTTCAGAAATTAAAAAAATTACAGAAAAAAAATAAAAAGAGAATCGTGAAAGGAAGTTAAAGTTGGGTACCCACCTTGGGTGTGGAAAGATGTTAATTGAGAGATGAGAGCAGGGCGGCCTTGGTGCCAAGAAATGAAAGGTGAAATAGGACCCCTTTTGAGAATGGACACCATGTTTTTTACCCTCTCTTCATTTTCTGGGTGTTTTTCTAACACATCAAGAAAACCAGGGTTCATTCCTGTGTCGAAAACACCTCTTCCTGTGTCATGTTCCAGCATACCCTCGTGCCAGAATACATCAATAAGATTGTCTGATGGCAGAGATTGTGATGCTGAAGAAGCCATCGACAAATTTGAAACTTCCCAATACTGGTCACTTTCTTTTGATGCCGATGACCCTTTTTCCTTTTTTTGAACCTCACGTAAACGGCAACTACTACTCTTCCGGGGATTTTAATTAAAAGAGATTTTTGAGTTATCTATTTGAGGATATAGGACACAAGTTTTAAAAATTGGGTAAAAGGGACTCTAGTATAATTAGTGATTAATGAGTTATGCTAATTTAAAAAAGAATATTTTTATACACCCCAAAGTTTTGTTATTTACAAATAGGTCCAACATATAAGAGGGTTGTAAAAAACACCTAAACAACTTAGGGTTGTTTAAATATCTTCTGGTTGTTTGAACTAAACAACTTTTGATTGTTTAAACAACTTCTGGTTGTTTGAACTAAACAACTTAGGATTGTTTAAATATCTTCTGATTGTTTGAACTAAACAACTTTTGGTTGTTTAAATATTTTTTGGTTGTTTAAATAACTTTTGTTGTTTGAACTAAACAATTTAGGGTTGTTTAAATATCTTCTGGTTGTTTGAACTAAACAACTTTTGGTTGTTTAAATATCTTCTTGGTTGCTTGAACAACTCATGTTTATATAAACATTTACAACATATCCTCTCTTCTGTTCTCATCTCTTTTCATCAATTTTTTAATATAGTTTTCACAATCAAATCGAAGTGAAGAAAAAAATGAGAATGAAACATCCAAAGAAGAAGAAGATGGAAACACAAAAAGTTTAAACATAAAGGGAAAAACAGAGAAGGAAAAAAGTAAAGAAGTTAATGAAGAAGAAGATGAAAGAAAAAAAAAAGAGCGTTAAAAAAATGAAGAAAAGAGAAGAGAGGAGAAGAGGGAAATGAAGAACAGAAGAGAGAAGAGAAGAGGGGAATGAAGAACAGAAGAGAGAAGAGAAGAGGGAAATAGAGAAAAGTTTAAAAAGTGGAGTAAATGAATGAAAATTAGGGTTTTATTAAAAGTTTTTGATTTTTTAATTTTTACCCTAAACTTTTAAATATTCTAATTCAACCCCATCTCTTCATAATTAACATCTAATTAAAAATTTATAATAAAAAAAATTAAAAAAAAATACAAATCCCCTATCTTTCATTTAACTCTCAAAGGTCTCTTTTACCTTATTTTCCCTACTCTTCCGATGCAGGTTAGGTAAATATATGTAATATGTTTATTCTTTATTGATTTGATATAAATAAATAATTTTTATTTGGATAAATATTTCCTAACAAATAAAAGGGATAATAGATAAACTATCTTTTTAGTGTGTTTGAATTGATTTTATTTTTTTTAGGAATTTATAAATTAAAAGTTAAAAGTCATAAGTTAGAGTTTATTTTAATTGATATATTTTAAGTATTTTTAAGCTAAAATAATTTTTAAGCATTGGATAAATTTAAAAAATACTTATAACTATTTAGTTTTATACTAAAATAAGCCAAAAGTTATAAGTTAGACTTTTGACTTTTAAGTTAAAAATGAAAAAGTTAGATCTAAATATCATACCCAATTTATGGCCTTTACCTTATTTTTGTACTTTTTTTAAAAATCTAAAAGTAGGTTTTTAAAAATATTTTTTGTCTTTCCAAACACCTTTCAAAAAAAAAACTTAAAAGCTAAAAATTACTTAAAATAAGTCAATTCAAAGACTCTAGTCACATATAATATTTATGTTTTTTAACTTTGGGTGTGCATAAGTAGATATTTAAATTTATATAAAATTGAACAAATAAACACACACGTCTTACTTGACATTTTACGTGGTAATTCACGTCCTACGTATAGTGTCACGTAAAATGCATACATTTATTTACACGCACCCAAAATTAAAGGACATAAACATTAAATAAAATCAAATTTAAAAATATATTTATATATTATGCTAATTAAGAAGAAAAAAAAAAGTCTCTCGCAACTTCAAGGTGGTAACTGGTAAATGGAGAAAAAATGATGAAAATAGTCTTTAATGGCTCATAGATGTACTTGTGTTATAGGCTGGTTAAATTTAACGGATATTTGAACAAGCCGTTAAATTTATGGTTTACCCTAGAACCAAAATAGTCCACTTTCTTGCATACGTAAAGGATTATTTCCCTTAATGGGTGGGCATAATAGGTCGATATTAAATTTTGTTTAATGTATGGTATTTATAAATAGAAAATCAAAATATTTAACACCGTATCAAAATATCTAATTATATATATAATTTATATATATTATAATAATATTAGCAAAAATATATAAAATTGTATTAGTATAAAATTAGTTATTTAGACGTTAAAATTTTGATTACTTTAACTTAATTGAGATATCTTCTTTGCGTAATTGATTTACAACGAGAATTGCTTGTACTTATTTTTGAAAAGCTAAAGTCATATTTTTTTATATATGAGTATATGTAAATTGAAATCGAACAAATTATAATTAAATTATTTATCATACTACAAAATACTGAAATCAAATTTTAAAACATATGATAATAATATAAATTTTTAAAAATCAAAATTATCGAACCTAAATTTTTAATATTTTGCCACATCGTATTAGGCCCACCCCTAATCAGGTACCAAAATGGACCAACCTCCGTTAAAGACCATTTTGATCATTCATGTAGAAAGAGCATCATAAATACAGAATCTTATTCTGGCTGGTAACTGATTGACCACGTGAAACAGATTACATTTTACATTAATTAAAGTGGTCAGTGTTGGGGCAGGACACGGCGCCAAAGTCGGGTTTGGGCTTTTCCGTAGCTCATCTACTGCAGATCTGCATTATTGTGCATTTGTGTGTATGTTGTTTTACTTTATACAATTTAACAAAAATAAATAAATTACCTCCAATGATCATTGATATAGAAGAGTTTCTTGGAGTTTGGCACACCAAATTTAACACAAGATGGGGTAGAGATAAAATTAGATAAACTCTACAAGCTAGGTGTTACTCTACTAATTTGACTCCTTGACAAAGAAGATTCAGAGGGTTCATAAAATAAAATTACAAGGTTTGACATGCTGAATTTTAAAGGAAGAGACCTCTCATCTAGGTACGGTATATATTGAATATTTTATTATATCAATTTTTTTGATATCGTGATTTTGATTTTATGATATTTGATATGATGTATGATATACATTTTAATTTTTTTGGTATTCGATGAGTATATAGTTACATAAATAATATATATATATAACATGTCTATATTTGTTGTAAACTAATTACTTTATTATATATTTAAAACTAGCCCTTTTAATCTCTAATTTATAGTATTCATACATTTTTTTAGAGGGCTTAATTTTTTTTTAAAACTTTCTCATAAATGCTATTAAAACAAAAGACAATAATTATTACTCTATTCACTTTAAATTTAATCATATGTTTTTGACTTGACACAAAGTTTTAAAAAAGTAAATAAAAAATTAATTTTTTTGGTTTTAATATTTCACAAAGTTGAAATTATAGAATTGTCGAATAAAATAAAAGAGATATTCTTTTTGAAATAAACTAAATGCTTTTTTTCAGCAATTTCTTAATTCTAACTTTTCACACATACATATTTAAGATCATAAGATTAAATATCATTTTAGTGTATTCACATAACTTTAGTTTAGGACCTTAAGAAAAAAATCTTTTTTTTAAAGCTTCGTAATAAATCAAAATCAGATAAATATATTAAAACAGAAAAGTATAATAGAATAGGTAAAACGGAAAAGTATAATAGAATAGGAGCCCGTTTGGATTGGCTTTAAGTTGGTCAAAACCAACTTAAAGCCCCTTTTCAGCTTTTGGACGTGTTTGTCTAATGCTAACTTTAAGCCAGAAAGTTCTTAAACTCAGTCAAAAATGAAAAGTTAGGATTCCTAACTTTTTTTTTCCTAAGTGCTTAAAGTCATTTTCTTTGACCATGGAAATTACTTTTATATCCCTTATATTTTAACTAAATTCCCAAACTACCCTTTTTATTCTTTTAACCCTAAAATTCACATAATTTTCATCATTTAAGCACTTTTATCCAAACACTCAACTGCTTATTTATAAAAATAACTTTCAGCACTTTAAAGTTCTAAAAGCACTTCATACATAAAAGTTACTTTTTTAAGCTCATCCAAACGGGCTCTAGGTAACAAGCATCCAAACAAGTTGTAATCGTACAAAGACCAGATATTAATCCTACCAACTCACAAATATTGTGTCCCCATTCATGTTTTTAGTACTGATTTGTAATTGAAATTTGCAGCACGCCAGGCAACCTTCTCTCTCACGTGGGTATTTTAGCGAACCAATAAATATTTTTCTATATAGAATCAGCGGAGAATTGGAGAACCACGTCAGAATAATACGACAAAGTAGATTTTCAGAGTAGAGTGTGAGTTGGTGTAAAAGTTATAATCAAGAAAATTAGCAGTGGAGGAGTTATCTCTCATTTCTTCAAAAACAAGAACAAGTGCAGAGAGGGAGGAAGAAGCAATGGCGGAGTCTCAATTGGTTCACCCTCCTTTATTCACCTATATCTCAATGCTCACTCTTCTCACTTTAGTACCCCCTTTTGTTATTCTCATGTAAGTTCATCCTCTTTAATCCAAAATCTATCAATTTCACACATCTTACAATTATCTCTCTGTTTCAAGATTGGACCTTTCTTTTTCTTTTGTGGGTATTGTTCAAGATTGCTTCTTTGTCTACTGTTTCTCTGATTTGGGTTAAAGAAAAAAAAAATAATAATAAAAAAAAAGCTCATTGAAAGGGATTTTTCTTAAAAGGAGAAAAGGTAGCTAGCTTCTTTTAACAATGGAGGTGTTCAGACCACTTCTTACGCAAATTAGAAGATATAATCCTAGTGCTGTTTTTGACTCTATTGTAATTTGAACCTTGTTCACAAGTTATTTATTTATCCGCTTTAAACTTTGCACGCTCCTTAAAAAAATTAATATGCATAATGTATAGTTTAAGGTTTTGGGAAATGATTTGGTGAATAAATAATTAATGTTATGGTAAAATAGGAAAAAAATAATTGCCTTTTCTTGATACGTTAAAGAATTGGATAAAAGAGTGAAAAATCTATTTTTGTAACAGTGGACAATAAAAGTGAAAAGAGGGGTGGAGTAGTTTCTTGTGTATGATTAAATGTTTTCTTTCCAGAGACCATTGTTAGTTTGATTACATAGACAAAAGAGAGTAATAATGAAACTGGGAAATAAAGGTTGCAGTTTTACACAAAAGCTATACATTTAGACATGTGAAAGGAGTAAAGTTGGTGCAGAAAGCAAGGTTGATAAATAGATCTAAACGATGTGAAGTCTGTTAATGTTTCACTCTGCTGATTTAGCTTATTACTCGCTCATTTCGCTGAATAGTCTATTAATGAGGACACGAATCTATGTGATTGATTTAATCTTTGGTAATTTGATGTGTTACATGCAGGTGGTATACAAATGTTCATGCTGATGGATCTGTATTGCAAACATTTAATTATCTAAAGGAGAATGGCCTGCAAGGACTAATTGACATTTGGCCAAGACCTACTGCAATTGCGGGAAAAATAATAATTTGCTATGCTCTATTTGAGGCTTCACTTCAGCTTTTGTTGCCAGGTAAAAGGGTCGAAGGACCGTTATCTCCAACTGGACACAGGCCTGTCTATAAGGTACTTGACAATAATTCTTCTGAAGATTTTCCCTGTGGTCTATTTTATAATGTGAATTCTTGAATTGCAAATGTTACTGCGGCTAGTTTACTTCACCACTATTTGTTTTCCTGACATGGTAAAGGATTTTTCTGCAATTATTTTACAGTTTATACACTTCAACATTCAAAATGTTATGCTTTGCTTATTGCAGGCAAATGGCATGGCTGCATATACATTGACACTAATTACCTATCTCAGTCTTTGGTGGTAAGAAGTTCCATTCACATACTGTCGACATTTTTACTTGCTCTAGAGTTCTGAAATTTTGACTCTATAGCGTGCTGTTTTGGTAAAAGATACTGGTTCTCTTTGGGAATAGCAGCTTTGCATGGGAAAGTACTATGACTTCCTTTTTGATAATAACTGAAGCTAGCACAGTAGCAGTTACTAAATTTGGGTATAGGCCCAACTTTTTAGTTTGTTTAGTTAAAATATCAACCCTTGAGTGTTTATACTGCGCTATAGTTTGTGAACGTGCAACTTCTAGTTGGATGTCTGATTAATGTAAAGCTTCCCCTTTGTCTCTGTCCTCACATTTTATGAAGCTGATCATTATAATTTTTCCAGGAAAATGTTATATTTTTGTGTGGTATTCATGTTACTACTTGTTTGATTGTTTTCCCTCTTTGTCAGGTTTGGAATATTCAATCCTACAATCGTGTATGATCATCTGGGAGAGATTCTCTCTACACTAAATTTTGGAAGCTTAATCTTTTGTCTCTTATTATACATAAAAGTAAGCATACATAAGAATCCTCAGTGATAATGTGTTTTTCTTTAGACATATACCTCTCTGATACATGATGTTGACATTTACAAGGGTCATGTTGCACCATCTTCCACTGATCATGGTTCATCAGGGAACATAATAGTCGACTTCTATTGGGTAAGCATCGTTTGCAGTACACATGAAGACTATTTCTTGTCTTTGATAAGTCAAACAACCTGGTGTCGAAAGTATGCATGAAGTTTACTTTACTGTCTTGACTACTTTATTCTGCCTTTTGTTTTCTCAAGAAAAATGAAAATGGTGATACTAGATAACCAGTTATCCTAGAAAGGCCTGATTTGAATCTTATACTTGCATTTTGCAGTATCCTTCTTAAGTCATCTCATATATCTTAACCTAGGGATTTACTTCTTTTTTACTCTTTTAGGGAATGGAGTTATATCCTCGCATTGGCAAACACTTTGATATCAAGGTCTTCACAAACTGCAGATTTGGCATGATATCTTGGGGAGTCCTCCCTATTACCTACTGTATAAAGCAGGTAAATGCTCTAAGGAAGTGCTCGAAAGTGAGAAAGAATGTTTCTATATTTTGCAGTTCCAGAGCTTCAAATTTCGTTATTGTTGCTAGCCCTCTTGTCACTGTTGGTGGATAGTAATTTGATTTCTTTAGTCAGGCTATCTAGAAAGAGCAATTTTTGTTTGTTTTCTGTTATTTGACTTTGAAATGCAGTAGGCCGTCCAAGATAAATTCTTTTTTTTTAATTCTTCTGCACTAGCACCATCCAGGAGAGAAAGGGAAGGGCATTATTTGAGTTACTTTCTTGTTTATATTTTGGAAGTCCCATAGCTCAGCGGTCTTAACTTTTGTTCTTGTTATTTCATCTGAGGAGCCCCAAACAGTATCCGGTTACCTGTTCGATTGATATTCAATTCCAATTTTTGGAGTTTGAAAGTTCACAGCATTTTTAATGTATGCTTTTCAATTTGGCAGTATGAAGAATATGGAAGTCTCTCAAATTCCATGCTTATACATACCATAATAACGTTGGTGTATGTCACAAAATTCTTTTGGTGGGAAGCAGGTTACTGGAACACCATGGATATTGCTCATGACAGAGGTTTGTACATGCTTTGTATTATTTGTTTGTCATTTTAAGTGCCTTATCTTAGCTCTCCTGTGCTATGTTGGTTTCCTACTTCCCTACCGTGAACTCAAGGTATAATGTTTTCTGTATCTTGATGTTGTTTTGGCAGCCGGCTTTTACATATGCTGGGGTTGCTTGGTATTTCTTCCATGTATATACACTTCTCCTGGCATGTACCTTGTCAAACATCCTGTAAATCTTGGACCTCAGGTACTTTTGACTCTCCAAAGAATCTGCCATGTGTTATTTAGATGCTAATTCATAGTCCACTGCATGTTACTTCTGATCCATTTGTACCTAAGGTTTTGACTGAGTATCTTCCTATACCAAGATTATCATTTGTGAGACTTTTTCATCCATTGGATACTGGTATAGATCTTAAAGATGGTGGATAGCTAACGATGATTTGCAGTGGAACATTTCTTGCACTATACCAACCTACAGTAAATAACTACTTGTATTACAATGTGAATGTCCAGTACAGTATGCATTGAATAAGCTAAAAATATAAGTATATTTTATTCTCCAGCTGTATGGTTAACAAAAAATATAAGTGTACTTGCTTCTTTCACCATCCCTAGTCTGTTAGCTCTGTGCTTCTGATGGCCCTGACTCTCTTCTTTTTTTGCAGCTTGCAATTTCTATTCTAGTAGCTGGTATTCTCTGCGTATACATAAACTATGATTGTGACAGACAGAGGCAAGAGTTTCGCAGAACAAATGGCAAAGCCCTTGTCTGGGGAAAGGCTCCATCAAAGGTTTGAGGATAGCATCTATGATTTACTCCCTCTGTCCCAACTTATATGATAATCATGATTATATTTACTTCCACTACCACTAATATAATGCAACATTTTAAACTCCATTTCTGGTCAAAATGTTCTGGAATTCTCTTTCCCCTGTGTAATCATATCTGCTTTGGTTTCTATTTTCCTGTAGATTGTTGCCTCATACACTACTACCACTGGTGAGACTAAAACCAGCCTTCTTCTGACATCTGGATGGTCAGTTCTTTTCTTTTAACCTTGTTAACTTTATCGTACCAAACAGTTATTCTCTTTCTGCCACCAATTTTCTTGTTTACAAGCTGTACCAGATTGCAGTTACAAGGAGTGCTAAATGAGCTAGCATGTGTAGTTCAAAGAACATCTTTACCTTTTTGTTCTCATTTGTTCTTTAACTATTTCTAAAGCACTCGATAGGGAGAGTACTGTATAAGCGAGATGCAACATTAAATATAAACCTCAAAAATTTTGCAGGTGGGGCTTAGCGCGACACTTCCATTATGTTCCAGAAATACTAGCTTCATTTTTCTGGTGTGTTCCAGCACTTTTCAACCATGTAAGCATTTTCTTACACCAAATAGACTAAATCTTACAATTTTAGACATATCAAGAAGAAATTTAAAAAAATACTGCCTCCTCTCTTTCATTTTTGCTTTGTCTACTTAAGGTGCTGGAATCTAACCAATCCCTTCTCCTTCATAACTTTTCCTCCTTGCAGTTCATTCCTTACTTCTATGTAATCTATCTGACGGGCCTCCTTTTGGATCGAGCCAAAAGGGATGACGAACGGTGCAAGTCAAAGTAAGCAACTCAAACTTTATTCTCATTCTTTAACAAAAGCTTGATCTTTATGCAATTCAATCAACAAAGAACCTTGTGTGCAAACAAACAAATGTTTTTATTGTTTTTAAACTTGAGAACTTAAGCGCTCTCCCTTGTGCACAATGCAATGCTTCAAAATGAGGATAAGCAACAAAAGAGACATCTCCATTCTCCAATAGGCCGAGATGGCAAAGGACTTTTTTATTTTCTCCGGACTCCCTTTTTATTTTTTAGTTAAGGAAATGGCAAAATTATACTCCATTGTATGTCCTACGGAGAGAGATACAGAGAGTTCTTGCCGGAAGTTATGTTTCTTGGATCCTCCAGAAATGCTGCACACCCATGTTGGATCTTCCAAAAATTATACTACATTCTGGAGGATTCAAGCAACATCGAGCTGAAAACTAGTATCAAGAGAGACATCTTTATCTGAGGTTTCCTTGTCCGGCTCCTCAATTAGGATGTTACTTTTAAGATGGACTTGTTTTGATAAGCGAGAGGTATAAGCAGCTCGAGTTATGAAGTTAGATTGTACTAAAAGTGACGAAAAGATTTAGTGCAAGCATTTTACCCCCCTAATATCAATAAACAACAGGACAATTCGATCTTATGGTCTACCTTTTTTTGAAACTTTAGATAGTTAATATTAATGTGCTTATTCGTGGCATTTTGTGTTTGTATGAAATCTAGTGAGGGTGAAAGTTTGACAAAGCATTGCTTCTTTGCAGGTATGGCAAATACTGGAAAAAGTATTGCGAAAAGGTGCCTTACCGGGTCATACCCGGAATTTACTAGTGGTTTTTGAGCTTCAACTGATGCTCTCTTTAATTAGTGCTGCTGCTAGTATATTTCAGTTGTAGTTTTTAGACTATGATTTTTATTTTATTTTTCCAATAAAGCACTTTTAAGTTGTAACACCATGAAAAAGCCAGCTTGAAATATCGTTCCAATTAAAATGGGCACGGGTTATTTTTATCCTTTCCTAATGGTACCACTTCGCTATGGGTCACCCAGGAATATTTCCAAGTACTAAATACGTTACAACACTTCTATCTAATCTGGTACTGAGCTTATTATCTTATGTCATTAATAAGGAGTTTAATGTAATTAAAGTTTCAAATATAATTTAGAATTATGATCGATTGTTAAAATTTCTAATAAAGACAACTTTTATCAGGGCTGTTAAAATGATGTATACTCAAATATTAGACAAATGAGAAAATAAATCTTGCATCCATGTTCTAGACCTGGAAAATATATTTTATAC
Source organism: Solanum dulcamara (assembly GCF_947179165.1). NCBI lineage: Eukaryota > Viridiplantae > Streptophyta > Magnoliopsida > Solanales > Solanaceae > Solanum > Solanum dulcamara. Next base: position 74,663,733 of record NC_077244.1, read on the forward strand.
ACCTAAATGTATAATTTTAAATTCAACACTCAAAACTTTGTAGAGACAAATAAGATAGCAAGAAGTAGATCACTACCTAAAAAACTACGTAACTTGTTTCATTTTACGTGCTCTAAAGTCATCAATACTAACATGCATGCATTACTATTTCATATTAAATTCGGAATGAAATAACATAATATTTCACATAACTAATGTTGATTTTGATATTCATCACCGTAACAACAGAAAATAGGATTGGTTCGGGAGGATACAGAAGCTGTAGCCAAACACTCAAATTATTAAATCCAAAACTTTTAATACTAGAAATATTTGCAAATTGCAATAATAAATCAATACAGTCTACCGACTTCCAATAATTTCTTAACAAGTATTCATGGGATGACATGGCCATAAGATATTTGTCATGTGATTCTATGCCCTTAAACAAGGTCAAATCCATCGGTGACCCCTTAAAGTTGGCACCAAGTTTCACTTAGACACTTCAACCGGGCGATGTTCACTTTAGACACCTCATATAGGGGCCCGCTGTGTCATTTTGACACTTTTTGCTGACATGGCAAAGTGAGTGTAATACACTCAACAATAACGCGTGAAAGGTTTTATTTAGCCATTTTTTATTTTATTTTCTCTTCTTGTTCTCCATTTCTCAAGGCACCACCTTCTAACATTTTTCCAAGCTTAAACTCCCTCAATGGAGATCAAATTTTTTATTCAAATCCGTTTTCAAGCCATTTTTTTATTCTTCATTGTATTGCTTTTCTAAATCTACCATCACCTCCCTCCACCTTTTTCGCCGGAAAAATTGATACCAACACCCATATTTCATATTTCTTCTCTCTTTATTTCTTCCTCTCTCTTTTCTTCCCACAAAACAACACTAAAAGAAATAAAAGGAATAGCTATGAAAAGTAAAAGAAAAGAAGAAGTTTTTAAAAAAGCACAAAAGAGATTTTTGAATGTAATAAAAAAAGATGATTTCCGATGGAAAAGGAGGGTAAGGTACCATCATTGCTCTCCACCTTTTTCGCCGGAAAAAATGAATACCAATACTCATATTTTATATTTTTTCTTTTTTTCTCTCCCTCCCTCCTCCCCCTCTCTTTTTCTCTCTAAACAACATCAAAATAGAAAGAAAAAAAAAGCTCTGAAACAACTTTAAAAAGCAGATTAAGAAAAAATAAAGAAAATTGTTGGGTGTAGTGGAGAAGACAACTACCATTGGGGCGGGGAGGGGCGAGGGGGGGGGGGGTTGCAATTGATTTTTTTAGAATAATGTTTTTATTTTATTTACTAAGTGAATTTTAAAATAATTTTCAACTTAAAATAACACATGTAATCATTTAATTGGTTGTTTGCCACGTCATCAACGAGTGTATTACATTCTCATTCAGATTTTTGCTTATTGTCAAAAAAGTGTCAAAATGACATAGCAGGACCCTACATGAGGTGTCTAAAATGAACATTGCCCGGTTAAAGTGTCTAAGTGAAAGTTGGTGCCAACTTTAAGAGGCCACCGATGGGTTTGGCCCTTACACAAATTATCACACGTTCTATATATATTTTATTGGATATAATGGATTATTGTATAATATTATATCTACTTTTCTTCTTCTTGTTTTTTCTTTAAAATCTATGAAGGCACATTCACAATGCTGAAATATGCACGGAAAAACTTTGAGATCCTCTTATAGTTGAAATCAATTGCAATTTACTCTAAACAGAAGTGCCACGAAGGAGGTTTTGTTGAAGGATTTTTACTAACTCCAGAAAATGGAAAAAAGATATACGTACGACATGTTTAATCCGGGATCAAACAATTAGAGCTAGAAATATCAAGATCTAGATCCAAAATAAGTACGTCTACTTATTATTTTATTATTATACACATTTTTATATTTTAGTTATTGCATCTGCATACATAATTTGAGTCTCAAAAGTAATGTAGATTCAGTTGAATTGCAAGTTTTTGAGAGGTTAAAAGTGCTAATTTAAAAAAGTGAGATGTTTAATCAAATTTTTGGGAGAAGCTGTTTTCCATAAGCTAAAAATTGTATTTTCTCTGTTTCAAAAAGAATCACAAATTATTTCTTATCAAAAGTATATTTTTAGAAAAAAACACTTTTTAAAATAAACTAATTTTGTAAGTTTGACCAAGGACACACACATTTCATAATTTTTTAGTACTCAAAATTTGATCATTAGATCTGAATGTATTTTGAATTTACCGATACATTATTTACGTTTAATAATGGAGAAAATATATATTTATGTAATTAGGATTTACGTCACTTAAACATCAATAATTAGCTAGTGACTAAACATGTGTGTGCTCGTGTGAACATACTTGATGCCATCATTTCTCTTATTTAATAATAATTATAAAACCGACGCACTTCATTTCATTTTATGAGCCTAGCCTTAATCGATATGGAGTGTAAAAATATAAAAGAAAAGTTTTAAAAAAAAAATTGTGTTTTACTCGTTCTTGTCTCCAACGATTAATCTAACTATCCAGAATAGTCTAGTGATTAGCTTATTCCGCTGTTATACCCCGAAAATTTTTAAGCTAAGAATTGGGCGATTTTTCTTATTCGTATAGGTCCGAGCCTGATGACTTCTAATTGTATATATATTTTAGGATCAATTCCTAAGTATTTGAAGTGTATTAGAGGTGAATTAGTTCCTAAGGAACCTCTAGTGCTAAGTCGAGTTCAAGGATCCTTTACCGATTGAGTTTTCGTATAAGATCGCATAAGGATCAACTTCAAACGATCATAACTTTCAGAATATTAAGAGTTAGGTAGCCCATGACCTATCAAATTAAAGGTCTTTGAGTCATCTTTCCAACGCCACCAAGTTTGCCTCATTCTGAGTAAAATTTATGACTGTTTTATCGGAGACTATTGCTGCAGCAGTTTGGGGCCTGGGGCGATGCGCCACCAGTGCACCCGAAACAAGTAGCAGCAGCTTGGGGCCTTGGGCGGCGCGCCAGTAGTGCGTCCGACCCCATTTTCCAGATTTTTCTTAATGAAGAGCGGACTCTTCCCACCTTTTGTAAATTAAACCCAAGCCGTTTTGGGATTAAAATTCGTCCCTTATCAATACCCTAAGGGTATTTTCTCTCATTTAATATCTAGAATGTTGAGAGAAGAGAATTGGAAAGAAGAAAGAAAGCTAGGGTTCAAGGTTTTCAAGTCATTCCTTCAAAGTCTCGATCGTTCCTTCGATTTCCAGGTTATAAGGCTAAACTAAAGCATGAACATTGTTCTTCCATGTACCCCATGATTGTGATAGGTTGATTTATGAATGAATGTGTTTCTTGAGAATTTCTTTAAATTTAACATATTTTACATAATTTTGCGTAATTGATGTTTTCCATGAATTTGTTTCTTGACAAATGATTTAAACTACTTATTTCATAAGCCGTAATAGTATTTTGACTAATATTGAATATATATGCCTAAGGATTGAGTCTATAGCCTTAAACTTGTGAATGCGTGATTGTGATTGGGATGTGAGTAATTAAATGGTCTCAACTGAATGTTGTCATAAATGATTGTCCCAACTACTCTTAACTGATTGAGAATGATTGGATAATTTATTGGTTGAAAGGATTGATTGGATAGAACTAATTAATTGGTAAAAATCCACATGAGACTTGTTGATTGGTTTAATTGGAATTGATTGTCTTATGAGCATTTAGTCTTGGGAGGAGTATCGAGCACCGAATTGGATAAGAGTAAGTAATAACTCGAACTCAATAACTACGTCGCCAAATGTAGGAGGGAATTGAATCGTTAAATCTAATATTTCCCTATTTTATTGTCCTGAAAAGATAGGACTTGATAGATTGTTGGATCCATGATTGGTTGATTTGTCCTTTACCCTAGCAAAGTATTGGACAGTTGTGGCAACAACAACGAGCTTGTTGTATGATCACTGACTCATAAGTGATTGTTGTCGAATAAGAGAAATTCTCATATAGATTTTGATAGTACTCTGAATGGATTGGATTGGATTGTATATGACTGTCTTTGTCTAAACCTTACTCTTGTTTTAGACTTATGACATCCTGATTGAGTTTCTCATCTTTCTGATTTGAGATGTTTGAATTGATATTATTTTATTTTGATGCATGTTTCATTCAACCATATGCATACTCATACATTTAATATACTGACATCCATTAGACCTGCAACAGGTTCTAGAGATTATCAACAGGCACACCGTTGAGGATCCATTCACACTCCAGCTGATTGGTGAGGTCTCCTTGCTTTCGGAGGATACCACTCATTTATCATCTAGATTTAGAGTTTAGACTTTTCTATTTTATTTTGATTAAGGTAGTCATGAACCTGTCATTGGCACCACTTAGACAGTTGATAGAGTCTTCATAGACTAAATTGTTGATGTGTTGATTGGATATTGTATTTTTGGCTAGTTTCATTCATACTAGTCTTGTTGATTGGATTAGATGGATTGTTGGCCTTTGGCCTTATTCTATAAGTTATCTATTACACTATCATGTTAAGTCATTTTCTTGATAAGTTAAGTCTTCCGCTGATAGAATGTTGATTGAATGAATGTGTGAATAGGCCAAGTGGTTCTCTTGGAGACTAGCAATAGTCTTTGAGTGCCGGCCACACCTAGGATACCCTCCCAGGGCGTGACACCCGCATTACTTAAAGTCTTCGTAAACACATAATCAGTTTATATCATAGTGGAGGTTGGTATGAGGAGATTCTTGTGCCGGTGAAGATTTCTTTCAATGATCGAGAAATCAAAAATACAAAACACATTAATATATTTCCAACACTCCAGATATATAGGCGGAAAGCCCCTTTGAATCTTATGATGCCATTTACACAATTGGAATTGAAAACTTACTAAATATAAATGTGTGATATTCCATTTTTAAACAGACTAAAAAAAACACATAAATTAAAGAAGATGAATGAGAGAATATTTATGAAGCATGCACATTAAACTCAAAATGTAACATTTTCTTCTTGGATAATTATATAAATCTCTCTTATTTATTCTTTTGTTTGTTTCTCCGATCAAAAATGACTTCATGATTCTCCAGGTTCAAGCTCAAACTTTTAATTACTTAGGTTGAAGGGATATTTACCAGTTACCACAAAATTACAACATTTTTTAGTAGTTACATCTCTTTCTCAATAATGTTACAACTGCTACAACTAGCACACAAAAACGTGTTCCTAGAATCTTTTAGCAAAAAGGAAGCATTCCAACAACAAATTAAAAAACAAAATTGCAAGTATCTATATTTCTTTTGTCGTCAACTGATCATCAAGTCTTAGTCAATTTCTCACCTTCTTTTCTATAAATAGAAAGGAAAGTTTAAGATTAAGTCCCAGCCAATCTTTATTAATTCTTCAAAGTTAGAAACAATTAACTAGCCAATTAAAATGACTGTCGTTGTTGTTGAAAATCAAGCTGAAGTTAGTGAGTGTGGATGTTTCCTTAGTGCATGGCTTTGGTTCAACAAATTAGTTAAAAAGTTAATGTTTAAGGTTGTCGATAATGCAATTAGTGCAAACAAATTAGGAAAAGAAGATCCTCGAAGAATTGTTCATTCTCTCAAAGTAGGATTTGCCACAACTCTAGTCTCACTCTTCTACTATTTCTAGCCTAAATTTCAATATGAAGGTTTTGGTGTTTCTGCAATGTGGGCAGTTCTCACTGTGATCGTCGTCTTCGAATTTACTCTTGGTAAGCTATTACTATATCACTCAACCATACTATAGTTTTTGTACTATCAGCGTATTTTTAGTGTGTTAATTATAATTATATAGCAGATATTGCGCGCATTACTTTAATTTTTATGAACTGTTATTTATAGCTAGTTATCTTTTAGTTGACCAGACTATCGATATACCTTTGTTGTTTTGAAGGAGCAACACTTGGAAGAGCTATAAATAGAGCGATTGCAACATTCTTAGGTGCTTCAATAGCTAGTGGAATTCATCGCTTAGCTTGTTTCTCTGGGTCAAAGACATTATTGGAGCCTATTTTACTTGGAATTTTTCTCTTCTCAATTGGTAATTCAACAAAAGCAAAAACAAAAACTCACTAATTAGTTAGATCTTTTGTATTGTGTATTCTAATTAATGCTATTTTTGTGCATGCAGTTGCAATTGTGACATAATTGAGATTTCTACCTAAATTGAAGGCAAGATATGACTATGGTGTCCTTATTTTTATTTTGCCATTTTCGTTGGTGTCCGTTTCGGGCTATCACGATAGACAAGTGTTGGAAATAGCACATACGAGGATATCCACAATTCTTATAGGATGTGCTACTGCCTTACTTGTCTGCATTTTCATATGTCCTGTTTGGGCTGGTCAAGAACTTCACAATAAAATTTCCTCCAATATTCAAAACCTTGAAGGTAAATAGGGTTTTTTTTTTTGTTATGTATAATTGATTAACCAAAAATAGAAGTGATTTATTTAAATCTTGAATTTTGTGAACTTGACAGTGTTTAGGGCTGAATATTTAAACACATCATGTGGGGCAGCTACTGAACAAAAAACATCTGATCTGCAGGGATATAAAAGTGAGCTCAATTCAAAAAGCACCGAAGGAGTATCAATGAGTGTGTCATATAAATTGAGATAGTTTTTCGAATACTCTCCAATGAGAAAGATCATTAGAACATAACAAGTACTCGTAATTTTCTCCTTTTTAACTTTTTTTTTCCTTCATGTTTTTGCAGGCTAATTTAGCAAAATGGGAGCCTAGGCATGGGAAATTTAGGTATCGTCATCCTTGGGCTCAATATTTAGAAATTGGTGGCATTGCTCGAGATTATGCTTACCGAATTCAAGCACTAAATGCCTATCTTAGCTATGAAACTCAGGTAATTACAATTCCTCCGCCCAAAATAGTTGTCACATTCGCTTCTCGAGATTTTCGAAATTAATTTAATATTTTATAATTAAAATTTAGATATTCAAAAATTATAGACTAACTACTGAGTTGCAATGTCGTATCTCATATCAATATGATGAAGGAAAATATCTTCAAATATTTTGGGACAAAAAGAATATTTATCAAACAAACAAAAGAGCCAATTTTTATTATACCATGCATCAAGATGTGTCAAAGTTTTATTTACAAAAATCTCCTTGGAGATGGCTGATTTTGAACTTTTGACCTTGCTATGTCTCATAAGCAAAACTTCAAAGGTCAATAAGTTGTGACTTAAAGAGTGCCCGAGGCAAGCAACTGTCAAAAGTTCAAAACCACTTAGTGTGAAGGTCATTGCATATAATTTCCTGAAGTTGTATATGGTCCTACTTATTAAACACATGAAAAGACTAACTAATTAATTAATCTATTACAATTATTGCAGATTGAACAAGAAATTAGAACTAGAATTCAAGAACCATGCATGAAAGTGAGTACAGAATGTGGTCATGTTTTGAAAGAATTAGCATTGGCTATGAAGACAATGACATATCCACTTACCATTATAGTCCACACTGACAATGCAAAAATTGCTGCTGAAAATCTCAAGTTCTTGCTCCAGACAAATAGTTCATGGGAAGAAATAAAATTTTCTGATATCATTCCTATGGCCACAGTAGCTTTCATTACTCATAGAGAGAGTTTCTTATACTATAAAGATGGTGGAATATTCATTTGATCAACTTGCTACCTTAGCAAGATTCAAGAAGACTAATCGATTTGCCCCGGTAAGAATAAGAACTAATATTTGGAAAAGGAAAAGTGTACATCATCATGTTATTGCAGCATAGTGATCAGGACCAGTGATGAAGTCAGAAATTCAAACTAATTAAATGATTCGAAAAAAAAAAATATTGTTGTCACAATTAAAGAAATTAATTTTGTTGCACAATATGTAACTTCCCCTGTGGAGAAATTTTGTTACATGATATACAACTTTTTGGCAAACAAGATTCAATTAAAATTTCCTTCACACCATGTAACTCCGCCCTTGTTGATTATGAGAGGCACACTTGATGATCGATGCATCAAATATAGTTTAGAACTTTTTAATATCAATATATTCAGTATAATCTCATAAATGGAGTTTGATGTTTGGTAATGCCAGCATCTTGCCTATGGCAAGGCCAACGAGGGACTAGGGTGGCTCGGGTCCGAGTCATGATCGAACATGATGCTTGCGTGGTGGACTTAGTTAAGAAATAAAGTTGCACCTTTGGTATCAGTTATAGCTTTTTGCATAATGGTAAGCGCTTGATCTTACATTTGGGGAGGATGGTGTATACGCAACCTTGACTCAAGTAATAGTTTAGAACCTTTCAATAACAATATTTATATTTAATATAATCCCACAAGAAAGGGTTTAAGGAGGATGGTGTATACGCAACATTGGATCAAGTAATAGTTTAGAACCGTTATATATGGTGTATAATGTCAATAAAAGGTATGTTTTTTTCTTACCCCTTTAGGATGAACAAGGCATAGTGTTTCTTGAGGAAAACTAGCTCCTTTTTTACTTTCTTTAAGTAAAAATATTTGATGTTTCTCAGCACAAATAAATGAACTTGGAGTTTTCTGAGAATCAGCTTGCAGCATACTAGCATCTTTCATTCCAATTGATCCTATATTATAATATATATGACAAGCAAATAAAAATTAAAGAAGTTTTATTGACTCTTGTGCTGAGGGTCTATTCAGATCAACCTCTCTACCTTCATAAATAAGGAATAAGGTTGTGCATACACCGCTTTTTTTAAACTTTATCTGTGGAATTACACCGAATATGTTGTTGATTTTTACCGACTCTCCTACTGTCACTATTTTAAGTTAATAATAACATAATTCAAGGAACCAACAAGTTATAATTATTAATTATTTGTATTACCAAATAATTAATGATTTTTACATAAAATGACTCCCTTGGATTTATAATTATTGGAGCGAACAAATTTCAGAGTGTACGTAGATTTCACCACTATCTCGAGAAGATAGAGAAGTTATTTCTAAAAGACACTCGGCTTAAGTGCCTCAAACCTAAATGGAAAAAGAAGAAATAATGAAAAAAGCGTATCCTTTAACAAGAAAGACAATGTAAACTCTACGAGAAAGAAACAATAACACATTATATTTTCTTTTTTATCAATTTCAATACATTGGTAAAATTCATTTCAATATCTTTCATATTCTTAACTTTTTTTTATCACATCAAGGAATTAATCAATAAATTGTCTACGAGTTAATTTTTAGATAGTCACACAACTAACTTTTTTTCTCAAATAATCATTCAATTTTGTTTTATTAACACAAAAATCACTCAACTAATGAGAATTATTTCAAAAAATTACTCTTTCGTTTTATTATATAAAAGTCACTCAACTATTGTCATTTCACCTATAAAGTCGCTCAACCAATTGAGACGCGTCCTGGCGTGAGTCAGTTTTTTTTTCCCACAACGCTAAAAGCTAAGCAAAGTCACAAAAATGACAGAAATAGTTCAGGGAAAAGGACAGCTTAACAACAGTCCCTTGGGTAGCACTCATAGCAGAAACAGAATTGGAAGTCCAAAAACACAGAAATTGCAATAAAGGAACACATCAGCTAATAAAATTTCCCAGCACCCCTTATATCATCTCAAACTTTCCTATACAATAAACCAGCAAACCACCTTTTTATGACTTACCTCATAAAACAAGCACATTTAAGGAAAGAATCAAAGTAACAACTAGCTTGGACAATCATAGCCATCCTACAGGAGGTATTCCTATAGCATCTGATTGCTACATATTTTACAAGTTTACAACCAGGGATGGATGGATTGAAATATTCTATCCACCTTGAATGAGGGTCTAAAGTAGAGTTATGTTCTTCAGGTGATTCTGAACTTCTGATACACCTTGGCTCATGGGAGAAAAAAATTAACAAGTAGCAATAGAACCACCAGAAGTATCATTTTGGTGTAAATGTTAGTCATGGCAAGCATGCATTTGTCGCTTGCTCTTAACATTACCGGGTGAAGCAGTAGTAACGTGCTGATCACAGCAAACTACAAGCTCTGCCAGTTGCAGGTATTGTCGCTGTTTGGTGGAATGATTGCACCATTTCTGTGTTGTTATCAGTAGCATTGGCAGGTTCTGCTCCACCTTTTGCTGTTTGCTCCAAGAGGTGAACGAGTGAGATGAATATCTCCATCCTTGTGACATCTCTATTTGCCTGTTTTTAAATAGCAGATTCTAAGCCATGCTAATTGACAAACAACCAAGCAAAATTGTGAAAGTACACGAAGCAGGTTACATCCAATTCTTGATTGGTTACCTCTACTGCAAATTGTGCCCATATTTTGTCGTTCCTTGTTTCCATCACCCCCTTCAGGATAGTCAAGCCCAATCCTCTTATAATGTCAGCTATTTCCAAAAATAAGCCCCGTTCCTCGCAAAGCATCTGCAGAGAACAGAAAGTTTAGATGAAACCATCAGGCATATTTTTCCAGTAATAAAGGTCCTGTCATATATGCTAGAGAGTGAACAAAAGGATCATTATTTATGAGATGCATAGAAACTAACCTCCACAAGCATTTGACGAGGTTGATTCAAATCCTCAACTATAATAGGGCAGACCATAGACTGTGAGCCTACTTCATATGCCCATGTTGCTCCGCCTTCGAGATTATCCTTTAGCAATCCTCCTTCCTTACTGATAATCTGTGGGTTCAAAACACAAGGACAGAAGTGATGAACAATTCTCACATGAAATTCAGACCTCCTATATGATTTATTAACTATGAAACTTATAGCATAAACTAGCTACCCTTAGAAATTATGTCGAGTGTAATTATGTAATCATATTCTTTCCTGGCTTACTTGAACTTGAAAACTTTCTTTGTTCATGATCGCCAGCTCTAAATTAAACTACCGAATCATGACACAGTATATCAATAAGAAAACCAAGTTTTTTCAGTATCAAGAGAATAAGGTTAAATGGTTATGATGCTACCTTTGACTCTCCAGTCTGCTTTAGTTTGTCTGCATGTTTTGTGACACTTTGCAAGAAAAGCATGTGTTTGATCGTGCGCTCGAACAGTGCATCAATGCTACACTGAAATCAGATGATCCGTCAAGTAAAAACATTAGTAAGAGCAAAATTTTCATGAAAAAAAAATTGAAAATAGTAAAATAAAAATAACAAAGAGTAAACAGGAACTCCAAAAATGTCAAAAGGATGTGTATCACCTTTGCCCCATTAGGCACGATTTCTCGAAGTTCCTTCACGCGATCTTGGATCATTTGCCGATCCTTTGGCCTTGGCCTAGGATTCTCTCCTGGTTTAAGCCTTTTGCGACTTGTTTTGCCCATTTCATCTGGCTTTTTAGAATAGCCCGTTGAAACACTGCTTGACGGCTTTGTGTCATAACGACTTTCCACCCATGAACTGATTGTTGATCCATAAATTGAACTACTTTGAGAATACATTCCTGTGTTTTCTGTGGAGCATTCAGATCTGAATGAACAAGAACTCATTGCTCTTGATTTTGAAAGTGTCTTGGGAGACCCAAATTGCTCTCCCTGAATTTGACTGGAGATCCCAACTTGGTCATAGGAACATGAAGCATTAGGGGCAGAGGAGCTGCTCAAATTTGTTATCGTGGTACGGCAAGAAACATTTTCATCCAGTCTCTGCTTAGCAGGACGATTCGATACCATAGTATCTAAAATACGGTCAAAGCCAGTCATGGAGAAGATACAACTATCTGAGTTTCCTTGGTTGATGGTAGAAGAAGCATCCTGATTTACTGTAGAGGTCGAGCTATTCTTAATCCAATCCTTTGTGTTTGAGTTTGGTTCATTGCATTGCTCATTGTTCCAGCTGCCATTTAGAAGACTGTTCTTAAAATCAGCGCCCAAAACATCAAACAAGTCATCCCCTGACTGACATTGGACACGCACATCTCCGTATGCACTGTCAAATAAGGGATTCCTCGCTCCGTGTTCATTTTTGTCACTATAAATATCCTGAATGCACTCACTTGAACTTGGCTTCTCATTCTGTGTTAACATAACGCCGAGTGCTTGAAACAAATCATTTTCTACCATTCTCTTGTTCCCATCCAACAAATATGATGAACCTTGCCCATCAGAAGAATGATTATTGATCACATGGTTCACACCATATTTAGAAGATGCCTTCAATTCAGAAGAACCTATTTGAAACCCATTTCCAATATGCTCTGTGCAAGAGATGATTTTGTGTGGTGGTCGGCTAGCATCTGCGAAAAAATTGGTATGTGGAATTGATTTCTGATACTTATCCACTTCTTTGCATAATTCAGTTACTCCAGTGGATAGAACAGAATTTTCAGAAAACTTGGACATCACAACATGATCGGATTTTGCCGGAGATGCTCCAAAGCCATTTGGCAGAGTTAAATTGCTTTTCGCAAGACTATTTTCACCAGATATCTGTTGTTCAGTTAACATTATACAGTCACTATCTAGAGTTAGTGAGCCAACAGAAGATTCCTGACAGAATGGTGGTTTTGGAATGTACTGTGAGGCCTGTTGCTTTGTCCACATGTCGGGGTTTGGAGGAATTACCTCAGTTTTGATCACATTATTTGTCATCTGGCTGTTCGGATACATGCATGGTTTCACTTCTGGCGAAATTTTCTTGTGGAAGTGGTTATCATGGCAGTCAGCAAAACTTAAAGTGGCATTGGAGTCTTGAAACGTTGCATCAACCAAAGAAAAAGAAGTTTGACCAACAAAACCCTCAGTCTGAATTGAGTTACCCTTGTCGATTATTGAAGCGGAGTTCATTACTTTGGCTCTCCCACAATATTCCGTTGAGACCGAACTCCCAAGGTAAACTGGTCCGGAAGTTTCCAGCGCAGGTTCTTTTGTTGCATTCTCATCAGATAATAAAACACCAGGGACACATCCTAGTTGACTTATTAGCATTTTCACATCCTCCACAAATCCCATATTCTCCAATATCTGAGGCAACAAAAATGACCATTTCACTTCTGAGCAAATATTTCAACCAGTTAAACACAGTTAAAAATACTGGCAAACAAAATGATCACCCCTGGGCACATCTGGACTAGCACTAACTGAAAGACTCAACACATTTTACATTGAAGAATCAATTTTTCCCTGACTGCTTTATATTTACAACAACAGGCAACAAAACACTTACTTAGCCCTCTCCCCAAACCTTAAAACATACAAGACCTTTTCGTTTGAAGTTTGAACTGGGAATTGATTACGTCCATTTTCAATTGACTAATGATTACAGATAGCACAATCAGCTCGAAGGCTGACCAAGAAATATAACATTGGTCAAAGCCATAACAGTGGGTTAAGATTCTAAAAGGACAAGAAAGAAAAACACTTACGTTCAAGTATGAACCAAATTGAACAACGCCATGAGGAAGAACAGGAATAACTGAAATTGTCTGCATAACAATGAAATATAAAAAAATTAATCAAGTTAAAAAAATTAATGACAGCTTAGCATCTCAATGACATCAAGATTATTATACCTGTATGCCAGCTGAAAATTGTTGGCAAAGTTCTTTCAAAACCTAATAAAACCACAGAATATGGAAGCAAGAGTAAGCATCAGTTGATCAACCCGGTAGTATACTACAAGAAACCAACAGCAATACATCTTAGTTTCACAAAATTGAAGAGATGTAACATCAGTGTCTACTGAGCTTCTAAATTCAGTTGAATAGTAAAACAAACTTCTTTAACCACACAAGCAGATTTTAAAAGGGAAATTGTTCATATTTTGAGTGCTATAGAGAAAGTAGAAAGATATATACTCAGTTGACACAGACTATACTTTATGATGGAATGGCATCCTAAAGGAAATCAATTGATCATTGGCACGCAAGATCTATCGAAATACATACCTCTGGTGGATGAGCATCTCTACTTGAACCCTCCGAAAGAATCCATTGATGGTTTCCAGTGACTGCAGCCCGGCCAATTAATCTGAGACGCAATATTAAAGATATAACATATGAAGTAATTCTATTCAGCTTTCATTTTAGGATAAAAATGTCAATAATCGACATTTAGAAAAGGCCATACCCTTTTCCTACTAGATTGAACTGATTGTCCATCATCATTTTGTTTACAAGCAAATGCAATTTCTCGCCTGCTTGATTCAGAAGCTGAGAATTTTGAACCCAACCAGAAACCCAACAAGCACTCCAATCTCGGAAAGCTAGCTCTGGATTCTCAACTCCAGAAGTTCCATGAATATTAGAGAATGCTGAAGTTTCATAATAAGATTCTTCCCAAATTAAAATCCTGGAAAACCACAAGAGAAATGTCAATTCATTTGCAATACTTGAAAAACTTTAATCAAGGATAGAAAAATATTCAGTAAAGTCATTCACAGAAAGTGACAGCTCTCTGAATTCTTATTTCACAAGATTACTGGAAAAGTGTAAGAAATTAAAGAACAAGAGACAAGAAGTTTGATGATAGGAACATATAGAATCAAACAAAATTGACAAAAGCAGTAATGAGTATGTTTGTGCAAAGCAGATCACAACAGTTGAAAGGATTTAATAAGATTACAACAAATCTGCTTTTTTCAACTTCCTCTAAGATTCTTAAAAACAAAACAGAATGGACCAGCGACAACATTCCAAAAACTGAAAATGAAGTCATCAGATTATAAAACCCAAACATTACAACATATCCCATAAATCTATTATCCGTCATATCATATGGTAATCGACAACGGAATAAACAACGTTAGCTCTATTACCACAGCATTATGAGACATATCAAGAAACCTTTGTCTTTTGGTCAAGCAAAGGAGGCTGTAAAGAAAGGAACTGAACACAATAGAATCAGTGAAACTCAATTTACAGTTTTGCAGCAGCACTGAACAACAAAAGGACCGTCAGACTTTTAACTTTTCCAGTTATCACAATCCCAAGGAAAAAACCGAATAAATTGGATTGGGAAGTAATACCACTCCTAGACCCCCTAATATAAGACCCGATCCTAGAAAGACTAAAAGAAAATCATGTATTGGTTCAGATAAATCCATTTTTTATAAAAAATCAAAGACGAAGAATTTCATGACTTTATTGACCTGACCAGGAAAAAAGCAGTTTTTCTATTTTTTACGATACTTTGAAATTGTTAATTGAATGAAATTCGAATAGGTATGAATTGACGTAGATTCTTTTATTTTATTGGACCACTATACATTCTTTATTCGTCGAAAGAGTAGTTTTAACCTATCTATTTTTGATATCATTTATCTACTTTGAAACCATTACTATTATAATATAGAATATTGAAATCGGTTTTGTTTTCAATCTAAATTAAGCAAGGAGGCTCATTAAGCAACCACTAGTTTGAATTTCCCAAGCAAAAATCTCATTGTTTTAGATCCGAACTAATCCTTCGTAATTCGTAATTTTGTTTAATCGAATTAAGGGTTTATTCATTGTTTATTTGAGGTAAATTTGAAATTGTTCGAATTGTGTAATCATCAATTACTGACATTGGTAAGCGACCCAAAGCGATTTGATTATAATTCAATTCGTGACGATCATAAGTAGAAAGTTCATATTCTTCGGTCATTGATAAACAATTTGTTGGGCAATACTCAACGCAATTACCACAAAAAATACAGATTCCAAAATCAATACTGTAATTAAGCAATCGTTTCTTTCGAATATCGGTTTCCAACTTCCAATCAACAACGGGTAAATCTATAGGACATACACGCACACATACTTCACAAGCAATGCATTTGCCCTCTATTTTCTCAGCAAAGTAAAACAATTATCAGCAGAGCAGGTTAATATTTTTACTCACATTTTTCTCCATTGTGTTAAAAACAAGAACTCACTTAACTTTGTGCTCAAACCAGGAGACAAAGATTACATCTTTTTACTTCCATTTTAATCTTACTTGAAAAATAAAGGTACACACACATGAAAGAAATGATAGAAACATTTGATTAGAAACTCACTTGGTGTTTTGGCAACCAATCTTCCAGAAAACAGCATAAGACCACTGGTTTACTCCACAGAGAGTTTTCAAAACCTCTTTCAACAAGTACCCCATAGCAAGTTTTGGTGTTATTTTTATGTATCCCCAGAAGACACCAAAGCAATATTACATATATGGATGTCTCAATAGAGGGGAAAAAACAGTTCTTTTTTACTATTTCTGAAGTAAATGATCTAACTTCCCCGGCAAGACCCACGCCCTGCCTGTTTAGTTCTCAACCCACCACTTCTCTTCCTTTGTGGATCCAAATTCACTACTATCATACGTCTGCAACCCATTATAGTGGTATTAAGGAGAGGAAAGAAAGTGAAAAGAGAGGAAAATGAGTAAAGCTAAAACTTTTCTCTCTAGATAGTAAAACTGAGAAGACACTTTACAGGAGACTACATAATACCACAAGCTTTAAGCTCACAGTTAACAACAAACACAATTTTCTCCATTTTCAGAAAACCCCCAAAAAAGAATCTAAGAAAGAATGATTATTGAGTGTATATAGATGTAAAGATCAGAACTTTTCAGTGAGTTCTTGGGTGGGATATAGAATCTCTGATGTACTGATGTTATGTCACACTCTGTGTTTGTGTTTCTGTGTGAAAAAAGAGAGGCTTTTTATGAAGTTTTGAGTAGTTGAAGTGGTGCTGTTTTTGTTTCAGTGTTTTTTTTTTCCTCACTGCTGACAATGGTATTTGCTCACTTGTTGATGCAGAAGAAAATGGTGCAGCAAAAAATTGGCCATGATTAAACAAACAATGTAAGAGAGAATTGATTGACAGAAATAGGCTTGGGAGTAGTAGGAAACTACAGTTTTGCCACTGTGGGGGTGTTTGTTGTCAGCTTTCTGGTCTTTTTTAAATTCAGGGGCTTTTGTGTTCTGTGCCTTGGGACTATACATGGAATCTTGGATTTGTAATTTCTTCTGCTCAAGAAAACAGAATTAACATTCTCTTTTTCCCAAACAAAAATGCCTAATTCAAAATAGTGTAGTATATGCATTATGTATTTACCTATTTTAACCAACCATTAATATTATGGAGTAGCAAAGATAGAAAAAAGTTTAACTATTTATTAAGGGGGAAGGTGTGGTTGTGTTTATTCTATAGGAAGAGGATGTTTCATTCACAACATTGCAATATGTATAATTTAAATTCAATTCAATTACGCCTGATACTCCATTTCAAAAAAAAAATTCATTCAATATTTAGTAACATTTAATCTTAAATTCTTATTTTACTGTTAATAAGATAATTTATATTCTGTGATCAAGGGAGAAAATATATTTATGGAGGAGGAAGTAGTTTATTTGTAAAGCAAGCTCCTTTTGCTTTTTGGTGGAGTCATGTTAAATTGGGGGACCTCAAAGTTTGTATTCATACTTTTCCTTTTTTTATTTTTATTTTTACTTCTTCTTAATGGGAAGTCAGAAGCTTATTCAGAGATTGTAGTCATCAAGGGGAGTTGTCCATAGTGGGAGTCGCTTTCACGATTTTTCTCTACCATAATCACCCCTGCCTTTTTACTTATTTTACATCCATAACACTCATTGTCAATTCCTATTGTCAGCATTTCTTAAATTTTATTTTCTACTTTCTTTACTCGCTTTCTATAAATTTTAATTAATATTTTATTATTTATTCTAGAGAAAAGATTCAAATATATTATCGAACTTTAAGAAAAAACTTATTTATATCATTCGTTAAAAGTTTAGCTTATTTATGGTATTGTTATTTGAGAAAAAGCTCATTTATGTCATTATTTTTTAACTTCGATTTTGCAAAATCATCTAAACAACTTTTAAAAGTTTTCTATTGGAATTTTTAATCAAATATACTTTTTTTTACTTCTTCTTCTTCTTCAAAAATACCAAAAATTTAAATTTTCAACTTGTTCAATTTTTCACGAAATTACCTCAAATTTCAATAGTAGTATTTATCTGAGCTAGTTATCAAAACTCAATATCTTTTAAACTCGAATTCAACCTAACCCAACAAGACACACTTAAAATTTCTTCAAAGTTTTCAAACTTTAACCTCTTTTAATGGTAGAAATTTCTCCACAACTCCAAATCACTTGAAAATTTGAACATAGACACAGTGAACATTAAAATAGTATTTTTTGGGTCTACGTTCAAATTTTCAAGTGATTTGAAGTTGTGGAGAAAATTCCACCATTAAAGAAGGTTAAAGTTTTGAAATTTTATAAAAAAATTAAGCGTGTCTTTTATATTAGGTTGAATTCAAACTTAAAAAATATTGAGTTTTGATATCTAGCTCGGAGAGATGCTACTATTGAAATTTCAGGTTATTTCGTGAAAAATTAAAGAAGTTGGAAATTTAGATTTTTGGTGTTCTTGGTGTCTTGAAGAAGAAGAAACAAAAAATATATTTGATTCAAAACTCTAATAGAAAAGTGTTAAAAGTTGTTTAGGTAGTTTTGCAAAATCGGAGTTAAAAAATAAGGGAATAGATGAACCTTTTTCTCAAACGGCAATGGCATAGATGAGCCAAACTTTTAATGGATAGCATAAATGATCTTTTTCTCAAAGTTCGATGACATATTTGAGCTCTTTTCCCTTTATTTTATTATTATATTATTATGAAAAGAATTTTAATTTATATAATATTAAAAATTAAAATTTTAATTTTAAAAATAATTTAATATATATAAAGTGAATAGAGTACGAATATTCAATCCATAACACCAAATTTTATACTAAAATAGTAACTATTTTAGTGTAACCAACTCCAACCCACTATACTATTTTTATACAAAAAATATATTATCTTCATATTTCAAAAGTTTTATATAGTATGAATAACAATAAAATAATCAAAAAGGAATTTGGTGTTGATGAATAGTACTAGATCAAATTTGATGTAACATTATTCCCACACTTAAATAGCGTAAGAATTGGTGCTGGATTGGAGCACTAAAACACCAAATTTTACGTCAAAATAGGCGTTGGTGTTGGATTGGAGATGGTTTAAGGAAGTGTTTGGATTGACTTTTTTTAAGTGACTTATAACTTAAAAATTAAAAGTTATAAGTTGGGAACACCCAACTTTTGATTTTTGACTCTTTTTAATATTTTTTCAGTCTAAAAAATATGTTTAAAATAAAAAAATAACAATTAAAATTTAATCCTATTATCTTTGAACGCAGGCCATTACTGAAGAAGTTGGGGAATCTAATCGTGAGATACTACTGATTCGTTTATCTATTAATTGAGTATTATCAATAAATGATTCGTTTATTCATGTATTATTATTTTATTTTATTGAAAATTGTCAAGTCAACGGAGCCAAATATGTTGGAAAAAAATTAAGCGAATAAACAAATATATATTAGTTAATTAGTTAACATAATTATAGTTAAGTTAATTTACAATTTGCCATTAATATTTAGCGTTAATTACAGTTCGAATTTTATAATTCGCACATTTGTATGATTTGAAATTTATATTTAATATAATTTGTATAATTTTTATAAAATGTAATTTTGTATATTATATAATTTATGTAATTGTATAAAGTTCAACTGTTTGTGTTTATATAAATTCGTTATTTCAAATTTATACAAAAATAACTCAGTTATACAAACGTACCCGCGAGTTGCACAAACCCATGAATTATACAAAATGGACTAATTAAACTATAGCTACAACCTGTAAATATGCAAACTATAGTTAAGGAGCCTAATTAAATTTATCATAGTGATTATTTTCGAAATTTCCCCAATATGTTATTTCCTCTATCCAAAAATAATTGTCCAATATTGACTTGGCACAGGGATAAAGAAGCAGTAAATGATGGAATAATTTTACCAAATCACCCTTATTAAATACAAGTCATCTAAACATTGAAAAATAAATAATATTTAATAGTTAAGGTAAAATAAACACATCATGGTAAATTATTCATTGGTTTTATAAACTGAACAAATATTATTAGGTATCCTAAAATAGTATAGTGAATAAGTAAAGATGGACGAAGGGAGTAGTATTTTTTTTCTACACTGCACCAAAAATGATATTTAGCGAAAATTAATTAACTGCAATAGCTTAATTGTCACTAAAAATATCTTTTTAGAGGCAATTAACACTCTTTGTAAATATCGCTTTAGCCTAGAGCGACATTGGATCTAATAACAATTAACTAATGCCGGTAAAAGTTTTAACACTTTTTTTAATGTGCATATTAATTGCCATTAAAAGTTATTTTTATTTCAGTGCTATGAGGATGCATTAGTACATATTTAACATATCTAAGCTTTCATAATTGCTAAAAATATTGATTTGGTAGATTTGCATGTCATCAATTTAAATAACAATTGGTATTGACTTTGGATAAGCATGCCTAAACAATAATCTTATTATTCTAAATTTTAGGTAAGAATTGTTGTGTTTCTCTACGTCTTACAAAATAATTGTCCATGTGGGACGTTATACTTTTATACGTCTGGCATTTTCTCTGGTTTACCATGAAATAGTACTTATTTGAATAATTACTTAGCAAATCATGGTTACCTAACAACGAAGCAGAAAGAAAATAATATGGCCTAGCTAGCTACTCACTAGTCACTAATAATAATTATGTTCTAGCTATATGTCACAGTTCTTTTTTATTTCTATTTTATAATTATAATGATATTGTCCAAATAAATTTGTGCACAACTCAAATATATATTTCTTATACTTGTGAATGATTTTACTTCCAACGAGGATTCAAGATCAAAACTATAACATCCTAACCTCTTGTTTAAGTATTTGTAGCATTTTGATCCTTAATTTTGAATATTTAAATTTCATCTCTTGATTTGAGATTTTTGTAGGTCAATTTAGTGTTTTGAGATTTGTCGAGATGGCTTAATTTAACACTCGAGGAATTACATAATGGACTGTTGTAGATTTATTTTTTCTAGTGTAACCACTTTAGTGGACAGTTGGTTGCAATTGTGAAGGGTGGGTTGCTTTTGTGAAGGGTGTTGCTTTTGCGAACGGGGACAATTACAATTACGTGGTCAGGTCCAAAATTGTGAGACTATTAATCGAATATGTGATGATCACAGTAACATAAAAGTGACTACTTCCAAAATTTTCAACATTCAAACTCAATTTTCGGAGAACTAGACTAGGGGTTGGAATGATTCGACTTAGAAATGTCAAATAGCATCGATATAATGATTCTTTAAATATTTCACAAGTATCTATACTTTCTAACTAACACACGTATCAATAGCTTTGCTCCCAATACTTATTTCTTCTGAAATTTGAACTTAAATCTATGAGATTTTCATTACTTTATTGATCAATGAATCACACATATGCTACACATATGCTATGACCTCAAAAATGTCACCAATTATTCGTTTTACACAATTAGGATAGCCAGATAAGAGAATTTGACAAGTCGTAACTTATGTGATTAAAGTGAAAAAAGATAGATACTGTACTATGTTCTGATAACTCATTTTGCACAATTACTAGCCTACACTACTTTTTACCGTCGAAAAAAGTTTACTTACCAAAACAATTGGAGGCAACCTTTTATAGTCTATTTTATAGTTTTACACAATTAGTGGAAATAATTTTTACATTAATAGTCTATTTTAGCATATTGTAATCGATAACCTGTATTATTTTTTTAGGTTATTGGTCACCTATAATTACATGATGCGTGTAATTTTTTTTTAATTTAAGTTATTAATGTGTAGAAATTAAACTCAACTCTGAATATATATATATATACTTAGTAACACAAATTGAATTATTTTTTACTAAACATTTTTACATTACCTTATTGGGAGAGTCAATAAATGCTTGGAGCCCCTAAATGTCACCTTATATCCTACCCTAAGTCACTTGGGGATGACAAAAATTGAACCATGTATATACACTTTATTCCATTGGTCTTTTGTGGTCCAATCTCCCCATTTTCCCCCTTTCTCAAGACTCCTTTATTTTGCCTTTTGGGCAACATTCTTGTATTTACATGTTCTATGTTGTACCCCTATAAACCTAAGATATTAGAGTGTGGACATGGTCAAGAGTACTATAACTACTTAGGAAATTAAATTTGTCCTAATTAATTTTCTTTTGTTCATGCATGTGTATACTTTCTTTTGTTTAATTTTTGTCTTTCTCTTTTGGTCTTTTTGCTGCTTTTGATAAAAAAGACAAAGGGAATAATTTGTTGAATATCCAACTCTTTCTTTTTCTAATAATTAATTTCCCAAGATAATATTGATTAAGGTTTTAAGTGTTATATTCTGTTACTCTCCTTTTCTTAAGTTATTTTTTGTTGGGTTTGCTGACATTCCAGTTATTGTCTTCACCTTTTTGCAGTTTATTTAATTGGAAAGTAAAAACATATTCTTTCATGTATTAATTAATCAATTAAAATGACACCCTTTTTGGGTTCTGTGAAAGGTCTATGAATCTATATATTCTGTGATCAATCTTACTATACTGAAATAATTTTAAATAATCACATCTGACTAATAAGAAGCTCTTCTCCTTGCACATGGTTGGTATTAAACCTTAATTATAAATCGTAGGAAGAGAGTTTTGTATTAACGATAAAATTATTTTTTGTATGAATTATAGGTCATGAATTTAAGCTGTGAAAGCAGCTATTAATGTCCACATATATTAGAAATTCACTCAAATGTGCAACTTCTGACACATAATTTGGCTCTACAGAAAAAAAAAAAAAAACTTAACAAATAATTTGATCAGTTGGAGCAAGCGTCAAGATATCATGATAACTGGGATAATTAAGAAAGTTTTTGAAGGAAAATTGGTAGTGCTAATTACTTTATGTGAATTAAAGTTTAGAACAGAACACTAAAGTTCAATGTCCTTGATTTGTTACAATTTAATAACTAGAATTCAATTTATATAAGAAATTTCTTATAACATTGACAATATTAAAACCGAGGGGAAAGAGAAAGCTTCCATAATAGGGGAGAGCAAAAAAGCAAAATAGAGTTGGAGAAACATAGAAAGGTATCAAAATGAATATATCATGAAACACAAAAGGTCCACAAAGATGAAATTTTTTTTTTTTTGTAATAATTATAATTCTAAGAAATAAAAGTCAATAGTAGAGTACTCTTTTTCATTTGAAGATCCTGGGTATGTTTGTTATGGTGGAAAATATTTTACATTTAATTTTTTTTCTTATATTTAATTTGTTATGCTTTTGAAATTACCAAAATACTCCTAGACGAAAGAACGATTGCACAATGTGTCATTCCTAACTTTTTTGGTCAATCCGAGGCTAGAATATCGATTAGGGAAAAAATCATGTGGGAAAGTGATCTCGATTGAATTTTAAACCAATCGGGTCAAAAGATAATTTTTCGGGAGCAAAAACAGCCTAAAGAGAAGAGTGCGCGAAAGGTCCGCATCGTGGACCTGCTCCCACCTAGTTCATTTTCTCACTTTGTTCATAAAACGCATTCGTCAAGTGCGTTTTATGTGTTGCGCGATTTTTGTACATAAATCGCATTTGACAAATGTGATTTTTATGTAATTTTTTTCCGTATGTTTTTCAGTTCAGTGAGGGGCATTCTGGTCTTTTCTATACCCCTCATATACTTAATACATGACTAATATAGGCCATTTTTGACCTTATAGGGGTTTCTAAATTCATTCCTTAGACTTTTTACGCATTCAAGTAAAAGAAACTAGGGTTAAGGAAAGGAGAAAGGGTTAGGGTTCTTAAATTTCAAGAAAGGTCTTCAATTCTTAAGTAGATAATCATCGTTCCAGGTATGTAAGACTAACCACAACGTTGGATTGAGTTCATCCACGTACCCTACAACCAGTGGCAGACCCATGATTTTAAATAAGAGGGTTCAAAATCTAAATAAGTAGACACACGAGCTAGTCGAAGGGGGTTCGACATCTACTTTATATACATAAAAAATTATTTTAACAATGTATAAATAATATAATTTTCCGCCGAAGGGGGTTCGGATGAATCCCCTCGGCACAAGGTGCTCCGCCACTGCCTACAACTAATTCTATCGATTGTTGAGAATGAGTTGAGTCTAACCTAGTTTCTTGAATTTCGAATGAATTAATTCTTTTTCTATTGAGTTCCGTATAATTATGTGTTGAGATTATTGTTGTTTTCTATCTCTCACTTGATTGAAATTGTTGCTCATGGCTACTTTCCTGTAAACCGTAATTGATTTGATAATCATGATTTTTACATACATATTTTTGAATAAAGATGAGGTTTTTATGTGTTGATGAAGAGAGTGATTTGGACTAATATATGTGTGTGTATATATATTATAGAGTTAAATGAGTTTGAGTTTCATATAAATTGAGTTCTTGAGAATTTACTTAAATTTAATATATTTTACATAATATTGCGTAATTCATGTTTTCCATGAACTTGTTTCTTGAACAAATTATTTAAACTGCTTATTTCATAAACCCTAATAATATTTTGACTAATATTGGATGTATATGCCCAAGGATTGAGTCTAGAGCCTTGAACTTGTGAACGCATGATTGTGATTGAGATGCGAGCATGATGATAGTCTTGATGAAACTTGATAGCTCTTTATATCTTCATAATTGAACCCAATTGAATGGTCTCAACTAAATGTTGTCATAAATAATTATTTCAACTACTCTTAAATGAATGATTGAGAATGATTGGAAGATTGATTGGTTGAAAGGATTGATTGGATAGAACTGATGAACTGATAAGAGTCAATTTAAGACTTATTGATTGAAATTGATTGTCTTATGAGCATTAAGTTTTGGGAGGAGTATCGAATACTGAATTGGGTAAGAGTAAGTAATAACTCAAACTCAATAACTATGTAATCAACGTAGAAGTGGATTGAACTGTTAAAGTCAGATATTTATCTTTTTATTGTCTTGAAAAGATATGACTTGATTGATTGATTGGATCCATGATTGGATGATTTGTCCTTTACCCTGGTAAAGTATTGGACGGTTGCTGCAACAACAACAGACTTGTTATACGATCACTGACTCATAAGTAATTGTTGTCAGATAAGATAAACTCCCATATAGATTTTGATAGTACTCTGATTTGGTTGGATTGGATTGGATTGTACATAATTGGTCTCTGTCTAAACCTCACTCTTGCTTTAGACTTATGACATCTTGATTGAGTTTCTTACTCTTGATGGAGTTAGTTGAGTTGATGTTATTCTATCTTGATGCATGTTTCATTCATCTATATTACATACTCGTACATTCCATGTACTGACATTCATTTGGACCTGTATCATTTCATTATGCAAAGAGAGGTTGTAGAGATCATCAAAAGGCGCACCGTTGAGGATCTGTTTGTGTTCAGCTGATTAGTGAGTCCTCCCCTGCATTCGAAGGATACCACTTATGTTATTCCTACTTTGAGTTCAGTCTTTTCATTTTGATTGAGGTAGCAATGAACCTGTCATTGACACCACTTAGACAGTTGATAGAAGCTTCATAGACTAGACTATTGATGTGTTAATTGGATATTGTCTTTTGGCTAGTTTCATCCATACTAGTCTTACTGATTGGATTAGAGAGATTGTTGGCCTTTGGCCTTATTCTATAAGTTATCTATTGGTTTCCATGTTGAGCTATTTTCTTGATGAGTTAAGTCTTCCGCTGATAGAGTGTTGATTGAATGACTGTGTGAACAGATCAAGTGTTTCGCTTAGGGACTAGCAATAGTCTCTTAGTACCAGCCACGTCTAGGGTACCCTTCCGGGCGTGACATAATTGGTCAAATTTTTTGATAATATTTTTCAAGTAAAATAAAAAAAAAATGGCATTTCTAGTGAAAATAACTTTCACATAAGGTATTCTACATTGATTGTGTTTTCTCTCCTTTTAACATACCTCATCTTCACCGCCCCCATCGCCACATCCAATAGTACTTTTGTAGATTATATATAAATTTTTGTAAGATAATATTTTTTATTTAATTATCTAATATAAAAAATTAATAAAAACCCCATTTAAGGCTTGATTTGAAAAAATTAACAATTAAGGGGGAAAAGGGGGAAAAACATGATTTGAAAAAATTAACAATTAAGGCTACTGATTATTATGTCCAACAACACAAAAGGATCGACGATCTTTTAGTATGCTATAATTTGGTTTTCTCTGTTAAGGAATTTAATCATTGATGACATAATTGTTTGATATAGCCATATGATGGTATCAAATATTTCAAATTTTTTCAAGATTTCACCCATCTCCTTGGACTATTGAATATTTCTTTATGAACTTTTACAATTAATTAAGGAGCTAGGTTTACTCCTCATGCGGTATTCTATGTGCATTCACTTCTAACAGGCTGTCGAAATGTCAAGTTCAAAGAGGTCATCAGGACTAGACAAATTTTGAGTGTGTTCGGTACAGAGAAAAATAAATTTCTCCAAAATGTTATTCAATTTTTTTATGTTCAATTGGTCAAATATTTTGTCTGGGAAAATAAATTTTCTAGTATAAGTAAGGAAAACAAGTTTCATAAGTGCAGTTATATGTTGATTGTGTCCTCTTCATTCTTCAACACATTTCATTTTCACTGCACTCCTAGTCTCCATCCCCACCATTCTCACCCCATGTTCAATAGTATTTTTTTAGATTATATATAATTACTTTTCAAAATAATATTTTTTTTCTTACGTATCGAACCCAAGAAAATAAATAAAAAATCTACTTATTTTTTTAAAAAATATTTTTTCAAAACGTTTTCCGGAATATATTCTAATGTACATTAAATAAAACATGTCAATTTTAGAGAATTTTAAATATGCTTTTTTTAAATAAAAAAAACCTTAGAAAGAGAGCGGAGAAATGCTACTAATTGGATTTCTCTGGTTTATATAAGTAAAGACAGACCTTTTAAGTATGAGAATCTTGACCACTGAGATACCAATATTTTCATTTTATCTCCTTCAGATCTTCAATCATTATCTTGTCTCAAGACTTTTATGCTTAAATCTTGTGGCTTAAATTTTAGGAAAATCAACTGAAATTGTTTTTTTTTTAAAAGTTTAAGGCATTTAAATCCTATATTCTCTATTTTCAGATTTACTAATTTATTTTGGCTTTCTTTCATTTTTGTTTAAATTTCAAATTCTGTCTCCAGCTCCAGCAGCGCAGAAGAAAGTCATGTCGAATCGATATAATACAATAAGGGGTCGTTTGGTAGATGGATAAAACTCAAGTTATTCGGGTATTATTTTTCTTATAACTCATATGACTTGGTAAGTAGATAGCAAATAAGTTATTCATGTATAAAATTAATATGAAGTTTGGTTGATAATTTAGGAACCTACATAGCTAATATATGTATAAATTATGAGGGATTTTATGTATTATGTTATGCATGATAGAATATGAAATAACTAATACATGCATTATTAATATCTACATAAAATAATATATAGATTTACTATTCTGATATTACTTAATACCCACGAGACTCTTAATCGGCTATCAAACGACCCCTTGATTTTATGTTTTACCCATTGAAGGTGTGAAAAAGGTGTACACGTTATTTATATTGACGATTGTAAGTCTCTCTTTTAAATTTGGACATGTTTGTGTGGAAAAAGTATTTTAAGGATTGTAGGCATATAATTAATTTGCTTTGAGGTCAAGTCCAATATGGACATATTTGTGTGACAAAAGCTTGTAATTCCATGATAATGAGACACTGAGATCTAGAATGTTGACATTGTCCGTTATATTACCTTTTAATCATAAAAAGAGATAAATTAATATTTTTATCATGTCACTTTTTTCCCACAGGATGTTGGCTGTTGTGGTTACACAAGTTCATTAATTTGCCTAAACCTAAAAGATTGATCTTAGGACCAAAAAGAGTTTCTTGTTGAAATACGAATCAAACATAAAAGTTTTTCCTTTTCCTCATCAAGAAACATACCCATGCATATATAAAACAATATTTGACAGGAAAAATTAAAGAGTAATATATATTGTAACTTAAAGCTAACAGGATTGACATATAAATTATCATATATATAGACCTTATAATTTTATGGCAAAGAGCTAGAGATCGAATGAGCCCCTTTCTCACATCTAGCTCCGCCCCTACTTTTGGTGCAACAGTGAAGTGAGTGGAAATTTTCGGAAGACCAAAGTTCAAAATCTAGACAAAAAATGTTAGGTGATTTTATCTCATGCAATCTGAACTTTGATGATGAACAGAGTTATCTGTTACATGCTAGTGGAAGCTAGATAGTAATTATTTAATGAAATAGTCAAGGTGTGCATAAGATGAATTAGTAATGATGAACTGGTAGGTCACGACTATGCCATGCTTCTCAGACCAAATCATATATGTTCCCTTTTCAGCCCATTTCTCTCTTGAGGGAGGAAGATATATAAGAGCACAATTAATCATACAGGTCGGTCAGCTTTTGAGTTCGTTATAATTGGATAAATATATAACTAATTTCTGCTAGAAGTGGATATTTATGAGGTCCTCCACTTAATTAATGTAGTAGTGTTGTTAATTACACTAGCTCTTTGACAAATTATAAATCCTCTTTTATGGAAACGATTGAAAAGAAAGAAATAATTACATGATCAGAAAATTAGGTGAAATATTGATAAATGGAAATTATTGAATTTATATTTTGATTGTACTCAATTACATGTTGTAGCCCAATAAGGGGATATTAGGATGAAGTTAAAGGATAAGGAACATTTTTGAGTGGTTATAGGGTTACAGGTAACTATGACATTAATTAGCGTTACTATTGTTTTTGACAAAACAAAATAATTGTTGTTCATATCTTTTATTTACGTGTTACGTACACATAAGTTTCTTGACATGATTGGAGTCAAGTCGTACATATCAATATGGAATTTAATTTAATTACCATATATAATTATATTTTTATTAAGTTAATTATCTAATAGTGCAAGAAAAAAAAACTTAGAAATTTTATCCATTTTGATGAACAATCCTACTTCGATTTGTCTGGATGTAGTGCACAAAAATTGATCATGGGGACAAAGGGCTTTGTATAAACTTGGCAATAAGTATAAAATAGCAAAGTACCCTTCTTTTTGTGGTTAACTCTTCCTTGTTGAAATGTGGATGAGCTTAGGCTTTTAAGAGAAATTGTCATAGAAGTAAATAGTTATTTCATATTTAATTGAAATAATAATATTATTATCCCAAAGAACTAGACAAAAGGTCCCATCATTATTTTTTAAAAAAACTAGGTAAAAGGTAAGTATTCCTTTCAACGGATCAAACCCTAGGTCAAATTAGGAGTGTGTAAAAATTGAATCGGTCAATAAATCGAACTGAAAAAAATATTATTATGTTATTGCTATTGGGTTTTTCATGGTTTTATAAAAAAAATTATCGGGTTATTGGTTTGATGTTAATTTTTAATATTGGGGTATTGGGTGAACTGATAACCCATTATTAACACAATTGTAATTTATTACTTTATTCCTAAATAAATATTAAGTATTAATATCAATACATTATTGATTACTATCTTTGTCCTTTAGCCTTCAATTCAGATTATTGTCCTACTTCTTTTATTTGTGTTGCACTTGTAGAGTTTTTTTCATGTTAGTCAATATTGTTTCTTTTTTATGAGCATTCCGAAAAGTTATATTATTGTCTTGCCGCGTCAAATTGTTTGAGAAGTCATATAATTATTTTATGAGCATTTGTGGTTAAATTAAAAATCGAACCGTTAAGGACCAAAACTGATAAACCAAAAATTAATAAAAAAATATCTTATTGGTTTGTTATTCATTTAGAATATTTCAAAACCAAAACCGATAAACTGAACTAATAATACATAAAATCGGATCGAACCAACGCACAGCCGATTGTTTTTTTTTTCGACGAGGCCAATTGAGTATTTATATTAGGACAATTTTTATCATAGAATTATTTCATTTTAGGTATAATCTTTTTATTAGCTTTTCTACCAATGTGTATTTTTGATCTGTTTTCGTGATCATCTTACTGCTCTAATTAATTTCTATGAAAGAGGATATATATATATGACGGGGAAGCAGGAAAACATCTGATATCATCATCTCAATATGGTTTATCCAATATTAATGGATGTGAAATAAATCAAAGATAATGAGAAAGTGGAAAAGCAAAGATAAGAAGGAAAGAACAATATCCAATAATTTGAATTCTAAATGATGAACTGATATTGACAGCTTTAAATGAAGACTCAAACAGTAAAATAGGTAGATAATTGTGCATATAAGAAAATTAGATTTGGTGTTATTTCAAACAATCTTCTATAACAATATGATTCTTTCGATATTATTAATTGTTTGTCGTAGTACACATAAACTAAAAATAACCCTAAATTTATTTTCTATATATCTTGCCGATTATTGTTAAAAAGTATGACTATTTCTTTTTTTCTTTTTTTTACTCAGTGAAGTTAGGTTGAATTCTCTATCTCATGACCTTTTCTCTCCTACTATTTTCTTCATTTGATTAAAAAAAAAAATTAAAAGGAAAAGAGAAAAAGTAAGATTTTGGGCTTTGAGCCTTTTCGTCAGTCAGGAATCCATTCACTTATGGGCTAGCATTTGGGCATGAGATATGGATCTTTATTATGGGCCTTGGGCCTTCAGTCAGAAGTCCAATCGCGCTATCGTCTTTCAACCAATACTTATTTTTTTTCTTTCTTAACCCGATTTTTTTGTTTCCATTTTCCAATCATAGGAATAAATTAGTCTCTCAACTAGACTTCATTTTTCATTTTAGTCTTTCAACTAACTTATTTTTATCTGTTTTTTTAGGTACATAACCATAAAACATGATTACTTATGTAATCCAACTTTAGTGCATTCTTGAGGTATTCAGTTTATAAGAGATCCAAAGAAGTGGACTAATTTGACTGGATCAAAGCCCAAGAAATAGGGACGGCAATGGGGTGGGGGAGATGGGGGCGGGATGGGACGGGTTATAATATTTGCAGAGAGGTGGTTTTGAGCTTTTGTGGGGTGGGGCGGGTTCAAATATTTTTTAAAAAAGATAAGGTGGGGCAGACGGGTTCGCGGGTTGGGTTTATTTTTATTTTTTTTGGTAACACAGAATTATTACTCAAAAGTGGAAATTTTGAATTTAAGGTGGAAAATTTTCAAAACTACTGTAGCTATACTCTTATTAAGTGCTACAGTTAGAATTCTCATAACATTATATCCTTGAGTCATCCAGTGTAGAGTAGAAATTTTTGTTATTGTATTGTATACTTTTATCATCTTAATAATGAGGTTTATTTTTAATTGTTACTTAAATTTAATGATATTAAATTATTAAATTTATTGTTACGTAATAATAAAAATGACATTTTATGTAATTTAAAAAATAATCTATGCGGAGCGAATTTATGCGGGAAGGGATGAATTAAAAACAAAAAAAGTTATTATGCGGGGCAAAGTGAAACAGAGGTAGGAGTCTATGTGGGTTTATGCGGGCTTTGCCCCGCAACCGCCCCGCCCCTCCCCATTGTCAGTTTACCTCATAGGTCCATGAAGATGCCCTAATTTTAACCAGGATCAGGAACCTCCTAGCAGTGTGGAGAGATATGATTGTATATTTTGAATACTTAATTATTCAAGTTTGAACTATATATTAAAAATAGGAAAAATTACTTGATTGAGTGCTTTTTAAATATTAATTACTGATTTTAGCGATATTTTTTATTTATTACGATTTATAGCAATATATAGCAATATTATGATAAATATACACTTGTATTAAAAGTGAATTATGCATATAATATAAATGTATTATAAGTGTTTTAAAATATATATTATGTTTCTGTAGTAAGAAACTAACATAATGTATTATAAGTCTATTAAAATATGTGATAAATGTATTATCCATCTATAAAACTTGTATTATATATGTTTTATAAATAGTTCTCTGCAATATATATTAAAACTGTATTATAAATGTATTATAAATGTTCAGTGAAATTATTTTTTTATTACTATAAATGGTAAATATTTTCTTAATATTGTATATTTATGTAATTTTCCCTTAAAAATATAAGCTTTTTGCTAGGGAGCTAAACTACCCATTAATGGGCCAACGAACACGATGGAAAATACATTTAGTGAATTTAAAAATGAATGATTTTGAATTTTTGATCCACATTTGTCTCACGGACAAATCTTCAATATCAAAAGTTAAAATTTGTAAATTTCAAGTTTCATCCAAATGGCAAACGAAATCAAAAGGTGAAGACCAACAACCTCCCATGTCATTCTTGTAAACCACACCCTTTGATAGATGCTGAAGGTCAAACCAAGAGATAAATAAGGGGAAATGCACAAGTAGCCATTTTTAGGACCCTCAACTTAAAAGAATAATCAAAATTTACAAGTTTTTAAAATTTAGCTTCTTCGGAATTAACTTCAGATCATGGATAAACATTAAATATTTTTAAAAATTAAATATATTTTGTTTGACACACACTAAACTTATATTTTATAGTATCATTTTCTTGGGGCAGGTGAAGGTATTTGCTAGGATAATATATAAGGTGATTGAATTTGTAGCCAACTTGAATATCCCTAACTTCAATAGTTTAACAACTTATTTAGATATATATATATATATACATGACACCTATATTAGATAATTACAAGTAATTTTTTTTTGATAAATATTGATTAATAATCTGGCAAAATTAACATTTAATCTGCTATCCTAGATTAAAATTCACTAATTATGTGAGGAAACCTTTACAATATAACTATATATATAACTTAAATCCTTTCTTTTTATCATCTTTTGTTGCATAAAGATTCAACCTAAGCATCATCTCAACTTCAATAATGCTCTCTTTAAAAGAGAAAAGATAACATTTTTTTTTGTTTAGGAGTAATTAAGGAATTGTTATACATTTATAATGATGCAAAAGAACATGATAATTAATAATTAAACACCATTGCTCAATGGTGTCAAGACACAACAAAGGGTCGAATCTGCTTTAGAAACCCTAATATTAATTAAAGTTAGGGTTTTTGTAATTAATTAGTACTAATAACAATCATATCTTACTCCATTCACTTACTTTAAGGATATCAGTTATGATAACTAACATAATGAAAGTGGAGTTGCATGGAAACTTGTCAATATGAGATTTGTTTACTTTGCATGGAAAAAAGTGCAAATTTGCTTATCGTTATTATTGCTTTGACGCATGGATATATTTTTCTATTAGATAGGCTATTTTTTGTGTGTGAGTGAAGAATAAAATAAGCACTATATAATAAAAAAAATAATCATCCATACTTGCTGGAACTATCACCTGTCTTTACTTTCTGAAACATTTTATGGCCCAAGAAATTTGCAAATTCTCATTTTCCCCCTTTGTAAGGCCCAAATTGACGTCTTCTCCTCTCTCTGTGTGTATGTTTTAGTAGGAAAGGGTATGATATATATCGTTTGACAACTATATTATCAATATGATTAAAATATACACAATATACATAAGGTATATTATATGTATAATTTATATAAAATATACACAACTTATACACTTCATATATATATATATATATTTTGTAAATAAGTTGGTCAAAAAATTTAGAACCGTAATTATCCCGTTTTATTAATTGTTTCATGTCTACATTAAAGAGCATGATGTTACTCCCTTTCTAATATTAGTTATTAAATAGAAAGAGTGATCATACATAAATACACATCGCTTAAAGAATTAGCGATAGACGACTTCTTTGTCAAATAACAAAAATCTATTGTTAATTCAATTTGATGACGAATTATAAAAAAATTATCAAGCATAAACTTTTTGACGACAAATTAGAGATAAATTTTGTGGTTAATGATCCTTTTTTTTCCGTAGCGCATCGAGTTTTGCCCAATCTTTTATGCTATTTATTCGGAGTATTCGTCAAATACATACAAACTATAAGTGGACAAGTTTGAAATCTTCATTAATTTGCTCATAAGAAGACAAGAACATTTATAATGATTATATGGAGTTATATTAGTTGGAGATAAAAAGTGATTGTACGGGTTCATGCAATATCTTGAATTATTAGCATCTTCAAAATCATTCATTAAAGTTTCAATGCTAGAGATGGCACAACCCTACAAAGGGTCCTATTATGCTTTTTGGATCTTGGGAAACCCACTTAATTACTGTGTAAATGTCTTTTCAACACTTCTTAAAAGGTTGAGATCTCAAACTAATTAAATTCTTACATATGAAAATATAATCAATTAGTAAAAAAAAAAATGACTACTTTTTTTTAAGTCTATTTCAAAAATGATCCATTTCCTTTTTTACGATATTTTAATTTCATTTTTTCACGTAATATATTTAAAGCTAGAAAATTAAAGACATTTTAGTACATTTGATATAAATTTAATTTAGGATCATAAAATTTAAAAATCTTCGTTATTTTTTTAAACTCCGTGTCAAGTTAAATTAAGTGTCTGTGTGACTTAACTTATTTTTTTTGCTTATAAGTAATGTTGCTTTAGATAAGCTAAGTCAAACTGACCCAATAATTTTTTTGTGGCTTATTTTAAACACAAAATAACTTTAAGTTAATTAGTCAAACATTCAAAAAAGCTGAAAATATCTTATAAATCAATCCAAATGAGCTCTAAATCATTTTTTTAAAAACAGATAAGTAATACGCACTACATGTCATTTGGTCATTTGGAGAGGAAGGTGATGCCGGCAAAGAACGTACAGAGCCACAGGCATATCAAAATGTTCCAAAATTTTCCTTAAATTATGCAAATAGTAAAAATCACTAATACTTAGTTTTCAGTCTTTTGTAATATAAAATTAATTAACCTTC
Source organism: Solanum dulcamara (assembly GCF_947179165.1). Classification (NCBI taxonomy): domain Eukaryota; kingdom Viridiplantae; phylum Streptophyta; class Magnoliopsida; order Solanales; family Solanaceae; genus Solanum; species Solanum dulcamara. Next base: position 74,698,642 of record NC_077244.1, read on the forward strand.
ATCATCGAATTTCAAAATTTACAAGTTAAAATTTCAAATATTATTATAAAGCTTTATATGTGTAATTTAAAATTTTATAATAATGACTATTTTTCAAAAGAGGACCAAAAAGTGGCTAGTAGACCATATAGGGTGTCAAATAGATGAATTTAAATGGATTAAAAAAACTAAATCAATAAATGAGTGTGTCTTGACCTCGATATAGCGGTGGGAAAGTTTAGATGATGTATTATTGTTTTGGGGTTGATAATCTTGTTGTTGATTTCGCCAACTTACCACCTAATCAGTCACAAACAGCATTTTAATTAAGGCCTACAATGATTCATGAAGCAATTATAATAATAATAATATGACATTATCATCAAAATGGGTCCTAGAACAAGACTAATCTCCAACCACTTTTGTTAGATTAAGGAGATTAATGGGAACTAACCCTCCACTCTTTTTCCTTAGGAAAATCACACGCGTATATCTGTTATTTTTTTTTATAAAGATCGTAAATAATAAATTTTCGAGCCGAGAAAAATAAATAATCAAGACCGAAAAATTGGAGTAGAAAAGTGTAATATTTGATTTTAAAATATAGTGCATGTTACAATCTCTATGATAATCCTCTGATTCTTCAAATAATATGGAATATGTTGTACTTGAATTTGATTTAGAGTCAAGGCCTTGAATAGCTTGATCTTGAATCTTCGTCTTCAAATTTGAATTTGAATTATTCGTCACGAACACTTGTATGATTATGACGAATAATAAATATGAACAACTAACTTGATCTTGAACTTCTTGATATTTTTCTTCGTTCTTGATCTTGAACTTGAGCTTGAATTTAATTCCTTGAACTTTGTAGCTCTGTAGAAAATTTGTGGCCTTTGATCCACGAGCTCTCTTCTTGTTTCTTGTTTTTGAAAAACCCCTTCTCTGAGAATAATGAGGACCCCTATTTATAGTTGTAGGAAGTAGTATGAGGGTGTGATTTGATTGGTTGGTTTGAACTGACCAATCAGATTTCTTTGGTGAAGAGCTTTAATTTGATTGGTCAGAAAATGTCACATAAACACGTGACATTATTCTAGTAGCTCATTTAATTTGACTTAGATTGCCACATAACTTCGACACGTGGCATGATTTTAGTGGCTTATTTAATTTGACTTGAATTGCCACATAATTTTGGCACATTGCATGATTCTAACGGCTCATTTAATTTGACTTGGATTGTCATATAACTTCGACACGTGGCAAGATTTTAGTAGCTTATTTAATTTGACTTGGATTGCCAAATAATTTTGACACATGCCATGATTCTAATGACTCATTTAATTTGACTTGGATTATCATATAACTTTGACACGTGGTGTGATTTTAGTGGCCCATTTAATTTGACTTGGATTACTACATAACTTTGACACATGGTGTGATTTTAGTGGATCATTTATTTGACTTGGATTGCCACATCATTTGAACTATTGTCTTGAATTTAATATAGTCCAAATTAATTTACGGATTTAAATCCAATATAATTTTAATGTTTACAAAGATCACATTCTAAGGTACCTTAAATAAGTGAGATTAAATTAACCTACACATCCTGGTCCACTAAAATTGGTATCAATTTAGACACCTTAATTAAATTTTCTTCATTTTATACACCTCATGTCATATCTCGCTGTGTTATTTTGACACCTTTTTGGATGATTATTTATCGGTAGTAATTTTCCGATGAAGTTTATTCGTGTTTTATTATTTTACATTCCTCTAAAAAAACTTCAAAATCAGTGTAATGATTATTTTTTTTTGTTCAAAATCAGTGCATATCCATATTTTTATAAGTTTTTTCCAAATTAATGTGGTGGTGATCTGATGAATGGTGATGGAAGGTGGAAGGAAAAATTGAAAAGAATAAGAAAGGGAAAAAAATTGTTTTTCAAAAAAAAAAAGAAGCTTTCCACACATGCAAAATAAGTGCAACACATGCATTGTCTATTCAGCAAAAACTGTTAAAATGATATAGCGAAATATGACATGAAATTTCTAAAATCAACAAAGCTTAATTACAATATCTAAATGAACTTAACTATCCATCTACAGATACAGCACCAAATACTAATGCTTATAGTTATTGTTAATTACTGAGTCGAGAAAGTGCACATTGAACCACTTCGTTATAACTAATTAATCTCATCACAATTACTTTTCCTTTTCAAAGTAATTAATCTTCATTGTTAAAGTACCATCCCCTTTCCCTTTTTTCCCTTGATGTGATAAGATAACAATTTTTAAAAGGCTTTTGTCTCGATATCAACCTCAATCTCCAGATTTTAATTGACAATAGAAGAAATTATAAGGGGTTGTTTGGCAGTGCTATTATATTGGAACAATTAATCTAAGCATAAAATTTTCAACATAGACAATATATAGTGTTTGATTGATCACATTAGAAATATAATCGCCACAACCCACATAACTAATGCATGTTTGTTTTGGGGTATTAAATTTTATCCATATTAATTTATGCGTGAATTTACATATTATTTTACAAAAAATATAATATGAAATAAAAATATGTGTATTATTTATAATATCTATTGACTATGCCGAAAGTCAACTCACAAATTTCTATATTAGGTTGCAATATATTGGACTATTTCTTTGTTCTACTATGATATATTGAGAGGATTTTAATTTTCCCTCAGAAATATATATCATGAATGAAGGCATGACCAATGCATCTGCAAACTTCTTTTTCTTTGATTAGTGAAAAGAAACTTTGGATTAAACTATTCTTTGACAAATTTCATTTTAAAATCTCTTCTTTATTAATTACTGCAAAACAATCTCTTTTTTATTAATCATAACATAATAATCTTTTCATTTTAATTCCCACCACAGCATATTAGTACACCAAAAAAAGACAAGGCTAGCCTAATACGTACGAGAATAAAAGGACACAATGGTTTACGTGTGGTACTTAGTTTTCTAGTATTCCCTAGCTAATTAATTACTTTTGTAGTTTCAGATCTCTACCGTAGCTGTGATGATAATGATGTTGAATATTCTTTAATCGATTATATATATTTATATAAGTCAACAACATATTGACTTATGTCTATGAATAAATTATGTGAATTACTTCATCAATGATATTGACTTAACTTGGGAATTGAGAACTATCCCTATCTTTTTCATTCACTCCATTCTTTTAGAAATGAATTTTATTTCTAAACGTAAATAACTTTATCCAACAAGTATTTCCTTTTCTTAGACTATGATCAAGGACGTGTCCGATATAAAGGATAGTTTTCTCATGATCGGTTGATCTAATTTTTATTTTACTTTTATTTGGGGTTTTTGGGGGGGGGGGGGGGGGGGTAATATCTTGAAAAAGAAGTTCTTTAAAAGTGAAAAGAATAACATTTCTTACTAGAAGTAATTAGGAAAATATGTTTCACAAAATAAAATTACATATTAATTTTGTCCTCCCAATCTCAAACACATTTCATCATTACTCCTACCTTCATAGCTCCTATTCCCCCCCCCCCTCGGCATACACACCCTTACCTTCCAAAATATAGATTATATATAAATATTTTTAAAATAACTTTTTTTTTCCTTAAACATCGAATATAAATAAATAAAAAAATTATTTATTTTACGAAAAAAATCAATCTAGCTATTGTTTAACGTACGATAAAAAATAAAATTACATATATATAGAAATGTTGATTATGGTATGAATTTGACATATCAACCTAACTCCGCTGTAACAATTTGTTAATTATTGTATGAATATCGATTATATATAAGTATTTGTGCGTTTGCGGAAATATGATGCCACGCATTGCAGTTGCTACTCGCTACCGACAATTAAAAACTCCATCTGATTGGGCAATCCATTGAAATAATATAAATAAAGGGTCCCACTTAAAGAAAGCCTAGAAAACTGCATTGGTGCCTTGAGGGTCCCATCTCACTATCACCCATCTATTTGTGGGACCCTTGTCTAAGATAACGCTGTTGCAAGTTGACGCGTGCACAGTACCACGTTCTTTAGGGGCCCCGTCCAAAAAAAAATTAATTATTTCAATATAAAAAAGGATTTAACTTTTATTTTATTTTATAATTATCCATGTTTGAACTTAAACTAGAAAATTTCAAATATCAACTTGTCTTGCATGGATACGATTTGATTAGTTAGAATATCATTTATATAAGATTACGTTCTTATATTTATCGCACTCGATCATTCCTTTGGGGGGGGGGGGCATCATTGAAAGGATGGAAACCACATGGATAGGTTGATAATTTTTTTAAATAGATTGAATAATTACGGGAAGAAAATAAAAAAAGAAGATTGAATGTTGAGAGGTTTTTATAAATCATATTAACAATTTCTATTCTATAGGGCTTCTCATATATCAATATATTTCATTGGACCGTAAAATGATACATCCGAAGAATGGGTGGGGGTGGAATTTCATTAACAACTATGAAGTAATTTGTTACCGTATGTGTTGAAGAATTAAATCCCAAAGTCCTTAAGATCGATGAGGAAAGTTAATTCAAGAAAGAGGTATAGTGGGAACTAGGTTGTAAACATGTGGTGTAAACTAGTCCTTAGACATGAGTATTAAATACATTACAATATTATTAAATAAGTATCAAGCTAAAAAAACCACATATATATCCATAAAGTTACATGTAAATTCATATCCCTTGTCATGGATACATGGAGTGGCATATGTGGTTAGGGGCTAATTCGAACTTTTTTTTGGTAGAAAATTATATTATTTATATATATTTATAATAATTTTTTTTATATATATATATATATAATAGATATCGAACTCCATTCTACTAATTTCTGTATCTATTTTTTTAGATTTTAAATTCTTTAATCCTGACTCCAACACTAGATACATGGGAATTAGGCTGCTAAAAAGTGCCTCCATTGAATTGATTGCAAAAGTGTCCACTTTTCCCCCCCATATAATTTCAATTATTTGCTAGTGTTAGTTTTGTCGTCCATAGGCATAATCACATAGTCCCGTTATTTTTTTGGTGGTATAACTTCATTTACTACCTCTCTTTCTTGGGAATTGGCCGTTAACTAAAAGACTCCATCAAACTGTAGCATCAAGATTTTTTACAAGATAATGTATTAGTTCAACTTGATAAGTCCCCCCTTTCTAATTGTAACAATTTTTGGGAGAAAAAAAGAAGACAAGGATAAAACTAGTTTTGGAAAAGAAGGGCTCATCTTGATGTTTCTGGAGTTAATTGGGAGAATCACTACTAGAAAACATGAAATTAGCTACGGAATTTATCCGTAACGCCAAGCTAATTCATTATTAAAAAGCTCCTAGCACATTAAATTTTCTCATAATCCATTGCTAATCCGATTCATTGCTAAATGGGATTGACATGAAATTTTTATTGTCTAGCTACGAAATTTTGTCTATCACTAATTTTTTATTTTCTACTAGTGACTATGAAGGAAAATATGTCTTACAAGGGAAAATATTTCTGAAATTAATTAATGATTAAATTAATAAAATACAATATTTTTATATATTTGATTTAGGTCGTCAACCGGCGATCGAAGACTTGAAACTTTTTCTTTAACAAACAAATCATCATATTCTACTGACTATTGTTAGGTAATTATGAAATCGAATTGACAATCTTTATTTGTGATTCTATTATATTAAGTTTTGTAATCCTTCATCTAATTTTTTTATGAGTTCTTATTTTTATTTTTATTTTAGGATTTCAATCCTACACATCAATGGATGGTAACACGAATCCAGATTGTCAATCTCAACCTTTTACATCCCTAGCGAATAACGTTACTATATCTGAGTTTTCTTATACTAATTTTGCTTTTTCTAATATAATTTTCATCCTTTTATCTTACCTTTAATTAGAAAATTTAGTCACACATAATAATAATAATAATAAAATGTACTTAATTAAATCCTGTCATATAAATTTGGATGGAAAAAATAAATATAATAAATTATGGATGGGAAGCATCACTCTCAAGAGAAGATGAAAGATGTGCGAATAGCAACTATCGTAGCATAAAAAGAATGTGATGAGACACTTATAAATTTGATTTCAAGCTTTATGTATAGATTTTTTTTTTTTATTAAAGGTATTTTTACTAAATGAATGGTGTGAATTTAAATTAGTGAAAATTTTAACCAAAAACCAAAGTTACGTGACTAACAATGCTAACCCCTCTAGGTGGGCCTTTCTTTGTTTTTAATCACTTGACTTTAGGCTATGTTTTTGTGGACCACTTATCACTTATGCCATCATTTCTTTGACCATTACAGATTAGGTTTGAGATCATAGCATGGTACTATGACACGCATTAGGACTACTTTTGTGGGCCTAAAAACCTTTGCAACATCAACTCCTTTAGACTTTCTATCACTTGTATCTAGTCCATTGGTGGCCATTTTACATATTTTTGTTTGTTTCCTTCTCTTTTATAGAACTTTTTTGCAAAATTTAAAAATTTTAATAGGACGTCTTGAAATTAGTGAAGAAATATTCAAGCCCCTGTTATCTTCGCAAATTCAAAATTTCAATCTGAACCCTTGAAATTAGTGAAAATACTCGAGCCTTTTGGATAGAGTTATAATGGTTTGTTTCCGAGAGTCGAGGTGGAAGTAGATGGGGACTGGGGCTCCCGGTTGTTCAATCATTTGATAATCAGAGTTTTCTCTTTTATTGACGCCCGATAGGTAGTCCTTTCAATTTCGATTGAGTCTATCTTAAAATTTAAGAATAAATATTTAGAAACACTTATTTTTGTTTTTACTCGAATACTACAAAATATTTAAAAGCAGCTTCAAAAAATCTAAAATAAGCCAACCAAAATAGGCTCCAAGAGGGTATTTGGCCTAATTTATCGAGTTGATAAAATTTGACTTATTTATGTATTTAGTAAACATTTACGGTATTTATAATCTAAAATTAGTTAAAGCTATAAGTTGATTATCCTAACTTATGATTTTTTAGGTTAAAAATACTTTTACATTGATCAATTTTTTTAATCATTCTTTTTAATTCTCAAATACCATTACCAAAACAAAAATCTTGAACTTCCTCTTCAACCCACATCATCGTTTCTTATCGTTATAAAGATACTTTTAATTTATATTTATTTTTAAAACTTAAGAATTTTTTAATTATTATGATAAAAAATAATTTATCAGCACTTTTTAACCAAATATATTAATTGCATATTTTTAGTTTTTGTACTTTATTTAAATATACAATAACATGTTTATAAAATCATTTTCAGTACTTTAAATTTATCGAACTATATACTGTTAATTAACCCAATCGGATTCTAAGAAGTTGAAGTCATTTTTTCTTTTTCCTTGAAGAACCCCAATTTTACTAATTCTGTTACACAAAGATGTTTCCTTGTTTCTTGGCATTGTATACAATTAAATATGAAATCTTTAAGGGAAAATTATACAAGATGATAAACATTATTAGTTTATTATTTTATTATCATTCGTGGGTATATTTTACTTAGATTTGCTATAATTTTTTTGTATATTTCGCTATATAATTGGTGTGCTACGTTTGTATAATTCATTATACAATTTGAAGTTTTTATATATCGTTTGTATAATTCGCAATACAATTCACAGTTTTTGTATAACATTTGTATATTTCTCTATACAATTCGTATAAAATATTTGTATAATTCGCTATATAATTCGTAGTGTTTGTACATTTCGGTATACAAATAATTTGTGGGTATAGCGTTTGTATAATTCGTTATAATATTTGTATAATTATTCGCTACAACTTTTGTATAATAATAAACATATGTTTGCCATTATAAATAATTAGAAAAACTATACTCATATAAAGTAATTATGCTTAAAAGATTTATCATATATGAAAAAATTTCAATCTTTAATGAGAATTCTGCCCCGTCTCTCTTAACTAACAAAATTTTTCAAGATTTTAGTTTGGATGGAAATGTAATTAAAAAAAAAAAGAAATTGTAAGGCTCTCAAATACTTATTGATGAGTTTTTAAAATTCAAATTTTATCCTTTCCTTTTTATATTCATATTACACGTGACTATTATTAAGTACGATTCAACTAACTTAAAATTAGAATACTTAATTTGACCGGAAATATCCATTTTGAAAATTCAAAATTGAATTTTTTTCTTGTATACTATAACCATTATTGATGGACTGAACATGTACAATTAGTCAATTACCATTGAAATAAACATATTGACTTTTCCATTTGAATTTCCATAGTTTTCTGCTTCAACTAACGAGCAATGAATACTAAAGTCCCAGTCCAATCAAGAATTAATTTGACCAAACAAGTTGGAAAAAAAATGTTGTAGATTGTAAATGCAACTCGAATTAAATTGAACGACTATATTTTTTTTGCACAATAATTGCCTACTTTTTTTTTTCTAAATTGTTTGAGTTAAGTAAATTTTACCTAAATTTCATAGTGATTCTTCCCAATTACTCTATATCCCTCCTTTTTTTAAAATTACTGGAAATCCCTTCTTTTTTAGGGAAATTCGGATACATCACATCCGACGTCCTTTTACATCACGTAAATAATGTATCCGATCGATACATCGCGTAAAGTGATGTATCTAATGTCCTGATATATCACGTAAAGTGATGTATCAAAAAAAGGAAATAGTAGAATTTTTTTAAATTTTTTTTAAATTATTGAGAATTTTAAAAAATATGATAAAATAAGTTATGTATTTAGGTAATTTTTAGTTAATTAAGATAGTATATAGGCAAATGAAAACAATCGATCACGAGGTTAATAGTGATCTAAAGTGAAGTGGCACATTTGCCATCACAAAACTCTGAATTATATATTTTTATTTTTAAAAAAACTTGGATTTTTCTGCAGGTCCATATATTCCACCTCACTATTTTCCTCCAATTTTTTCATCCTGTTGGGATTCAGTATAATAATTTGTTTTTTTGAGTTTGATTGCTCGTGTGGCGACTCAACTAATTATAAGAAATTAATTCCATATTTCACACTCCATATTTACACAAAAAGATAGAGAGTAATTATATATATGTGCATATGTAATAGGACAGTAATTATATATATGCATCCATTTTTAAATTATATTTTTTACATTTATCTTTCACTGTGTCCATCTCTTTCGATGAAACTCTAGGAGTTGGACTGCATGTATAATTTATATATTTAATTAAGTAAAATAGATGAGAAAAGGACTTTATGTTTACATCTGATTTTTTTAATAAAGTTGTGAACTAGGTAAAAATAGAGTGTTGGGATGTGATATTTTGGAATATTGTAACCTTGTCTTTTTCTCTAAATTTATTAATGGTCCATGCAAATTGTCACGTTTATATGTCCTTCTACGATAGCAACATATATATATATATATATAAATACGATCTTTTTATCTGTCAGTGGAAATTTAAGTTATTATCTGATATTTAATCATTCTCCATCAGAGATTCAAGTATGTGTTATCTGCAGCACGCATCATCAGCTCCCTTCTTTTTCAGTTTATATATGAAGTGGAGAGTTGAAATAAGAGTAAAATTATTTTCGTGTGATTTAATTATAGACTATAGGTAACGAGTTTAAATTGTGAAAGTAGTCAATGTACAAAATTAAAGTTAAATTTCTTATTCAAAAAATAAATTAGTACATTCTACGATGGATGGACCTCCCTACAAGGCATTCGGATTAATGTAAAGTTGACCTTGTCTGTGTACATGACAAAATCTTATCGAGTACGTACGATGTATATGTGTCACGACCCGAATCCAGGTGTGATGGCACTCATCTCAACCCACCGAGATAAGTCAGCCTAAAACTCAACGGAAAATAAATGCGGAAGTAATTGAGATAAAGCAAGGTTTAACTTAGTCAAAAATAAATAAATAATCTCAAAATCCCCCAAGACTGGTTGTCACGTGTACAAGCCACTAATGTATTATCGAAGTACGAAAAGAAATACAGTCATAATGTCTTCGTCTCTAGAATAGGACTAAAACATAATAAAAGAGTAAGAGGTGTCCGCTAGATGGATGTAACAGCTACCTCAACACTCGAGATGATAGCCTCGGACGTGGTAGAGAACACTAAGATATCAAGAAGGTCCGGGCTCACAACCTACACAAGTGTAGAAGCAAGGGGTGAGTACCAAACAACACGGTACTCAGCAAGTGGATAACTAAAACTAAGCAAAGCTTAATAGATACAAGTACTCCTGTCCTCCCAACCGAACCTCCTTAACTACAACCTGCATAAAATCAACCCAACTCTACACTTGTACAATTACAACAGTAATACAGTCCACAAATACTCATCAATAGTCTTGTCAATGAATCATACCAAGTCAAGTTCAGCACACAGAGCAATATGGGGTAAACACAAATTCACAAATAATCAGAAAGGTGCAATGCAATGCAATGAAATGATGCATGTCTGTCCTATCGGTACACATCCGCTGAATCACAGTCCGAAACCCATGGGGGACATTTCTGTCCATGTAACCTGCCACGGAACGTGTGGCCAGTCCCCTCAATATATATATCTTGCCACGGAGCGTGTGGCCCGACCCCTTTTATTTTATAATACTTGCCACGGAGCGTGTGGCCCGACCCCTTTATTTCATAATACCTGCCACGGAGCGTGTGGCCCGACCCCTTTATTTCATATCATTTCCAATTTCAACACAATATATCAGAACCAATGCAATCAATTCATGTTCATATAATTCACGATAATAAAATGACAACAACAATAATTCTTCCTGTCTCACACCAACATAATCATTTCAGATGTCCAAAATAAACTCATAATCACAACATATCAATTCCACCAATACCTGTCATTAGATCACCATTTTATACCCCTCATCTCCATTTTTAAGGCTAATCATACAGTCAATAACCCAGTCCAATTCTCATTACTCCCTAGAATACATGACACGGAAATACAAGCATCTATAAGCTTAAACTGAGGCTTAGAAATTCACTTGCCTTAATTAATCAAGAAATCACTCTGAGACTTGAGCCTTCCCTTTTCGTTGGGCTTTCGAATCAATGTAATCTAGTCAAATAAATAATCACAATAAGGTTTTTGAGAATAATAATACTCATGTTACTATATGTCTAGCCTAGACCCAAACCTATACTTCATTCCCTAAATCTCAAGCCTAGGGTTAAGTTCCAATTTCTCCAAATACATAAAATCTAATGGTGTTCCTATAATACAATACACCAAATATTTAATTAGCTATACAAATATATCAAAACTTGAATTATAATTTGATGAAATAACTTAAATCAAAACTAAGTTAACCATGAAAATCACAGAATTAAGACCACGAAAAGAAAGAAAAAAAAATATGTAAAGATTTGACAATTTACAATTTATCCATCACTGCACCATCATTATCTCTCAAAATTTCTTAAAGATCAATTCCCTATACTACATCCACTAAACTTATAAAAAGGAAATTAACAGAAAGTACATAGCACTTCACAAAACATTTTTTTTTTCTTTAATTAATGGATCTTAACACGTGATACCATATTTAATAATATTATAAGATATAAAAGGGCACAAATAGAAACATTTTTTTAAGGGATCACTGACTCCAAACCTCTCAATTCTCATCTAAGTTCTAGCCTAATTAATATAATACTAATGATATAACCTCCGCCTATAAAAAGAATACAAGAATGTATGGATTACCTGATGCAAATTGGTAGTAGTTTTTGGTTATCGCCGAACGCCTCTTTGTAATTTTTTTTTTCTTGAAACCGAAGTTATGTCCAGTAGTATAAAACCCTACTAACTCTTATTTAATAAATAAAGTGGTATAGAATTTTAATTAAATTAATTATTTTAAAACACTCCTTAACTAATTAACCATAGTTACCAAAAAGTCTAAATTTATAATTTAATTTATTTTTTTTCGGAGAGAGTATTTTATGTAAGAGAGACGACTCAATCTCAAAATGACCAAACGGGTCATTACAATATGTCATGTATATGGAATTAGCTCATAGAGTATACATCAACCTGACTTACATCAGGGTTGTTTCAGTTGAATAAATTAAAATTAAAATCTCAAAAGTCTTACAAAAATTTTGCAGCGAAAAACTGCGTACAATAGTTTTTTGTGGTATAATCTTTTTCTAAATCTTTTTTTAAAAATTAAATTTTGATATTTTATTGATGAAGTTTCAAATCCTATTTATAGAGAAAGTTTAATACACCAAACTACAATTTTTTTGTAAAAAAAATAATAGATAAAGTTCCCCATCAAGCATGCGATGTGAGAAATTATATATGCCAGACTCTATCTAAATATAAACTTCAACAAAAGTAACCAAAACATTTAGAGAAACTAGGAATTAAAAATCTTTACTTTTTTGTTTTTTGTTTTTCAAAATTCTTGGGGATAAAAGGGATGTGTAAACAATTTGGATACTGGGAGTTAAAAGTCATTCAATAAATTTTATTGGATATCGTACGTTTCAAATGTCAGGCCTCGAAGTTAGGCACTGAATTAATTTATCTATGTCAAGTTGGATATACATGTAGCTAGTTATTTATTGGATCAGTTTGCAGAAAAAAATCATAAATATTTACTGCTTATAGTATATAGTTCAGTAGTACTTTGAGTGAGATAAGAGATAAAAGCTTTACAATATTGTTTCAACTATCACATATCCTCTAACGACCTGAGAGTGACTTTAAGTTGTTTTGGAGGCTTAAATAGACCCAGTCAAACTTTTGTTATGTACCTAACAGACAAGTCAAAACTCAACAAATTTGTCTATTCATTTGGATCAGTCTACTTAGACTATAAATTTCCTTCAATTGAATCATTTACCCGGTATTTGGTACTCTCGTTACTAAATGACTTCGTACACAGTGAAATTTGAATCGAACTACTATAATTAAGAATGAAAAATATTCACATGTCGAAGAGGACCATCAGCCTTATTATCACAGCACATGTTCTTTTTGTGGATAACTGTTAAAAATATATTTAAATTATTCTATTTTTTTGAGTTTCATACTTAAACTATTGAAAGTGTGAATTTCATACATAAACTATCAATTATTAGTTTGAGAAACACACTTTGTGTAATACACTCTCTCTACTCTCTCTCTATTTTTTTTGCAAAAACCTTGTCATATTACATTTCATATGGATAAAATATTTCACCTTGATAAAAATTAAATAAACTACTAATATTAATTAAAACTTAAAAACTAAAGTATTTTTATCCCCCAAAAAAAGAAATTATTTTTTTAAAAAACAAAATTTAAAATATTTTTTCACTCACTCCACCACCTCCCCCCCCCCCGCCCACACACACACGACAATCCCCGTCTTTTTATTTTTTAAAATTTCTTATATAAAATATTTTTAAAAAAATCATGCTTCACCCCCTCCCCCACTCCTTCCTAAAAAATTATTATTATTTTTCTTTTTTAAAAAAAATAAAATTATACCCACCCCATCTAACACTCCACTCTTAATTTATTTTTATTTATTTTTTTACATTTTTCTCGTTTTGAGTTAGTATGAACATATATTTTTGAAGAAAAAAAATATTCTACTTACCTACCAAATATAACTGAAATAAAAATTATATTTTATGAAAAGTCTTGCGACAAGTAAAAAATATTTTTCTAAAATCGTATGTATATCTCTAACACACAATGAATTTTTTTTTGGAAGCGGATGATTATTTTTCATCGAACTAAGCTATTTAGATGAAAGCTAAAGATAGCAGTATATTCTTCGTGATTTCACAAATGAACTCTCAAAAACTTTTTCAATTGAAAAAAATTAGAATCAAGAAGTAGAATAACTTTATGAAATGATAACAATTAGGTGAATGACCATATGAGTCATCTACTCTAAGTCTATCGCTAATATTCCATCCGTTCATTTTTTATCATATATATATATATATATATATATATATAATACTTATGTAGATGTAAAATCAAAACTCTAAAAGTAAAAATGAATGAAGTGAGTATATTCCATACGCAAAGCAGTCTATTTCCATTAATTCTTGGTCTTTCCTCTAGGTAGGGAGCTTTAATTTTTTGTTGGCACTTTATTAATTAGAACTCACCTAATTAATCTAGCATATAGTTAAATGAGGATTGATCATAAAGGTCAAGGTTTAAAGTTCAATCAAAATAAAATGACAATCAATTTACTAGATCTCATGTATTTAATTTTATAATAATATTAATAGACAGCAGTATATCAGAAAAATTAGCGGCCATACATTTTATATTCCCGTAAACTAAATATGGAGTTCATATATAAGAAAACGACGACTAAATTATTAAAGAAAGAGAATAAAGTTTATTATAAGTAGTAGTAGTATGAAAGAAAAGGGAAGGCATCTTATACGATCAATTATTAACTACCTAACCAACCTGTGGTCGGAGTGGACGTTTCCTCGTTTAACATATCCCTTTCCCACCACACACTTACTCTCACCCTCTATTCTATATCCATAGTTTTATTTTATTTTTAGATTATTACTTCTCTCAAACACTATCAAATGGTAGCTTAGTTCGACATAGATTCAATATTTGAATTTTATGCATCCAAGAGATCAAAATAATGAACCATTTGTATTATAGGTGTGGCATTTGAGATCAACCAAAAATAGTCTTTTTATCTTATAAAATTATGTTATTATTGTTATTGTTGGATGAAAGATGGACTCGGCCATTTCTTTCTATTCTGTTCCAGAGGTGCACTTCATAACAGAAAAAAAGAAGAACAAAAGCAAAATACTCTCGCCATTTATTTTTACTCGTCCATGTTTGACTTCTCACTCTCTGTAAAAAAATAATTAATAAAACTATAAGTTTATTATATTATGATCTTTCAACATAATAAATTTAATATTTTAAAAAATAATCATAATTAATAATAGGTAAATTAGTAACTAAGTTATAATTTCTCTTTTGATGTAAATACTAACATGTAAAAATAAACATATACTTGTAAGATAATAAACAAATAAATAAGAAATTTATACATATTTAATAAATTTGAAGATACAATTGAAGTTATATTGTACATCAGCCCCGCTAGAAATTCGGAGCCAAATTTACCTATAGCTTATATTGTACATCCGTTCGCTAATAAGAAAAAATTTAGGGAGAAAGAGAGACTTTTTTACTCATTACATTTACTCAAACAACAAATTACAAGAAAATTGATACAGAGAAAAGAAGTACTGCTACCGTTCACTTTTATTTTTCTATTTAGAATTTTACATTTTTTAAAGAAATTTTAATTAATATAAATATTTTATTATAATATTATATTAATTAATATATAGTTTTATACTTTGAAAAAATATTAAAAAAATAAAATTATAAAATATTTTTTATATATTAAAAATAATAAATAAAAATAAAAATTTATTTTTAAAATACTAGATAAATAAAAGTGAATGGTGTAATGAATAGAACAAAAAAGTTGTCCCGTATATCACTCCACAATCGACATAAATAAACAAAGTAAAATACTCCTCTCTCAAGTCTCAATAATTAATTATTACTCCCTATTATCCTCTTCATTCTTCAAATAGTGAATCAAAAAAAAATCTAAAGTATCAATTTCTTTTCTCTTTTCTAATTTGTCCTGTAGTGGGGGGTGGGTGGGTTGATAGAAGAAAGGGGTTGGGGGATAACCCCACATCTCTTTATTCATATTTCCTTTTTGTGGTTGAAGAGATATGAGTATGCAGAGAGAAAAATAATAGATCAGTCTGACAAGAAGGCAACTTCTCAAAGCTTAGAGAGCTACCACCCAAAGATAGACAGTTAGTTACATGTGTGTGTGAGTCACTGCTCTTTTTTTATCTATTCTTTGATGCTACACACTGCTAAAGCTCCTTTCATCTCTTTCTCTTTCTCTGTTTCTTTCTTTTATATCATTTTCCTTTTTATTTATAGTTGAAGATCTATGTTAACTTATTTTTTTTTATCACTATAAACAAATCCCCATCTTTCCGTGTTCCTTTTTTTTATATCAAAAATCAAAAGCCATCATCAATTAACAATCCCATAGTTTGGGAGTTTTTTTTTTTCTCTATGCTTTCTGTATCAAAAATGATTGTGTGGACTTATTTTAATCTTTCTCTTGTTTGTTACTTTTTTTTTGCAGGTAGTAGCATAGATAAAAGGAGAATTTCAAAGAAAAAGAAAGGATTTTGGTGTACGGTAAAAATTATCTTGCAGCTATGTACTATCAAGAAACCTCGGATAATAATATACAAGCTGATCATCATCATCATGCGAACAATAATAATAATATTCAGACACTTTATCTGATGAACCCTAACAGTTATATGCAAGGCTACACTACTACTGACACACAGCAGCAGCAGCAGCAGCAGTTGTTTTTCTTGAATTCTTCCCCAGCAAGCAACAACGCGCTTAACCCAGCGAATATACCCCACGCGCCGCTGCAACAGCAGCAGCACTTCGTTGGCGTGCCTCTTCCGGCAGTTAGTTTGCACGATCAGATCAATCATCATGGACTTATCCAGCGTATGTGGAACAACCAAGATCAATCTCAGCAGGTGATAGTACCGTCGTCCACGGTGGTTTCCACCACGGACTTGGCCTCTCAATTGGCGTTTCAGAGGCCGATGGTGGTGTCTCCGACACTACAACACCGACAACAACAACAAGGTGGTCTATCACTAAGCCTTTCTCCTCAACAACAACGACAAATTAGTTTCAATAACAATATGTCGTCATCATCACCAAGGACAAATAATGTTACTATTAGAGGAACATTAGATGGAAGTTCTAGCAACATGGTTTTAGGCTCTAAGTACTTGAAAGCAGCACAAGAGCTTCTTGATGAAGTTGTTAATATTGTTGGAAAAAGCATCAAAGGAGATGATCAAAAGAAGGAAAATTCAATGAATAAAGAATCAATGCTTTTGGCTAGTGATATCAACACTAGTAGTGGTACTGGTGGTGGTGAAAGTAGCAGCAGGCAGAAAAATGAAGCTGCTGTTGAGCTTACAACTGCTCAAAGACAAGAACTTCAAATTAAAAAAGCCAAGCTTCTTACTATGCTTGAAGAGGTACGATCCAGAATTTTGAGTCTATCAATTTTGTGATCTCAACATAAATACATGAGTTTAACTAAAACTATAATTCGAGTTCCAGCCGACATATATTTACAGTTTTATTTTCAACTTCCTATTGTCACTGAGAATGGTTTTGGAAAAAAGATACTAATATATTTGTCAATCAAATGATCCAAAACTGTAAAAAAAAAAAAAGAAGATGAAGAAGAAGAAGAAGACGACTTTCATATCTTATCCTTTTTATATTAACTTTTTCTCATTAAAAGTTTGAGTAGAAATTAAATGGATGAAACTATTGATTTATATATGTTTGCAATAATAGTAGTTGGTAGATGAAATGTACAGTTTTTGTTAATTAGTTGAAGAACAAGAGTTTCTAACAAGAGACCAATCACGTACGTTGCGTTTCTATTGATATTTAAAATAAATTGACAATGTGTGGCTCTAAACTTTTCTTCTGCGGGTCCAACTAAAGCTATAAAGATAATACTCCAAAACCATCTACGAACCTAAAATGTCTTCCGCTGCAAGAAAATTCAAACCACTATCTCCTATTCACTATTTTTACGTCCAGGCAGATGTGCCTCGACCTAATGGCTTCAAGCACAATTCTATCTAATGGCTTCAAGCACAATGTGTTTAAAGACTTGATGAATCGAAATTTTGCAATTCCTACCAACTTTTTCTCACTTGGAATATATCTTTCAACTGAAATTAAAATTCTTTAATTTCTTGTGAAAATTACTCAAAATTTCTCTAGTCATGCGTGCAAAGAAATTGAAGCATTAATTAATCATTGTCGTGAAGGATCTTCTCCGCCCTTATTAATTAGTAGTAGTAGTGAACATAAGATAACTTCATACTGTAAAAGGACAGATTGGTAATAATAAAAGTACTCTAATGTTTCCTCTCTTTTTTTTCCCGTTCAGGTGGAACAAAGGTACAGACAGTACCATCACCAAATGCAAATAATTGTAACATCATTTGAGCAAGTAGCAGGAATTGGATCAGCCAAATCATACACTCAACTGGCTTTGCATGCAATTTCGAAGCAATTCCGATGCCTAAAGGATGCAATTGCTGAGCAAATAAAGGCCACGAGCAAGAGTCTAGGTGAAGAAGAAGTCTTAGGAGGGAAAATAGAAGGCTCAAGACTCAAATTTGTAGACCATCATCTAAGGCAACAACGCGCGCTGCAACAGCTAGGAATGATGCAACCAAATGCTTGGAGACCCCAAAGAGGTTTACCTGAAAGGGCTGTATCTGTCCTTCGTGCTTGGCTTTTCGAGCATTTTCTTCATCCGTGAGTACTCCTAAACAGATTACATAACACGTCCATTCGGAACACATTAAATACAAGCTGCCTTTATTTTTAAGCAACGTCGGTTATTTTGAAGCTTTCTTTTGGATGGCTAAAAAGACACTTAAAATAGGAATACTTCTAAAGCTAGAGTCGGATTAATTGAGATATTATTTGAACAGTCTAACTGAATACTTACTTTTTCTCAAACTACGTATGCATACACAAGATAAATTAAAATATGTGCATATAATTAGATTACAATAATTTAAAATCGTAAAGTCGCTCATTCTAGTTTTGTCTTTGACAAGTTGTGAACCTAAATCTTTTCAAAACAAACTATCCTTTTTCTAATAGTATGTTTTTAACAATGAAAATGTCTTTCTTCTGACTCTATTTTTGTATTGCAGTTACCCCAAGGATTCAGACAAAATCATGCTTGCTAAGCAAACCGGGCTAACAAGGAGCCAGGTACTTGGACACACATTTTACTTTACTTCTTGAATTTATTCCTTTCTTTCCTTTATAAAAATCCTGATAAATGAAAATGCATGTAGGTCTCCAACTGGTTCATAAATGCTCGAGTTCGACTATGGAAGCCAATGGTAGAAGAAATGTACTTGGAAGAAGTGAAGAATCAAGAACAAAATACCACCACTTCACAAGATAACAAAATCAAAGAGACCAATAAGGTCTCAAAATCAAGTGCTCCAAATGAAGAGAAACAAGCAATTATTACTAGCAGCTTATTGCAAGATGGTACTACTACTCCAACTATTTCAACTTCCCCTACTGCAGATGCCTCACTTCATCATGCTCACAACTTCTCCTTCCTTGGTTCATTCAACATGGAAAATACTACGACCACTAATGCTACTGCTGATCATATTGAAAACAACAATGCAAAAAAGCCAAGAAATGACATGCAAAAGTTTTCTCCAAGTAGTATTCTTTCATCGGTTGACATGGAAGCCAAAGCTAGAGAATCATCAAACAAAGGGTTCAATAATCCTTTAATGGCAGCGTACGCTATGGGAGATTTTGGAAGGTTTGATCCTCATGATCAACAAATGACCGCGAATTTTCATGGAAATAATGGTGTCTCTCTTACTTTAGGGCTTCCTCCTTCAGAAAACCTAGCCATGCCGGTGAGCCAGCAAAATTACCTTTCTAACCAAAATATTGAGATGGGAAGTAGGACTGAAATGGGAAGTCATTACAATAGAATGGGATTTGAAAACATCGATTTTCAGAGTGGAAATAAGCGATTTCCTACTCAACTATTATCAGATTTTGTTACAGGTAACCTTGGAACATGAATACCAGAAAGTCTCGTATTGATAGCTGAAAAGAAAAAGGAAGTTAGGGATACTCTTAAATTGTGTGAGGCCTTCTGACCCAAGTCGGAGGACCCAATACAACCTATCATAGGAGAAAAAAAGGTGGAGACAAAAGTAACAGAATTTTAAAGCACACTTTCTAGTATGTATATACTTCTTCTTTTTATAGTAGTATAGAAAATAAGAGATTTTGTGCTTTATTAGGTAGTATATAGATAGAGTCTTTAGTATAGGTTATACTTCCAATTCCCTGAGAAGATTGATACAACTAGTATATTTTTTTCTTTTGGGGTTGAAATAGCTTGTTTGTAGTACTATTTAAGTTAATATGGAAACTAGCTAGTATATGTTGTAAAGTTGTGATATTGTTTCCTCTCAATTTGCATACAATTTGAAATATTTTGTACCTACCAGTCTCTAAACTCTGTTACCATTGTTTGTAATTGCAAGTATATTTGAATTTAGTGCAAGTTTAGTGTCACGATTTCACTATTAGCATAGCAAAAGAAACCTTAATTTTGATTAGATTGTGTGCCTAATACCTTAATATAATTTTGATTAGATTGTGTGCCTAATACCTTAATATAATTTTGATTAGATCGTGTGCCTAATACCTTAATTTTGATTAGATCGTGTGCCTAATACTTTAATTTTGATTAGATTGCATGCCTAATACCATAATTTTGATTAGATTGTCATGTGCCTAATTAGGACCAGCCAATTTTTAATAATGCTAGATGGAAGGAACCCTACAAAGTTTTTAATAATAGAGTTGTTATGGTAAAGTATATCCATTTGATTTCTATAAGAGATGAGAGGATTTGTTTAATTTGTTTTCATCGTGAAGGACCCCAGAGAATTAAGAAGCAAGTTAATTAATAAGTTATGATGTTTTTACAAATATATATAGAAAATTACATCTCAACAATTAATTATATTGTGTGTACTATAGTTTCCTAAGACAATTTATCATTTAATTGTCTCTTCAATTTGTTCTCGACAGGTTCAATATAGCGTGTTTGTATTTGAAACCAAATACGTACTTTGCTTTGTTCTGCTCTGTACAAAGAGACACTTCTTTTATTTCTAGTTTATTTAAATAAAGTGGCATTTTTACATTTGAAAATTATTTAACTATAAACTTCTGATTCGTAATTGATGACATGCTAATTAGTTTTATAACAATAGAGATGTAATGACATTTTAAAAATCATAGGTTAAGATGATACTTTGTCCTGTGCTAGAAAGCTTTTTATATTTTATTAAACCTCATATATATCTAATCACATATACCTATATATAAAATAAAATGGACGGAGTATTTTGTTCCAATTAGTAGCAACCTTTTCAATACATTCCACCTTTTCAATATATATCTAATCCTATATACCTATATATATATATATATATATATATATATATAGAAAGTCATTTTTAGACTCGATTGACTTTCATAATTGTATCTAACATATATACTTGTTATTTCCATTTAGATTATGGGTTCCTAATATATATTAAGTTTGAACTGCATGAATAGTTTGTATAAACTTATGTAATGTTGATAAACATAGAAAAAGCAAGCGAGCATGACTGTAATTAGGATCCTTATCACCATTCCTAGAAAGTTTATTATGCACTTTACAATAAGTTAATAACAATAATATATTCAGTATCATGCGGATTTAGAAAGGATAGAGTGTATGCGGTGTTGTAGACCTTAATTCTACACTTATGAGAGATAGAAAAGTTATTTTCGATAGATTTCTAGCTTAAGAAAAGCATATTAAAAAGGTTACACAAATACAAAAGTAATTAGAGAAAAAAAAATACTAAAAAGATTTTTATGCACTATATATCTTATAATCTTCGTTTTAAGTTTATTATCATGTTTTGATCAACATATTTGTCATTTAGTTCCGTATAATCCTTTTTTATATTCATCGAATAAACACATGTTGCCGAAGATATATGCTTAGGCAACACATATTCATCGAATAAACACATGATTTTTGCTCCACGCTATTATCGCAATTAAAAATTTTAATTATGTAATATTACTTCTTCTGTTATTTACCTATTATTCATATAATAATATGCTAGCACAAACAAAATCCACATAAATAATATTTATCCCTAAGGAAGAATATATAATTAAAGGTGTTTCCTTCCAATGTGCTCTCTGTTATATATTCTTGTCTAATGGACCGACTCTGGACTAGAATATGTGCCGATCTGGGTGGGCTTATTTATTTTTATAGTAATATGGGCTTGTTCCGGCCCATTTAATCCGTTAATTTTTTTTGTTAAATATGTTTTAAGGGAAAGTTATGATATACTATATTAAGAAAATATTTACCATTTATAACAATAATATTTTTATTTTCACTAAACAGTTATAATACATTTATAATATAGTTTTAATGCATATTACAAAGAATAATTTATAAAACACATATATTACAAATTTTATTGATAGATAATACATTTATCACACTTTATACACTTATAATATATTGTGTCAATATCTTATTAAACAAGCATAATATATTTAAAAATATTTATATTACATGCATAATTCATTTTTAATACATAGTGCAAATTTATCATAGTATTGTTATGTATTGCTATAAGTAATTATAAATAAAAATAATCGCTAAAATTAATAATTATTTATTAAAAAATATTTATTCAAGTAATTTTTCCTATGTTTAATTACTAATTTTTATTGCAAGGAATTCTATGAGAGAAATGAAATCTGAAAATTACATGATGGTTAAAACTTAAAAGTTTTAAATTTCATAATCATTAACATAAAAATTCTAGCAAAAAGAACTCTTATAAATTGTAAATTACAAAAATAAAATACAGTCGCTCATCATCATGAAGTACATATATTTCCTCACAATTGGACATGGATAACTCCTCCTCTTTTAGGCCTCACTGATTTTCATTGAGATGAAAACGTCTGAATCTAAATAAGCATCTGGATATTAAAATGTGCATTAAAATTTAAATATCTAGTTTTAAACACACATCTAAATATTAAGATGTTGTCTCTAAATCTGAATTAAGAATAATTAAGAATATTTGTTTTCAATAGCTCAATATGCATATATAATTAAATATTATATCAATAAAATATTATAAAAAATTATTTCAATAAAAAAATATTATTTTTAGATTGAAAAATAATATTTTAAACGTTTACATTTGAAAAAATTTAAATTGTATGATATGCAAATAAAAATTATATATCAATATAAAAATTATTGTAACATGAATTTTTTAAAGAATTCAACATAAACATCTTTTCATAAAATATATCAAGAATAAAAAATATTTCATAGGTATAATATAATATTAGAAAGTTCAATAAGTATGATAGATATTAGTCGAAAAATAATAAAGAAGGTTTCACATCATCAACGCCTAATATATATTCTAGCTAATCAGTTAAAATAAATATTTTTTATTTTTATTTTTCAATTCTCGAACTTGTGAATCTCTAGTGTCATTCATGTCTTTTTGTAGCTGTTACTTTCACATAATATAATAACAATTGTACTGTATAATGGTTCTTTCATTTAAGTACATGTAATTTATTTATTTTACATTCTTCAAAGCTAGGTACACTATTTTTTTAATCAATAACTTCAAACTAGCACTCATCTACTTATCAATTTCCAATTGAGATGAATAGATTTTTCTTTTCTTCTCCAAAATTTTTCTTTCAGCCAAAACTGAAAATTAGGACGGAGAATTATTAAGAGCTCTATCATTTTTGTCACCGATTAGATCTTCAACTACATCAAGTGTATCTATATTTATAGTAGTAGTTACAGAAGAGATATCAGGATGGGGATGGATACAACTTGAACTTCAACGGTGAACTTGTGTTGTAGAACCTTCAAAAAGTTTTGTACACAAATCCTAAAAAGGTAGAGGCGAAGTCTTCAATGTACTCGTTCCACTCAATTTTGGCTGCTCGATCATTAATAGTGCCAGTCTTTTTAGTTATTGGCAACCAAGTTTGATATTTTTCTTTAAGATAATCGTAATGATTCTTCATCTGTTTTGTGTAACAATAAAGCCATGAGAGGTCTAAAAAACTATTTTAACCTGATTCCACGAGTCTCAATAAAATTAATGGCCTAAAATAAAATTTTAATAAGAAACCTCATAGTTATTATTTTTAATCATGACTACTATTTTTCACTTAGAATCCTTAAGTTCTTGATAAGCATCAATACACCCAAAATATTATTGCAACAAGAGTTCTTGTTAAAATCAATACACCCTGAAAAATTGTTAATATACAAAAATACTTGTGAAGATTATGAAAACTTATCAATTCAAGAGAAAAAAAATTGGTGTTTGATTGAGAAAAAAGAGGAAGAAAAGTTTGTAGAGAGATCAAGTCGTGCAATGAGAGAGAGAGAGAGAGAGAGAGAGAGAGAGAGAGGCGGCATGAATTTTTATACCATATGAATGTTGTTAACACTTAGATCTGATTTGTTTAAATCTTTTCAGATCCATTAAGCTTTTTTTCTTCTTATTATTTTTTTTTTAAAAAACAAATGGACTTAATGAGATGAATATGAATGATTAAAATTCAAATCTAAAAATCAAACGCACTAACTGAGTTGAATTTGAATAATTAAAATTCAAACCTTTATTAAGTACTTGAAACAAATGAGGTCCAGTCAGTTCATATTTGCCATTTGTTATTCTTTCTTTATTAAATCATCATCAGATAAGTCAGTTATCAATTGATTACTTGAAGTATAAACAAGATAGTCCAAAAATTATCATTAAGTACTGGAAATAAATGAGGTCTAGTCCGTTCATGATTTTCATTTGTAATTCCTTCTTTGTTAAATCATCATCCAACAGGTCAGTTATCAATTGATTACTTGAAGTATAAACAAGATAGTCCAAAAATTATCATTAAGTACTGGAAATAAATGAGGTCTAGTCCGTTCATGATTTTCATTTGTAATTCCTTCTTTGTTAAATCATCATCCAACAGGTCAGTTATCAATTGATTACTTGAAGTATAAACAAGTTAGTCCAAAAATTATCATTAAGTATCGAAAATAAATGAGGCCTAGTCAATTCATGATTGTCACTTGTTATTCTTTCTTTGTTAAATCATCATCAAATAAGTCAGTTATCAATTGATTACTTGAAGTATAAATAAGTTAGTCCAAAAATTCTCATTAAGAAGCGGAAACAAATGAGGCCTAGTAAATTGATGATTTTCATTTGTTATTCTTTCTTTGTTAAATCATCATCAAATAAGTCAGTTTTCAATTGATTACTTGAAGTATAAATAAGTTAGTCAAAAAATTATCATTAATAATAATAAAAAATTAAATGATAGTAGAAGTTGAGGTGGATTAGATGTGTCCTCCATTATCACGATGAGTGAATAGCTTACCGATTATCAACATTAAAAAAATTAATTTTAATTGAATTTAAATATTGAAATGGCATTCAATAAAAAATGTGAAATATCAAAAGAAAATATATAGAAGTATGTATCTATTAAGCTATTTGTCATCTCGAAATATAAAATAGATTTAGGAAACAATTGTTTACTAATTCTTCCCAAAAGAAAAAGGGATTTTTTTGTCTTCATTTAGGTACCTATATAAAGTGTAAAGGTACAAAAAAAAAAAAAAACTTTCTGGAAAGCCTATGCAATTTCTTTGTGCTACATTCTCTGAAAAAATCTTCCATCAAAATCCTACTGTAAAAACCCGTCTGGCATTTCCGATTTTCCGGCATGGATAGCGACACAAACTGGTCGGAGAAGGTGGAGGATCTCGTCGACGGCGGAGAAATCAATGAGGCCATTTCTTTGCTAGAGAAATTAGTCGCAAAGCTAGAAAATGAGTCCCGAAACTCGTCAGATTCCCAACTTCGTCTATCTATTGCTCTACTAGACTTGTCGAAGCTCTACTCCACTCAAGGCTTATCTTTACAAGCTGACCAGACGCGCTCAAAGGCATTTCTAATTAAACAGCAGCAAGAATCTATTAAAGAAAATAGGTCAGGACCCCTCCCCCCCCCCTCCCCCCCCCTTTTCTGCTATTTGAAAATTGGATAAAGTTGCATTCTTGAGTTTATTTGATATGAGTGGTGGTCATTAACAAAGAGCAGAATTGTACCCGATTTCCCTTTCAATTGAATAAAGGTGGCAATGGTTAGGGGAATTGTGGTTTCTATCATTTCTTGTTATTGCAGCCTTCAGCTGTTGTCTTCCAATAAAATTGGAGAAAATGGTGATAAATTGTGAACTTTCATTTCTTGAATGTAGTTTATCTGTTATCACTTGAATGTCGATGACATAGGGTTTGGAGTTTGCTGTACTTCCAATTGTGGTTTTCATCCAATTGGCCGGCGTTTTTATACAATTTCTTTGGTTAGTCTTGGTTTTGGTCAGATGTAATCATTAGTTTATCCATTGTTTTTTTTTTCTCTGCCAGGGATGTAAATGCTACCAAGGAGCCAACTGGTGATGGCATTTCAGGAACCCAGGTTTCACAAAGTGAGGCTCTTGCGTGTAATTAGTGTTCTTCTTTGGCCTTTGTCTAGATTCATGAATTGTTATTTCATCAGTCTAAAGATAAACTTCAAGTATTTGATTAACTTGACATGTATCAAAAGGAGAAAACTGATTTCATGCGTAACGTATATCCCAACATTTATTCTATATAGTAGTCATTGTTTTCAACTTTAAAACCTTTAATAACTTTATTCTACATCTCACTATATATTACATAATCTTATATCTAATCGATCATCGAATAATTGTCCAGAAAATGATTTCCCAAATAAAACATTACATCCATGCCAAATTCCTTTCTTTTTCTATGCTTGTTGTTCTTAGACTTATAAGCCTTACTTCATTTTCAGGTGATAACAGGGATCGCGCTAGCTTGCAAATTGATACCTCACAGAATGATGAGGATGATGGTAATACCCCCACATCTAAGAGGCTATAACATCTCCTCTTTGAACTTATCCTATTATCTTTTGTTTATCCAATGAGCTTTGCTGAGCATGAAAATTTTAAGTGCATTGGGTGGGGGTGTGGGGTGTTGTGTAGGGAAATGGGTTGAAGAGGTGAGGAGAGGGAGGGAATTGCTTGCTTCTATTGGAGTAACGATCTGAGGGGTTATCATGTTTGGTATCAACTTCGGGAATAGGTCCAAGGGAAATTGGATGTAAGAATTCTATGATGGTGCTATATTTTAGTATTTTGCTTTCTGCTTGTCTATCAAAAAGATTCACTTCTAATACACTAGAGGTTTTCAATTAAAGTGCTCAATATACGTATGATACACACATACTATTGTTTGTCCACTTGAGAACAATGTTGATTTTTAACATTTTTCAAAACTGGCCTCGTACTGTATTGGTTCCTCTCCTCCAAGTTAGTATGAGAAACATGTTGCATTAAGCTTTGTGCACATTCGAAAAGTTTATTTCACTTGTGAAGTTTGTGATCAACCGGGTAAGGCCGCAAACCTGGGTTCATTGTCAATTTCTAGTATCTATTTGTACAGGAAGCTGGTTTTATGACCTTCCATATTGCCCATTAATGGCCCCTAGTTAATGTAGCCTTAATTTACCTCCTTAAAGTTTGATATATATCTAGGATCCCTAAGATCAATGAATTTTGAAGTTATAAAACCTTGCAGTGAATACCTTATCAAAAACTAAGCTTTTGGTGCATACAGATTGGGAAGCTGTTGCTGATCGTGCTCCAGATGAATTACTTTCCCCACAACACTTGTTAGAAGTGTCTAAAATTTCTTTACAAGATTCGAAAGTTCAAGCCCCCAAGCGACGTGGAAGGGGTACATTCTCCTATCAGAAGCACAGTCTCTACAGCGATCAGCAGTCTGATGAGCCTGCCGTTGATGACATTGAAGATGAAACTGTTTCCGGTACTCCAGAAGGGAGCTCAGATACAAAAAATTGTATGACTGCATTCTTTTCAAGCATGGCATTATTTGATCATCAGCTGTTTATCATGTCACTGATTTTGGTTATGAATATATTCCTAGTCATCTACTCATTTTTCCTGGTTAACCCAAATGTTATACTTGTATATGTTCCAAAATGTTGCAGTAAGTAATCTGTGTCATTTATTCCTCCTCATTGTTCTGACATATTGTGATCTAGTGGTTTGTATTGGCCTTTTTCGCGCTTGCGCAAAATGCATATGATGCAATAAAATTAGTTTAGCGTGTCTCATGGGCATAATAGACTTGGGTGAAACTTAAGAATATTCGTCAGGTACTAGGTACAAATGTAAGCACTTAATATTAGAACTATTAGCCACTTATAATAATAGGTCGAGTGCATATGACGTAAGCACTTAATGTTAGAACTATTAGCCACTTATAATAATAGGTCTAGTGCATATGATGTCAGAAATATCTCTTAAATTGTCCTCACTTGTTTCTGCTGAAGTAATTTCCATTTTGTGGATGAGAACATTCTCATTTTGTGTTTCTCTCCTTCCCTCATCATTTAGTGGCTGACTGTTTTTCTCTCACATTTCTTCTGTTTTTGTAAATTCCAGTAAACTATGGAACGCACCACGTCTTGGTTGTGGCTGATTTCCCACCAAGCACTAAAACAAATGACCTAGAGAAACTGGTGGAGAAATTTAAAGACGATGTAGCAATTCGCTGGGTCAATGATACAGTTGCACTTGCAGTGTTCAGAACACCAGTCCTTGGTAATTTAGTTCTTTCTTTTTGTCTGTAATTTGAAATTAAAATTGCTTCCTTCCATTGGCATAGCTTTTAATGACTCACCAGTCACCATTCTCCCTTGTCCTTTCCTTTATGCCAAGGGTGTTTTGGTTCTATTATAAATAGAATGCTTATCCTAGGTTTATCCCAATCGTTAACAGCGAAGTTGAGAACTAATATGTCTGAGTTTCTCAGGCAGATGAATTCCATTAAATCATCATTCTTTTACACTAGCGATGACTTGGATTTTGTTTAGCTTTTCTCCGTAGAAAAACATGTCAGTTGGACATCAAAGGTCAGGTTTAATATATCCCAGATACAGTATGGGAGCCCTTTGGTTTATACTGAAATATCAAGGACCAGAGGAGATGGACATTATGGTCGATTTAATTTTTTTTTAGCCTATAGTACAAAATGGAGTTCCATTCTTCTAGTTATTATATAAGCAAGGTATTAGCTTAACTATGGAGCAAAGAAATTTCATAAGAAGCAAAATTTCAAGTTAAGCCAAAATTTGTTCAGTGTAAATGCACTAATTTAAAAAGAGAAGCTAGTCTTTAGATTTTGAGTTAAAAAATGTAAGGTAAGGATTTCCATTTAAATTAGTGATTTTGTCTACATCTTTTGTAATTGATGATCCGCACAAGCTCCTTTATAAACTTTGAGGCTTGTGTAGTAAATGAAGCAACAATTCGTTTTATAATTTTAGAAGTAACGGTAAAAAAAAAAGTTCCCTCTATTTCTCTCAGGAATTTTTTTTGAAATGAAACTCAAATTGTGGACCCTCCTCCTTGCGCTTAAGTCTAAGGTAAAAGGTGTGAAGGAAACAGGAAAAGGAGTAATTATTTCTTGTTCGAGATAAAATGATTATGCTTTAGATAGATGTTTTACTCTTCAAATTTTGTTACCTAAAAAGATATGTTTATCGATCTACCAAAGAAAAATATTTCCCACCTAATTTTTTTCATTTTTAGGTATATTAACCTTGTTGATAGCTGACTGTGAGCATACCCAAGAACAGCTCCGTCATTGTTGTGACAAGTGACAACATGTTCTTCTGATATCTCTTTCAAATACGAAGGGAACTACTTACTTTACTTCTAAGACGACAAGAATTTTTTTCTAAGGACCTTCTATAAAATAGCTACTACATTGATAACTTTACATCACACTAGACCTGTTCTTTCTTACTAAATTTAGAGTTAATACAGTAACAGGAATCCGTCCAGTTTTTTCTTACTAAATTTGATAGTTAAAAGTAATCAACTGAGATGTACAAGTTGGTGATATTCATTAAAAGAATCTTAGAAGAGTACTGAACATCCAAGTTGAACAAGGAGGTGCTAAAATATGTAACATGTGGACACAAGAAACCAGATAAATGTTCCTGTTTGTTTATATAGCAAAATCATTAGTTGGAATTTTTGTACCTTTGGTAAATGTTTAATATGTTGGAACTTGGAAGTAGATATTGTGAATGTCTTAGCATCTAATGAGGTTAATGCCCTAAAAAGACGAGCTCAAGAGTAAAGGCCTTTGTCTTTGACAAGAATCCTGTCTTTGATGAATGTTTTCTTATCCTAGTTGCTAAAATGTGATCATCTCAGGATTATAGGGCTTCTTCAAGAATGCCTTCAGAATCATGCTTGATATATTAACTTTTGAATCCTAAGCCTCTTCAGGAGAAAACATTCTCCTTTCTGGTGGAAATCTTTTGAAGTGATTGAACATTGTGAGAGGAGAAAATCTTGGGTCTTGAATCATTCAAAAGTAGGAATACAGATGACATAGTTCTCACAGAACCTTATACGGACATAGGTTGTTCAAATGTAATGATGAAATTGGAGAGAAATAATGGCAGATGGAATAGAAACTGTTGTTGCCTCCCTTCAGTTGCGCACAGGTAGCAGCTCTAAAGTCCCGGTCAGAAGATGGCACTGTAGATTCAAGATCATTTTAGTTCATATTCAGTTCGGGGGCCAATGCCTCATGGGCAGGTCCAGTTATGTGCCAAGCAGGGATGAGGTGCAGCGGTGAACTTATTCTGCTATCTGCATCAGAAGTCCCAAACAAAATTGAAGTGCGGGACACCAATATGATGTATTCCTTTCAGAATTTCCATTTGGAGGAGGCAGGGAGGATTTGGTTCGAGAATGAGTCTCCAAAGGGAGGAAATTGCTTCTTTATTAGTGGTGGTTGCCCCTTAAATCAAGGAGCTTATTGATTAGAATGCTTCAGCTCCTGTTTATCTCTGGTTGAAAAGCTTTTTCCAGCAGGTTGGGGATGTGTGGAGGTTCATCCAGTCGGATGAAAAAACTAGCAATCATAATTACTTCCGTTGGGTAACTTAAACTTTGGCTGTTCATGGTGTGTTTGATTTGTTAGTTTGAGCTGACTCTGAGGTTTTGATGATTTAACAAAACCTGGGAATTAATGAGGGACTTGATCTTAGGAGAGAATGAGAGTTCCGTTACATGAAAAGGACAACTGTAAAAAGTACTCTGCAACCACTGCCACCACTGCAGTGGTTAGTGCGCGTCTGTTTGCAGAACAACAAACTCTTCTCCAATGACATAACCTCAATTTTGCATTCCAAAAGAATCACACAGCAAAAGCCATTCTCTAAAGAAATATTCTCTCAAAGAACATTGGACTTGATAGAGAGTCATCTTCGTTCTTAGCCCTTTTTAGATTTATATTTCTGTGCTTATCATCTATAAATCTATTCCTAAGTTATAAAGGAACTAGATCATTCTTGGGTTTTTTGAGTCATAGCTAGAGTTAGCTATGTTGAGTTGTTGAATTCTAGATCGACTAGTGCTAGTTGGTTTAGTAGGCAATAGAGTTATTTCTTTGAAGCTGAGTAACAGAGTTGTTATAGTAAGGGGGAAGGGATTAAGAGTTTAATTCCTATATTACTATATTTGTAATCTGAATCTTTGCTCCTTGATGATAATGGAGTTGGGTTGAAATCCTGTGAGACAAGTCGTGTTTTTTTCCTCCCTTGAGCAAGGGGGTTTCCACGTAAACTCTTTGTGTTCTTTATTTTAAGTCTTTTATTTTTTGTACTCTATTCTTGCTGAGTCAAGGGACCTGGTCCATTGACGTGTGGAGGACGCAGATAAGCTATCATGGTTGAGCAAGAACTTTTGAAGAGCATTAGGTATGTGGTTTACCTAATTGTGTAAATGCAGTAAAGTTAGGGAGAAAACCTGTAGAAAAGAACCATTGGTCTTTAAGCTTAAAACACAATCGAAGCATGCACTTTATCAAAGATTGCATAGATGAAGAAACAATAACTTAGAAAAATGTTAAAGCCCTTCGCTCTTTACAGATGTAACCTTTACAACTGTTCTACTAGATACTTCTTGTTTTAATTATTGAAAAAGAAAAAGCAACAGATCTGCTAGGCGATTAAAGAGCAGTTCTTTTGAATAGTTTTACTTGAATTATTCTCCTTCTATAATTTTTTTTTTTTTTTTTTTTTTTTTTTTTACCTTTTCTTCTTTGATGCACATATTGAAGTCATGTCATGAGGTCTTTGCTTTCAATTATTTTGTCTTGCAAACTTGTTATATTGCCAAATGGTGGCATTTTACACTAACTGATTTCAAGGACATATTTAGTTAGTGCTTGCAACTATATTTCAGCTACTCTTATCTTGTGATGCAGCATCAAAGGCCAGTGACTTGATACACTGTCCATTTACAGTGAGGGTACTGTGTGAGGAGGACGAGCTTTTGAGCACAATTCCTCCAAGAGGTAACACTTAGTTCTGTATCATCTTTCACTTCAGGAGCATGAACAATAGCAGAAACCAAGCCAAAAGTTATATGACAATCTATAATAATGTTCTCAGCCACGTTTGCAAATGTCAGATGTACTTTTCCTTTCTATTACAAAAGAATTACCCTGTAGGATGCTTTCTAGTTTGTTTATGATACTCGTTAAATGTATTTTGTAGATCTGGAGCCTCCTCGTAGAAGACCTCAGACATCAGCTAGAACCGCCCAGAGGCTGATTGCTCAAAGTATGGGTATAAAGTTGCCTTCTACGGACTTCGGTTCCAGAGAATATAGGAGACAGGAGGAAGCCAGGAAGAACCGGATAGTTTCAAGACAAAACCTGAAGAATGATGCTTGGGGTGATGATGACAGCTAAGATTCATTTGTTCAAGCTCTCTCAAAATTTCATTTGTTCTTCAGTATGCATTAAACCAGCCTCAACTTTTTGAGTTTTGCTCATCTTTGAACATATGATTGAATGATTCTTGATTGGTTTAAAAAGTACTGTACCCTCATACTTGTATAGCTACAGAAATGACCCAAACTACATTCAATTTCTCCAGTTTCTGATGTATATCTTTGATGCCAAAATTGTATCATTTGTTTTGTTTGGCTATCTCATTGGAACCTGTGACTTGCCCATTGGTATTGTTTGGTAGAGTCGATATGAAATGAATGTGCTGAATGGAGCAAACCATTCATTGACAAGATGGGATGTTTTAAGTTCAATAAGTTTCATATTTTAACCTAGATGTTTGCTGGCGTAAAATGGATAAAACTTACCCGCATCACGTGTTTACCGCACGCTAAAACATACATGTAATGTGTTTGAATATAGAGTTTGTTTTACTTAGGGTGTGTTTGATGGGAAGGAAAATGTTCTTCATAGAAAAAGATTCCCTAGAAAAATTTATTTTAGAAAACAAGTGGGTTTTTAAACTTATTTTTTAATATTTCTGTAGTAAGAAAAAAATATTATTTCAATTGTATTTATATGTTATTTAGCAATACACTATAGAGATGGGATGAGACGGGAAGTGGGGGTTTGGGAGTG
This sequence comes from Solanum dulcamara, assembly GCF_947179165.1. NCBI lineage: Eukaryota > Viridiplantae > Streptophyta > Magnoliopsida > Solanales > Solanaceae > Solanum > Solanum dulcamara. Next base: position 74,732,084 of record NC_077244.1, read on the forward strand.
CCGGGGGGGATAGTCTAGATGTGGGGTTTAAGGAGATTGGATGAGTGGTGAGGAGACAATAACTTGCTCGTTTTTCCTACTTACATTAGGCAAGTCATTGGAAAGCATTTTGATCGATCAAATATAGGGAAATGGAATTTTTCCTCCATTCCAAACACGCGTTGAGTTGTGTTTGGCCATAAATACAAGTAAGAGTTGTTATTGATTTTTCGTGAATATTTTGGATTAAAAGCATTTTTTTTTAAAAAAAATTCTTGGCCAAATATTTTTTTGAAGTTCAACTTTGAAAAAATAAATCATGATCAAACACCTTCTTAACGTAAGCAAGCGCAGTGGGTGCGGATAAGTTTTTATCGGTAAAAATGATGAGTGCAAGATGCTCGGTCGGTGCGTGGTGAGATTTTGCTCATATTGGACGACTTATTATTTGTTGCTTATTGTGGGCGTATTATCGGCTTTTCAATTCCAAGTCAAAACCCAACTAGGAGGTGGCACTCAATTTTTTTGTTTGTTTATTATCATTATTTATCTACAGAAAGAGTAAAATTCCTTTTATACCTGAAAAAGACAACCGAATAATGGTATCAATAACCATGTCTTTAAGTCAAATACCGCTTCCGTTAAGATAAAATGAATAGCTAATGTCAAAGTTTGTTTACATAGTATTTTGTTTTTACGTTGAATTGAATTGTTAAAATTTTGAAAGTATATAAAATATTAACTTCAGCAACAAACAAAAAAAAATCAATATAAAATATTATGTATTATGAGTATATGAAACACCTTGTGACGTTTCAAACATTATTAGTTAATAGTATTAAAATAACAAGTACAACGCAACACATAAGTAGGAATAGACTTGTCAATATATTTTCAGTTTTTAATTAAAATATTGATAACTGATGAAAGCAATACTAAATTTCAACCATATTCACTTCCTAGAAAAGAAAGAAAAAAATACAATTAATGTAGTTAATTACGACGTTCCCGAAAATAAAATTGGGAGAAATTTTGAAATTTGAATCACGTCGTCTAATAAACAAGTGCATGAATACATGATTTGTTCAAGAGCCACCATTGTGCACTCATCATATTTTGCTCCAAATTAAAGATGACAACTCGATGATTCCTTGACTATGACTAGAGTATTGTTTTATTGATGTAGAATACTTCTAGGTGGTCTTTTTCTCATTATAAACTTTATAAATATCAACTTTTCTCTTTCTTAATTATGTCACATTGGGTGAATTTTGAGAGTTAAATTTATTAATTTTAAAGATGAATTCCAACATTTCTGAAATCTTTAAATATTTTGAAATTAAATTTTACATATTGACAATAATTGACATTTTAAATATTGTAAAAATATATGAAAAAATCAAAATTAAAGAAAAACTCGCCTTGACTCTAAAAATTCAAATGTGGTGCCACATTATTAAATTGGGATGGAGAGAATAGGATTTAAGTTATATACATCAATAATGTGAATCATTTTTACACTATCAATGAAATTTAATTTTTTTAATCAATTGTATAAAAGGTTATTATTTTATGTCACATTTGCTATAAAAAGTTACAATCAGGGGCGGAGCTTAGTGGGAGTTCGGACGAGCTCAATAGTTTTTTCATAAATCCTACATATATTAGAAAATTAAATAAATAATATATCTATATTAACTTTTGAATCCCTTAACAAAACTAATTGATGGCTTAGTGGTAAGGAAGGGGTCATGAAACACTTTCCCACACTACTGGTGTTGTGGGTTTGAACCCCACTCCTAATTATGACTCCGTCACTCGATCGATCATGATGTTAAATTTTTATAGGATATCTTTGTATTGAAGGTATGATTCATATAAATATTCCAATTACATTATCACTAGCTAGGAAAACCTCGGGTCTTAGAGTTTTAGCTAGGTACTTGAATAGTTTATAATTAATTAAGTCATAAAATTTGAATATTACCCAATGTTTAACCCAATAAGCGCCTGAGTCCCTCCGTTATTACATTCCACGCTCTTCCCTAACACATTAATTAATGATTACTAGAAGGTTTATATATGTAATTGAGGGCCGGACTAAAATTTTGCAATAAAAAATTAGTGGCGCTTATGATCAATTCGATTCGGACGTTTATATTATCAACTTGACTTATTAATTACTCCCTCCATCCCTTTTTATTTGTCAAATTTTGATTTGACACATCTATTATAAAAAAATAATGATTGGTATAGTGACTTTACCATTTTGCCCCTATTAATTGATAGAGTTTTAAACATATTTACTCACCACATTTTTCAAAACATTAACTCAATGTTAATAAATTGAGGGTATAATAGAAAGGAAAAAATTATCCTTTTTTGATTTGTCAAAATTGACAAGTAAAAAGGGAAATCAAATTAGAAAATATTTGATAAGTAAATAGAAACGGAAGAAGCATTGAGTTTGTATAGCATGTAAAATTGATAATCAAATCAATAAGATTTTGATTATCATCAAGTTATCGATTATCATTCGTTAATGGTTCGATTATCGAATTAATAGATAAGGTTGTCTTGCTCATTTCCTGCATAAATTTGTTGAGTTTTTTCTTAACTAAAAAAAGAAAATCAGATGGACTGAAAATTAAAAATTTATACTATACTCCACTCACCTCAGGTATAAAGTTGAGTAAACCAATGAAGGCAATTATGATAGTGTTTAGAAACAATATCTTGCCTTTCTTAAATACGATTATCATCATTGGTTACGTTGATGAAAAAAGTCATCACTACGCGTCCATTTCATAAAATTCACAATGGAAAAAAACCTATTTTAAGAGTGATCAATTCTAATAAATATTCTCATAGTTTATATTCTAAACCTGTAGTGGTAAACGTAAAGGTAAAAATATAACTTTACTTTTCTTACCAGGTTATCATTTAATTCATTAAAACAATAGATAAGTCGAGACCCGAACCAATTATCAAATAATCATATATAAAACACCAAACCATTACAAAATCAAAAAGCTAATAACCCGAACAACTAACCCAATAACCCTATAATCAATTCTATATATTGGTTTGACCCGAAATTTGTGTAGCCCTAAGTAAAACTGTAATTCACATAATAATTATTTTAACTTAAATTAGAATATCCAAATATATAGCTCAGAAATAAAGGTTGTCTTATTTCTACTTATTAATCATGATGACTAATTGAAGTCTAAATGCATGAAACTAGAAAATTGAGTCTTCTACGAAAAATGATTTTTTCTCTTCGTGCATGCACCATCTATTTGGATATCGTAAGGCACAGGTTAAGCTAATAACCAATTTTGAATCAGACTTTCCAATTCCAGATCTGATAGACGATTCTACAATGTAATAATTTGTTGTTTTACTTATTACTAGAGGTGTTCACGATTTGATGAATAGTTTTGTAAGACTGTGTTAACTTATTGTCACAATATAGCTTTTAAATGGTCCCATTTTAGGATTGTAGCGATTTTAGGGTTTTGTGTCTCAATTAATTAATATGTGTTTCATATTATTTTTATTTTTCGTCGATCGGCATAGTTATATTCTGCATTCTTTTAGATGAAAACATTATTTACACATGCAAATAAATATATTTGCAAAGCAGTGTCGTATAAGCAAGGATCATCTAGCCCTTCGTTGACCATCCGCATTCAGTATTTCTGATATGGACAATAATATAACATGTACTATAATAAACTTATTAAAATTCAAATAATTATTATGTTAGAACTCATTTTTTTAAAGTACAACAAATTTATTATTAAGTTATTTCTTACCACAAATTTTGAGATTAGATTTTGAAAATTTATCTCAAATATTTTTTTTAATTATAAAATTTGATCAGATTTTAAAAATCTTATCTTTAAATATTTTTAACTTCTCAAATTAAAATACATATTTAAACACAAACTTTCAAAACTTAAAATATGAAATTTTAATTTTAAAATCATAAATCCGCTCGGCTCGAGGAATTCAATTTTGAAATGTATGTCCACTACTGGTTTCTACTCATGCCGTCATGCGTCCTACTGGTCTATTAGCCCCACTGGCCACTATAATTTGTCTGGAATGTGGAAAAATATAACAAAGTCAAAACACAAATATATTTCTTATTTCTTAATTGTTTCACGTGGGTTGACCGACTCCTTCTAATTCAATCTTTGACCAAAAAAAGAAATCAAAATAAAAATAATTAAGAAAATGATTCTTTTCTTCTGCATCTTTCCTTTGCTTTTCCCATTCAAACTTTATGCATAAATATTTAGCCGCTTTCTTTTACCACCTTTAATTTCATTCGAAAAATCCTTAGTTTCTCTCTCTCCTCCTTTTTTTCACTCTCATATTATATATTGTTAGATTCTTGTTGTTTATTTTCTATCATATCGAAAAAATATGGAAGAAGTAGAAATACCCCAATATTTTTTGTGTCCGATATCACTTGAAATCATGAAAGATCCTGTCACAACAGTCACTGGAATTACATATGATAGGGAAAATATTGAACAATGGTTGTTGATGGCAGAGGAAAATGCATCTACATGTCCAGTGACAAAGCAAATTTTGCCTAGAGACACCGCGTTGTTGACACCAAATCATATGCTAGGGCGATTTATTCGATCGTGGACTATATGCAATGCTGAAAAAGGGATCGAGCAAATTCCATCGCCCAAATATCCTCTCAACAAATCACATGTCATCAGGCTAATACGTCAGGTGAATAATCACGATTTTTATTTAAAAGCTTTAAGAAAAATGTTGACTATGATAAGTGAGAATGAGGAAAATAGGAAGTGTTTTGATGAAGGTGGTGCAATTAAGGCTATGGTATTTTTTATATTGAGGAGTTTTAAGGAAGGGGAAGGAATTGAAGAAGCTTTGAGGATTTTCCATCTTGTTTGGAGACCAACACATGAAAACAAGCAAATTGTCAAGGAAAATCATGATTTAATTGAAGCCATTTTATGGATTTTGAAGAGTCGCGAAATGTACAACAATCAAGTTGTAACGTCAATCAAGACTCATGCAATGTTGGTCCTGAAAAATGTGATTTCAGTGTCAAGTACAAATTTCTTATCTAGTCTAACACTCGATTTTTTTCAACAAATGTTGAATACTTTGAGGAAAAACAGCGTAAAATATATTTCTCAACAAGCAACAAAAGCAGTGTTACATGTGCTAATAGATGCCTGTCCAAGGGGACGAAACAGGCTAAAAATGATCGAATTGGGGGCTATTTTCGAGCTAATTGAACTCGAATTAAACAACAATGAGAAAAGGGTTACTGAATTAGTTTTTGCTCTTTTGTCACATTTGTGTAGTTTGGCTGATGGGAGAGCAGAATTACTAAAACATGCAGCTGGAATTGCAATTGTTTCTAAAAGGATACTTAGGATTTCTCCAGCCACAGATGAAAGTGCAATTCAAATTCTTGGATTGATTGCAAAATTTTCTGCTACAAAACAAGTGTTAATGGAAATGTTAAGAGTTGGGGCAGTGACAAAGTTTAGCATGGTGATTCAAGCAAACTGTGAAGCATGTTTAAAGAAAAAAGCTATGGAAATATTAAGGGCACATTATAATGTTTGGAGCAACTCTCCATGTGTACAAATTTATTTTTTGACAAGATATCCTGGTCAATAGAGCTTTACAACACACCTCTAGTTCAATATATATATATATATATATATATATATTTATGATATACTTGTAGAAATTATAGCAACATGCATTATATGTTTTTTATTCTGCAAAACAATATGCAAAATATACATTGAAACCTCAGACAGAAATTTATATTTATTATATATGAAGAAATTAAATGGTTTACTTTGCCATTTCGTTTAGTTAAATGCAACAAGGGGCGGAGACACCGTACTGTCCGAATCCCCTTGGTAGAAATATTACATTACGTATATACGATCAAATTATTTTTTTTTAGTTTCTTCGTGTGTTTATCTGTTTATATTTTGTCTTTTATAAGATGCATTTGATTAGTTCCTTGCACTTTGGGGGCTGTTTTCAAGAAACTACAAGAAATTTATTTGTTAGAATTATTATAGATCCTTCTTAAAAATGTGGGTAGGAATTTTATTTGTCATATATATGAGACGAAGAGAATAAAATTTGAAATAAAAAAGAAGTTTCCAAAGCTTGTTCTTGAAATGCTCTATGCACCAGGATCTTATGCATGAAAACTGAGAATGAAGATCAAATGAATAAATAGATAAAACCATGGACGATCATTCTAAAATGGAACTCTCGAACCACACTAAGTTGTCGTAAATTTGTTGCTAATTGCCGCAAAGCGATTTTAAGTCTCACTATTAAATAAAGGCTTGGGCAACTATAAAATTTTCCCCTAAATAAATTGTCTGCTTTACCAGATTTTCTATAGTTTAGATGCATCGTCTTGACGCTGAAAAAACTGATCTAAAATGAGTGAGGACTTTTTCTTTGTTTCCTTTTAACAATTAGAACTTTGCACCATTGTCATTTCAGTATTTCAATTATTTTCTTATTTCTAATATTGTTAATATAGTACTTACGAGATACAATAAAAGTTTGGGCAGCATGTTGTTTATAATGTATATTCCAATATCTTAAGATAATAAAATGTAATTTGAATGTCAGATAATTGCCAACAAAAAGTTGTTACTTCATTTCATGTTAATAAACAAATGTCTAACTTTAATATGATGTACATAAGTTGATTTAAGTAAACAATCTCTCTATCTGGTGTAGATATCACTTTCATACCCCAAATATGGAATTACACTGGCTATATAGTTTATATTACTACGTAAAGCTAAATAGTGATGAATATGTCTGCTACTTTTATCATGTAATCTAAAAGGAGATTCTTAGGATTGTCATTTCAAAAACCTTTTTTTGTCCAAAAAACACTTGTGGCTAGCTATTTAAAAGATTATATGTAACATTATTATGAAACAAATTCAATTTCTGTTTTACCAGAATTCCGATCATTAAGAATAAGCTGAAAAAGCTCATCTCTTTAACTGATCAAAGACTTTTTCTTCTTTGGAGTTAAATATCCAAAGACTTGCCTGATAGACAAAACAACAAATCAAATAGTAATAACAAATCCTGCTTCATTTCTTTACTGAAAACAAAGCTCAATATAGAATCTTCCCATCAGAGGGGAGAAAAAATAATACATAGCACCATTAGGAAAACCATGCACCATTTTGCAGGCCTAAACACATCATTCTACCCTGTTATCTTCCTTATTCTTTTCAATGCTGCATCAACCACTAATCAAATATCTAATTATTTTGACGCCGGCGGCCTTGAAATTGAAAAAAGTAACAGTAGAAAATTATTATCCTACAATGGTGATGTTCTTGCCATGAATCCATCACTTTCTATTGAGAATTTTAGGCTAAAGAATGCTTACATTGCGTTACAAGCTTGGAAAGAAGCAATTCTCTCTGATCCTCACAATATAACACAGAATTGGGAAGGATCTAATGTGTGTAATTACACTGGAGTTTTCTGTTCCCCTTCACTTGATCAGCCTTCTGAACTTACAGTTTCTGGTATCGATATCAATCATGGTGATATAGCTGGAAAACTTCCACATGAATTAGGTTTACTATTTGACATTGCATTGATTCATATAAACTCTAATAGGTTCTGTGGTACAATACCCGAGAGTTTCTTGAATTTGAAGCTTCTTTTTGAGTTAGATCTTAGTAATAATCGATTCGTTGGAAAGTTTCCTGATGTGGTTGTTCAATTGCCTAACTTGAAGTTTCTTGATTTGAGGTTCAATGAGTTTGAAGGTGAACTTCCAAGGCAACTTTTTGAAAGGGATTTAGATGCTCTATTCATTAATAACAACAGATTTACTTTTGAGTTGCCTGATAACTTTGGGAATTCGCCTGTTTCTGTCATGGTTTTGGCTAACAACAACTTTGAGGGATGTATGCCTGTTAGTATAGGCAAAATGGTTAGATTGAATGAATTGCTTCTTACAAATAATAATTTTCATTCATGTTTGCCAAATGAGATTGGGATGCTGAAGAATTTGACTGTGTTTGATATAAGTTATAATGAAATTGTGGGAACTTTACCTGAGAGTATTGGAGGGATGGTGAGCTTGGAGCAGTTGAATTTGGGTCATAATATGTTGTCTGGAAAGATTTCTAGCAACATATGTACACTTCCAAAATTGGAGAATTTTGTGTATGAGCACAACTACTTTTCAGAAGAGAGTCCAGCTTGTCTAAACTTGAATGCATTTGCTGATCAACAGAATTGTCTTAGAGGAAGGCCAATGCAGAGATCTGCTTTAGATTGCCAGAGATTTTTGTCTAATGAAGTTGATTGTAGCACTTTCAAATGTGCATTACCACCTCCATTACCTCCATTACTTCCATCACCTACCACCCCTCCACAAAACACCTGTTGTACTTGTTTGCCTCAACCACCATCACCAATCCCAACATCTCCTCCACTACCACCACTGCCATCACCATCTCCACTACCACCTACCGAGTCGCCTTCTCCAACCCCACCAACACAAAACTCTTCTTCACCTCAGCCACCAGACTTGCCATCACCACCACCTTCATTGGTAGAGCCTCCACTACCTTCTCCTCTACCGTGTGCTAATCAGACAATACCATCAAGTCAAGATATGTCACCTCCTTCACCTTGAAAGTCATTATCTGAGGTTACTCTTCTTGGTATCATCTTCATTATATCACCTCATCTTTCTCACTCGATGGAAGTTTAAATCATTCCTGGGATTACACGACATCCGCAGAAGGAGCTGTGAATTGAGCCTCCTATTTTTGTAGGATTAGCGTAGAAGAGGTGCAAGATGAAGGTTGTAAGGTGACAATTTGATTGCTCTTCAAATTGTCTAACTTCTCTACAAATTTATTGCTAGTACTTAATAAAATGTAGAGCATGTTGCATGAATTGTCAGTATAAACTAGTTTTCTCCTGAAACAACAACATTGTAGTTATCATGAAAAAGGAGAGTCTCCTTTGTTCCAAACAGAGAAATCAAGATAGTCTCTGAGGTTACAGTACTGCTCATTCATTTTGAATGCTTTCACCAGCATTACTATTCACTTGGTTTTGCTCTTTCAAAATTAACGTGTTCAATTACAAGGCCAAGACTAGAGTACTCTAGGGAGTTTGGGCAACCATGCTAAGGCTTTACTATATCACAAAATAATGTACATTCATCATTTCAAAGATCTGGCACACCATCACGAAGTGCTAAACACATACTACCTCTCTCAAGCAGAGATCTCTAACCAGAACTTTAAACAGAATGATCAAGTGAACTTTAAACAGAATTTTTTGATAAAACACTAATAGACACCTGATCATATAAGGTTACTTGGATCTCGAGTACTTGTTTCAAATTGAAATGAGTTGATTTGCAGTTTTACAGTGCCATATAGGGAACTCCAGGCTGTGGTTAAATTATGTTAAAGCATTTACTATATGAAAAATGATGTAAATCCATTGATTTAAACTTCTGATTACATTAGCCTTCAATTTCAATATGAATATACAATGCTTAGTTCACATTCTATCCTCTCTCAAGTCCTCAAGTAGAAACATTTGAACCAGATAGTAAGCTGAACAATCAAAAAGAATTGCCTCAATTTCTATGATTATACTTCAATGTGACTCAGGTTTGCGCCTAATGAGAACTTTCAGTATGAAATTCTTCGCATCAATTAGCTCAAAATGCAAACATCTCCCACACGCAAATCATTGTCGTGTAGAAAGTGGTGCCACCCTTTCCGAAATTCAAGTCTATCAGAACTACGAACAACAACTCGCCAACTTTTACCATTAGTTTGAAGAGTAGCAATCTTCTCAAATACTTGCCCCCTCTTCATGTGTTTTTTGCCAAATGTAAAGGGTAAATTCTGCATAAAGTATGTACAGTTCAAAAACGTGCTCAAGCAGAATACACATTCAACAACCAAGTGATCAAAGTATTAAATGCTATGAATTAAAAAGACGACAGACAAGTAGTAGACGACTTTACATCATGATTCAGACACTTTCACCAATACGATTCATTTAGCTGATGTTAGATGATGAGTTATTATCTTTTGCAACTCACATATAAATCAGAAGTCTTGAGTGAAACTTTTTCAGTTTTTGAAGGAAAAATATATTTCTCCTTGTCAAATGGTATTAAGGAAAGAATCACATTAATATCTTTCACAAATTCTCAGCTATTACACTCCCCTAAATTTTGAAGTGCAAGGAAAGAAACACATGAATAACTTTAAAATGTTTGTTTATTGAGAAATTACTGAACATAAATATTTATCTCTAGAAACTAAACCTTGTGAGACCACACACCAGACAGTAATTTTTCATACTGTTTTGCCTCTTTGACACTAAATCAGTTGTATATAATGACACTTTTGAGAATATATATATATATATAGAGAGAGAATGCATTCCCGCATTTATGCATATAAATAAAACATTTGCAATAATAAACTTACCAACAAGATTTTGGAAAAATTGGATTTCTTCATAACGATTTCAAATAAAGTGACTGAGGCTACAGAATTTACTGATCCATCAAGTTGTTGATCAGGTAGCGGAGATGCCACTTGTATCTCTGTACCAATTGCTTTTTGTGAGTTACTTTAAATATTATGCATAAAGAGTGATGTATGTATTGCACCAAACTTGAAGAACTTACCATGAGTATTTTCTTCAAGCTCCTCGATGGTAGTTGAGTGTTGCTTCAGGTAGCCATTTTTTCCATATATTTTCACATAAAAAATAGAGTTTCCAGCATAAGAAAAATTAAGAAAATCTTCAATCTCCAAGTTATTAAGTCTGGCCAACCACTGTTGAAAAAGAAGTCGTCTAGGATGTTTTCTACAACAACACTCCAAGATTGCTGGACCTTCAACTTCAAGTTGAGAGATCACTGGAATATCTCCATCGAAATACTTGAGAAAGCCCGACGGAATTTTCTAGGAAAAAACAGAGGAAAAGGAACATAATTTGACTTAATTCCCAGTGAAAGAATATGCTACACGAACAGAAATTTAGGAAGAAGAAAAGATTGCCAGCTTCGGATTGCACATTTCGTGGCGATAAACCTTAATGAAGGCAGGGAAGCCATCCTTTTGAGATTGACTCAACTATAAGACAATGAAAGAGTAAATGGGGAAGCCCTACCTATCACTGTCTGTTTTTTCTGCTGAGATTAATTTATAGAGGGGACCCGAATATCTAAGATTTTGGCGTGTGAAGATGATAAATAGCTGTACAAACTAGACTAACTCGGGAATTTAAAATTCTGATTTCTTTGCTGACTGCTGCTTTTACAATTTTGGAAACAAACTAATCTTCAGAATGAACAGCAGGCAAATGCTCAATGGGTATTATGGTTTTCTGTCCACGAATCTACAAAGGATTTCATACTACATTAATGCCTTCTCTATAATTTAAAAGACCTTCACTTTTTATCAAGTTCGAAATTAACCCATTCATACGAATAACTTTTTCATGGTTGGTTCATGTCTTTGGCTCTTTGCCACATATAGTCAGATAATCAATCTCCTTCTTGATTGATTATCAACTACAGGTATCCTTTTTGACCAAAAAAAAAAGATTAACTACAGGTAAAAGGAGGTCCATTTATTGACTATAGGTAGAGCTATTCAAATCAACCAATTTTAAATGGGTCGGGTAAAAGATGAATCAAACTCATATTATCCATTTAAAACTGGGCAGTTTAATGGGTAAAAGAGGCTCATTCATGAAAGAAGAAAAATGACATTAATATTTTTTTGCGTAGGTGGTTGGGGTAGGTCCATTTATGAACTATAGGTTGATCATAATAAAGTTTTTTTAAGAAAAATAACAAATTAATTTTTTTTAAACATATTTTTGGGGTAGGGGTGGGGCTGTGTGGTGGTGGGGGGGTGTCGGGGTAGGTGGTAGTAATAACTAAATTACTTTTTTTCAAAAGAAACAAATGAAAAAAATAACTTTTTTTGAGGAGTGGGGGTGGGCTGGTAAGGGGGAGGAAGTGAAGAGTGGGGTAAAAGATTTTGCTTTTCAAGCACTTATTTTTTTACCCATTTAAAATATGAGTTAAGTCGAGTATTTTAGCCATTTTTATTAAACTCATTTTCGATCGCCTCATCTTCCACTCGATATGCTCGTTTGCCACTCTTAATCATAATCCATCACGAAAGTGCTTTAAAATCCACTAAGAACAAGTGTCGAGTCAGTAGATAATAAACTAAGATGGTGGTTAATTATCGATCATTGTTCAAGAATAGTTACCAAGGCATTTGACATGTGATAATGACACGAGATAAATGAATTTACTACATAATTTCGTTAGGTTAAATGATTATTTGAAAAACTAACTCGCCTTTTAAGTCTCCACTAACCACAAAAAAGGTCGATAATTGACGAAAAAGATAATTGACTTTTCTAGATAATTTCGTCAAGTTAAGTGACCATTTGAGAAATTAAAAATGGCATAATTAGAATGAGACGAGTTCCCGTGACCCAACTGGGAACGGAATTATGTCTCTCGAAAGTTTGAAAATCTATGAAAGGACGTCTTAGCTAATGTAACGAAGAAAAGAAAGTAAATTGCACAGAAAAGTTGGTGATTTCCTTTAGCTGGCTCGAGCAGGGCTTTCTAGAGTCATATAAGAAGAAACATGAAATGTATGTAGGACTGGAGCAAGAAAAAAATCATGTACCTGATCAGTAACTACAACCATATTTGTTACAGTGCAAGTGCCATTATCCTCATTCTGAACTAACATCTGAAATTGGGATTTTCCAATGCATAAAAAAACAAAACAATTCATCAACAGAAAATAGGCAATTATGCATCCACATAGATCATAGTATAAATAAATACATAAATGGTTGCATATTGTTACAAGCACCACAACACCATTGCACGATCTATTCACTATTTATCACCCGGTACATCTTGGTATTACGCAATTTGGTACTACTTAATAAGCTCAAACACAAACATAGAGCAGCCACTCATTCATTTTTTCGCATAACCAGTCATTCTTCAATTTCCACTCTAAATACTTTATTACTAAGACAACATACCAGTATGCTATTAACTTCAGCTGCTCGCCAAAACGAGAAGATGCCTACGCTGTTTTACTTGCTGCGAGACTCCCAATAAACTAAGAAGCATGACCAGAAATATCAAGGTAGCCAAAAATATAGGTATCACATATTGCCTCGTCCATTTAACTGAAAACATGTTTCTCAACCATCTTGTTGAACTTGTTGTGCCAACTCCGACTTTATTTTTCTTGATAGCTTTGTACGGTTTGGACCCCTTTACTCGACACTTCGCTACAATTTCTCTTACTAGTCTGAGTCTTCGATTTGCGGTGCCCTGGAAAGGAACTGCAGAGGACATCGCAGCTTGAGCTTCATGATTTGATATTTCGGAGGATTCAGGCCTAGTGGGGATCATGGAAATAGGCCTGGGATTAAGTGGAGAGTCATCTAGCTTAATGATATCATCCTTCATTATATCAGCAAACCAGTCCTCTTCAACATCACAATCCTGGAACCCATACAGCAGACCAAAAGACGGACGAAGTTATGTTAGGCTTAATATGGAAAGGCTCAAGACCACAGAGAAGTATGCTGACACATTTACATATGAGCAACAGTAAATTGCGGTAAAACCAAAACCTTGAAGTGGCCAGAGGAATCGTGCTGAGAGAACTCTTTTGTTGGTTTATCAGATTCTGATCCAGAGTCAATCTGCTCAACTGAATGGGAACGAAAACTGCTACTACCTTCCTTTGAACAGCAATCTGCGGCATTGACCAATTCCAAGCTGCCCAATTGTCCTGCTCCAGACATAGCAGTTGCACTATCAGTAGCAACCAGTTGATTTCTCTGATTTCTTGGGGTGTCATTCAAATGAAACTCGCTATTCTTCCGGAGGCGGCAGACAACCATAGAATCCTGTATAACACAGCAGACCAAAAAATCAAAGCACTTTATTGATTTAGATGATTGACATTGTTTCAGCAACTGGCGTATTGCAGCAAAGGAACTATCTCATTGAGAACTATTTGTAGAAAGTGGTTAATAATTGAATCTCAGATCAGGACAAGCCCTGGTGAAAGCTTCTGCAAGGGGATGGATTTGATTGATCAAGAAAGAAAATTTTTGGTATAGACACCCCCACCAAATTTTACAGTTAACGATTCAAAAGAAGTAGCTCCAAGTGAATTTTCTATCTTGAATAATATCACAACTCAAACAACATTGAGCATTTCAGGAGAGATATTTATTTTTTGTTGATTTTTGTTCTAAACAGTAAGCAAATGCATTTGACAACACGTTAACTCCATGTTTCTTCCCTCATATCAGGCATTAAAGTATATATGGCTATGCTATGGCCTACCACAAATAAAACTATTTGTTTATCGAGTTATTTTTCACTTGGCATAGTTGGTAAGACCGTTAAAGCAGGTTGCAGAGCCTTGATGAGTAGCTGTTACATTGACCAAACCTTTCCTTCTTTTTTCTAACTTTCAACCAAAATTGAGCAAACCATTCAGTATCACATAACAAAAGAAACTATCAATGCAAAAGATGTGTATATAAGAATTCACAAGAACAGCATAGTTACTCGAGGAACAAACAGCTAACAGTACATAGTTGAATTTGATGCTGCAGCTGAAAAGGTAGGAAGTTGATCACATGAGGAGGATCGGTCCCTCGGGGTTGGGTCAGAGCTCATAATTACCTGATAATTAGTGTTCCCAATCATGCAATATTCATGCATTATCCATTGTGTCCTCTGTCCTTTAGGTGCCCGGCCAGTGTGGAACACCAGCGTTCTCTTTGTGCCAATGATATTCGAACTAGACTTCACATTACGTTCTTTTCCTGTGGCCTTCCAGTAACCAGATTCGGTAGCCCTTTTACTTTGCGATCCATTTGGGTACTTCCTTCCACGGGGAGAAAAGAAGAACCACTCATCATCTGATTGAATGACGGATTTAGCTGGTACATGTGAATAAGGATTGATCAATTAATGGAAAAAGTATGTAGGTATGAGTAACTACTCAGAGTAACTAATAAAGACAGTCAAATGAATAGGGCTAAAGGTGGGGTAACATAGTGTGATGCTTCTCATAATTTCCAAGCACCTAATGAAAAAAAGAATACAATATTTAACAACTATAAAAATCTTATATTTTACAGCGTTTGGTGATGCCCATACTAAGATGCTTAGCTGCGCATATCCTAACCATACATCACGGCATATATCCAGCTTAAAATTTTCCTTCAACTATATTCAGTAGAAAGATGATGTTTCAATAATGAAACCATGGCAGCTGAAAGGTTCACAATGTATACTATATAAGAGATACAATGGGGAAGACTAGTAATATGTTCAAGCAAGAACTCTACTTGGTTTAGATTTCTAACCCTTATGATACGACTTCATTTAGAAGCACTCTTTGCTTCTTTTTTTTGGGTGAAAACAAAAGATTCTTCACTTTGAAATTAATATCAATCAACCTAAGATTCGAAGAAGTTGACACATGGAAGAATCTTATTAATCGATTATCAAAGAGGAGGTTATTCCTTTCTTTTCTTCTTTGTGCCTATTTGTTTCATCAACGTAGGAATTCATTACCTTTTAGAAAGATAAAGAAGGGAATATTTGACATCACTGTTCTTTGTTTTGAGGTACAAAAAAAGGGGGGAAAAAGAGCAGTCTAGTTAAGGGAAAGAGAATCCAGTATGAACATATATATACTGTAAAAACAATGACATTTCATCAAGAAGAAAAAAAATAAGTGATCCGGCGGAAGAAAAACAAACGTAACATCAAAATTAAGAGCTAATCCAAGAGCAAGACTACTTATACATATATATATATATATATATACATATATATATATATACAACCATTTGGTGGCATGGTTGCCAATATCAATTGGGTAAATAACTACATATTCAACTAAGCGCCCCATTTAACCTTTTGGTAGTATGTGTGCCAACCGTTAATATTAGATCACGTAAACCACCTAATTTTACGGACGTATCATGGGTTCACGCGGACAACAATTTTCAAATTACAATCGCCCTTGTTAACACTATGGTGGTGTTCAACCAACTTCCCTCTATCTCAACTCGACCTAACTCCAGTGCAAGTATCGGATAACTCCGTCCACCAACACATTATGGTGGTGTTGTAAAGAACTTTCCCGTATATATATATACTCAACCCAACCCAACCCAGCAAAAATATGTTTGGTGGAGGAAATACTACAACTAAAGTTTGATATGATAATAAGAAAATAAATTGGACACGAGAATTTTACGTGGAAACCCCTCAAACAAATAGAGAGAAAAAAACTACGGGTAGAAGGATCTTACTATGATAATATGGGAGTACACTGCTCTCAAATACAAAGATTAAACAACAATTAACACTTCTCTCTTGTAAAAGGAACAACTCACTAAAGAGGACACTCAAGACTACAATATTTATCTTGGTGTATAACTCTCTTTGTGTTCTTACTCTTTTGGATTGTATTTTGTGGGATGATCTAAATGAGGGCAAGAGTCCCTATATTTATAGGAAACCAAAAACATGTAAAATTTGCGTAAAATCTGCGTATTGCACCTCCCTTTTTGATTATGCGTTGTTTTTACTTTTTGACTACTCGTTCAAAACACGTTTTGTTCCCTTTTTAACTACTCGTTCAAAATGCATTTTGTAGTATTTGACTATCTTGCATTCTCCCACTTGAAAAATTAACTGAGAATCAATTAAGTCTTCACACTATCTTTTCTACCCAATTACTACAATGTTACATTTCTGCTAGGCCAACAGAAGATCGACACCATATAAACTTGTTACTGTTGATCGGCTTCGTAAACATATCTGCTAGGTTGTCATTAGTGTGAATTTTCTGAATATCCACACTGCCTTCTTCCACCTTCTCACGAACAAAGTGATACTAAACTCGAATGTGCTTTGTCCTTGAAAGAAATGTCGGATTCTTTGCAAGATACAAAGTGCTCTAACTGTCACAAAACAGAGCAACCTTCTCTTGTTAGTGCCCGAGCTCCTCCAGTAACATCTGCATCCATATTGCCTCTTTACTAGCTTGTGTAGCTACTACATATTCTGCTTCCGTCGTAGATGTAGCCATGATAGATTGCAGTTTTGAAACCCACCTTACAGTTCCTCCAGCAAAAGTAAACACATAACTGTGGTTGACTTGCTTTTATCAAGATCATCTGCATAATCTGAATCAACATAACCTTTAATAGTAAAGTCTGATCCTCCATAACACAATGCAACATCTGAGGTACCCTTGATATATCTCAGACCTCTTAACAGTATTCCAATGAACTCTACCAAGATTAGCCATGTATCGACTAACCACACCCACTGCTTATGTAATGTCAAGTATTGTACATACCATGACGAACATTAAACTTCCTACTGTTGATACATACGGTACTCGAGACATCTCCATCTTCTCTGCTTCATTGCCAAGACTCATTTTTTAGGATAATTTGAAATTAATAGGAAATGGGGTAGAAATTGACTTATAGTCTTGCATCTTGAAGCGTCGCAAGATTTTCTTTGTTGGGGCCTGCTACCAACATGTCATCAACATACAAAAACAAAATAAAAAAATCATCATCACCAAATCTCTTATAATAAACACAAGGATCCGACCTATGTCTGTTGTATCCAAGGCTTATAATAAAGGAATCAAATCTCTTATACCAACATCTCGACGCCTGTTTGAGACCGTATAGAGATTTGTTCAACCTGCAAACCAAGTTCTCTTTTTCCTGTTCTTCAAAACCTTCTGGTTGGAGCATGCAAATTTCTTCTTCAAGCTCTCCATGAAGAAATGCAGTTTTGACATCTAACTACTCCAACTACAAGTCAAATGTAGCACACATCGCCAGGACCACTCGAATTATTGTGAGTAGAACCACTGGAGAAAATATCTCATTGAAGTCTATACCTTCTTTCTGAGCGAATCCTTTCACCACCAATCTTGCACGATACTTCTCCACTTGATCATTACCATTGCGTTTGATCTTGTAAACCCATTTGTTTCCAATGGCCTTCCTTCCTTGTGGAAATTGAACAAGATCCCATGTTTTATTTTTATGAAGAGCTTCAATTTCTTCTCACATTGCTTCCATCCACAGAGATGATTCTTGGCCTTTCATAGCCTCGTGAAAAGTTAAAGGCTCTGCATCCTCTGTTAATAGATAGTATGCAACATTGCCCTTCATAGATTAGTGCTAAGCTAGTTCTCTTCTCTCCCTAGTTGACTGTCAAACTTGTGGAGTTTTGATCTCAGCTTGCTCTTTGTTCTTCGTGCTCTGGTGCTGCCTCAGAAGAAACTGGAGCTTCTTCTATTTCTTCAACTTCAATTGTAGTAGTCTCTGATTTTTCTTTCAAAGTGCTACCTTCTTTTACTTGTATCTTATTTTCAACAAACATAACATCCTTGCTGATTACTATGTTGTGGGCAGTGGGATCCCACAAGCGATACCTCTTCACTCCATCAATATACCCTAAGAAAATTCATTTCTTAGATTTTGGATCCAACTTCGATTTTTATTGGGTGTTGTACATAACATAAGTAGGACTTCCGAATATATGTAAGCGAGAATAATCAACTGGTTTTCCTATCCACATCTCCATTGGCGTTTTTAGATCAATTGCGGTGAATGGTGATCGATTGATCACATAACAAACGGTTTTGACTGCTTCTGCCCAAAATGATTTTTCCAACCCTGCAGTTTCCAATAAGGTTTTGTTCATCTGCTTTGCTACTCCATTTTTTTGTGGAGTATATGCCACCGTGAACTGTCTTTTAATACCTTCTTATTTACAGAAGTTATCAAATCATCACCAGTGTATTCTCCTCCATTATTTGTCCTCAAACACTTGATCTTTTTCTCAGATTCAAGTTCCACCCGCGCTTTGAACTCTTTGAAAACCGAAAAAACATTTGCCTTTCTTTTGATTGGATACACCCAACTTCTCTTGAAGTAATTGTCGATAAATGACACAAAATATTTCGTTCCTCCTAGAGACTCCACCGATGCTTGCCAGACATCAGAGTAGACTAGATCTAATATTTCCTTAGTTTTAACAAAGAAACTGCTAAACTTCAATATATATTTCTTACTGATAACACAATGCTCACAAAAGGGTAGTGAAACCTTTTTGAGCCTTGAAAGAAGCTTTTGCTCAGTAAAAATCTTCAAATCTCATTCCGACGTATGACCAAGTTTACGATGCCACATCATCATTGATTCTTCAAATGAACTTGCTGACGTGGTTGATGCTTCTTCTTCTTGGTGTGTTTCACCTTTAAGCACATATAAATTTGCAGCAAGGTTTTCCGTTTTCATCACTACAAGCGTTCCTTTTGATATTTTTATGATTCCACCATGAGTCTTATATGAACATCCATTATTATCTAATTATCCTAAAGACAATATATTCTTCCTCAAATCTTTTACATGTTGTACCTCCTAGATGGTGCGTACCGTGCCATCATACATCTTTATTTTGATGGACCTAATACCAATAACATCCAAAGCATGATCGTCTCCCATGAACACAGATCCTCCTGAGATAGGTTTATATTGATGGAACCATTCTTTCCGGGAAGTTATATGCCATGTTGCTCATGCGTCTAAGATCTAGACATCAATGAAACGTTATCCAAGGTACTTGTAATATTCCTTTGAGCATTTGATGACTCAGGGTGTTCACTCTTCTTCTTGAACCAATAATCTTTCTTGATGTGCCATTTCTTGCCACAATTGTGACACTTGATATTTTTTTTTACTTCTTGATATAGATCCACCATGATTGTGACGCGCACTGGGCCATGTTTCATTGGTCTTCCTCTCACCATCGTCAAAGCTTTAGTTTGCTGCGAACTTGATTGTTTGTTTTCCTTATTTTTGCATCAATTTTCCTCTTCTAAGATAGCGGCTGCAACTTTATCAAAAACTAGACTGTTTGTATTGTTCGTCAGGTTAATGATGAGTTGATCATACCAGTCAGGAAGACTTTGAAGCAGAAGCTCCGTACGTTCAGTTCCCTCTATTTTGCAGTCCATTATTGTAAGTTGCGAAAATAGAGTATTCAAAGTATTGATGTGTTCAGTAATCGACATGGACTCTGCCATTCGAAGAGTATACAATCTTCTTTATAAGAAGATTTTATTATGCAAAGACTTGGCCTTATACAATCTCGTAAGAGTATCTCATATTTTCTTCGTCGTCCATTTTTCAGCCACACTAGACAACACTTGATCAGCTAGCGCCAAGTGTAGATCAGCAACTGCGTTGCTGTCTATGTCGTTCCATTTGCTGTCATCAGTAAAGTCTGTGGGCTTGCCTTCAATTGCAGCTAAACAATTGTCTTTTCTTAATATCGCGCTTATTTTTATTTTCCATAATGAGAAATTAATTCTATTGAATTTTTCAATGTCAAACTTTGTTGTACTCGACATTGTTATTTGCTTCACACCCCTCTAGATTATTTCTGAATATTTTTGCGAACAATCGTGACAAACTGTACCGTCACCAAAATTTACTATTTAAGTGAATTGTACTTTTCACTTAATTTTACTATTCACAAAAATTTACTATTCACAGATAATACTTTCACATAAAACAGACAGAATAACCGAGGGCTCTAATGCCACTGTTGGAGGAAAAAGCACTACAACTAAAGTTTGATATGATAATAAATAATGAAAATAAATTGGACACGAGAATTTTATGTGGAAACCCCTCAAACAGATATAGGAGAAAAAAACACGGGATAAAAGGATCTTACTATGATAATATGGGAGTGCACTACTCTCAAATACAAGGAGAAAACAACAATTATCATTTTATCTCTAGTAAAAGAAACAACTCACTAAAGAGGATACTCAAGACTACAATATTTATCTTGGTGTATAACTCTCTTTGTGTTCTTACTCTTTTGGTTTGTGGGATGATCTAAATGAGGGCAAGAGGCCCTATATTTATAGGAAGCTAGAAAAACGTAAAATTCGCGTATTGCACCTGCCTTTTTGACTACGCGTTTTGTTCTCTTTTTGACTACGCGTTCAAAATGCGTTTTGTTCTCTTTTTAACTATGCATTCAAAACGCGTTTTGTAGTATTTGACTATCTTGCAAAATATTGGAAAAATCAACGCTCCTTCACCGTCATAATATTATATATACATAGGGGTGTCAAAATGAGCTCAAATATAGGTGACCCGCCCAACCCGCCCAAATTTTTATGGGTTGAGCTCAATATAATTTGTATTAGATTCAATATCAATCCATTCAAACCTTAACCCATTTTTAAAAAAATTTCAATTGAGCCCAACTTAATCTCCAATTTCAATCTATTTTAAGGCTCTTTATTTGCATTGGTATAATGTATGTTGTCATATTAAAGATATGAATTACTATCTATTTTATATCTTTTAAGATTAATCAATCCATTTATAAATTTTTATTTTTATTTTTTTGAGTTGAAATTTAAATTGTGGTCATAAAAGATAAAAGGTAAATAATAATATGATAAAATTATTGAGATTAAGCGGATCAAATTGGGGGCCTGATCCAACCCGAATTTTAGCTCAATTGAGCCCAAAGTAAATTTGAACGGTCATGACCCACCAATTTTTATTTCAACCCATTTTAATATGGAAAACTTACATAAATATACAATATTAAGAAAATATTTACCATTTATAGCAATAAAAAAATAATTTCACTGAACACTTATAATACATTTATAATACAGTTTTAATACATATTGCAGAGAACTATTTATAAAACATATATAATACAAGTTTTATAGATGGATAATACATTTATCACATATTTTAATAGACTTATAATACATTATGTTAGTTTCTTACTACACAAACATAATATATATTTTAAAACACTTATAATACATTTATATTGTATGCATAATTCACTTTTAATACAAGTGTAGATTTATCATAATATTGCTATATATTGCTATAAATGGTAATAAATAAAAAATATCTCTAAAATCAGTAATTAATTTTTAAAAAACACTCAAGTAATTTTTCCTTTTAATATTCTTAATTTCAATTTAACAAGCCCATTTGACACCCAATACATACATAACACCCACACATCATGTTAAAATGGAAAAAGAAAAAGGGTACGTACTTGGTAAATCCCAAGGTTCATGTTTCCAAATCTCAACTTCAGAAATAACTTCCACACACTTATCAGACCCCTCAAGTTTCTTCTTCAAGTAATACGATATCAATTCTTCGTCCGTTGGTGAAAACCTGAAACCAGGAAACATTGAAGACGCACTCGCTATTGAAATTTCCATATTATTATTTCTGCCTGTTCTATTATTTCTTGAAGAAGCTGATACATGCCCATTTTCCATTATAAACTCAATACAATTTTAAAAATACAAACTGAATTTCAAAACACCGCCTTTCCTCTCCCTCTTTGTACTAAAAGGCTATTGGAATCTCTGCAGAAAAAGAAGAGAATCAATGAAAAAGGAAGCAAACGGTGGCTTCCTTCAAGGTTAATCTGTACATGCTCTGTTTTGAGTCAGCTGTTTTTTTTTTCTCTTTGGATGAACACGGGAGATTCACGTGTTTACGAACACGTGTCGCTGCTAGAATATAGGAAGTTGCATGTATGGGACTATGGGTCCCATGTTATACATAGACGATGTTGAAACTACGTGGCACTTTTTTTTTTTTGTTTTGTTTTATTATATATATATACATGAGTAATTTCGATTTAAAATATAAAACTAAAACGTATGGGTGAAACTTGGATGTTTAGCTTATTTTTCCAAAAATATGAGATTAAATTTTGTCTTTTTTCTTCTGACTTGGCTGTATTTTCATGAGATATCCTTTCTACTTTAGTCAGATTGGGGTTTATGCAATATTATACTTTAAAAAGCTAAAGTTGAAAAAAGAACCGTTTATAAAATGCACTTTTAAACTATTATTTGAAAATAGTTCAAATTATACATATGGTCAACGTATGAAATTATTTTACTGTCGAATAATCCTTATCTATTAAAATAGATAATTAATATCCTTTATCTTCAAAAACTTATAAAATTCACATCTTAGGAAGACTTACGTATAGATATTTTTTTTGTTGATGATTTGACAGTGTAAAAGATTAGGTGTATATTGAGGAATTCTAAAGAAAGGAACATGCAAATGGAATTACTGACTGCTCCCTGTTCTTGTGACTAATTAATATATGTTGTTGAGTTGAAAAGGAAATACAGAAAGTATCACAGTTAAAACTCTAATGAGAAGTTTGATACGATAAAACATGTAATGATTTTTCACAAATCCATCAACCATACGGCCAAATACTTTTGTTGTTTATATCCTTTGTAACAATATTTTACTATATATAATGATTATATTTTATGTGAAACTGACAATTCATGTTATGTTATATTATGGAGTTATTGTTTTTGAGCAACGACGGTTCGGGTGTAGCTTTCCTAGATATAAAAATTGTAAATCGAGTTGTCATTGTCTCTAACCATTCAGTGTGAAACATGACAAATAAAATGGCTACCTCCAATCTTTTTTCCACATGTAAATGCACTTGTATAACAGTTAGGTTGAAAAAAGTTGGAAATAATGGAGTCATGGCTCATCCTCCCTCATCTTCATCCTCAGAATCACTTTCTTCGTCTCTTTCTTCCTCAAATCCAATAAATAGAAGAAGAAATTTTCCCCAGGACCCTCTACTTTTTTGTGATTAGCAGTTTACTACGCGCTAATGAGGATATATAACTCATCGTCAGGAACCTCATGACTAAATGTGGTCCTCTTTTCAACTTAAGAATTGGAATTGGATTCCGTCGTCCTTCCATATTTGTTGCTAGACATTCATTAGCCTATCTAGCTTTAGTTCAACAAGGTGTTGTTTTCTCTGACCGGCCAAAGGCTGCTCAGATCAGTGTATCCATTCACAGTAACAAAATTAACCTCACCACCTCCCCCTATGGCCCTACATGGCGCCTCCTCTGTCGAAACATTGTATCTGTAATCCTCCATCCTTCTCGCACCAAATCCTACTCTAATGTCCAATCTCGGGTACTCTCTACCCTTATTCAACATCTCCATTCTGATTCTGAAGCCACACAAGTGATCACATTAATCGATCATTTTCGTTATTCCGTGTTCTGTCTTCTTGTCCTTATATGCTTCGGGGACAAGATCGACCAGCCCCAAGTCAAACAGATACAAGATGTACAACGAAGATAGATTCAAACCATGGGTTTGTTGATATGTGTTTTGAAAAAGAAAGAAAAAGGGGTCAAAAATATCGGCTATCCCACATCGGTGGGGTTGTAATTAAGGAGCTTAGCTCCATTGTCTGTACAGTACATAAAAAATACACTAAATAGAAAAATGTGTAAAATATATGGTATAATATATTTTTACCATTGAGAGATTTAGGGAAGGTTCTCTTGGAGATCTTTTGGGTATAGTATTTTAGGTATTTGAGTGTGTTAGAAAAATATTATGTATTATATGATTGTAACAATTTTTCATATAGTGAATATTTTTCTGGGTGGTCTGTGGTTTTTTCCGCATCGGGTTTCCACGTTAAATCTTGTGTTGTTATTCTCTTTAAATTTCTCTGTTATTATTTTTTGCTTGAAGACGGTCCGAAAGGGACATAAATTAGTCGGTGTGTTTTTTCCCAACAAGTGGTATCAGAGCTTTTGGTGTGAAATAATTCTTTTTTAAAATTTTAGTATGCTCTGTGGTTGCAGCTTTGTCTGATCTTCTACATAAGAAAAAAAAATTAAATTAGAATTATTATTTTCAAGCAGAAGTTTCGTCCTGGTGGAGTAGCAAGTAGAGTCTGATTTCGGTGGAGTTTGCTATTCTGGTGGAGTTGCTTTGATGTATTTGTATATTTGGTAATAGTGAAAATAAGTACAATCTAAAGAGGTTCTGGCTAAGGAAAAACTTGGCATTTAAGTGTATCCGTTGTGATCCACCTCTCTTTCCTGGGAACTAATTTAGTGGAAACTCTTTTCATTGCTATTGTCCATTTATTGGTACTATTAAGCATGTGGGGACAAGATTTGAGAAGTTTGGTTAGAGAATGAGTTTTGGAGTTGGTTGCGTGAAAAAATAAAGTCAAAGCTGATAAAAAATTATCCCTAAGTGTTGTCAAAATCTGCTATGCATTAGTTAAGAGATAAAGATGCTTCAGCAGTGGTTCTCGAACTATGGTGATTGTGATTTATGACATGTATGATTGTGGTGGGATGTAGCTTCTGGACTTTTGTGGTTCTCTGTTAATGCAACGAGGGATCAAAAGAGGTGGTCAAAGATTCAAGTCTAGTCAAATAGTATAAAATTAAGGATTTGACTAGTGGAATTTTGAAATCTTTGTGGACTGGAAATTTTGATCAACAACTAGTAAACTTGGACAAGATAGGATTGTAAGGAACAGTTCAGCAAAGGCTTCGACAGTACACTGGGATATGTATCCTGATGACATATTGTAATTCTCCAAGGTTTGTCATGATAGAGGATGGTATAATTCTATCATGTCCACATTTGCACATGGGCATTGGTTGATAGGTGATGCCAAGGTGTGTGGTGGAAAGGATCTCGATGGCTAATGGGATTTCAAGAAATCAACAAGAGGGTTGCACTATAAGTTATTAGCAGTTTTTTTCTTTTTCGATATGAGCCGAAACTGAAATTCTTGAAATTGAAAAATGATTTCAAGTAAAAATTCTTGGATGGGTGATATTCAATCTAAGTGGAGGTACTATTTATGGTGGTGGTATGATAATTCTTGATATAAAAATTATGATTGTCGGTAGTAGACAATGTGAAGGTTGCAGCTGCGCATGATTGGCCGAGTTTTGAGTCAGGTGGAGAACTGATTCTGTTAGGTATAGTTGAACAACCGTAAGAGCCAACGATTGGTATTTTTTTTTTCAAAGGTTGAGATTTGTTAATATGTGTTTTGAAAAAGAAAGACAAAAGAGGTCAAAAATGTTGGCTATACCACATCAGTGGGATAGCAAATGTAAATAGTTTTTGTTAGCTATTTAAGGAGCTTAGCTCCATTGTTTGTAGGTACACAAAAAATACATCCAATATCAAAATGTATAAAATACATGGTATAGTATTTTTTTACCATTGAGAGATTTAGGGAAGGTTCTCTTGGGTATAGTATTTTAGGTATTTGGGTGTGTGAGAAAAATATTGTGCATTATATGGTTGTAATAATTTTTCATATAGTGAATATTTTTCTGGGTGGTATGTGGATTTTCCCGCATTGGGTTTCCACGTTAAATCTTATGTTGTTTAAATTTCTCTATTATTATTCTCTGCTTGAATACGGTTCGAAAAAGACGGGAATTAGTCGTTGTTTTTTTTTCCAACAGGGTCGATTTGTTAATCTCAGCTTTTTCCCAAGATTACTTCAAAAGATCATTTATAGGAATCAATGGAAGGAGATCATCTAACTGATGCAGGAGCAAGAGAGTATATTTATACCTCCGATCGAGTCTCGAATGAAACCAAACACCGAAGAAGATGTGGTGGCTTATGTGGATACATTGCTGGATTTATAACAGGGAATAAAGAGATTAAGATGATGCCTTTTGGTGCAGGAAGAAGAGTATGTCCAGGCTATCTCTTGGCTATGCACTATTTAGAGTACTTTGTGGCTAATTTGGTCTGGCATTTTGAGTGGAAGGCAGTGGATGGAGACAATGTTGATCTATCTGAGCAGCTGGAATTCATCGTTACGATGAAGAATCCATTGTGTGCTCACATTCATCCCAGAGTAAACAAACTTGAATGAGCTACCTGCTAATGTTGTGTCGTATTTGTTTGTTTTTCTTTCTCTTGAAGTTACGTTGTTGATGTTTCTTCAATATAAAATAAACGTGTGGATAAAGGGAGCACAAGTTTTGCAGAAATGGGTCGCATCTCTAATGGACAAACACTTAATCTATGTTAAATTCTAAATTCAAGAGTTAAAAAGTCAAACTAATGCTAAAATAATTTTAGTGATAAATATATCCTACTCTCATTGGTCAGATAGCTAATACAAATTTCATTCTTTTACCAATAAAAGAATGAAAGATTTGAATATGCATTAGTATTCTAAATAAATGTATCTAAACCATCAAACAGACCAATGTAGTAATATCAAATTGATAGGAAAACAGAGAGGGATACTGAACACTAATATTTTTTTTCTCAAAAAACAGATACCTCCAGTGAATTTGATTTCTCTGTGAATTCTCAACCCAAACGTACGGTGATCAAAATATCTTGGCCAACCGTAGGTGAAACTCTAACTATCAAAGTACACAATAAAGTAACAGTGAAGAAAAAAGAAGAAACTATTGGAGAGAATTTGAATGAAGAGAAAATATAATCCTGGTGACTAACAAAATTGTGTATTCCTGACGTTACGCTTCAAGCGCAAAGGTGCTTTGAATTCGTTGTACAAATTCTAATGTTTTGTAGAGCGGAAGGGAAAGAGGAAAATATTCATAAATATGAAGTGGTAACACCGTTTGTTTGTGGTTGTGACTGTGGGCATAGCAGTCATTCATGTGTTGGCTTATAATTAGGTTTTCTATTTAAATTTGTTAAATAGGATATTAAAATTATAGGCAGGGGCATTTTTAGTTGGGCATTAATTTAACATTCAAGTTAGTAAGTTTTTAATTTATTAAAATAAGATAATATATATATACGATTATCAGTTTCTTGTTCTTCTTTTTCTGCAAGGACGTTTCAGGTGTGGGTTTCCTAAACATAAAAAATTGTAAATGGAGCTATTATTGTCTCTTTAACTTTTCTGAGTGAAACACGACAAAATCACTACTCTCCACAAGTAGTAGAATCTTTTTTCCACAACTAAATGCACTTGTATAACAGTTTGGTGGAGAAAAGTTGGAAATAATGGAGTCATGGCTCATCATCCTCATCATGATCATCACTTTCATCTTCTTTTTCTTCCTCAAATCCAATAAATAGAAGATCAACAAGAAATTTCCACCAGGACCCTTTGCTTTTTCTGTAATTACCAGCTTACTACGCGTTAATGCCAATATAGAACTCATCCTCAAGGACCTCAAGACTAAATATGGTCCTCTCTTCAACTTAAGAATTGGAATTGGATTTCGTCGTCCTTCCATATTTGTTGCTAGTCACTCATTAGCCTATCAAGCTTTAGTCCAGCAAGGTGCTGTTTTCTCTGACCGGCCAAAGGCCAATCAGACCAGTGTCACCTTTCATAGTAGCCGAATTAACATCTCCATCTCTTCATATGGCCCCTTATGGCGCCTCTTCCGTCGAAACATTGTCTCTGAAATCCTCCACTCTTCTCGAACCAAGTGCTACTCTAAGGTTCGATCGCGGGTACTCACTTTCCTTATTCAACAGCTTCGTTCTAATTCTGCAGCCATGGAAGTGATCAGGTTGATTGATCATTTTTGTTATGCCATGTTCTATCTTCTTGTCCTGATGTGTTTCGGGGACAAGATCCAGGAGCATCAAGTCAAACAGATCCAAGATGTACAACGAAGATGGCTTCAAAGTGCCGGTCTATTCATCAATCTCAGCTTCTTCCCAAGATCAGTTCAAAAGATCATTTTCAGGAATCAGTGGAAGGAGCTCATCCAAATGATACAAGAGCAAGAGAATATATTTATACCTCTGATCGAGGCTCGAAAGAAAGCAAAAACTGAGGAAGATGTGGTGACTTATGCGGAGACCTTGATGAATTTGGAATTCCCTGAGAAAAAGAGGAAGTTTAATCGGGGAGAGATTGTTAGCCTCTGCAGTGATTTCCTCACCGCTGGCACTGATACTACCACTATCTCGTTGCAATGGATTATGGCTAACTTGGTAAAATACCCTTCTATTCAGGAAAAACTATACCAAGAGATATGTGAGGTAGTGACCAGAGGGAATTTGAAGCCAAAAGAAGCGACAGGGAAGGAGGTAGTGAAAGAGGAAGATCTAGAGACTATGCCTTACCTAAAAGCAGTGATCTTAGAAGGTCTAAGGCGGCATTCGCCAGGTCACTTCCTGCAGCCACACACAGTGACCAAGGAAGTGGAGCTCAACGGTTATGTCATCTCTAAGGATGTAGCAATCAATTTCATGGTTGCAGATATGGGTTTGGATCCACAAGTGTGGGCGAATCCCTTGGATTTCAATCCCGATAGGTTCTTATCAGTGGGCGGTGATGATACAAAAGCGTTTGATATAACAGGTGTTAGAGAGATCAAGATGATGCCTTTTGGTGCAGGGAGAAGAGTATGTCCAGCCTATGGCTTGGCTATGGTCCATTTAGAGTACTTTGTGGCTAATTTGATCTGGCATTTTGAGTGGAAGGCTGTTGATGGTAACAATGTTGATCTATCTGAGAAGCTGGAATTCACCGTTATGATGAAGAATCCATTATGTGCTCGCATCCGTCCCAGAGTAAATCAACTTGAATGAGCTAGCTGCTAATGATGTGTATTTGTTTGTTTTTCTTTCTCTTGAAGTTGTTGATGTTTCTTCAATATAAAATAAAGGAACAGGAGGAAGGGAACTCAAAGTACTCAACTGTTCAACTGTTTATAAGATTGGCTTTTGGAGGTGTTTTATGCATGAAAAGATTTATTAACAAGCTTAATTAACAACATGAAAGTCGAAGACATTCCCTTAACATGATGATGGAGTGTTTAGAAAAGATCAGTAAAAATATCTTTTTCTCTCCAATTATAAAGTACATCTACTGAGCATTAACATTGACTTTTGTAAAGCTTTAAATCCACATAAATGATAAATGGATATCACTCAACGGAAATTTCTCAGAAAGAACTTGACATTCTTCCACCAAGAACAGATTGGTAACTTTGTGCTTCAAACTGTGGAATTCCACTTGGAGTTGACTGGAAATGTAGTAGGCTAAGCAGAACAGAAGTGAGCACGGTGAAGCTCGTAACAGAATGCAAGATGGTCAAAACACGTTATGAACACCTAGTCAAAAAGAGAACAAAACACGTTTTGAACGCATAGTCAAAAAGGAAACAAAACGCGTTTTGAACGCGTAGTCAAAAAGGGACGTGCAATACGTGGATTTTATGCGTTTCTAGTTTCCTATAAATAGAGGGCCTCTTGCCCTCATTTAGATCATCCCCAAAAAAATTACAATCCAAAAGAGTAAGAACACAAAAAGAGTTATACAACAAGACTGTAGTCTTGAGTGTCCTTTTTAGTGAGTTGTTCCTTTTACAAGAGAGAAGTGTTAATTGTTGTTTTCTCCTTGTATTTGAGAGTAGTGTACTCCCATATTATCATAGTAAGATCCTTCTACCCCGTGATTTTTCCCCTCTATCTGTTTGAAGGGTTTTCATGTAAAATTCTCGTGTCCAATTTATTTTCATTATTTATTATCATATCAAACTTTAGTTGTGGTGCTTCCTCCCCCCAGCAGTGGTGTCATAGAACTCAGTTATTTTTTCTTACGGCGAAGAAAATATGAGATTAAAACTCCACAAGTTCAACGGTCAACTAAGGAGAGAAGAGGCACACAGATTATTCTATAGAGGGCAGTGTTGCATACTGTTTATTACCAGAGGATGGAGAGCCGTCAACTTTTCACGAGGCTATGAAAGGCCTAGAATCATCTTTATGGATGACAGCAATGCAAGAAGAAATTGAAGCTCTTCATAAAAATAAAACATGGGATCTTGTTCAATTACCACAAGGAAAGAAGGCCATTGGAAACAAATGGGTCTATAAGATCAAACGCAATGGTAAGGATCAAGTAGAGAAGTATCG
Organism: Solanum dulcamara; assembly: GCF_947179165.1. Classification (NCBI taxonomy): domain Eukaryota; kingdom Viridiplantae; phylum Streptophyta; class Magnoliopsida; order Solanales; family Solanaceae; genus Solanum; species Solanum dulcamara. Next base: position 74,763,056 of record NC_077244.1, read on the forward strand.
TGCAAGATTGGTGGTGAAAGAATTCGCTCAGAAAGAAGGTATAGACTTTAATGAGATATTTTCTCCGATGGTTCGACTCACAACAATTCGAGTGGTCCTGGAGATGTGTGCTACATTTCACTTGTACTTGGAGTAGTTAGATGTCAAAACTGTATTTCTTCATGGAGAGCTTGAAGAAGAAATTTACATGCTGGAAACCAGAGGGTTTTGAAGAACAGGAAAAAGAGAACTTGGTTTGCAGGTTGAACAAATCTCTATATGGTCTCAAACAGGCGCCGAGGTGTTGGTATAAGAGATTTGATTCCTTCATTATAAGCCTTGAATACAACAAACATAGTTCAGATCCTTGTGTTTATTACAAGAGATTTGGTAATGGCAATTTTATTATTTTGCTGTTGTATGTTGATGACATGTTGGTAGCAGGCCCCAACAAAGATCGTCTCATAAATTTAAAGGCACAGTTGGCTAGGGAGTTTGAAATGAATACTTGGGACCAACAAACAAGATTCTAGGAATGCAAATTCACCGAGACAGAAATAATATGAAGATTTGGCTTTCTCAAAAGAACTACTTGAAGAAAATCTTGCGACGCTTTAAGATGCAAGACTGTAAGTCAATTTCTACCCTACTTCCTATTAATTTCAAGTTATTCTCAAGAATGAGTCCTAGCAATGAAGCAGAGAGGATGGAGATGTCTCGAGTACCGTATGCATCAGCAGTGGGAAGTTTAATGTTCGTCATGGTATGTACAAGACCTGACATTGCACAAGCAGTGGGAGTGGTTAGTCGATACATGGCTAATCCTGGTAGAGATCATTAGAATACTGTTAAGAGGATTCTGAGATATATCAAGGGTACCTCAGATGTTGCAATGTGTTATGGAGGATCATACTTTACTTTTAAAGGTTATGTTGATTTAGATTATGCAGGTGATCTTGATAAAAGCAGGTCCACTACAGGTTATGTGTTTACTCTTGCTGGAGGAGCTGTAAGCTGGGTTTCAAAAATGCAATCTATCGTGGCTACATCTACGACGGAAGCAGAATATGTAGCAGCTACACAAGCTAGCAAAGAGGCAATATGGATGCAAATGTTACTGGAGGAGCTCGGGCACAAACAAGAGAAGATTGATTTGTTTTGTGACAGTCAGAGCGCTTTACATCTTGCAAGAAATCCGACATTTCATTCAAGGAAAAACACATATGAGTTCAGTATCACTTTGTTTGTGAGAAGGTGGAAGAAGGCAGTGTGGATATTCAGAAAATTCACACTAATGACAACCTAGCAGATATGTTTACGGAGTCGATCAACAGTAACAAGTTTAAATGGTGTCGATCTTCTGTTGGCCTAGCAGAAACGTAGCATTACAGTAATTTGGTAGAAAAGATGGTGTGAAGACTTAATTGATTCTCAATCTAATCTTCAAGTGGGAGAATGCAAGATAGTCAAAACGCGTTTTGAACGCGTAGTCAAAAAGAGAACAAAATATGTTTTGAACGCATAGTCAAAAAGGGAACAAAATATGTTTTGAACGCATAGTCAAAAAGGGAACAAAATGTGTTTTGAATGCGTAGTCAAAAAGGGAGGTGTAATACGTAGATTTTACGCGTTTCTAGTTTCCTATAAATAGAGGGCCTCTTGCCCTTATTTAGATCATCCCCACAAAAATTACAATCTCAAAGAGTAAGAACACAAAGAGAGTTATACACCAAGATAAATATTGTAGTCTTGAGTGTCCTCTTTAGTAAGTTGTTTCTTTTACAAGAGAGAAGTGTTAATTGTTGTTTTTTCCTTATATTTGAGAACAGTGTACTCCCATATTATCATAGTAAGATCCTTCTACCCCGTGGTTTTTCCCCTCTATCTGTTTGAGGAGTTTCCACGTAAAATTCTCGTGTCCAATTTATTTTCATTATTTATTATCATATCAAACTTTAGTTGTGGTGTTTCCTCCCCAACACAGAATACCCAAAGAAGTGATTTAATATTAAGAGAGTCATTAGAGGTAAGAAAAATGAAGAATCTGAAGAGAGTCATATATAGTATTGAATAGAGCAAATGTTTATTCATTCCTTAGAGAACATTAGCAAAAATTTGAACTGTTTTGTCTCATCCAACAGCCAAAACCCAAAATTCTGTTGACACTCCTGAATTTTCAGATATCTTGCTATTCATTCAGACAAAGAACAACATAACTATGTCGGTCTAATTATGTAAAAATTGCATCAGGCTGTAGAAGCATGCTATTTATGATGGATTCTTGAAATTGGCATCCTGGCATTCATTCGAGTAGCTCCCTGCATGACATTTTAATAAGCTCTGTATTACTTCGAGTTTCTCCCTGCAAGATGGCAAAGCCCTCACCATTACTTTGTTAGGATCATTGGTAGACAATTTCTGTTGGCTACAGTTCTTGGTTGGACCAGAAAAGCCTAGAGAGGATGTTATTCTTGAAGCAGAAATGATACGGTTACAAAGATCCTTGATCATTTTATATTTCTCTGTCTCATCGGCCTGATCCTTTTTCCAAGTTTGAGAAGAGAAGTCTGGTGTTCCTCCGTTGTTAAGAAGGTTTGAAATTCCTCTATCCATAGTACCGTTCAAGTTTTCTTTTTCTCTCACGCAGAATTCCCACTCTATGCCATCTGAAGTTTCCTTTTCTAATGAAATGCTTTGCATTGGGAATTTCTCTGAGATGGATCTCCTCCCTTTATTTTTATCAGAAACCAACAATCTATTCGGATCATTCTGTAGAGCAGTGCACCATTGATGGCTCTTGCTGTTATCATCCATGTTTAATTCAATTGAATGAAGATCGCTATCAGCTGAATCACCTTCTTCTCCATCCTCTTCTTTATTGAGTATTTCTCCATCTGTCTTCTCTTTATCGCGGTAACGGTGTGTGCATGGAAGCGTTTCTCTCAAATGTCTCTCAAGCTCATTGATTGTTTCAAAATTAGGCGAATCACCACCTTGTTCTTGGCCCTTTTTGGATCTCAAATATGCTTCAAGTTCATTCTTTAACTTATCCACAACTGCATTTTTCTCCTCAAATTGATACTTGGCTTCTGATAGCTTCATTTGAACTCTTTCCTCGCGCATGACATCAGCTAGTTGAAGCATTTTCTGTTCCATTTCCACCTCTTCCCGGATTTTAGCAGATTGTCTTTTCAATTCTTCCATCTCAGCTCTATCTTCTCTGAGACCTCTGGCTAATTCATCACACACTTGCTCCAATATCTCTCTGTCCCTTTTCTCGCCTTCAAGTTCTTTGACTGCCTTTGAAAGAGATGCCTTTGCATCCGCCAATTCTCTACCAAGCTTCTTATTTAATCTCTCAGTTTGCTTCCTCAGTTTCTTCTCTATCTTGAACTCCCTGGCTACGGATGTAATGGCAGTATGAATCTTGTCTTGCTCTTTTACCTTCCACGCCATCTTTTCTTCTTCAAACTTCTTCAAGAGGATATCAACTTCACCACGGTTATGTTTCTGTTCGCGTATCAATTTAGACACCTCATCACACAACCAGTCAAGCTCTGTATTTATAGCTGAGAAAAGGGATGAACATGTAGATTTCTGATCTTTTAGATTCCAGACATGACTCAGAACTTGCAGCAGCTCTTTACATGTGGTAAGGCCATCACACACATCCTTCAAATGATGTCTGCTTAGAGTCTCGTCATGATTTTGTGTCCTATCAAGCTGCATATTCATTCTTGTATTAACCACATATTGCAATGCAGAGTAGCTAACTGAAACTAGCAGCAGTTAAGAAAAGTGATAGATTCGGAGATCATACAAGAAAATCTTCCATGATAACAAATATTTCAAAATTACAACAATGCAGTGTCGGAAAACTACTCATATAAAACAGTTCCTCCGACCAAAAATGGATTAAATGTCAGTTAGCAATAAAGAATAACAGAAATGACTACCTCTATCGAGCAACCATTTTGGTGAAAGAGATCAGCCTTGGTAAGTTTTCTTCTACTATGACTACCCACTTTGGATCGGTCCATTCTCTGCAAACTCAAGACACAAAATATGTAAATGCAAAATTTCTTGAAACACACACACACACACAAAATATGCAGAACTTAAAGCTACAAGCTTTTCCAAGAAAATGACCACCAATTTTCCCTTAAAAAAGAAAAATTTGCACCCACCTCAGAAACAGGGGTATTAAAAGGATGAGAGAATTGCAAAGCTGCAGAACCCAATTCGGAAACTCTTTCTTTCCAACCCATTTCCTCCAAATCCTTCAGTTTAGTTTCCCATAGAGTAGAAGCCAGTTTTCTTGCCGAAACTGACATGTCATCAGAGCCCTTTGTTTGCATATACTTATCATTCTGTAGAGAAGTTGATCTTGATGAGCTCATTTTCCACACTGCACAATTTTTTAAACTACTTTACCAGTCAAAAAAAAGGGAAGAAGAGAAGTGGGAAATAGCCCTTTAGGCTTTTAGTGTATTTCGAAGATACTAGAATGAATGATTGGCATGCAAATTAGAGCCCTTATGGGAAAAAGGGCTAAATACTTTTGTAACACAAATTATTTGGTATGCACCTACTGTTTCTTTTGTGACATTATTCAAGTAATATAAATGTTTAAGTCGTCTATGTGTAGCTCAATGATCAATAAAGTGATAAAAAGCAGCGTAAAGATATACGTGTAGCGTAATAATTAATGAAATGAAATGAAGGAAGAAGTTCTAACAGAGTGAGTTGATATTTGTAAGCTGAATGAATTTAGCCATTTACTAGCTAACCATATTTCTCTATCCAGCATAATTGTTGCTTGAGAAGATAGTAATATTGAATGCAATTGTAGCCGTTGCTGATAGCTTAAATTGGCATGGATCTTGTAAAAGAAGGATAAGGGCCCCATTTAACGGCTTAAAATATTTTGGATATTTGTAGAAAAACCCCACAAAGACACCAATATTCTGTAATTCGTGTGGCCCTCCACATGGCCGTAGTCAGCCTCTGTTTTGGACAGTTGCTTAAAAAGTTATTTTGATTTAAATACTTAAAATAAATCCATTCAAAAAAATTGACTATAAGATTACAAAGAAAATATATACCTTCATTCATGTAGTTTAACTGATGAATTCATGGGCGGATTTATGTAGTTCGATAAGAAATTACATTATATATATAAGGTATTTTTTTAAAAAAATTATGTCAATATGTTAATTTTGAACCTATGAAATATAAGATTAGATGTTGACTTAGTGGTTGAAGGGCTCAAAACTAACCTTGAGATTCTAAAATCAAATCTTAAGCTTTAATTATTTTTTTCCGAATCCTCTTAATAAAAATCTTGAATCCGACACTGTTGATGATACGAAATACGATAGCCATGAATAGTTACATATATAATTTGACCATCAATTGAAGGCTATTTTTGTAATTAGACAGTTACATATATAATTTGACCATCAATTGAAGATTATATATGTAATTGGCGGGTATATCTTTAATTTAATTTGGTCATTTTTGTAATATGTGACTACTTAGTTCCTTAATAACTTAGGGCTATTTCGGTTGCTGGTTAGTCATTCTATTTCAGGGTTGACTACATATTAATGAATGTTGTATGCTTTGAGTTAGTTTTCTTCAAAAACTGAATTCACCATTGGCTTATTTCAATCAAAAATCTAACAAAGACATTAAATTTAAACATTCCATGCTCCCGAAGAGGAGAATGCTTTATCGCACGCTTTGTTTTTAATTGATCTTTGTCAATTGTGTATCTGAAATTCTATCTTTACCTTTAATTCATGACATTCAGATTATTTATAAATTATAATAGCATAGCACATTAATTATCGTACTTTGAGTATGATAAGCAGAAAAAGTGAAAAGGAGAAGGCATTTGTTTTCGATAAGATGCAGAAAATGAAGTAGCTTATTTATATAATTTATACAAGGAAATTTGCAGAAGAAAAATAATGTTCTACTTAGAGAAATAGTCCTCGGTCCGTCCCTTGAATCCAATTTGTCCAAAAGTCAGGCATAGGAACAACCCCAAGTGCCAGCACACCATCCATAGCCTGCACACAAATTCCAATTTAAAATTGTTAACCTTCTTCAAAATGTTAGTTTTTTTCAATCTGAATGTGTATGTAGAAAGTGTACCAGAATTGAGAAGTGAGAGCAGGTCCAGTGGGGAAATGAGAGAGTTCAGTGCCAATGCTTTCAAAGAAAAGGCCAGTAAGACTCTTCCCATTGATTACTGGAATGCTTGAAGGAGCCAACCATCCAATCAGACCAAATCCAATCACATTCAAGTCTCTCCTCAGCCAGTCCCTTTGAAAACTGAATCTCATAATAACACAACAATCATCTAATAAATTAAAACTCTTTAACACCAAAAAAATATATATAATATTTGATGGATCTTTATTTAATTTCATCATTTTACCATGTAACTCTGCCTCCTGAAGCTTTTGCTACCCTTAAAGGGTTTCTTGCACTCACGGATGATCTCACGAAGTCTATCAACACAAAATACAATAATAGCACATTATAGACCGTCTAGATGTGTACAAAAAATGATTTTAAGTTAACGATACTAGCAGTGTAAAGAAAACTTATGCTATAACCTGTGTTATCTTTTTTGTCCAAATTTATGTGATTCATGTTCTTTTGGTTTGTCTCAAAGAAGAATGATGGAGTATATTTCTATATTTATAAACAATTTAACTTTTAAACTACGTGCTTAATCAAGTACATCACATAAATAAATTGAGACCGGGGAAGTATTACTTAATTTTTCAAATCATCATATATCTGACTTGCTAGGAAGAGTTATCAATTGTTCTTAAGAATAGCAAAGGAATTTAGATCAAAATTATCATGGGTAATATAAGTGGTATACCTGAGGTGAGGCGAGGCTTTTTTGGAGAAGAAAATCCAGAAAGAGATGAGTTAGCTAAGCCTACAACACTGGAAATTGTTGCTGCCATTCTTCTTCTCTGAGAGAATAGTATTCTGTTGCTAGGAATAATAAAGAGTGTATACAAATAAGTGATGATTTCTGTGGACAGCAGAGTTATTTGGGAAATGTGTGGTGACAAGTAGGATTGTCTCTTTCATAAATTTCATAGATATGTTGTTGATCAATCCCTTATTGCCATGTGGATTTTTATAGATAAACTGGTTTGTGTTTTGGATAATGTCTTAGAGCTGGCCAATCTAAGTGGAACTCAATTACCAAGATTTGTATCTATTTTGATTTTGAACAACCTCACCATAGAGGCGAATTTCGGAATTAAATTTATCCTATGGATTCAATATTTTAAAATTTTTATTTCTTAATGTTGAATCCGCTATATATTTAAAGTTATATGTTCATGTTTACTATTTCTCATAATTTTAGTAAACTTTTAAACATAATTTTATATTCTGTATTAAAAGTTATGGGTTCAATTGAATCCGTACCTATAATGATACATCCTCCCTGCCTCTACATTTTCCCTATAATTATCAACTTTTGGTTGATTTAATACTTTTTAATGAATCAATTAGATATAGCGTTATACAACTTGGGGCTGATTTAATCCTTTTAATATACTATGAGACACAAATTCTTAATTAATAAAAAAGATCACTTTACCACCAAACAAATAGTCATAGAGTATTACTTTTCGATCAACTAAATAACAATTATTATGAGTGATAATAACTTAATCAAAAATAACGATTTTAAACTAGTATTGTTGGGGTTTTCATTGAAGAAAACCCCTTCAAAAATTGGCGTATGCCACTTTTTACAACAAGCACACGGTATTCTTTAGTAAAAGGCGAAAGAATAGTTCGCTCTGTGCTCACTGAGTGGCTGCATGGAATTTCTCTAAGGCGCACAAACTACTTATATATAGTTTCAGCTGCTCGCTTCTTCACTAAGTTGTTGATGTGGTACTTTTCCAATTCACTCTTTACAAAGTGGGCACTGTTTGTATGAGCTGTGTAAAAGTAGACCCTGAAAGTGGGTAATGATACTTTTAGGCTACTCACTGATAAAAGATTCAAATTTCTTTAAATAGTCTTTTTTGTGGTTACTGAAAGGGATATATGTAGTAAATTCCTTATTAATAATATCGTGTTCACCCATGTTGTAGGTATTCTACTATATATTTTACCAACTTTTATGTGTAATGGATTATATTACGTGTATTAAATCATAATAGTATGATAAAGACGCCTTTAAACTATTACGAGTACTTGATAGATAATCATCAATCTTGTACTTATTAGCCGACGGGAATTTGTGTTTCTTTCATGTATATATCACTTTAATTTCTCTTTAAAATGTTTAATTTGATAAAATTGAACAATTATAGCAGTAATATAATTTATAATCATGTTATGCTAATTGGTAACAAATTTAATACTACAATCTATGCACCCAAAACCAAAAAAAAAAAAGCTTTATAGATCACAAAGAACAAAAGTTTGTACCACTAGAGAACATCCGCCTTTAGTTGTCTTCACATTTTTTTCACAGAAAACTAAGCATCCATAACACTGGGTTAAGGCTGATCCTTATTCAACATTCTTTGAGTTTATACTTCATAACTAAATAAGAATATTACTCCAATATTTGTCAATCAATTCTTAAATCTTTAGTACTAAACTACTAGGCATTGATTACCATATAAACACAGTTGTTGAAAAGACTAAGGCTGACAAAATACACGGTTCGCATGATCCACGCTTTAGCGCTGTAAAGAACAAAATTGGAATGTCCAGATCATAGATTAAAAAAAACTATATATCAAAGATGTTAAACTCCAAAACCTAACGCACTGAAACAAAATATATAACTTTACATTGCGGGTCTCACACAGACACCATAAACAAAAATAACTCCCTATACACTGACCATTTGATCCTCCTTTTTTAGTCTCGGTGAAACGATATAATGAAATTTCATCAGATGATTTAGAAGAGTTCCTCCTTACATTATGAATGATGAGCATTCAGCACTGCCCGGTATACCATGTCTATGAATTGGTCATCCTGTTATGGAAATAAAAACCAGATTAGATGCACGAAGAGACCAGTAGATAACTTATCTTATCAAGGCTTGTAATTGGAACAATATGCACAAGAACAAGTGAAATGGGCCAAAAAAAAAAAAAAGAAATAACAAAAGCATTACCATCGACTCTTATGTTAATAACCCGTGAGCTTACAACACCACTATAGCTCCTTAACTACTAGAGGAGTCCCTCACTAGTTCACAATAGCTGAATTCAGAACCTTTTCATTGTTCATAAATCTCAATTTCTCTAGAGGTCCATGATAAGTATTGTTCGGTGTGGTTGTATTTAACAGCTGAGTTTTTATCCGTCTCCTGCAAAATTATGTGGTTTTGATAGAGCACCAAGAAGCTAATTTGGCATTCTTTATGAAGGCAAAAAAATCTATGGCTTCCTTCATGGTGTTTAAGGAGTAACCTGGATTGCCACTTTCGAATTGTAGAGCAGTTAGAAAGCTTTTGCTCGTTCCATTATATTGCTCTTATATTTTGGTTATGCAAGAAAGCATATAGATCTTTTTATGGGAGGATAAAGTGTTATGGTCCATTGCAAAGTCCCGCATCGGTACTAAAAAGTGCTGATCTGGGGTATTTATAGCCTTGTGCTATCTTTTGGGGTGTGGTTCTCCCTAGGTTATAACAATAGTATCAGAGCTACCCACCACCCTTCGTGCCTTGGATGGTGGAGCAAGAAAAACGGATGCGGAGTGTGGTGGTTTGTTATGGCTAGCTTTTGGGGTGCGGTTCTCCCTGGGTTATAACATAAAGACAAGTAAATAGATGATCCTTTTCTCTTCCCTTTTTCAAATCCCGAGGGCACAAAAGATCATCTTTCTTAATCTGCCTTTATGGAATATACTTGTCATCCTATTATGTTGATTCCTTCATTGTTGACACTATTATGTATGTTAACTATTTTGACCAATCCTTCCTCCTTCCCGCTTGGTATGGTTAAGGACCAAAGACAACCATATCATGCTAATGCGTAGCACCACGCCAGTAATATATTTATTTTACCAGCCACCAAGTGAATCATTTTAGACCTAGTAAATAAAGCTGCTAGTTGACCAATGATTTCATGCAGAATAAAGTTTTTACATTTTTACAGTTGAAGTTCATACAAATTTTAACATTTGTTTAAAACACTAGAATTCACAACAAAATATGCATATAATAAGGAAAATACTGAAAGGGGAATCAGGACTTTCACAAAGAAAAATTAGGTCATCAATTTTGCATTTCCTTAAAGCAAAAAACACAACCCATTGTACAGCATAAACAACTATCTTACGTTTGAACAATTCATCAATGCTTTGGAGGTATATGCAGCCATGCAGATTATTCCAGACAATATTATCCTATGTGTTAGCTACTTGCACTCTGCTTGATGTGATTAGCTTTAATCTTGTCCAATTTCGTATTACGCATATCCATCTTAACATCTACATCCTTACGACACTTACCTAGTGAAGAAGCCCAATACTTGTTCCTATATAACAGTGTATACACAAACATGCTTTTCATTTTATTAGGTATCTTCCTGAGGCATAAACCTCCTGTGCCACATCTCCTCTTCACCCATTCAATTTTAACTTTGTGCCACATCTTCATTTTTCATACCTTTCTCTTGGGAGACTGAGCCTAGGAACTGAAATTTCTACATTTAGCCAACATGATCCCCTCCAATCTCACTTTACTTTTTGTTCTTCTTGTGAAGGTCTGAGGATAAATTTTTGAACACTTATTTTCTAACTTACTTCTACTCATCACAAATCCCTTATTCTCCAGAGTGCTTCTCTATAGTATCAGGTTTGAGTTTACTCTCTAGCTAGTTTTGCCAATTAAAATATTATCAATGAATGACATGACCATAGAATCCCATCTTGCACACTGTTGGTTACCTTATCCATAACTAGGGTAAAGAAGAACAGGGTCAAGGAACATCCCTAGAGTAAGCTCACGGTTATGGTAAGCTCCATTATTCTCACACGTGTGACAGACTGACAATCATGTCATACATATCCCGTTTTTCTATGAATAAACAATTACTTGTAAGAAATAAGAAACCAAACAACAATCAAGTATTATATGTGGTGTAGTTCCAATATGCTAGTCAAATGTCCAATGCAAGAGCAACCAGATAGTAATCAGATTCACTGATGCACCACATATATGTAAAAGGTGTAGAATTCAGATATCCTAGACTGCAAAGGTAATCATGCTTCTCAGGTGCAATGGCATCCAGCCATGACTCCAGATGAAACCTCAAGTCCTTAAAGCTATTACTGTAGATTCTTTCTCACATTATATGGATTGTTCCCTACATAGCTATGCAAGGTAGAACAGTTGTTTTCCTTCAGTTTAACCTCTCAGCAGAGTGTTTTTACCTTGTTGTATCAATGTCTCATTACAACGCTAAAAGAAATTAACTGCAGATAACGAAAAGCTTAATGTCTTCAAGAGAGTTTAGCAAAGCAAGGTAACTAAGGAATCTAGGAAGACATACCTGAACAAGCATTACAAGTGCTTCCCGCACTTTATCTCGGCTACTAACAAGTACATAGTTAGGGACAGGAGCAGAAGTAGGAGTGAGAGAAGGAGGAGGAGTGGGTGGAGGAAATGGTTGAAGCAAAGGAGTTCCATAAGGGCGCTGGAGATTCCCAAGTGGCAAAAGTGGAGGAGCAGTGGGCACTGATGAAGAAATGGGAGGCATCAGCGGAGAAGAGGCAGGTGGAGGACCAAAAAAAGAAGATGGCTTCACCAGATTTGAAGACCATTTAGCACTGATGTCTGGTTCAGGTGCATCATGGAGGGGGCTCAAAAGGGAAGAAGCTGAAAGAGAAGGAGATGGAAGCAGGACCGGTGCTGAAGACGAAGGAACAGAAGCAGGAGGACGAGGAGGAGGTAGGGTAGCTGGAGATGAGTGGTATAGTTGCCCTTGAACTGCAGTACTAGAAGCATTCCCAATTGTCATAGCGTTCTGCAAAAGAAAAGCATAAATTTAGTCAAGATAAGACAACAGAGCAAAAAAAAAATCCAGCTTTTTTTTTCTTTCAAGAAGTATTTAATATGTACTTCCATGTTTTTTCCCTTAACTAACATAAATTAATCATTGGCTAGTTTTTTAATTAATGTTATTAAAGAAATTCCTGCCAACAGAGTAACCTTGGTCCATCCCTTCTTTTGTCTTGACCCTGTAAATTTCATGGCCTGAATTACTGTACCAGTACTCCTTGAGACTTTATCCAAGTAATTTAGATAGTGTTCTACCCTTGTATATTAGGGTCAAATAACTGGTAACATTTTGAACTGCACAAGAGAGACGTTTTCCACTAACATATTGAATGCATATCAAATATACCCCACTATACTTGAGGAAACTTGTTCTATACAAAAGTAAGGATCTGAACACAAATGCCTAGCAAGAGTAAATGAAGATCTTGAAAAAGCACTGCACACGGAAAATATATTCCTCTCAGTAAGACCTCTTGCACAACAGACACAGTATAATGGAAAGAAGAGCAAAGAGGAAGGGAGAAAAAAGGCATACACTGAAGAAGTTCACAAAGGAATTGTCCTCAGGGAGATGCGGAGCATTTGACGCAGTAGACGATGAAGGCTCCAGAGGACCATCAATTACAGCCATGGTTGGAACTGCTTCCAGCTCTTCAAATTCACTGTAGCAAAATGGCACATTACCAAAAGCTCATTTCAGAAACCAATTGACAGCAACTGGCATCAGTCAGGTTATGGATAACAGAAGGAAAGAGATTATTCCAGAAACAGTTTAACAATTAGTCTTAGACCTTACACTGCCTAACTTGACAAAGATTTGTTACATCTTGTGTAGAGATCACTTCTACTACTCAACAAGATTGAAATAATATCTAATATACTCCGAAGGGTGTGGCCTTGTGGTCAATGAAATGAGTTGAGAACCATGAGGTCTCAGGTTCAAACCAACCCCAGCAGAGACAAAAAGCACTAGGTGATTTCTTCCCATCCGTTCTATCCTTGGTGGATAGAGTTACCTAACACTTGATACATGTTGTTTGTGGGAGGTGGCAGGTATCCCGTGGAATTAGTGGCGAGGTGAGTGCGAGCTGGCCCGGACACCATGTTTAACAAAAAAAATAGTATCTAATATCTTGTTGACCAGATCCCTTCATCTGGATGACATCAACAATTACCTATTATGCACCATTTCAGTAAGATTTCACTAAGGGCAATGAAATACAACAATCTATACAAAGGTCAATAGATCTATAAAACATACTTGTAAAACTGTTGAAGCCATTAACACCCCTACATCTTTAACCCTTTTTCTGGGTTTGGGATGTGGGCCATGGGGAGGGGGGGGGGGTATCTAAATTTCAGTAAGCATGAATTATATACCTCTTCGTCAATGGTACTTTTGACTTGGTAGGCACCTTGGAATATGCACCGAGTATCCTGAAAAGCAGTAAACACAAAATTGATTGACAGGGTTAAAAGTAAATCATCAAAGATATGTTTGTATTCAGTGTGGTAGAAAGGTACTTCTTTTGATCCCTTTGTTTCTCATTAAGCTGGTCGAACAATTCACTAAACTAGGATCTGTTGGAAGTGCTGATTTGCATCAGTAGGCACCAACGCTACGAATTCTCACTTCCATAATCTTCACTTAATAATTCAATAAATATTACATATTACAGTTTCTTCAGAGCATCAAGAAGGCTCTAAAATATTTTAAAACTAATTTTCTGAAACTAAGCTAGGCCCAGTAGACACTAGCTTATACACCAGATTGTTTATAAGTTCTCTAACTATGTTTCCACTATATCTAAAAATCATCAACTAACAAATATTACCACATATGTATTCCCCAAATCAAATAAACAAAGGAAAACCTGCACTGAGCAAATTCAATCTTGAGAAATATGATAATGTATGAACCTCATCAAATCACAATGAAGCCAAGTATAAGAACAAGAAATAAACTGCTCTTCAAGATCAAAAGCATGAACAACTGAATCCGACAAATTTTATACTTTGTTTTTTCTAGAATTAACACCCTACATGGGAACCAAAAAGTCTACCCATGCCAAAAGGGGAAAGAGAAGGGAAGGAAAGGAATCATTTCTAGAGAGAAAAGCTGTGAAAAGATTACCTGTCAAAGAGATTTGCAACTTCTTCACATTCACGCTGATTATAAAACCATATCCCGTTAACTTCTTGGGAAGCATTTCGATACAACAAATATGGAAGCTGGATCTCATATTCAAAATCCCCCAACAGATCCTCCACCAAATTATCTGCTCACCAGAATAAGGACTTTTTAACGCACAGAAATTGAACATATGTACTCACACAGAAGGAAAACGCACAAACTCCCTATTGCAACTTTCAGTAAATATGACAATTCATATGACAAGCTTTAAACAGCAAATTTACTAAGATACATGCACCATTTCTGTAAAGTTTTTTATTTAATATTTTTTGACATGTACCTTCATAATATCTTTCATAAAAAAGGAAGTTCTTTTAATTTCATCGCCTCCTAAAAATTGCTGCCATCCCTCTATTCTACCTCCACATTCCTAAATCTCATTTCTGCATATGAATCGTACAGTTGGAACCCCAGAGTTTAAGTGCCAAGACAGAGGCACTAATGGCAGAGCCCTAAGCATTATTTCAACCTAAGTTGCTCAAACTCTTCACTTTCGGTGCCGCACCCTGTCGATACGACATGGGTGTGGGATCCATACCGGATTTGGTCAACCGATTTTGACTTTGACCAAAATCAACAGAGAAATGTTCCATTTGGAACAGATACAATGATTTTTGTAATCGAAACAAATTCTAATGTGAAATTGAAGAAAATGGAGTACCTTGTATGTAGAAATTTCTACGTTAGTCGTTTTCCTTATATCACCTTCGAGGATTCTTCTCTTGATTAATATTTTTCCACATAATACCTTGTAAGTTTTTTACATAATACCTCATAATTTAGACATAAAACTCTATTTTTAGATATTTGAATTATTTTTAGACGAATCCCCGCACCCATATCAATACCATGATCGATAACCTCAAATCTTAAAATTTAGATCATGAAGGATCCGACCTCTAGATCTGTAACCGTATCGGACATCCCTGAGTCCTGGCAACTTAGATTTCAACTAAAGCTTAGTAGCTAATCCTGTAGCCATAAATAGAAAAGGGAAAGGAGGCTTTTGGAACCATAACTCTCGTGTCTCTCAGTCACCTTGGAACAGGAAAATGTAAAAAGGATATTTGTTTTCTTTCTTTTTAAATAATTTATAACGAGTACTCAATGTTGTGAGGTCCTTCTTGTTTATTAAATGATATTGCATTAGTCGCAACTTCCATCTGTCAAAATTATATTATGCAGACAGGGTCTTAGAAATTTAAAACTAATTGATCAACATGCAGGCCAGAAATTTTATTTAGAATATGAGCAACTTCAGGTATCCAATTTTATCAAAAGAGAACTTTTTTGCCTGCTATTGGTGCGAGCAGTAAGAAGTTTTGGTCTTAAGTCAAGCCAGGGCATCATTCCATACTCGTAACACGACTAAGCACACTACAAGACGAGACAAGGTACTCCTGCACCTCGTAGAAGGCATCTGCCTTTCAAGTTCTAAGATGGCTCCTCTTATTCAATGATAATCCAACTGCATTCTTCTCTCCTTTTTATTTGATTTACATTTTGTGGATCTGTGCTGACATCCGACTAAATGAGGGAAATGTCAGTCTTCATATTAGAAGTTTAAAACTTCACATCTGAGTAAAGCAAGAGATTGGTCCAAATGCTAAGGCTGAGTTCATAAGTATCTCTACCATGGTACTTGTTTATTAAAGGATTCTTAAAAAAGAAGGAAAGTAACTCTGCTTCTGACCCAAAGTGAATGTGATCTACATCACATTGTTGTGATGCATAAAGGCTATAATCCTGATGAACAATATTACTACAATTCTGGAGTCTCCACATCAAATAGTCAATCATGTATAAGCCTCAACTTTATTAACATTTTTCAGCAGCAAAAAGGTAAGATATGTTCAAATCCAGTAAGCATAAAAGGTGTTTAAAGGCAAGCAAACAGATATTGTGTTTATAGTCATTATTCGAAAGCAGAGACACTGACCTGTATTTCTGCGGTTCATAACAATAAACTGAAATCGAGGTTGAGAACTCCTGTAAGACCCGCTAAAAAGTAATTATCACAAAAGAAAAAAGTACAGAGATCAAAATTAAAACTTAAACAAGCATTCCAGTAAAGATGAGTTTTTTAACTAGAATAACTAGGACCTCAACAAAGCTCAC
The DNA here is from genome assembly GCF_947179165.1 of Solanum dulcamara. Classification (NCBI taxonomy): domain Eukaryota; kingdom Viridiplantae; phylum Streptophyta; class Magnoliopsida; order Solanales; family Solanaceae; genus Solanum; species Solanum dulcamara. Next base: position 74,779,432 of record NC_077244.1, read on the forward strand.
TGTTCTCATCAAATCCCAAGAACAAGTGAAGGAAGATATGCAAAAACATGAATCTCCTTTATGTTAGCTTCGCTTTTCTAGTCACAAAGCCGGATAAAAGAGGAAAGTTATAGTAAGTTAGCAGCCAGCATCCATATAATTTTACTATGAGGGAACGATTAAGCCCGGACACGGACAAAGGAAGAGGGTTGCAGAAACTAAAGTTGATCCAACTAGAAACTGAGATTTAGTTGATTGATAAAAAATTTAAAAATAAATAAATAAACTCACCTCTTGACAACAAATAGAGATCCTTCGATATCCTTTCGACTCTGCAGAACAATTCAATTACGAATTAAACTAACAAGAACTATGTGAATACAAAAGTATGAACCAGCAAAAAAATAAAATGGGAAAGATTTAATACCCATTGGCTATTATCAATACTGAATTCGTACAAAGTAACATGAGCAGCAGTGATGAGAATTTCTTCAATGAAAGGATCAATCCTCTGAAGAACCGTCAAGTTTAGCAGCTTCGTGCTGTTCTGGTCCAGATTCGGCATCAATTTCCCGCTCTGCGACATTATTTCACCGAATCTGAGAACGGCAAGTAGCTGTAAGCTGAGGCCCAACTTCGAGTAACACACAAACCCTAGAATTGCTCCAAATTGAACGAAAGCTTTGTTTTGCTCTATATATATCTGACCGAAGAGATGATGAACAGGGGACAGACACATCACACTTTGATTTAGTTTTCAAAATACTAAATAGTTTTCTTATTTTTATTTCTTTTTTTATATACATAAAATATATATATATATATATATTTTTACTTATATTTACAAAGTTTTACTGGCAAAAATATTTATCAAAATTTAATATTTCTCCACTAATATAATTTTAAAAATAATATTTGAAAAGATAGTGTCGCAAAAAGGTAAAGAGGTTGTTTTAGTACAACATTTATTTGGTACTGCCACATATAAATAACTTTTCATATTATTATTGTTTTAATTGTTATTTTTAATTATTTAAATATTGCAAAAAATATATTGAGACAGCTTAGCTAAAAAATATCACTTCATAGCACCAATTTATATTGCTTTATAACCATCATCATCAAAAGAATTATAACTAGAAATTAAATCTACTCGTATTCTTGGTGTATGATATTAATTTTTACATGCCACCAGACAATTCAAAAACTAAATTAAGGGATATTTTTTCTCGATGAACTACAATATACACGAGTCATTTTATGTATTTAAAAATGTCAAAAATAACCTCAAATTAATATGATTTCTAACGTGTATACGAACTACAATATAGTTGGGTCATTTCATTTATTTAGAAACGTCAAAAAGAATAAAAAATCCTCAAATTAACATGAATTACAACATGATCGTATTATTCTTGTCCAAACTTATATGGCATTATTCACATACACAAGCTATTCCATGTAACATCAGAAGGCAGGCAGCATCAAAAGTAATAGAATTCACAGTAGACTTAGAGAAACATTAGAATAATCCATATAAGATAGTCCGTACTCAAAAGACAACGAAACACAAAGCAAATGCTTAAAATACTAGAAAAACTCAAGAGGCTGTTATCCATTTAAATTTTTTCTCAGTTTCCTCATTCAGTTGCTTTTCCTTTGCGCCTGCTGCTACAGCTGGTTTCTATGAGATAACAAACCATAGAATCAACATCATCCCCAAATATACTATAAGCCTCAATCACTCGTGGATAGCTGAAACCCATCGATAGCATAACCTGGATGCAGTCGCTAAAGGTAGAATCCGACGAACTGAGCTCTCGCCCAGCTTCCTGCCGTTTCTCACTTCCTGATGACCCTGTGATTCGATATTAAAATTTCAAACCACCAAATTTACTCATCTTATATCAATAGAAGGGAAAAATGTAAGATCAAACTCACTAGTTCCTGAAGATGATGGTTCAGCACCGGATGTGGAAGATTCTCGATGACCAAGCTGTTGCCGGAACTTATTATCATGTGCAATATACTCAGCCCTAGAAGCTTCAATCACCATGTGTTCCATTTCCTTTTCAGTGAGCTCGACATCTGAGTAGAAGCGTCCTTCAGCTAGAAGCGCCTGAAATGGGACCATTTAGCCAAATAAAAAACCAACATGAAAGCTAAGTGTATGGAAATCATTCATATGAAATTGAACTTTTAGGTACTTAACGTTATCAATCTGTTGGTCCTGCTGAGCTTTAATTGCAGCTTTTACATTATCCTTGTCGACATTTTTCTGAAGGAAAAAAAAAACATATATACATTAAACTAACAGATAGGTTGGTGAAGAACACTATCATGTTTCACAGACTATTGAAATGACAGTCTAAGAAGAAATATGTAAAGAATAATTTCAACTACATAACCTAACGTACTATTGCTGTAGCAGCTAACAGATTGAAATCATATTTCTGACTACTGAAATTACGGTTTAAGGAGACTACTAACTTATCTCCTTACAGAAACAGAAAGCAGATAACATGTTTGTTTGCAGATTAAAGAGTTTACCCCTCGCAGACAGCTAAACCCAAGCCCAGCACCAACTGATAATCGGCGAGGATCAATGAGGGAGTTGTAATGATTTCCATGATGATAACTGAGACGGATAGGAGGCGTGTCTGAGTTATAACTTCCATGGAACGTGTTCATTGGTTCTGCATCAGTAAATTCCACAATTTAGTGCAAGCAGCAAACAGACACAACTCCACAAAGCTGAACATCACAATCACCAATCTTATTACAAAAAGAACAATCAAAAGTCAAAAAGAGAATTTACCAATGCTGTAAGAATATATATGGATAGGGCGATTATACATTTCAGATAATGCTTGGATTTCCACATTGTTGCCGTAGACCTACAACCAAGAAATGAAAACATAACTCCAGTTATTCCAACAAGGAATTGAACAACAAAGAAAGATAAGCACACAGATAGATAATCAATAAGCAAAACACTATCCACCAATGCGACAAATAGCTAAAGCTCAAAAAAAGAAATGGGTATTTTCAGTCCATGTGGATTCTTTAATCCAACCTTTTGAATTAAAAAAAGATGAAGTAATCTAAGAAAATCACGGAGAAACCAATATTAAATGATTTGAAACAAATCCCTGTGCAGGTAGACTAAACCATTCCTTTCTCCCTCAGAATGGGGAGAAGGGAAAAAGTAGACATTCATTCAAGGCCAAAAACACAAAACTTAACCACCTCAACCTCAAAAGAAAGAAGAAACTGAAGATAACGGGAAATACGATGCACAAGTTAATCATATGCATTATAAAGAAATTAGCAAATAACTAACAGGAGAATGTAGACGTTAAGAGGTTCAAGCAGTTCGAAAATATTCAACAAAAAACAGAAAAGAGAACACAGAGAAACCACATTTTTTTTTCAGTGGGAAATCCCTTCCATCATTTTGATCATTCACTCATGTTGGACTTCACGCAGTTTAGAAAAACACAAACTGTCTCTGATGACAATCATCTACGAAATAGCATCATCCTGGGGAATGCTCTCATGTCCAACTAACATTTATTACAGTTGTATGTAACAAGTGCTCCAATTCTACTTGCAACTGGTTAAGAAAGAAGCAACAAAACGATTCAGATAGATAATTGCTGAATAATCACATGATGTACCTTGTCTCTCCTTTTTCTCTTGCAGTAGGATGTGAATCCTTCAGTTATAAACTGAGAGAAGTGGTCTCTTTCGCGCTCCTACAACAAAGATACTAAGCATATAAATAAAGATACAGCAAAATAAGTTATTAGGTTGTATGGAAGAAACATATGAATGATTAAGATACCGATGAACCGATTTATACGTAATAAACTCCAGTTGAGCGATCAGACATGATGATAATCATAATATTCTTGTATTTTCTCCATTAAGTTGTCGGCATCAAGGGAACATGAGGATACGAGACTATGCATCAAGCATGTAAAAGGGCAGCCCGGTGCACTTAAGTAAAATTTTCGACACTGATTTGTTACATGCAAGAAGCTGACATGATGAAATGGAAACCAAATAGTAACAATATGCACATGTACCACCCACCTTCTGCATCTTCCATCACCCCTGCACCCAACGAGAAGAGGCATAGGGTGTGTTCGGGAGAAGGAAGATGTTTTTCATGGAAAATGCTTTCCAAGAAATAAGTAGGTTTGTAACTTATTTTCTTGTGTTCGGTACGGAAGAGAAAAATATTATCCTAGAAGCATTATTTTGTATACAATCTAGAAAAATACTATGGGAGATGGGGGTGGTGGTGGGGATGAGGCTACGTGGAGGGGTTATGATAAGGTGTGGACGACACAATCAATGTGAAATGTCACTTGAGGAACTTGTTTTCCCTACTTTCGTTGGGGAAGTCATTTTCCTCATTTGCAAGGAACTTGTTTTCCTAGGGAAAATGTTCTCCACTAACATGGAAAATTGGACCTCCGTACAAAACACACCAATAATAACCTTAACTCAGAAACTGTTTTAGCCTCTTTATTTTCTTAGCACTAAACTATAATATCTTTTTTTTAATTTAACCCCATTTGGCTAGGTGAGGTTTCGTACCTAAAATAATTGTAGAAAGGGACCCTCAACTTCCAACGCTATATGGACTGTGGATTTCTTTCCACTAGAGTAGACCATTAAAATAAAGGAAATGGTTACATATTACTTAACATACCACCAAAAGAAATAGGAAGAAAAAGCAAACATAAAGTCTGGCGCAAAGCTTAGAATGTTTCCCTCTTAGAAGTAACCACCAGAATAGTAACCCCAAAAAGAAAAACCTAAAGCTCATCCTCGACCCTTGCTTCAGGAAAAATCGTACTCAGGTCGCTCAAAGGATAGGTATAGGGGGGTTATTTGAATGACAAAAGAAAGCTAATTGATCCAGGTAGCAGATAAAAAGAAGCTGGGGAACAAAGCATAAGAACCATCATTGAGAACAAGCCCGTCAAAGAATTCTGGTGGTGAATAATAAACTAGCAGCAACCTCTAAAATGCTACATCAAAATGCTAGTTGTCCCTTTTTCTTGGGATAAATGTTTCTTTGCATTCTAATCAGTCAATTAATCAATCAACCAAGCCCATCTCAATTCTATGTGCCGGCTATATGAAATCTCTGTGTTCATTTTGCTCTATTCAGGAGGCCATGTGATCCAATTTTACGCTAAACTTGAATACTGATGTAGCACGTGCCTAGTTCAACACGCCCAACAGATTTAATGTTTAAAGAATACACCAAAAACTAATTTTTAGACTGGCGGCCAACCTACTATAACCTCCTCTAGGTTCTACATAAGAATTTTCTGATCTAGATGGTTTTGTCAAATTTACTCGACACATCAAATATTTTATCACGGATTACAATTACTAACTTAAATGTTATTGAATTATTAACTAATGTTTCAATATTCTCTTTACAGAATAGACATAAGCATCATTCATACTCACTCTCTCCTGATATCTGAAAGAAAAACCTCTCTTAAATGTATAGGGAGTAAGTGACCTATGCTCATCATTTATTTGATGATGAGCCTTTTGTGAATACATAGTTAACTTTATCTCAAAAAAAATGTACACTGAGAGGTTATAGATGGGAAGATGGAAATTTCATGTGTAAACCTATTAATTTATTTATTTTTATCAGGAGAATAAATATTACGTATGTCTATACTTATTTATGAAATGTTCTCACCAAAACTGCAACACAGCTCTGTGCTAGTGCAGGCGCTTGGAAGGACTTGAACAGTTACAGGACTCAATGGCGGATCTAGAGGACAAGCTATGGGTTCACCGGTACCTAGAAGCTTTTGCCCGGACCTAGTATGTGTAGTAAGAAACATACTAAATATCTATGAATATTTAATTGTAAACTCAGTTATTATTATATATTATAACTTGATATCTCGATTGGAACCATAAACATCAAACCCTGGATTGATCCGCCTCTGACAGGACTCTAGTCTCAACTCCCAAAAAAAATTATTTTTTGATGAAAGTAAGGTGTTTCACTACTGGCATTAAGTAGATGCAAAGAGTACAAAAGTAGGAGTGTTAGCTCCATTACATTACATTTTCCAGAACTGTACATGAGATTTTCACCTCATACGGTTCCTCCCTTATGTGCATAATGAGAATAATACATAGAATCAAAAAAGATTCAACGATGAAAATATTCTCATTATGAACTCAGCAGGGCTAGTGTTTTTACAAGAAATCTCTAGCCAACCTTCGTACAAGAGATTCTTTCTTAACATCAAGCCTATTGGGACTAGATAGAAATGATAAGATAACTCCAGCAATTTCCTTGTTTTTAACGCCTCCTAATTTCCAAGGAAAGGCTTTTTGCTCACCCCACGAAAGGCGCATGGGTTGACTGCACATCTACGATATAGATGTCTTGCCAGCAGAAAGAAATCCAAAGTCCCTATCATCCGCCCAATGCAACCTCTCGAGATTGGTTCTTCCAAAGTTTGTGAATTCGCTTTGGAGATTGAGCAAGTGTCATCAGTCTAGGACGCGGCGTTCGGGTGATGTCTACCCGAATCCCTAATTGTCTTCTGTTGTTAGCTTATCGATAATTCCCCAAACTAGACATGCTTAATCTATAACCGAACATGGCTTTTTCTATAGAACATATTGACTACAAATTGAACTAAAGAAAGAATGTTGGCTTGTCGACAACGTGAAGACTGCAATCTCGACTTAGAATAATCAAACGCCCCGACACTGGTAACATTCGAGATTATGCAAGATTATACACAAAAGATCCTTTTTTGGCTCTCTCTTTAGCCCTATGTCTCTTATCCCTAGGAGGTCTTCCTCCACTAGCAGTTTTTTTTGGAAAATTGGCATGATGACTTGACGTCATTCTCACCTTCCTCCGGCTTATCACCGGCAGTCTGTTCAGGATTCCAAACTCAATGATGACAACTAAACACGAGGATTGCGCTCATTGCGGGACTTAACTCAACACCTTACCGCACGAGCTGACGACAGCCAAGTCTGAAAGTATGAATCATAGTTCAAATATTTCTTAATCTATTTCGTGTTCCAAATATTCGAATAAATTTCTGACGAAGGGATGTTATGCTTGAACCAGGGAGCTAACCAAAAGACCGAAAAATAAATACACTATTAAAAATATTAGGCACGAACCATATAATGACAAATTTTGTAACATCAGTCAAGGGAAAAATGTTAGTTCAATTCAGATATAAAAGATATGCAACAAAGGACATCTCAGCATGCCAAGAACCTACTACCTATAGACATATAAGAAACCACTTTGGCTCTCAAATTAACAGTTCCGTATTTGATTCCAAGGTAGATGCTTAGGAACTAGACCAACCAATTTCCAGTATCTACATGACTACATCCGCAGCTAGCATAATGTACTCTACATTTATTCTGTCAGTGCACTCTTTCTATTCTCAATTGTACCAGGCCACTGTCACCCACAATTTACAATTAAAAAATCAACAAGGAGAGAACCATTAAAACTGGTGTCCCTCTAATGTAAAACCGAGATGATAGCTTCAACTCCCATCTAATAGCATGTTAAAAGAACACATTTCCAAATGAAACCAAAATCAAGTGAATAAAATTTCTCAACCTACCAAAGAAGAAAAGAAAGTCGACAAATAAAATTGCATTTATACAGAGTGTTTCGTACAAAAATTACCATGTAATCGATGCACATCTGCCTGACCAAATCATAAGCTTCAGAATCACCATATACTTGGTCAGCAACTGCACGGAAGAGGCAGTTCCCATCTTCACGCATTTTCTTAACTTCTAAGCCTTTGGCTCTTCTTATATCAATTTCAAACTGATGCTCTCTCTCCTGAAACAATATGAAAGTTCTCAAGTTCTCAAATTTCAGATATACGCAACAGTGTCTGATAGTAGGATAACTGTAGCTTGTAAATTAATAATATATCATCCTTTACTCATGAGCAGAATGACCATTCCAACAGTAACTAACTGTGATGCATAATTTAGTGCAGGGGGAATGGTGTTGCTGATAAAATGTGCTTAAGAAATAAACCAATAATCAATTCTATTCCTATAACGGATAAGAGGAGCATAAACTGAAGCTGAAACCTTCATCAGTTTCTAGTAGATAAATTTTTGGACTTACCACATCATTGCGTGAGGATCCAAAGTTGGGATTCTGCTCATCTGCGCTATTATAACCTTCACTTTCACAGTGTGACCGTGGAGAGGATGGCCTAGATCCAGTAGGTGAAGTCCTAGTTGACACATTGGTCTGCCCAACAAATTCCCTAGATGATCCTATCCGTACTGCATTTGAACTACCTAATGAAAATTTCCTTGGGCTAGGGTTTAGTGAAGCAGGTTTAGGAGGTGGGATAGGAGGTGGAGGAGGAGGTGGACAAGAACTACCTTTAGCCCCCGCCAAAGAAGTACCCTCATTTTCCGCTACCTCAACTCTTAAACCACAAGATCCTTTTACGGAGTCCCCACAGACAAAAGCACCATCACTTACCTTCTCATTGTCAACAATCTTTTCTTCAGGGAGGCTTTGGTCACAGCCAAAGCTTTCTACTGAAGCTTCATCATCACCACCTTTGTGATTGAAGGAACCAACTGAAAACTCATCCAAGACAATCGATTCTGAAAGTTCTCCCAACAACTCATCATCTTTCAGAGTTGATGGCACTTGACTAGTGCTAGAAACCTGTGGCTGTGATGAAGCTGAAGAAGAAGCAGATGATCCAGGGAGTGAAACTGACGACCTGTTCTGGTTTGTCGACGATGATGAAGACCCGGTAGAACCCCTCTGAACAAGTATCCGTGTCATTTTTGCTGCCCTTCTTCAACTAGAGACCCACAGAACAGTCACTCTGCCTTTACCCAAATTAGAGAAATACTTTCAATTTATCTCGCTTCCTGGCCTTTGGGGCAGTCACACCAATACCTTTGCTGAATGATTTCTTGCAGCAGCTTACTTCCCTTTGATCCTCGCGAACTACTTTCTGCATTCCCCTAAAAATTCTCATGAGAACCTCACTTCCAAAAATCTTTTATGAAACAACAAGGCCTGTTCTCTTTATGGTCCTTGTAATTTCCCAAAAGTAAGCCACGAGCTTAAAGCTGCAATTAAGACCGTCTGATCATCACAAAATACTGCTAGACAAAAGATAGTTGGTACAAAGTAATGTTACTCCATCACTTACACCAAGATAACATCAAAATCAATCAACTTTAACCATTCTTCTCTATGGACCCAACTCATTTCAAAGCTAAACAACTTTGTTAGGGATGCTACAATTTTATTAACACCTAAAATTTATACCACATACAAGTCTTCAACCCAACTAAAACACTGGTGGCATTTAAATAGAATACACTAAAAATATGAGAAAGAAAAGCCCAAAAACATGAAAATAAATTCAATACCCAAGTATATCAAATTAGATAATTAATATCTTACAAGAGATGATCAAAACATAATTTTTATAAATGAATCTTAAGTTACAACCACAATCGATAAAGATGAAAACGGATTTTAACAGAGATGGGGCAAGAACTTACAAATTGAAAACCCTAGAGTTGAGTCAAGGCGAATTAGGTAACTCACTTGATTATGGGAAACCGAATTGAAACAGGAATTTCGAGTGGTTAGGGTTTAGTATGTAATCTGTGAAGCGGATAAAGGAAAAAGAGGATGAGATTATTAGCTTCTAGGCGAAGGAAGAGAGTGTGAATATTAAGAAGAAATAACAAATCAGGTGGAAAAAAAAAATCAGAGAGAAAATGGGGAGGAATGGACACGTCACTTGGGAATTTTAACTTTGTTCCGGTCAAGGCGACAAGTGGAACCCTGACTCTGCATTATTTTCAACGTGTGGAACGGAAACAATTAAAAAAATAGGAATATATATATACTTACTAGGTAAATTGCGGTAATAAACTAACTCAATTAGCTTATTCAATTATCAATTTGTCTTAGCATTGTTTCTATACGAAGGGACATAAGAGAGTTGTCAGTCGATTTAGCTTCTTATATATTACACATTTTTTGTTTATCTGCACAATATTATTTTCATTATCATTTGTACTATAGCGCATATGATTTCATATTTATCAAAGTTTTATTCTTAAAATCAGATTAAGTCTATTTAAAAGGGCAAATAAATTAAATATTATCATATCAAATTTCACTTATATTCAAATAATAGAGATAATAAATAAATATTGTCTTCGTAGAAGAATTTCATAGCAAGTTCACACACTTTCTCACAAGAATAGCCAATCAATAGTTATCCTCACAATGTTATATTAATTTTCACATATACATCAACTTGTAGGCTTCCGCATTCAAATAGAAATATTCATTTTTCATGTTTTCATAAAGCAACAACTTAATTATTCTTGAAGTAATCAAGATATTATTATCATACACTATTGCTAGATTTGGGGCAATTAAACTCCATGTTAGATAGCAAAAAAAAATTCGTTCATAAACTCATTCAAATGCATGAACATTGAAGGTGGATAGGAGCTTCTGGTGGAAAATACATATATAAAAAATTAATTCAAATGCAATCATCTTAATTTAATATACTATTTTTATTTTAGAAAAACACCAATTATTACAAATATCATAAGCAGTTTCATAAAAGGTCATTCACCCTATAATCGCCAATAATATAAATACAAAATAAACATAGCATTGCTCCATAAATTACATAATAAGCAGTACAATTATGAATTATCTATCATTTTTGACCCTCTTGAAATTGGTGTCCGGAAAAAATATGATCAACTCCTCCATTGCCATACCTAGACAAAAAAGATTCTTATTGCAAACATTAATGCATAAGGCGATATTAAAATCTACCATAGCAAGCGATAAATATATAAAAAATTTGAGAATTATTATCCATTTTCAGCCATATATAATTCACGCACAAATTAAAGTTCTTCTTTTCAACTCTATAAAGTAGAAACACACAAATATTCTCATTTTCATCAAATTAATGAAATGCTTTATCAATTCTCATTATTTCTAGATGAAGCCTTCAAAATATATAGTATTTGGTCACTATAGTGAATCTGGAAGAAAAATTAATTGCTCTCAATATAATAGAACACTACAACATAGTTCTTAAATCATTCCTTGATGACTTAGAAAAAGAGTATAAGATCAGTAATATGTAGGTGACTGCTTCAAAGTCTATAATTTCAGAACAGTAATGAATCAACATATATTAGAGAAGACTGATTGCTAGTTAAGCTTTAAACACATATTCTATTCAATTTTGTCAAAAAATGACAATTTTGAAAAAAATTATTAGAATATGACCTTTATTTAGATGATCCACACCAGAAAAGTCAATTGTTCTTTATCGAGTATAACCTTAATAAAATGTATAGATAGTTTTATTGTCGAGTATCACGCTATCAAGCTTCATTTAAACTTTAAAAAAAAAATATAATTCATCTATTTTAATTTTCGTTTGTCCCACCTCTAAAAGCATGTAGAGGTTTGGCGTGCATCCTCTCTCTTTGAATTCAAAGTACCCATCATGTTCATCTCGTTATGTTGTTGTTGTCATTGCTACTACTTTCTATTTAGTTTCATCTTGGCTAACAATAAATACAAAATTGACCCATACAATTGGGGCTGGCAATGCAAGGCGGAGCCTTAACGCAGGGTAGGCATGGTGACACATTAGCAAGGCGAATTAAAATTGGTCTAGTATCTTGTATCTATTGTTGTCTAGTAGAATCTAATTAAGAAGTACATACTAAAAGTTAAAAGATAAGGACTCTCTTGCTGCAAATCCTAGATATATCAACAAAATATTATGCAACATAAATTCTAGGAAAGAATAGCCATTAGCCATATCACCTTTTGAAGTTTGCATTCACGTAGTCTTCCCTCTTGTATCCCAAATTTCTTTCTTTCCTGGGAAAAAATAAAATAAAATTTTGATGGAAGTCACAAAATCCAAGTTCGAAACAAATAGAAGGACTCAATGTATCTTTCAGAATTCCTTTTCAACTGTTTCTCTTTGTTTTCCTAAATGAAAAATTAAATATTGAAACAAAGGAATACTTTCAGATGTAGAAGGTACAATAAAAAATCAAGCAATAGTCAAAAAGTTTTAACAAACAAATAAAATAAAAGAACAAACCATTTATGTCACTACAATTTATGTAGAAAAAGAATGAACATTTAATATGTAGATATATGTGCGAATAATTAAATCTCACAAAGTAGACGACAACATAAGAAAAATATGTAGACTTACTAAAAGAATATAAATCTCTTAGAAGAATATGTATATCTGTGATGTGATCACTATATTTGTAAGAATTTCAATTTTGTGGTGGCATTAAGTTGGATATTATGTTTCTTCCATAATGATGCCATTGCTTTTGTTGCGTACGTGCATCGATCTCTTCACCAAACTTGTTAATTATCGTCACCATATATAATCATTGATGTATCCATAGTTGATGGCTTCTGCAAAACTAATAAACACATATGACATATGTATTAAGTAAAACTGTCTTGATTCAGTAAGTAGACAACAAAACAACTAAAAATTTGAAATTTGAGTTGTACAATAAACATAAAATGAAGGGCAGGGCCGTTTCTACCATAAGGTCACTAAAACACTCTATTGTTTGGGGTCCTATTTTCTCCTAAAGATATATGTATATGTATACAATATATATAAATGTTAAAAAAATCTCATGTATTGATAAATTTGAAAAGAATTTTTTGAATATAAAATATAATAATTTTTTACCTCATTTAATATAAAAATCCTTGTAATAATTAAGAAATGATATATTGTTTAATTAATTGTAGCATTCTTTCTTATGTGGCTATATTTTTTGTTGCCTCATTTATATTCTGACGATTATCATGAACCAATATTATTATTTTTGCATTTACTTTTTTGTTCCCCCTTCACTATTTTTATTCTCTTATTATTGAATATTCTAAAGTTTTTCAAACGGTCAAACCTTCTACATTATTCAAAATTTATTATTGTGTGTTTATAAAAAAATCAAATTTATTTTTTGGTGTTTTTTTCAAATTTCAAGCACTAAAACTAATTAACAATTCAACATTATTTTAATGTCATGATACCAACTTATCAAATTCAGTGCAATGCAATTTCAATATTTATATAAACTTTTTAAATTTTTTAGTCAGTTTTTGTTATTTTAATTTTATATTATATATTTTTCATTGAAACTTTACACTGTTATATTTTTACTACAGAATATCTGTATATATCCTATCTCTCCAGACCTCATTTGTAGAATTACATCGAGTATATTTATATGTTAAATAAAAATTATAAGACATTTCTATGAAATTTGGCTTTAGCCTCAAAAGACGCCCGGTAAAGGGGCATTTTTTTTCTTTTTGAAGACGGGGTAAGAATTTTGGATTTGGTGAGACCCATGAGGGGGAGGAAGAGAGGAAAAGGATAAAAACGTGGCGGGGAAAAGGAGTTTTACTCAAAATAGGAAAAAAGGTAGAGATACAATTATGGGAGAGAGGGGTTAAAAAGTGGCAATTTAAGGGACGTGACTTGTGGATTTTCTTAAGCAAATAACAGGGAGAATAAAGAGTAAAAAAAGATTTGAAAAAATTAGGAAAAAAGTTAATTAGCATGTCCGGTTTTTTAGAGCGCCACATAGGCGGAATGAAGATTTATATATATATATATAAAATATAAAATAAGATAAAGATAGATAGTCTTAAACTTTGTACCGTCTTAATAATTTTTAAAATATAACCTCAAAAAAAATACCAATCGATATTTTTTTTTCAATTTTTGAATAGGTGTATATCTTGTCGGACTCTTCTTTCGTAATGGTAAAGAAAATAGTATTATTCGAATTGATTTACAAATCACCTTAAATAGTTAAATTTAAGAAGTCAAGTTGATGGATTGGTCGAGCGGAGAGAAAAAGAAAATGAATATGTTTAGGTCAATTGTACCTATGAGGCAGGAGTTTAGAAATTAATGATAATGTGTTTTATTATTTGTTATTTTATTTGTTTAGCAAATTTCTATTTTATTGTTATTTTTTTTAATTCTATTTCGATAACATGTTTTTGAATTAAGAATTTATCGAAAATAACTTTTTAAAATCACAAAGGAGTAAGATTTGCCTAAACATTTCCTAAAAGTAAAAGACATGTTTTAAATAGAGCACAGATACTACACTTGATATGTTATTGTTGATGTTGAACAAAATTATTCCTCACCACGTGCATAATCATTTCCTTTTTCAATCTCGAGACTGTATTTTATCAGTAATTTTTAGAATTAAATGGAGACCAGTTGAAATAGAAATAATGTGAAATTCCTAAGAAAAAGTGGATAAATTACAGGAGTGAATAAGGAAATTGACGTCGAAAAACTCAAACAATAGAGATGTATGCGATAAAATTACAACAAAATCAAAATGAAAGACACCAAACCCAAACTTAAGCAACAACAAAAGATAAATACTCCACAACAACACCAAATGTCTTAATTATGCCTTCTTAGAGCCACAGCAGAGAAAACAACAAGGATAATAAAGATGAATGCTGCAATAAAGGAAGCCACCACCGCGCCGCTCACTCGCTGGCAGAAATCTCCGAACTGTTGGCATATCGCCACCCATTGTGTGGTGGAGTTGCCGTTGTGTGCTAAGTACACTATGGCAGCAGCCGCAGCTGCTGCGGCTGTGGTAAATGCCACCATTACCTGCAACATTTTTTTTAAAATCATAAGTTAGAAATAGTACATAATAAAATGATGGTAATTCTTTCGTCCTCTTTCAAATGCCCCTTTTAAATGTTTTGTTAATTAAAATTGATGATTTGAATTGAATTTGGACGGATTAGAAATATTGAATTCCTCTTTCAAATTAACAAGAGGTTTCTTATTAGATTTATGTTGTGATCGCTAAAACTTAAATCCTTACGTGTTCTCTATTACTGAACAGGACATGTGCCTGAATTTATGTAATTAAGTTTAATCAAAAGCTTTGTAAAAGACATTACAGAAAAGTAATTTAGTTTATTTTAATTACCGTATCAAGAATTAATAGTAGAAGTTTGACTCCAACTAGATGTGGTCGAACAATGCAAACAATGGAGAAAGGAAGTGACAGGACAAGGTATGCACTTGCAATAGCATTCGCTACCACAAAATACCTGAAATCAAATACAACATGAGTCTCAAATATTAACAATATTTAGTTGAAAATGCAACAAAAAATAGGAAATTTGAAGTTGAAATTGAAAAAAAAAAGTGTTTTGTGAATTAAAAAATAACGTACGAGAAAGCGGGGAGATCATCATAGCTAGCTTGGAACTGAAAGAACTGAGTGAAAAGAGGAAGAGTTTCATCAGTAGTTCCCATGGTAGTTGCTGCAGCCAGAGTAGTCACAAGGGCACAAACTCGCAAAATGAAGTCGAAAATGGCAACCCCTCTTCGCCATCCTCCTTTTTGATTATGAGAAATGGCTTTTGTGGTAGCTACAATTGGTGCAGCAGAAGAAGATTTTTGCTTGATGGACTCTGTTTCAGACATGTTAATTGCTGTTTCATAGCTAGTGGATTTTGAATCCATAATTGCTACTATATGCTTATAGGGGGATGGATGTATTTGAGATGCTTGAGAGAGGTTCTTTAACAGAAGTAATAATAACTTTTTTGCGTTATAAAAGAAATATGAGTAAAGAAGGGGGGATGTATGTATGTAAGATTATAAGTTACTGTTATTTGCGTTATGAATGAATTATGACAAGGACTGGAAATATATGAGTATGGTGGGATGGGGGTGGGGGGTGGGGGGGGGGGGGGGAATGGATTAGTTTGAATGAAATGGTTGAGAAATCATATATGGAGGAGTTGTTATAAACCTTGTAAAATAAAAATTATATATGTTTCTTGATTGGAAATGAAAAGCAAAACTAAAATTAATTTTAAACAGAGTGAAACAAAAAATGTACTATACGTCTTGTAGCTGGCCAAGTGTAAATTATGAAGTGTTAGTACATGGGGAAGTACGTAGCTGCATGTTTAATTAGATGGTTGTTACCTATCGTTACATAATGTATTTTGATGAATATGAATACATTAATAATTTAAAGAATGAACATGTAAAATATGATAGGGCAAAACTATTATAAAAAAGCAAGACATTTATAGCTGATCAAATGTAATTTGTGAAGTAAAAAGAAATCTGATGCAACTTAGTTATTTGTAATGAGTAGCAAAATAAAGTTTTTTTCAACTGTAGTGGAGCCAGGTGTAAGTTTCTTTCTAACATTAAAGTTACTAAAGGAATTAAGACCTAAAATTTTGAAAGAATTCACACAACTTTACCACTTTAATAATGGTTGATTTTCGAAGTCTTTATTAAATTACACTAAGTTTTTATTCACTTTTATTAGGTGATATTTGATGAGTCGAAGTCAAACATCTTTAAGAGAGTTCCATAAGATAGAAATAAGATTTGCATAGTCTTTATACTCCCCAAACCCCACCTGTGTCACAGGATATGTTGTTGATATTTTTATCATCTTTTTTAGCCTTTCTATCAAACTTTTGTCGTGTTAGCCCGCTTCTTGGTGTCTAGCCTAGTTGGTGAAGGAACCTAAAAGTAGTAACTGCTTTGTATTTGTCAACTCTTTGTAGCTGTTGCACTTTTGATTGCACTTTAAATCATGGGAAAGAAGGCAATTGACAGATAATGGATAATTAAATTTATGAATTGCGTTCTCACAAAAAGCTAATAGTATTCATAATTTTACGAAAAGAATGGTAAATGTTCAATTGCTACATTATATATACATCCTATTCTGTCCTCCATTTAAATTTAAATTACATATAAACATTCTCAAAAGATCTGATGGAGCAGTTCCTTTCATATTGGGATCAAGGCTTTTAAGAGTGGAGCAGTTCATAAACCAAACTTTGATTAGGGGACATGATTTACATAACCCACTCCATTAGAATAACACACAACAAAGACACTATTTAAGTTCTTGGCAGTATATAGATAGCTTTTCTTTCACTTTTGCATTGAGAAAAGATGAAAATAATCTAAGAAATTTAAATGAAGAAAATGATTCAACCTTTCACATTCAAAGGCTCTCTATTGCTAGATTGCCAATCAATCTAACTAAAGGAACAGGACATTTTGTAACAATATCCAACCTAGCCAAATTTGATCCATGTCCAAAAAGGCACAAGCTGAGTATAGCAAGTTCTTTGATAGACAATCTTGAAGAAAGGAACCCTTGCCAGTATTTAGGATCAAGATCAAAGAAAGCATCAAACAATCTCCTAGTCCCTTTCAAATCAAGCTTCAACAAAGTCTCCATCCCAAATGAATAACATTCTCTAACACATCTTCTATCCAAAGGCCACAAACCATTCCAAACTCTATGGTAAAGTTGAGACCCTCTTATCATTCTAGTTGAACCAAGCCCCTCGACGATGGCCTCAGCTAGTACTGGTGCCAAAGCCATGCTCCTAGCCACCATGTACCCTGTCGATGGATGAACTATCCCCGAATTCCCACCAATTGCCATAACATTTTGAGGAATCCGCGGAAGTGGTCCTCCCATAGGGATCACACATTTCTCTTCCTCAATAACACTTCTCACTTTGATCCCCAAATGCCTTAATCTTGCCACCATCCTTCGTTTCACTTCCATATATGATAACACAGGACGACTCACCAAAGAAGTCTCTTCCAAGAAAACTAAATTATTATCAAATGGCATTGCATATAAGAATGTTGGTTCTTTAGCATTATTCACCCTCAAATATGGCTCATTACCTAAATGAGAATCCCTCCAATCCATAAGCACCATTTTATCCAAATCAAATGGATGATTATCCACTTCTGCTAAAATCCCATGAGCAATTTGATAACCATGGTTTCTTGGCTTGTCATACTCTATAAAATCACTAGCAAAGCCACTTGCATCTACAACCAAACTACCCCTTATCTTCCTACCATCATCACAAACAATTGAAGACTCAAATTCTTCATGTTCCACTTTCCAAACTTTGGCTTTATAAAACTTCACTCTGTTTTCAACACAACTATTCAACAATTTCAATTTCAGCTTCTTTCTACTGACTCTACCATATGGTCTTCCCAAATACTTAGTCTTGTGATCATTTATATGAACACAAGTCATAGGCCATCTATGATCTAAACAATCTTCCAATTCTAAATTCTCAAACTCATCAACCCAAACACCATAATTATTTGGCCACATGGAAAGTGGTGAAGGGTCAACACAACATACCTTAATACCATATTTAGAAACTTGCTCAGCTAGCCGGAGACCGGCAGGGCCAGCTCCAATGATGATCACGTCGAATTGAGCCCGACCCAAATTAGGATCAACCCATGAGATGTTAACATCTAAAGACTCTGGCTTTGATGTGGGTGCTAAATCAAGAAAGCTACAAAAAAGTTTACTACTTTTGTTTCTGTGATGGTATTTTCTTGAATTTTTTTGGGTGATGGGATTCAGAAAAGGGAGATTTTGTTGGAAATTAGACCTGTGGGGTGTAGAAGTGGAAAGTAAAGGAGATGGAAAAGGCTTGAGAAGAGTTTCCATTTGAGAAAATGTAAAGATTGATAATGGCTAATTATGGAGGGAAATGATATAGTGTAAGGAGGTGGGACTGTGAAATACTGGACTAAAGAGGAATCACTAGGCAATACAAAATATTGATGCTTTTGGGTACCTACTTTGGCTTATATAACAAAAATGAAAAAAAAAATGGAAATGAAAAAAAAGGTAGTTAATCAAGTGGAATCTTTAAAAGGCTAATGAAAGCATTTCCCCCCTTTTCCCAATCCCTTCGAGAGGTTGTTTGGTACAAAGATTAATAATGCAAGAATTAATAATGTAGGAATTAATAGTGTAGGAAAAAAAATTCTAATTTTTTTCATACTTTGTTAGTGAATTTTGATTTCACCTTTTAGTTTTTCCATCTGTTCCAGTTTCTTGAGTCACAACTTATTCGGTTATCAATTCCAAAATTCTTATTATTATTTGAAATTTTGTATAAAAATTTTAAAGGTTTCTGTTTAAATAATGTGAAATAAATTTTGAGTGACTAAAAAAAAATGAAAAATAATTTCTACAACTTTGAGGAAAATTGTCTACGTGCCCAACTGCAAAACCAAATCCTTCCAGGGAAATGAGAAAGTTGGAGTGAAAATTAGTGGAGTTGTTACAAAACCCAATTTGCACCACTTCGATACTAGTTATGGAATTATTTTCGGTGAACTTTCTCATAAAAGACAAAAGTTTTATATTACCAAAGCACTAACAAACATAGTGATGCATTTGTCTGGTAGTCAGTGCATGGACGGCAGGTAAAATTAGCGGAACTGGGCCCCTATACATACCATTTTGATTAGTGGATAAATAGACTGATTTAGAATTTTGAATGTTGAAAAAAAGTAATTTACTTGGTTATCCATAAATTTTTCTACATAAATACAACGTTTTGATCATTGGACTTTGTCGAACCCAAACTCGAGTTCTCAAGTGATTAGGCAAGTTGGCCAATTTCCAGTAGATCGAATGCTCATTGTGGAGAGGCAGAATTTGGCATCACACCATTCTCAAGACAATAAGAACGGGCACCAAGACAAGAAAGAAAGGTGAAGTCATGATCCTCATATTTTTGACAATAGTAGTGTTGGGCCAACTTTCGCATGCCAACAAATATCAAATAATTTTATCCATTAAATCTAGGACATATAAAAAGAAATTGCCAAGTATTTTTTGTCTCTACTGAAATTTAAACCTAAAGCTTCATAATTCTTAACTCACTTGATTAACCACTAGTCATGTGTCCTTGGATGCAGTGAAGCCACGAAACTTCCCTACCCAATCAATACTTTTCCTATACACAATTATCTAAATTTTTGGGAAAAGGAGATCCAAAACTTGGAATTTGCAAATTCTAAGTTCTCGGAGGATATATACCCTTAAGGCCTTAACTCAAAGGTAACCCACTTCCAAGGAAATAGAACACTTAAATTACCTCCCACAAACTATTTTTTTTTGTTTTGCTAAGCAGTATCTATACACATACAAAACTCTCAACCACCATACATTTGAAAAAATGTGAATTGACATGGTACAAAAGGTAAGTCCCGGCACAATGTTATATTTACAAACAAGCACTTATAAACTTATCAAAGATCTACACGTACATAAAACAGAAGACCTTACTTTAGAGTAATTTAGGAGTCCACCAGAACATTTACAAAATGAGAAAGGCAACAGGCCTTGTCAACAATAATACAAACCTTATAATTCTTTTCGGCACATGTACTTCTAAAGGTGCCAAAACGAGAATCCACTGGATTGATTATACAATAACCTTTCACTCTGATGATATAGTTCATCTAAATGCATTTGGAAATATGAACCACACTGCAGCAGATATGGTGTTCGTTGTCAGAGAATTCATGATCTGCAGGAAGGTAGAGTGATGCCTCCACAACAAGCAGCAATTATCAAGTAAAGGAAGAGCACAATCAGGCATGTTAACAAACCCCTGTCATGAGAAAGTTACGAAGCTCAGATTGACGAATATATAAGACCAAAAGGCTTCAAACTAAGAATTTTGTTGGACAAGAATGTTGCATATCTTGATGTAATTAGGGTAGTTAGACTAGTTGATTAAAGGTGAATTACTTCCTCCAACAGTCGCATTTCATAAAGGAACTCACACAAGGTTGATAAAAGTATGAAACAGGTGCAACACCATCTGACCCAAGCCTAAGACGACTGAAACTAAGGCCAAGCTGTGGCCTATACAATGAGTCTTCTCTCTAACATGCTAATCTTGAGTCTTATTAAGCTCACCCAACATTAACCAGCTCGTAGAGAACAAAATTGAAATTAAACCATTGAATTGAGTCCTCAGCTATCAATGTTGTTCTGTCTTCAACCTAAATATTCATTATTAAGAGTATCATACTAAATCCAAATCCAATAATCCATCCATGCAGAAAATTGGATGGATCATATTGTGGAGAAAATAGATTTGGTTCATATTTGGCCATTGATTATGCAGAATCAATCTTTATGTGTTGGATTTTGATGAGATATCAATTTACATACAATTCAATTTATGAGTTGAATTGTTGGATACGATAACTAATATGCAATCCATTAACAGTTTCTTCTCTTTCCTTTCCTATCCCATTTTGTCTAGTAGTTTCCTTCTTCTCAGTTATTTATATCTGCCTTTAGCAAGCTCTACCTAAGTGAACTTGCTCACGTTGTCACTCCCAAGCACAAATAAAGGAGGAAGGTTGTGGTAGGTTGACTACCAACTTTAAACCTAGTCAATTTATGATGACTCCATAAAACATCGAATATGTAGGAACATGCACAACCTAGGAACAAGTTATACTGCTACCTGAGTATGATGAAAAATAGAAAAGGGATTATCAGATTATTGTTTGGGTATGAGGTGACCAGGAGCAACGGTTCCAGCATCATGGATGGATGTCGGCAAAGTAGTCCACCACATCGGACTAGTTTGGGATTGAGACATAGTTTTTTTCATTGTTGTGTATCTGTTTTTATCAAATGACTGGAAATTGGGGAACCTAAATAGCACTGGCTAACTACTGCCCACTGCAATCGTCTTTTGATAATCACCACTCTAGAAGCTGGAGAAGCTTTCCTAACTCCAAAAAACCAATTAAACCATGCTCTTAAACTAAAAAATAAATATGTAATACAAGAAAAAGTAACTTTAAACACAGAAAGAAATTTTAGGTACAAACGAATTGAATTTTTTTCCAATTAACTTATGGATTTTAACCATAAATACTGTGTCAATCATGTTCAACCAACACAGGTGCAGTTTCACGTTTCTAGTCAATTTTCATTTTTTTTAATTTTTGTTTCTAGTCAAATTTATTAACTACTTTTCTAATGGAGTACTAAATTTCAACATTTCAATTCCTGAACAATAACATATTCATCCATATGTTTTCTGAATGATTAACATATTTTATTGCTAGCCATCAAAACTAAAATAATGATTAACATATTGCTTTGCCAACTATATTTTCTTGATGTGGACTAGATCTATAATACTTTGAAAAAGATACTTACAGGAGCTTCGCATTTTTCATCCAAAGAGCTCTCCTAAGGCGCTTCGACTGTTTCCTGAAGTGAAATGCATTGTCTTGCATTGTTCCTGTTTTGTCGATGAGTAGCTCAATCCGATCCCCTCTTTCAAGAATTTTCTCAATATTATCAACCATGATGGTGCGTATCTGGATGTACATTGCAGTAGTTTCTCGTTCTTTTAGAATAGTCGCAATACATGAAGGAGTGGGGGATTTTGAAAGAAGGAAGCAACAGTAGCATATCACGATGTAAATGCACTATATTAAAGGTAAGAATTGAACACATACATCAAAATAATGCAATAGGACCAGAATCATATAACTAGGTAACGCAATAGGGTATAGTATTTCTTTCCTTTTTTCTACATCAACTTATACTGTAAGATAAAACTGTCAATTTTTTTACTACAGCAAGACATCAAATGGTCATAAATGGTATTCCCTCCGTTTCATTTTACATGGTAGTGTGTGACTTCGTTTAGAGTTTAGAAAAGAAAAAGAGACATACGGGCATACAGAATAGATCAGTACCCTTAGAACTTGTCTTCTTAACATGACATAACATTTCTATGGCTATAAGAAAATGACATTAAAGTTAAATGAGAAGTCTAGAGTTAAAGAGTTTCCAAGTAAGAAAAATATTATTCTTTTTGGAACGACTAAAAAGGAAAGAGTATCATACAAAATATAAAATAGAATAGAGTGAGTTTATAGTTCACAAAGGTGATTGATTTTCTCTGCATGAGATATTAGGATCATTAATTACTTCTCGAGTTCTATGACGTGGAGATAAAAGCCACACAGTACTTGAAGTGGAGGCATTCAGATATCAAAGGATAAGTATTAGTCAAGGGGAAGAAGAAGTTATTACTATTGGTTGAGAGTTCAACACTTCAAAATTATCTTAATTGAAACTTGTTGTATAACTGTTCTGTAGGAGCTTATTTAGTTACCAAGAATATAAAACCTTTGATAATTTAATATAACTGTGGATATCTTGGAGAGTTAATGCATATGCATCCATAGACACGATATCTGAAGCATAAAAGACAGATAAAACAAAAGACAAATAAAAGGAAAACAAATGGAGATGAAACAAGGTAACCTTAAGCTTCATGCGCTTTGTTGCAAGTAAACAGAAAAGATACTTGCCTCACCAACTTCTCCTCTGACACGATTTAGTGTATCTGCACTTGGATTACTTGAAAAAAACTCCATTTGCTGATGTAAGACCCTTGAGAATTCATCATTCATGGAATAGGCAGGAGCATAAGAAGCCACCTTACCATAGTTCTTCATGAACCTCATATGAATATCCTCCAAGTATGAGAATGGAATCCTCCCTAAAGCAGCATTCTCCGTTAGTGACAGGCAGTGAAGGATAACTCAAATGACTAACAGAATTTTCAGTCCTTAGTAACAGATATACATAAAATGTGGACTCATAAGTTCTCCAATGGCAACAATATTTCTTTCTGGAAGTGCTGAAAGATGCTCGTCAAAAAAGAAAGTGTGAAGAGATGAAACTAGGAAAGTCAGAAAGGCATCTGTGAAATTTGCAGATGGAAATAGGACAATCAATGGTGTATTTGGGTCAACCAGAAAAAGAGAAGTCACTAATTAGCTTCTATATGGTCTTTGAAGCCACAAAAGTTGGTCCTTTCTGATATCGAACAACGAAGAGAGCTAAACCAAAAACACAAACACACACATAAACATGGCTTAAGTTAAGGGAAACAGTGACCAAATACTAAATCAGCCTCTTCTAATGGAGCCGTTCAGAATAAATTAGATGCAGATCCAGAATTTGAAGTTCATGAATTCTTACATTGATCTCAAGTTAATACTACAATAATAACGGGTTTCACAAACAATATTTATAGATACTTAGTGGATTTCTTGAAATGACCAAATCTAATCAAAACTGAGAACAGGTTTAATTTGTTTCTAGCTCTATAGTTCAGATTAACTTAACAGCTGGAGAAATAAATTGATTTGAAACAAAAAAAAGGGAAACTTCACACAAAATTTACAAATGAGATGGAATTTATACTTACTTCCAAAGGTTTCGTTGGCCATACAAAGGAAGGTGATTCCATCTGATCGGAGTATGTGGAAGATGTATCGATCCTGAGAGAAACAAAGCCGCGACTCCGTTTCATCTGGAAGCTTCTCCAATATACGCCGCGCCACCGCCCCGGTGTTCCCCGTCACGGCACTGAACTCCGCCAACACCGTCGTGCCTCTCGCCACAACCGCATAGACTATCGCCATTTCTCTCTCACACAGATACGTATCGAAAAGTAGGAGATTCGAATTGTAGACTGGAAAGTCTACGGAGGTTTTGATAAGGGCAGAACGGAAATCAGCATTCATATTATTTTCTAACTACACTTTACCCCCTTGAGTTTTTGGTTCTCACATATGACCCCATCTAACTCATCCTTTTATTACGCTTTGATCCCACCTTGGGCTAAGAGAAAAAGATTATTCAAATCCAGTGTTTATAATAAATTATAGTATCAACTAATCGTGATAAATGACATGATTGTATATAAACATATGTTATTTGTTCATTGATTTTTGTTTTTTCCAAGTAACTAATGGGATGAGTGTTATTAAGCATATACCAATAAAGAAATATTGGTGAGGAAATTTACTCAAGTTAAGGAGAAGCGTCAAATATTCATTCATAGTATTTTTAAGGCAATTACCTACCCTATTAAAAGAAAGATATTTAGTGAGTAGCAATAATAGGAAGTATTTCTTATAAGTTATTGTTATTTAATTAAAATAGTAAAGATAAACCAGGTAAAAAAGTAATAAAAGACTAATCTAATAATAATAAAACATCAAATATTTTGAGAACTAATTTTGTTCCAAAAGGACTATTCCTTCCGTCTATTTTTACTTGTTCACATTTGATTTAGCATATTTCTTAAGAAATAATAAAAGGAATGATAATTTTACTATATCATTTCTGTTTTATATAAGTCATCTAAATATTGAAAAATGAATAATAGTATATAAAGGTATGGAATGATAAATTATCTTTTAAATTTTTAAATTAAACAAATAAAGTGGACATTTATTTTTGATATAATTAACAAGTAAAAGTGGATGAATAGAGTATACTAATTTTCAGTAAGAATAAAACCTATGATCAGGTAGTTGGCCTCGTAGGCAATATTGAAGTGTTGAATAGTATTCTCTTTGTTTCATTTTTACTTATTCATTTTAAATTTTGCACGTTTCTTAAATAATAATAATTGATATGAATATTTTATCATAATATCTATATTAATTAATATTTAATATTAGGTCTTAACAAGTAAGAGTAAAAAAATATTTTCCAAATTATGGATATGTAAAAGTGAAGAGAAGGAGTAGTATCTAACATTTGACCCCATGAAATATCTCAACTTTAAACTTTTACCTTACCTATATCTGGTGAGAATTTATGAATGGCATTTAATGACACTTGAAGCAAACTCATTCAAATTATCCAGATTTCAATAAAGACTAATCTTGAAATGTTTCTGATATGTATCTTTGGGATGGAGACTTCACTCATTAATTAAGTTGCAACATTTGCACATAAACCACTTCTTGCAAGGACTATAAACATGAACATTAATTACACAATATTCTACAGCCAAACCTATATAAACATAAATAGACATATGTTTATATATTTAATATTTATATATAATATCATCAATCCCATACATCCCAAAGGTATATCTGAGACCATTCTTCCAAGCAACATAACTATGACATAAATAGATAGATACGAGTGTACTTCAGAAAACTAATAAGACTTTGACATTTCCTCTAATGATATGAGGAGATTAGCTAGAACACACTAAGACTATATATATACATACATACTTAAGGGATCCCAATGATGGGCATGACAGGGATATAGTAGCTAGTTGGTGCAAGTCCCCATTCTTTTGGCAGTGGTACATCAATAGTCTTGGATGAACCAAACTCATCATGACATTTTCCATTATCATTCTTGTTGGATAAAGGGCATTTTGTGTAGAACTTTAAAGGTTTAGAGATAGTGTAGGAATTATTATCATCTTCTTGAGACTTGACAATAGTAGGGCCTGTTTCTTTTCTTGAAACAAAGAGCTGATTAGGACCTCCAAGGATCTTGGCATAGCATTTGTTTGTTGGAGTAAAAGGAAGTTTTGTTTCAAAAGAGCCATCTTCTTCTGTTGTAGCCATACTCAATGTTTTCACCTGACTACACTTCACTGAAACCTTGACTCCTGGTCAATTTTGAAAAGTATGGTCAAAATATAATAAAATATCTAAGACTTGGCTAATGTTTAACGTTTTGAAGTTTGTTGAAAAGTAGTTTTTGAAACTTGACGGTGTGTGTTTTACTTGGAAAAAAAATTAAAGTTTTGTGAGTTGAAGTGAAATTCCACCCAACAGACCAGTTTTTGTAATCTGAAAATTTTTCGAAGACATATTTTCAAAAACTGACCAAATTTCATGAACAAACTATATTATCAAATAATTTTTTTCGAAAATCTACGGGCAAAGGGGTGCTTAGTTTCTTTTCTCCTTAAAAAAAATGATAACATGTAGTATCCTTAAGCCTATTACATTAATGTATATGATGAAAAAAATTTCTTTTAGATAAAATTACTTTTCGGTGTTATATTACTTACATTAAAGTGGTGGAAATGACTCTTGTCACTTACATATAGAAATCATTTTTTTTCGTTGTTTCCAAAATCTAACAGTATGAAATATTACCAACATACTATTATCTAGCTACTTGAATACTCAACAAAAATAATCTCATCGGAAATAATCATATTCTACGGAAAAAGAAAATTTACCAGAGAGATCTATATGTTGATTGCAGTCTAGGCAAGTAACAGAACCCTTCAAGACATAGCAAGACGAAACCTGAAGTGTGGCAAGAACCAAAGTGATGAAGAGTGCAAATCTCAGCTGATATGGTGCCATTTGATTAAGCTTGTGCTAGCTAGCTATAGCATAAAGTATAAACTCGTGTAATGAAAATAATTATAAGTAGTGGATGTTGCTAAAACAATGGACATAAATAAATAAAGGAGCAAGTAGTTCATCAAAAACAATAAATGAAAGGGTCCACCAGGCCTGTTGTGGTAGTTGGAAACGGTACTGAATTAACAAATGCAGGCTCATAAATATTCTCTTTAGATGTTGCTGACTTATAGCTTCTTAGAGATGTATATATGTCACCAACTTTTTCACATAAAATTTAAAGAGGATTAGTGTTTTCATGATTCGTTAAAGATACGTTGAAGCATAATAGAATTCAATTTAAAGATGACGCGACCAAATTTGAGTTATGAATAGCACGCCAACCCTCTCTGTTTTTCTTAATTTACATTAAGATCTCCACATCAAATAGACATTATGTTACGTGGCTAATCTTGAACAATATATTCATCCAACTTAATTACTCCGGTTAAAAAAAATGTGTCTTCCTTTTTTTTGGTAACTTTTTATATCATATTTAATACCACAAGATTAAATAATATTTTGATACATTCTGCATGTTTAAAAAGAACTATATAAGAAATCAAGAGAGTTTTATTACTATTTTTTATACTACCTTTCTATTAAATAGCTCTATAACGTAACAACAATCAAATTTAGAGTTTTAAAGCATCATTAAGAAGATTAATTTAATAAAATTCACCTCTAATTAAAATTTTCTTAAAGATTGTGTCAGATTACAACGATCAAATAATATGAAACTGAGTATTTTAGCAGTTTAATCAAATTATTAACAGCGAATTGAAGGACAGTTCGCGGCGCTTTCCGAGTATAGTTTTTGTGGCGTTTGAAATTTAACGGCGTTTCAAATCGGTTTTGAGAATAACTCTTATATTCTGGTATTAGATTTGCGTAATTCGTTTCTTAGTCATTTACTTAGGTTGACTCAAGCTTTTATCCTTTTAATGGACCCCTTTTTAGTTAAGTTGAACAAAATCTAACAAAAATTAAACCCTTAGATCTCCAAAATCTAACAAATATTACCGAAAAAAAGAAAGGAAAAATAAACAGAAGATTCCCAAAATAGATAAAAGTAGTCAGTCTGAAGGATCCACAAGCTAAAAACTCATGGATATATACATGCTTTATTATGTTGAAATCCATATTTGACACTCTCTGATGGGCGAGACCTTCGAGTCTAGAGTGAAGAACGTAAAGATCACCTTGGCCCATTAACAAGCCTACATGCCGCAAATATGAATTAATCAAAGATTAATATATTGACAACAATCACTGAAATTTACACTCAAGTTATATTTTATTCCAATTGAACACATAATAAAGTGTTCCTATTAAATACTGTCAATCCGACATCTGAAAAAACTTTTGTGCATTCTGACTGGAGTGTCTAAATGAAACTAGTATGAAGTCGTTTGGTAGAGTGTATGCAAATAATGTTAAATATGTAGTATTAGTTAAGATGAGGTTATTTCTTATAAAGTGTTTGATTTGGTGTATTAAAAATAATATGCATTGCACAATTTCTAAAAAAAATATTTAGTTACAAAAATTCCCTCCACAAATATAGTGGAAAGGATGTGGAAAGATTTTGAGGGACAATTGTGTATTTAATCATGCTAATGCATGCATTAAAACCTTTTGCATTACTAATACCATGATTTTTTCATGTATTAGTTATACATAACATAATACCAAATAGTGTATAACTAATGCTTAGGTTGAAAAAAATGTAACATATACGGTACAAGTAATACACAAAACTAATGAATACATTGCACACTACCAAACCAGCCCGTACATACGTTTTTGGATAAGATTGAAAAATGTGGTTGGTGATAACTGCAAGTATCTATACTCCCAACCACAAAGATGGTTGGTCTGAAACCTTGAGTTTAATGAAGGAGAAGAGTGAGAATTAAATGAATTTCCCCTCTGCAGATACGTACACAAACAAGGAAACCTTGAAGAACCAAATTTAACATGGCATTTACTCCGATGCTATCCTACTTCTATACCAGGACGTTAAACATGTCTCCAAACCATGGAGACGTTAATTTCTTTCAACCAAGTAAAATACACCTGCTCATGAAACACTTGGTAGCTGTTGTTTCAATGGTAAGGGAAACCAAATGAGTAATCACCATTTTTTATTCATATGGACACGGAATACTCAATTTCACCACTAATATAATCCATCAAATTATAAGTGGCACTCTCTTTACCGAAAATCATGCAGATTAAGCTTTAGCCAGACATATTTTTCCTTCTCAAGAAAATTCAATTTTCACTTCAATATGGTACTTTCAACCTATGTGAAAGGTAGCTGCACAAGGCAAGGCAGGAGCGCAGGGCAGGGCATTTTACAAGACATGAAGCACGCAACATGACTGTTTAATTTTAATAGTTGTATAAATTACAAAAATTACATCGAAAATGTAAAAATTATAATAATTTCAGGGTCAGAAAACATAAAAATACCTGAGCCAAATAAACAACATGCTAAGAATCCAAAATTATAATATCCTAACATCAACCTACCACCTTGAAACAAAAACATTGCAACCTCACTATTTGACAAGCATGACAATCGAAAATAATTAGAGGGGATAAGGGCATGTTCATTTAATGATGTCAAAGAGAGAGAATGGAAATCTTGTTCTGCTTTCAATAATTATGCATATTACCCTAGTTTCATTTGAAGAATTATGCAATACACAATCATTTATTCAGAATCATGCAAACCCTTAAATACAATCTCCTCCCAACTTTGGGCACACAAAAAGCTACTAACGCTTAAGAGTGCCATTGAAACCGTAACAACACCATAATAGACAGCATCTAAGCATTAGAATCCAGCAGTTCAAATATTGCGATATCACCCTCTACTTCTATATGTATCTTTCAGGAAAATGGAACCCTATCAATCAACTTCTCGTTTTATCATCATTTTTATAAATAATGTGTATCAGGTAACGGAATATATACATAGCGTGATTCTAGATCTAGAAGGTGCCAATCGTACACTGGAAGTATAAACAATACTCTATGCACATGCACAAACCGAGAATTGAGTTGTGTAATACAAATTATAAATCAAAAGAGGCTCACCTGCACTAATACAATTTTGGACTTCAGGCTGGTACTTCCTCCAAGGGGTTGAGAAGAAGGGGGAATCACTCAACTCACCCAAGATGTTCTCTTTTCTTTTTTCTTTTGAGGCAGGGATGGGAGGGGGTCATTGAAGAGAGTGAATTTAGGGCTCAGTTCTCAGTTATACTAATGAGAATTAGGTTTCTAGATAAACAAAATACTAAAAGTGGATTTGAATGGTGATAACAGTGAGCTTATTAACTTATCAGATATACATAGAGGCATACCGGGTAAATGAACCACAAAAGAGAGGTTTTGAAGATTGAAGGCTTACATAGTTTTCCTTGATTGCTAGGGGCACAACCTGCTGCCAGGAATGAAGGGAAATCCGGGCGTCCTACCAACCCCAAAGTGTGCAACCCTCACACACACCTTGAGGCAAGTTTACTGCACCTTTCACCAGTACGCCCCAAGGAGCATCTTACATGCCTTTCAATACATTGCTTTTAAAATCTTTCAAATTACATATATTCTCCATATGCAAAGATGACTGAATCATTTTCATGTAGAACCACAAATTGATCGGAGACTCCAATGCTGAAGTATGCCCAAGGCTATGTCACATAGTTAAGACTGAAAGAGTAGCAAGTTTACATCACATAGTTAGGACTGAAGGACGAACCAAGTTTCTTGACCTCTCTAGTTTCTCTATCCCCAAGATCTTAACACCTATCCTGAGCTTTTTCACCACTAAATCCACAGAGTTTGTCTTCTAATATGGCTTCTATGGAGTTCTTATCTCTACAAATATCAAAATAGACACCCTTGTCCAAAAGTTATTATTAGACTAGACTATGCAGCCATGTACATGGACTAATATATAATAATGCTGGAGATTGTTACATGGACTAATATATTTGTATCAAGTTTGATGTGCTGCTTTTCTTTTTAATATATCAGAAATATTTGTTGAAGCAAAAGACCTTTACTAACCAAAGGTTGTCTAATACAAGTACATATTGCATCTTCCGAAAATCTATCCATTTATCTATCCAACATGAATTTCCCCACCACACTGGATTTGATAACTAGTTACTAGGTTTGAATCTGACCAGTTTTTAATATACTTGGAGGATCCATCAAAATACACGTCCGTCCAATACCGGTAGGACATGAATACATTGAGGAAAATGAAGAGTCTGTACAATAACTACAGATGAGAAGAGGTAATGAATGCAAAGTATTTTTGGACAGGAGAAAAGATAGTGTTGGTTTAATTTTCTGGAAACCAAAGAATGGTAAAAAAAACTGAATAGATAGAACCATGATACATCCCTAAAAGGTGTAACGGTAAATCGACTTTTGTCGCCCCATTAAAATGTCTGCCACTTTGCCAGTAAAGAGCAAGAAAACCACGTTTTCTGTGGTGATGACAGATTGCACCTACCTATTTAATGTCCCCCTCTGTTGGCAAGAATACCTTATTGTAACTAGCACTTCACAGGCAAGCAGATGTTGCAGATCTGATATATTTCTGGCAACGGACTGCTAGTAATAGTGCAAAGCAGAAATTATAGTACCCAGAGGATGTCTATACAGTGGAAGGGACAAGAACTATAGCAGTGATCATTTTTTCTCCTAAGAAACTTGATATATCAAAGGAAATTTCTCTCCTTTTCAACAAAAATTTAGTAATGACTGGAGCGCAAATATCAAGAAACAAAGCAGACTTAGATAAAGTCTCTCCACTCTCTTCCCTGTTAATTTCTAGTGTAGAAAGTAGAAGCAGTGCCTCAGCGATAATACAGCTCATTCTGCTTGTCACATTGATAGACCTTCCAGTATTACAAGTTTGACTCAACAGGGTTCACCAAATAAGGCAATTTTAAGATTATTAATGAGACCAGTACTTTTAACCGTAGAGAATTTAAGAAATATGCACACATCCAGTGGCGGAGACGATTTTTTTGCCATGGGGATTCAAAGAAAATTTAGAAAATGCCTAAAGCTAAAAAGATTAGAAACTGTGGTTAACAGGAATCGAACCTGTGTCCTCTAAGAGAATTTGAACCCCTTTACCACAAAGGGGAGCTTTTTTCCAATGAATGAACCACCTTGCTTCTACCTAGATGTGCCCATGCACATACCTTAAAGTAATAGCTACCAACGAGAAAAACATATTAGGCAACAACCTTTTCATAAACAGCCAACATGCTTTCGCGCTCACAATAGCTCAAACAAGAAGGACTTTTTATTTAATGCTGGCCTTTCGCTTTTAGTTAGAAGGAGAAGTAGAGGTTGCTGACTGCAAATGTTATCACTGCTTCTCTTTTTCTTCCTATTCAATCTATCTATATAATTTGCTTGATTAGCCCCCATCTTAACTTTGGGCCCTAACATCTTAGAGGACAGGCATCAAGCACCCTCCTAGTTACATCTATAAGCCTGGACATTGCAGTGGGGAAGCTTTCACTTCCAGCTGACAAAGACAATCTTCTTAGATTTGCTACCGGTGTTCCTAATGCCAATGACCAGGATGATAATTAAATAATTTTTTTCTCCATAAGGCCTGCTCATTTAATTGACAAATGAGGATGCCAATGTAACATTATTAGTGCGGAATATTTTCTAATCATAACTATCAATCAGCCCTGATACAAATTCAAGAAGAAACCTAACAATTATCTCAAATTTATTAGAAAGTCAGGTAAGAAAACCTGTCTTCTGCCAAATAGCATCTCGGACCTGCCTCAAATCCCTCCCTTTCAACTTCCTCCCAGCTCCCTCAACCACGGAGGATGCCAAAATTGGTGTCTTCCTCGACGCAACAAATTCATGCGGTGGTAACATCTCACCACCGTCTACATCATCATCAACATCGTCGAAATGTCTGCCTCTTCGGCCCGCTGCTGCTGCCGATATTACAGGAACATTCACCGGTGCGGACTGGAGATATTTAACCCGATCCACTGGCGGACGTTTAGGAATTATCGGAATCAAACGAGCCGACGACGTGGAGGAAGACGAGGAGGATGAAGAAACGGAGAGCAAAGCCTGCGCGTGGGACTCAGACTCCGGCAGCGCGGCTAGGATACCAAAATGTTTGTGGTGGGAGCGATGGTTAGGGGACCGATGATAATTAGCGTTCGGGTTTGTTGAAGTTGAAGGAGTGGAGTGGTGAATTGCATCGGAGGTCGCGTCAAAGATGTCGTGCTCGCTGAGCTCATCTCCGGCGGCGGGAGTCGAAGCGGAGGTGGATGTAGAGGGTTGGGACAGTGAGTGAGCGGTGGAGAAAATGCCGAGGAGACGATCGGAAGACGGTATTTTTCGTTGGTACCGGGAATTATTGGCTCCGCCGCCGCCTGAATCCATGGGGAAATGGAGGAAGCGAAATAGGATAAGGGAAAAACGGCAACGGAAGTAGTGGAACTGCCTTTTGTGTTATCGAAAAAATTCCTTTGCACTAAATACTGACTACGTCACCAGCATCTTGATAGTAAAGTATATTTGGAAGCAACTAACTATTTTAATTATGATTAGAGTTTTATTTTAGTTAATAATTAAATCTCAATCATTGCCTTAAAACTATGACATGTGTCTTCCATCCAAATAAAAATTCGTAGAAAATGGAGAAAAATAAAAAGAGGAGCTGGATCAATGTAATACATCTACTCTAATATTTATGAATCACTATTAACGTCACATGAGAATAATATAGGAGAAATATATTTTATAGATAAAATGTTGTTATATAGAAATAAAATAGAGCATGAAAATTTAATTTGAAAAAAATTATATCATTATATTGAAATCTCATTATAACGAATGTCGTTATGGAGAGATTTTATTGTATATGTTTAGTAGAAATCAAACAAATTGTTAAGAGTTATGAAGTTATAGTATATTATTTTGTATTGAGATATATAACGGTCAAAAATATATTAAAAATATCATTTTTTGTGAGTCACATTTTAACTATTTGTTGTTTCATTT
Organism: Solanum dulcamara; assembly: GCF_947179165.1. Lineage (NCBI taxonomy): Eukaryota > Viridiplantae > Streptophyta > Magnoliopsida > Solanales > Solanaceae > Solanum > Solanum dulcamara. The sequence continues at coordinate 74,813,772 of NC_077244.1, forward strand.
TTCAACTTGGATTATATATCACCATTTATATATTAAAACACATTTAGTTGAGTAGATGATGATAGTTCAAATAAAAAAAAAACTAATAAATGACTTAATCTATTTACAATGTGTTTTAATAAATAAATGATAATTGTTCATGTAGGTAAAAGAAACAAAAAATAGTTGATAGTACTTTAAGGTACTAAACTCACAAAAAAAAAACAATACTAGTTCAAACTTCAAATGTGTTTTTGATGTTAACTTTTTGTTATTTCAATAGTTACTTCTTGGTACTCGGCACTAGACAAACTTCACTCCTCTATACAAAAATAACGGATTGTTTGGTATAAAAATTAATAACGCAGGGATTAATATCTCAAATATTTATAATGCATAGATTATTTCTTATTAAGTGTTTTGGTTAATTGTTTCTCACCAATCTTGTGTTTGATTTAAATCTATAAAAAAAAAATTCAATTATACCCTTGAATTATTATGAAATTTTCTATTTCATGTAATTGGGTCAAAGTAGATAATTGTCAGACATATTATTTTTTTGTGGTTTTCTAATTAGCTAGGAGAAGAACAATTTTATCGCCATATTTGTTATTTTCTCTCTTGAATTATTTTAAGGATAAATAATTATCAACTTAATAAATTGATCACTCACAAAACTTCAATTTTTAATTTAATAAAGATAGACCATTTACTTTTAAAATCAAAAAGACGGTAAACAATAGTAAAATCGAATAAATCATCTACCTTTATACATTAAAATTGCAAGTTATAGTTTTAATATGGTGTTAATATCTTAAAAGGTCACTAAACTTTGAGAATTTCTAGTAAAGTCATTGATCTTTATTTTGTATCAATAAAATCACTTAATTAGGCCTTTGTATAAATAAAATTACTCAATTAGGTTAATTATCGAAAAAAATTGACATGACATTTTTTTTATGTAAATATGAACCCACAAATAAATAGAATTTGTAAGCTAATTTATTTAAATAAATTTACTAGTACAAAACTACATATATAAAACATAAAACCAGAAAATAAAAGAAATGATGACAATTAATTACCCAAGTCAAAGGTGGCAATATTAGACATCATTAGGGTACAAAATAGAATTGCAAAGATGCTATATTATTGCATTTGACAGTTTTACCTTTAACGTGAGACTTTCTGATGAAAGTATGAATCAAAATGAAGAGAAAAAAAGTTGCGAAGAATAGTTGCAAATAATAAGCTACACATGAATATAATTATTATTTTGAATATGAAATCGAGTATATACATCTCGTTTCATCTTAATTCTGGGAAATGTAAAAGAATTACCCCCCTACAAGGTGGCACTTTTACCACATGAACACTAGTACTCTCTTGCTACGATCAAATTCACCATCTAAATCTGGAATTCGGAATTACATTTCCGATTTCTCTTTATTTTCATACTTGAAAGAGCTAGAGAGAAAAAGAGTAGCTTTAAACCTTTTTTCCGAGGGAAGAAACAAGAAAAAGAAAAAGAAAAAGAAAAATAAAAAGAAAAGCAAACACCCCTTTGTCTTTGTCAGCAGGGACGGAGCTGGAGCTTTGGCTTCAGGTTTGGCCAAAAGCTTTGGTCCGAACACTGTATTTTTCTTAAAATGTTCATTAAATATGTAACTAAGTAACTCAGAAGGACTAGAAACCTCAACTCATACATCTTAAATATTGGTTCCGCCTCTGTTTTTATGATACCTATTCTTCAATTCCTACATTGTTCTTCAGCAAGATTCTCCAAGTTCTCTTTTATCATCATCATCATCATTTATTACGTCTTCACTTGATTCATCTTCTTCCTCATCCTTTGAATCATCATCATATTCTTCATCTTCCTCTAGAAATTCGTCGTCTGAGTGAACAATATGTAGCTTCAATCGTCCATCTTCTCTACATGCATGCAAGAATTCCCATTCAGGAATTCTAACCTCCTTGAGAATAAACCTACCATTTTCTCTAAAAGATTCAAAACAAACACAAGGCTTTCCATTTCTTCCAATGCAAGAAATTGGAGGCGGCAATAATTCCCCTTTATTTGTTCTTGATCTAATTTTGGAATATTCATGACTTATAATCCCCTGATTATTAATGCTTGTTGATCTGATTTCTTCGTGTTCTTGGTAATTCCCATTACTCAATTCATTCATAATATCTTCAACATCGTCGGAGCTTTCAAATCCAAGGCTTTCTGTACATATTGAAAGACAATCTGAATTTCTTGATGAAAAGCTATCACTATGCTTGTAATGTTTCTTCTGGCTGCTTGGTGGATAAATGAGGTCTCTGCTTTTCCCTTCAATCCCAGATTGGTGAAATGATTCGAGAGAAAATAACGAATTATTATAAGAAGAAGACGTCGACGATGACAATGATGTGGTGGTAGACAATGGAGGGAGATTATTAGAAGAAAAAGAAGAGACGGAGGAAGAAGAAGAGGAAACAGAGTTGTTTTCTTTGAAATGTAAATCATCAAAAATCTCCGTAAATGATGAATGTTTCATGGATTTAATTTGGTTCCATGAAGAAGTGGAATCAAGAATTGTTGAATTTTCTGAGAATGGTTTGTCAAAGAAGCGTTTTAGGCCTCCACAGGTAACCATTTTTTATCAACTCTCAGACAGAATTGTTGTTGATTTTGGCTGACAACTGAGAAGCAACAAAAAGAGTTAACTTCAGGTTGGTTTTTCTAATGGAGAAAGATAGGCGATTCTTGTGGTGAGGATAGGAAGATAAGGTGTCAATGACTTGGTTTTTTTTTCAAGAAATTTATATCATATTTAACTTCTTAATTATCTTACTAAAATTAGAATTTTTAAAACCGTCCCAATTATTTCGATGATAAGTCAGAAACGTTCGAGCTGAGTTGGAGATATACACAATGGGATTGCTGATAAAGTCAAGAGGAATGTGATGTTTATTAATAGATGCTATTTTGCAGGATTACCTCTCAGTTGAGAAATGAAATAAGAGATGGATGGTTTTAAAACTTTTGTTCATTTTGGTGGTCTCCATTGTACATTTAAAATTATTGGTACATTGGAGTACATTAATATCACATGTGGAATCATTTTACTTGTGCATTTAGGCAAGACAAAAGCAATGTCATTTCTTTATTGTTGGTTAATTAACTGCACCTGAAAAAATCAGTTTTTGTTTCTTTATGTGAGATAAAGGCAAACATATGCAAAGCCAGACGGGCTTTTTAAAAGGCTAAGGGGCCTTTTGTAATTTAATTCATTAATAAATCAGTATATGCTTGATTTGGAATAAAGTATTTTTGATGTGATTTTCAGTTTCAGACAATTCCCAATTCAATTAAATAGTACTAAATAAAATAACATTACTTTTGCTTCAATTTGTTTAGTTTATTTTGATTTGACATTATTTTTTTTTTGAATGTCCTGTTAAATTAAAGATTTGTAGAAATCAAATGTTCATAAGCATCTTTTTTAATTTACTCAAACACTAAAAAAGTGTTAAAAATATTTTTGAACTATGTGAAATTAAATAAAATACTCTCAATTAATAGTTTGGTTTAAAAATGTCTTTGTCGTCAATAATTTAAGGGTTTTTTTAGATTAAACTATTGACAACAAAGATATTTTTAGACCAAACTATTAATTGGGGATATTATTGTTCAATTTCAAATATTACAAAGACATTTTTTTATCCGTTTCCACTTAAAATAAGTCAAATTCAACACAAATTCTTTAATCTTGTCATCTTAAAATATATATCATGTCATCCTAAAATATATGTCATGTGAAAAATTAAAATTAAAGGGTTAATTGAAAAACTTCTAAAATGAAAAGTAACAAACAATTTAGAACTAATGGAGTATCATATTTTATTTATATAAGGAAATTACTCTCTCGTCCTCGTGGAACCGAACACAAATTCATGGGAGTAACATCTTTTGCTGCTTCTTTTTTTTCCTTTATTCTTTTCTTTAGGTTATCTATGTAAATATTTTTGAGGTATATTATTTTGTTCTTGCTTATGAAATATAAATAATTTTTTACTTATTTTTTAGAGAGATATTTTCAAAGAAACATTTGAACACATCAGTACTATTGGTAATATTTGTCGAATATTTTAAAATAATTTGAGCCATATTAATTATGACTTAAGCACTTATATCATCAATATGACAAATGTACTTAAGTCTCTACTTAAATGACTAAGTATATGATTTTTCTTTGTCCGCAAGTTCTAATTTCCACCACCAAGTTCTAATTTCCTTTGGCTCCAAGTTTTGTTAGTGTGGTGTATTTCACTACCTCATCTCTCACCGCCTATACTCTGCTATAAATTTGTTGAAGTCTTGAGGACATATAGGTAGAAAAAGTTGCAGCGCTTAGCCAACTTCCAACTCCTTCTTCAGATTTGCTTAATTTTATATTATTATATTTTATTGATTCATGTATACTCTAATTAATTAGAAAAAACTTGTTTAATCCTGCAAAAATATGTCACACTCCTGAAATAGTTTTTTAGGACAGTGTCTGCACGACTCAAGTATTATTTATATATATATATATATATTAATTAGAATATTTCTGTAGTAATAATTATCTAAATTTTCATATTATTATTATTTTGATATTAAAATATTATAATAAGAAGAACTATTTAATTTTCAGTATTACGATCTTGCCAAATAATAGGTTATATTATTTATTGAGAAGTGTTTTCATATATATATATTTCTATTAGAATATTTCTGTAGTAATAATTATCTAAATTTTTATATTATTATTATTTTGATATTAAAATATTATAATAAGAAGAACTATTTAATCTTCAGTATTACTATATTGCCAAATAATAAGTTATATTATTTATTGAGAAGCGTTTTCATTGTTTCCCAACAATCATTTCCCCCCATATTTATCCAACAATACTTTCCCCCCTACACAAGTCTCCCAACCAGTATTTTAATAGATATATTCAGCCCATTGTTTAATCACAAACCACTGAAGAGTGAAGAGTGAAGATCCATTACCATTTATCTATTCTCCAGCATTTGAAAAGGTGTCTCTCTTTGTCTTATTAATTACTCTCCATGCATCACACACACGCTCTTTAAAACTGACTTGTTTTATTATTATTATTCAACTAGTATATGATTTACATTTTCAATACATATAAAACAAATAGTAGGAAATACTCTACCAATATATTATATATATAAATGTAACATAAAAGTCGTGGTCATTTCGGCGCTACCTCAATATAATGTTAAAGAGTTGTGCCAAGTCTTTCTTATATTGTCGTTTTGGATGCATGAGTGAATTGCGCAAATATTATTCACTTTTGTCGCATTCTATTTAAAAGTTAGAATACTCTCTTTGCTTCTTTCTTGGAGAGCATTTTTTAAAATAACTAATTACACTTCCATATTTATCATTTTTTTAATTTTTTTTTAAAAAAATTCTTTCTATTTGGATACATTAATTCAGTAATCAGCCTGATGATCTAAAGCTTCCGCTATGCGCAGGGTCCGGGGAAAGGTCCGACCACAAGGGTCTATTGTACGTAGCCTTACCTTGCATTTCTGTCAGAGACTGTTTTCAAGGCTTGAACCCATGACCTCCTGATTACATGACAATAATTTTACCAGTTACTCCAAGACTGCCCTTCAAATGTTAATACGTAAAAACTCTAATTTGTTTGTAAATATTGTATCTGGAACTAAATTAATATATCCGGATTATTCAGCTAATGTATTCCAATAGCCATGTTTTTAAGGAATTTCTGTAAATTAAAAAAGGGTAAAAAAAATAATAATTAACTCTTTATACTATGTGATTCCTAAAAAAATTACTTTTTTTTAAAATATAATGTAAATCAACTAGAGTAAACAATAAATCTCTCCATTTGTTTGTGTGAACATCCATTAATGTAAAAAAACAATATTATTTTGAATCTTGTGATCTACATAATATAATGGCATTTCTATAAAGGAGTGTCTTTAAGGTAAAATAAAATATAGTGTAAAATAATTGTAAATCAACTAGAGTAAACAGTAAAATCCCTCCATTTATTTGTGTGAACATCCATTAATGTACCAAAAAAATATTATTTTGAATTTTGTGATCTACATAATATAATGTCATTTCTATAAGGGAGTGTCTTTTAAGGTAAAATAATAATGTTGGGTGTATTTTGTATGAAGGAAAATATTTTTCAATTTTTTTATATTTGGTTGGTCAAATATTTTTTCTAAAAAAACAAGTTAGATTAAAATTATTACAATGACGACTTCTTAATCAATCTATGATGCTGTTGTCATTTGTCAATATATATACTTTCTTTTTCGTATTACAGAGTATATTTACACTGCCTGCGAAACCACCTAATCTGCAACGTATGAATACAGTATACATTTGTTTTGGTACAAACAAAACATCTACTAGTCTTATTCAAGACTCGTATACTATGTCCATATTAGCAGTTAGAAATAGCAGCGTTGTGCAGTGAAGATTCATTGATGCCCCGGGCAGGGTAGAGGGTCAAGCCACTAAAGCAAGAGCTTTAGGCTTCAAAATCTAGTGTTCGGAGCTTATGTTGAATTTCTCAATCAATTGAATTCCAAGACACGCAAAACCTATTAAGGAGGAAATTACTCCCTAATAAGATTTTTTTTTTATTTTAAGACTCAAACCCTAGATCTTTAGTTAAAAGAGGATGGGGTCCAATTTTTACCTATAATAGATTTATAGTTAAATTTTTCTTTTAAAAAATATTGAGCAGAAAAAATAAAATTGGGTTTAGGCCACTAACTTGTTCATAGGTTGATCGAGCATTGAGAAATGGAAGAAGAGATGAAACAAGCAGCTCAAAAAGGGGATATTAATGCTTTCTACAGAATTGTTGAAAGAGAACCATTAATTCTTAAAAACATTGACGAGAAAGAATTTGTAGAAACCCCTTTGCACACAGCTGCATCTTGTGGGTGCACTAACTTTGCCATTGAAATGTTGAGCTTAAGGCCTTCTTTCGGAAGGAAGCTGGACCCCAAGGGATATAACCCTCTGGATCTAGCACTTCATAATGGACACGAAGACACTGTGAAGCAGCTCATAAGATATGATCCTAAACTCATTCAAGTCAGAAGCAGGGAGCGGAAGACTCCGCTGCACTATGTAGCTGAAACTAACAATGCTGATCTTCTCAGTGAGTTTCTCGTAGCTAGCCCCACCGCGATCAAGGAAGTGACCATTCGAGGGAGAAACAGCTGTGCATCTCGCTGTGTCAAACTGCCAATTGCTAGCTTTTAAAGTTCTAATAGGTTGGCTCTACCGGACTGACAACAAAAAAATATTGGACTGGAAAGACAACGATGGCTACACAGAGTTGCACATTGCTGCACAATCAGGTCAAGTTGAGGTATGCCATGTTCTCTCATGTTAATTTTATCCATATATGTTCCAATATTTTATGACATTATTCATTTTCGGTTAGTAGAGTTACTAGATGATTGAGTTTATTAATACTAGCTAATAAGAAACATGATTGATTATCAGGTTGTATAGATTTTAACAAGGGAAAGAGTGGATCTTGATATTAGGAATGGAGATGATAAGAGCGCTCTTGATATCGTTGAGGATCGAATAGCAGATCATAACGGTATTGATGTTGTTTCAAGTGCAACGCCTATCTCAAGTTCACAGAATCATTCAACTCTCAGGGAAATATTCTAACAATTACGTACTCTTTTAATTTGTATGTGAAAAATCATCTAAAATTTTCTCTTCAGTTTGAAGTAAGTTTCGTGCGTCATTGTGTTTTGATTTGCTACAATGCTTGAATATTTGGACACACTACTTCAATTTCTGATGGTCACTTGATTTACATAGAGCTACCATTTGTACGCGATTTCATCTCCTAATTTGAAATTATGAGATGAAATCAATGTTTGAACATACAATTTCATCTCATTATTTTAGATCATGAAACGAAATCTCAAATTTTCCAAAAAGCTTAATTTGAAAAATTCATATTAATTTCACATTTTTCAAATATAAAAAATTGACGAATAAATTTACATACATATATATATTATTTTTAAAAAAAAATATTATATCTACCATCTATTTGTTTCATATGTAAAAAAAATTTATACTTTGTTGTTAACTATTACTCTTACCAACCTTAAAACTATTTATATCGGATATAACCATTAATTTCACCAACATAAATAATATTTGTTGACACAAAGCTATACATGTCTTTTTAGTAATTCTTTACAAAAATGTTATTTTGTTGGCAAATATTATTCATGTTCAATTTTACTTTTTTATTGAACTAAAGCTCAACCAATTTTTTTTAGAATAATTTTGTAATAGTATATTATGCTTATGTTATGAAATTTTACTTATTTGGTAAAATTGTATTAATAATTGAAACAATTTTAATAGTTTTTACAAGGGATTTATGTTTAAGAACAAAAAATACACAACTTAAAAATTCAAATTACGTTTCCAAACAAAACTTCAGAGCGTGATTTCAAATTATGATTCATCTCACATGGTCAAATGGATCCTTCGTTTATAAGATAGCATCTTTTAATCAATAAATATCTTCACGTTATTTTATTATTTAAACTATGATAAATTAGTATAGTTTGATATAAACTTCTAGGCGCGGATAATTTTTCTACAAAGTGAAACATAATAACCAATAAAAGCGTTTCATTACACGAACATCATTCAAACACAACAGGTTCCTGATTGAACTCTACACCTGACCATTCTCAAGAACAGAACAATTTTCTAAGTGCTTCACCCTAAACAAGACCATACACATAATATGAGATATTAAATAAGTAACTAGTAAAGATCAGATTCCTTGTGAGTATGAATCACACAATCTGAGGTTGGGTAAGAAACACAGGTGAGCACATAATCCTCCTCCATTTGATTATCATCCAGAAAAGATCCATCAGATTGATCAACAGATCCTGATACAATCTTCCCAGCGCAAGTTGAGCACGCACCTGCCCTGCAAGAATAAGGGAGTTCCAATCCAGCATTCTCAGCTGCATCGAGGATGTAAGTATCTGAAGGTGCCTCGAATTCATGTTCAGCACCATCTGGACAAACCAACTTGACCTTGTAGACTGCTGATGCTGATGCTCTAAAGCCAGAGTTAGCTTTCAATCCAAAGGCCTTAGAAATGTCCCTCACAGACCCCAGAGATGCTGGGCTCTTAATGAAGACGCTCTTTCTTTGGGTCTGAGGAGCAGTTTGTACCATACAGGTGGTAGGAAGTCTGACAGTTGACATGTTTACCTTATTAAAAAAAAAGAGTTGTTTAATTACTCATAGCATAATTCATTGAGGTGCTAATGTTCAAGAAAGAATGTCTTCTTGGTTCAAAATTGATAAATGCTCTCTGCAAATCAACGGTGTGTGAATCAAAGTATTCAACTATTGAATTCAAATAAAACTTGAATTTTTATCTTCACTAATCAATGTTTGCATATCAGGGAAAACTAAGTTATTCAGAGAGTTTACATTTCTGATTTGTCTAACATAATGGTTAACCAATTTAACATTCAATAATGTATGCCCTGTGCTAAAATGAAAGAAATTGATAGCTGATTGTCGATTTCAAGATAACCAGGAATTTGAATGTTTGGAGCTTTATGAGAAGAAGCAGGCGAGTGGCCTTATGCTCTTCACTCGAAGCTCCATGTCATAGACCTTAGTTCACGCAAAAGGATATATGCGGCTGCTCAAGAAATCTGAAGTACATCCTTACCCTTTGTCGTTTGTACCATTTGAAGATTGAGAATGAAAGAGAAAATACAGAGATACACACAAAAAAATCAGCTTTGCATCCTCGTGGGCTTAATACACCACGAGATATCCCCATAAGCTTAATCAGACCAATGGATATGTTTTACTTCCACTTTAGATGAATGTAACACATGACAGAGATCTCAAGAATCTACCTAAATTCTTTTAAGTCTGACAATTTTATACGCTGAAATTTTTAAGGCACAGAATCTACTGTATATTTATTTCCCTATAATGTATCATAAAACCATCACCATTTAGGCCATTTGATGAACAAATAATTTGCAAGAAAGTGCCTACCAAAATTACAATCGCAACATTAGACACAATCCTTCAATTTTCACTTCGATGTGAATTGTATTAAGGCGGTAAGAGCAAAAATAAACACTTGAAAGCATAATTTTATTCTGCATACATACTGTATCAAAACAGAACAATTCCACAAGACAAAAGAAAGTTTATCAAATCAATCTCCCCCGATATATTCAACACACTTAAAAGTTTACAGCCAAAAAAAAACTACAAAACGAGAAAACGAAAGAGATATCTTCCATCTGCATGTCATCCGGGGTAAACGTTAAAAAGACATCAAATTGAATTTAGAATAAGGAAAAGTTCCAAACACCCAAAATGCAGCTACCATTCAAGATCCAACCTTTAATCATATACCATGAATTTTACCAAGATGCGAAAAGGGAAAAATGACAATTTCAACAACCAACTCTAAAACAAGACAAACCCAATACTCAGAACTCATATTCACATGAAAACACACGAGCCCAAATCAAAACACAAAAGTTCAATTGTAAAGTTGGACAAGGAACAGAGCTAGAAAATTAAAGAAAGGAGAATTCTTACTGTTGGAGGAGGAAGGCGGGGTAATCGAGGAGGAGCAGAGAAGCTCAAGAATACTCCAAAGAGAGCAATGGGTTGGCACAGTCAAAATGTCACCTTCATTCAAATATATATATATATATATATTGCCGAATTAAGATACCCTACTGCCCATGGATTTCTCCTTCCCATTATTCAAATTACGGTGGGCGTCTTTACCTATTTGCCCTTCCTACTCAACAACAACAACAACAACCCAGTGTAATTCCACATCGTGGGATCTGGAGAGGGTAAATTGTACGCAGACCTTACTCCTACCAAGGTAGGACGGTTGTTTCCAGGAGACTCTCGGCTCAAAAAAAGCATAAAAGCATTAAAAAAAACGTTAGATAAGGCTAAGAAATGAAGAGGAAAAAAAATAAGTTCAAAGCAAAATGATAAGACAAATAACAGAAGCGCTATAAATAAAATAGAGTAATCAAGGTAGGGAAAGTACGGAAAGTAATAGATAAAAGCAGACATAAGAGGACTAGAAATTATAGTTTGCTAAAGCGTCTACTAATACGGTAGACTACCGTGACTATGTACTAGCCTTCTATCCTAATGTGTGTCTTCCACACCCTCTTATCTAAGGTCATGTCCTCGATCAGCTGCATTTGCGTCATGTCCTGTCTAATCACCTCTCCCCAATATTTCTTCGGCCTACCCCTACCTCTTCTGAAACTATCCACGACCAACCTCTCACACCTCCTCACTGGGGCATCTGGGTCCCTCCTGTTCACATGCCCAAACCATCTTAGTCGCATTTTCCGCATTTTATCTTCCACCGAGGTCACTCCTACCTTGTCCCGAATAGCCTCGTTCCTGATTCTGTCGCTCCTGGTATGCCCACACATCCATCTCAACATTCTCATCTCGGCAACTTTCATCTTTTGAACGTGGGAGACCTTAACTGGCCAACACTCCGCCCCATTATTTTATATGAGTATAGTTTTATTTTATTATTATTTGTGAATATATTTTGCTGAGATTTGCTATTATTTATTTGTATATTTGGCTATACAATTACTGTACTGCGTTTGTATAATTCGCACAGTTTTTGTATATAGTTTGTATATTTCGCTATACAATTCGTGTATAACATTTGTATAATTTACTATATAATATTTGTATATTTTGATATACAAATAATTTGTGGATATAGCGTTTGTATAATTCGTACAATATTTGTATAATTTGTTACATCATTTGTATAATTCGTTACATCATTTAGTTAATTCGCTATAGTGTTTGTATAATTCGCTACATCGTTTGTATAATTTGCTACAACATTTGTATAATGGCAAACATAAATTTGTCATTATAAATAATTAGAAAAATTATATCCATATAGAGTTATTATGCTTAAAAGGTTTGCCATATATAATATTTTCCCAATAATTATGATGTTCGAGTCTATCGCACACTTCAATTAATTTGTATATTTTTTTCCAAAAATACTGTACAGGAACTATTTGGAACAACTTTAGATAAAAATATACTCCTTCCATTTTTTTAGTTGTCATAGTTTCTTTTTAAGAATCAGACAATAAAAACTTTGACTGATTTTTTAAAACTTATTTTTTTATTGTGTTGATATGGGAAAAAAAATTAACTTATACTCCCTTCGTTCCATTTTAATTGTCATGGTTTTCTTTTTGAGAGTCAAACAATACGAACTTTGATTAATATTTTAAGATATATTTTCTTATCATATTAGTATGAAAAAAATTGTAACTTATTGTATTTTTCGTGTAGTTTTTGAATATCTAATTTTTTTACTTTATAATATTGAGTTAAAATAATATATTTTCATTTTTGAGTTTCAACAATATAACATGGCTAATTTTAAAATATAACTACAATCAAAATCTTTCTATAATAGTCATTCGGTCATTTTTTGCCTTTTTAAACGATTGATTGTTGTACATTTATAATAACATTTAACATTTGAATCTTAACATTCAACTTTTTAATATTAAAAAATGAAAAATAACTAAATTTGAGATCTATGGAGACTAATTTAACGAGGCAATGAAACAAATCCTTAATGTTGGGGACAGGGGAAGGAAGAGAGGGATACCTTGCAGATTAGATTGCCCTTTTTTCGAATAACACATTTTAAAAGCAAATTTGCATGCTGCTTGAACAATCTTTTTTGAAGAATCTTCCTAGAGAAATTTATGAAAAACTTCTTAACGATGAGAACAAAGTAATGTACTGCAATTGGCATCTTGGAAGCTACTGGGATCAGTGATATAACATCATTAACGATGAGAGGTCGAAAGCAAACATAACGCTAAAAGTTTTATAGATGTTCAAAACAAGATAACAAGAATGACAACTACCCAAAATTTTCAAGTGTCTATAGCTCACAACCAGAAAGCCTGAAAAATTCCAACAGAAACAGAAATCTTCTTAAAAGATGCGTTGTGTTTTTCCCATGGTGCTCTTCAAGTACAAGCACCTAACCTGTATTGACAGATAATAACAGAAAATTAGAACCGGAATATAAAGGATAGTAGTCCAGGAAAATATTGAAAATAAATAAACAGCAATGGTTAAACTGGGACTCCGAGATGAACTCACATTTTGCCAATTCTTCTTCAGCAATGACACAAGAAAATTGACACTCATTTGCACATTCTGAAAGATCTGCTTCTCCTCCATATCCATGTTTCCAACAGCAACACCCATGCAGAGCACCTTTTTCAATTGAAACTTGATTGTGGCCTTGGTCTCATTAACCTTGGATTCAAGTGACTCCTGGTGTGAAACAAGGGTGGGAAACTTACCTGCATTTACAAATGGAAAAAGCCACTCAGACATGAATTTAAAGGTGACACATACAGGCTGGACTAAACTACTACGAGGACATGATTGCTCCTGAAAGAAAGTGACAAATGCAACATTCTCCTGGATGAAGAAAAGCAGCACTCCTAGACAAAGTACATAAAGAATTAAGATAATCAAAGAACTTGCCTGCCTTGTTCAGACCAGGCCCCAACAGACGGGGAATCTGCTTGATGACAGATTCTGAAGCCAAGAAAGCATGATATTTCTTTGCGAGCTTCTTGACCAGCTTCTTGTTTTTGTTGAGCTTCTTCAAGCCTTCAACATCCATGTACTCTAAACCAATCTTTTCTGCCTGCAGACATATAACAAGAAGTTTTAATCATCTTCCTAAAAAAAACGGAAGATTCAGGAAAGGTACAGAGAGATGTAGTTTTTGGCCAATCTGATATTATCAGCCACAAAATTACCAAGAATCAATAACAAAGGCTAAATTCAACATTAAAGTGTCATGTCTGATGGTTTAAGAAAAAGATCTCTGATGTCAATTCCAGGCTTGTTTAATGAGAAATAAATCATCTCATTTTTAAGGTAATCTTGCAAGCGAGAGATATTAGATCAGTAAAAGACTCTCAGCAATAGTATAGTTCTTGTCATTATCAGTTCAGTTATTGCCACTAGTTAACATATTCATCAGGATTACCTCCCCAACATGCTGAGCATCTCCAAGCATACAGATCTTCATCTTAGGGCGAGGAATGTGTGGTAACTTAACAGATCCACTGAAACGCTTGTCCTTTTGGGGATCATAGTTCTTCAGACCAATCTGGAGCTCGATGGTCTCACTAAACTTTCTTTTCTTCTCTGCTGAATCATTCTTGATCACAGAGATAGCTTCTCGGAGGGCCTCACTCTGAAGCTTACTGTAAAAGAATCAAGATCAAACTACATAACTACAGGTAATCAGCAATACCTCTAAAAGGAGGTCAGAAAGGGGTTGGTTAATAATTCAAATACAAATATAACTAAACCAAAAAAATCCTACAATAAGGAATCTAATAAAAAATGAAAAAAACAAAATCAAATTCTAATTCCAATGATGAACTCAGGAGGAGCATTTATCAAGCCTTTTGAGTAACACAAACTCCATAATCAAAATGCGTGTGGTTTCCATATAAAAGACATGCTCTTTGAAAGAATGAATTTGTAATCAGGGACTTCTTCACTTCACACTACATAAATAATCGAAAAGTGACTAATAAACCACATATAATATCATTTTCCGGGATTAATCATCATAGGAGATCAAAATAATGTCAAATAACACAAGCTTGTTACAACCAATATTCTAACAGTATAAAAGCTTCAGATGCGTAGTATTCCTGCCTTTTAAAACATAAGTAAATTGCATTGAATAGTGGATCAACTATTTATAATCAGCAAAACAATGCAAAAAAAATGATTTCAAGCAAAACTTAGAAGATATAACAGAGTGAAATAAATAATATATTGAAAAGCAAAAAAAAACAGAAATTTGAGCTTCCTTCATACCTCATGGCTCAAAATCTCTCTTACTTCTTCGAACTCACCTGTCAAACAAAAACACAACAAAAAAAATAATTAAAAATCAGATATTTCGGCTAAAGAAAATTTCATCATTTTAATGTTTTCTAAACAACCAAAAGAAACAAAATCTTACACTTTTAACAGGCACATCTAAATTCAAACCCTAGAAATGATGCATCAATGTGAATGAGAGAAAGAGGTAGAGGAAAAAGGTACCTGTAAGAGAAACCCCTAGATTTAGGGTTTGTAAGCGCCGATGATGATAAGTCCAGTGGACTGCTATCTTATTAAATATAGGGCTCTAAATGGGCTGGGCTCGGGCATGATAGTATAGAAATTGGGCCATATCATGCAGGCCCTTATATGGAAGAAATCTAACAGCCCAGTTCTGAATTTGGTTTGGTTCGTTTCAATTCAGTTTTTATGGTTTAATACTACTCGGTTAATGGAGAATTACATTATTTGTCACATTTTAAACTTGTTTCTATCTTGGTGCAATTTCTAGTTTTTCTTGAACACAACTAGGCTTAAGGAAATTAAGATATGAAGTGATATCTATGTTCACTTTTGAATAGGAAAGTAACATATGTTTACTTTATCATTTCTAACAAACACGAACCTATGAAAATTAACATGAAAAGATTGTTAAATTTTCACATTTAACTTTTGTTGTTGAGAAAAAATCAATGTAATTCACATTATATCTTAATTAATATTTTCATGATGTGTTCACAATTCAAAAACGAACTATATTGCACATAACATTGAGCATAAGAGCATGTGTGGAGTCAAGTAGGATCAAGGAGTCCATATGAATCTTCTTCAAAAAAAAATTACATTATATATGGTAGATGTTAAATTTCCTTGACTTTTTCGTGTGTTTACTATTTTATATTTTGAATCTCTCAGAGAAAATAATGGCTCTGATACTGATAAACAAATAATGAACCTTCCTAACTTAGGGTAGGAGGGTTACGGACTTTCGATAACCTCCAAAAAAATATGTGTATATATTTATGTATTGGTACCCCTAGAAACAAAGATAAAGTGGTTTCACCAGTCGATTTGGGATGCACGTGTAGATATTTAGTGGGTTCACCTAAATTCGATTCTCACTTTAGTATTTTTTTCAAATTCTATTTTTTTTTTGATGTTTTAATAGTTACAACACAATTTTTTTAGTTGCTTCTCTTAAAATGAAAATAAAAAAATCAGAGAGTTCCACCCCAAAATTTTTAATTAGTAATTGATATGTCTATACTACTTGAAGGAAAAAAAAATTCAACATGTCTATATTAATTAAAATAATGGTGCCCCTAGCAGTTACAATTCTTGGGTCTGTTTCTACAAATAAGAGTCATCTCACAAGAGAAATTGCCCAAAACTAATGCATGTAAGGTAATTTCTATAATAGCTCTTAGTTTCGAAAAGGAGATTTTTAACCAATTTAAAATCATGCGTAAAGTAGAAATATTGCTCAAAAATTTGAACCAATCTCGTGTACGATAACTAGACTAGTATGGTTGTGAAAAATTTTCAACAAAAAATTGCAAATTATATGTGTTTAAATAGGAATTGACTCAATTACAATAGCTAGTAATAATGAGATAATTATAATTGAAGTATCGAAAGTAAGATAGCGTGACATACTAGAGAAGAATGGGATGAGTTACTAAAACATAGAAGTGAGATAAGGAAATAATAGACACCATAAACTATAACATAATAGGTATAAATACATTTTGCTCACACAAATTGCTATTTATCGATTCGGATCCCAAATATAGTCACTTAATCCAATATTTGACTGCTTTGCCAATATTGATCCGAGTCCATTCAGAACAGTTTTTCAAACTAAATATCTGAATATGGTTACTTTCAATGGATAAATGTCGTCTTGTTGTATCTATATGGACTTTGAAGAAGTGGGTGCCTGTTCTGTTGTGATGGTCTTGAGAATTTAATATTTGATGTTCCTTTTAAATTTTTAGCTCTCAAGGTAAAGCATGGTGAGCATTTTGTTCATTCTAGTATATGTTTGGATCCTAGGCCATGTTTTCCCCCTCTTGCTTATATCCTTTTCATTATGTTCTTGCGGGGCTTGTGTCAATCTTGTAACTAATGTTTTTGTTGTTACTGAAATATAGAAGCGTTACGAGGATATTTCAGTTTTGGGACAGCGACTGTCTGAATAGATTTGCAGTAATGGATGCTCATTTGAGTTGAAGACGAACATTTCAATCCATCTTTCAATAATTATTTTTACTTGGCCATGCTGGTCATGGCTAATTATTTGATATCTGTATTGCATTGGAGGAAAAAACATCAAGTGAAAAATATTATTTCCATGGTAACAGAAAATATCCTTCACGTTGTTCTACATCCTTGGAGAAAGTTGTTAGATTTGGTGCCTTCCATTTCCTTGGTAGCAAAGAACATCCTTCAAGATTCTGCATCCTAGCAACTTTTTAGTTTTTCCACCATGATTTTATTAAGAAAATAAAGGAGAATTCTTCTAGGTTTCAACTTGTTAGTGTGAATATTATAAATGAGAAACTTCTTTATTTCGCACTAATTAATTCTGTACAGTAATTAACATCTTTCTGGCACGAAAAAAACTATGAGCAACTCCTGTCCAATGCCTCTGGAGTCGTCTTGTGGTTATTTCATAAAAAAACTTGTGATTGCATCATATGATAAACAGAAGGTAGAATCTGAAGTGTTAAGCTAAAATGTGCAGAGTTGATAGATTAGAATAGTCCATAAACTGCAAAACAACTTTTTATTGAATCAAACTTGAGCTGTATAGGAACAAACACAGTAAGAAGAATGAACTACCAAGTAGTATCTAAAAAAATTCAATTTTCAATTGTTGTTGAGAACTCCAGGGAGGGGTGACAAATGTAACTACATAGCTTCATCCAACATCTGGTCATATTTCCAACTCATACAGGGATGCCAAGTACTTTTCAATTCGATATCAACTTCTGCTAGTTTTGCTGCCAATGCTCAACTGTCCAAAAACAAGAAACCTTTTCCCATTTTGTTTAGCTTCTCATATCACCAAAGAGAGTTTGAAATGATATCACGCACAAAAATGGGAACTCTTTTTGTTTAACTTCACAAATCACTGAAGAGTGCTTCAAATAATAGCAATCACGAAGGATTCTCATTCACTTTTTACAGCATGGTAGATGTGACGGGTAAACATCAAGGAAGCACGGAGACTGATTGTTCCAAGCATAAGGAAAAATGCATAGCATATGCAACTGTTGTATACAAAGAAGATAGTAGTCTGCAAGACCCCACTCATGTTTGATTTGCAATAGAAGTATATGGAGTAGGCAAACATAAATACAGCAATTGAGCCTCCACGGAAAATAGACCTGCATCAAATATCATATTTATCAGTCTACTGAGGCAGTGACAGATATTGTGAAAGAAGTAGCCAATAGAACAAATGAATAACAAGCAGCAACTTAGAAAATTAAGTTACATTGCAGTAATTTCTTAGATATCTGCTAATAATTGTTTTGGAACCTAGAATTCTTTTGGATCCGGGTTCACATTTTGCTCAACATATATATTAATCCAGTATAAATGAGGGTTACAACTAATGCACAAATGCGCTAGAACAACTACACCAGACTCACCAGATAAAACTTATTTGGCACTCCCAACTTAACAAATGGAAGAATATAATCTCATTTACCAGAATGACAACTACCATGAATGTCAAAACTGATGTTAACTGTAAATTGATGAACAGAAAAAAATGGCATTTAGCCCCAACGAGAGGGACCTCTTGTTAACTCTAGTGTCCTACATCTAGTGTTCAACAATACTCAATTGTCGTTCAGTTCTTCTGTAACACACAATATCCTCTCATGGTATCATCATTCCACGAGTCACTCATTAATGTCATATTGTACAGATTTGCCGATAACCTTCACTGTGGTTACAAATTCCGGATAGTGGAAATACAATCTGCATATTGCCATTCTCTCTTTGAGATTTTGTTGAAATATTGAAGTAAAACTCTTAAGGAGAAAACTGTATTCTATTAATCACAAAAAAGTTAAACAAATTCAATTAAACCCCCACCAATTAACACTCAAATAACAAAAAGATCAAGGATATAAAGACGGGTGAGATATGTATGCATGCAGTCCCTAGGAATGATTAGTACAAAGAAACATCCAAATTGATACATACCGCCACCACCATTCATGGTCTTCCACTGTCAGCTGAATATATGTCAAACCGATGCTTAGGGTCACAGTGAGCAGTATGAGGATTATAAACATAAAGAACAGAATACCAGGAAGAGTCGAAATCTTGTAGCCCCAAAGGGTAGAATAAAACTGGTGCAACTCAACAACAATGGCACTGAAAGGTAGAAGGCCAGCCAAAAACATTTGACCAGGTGTCTTCCTGTACCAAGCTAGCGATGGAATCTCTCTTGCACACTTCTTTGTGGCAGAAGGTGCTTGAAACTCAGACCTATGCCGATAGCCAATTAGCCCACCAAGAGCAAGCAGTGGAATAGCGATGAGGGTATAAACAAGAATAATGACAAGTATGGTGCCAAATGGAATTGCTAAAGTAGCCCCAAATGATACTGCGACTGAATTAAGGAAAAACTGCATTAAGAGGAATGGTCCAAGAAAGAGCACCGCAGAGAAAGTAACGCTCCTTTCCTAGTGGAGAAAAAAAAAGTTTTCAGTTTCTGGATAAACAATAATTACAGAAATCAAAAGTTGGAAGGAAGTTAATAAAAGTTACCCATCCAGTTTCAACAAATTGACTGTAGAAAGAGGCAGAGCTGTATCCTGCAACTGCAGATGTAAGGGTATAAATTATGACCAAGGATGTCAAGAGAGTTCCACGATTATATGGATATAGGACACCAAGAAATGCCAATATAAATAAGCAGCAGAACCTGTAAGGGTAGCAGAAATGGTTAACTAAAGGCAAACGATGTGCCTTGCATGATCAATTAGGTAATATAAATAGGTCAAACATAATCATGCAATAAGCACCACCCTTACATGGAAAATGTTTGCAGATGATGGAAACCACGCCAATTATTTTGAAAATACAAAAAAGAGCTTAAATGGAAAAGGTTTGACATTACCTTGTTAGAAGGCCTTCCGTCCTATGTATTTTCGAAATATTTAAGCTCTTATAGTCAAGGTTAAACAATATTTTCTCAAAGCTATCTATCCATTATATCTTAATTTTACCAGAACAATACAGAATATAGAAGATAAATGACGCTGATACCATGCAACATAATGTTGGGACATTGTCACGAAATGACAAAGGCATGTAAGAGTTTGTTGGCAAGGGCAGAAGATGGATAAAAGAAGGAAGCAGATGTAGAAGTCTACTGCATTACATATCATGTGGATAGTCTGGTTGGAAAGAACAAAAAATGCTTCGAAGGAAGAAAGCAAATCTTCTCTTTTGTGAAAAATAGATGTCCTCAGAATCTTCATTTTTTGGTGTGATAGTAGTTGCATTTATAATGAGGTTCATATTTTCCTATTTTTGGATCTTATAGGGTATGTAATACAATGTCCTAAACTAGAGCCTAGAGATACAGTATCTAGATATCAAACAGACAAACTTATGCACATAGATTCTCTCCCAGTAATAAGTCAGAAAAGAAATAAAAGATGGCTCACTTGTCATATGAACGACATAAACAACTATTATCATTTCTGCAGAACTTAATGAATTTATGAAATCATCTGACGAATAAGTAAGAGCTACAACTTACAAGGTCAACAGCTGGGTACCAGCACCAATAACTGCACAAAGCAGAGGCATGTTTGATGGACATCTAAAAACGTCCCCGTGAAGGTACTTCCAACCCACTTCTTTGTCTTCCTCTTCATCACCACTAGACCATCTGCATCAGTCATACAAATATGATGACAGAGCTTTCAGATTCAGATGCTTTCATGAACATAGATTACTTGTGTCATTAGCAAAAATGAGCATGATATGAGGCTTACTTTCTCAGATCATTCTTAAGGCGCTGCATCATACTCACAGCAAAAAAGGCCATCAGCAGAACAGAAATAACAATTGAATTAATTATCGAGAACCAATGAATTTGATGGTTCACTGGTTTTGCTGAAGCCCTCGAGTATCTTGCCATTCTATTCTTGAAAAGAATCGATGTTTCATTCCAGCGTACATTATACGTGAATGTAACATTTAGGTCTATATCTTCTGTTATATCCACAACATGGCTTGGATCACTGAGAGCATGCATTTCTATGACCTGGTTTCCATTGTAAAGGACATCAAATTGGACGTGCTTAAAGAGAAAATAATTGGGGCCCTTTCCATCCAGGGTCCAGAGTTCATCTTCAATTTTCCCAACAAATCCCCAGAAAGGGAGATCATCAAAGTACATCTGGTAGTAGTAATCTTTAACAATAGCAGCCCTGAACTTTGAGACATCATTTGGATTAAGCTTCTTGTGGCACAGGACAACCCCATCTTTGTCCACTCCAAATTTCAACCGATACAAGCTATTGGTTAAACGGTCACCATTCAGAACTTCCCCAAGGGATTCCTTTTCCGGAAGCAGCTCACCTGTCAAGTGAAACGAAAAGGTCAAAATTCTTGAAGATAAGATAGTTAAGTTTTAACATAACTAACTAAAGAGATTACCAGTGATACTAAACAAACTATATAAAACAGTACATTGTTCTTATCACAGACCTAGCTTTGCTCTTGGTCTAACCAGTAATAATATTTTGAGTTTATGTAAGCGTATAAGAAGCAGAAGATGTTAATAGTAAGGTGTCTCTGTATACAACAACAACAACATACCCAATATAATCCCACAAGTGGGGTCTGGGGAGGGTAGTATGTACGCAGACCTTGCCTCTACCTTTGTGGGAGTAAAGAGGCTGTTTCCATTCCAATAGACCCTCGGCTCAAAAGAAAGAAAAACGAAGCATGTATGTTTGCAAGAAAATATGACAGTACCCTAGCACGATACAAAGCAACTATGCCTAACTAGTTAGGGTCCACTATACTCAAGTGCAAGCCAAAAATGCTGACCTGGCTGGCAGAATGGCAGATCATAATATTGGTATGTTTCACTGCAAAAGAATAACAGATATAGGAATATCAGGATTATCTGTTGCAAGGGTGAAAAGTCAAACATTTTATTTTTTCAGTAAGTAAGAAAACTAGGATATTTTACATTAAGGTCCTTGACTCATTCACTTACTTTGATGATTCAAATTACATCGAATTTTGCACAAGAATGAGAAAGACCCTCTAAGAATTACTAAAGCCACTTGAGAAAATATCAATGGAAGATGCAGGGTTGGAGAGCTTCCATCTAAAAAAAAAAAGAAAAATATCCTTATATGTTGGTTTATGATGGGATTTAAAAAGGGAAATTATTTCATGCTTAGAAAAAGATTAGAGAATGGGGACCTTGAAACTTGAAGACATTTAAATGCAGATGCTGAAAGTTCTTCAAGATGATTAATTGCTCCATTTATGCAGCAAATAGAAGTTTTAGCATGTACAACAATGACCTTGGAAATCCATGGAAGATATCAACAAGTGCAATAACAAAAAAAATATCATTGACCTCCTATGGAGGATACATTTTGCTGAAAGATCTCACAGTTCTTTTTGGCTTCTGACGGCTAGTGGTCTAGGAATAAATCAAAAGGAGAAAGAGAAGATCTAATTTAACCTCAAAAGCTAGCTCATGAGGTGGGGATTGTCAAAAACCATATCATGAGATAACAACTCATTCCACTTCACACAATAAGCACAATTTAAATTTGAGCAATACATTTTTCAAGGACTAAAGGATATACAAATGATTCTTAAAGACAAATGTCAGGAAATGCTATCAATGACTAACTTCTTGGTCAAGAATAGAAGCGCTCAAGACCAAGTATAGTCCTCATCAGTCTCTTTGTCCTTTGGAAATGACATAACATCCGTTACTACCCACTTTCTAATCTAAATAAATCATCAACTAATCCGACATCTCTTGAGAACACTTGGAACAACAAAATTAAACATTGTGTCTTCCAATTTGGGAAACTATACTGAACAAACTTGGTCACTAGGCCTTTCTCAAAGTGGCTAGGCTGAACCCTTAAAACTCAGTTATCCTTAGTAGCAACACATTTTGTTTAAAATTCTTGGTGATTATTTGTTGTCCAATTTTGACATTGTACTCTCTTGGTGATTAATGGCAACATTATTGTCAACAGCCGCACAAAATTTAACAGTCTACAGAATTGAAATTTTAACAACATGTCTCATGGAATCAAAAGAAAATCTCATAAACTAAGCAAAAAAAAAAACAATTGAAGGGATACCTGGGATTATTGAAGGGACCAACTTTGTTGACAAAAAGAGGGACTTCATCTCCAATGTTGTAGCGATGATCAGCCAGAGAGAGACCCAGAATTAGCAGCAAGTGAAATGGTAGAACCAACTGTGAAATCATACGACCCATTTACTGGATCCAGATGAAGAAAAACAACTTCTTGAATTGAATAAACAAGAAAGGATATTGATTTGCTAATTAAATAGTCAACTCAATAGCAAGCAAGACTAAGCAATAAGGTAAGCATAATAATTTCTGATTTAGCTTCTTCTTTTTTTTTTTCTTTAAGATTCTGAAAAAGTAACCCCCCAAAATACAATTTACTCCTATTCAATCTTATTTATCCTAATTTACTTTTTAGTCAAGAATCTTTTTCCTTTTTCTAAATGTTTTTTTAATTCTAATTTTTCTAACATGGTTAAGACCACAAAAATAAAGAATATTTTCTTACATTTAATATACCTTTAAATTAAGATCACAAAACTTAAAAACACTAAGATAATTTTTTGGGTATTTTACTTAAATCTCATAGTGAAAAAGTCCAATTACAATTTATCCCGACTTTTTTGGTAATTACTCGAATTTCCTCTTCTTTTTTTCCAGATTTTTGATACATACGAATAACGCTGATACATCGCGATTTAATACATAAGTCTTTTTCATGATATATCGTTAGTTGATACAAACCAAACATTATAATATCAATAAAACTTATGAATCAGCTTATAACACCTAATATATCAAGAACACAATAAAAATAGCAGTAAAACTTATGTTTTACTTATATAATTTGTGTTTGGTTTGTATCAAGTAGTGATGTATCATGAAAATGACTTATGTATCAAATCGCGATGTATCAGCATCATTCTTATGTATCAGAAGAGGGTTTTTTGAAATTTTTACAAATGGTAGGGAATAATTGAAAATATAGAAATATAAGATGTGTAATTTGATAATTTTTTCTAATTTTTTTTATTTGTCCAAATTTTGAGGAAACTAAGCTTTAAAAAAATGAAATAGGATCTCGTGTGTTTTAACTTCATTTCGAAAAAGTAAGTTGAATATTCTATAATAAATAATTATTAAGCGTGATTTATTTATACTTAATGGAAGTCATATTTTTAGGTCTTATTTATTTTTATTAGAATTAAGAAGTCTGAATATGAATACACACCTGAATATTAAGATATACTTTAAGATTTTGTGGTTTGAATCTGAATGCACATCTGAATATTAAGATGTTGCAGTAAGATCTGAATACTAAATAGTTTAATTGTTTGTTTTATCAACATCTGAATGTATAAAATTGATTTTAAAATAATAGACATAAAATTTACATGTATATGTGATATATAGAAAAATCTCACTCGCCTCCCTTTCATTTTGTTGGCCTATCCCAAATACATGTGAATCATATCAGATACATATATCTAGTGTGATTCGCATGTATGTGGGATACAGGACTATCTCACTCGCCTCCCTCCCTGTCTCGCTTATCTTTCTTCCTATTTATAGTGTATCTGGTAGCAAAAATATATGTATTTAAGTGTATGTATCTTCATTAATATATGGTAGAAAACTTTTAATTAATGATAAAATATATAATTATTTGAAAGTACAGATAAAATTAGTATATATGATATGGATGTATATCTAATAAGATAGTTTCTCCTAAAATTTAAAGAAAAATAATGAGAAAGTGAAAAAAGTGAAGATAAGATTTTGGTGTTTTCAAATTTAAAATATGACTTATTCCAAATAAAATTAAAATTGTATTTAAATTTTCATGATTAAATATTTATTTCAAATAAAAGTGATTTTTTTAATTAAAAAAAAGAAGAAGAAAAAACTCTCACGGATCTTAAATCGCATAGGTAAGCCCAATATACGAGCTCGATTGGAAACGATTGATGGGAAATTATCCAAAGTAAATTCAATCTTATGTTGTTTATTATATTTACACTCTATAAGATCGTTTGGTGTGAAGGATGACACCAAATAATTTAGAAATTAAATTGTAGTGACACTTAAAAATTGGTGTTTGGTTGGCAAGTCCGGGATAACTTGTCTCGGGATTAATAAATAGTACCGGGATAAGTTATCACCCGAGAACTAATTTCGGAATAACTTATCCCAAAATAAAATAGGTAAATGACAAATGTATCTCTTTAAATATTTTTTATACCTCACTTTTCACATTCATATATATTTACATTATCTTTAATACCATATATAACAACATTCACTCCTTATTTTTATGATAATTCTTCATATTTTTCTATTAAAAAATTATACAATATAATATAATTTTTATTTATAAATTTAGTTGACTAGTTCTTATGTTTATTTATATTTTGATTTCTCATAAATCCTTTTTTACTTTAACAAACTTAAAATGAAAATTCTATTTTTAAATTAATTAAGAATAAAGTTTTATTTTTAAATACATATGGAGTTCATGAAAATGCACACATAAAAATATTCAAGGTAAAGAAGATGAAAGTTTTATTTTAAGAATGAATATTGAATAACTAAAGCTTGCAAAGAAAACATAAAAAAATAAAATACAGTGAAGATTATTTTTTAAAACAAATAATCTATTCTTAAAATTTATGCAATGAATATTATTTTGAATACAACAAATCAAATACTCAATAAGAAATAATTTCAGCATTATTGATTCCATTATAACTAATCCCAACATAACTTATTCCTTCATAACTAATTCCATCATAACTTGTATTCAAACCAAACGACCCCTATTCAGTTACGTTATTTTTGATATTATACAGCTAGTTTACCATTTGTTTTGATTATTTTTTAAATTTTATTATATTATAAATTCATCATTAGATAAAGATGGAAATTTCCATTTAGATAATGATGAAAAGTTTCATTTTATGTAACCATTGATTTAATGTAATTGCGTCTTATTTGAATTTGTTTTTTCCATTTTATCTTTATATAATAATCATATTTAAACTTTTATGCTATCTTTTTATTATAGGTGTATCTCATATATTATTTTTCGGTAGATTTATGATCCAAATTATTGAATGAAATTTACTTTTCCGCCATTGTAGTTAAAATAACCTAGAGAAATATATTAAGGGTTCTTAATCCCCTTTTTTGTTGTCAAATTTCTGGTTCTCCACTTGTAGATGAATACGATGGATAAACCACCCGATTCCGGCAGAGCTACGCCACTGTCACAGCCACCGTTGGCTACCCAATTAGTCCAAGCAGAACAGAAACAAGTAACAGAGCAGAAACAATCGGAATTGCCAACACAATTAATCATTGCCACTCTTGACAGACTCTCTGACTTCCTTTCCGCATTCCAACGGTGTTTAACTGAGCTACAACTATATATGAATTCCTCTCGTAACTCAATATACTCCTCTATGCTACTGCTCCCACCCCCTACACAACTAATACCAATTCGTTATCACCGCCAGCAGCGTCACTCCCAACCTCACAGCCAGAACCATCCCGGGAATCTGACCCTTCTGAAGAGGAAGAGAAGGAGGAGGTGGTGGAGGAGGCGGAGGTGGTGGAGGAGGCGGAGGAGGTGGGAGTGCGAGAGGGTGAGGGAGAGAAAGAGGGACAGGGAGAGGAAACTCCTCTTTGTCCAGAGCTGGCAAGTCTCTGCAACGAAATGAGCAATCGTGATATGAAGAACTACATAGGCAAGAAAGTCAAAAAGGGTATTGCACATGTACCGTTCAATAAAAAAACGCGTATTTTATGCGTTTCAAAAAATTGTTACCTTTTTAGTAATTTTTGACCAAAAAATGCGTATTTTACACGAAAACGCGTATTTTATGCGTTTTTAGTTTATTATAAATAGAGGCTCCTGCCTTCATTTAGATCATCCCACAAATCCAAAAGAGTAAGAACACAAAAAGAGTTATATACCAAAATAAATATCGTAGTCTTAAGTGTCAATATTCCCACATTATCATAAGCAGAGATGTTGTATTTGTTAAAAATAAGATACAAGCAAAAGAAGGTAGCACTTCGAAAGAAAAATCAAAGACTACTACAGTTGAAATTGAAAAAATAGAAGAAGTTCCAGTCTCTTCTAAAGCAGCAGAGCACCAGAGCACGAAGAACAAGAACAAACTGAGATCGAAACTCCACAAGTTCGACGGTCAACTGGGGAGAGAAGAGAACCATCTTGGCACTCAGATTATTCTATGGAGAGCAATATTGCATACTGTCTATTAACAGAGGATGGAGAGCGTTCAACTTTTCACAAGGTTATGAAAGGCCAAGAATCATCTCTGTGGATGGCAGCAATGCGAGAAGAAATTGAAGCTCTTCATAAAAATAAAACATGGGATCTTGTTCAATTACCACAAGTAAGGGAGGCCAACAACAACAACAACAACAACAACCCAGTGAAGTAAGGGAGGCCATTAGAAACAAATGGGTCTACAAGCTCAAACGCAATAGTAATGATCAAGTGGAGAATTATCGTGCAAGATTGGTGGTAAAAGGATTCGCTCAGAAAGAAGGTATAGACTTCAA
Organism: Solanum dulcamara; assembly: GCF_947179165.1. Taxonomy (NCBI): domain Eukaryota; kingdom Viridiplantae; phylum Streptophyta; class Magnoliopsida; order Solanales; family Solanaceae; genus Solanum; species Solanum dulcamara. The sequence continues at coordinate 74,841,756 of NC_077244.1, forward strand.
TGAGATATTTTCTCGGGTGGTTCGACTCACAACAATTCGAGTGGTACTAACAATGTGTGCTACATTTGACTTGTACTTGGAGCAGTTAGATGTCAAAACTGCATTTCTTAATGGAAAGCTTGAAGAAGAAATTTACATGCTCCAACAAGAAGGTTTTGAAGAGCAAGGAAAAGAGAACTTGATTTGCAGGTTGAACAAATCTCTATACGGTCTCAAACAGGCACTGAGGCGTTGGTATAAGAGATTTGATTCCTTCATTATAAGCTTTGGATACAACAGACATAGTTCAGATCCTTGTGTTTATTACAAGAGATTTGGTGATGACGATTTTGTTATTTTGCTGTTGTATGTTGATGACATGTTGGTAGCAGGCCCCAACAAAGATCGTCTCACAAATTGAAAGACATAGTTGGCTAGGGAGTTTGAAATGAAGGACTTGAGACCAACAAACAAGATTCTAGGAATGCAAATTCACCAAGACAGAAATAATAGGAAGATTTGGTTTCCTCAAGAGAATTACTTGAAGAAAATTTTGCGACGCTTCAAAATGCAAGACTGTAAGTCAATTTCTACCCCACTTCCTATTAATTTTAAGTTATCCTTAAGTATGAGTCCTAGCAATGAAGCAGAGAGGATGGAGATGTCTAGAGTACCGTATGCATCAGCAGTGGAAAGTTTAATGTTCGCCATGGTATGTACAAAACCTGACATTGCACAAGTAGTGGGAGTGGTTAGTCGATACATGGCTAATCCTGGTAGAGAGCATTGGAATACTGTTAAGAGAATCTTGAGATATATCAAGGATACCTCAGATGTTGCAATGTGTTATGGAGGATCAAACTTTACTGTTAAAGGTTTTGTTGATTTAGATTATGCAAGTGATCTTGATAAAAATAAGTCCACCATAGGTTATGTGTTTACTCTTGTTGGAGGAGCTGTAAGCTGGGTTTCAAAACTGTAGTCTATCGTGGCTACATCTACGATGGAAGCAGAATATGTAACAGCTACACAAGCTAGCTGTAACACCCCTCAAAATTTTCCCTAAGATTCGGGCCTTCTTTGTGCACGTGTGGGGCCCATCGTATTTTGAAGTATGTGTTTGAGTTAAGATGAGTCCCTGAGGAATTTAAGAGCGTTGGAGGTGATATGGGGTCATTGAGGACCCCTAGGACCGAGCTAAGTCCAAAAGATCCGTCGTGGCTAAGTTTAGGACGAGTTCATGTAAGGGTCGACTTTTAACGACCCTATCTTTTGAAAGACGTCAATCTGGGTGGCTCACGACCTATCAAATTAAAGTTCGTCGAGTCTTCTTTCCAACGCCACCAAGAACGTAAATTTTGGAGTTCGGAGTCAAAAGATATGACGATCCGAAGATGAACTAGCACGACAGGAATTTCATTTTTGGCCTGGGTTGCAACTACTGGGGAAATGGCCTTGGCGCTGTAAGGGCGCGACGCGCCACTATCGCGCCAGAAACATGCCTCAGTAGTTTGGTCCTTGGCGTGACGCGCCACTAAAAGTTGTGCAGGGTTTTTCAGGCCAAATTCCTAGAATTTAGAACAATGGGCTTGGCGCTGTAAGGGCGCGACGCGCCACTATCGCGCCAGAAACATGCCTCAGTAGTTTGGTCCTTGGCGCGACGCGCCACTAAAAGTTGTGCAGGTTTTAGGCGTAATTGGCCTTGGCGCTGTAAGGGCGCGACGCGCCACTATCGCGCCAAAGGCATTTTGGCCTAATTTTCAGAATTTGGAGAAAGGGCAATTTGAGAATTGTCCCAAATTATATATACACAAGCCTTGTACATTTTGGGACCATTTCTTCAGCCCCCACTCTCTCTCTAAAAAGCCCTAGGAGCTTCTCTCTCTCTCTTCTTCATCTTTTCCATTTCCAACAAAAAGAGTCCAAGAGCTTCAAGATTTGAGTCCCCCATTGAAGACTCAACATCAAGGTTTCTTCAAAGTCTTCAAACAAGGTATGTAAGGCTATCCAAAACATGGGCTAAGTTCACCCATGTGCCCTATTCTTGCTTGAGGTTAGATATTCATGAAAAATAGAGTTCTTGGTATGGTGTATGTCTATATGAACTTTGTCTCCTATTTATATAATGTTATATGTGTTGATGTTGTTGAGCCAAGAAGTCCTTAAATTTCTTCATGATTAATATGAATTGATGGAGATGAATTGTTGTTATATTTTGTTGACCTCTTTAGCCATGTGAATATGTTGTTTACGTCAATTTCCTTAAATGCGCTATTCTATTTGAATGGTTGAGTTGAAGTCATAGAGTTGTGTTAAATCTTGAAGAGATGTCATAAATGTTCATATAGAGGAGGCTTGATTGAGTTGATATGAGGAAGGAATTGGCAAGTGGACAAGGTCCTAAATGAGACTTGTCATTGTGCCTCAATTGAATTGCAAATGAGAACCGCGTTGATGAGGTGGTATTATACCACATGAAACTAGCCGTGAGGGCTTGTTTGAGATGATTTGAGGAGTCTTATGAGCATAGAGTCATGGGAGGAGTATCGAGCACCGAAGCGGGTGAGAGTATAGTCCATACTCGAACCCCAGAAACTACGCCGCCAACGTAGGTAGGGATGGAACCGTTAAAGTCGGATGCTTCCCGAGGGATTGGAACCGTTAAAGTCGGATGCTTCTCGTGGGATCGAACCGTTAAAGTCGGATGTTTCCTATTTGTATTGTCCTGAAATGATAGGACTTGACTAATCGATGGTACTCATGATTAGAGAGGCGTTCATACCCTGGCAAGGTATGGACGGACGTGGCAACAACGTCGAATTGTTGTACTATCACCGGCTCATAGGTGATGGTTGTCGGTTAAGAGAAACTCCCATTTAGGCCTTGTTAGTGCTCCGAGTCAGTTGAGTTAAGTGGCTTATGAGTTAGTCTTGTCTAAACTATTCTTGTTGGACTTAGGACATTGAGTGAGTTGTGATGTATACATGTATGAGTTGAGGTCCTGAGTTGATATTGATGTTTTCTTAATGTGGTTTCATCCGGCCATTTTACATACTCGTACATTCCATGTACTGACGCCATTTGGCCTGCATCGTTTCATGATGCAGAGACAGGTACTAGAGATCATCAACCGGCGCTCCGTTGAAGATCCACATACACTTCCAGCCAGTCGGTGAGTCCTCCTAGTTCCCGGAGGATATTGGGCCTTCTTGTACAGTTTTGTTGTCTCTTCTTTTATTTAGATTGTTGGTAGCCATGGGCTTGTCATCGGCACCTTTTAGACTTGAATAGAGGCTTCGTAGACTAGAGTGTGGGGAGGATTAAACTGTTATCTTGAGGAGTCTTAATTTACTATTCTTGTTGGGTTGTGAATGTTTAGCCTTCGGCCCTTATAGTATGAAAAGTATTTCATTTATTGAGTTCCGCTAAGAGAATGTGAATGAATGAATGAGTGACTGGACCAGGTGGTTCGCTCGAAGGTCAGAAATGGCCTTCGGATGCCGGTTACGTCTAGGGTACCCTCCCGGGGCGTGACACTAGCAAAGAGGCAATATGGATGCAGATGTTACTTGAGGAGCTCAGACACAAACAAGAGAAGGTTGCTCTATTTTATGACAGTCAGAGCGCTTTGCATCTTGCAAAAAATCCGGCATTTCATTCAAGGACAAATCACATACGAGTTCATTATCACTTTGTTCATGAGAAGGTGGAAGAAGGCAGTATGGATATTCAAAAAATTCACACTAATGACAACCTAGCAAATATGTTTACGAAGCAGATCAACAGCAACAAGTTTATATGATGTCGATCTTCTATTGGCCTAACAGAAACGTAACATTGTAGCAATTGGGTAGAAAAAATGGTGTGAAGACTTAATTGATTCTCATTAAATCTTCAAGTGGGAGAATGCAAGAAAGTCAAAAAGGGAGGTGCACATGCACCGTCTAAGAAGAAAACGCGTATTTTACGCATTTCAAAAAGTTGTTGCCTCCTTTAGCAACTTTTGACAAGAAAATGCGTCTTTTACACGTTTACGCGTTTTCAATTTCCTATAAATAGAAGGTCTTTTGCCCTCATTTAGATCATCCCACAAATCCAAAAGAGTAAGAACACAAAGAGAGTTATACAACAAGATAAATATTGTAGTCTTGCGTATCCTCTTTAGTGAGTTATTACTTATACAAGGGAGAAGTGTTTATTGTTGTTTTCTCCTTGTATATAAGAGCAGTGTACTCCTATATTATCATAGTAAAATCCTTCTACCCCGTGGTTTTTTCCCTCTATTTGTTTAAGGGGTTTCCACGTAAAATTCTCGTGTCCAATTTATTTTTATTATTTATTATCATATCAAACTTTAGTTGTGGTTCTTACTCCCATAACACTACATGGTAAAGCATCTCTCGGATATAGAAAGACTGCGTGAAAAAGTCCCCAAGGCATTGAAGCTCTCAGAAAATCCAGCCATGCTCGTATTGAAATGCCTCGACAAGTTTTATCTTCAGGGGAGCAGTGCCTACGTTCAGGGATCATATATGATCCCTCAAAGGAAAGCTTCTATATTGGCTTTGGAGTGCTTATTGTTGACGATGGTAGAGGGTGAGGGAGTAGTTGATATTGCGGAAGGGGTGAAGAAAGATGCCAAGCAGGCAGCTCTAGCATGGAAGGAGAGGTTGATTTCTGAAGGAGGTGTAAGAAAGGCTCATGATATGGATGCCCGAGGTTTGCTATTGCTCCTTGGATGTTTTGGGATTCCATCATATGGTTTTTTACATTCGGATATCAGGTATTTGCTACAGTTGGGCGCCAAGGGGATTTCTGGTGTCCTTAGGAGATCAAGTATTTTCATGGAATGTATCCCAAAACTAATACAGTGGGGGGGTGAAGAACAATGTAGTTGATGCAGTTGACATTGCCTATACTTTTGGTTTTGAGGACAAACTTGACCCTCTGGGACTCTTAACATCATTTTTAAAAGAGTCTGAGGAGACATTGTCAAAAAAAATTAAGGGATTTAAACAAAGTACTACTGTGCGTGCAGCAAAAAAGAGGTACTTGTTTACTCTGAAATCTGTCTACAGATGTTTGAAACGTCACAGGATTGATCCTTCCAAACTTATTCCTGGATGTCAATTCAATGAGAAAATAATGAGCTTGGAGAAAGAAATTGCTGAATTGAATTAGCATATATGTGAGGAAGAACTTGCTGAATTGATTAAGCATATACGTGATCAGAAGATGGCACAAAAGAGAAAGATTGATGAGACTGAGTCATCTGGATGTTTCAGCAACAAAGAAATGAAAAACACATATTTTCCAAAACCAAATCCAAATCCATGGCCCCCGAATCAGCAAAAAGTTGTTAATCATGTTGATAATAGCAACATCACCTTGTTAGAAGGTGGTGGAACTGCTGGCCACATTTATGCTTATTCTCTGTCCCCATCGGTATTGGATGTGCCTGTTGCAGGCACGATATATGAGAATTTTGTTGGCTCAATACCAGGACCTGTGGGAGGTGTTGTGGCCACGGGTGGAACTGGAGCTGGGGCAAGTAAATCAGTGCAAGGAGGTTCGTGTGCTGGAGTTCATGGATTGAATTTAGTTAATACTACACCTGGGCAAATAGGAAGTCATACTGGTCAGTTATATGGACGGCTTGATGATGCAATCGTGTATGATAGACTGGCCTCCCACAGCCATGCTTATAGTCTGTTATCCTACTTGGAAGGCTCAGGCTCTACAGGGTTGCCAAACTCCATAAATGTTGATGCTTATAGGTCTCCACCATACTTGGAAGCCTCTACGGGGTTGCCAAACACCATACCTGGTGATGCTTATAAGCCTCCATCATACTTGGAAGCCTCTACAGGGTTATCAAACACCATACCTGCTGATGCTTATAGGCCTCTACCATACTTGAAAACCTCTACGGGGTTGTAAAACCTCATACCTGCTGATGCTTATAAGCCTCCACCATACTTGGAAGCGTCTACGAGGTTGCCAAACACCATAACAGGTGATGCTTATAGGCCTCCACCATACTTGGAAACCTATACAGGTTTTCCAAACACCATACCTGCTGATGCCTATAGGCCTCCACCATACTTGAAAGGCTCTACGGGGTTGCCAAACACCACATCTGATGATGCTTATAGGCCACCTCCATACTTGGAAGTCTCTGCGTGGTTGCCAAACCCAGTGATGTTGCTGGCGGGAGCTCTACATCTGATACCTATCAATTTGGTGGGACTGTTCCAGCAACTGAACTATACCGAAGCAGTGGCTTGCGAGCAGTTGATGCTGTTCCATCTGCTGTGCCTGTTCATTCTTCATCCTACTTGTACTGGTCGAGGTAGTTTTTCCTTGGCAGGCATTACTTCCAACCTTAGTTTTCCATTTTTGTAGTATAGCAGTCTAGTAGTGATTCCGCTAAGGTCTCTTGAGATTCACATACTTTCTGAAATGTTTGTGTTTCATTAGCTGCTAAAAATCTGTGGCTGATGTTCCAGTTCATCCATTTCTAAGATCCCTATTTCTACATTATATATTTCATCCAAGAGATGATGACTATGCTTTTCCCCTCTTACATTATGCTTCTCTGCTTTCAGAGATGGATTTGAGCTCATTAATAGGACTTATCCCCTGATCCACTGCTTGTTATGGTGGTTTGATACACTACAGTGATATATTCAACAATGTTTGATCACTATACCCTGTGAAGTATACTTCATAACTGTTTTATGATGCCTGTATAGCTTACAAGGATCTTCATAAAAGGGGCTGAGTTGCGTCAAGTCTTGCATGTGTGGGATAGGCATGGCGGGGAATGGTACCTTTCTTTCCCATTGTACAGTTGCACAGCAGTAATGGGAGCTGTTAAACAGATAATTTCCTTTGAATTGGGTGATGCGTAGCTCTCCTAAGACCTGCTTTTCTAGGGGAATGCATTTTCATCAAGGAACTGAAGAGGATTTGGAAGATGGCTATAACCTGCATTGCAGGTATATTGTAAATTTCTTTGATAGATTATAGTATTCAACTAGGAAGTTACAAGAATGTATTAGACTAGGCATCTGCGTAAAATATGCTGTGTCAATGATGAGTTGTACATATTTCACATTTCTAAGTGCTAAAAACATGAAACACTCTTTCAAACATGTGTTGTAATCAGCATGTTTGCCTCTACTTGTAATATATCTTATTTCTGCAATATCCTCTGTGGCTCCCTGCATTTTCGTTTTAGGGCAAATTTGTCTGGCTAATGTAGTGGCTGATATGCTAAGGATCAAGAATAGCAGGTTTAGCTTTATTATCGGCCAGCAAAGGGTAAGGAAGCAGTATGTATGTGGAACACTGATAAGAGTTTCAAACACTACTAAACTTCATATGACATGTTATCACTTGTAGTTGAAAAGTCATTGTACTTGCAATACTCAACATGAGTATATATAATGTGCTTTGAAAATCTTGCTTACCTATTTACAAATTCTCTTTATAAAACTTTCTATATATGCATGAACCATTTGCCTTGCTACTCTTTAAATGAATTATCAATTTGTTCCAAGGTTTCAAGTTTATGCAATGCTTTGTTCAATTGCTTAGAAGACTTGTTCAAAGGGTAAAGAAGAATCACTCAAAAAAAAAGGGGAAACTTTCCAACTATATCATGTAGTATATTCTGACAATGTGACTTGTACTATCTGGAAAGCATATTTGAAGATTGAACTAGTCTGGCTGAGAGTTGAGAAATTGCAATAATCAAACAATATGGAAAAAAAAGAACTACTCCAGGAAAGTGTGTGATCAAAAAGTCTGAACATTCAACAACTTAATTGATTACCATTTTCTCACTTCTTATTAGTTATTCCGTGATGTACATTGTGAATTTTCACGTTTTTTACTTTTGAAAGTAGAATTATACCATTTTTTCAGCACTAAGAAGAGCAACCTTCAGTCGAGGGTCTATTGAAAATAACCTCTTACCTTCACAAGGTAGAGGCAAAATTCTGTACACACCCCACTTATTAAATTTCATTTGTATGTTGTCGTATGAAGATCAAGCTTTTTGGGCAACTCAGCGCACTCTCTTTTATGCATACAAAAAAGACCAAAGTTGTTGTCAAATTGTACATAAAATCTTAAGGGCAAGAATTATGTTGATTCTTGAAACACTACTTTTAGAATTCGTTTGGTTCAAAATAAGGTTATCCCCATCTCCTATATGAAATAGAAATTACAAAGATTTTGGTATTTTAACTAAAATATAATTAAACGATGGATAAATGCAATTCCAAATATTGATCTTGAGTAGAATGTTAAAGCAGTACTTTTAGGGGATTTTGTGGAGTTGATTTTGCAGAATTGTGCCTTTCTTTATACCACTTTTTTTCTTTCTTTCAAAAGAGTATTTTTTTTTTCCAGAGGCTAGAGAAGGGCTTGTGAATTTTTTTTTTGTGGGGGTGGAGAAAGAACTTGAAGATTAAAAATTAGTGAATAAACCTAGACGATAAAGCATAGAATTTTAATTTTAATGAAACGTAACATGTCACGCAACTAATATAATATACTAACAAATTGTAAGTTAACCATGCTTAAGTAACAAGCAATGATTTGATTAAATCTAATCTGAAAAGATTAGTAATTAAATCCATAGAATAATAGCTTGAAGATATGATTCGAACCAATCAATTTTTCCAGGAAAAAGAAGAAGGAATGTTAGATCCAAAAGGAACTCATTTCTCAAAAGTGTTTTAACAATTTTCCACACGAAGAACATGGCTTTTAAGTTTCATTAAGAATAAAAACTTTTAGCACTCAAATGCATGCATACCAAATCCTATATGGAATCTCTCCCCTTTTTCCAAGTCCAATCATTGGTTCTAGGAAGCAATTATTGGTAGGGGCACCCTACCTCCAAAGGTGGTTTACATTGATGACTAAAAATATAACAAATATATATATATACACATACTGGTGAGTGTGTAAAAACGAAGTTGAAATTTTAAATTATTTATACATATTTAATGAATTTCTTAAACTCTAGGTCCACCACCGTGTGCGTGCATGTGTATTACCATGTATAAAAGGGGTATTGGTTAATATTATCAAGAAGTTGGAAGGATTTATCATTAAGTTACAAAGCATATTATATTTAGATATATGTAATTGTTAGGTAGTTAAAAAGTGATAACAAGAGAGAATTTCCTTGTTAAATTAATACAAATGTTGTTTAAGCATTAAACAAAGAGAATTAAGTTTTCAATGTTTGTACATTATTGAAGGTTCAAACTACTCTAGGTGGCAACAAAACAAATCGCTGAACTTGTATAATTGAAAGTCGATTCTAATGGCCTCCAAATCATTTGTTTAATTATTTGCCTCTTATTAATTAGTACTTAATAGCATTAATGGTGTCCAGAGTCATTGTCTAAAATTAATAAATATATATTATACATACACATCTGCAAATAGTTGAAATGACTAAAATGCCATCTATTAATTAGAATTTTTCCAAAAACAAACATGTCCAACTTGACATCCTTTTCACTAGAGGTAGCCATAAATACTGAAAAATTAAAAAATCGCGCTGAATCAAATTAATTTTTTATTTTATTTTGATTTTTTAATTTGATTTCGATAGTATTTTTTTTTGTAAAACTTTGATATTCGATTCGATTCTAGATTATAAGATCCCGATTCTTCGATTAACCCAAGCCTATCCCTTTATTTCTTAAGTCAAAATTATTAACTCCAGTCTAAAAACATTTCTAATTTGAGAGTCTGAGAGAGTGGGGGAATTTCTTGAGAATTTTAAGCTTAAATAAATCAAGAAAATTTGAGAACATTATTTTGGCATGATAATTGAAGGCAAAGGTATACCTAATGCAATTGCAAACAAGGGACCCTATATTGTTAAGTCCACGTCTAATTTTCCTTGGACTTAATTGAGAATAAGGGACACAAAGAAACATTTTTTTCTTATATTAATTTTTTTTTATAGAATTTTTGGTGTGGCCTGGTTTTAGGTGATGAGAAGGATTGGATGTTGACCTATCAATGAAGAGGATAATACCAAACAAAGCCATTTCAAAGGCTTGATTAGTTAATTATGAACACAAGTGGTAGTGGGCTTTATATAAAAAGTTTTGGTTTAAGGCTACAATCTAAAAGTTTGAAAATCATTTTCCATATTTCTCTTATGTTTGTATAGGAGTGACTGCCAAATAAAAAAGAAAGCTAAGTTATTTATATGCACCCAGTGTCTACACTGAGTTAATGAATGCAAGATATATCTGTTACAGATAAGCTATTAAACATCTAAATATCATTAAGTTAAGTGATGTGTACTTTCAATTTTTGTAACTTTAAAAGTTAAATTGTTTTATTTGATACAAATATCATATGAATGTAAATATATTTTGCGTGGAAAGTATCTTGTAATAACTTGTGGAGTATTCTTTCTCTAGCTTTTATTTTCTTTTTTATGAACAAGAACTAATCACTTATTCAATCAATCAATTACATGTTAATTTCAAACATTTAAACACAATTCTTGTAAAAAATCTACTCTTTTCAAATCCATTTCATTCATATGTAGGTAAACATATCGTTTGGTGATCAATGTGTTAGTACTTACCATTAATTTTGGAGATTAGGGTATAAATTTCGGTAAAAACAAAATTTTACTTCTTCTGTTTTAATTCACATGACACTATTTTTTTTTTTCAATCATTCCCCCCAAATGACATTTTTTCATATTCATTTTTCTCTTAAATTTATTATGCAATCAAATACATTCACTTGAGGTTGAAATGATTGAAATATATAATTTTTTTTTTTTATTTAAACTTTGATCAGCAAAGTTATTCGATTATAATAGATATCTTATGAATTAATCAAACATGTGAAACTTTGCTGGAACACTAGCATTAAACAAAAATTACAAATCAAACCATCACAAGGTAGTAGTAGTACTTTTTAATTCATCACAAGTTTGGTGGTCTGTGTGTTAGTACTTACAACTCTGAAAGGCCTCAAGAAAAGGGCCAATGAGAAACAACAGGCGGTTAGGGGGGAGAGAGAGGGGGGATTATGAGCCTGATTTAGTGACCCCACCCCCACCCCGACCCCATGTCCTTTTCCCTTCATGTATAAAAAAATTGGTGTGTGTTTTCACTACACATAATTATTTTTTTTCAAACCCCACATATATTCCTGAGAGAACAGGTCTGCCAAGGACAAGATTTTCTGTACTATGAGATGAGGTTTCAAATTTCATAATCATTACAATTGATTACAACAGGATGAGGGAGATAAGTAATAGAAGCTACCCCCTCCAAGAAAACAGAACTATAAGACTAATTATTTCTTGTTAGAAAAGGAGAGTAAGAAAGACCAATAAAAGATCAATAAACTGGACCCTAGCTGTTTGTATATATGTCTATGTGTATGTCAACATATATTATACTTTGACAAGAAAGCTTTGATCTTTACTGCTCTATTTCTCATTTGGTTCCTTGAGAAGATCATTCCATTAGAAACTGAGGTGAAAACTTTAACTAGCATTTTTCTTTGGTTTTCATTTACTTCAAAGCTAACATCTTTTTTCTTGAATTTTTGTTTTTTCTTTGACAAGTTCAAGAATGGTCTGAAAGGTTGGTTTTTTGCATGGCGAGTCAAGGAATTGGAGAGACTGGTTTGACAGACTCTGGACCATCACACCATAGCCACAATATGCCATATGCTGTTTTTAGGGGGCTAAATCCTGCTAGCACAAGTTTCATGTACCATTCTACACCCAAGTAAGTAAATCCTGTTTTTTTGGCTCCTATTTTTCCCTTAGGATACATCTAATTTCAGCTTCTAAAATGAGTTGTTTTATTTTTTGTGCTATAGTGGTAATCAAGAAGGATCTGGTTTTGATTTTGGAGAGCTAGAAGAAGCTTTTGTACTGCAAGGATTTAAGATGAGTAATAATGAAGCTAAAGCATGTATGGTTTTGTTTCTCTCTATACTTTTTTTTCCTGACGTTTGCAATGTATAACTAACTCCTTACTGTCAAGCAAAGAAGCAAAGGGTGTTTGAATAAGTCCATAGAAGCCTCATTAAGAGGTTTACTATTTCCAATATAGTAATCATTCTTATGCAAAAGACTTGAATGGCGTGGGGTTTCAAACAAGGAAACATGAACTCCTTGCATGATTTACTGACTCCATAACTGCAGCTAAAAAGGAAAAAAAGAAAAGGGGATTAGGTTCCTACCTTTATGATGGTTTGAAAGTTTTTTTCTTTTTTCTCTTTCTTTTGTTCTCTTTTTATGCTGATCCTTCAAGATTTTGCTTTTTGATTCTGTGCAGCTTTATATGAAGCAGCAGCCACAGGCAAGCCTGCTGCAACTCTGGAGATGTTCCCTTCTTGGCCTATAAGATTCCAACAGACCCCAAGAGTACTTAATTATATTTATTTTTTTCCTTTTTATGCTTATCCTTCTTTGACCATGTTGTTTTAAAATTGTCCTTTGTGCAATATAAGCTTGGACGTTTACTCAAAATACTGGAGGTGAAGATGATTTTGCACACCATTTAAATCTCTTCTCTTTTCTTGGATTTGTCTTTTTACGTATAGGAAAACTCAAAATCAAGAGAAGAGAGTACTGATTCAGGTTCACTTTCAAGTAGAGCTCAAGCCCATTTTGAGCCAGAATCTCCCATCAGTAGAAAGGCATCTTCAGACCATCAACTTCAGATAACACACAAATCTCAAGAACAGCAACATCAACAGCTTCAAGATATGGCAAGTAATAATCCAAGAACAGGAGTTTTACAAACTGAACTAGCTTCCAAGTCCAACAGTGAAAAGGTTTTTCTCACAACACTTTATCTCCTCTTCTATTATCACATCCCAAGATCTCAGGAAAAAAGGTGCAATCTTTTTACTCCTTTCACTGTTTGTATAGAAACGATCACAAATCCCAACAACTGCTACTGAATACACCAAAGACACAGTTTTCTGAAGGATTCTCTGAGATCCTCATAAAAAAAAGAGAATCTTTACAGTGCTTTTTATAGTCCCCCCCCCCCCGCCAATATGCACTATTCATTACTGTAGTTTAAGCTCCTGTTTATACTCCTATATTTTCTCTTATCCCTAGAACTGTAGTTAACTCTTTGTTCTTCACGTTTTTAAAATCTTTCTTGGAACCAGAAAAAAACAAATTCACAAGAATACCAGGTGATACAATGAATTAGCTCATGTATACATCATCAGATGTTATTCTTAAATGCCTGGACACCAGTGGTATCGTTTGAAAATTACAACTTTGATTCTGTCCAAAAATCTTAAAGTCTTAAAAAAGAATCTGCCTTATTTGACACGCTATACTACTTTTTAATTGCTTAACAAAAATTTATCTTCACGCTATTGAATTATTCTCTTATTGAATATTTCTACATAATCAAACAACATTACTATATATAAGTATAACTAGCTTTTCTTTTAATACTTTGTAGAAAAAGGATTCTGCTTCAAACTCAGAGAGGGTACTTGATCCTAAGGTGGGGTACCACACATATTTGCATTAGCCAAGAACATAAAATTAATTTATCTTGTTTCCTAATTGGAACTTCTAAAATTATTAAACAGTAGTCCACTATTTTTCTATTTTGTTTATCGTAGACATTGAGGCGTTTAGCCCAAAATAGAGAAGCAGCAAAGAAAAGCAGGATAAGAAAAAAGGTATAATGTTTTTCTTGCTTTCCATTATGAAAGTCTTTTATACTGCCAAGTTCCTCTGTCAATATTCTTTGCATTGAACATTATTATTATTATTATTATCTGCATTTGTGCAGGCTTATGTACAACAGCTAGAAACAAGTAGGATAAGACTTTCTCAGCTAGAACAAGAACTTCAAAGGGCTAGCTCTCAGGTTGATAATATTTGACAATGACTTATATTTTTTGTAGTAGAATTATAAATGCAAGTGGTTATTTAAAGATTTTTTCTGCTAATTGTTGTGGCAAACAGGGGATTTTCTTGGGAGGTGGTACTGCTGCTGGTTCCAATATCAGCTCTGGTAAGTTTTGGACTATTATTGTACATCCTTGGCGTAGTTGATAAAGTTGCCGTCATCTGACCATGAGGTCACGGATTCTAGCTATGGAAATTTCTTTTGTAGAAATGCAGAATAAGGCTACATATAATAAACCCTTTGGGTTTGACCCTTCCCCGAATGCGATATAACGGGAGCTTACTGCACGTGCTTCCCTTTTTATTTTCTCAGCCAACCCATTATCTATGGACAACCAAGAAATATAAATTTAACTTTTACTACTGTACATTGAATTTTTACCTATCTGTACATTTTAACTCATTATAGTTCAGAGTTTTGACTACAGTCAGCACCCAGATTTTTTTGCATGCCAAGTCTTTGTAATTCTTGGCTACTAGTAGCAGACAAAAACAAGTTGGAGCTTGACTACAGAAAGTTTGTCTTTTTCTTTTGTACTCTGTGTGACATTATTATGTAGAAAATCAGAGTAATCCAGTGTATTTGGGTTGAAATTGTATTTGACAGAATACAAATCTTTAGAGATTTTAATTTAATTCACATATTCTATTAGTGAAAGATTACTAAAATAATAGTTAGCAGGGTATTACTGTTTACATGCCAACACCATGCATTTGCTAAGATTAGAACCTTAATAAAAACCACTGTGACGAATATGCATTGTTCAATTTTTTGCTGCAGGTGCTGCAATATTTGACATGGAATATTCAAGGTGGTTGGATGATGATCACAGGCACATAACCGAGCTTCGAACTGCATTACAAGCACATTTATCAGATGGTGATCTGAGACTAATAGTTGATGGATACATTGCTCATTACGACGAAATTTTCAGCCTGAAAGGAGTTGCAACAAAATCTGACGTATTTCACCTAATCACTGGAATGTGGACAACTCCCGCTGAACGCTGTTTCCTTTGGATGGGTGGTTTTAGGCCCTCTGAGCTTATCAAGGTAAGTGATTTGGACTGATTCTCTGACCTATAGTTGGTTAATTTTCTTGAAAAGGCAAAAAAATAAAACTGTATATTGTTATGTTCAAAGCAAATATGTTTTTCTTAAACATATGACAAATAAAGATTGTGTTGGGATCAAAAATAATTAGGTGTCTTGCGAAAGTTAACAACGTAAATCTCGAAAGACCATAACTAAGAAGACAAACGAGAAATGTACCAAAAGAGAAACAACATTTAATGTAGTTCGGTCAACTGACCTACATCCACAAGAGGAGATGAACAATCCACTATAAATATGAGAGTACAAAATATCGAGAGAAATAACCTCACACAATTCACTTGGAATAAAAAAAGGTTTACACAAGTTGTCTCACAGTTTCTCTTCCCACACAAAACTCTCAAAGCCCCTTAGCAATACATTGTCAATGCTACCAAGTTAGAAGGAATAAGCCTCTATTTATAGAGTCATAAACCTTTTCCTATAAGAAAAAGGACTAGCCAAATATGGAGACATTGTGTTTTCCTTTTAGAAAAAAGAAAACCTAATTATATTAGGAAAGTCAGGGCAAACGCCTAACAGATTGTCCTTTCATTAAAGGAAAAGAATGGTCTAGGTGGTGAAATATCGTATAATTTACCTGTTATAGCAAATTGTCTGTTTTATTTTACAGTTAACTAGTTCCATGTATTGTGCAAAGTAACTGTAATTATCTATTAGATTATCTTTCTTCTAGTAAAATTATACTATGCCCATGACGAATTTACTTTTGTTGTTCTAATCATACTATGATCATTTGTGAAATTGAGCAGATGTTGATAGGACAATTGGACCCTTTAACAGAGCAACAAGTAGTTGGAATATACAGCCTCCAGCAATCTTCCCAACAGGCAGAGGAAGCTCTTTCACAGGGACTGGAACAACTACAACAATCTTTAATTGATACAGTTGCCACTGCTTCTCTCCATGATGGAATGCATCATATGGCTCTTGCATTGGGGAAACTCTCCAATCTTGAAGGATTTGTTCGTCAGGTAACATTAATCCTATATTTGTTTACAATATTCGTTTTTTTCTAATATGATTATATATGTGGATTTTTAGTGCATATATCATCGTCCCTTTGACCTACTGTTCTTGACTCAAACTATATTAAGTTTAAAATGTTTGAAGTACATACATTAAGTTTCTACCTATTGACTTCTTATGTTTCCTTTTCATTTGAAATCCATATCATCAGTTGCGTATATACGAGTTGCATCGGTTCATCATTTACTATATATACATAGAATAAAATTTTGATGTTATATATGATGTATATACAAAAATGTGATTTTCAAGCGGTGGACTCCCTTCCACGTTCCGCCACTGCATATCATGCACATCCGAGGACGAAAATACTCTGGTTTTCTGTTCATTGCAACAACCTGCTTCAATTATACCATTTGTAGATAAAGGATGCACGCATGCTTGATAAGATCATAGTCATTATTATTATTATTATTATATTTTACTTAACTATATACCTATCCAAAAGTGATGCATGTTCCAATAGAAGCCATACTAGAGCTATCAGGAAATTAAAACAAATTACAAAAAATATGTCAACGTATTAGTACTTTATTTCAAATAATGGACAAAATACTATTACGACTTATTTAATGATTGGAATATTCCAACGCTATCTCAATACAACTATACAAGACAATTTGAAGGTTTCAATCGTTCAACCATTTAAAACATTGTTTAAGGATTATGTCCTGGGTGCCTGACAATTACGGGTCCATTTCAAACTTCTAATTGATTTTTTAATTTTGATTTAGATATTTCATTAATCAATTTTTTGTCTCCATTGTCTATATCATTTGGCACAGTAAGCATTCATACAGTAGACCGCAATTTATTTGAGTATGAGGCATAGGCGGCTAATGATGATCACTTCTTTTTTGTTCATAATTCCAGGCTGATAATTTGAGACAACAAACATTGCATCAATTACACAGAATATTGACAGTTAGGCAAGCAGCCAGATGTTTCTTGGTGATCGGAGAATATTATGGTCGACTACGAGCTCTAAGTTCTCTATGGCTATCTCGTCCACGAGAGTAAGATTCTATAATTAAATAAAATGTTTTTGTCATTTACACAGAAAGAAATGATGTATTTCGAATTAATTAGTATGATTAATTGTAATCTTATTTTAATTATCATATGGTTTAGGACACTGATCGCGGATGATAATTCTTGTCAAACAATAACGGGATTACAAATGGTACAACCTTCTCAGAACCACTTCTCAAATTTCTGATCATGTCATTCTTATGAGCCAGATAAATCTCTTCATGATGATCAACTTGTATTCCTCAGAGCTACCTAATTAGTTGAGTAGATTTTTTTTTTCCATTTTGTTGTTAGCTTCTTGATATTATGATTAAGTTATCATGTAAATGTAAGGAATCAAGATTATGTGCAAGAGGAAGTTACTTTTAGGGTCTGTTGGTCCAAAATCAAATTATTTTGGTATTATAATCAAGATTATTTATCACATATAGAAAACGTTCGTTGAGCAATAACTGCGAGATAATACGATATTTATATTAAGCATCGTTATTTATTTGTGGAATATTAAATGACGAGAGAATTGGAAATTGGTGATAAGGGATGAAGCTGACTCAATATTATTGTCTTTATTTGAAGTATTTTAGGAAGATATTTGGTGGTTCTTCATTTCTATGAAGTGGTTAGAACATTATTTTAAGGAGGAAGGGACAAATTAAAGAAAGAAAAAAAGAAGCAAATTATATATTAGTTGGATAAAATTGTCTTTTGCAAATGGAAGATATATGATATGCTAATTGAGAGGGTGACTTGCTCTTGGTGTGCATGAAGAGACTATCAAGTTGTGTATAATTTAATATAAAATTGGGGAGAGAACTTGCATATGATAGATCGAATTATCTGATAATTGGAAGATAATCAATAAATATTCAATAGAACATTAAACAAAGTATGCACGAGGAAAAAATATATGGCGATCCAGGGAGTAGAGGAGATTGCATATACCGTAAAACCTCTATAAATGCATATGTTTAAGATTGGAAAAAAATTTATTTATCGAAATTATTAGTTTATCGATAAATGCATAAAATATTTATTTATTGATAAAATATTTATTTATTTTAGAGAGTATTTTGTAGTATGTGCCATAAGAAAGAAAAAAAATATTTGAATTAAGAATTTCAAAAATTTAAATCTAGAAAACTAAAAAAGTGTAGTCTTTTTATATTTATTATTTAAATCTTGAAAAGCTAAACGAATATAGTGAAATTTAATGTTTCTAATTGTATTCATGTATATAGAATATGAAGAGATTATATGTTAACTATAAAAGGAAAAAGTTAGATGTTTAAAAATCATAATTCAAGTATAGTGTCTTCTCATCATTTGAAAGACGTATAAAAATCATCTTTAACCAATAAAATAAGAACGCAATATGTGAGCATAAGAAAGAGAATCCAACTATTAGCCAAAAAGATTTGCAAGCATAGGTGAAACAAAAGTTTGATTTGACTATTAGTCAATCAACAATATCGCACACTCTCTAAAGGTCGGTAGAGTATTTGTCAAATAAGATGAAAAACAGTTAAGGATGAGATTAATTTTGGTTTTGGTGGGAAGAAAAAACAATCAACTATAAAATTATATTTTAAAAAGAAATAGTTATTGATTTAGTATTATTGACTAATTAAATATTTATAAATTGTTGATGTATTTTAGTAATTATTACTTTATATTTTTTCTGGACCTTTAATACTTTATTTTTAATTATCATCTAATACATTTAGCGATAATATTATTTTAATATAACTGGCCCAAGTTGGAACCGGAATAAAGTATTCATTTAGCGAGATTATTATTTTATCGAATATTACTTTATCGAGGTTTTACTATACAAGTATAAAAGACATATATGGTGAGAGGGGTGGAATAAGGAGATTGTATATATACTAATATAAGTTGTGGTGAGATTGAGCAACCCCATTTTTCACCTTGAATTGGTCAAAATATGCGAAATTTCTGACTTTTCGTGGAGGATTAGATCCTGTAACTGGGGGGATTGAATTTTATTTTTTTAATCTCTAACCAGAATTTCGGGTTCGAACTCCCTTGAAATGGAAAAAATTTCTATTGGGAGCATCGTCCCAAAAAAATGAATTCTGCAATATGTGAATCCAAATTTATTCAAGCCCTAATATAAATATTAAATAGCAGACGGAAATATGAAAAAAAGAGAGAGAGGAGGAATTGTATATACAAGTATGGCACACACGTAACGACATGTGGATTCTTCATTGGGAAAGAAAAAACGCAAAAATTAGTTGCTAGGAATACCTAATTCATCCACTCCCATGAATATGAGGAAGTTAGTTGCATACTTGCTTTATCTAAACCCTTTTTTTCCTTATCTTTTTCGTTTCAAAATAAATTTCATCAACTCTTGGGTTGGTGACAAGGAAGATAGTGACTATCCAAATAGATTTTCAACTTGCTATGACGCTTCAAGGTTCAAGAAATTGTCAATTTTTTTGTTACGTTAACTCATATTTCGAAAAACATTGTATCGTAGTATCAATAACGGCACAATAATAATACATTCAGTGTAATTTCACAAGTAGAATTTGATGAGGGCGATATGTACGCAACCTTCTTCATATCTTGTGAAGGTAAAAAAGTTGTTTTTGATGTATCCTTGGCTCTGCTAAAATATATTAAAATAATCAGTATGAAAAGAAAATACAATAGAGAAGAAGTCAGGTAAAAAATAATAGAGAAAAAAATAGTAGCAACAATAAATAATACGATAACTAAGCAAAGAAAACAACAAATAATAATAAAATCTAAAAACAAGAAAGCAGGAGAACAAAATTAATAATAGTAATGAAAATAAGAAAATTTTTGAAAAATAAATAGAGCCTTTTTAGGAAAAGTTCTAGGAAATGATAAACATTTTAAATTATTTTAGGAAATCATTTTTATACTTAAATACTCCACTACTTTTGATTGCCATAAGGATTTTGAATTAAACTACGAAAATATACTTAATTAAATGGGAAACTCAAGATGCATTTCCTGTCATTATCCGCGTGCTTTCGCTTACTAGTAGTTTGTATACAACCAAATGATTATGACCAAATCTTTCTTATTAAGATAACATGTCGTTTTAGTAATTAGGTTTTGCCTTAATGATATGTAAAATGGTTCTTTAATTGGTACTTATTGTTATGGTGGTCCTAAAGTACTACTTAGCTAGTTAAAAACAAAACAGCGCCAACGTTGATGTTTCAACTAAAACGTAGGTCTTTAACCTAAATACGTAAAGGCAAGAACAGATATATATATATATATATATATATATATATATATATTCTCGGACGGAAGGATTCAAACCTAAAAATCAGTTGCCTTATTACTTGAGAGCACGCTCAGTTTAAATTTCTAAGTCGACTAATTTTGTATTATTAATAATAAAGTTCAAACCTAAAAATCTCAAGGTTACATTTGTTCCGTCTTATTCTACTATAGAATTCACGAGTTGAAGATAAGGAGACTCAAACCAACATGTGCATGCAGTGCTCTTTTAGACTCGACAATGAGTTTGGAAACAAGTCGGCAAAAATTATTGGGCCAAAGCGAACAATATTATTGTTACTTATGCTCTCAATTTTAGGCATCACAATTTTCTGCAGCCTGCATTCATTTTTGAATTCTAGAGGGAAGAAAAGAAATGATGAATGGGATGAATAATTAATCCTATCTGGGTGATGAAAGGGATTCTGCACTTTCTTAATGTGACTTGGACAATTCTTTTTTTTTTGAGCTAGTTTTTGGGTTCGGATTAAATTCAATACTCATTTAATATGATATCAAAATCAGAGTCCTCGGATAGATTGTCCATGCCATGTAGGTCCGAATAATTTCTGACCGTGCACGCCCTGAGGGCCAGATGATGATGAATGGGATGAACCTACATCGGTAATGAAAGAGTCCTAGCACTGTCCTGTCAAGGCGAAAGTTGTGGGTTCGAGCCCCGTACGTGACACTCTCGCGTCATACGACTCCGTCCTGGAAGCAGGACCTTCCCTTTCCTTTGACCAACGGGCCGACTCCTAAGCCATAATGTCTCAAAACGAGGAGCGGAAAGCTTTTTTCGTAGACGTTCATTTGCATCACATACACAAGTGCACGACACTCGGCGTTAACACTCCCAAATCTGGAAATTCTAACCACAGTTTTCATGATAACGGGCGGCGAAAGCATACAAAGAAGCTACATTAGTATGGCTTGAGCAGTCTCTCAAGTTTTTGAGGTTGAGTTAGGACCAAGACAGACCATTACTTAATTAAGTTACAAATGTGATAATTACTAATTAACTGTCTTTATTACATTTTGTCGAGGCTAAATGCTAATCATTGAACATTTGTAAGCATTTCAACAATTTTGATGTATAAAATAAATTGTTAAGTCCTTAATTATTGTCAAATGTCAACTACTTGACTCGAGAGAGGAAATCTAGTGGTACTTATTCACCTAATAGTAGAATGATCTAGTGCATTATTTATTTATTTATTTATTTTGCCATTTTTTATAAATGGAATATTGAACAAATATGATTGAAGCAGCTCACCAGATTTTTCAAATTAAACAAATACACAAGGACAAACAGATAGGAGTAAACAAATTCTACGTTACTTAATCAACTTTCACTATTCCCAACAACCCATTATTACAGAAATAAAATTAAAATAACTAAAGAAAGGGAAAAAATTGGAGCGAATAAGTTTTATTTCATTTTTCTATTGCTGATTGATTAATAAGTTTGACACAATAATTCATGGCAAGTGAATTGTTACCGACAAATCCTCTGCGATGGAAATAACAAAAATGGATAGCTGCAAATTATTTGAGCAAACGATCCATTGGGCCGTCAAAAAGGTCGGTCCATCCAGCCGTTGCGAGTTTGACGATGTAACAACTCAGCCCAGTCCAAAATTTGAGGAGTTCAATTAACTTTCAAAAATAGCAAAGACTTGAAACATAATTAGGTTTCATAGCTATAGTTTCAGTTGCTATGCTAATTTAAGCTTCTATATCTCACCGCATTATAATATCAACAACAACAACATACCCAGTAAAATCCCAAACGTGGGGTCTGAGAGGGTAGAATGTATGCAAACCTTACCACTACCTCAAGGAGATA
The DNA here is from genome assembly GCF_947179165.1 of Solanum dulcamara. Lineage (NCBI taxonomy): Eukaryota > Viridiplantae > Streptophyta > Magnoliopsida > Solanales > Solanaceae > Solanum > Solanum dulcamara. The sequence goes on from NC_077244.1 coordinate 74,864,012, forward strand.
AAGAGACTATTTTTGAAAGATGCAAATTCTATAAGATAAGAACAATACCAATAGCAAAATAAAGTGATAATCAAAGGGCAATACCAACACAACTATACTGGCACGCCTAGACCTAAGGTCAACCCTAAACCGTCACAGAGCAAGACAACATTCTACCCCTGCTAGCCTTCTACCCTAATACGCGACCTCCACTCCTTTCTGTCTAAGGTCATGTACTCGGTGATATGAATTTGCGTCATATCCTATCTAATCATATCTCCCCAATACCTTTTTGGTCTATCCTTACCATTTCATAAAACCCCCATATCCAACCGCTTGCACCTCTTATGCCCAAACTATCTCAGTCTCGCTTCTCTCATCTTGTCTGCCACAAAGACCATTTGTTCATAATCTTATCACTCCTAGTATGACCACATATTCATCTCAACATCCTCATCTCTACAACATGCATCTTTTGAACATGAGAGTTTTTGACTGGCCAGCACTCCGTACCATATAACAACGACGGCCTAACCACCATTTTATAGAACTTATCTTTAAGTTTATGTGGTACCTTCTTATCACACAGGACTCTAGAGGCAAGCTTCCACTTCGTCCATGCTGCCCCAATGCGATGCGTGACATCATCGTCGATGTCCCCACTACTCTGGATGATAGATCCAAGATATTTAAAGTTTTCTCTCTTGAGGATAGGTTGAGTGGCACTACTCTCGTTGTATTATACAAATTGAATTTTTCCGTTTGTATATATCTCGCTGCATTATATAAATAGGGATTTCAAAGAGATTATATATATAAATATAAATTTGCATTAGAGATTTGTGTATGAGCCCCTAAATTCGCTTTGTATACAAATACAATAATTTAGAGATTTGTATATGAGTCTCCACAAATTTGTATGTGAGCCCCGAAATATACAAATACAAAAGAAAATACAAATTTGTTTTAGAGATTTGTATATGAGCCCCTAAATTCGCTTCTAGATTTGTATATGAGCCCCCAGATTTGTAGAATAGCAAATTTTATGAAATTGTAGCCGCGATTCATAATTATGTGAAATTATAACTATATTAAATAATATACTAGTAATGTTTGTCAATTCACGTAATTTTTAAAAGCAAAGTTGCAACTTAAAAGATGTAATTGGTTTTCAACTGTTACAATACCTAATACAATGAGTTATCTGAAAGGTACAAATTAATTTTTAGGTGACTTGATAGTCGAGTGTCGCGTATATTGCTATATAGCATTATTAGCATATGTTGTTATTTGCAAGTCACATCAGTGCATGCGCAGCACTTTCGTATTATCCTATTAAACAGTCGAGTTGCCGATCACGTGAGTATACTTAGTCTTAGTGTTTTTTACAGAATCATTATGTAAAACATAACTCTATGCTTTAAGAACATGTCAAAGGGAGTGAAGTGGTTTGTATAGTTTGCGTGTCAGATTTTAAGGCACATAACATTTTAAGGTTTTTAATTTTCTTTTCGTAGGGAATCTCTTCTCATAAAAAGAAACCTTCGTGGAACATGTCTGTTTCCCAATGATGGAAACTTCCTACTTGATTAACAGACAGAAATACACAAGAATCAAGATTCAAGAATGAAGTTATCTATTTGCAGAAAAGCTCAACCAAGTCCCTTTATCTGTCTTAATTCTTCTTGAATACATACAAAAAGATTTAAAACTGTCAAACATAGTATCCTAGCAATCTGCATACTGGAGTTTGATTTCTGTTGTGTTGCGGTCGATGTACCTTAGATGAAAACAAGTAAAAACATAATTTTTTTAACAAACAGTAAGCAGTATGCATCCAACTTGATGAATCTGCAACAGCAGATCTACAAGATTCAATCCCTTTAGCTTCTTTTTCAGCTTAGATATAGGAGAGAAAGAGAGGTTCAAACGAGGTGTCGATCATTCTTTGACAAGATTTTGAATGAAAGCTGATACCCCTAATAGCAAGTCTTGTCGCCTTAAAGATATCCTTCCCTCTTCCTCCCTTCCTTTTATGTTTCAATATCTTACGTCTAGTACAGTTGAAATGCCTCAAAAAGTTTATGAAAACAATGCAAATCAATCACACTTGTATTAATTAATTTCAAGAAACCAATTTACTTACAGGGAATAAATACTTAGTGATCTGCTAACTTTGGCCTGTATAATGGAGGATCTTCCCCAACCAAAAGTGATGTCAAGACAGCTTCACACACTGCAGTGTCATATACAAGCAAGTGGCCACCATCAGGAACTTCATGATATCGAATCCAGGGCAGCCTTTGCGAGACGTGTCTTTGTAATTGAACAGGCACAACTTTGTCTTTGACACCTTGCCAGATGTGAACCGAGCTTTCGTTTTGTGGGTACGGGTCAGTTAGCTCCAAAGGATTAAAATCCCATTTTCCAAAAGCTACAATAATGTCACTACAAAGGGAGTCGAATACACTTCGGTCCTTTAGGCCATCCTGTAAATTAAAGTACAGCATCTGATTAAATTTACCATATTTACGGAAGCCAAACGTGTAGTGTTTTTTTACTGCCAACAACCAGAATAACAATCCTGATACAGCAGATCAAACAAAATGTGTTCTTTTTTGTGGTTTTGTCTGAATAGAATGTTACCTGAGTGAACAACTGATATCCCGGTGTATTCTTCAAGACTTCCAAGTCTCTGTCGCAGAAAAATTGAGGATTTCCATCAAGAACAGACGCTGATGGGAAAACTTTCTGAGTCAACCACCAATGTAGTAGCCCCCGAGCATAACGTGTGATCCAAATTACCCATCGACAGAGTTGTTTCCTGTAATCATCCTTCACTAGATCATTTGGCAATGTGCGCCATTTATAATTGACAAAGGGGACGACGAGAGCAGCACCTGCAAGCCTGCAATGAATTATACTTCAAAAGTAAAATCTAATAGGCCTAAATCTTAACCGGCAAAGCGAACAAGCTAATAGCTCTCGAATTAGTTCTCTTACCTTCCAGGTATGTGCTTGATGCAACTCCAAGCCGGGTAACATCCCAAAGACACACCTATTACATAAAATCTGGATCCTAGTTCCAACAGATCAGCTAGCTCTTCAATATCAGACGCTTCACTTTTAAGCGACCTTTTTGAATTTATATCACTCTCTCCATATCCAGCTCTATCAAAGATCAAAAGGTATATCCCCAATTCATCCAGGAGTTCCTGGCAACTAGAGTACTATTAGATCATTCTAAACTAGACATTTAACATTTTAGACAAGCTAATTCAAGAATAACATCTCTTCAGCACAAAAAGAACACAATTTCTAGATCCCTCCTTTTAAAATTTTAACTTAAAATGAAAAAAGAATCTAAATATGGTAACCACAAAACCTATCTTATTCGGACTCCCCAAAAATATAGCGAGATGCATGTCGGATCCTCCAAAAGTAGTGCAGTTTTTGAGGATCCGAGCGACATAGCAGAAAGCAGAAGAGATTTTCAATAACTTATTCTGCCTTGAAGTCAAATCAATTATCACAGTAAACAGTAGTTGTAACCAGGTAATGCCGAGTTCAATTGTTCTTGAAAAAACAACCCATTTATGGATCTATTTATTTCAACCCTTTCTCTTCAAATCTATGATATTGATACCAAATTCACAATTCTCTAGCAGATTAATGCTTAATTATCAGTCTCAAACTGGGGAAAGTAAGATTCAAAATCAAGAAAGTGTGGTATATATACAGATAAAAAAAAATTAAAAAGAGGAACAGAATCTACATACATCAGAAGCCATAAAGCTCATTTCTTTGGAACTGCCAAAGCCATGAACAATGATGATTCTGTATTTGGATATGTTCTTTGGTACCCCTCTTTCTCTGTAAGCAAGATATCTGCCATCACCAAGTTTGACTCTAGGTGAAGTGAAAACAACTGATTCATCAATAAGTGATTTGGATTCAGTTTTCTCAGTAGAAGGCTCTGTGGGCTGACCAACACATCCTAGACAACCCATCATCATCACTACAAGTTTCTTGAAAACCATTAATTTTCTGAAAAGGGGGGAAAATGAATCATCAAATAACTGATGAAAAAAATTGGAACTTTAGTTTACGGATTTGGATTTGAGCTTACTAGATACACAAATTCTATGGAAAAAAATCAAGAATTAATAGCCTTAGATGATCGGTAGATGAGGGTATGGGTATTTGTTCTTTTTCCATCTTTACCCTTTTACTTCTTTTTCACTAATTGAAGATGGGCTGTTGAGTTGTTAACGTTAATAATAGGCGGAACTCATTGTTGCTCCCTTAAAGTTAACACTAATTTTCATTTAGATACCTCAACTAAGATTTGTTTATTTTAGACACCTCAAGTAAGGTCTCGATGTGTCATTTTGATACTTTTTTTACAATCACCCAAATATCTAAAGTGTGTGTAATGCACTTGTTGATGATGTGTCAAAGTGACGAATTAAATGAAGACATGTAACATAGTAATGAATTTTGAGTAGGAAAATAAGGGTCAATGACTCAACGACACGTGACATCTTTTTTAATCCAAATAATTAAAAAAAAGAATTTAACTATTTTTTCAAAATAAAATATAATATGAGAAGCACAACCCCACCTCACATCGTCTTCTACACTACCCCCACCTCCCCATCCACCCCCGAACCCTAACCCCTCCCCACCCATATCGTCTTCTCTATCACCACCCCCCACCCTCCCCCTCCGAAATGTGTTAAAGAAGAAAACTTTTTTTGTTTGTTTTTGTCACTTTGTGAGTGTTGTGAGATAAGAAATTATTTGAATGTTTGATTTGATAAATGTGGTAGTGCATTTGCTTGATATTTTTCTGGATTTTTTTTTGTTGGATTTTTGAGTCTATGCAAGTCAAAAATCAATGCTTTAATACATATATAATTTATTATTATAAAAAAAAAGTTGAGCTCGTAGTAACAATGAGGTTGGGGACAATGATGAGAGGTAGAACAAAATTCTATTTAACACAATTCGTTTTATATTTGGTATCATCAAATCTATTTCAACATGGATGAAAAATGGTAGCTAGAAAATGGAGAAGAAGAAGAACCAGAAAAAAATATATATATTTTTTAAAAGAAAACGCTCTTCACGCACTCAAAATGGATGCAGAATACGTAATGTGCCAAGTCAGCACAAAGTGTCAAAATGACACATCAGGGTCTTACTTGAGGTATCTAAAATGAACAAAACTTAATTAAGATGTTTAAGTAAAAGTTGATGCAAACTTTTAAGGGGCTATTGATGCATTCCGCCTTACTATGTACGAGGACAAAAATGGCAGCCTGTCTTATGAGCAAATGGGGTTGGGTAGAAGCAGTCCATGTCTGAAAAGAATTTCTTGTTTTGGCCTAATGCATTATCTTTGGAGGTTTGAACATTGTGGATTGTGGTCATTAGTCAAAATCTGCTTTAAGATTTAAGGTTGCTGATCTCTGTCCTAAAATGTTTTTAACACTTTTTTTTTAGCTTATGTAAAGTTCAAATATTGACTTGAATTAAAATGTAATATACTTATTTGTCATGAGAAAACATTGCAACTTATTATGCAACTGTATGCCTAATTTAGGAATATTTAAAAATGAATTAATAATCTAGACTAACTCCAATTACTTAGCTAGAATTAAATTTATTCTCCACGAACAGAAAGTGTCAACCAAGTTGAGATAAATGGAGTGGTGATTTTTATATTATCACAAGTATGGTTCTTAGAATAATCATATTTTGAGTTCGAGATGAGAATCATATACAAATACTCCATTTTCTCATTTTATGCGATACTATTATTTTTAGAATATGTATAATTTTTTTATTTGTAAAAACAATATCCTAAGGTGCATCTAAAATTAAATATTTTAACCTTTGTACTTTAGGCCTCATTTTTAATTAGGTGAATTTACTCATTTTTTTAATAGGTAAGTAATTGATAGAATGACTAATTAACGAGATTAGGATTACAAGTTTCATTGTAGGAGAAATATTTGATAAAATTACATTTTATTAGTATTATTTTTTGTATTTATTTGATATTTAAAATTTGAATTTGTACATCAATGCTCATATTTGAAGGCAATACTTTTAACAAGACTTTTGCTTCCTCATATGCTCAAACTCGAAATCTATAATTAAAGACAGAAACTCCAATTATCTCACCATAATCCAAGCATAAAAGATTGCAAAGCGACAAGCCAATCAGACACGTTGCTGATGTGATTTCTGTCCTTCTTCTCCGGTCTCTCTCAGAGCTTCTCATCTATCCCCATTCTATTATCTGGTGTGATTTCTGTCCTTCTTCCTCTCCTGTTAACTTTCTCAGTTTTCTTTTAAGGACTGTCAGTCGTTATTTGCTGCTTCTTTCTACTTTTCACTTTTAATTTGTGTTTCCTGGTGTTGGTCCTTTACATTTTAATATTATAAATGTAAGATGAAGTTAGAAATAATCCTCTCATTTGGTGCAACACATCTTTTGTTCGTTGGTGGCCATTACTTTGTGCCTTTTTACACTCTAATGAGATTAGTTGTTAGTAATTTTTATAACCACTAACACATTATTTCACTCTTTATTTTATCATTGTACCTTGTAATTTATGTATTTATTGGGTCATTCATTTATCCAATGTAATGTCCATTATCTTTCTATTTATGGTAAGGAAGAATTCTTCACCTATAAATAGTATAGTCTTACTTTGTTTTAAAAACAAGAGAAATAGTGTGAGAAAAGATGAGAGGTATTTTATTGTGATTAGTGTAGTGAAAGAGAGAGCTGAGACAAAGAGAAATCTTCTAAGTCTTCAACTAATTCACTATACAAAAGAGAGTAATTATATGTTGAAGGAAGGTGTTCTTTTGGTGTAGCTTTGAACTCTTCAACTAATTCAGAGTTGTTTGAGTCACACAACGTCGTTGGGTTGTTGTATCCTAGAGGAAACAAGTCAAAAGATATACTGCTGGATCAGTGTAGACTATACCGCAGTGGACTTGAATCTCTTTAAAGAGAGCAAGATATCCGCGCCTCAGTCTAAATATATTTTTTATTGATTTTATTTTCAACTGTACAATTTATTGTATTTGTGATATATACATCAATTCCTAGTGATTATAATTAATCTATATCTGTATTGCGTTTATAACTTTGTTGTAACAAATATTATCCATATGTTTTTATTATAATATACGTACCAAATGAAAAAACTCATCAAATAAGAGCTGGAAAAAAGGAGGAAGGTGAGCTATCAATCAAAGTAGATAATATTGTATGGTTGTTGTTGGGTTTGCCTTGACTTTCCTTGTATAATTAGGTTTTCCTTTTAGGAAAAGAAAAACACAATGTCTCCATATTTGGCTAGTCCTTTTTCTTATAGGAAAAGGTTAATGACTCTATAAATAGAGGCTTATTCCTTCTAACTTAGTAGCATTCACAATGTAGTCCTAGGGGCTTTGAGAGTTTTGTGTAGGGGGAGAAACGGTGAGACACAAGTGTTACGTTAACACTTGTGTGAACCTCTTTTTATTCCGAGTGAATTGTGTGAGGTTATTTCTCTCGATTATTTGTACTCTCATATTTATAGTGGATTGCTCATCTCCTCTTGTGGACGTAGGTCAGTTGACCGAACCACGTTAAATGTTTGTGTCTCTTATGGTATATTTCTCGTTTGTCTTCTTACTCATGGTCATTCAAGGTTTGCTTTGCTAGCTTCCGCATGACACCTAATTATTTTTGGTCCTAACAGTTGTTGCTGCCGAAATCTGGGTCAATGCAAAAGGAAGGAGTGGTCGAACATGCCATTATATTGGACAGATGAAACTTAATTATGCAATGATAATGATAGGTGTGATGAAAACTCTGAAGAATATTGAGTCTAAAAATACAATTCTTTATGTTTTATCTCTTCAGCTGACTCATGCACATAGATGGTATATTTTTCTGTTTTCAAAAGCCAAATAACCCGTGCAGAGAAAGGAATTTTACCATTTTTACGATGCATCACCTAGTATCCAGTAACATGAGCGATAAAAGAATCCATCTACATTTGATGATCTCCTTCACTGATTCTACTCCGACTCTTTTTACCTAATTAATAAAGTAACCACGTAAGTCTCGCTGAACTAAGGCCCATATATACGTAAGTCTTAATGCGTTTTGCAAATGTGCGAGTCATTCAATGCAGAAAGTATGGACGACGAAATGGAAGATAATTATTGTAGTTGATAAAATCACAAGGAATATAATTTAGTACTAATTCTTAGTGAAGTGAAATCTAAGTTAAAGTTACGTACGTATCATAGTCTTGAGATCCAAGAAGTAGGAAGACTTCATCCTCGCGTTTCATATACTCTTGTGGAGATATTTTATTCAGCTGTACAGTGTACATGTGTTAACTATATATATATATAGAGAGAGAGTCTTTGGATTGGGTGTGAGTGTGACACAAGTACGCCACCAATTATACTTAACTCATCAATTTCTCAATCAGAATTATGAAAGCATTAGGTTGACTAATTCGATCATCAACATGTAATTTGCGTACAGTTGCATGCATCAACCCAAATATATGCTTTCAATGATAAAAGAATAAGACGTAAATCAGTGTTACGTCAGTGATATAACATGCATTCACATGGGTGATACAAATCACGCGGAGATTATTTTTTTTGCAGCTTTTTACACACTATGAGAAATTAATTAATCTAAAAAAATATTTTCTTCTATTCGATTAATTGTAAGTAGATTCAGTGGAAACATAAAACTTTGATTCAACTCATAAATATATCCTCCACATTATACAAGTGTCAATTTCGTTTCTATAAAGCTAGTAACTTACCCCATAAACTAGTATGAAAGAGATTAATCCCTTGATTTATTTCATTAACCTCAATAGTTTATATACACAAATACAATAGTATAATTAGACTATAATTAAGGAAACTAAATATCTCTATATTAGGAACTAAATAAACTAAATATCTCTATATTAGGAACTAAATATATATAATTTGTTACAATCTGTCAGAATATATTTTTATATATTCTTCGCAGTCGAAGGGGGAGGTCGCCGAATGCTAAGACTATCCCGAAAATCCTCAAATAACACCAACGGAAGGCCTTTGGTGAAGATATCTGCAATCTGATAACGAGAGGGGACATGTAACACTCGAACCTAGCCACGAGCCACCTTTTCCCGTATAAAAAATATATCCATCTCAATGTGCTTAGTGCGTTGATGCTGAACAGGATTACCAGCCAGATAAATGGCACTAACATTATCACAGTAAACCAAAATAACCCGTGGAATAGGACAATGAAGTTCCAAAAGCAAGTTTCGCAACCAACACGACTCAGAAATCACATTGGCAACCCCTCGATATTCTGCTTCTGCACTCGAACGGGACAAAGTATCTTGACGTTTGGCGGACCATAAGATCAAGTTATCACCCATAAAGACATAATAACCCAAAGTCGAACGCCGTGTATCGGAGCACCCCACCCCAATCAACATCAGTATATGAGACAAGAATGGTTGTGAAAGAGGGATAAAGGTGAAGACCATAATCTAAATTACCTCGTAGGTAGCGCACAATGCGTTTGAGAGCGTTCATATGCTCATCATGTGGGTCATGTATGAATAAGCATACATGTTGCATAGCATAAGTAATATATGGTCTTGTGAACGTGAGGTATTGCAGTGCCCCTGCAAGACTCCGATAAAGAGATGGGTCCTCAAACGATATGCTCCTAGTAGCCCCGAGCTTCGATTTTGAAAAAAATGGAATAGGAGGAGATCGCTTACACGATGACATGCCAGCTCGGTCAATGATCTCGGCCGCATATTTTCTTTGAGATAAAAATAAACCACTTGTATGATGAGTGACAGTAATGCTTAAGAAATAACTCAACGGACCCAAATCCTTCATAGCAATTTCGAAGTTAAGAAGTGATATGATAGACCGGCGAAGCGCATCAGCGGAAGCAGTTAAAATAATATCGTTGACATATAATAAAAGATAAGCCTTAGAAATACCTTGACTATAAACAAACAAGGAATGATCGGTCTTTCTGTGGATAAACCCAATGGTATAGACATAATCAACAAATTATTTCTACCAAGTCTGCGGAGCTTGTTTCAGCCCATAAGAGATTTCTTCAGCAAGCACACATGATTAGGTCTATCAGGATATCGATATCCCAAAGGTTGATACATGTAAAAAGTTTTCTTGAGTTCGCCATGTAACAAAACATTTTTGACGTCAAGTTGATGAATCGGCCATGCCTTAGAGAGAGCCAAACTAAGAACTGTACGAATAGTCCTCGGTTTGACAACTGGACTAAATGTCTCACCACAATCTACGTCAACCTGTTGGATTTTACCATCACTTACAAGACGAGCTTTATGTCGCTCAAATGAACCATCAGATTTTTCTTTATGATCAAAAATCCACATTCACCGAATAACATTAACATTTGGAGGATGAGGCACCGATTCCCACATCTTATTTTGAATAAGAGAATTATATTCATCATTCATAGCCAATTTTCAATTCGGATCAAGAAGAGTAGACACGAAATTACGGGGTAGAGGGAACTTCGAGACGGATGTAAGAAGGTTGAAGGACCTCTTAGGCTTATAAATCCTATGCTGACTCTTAGTAACAGGACTGATGGGTAGACTAGAGGGAAATACGGGAGTGAGTGGAGGATGAGAGCTAGGTGGGAGAGTGGAAGAAGATGTTGGGGCCGACCCAGCAAGCAGCGAAGGAGCGATCTGCCTAGGTGAGGAGGTAGAGCCGCTGGCTGGGCACGGCGGGATGGGTAGTGGTATGGGAGAAAGGTGGTGATCCGGTGGGTTTATGGAGGTAGTGAGATGACGAACCACGTAGAGAGATGGTCCATCATCTAAAAATTGGTATGTATGATCTTGAGTAGTATGTAATTTGGCAAAAGAAAATTGCGTCTCATCAAATATTATGTGATGGCTAATGATGATTTTTCGAGATAACAAATCAAAATATTTATACCCACGATGATGTGATGGATATCCCAAAAAAAACACGGGGTTGATCGGGGTTGAAGTTTATTTTTGAGTATGGAGAAAATGAAAGGATAAAATAAACACCCAATACACGAAGATGGGAATAAGAGGAATTCTTTCATAAAGAATGCAAACAGGGGATTGATAGTTTACCAATTTATGAGGAAGGATGTTGAGAAGATAAGTTGTCATTTGTAAAGCATGATGCCAAAAGTAAGGAGGAAGGGAAGCATGGGCCAATAAAGTACGAACAATGTTATTAATCGTACTAATTTTTCTTTCGGCTTTTCCATTTTGAGGAGATGTGTGAGGACATGACAATCAAAATGACAGACCATTGTCTTTACAGAAGTCTCAAAATGGAACATTATCAAATTCCTTGCCATTATCACATTGAATATTCTTGATGTCCCGCTCAAAGTGAGTTCCAATAAATGACTTGAAAGTTAAAAATGTGGAAAAGATTTGTGATTTATGCGATAAAGGAAACGTCCATAAGAATTTAGAATAATCATCCATAAACAAGACACAATATCGATGACCTGAGGAACTCAAAACGGGTGATGTCCAAAGATCACTATATATAATATCAAATGGCATAAGAGTGCTAGAATTCAAAGCATAAAATGACAACTTAACATGTTTTACAAGAGGACAAGAATGACAAATACGAACATCTCTACTTGGATTACAATCAATCAATTTATTCTTCCTAAGGAAATTCAACACAAGTGCTCCCGGGTGACCCAAACGAACATGCCAAAGAGATAGTGCCAAAGCAGCAAAAGTAGATGGTGAAGTGACTGAATTAGTGATCGGATAAAGCTCTCCCCAACTGTTACACCTCATTACCAACCACCCTGTCTGAAAATCTTTCACAGAAACCAAAGGAATCAAAATTAACAGAGATAGAGTTATTAGTGGTAAATTTACAGATGAACATCAAATTATTAACTGGGTGAGGGGCATGAAAAACATTGTTTAAGTGCAAGGGAGGACAGGGGGAAGACAAATTCGTGTGACCATAGCCATGAATTGAAATTAATTGACCATTAGCAATAATTATACCACGTTTATTGCTCTTATTAAAATAAGACATGAGGTTACCTTGCGTGGATGTCATGTGAGAAGTGGCACCGGTGTTCATGTATCAATTTGCATTTGGAGGAGTGATCTCACGAGTATGCATAGCGGCTTCAATATCCGTAGGAGCTGTCATGTTGGCCTGCTGAGGTTGGGGGCCAAGAACACTCGCTTGTGGTGGTTGCTGCTATCCATAATTGAGTCGAAAAGAAGAAGTTGAAGGATATGAACACGGTGGTATAGCCCAAGGACCCCATGATGCCATCCACGGCCACTGCTATCCGCCAGCCCATAGAGAATAGGGCGAATGGTTCTACCCTGCTGACTGTTGCCCAAAGCCACGACTGTTGCCGCCTCTCAGCTGACCACCACGGCCTGTATTACCGCTGCTGCTGGCAGCTTATATACACAAATACAAAAGTATAATTAGGCTATAATTAATAAAATTAAATATTTCTATATTAGGAACTAAATAAACTAAATATCACTATATTAAAAACTAAATATATATAATTTGTTACAATCTGCTCATATATTCTAACATAGTACTTGTGTGTTCTTGCTAAGCATGGAGGCATATCTTCTTACTTTCTATTGGTTATTTTTCCTACCAGCTTTACTTCTCTTCTTCTTCTTTGTCCTCGTTGTCTATTTAACTAGTAAATTTAATGATAATGATACCCCTATTCTGAGAGTATATCCACTGTTGGGTCATTTTGTAGAAATGATTAAAAACTGAAACCGTATGGTTCTATGGATGGCTGAATTGTTAACAATGCGTCCTCCACCACTTTTCTTCTCCGTCTTCCGCGACGGCGCCACCCTCACATCCTCACTGCTAATTCTGCTAATGCTAAACACATTCTCAAGACCCGCTTTGAGATCTACCATGAACACAGAAAATTCCGAGTAGCCCTTCGTGAATTGTGTGGATACAATATTTTTCTAGAAGACGGCAATTGGCCGTTCATGAGTTTAATTCCAGATCATTCCATAAGTTTGTGATTTTAGTCCCTGAAATTGAAATTTCCAATCGACTACTCCCAATTCTCTCAGAAGCCGCAGCTTCTGCCAATAATTATATCGACCTTCAACACATCCTACACAGATTCACATACGACGTCGCATTCAGAATGGAGCTCGGCCATGACTTGGCCTATTTATCTAACTCCCCTAATTTTCCATTTCGCCAATGCTTACCAGTCTGCATACGAAATCAGTCTAAAGAGGAATCTTCCTTTAGACTCTGCAATTTCGTTTCCCCATTAGACGATGGAAAACTTTCTTGTGTTTGTTTAGGATGAGACAATCCCACAAAACTTAATACCGAAGCTGTAATTTTCTTTAAAAGTATCTCCACAAGGGATATCGAGAGTAACATAAGAAAGACAACACGTTAACTTAATTCTATTTTTTTGAGACAAAAAAGGAAAAGAATGATCTGGAATGGAACTTTAATTTGGCTAAAAAACAGTTGCTATTTGTTTACCAGTTCGGGTCAATGCAAAAGAGAAGAGTGAGAAACAATTTCTTGATCACTTGAAAACCAGCTAAGCGTATGGAAACCTTTTGTATAGGCAAATTTGACTCTCTGTTTTTCCAATTTGAAATTATGTTTATAATATCTCAAGAAACGTCATTGGAAAAAGATAATGTATCAATCGCAATTGTAGTTCTTGTTTATATGAAATTCTGTTACTTGTATGAACGAAGCTAGTTGCCCGGTTGGGTATTAACATTATACAGTTGATAATTCGAATTGACTTTTTTTAATTAGGGGAGAAAGACTTGTTGATGATATCAGCAGCCCACTTTAGTTAATTGTATTAATTATGTGCGCGGGCGCAGTGAATTAATAAGGTTGCTTTGTTGGTTTAAAAAAACAAGGGTCTATTGTTTCTTGTCTTACATTACATTTTTTTAAGAGTGTTTCTACAAGAAAATGGTTGTCATAGCCAAAGCTCACAACACGTGCATTTTCAGCTATGATCTAACAGACCTTCACATGTGTGAGCTAAGTGGACGAGACCTATATAAACAGCAACCCTAATCTGAAACTTTTGCCAACAGAACATGGACATCCAACTCATGTATAGCCTGCTCTTTTCTCTCCTTGCGCTTGCATTAATAGTTTTTCTACTATCGCTACTATTATCCTTCAACTATATTCATGAGCCTTTTTTGATCTCAAAACATGACTCCAATTGTTCAAAATTCTATTCAGTGTTTGGCATGTTGTTCTCATTAGTAAAAAATAAGGACCGAGCTATCTTATGGACTTCAAAATTCTTCCAAAAATCATCTTTTACAACCATCATCTTTAAAGGACTTTTTGGTAAAACTACTTGCATCGTCTTTACAATTTCCCCTTCCAACATCAAGCATATGGTTAAGATTCGCTTAAACATTTACCGAAAAGACTTTGTCATGCAATTTGTTTTGTCAGACTTACTAGGGGATGGTCTTTTACTTGTCAATCATGGCGAAAATTAGAAAACCCAAAGGCATTTCATGAGTCACATATTCCATGCTGATACAATGTTTCGTTATCTTATAAAATCAACCACCACGAACGAGCTCTCTGCTCGTCTTATTCCTTTTTTTACCACTGCAGCCGAAAATAAAACTAGTAATATAGACCTCCAAGACATATTTCATCGGCTTACGTTTGCTATTCTATGTCAGGTAGCTTTTGGTCATGATCCTAAATACTTGTTGCCATTTCTCCCTGACAAACCATTGATAGACTCTTTCGAAAATAGGTTTACTTGTCCCTCCCTCTTCTGGAAAACAAAAAAACTTCTCAACATTGGATTCGAACAGGATCTCAGGTATGCAACTATGCATATACTCCCTTCGTTTCAATTCCTTTGTCCACTTTTGATTTGACACAGAGTTTAAAATAGTAAAGAATGGCTTTTGAATCTTGTAATTTTATATTATAGATATGTAGAAGGTAATAAAAGGAAAGAAGCATTTTTTTGAAACGGACTAAAAAGGAAAATAAGAGTAACAAATTGAAACAGGGGATTTAATATTTGTTAAAATTTTAGTTAATCTTTCCTATGCAGGAATGCAATTGATGTACTCAGAGAATATGTAAAGAAGAGAATCGCAGGAAAGATCAAGAAGCATAGCTTGTCCATAGATGAAGAAGGAGGTGATTTTTTCGACAGATACATAAAACGGGCTTTCAAATACAATAATGTAGTTGATGAAAAGCTTATTATAGATACAGGTATCAAAATTATCCTGGATGGTGATGATACTCTGTTTTCAGCTTTAGTATGGTTTTTTTGGATAGTGTCAAGTCACCCTGATGTAGAAAAGGAGATTGTCAAAGAAATCGAGCAAGTGAAAGACGACAATGATTTAAATGCAATGGTGTATACACATGCTTCAATTTATGAAAGCATGAGACTTTACCCACCGGTCCCTCTTGAATTGAAGCAAGTGATCGAAGAGGATATTTTTCCTGATGGAACCAAATTGAAGGAAGGGAACACGTATTTGTCTTCATGTTCTTGCAATGGGGAGATCGAAAGAATTGTGGGGTTCCGATTGTGAGGATTTTCACCCTGAGCGATGGTTGGTGAAAGAAAGTAGTAGTGAAAATTGGAAATTTGTGCCAAGGGATCCTTTTACATATCCAGTGTTTCATGCAGGGCCAAGGACTTGTCTTGGTAAAGATATTGCTTTTATGCAGATAAAAATGGTAGTTGTTTCTGTTTTGAAGAGGTTTAGACTGATTCCTGCTCAAGGTTTTACTCCAATTTATAATTCATCATTGACATCAAAGATGAAAACTGGTTTTCTTGTACAAATTGTGGAACACTGCGCTACTAATTAAACGTTAGTTAATTTGTACCTCGTATTCCAAATCAATTCCCATCTAAATTGAAATGAAGGGAGTATTTCGATAAATGTTAAAGTGTGTGACAACCTAACAATTGTATATGTGTGTCACATCTATCAAGTTTACTGATTTAAATATTTTACTCATTTGGTTTTGTGCAATTGCTTCTTTTTTGTTAGTTGAGATTGTTAGAGCACTATGTATGCTCCTTCGTGATGCCAAAAAAAAAAAAAGAAACATAGTAGAATTTAAGTTCTATGCACTAAAAAATATTTACACGATTAAGTTACTTATATAATTAGATTTAATTTATACATATTTATAGAGTAAAATTTGTTTTATACAATCAATGCCTGCTGTAGCAGGAGTCCATCTATACATGGGTGCACCTCTGTAATTAGCAGTGCCATTATACTAAATTTGATTTTCTAAAGAAGGTACTAAAGGATATATGTAACGATTAAAGAAAAATTTCCTGGTTCAGCACTAGTCAATTTGCAAGTGTCACATACATTCCTGACAACCATCACATGAGTTCTGATCTCCAATCCTAATTTAACATTAGTCAACTTGTGTCATATAGAAACAACATTGCAGACAACCATCACACGAGGTCTAATCTCCTACCCTACAAAGTTTTAACTTGATGGCCTATTATGAGTATAAATTTTGATCAAAAATATCTTTAAATTAATTATACATAAAATTATTTAAATTAATTGTCATAGCTAGTAAGAAAAAACAATAGAGTTAAAGGGTAAAAGTGTTAGGATTTTTTCTTAGATTTTCTTACTATATTTGGTTTGTTTGTTTTTTTGAAAAAAAGTTAAAGCATGACCATAATTATTTTTACTTTCCTAAAAAATATAATATAATTTTCTTATATATTTGGTTATTCTTTCCTTGTAGGAAAAGTTAGAAGCTCTATAAATTGAAGATCCTTCTTCTCATAGCAAAACACAATAGTATCCATATGTAGTCATTTAAGAGTTTTGTTTATGGGAGATTTTTCTCTCTACAATTTTTATGCGTTTTGTTAGCCTTTAAATATGTAGGCCAA
Source organism: Solanum dulcamara (assembly GCF_947179165.1). Lineage (NCBI taxonomy): Eukaryota > Viridiplantae > Streptophyta > Magnoliopsida > Solanales > Solanaceae > Solanum > Solanum dulcamara. The sequence continues at coordinate 74,881,056 of NC_077244.1, forward strand.
TTGGCTAAATCATATAATAATATTTTGTTTTTAGTATAGTTTTATGTGTCGTCTGATTTACTGCCGCGTGATTTGCAATTTTAAGCTTCAGCATGACGCTATTTTTTTTAACCCAAGAAAAAGCATATCTAAAATATTTCAGTTTTTTCAGTTTATACTTGAACTTTTTAAAGTTTGAGTTTCCTATTGAACTATCGTCCAATGGTTAGCGAATCACACATCGACTAATTTCTGATGGTGTGTACTACATTCTCTTTTGTTTGAAAATTCTGTCATGTGACACTCTATGTGTTAAAATAATCTCATCGTGATTTAATTTAAAAGTAAAGGTTAATGGATAAAATTATCACCGTATAAATTAATTTATTCTCTATCGCGACATCCGATAATTTCTTCTCCACCTTCTTGATCATGGTCTCGTCTCAGCTGTGGTGTCGATATCTCCAGCTTGGAATATATATATATATATATATATATATATATATATATATATATATAGAGAGAGAGAGAGAGAGAGAGAGAGAGAGTGTCAACTAATATAATCGTTATATGTCAGGTGTCTGACGATTTGATGGCCAAACGCGCCTAGAAGCACTTATAATTATTAATAAGATTTGTATGAAGAATCTTGGAGTCTCTGTGAATGGCTTATAGCTTTTGATTTATAAATAAAAAGTCATAAGTTATAATTCATAATTTATGATTTTTGAGTTATTTTTATCTTTTTTTTTAAAACATACTTTTTTATTTTACTCAAACATATAGAAGCACATAAAAACTACTTTAATTTTAAAACACTAAAAATAAGTGAATCGAAACATACTTTTAATCTTAACTTATATATGTCTGACGTATATATGTGGAGTATACACTTGTGTACTTGTGCAAGCTATCAACACGTGTTGTTGTCACGCCTCGAGAGGGTACCTTAGGCGTAGCCGACACTCAGAAGCCATTTCTGGCTCCCAAGCGAACCACTTGGCCTGATCACACATTCATTGATTCAGCGGAAGACTTAGTTTAAGAGAAAAATAAATCTTAGTGGGATAACTCAATCATCAGTCTCCATCATTCAAATCAAAAATATAGTTTGAAAGAAACTAATCAAGAGTTAAAGACATCAAAATAAATCCATCAATATCTAGTCTATGAAGCCTCTATCTCTACTACCTAAATGGTGCCAATGACAAGTTCATGGCTACCTCAAAAAAACTACTCATAAGCAATGGAAAGAATGAATATGATCCCTCCGAAGGCAAGGAGGTCTCACCACTATCAGCAAAGAAATAGATCTTCAACAAAGCGTCTGTTGATGATCTCTAACACCTGGCTCTACATCATAAAATGATGCAAGCCCAAATGGACGCCAGTACGTGGAATTATAACAATGCTTTGACAAACTCACCCAACTCAGTATGATATGCAAGTATAAATTATAACAATACTTTAAAAAGGACTCAGTAATATACTTTCACGCACAATCGGGAGTATCTCTTAACCAACAACAATCCCACCACCTATAAGTAGGTAATGTATAATGAACCGACGTTGTTGCCACATCCATTCAATACTTGCCAAGATAAAGGACAAATCTATCAATCTGGATCCACTAATCAATCAAGTCCTATCTTTTTAGGACAATGAAATAGGGAAACATCCGATTTTAACGGTCCAATCCTCTCCTACGCTAGCTACGTAGTTATTGAGTTTTACTCTCGCTCAATTCGGTGCTCGATACTCCCAAAATTCAAAATGCTCATGTAACTTCAACAAATCAGTTCAATCAAAATTTTTGACTAGTCTCATTGGACTCCCATCGAAACTCAATCTCATCTCAATCATTATGCTCTTTCAAATCATCTCAATCAAATCCACTCATTGAGATTAAATACTCAACACTTTTAAATCTCTTTAAAACATGTAATTTCAACTCAAAATAATGCATAGTGAAATCACAATCAAAATGGTTAAAATTCTTAAAGACTCTTTCAATTCAACTCGATCTCGACTCATGCTCAAATCATCAAGTTTTTTTAGAAATATATTTTTGAAAATCAATCACAACTTATTAAAATTTTATCTCAAAACCATTATTTATGCTCATAATATTCATGTTCAAAATAATAAAAAAATCAACTTATGTAAAAACTTAAACTCTTGTACCATCAATGCTTAAAATCAAATATAATCTTCAATTAGGGTTCATGTGAATAAAGACATGAACATGTATCCAAATCAAATACTCAACTTATGAACAACATCAATACGTATTTTAAATATGTACAAGGAACCTAAAAGATATTAGATAACTCAAAAATTCAATTCAAGAAACTCGAAAACTCCAACTCAACTCAACTCGAATCAATAAAGATGAAGGGGCACGCAGTCGAACTCGGTCTAATGCTGTGTTAGCCTTACATTCCTGAATCTTAGGAGTTATTGGATAAAAGTGTTGGGTTTGGAACCTTGTAGCTTGGAGTTGAGAAACCAATCTATGGATTTGTGAATGAGGTCTTGAACTTGGAGTCTTTAGATCTTCCAATATTGGAGAAATTCCTTTCTTGAAGTTCTTGATCTTTGGTAGAAGGAGAAATTTGGGATTTTGAGAGTATCTCTACGTATAAGAATATTATTCGGTTGAAAAATTGAGAAAAATTACCTTTTAATAAATCCTGTCAGCAATTTCGGTGAGCTAGAGGTCTCTTCGCCGACCTATTCGGTGAGTCGCCAAATGGTGATTTAGCTCTCCCAATCCAACAGTTTCTGAAGCATTTTGGGCACTATTCAGCGAGCTAGGTCATGGTTCGCCGAACTATTCAGCGAGTCGCTAAATTGGCTGGTCAGCTATTCGAATATTTCTATCCGGACATGCTTCAGTAAAACAATCATAACTGTTTAGTCCAAACTCCAAAAAAATAATCTTGGTGGAGTTGAAAAGAAGACTCAAAACCCTGTAATTTGATAGTTAATGGGCCACCCAATTCATTATATTCTAGAAGATATAATCATTTGAAGTTGACATTTATACGAACTCATTCAAAAACTTAGCCGATAGAAATTCTTTGGATTTGGCTTGGTGTTAGACATCCCTTATGACCCTAAACCACATCTAATACTCTTAAAATGCTTAAAAATTGATCATAACTCATGTATACAATTAGAAGTCATTCGGTTCGAGTCTATACGCATATGAAGAATGGTTCGAATCTTGGCAAAAAAAAAATTGGGGTGTTACAATTGTGCTGCAGTGATGAGTCTGCTCCACCGTTAATCAGATGCCTCGGGTTCGAGCTCTGGATATGGTGAAAATACTGTTGGGAGTGTCACCCTGAATGAGCCCTATGCAAATTCAAATTTAGTTGCATCTCCACAGACTCCGAACATGGGATGAAAAAAAAAGTGTACACATGTGTAAGCTGAATGACCTGTTGATATATATTCTTTTTGAATTTGATAAATAGGAGTTTTATATTGTACTACTTCTTTAACTCCATTTTGCTCGCGTTAAAGAGTTTCAATATCCTTGTGAAAAGTAATTTTATTTAGGCAAAATGACCTGGGATACCCTTGTACTTGACTCTGTTTGTACGTTGGACCCTTATACTTACGACTTTACCAACTAAATCCTTAAAATTTCTGAAACACAATATTTTAAATACTATGACCATTGACCAAACACACGTGGCATTAATATTGATGACTTGGAATAATGTGTGATTCCACGCATTTTAAAGCAAGTGGAAATAATGTTTTATATTAAAAATCATTAAAAAAATTTAAAAAAATATGAAAAACACCGGAAAAAAAGGTGAAGAAGTCATCTTCTTCAAAGCTTCAGCCTGGAGTCCGCCTCACCCCCCCTAACTAACCAGATTTCTTCTTCCAATCCACTCCTTTCCTTCTTCTTTGGATCCACCCCATCATTCTCACATCCTTTTTCTTCTTAACGCCCCCGCATCACTGTCTCACCCTCAAATACTTTCTCAAAATTTTCTTCTTTTGCTGCAAACCAACACCACCTCTAGCCCTTTTCATTTTGCCACATTACCCATCCCAAAATCTCAATTTCATGAGTATTTTTCGAATTTTGTATGAGTAAATTGACAAACTTCATTGATAAGCTTAATGAAACTTTAAAAATAATAAATGGGTTTTGTGGATTTATGAAATAAATTTAAAATTGTAATGAAGATTTGTTGGGTTTGTGTTTGTGAACTTATAGGGTGAAATACAATTCAAATAGGTATGAATTCCACCTATTTGACATGAATTTGATGCTCAATTTGAAAGCAAGTATGAAGAAACTAATGTTCAAAATTTCAAGAATATGCAAAAGTAGTCTTATTTTTAATTATTTTTTTTAACATTTAATTTTTTATGTGTAATTGAAAATGACGTGGAGTTTCACATGTAAATGGGGTGTACTACACTCACACACATAGGATGAGAAAGGGGTTTAAAATATTGTGTTTCAGTGAGTTTAAGAATTCAGTTGACAAAGTCATAAGTATAAGGATCCAACTTACAAACAGAACAAAGTACAAGGGTCTCTTAGATCATTTCGCTGTTTACTTATTCTTAACTTATAACATGTGTTAGAAAAATATAAGTAACGTCGTTGTCTCAACATTTTCTTTGATTAAAGAATAAATATGTCTGCTAGAAGACAAATAATTGTTGATGATTTTTTGGTATCTTAGCTTTAAGATCACTTTGAGAATAAAATTGCCCTTAATTTTAAAGTTATAATCTTTTAATGGAAGGTGGTTTGTATAAAATTGCCCATCATTATGTGACGTTATCTATACAAACATAGCTGTATGTATAATTGAAAAACAAGATTTCATATGATCTTGTTTGGAGTTTGAACCCACTTGCAAGTTGCAAAAGGCCCCCCCAAATGGTAGAGTTTCCAAACTTGAACGAAAAGCAAAATTAAGTTTACAAATATAAACTATTATAAATTAAACGAAAAGGGTCTAAAATGTCCTCGAATTATGGGAAATAGTATAAAAATATCCTCCATCCATCTATTAGACCTAAAATGCTCATGACATCCATATTTAAATCCAAAAATGACCTTTTTCTTTAACAAAAAGAATATGAGGGGCATTTTTGTACCATTTTCAATAGTTCGAGGAAATTTTAGGCCATTTTTCGTAATTAGAATTCTGTTAAATAAATTTTGATTTATAGTTAATTTTAAATAATTAAATTGTAACCAATAGATGGCCACCACGTCTTTAAAAAAAATATTTAAATTATTTAATTAAATTTTGTTAAATAAATTTTGATTTATAATTAATTTTAAATAATTAAATTTTAACAAATAGATGCTCGCCACGTGTTTAAAAAATTAATTAATTAAATAATTTAAATAATTTTGAATAAGTTTTTTAAAGATAATTTTAATTAAATAATTTAAATAATATTTTAAACACGTGGCGGCCATCTATTTGTTACAATTTAATTATTTAAAATTAATTATAAATCAAATTTTCTTTAACATAATTTTAATTAAATAATTTAAATAATTTTGTTAAACATGTGGCGGCCATCTATTGGTTACAATTTAGTTATTTAAAATTAATTATAAATTAAAATTTATTTAATAAATTTTTAATTAAATAATTTGAATAATTTTTTTAAACATGTGGCGACCATCTATTGGTTATAATTTAATTATTTAAAATTAATTATAAATTAAAATTTATTTGACAGAATTTTAACTACGGAAAAGGGCCTAAAATGCCCTCAAAAAATGATACAAAAATATCTCTCATGCCCTTTTCCGTTAAAGAAAAGGTTATTTTTGGATCTAAAGGTGGATGTCAAGGACATTTTAGGCTCAATAGATGAATGAGGAACATTTTTATACCATTTTCAAAAAACCAATTTTTATATTATTAATATCATTATCTTCTTCTTCTTTTTAATATGTACATCATATAAGATAAAATTCGATTGAGCTATGTACCATTGTTATTGAAAAATTTAGTCATGTTCAGGTATTTGCACCAAATAAATAAATACAAAAATCATATATTTTGTATAAACTATAACACTATAGCCAAGTTGTTGAACTGCCCCACATCGAGTGGGATGTATTTTTCTGATCTACTTATATGATTGTCACAATCTTCATCAGTTTTTGAAATTGAACTAAGTTATTTTCTTAATAAATTATTAGAATCAGATTCATTCTTGAGAGTTTATAGCGGGTTAATTTGTGCAAATCAATGTTGGCTCATATATAAGTTGGGCCTATTGGGAAGTCTATTTAGTCCAAACTGACTTGCAACAAAATCATATCAAAACATGAAAGAGGAAATGTTTTTGGGTTTGGTTTATTCAATATAGTCATGAAAAATTCAAAAAAAAAAAATCAAAAATATTGTTAGTTCAGTTTTGTAAGTAAACAAATGGTAAAATAACAAACAAACGAATGGAAAGTAATGTTAAATTGGATGAGTTGAATTATGACTAGCTTATGATTTAGCCCAAATTATCCAACCCATTTATTAATTCAACTCGTTCTAACTCACTTGGAATATTTCAACATTGCATCAAGTAATTTTCTACATACAAGAATGACCAAAGATATTTGTAGAATATATATAATTATAAAAACCGAAAATGGAGTTGGTACAAGGAATCATATATAGTGAGGTTATTTTTATTATCTTTGGCTCAAATGGTGGAGCATCAATTTTTCATTGTGTGGTTGGAATTAAGAAGCAAAGAGGTGGTATTATATATCTTTCAAAAATTCACTTACTATACATTTTTCTTCATTTAGTAAAGATTCTTGATTATGTCTACCTCATGCCTTTTTTCAAGTCCATTTCTTATTGATAATTACTACAAGTATATATTATCTAATTCACCACTAAAGTTGTGATTATGAGGTGCAAACCATAAATAAATTCAAATATTTTACAATGGGATAGTGTTTAGTAGAATATAGTGTACTAATCTATCATTTATAGGGGAGAACCCTAGCTACTTGTTTATGTGATGGAAATATTGACACTACTACGGGTATTAACTAGTGTATGATCATAGATTTTGAAAGTAGATTGAAAAAAATTATCTTCAAATATCTGTTTGGGTAATAAAAATTGATCAGATTTTGATCTTCAAATATTTTCAGTTGAGAACTCGTTGCTAAATATCTGTTTGACCTTCGAAATTGTCTAGTTTTCGAAAGATTTTGAAAATTGAATCCCAAAATCTAATAAAAATATGTTTTTGGGCCAAAATATAAATAGTTGTTGATTTCTTTTTATATTTTAAACTTATCCCAAATATTTATATCTTTATATTTAAAAAACCCATCTTTTTATGATTGATCCCAACTAACTTTAATCTATTTTTTTGGTCATCTGATCTGGATATGCATGGTTGTCACGATGAGATTGTTTGTAGAAGATGAAAAAAATGTATTAAAGAATAGCTAGTTATTATTAATGTTATTATTTAATTTTTCACTAATAAATCTTTGTAACTAACTATAATTTGAGGAATTATAATAGCTATTAATATTATTAGTGGTAGTTTTATTAAAATATCGTGTTATACTTTTGGATAATGTATTATCTAATTTAGATAGTTTTTAGAATTTTGGCTATAAATCATGTTTCATTCTTTTTTATTTAAAAGAAGTTTAATAGTTTCCAAAAGCTATGGCAAAACGCACACTGAAATTTCAAGACAAACTTTATCCAAATCTTATTTGTTAAAAATATTTAAGAATCTACCATCAACCGTTAGTCAAGTTTTTGAGACTTTTTGTGACGATCCCGATTCGCTGTGACTGACACCTACAATAACCCTCCAATAGGAGAATTATTTTTACAGTCCAATTTTATCAACTTAAGAGATAATAATTAAAGATTTGCGGAAGCAGGAATAAAATTCAAAATAATACTGAATTCTCATAAACTCAGCCAACAATTCAATCAACCAAAACGAAAGTCGTCCGTACCAAAACTCTAACAAAACATCCAAATAAGAAAAGGGAAAACACTCTCAAATATAGTCATAAAACTAGGACAGTGTTTGAAAATCTGAGTCCTTAAAAAGGGACTAGAACAGAGAAGAGTCCACGACAACTTGAAACAAATAGTTCAACCTTGAACTCAAACAAGTTTCACTCTTCTAATCGAGATCTCTCCGCAGTTGTTGAATATGCCATGTATTCAACAAAAGGTAAAACAAGAGTAGTATCAGTACACAAAAACAACGGTGTACTGGTAAGACCACGTTGTTAGCTAGTAAGCGGATCATAGACAAGTAAATTCCACACAATAGGCATATACATATACAAAATAAGTAAACTAGTCTCAAGTTCAATTATATTCAGTAATATCACAACTCAATCTCTTCCACATGCTATAACTTCACACAAGGGTCCTCTCAAGAGACATACAAACAATCAGCTTTGTGTCGGAACGTGACACTCCATCCAAATATGTGTCAGAACATGACACTGGATCCAAATATATCATGTCGGAACCTGACAACCGATCCAAATATGTGTTGGAATGTGAAACCCGATCCAAGCATACCACAATCACAAATACATTCAGTATTTATGGTATTTATATCACCAAGAACAGGTTCATCACAAAAGCCCGTCAGTAAGTGATTTTTTCACACATAATCTAGCATGTTTCCCTAATCATATACACACGCATATCATGAAGCAATTTAACAAGTATATGAAACACATATGGGATACTAGACCATCACCTACCTCAAATTCAAGCTTCAACAACTTTAGAATGTAAGAGCCTTCCCTTTCCGGGTTCGTTCTTCTCGTTCTTAGTCTAGAAACAGTAAATACATATAAAAGATCAACGCAGTGGCCTAAGTATCATGAAAAATAATACAATTTTTATCCTAGGCCAAACCCATAATCCTAACCCCGCCCTAGGGCTATTCCCCACCATTACTTTTTGGTTTAAACCCTCCCCCAATGATTACCAACCATAGTTTCTAGGTTCTAGGAATTAAAAAATAAATTTAGGGAGTAAAATCCTTACTTTAAGAGTGGAAATCCGTGAAAAATTATAAAAATAGCCCTAGGTCGCCTCTTGAAGTCTTAGGAACTGGTTTTGCAAAAAAAGACCGTTCTGGGGTTTTCCCCGACTTAAGTCACGTCTGCCTTGCTCTGGCAGGAGAAATCCTGCTTTGGTGGGTTGCACAAAAACAGAGAGCTCGGAGTTTGAACTCCAAGCCCCCATTTCACAACACACTCCCTTCCCAAGACATATTAAAATATACCCTTCATGCCAAATTCAATTACGGGAGTTTTACTCGCCTGAATGCAATTTCGCAAAGCCGTAAATGCTCCGTATCATCTTGGCTATCATCCTATCTAATCAAATTAGATATTTGACCTCCCATCATTCACATTGTCACCCTGGACTTCACCTGACTAAGAATTAGTCTAAGTCTGGCCTAGGCTAAGTTTTTTCGAAGTTATTATCCGAAGTTTTTTGGCTCGAAATCCTTCCCTATTAGCCTATTCCTAACGACAAGGACAGGTCGTTACACTTTTACTCACAAAACACCAAATATTTTCAAGATTATTTAAATATAATTTTTACAAATTCAAATTCTCAAGTTTCAAATTTTAACTTTAAAATCTATGATGATTACTTGTCGAAAGCTGCAGCAAAACAATGATTTTAAATTTTTTATTTGAATTCGAAAACAAGGTAATAACAAATTCTCCGGTCAAATAGTTTCTCGATTAATCTGAATTTATGTTGAAAAAATTCATTTAATACTAGCTCTCAAATTTTATTGACAAATCTAAAAATTCTAACAATGGATGGAGAAGTTTATAATGTGAGACTCCTCAACCACTCCCCCGAGTTTATGCATAAAGCTAGCTTCCTTTATGTCAGTTGCAGTCATGTTTACGCTGCTCAAAGTTGATATCTATCAGGAACAATGCAAATATACGATTAAAAATAAATACTCCATATGTTATTGTTGTATTTATTTTAGTAGTATTTGTGTTTGCTTCAATTATTGTATATTGTTCGCTTCTTTAGAGTCTTCCTTATTATATTTGCTTTACATATTTATTTTTTTGATATATTTTATTTGATCCAAAGTTCTATCAAATATAATCTCTCCATCTTTATAAGGAATGAATAATTCTGCGTACACATAACCTCACTTATGAAATTACACTGGATATGTTGTTGTTGTCTATTTTAGTTACGGTGGCAAAATTAACTCATAAAATAATGTCTCATCCAACATGTTTAGTTTTTTTTTAATTGCGGGGGCTGGGGGTGTTAATGACACACTTATTTTATTAATTCAATCCATTTTGACCCTCTTAATCTAGTCATTTTAAAATTGGATTGGGATGCAATCCAAATTGATCCATAAAAAACTTTCTAAATATTTTAAAAAGATATTTTGTATTGATCTGTTATATATAGTCATTATAAGATATTATTATTTATTAGGTACTCAAATAAATTATTAAAACTTAGTAAGAGTTGAACAAGTTGGGTGATGACTCGATTTTAGCAGTTAACTCTTGGGCGAGTCATTGACCGCTTATTTATTAACTTAACTCATTTAAACATGTCCTCGATCAGCTCAATCCACGTATTTGACACTTCTAATTTTATTAAACAAAGAGAGATTTATTTATATTAGTTAATATTATCTTTATTATTAAATAATTATATAAAATAATAGTAATTAAATTCAAAATTTTCAAAATATAACTAATATGAATAGTTTTAGTAAACTATGAGTATAATAAATACAATTATTTCTTAAGAAAACGTCAGTTTAATAAAGACCAAACAAAGCGAGAGAGGGGCATATATAGAGGAATTAATATAAGGACGAGTGATAATTAAAATTTAAAAGTATTGCATTAATAATTATGATGATCATCAGCAATAATCTGTATGCTTTAATATTTGAACAGTCCAATGTACTCTATAAAATTAATGTAGATGCATGTCAACAAATTGAAAATTAAGGAGAAATATGTTATTCTCTTTCCCATATTTTTAAAATTTTGAGATTTAAATAAATTATTTTAAAAATCTTATAAAATTTTATGTCGAAATTCACGATCTTAAATGGTGGAGAAAGGAATATGGAGAAAAAGGTAGATTCAAAATTCTATTAATACGATTCTTCTTTCTAGTAGGAGTTATAAAGCTGCATAGATTTTCGTTTCTTTTTAGTTGATATGACGTGACCTTGGCTTCCACCATTAATTGTTTGCAGGTTGATGGTGGACTACTACTGTCTCTTTATACTTCTACCTAGCCTAACATTAAATTTAATTTGGTTATCACTGAAGTTCCCTTTTATATTTATTATTATTACTATTATTAACCAAAAACGAAGAATTACTAGAAAAGTTCCAACTTTTTGTTACCTTAAATACAAAAGTAGCTTGAGAATCTCCAACACGGTATCTGCAAATTCCATCTGATTTTCTTTCAAGTGTGGTGTGTTTCTCACTTATCTTCAGTTGTTAGATAATAATAATAATAATAATAATAATAATAATAATAAATATTGTTATAAAAATATTTGTATGTAATTTGGGTTGCCTATACGGGGCTAAGGGTGTGGAGTTGGTGTTGGGGTGTGTTAGAGGTTTGTATGAATTTTTTTTTTTCCTTCTATGTTCACTAGAAAAGTAATTTTTTTATTTTTAAAAACTTGATTTTCTAACAAAAAATTTTAAAAAATTTTTATGACCAATATGTGAAGAATTCAACATCAAATGCAAAATGGATGAGTGGTCTTCTAATATGGTCTTGGTCTTGAACAATCTTTTTTTCTTGAACTAATTTTTGGGGTTAAGTTAGATCCAAAATTTAATACTTTAACATAGTATTAAAGTACTACTCAATCTAATTCTTATTTCACCATTTTGGAGCCGCATATTAAATTCTCACGCTCCAAATATTCAGTTCTGACGTGAGATTGATTTTGAACAGTCTCACATCGAATGAAAGGGGGATGAATGGTATCCTTATTATAGTCTTAAGCCTCATTTAGACCATAGATCATTAAGTATTTTTGTTTACATTAAGATTTAAACACTTTATTTAATTTGAATAGAGCTTAATCACTCAGATCTTGAATAAAGTTCAGTATTATTCAAATGTATTTTTGTGCGAACAATTTTCATCATTATTCTATCCAATCAAATTATCACTACTAACCACTTTTGTCATCACAACTATTACCACTATTGTAGGACACCATTATTGTCACCAACGACCAACGGACTAGGCAACACCACAAGCCACCACTGTCATCACAATCACCACCACCAATCATTACTGTTATCACAACCACCACTGCAGTTAACTACTATTATCAATTGCTACCACATTTACCACCTTCATTATTATAATTAAATCACTATCACCATCACCTCTGTCGTGGTTGCCACCACCTCCACCACCACTATCAACCACAACAATCATTGTAATCAATCCCTACTACCAACCCCCTTCACTATCATAACTAGCACCATCGCCAACTACCATCAACACATCGTCAATTATCATACATTCTTCAATCACCACCATCAATATAGCTAACTATTAACATCAACTAACTTCAGCATCACAATCACCACCATCACTATCAATTGTCATCATCACGCTAGTCACCACAACACCAACCACCTCCACCATCTCAACAATCACCACCATCATTACTAGCCACTAATATCAACCGTTACCACTACTATCGTTACAAACCATTTCCACTATCACTAGCGAACATAGGTTTTTCAGATTTTTTTACAAATAATAATTTAATTTTATTAAATTTGTTTGATTAATCATTTAGATGTGTATTCAAATTTAGACGTTTTAATTTAGTTTATGAGTGGAGGATTGTCAAAGGCGCAATATGTTTTCATTAAAATGTGTATTCAGAGTCAAACGTCTTAATCTTTATGATGACAAATAAAGCTTTAGTCAATCCTTCTCTTCTGAACCAACTTTTGAATTTGAATTAGACCCAAAGATCGTTTCTTTAGCACCATCAAATATGCTAAAACATATCAAACACACCCTTAATTAAAATAATTTACGTACTATCTAAAAGACTAAAAGTGGAGGTTAATTATGTGTTTCCCCAAAATTAAATTTACCCTTGGACAACAATTCTTGCTGTTTGAGGGTAAATTGTATAGGGACATACATCTTCTTCTAATAGTCCAGGGTGGTTTGGTTTTCGATATGTGGAAAATAATCCCAACATAAAATATCACCTTAGTTAGTATTTACCATTACATTTAACTCCACATTCATATAAAATGTTACCTAATTAGTAGTACAACATTTAGTTAGTACTACAACATTTACGAATATAAAGTATGGTTTATAAAACGTTTCATATCTTAGGAGTACAACGTTCTGTCTTTACCACTGGCGTAACGTTCGAGTAGATATACATATGTATTATTAACCAAAAGATGGCTAATTTTCTTTTGAGGGACAACTGTATTCTAACGCTCTTAATTATAAAAATTTTTTAATGGATGTTTGGGTCTTACTCAATTCCAAAAGCTAACTCAAAGTAAGCAGGAACGCACATGTCTTATAAGGGACCATCCATCTCATAAACAATTGATGTGAAATTTTTTCATTCTCCAACAAAAACAAAATTTAAATTAAAGCTAGTGAATTCTGTCAAACACGTAACATCTAGTATACTTCTGCTTCTGTACGTACCCTTCATCACGAGTAACAGGATTGTATATTGATTTCCTTTTTCTTTTTATTTTTAGAAAATCGAAGAGTGAACTTTTATCTATAAAGAGAGAGAGAGAGATCAGGCTAAACAAACTGAAGAATATGCCTGAAGTTGAGAGAAGTATACATATGTTGAATATAGGCTACGGTCGAAGTGGATTTAAGTTAATTTGTATCTCGATGGGCTGATTGAGATGTAGAGAAAGAAGCTCATAGTAAATTAATGGACTGATCAGTTGAGAGAGAAGTTCAAAGCATCACAATATGTTGAAAGACGAGTTAGAAGCTTGAATGGTTACTCTACTTTAATTTGGGTAATTGACTAAGATATTCGTTATCATGTTTGATTGATTAAAATATCAGAATAATATTGTCTCTGCAAAAACAAGTTGCTTAAAAATAAGGAAAATAATTTTCTCAATGAAAGTATGAAAAACAGGTTTAACAAGTTTTCACATGATTGTGTCCTCCCCACCATTTAACACACCTCATCTTCACTCTTACCTCCATCTCGATCAACCCATATCCCCTGCCCTACCTTTCATAATATTTATCTAGCTTATATACAAATACTTTTAAGATAATATTTTTTTCGTACATATTGATTATAAAAAAAATAATTAAGTAAGAAACCCATTTATTTTCTTAAATACCGAACACACCCCAAGACAATGTTTTTTTTCTTTTTTTTTTTAATGGGGAAAACGCCGTTAAAATAAAACACTAACACATATTCTTTCTCTAGCTGCTAATTAAGCTATGACTTTATAATACGTTGTAGCACGAGAGGAGAATAACCTTTTTGGGCTTTTGATTTCTTTAATTTGGTTCCCCATTTTTTGAACTATCAATATTTTAGTCCTATCCCACCTGACTCTCTAATGATCTGAGGGCCACTATAAATATTGATATTTTGCACTTCTCTTCTCCACCAAAAAAAACAACTCCAACTCTTTTAATAAATCAGATTTTGTTTTGTTTCTTAATTAACTACTTATGGCTTCCAAAATGTGTGACCCCCTTGTGATTGGTAGAGTGATTGGGGAAGTTGTTGATTATTTCTCTCCAAGTGTTAAGATGTCTGTTATTTATAACAACAACAAACATGTCTATAATGGACATGAATTGTTTCCTTCCTCAGTAACTTCTAAACCTAGGGTTGAAGTTCATGGTGGTGATCTCAGATCCTTCTTCACACTGGTATTTTTCACTACTTCAAATTATTACCTCTATCTATCTTAATTTGCGTGACACTCTTTTTATTATAGCTCGAGAACTTAGTTTCAAAATTCTCATTTTTTCCCTTAATGAGATGATTTATAGTCTTAGAAATGTCGAAAGATTTATTTTAAATCATAACTTTAAAAAAAAATTCTTATCTTTCTTAAACTTCATCGCTAGTCAGCCAAACAGTGTCACCTAAATTGAGACAGACAGGAGGAGGCCGAGGAGTACATTTCTCTTCTATTATTTGTATGAATATGAATACTTGACCTCTTATTTTCTTTTCTATATTAATTGACAGATCATGATAGATCCAGATGTTCCTGGTCCTAGCGATCCATATCTCAGGGAACATCTACACTGGTATAGACCTATGCCGTTAAACTAACTCATTCAATTTTGTTTTCAATTGTTTACTTTGGAAGGGAAAATGAAATGGTCATTATATAGCAGTAGTACATATTAGTCTTTGGTTTCTTCATCTCAAAATAAATGTTACCTTATCAAAAATAATAATCACATCCACAGTATTACGTACAATAAAGATGAAAAATATGTACTGTTGTTGAACTTAAATGATGAATACTAGAAATATTATTTAACTTGAAATAATGGTAATCATTATATAGAGATTTGATATTTATGAATTTCTATAATAACCTTCGAGCTAAAAATTCTTATATTTGGAAACCATACAATCATGTTGGACAGTGTTTGTGACATTTGATTAGACTTGCAAATTTAAAATATGTCCAATAATTGTTCACATTATCCTAAATTAATTACTTGTTCTCCAATAAAGAAGACTGCAAAATGGTGATATTATGTGGTAACGGAAAAAACGTACTCCATTTAATAAGATAGAATCAAAGTGACATATTTGTGCAATATTGATAGTTGACAAATAACTGAAAAGAGGATTTGACCATCTTTACAGGATTGTCACGGACATTCCAGGCACTACAGATTGCTCTTTTGGTATGTATCCTTAACCCATACTTCCAAATAACTTTTTTTAAAATTTTTATTTGTCATAAATATATAGCACTACTCTGAATGTTTATTTTTAAATATTTTGTTTTACAACTCTTTAATTTTTATTTTCATAAAATTAAAAGATATGTTTGTACATTCTATTTATCTTTAGTTTAAGACTACAAGATTCAAAAAAAAAAATTCTTTCTAAACTTCATGTTTCAAAATCAAATAAACAAATTAAAATTGAGAGAGTGCTACATATTTTCTTTATTAGTATAATTAAATATATTTAAATTCGCCTGGTGGTGATGGGATCAGGTATTGATTCTTAATTTATTTTTTATATTAATAAACAACAAAAAGAAATAAAGTGTTTACCTCCTAGTTTCCTATATGGAAAAAAAAAACTAATTGGTTATTCTTTTTTATACGTAAGCATGTATATGCAATGTCTACCCGTGGCAGAGTAAATTTTTTGGAAAAGTTATTCAAGACTAAATATATATATATATATATATATATATATATATATATATACTTTAATTGTCACATTTTATTTTTCGAGTGTCAATTTAACTAACTTTCAAAGCTACATTTTTATTATATTAATTCAATATTTTAAAATTAAAATTAAAATATTCAAAAAATAAACGAAAAGTACTGTAAATTGCAAAGTTTTTCACATTAATATAATGAAAAAATACATCTTAAAATGTTAGTCAAAATTCATATCATTTCATTATAAAAAAAATGAAAATTGTTACAAATAAAAAAGGAACAGAAAAAGTAATAATATATATAATTTTTTTGTGAACTGACCGCCCTTTGGCATCATTGTCATATAATAATGCAATAACTGGGCCTCAGTTTCAAACAATAATTTGAGATACACTAATCATGTTAATGTTAGGCCGCTTGAATCAGTAAAACTGTTATATAAGTTGTCAAACATTTTCGAGTCAAAAGTTCTTTATATTATCAGTGCGCGTACAAATTAATTGAAATATGTTTCAGGAAGAGAATTGGTTGGTTATGAAATGCCAAGGCCAAATATTGGAATACACAGGTTTGTATTTTTGCTGTACAAGCAGAAGAAAAGGCAAACCATATCGAGTGCACCAGTGTCAAGGGATCAATTTAGTACTCGAAAATTCTCAGAAGAAAATGAACTTGGCTCTCCTGTTGCTGCTGTTTTCTTCAATTGCCAGAGGGAAACTGCCGCAAGAAGGCGTTGATATATATATATATATCACTACTACTACAACAACAAGCTCCATCCACCATTAATTACTAAATTAGTGGACGGACTCCTATGCTAGCTTTTAATTAATTTAATAAGACCGGGTTACTTGTTGTTCACCCTCTTGAATTAATGGCCAAGTAACATGTAATATCATTAATGTTTGACCTAATTAAGACTAGTAGTATCTATGTGTGTTTTGTCATCATCTACATGTTTTTTTTTTTTATCTTTATATTTTTCCTTCTTCTTTATAATGGTGTTGTTGGTTCTCCTGTCAACTTTTTCGTGTCTCGACTAGGAGAAAATTGGCAACTTGTCACTTTTTGGAATCCAAATTATCAAACTATTCAATTTTTGGCCCTAGACACAACGTGGACAAATTCCATGAAGGCTTACTGGAGTTTGAAAAGCCAGGAGTTTGAACTTCATACTTGAATTTTCAGGATTTTTTTTGAATTTCAACACATTTCAAAGTTTCTATGTGTTGGAGTTGTTCAAATATGATTTCCGTAATCAAAAGTGATTATTTCTCAATTACATTTCAAGTGAATTAAATAGTAACGAGCGGTCTAATAAACACTGGTCATATCCAAGATAAGTTTTACACTAATCTATAGGAGATCATGAATTTCTATCGTCGCGAATTCTCCTTTATAAATTTGATATTTTGAAATATATATTTATTGACCAAGATTATTTTTTTTTAAAACAAAAAAATTATTATACCGTATGGTGGCGTGACCTTTTCTTGATCAAGACCTATGATATAATAAGATCTTCTCTATTTTTTAGTTTACCAACTACAAATTCTCAATTGGTATCAGCTAGCTCCAAAATCTAAAAGTGTTACTCGTATTATATATCGTGGGTTACTTAATAACTATTTATGATCAATCAATGTTACTCCATAAATCTTAAAATAGAGCAACTTTAAGATAAATGCATGCGTAAATCTTAAACTCAGTAAGTCATTAATTAGCTGCAAATTGGAACAGAGGGTTGAGCTTATGCTCCCTCAGCTTTATGATTTCTGATTTAATATAAAGGTTACACCATCATACAATGATAATTTTTTTAAAAAATAAATAAATAAAAAATTTGAACTCAATCCAAAAACTCCTGAAATGACAAGTTCAGGTTTTCCTTATTGACTTGCCTACAGTCAAGTGCAGCATAGGTCTAATAGTTCTTTTGTTTCCACAAATTCCTCCAGATTCGATTCCCCTCTCCTATATGAGAGTACTCCTCCTAGAGTCCTAGGTACTACAGATCCTCTCATAGAAGCTTTAATTGTACCCACACCTACCTATATGCTTAACATTAATTTACTACTACTATATATATCACTATGTCATTGTTTGTCCGACTAATCCGAATTCACACTATATAAATTTTATTTGGGGGAAGCGTTTTCTATCAAGAATTTTTTTATATCCGGAGTTCAAATTGTTGGATGTTTGCCCTGACTTTCCTATTATAATTGAGTTTTCCTTTTCCTAAAAGGAAAACACAAAGTGTCCATATTTGGCTAGTCTTTTTCCTTGTAGGAAAAATTTTATGACTATAAATAGAGGTTCATTCCTTCTAATATGTAGCATTCACAATGTAGTCCTAGGGGGCTTTGAGAGTTTTGTTTGGAGTTGGGTTTGTGTGTGGGGGGGGGGGAGAATTTGTGAGACACAAGTGTTACATTAACACTTGTGCAGACCTTTTTTTATTCTGAGTGAATTGTGTGAGGTTATTTCTCTCGATATTGTGTACTCTCATATTTATAGTGGATTGCTCATCTCATCTTGTGGATGTAGGTCAATTGACCGAACCACGTTAAAGATTTATGTCTCTTTTGGTATATTTCTCGTTTGTCTTATTAATCATGGTCTTTCAATGTCTGATTTGCTAGTTTCCTTATGACACTTGATTATTTTGATCCTAACATGAATTTGATATCTCTTATTAAGAAAGAGAACAACCTCATCTACTGCACCACATCCTAAATTTCTAATTAGCGGTAAGTTCGCATGCAGTGGCCAGAGAAGATGACATTTTCCTTCCTGACTTCGTGGTACGCAGTGTTTATACCAAATTATATTATTTTATTACGATTAAGTAAAAGATTAAGGTTAATTAAAAATGAAATAGAAATAAGAGTGTAAATTAAGATAGCACTCATCTATTCTTTGGATTAATTGGTATAAACACTTTGCACGAATTATTATTTTTTACTCACTTTTATAGGTGAGACTGGCTAGGATTAACAATAATAACATATTCAGTGTAAATTTATAAGCGGGCTATTTGGGGAGGGTTCAAGATGTACACGACTTCATCCTTATTATGTGCGGATAGAAAGATTCTTTCTTATAGATCTGCTGGTCAAGTAAAGCATGTTAAAAATAAGTATAAAAAATAAATACAGGAATAAAGAAATCATGGTAAAAATAAAAGAGAAAGAGAACAGTATCAACAACAAATAACAGGGTAACGGAAGCAAAGGACAGTAGCAAAACAACACCTAATAATAAAGTCAAAGACTAATACAATAGCAAAATAATAATAATGATAGTATTGATAAGGGAAATTAAACAATGTTCGACTACCTATTAACTGTCTATCATGATTCTCAACCTCCACATCCTGCTATCTAGGGTCATGTTCTTGGTAAGTTGTATGTGTGACATGTCCTGTCAAATCACCTCTCTCCAATACTTCTTCGGTCTACCTCTACTTCTTCTCACACCCATAATAGCCAACCTCTCACACCTCCTCAATGGGGCATCTGTGCATCTCCTCTTCACATTTCTAAACTATCTCAGTCTCACCTTCCTCATCTTGTCCACCACGGAGGCCACTCTTTCTTTATCCTGAATATCATAGTTTCTAATCATATATCTCCTAGTATGCCCACGCATTTATATCATCTTCATTTCCGTTATTTTCACCTTTTGGACTTGCGAGTTTTTGACCATCCAACACTTCTCCCTATACAACATGCATGGTTGATCTAACAACCATTTTAATAAACTTACTTTTCAATCTTAGTGGCTCATTTCTTATCACACAAGACTCCGAATATAAGCCTTCATTTCATGCATCACGCTGCAACATTCTCTTAGATTATAGACCCAAAATACTTAAAACTTCCTCTCTAAGAAATAATTTGTGTCTCAATCCTCATTTCTACACCAGAAGTAAATGATAACAATAATCATATTCAAGTCTAATTAAGACAACCCATAATTTTTAGAGCTAGTTTGGAAAAAAATACAAGGAAATTAAATTTGAGTATAATTACATATATAATTTGACCTATTTATTAATTACCGGCCTTCATTTTCCCCATCTTGTCCCATATATTTTTTAGTGATTATCTAGTAGAAATTATTCTTTCTTTTTGTTGCTTTAGGTATCACTTGACCTGATCAATATGCACCGGGTAAAATTATAAGGTCAAAAGCTTCCAATAAAGATATTCTTCATTTCTGAAAAATTGGGTTAAATTGTAGAAATTATACATTGGAATGTTTGAGATCGAGAATTCGAGATTATCGAAAAAGCACGACACACGCTTATCCACCAAGCAAATATGTATCTTGCTTTGAATGACTTATTTTTAAGCAGCTTATAAATTGAAAACTTCTTATAAGTTTTTTAAAAAAAGTAGGTGAAGGTCAACTTTTTTTTTGACTTATAAGCTGTTTTCAACTTATAAACTGCTTAAAATAAGTTCATTCAAATAAACCCAGCTATTTATTGGGGCTTATTTTAAGCACAAAATGACTTTAAGTTGGCCAGTCAAACATTCAAAAAAAACTGAAAACAGCTTATAAACAGCTTATAAGTCAATCCAAATGGGAGAATAGAGATATTGTATTGAATAATTGGCCAGAATGTGATAATGGAATATAACATTTATGACCACATATAACTTTGTACTTGAAGAACCAATAGGTTCCAATCAAATAGATCACTAGAGGGATATTTTTTTCAAAGACGAAGACAGAGAGAAAAAAGGGGGATTGGGGACTCCCAATTTAAGATATCTGGCAAGAAGACACGTTGTCTAAAAGCAAAGTATATATACTAGTGAGTCTAGTAATGTAGACTGAATCTGAAAATATGCATACAAAAATGTGTGTACGAGAATAATAAAGCAGTCCTTTTTTCAACAGATAAATTAAAAAGTAGTCATGATATTAGGTCACCTTGTCTAGGAGAAAAACAAGGAAAAAGAGCTAGGCCATATATTATTCAGAAGAAACTCCAACCCCATTCCTTTAATTTGCCTCTTCAAATTTGCTTTTTTACTTCCATCAGTTCCATGTATAAAGGTCTCTAGTCAGCGCTGGTAGAGTTTTACTATGGTATATAAATTGTTCGGATTTTTAAAAAAATATTACTATATATTTTTTGAGGATCTGACACGATTGCAAAGACATTTAGGAGAGTCGATTCAAGGAACATAGGTTAAGAAATTTTATATCAGAACTTAATAAGCTATCTTTTCTAAAGTTATGAATCCGTCAACTTAAAATCCTGAATCCAATAGCAGAGTGCGAAAAAGCAAAGGGAAAATGCAACCCTGTAAACTTAAAATTCCGAATCCGACAATAGAGTGTGGAAAAGCAAGGGGAAATTCAATCCTGTGATTTTAATTTATGCGATATTGTTCCACTAAAAAGTAGACGTCCTTTTTAATACTAGAAAATATGGAATTAATTATGAAAATTGTCACTAATTTTAGCTAATCCATCGCTGAAAAACTCCTATCCAACTTAAATGTCTTACAATTCGTTGCTAAATAGGATTAGAATGAGATTTTGTTATTTAGCTTCAGATATCCGTCGCTAATTTCTTATTTACTATTAATGTTTGAAAATTATAGTCATAACTCTCAAATAAGTCATTGTATTTGTGTAATTGTAAGGCCTTTGATTATTTTTTTATGTTAAACATGTCATAACATTTTTGTAGCTATAAAAACTTTTTATGACCAATGATAAATTATTTATTTTTAAAGTTAAATCATTTTTTAAAGTTTAAAAATATCAAACTTTTTTAAACGTTCTTAAAAGATAATGAGATATAAATTAAAATGGAGATAGAAATTAATTACTCCTAATATCGTATATGTTATATGCATATCAGACTCAAGAGTGTGAGAGTCCTATCAATGATTTAAAAGGTCTGAGTAAGGTTTATTAATCTTAAATTGATTGTAATAATTCCTCCATGATATTTTTAAAAGGATACCCGCAGTAATTAGTTTTACATAACTATTTTTTTTCGTAGATGTAATTGAACAAAAATATAATATAAAGTATTATAAGATATTAATTAAATTAACTTCGAAATAAATTTTACAAAAAGATAATTAAAGAAAGAGCCTCTAAGACGTTGACCCAATTATTTCAAGAACAAACAACACAAATTCCACTAGTTTAGATTGTATTTATGTCTTGACCAATTAGTTTGATAAATTACCTTATATTATGTATCACTTTCTGTTCGCTAGATACATGAATGTCAAATTAGGTGTAATTTGTTCCACATATACTGTATTCAAGCGTGATTCACATGTATCTAGGTACACTGGCTCTCTCGCTTGACTCCCTCGTCTCTCTTCCTCTCTCGCTCGTCTCTCTTCCTATGTATCTGTGTTTCAGATTTTATCTATGAAAAAAATATTTGGAAAAATATTTTTTAATAAATAATTATTGATTTTAGCGATACTTTTTATTTATTACTATTTATGGCAATATATAGCAATATTATGATATATCTACTATGTATTAAAAGTGAATTATACATGCAATATAAATATATTATAAGTGTTTTAAAATATATTATACTTGTTTGGTAAGAAATTGACACAATATATTATAAGTGTATTAAAGTATGTGATAAATAAATTATCCATGAATAAAACTTGTATTATATGAGTTTTATAAATTATTCTCGCTAATATATATTAAAATTGTATTATAAGTGTTCAATAAAAAAAATTATTATTGCTATAAATAATAAATATTTTCTTAATGTAATACAAAATTTCCCTTTATCTAATTAGGTAGTTTTCTCTTATTTCAACTAGACGTAAGAGCCTCACATTCCCATCCAGGAGGCTGGCCCATGATTTGTACAGGCTCATGGGCTAATGGGCCAAAGAACTTCAGGTTTTAAAAGGGCTCCATGTAAATCTTCTGGGCTGATGCACTTCTTACAAGAGACACTATACGAATAGCCCAGTTTTAATAGCAACTATTATATCGGACTAAATTAGTTATTATTATTAATTTATTAAAAAAATTATAAGGAAAATATTTTTTAATAAATAATTACTGATTTTAGCGATATTTTTTTATTTATTACCATCTATAGCAATACATAAAAATATTATTATATATTTGTCATGTATTAAAAGTGAATTATGCATGCAATATAAATATATTATAAGTGTTTTAAAATATATTATACTTGTTTGATAAGAAATTGACACAACGTATTATAAGTGTATTAAAATGTGATAAATATATTATCTATGAGTAAAACTTGAATTATATGCATTTTATAAATTATTCTAGCTAATATGTATTAAAATTATATTAAAATTGTATTATAAATGTATTATAAGTGCGTAGTGAAAAAAATATTATTGCTATAAATTGTAAATATTTTCTTAATTTATTGTATTTATTTAAGTTTCCCTAAATTATTATTGATTTTTTCCTCGGAAAAGGCTTTATAACTAAAATAATATTTTAATTACCAAATCGTCCTTCCCTTTGAGAATGTTAAAGAGGCAATTAGAAATAAAAGTTTTGAAATTTTTAGAGAATTTTGGTTAACGTTTTACCCAAAAATAAAACACAGTTTCTGACAGATTTTTCAAGATTACTTTTGGGAAATGTATTTTTGTTGTATATTAATATATATATATATATATATATATATATATATATATACATATAATCTATATGAATTTTATACATAAATAATAATACATATAACGGTTGTAATTATTTTTTTGAGTGGTCAAATATGTGAGTCGGTGGCGGAGTCAGAATTTTGACTAAGAATATCAAAATATAAAGAAGTAAAATCGTATAAAAACCAAGAAATGTCTATATGTAATCTATATACATAAAAAAAATAAAAAATCTAGCTACACAATATAATTTTTTAACGAAAGAATACCGATCAACACTCCTCAAGTATATTGTCACTTTCTTTAAAACAGATCTTCTACTCACAAAACTAACTGGAAGGACTTGAAGTATTATTTTTTTCTTTTTCGACGAAGGACTTCAACTATTGAAATAGTACCTTTTTTCTTGCACAAAATATTCTCTTCAAACATACATGATATTTCGAGGGAGGGGGGGGGGGGGGGCTTAAGAAAAAAAACAAATGAAAAAGAAACAAAAGAAAACGAAATTGTTTTGCAATCAAAACGTCACTAGGTAGGCGCATTCGACGGGGAATTTAGTAGAGTCAAGTCAAGTATTAGTAGGCCAAAATGTAAATGGTGGTTAATTAATTAAGTTCCCATTTTCAACTTGGTAGTTAAAATCTTTATGAAAGAGCCTAAAAGTGTAATGATGAGAAAATAGACTAAACATTCCAATAGTAGTAGACTCAATCCATGACTCATTTAGTCATGAGTCGACCTATTTGGTATTATTTCACTAATCTTGCTTCCTTATTTTTAAAATAGGTGTCAAATCGTCTTCAATAAATATTTAATAAATTGTGTCTATTAATTTTAATGGTAACATGGATAAGAAAAATATTAAACCGCCAGTCTCATCAAATCCTAAAAAGTACAATACAAAAAACCTATATTAGACACTAAATAGAAGTACCAAATTTTAGAAATAGATCGAAAATAGCAAAAACCACAAAAATTATACCTCCAAATTTGAGTTTTTGCAAAATCCTTTTTTACTGGCTAGAATTTTCCTTAAATCTAATAGACAAAGTTTGTTTAAGGTCTTTCGACAAATTTAAAGAAGAAAAACACTATTTAGAGTATACTTTAGGAATTATTTTAAATTTATTCCAAACAAAATGGACCATTTGTTATTTTCTCTCGAGATTTACAAGCACATCTTCTAAAAATTAAACAAACCTCCCCTCCACACGAAAGATGTTAAAAAATAATTTGAATTTAAGTTGTATTTATTGATGGTTTGTAAGTATTTACAAAATAATATCACTCATAAATAATTATAAGTATTTTTTTATAATAAGTATAAATTGATAACTAACCTGTAATTACAAGTTAAACTATACTGATGATGTAAAATTTATTTATATATATATATATATATATATATATATATATATATATAATTTAAATTTATTTATTAAATAAAATAGAGAAAAGAAAAATAAAAAGTTGGGGCTCACTTCATAATGAAAATTTTAGTAGGGTGTAATTTTTGTTGACGAGACTGAATTAAATATTATTCCATAGTTTGACTAGTGTGCCCCAAGACCATGTTATATTGTTGATTTAATTTGTTTGTATAACATATAGTGCTCCTAACTCCTAAATGACCAAATCATTGCATCACCTTTAACGTGTAAGGTAAAACCGTAAAAGTCTTGGGTAAATATTTTAGGATTTAACTCTCGGAAAACAATTATTTTTTGGTCAAAAGAAAATAATATTTTGAGTCCCTCAATTATAGGTAAATTATAATTTTGAACTTTGTGATATATATGATTTAACACATCTAACATTTAATTAACTAAAATATGTAGTTTTGAATTTTGATCTTTCTATGTAGGAAATGTATAATATTTGTACTATTTTTTTAAAAGTATATTACCTTCATAACATTACAAATTTAACATAATCTATGGATAAACAAACGGAGGAACAATTAGTAATTTTGAAAATCTATAAATAGTCATAAGCAAAGAGATTAAAAGTGCAACATTGTGCGTAATTGAAGATTAAATGTGCTTTGTCAGATATAATAAGAATTAAAATTAAAAATTACCAATAAATAAAAGACCAAAAATGCTATTAACCTTGTAAGTAATTATATGCACTAACGATATTAATGTAATGTTTTATTTTATACTATCAATTGATTTTAATATGTGATAACAGGTTAATTAGTCAATTATAATTTTTATTAGATTACCAGTTAATATTTATCAAAATATGTACATATAATTACCCAATAAGTAATTTGATTGCATAAATATTTTTTATACCATCAATTACCTAAGTTAAACTCACTATATGATTTACTAGGAGTTTTTATTTTTGGTTTGAGGAGATGGGAATTCCTTTTTCTTCCTTTGAATGGTGGTAGTTCCACTCCAAATTGACCAAATCCTCAACTGGAGGTTGCATTTAACAATCACGAAAAAAGTGGTGGCCGAAATATTAGAATTTGTAAATCATATTTAATTGACCATTAGCGAATTAAACCACATATATATATATATATATATATATATTGCAAAATATGTAGCTGGACCTTGAAAACCCCAATATCAACTGAAGTTGCTCCTATTATTAATAGAAAAAAAAAAGGAATTTGAACAAGTCAATAAATAAAGCAAGAAAGAATGAACTCTGTGTGAAATATTACCTAACTTTTAATTAGTCTCATTCATGTTGTAAAAGTCTAAGAAAAAATAATTGTCACGGGAAGTGAAGTGAACTTTTGCTCTCAAGTTGATTATGGAAAAAAGGTATTTGTACCAAAAGTTTAATCCTTTGCAAGGGAACAAATTAAAAGGACAACAACTATGTTGCATGTGAAAAGGCGGAAAATAAGAAGAAAATCTTTTGCCGCGTATTTTTAAATAGGAGTAGCGTTATTATAATTTGGCTGCCTCTAAACATTTTTTATTTTGAGCCCATAAAATTCATCGTGTATATCTAAGAAATTTAAATTCTCATAGTAGTCAAGGTGTTGAAATAAAATTTAAACACACACGGAATCATTTTTAGATTAACTTAGAAGTAAAAAGCAAAACATTTTTGTATATTTGAAGATATTTTACATCATTTTATTAAAAAATAAAATACTACTACTTCCTAATTGTAGAAATAGAAGAAGTAAAACAACAAATATTTCACACTCGACATAAAGTCAGACATACAAAATCAGCACTGACATAGAAAATAGTCCTGGTATATGTTTTTTTAGCAATCAATATGAGATGTTATTTACATACATCTAACAATTTTTCTCACAAACTAACTTCTACGTGACTCATCACCATTCATGGCCTAATTTGAAGATTAATTGTGTGCTACCAACAAAAATCTCATGCTAATTTCATTTAGATACGGATTAGCGATGGATTATATGAAAATCCAATTAGCTAGGGGCTATTCAGTGATGGATTAGATAGGAATTACCGATAAATTCTGTAGCTAATTTCATGTTTTATATTAATCACTAGTTTCTTTTTCTGTATATGCATCTGAAGCAATAAATAAAGGTAGCAAGTCGACAAGTAGACGGGTAAAGACACCAAGCGGAGTCCTATGTCATCACTTCACCATCTTCATAATAGATCGCGTCTCACCGAATCATGGCTCTGATACCAATTTATTGGGAAAAAATATACACTACAAAGTGCACAACAAGATTGCAATGGAAGAATACCTCAATTCATACTCAGCACAGAGTCAGACATACAAAATCCGCACTCACACGGAAAATAGTCCTCGTATATTTATTTTTTAGTTATTAATGTGGGATTTTGTTTATATACGTCCAACAATATCTTCAACAAACTAAGTTCTACATGCCTCATCATCATTCATGAACTAATTTGGAGATTAACTGTATGGCCACCTAAGCTCATTAGTTTCTTTTTCTGTGCATGCGTTTTTGAAGCTATGGATAAAGGTAGCACATCAGCAAGTAGACAGGCAAAGGCACTAAGCTGGACCTATGTCAGCACTTTGTCATCTCTATATATACACATTTCACTGAATTATGGCTCTGATACTAATTTGTTGGGAAAAAACAAACGCTACAAAATACACAATGAGATCGCAAGCGAAGAATACTCAAATTTAAACTTCATCAATCTATTTGAACCAAGATGTGGAAACACTTGGTTCAACTTTTACCTTAATTCGATAAGAAATAAAATAGGAAACGTCAAAAGAAGTTGGCTGCTCAAGCTGATTTTCAGCAGAATCCCCCCCCCCCCCCTTCTATTTCTATTTTTGTGTTAAAATGTCTGCTCTCTCGAAGTCTCTCAATAATCTCCAAATCAGACATAAAAGAACTACTGCATTTAATGTATGAGCCAAATATAAAAATGGACTGATTCAAAGTGTGTATTTATTTATTTTGTCCATATATAAAAGAAAACAAAGACCCAAACTCAGCATACATATATATGTGTGTGTTCTTAATCCTATAGTGGAAATGTTAACCAACAAAAAAAAAAAAACTCTAATGGAAATGTACTCATAATCTGTCGCTAAATTAATTTAGTTCGACATACACTCTTATGTGTGGGTCTCAAACGTGATAAATGTGAAAGAAGCTGTTCCTTTTCAATCGAACAACATGCATTATATTTTGAGACTTGTTTATAAATAATGTAGTACATTTTTGCCTAGAATCTTCATAAAGCAAATACAAGAGAGTTTAAATATATATATATTTCAATTTGTTTAGATAAGCTTAACTAAGTTCATAATATTTAAAAAGAGAAGAAGAAGAAGAAGAAAAGGTAAACTCCAGAATAGAATTAGTACAAGATGTCTTGATGTTATGAGCTAAAAGGAACTATTTCCTCTTATACATTCCATCATGTCATTTTTACAAATTATTAAACCTTACAAATCATGAAAGTGGATTTAAAATAATGTGTAAAGAAAATTTTTATTGTCTAGATCAACCCATCATTAAAATCACTCTCTGCCAAATTAAACCCATTCAATCTCGGACGAATCAGGGGATCATTTACATTTTTGCTCGTCATAATAAATAACTCTTTCGCGGGGAATAAACTTATATTTTTATGTCATAATATTTCATAAACTATAATGTCTGGGAATGACTGAAGAATTTTCGATCGCTAAAAGGGAAAATATTAACGACCAACCCATTTTAAGGAGAAAAAAAACATGTTATTTTATGCGAATCAGGAGGATAACATATGTTTGGATTAATTTTGTCACCACTAAATTTTCAATCAAAGTTGAATAAAGGAGGGGAAAAAATGCCGAGTAACTGAAAGAAACTGACAAAACTAACTAAAACAAAAGCCAATATATACATATGGTGTTCGATATTGTTCTGTTAGATTTTATTACAATTAACGAACTGAAACTAGATTGATTTTTAAGGCAAATTACATACTAAATCAGAGTCACAACTTTACTCATCATGACCTAAAAAAAAGAGTACTTTAATAATAAAGGTTCCTTTGTAATTAATAATTAATTAATGCAACTTTTCTCTTTCTGTATTGAACTCTCAAGTTAAATTATGAGTAGCACATATATATTGCTGTAGAGGTATAGTTTATGTAGGTCCAAGTGGATTACTCATGGTCGTGACAGCACTGTAAAGTAATTACAAAAAATATTGAATTAATAGCCATACAAAAAGTACTGTTTCACACTTCTTTTCTTTCAAGGTTAGATTGAGGGGGAAAAAACAAAGAAATAGAAAAGAGAATCAGACAGTGTTAATAATACTACAAAAGGAAAAGGTTAAGACAATAATGAGAAACTAAGAAAGAAAAAGAGAAAAAGAAGAAAAGGTGACAATTCTTTTTGATCTCCTGAAAATCCGGTTTCATGATATCTTGTCGATTAATTTTATTAGACCAGACCTCAACTGATCCGTCGACTAGTTAAAGCTTCAATTATAAAATCTTGTTACGAGAGTAATTTTGTATAAAAATCTTTGTATTTCTAAAAAGAGATTATTTCTATAATTTGAATGCGTGATTTCTTAATCGCATAACAATAAATTGATCAATATCACTAAAACTGTCATTCATAATGGAAAAACGTATATATGGTCATCTTTTTTGAAAACAGGAAACAACCGGTTATGACGTAATTCGAAAGTAACAAGGCACAAAGTGGCTCTAAGAAAATGTCATAATGATTTTGACAAAGCAACTTTCGCCGCGTTCTCTTTCCATTTCAAATTAAAACGGAGAGATACCTTTTTAATTATGGCTAGATAAAATTAAAGTTACAACAATAATACTTGCATTAAAAGTAGCTTATTGGAGCTAGGACAAAGGGGTTGATATACTTCTGAACTTTATGACATGGAGTTGATATATTCTTTGTTTAAAAATATTCTTTTGCCGTTATTGAAATGACACATATATACCTCCATCGTTACAAATTTAAAATAGCTCATAAATACCCATTTCATCTTAAGGAAGTGAAAAAATTAATTTTTTAATTTTTAATTTTAAAAAAATTCATGTATGGGTATATATCTTTTTTGAGAAAGTAAAAAAATAAAAAATAAAAATTTATATACCCATACATGTAAAAAAAATTAAGCAAAGTTTAGGGGTATATATAATCTTTTTCACACATAATTTTTTTTTAACTTCTTTAATTATTATTATTTCAGTTTCTAATTCTTATTTTATTTTTATTTTTTCATTCTTTGGTGTAAATATAAGAGCAATAAAAAAAGTGTGAATGGAAAAAAGAGAAAAAAATAAGAAAAAAATTTAAAATTATTTTGCAGCTATATTGTAATTTAATTTTATTTTTTTTGATGTTATATTGTAATTTAGTTTTTGTATACATAAAAAAAATTGGGGCATGTATAATGAATTTTACAATAAAAGTAGTGAAAAAAATAAACTTGACCATCTAAATAATAAATTAAAATTAGCCGTTGAATCAAAAAAATAAATTATGTGTGAGAAATATCAAATATGCCCCTATATGTATTATTTTTTTTAATAAAAAATATTTTTTTCACTTTCGTTAGAAGAAAAGGATATATGTATGTGTATATATATTTTTTCAAAAATAATTCATTTGTGAAAAAGACTATATATAGGTTAGTAAAAAAAAATATTTCTAATTTAGTAAAAAATAATTTGTAACGGTGGGGATATATATGTATCATTTCAATAACGGCAGGGGTATATATGAGCTAGTTTTTAAACGGAGGGTATATCAGCTCTATATAATAAAGTTCAGGGTAAATCAACCACTTTTCCCTTGTAGCTATAATAGATTCATCACCATTTCAGGATTACGAATTATATACAATCAAACTTTTCTACAATGACATCATTTGTTTAGGTAATTTTTTGACTCATATAGTAAAATATTGTTATAGAAAATACGAAAAAGGGTCAAAAATTCCCTTGAATTATGTGAAATAAACAAAAATGTTCTTATTATTACTTAATGGGTCAAAAATGCTTCTTTCCAAATAAATATATTATTTATTTAATTTTTAAACCCATTTTTTTCTAATAATATTTTTTTATTAGAAAATATTTATCCTACTTTAATTTAAATAAATAAATAATAAAAATATTTCTTATTTTATTATAATTATTTTTTATTATTATCTAAATGAAAATTAATGGTGAGTTTACTATGAATTATGATTTTATATATATGGCATATATTATCATTAAAGGGGTACATAAAGTCATTTTATTTTAATTGATAAAATAATATTGAGAAGAAAAAAATTATTTCCTATATTTTATTAGTTAAAGTAATTTTAAAAGAAAGAAAATAAGAATAAGGTTCCTTAAAAGTAATATCCTTATTAGTAATGAGATGAGTTTAAAAAGAAAATAATAATATATTTATTTAAAAAAGGAAACTTTAGTAACAATAGGGATATTTTTTAACCAAACTATTTACAACAAAGACATTTTTGGACCAAAGTATTGACAGCAAAAACATTTTTGAACCAAATAATAAGTGAAGTATATTTTTATTCATTTCACATAATTTAAAGATATTTTAATCCTTTTTCCTAAAACATAAATAAAAATAACATTAAATGAAAACTCTGATTTCAAAAGAAACTTGACCGCTATAGTTATAGTAATGAAATGATGTTATTAGATGATGGTTATTATAAAAAGGTATGACTGTAATATTTATCACATAAATTTACCAATAATTTATTGTCTTATATATGTGTGTGTGTTTCTGGCTTTTAGTATTGAAATAACTGGATGTATGGCATTTGTATATGGAAAAATTATCTAATTACATTCTTTTATTTATTATATTTTTTATTTATTTTTAATTTTTTTTTTCTTTTTATTCGGATACATTAATTCAGTAATCCGGATACATTAATTTAGATTCATAAATTATCTCTATATGTTCAATGTATCATGTTTTAAATATTACCTACTGATACATAAAACTCTAATTAATGTATCCGAATTACTGAATTAATGTATCCAAATTACTGAATTAATATATACGGATTACCATATTTTAAAGGGATTTCTATAAATTGAAAAAATGATAGAAAAAAATGATAATCAACCATTTACACTATGTGATTTATGTAAGTTTCCCTTTATATATACTCAGGACTCAGAAGCTTCTTTTGAATATCTTGATATTAGTTTGCAGTCTTTGCTGCATATGAATTTAATACATCTATTTTATGGATTAGTTTTTCTTTTTAGGTATTGACTAATTAAGCTACCTTCTAATTGTTGCATTAAGGTGTACAAGATCAATTATTTACTACATATGAGTAAAGTCTCCCGGCATATAACTACCCCCAAAATACACAAGTATACCAATAAAAAAGAAACTTGACTGGTAAAAAAAAAATACCTAACTATTTTAATGTAACAAAGTAAAGGGTCAAAAATACATCTTAAGCATCCCGATGTTTTGAGTTTCATATTTGAACTATTAGGTGTGTGAGTTTTCTATTTGAATTATCACCAAATGTTGATCGAAACACACATTGACTAATATATGATAGTGCACTCACTACACTCTTTTTTTAAAAAATAAAAATAAATTGGGACTCCACGTAGATACATAATTCCACCATGGCAAAACTTAAATCTCCATATATTTGAGTTCCATACACCTGAACTATCAGGTTTGTAAGTTTCCTACCTGAACTATCACCAAATGTTTATCTAACACACTTCGACTAATATATATGTAGGTAAACATTTGATGATTGTTCAGGTATAAGATATTCATACATTTAATAATTTAGTTATAAAACTCAAAAAATTTATCGAAATACTCGTAATATTACATCAGGTAAAACATATCTACATGTAACATTCATGATAACATGATTAATAACGTTAAGAGTATAATTATAATGAATCTAACACGATAAGTTAAAATGAGTTTAAGTTACATACACCATCAATATAAATAATATTTTATATTATTGAAGAATATCACCCTAAGGATATATATATATATATATATATATATATATATATATATATACTACAGGTAAGTTTTCTTAAAATGTTACCTGCCCTAACAACAAACAATATATAACCTGATGGTGTAAAATTCTTTATACTAATAATGGGTATAACTTAAACTCAGATAGAATATATGTCTATAGTGTAAAAAATATTTACAAGATAAAAGTTAAATCGTAGTAACTATTATAGGATTCTCCTTCAATAGGGAGCCACATATTTGTATGTCATTATCTAACCCCACCACTAACCAACATCTCCTTCCCCCATTTCAACCGTTTCTATGTGAGACCAAAACCTCATGAATGAAGAAAATAGAGGAAAACAAAACAAAAAGTTCTTAAAAGACAAACCAAACCACTTTTCATAAATCAACCTTAAAGTGGAGCTTTTCCCACATAAGAGTCCAAATAAAAAGTCACCATAATTAACCATCAAAGAGAAGAACTCTCAAATTGAAGAGAGAGTTCATATTAATTCTCTCTTTCTCTCAAGATGGGAATAAAAAATATTAACTTTCATGTTCATCAAGACATGGATGTTTGCTTTCAAACTCCAAATTTCATTGAATGGTTAAAACCATCATCTAATACTTCTTCTTCATCTCCCTCCTCTTCATCTTCCTCCACCATCACTCAATCAAAAATATTGATTAGTCATGAGACAACAAATCCCATGAGTACTTTCTTGAAACTTCCTCTCCTTTACAATCCACAAGAAATTCAATGTTTGCCTCTTCTTAGCAAATTAACCGATCTGAAAAAAGAGAAGAAGGAGGAAGATTATGAAATGAAGGAAGAAAATATGGAGAAAGTTAGAGTGTCTTTGCATATAGGGCTTCCTGATGTTGATGAAGCAAAGCCTTTTAGCTACAAGAAGGAAGAAAAAAATAAGGAGAAAAATAGTAGTACTATTATTAATAAGGGTTGCAATTTCAACAGTGAGAGTAGGTTTTGGATCCCAACACCAGCTCAAATTCTTGTTGGTCCCATGCAATTTGCTTGTAATATATGTAACAAGACCTTTAATAGGTACAACAACATGCAGGTTAGTCTCATGAATTTTTCATCATGCTTCTCAATTTTTTTTAATTCTCTTCTCATCTTTCATTTAGGGGAAGTTAATTAGGATGGGCGGATACAGTTGAATCAACTGAACTCTTTGCTTTCGGTTGGAATTATATATACATATATATAATAACATTAGTCTTCATTTGAACCTATTGGCTCTAGATTCTAAAATCACTTTCAATTTTCTTTATACTAACTACTTAATGGATCAGAAACAGCTCTATGCCAAAAAACAAATATGAAAACTAACCATACATGAGAAGGATTATAAATCTTTTGTTAATTTTTTTTTTGTCGTAGTATGCTTGAACTAAGTGATTAATTCTTCAATCTTGTGTGTCGACTTTTATTTTCTGTATATTTTTAATATATTAGCACTTTTTAATTTTTAAGTAAGAATAAGGTATGCATATACACTATTATTTTCAAATCCACCGAGTATATAGTTGTTGTCCATCCCAGAAATTTCACACATCTCATTAATTATATCCAATACTTTGTAACATAAGTATTAGACAAGCACATGCACCTCCTATTAGTCAAATATATGATCATTCCTACTTCTTAGTGCTCCTCGTTTTATCATTTGTTAAATAGTGTTGAATTGGATAGCTAAGCTCTTGAAGGTGAAACATTTTATCATTACTCTTTCTAATAAAGAAAAATCATTAAGATTGCTCTTATTTGATTGCTGGAGTTTCCATAAACAATTAAATGTTACCTTAAATGCAAATAATAATAAAAATCAAGCTACCACAGTGGCACAGTATCACTTTTCCAAGTTAAGGATCTTCTTTTGTCAAAAAAAAAAGAAGTAAAAAAGTAATGAATATATCCATCTCCACAACTCTTTTTTCCTTCTTTTTCTTTCCATACGTAATAATATGAATTTGTTTTAATTCCCATAATCTGAATAAAATCAATGAAAATGGATCTGTTGTCTCATCTCTTTCTCCTTTTATTTATCCCTGTTTACTTGTCCTTTTAATTTGTTCTTGTGGGACTCTTAAAAATGCTCATTGTCGTTAGCAATTCTTTACTACTCTCTCTACGTCCATCTTTACTTGTCCACTATACTAAAAATAGATGTCCAACAATACTTGTCCAATTTATGAAATCAAGAGATAATTTTAACTTAGTTCCTAATTAACCCTTATCATTAATTAGTAGTCATTTCTCTATTACATTTTTCAAGACATTGTATTTATTATATTCGAAGGATCATGTAGTAAAATTATCCTTCTATTTATAGTTTTTTAAGAACTGTGCAAAGTCAATAATGAACAAGTATTGTTGGATGGAGAAAGTAATTCCAAAACACTTCTGAATTTGTCAGCGAACTCATAACTCGTTTTAGTTATTGGGTTTGTAACAAAATGTTTATACATATTTAACAAAAAATTTTAATACAATTACAGGGTTTTAACGTGCCAAAGAACAACTCCAACAAAATAAAGTGAATAGGAAACGATTTAACTTATATGCGTTGATGGTGTCTATCAATGTGTATAGCTTTTATTCCATTATAGCAAGTTACTTAGTTTTCCATTTCATTTATTATGAACAATTATCTATAATTGTCTTTTGGATGATCTGATAATATAAAATCTAATATTCATTTCCAATGTTGAGTTCATAGAAGTTTAAACTCGAAAAGAAATTGAGAATTAAGTGCATTAATTAGCTAGCATGAGTTTTACTCTTCTAGCTGAGTTTAACTTATATACATTGATTGTGTCCATTAATATATACATTTTAATTGGTCAATTTTCTATGTTACTAATCTCAATGTTTATGAACAATTATTTATAAATTATTTTTTAAGTGACCTGATAGTTTTAGAAAAACGTCTACATTTGCAGATGCACATGTGGGGGCATGGTTCTGAATACAGAAAAGGACCAGAATCACTTAGAGGAACACAACCAGCAGCAATGCTAAGGCTACCATGCTATTGTTGTGCTCAAGGTTGCAAGAACAACATCAACCATCCAAGGGCAAAGCCATTGAAGGATTTTAGAACCCTTCAAACACACTACAAGAGGAAACATGGTACAAAATCATTTAGTTGTAGGAAATGTGGAAAGACATTTGCAGTGAAAGGAGATTGGAGGACACATGAGAAGAATTGTGGGAAATTATGGTATTGCACTTGTGGTTCTGATTTTAAGCACAAGAGGTCACTTAAAGATCATATTAGGTCATTTGGTAAAGGCCATTCTCCTCACCCTTCTCTTGATGGATTTGAAGATAATTATAAGGAGTATTGCATTAATAGTAGTACTGGTGGTTCTAGTGATGATGATGACGACGACATTAATTGAGGAAATTTCAAAATTATTCTTCAAGAGTAATCAAGAATTTCTCCCTTGCTAATTCAAATGAAATTCTTGACTACTCTTGGAGTTTATGCTAGGGAGTTTGAGTTTTATACATCGTCAGTATAAATACTGCTTCACACCATCCGGTCATTCAAATCTAGAAGTAAGATAAGTTTGCTACGTACAAGTGGTAAACATGACCTGATTGTGTGAAAATTGTTTATACTGAGAGTGTATATTACTTCTTCTTTTTTTGTGTGTGTGGGTGTGTGTGTTTGATGGATGGTGCAGCCCTGGCAATTGCTCAACAACAAAAAATTCTCAGGAAGGGAGGGGTATGTTGAGGAGCATTAGCATGGTGGTGATCATTAATAAGTAGTATTACTTAGATATATATGGTTTTATATTATTTGTTTTACTAATTTTGTGTATTGTAACAATAAGGGTGATGACCTTATAAAACATTAAAGTACATGAAGCAGGTGAATTTTCTCCTTGGCTGTGCTACTTAGCTAATAGGTTTATTGGAGAAAATTTATCAGCTTCATTGCTAACTTGTAGTGTTCCATAGTATAATGAGTTGAGTTCAATTATATTGCTTGTGCCTCAGTTTCAATTATACCCCCCAACCAAAAAAACAAACTTGGGACTCAGAAGAAATTCGAAGAGTAGATAGTACACATATAATAATATTGGTAATGACTATCATAATGCAGAATGATTTGGACCTTAATTAATTCTGTTTAATTGTGTAACAGATTTATCTCATCTAAAAGTATAAAGTGTTCGAAAAATACATTCATAAATTATGTTGCTCTCACATGCCCTTTTGCATGGGGAATTTTTATTTTCTTTATCTGATGTCTTATCTAGCTATTAGATGAGACATACTTTTCTTTTAATGAATCGCGTCTTCAAAAAAAAAATCTAGATTTAAACGGTAGAGTAGAGCCAGGGGTAAAAATGGACAGCTCCATAACCCCCATCGGCCACCACTCCAGGTTTCTTTTTCCATTTTTCGTAGATTTATTTGATGATTTATGAACGTACATAAAATGACTAAGCAAACTAATTAGCTTTTGATGCTCATTTTTCTCGCGAATCAAAACTTACAATCTAGTGGTATCAACGAAAATCTGTCAAAGTGGGAAACTTTTGCCTGCATATTAGGAGTTTGGGATACTACCAATTAAGTCCCAACATATATATATATATATATATATATATATATATATATATGTCAGCCACTAGCTAGTGTGTACTTACTTTTTATTTTTTCAGAATTTTCACACCTTAGTTGGGGAAGTTGAACAGATTATATATATAGTAATACATTTCCTAGTCCAATTTGGAGGTCTCAACTAAAGAAATGTATTCTC
This sequence comes from Solanum dulcamara, assembly GCF_947179165.1. Lineage (NCBI taxonomy): Eukaryota > Viridiplantae > Streptophyta > Magnoliopsida > Solanales > Solanaceae > Solanum > Solanum dulcamara. The sequence continues at coordinate 74,919,489 of NC_077244.1, forward strand.
TTCTTGTGTGTAATTTTAACCCTATGTTAGGGGTTGAATCATATCATTAATTGCTGGACCACAACTTCTAATTTGCAAGAGCATGATTACCCTAAAGAGACTAACGACTCAACGTTGAATGTTGATGATACAGTCTTTGCATACAAGACTTTGATTCTCAATATTAACATCAACGAAATTTTAAAAATTAAATTAGGAAGAATTAATTTAAATAGTCGTTTACCCAATTGTTTAAATTAAAGATAGTTAGAGCATATATATAATACGTCCATGTATAATATGTAATTATATATATATAACCATTGTGCATGGTCAGTAGTTTATAATCTGTGCATATATATACCAACTAGGAAAAACAAACAGTGAATCCGACCAGATATTCACACCATGTCCAAATTAACAAAGTAATATTATGTTCAATTGGAATGAGAAGATTTTAATTTGTATTGGAGTGGGCTTGACTAAATCTGAATCTAATGAAACTAAACAAAATTGCTAAATATAAAAGTTTTTAAAATTTATTTTTGGTTCTCTTTTTCTCTAAATTTGAAAATATTGGTCAAGAAGAAGGGGTAATTCTCCACTATGTTTTGTCGGAAGAAATATAAAAGAACCTGGTTCCCATTTCTCTAGTTTAATATCTTGGCTCGAGCTTATTGGATATTAATTAATATTTAGTTTGCGTTGGGTTTTTGTATACTTGATACTACAAGTATATGTACATTTCCTTAAAACATATGATGGAGTCGCTTGACTTTACTTTTCTTCAAGAAATTGTGTGGCATGTAACGATGAGACATGATATTTTAACTTTTAGTTCCGCTTAATTTATTTTTTAAATGACTTTTGCTGAACAAATTAACATTGGAAATTTATTCCTTTACTATTAGAAATGTTTTAAAATTATCATTTGTTATACTTTTGAGCTATTGATATCTTTCTTATTATTAAGTAGTCTCCTGTTTGATCTTGATTCTAATGGAGCTCCAATGTAGATCGCAGTGTGTTCTGATCCAATCCAAAACTTGTCATAACGGATATTTCAATTTTTGTGTAAAGGACGTCAGCAAAAGGTCCAAATTTGCCCCTTTATTTTATTATTTTTTTTCTTTTAAAATTACTCTATGTTATACTTAGCTAAAATTTGGAAGCTTTCTGGGAATTTTTAAAATTTCTTTTGCTTATTAAGTGTTCGACAAGTAGATTAATTTACTTCTGACTCGAGAAGATTCAATTGCTGATGGGAACAAACCATTTGCTTGTTACCAAATCGTTCGCCTTTCTTTCGAATCAAAGTAGGTTGTATTTTGGTCGGTGTGGAGAGCGGTAGCTTCATGAGAAGAGCTTAGAGCCCTTTTCGTGAGGTCCAAAAGTTTTCCAATGATCTAATCCAACAGAATTCCAGCATTGAGTATAGTTGATACATGCGGCTACGGCTAGCCGACCATATTATTCCATAAAAAGTTTTTATATGTATAAGGAGATCCCTTAAATATACATATAGAGTAGATGTTCATGGATTTTTGGGCTGAAAAAGCTTGTTCATCCAAATGTATCATTCTTCTGATCTACTCGTTGATCCAAATGTTTCATTCTTCTGGTCTGCTCGTTGATTCAAATGTATCATTCTCCTGGTCTCTTTTTGCTCCCCGCCCTTATCCTCTGTTCTTAGCAGATAAAGCAATTATGATCAACCTTTTTCCAGCAACCATAGCCACTTTCATCAAACACTGATTCTATACAATTTTTGGGTTATCAGAATGTAGGGAAAAGTTTTTGATGGATCAGTGCTTGTTTCACTGTTTAAAGCCATAGCTTATCAAAAAATTTCAGAAGAAATGCTCAGATTCTATCTGGAACAGCAATTGAAAATTGATAATGAAACTAAAGTGAAGCCACGTTATTTGATTATACAGAAATGAGATATACAATTAACGAATCTGATTGTCTAAACTTGGAGAACTTAAATTCAATCATTCAAACTCAGAAACTGAATCGTAAGCAAAACCGAGAGAGAACAAGAAGATGTTAGCATGAGTTAGGAAGATTAGTTAGCCTTCTTTAATGATTAGATTTGTTCTTAATTATTGTAAATCAATTAGAATATCTTGTGGGATTGTAGTAGCATCTTTGGGATTATAAATATCTACCATATCTTTGTAATTCTATATAATGTATAGCTACAGCATAAATCTTTTCCACACATTTTGAGTGAAGATACCAGTACATATGAATCGCTATCACACGAAGATGCATTGGTTGATTCTATAGAGTCTGTAACCATGTGAAATTCTCACAAAAAAACTGCAATCAAAAGCAAATAGCAAGAGAAAAGAGTAATATGTTGTGATTGCAACTTCATTCTCCTCATATTTTGTGTACAACAACCATCATGTATATACAAGGCAAAATTGCTTCTAACTACCATAGTTGCAAGCACTCAATTCATATATACAAACTTACACCTCAGCTGGCACAAGTCCTAACTAACTTCGACCAAATGATTTTCCGCACATACTTCAGCTGCTACAATCATCGTCTTTCCTTGTGATGAGATCTATGTAAGCTCCATCTAATACACTTGTCTGCCCATGACCTGCATGAGGATGAAACAAGTCTAACAGTAGTACAGAGCATTGTTATGTTTTTTAGTATGCATTCAGTTTGGAATATTTGTGGTCTTTTGGATGGTCTAACGGAAGCTGCTAGATACGTCTCACAACTATTAATTGGCTAGAAATGTTTCTTTGTTTTGGCTATTGCTTCAATTGGAGAAGAAATCAAAGAGTTATCACAACTTTGAGCATAGGTTTCACAAGAAATACCTTATTTGTACCTAAGATTGGATAGATAACACCAAATACTCAGAAGAGAAGACAAATGGAGCAAAGGGTCTAGGAAGGGTTAAATGATATCATCGACTCGGGGCATTTTGTCTATAATGATGATACCATAGTACCACATAGTTGGCTGATTCCGGCCGTGCACAAAGATACTCCACTTGAATACAACGAATATGCAGTTTGTGATCTAAAAAATATTTCTTAACAATGTTAAGGACAAACAAAATTGTCTTGAGATTTAAAGATTCTAAATTGGTTCATTGACCTTTTCCATATTCTGTTTTCTATAGGTGAGCATAAGGTTCTAGATGGCAGTGAAGTTTGAGGAACAGGACGTAAAGTACAATACAGCTGAGCCCAAGCATTCAGGACAAAATGCAAAAGGACAACTAATTTCAAAACCAGAATAGTGTTTACATAGATATTCGGCCTTCACTTATCAGGGTTCTAAAGGGATTATAGTAGCTTTGTTTGGTTAAAGGATGCTACATGTTTTTGCTTGGTATCATACTTAAATGAGGCTAATGTGAATCTGTTAAAGTTCTCGTGTAAAGCTGAACAAACAATTGCAAGTGTTTAGTGTTATGTAGTGGGGTGTTTCTTTGCTTCAACTATGACCGTCCAAAATAATAGTCAAATTTGTAGGAATGCGACTAGGGTATCTGTACCGCAGTGTTTTCATGGCTGACAAAACCTGTTTGCTCGAGAAGTAAATAAATAGAAAGAGCGACTAGATGCTAAAACAGAGAAACATAAGTAAAACCCTTTCATGCTTTGTCTCAACACTTGAGGAGGCCCGTGGGAGAGCAAATACTCTCTCATCTGTCTTGAGTTCTTTCTCTTTCTTTTTCCCCTTTTTTTGTGGGGGCTGACACTCTACACTGAGCAGTATATAACAGAGGAACAGAGAACAATGCAATACGAAACATCCACTTCTTGGATTGATATCAGTTGTAGATACTTTCGGAACAAGAGATATTCTAATAAAGCAATCTTTTTGTGGTGACATTCCATATACAACTAACAAAACAGAGAATAGACAATTCCCATCAAAATGTAAAGCACCTACTCGGTACAAAAGACATAGTTAACAGCCAACTTAACGACAACAGGGAAAGAAAAGACAAATAGGCAACCTCCAAGAGAACAATGCACACCCAAACATAGGTAGATAGTATCAAAATCCAGCATGATATGGTTATACAGAGAAGAGTAAATGGTAGATTTTATTAGCTTATCAGCTCATATCTTTTAGATACATGGAATCCAACTTCTTTAACAGATCTCTACTATCTTAGAGCTGGTCTAACTTCTGCAATAAAACAGTCACTTACCTTCTCAAGAAAAATCCAGCAATATATGGTTGGTCTTCATGAAAGCTTTAATCAATCTTGCCCTTGTCTCTATGGGAGCTTTGCAGCACATGGATCTAAGAAACGTGCTACTGATAGATTTCAGTGCTGAGTACATAAATTATCAATCAATTGGTAGAAATAAACCTTCATACCACAGTTTTTTTCCAGCCAACATGAATAAGGAGACATATAACTTGAGTCTAGTTTGTACATAACAGTGTCCCAAGAACAAGTTGTATAGAGTACACAACAATGCCATTGTTTGGCATTTCATATTGAAGCTAAGTCCGCTTTTATTTGTCTGCCAATATGGTTTTTGAAAATCCTGTAGTAGTAAAGACCAAATGGTGCAACTCATTGAACAATTTACTTAAATAGCAAGAAATATAACAAAGATTTCATTCATGTTTGTGATTTAATTATACAATTGAGTTGTATCCCAAACAACCTGCATAACCTACAATTACAATTTGACAACATTTCCTCCTTGTCTTACCCGTGGAAGAATACTGATACAAGATAACAGAAAAGAGTGTACTCAACATATAATCTATCAATCTCTCACTATAAAGGAGTGGAAAGGTCACTGGTATATAGAAACAAGAGGAAACTTGAACTTCTCCGAGATGAATGGTATTACCTGAGGTCTCTCCACCAAATCGCGGTAGAAATCATACTCTGCCTCGTAGTCATGTAACTTCAGCTCAGCCCTCTGATTTGTATGATAATGATGCTTAGCTGAAGCAGATTTCCCGAATCCAAAAATACTAACATTCTCGCAAACACCTAAAGCAAGCATGATAGCTTGCAAACCAGAAGAGTAATGGAAATTAGCTCCATCATGAGCAGGAGCCCATTCTTGAAGAGGCTTCCCAGTTCCCTCCACAAACCGTTTCGACGAATAATACTTCACAATCCTAGCACACAACATGTCAAAACGCGTATCAGTGACAATTAATGGTGCTTTGTGTGAAGAATTACACACCATGTAATCCAAGAAATGCACAGGCTGACATATATACATTACTAAAGCCACATTCAGTCCATATGGATGGCAAAAACAACCTTCCCTCCTTGCACAAAGATGCAGAATGTTACTATTCACAAATGAAAGAGTAGTCTTTGAACCTACTCTATGTTCAAACCCCCCAGTTCTTGCATTGTTCAATCGAATTACAGCTTCATGACTATCAATTAACTCTCCATACACACTCTTCAACAAAATCCCACTATTTCCTACAACAGCGCATGATTTATACCTCTCCTCTGATCCCACTTTACCATTATGTCTATCAATTGGAACCTTAACTGTACTCACCAAATCAACCATCACATCCTTAGGAAGCTTCCTATTTCTGAACCAATCTTGCAAATTCCTCCTAAACCTCTGCCAAAGGCGATAAAACTCCGGTGACCGGAGCTGCACCGATACCCCTCTAGCTGTCCTCGGCCTAGTATCCATGCGATATTTCCCAGAAGACAGAAATGATCTATGACGATTGTGTCCTCTGAAATTCCCTTCCAATAACTCCTCAACCTCTTTCTTCAACCGGGGTTCCCCAATATCAATAGATGCATATTTCAAAAGTGTCTCATTCAGTACTGGTTTTTTAACCTTCCCAGCAAATGGGTATTCATTTTTCAGCTCAATAGAGCTGTAACGAAGGGTAATTCGAACAGCAAGTGTAGCCGCCACTGCAATCAGCAGTAATACACTGAACAATGGCCGCATTGTCCGTTTCATCATACCCATATAGCATAATCAAATTTAATTGCAGCAAACAAAACAAAATAAAAAAAACAATAAAAAAAAAGACAAGATTTTTATGAATACAAAAAACAATAAAAAAAAGACAAGATTTTTATGAATGCTAGAGATTGTAGGTGCAAATGATGTGTAAAGATCTAGAAGAAATTAAACGAGTACGATTCTTGTTCATATTGGTAAGTGAAAGAAAAATCAAGAATATGAGTTAACTAGTATGTTAATGAGGATTTATGAGTTATTGGGTGGGGCTTAAATAAAATGATAGATCTGTGACTTCCAAGAGATTTCAGTGGTTGGGGTGGGGTGGGGGTGGGGGTGGGGGTGAACTCTAATGGTGGAGGAGGAGTGAGCTGAGGAAGAAGACAGAAGAAGCCAAGAATCTCATATACTTTGGGAAACTGAAATTTTTTAGTGACAATGGGGTTTGGGTGTCAACTGTTTATGGGTTTCTTCTGGGGGTTTTAATTTGTTGCTAGTAATTAATTAACTTTAATTTCACTTAATTAAGACGTTAAGTGCACCTGCTTTAATTCAACTACTAGTCCAGTAGTACCAAACAAAAAATAAATAAATAGAAAAATAAATCCTTCAGTCATATTTTAGAATTTTCTTTTTATTTTGAGAAGAATCCCCTATTCTATTATAAAAAAAAATATTACTTTGTGCATTTCAATGGAGTAACGTTCAACAATTCATATTTATCGTGTGATTAATTAATAAAATTAAATTATGTTGTAATATTTATGATTAAAATAAATGATATAAAATTAAATAAATTGAAGACGGCAAGTTGTGGCCGGGAGTGCCTATGGATTTGCCGTCAACAACATGATATGCTGAAATCAATTTCTTGTTTCTTTCGAGGAATATATAATTGAATTTTATATCCAAAAAATATGCATAATTTAAATATTTTTTTATCATTTAGGAAATCACAGGCGTTTCATTATATTTACCTTACAGTTCTTATTAACCCTTGTGTGCAATTTTCCATTGTCGAGAATTTGAGAAAGGAATTGAAATAATTTGCTTTTGTACTATTATGCATGTTTGGTCGTTAAATCAAATCGTGATTTGAAGTCATGTTAATTTGAAGTTGAAAAAGTTTTGTTTGGACATATAAGTTATAATTTTTTTCTCATAATACATGAACATCTTACAATTTGTGAAAAACTGTTTTCTGCCCTTATATAATCTTACAAAATAAGCAAATCATATTTCATAAAAAAAAAAAAATCTAATTTAAACTCCAAATTGCATATTCAACCCCCTTCTAAGTTTTTCTTATAGTTTGAATATACATCTGTAATGTAGCAGCACGCCTTCAACTTACTTTTTCAAAACATTAGGCATAAGTAAAAAGCTCATATTTGAAGGTAAATGCAGAAAACCAGAAACAATGAAATGAAGAAGAAGAGAAAATTATTCTTAGAGAACTTTCATCCTTCATTGATTGAATGAGTTAGCTTGTACAAAAGAAGATATGTTGCATATATAGCTCTTCCTTCTTAGTTAGTAACTAATTCTTTCTAACAAACTAACTAAAGGTTGTTACAAGTTGTTATAACTAACTATCACAACTGACCATTATACCCTCACATTCTAACTAACTCTTAATAACATCTTCATATCACAACACTCCCCTTCAAGCTAGGAGGTGCAAAAATGCTTAAAACTCCTAGCCTTGATAGAAGATGTTCATGTTGTGGTCTAGACAGCCTTTTTGTCAGTATGTCAGACAGTTGTTCTGTAGTAGAAAGATAGTTCACTTTGATTAGCCCTTATTGTATTCTTTCTCTTATAAAATGACAATTTATTTCTATGTGTTTGGTCCTCTCATGGAACACTGAATTTGTTGCAATCTAGATGACAGCCTTGCTACCGCAATACACTTGAACTGGTACTTGTATTTCAACATCAACCTCTTTTAACATCCCTATAAGCCACACTAATTCAGATACAGTCGAGGCAAGACTTCTATATTCAACCTCTGTTGAACTCCTTGACACAGTGATTTTTTTCTTGCTTTCCAAGACACCATAGAACCACCAAGCTTTATCATGTAACCCGTTACAAATCTCCTGGTAAGTGGACATGAAGGCCAGTCAGCATCATAAAATATAGTAACCAAATTATCTAAACCACTTGATAGTGACAGCCCTTGTCTAGGTTGTCTCTTTAGGTATCTAACGATTCTTAATGCAGGATCCATATGAGACTTTTTAGCCTGCTGTAAGAACTGACTCAATGTTTGAGTACTAAAGGATATATCAGGTTTTGTCATTTGTAGATACAATAGCTTTTCTATCAACCTTTGATACATTGTTTGATCCACCAAAGGATCATCTGAGACTTTCTTGATTCTGTTCACTTGCTCATCATACTTCTTAGAGGTTAATTTGATATTGATATCAATGGGAGTTCCTACAGGCTTGGCTGCTGACATTCCAGCTTCAGCTATAAGTTCAAGAGTGTATTTTCTTTGGTGCATCAGTATACCTTCTGATAATCTAGTGAACTCAATACCTAAGAAGTACTTTAAGTCACCTAAATCTTTCATCTTAAATAATTGTTGTAGGGCCTTCTTTGTTTCTTCTATTAACTTCAAACTGCTACTAGTCACTAACATATCATCTACATATACAAGTACAATGATGATCCCTTCCTCTGACTTGTTGATGAATAAAGAATAATCATATTGATTTTACCTAAACTTCAGTTTGATGAGAGCTTCAGCAAGTTTATGATTCCATTGTCTTAGTTCCTGTTTCAGTCCATATAAGGACTTTGTCAATCTACATACCTTCTTTCCTTGACTGACAAAGCCTTGAGGCAGTTGCATGTAGATTTCATCCTCTAGATCACCTTGTAGAAAGGCATTAAACACATCCTTCTGATGAATATGCCATTTTCTAGAGGCCGCAAATGCCACAATAGATCTCATTGTAATCATCTTAAACACGGGTGAGAATGTTTCTTTATAATCTATGCCTTCTTGTTGACTATAGCCTTTAACAACTAATCTAGCCTGGAATCTCTCTATTTCCCCTGTTGACTTATACTTAACCTTATAGATCCATCTACAACCAATGGGTTCCTTACCCTGTGGTAACTCAGTAACCTCCCATGTCTTATTGTTTTCAAGGGCCTCAATTTTAGCTTGCATAGTATCCACCCATCTTTTGTCCTTCACTGCCTCTGAATAAGTGGTAGGTTCCTTAATGATGGAAGTTGCTGCAATATAACATTGATAAGTAGGAGATAAGTGTGCATATCTCATGTAATTTGTCATTGGATATTGAACTTTCTTATTAATGTGAAGAGACACAAAGTATTTCAACCAAGTAGGAGTGTGCTTTGTCCTGATAGATAGGAGATGGACTTGAACCTTCTTGAGTAGTGGGAACTAAAGCTTCAGTCAGAGATTCAACAGCTGAATGAGTAGGCTCATAATCATCCTCAATTCAGTTATTCTCCAGTTCAACACCAGTAGGCTCAACTGATGTAGGATCCACTTATACATTTGGTGCTTGGGCAGGAATGTTAGACTCAGAAACTGATTGAGTAAATTTTGGAAACAGTACCTCTAACCCAAGCAATGTGTCTGTAAACACTGGTTGTGGCTTAGAACTATGTAACTGAGAGAAAGGGAATAAATTCTCTCTCAATATAATATCTCTACTAATAAAAAATGATCTAGTAGATAGATCAAACAAAACATAACCCTTCTGCACCTCTGAGTATCCCATATGGAGTGTTGACCTGGATCTGGGCATCAGTTTATTATGCTCAGTAAGATTTGTGGCAAAGAACAAACATTCAATAGTTCTTAAGTGAGTCAGAACAGGTTTGGAACCATAAAGTTTCTTATAAGGAGTTTGATAATTAAGTACACGACTAGGTAATCTATTAATGAGGTAGGCTGCTGCAAGTACACAATGACCCTAAAACTTTAAAGAAATTTTAGCCTGAAACTTTAGTGCTCTTGTCACCTCAAGCAAATGTCTATGTTTTCTCTCTGTCACTCCATTCTGTTATGAAGTGTATGGACAAGTTCTTTGATGAATGATTCTCAACTCCTTGAACATAGTATCACACACTGAATTGACAAATTCTATACTATTATCAGACCTAATTACCTTAATAGACTTCTCAAATTGAGTTTTGACATATTGAAGAAATACTTTAAGAGAGACACACATATCAGACTTATTTTTCAGCAAAAACAACCAAGTCATTCTTGAAAAATCATCCACAACTGTAAGAAAGTATTTGTTGCCATCAAAAGTGGTAGTATGATAAGGACCCCATAAATCAACATGTATCAAATCAAGGCATTCACAATTTTTTATGCTACTAGAAGAAAATACAAGTCTTGTCTGTTTAGCCTAGGGACAGACTAAACACTTAGAAACCTTACACATACTTTGTTTGTTCATAGCAAATATCCTAGTGAGTATTATAGGAAACACATGGCCTAATCTTTGATGCCATAATTTCATATCTTGTTCTTTAACACCTGAATGTACTTAATTAACAACTACTGTAGACTTCTCTTCATCAAAATCAGCCTTATGAATCAACCTTTTCAACAGCAGATACAGGCCACCTCCCACTGTAAAGCTCCTGGAAAACACAAAAACTGAGCATCCTAATTTCTTTGTGATCTTGCTTACAGACATCAAGTTATGCTTAAAATCTAGTAAATGAAATACATTTGTAATGACACTTTCTGCTGACAAATTACAAGAACCAATATGAGTGACTTGAGTAGTACCACCATTTGGTTAGAATACATCTTTGGGAATATCAAGTTTTGTTACAGAATTTTTGGCCAATATATCTAGTCTAGACACCCTATGATTTGTTGCTTCGGTATCTATAATCCAAATCTCACTATTTTCAGATACAAATAGAGCTTTACATGTTGTATTTATAGATGATTCTGTCTTTTGATTAAGCATTTTAACAATATGATCATATTGCTCTTCTGAGAATGTGCATCCCTGCAACAGTTGTTTCACCTCCCTTTTAGCTTGACTCACCTGCTTGTTTCTGAATGCCTCAGTTGTCTCAACTGCATTAGTATGATAAGAATGTTTACCTTTTCCTTCAGGTACAAGAACATTAGTGCTCATGCCATAAGAAAAGTTAGCTTGTCCAGATTGAGTTTGACTATGATAGCTAGTGTCATTTGCATTGTAGGCTGGGTTTCCATTAGATTTTTTTTTTAGACTTAAAATCTTGAGGATATCCTACTATCTTGTAACAGAATTTCTTGTTGTGTCCTTTGCATTTACAAAAGTCACACACCAATATAGAGTTTCTTTTGAACCTTTGAGATACCCCTGAACTGCTATCAACTCCTAAGCTATTACTAATGTTTGAGTACATAGCAAGAGGATTCATACTTCCTGAGTTCAACCCAATACTATTACTCACACTAGTCATTCTTAGACTGTTAGAGCTAAGTGACAATAGCCTTCTGACTTTCATCTCCTACTATCAAGGCATATGCATGACTTGATTCTTTGATCCTTTAACCAAATTGTCTTTCACAGTAATCATTGTGATGGCTCTGATACCATGAAGGTAAATGCAGAAAACCACAAACAATGAAATGAAGAAGAAGAGAAAACTATTCTTAGAGAACTTTCATCCTTCATTGATTGAATGAGTTAGCTTGTACAAGAGAAGATATGCTGCATATCTTCCTTCTTAGTTAGTAACTAATTCTTTCTAACTAACTAACTGAAAGTTATTATAACTAACTATCACAACTGATCATTCTACCCTCACACTCTAACTAACTCTTAATAACATCTTTATATCACAACAATATTAATTATGTTTTGTTTGGGTAGGTAATCACATGGTTAAGGTGATCGTCATGTTTCGTGTTAAAATAGTGTGAAGTTGTAAAATGAAAACTTAGTTAACATCAAGAACATGATGAAACAGATTTTTTATATAAAAAAATTACCTCTTAATTAAATATCTCATTTCGGTTATAAAAATTGAAAGATTCTAGATAGAAAATGTGTACTGGCAATTTAATAGACGTACAAAGTAGTATAAATCATACTATTTTTTTCTTTTTTAAGAGAAGTTCAATAATTCAATGAGCTATAGATGCTAGATCCATAGCCATGTGCTTGTGGTTATTGGCGACAACCTTTTGTTGGGACAGTGCGACAAGAAAATAAAAGATTTAGCTAAGTTATTTTAGTGCATTTTTTAGGTATAGTTTCGACTATTGTACTGGAATAGGAGAATGTTGTGAATAGACCTACGGTTTGAATAAGATGGAAGAGACTAACTTATAATTATGAGTTAAAATAAGTCTAATATATATATATATATATATATATATATACGCACATAATTCAAAGTTCAAACTAAAAACAACAGTTCAGTTGAAATTGCAAAACCCATCGTAAAATACATGGCTTTTAAGCTAATTTAGGCATTAATTAATTAATCCACTTATGAATGAGGATCAATTTTGATAATCCCGAGGTCCACTTATAAACTATGATCTCCCTTCATTATAACCAAGAGATCTTTTACTTTATGTATAACACCATTGGACACTCACAAAGTCAACAAGCGACATAATATTTTGGACTCAACTTATCCGCATATTCACCGGGAAAAATATAATTTTTAATGATAAAATGCTTTTTTATCAAAACGAATTTATTCGTAAAGCTCAAATTCAAAATTTTAGACAATGAGGAAGAAGAATTTACCATTTTACCACAATCTTTAGTCAACTTGCTAATAGCGAACTTTAAACGTCTTGAAATTTTGAGCATTAGCAATACTGTTCTTCTGATTTTTTGCTTTTTGGCAACAAACGATTCGATCTTTGATTTTCAAAAGGAACTTCTGTTTTCATTTTAACTTTTATCGAGCACGCTTTTTTCTTTTTTTCTTTTGGAGAAGCAGCAAGAATCTAATGATAATTTTTTATCCTTCTACCCATCCTTATCATACAAAAATAACTTTTCAGTCAACTTGCACGCCTTTGGAACAAATGGATAATTACTACAATGATGCAGTCAAAATTTAATCCAGGTTGAAACCATCATGATTTATCATTGAAGAAATAATACTAATATTTTTTTATTTTTTTATTTTTTTTTTAAAAAAAGGATGTCATTGCCAGGGCCCAAAGGTATCAATATCAATGACCGTGCTTGTCTCGTTCAATTTGTTTGACAATTTCAATTTTTAGAGTCAAATAAGATTAAATTATTTTTTTCTTCAAAACTAAATGTCTCGAACCTATACCAAAATATACTGGAAGTTAGAATTTTCCTCATATCAAAACCAACGAAAAGTATGTTTAAGCAAATAATTAAACTGTTTAGTAGTATATGATATGATTTCATTCCATGTGGTCTGATGTCTATTATTATTTATTACTTTCTGTACTTTGAATGTTCTATCTTATCTGGCTTGCTTTCGTTACTTCCTATTCCTTATCTCTTTGAACTTCTTATTCTTATCTGACTTCCTTTTTTATTTTACTGAGCCGAGGGTCTTTCGAAAACAGTCGTCCTACCTTAATAGGAGTCAGGTCTGCGTACACTCTACCCTCCCCAGACCCCACGTTGTGGGACTGCACTGGGTCGTTGTTGTTGTTCCTATCCGAAATGAAATCATAGTCATTTGAAAGTGCAGTTCATCATTCTGGAATCAAGTTAATCAACAAGCTACATATGGTGTGAATATGGTTATCTCTTACCCACTCACTGTTATTCCTTTATCTCAAAGTATGCCTCTAATTACTTTCTTAAAAAAATGGAATTAGCTATAAACTTTGTCGCTAATCCGTCACTATTTTGCTTGTAGCTAACAAGAAATTCGTAGCTAAATAGGATTAGTGACAGATTTTGTTGTTTAGCTACAAAATTTGTCTCCACGAGGTAGCGGTAACGTCTATGTACATTCTACCCTCCCTAGACATCACTTGTGGGATTTCACTGGGTATGTTGTTGTTGTTAACAGTTTTGCTCCCCTATGATGTTGATTGTTGGGGCCTCACTATCTAATTATCTGAGTAAATTGAAAGATTTTTATAATTCTAAGAAGATTATAAGCTTACTTCTCAATCAAGAACTGAGGCACTATATTCAGAGATCACACGGGCTTAACTGAATTAATTCCTGGTAAGGAAAGTAACAGATGAGGGTACAACATTTTTTGTGCACTAAAAGGTATCCAAAAAAACACAAGCAATTTAATCCGCTGATCTAGCTTCAGATGAAATGAAGAATAACTTCTTACCGAAACTCACTTTCATGAAAACAAGGTAGATGTAGCAGTTATGTAACACCTACAATGTATGCGTTCCACGAATCTTGTTGTTGAAAACTCGTAACCTCTTCATATTTTATGTCTCGTCCAGCAGTTAGCCCATATGTGCTTCTAATTTCTTCGCTGTCAGGCATATGTCTGATCCAGAAGTGGACTGACTGAAATCCAGCTTCTTCCAAGCAGTCTTTGATTTCAGGCAATGACCACCTATACGCAAGAATTACATTACACGGTATTAGATGAACAATAGCAATTGAAAAGGTACCATAATAGAATGAGGAAGTAACTTACAGTCTCCAGCTATAAGAAAATGCATGGCGAATTTTTCTTTGCGGCTTGTGCATATTAAAATGGAGGCTGATCCTTGTTTTCCGCTTAATGATGTCGAATTCAGCTTGCTCCCAAACATACTGTGAAACGGACAGCACAGTTTACAATTCGATCATTTAGTGAATGAATCAGGAAAGACGACTTCTTTTTTGTTCTTTGAAACACAAGTTGTTTGGAAGTAACAGTTCTTACAAATAAAAAGAGTTACTTATTACATAGGATGTCCACCCCAGAGGCCTGGTTATGGCTTACCATCTGTATTTTCAGGAAAAGACCCCATTCATCCAAATGCATCATAATATATAAATTTATGCCATAAAGAAACCTAAAGCCAGTGATTCGCTACAAAAGTTTCCTTCTGGGTGCGCATGTTCTTTTCTAAGTGAAGTAATTAACCAAAAGGAACTAAGCTCTAGCACATCAACATTAGTAAGGATATCCTTCCTGTCCCCATTCCATGACCAGTTGCAATTAATATATTAGGCCAGTTGTCAACAAGCAGTAAGCTATTTAGATGTAAATTGGAACACACAATCATCGTGACATGAATCCATCTGCATCAACATGGCTTCTTGCACTTTTGTCCAAGTTTTGGGCTTTTTTGGTTCAGTTTTGTCTAATACACCAAGTCAGTTGATCTCGATCTTCTAGTGAGCCACTTCAGCTAAAAGAAAAAACTGCTGAATCAAATCAAACAGTATTCAACAGCTCTTCTGGCCTTCCATGGTCACTTACCCCATTAACCCAAAAGGGAAAAGAGAAAATGCTCAAGCTGAATACTCAATCAATGACATACAATCCCTCAGTAAGTACCACTAGAATCTGTCTCGAAGGTTTGATATATTTTTTCAACCACATAATCACCCCCCTAACAAGACCCCTAATTTTCTTGATTAAATCCTACTTCACATTATCATTCTCTTGCCTGTCATGACTAAATAAATAATGGTGACACTAATTTTATTATATTATCTCTCCTTCCGAGTAGCATAAAGTTTTTGTTAGATGGGATACAATACAAAGTAACTAAGACAAAACTCGTTTATTTAATATATTGTCTTTACCTTAAAATAAATGTCAGACAACAAAGATTATACAAATTTTTTTTCTTTGTAAAGATTATGATATTAAATTTCATGTACATGTAATGTTTTACGTGTTCTATAATAAAGAAGTTTTGCATGGCTATGTTAATTGAACAAGTTGTAAAATTTGAAGGAGGTAAGGCAATAGAGGAGGAGCTGTAGGGTTGCATAGTCGGGGGAACAGGTTGGTGATGGCAGTAGAGGATGATAAATGGAGGGGCTTTTCCTTTTTGGAATTGTTGGCTCTGTTAGCAAGTTGACTTAACTATGTCATTGAATAATTGGAGTTCTAATGCAATAAATAGTGAAAGAAATGGATCATAAGCAGGAACATCCCAAAAATTTAATGACGAAAAATGCATAAAAGCATCAGCATCCCCAGAATTGACATGTCCACATTGAAAAAAATTCATTATAGCACTTTTCCAAATTGTCCTGAAAAGGAAGTGACAAGAAAAAACTTATATGCTGAAATCGAATAACAAAGAATATGGCAAGAAAGTGAAAATCCAGATTCTAGTACACGTAATCCAATGAAATAAGACAAAGATCATCTTTAGTTTGGATAGACATACTGTGAAGTTCGGAAATTTTCTCTGCATCCTCAACTCATGCTCTGCTGATGTGCCTCCATATAGATCCATCACAAATATACCACCCTTCTTGTTCAGAGCACTTAAGGCATGTTTGAAGTATGAAACTAGTTCTTGGCGAGTATGAAGGCAGCAACAACTGTAGTTAAAAGCACAAACTATATCTCTTGCAGGAAATTGAAAATCCTTCATCAATTTGTGATCGGGAGAATCATCTTCACTATCTCCTAGTGTTACATTTTGCATGAGATTTTGAGTAGTGGCATTAACCAATTTGGCCTCAAGAGGTTGCAATACATTACCATGAAACAGAAATATTCTGGAAGAGACATCAGCACCCACTTTGTTCACATTGTTCTCCATGCACCAATCAAGTGCCTCAATGTCTAAATCTAATCCAATAGCAGTGCGCCTAGCATCACTATGGAGCCATTCGGTACTGCCAAAATGCATCAGGATAGGTGGTGTTACACAACAACAGTTGAGTTAGCTTATGAACTTTCACAGGAAATGAGTTGTAACTATGCATTAATTTTTCTTTTTGATAACTGTTGCATCCGGGCCAGCTTGCGGCACACCTCGACTAATTCCACAAGATATATGTGCTTACCACTATCCACCAAGACTTGGATAGATGAGAACAGACCACCTAGTGTTTTTTGTCTCCATTGGTTATTGAACATGAGACTTCATGATTATCAACCCACCTCATTAACCACTAGGGTGCATTAATTTTATTTTATTTTTATTGGTGAAACAATGCATTAATAAATCGACATCAGATAAGTGGTGATACCAAACAAGAAAGAAGAGGGAAACAGTTGAGTTAGCTTACAAGCTTGCAAAGGAATGAGTCGGGACTATGCATCAATTTAGTTCTAGTGGTCAATCCCACTAACTACACTTTAGTCTTGACAAAAAGTAGAGGCCAAGAGACCAAAGGCCAAGCCTCGACCGGCAAGTGTGACACGTATGGATAATAAGTATCAAACTATCATTAGTTCAACATGGAGACAAACTGATATGCAATTTGAGGAGTCAGCTTAAATATAAGTTTGAAAGAAATAACAATTGCAAGAATACTCTATTTCAAGAAAAAAGGCATCAATCAAGAGAATATAGGACCATATTCGGTAGGAATAAATGTTGACTGTCAACATCATTAGTACCAAAAGTTTCAAATCCAATTTTCGGGTAGCATGTGTTTTTTGATAGGTAAAGTTTAACTCTATTTGCAAAAAGGCAACTTAACACCATTTGCAAGAAGGCAACATTATCAAGCTACAAGAAATTGCCACTCTAAAAGTAAAATAATATTATAAAACAGACAGCTACAGAGAAGAACTAATTAAAGCAGATAAACTAAACTAACGAGTCTTCTGCTGCTGCATCACCTCAAAATCTTGGACATAAATCTAACCAGCTTTTGGACAGCAGCAGCCATGATCTCCCTGGACTTGCAGCTTTATAATTGCTCAAATATCTAAATGAAATCAAGTCCCATATGGACTTTAACAGGATGACCACTAATAGTTACATATCCTTCAATGCCTACCATCCAGGAGCTAAGTTAAGTGGTGCAAAGTATACCAAAACCCAATTTAACGCACTAAGCTACATTAACCATTTCCAAGAAATGCATAACAGAATGGCCTGATTTATGCTCTTGTGGTCTGAAGATATTAGGATGTAATATACATTAGCTGAGCGGATTTTGGCAAGTAAATCATTGCTGAAGATATTAGGATGTAATATACATTAGCTTTAACTGAATCTTCAGCAATGATTTACTTGCCAAAATCCGCTCAATTTCCGGTTCCTTATAGATTCAAGCAATGTACAAATTGATGGTCAAGACTTTTAAACATAAAGAGCATATGAGCAGCAAATAAGCTAAAATTGTCAGTTTTCCAAGTACACAGGGTAGTTCAAAGTATACCTCAAAAGAGCAGTGCCGCAGAAATCTTCCTGAAAATGAAGGGGCACCCTCCCACCTACGTACATCAAGAAGAATTTCTGCAGATAACTTATATCCCCTTTTGGTGACTGCAACAAATAAAAAGATACAAACCAAGTTTGTCCAATTAGCTACTCAATAATTAAAAAGAAAAGATTTTGGCAAATGGGTATTCTTGCCTGCACAGATTGTTGGTATAACGAAAACTTTGAGGGGATATCATTGGTTGTAAATGAAGAACTGAGATCATCATGACTCTCTTCTTCATTTTCTTCGTCTTCTTGAGTGGACTCAATAGGTGGGGCAGCTGCGTATTCTGGTTCTTCCTGTTCAAGATAGTAAGCTCTATCTCTACGGTTCTGTTGGTGGCTTTTCTGCTTCCCATTCTTCCCCATTTTTCACGGCCGCCCTCTTTTTCTGCCGCCGACGAACTTTGTAGTTACACTGCCACAAGGATGTAAAACCTTTGTAACATGTTGCATAGACCCCTTAAACTCTTCAATATGAGGTTTCGACCACCTAACTTTTGAAATTTTTGTAAATGCCCTATTAAGGTTTGATACTGTAAATTAATGAGGAAGTTCAAGATGGTTAACATTTGATACATTGAGATTTCATGAGTGATGACAAAATTAACTGATGCATTGAAATCTATAATATTTGAAAAAATATGTGGGAGGAATTCATAATTTACTTTCTGCATGTATAGTACAAATGATTTTGGAAAGTCATTGTCTGACTTCCAAATAAAAGAGCTGAATAGGAGAAAAAAACTCAACATTTACTCCTAAGTTCGCAATGTTATAATTTAATTATTAAAAAAATTAGCAAATCAAATTTGGTGTTACTTTATACGGAATATTTATCAATAATTTTAAAGGATCATTAAAGAATATGGTGGAGTGGATGGTGTTGTTCTTTCCTTAACCAGAAGTTTCATATTTAAGCCTTGAGTATGGAAAAATTCTTGATAGGGCGTGCTTCCCTCAAATGGAGCCTAATGTGGCACGAATCAAAATTAGTCGAACTTCAATATAGATACCGGACATCAAATATCAAATCAATCCTCAAATAATAAAACCGGAGGTCAAAGAGACTCCAAGATAAAACAATTAATTTGAATTAGAAATTGTCACTTCAAAATGGAGATTAAGCATAACTAATCTACTATTGTATTTCCTTTCCTACTTAATTTTATTATGTATTAATTGAGTGGTTTATCAAGGCTACGTACATAACACTCTCGCAATAAAAGAACTTTTACACCTAAGAAAAAAATCTAGTGTTTGTGTGAACATGTAGCAGTGAAAACATTCATTTGTGTACACCTTTCAATGGTTATAAATAAATGAAAAGGAGAGCCATGTGTACACCTTCAATGAATATATATTATAAATAAATGAAAAGGAGAGGCAATGTATACACCTTCAATGAATATATATTATAAATAAATGAAAAGGAGAGGCTTCAGTCCTAAATATATTGGTTCAAAGAATACTCTGTATATTGGTTCAAAGAATACTCTGATTATTAAAGATAATGTACAAGCAAACACCTTCTAGTATATACTACTTGTGAAAATTTAATTTAAATAATATATATATTATCGGTATAAATTTTCTCAACTCTATGTTACAGAAAAAAAATTATATCTAAGCCTTATAAAAATTATAATTTTAAAATTAAGACAGATAATATGTTATAATAGATAAATGTTTCCTGAGTTTTTATTAATGAATGATACTCAACTGCCAATAAATTGTCTTAAATTTTATCTTTTGTACTATTTTTTATTGTTTCATTATATTAGAGCACATGATTTTTAATTTTAATGTGGTCAAACTTAAATAAGTTATAAATTATTATTTAATTTTATCATATATTTTTAAAATATTTTGTCATGACTTCTTCATTCGTGTTTTTTCCCATGAGCCTATCGAAAAAATAAGCTCTTCGCCTTCCAAGACAAAATATGATCTGCTTACACTCTATGCTTCACAAATTCTATTTTTGAGATACTTTCTCTATTTCATATTAATTAAATTTTTAAGAAAATTTTTATTGTTCAAAATAATTGAATTGTTCAAAGTTCAAGATGGATGTTTGAAACTTTTTTCATATTTTCCCTTTCATTTATTGAAGTTTTATATATTCTAGGAGATAAATCACACTACTGAAAAAGTTATATTTATAATTTTACAAAAGGCAATAGTGAAAAGTATGATTCAAATTATGTCCTTGAATGTTTTTCTTAATATATGTGCATTGATTCACAAATTCAGTTAATATAAAATAAAAAGAGTAACTAATTATATTATTGTTATTTTTATTGTTATTATATAAAAATAGAAAAGGTAGTTAATTGTATCGTATAATTCCCATTCTATCAGTTGTCTTTGACCTATTCTATCCCCGTCTTGTCTCAATCGTCAACCTTACTTTTTCGGTTAGAACCGTTTGGATGTGCTTTAAGTTGGTCAAAATTAATTTAAAATTCTTTTTTAGTTTTTGGACGTGTTTGCTTAATGTTAACTTTAAGTCATAAAGTTCTTAAAGTCCGTCAAAAATGAAAAATTAGGATTCCTAACTTTTTTTTTCTAAGTGCTTAAAGTCATTTTCTTTGACCATGGAAATTACCTTTATATCTCTTATATTTTAACTAAATTCTCAAACTACCCTTTTTATTCTTTTAACCCTAAAATTCACATCATTTTTCTCATTTAAGCACTTTTATTCAAACACTCAACTGCTTATTTATGAAAATAACTTTCAGCATTTCAAAATTCTAAAAGTACTTCATACATAAAAGTTATTTTTTTAAGCTCATCCAAACGGGCTCTTGATTTCATTGAGAAATAAAAGATTTGATTAACTCCGGCTTACTTCATGATGTTGGAAACCAAATAATGTTTATGTGGACATCGTTTATAGTGCAGGTTTAGAAGAATTTAATAGTTTTAATTCAAAAAGTATATTTATTTCTATAAAAAAATATATTTTAAGTGAATCACCTCATGAAAATGTAAAACTCTGCCCCGCCCTCGATGTGAATTGCTAAGTAGCATATTTAAGAAAAAGTATATCACAAACCCAAGGTAGATTGACATTTAATAATTTGGGTGCTTTATATGAGCAACTGTCCAACCCTCTGAATTATCAACAAATACATCTTATCTAAAATATTCTATGTTCCCATTACTTTACATAACATCAGTCTTCTTCTAGATTTAATTGCTTGATTGAAGCTTGACATTAATTTATATTTGAAGTGCTTTGTTTGGGAATATTATTATTTAGAAATCAAAAAATCAGACATTTAATGTTCAAAATGAACTGCTTTTTACTACGCACTTATCTTTTCCGAATTAATAATGTCCATCCCAAATAAATCATTATCAAAATAGGCAAAAGATATGATATAACTACATAATACTGAAAATCTTATCCCAAAGTTTTCAAAATTTATATTCCGGTATTTTTTGATAAAATTCATTCAAGAAGAGGAGTCTATGAATTTATCTCGCTGCTCTTTGCTTGCAGACTTAAGGTGCACCTTGAAGTCGTAAAATAAAATACCGCTAAAGAATGTAGTGCAGTGGATGAAGTTGTTTCTTCTTTAATCAGAGGTGTCGGATTTGAGCCATGGGTATAAAAAAATTCTTGGTAGGAAGCCCGCCCGAATGAAGCCCTACATAAATCCAAATTAATTGAACTTCAATGCAGATTCCAAACATTGATTGAGAAATCAAAAATAAAAAACACAAAAGGCAGTTATTCGAATGCGAGACCTCTGGTTAAGGGTGAAGCAGTTCTATCACTGCACCACAATCCATGTTGGTGAGATGCATCTCTATTATTCTGTCATCATTTATTTTCTTTGTTTCGTCACATGTTAAACAATAAAAATGTCTTGATAGTTTTAGCCAAAGTTCTACGAAAGTATGAAAGATATCGTGTTCTAACTTCTACTTGTGATTCTTATATGCCATTTTCTAGAAAGATATCAAATTAACTGAATCTTACCGATATCAAAAAAAATTAAAATCGAAATGATGTGACTATTTTAAAAAGTCATTTTAATTATAAAAAAAACTCAAAAGTGTCTTTCACGCTGTGATCAGTTAATGAAGTCATTCTAAATCCCTAACTCGTCTTATTCTAAGCCTTTGGACAATTTGACGTTGAATCAAAATTATCGTCTAGGCATTATCCCTTATTAATTTTAGAAAATAACCGATCAAATCATAACGTTTTATTAGATCTAAAATTGTACACGGCTATTTATTCAATTCAGTCCAAATTGAGTAATTGAGATCTCTTTTTTCTTCTATGATTGGCACAAGAATTCCTTTCAAGACGGAAGAGAATTAAATTCGATCTCCGAAGTTATAACCAACCAAGGAACAACGTCATATATATTATTAGTGTATTTGATATAAGAAGAAAGTAAAGTAGTACTGCCAATGTATGTGGTCTTATTGAACGTGGATCGTATATTAATAAAAGTGATACTTTCAAATATATATAATAAACTAATTAGTTTACAATTAATATAGCTATGTTTATTTACATAAAAAAATAGTCAAAATCGTAGGAAATATACAGTAACTATACAATATAGTTTGCCAAAAATCATAGAAAGTATACATTCACTATACAATATAGTGTTAGTAAACTGTATTGTAAATATTAAAACAGTAACAATAACTACTGAAAGTAACAAAAGACAGAATCTGGACTGAAACTGAAAGTAATAACAGTATCTGAAAAATTAATGTCAGAACAAAAAATCGAGCCCACTGAATACACAGTGTGTCCTTAAGGAAATTATTCCCCTCAACGTACCCGAGGTTTTGAAATCTTTCCTCCTAGGATAGAAAGATTTACTCACCAAAATAGAGGTACTGCAAATTCTGGTGTCTGCGAACCACTCGAAAGTAGTATATCACACGGGTTTTAAGAAATGCAGAAAAGAAGAAGAAGAAGATGTCTTTCAGAATTTTTCGTATGGAGCATTCTGAGGATTAACAGATATATATAGCTTGTTTGCACCTTTTAAGAAAAAGCACCTGTTGGGGAAAAGTTTGTCTATTGAGAAAAGGTTTGCAACTTTTCGGACAAGGTTGCAACCTTTCAAAAAATCGGTTGGAAAAAATGGAGGGAAATATTTTTAAATTAATCCGGAAAAGAAACGGGTCTGATCACGGGTCAGGATTTTTCACTTAATTAATTAAATAAATAAATAATATTAATTAATTAAAAAAATAAAGGAAATTTGGTCCAAAAAAACATATCAATTGACCAAATCCGTAGCCGTAGCCGAAGCCGAGCGAGCGACGAAGACGACGGCGTGAGGGGAGACCCTCTTCTTGACCCTTTGGCGACATGAAGAAGTGCTTTTACTTTTAAGTAAGAAACTTTTTCTTTCCACCACCTATGTGGGACTAATGCTTATTTCATAAACCAAGAGAGAACAAATCATTTTTCCCTCCACTTCTTTTCCCTCCATTTTCCATTCAACCTATCAATCAAACCCAACATATAGATTATTTATACATGAGCTATACACTGAATATACATTATGATACACTCAAAAAATAACTATACATGAAATATACACTGACTATACATGTTTATACAACGGATAATCAATTTTTTGATAATTACTTTTGCCGGATGGCCATATGGTATAATCATCCCTTAATAAAATCACATGTATTAGGATCGAGGCATTTTCCTTTATTTGTTGAACCACCTTCACCAACTTGGTACTATATAGCAATTACTACGTCCAGAAGGAATACAACATTACAGTGAGGGAGGAAGTCAGAAGCCAACCATGAATTCAGTCGAATTTAATAACATTAGTTCAAATTTTATATTTTTTATATTTTAATTTATATAATAATTTTTTTTTTAGATTTAAACTTTTTAATTTGATTGTGTTTGGATATAGAATTTTTGAAATATAATTTACATTCGTGGAAATTATAGTCAAAGCATAATTTGTTTGGACTATCAAAATCTGAACACCATTATATAAGTTAGGACGGATGAAGTATGTGTATTAAAAAATTCACCGAATTGGTATAAAAATTAAATTTAGAATTCAATAATTAACACTTGATATCACTATTTTAGAATTTAAAACTTATAAATATAAATCATGATTCCGACTCATTCATGAACTCAATACTTTCGACACGAAGCATAAATTTATATGTAGAAGTTGATTAAAATTACAAGAACAACATACAAAGTCATAATTTTAAAAATATAATAAATTTAATCTTAAAAAACTTTAAGATTTATGAATTTATAAAATTTAAATCTTGAATTCTGCTCCAACATATATATATATTCTAGTATTCTACTAACACCACCACTCTGTAATCTCACTTTCACCTTGTACTATGTGTAACGTGGATAAATTGTGTTGAAACTTTAAATGTTGGTTCAGGTATATATATATAATATACATACGTAATTGTTTTTGATTTCTTTTAAGCTATTATTCCGACTCTTTAATTTTGTATGGACGTAGACAGAGACATATTGTGATACTATCAATTAATTTAATTCATACGATTATGAAGTGAAGTATTTTTCTCAATGTTCGATCTCAAAAAAAAAGAACTTATTTTTTTTATATTTTAAATAATTTTATTATATATAACCTAATAAATATTTAAGACTTGTTCTAAATCATAAATTTCAAAAAAGATCATTATTTTTAAAATTTTATGCCTAATTAAATAATATCAAAAAATAGAAACACGAATGAAGTACTATATACTGCTCCCCCGGTTCTCATTTAGTTATCAACTTGTCGTGATAAAATTTTTATATATTCATTAATAAGAAGAGTAATTTGACTTATCTATTTCATTTTAATACTTTATTTTTTATTAGTTACATCAAATATGTTTTTTTAATTCTAAAATAATTAATATTAAAAATTTTAAGAGTAAATTTGAAAAAAATAATTTATTTTGTCATTACGTACAAGCATACAATCATGTACATGATAGACAGAAAAATATAGGACCACAAGGATTATTCTTAGGATGTACATCAAATTAATGTTGGGAAAATGCATAAATTTCCGAGTTATACCGAAAAGTTAGTTACATACTTAAACTATCATGGCAATTTATTACACACTTAAACTACCTAAAAGTGAAACTATTAACCCCCTACAATTAACGTGGCAAAAAAAAACGTCAGATTTTCTGTAAGGTAAAAAAAAAATAAAAAATCACCCCACACTCACACCCTTTCTTCTTCACACCCACCTACCCTCTTCTTCTTCATGCTCACCTCCATTTACTACCATTTTGAATCTTGATTTTTTTCTTTCAAAATCCATTAAAGTGAGAAAAAAAATCACCCCACCCCCACATCATTTCTTCTTCATACCCACCTACCCTCTTCTTCTTCACACCACCTCTATTTACTTCCCATTTTGAATCTTGATTTTTTTTTCTTTCAAAATCCATTAAGAAGAAGAAGAATTCTTCTCCTCATTTTGGTGGAGAAGACGATTGGGGTTTGGTGGGTGGAGTCAGATGGATGGTTAATAATTAATTAAGAGTTAATTAGTATAAAATATAGTTAATAAAAGAAAAGTTAATTAATAAAGAAAAGAAAAGAAAAAATAAAAAAAATCGGATGGGTAGTTAATAACTAATTCGGAGTTAATTAGTATAAAATATAGTTAATAAAAGAAAAGTTAATTAGTAAAGAAAAGAAAAGAAATATAAAAAATCGGATGAGTGGTTAATAATTGATGGGTAGTTAATAATTAATTAGGATTTAGTTAGTATAAAATATAGTTAATAAAAAAAAGTTAATTAATAAAGAAAAGAAAAGAATAGAAATATAAAAAATCGGATGGGTAGTTAATAATTAATTAGGAGTTAATTAGTATAAAATATAGTTAATAAAAAAAGTTAATTAACAAAGAAAAGAAAAGAAAAGAAAAGAATATAAAAAATTGGATGTATAGTTAATAATTAATTAGAATTTAATTAGTATAAAATATAGTTAATTAATAAAGAAAAGAAAAGAAAAACTATATAAAAAATTATAATTTCTGACGTGGCGATGACATGAAGATGACGTGGCGCTACGTGGCAGCGAGTGTAATATGATGTTATGCGTTCAGGTGTGTAATAGTTTCACTTTTAAGTAGTTTAGGTATGTAATAGATCACCACGATAGTTTAAGTGTGTAGCTGACTTTTCGGTACAACTTCAGGAGGAAATTTATGCCTTACCCGACTAATATTCGTCACATGAATGTAGGACCAGAAAAATAATAGTCCAAGAGTTATGATCTCGCCCTACTGGTCTGAAAATTTGGATCTGAATTTTGGAGGAAAAAATAGACTTGAGAAAATAATGTTTTAGAAAAAAGAAAATAGTGAATTTTATTACAGAAAGTAGTGAAAATAGTAGTGTCAAATTTTATGGAGTTTTTTTTTTTTGGAGCTGACAAAAAAAGACAATAATGGTAGAATTTGTTAATTACGAGGAGCTCACAATTAAACTTAACACCCTTTTTTGACAAACTTGTTAAGTTTATGGTAAATGATCAAAATGTACATCTCTTGTTATATATTAAAGATCATTTCAATCGAGATATATTATGAACTAAATTAAAGCAATACATATATATTAAGGACCATTTTGATCGTTTTCTCCATTAAGTTTTGTCCTTCAAGCAAATAACTTTTTGACGGGAACATAAATTTATATTTTCGCATCGTGATTTCCCACAAGTTATGTCTCGCGCTGTTTGATTGCTAAGGGCAAAAATTAAAAATCAATTCATTTGAGGGGCAAAATTTCAAACCAACTCATTTAAAGGATAAATTGTATAATTAAATATCGCTTATATCATGTAACTCCATATTAAACTTAATACTATAATTGATAGGGACTATAGAATACTAATCTATTGGACCTTTGAAAATTGCACTTTTTCGCATTTGACACAATATGAATAGGAGTGAATATAAGACATAAGAATTTTAGATTTTTGGATAGATATTAAAAAATAAATATTCATAACTAAATTCAAAATTCACAAATTTAAAAAATAAAAACTAAAATTCAATCAAGAAGCCAAAAAAAATAAAATCGAATTGGACCAAACTATCCCACCCCTTGCTATTGACTTGACAAGTATTTTTTTTTTGGTTAATAGACGAGTAATTAAATTGGAGCAACTACCACAATGACCCTCAAAGTAAATATGTGTCAGACGAGATTTTATTACTCCTTCGGTTCAATAATATTTGTCTGTTATTAACTTTGAATAATTCTCAAGAAATTATATATATATATATATATATATATATATATATATATATATATATATATATATATATATATATATATATAAGGGTAATTTTATTATATCACTCTTTTACAATATTTTAAAAAATGTAAAAATAATGACTACTAATTAATTACTTTCTCTATTTCATATTAACTAAATTTCTAAGGTAATGCACACATATTAAGAAAAGCATTCAAGGACAAAATTTGAACTATATTTTTCTCTATTATCTTTTTGTTTAATCAGTCTCATAACGATGATTAAATGTGAAATCATAAATACAAATAATTCCTTTATTAGAGTATAACCTCGTAAGTAGTATAGTTTAACTCCTAGAAAATTACAAAGCTTCATTAATGCAAAGGGTAAACATGAAAAAAGATTCAAACATTTATTTTGAATTTTAAACAATTCAAGTATTTTGAATAATAATAAAAATTCTAGAAATTCAGTTAATATAAAATAAAAAAAGTATAAAAATAAATTAGAAACTGAGTTAAAATTATCTCTTGATTTCCACTTTCCCAAATCAAATTAAAGTTTCAATCAACAAAATCAATTACTGCCGTCCAATTTATAATTACGCATTTTACAGGGCATGTTTGGTCGGCAAAAATTATTAATTGAACCATATGTGTGAGAAACTTCAAATGTACTATTTTCATTTAATCAAATTAAACTTGTAAGAGAAAGGTAAGAATATCTAATTAACAAAAATGTTATGTGTTATCTGAAAATATTTATTTCCGGCGATTTATTTTACTTATCATATTTGTCTAATACTTTACTTTTGAACATATAATCTCTCTTCATGTTCATTAAAATAAGGATAAAAATAAGAAAATAACTAATATGTCAACGGATGGAGTATATCTTACCCCAAAATAACAGAAGTTGGGTATATTTTTCCTTTAATTTTTTTTAAAGTTTTTATACTGTAGGTTAGACTAAGTGCGTGCTTGACTATAGGATTTGGGGCTCAAATTCGAAGTTTTAATTTGAAATCAGTATTTATTTATGAAATATAGATAAAACTTCAATTTTAATTCTAACTCATGATTTGAAATTACAAATTTTCTAGAAAGTAGGATTTTAAATTTCAAGTAGTGATTTCAATTTTTTTAAAATGTAAAACTTGACTCATAAGTTTATATTTACAAACAAAAGAAATTCATTATTTTAAATTTTATATATAAAAAAAGGACTCATGCTCAACGATTGTATGAAAAAAATAATTAATTACTACTATCATTGATTTTTTTGAATCTGTGAATCTTTTCAAACTGTGTATTTGATAGTTTGTAATAGCTTATAATCACAAATATTTATTTATATAAGAAACATAGAGATATGAATATTCTGATATTTATAAATTATGATTTGCTCATGTAGTAAAATTATATAAAAGCTAAAAATATTATGATAGTTTGCATAAATTATTATGATGTTTCCCTGGACCGTATCTTGATATACTCGTTCCGTTAATTTTTATTTGTTTATTATATCATTTGAGATGTTTAATAATATTTATATAATTTATAAAATTAATAAATAATTTATTATGATGTGTTTATTTTATCTTTGCTATTAAATATTTCCTTCATTCATCTTTATTTGTACACTATATTATTTTGGGATATCGAACAATACTTGTTCAGTTTATAAAATCAATAAATAATTTATCATGATGTGTCTATTTCATCCTTGTTGTTAAAAACTATTCATTTTTCAATATTTTGATGACTTGTATTTAATAAAGGTGGTTTGGTAAAATTATTCTATCATTTGAGATATTAAATAATATTTATATAATTTAGAAAATTAATAAATAATTAATTATGATGTATTTATTTTATTTTTGCTATTAAATATTTCTTTTATTCATCTTTATTTGTACACTATATTATTTTGGGATATCGAACAATACTTGTTCAGTTTATAAAATCATTAAATAATTTATTATGACGTGTCTATTTCACCCTTGTTGTTAAATACTATTCATTTTTCAATATTTTGATGACTTGTATTTAATAAAGGTGGTTTGGTAAAATTATTCTATCATTTGAGATATTTAATAATATTTATATAATTTATAAAATTAATAAATAATTTATTATGATGTGTTTATTTTATCTTTCTATTAAATATTTCCTTCATTTATCTTTATTTGTACACTATATTATTTTGGGATATCGAACAATACTTGTTCAGTTTATAAAATTAATAAATAATTTATCATGATGTGTCTATTTCATCCTTGTTGTTAAATACTATTCATTTTTCAATATTTTGATGACTTGTATTTAATAAAGGTGGTTTGGTAAAATTATTCTATCATTTGAGATGTTTAATAATATTTATATAATTTATAAAATTAATAAATAATTTATTATGATGTGTTTATTTTATCTTTGCTATTAAATATTTCCTTCATTCATCTTTATTTGTACACTATATTATTTTGGGATATCGAACAATACTTGTTCAGTTTATAAAATCAATAAATAATTTATCATGATGTGTCTATTTCATCCTTGTTGTTAAAAACTATTCATTTTTCAATATTTTGATGACTTGTATTTAATAAAGGCGGTTTGGTAAAATTATTCTATCATTTACCGTTGCTTAATTCCTGCGTGAAGTCAATAGTTGACAATTATTGTTGGACAAGGGGGAGTAGTACTATTCATTTTTCGGTATTTAGATGACCCTTATTTAATAAATGTGATTTGATAAAATTAACCCTATCATTTATTGTTTTTTAATCTCGTTAATAATTAACAACTATTATTGAACGGAACATTTATCCCTATAAAATAAATACTAATAATAATAGCTGTAGCATCATTTTTTCCAATCTACTAC
The DNA here is from genome assembly GCF_947179165.1 of Solanum dulcamara. NCBI lineage: Eukaryota > Viridiplantae > Streptophyta > Magnoliopsida > Solanales > Solanaceae > Solanum > Solanum dulcamara. The sequence goes on from NC_077244.1 coordinate 74,949,955, forward strand.
CAAAGAAAGTATCAACAACTTTAGTTTCGTGCACTCAATTCTATTTGTGTCATCTATGAGTGTGTATCTCTATAAAATAAAATAAATGCACCCAATTTCTAAATTTACTCTGTTGTGCTTTCTCCTGGCAACTTCTATTTCCTTACTAATAGAAAAGTTATTTCTTGTCGTTCTCTCTTGTATTTCTAGACTCTAATTTCATCATACTATAATGGAGTTGACAAGTGTTCTCAAGTTTCTTGAGAATAGAGCCATTCTTGTTACTGGTGCTACTGGATTTCTTGCAAAAAGTACTTTATTCTCTTCATCTTTTATGATTGATCTCTTAATCTTAATTGATTAATGGGGTGTTTAAATTTTTTAATTCTAGTTTTTGTGGAGAAGATACTTAGAGTACAGCCAAATGTGAAGAAGCTATATTTGCTTTTAAGAGCTCAAGATAACAACGCAGCCTTGCACCGTTTCAACAATGAGGTACATGGCTATCGTCTTTTTTTTTGTGTGTGTGGTTTTCGATTGATGCATTATCTGAAATTTGACTAATTTAAATTCATGTACGAAAATTTCACTTTAAAGTTAGAGAACTTACTAAAAGAAAAAGTTAAAGTTTCATCTCTTTCAATTTTATTTTCAACTTTTCATGAAAAAAATTGGAAAACGTTACAAGATATTATTCTTGACAATTTAGAATTGAACGGTGCACTTAATTCAACCCAAAAATATGGTTCATGAGATGATAATTATCCAACATCATTTAAAGGACAATGAAACCATTGGATGCAGAATTTCAAGAAGATATATAAGATGTACTTTTATATTATGAATAGGTGGATTCAGAATCTAAATTTGACATATTAACTTTTGAATTCTTACCTTTGAGCCCATTACTACCACGGTGGAGTGGATTTTTGCAAAAAGATAAGGGGGAAATTCAGTAAAATATCGGAGAAGCGAAATATACAAGATCACAAATATAGATTGCTCGTAACTAAGCTAAATATGAGAACATTTGAAATTATAAGTTCAAAATTAATTTTCCTTTAAATTTTTTTAGTAGTTTCTCACATATATTATCTACACTTTATATTGAAAATGTTGTGATTGAACCAATTAGCCATTCACTTCGTCCTGTCCTCTTCCTCCCTCTACTAGTTTTAATACAGATATTTGGTTCAATTATATAAATGAGAAAAGGTTCAAAAATGTCCTTAACGTATTAGAAATGGTTCAGAAATGTTCTTCTTCTATTTATTGGGTCAAAAATGTCCTTAATGTATTAGAAATGGTTCAAAAATATCCTTCTTCCACCTATTGGATCAAAAATATCCTTAACCTATTAGAAATGGTTCAAATCTGTCCTCTCTCTATCTATTAGATAAAAAAATTCCCTTAACATATTAGAAATGACTCAAAAATTTACTAATTCTAATTATATATGTCAATAATTTTTTTAATTGTATTTTGACAATTATTTATTTTTTTATTTGTATTTTTTAAAAAAAATATTCTTGCCTGTTTGTCTTACATAATAGAAGTATTTGCTTTAAATAAAATCTATAAACAAACGTGTGAATTAACATAAATGTATGTTGTATAAAAACATTGTCTTAGTCACAAAGAAGAGGAATTTCATTATGTATGCCCATAAAAAAATAATTTTTGTTGAATTTTTTTCTGAATGTAAATACACAATCATTTAACATAATTTATACAAAAATTTCAGTAGTGCTAAAAGACTAAAATTGTTAGACAATGGTAAAAATATATAACTAAGATGCTAATAGAAGTAAAATGAATTAAAAATTTGTGTCAATTTATTAAAATTTAAAAGAATTTTTAAAAATATTTTGATGTTATAAAAATATTATATTTATTGATAAATATATTGAGATCGCACGAAATGCAAGTATATTAAATAGTATTTAATATTGATAAACATACTTTTAGGTAGAAGAAGGACAAATTTGAACCATTTCTAATAGGTTAAGGATATTCTTGATTCAATAGGTGGAAGTAGGACATTTTTGAACCATTTCTATATGTTAAGGACATTGTTGATCCAATAGGTAGAAGGAGGGCATTTCTAAACCATTTCTAATACATTAAGGACATTTTTGAACCTTTTCCGTATATAAATTATAAGGATAAGAATATGGCACCAACCAAAACGAGCTAATTTATTTTTTTCTCTGCAAAAAAATAAATAAAAATATGTTCAGATAGTTGAAAAGTTTTCACAATTTTTTTTTATCATTTTGTTTTCCAACATACAATTTCGTTTTTTAATCGGAAATTCATGATCGTTGCTACATGAAAACCAAAAAGTTGGAAACTATAGTATTATTTGGTAAATATTTATTCGTATGCGGAATTTATATTTAATTAATAATTTAATGAGGTAACAATTCATGTTATAACCATGATTAAATGTTTAAGTTTTTTTATATAAACACTTGTCATAACTTACTTTTAATATTAACTTGGTATAAATATTTGATACGGATAAATTTAACGAGGGAGCAAGAAAAAGTAAAGAATCAAATTATACCTTCCTCTTGCCTAAAGTCAAGTGCAGCTGGTATAGAACTTAAGTTGTAAAATGATTGTTGAAGAGTGAATAACTGTAACAAGAGATAAAGTGCGTTGAATCGGGTTATGAGGCCAACTTGTAGATAGGGGTGTTCCTGGTCCGATTTAATTCGGTTTTTGGTTAAAACTAAATCAAATCAATTAAGGCAATTTTTTTTAATATTCAAATCAAACCAAATCATTATAGTATAAATTCTATCGGTTTCGATTTTATCGATTTTGTCGGTTTTATCGGTTTGGTTCATTTTTTACGGGTTGAAATAAGATATTTTATAATGCAAAAAAATTGACAAACTTATTTACTACCTTCATACTGCAAATCAATAGAATTTCAAAACAACTGTCATTAATCTTCAAAAATGCCTGAATTCGTTCAGAGATAGTAAGGACAGAAGAAAAATATATAAGCTAAATAAGTTACCATCTAAAGTCCAAGCTAGAACTATAAGAGAGAAACAACTATGGTTCCAATAATAACAAACTTGAATATGTCCCGACTGGAACTATATCTGATGTTCTTGTAAAGTATATAAGCTAAAATGATAAGCTCTAAAAAGGGCAAAATATCAGCAACATAAATCCATAAGTTGGTGGATTGTTCAACTCCTACGATCCATGAAGAAAATGACTTCAAAAATAAAGAATTGACAGTCTATTTTGACTATCCAAGTTCGATACCGAATCTGAGAAGAGGAACCACCAGAACAAAAAGAAGTCCTTCAAGAAGATCATTTTTTTCACTATTGCATGAAGTAATTGAAGCATTCCACCTGTGCCCAATAGAAAACTTGCTACTTTACCTTTTATCAAGATGAAACTATTTCAAAGAAAACTGAAAGCACGGATTAGCACAACAGCATATGCAAAAATAGCCTCGAAAAAAATTATACAATTCCCACCACGAGAAAGATAGCAACTACTGCATAGTAGTACAACCTCCACAACAATAAAATAAGAAGGCTAGTCTATAAAAGGTTAATTAGAAACATTACTTTTTCATTAATCAAGTTGAGAAAAATAACAAGGTCTTTAAAACAGTCCTCTGAATGATCAACATTCAACACAAAGAATCATATACCCAACTGTCACCATAGAAAGATCACTTAATTGCTTGCATAAAAGTGTGATTAAATACAAAAAATAAGTCAATAGTATAATCCAAAAGTACTTCAGGTGAAGCAGCAACAAAAATCTGAAAATTAACTACCAAAGAGCAAAACAGTTGCACTACGAATTTCAATTGCAACATCCAAAATAATCAATGCTCAAGGTTGTGCCAGCATATTCTGAAAAAATAAAGAAGAAAGTTTAACAAAGTAGGCGTTAAAACTTTTTAAAACATAAAAGACATATTCATAAAGAGTTAAATGTGTAAATTTACCATTTTCAACTATCTCAAGTTTCCGAATTTCTTCTAAAAGATCTTCAAGCTTGCATTCTTTGAAAGTTGATCTTAACCATTGTTGAGTGCAAATAAGAGCTTCTACTGTCTTTGGAAATAAAGAACTTCAATAAGAGTCAAGAATCCGACCACCGGTGCTAAAAGCTGATTCAGAAGCAATAGTAGAAATAGGAATAGAAAGAACATCTCTTGCCATCCTAGAAATAATTGGATATCTAGCCGAAGAAACTTTCTACCAAGCCAAAATATCTAACTCTTTGGTCTTTTCCAAATCATCTTCCAAGTACTTCTCTAGTTCTGATTTATTTTCAGTATTGTCTTCATCTGCCAAATATTTAACCCATTATGATTGCCACATCTTGTCACCATGCATGGTATCAATTTCATCATTCAAGCTTGTTTGACCACCAATTTTATCGGTATGTTGTCCCACAAAAAGAACTCATGTAGTAATCATACAAGCGACTCAAAGTATCCATCACCTTTTTCGATTTTTTGGCTCCCACCAAACAACCATAAGAGTTTTTAAACAGATATTCCACATATTTCAACTTGTATCGAGGATCCAAAACAACAGCAATGAATAATAATTTTTTCATACTTTCAAAAGTACCCAGTATTTTTTAAATTTAATCTCTATCTTTTTAGCCATGCCACTCAAAATAGAATCTTCACTACGAACATATTTGCAAATTATCTTTTGAAGATTAAAGATCTCATGGAAGAAAGAATTGGAAGTAACATATGAAGTTCCTGAGAATTTCAAAGTTACCTGGTAGAAAATCTCAAGGAACTTAATGAAAACTTTAACATTCTTCCAACCATCTATCGATGGATCACCTCCCACATTATTTATTTCTAAACAATACTTGAGGTACTTGTGATCATCATCATACATTCTGAAAAATGCCCTTTCAAATTTTACAGCTGTATCTAGCATCATATATGTGGTGTTCTACCTAATCTCAATATCTAAAGTCAGAAGATCATGAGTGTCAATCTTAACCTTCTCGACAAATGACTTAAAGGAATCAAACCTTCCAGCTGAGGACTTAACATATTTGATAGCATTTCTTCTAGAGAAATAGACTCATTTTGTTCACCGAGTCCTTCTTTCACGATCAAATTTAGAATATGAGCATTACATCTAACATGTAAGAACTCGTTTCCTAAGATGCCTCCTTTCCAATCCTCAATTCTTCTTTTCAAGTGTTTAATTGCAGAATCATTAGCAGTTCCATTATCTAAGGTTACTGTGAATATGTTATCAATTTCCCAATCAAATAAGCACGCCTCAATCCCCTTAGGAATTGTTTCACCCTTATGATATGATGTTTGGAAAAAGTTGAGATTTTTTTTTTTCAAATTCCACTTATCATCGATCCAATGGGCAGTGACAACCATATAAGTTAGATTTTGAAGTGATGTCTACGTATCACTAGTAACACATACACGATCATTATGAATAAGCTTTTTAAGCTTTTCTTTCTCTTCTTGATATATTTTCAAACATTGTCTAGCAACAGTCAAGCGAGAAGGTAATTGAAAATTAGGCAAAACAACTGCCATTAATCTCCTAAAACCTTTTCCGTCAACAACTTTAAAAGGTTGTTCGTTAATAATGACAAACTCAACAATGGCTCTCCTAATCTCATTGACGTTAATCACAACCTTTTCTACAGTACATGTACTATATGCTTGTTCCCCTTTTTTAACTACCTTGATTCTTGATTGATTTCTGTCAATAATTCTAAGAGGGAAATTAGGACAAACCTCATTTAAATGTCTCCATAGCATTGAGGTCCCATTCGTACTTTCAGAAGCAAAGTTACTAGTACAGTAGTTACATTTCGCCCTTTTCTTACCCATTTATCAAGATATTCAATGTAGTATTTCCAAACGCCGGATGTTCTCCTGTCACTACTCACAAGGCTACGATCAGGGTCGCAAAGAGTTGTTTGTTTCCGCTTTTTAGCATGATTGGGAGTAATATCACGAGTTTTATCACCGTCAAGCTCAGGTTCCAGCAAAGTAGTTGGAGATACTTTGTTGGTTACCTCCACTGGCTCCACCTCTTTTTGAGTAGTTGTAGTTTTCATTTGAAAAAAAGTATCCGAAAATTTAAATAAATAGAGAAATCCAAAATCATTAGATAGAAACTAAATCAACAGAAAAAGCCTAAATTAGTGGAGAAAATTTAAAATAACAGAGAAATAAAATAAAAAACACATACAAGATGAAGACTAGAGAAGCAATTCATTCAAGTAAAAACTTCAAAGATACAAAAATAATTACACAAACAAAGAGTAGGAAACATACAAAAAGTAACCAAAAAAGTAAAAGAAAGAAAAAGTTACAGACTTACAGGAATTAAAACTGCTTGCACTCAATTGTTATCGTGAGAGACTGAGAGCAGAATATAGGTCTACAGGGTTTGGGAGGAAATAAGAGGGAACTGAAAATTTAACGAGAGAAAAAATTATTTATGCTAACTACTTAGTAAGGTTTTTTTTATTTTACTTTAAACGTAAATGGACTTGAGGAACATGGGCTAGACTTTTTTCTTGGAATGCTCCTAAATTATGAAGAAATTAAAAATAGATAAAGTTTAATAAACATATATAATATTTTAAATGTGTATATATTAATCGGTTCGGTTGGGTTTAGTTCGATTTTCTTTATGGGTAACACCAAACCAAACCAAATCAAATGTTATCGATTTTTAAAAATCTTAAACCAAATCAAACCAAACCGAGCCAGTTTTTGGTTTATTAAATCGATTTGACTTGATTTATCGGTTCGGATCAGTTTTTCGGTCTCGTTCGAACACCCCTGCTTGGAGAGAGTACAGTGTACACAACCACACAAGCAATGACAGTAATACAACTCTTATTTTGAAATTATTACTATAATTAATTTATTATTAGGTTATTGAACAATAATTACGATAAGGTTCACTTATAATTACCTTGTGAGTACAATTTTCGTTCATGTGTTTGCTTCGGCCTCAACTCACTTTTTTGGGGGAAAAGAAGTTTTTTCTTTGTTCCATTTTTATTTAATTAGTGTATAATTTTTTTGAAATAATGAAACCCTATTTAGCTGTATTTTTTAGTCTAAAATCCATACCCTTTTGTTATAGCTTTATTACTTTGAATGTCGTTGATATTTGCAAATGTTATAACTTTTTAGAGTAAAGAAAACATGATAGATGAAGAAAAACACTTCAATTATGGACATCCCAATGAGCCCCCTCACATTAGGTTTTCGAAAAAATAAAGATGAAATAATTTACGACCATACAAATGTAACAATTTATTGTATAACATAATTTCAAAATCATTAAATTAACACCATTTAAAATTTATTAATAATATTTATCAGATATTCAGTTTACACTTGATGAGATGATTTACTATGACATAAATATATATATATATATATATATATATATATATATATATATATATGTGTGTGTGTGTGTATGTGTGTGTGTGTGTTTAGTCTACGTGCTTTGTACGTATGTCTCACGTCAATCAATAAATTTATGTATAAGAAAAACAAAATTATTAGAAAATAACAATTGATAACTTGACAGTAAAAATAAATGCTATACCTATCTAAAAGATAAGAATTTCATATATGAAAGTTAAAAAGTTATTAAAAACAAGAACCTCTTTATTTTTAAATTCTTTTATTTATTTATCATAATTTAAGTAAAATTTATACAAGGTAAAAATAGTAATTTTAAAATCTTAAATATTTAAACTTCCAATATAGTTCAAATAAGGAAATACATGGCAGAAGTGAAAACTATTTTCAAAAGGTAAAAGAGACAAACAACATTAAGTATATTAACCTCTACAAAACCCCTTTCTAGATATTAGGAGCCTAAAATGCTCTTGAAATATTGGAAAAGGTACAAAAATGTCCTTCATTCATTCATTGGGCCTAAAATGTCCTTAACATCCATCTTTAGATCCAAAATTGACCTTTTCCTTTAATAGAAAAGGGTATTTTAGGCCCAATAGATGAATGAGAGGCATTTTAGGCTCTTTTAACAGAATTTTAATTAAATAATTTGAATAGTATTTTAAACACATGGTGGTCATCTATTGGTTACAATTTAATTATTTAAAATTAATTATAAATTAAAATTTATTTAACAAAATTTTAATTAATTAATTTGAATAATTTTTTAAAACACGTGGCTGCCATCTATTGGTTACAATTTAATTATTTAAAATTAATTATAAATTAAAATTTATTTAACAAAATTTTAATTAATTAATTTGAACAATTTTTTAAAACACGTGACAGCCATCTATTGGTTACAATTTAATTATTTAAAAATTAAAATTTATTTAACAGAATTTTAATTAAATAATTTGAATAATTTTTTTAACACGTGGCGACCATCTATTGGTTATAATTTAATTATTCAAAATTAATTATAAATCAAAATTTATTTAAATTTTTTTTAATTAAATAATTTTTCTAAACATGTGGTGGCCATCTATTGGTTACAATTTAATTATTTAAAATTAATTATAAATTAAAATTTATTTAAAGAATTTTAATTAAATAATTTAAATAATTATTTTAAACGTATCGGTCATCTATTGGTTATAATTTAATTATTGAAAATTAATTATAAATCAAAATTTACTTAAAAATTTTTTAATTAAATAATTTGATTTTTTTTAAACACCTGTCGGCCATCTATTGGTTATAATTTAATTATTTAAAATTAATTATAAATCAAAATTTATTTAACAGAATTTTAATTACGGAAAAGGGCCTAAAATGCCTTCGAACTATTGAAAATAGTACAAAAATACTCTCATTCATCTATTGGACCTAAAATACTCTTTTTTTGTTAAAGAAAAGGTTATTTTTAGATCTAAAGGTGAATGTCAAAGACATTTTAGGCTCAATATATGGATGAAGACATTTGTGTACCATTTTCAATAGTTCAAAGATATTTTAGGCCCTTTCCCATTTAAAGAATAAAGTAAAATGTGGAAACTTTCTAATTTTATTACGTATATTAACTTCTAGCTCCTCTCTAAATATGAGGACTTCAGTTTTAAAAACTAACCAAAATATTATTTTTCTATATATATTTTAGTAATTTTAAATTTCAGCCTCACACCGCTTAAATATAATAAATAAATGTAATTTGGTGAACATATTAAGTCTAAAAAAAATTGTTCTTAAAAAAAGTTAACATCGGTTTTACAAAAATTATTTGTCACTTTCCATACAAAACTAATTCTAAAGAACATATAACAAATTTAGAGTACCAAGTACTAACGTCCCAAACTTCTAAACGTAGTTATTAATATGAAACCAAAACATTATTATAATTACATAATTTGTATGAAAAAATTGCAGCGATATATTATTAATAGATTACTTTATACTGAAAAACAAAGAAATTTTCCTTGATGAAAATATAAGTAGGAAGATTTATTTTATCTTCGAACACTCTTGGTTAGAAATTATAACTCTCCAACCAATTGATTCTCTTTATTTTTTTCTATGATTCTGCTTTTTATGATTTTTAGCTAACCTATTTATATACTGATCGATTTTCAAGAGATTAAAACTTGTGAACTTTGAAGAAGAGTCATATTACATTACAATATCAATTTGTAATCAAACGTGATATGAGTCCTATATCTTTTAGGATCAATTTGCAATATTGTATATTTTTATTTTATGATATATTTTAGAACTCGTTAATTTAAATATTAGAAAAATAATTAATTAATAATTGAGAAAAATAGTGAATAGACGATTTTGTCTAAAGTAATATAAGAAGGAATACCCTGGTTATTCCTTAGGTCAATTTCCCAAAAAAAATTGCATGAATTGTCCTTAAAATAGATCTATTTTTAACTACTGTTTCGTACATATAATAGTTTTTTTGGAATTTTTTTCCCTTTAATAATTGAAGTACTGTATAGCGAGGCATGTATTTTTTAAAAACTGAAGTCATATGAGAAGGATATTTGTGTCCCCACAGTTCCTTATATATATATTTTTACTTCCTTTGTCTTTGGAAATAATCGGAAAAATAGAAATACAATTAAAAACAGATGAAAAAGGTAATGAAGTCCATTAGTATACTGTACATGGTACAATTACTAAAGGCAAATGGTATAGTAATATCTCTAGTAATTTGGAGATTTTATTTTTTACAAACTACCTATATGTACATCTTTTAATTCACAGGCTGTATCAAAGGACTTATTCAAGCTCCTAAGGGAAAAATATGGGTCAAATCTGAACACTTTCATCTCACAAAGGACCACGATTTTACCTGGTGATATAACACTTGAAAACTTGGGGGTCAGAGATTCTAATTTGCTGGAAGAAATGTGGAGGGAAGTAGATGTTGTTGTTAACATAGCTGCAACTACCAATTTCGATGAAAGGTTTGTACTACCAAATTCAAATACGATACGAATAGTTGTTCATAATAAGTGAAATTAGTTAAATAAGATGTACAACTTGTCTGATAATGCATTAAAATATATGTATATATATATTATAAGTTAAATCCAATGCAAATTACATGTGAATTGATGTGTGTTTTATTTGTTCTTCAAATGTTTCAATTTAAAGATATGATGTGGCCTTGGGAATCAATACATTTGGAGTTATAAACGTTCTCAACTTTGCCAAAAAGTGTAGTAAATTGAAGGTTCTTCTTCACGTGTCAACTGGTAATTGGTACCTTCCACTTCTAATTATTATTATTATTTACTTTTTTCTTTTTTTTTACCAAATCTTTAAATTCTAATTACTAAACTTGATGGTTGATTTCAAAAATGACATTTTTTGTATTTGTTTAGCATATGTATCAGGGGAAAAGACAGGGTTGATATTGGAAACACCCTATAATTTAGGTGAGACTTTGAATGGTACATTAGGACTAGATATTGATACAGAGAAGAAAGTTATGGAGGAAACATTGAAACAGCTCAGACTTGAGGGTTCTTCTGAAAAATCTATAACATCAGCCATGAAGAAGCTTGGCCTTCAAAGGTATAAATTTACTTGCACCCCGTATTTATATTAATCCAACGAATACAAGACACACGTCTTCACACATATCAGTCTTGTCACTAAACCATAGCTATATATTACACATTCTCACATTAATTTACGACTTAATATCATGTAAATTAGTATGATTTGGTATTATAAACACCTTATATAAATAATTTTTATCGTATTCTTCCTCCTTATCCCCACCTCCCCCAAATAACAGACACAGGAGGGATGTAAAGGCCTGGTTACAGGTTCATGTGAACCCAACATATTTAATTTTGTATATATATACTTTAAAATAAAATGTACACAGTTATTATTGCAGTATTAACATGAGATTTTTATAGAAACTTTAAATCTGGTGACACAACATGAGAAATATGTAAATTTGTGTTGATGATACTGACAAGAAGAGAATTTTCCACTACTAATATATATTGTGAGATTTATATATGAAGAGCAAGGAAGTATGGATGGCCAAACCCCTATGTATTCACAAAGGCATTGGCAGAGATGATATTGATAGACTTGAAAGAAGATGTGCCTCTTGTCATCGTTCGTCCTACTATTGTTACTAGTACTTTTCAAGAACCTTTCCCAGGTTGGGTTGAAGGCATAAGGTATACATACATACATACATAGGATAATAACTAAAAAGAATTGCATATTGTTGAATGTTTCTTACATTTACACAAAAAATGGTTCTTAATTCTACAGAACCATTGATAGTTTATGCCTTGGATATGGTAAAGGAAAAATCACATGCTTCCCCGGCGATCCTGAATCCATTATTGACGTAGTAAGTAGTAACGATTTTCTCATCAACGTTCAATGGTTGTAGTATCAATGAAATCTTAAATCGTAAAGCAAGCTTATGTGCATGCACAGATTCCAGCAGATATGGTGGTGAATGCGATGATAGTAACAATGATGGCTCATGCAAACCAAAGAGGGAGTCAAATAATATACCATGTTGGAACATCAGTCTCAAATCCAGTAAAATTCACATGTCCTCAGGATAGCGCCTTCCGTTACTTCAAAGAGCATCCATGGATTGACAAGCAAGGAAAACCAGTCATTGTTGGAAAAGTTAATGTTTTGAGTAGCATGGATAGCTTTCACAGATACATGGCCCTTCGTTACACGCTTCCTTTAAAGGTTTGTTCGAAACACAGCGATAAATGAATTATGTTCCTTCATTACATGATTAACATGAAGTGGCCCGTGTTTTACAGGGGTTAGAAATAGTTAACACACTACTCTGCCAATTCTTTCAAGACAAATATTTGGAGCTTCACCGGAAAATCAATTTTGTGATGCGGTTGATAGATCTTTACGGGCCCTATTTATTCTTCAAGGGAGTGTAAGTAACTTACTTATCTCTATAACATCTAATTTATATACAACATTTGGTATATACAAGTTAAACTCGCCTTTATATTTTGAAAGCTATGTATAATAATTTTGGAAATTTTGTCACAGATATGATGACATGAACACAGAAAAATTACGCAGAGCAGCGAAGGAGTCTGGTATTGAAACAGATTTGTTCAATTTTAATCCCAAGAGCATCAACTGGGGAGACTATTTTCTCAACACTCACATTCCTGGGGCGGCAAAATATGTATTTAAGTGAATAAAATAGAAAAGATATTTGTATTTCCTATTAAAACAATTTACATTTCTATGTGGATGGTTATTAAAAACCAAATCTTCTTTGTTGCTTATAATTGGTTGTATCCTAAGGGACACATTAAACAACTGTTCTATAGAAGACTCTGTATTTCAATTGAAAGCACACAAGAAATTCTTTTCCGAGCAGTATTCTTCTTTATGTGTCTGTCTGCAGCCTTTTCACAAACACCAGTACCTAGCGATGGACGGACGACTAACTTCAACATAGAAAAACTTGGGATGTCAAGTTGCCAACACAGGGAAAAAGAAATAAGAGTGCAGGTGATGAAGATATATGTATCTTGTGGCGGTCAATTATATTGTTAACGTTTCAACTTTGACATCTCAAGTAAATTAATGAACCACAAATCTTATGCAGCATTGCAAATCTTAATGTGTTCATTTGAGGAGCACGCCAACCAGTAGATCTCCTCCATTTCATTAATTTAGAAAGAAAATTAAAAAGCTCAGCAACGTGACGGGTAATTCATGCAGTTGGTAAGGTTCTGAAAAAGGTATCACCTTCAAATTTTCAAGATTGTAGACTGGAGTGAGATGGAGATGGAGAGGGGGACCTCACTTTCCTCTTACCAGCCAAACTAGAACACGTCTTTAAGCCGCCATTCTGACTTGTAAAACTATCTAAATGGCATGAGGCTGCAATTTGATCAACCTCACTAACTTGAGAAGCTTCTACTACGCTTGCATGTTGTTTGTTGTCGGATTCATATAAAGCTTGTCTGGTGATGCAGAGCCAAGTCCTTGAAGACGCCTCAACCGCCTCGCCTGCCAGGGGCACATGCCACGACCCATTCTTGGATTCCTGAGATAGACGTATAATATTATGAGATGTAAATATCCGAAGACTGCAATACTAGCAAATTATTACATTAACGGAAAAGTCAAACTACAGATGGAAATGAAACTAGGAATTAATCAATAGGTCATAATAGATCTATTTTTTAATATAAGTTCAACAATTTAAAGTTATGTCATGCAGAAACTTGTGAAGGGATACCCAATATGGTGTAAAAGATGCAAGTTGAGGAAAAAGAACAAACTCCCAAGAATAGACAGAAGTATTAATGCGCTTCTGTGAGGTAACAATAATTAGACATCTTGATCATTTCAACTCACTAATCAGCAACAAGGAAAATACATCATTTTTTTTTCTTTTTTGGTAAAAAGACAATATAAAACTGCATAGCTTCATCTACAGGACGCAACCCTTTCAAACCACTCGATCAAGCATCCATCACGTTGTGGTCTAGATGAAACCCAGCATGCTCAATTTGTTTTCTTTCCCAAAATACCAAGAAAATGCATATTGACATTTACTGAAAAATTGGAGACATAATCGAGATGCTGATATCATTATTAGTATAGACAGTCATTTGTATAGACAACTATGAACAAGAAACATCTTTAAAAGGAAAGAACACAGTTTAAAAGGGAATGAGAGCAAGACAGAGTATACCTGAAAGACAGCAGAATATGTGGGTGGCATCAGAAGCTTAATCTCCCCTTTAAGAAAAGTGTACTTGACCTACAATATTACCAAGACACATCAACTTGTCAAAATTGTTTCTTTTCTCTGCGTTTATCATTAAGAAACATCATCTAAGAAATTACCAAAATTGAAACACCATGCAACAATTTACCACTAACTATAAGCACTATAAGAGGTGGGTGCATAAAAAGTCTGCAGACAAATTATGAAAGAAAGAGAAAGCCTAGAGACACACCCACCTAAAAGGTAATGAATACATAGATGAATAAGTGCCTGAAACAATTTTTGAAGTATTTATGACATAGATAAGATCTTATCCAACATTTATTCATATGGTCATTCGTTGGTTAGTAAATGGATAAAATAGTTCTGAAACTGCTCCTGTTTCAGCCATTAAAGTGAACTTTCTACACTATAGTTCTACAGTTATCAAAAAACTGTGTAACTTAGTGGGCTAGCATTTATCCCACCTCTCAGCTAAAACATTAACCTAGTACTTGGAGACATTTTCACCTAAAGTTAAAAGTTTGGTCAACCCAACTGAAAAAGAGGTATAACCCAGTGAAAAGAATATGACCAAACAAGTTGCTTAAGACTGCTACAGCTGGTATGATATGCTAAAGCTCTTCATTTTAGGGCATTGGATGGAGAATTGAGACAGTAAGAACACACATGGAAGAGCTACAAACAAGATCAAATATCAATTTCCAAGAATACACAAGGCTAAGGATATAAATAACTGCAAACATGGGTTAGTAATACATCCGAGTTTGGAGTTGAGAAACACCTTGAGTTCTAATTCGCAATATTGGAATGGGTTCTATGGATTAACGTATGAACTTTGATAAATGAATTACCAATTGTTGTGCTTTCTTCTTGGATTTGTTGGACAATTGATGATAGCTTGTCAGATTGGAGTTAAAATTCACAAGCATTGAAGGTCAAGTATTTGGTTACTAGACCTTTCGCTAAAAGGTGTGATGTATAAATGATGTATACATGTTGTGAGAAGAATTAAGAATTTAAAAGCTTTGATGAGTATAAACCATGCATAAGACGGGGGCGATATGTCTACGATTATAAAATATGATTTTGTAAATGTCTAACATTATTTGAGATATGAGTAAATTGTTTTTCATGAGTATGATTTCTACTGATTGGAACTTGAGGAAAGAGTCCAAAATTTGAGTAATGAAACAAGTACTATCGACTATTACATGATTGGCAAGTTTCAGATTATGTGTTATGTTTTATAAAAACATGTGTAAAATTATGCTACATTTTGTTTATATGTATTACGCTTGAGGATTGTGACTCACAAGAACCTCAGCAGCATGACTAGCATAAGACCATAGCTAATACTCCACTTTACATGAAAAAATAAAAAAATAAATTAAAACGGTGGTGTCGGAGCCAACTTTACGTGCAAAATATAGATCAAAATTAATTGGCTAAATAAATAGAGTGTCTTCATATAGCCTAATCATGCCACCAAATAAAGTTCTTTTGCTGAGTTAGTCTAGTAATAGGACATAGAGGAGCATAAGAATTCCTGTTAATTTGATTATGAATTACATAAACTTAGCATTTTCGATGGAAAGGAAATGAAAGGAACCATGAAATATTTTCTAATTCATTTTATTTGTCTGTGAAATTATAGACAACCAATCATTTCTGGCGTTGAATGTGGTTTGAGATTAATATCTTCATATTATTTTCAATCCAAGAACACAAGGGTTATAAAGACAGTTTATTACTTATGAATTGATAGAATTGTTCAAAAGGAAGAAGTAAAATATAATTCACCATCCAAATCTCTTCAATTTTCACAATCAATCTATCATCTGAATGATAGAGTTCAATCATAGGAAACATATGAAAACAGAAGTTACAAAAAAGTAGTATATTTCAAGAATGCATAAAAACTTGACTGTGAGGAATGATATCTGGCATAAACTTTTTAAGCAATTTAACCTGATGTCTTTCTTTCCATCTGGCAAAAAAGCTACTACCCAGGAGCTCAAAGATGTGATCTCTCATTTCATCATTTGTCACGAGCAAACACTTACGTTTTACTGCTGCATAAAGCCAGTACCTATATCATATTGCACGATGTAACATAGTATAGAGTTGCTGGGAATGCTACAGGAAAATAACATTCAAATCATATGACCAGTCACATGGACAAGAAAAGATGCATTTTATCACTTCACAGGAAAGAAATAAAGTGATTCAAATTCTCACAGTTGCTAAAAGAAAGGCAAGATAAATGATGACTACAAGAGATCTCATCAATGTAAAAGGTGAAGTGATAAAGGTAAAGGAAATCAATTTGATATAACATCGCTATATTCAATTTTTCTTTGCATCATTAGAATATTTTTAAAAAAAAATAGTGTTAGGGAGAAAGAGAGAAGTTAAAACAGTCTTCTGTTTTTACCAGTCATCATTGGATCCAAAGGGTGTTCCATAAAGTATATTTTCATTTATCCACTCTTCAAGCAACTCTCTGTACCCAGCATTCTCAAACAGTGAACGAACACGTTTTTTGTGTAATATAACCAGTGGCCACTTGTTGCTCCTGCTATGCAATTCATTCACAACAGCAACAAGCTGCTCTATTGCAATACAGGATGGAACATGAGTCAAATTGCTGCTTTAACAAAATTAAATGGAAAAAACAAATGAAAGGCAATAAATAGCAAGCTTAATATTATCAACCTGGTCAATGCTAAAGCCTCCCTCAGCAAAATTCTGCTGATAGAGCCCAACATTTGCTGCATCCACTACAGTATCATAATCTGAATGCTTTTCCAGCCAGTCCTAAACAATGCTAGGAGAAGTTAGGAGAAAAACTCAGAAAATACTTGAGAGACACAGTATATATGTCGCGTTTGAATAGAATAGTTGTGGTAAATCACATACAAAGAAATAACTAAAGACAACTTCCTCACCTGAAATTCCTTAAAATTGGAATGGACTTCCCTTTCCATAGCCAAAGAAGCAACTGACTCTGCAAATCTTTCTGTCTCTGCTCTGTCAATATCAACACAAGCTAACTGTTCTCCACAAGTTAGACACCTCCCATCTGGAGCTATTTGGGACCTCTGTGCAAGCCACTTACCCTTTCCAAGCCATCCAAGACCATGCCACCCTCCACCATTTTGTAAAATTGCTTCTTTCACCTGATCTATATCCCAGTTGGATAACCCTACCTTAGTTGCCACTTCCCCTCCAAACCAACTCTGTATGATTTCTGCTGTCGAGTCACTTACGCTCCTGATTGACATTCTCAGTTTATGTAAATACTGATAAACCTTATCTTCCCTTTCTTTCTCCACACTCACCTAGAAAGTAAAAGTTCAATTAACAATTATGCCTCAATCCCAAATAGTTGGTCATCATAATGAATCCTATATAACTATTCCGCTCCATTTAGCCCATTTTATAACTGTGCTGAGTAATTTGAAGGTTAAAGTTCAAAAGTTAAACAAAAAACTGCACATTACAACTTGATGAACTATCAATCAGTGTATAGGTTCATCCTTCCACAAAACCGATACATGGTGAATTCTTCAAGTAGAGTACAACCTAACGACACCCTCACCCCCACGCCAGTCCACCCCAATTACATACAGAAGTGCGACCTAACACAGAGATATATTTAATAGATAGCAAACCAACAGAACAAAAGTTAGGACAAATGCAAAGCACTAGCAAAACTAGTCAGGATTAGCTATATGAATCACGTTTAACCATTGCTAGTTTGGGCCCATGCCTTCGAATATCGAATACTTTGAAGAAAAATGTACAAGCATAAAATAAAAATCAATATATTGCAATTCATTGAACTATTGATCAATTAACAAATTTGGACTTCCCCACAAACAAAATTCATGGTGCATTTTATTTGAGAAGTAGTACAAATTTGCCCCCTCCCCCACGCACAGAGTAACATCCTAATCCAGATATATTTACAGATAGCAAAACCAACAGAGGCAGCAAAAAGTGCTGGCAACTCGAATGCACTGAAAAGTTACCTAAGTGCTCATCAATAAGTTAATTAGCAATAACTGGGACAATACAAAGACAAAAAGAACTCACCTTTAACAACCCAGCAAGCTCGGCTTCCTCAAGTTGCAACCCAAGAGACCTCATGTGCTCTTCCACTTGATAGGCCTGATCAGCCTCACCCATCTTACAAAAACAAAACAAAGCCGGTCCATAAGTCCTTAACTTCCCACAATTCCCCACTCCTTTAGCCAACTCAAATGCTTTATCACCATCATCAGTTGCTGCCGCCAACCGAGCAACAGCCGTGACAGTTGCCTCATTGGGGGTAATTTTACACGAACCCATGTGTTCAAAGATTCGAAACCCAAATTCAATAGCGGCATTTTTCGTTGATGGGTCTGAAACAGAGTTGGAGCAGATGTAAAGAAAAGAGTTGAAATGGTTATTGGAAAAACGAATCGTTGAGGATTGTGAAAGAGCAGATTCATATAAGGAGATTGCGGTAGAAAGATCTTTGGTTTTCGAGCAATTATCTAGGTTTAACCGGAATTGGACTTCTGGAGTTCGGTTTTTCTTCTTCTTTTGGGCTTTGTCCATTTTTCGGCTGTAATGGAAGAGCACGGCGGCGACGGCGGAGGAAATAGTAGACCTGGTTTTGGGTTTTGGAATAATCCGAGGTTTTAGTAGTATCAATTTTAAAGACATTACTTAGTTACCTTTGATGGTCCAAATTTAATTATTATTTTCTTTTTTTTAAAAAAAAAAGGCTCTTGCAAAAATCTTTGGATTTTTTATGCATTTTTTTTAAAAAAATTAAGCTTAGAACAATATAAGTATAAAGAGTATAAGACAAGAAATATAGATGAAGGGAAATTTTTTCTTCTGTTCAAGTGTATCTTACAATAGTTAATGATAATCCTATTTATAGAATGACAATCCTATTTAGAGAATGAGAAATCATTCCAAAAGTCACCATGTTAAATATCATAGTTAATAATACATTCTTATCCAAAATGATTCAAAGAACCTATGAAATATGTATACATGAATGCAAGCAGTTCATCTATCAAGCAAATGGACACAGTGAATTTATAACATTTTCCCTTGAATGTCCATAGATAATGTATCTCGTTAAAACCTTACTAGAAAAAATTCATTGGAAAAAAGTCTAGTGAGGGAAAAAGAGTATACACATCTCAGAATACGCTTCAAGTGTTGCCTCATTAAAAACCTTATCAAGGAAATTCAATTGGGACAAAACCATGATTAAGAAAAATAGTACAACGCGTATTTTACTCCCCCTAATAAAAACTTTATTTGATATTTTGGAGGCGATACATTCCAATCTTACATCGCAACTTTTCAAATGTTATATTGGCAACAGCTTAATGAATAAGTCTGCAAAATCATCACTTGAACAAATCTGTTCAACTTCTATCACACTATTTTATTGAAGATCATGTGTGAAGAAGAATTTTGATGAAATGTACTTTGTCTAGTCTCCTTTGATGTATCCTTCTTCAATTAAGTTATATATATTGTATTATCTTCGTACATGGTGATTGAAATATTCCTTTTAAGGAAAATCACAGATTTCATGAATATGATAGATCATTAATATCAACCAAACACACTCTTGACTTATTTCATGAATGACTATTTCTATGCATGATTTGAAGAAGTGGCTAGTAGTGTTTGTTTCATTGAACGTCGAGATATTATTGTGCCTCCACATGTAAACAAATAGCTTATTTAAGAATGAGCTTCATGCAGATCGGATGAATATCCTACATCTGCTTAATCAATTATTTCTGCCTTGGATTCATTGGAATAAAATAAAGTCATGTTCATGATTCTCTGAAGATATGTCCTTGATGCAATTCCAACATCTGCATAATCAATAATTTCTAATTCGGAGATTGAACATTTCAATTTTATTGAAACTTGTATCTTTTTCTCAAAGAAAATCACACATCTTTTATGTGTTGAGTTACTTTCTTTATTAGTATCTTGTCATAACTTTGAACGATAATATGACAATCTTCTCACATAGCTTTTATTATGTAATAATCTTCTAGCATTTGCATGATATGTGCACCAACTGCACTAATACATGATATTTTTTAATCATTTCATCAGATCAAAATTGATCTTTCTTTGTGTTAAACAATCTCACAATCATTGGGGTACTCAATAGAATCACTTTAATACCTTTTAAATTCTTCAACGATTATCATATAACCTTCATCATTTAACTAGACATGACAATCATTCATTGGACATATTCAAAGATTTGATCTATTGCCAAACCAAAACAAGTCTCATTGCATTCACCACTGGAGAATGAAAATAATACTCAAACTCATGCTACCAAAATTTTATACCTTTTTTCATTTAAGAAGATTTCTGGAGCAGAGAATATTCAATCGGTAGGAGTATATGCCTTTGGTTCCTAGTCAGTGTTAGTGACCGGACGTTATTCTATTGTCGGGTATCGATTGAAATTTATTTCTAAATCATAAAAAGATTTTTCTATTCAAGTGTCTTCAAGTGTACCTTACAATGGTAAATGACAACCCTATTTATAGATTGAGAAATCACTCCAAAAGTCACTATGTTAAATGTCATAATTAATAGATACATTCTTATCCAAAATGATTCATAGAACCTAAAAAATATATATATATACATGAATGTAAGTAGTTCATGTATCAAGCAAATGGACTATCCACCAATTCAATAAATTTATAACAATTTTCAAAAATTTCATAAGTCAATTTTTTTTTAAAATAAAATAATATAAACTATAAAAGAATTACAAATCAATTGTCCTTGATCACGACATTTAGAAAATATATATAATAGAATAATTCTTAACACATATATTATTAAGGGTCGATTACTAAAACTTCCTTCGTCCATTTAAACTATCCCTCTAATTTTTTTCATATCCATTAGGGAAAATAATGCACATGTGGTATTGTTTACCAAGTTATAAAAGAACCACTTCTTTAATGTTAAAGGTATATATTGTTAAAAATAATTGTCAGCTCAAGTCTTGAATCTCTAAAATAATAATTTTTTGGGGACGATTTTTAATAGTTAAAATGACAACTATAATGAAACGGGGAGTATAATATTTGATTGGTGATGTTAAATAATAAATGTATTACACTGTGAAAATTTTTAAAAATTATTTTATATGAAATATAATATGTGTATTAATAATATGTGATTAGTATAGAAAGGTAAAAAAATTCCATTGAAATAATTAATTCGTGTATAATAATTATCGCATGGTAAACTTGAGCTTCTTGTGTATCGCCCATAGCTTGCTATGTCTGGTTTGTCTTTTCCTTAACTTTTTATGAGAAGCTTATAAGTTTTCGCAAATCCGATCGGTAGATTTATGAATTTGGCACATGAAATAAGTTAAGTATTACTTTAAAGGAAATTAATCATTGAATTAAATTCGTCAGTAATTTAATTTAGTGATTAGTATCTGTAATCTTAACATGAGAATTGTTGACACCCAATTTTGACCATCCACAACGCAAATTAGCTATCGAGTTTTCTTTGAATTCGAACATTTTAAAATAATTAGCTCTTATAAAAAACAAAAAATATTTTTCATATTATTCTTAACTATTTTTATCTTTTTATAAATTTTAGTATAATATACATATTTCTATATAACTATATATTTGATTAATATTTATATGGTTATTCGAAAATCACCTCAAAAGATTTTATTTTTACTAAATATAATGTTAGTTAGGTTAGTTTAATTATAGTTTACATTTTTGCAAATTTTAGTTTTTTTCTAAAAAAAAAATAAAAAATTTCCAAACTCCACATCGAAAATTGTATGAAAATTTGAAGTTTTTTGAGCCTATATAAAGGCTCATATTCTTATTAAGAAGGAGAAGAAGAGGGAGGTTCTTTAACCACCCCAAAGTTAGAAATTTTCTTAATTTGGCTAGGATTTTGGACTCTTGTCCCAGCCTAAAAGTTGTGAAAATTTCTAGCTTTCAATCTATATTTTTCTTCAAGGAAAATAGAAGATTGAAGTCGAAATTTAGGCTAAGAACACTGTTCTTATAAAATCGAACCCACGAAGGTTCGAGTCTAAATTTTTAATCTTTTTTTTTGTAGATTGGAGTTCCATCAAGCTCTTAGGTGGTGGTGAAGTTGTCTTCCGCTCATCGTCTTCAGTCTCGGCCCGGAAAGAGGTAAAATCTCTTTTTAGCTTTATTTTATTTAATTATTTCATGTTTTATGTTTAGTTGATTTATAGTCTCATTTTTTTAGTTAGCATTTATTAAGAATAATTAGATTAATGATAGAAATTTCTTATAGTTAGCATGTGTTAGAATTAATTAGCTATCATATGTTAGGATTATTTCATGAAAGCTCTTAGTTTTGTCCATTATTTTTTCAAGTAGCTTTCTTTGACAATATAGACTTTCATGTTTTCAATTTTTTCTTTTAACATGATTTAGATAACAAAATATGCCTAAAGTTGTTATATAATTAGAACTTTCATGGCCTAATTGATTTAATTTTTTTAAAAAATTTGAGCTAGTTAGCATGTTGTTAGTATCATGATATATTCCTTGGTTTAGTTTAAAATTAGTAGATGCTTATGTAATTTTATTTTGGTGCATGTGATATCAATTCGAGTCCATATTTGGACTCCATCCTTGCATATTGTTGAGTTTTGAGTCTCCCATCATCTTGAGCAAATTGTTGGAAAGTTGATACATGGAAAGCAAGGTAATATTCATGATTTTAATATTAATATTGGGTTGTATACACAGAATACATGCGGAAAATAATATTGTAAACACTGTATATAGTGTATATACAATCTTATATACAGTGATATACAATGATATACAGCAGATACAGGGAACAAACACTATATACAGTGTATATACAGTCTGATATACAATGATATACAATAGATGCAGGGAACGAACATGGTATACAGTGTATAACAGTCTGATATACAATGATATAAAGTAGATACAGGGAACAAACAGGTGGTATACAGTGTATAACAGTCTGATATACAAAAATAATATTGTATACACTATATATAATATAGTGTATATACAGTTCGATTTACAGTGTATATACAACTGCGATATACTATGGAATTGTGCTTAAGGCCCAAAATGCAGATGACCCAACAACTTAGTTCAGGCGTAGAGAAACTAAGTGTCGGACAATATTTTCATGTGTTATTTATTATTTATTTGTATCGATTCGGGTTGTAATAATTTATTTACTTATGTTATTTAGCTCGCTTAGATATTAATTTTAATTTGTTTTAACTTAATTAGATTCCCCTAAAGATAAACCAATTCATGTTAATTTACTCTTTAAATGATTTTCTACCTTTGCTTAGTCATTTAATAAACTTTTTACGTTTTTTTTATACACATGTATATTATTTTCAAAGGTTTAAATTTGATCATTTTTCTTAAAAAAATAAATAAATAATTTTAAAGTCTTCGCTTCCTTTTAAATTAATATTTTTAAAAGTTAGTTAAATAAATTTTCAAATCGTTGGATAACCGCGCGTTAGCGGCCACTTTGAATGCTTAACACCTTCTCAAAGTGGAAATAAGAACCTCGTACCTTTTTCTCTGAATTTTTAAGACTTAAATTTGTTAGGGTCTTTTAAGTTAAGTTTTCTTAATTTCTTTAAAAAAATTAAGTGGCGACTCCTCTTTTCTAAAATTGATTTTTTCTCTAAAAAGTTGAAATTAATTTTAAACCGTCTATTTCCGACATAACAGAAATAGCGTCTCCGCTGGGGAATTTAATTGGTTCTAACCATTAGATTTGATTATTTGACTATGTTTGTAATAATGTTTATTTGTTTTTATTTGCTTAAATTTTACAAATTATAATTATTGCACTTCATGACAATAAATTTTGCCAAATGACAAATAGTTTGCATTAGGATTAAGGACGGTTACGTAGTCACCTGCGGCTGTTCCTTCAGAAAATAATCATTACTTCTTGAATTAATAAACGGGTAGTTGGTTCGTGGTCGTCCAACGCCGTTTATTATATTCAGCCCGCAGTTTATCCGACTCGGGTATCCAGTCTCTTTTCAAAACTCATTCTAGTCCACCTAGCATAGAGCGAAACCAAAATCCTAATTTAGTACATTGGCCTAAGACGACCCAATACCCAAGGCGTAGTGGGCCCATTAGAAAGACCACCTTAAGTCCAAAACGGACCTCGGCCTAAATGGACAATCATACCTATATGTTTAAATTTGAAGGTTGTATACGTGGATTGGCAAACCATTGTCCCTCGGGGCTGGGAGTTTATTTTGTAGCTTAGTCTAGTCAAAGAAGGATCTTCACAAAATGACACTTCATCCAAAAGGCGTTGGCATTCGGAGATGTCAAGAAAGAAGGATTTTCCACGAAGGCTTAGTTAGAATTGTTCCCTTGCGTGAGACTGATTATTTGTATCCCTTTTTTTCAATTTATGTATCCCCATTCAATTCATTCGTAATATTTGTATAAATATAAGTTTTGGTGCAATATAATATTTCAAATGACGTAATACATCCTTCAAATCATTAGGCCTACCTTTGGCACAAAAATGTCACATATCTGTTTAGAATGCGCAATAATTGTTTGTATGCTATATGCTATAACTATTTTGTGAATATGTTGCTTTATTTGGAGACGCAGCTAGTCCACTCTTTTAGATTTTTTTAGAGCCTCATAGGCATAAATATCGAGTCACTATCGAAAGTGCGTCCAAATACTCCATGAGTGTTTAATTTCCCAACAAAATTCTAACTTTACTCTGAAAATCATAAACTTTGCTCTCTCATCTCAAAAAAAGAGAAGGAGTTGCTCTCTTTCATCATTTTGCTCGAATTGCTGAAAAGTTGATACATGGCAAGGAAACTAATATATATGATTTGAATATATTGATATTGGGTTGTATACATGGAATAGAGGTGGAAAACAGTATCGTATACACTGATATATAGTATCTATACAGTTCGATATATAAGAAAACAATATGGTATACATTGATATACAGTGTATATATAGTCTGATATACATTGATATACAACAGGTACAAGAAACAAACAGATGATATACAATATGTATATAGTTCGATATACAAAAATAATATTGTATATATTATATACAGTGTATATATAATTCGATATACAATATATATACAACTTCGATATATAGTGGAATTGGGATTAAGGTCCAAAACGTAGATGACCCAACAACTTAGTCCAGACATACATAAACTAAGTGTCAGGCCATATTTTTATGTATTATTTACCATTTATTTAAATTGATTCGGGTTGTAATAATTTATTTACTCATGTTATTTATGCTTGCTTAGATATTAATTTTAATTTATTTTAACTTAATTAGATTCTCCTAAAAATAAACCAATTCATGTTAATTTACTTTTTAAATGATTTTCTATCTTTACTTAGTCATTGGATAAACTTTTACTTTTATTATGTACATGTATATTATTTTCAATGTTGAAGGTTGATCATTTTTTCTAAAAAATAATTTTAAAGTCTTCATTTTCTTTTAAATTAATATTTTAAAAGTTAGTCAAATAATATTTTAAATCGTCGGATAACCGCGCGTTAGTGGCCACTTTGAATGCTTAACACCTTCTCAAAGTGGAAATAAGAACCTCGTACCTTTTTTTCTGAAGTTTTAAGACCTAAATCTGTTAGGGTCTTTTAAATTAAGTTTTCTTAATTTCTTTAAAAAATTAAGTGGCGGTTCCTCTTTTCTAAAATTAATTTTTTCTCTAAAAAGTTAAAATTAATTTTAAACCATCTTTTTCCGACATAACAAGGTTCATTGAAAGTGGAGGCACTACCAACATGTGAATCTTGTTTAGAAGGAAAAATGACTAAGAGACCTTTCCCCTCAAAAGGAAATAGAGCTAATGATAAATTAGAGCTAATTCATTCTGATTTGTGTGGTCTGATGAGCATTCAAGCGAGAGGTGGATATAAGTATTTCGTGACTTTCATTGATGACTACTCAAAGTATGGATATATTTATTTGTTGCGTCGTAAGTCTGAATGCTTTGAGAAATTCAAAGAGTTTAAGACGAATACGGAGAAACGACATGGGAAATTTATCAAGTCACTACGATCTGATCGTGGAGGCGAATATCTCTCAAATGAGTTCATTAGTTACTTATCAGAACAAGAAATTACATCTCAAATGTCTGCACATAGAATGCCACAACAAAATAGTGTAGCAAAAAGAAAAAACAGGACTCTTTTAGAAATGGTTAGATCTATGATGAGTTACTCTGATTTACCTTATTCATTTTGGGGATATGCATTAGAAACTGCAAATTATATTCTGCACTTAGTTCCTTCTAAGTTTGTACCTGTGACACCCATTGAATTGTGGACTGGGCACAAACTTAGTTTGAAACACGTTCGAATTTGGGGATGTCCAACACATGTGCTGAAAGGAAAGGCAGAAAAATTGAAATCTAGAACAGAAGTATGTGTTTTAATTGGATACCCCAAAGGAACGAAAGGTGGTATGTTTTATAATCCTAAAGAAAAGAAAGTCATTATGAGTATCAATGCCAAATTTCTGAAAAAGAATTTTTTGACAGACCACGTTCCCAGAAGTAAACTAGTTCTACGGGAATTAAGCAAAGAGATAATAAATCAATCTACTGAAAATAATAAAAATCAAATTCAAAACCCAAATGTTAGAATTCACATACCATTACATTATAGTAGTGGGAGAGATATTAATAGACATATAATTCCACAAGTACAAGTTCCTAAAAATTCATTGCATCAAAGTAGTGGGAGTAGTTATGAGCAAATTGCATTAGAGGAAGAAGTTGTTGTTATCTTCTCACCACAAGGTGTTGAGGATAACATGAAGACTCAAGATCCTACAAATGATGTGGTTCCACCACAAGATCATAATAATGCAACTCTCTATGAACCTGCCCCTGTGCTTGTAGTGACTCATCGTAGTGGGAGAGTGATAAGAAAATCACTACGATATGCACTCTTGGGAGAGTCCTTTGAGAGAATCCCTGAAGAGTTGAATATCGAGCCTGTGAATTATGACGAAACACTACAAGATAAAGATGCAGAAAAATGAATCATTGCTATGAAATCAGAAATGGAGTCCATGTACTCCAATAAAGTCTGGGATCTTATAGAACCACCTGTAGATGGAGTCAAACTCATTGAATGCAAGCGGATCTATAAGAAAAATAGAGGAATAGACGAAAAAGTGCAAACTTATAAAGCTAGACTTGTTGCAAAAGGGTTTACTCAGAAAAAAGGGATCGATTATGAGGAAACATTTTCGACGGTAGTCATGCTTATGTCTATTAGAATTCTCTTATCTATTGCTGCTCATTATGATTATGAGATTTGGCAAATGAACGTCAAGACAACTTTCCTTAATGGAAGTCTTGATGAGAGCATCTTTATGCGACAACCAGACAATTTCATAGAAAAGGGCAAAGAACACATGTTGTGCAAGCTTAAAAGGTCTCTTTATGGATTAAAGCAAGCTTCTAGGGCATGGAATACTTGTTTTGACAATGCAGTCAAGACTTTTGGTTTTGAGCAATGTCTTGACGAGTCTTGTGTGTACAAAAATGGAATGGGGATAAATTGGTGTTTTTGGTATTATATGTAGATGATATTTTGCTCATAGAAAATAATGTGGGCTTGATGAATTCATTTAAGGAATGGTTGTCGACTAATATTGATATGAAGGATTTGGGAGAAGCTGTTCACATCCTTGGATCAAGGTTTTGCGTGATCACAAGAAAACGATGTTATGCTTATCTCAAGCTCTTTATATTGATACAATTCTTACTAGGTTCAGCATGCATGATTCCAAGAAAGGATTTCTTTCTTTTAGACATGGAATTTCCCTATCTAAGGATCAATGTCCTAAGACAAATGAGAAGATAGAAAGCATGAAGGCAATTACTTATGCGTCAACTGTGGGAAGCCTCATGTATGCGATGTTGTGCACTAGACCTGACATCTGCTTTGCCGTGGGCATGGTTAGTAGATTTCAATCTAATCCTGGACGAGAATATTGGACAACAGTTAAGCATATAATCAATTACCTTAAAAGAACTAGGAATTACATGCTAGTTTATCATTTGAATGAGTTGGTGCCCATAGGGTACACAGACTCAGATTTCCAATCTGACATGGACTCTAGAAAGTCGACCTCAGAAAATGTGTTTACTTTGGGAGGTGGAGCCATTATTTGGAGGAGCATTAAGCAAACCTGTGTTGCTGACCATGGAAGCCTTTACTCTGAGGCGCGTTTTACTGGAACACCTTGTTTGATATGTAATACAGGAACATCACTAATCTATACTTGTTCAAACAGTAGTTGAAAAATTGAAATTCAATCTTGTACAAGGCTCATTCAACTTTCTACTAAATGGATATATACTTGTACAAACCTTCACTTGAAATATACATGATTTTTCTCCATAAATGAATTTGTTACATGGCTCCAGAAAATCACCAACACCAAATCAAAACGGTCTCCAAAAAAATAAGAACAAAATGAATTTGTTGCTTAACTAAACTCTCAATTAAATTTCTACCATATCAATATAAAATCTTCCACTTCTTTCTTTCCGAATAAATACAACAATTAATTCCGTTGTCTCTTCTATTATGATGTAGCATGCATTATGTTTTTATATAATTGCTTTGTTTATTTATTACATCAGTTTTAATTCAGTAGCTTCTTTAAACAAGATGAAAGAGAATATTAGCTTCTTCAACTGGTAGTCTAATATTTAATTGGAAGGGATGGTAACCTAGGCTACAAGAAGATTTCTCATATGATTAATGTTATCAATTTTGAAACTGAAAGGAGTACAAGACAAGCTCCAATCTGTGCAAGCCCTCCTCACTCTCTTTTTCCTTTTGTTGTAAAAAGTATTGTCTATGTATGAAAAGATAAGAAAAGAGAAAATCATATATATTTCAAGTGAAAGCTTGTACAAAATATATATTCATTTAGTAGTGGAAAGTTGAATAAAGTTGAATGAGGCTTGTACAAGATTGAATTTTAATTCTTCCACTACTGTTTGAACAAGTATAGATTAGTGATGTCCCTGTATTACATACTAAACAAGGTATTTCAGTAAAACGTTTTTAGCTATAAAACGTACAGAGTAATGAATTATAAAACGTTATTGATAATAACGTTTTATGTCTGTTTACTCCGTTAGACTTTTGTCTTTTTGTTATTTAATTTTTTTGAATAAAATATACCCTAAAATGTTACTGAGAAGTACGTTTATATTAGTTTTGTAAAATTTCAAAAAAACATATTATTTCGGTGAATTGATTTTAATAGTGACTTATTTTGATCAAAACCTCTGAATATATGTCTAATAAGACACTTTTCCCAATATAAATCTATATTCCCACGTTTTGAATTATACTATTCCTTTGTGTAATCAAGGTTTGGCTAGCTACGGGTTTGGTCAAAATAATTTTAGGCCACGCCAAGCTAGGCTTTATCTTAGACTAGATGGTGATATCATATACTCCCCCACTAAAAATAAATTAGATTTAGCGACGAACAAATTTCGTAGTTAAATAATAAATTTATCGCTAATCTTACTTATTGATAAATTAACGTCAAATTTTTATAAGCTACGAATAAAATAATAACGGACTAGCGAGGAAATTCTTAATTCCATTTTTTTTAAGTAGTACTCCAAGTAACTATTTACTGTATGAGTCTCTCTTCCTTACTTATTTGTTAACTTTTGACGTTTTCTTACCTGCTACAAACTTTTTTATTGGGAGCTAGGAATTTTTGTAAATGAAAAAAAGAAATAAGTGTCAAAAACACATCTAAACTATTATAGTTTTTTGAGTTTCATATCAAAATTATTGGAAGTGTGAGTTTCATACTTAAACTATTATTTATTAGTTTGAGAAACACACCTCAGTAGTGTGTAATACATTCTCTCTACTCTCTTTATTTTTTGGAAAAACCTTGCCACATTGATAAAATATTCCATCTTGAAAAAAATTAAATAAATAATTAATATTAGTTAAAAATTAAAGACTAAAGTATTTCTATCCCAAAAAAGAGAAATTATTTTTTATAAAAGAAATTACCTTTTCTAAAAAGAAATTATTTTTTTAAAAAAATAAAATTTAAAATATTTTGCTCACGCACTCCACCACCTCCGCCCTTTCCCCCACAATCCCCGTCCTTTTATGTTTTTAAATTTTTTAAATTTCTTTTATAAAATATTTTTAAAAAATTCATGTCTCACCCCCTCCCCCACTCCTTCCTAAAAAATGTTATTATTTTAATTTTTAAAACATAAAATTATACCCACCCTACCCACCCCATCTAACCCTCCGCTCTTAACTTATATTATTTTTTTGTATTTTTCTCGTTTTGTGTTATATATGTACATATATTTTTACGAAAATATTTTTTTTCTAATTGCGTACCCAATATAACAGAAATAAAATTTTTATTTTAAGAAAAGTCTTGCGGCAAGTAAAAAATATTTTCCTAAAATCATATGTATATCTAACACAAAACGAGAAAAAAATAATTGAAAGCAGAGGGTTAGGTGGAGAGGGGTAGTTTTTTTTTTTAAAAAAAATTCTAAATTATTATTTAAAGGGGGAAGAGATGAAGTAAGAATTTTTTTTAAAACTTTTACAAAAGAAATTTAATAAATAAAAATAATTGAGCGGGAAATAATAACATTTTAATCTTTAATTTTAACTAATTCTAATAATTTATTTAATTTTTGTTAAGGTAGAATATTTTTTGTACATGTGGAGTGTGATGTGACAAATTTTTTAAAATGAAAGAGAGAGTGTAGTACATGATGAGAGTGACATAAAAAAGATATATGTGTTTTTCAAACTAATAAGTAATAATTTAGATATGAAATTCAATAAAGGGGTTAGTTTATGTGTGTTTTTGACATGGAAAAAAAAAGAATTGGAACGTAGATATTTATTTTCCCACCCTTTTCTCTCTATTAAAATAACACATAGAAATTATTGTTCTTTTCCTTTAGGTTTTAACTTATGAGATATTAATTCATCGCCTAACCTATTGATTCCGCATTTGTTCCGTCCGAATTAATATCCACATGGACTTCCATCAAAGGAGGGCTGCTGCTCCTTTAATCGGAGCTTTTGGGTTGAATTCTTACGTGGCACGAATCTAAATTAATTGGACTTTAATATGAATGTCAAACACCAAATGAGAAATCAAAGAAAACATCTTTGAAATATTAAACCTTCAAATTCTAGACATCCTAACACAAAATAAGCTCTCTATGTAGATACTAAGTTGTGTTAGTTGTTACTAGTTTAATTTGGGCGTCCACTTTTTTTTTTTTTGGATTAATTCCCCTTTTGTGTGTGGCGCGGCGGCTGTATTAATTTGAGTTCCTACTTAGAGTATTTATCTCTATTTAATAAAAGTAAGTCAAAATTTTCCTATTAAATATTGTGCAATTAACGGTATAGTTAAATTAAAAATAATTGTCAATTTTAATCTTGCATCCCCTAAAGTATTGACAATAATTTTAGAACAATATTTTGAAGATAAAATGATCAATAGGTTTATTTGAGATGAGGGGATAATTAAACTCTATTAGCCACCTGAGTCGCACGACTAACAAGTAACAAGGGTGGTATTGCCTAAGTAATATTAATAGACGTTTAAAGAAGCAAATTAAAGTAATTAATGAGGTGGCTTAAACATTTAGCCGAGGGTGAATCAAAGTTTTGGTCATATTTATTTTTCATTTAATGATGTTTTTAATTACTTTATATTTTCTAGAAGAGTAGTTTAATTGGAGATAATCAAAAGGATGATATTGAAAAATAGCATTTAATTTATATTCTTAAATATTTTTTTATAAAGTATGTCATACCCCAATAATTCATTTAATATGAAGTAAAGAAAATATTTTGTAATATGAACTAAAGAAAATATTTTGTAATTATAGTACATACATCTAATTACTATGTATAGAACCTAGGGCAGAAGATAGATATTAACTTAAACCCGAATTAAAGGGATTAAGCGCTGGATAAGACCTTTCAATGACTCAGAAAATATCTTCTAAGTAATCCTTCCTCCATAAAATGTGTTAAAGCAATTCACGATCTTAAAAATAAGATATGTTATCTACTATAACACATAAAAGTGATTAGTTAGAGCATATTTTTTTTATAATACTCTTTAGTTAAACTCAATATTGAACTAAACTTATATTCACTAACATCATAAAGGAAAAAAAAAAGAAGAAAAAACTACACTATCAATAATAACATTTAATGAGTAGACAAAACAAAAATTGTGACGAAAGAATCCATCATAATCCCATCACAAATTAGATTGACTTTGTGATGGATTTATGCGACAATTTTTTGACCGTGATATATTCGCTTGTTGTAAAAAATTGTGACAGAATAATAACTTTGTCACAAAATATTTGTGATGGAATTCGTCTCAATTAGAGATGGATTTTGTTAATCTGTTATAAAATATGACATAAGAAAAATAAAATCAATCATAAATAGTGATAGACTAAATATAATTAGGCCTTCCATATATGTTCAATTTCTTTTTTGAGACGTGATTGCAATTGAGGTTGTCCCTACACTATATTTCTTTGCTCTGTAAACCTGTTATTTTAGCCTTCATTTTCATGCGTGCGCGCCAGCGGGGGTAGGGGGTGCGTGGGGGTGGTATGACATAGTCATGCACTAATTTATCACGTAATTATTTATTGTATTAAATAATATATAATTTAATTTTAAAAATCATAAATGTTATTATACTAACCACTTTCCCTATGTGTTTCATCATCTTCCAATGGTGGAAGATTTGTTTTGCCAATTTTTTTCTATCACAATTTCGTCAATGATTATTGTGACTAAATATTCCTATCACAAAATTTAACTATTTTAATTAAATTTTGCCTTATTAAAAATCTGTGAAAGGATTTTTATTTTCATCACAAATTTGTGACGACATCACAAGTCTATCAAAATAGTCGTATAAATTGACTTATTTTTAGGTGTTTTTAAGTCAAAATAACTTTTGAACAATTTTGAAGTGTTTGGGTAAATAAAAAAAATGCTTATCAGCAAAAAGCGATAAGTTAGAAATTCTAACTTCTGACTTTTGACTTATAAATCGCAAGTAAAAAGTTAATTTAAACAAACTCTAATATGTCTTGTTTCTTTTTAATTTTCAACATAAAATTTGTGAAAGCACAGAATTGTGATATATTGTCATTTTCCTCACAAATTTATAACTTAATACACAAAATATCAAGTTTGTTGCAAATTTTATTCGATCATAATATCTTCAAAAATCAATTAGGAAATTGTGATAAATTTATCCATCACAAAAGTTCCCATTAATAAATTTGTGTTTTTTTTCTTTTTGTAATGACGAACGTACTCCACCTACCTTTCCTTGCAATGCACAACCTCCTCTATATAATAAGTCCCATATCAATTACAAGTAGCACTTTCATATAGTAGTACTAAATTGTTTTCATCTGAATTGCTACACAATTGATCGAGCAGTTCATGGAAGGCAAGACTATTTTAATTACCGGTGTCACCGGTTACCTCGCAAAGCGTATTTTCTCTCTCTCCTTCTCTATCTAGATATCAGTTTATTTAAGTAAAATATTCTCTCCGTTTTATATTATCCGATACATTTTTTAAGAAAATTTTAATTAGAGGTATATTTTACTAAATTAATTTTATTAATGATGTTTAAGAACTCTAAATTTGACTATTAATATTTTATGTAGTTATTTAATATTACCAAGAATAGTATGAAGAAAAAAAAGAGGTAATATAACTTTTTTGATTTACTAAAATGGACAAGTAAAATGACATATCTATTTTTAATATAAGAGCCACGTAAAATAAAACAGAGAATACTGTAGTATATAGTAGTTCCTTGAAATTAATTAAAGTTGCATTTGTTTTGATAAAATGTATGTACGTAGTTATTGTGGAGAAAATACTTCGTGTTCAACCAAATGTGAAAAAACTCTACCTTCTCATTAGAGCTTCCGACAACAACTCTGCCAGAGAACGCTTCACTCATGAGGTAAGAACCAATTTCATTTAAAGTGTGTTCTAATTTGCATTGATGTTTAGGCTAAAACATTGTAGTACTCTTACGCTAAAGGATTACACATTGATGTTTGAGCAAAACAAAAAGTTATCGTCAAAAATTAAGTTTTGGGTTCGAATTTTGAGAATAAAAAAAATACTAATATAAAAAGTGTCTTTTAATAAGTCTTACATGACACAAAATCGGATTAATTTAGACCCTTGAAGTGGATACTGCGGTAAACATTATTCCTTTTATCTTGTTATACACGACCCTATTGTAATTTGGAATGCCAAATAGTTTTCAAATAATTTTAAAATATTTTTAATCAAAGATATTAACTTGATATGTTATATATAATCATGTGGTGGGAGGGGGCGGGGGCGGGGGAAGGAATCTTTATTAACTTGGTTTACTAAGTAAACAAATTATAAGATTATCAATAAATATGGACATATGGTAAGAGTTGGACGGGTCATTATTTTGTTTGTTTTGATCCAGCTCAAAGTAACACACTCATTTATTAACACAAAAATTTATTACTAATATGATTGAAATATACATAATATATAAACTAATTTGTATATATGTTGTGTATAAATATATATACACGATCTATATACTTTGCACATATATTATAAATTAAAAGAATAGTTCAAACTTGTAACTGATTAATTCATTTTGATCTGTGCATATTCAACTCAATTCGTTCATTTGACACTCCTAATTCACACAGGTTATGAAGTCTGAATTATTCAATGCTATAAGGGAAAAGATGAGCACTGCAAATCTCAGCTCTCTCGTTGAAGAGAAAGTGTTTGCAATTTCAGGTGATATTTCATACGAAAATATGGGAATTAAAAACTCCGAATTAAGAGAGGAAATGCACAAAGAAATAGATATAATAATAAACTCAGCTGCAGTGACCAACTTTTATGAGAGGTATACTAATATGAAATTTGCAATATATTTTTACAATTTCTCTTATTTTTCCATCTAATTTTTCAGTAACATTCTCTATGAATAGATATGATATTGCAATGAATGTGAACGTGGTTGGTGCCATGAATGTCCTCAAATTCGCCAAGAGTTGTACAAAATTAAAGATGTTACTTCATGTGTCTACCGGTCAGTTAATACCTATCAATTTGCTTTTTATTTTTAAATAAAATCTGCGGTTTAACAGAATAGGTAACCTAAGGTTGAATTTTGTAAAGTGACTTTTAAATATAATTAATAGGATCTTTAATTATATATTTTATCAAAAATGTATAGTTAATCAAATTTTTATAGACAATTTATTATATCATCACTTGGTAAGTAAATTTCAATTAAGAAAACAACTAAAAATACAACAATATAGAAACACTATTTCGATGAAATACTATCTAGGTTTAAGAGAGAAGTCACTTATACATAAGTATAATTTGGCAACTGTAAAATTAAGCATAAATTAATTAGGATAACAGTAGAGGCCTCAATTTTTTGGGGTGGTTGTTGTTCTTCTTATCGTCCTCGTTGTCACTGTTATTGTTATTGTTGTTGTTATTATTTTTGCATAATTGTGTTTTTCCCATTTAGGATTTAACGGTATTTTAAAGATTTGTTTTGCATAATCAACATAGTTTTAGTATATTATATAGTCTAGTACGTTAATTATTAATTTTTATTTAAGTTAATAATCAACTTATTATCATTATTTATATATAATTATTTTTATAAGTGATCTGATTATATATCTGCATATTTTTTTTTATTGTTGTTGCATAAAACTTAAAAAACTTTTCTTTTTATAGCCTATGTTTACAGCAAAGCTACAGGAGTTCTATCAGAAAAACCATTTCATATGGGTGAGACACTTAACGAAAACACTTATTTGGATATGGATGTGGAAAGAGGCGTGATCTCAAACAAATTTAAGGAACTTGAAGCTCTAAATGCGACTACAAACGAAGTTACAACAGCCATGAAAGAACTTGGCATTCAAAGGTTATTACAATATATATGCTCATGAATCCATATGTATAGCGTATATATGAGATAAATTCATGTTTTATTCCTTGGTGAAACAAATTCGTTTGGAAGTTTATTATTCTCATCCATTCACAACATTGATATAAAATTTTAATTTAAATAACTAATCCTTAATTAGGGCAAGATTACATGGGTGGCCAAACATATATAGCTTCACAAAAGCAATGGGAGAGATGTTTTTGGGACATTTGAAGGAGAATCTACAGGTTGTTATCATACGTCCAACGATTATTACTAGTACCTACAAAGAGCCATTCCCTGGATGGATTGAAGGAGTGAGGTAATTGAATAGTGATAGATACAATAAAGTTTATTTTAGATTGTTGATTACATAATTAAGAAAAAGTGTTTCTCCATCATCTTAAGTTTACAAATGAGAATATAAGATGGTCACATATACCTTAACATAGTAGGAGTAACAAATTATCAAAACTATGTAATGTTAAGAATTCTGTGTTGCGGTTTTTGTTATCATGGAATATAAGTGCGTTCACTTCAAGGGATTAAAGTTTCCTTTCTTGGCTAAAGATAAGTAGTAACCAAAGATTTGTCATAATAAATTGTCATTGTATATCCTTGTCTCTTAATTACATACATATTATTTTGTAATAACAGAACAGTAGATTCATTTATTGTTGCTTATGGAAAAGGTGTACTGAAATTCTACTATGGTGATCCTGACTCAAAACTTGATGTGGTAAGTGATTTTTCTACTTCTATAACATTATGTTTTCCTCAATCCTCCCCATTTACAGTGTAGAATTTTTTATAAGGTGTCATAGCACTTTTTTTTTTTTTATAAACTTGTTAACGTAACCTAGAAGTCTGTCAGTCCATCTCCCTCAATCAACCTTCCGTCATGAGCATCAAATACATCTCCTTAGGGATTAAACGTCCTTGTTGAGGTTTAATTTGCCCCACCATCACACAGCAATACATAGTAATCTGGCTTTGATTCTTTTTTCTTATTTTACGTACAGATTCCTGGTGACATGGTAGTGAACTCAATCCTTGCTGCAGTTATAGCACATGAAAATCAATATTCTGAAGAAGTAGTTATTTACCACATCAGCTCTTCTTCAAGAGAGCACCCTCTAAAAAATTCAGATATAATATCTTCGACGTTTGACTACTTCACGCAAAATCCATGGGTTGACAAAGATGGGAAAACTATCAAAGTGTGCGTCCATTTAGCAGCATCGCTAGCTTTCGCAAACACGTTTCAACTCATTATTTGCCACTGTTAAAGGTTGGATTTTTCAAGATACACAATTTCAAATTTTCAATAATAAGTAGTACTAATTATCTCATGTACATGTGTTAAATGCTTCAGATGTTAAAGTTTGTGAATATAGTGTTATGTCATTGCTTTGACAAAAACTATAAGAACATGGAAAAGAAGATATCTACGGCTATACGTTTATCTGAATTGTACGAACCCTACGTGTTTTTCTACGGAAGGTACGTATTACGTACACTATTAACTTTTCTACCTCTTCTCTCTTTTCAAGTGCATTTCTTCAATATTAATGTTAAGCATATATATCTTTTTACAGCTTCGATGACGTTAACACTGAAAAATTAAGAGTAGCAATGAAGGAAATCAACATGGATGAAGTGCTCAATTTTGAACCTCGTTGCATCAAATGGGAGGATTACTTAATGAATACTCACATTCCTGGAGTTGTGAAGTACCTCTTTTAGGAATCATAGCTTAAGTTTTATATTAAATTATAATCGAATAACTGTAAAAGTGGAAGAAAAATAAAAAATCACCCCCAAAAATAAAAAAGATATCAATTGCTATGAGTATTTTTTTCGTTATTATGCTTAAAAGGTTACTGGGCCTCCGAGCCCAATTCAGTGTGCAACCCATAGATGGTCCAAGTGGAGTGAATTGGACCAGAAATAAAGTGATCAATGGTAAATTGATGAAGATTCCAGTTGGATCAATTTACACTTACATTGCAGACCAAGTAAACAAATTGCAAGTGAAGTAAATTTTCATTCATAGAATTAAAGACAAGATTAATCAATCTCGATTCAAACAAACTTTGGATGATATATACATAATCTTATATTTTCAAATATTGTCACTTTAATTATTTCTATCGCTTACTATTAGTGTAACATAGATAAAATAATCATATGAAAGTCTAATGGTTAATTATGAAATCTAGAAAGTTACTTCCTCCGTTTCATATTACTTGTTCATTTAATTTTTTTTACGCGCCCCTTAAGAAATCACTTTACTAGCTAATTTTGATATGATCAATATTCTTGTCCTGAAAAGTCAAAAACACTTATTTTTAGGAGATTCTATTTTTATTTTTAGCTTTTGCTTAAAATTGGAAAAACTGTTTATATTATTATCCGAAAGTATAACCAAACACCTTCGTCATCTCTAAATATATATATATTTTTAAAAATAAATTAAATACTTCTAATTTCTTAAAAATTTGGCCAAGCAGATTATAAGTTTTATGTATCCAACGTTTCTAATTTATTACTCTTTTGTGTAATCTAAGATTTGGCTAGCTAAAGGTTTGGCCAAAATACTTTTAGGCCACGTTAAGCTACTCTTTATCTAGACTAGATGGTGAAATTGGTTGTACGAATTTCTCTTCCTTATTTATTTCTTAGCTTTTGATTTTCACTCACATGCTACACAAACATTTACTATCAAACATTTTAATGATATCAACTTCTCAAGTAATTTAACAGTGCAGAAGAGGCTAGTCTTTGTTCAGCATTAGTATTATATTTCCGTCGACTATATGCAAAGATAAATTCAAAATTTGAAGTATGTTTAGTTTTTATTTTCCTTCCTTTTTCTCTAATTTAAAATATACATAATCTTTTTATGTCAGATCACGTCTTTCATGTATTACTAAACAATAGATAAGTCAGCCATGGTTATCTACTTCCTTTTTTTTTAATCCCAAATCACTTGATGCATTTTTTTAAAAATATAATATTTTTATATCTAAAAATAATCTAATTTCAAAGTTTTTATTTTTTCCTTTAATTGGAATGGGGAAAATATTTTTCTTTTCTCCTTTTAAGTGCCTCTATTATAAAAGTCGTTTCATTTCACTAGCCGCATATTTAGAAAAAAAATTGGCAATTAATATCCACATGGACCACAACCTTGGAATATTAGACCTTCAAATGTAGACCTCCTGACTCATAATAAGCTGTGTAGACAGTAGATATCAATTTAGAGGTGGCTAATTAGCAAACCATAATCTGTTCGATTTGACCCACTCATTTATTAGATAGCTTATTTCAATTCAAATTATTTTAATCCGTAAAAAATTAAATTAATATATAATCTAAATTGATTAAAAGAACAGTTCGATGCACTAAAACTTTCGCTATGTGCAGGGTTCGAGGAAGGGCCCGACCACAAGGGTCTATTGCCTAAAAAAAATTATTAGGCAATAAAAATTATAAAAAGATAAATTAAAACAGTTAAAACTTAATAAAATTGTCACGATCCAAATTCGGGTGTGATGACACTTGTCTCAATCCACCTAGACAAGTCAGTCCAAACCCAAATAAAGCAAAAATAAAGCGGTAACAGTATAAATACATAGATAAATACAAAAATGCAAAAGTCTTAATCATCTATAAAATCCCAAAGCATTGTTTATCACATGTACAAGCCTCTAAACAGTAGAATCAAAATAAATACAAGTCTCAAAAATGCATTTGTCTATCAAATGGAACAAAGCATGAAAAAGGAGCGAGAGAGATTGTCAGCGTCAACAACTACCTCTCAAGTAACTCCAAAAGCCGTGGATGAAGAAAGGAGAAATCTGGATCACTGTCCGAGCGCAGAACCTACACAGGTGTAGATAGCAAGGGGTGAGTACCAAACAACACGGTACCCAATAAAGTAATACAATAAATACATGTAAAGCTAAATAGAACATGTACAAGTACTTCTGACACACCATCCGAACCTCCTTAACTACAACCTGCAAGGAGAACAACCCAATCTAACAGTTTCTATATGGAGATATAGCTCATGTAACATGTAAATCAGGTGTGTTTCCACAACTCAAATAGATAGTATCAATGCCGCACGTATTTCAGTCTCAACTGCTCACATAGTAAGGGCAAATACTCAGATAGTCAAGTTAATGCAATAAATGGAATGCGATGAATGCCCAATGTGATACTAAAATAACAACCACGGCGCGTGGCACGTTCCTTGATGCAACAACATAACAACCACGATGCGTGACACATCCCTCGATGCAATAATATAACAATCATGGCGTGTGGCACGTCCCTCGATGAAATAATATAACAACCATGACACGTGACATGTTCCTCGATGTAATAATATAACAACCACGATGTGTGACACATTCTTCGAATCCTCTTTGTTTTCCTTTCTCATTATCACTTAGCCAGAACCATTTTACATCGATGAATTCATCAATTGGGACCTCAATGATATACATCAACCCAAATGCAATTGAGAATAATAATGCAATCGATGGAAAGGAAATGAAGTCCAATGTCATATGTAATTAATGTTTCAGATATCACAATATAAGCTTCACAACAAAACAACAAAGTCAGATAGATCAAATAGCTCGATTCATTAGGTAAATTTTCCCTTTCTATATCTTTGAATGTCAATCTTAAGTTTTTTCGTGATTCATGATCAATCCGATGCCAAATTCAATCAAATCACATAGCACGTAATCAAAATACACAATTTATATTGATTACGAAGGTTTAGAGTTTCACTTGCCTCGATATCGCACCTGGCTACTCCGAAACTTGAATCTTTCCCTTTTGTCGATGTTCCGAATCGTAAGCACTTAACCAAATATGAATTCTCAATCAAATTACGGAGCTAACGACACCAAAATCATAATTTTTGAAATCTAGGCCGAAACTGACCCAAAAATCTAATTTTGAAACAAAGGCCAAATCTGAAAAATTTTACATGAAAATATTCCTTGAAGTATTAGGAATCTATTATCGAAGACCGTTTTGAAAATGGGGTTGAAATCAGTTCAAAATTTTGAATTTCGTAAAAATCTTGGTTTAAGTAAAAACCCCCAAAATTGAAGTCTCAAAACTATGAATTCAAGGTTAAAATCCCAAATTAATAGCAGGGTATTGAAGGATTTAAGTCAAAAACATTTACCCAACGAATTCCCAAGAAAAATCCTCCCCAAATTGCCTCTATCGAACTCAAGAGTCCAAAATGGGAGTAAAAATGACCATTTTCCGTCTTTTTGGAAAAGACTACTGCTTAGGGGTTTTAACCCTTCGCGAACGTGGACGGAGCTCCATGAACTTGAGGGTCACTGACTTCTACCCTTCGCGAACATGACGGTCGTCCGCGAACGCGAAGCACAATAGTGCACCAGATATCAGCAATTTCAAACAAGTCTCAAAGTCACGGAATCGATCCTTGTGATTCGTTTTTCGTGCACACAAAATTTATATCTTACCCTACTAATTTTTATGTTTCAGACTCTATGAAACTATCAGAATTCAAATTCGAGGTCTCCTTGATTCGAAATCCGATAGGTCGCAACCAAACTAACTTTGAACCTCAAAAAGACCAAAACGAGCTCGGGACGTCCACAAATTCAACCAAGACCACTCCTACACTCAAAATCATCCTCCGAATCCAACGGAGTCGTTAGAATTCAATTCCAAGCATCAGATCTCCAAATGTTGACCAAAGTCAACCCTATGGTCAAAATTTCTAGAATTACCAACTCAAGACCTCAGATTTTCGTTACAACTCCAAATCTAATTCCGTCAACTCTCCTAGATCAAATTTTACATTCTGGAGCTGCTGAAATCGACAGAATTCCTTTTCTAGACTTTAAACCTTTAAAACTCAAAAACTTTCAAAACTTCATCTTTTCAAAGAATTTCCCAAAATCAACCCCCTACATAGATTAGAAATGACTCATGTGTCTATTTGTTCAACTTTATACAAGTTTAAGTGCACAACCAAAGTTGAAAGGCATAAAAATAAACTGAGGCTTAGTTAAATGGCATATTTATGTACTATGACTATATAAAATAAAGAGCAAAATATATGAATAGCTCCTAAAGTTGTGCATTTTTTTCTTTTAGACAGACACTATATATAATTCAATAAACACTTACATATGCCTAAACTTCATTTATTTTTTCCCTTATTTATAGATTCCAGGTGATATGTTGGTCAACGCAATCCTTGCAGCGATTTTAGCTCATGAAAATCAATATTCTGAAGAAACAATTATTTATCACATCAGTTCATTTTCAAGAGGCCCTCCAAGAAATTCAGATATAAAACTTTTCATGTTTCACTACTTCACAAAGAATCCATGGATTAACAAAGATGGGACAACTATCAGAGTGAGAAAGCCTATATTATTTAGCAATATATCAAGCTTTCGCAGACCCATTTCAATTCATTATTCCCTGCTCTTAAAGGTTTCTTTCCATAATACTTTTTTACCTTAATTTAGTACCGTCCTTAATAGTCGTTTGGTTTTTTAATTAATAAAAATAATTACACAATAAAATTTTGCGCTTGATTTTTATTATTAAGTTTTTCATTGTTAATAAATATACAACTTATTCCTACTTGCTATTCTTTACATAACTAGTATGTGAATAAAATTGACGACCCTTTTAAAGTGTAATCAAATTCTTTAGATTTTTTTCAAGTTGTCTTTCTATTGTAATGCTGACTCATGTTTTTAAATGCTTCAGGAACCTAGTGTCATTTCATCGCTTTGACAAAACATATGAATATGTATAAGGCTATACATCTATCTGAATTGCACGAACCCTACATGTTTTTTAATGGAAGGTATGCGTACGTTGTAACTTCTCTACATTCTCTCTCTTTTCAAGTATAATTTCTTTAATTAGCGTTACATACAACTAATAATCCAACAATATTAATGCTAAGCATATATTTTACAGCTTCGATGATGTTAATACTGAAAACTTGAGATTGGCAATGAAGGAAATCAACATGGGTGAAGTGCTCAATTTTGATCCACGATGCATTAATTGGGAGGATTACTTTATGAATACTCACATTCCTGGATCTGTGAAATACCTGTTTTAGGGATTATATTTAAGCTTTTATATATGTATAGTACTTAATTATAAGATTTACTTTAGTGCTTTAACTTAAATACACAATATGGTACGTTGGAATTCAAATTAATCTGACAAAGTACGTAGTACCATTTGGTATAAAAGGTATTAAAGGATTGGATTTGATTGAATTTAGATGGATTAAAATGAATTGAATTAATAAATTGACTTTTTACATAACTATAATAGCAATAGAACTTTTTTTTCAACATATACTCATTTTCATTAATTGTAGCA
This sequence comes from Solanum dulcamara, assembly GCF_947179165.1. Lineage (NCBI taxonomy): Eukaryota > Viridiplantae > Streptophyta > Magnoliopsida > Solanales > Solanaceae > Solanum > Solanum dulcamara. The sequence continues at coordinate 74,993,831 of NC_077244.1, forward strand.
TATGTAAAAAATTATATGTATTTTACCATATAATTTAGACTCTTGGAGCATCCTTTGCGTTTCTAACAGTTTAAAGCATTTATATTAATTGTCAAAAAAATCTGCATATATAAGTATTGTTTTGATTGGCAGTACACAATGTAAAAATCTCTTCTTTTTAACAAACAAAACATCTCATTCATCACAGTAAACATTCCCCACCTGTTATTAATTTACATCTTAAACATAAATAAGAGTAAAACAGTTAAAAATCCATCTGAGTTACTCTGTGTAGTCCATATTAAGTGAATTGTTGATGTATTGAAAGACAGTCAAGGACATAAATTAAATACTATTTTTCACTATTATTTCTTTGATTATTTTCAAACTAGTATCCTAAAAAATGTAAAGTAGTTAATAACCTCATTAAATGAAGGGTAAATAAGAAAAAAAAGTTCCAACAATTTTCTTGAACTTTGAATAATTAACTTATTTTGAACTATGAAAAAAGTATCAATAATTCACTTGATCTGGACTATAAAGGCCTATTGTTTTCTTAAGAAATATGTTACGGAGGAATATTACAAATAATTTGAGATGAACAGAGTATTAATTCACAGTCGTCTTGTAGAATATAAAAGTAGTCTTTTTGTTGTTATTTAGGCTGTATACATGATTTCTGAATTGGAACAGCCAAAACCAAGTAGTGTGTTCTCTTGCTGCTCTACTTCTAAAGTACTTTCACACCTGAGTTCGCAGAATTTAAGCGGTTACAATACAGTTGTAACAAATTCAGCTCCGGGAACTTATATCGAGACACTTGCAAGGTTCAATAGGTTACTCGGAATTCCCAAGCAATATCCAGTGACTATATCATGGATAACGGGCTTCAAAAGTAGTACTCGTCATATATGCTTGGAGTGGCTAGACAAACAAGATGCAAATTCAGTGATTCTTGTTTCTTTCGGAACAACCACCTCCTTATCTGTGGAACAAATCAAAGAGCTCGCGATTGGGTTGGAGAAAAGCCAGCAGAAGTCCATTTGTGTATTGAGAGATGCTATGAAAGAAGAAGGGGAAGTCGAAATCCCAAAAGGGTATGAAGACAGAGTAAAAGAAAGGGGAATTATCATTAAAGATATTGGAAATCTTGGCACATACATCTACTGGTGGGTTCATGAGTTATTGTGGATGGAATTCGTGCATGGAGAGCATTACTATGGGAGTGCCAATAGCAACATGGCCTATGCGATTTGATCAGCCAAGAAATGCCATTTTTGTGAAGGATGTTCTTAAAATTGGCGTTGTTGTGAAACATTGGGATCGCCGTGATGACATAATTGATTCAACTACAATTAATAACTGTGTTAAAAAATTAATGTCTTCTGCAGAAGGAGATGAGATGAGAATACGTGCCATTGAATATGGTAAAAAAGTGAGAGAATCAGTGAAGGATGGTGGAGATCATAAAAAGGAGATGGATTCCTTCATTGCTCATATTACTAGATAGATTACTATCTGCCATTGAATTTGGTAAAATAAAAGTGAGAGAATTCACAATATGCTCGCTCACGTAGTTAATACAAATATACAATTAGCTTAAGTGAGCAGCTGATAAAATCAACCAGTCCCTAATTAATAAAAGTCAGTTCGAACGAATAATCAACTCCGTTTTGCTTTTGATCTTAATGGTTCAAGTAATCTTAATTTTCACAAGAGGTAAATTAGACTTTTAATTCAATATACATTAGTTTATCTTAGAGGTTACTTAATTACTAACATTTTACTAAGTTTTCAGATTCATCAATGGAGCAATATTAGTAAAAATCCCATAACTTTACATTTACATAATAGGCATATATATCGTTAATTAGATAATTGAACTCTCAAGCAATGAAAATTTTAGCGTCTAAACCTTAAGATAATAAAGCACGGTTAATTTGAGCTCAAGTTGTCTTTGATGAAGCTAATTCTAGCAACATTGAAACTTGTTTAAGATGGTATCCCAAATATCATTTCGATTGAGGAAGAATCATTTTGTCATTAATAATGTCAAGAATAGATATTGTTGAAGCTTAATGTCTACAAAATGAAATGGAGGAGTTCTTCTAGTTTAAGTAAGTATCTTTTGATCAAAAGTAATACATATATAAGATGAATACAAAGCTACAGCCCTCTCTTCTTTGTCAACAAAATACAACAATTTGTTAGCAAATCGCAAACTTTCACCCTCTTTTAATTGGAGCACTTCAACATGAAGAATGTTAAGTCAATTAGCACACCTCTTGCTGGTCATATGGAGTTGAGCAAGAAAATGTGTCCTACAACGAGGGAGGAAAAAGAAAGCATGGCTAAAGTTACATATTCCTCCGTCGTCGGAAGTTTAATGTATGCAATGGTATGCATTAGACCTGATATTACTTACGCAGTTGGTAGTATCAGCAGATTTTTCGACAATTCAGGAAAACAACATTGGGAAGGTGTAAAGTGGATACTCAGGTGTCTGAGAGGAAGCTCCGATGGATGCTAGTGTTTTAGAGGATCAAATCCAATCTTGAAATATTATACAGATGCTGATATGGCAGGTGACCTTGATAACAGAAAATCCACAACTTGATATTTGTTCACTTTTGGGGGGGGAGCTATATCATGGCAGTCGAAGTTGCAAAAGTGTGTTGCACTGTCTACAACTGAAGTTGAGTATATTGTGGCTACTAAAGCTGGCAAGGATATGATATGGCTCAAGCAATTTCTTTGAGAGCTTGGCTTGTATAAGAAGGAGTGTGTCGTCTATTGTGACAGTTAAAGTGCAATAGACTTGAGCAAGAACTCCATGTACCATGCAAGGATAAAACACATAGACGTGAGATATCACTGGATTCGAGAAAAGATAGAAGATGAATCTATGCAGGTTGAAAAGATCTCTACAAATGAGAATCATGTAGAGATGCTGACCAAAGTGGTAATAAGGGACAAATTTGAATTGTGCAAAGTACTTGTTGACATGAGCTCTCTTTGATAAGGCAAAAATACCTCTTTCAAGTGTATGGGACTGGAGGGGGAGATTTGTGGGGTCCAATCCTCATTCTTTCAAAGTCATACAAAGTTACAGCCGACTCTTCTTTGTCAACAAAATGGAGCAATTTGTCGGCAAATTGCAAACTTTCATCCTCTTTTGATTGGTCCAAGTTTGGTGCAAGTTTGGTGAAAATTGGCATATGCGGAAGAAGTTCCTTCACCCCTGTTGATTAAGAGTTTCAGCTCATTGTTTAACACACCAGTTCACAGAGAAAGAAAAATAAAGTATGAGCGATATTTTAGTAAGGTGGTAAATCAAAAGAATGTTATTTCTTTTGAGGGTGTGGTAATCATTTTGAGTATTATACTCGTGACTACACGGTGTAAAATTTCTTACTACAGTGATATTTGTTGCTCCTCTTTGCCCATGATTTTTCCCTTATTTAAAAAAAGTTTCCACGTAAAATTCTTGATGTCATTTTATTTCATTATTTTAACTATATATACTTTTGTGTTAGTCTGCACTTTCCCAACATATTTATCATGTTTTGAAATCTAAAGTTTGTGTGCTCTTTCCGGTACTAGTTTGTGTACTAATTCTTTTTAATTATACACATGTTGAAAGTTTTGCCTAATCTTTAGTGGCCGTCTCATATTACTTGTCTTGTTTTCTTCACGCACATCTTTAAAAAATCACTCTACAAGCTAATTTGGTAAATGAAATTTTGATATGATCAGTAGTATTCTTGTCCAGAAAAGTAAAAATAACTTAATTTTGAGAATCTATTGTTTTTTTACGCTTGCTTAAAACTTGAAAAAAAAATGCTATTATCAGAAAGTAGGGCTGTACAGGGCAAAACGATAAACCGCACCAAACCGACAAACCGAACCAAACCAGAAAAAAAATCCGACTAGTGGTTTGGTTTGACTTGGTTTGGTGTTTGGAAAAAAAACCGACCATTATAGGGTTGGTTTGGTTTTAACTAAAAAAAGTCAAACCGAACCAAAACCGACCCGATTATAGATATACTACTTTTAAATTATGTTATACATAAAAATATTTATTAAAATGTAATTTATAAATATTTTTTAAATTTTTTTCATAATTTTTGTTTTCTTTCTTACATTTAGATTTGGACTTGAGAAGCCTATCTAAATAATATACAAAAAAAGATCATCTTATAAAGTTATATTATAAAGTTAAAACTTCAAACAGTGTTTAGCCTCCATCTTATATGTTGATATTTTGTACTAGAACTCTTTTTAAGAAGCACTGCTCTGTGTTTTTTATTAGATACTATGAAAAACCCGAGAAACCCGAAAAAATCCAAAAAACCCGAGAAACCCGAAAAATCCGAGAAAAATTGATATCGAAAAACTCGACTTTTATTGGTTTAGTTTGGTTTATAGATTTAATAACCCGACACAAATAGTTTGGTTTGGTTTATAAAAAATCCGAACCAATCTGGTCCATATACACCCCTATCAGAAAGTATAACCAAACACCTTCTTCATCTCAAAAAAAAACAAATCTTTCTTTTAAAAAAAATACACACATAATTTTTAAGAAGTTTGGCCAAGCAAATGATCAGTTTTATATATCCCGCGTTTCTAATTTATTACTAATATTATTCTTTTGTGTGATCTTGGTTTGGCTAGCTAAGGGTTTGGCCAAAATACTTTTAGCCAAACCCTTTATCTAGACTAGATGGTGAAATTGGCCGTATGAATTTCTAATTTATTAATTATTTCTTAGCTTTTGATTTTCACTCACATGCTACACAAACTTTTACTATCAAATATTTTAGAGATATCAACTTATCAAGTAATCGAACAGTATAGAAGAGGCTATTGTTTAATGTTTTGTTTAGTATTATTATGTACTATTGAGAGATGGATTCAATAATTGAAGTATGTTTAATTTTATTTTTATTTTTCCTCCTTTTTTCAAACTTAAAACAAATTTATCTTTTTATGTTAAATTACACCTTTAAAATATTTCTAAAACATAGAGAAGTCCACCACGGTTACCAAATCTCTTTTTTATCCAATTCACTTGAGATGATTATAATTACATAAATATTTATGATTTCTTTTAAATTATAATTTTTTAAGAAAATCTCATACTATATATATATATATATATCAAAGTGCATACATCATATAAATTGAAAATGGGGAAATATTTTTCTTTTCTCCTTTATGTTTCTATTATAGAAGTCGTTTCTGGTCCACATAGGTAGAAAAGAAAAAAAAACTGGCAATGAATATCCACATGGACCAGAACCTTGAAATATCAGACCTTCAAATCTAGACCTTCTGACTAGAAATAAGCTATGTACACAGATATGTCAATATAGAGATGGTAAATTAGCAAGTTTGGGTATATTATAAGATAAAAATGTTAAAAATACATTTAAACTATTTTATTTTTTTGAGTTTTATATCTGAACTATTGGAAGTGTGAGTTTCATACCTAAACTATCACTAATTAGTTTGAGAAAACGCACCTCAGTGGTGTGTGTAATACATTCTCTCTACTCTCTCTATTTTTTTAAAAAAAATTGTCACACGACATTCTACATGGATAAAATATTTAGTTTGATAAAAATTAAATAAACTATTAATATTAGTAAAGTCAAAGACTAAAATATTTCTATTCCAAAAAAAATATTATTTTTTTAAAAAAAAAACTCACCAACTCCACCACCTCCCCTCCCCCCTCCACCACCACAATCCCCCGTTCTTTTATTTTTTTTACATTTCTTGTATAAAATATTTTTAAAATATTCATACTTCACCTCTTCCTCCACCCCTTCCTAAAAAAGTGTTATTATTTTTATTTTTTTAAAAAAATGCTATTATGTTATTTAAAAAAAAAAAATTGTACCCACCACATCTAACCTTCTACTCTTACTTTTATTTTATTTTTTATTTTTTACATTTTTCTCATTTTGTGTTATATATGTACATATATTTTTAGAAAAATATTTATTTCTACTTGCATACCGAATATAACAATACAATAAAAGTCTTGCGGCAAGTAAAAAATATTTTTCTAAAATCATATGTATATATCTAATATAAATCGAGAAAAAAAATTGAAAGCGGAGGGTTAGGTGGGGCAGGGTAGAATATTTTTTTAAAAAAATAATATCTAAATTATTATTTGAAGGGGAGGAAATGAAGTAATATTTTTTTTAAAAAAACGTCTATAAAAGAAATTTAATTTAAAAAATAAAACTAAAAAATTTGGAAGGCTGGGGGGAGGAGTATGGTGAGAAAAAGTGGTGGAGTGGGAGAAGAAAAATATTTTATATTTTATTTATAATTTATTATTTTTGGGTAGTAATACTTTAATCTTTAATTTAACTAATTCTAATAATTTATTTAATTTTTGTTTTTGTCCATTTGGAGTGTGATATGTCACAAAAATGTTTACATGAAAAAGAGAGTGTAGTACACACACTATGGTGAGAGTGGAATAAAAGAGAGATGTTTCTCAAACTAATAAATGATAGTTTAGATATGAAACTCACACTCTCAATAGTTTAGGTATGAAACACAAAAAAAAGAAAATAGTTTAGGTATATTTTTTACAGTTATCTCGTTTATTGTTGATCCATTCATTTATTAGCTCAACTTATATAGTTCAGAAAAAAATAATTGGGCTGATATATAGTTTAAATTGGTCAATGAGAAATCTTGTCAAATTATTTTAAAGGACTTTTTTATTTGATATATTGTATAGAGCCATAATAAAGAAAATAAGTGTTTTATTAGGCTCTAAAAAATATAATAAAACGAATAAAATAATTAATACTAAAATAATTTCCATAATACTAAATAATTTATTAAATAGTAAGCACTTATTATTTATTTATTTATTATTAAATAATAATTAATTCTTTTATAATTTAATTAAAAATCATATCACTAAATGTAGCCCGCTCACACGATATATAAGTCAACTGTTCAAAGATCCATACATCAATTACAAGTAGCACTTTCATATTACTAAATTTTAGTCATCCGAATTAGCAGGAAAAAAAAACTTAGCTGATGGAATCACGTACAATTGAGCAGTTTCAAGGCAAGACTATTTTGATTACCGGTGCCACCGGTTTTCTTGCAAAGAGTACTCTCTATCTCTACTCTTCCCATATATCGTTTTGTTTAAATAAAATATTAATTTGTTGGAATTAATTAAACTTGTATTTGTGTTTGTAAAATGTACGTACCTAGTTCTTGTGGAGAAGATACTTCGTGTTCAACCAAATATCAAAAAATTATACCTTCTCATAAGAGCTTCAGACAACAACTCCGCTAGACAACGCTTCACCAATGAGGTAATTTAGTTACCTTTTTTTGCACCCAATTAGTTTAATTAAATGGAAATCCTATCAATAATATAATATTAGTGACAATTATATTTAACAAATTAACAGTTTTACTAACACACATGTAGGTCGTGATGTCTGGATTATTCAATGTTATAAGGGAAAGGATGGGTACAATATACCTCAGCTCTCTGGTGGAGGACAAGGTGCTAGCAATTTCAGGTGACATCTCAAAAGAAAATATTGGAATTAAAAACTCAAAATTGAGAGAGCATATGTTCAAAGAAATAGATATAATCATAAACTCTGCTGCAACTACCAACTTTGATGAGAGGTACAAATATATAATTAAAATTGCAAAATAATAAATATATATATATTTCTAGTTTATTTATTATGGTATTGTATAGTACTTTTTTTTCTAGTAATATTTCATGTACATTAATTATGTTTGATTAGATATGATATAGCAATGAATATCAATGTGGTTGGTGTTATGAACATCCTCAAATTTGCTAAGAGTTGTAAAAAGGTGAAAATGCTTCTTCATGTATCTACCGGTGAGTTTTATATAGCTAAGTATCAATTTTGTTTACGATTTTTCAACTCCGTTCTTATACAAATATCTTTTATATATTATCGATGCATAAAACTTAAACTTTATTTTTTTATATACAACTTATGTTTGCGGCAAAACAATAGGAATTTTATCAGAAAAACCGTTCTTTATGGGTGAGACGCTCAACAAAAAATATTTTTTGGATATGGATAAGGAAAGAAGTGTGATAGCGAAGAAATTTAAGGAACTTGGAGCTCAAAATGCGACAACAAAGGAATTGACAATAGCCATGAAAAAACTTGGCCTACAAAGGTTATTACAAGATGCTCATGAAGCCTTTTCCCCACTTGGTGCAACAACTTTTGAAATTCATTATATATACTTGTATAAAATTTACAACATTGGGTATGGAATTTGATCCTAATAATCGATTCACTAATTAGGGCAAGGTTACATGGGTGGCAAAACACATATTCTTTCACAAAAGCAATGGGGGAGATGGTTTTGGGACACTTGAAGGAAAATTTACAGATCGTTATCATACGTCCAGCGATTATAACTAGTACCTACAAAGAGCCATTTCCTGGATGGATTGAAGGAGTGAAGTAAGTGTTATAATTGTCATTGCATATTCTAAATATAATATATATAAATATTATCCTCTTTTACTTATGTTATTTTTCTAATAACAGAACAATGGATTCATTTCTTTTGGCTTATGGAAAAGGAGTGCTCAAATTCTACTATGGTGATCCTAACTCAAAATTTGATGCGGTAATAAGTGATTTTCCTACTTACGGATTAAATATACTCCGTTGAGGTTTGATGCACCATCATACTGCATGAGTTTGGCTTTGATTAATTCTTTTTGTTATTACTTGCAGATTCCAGGAGACATGGTAGTGAACACAATCCTTGCCGCTATTTTAGCACATGAAAATCAATATTCTCAAGAAGTAGCTATTTATCACAGCAGCTCTTCTTTAAGAAATCCTCTAAAAATTTCAGAGATAATGCTTTTGGCATTTCATTATTTCAAACAAAATCCATGGGCTAATAAAGATGGGAAAACTATCAAAGTGAAGGCTCCTATGCGTCCATTTAGCACCATGGCTACCTATCGCAAACACATTTCGACTCATTATTTGCCACTATTAAAGGTTCTTTAATTTTTCATAGTACCTAAACTTCTAAATCCAAAAAAATTGTGTTTTATTCGATAAACAAAAACAATCCGTACAAGATAAAACTAGTGCATGAACGAAATTGATCACTTCTTATTTTTTCAAGCTACACTTTCAAATGCTAACTCGATCGTGTTTTTAAATACTTCAGATGCTAAAGTTTATGAACCTAGTGTCATGTCATCGCTATGACAAAACCTATATAAATATGAAAAAGAAGATATATAAGGCTATACGTCTGACTGAACTATACGAACCCTACGTATTTTTCTATGCAAGGTATGTTTACTCGTTATATATAAGTTACATTCTCTTTATATGTTCTCTCTAATTTCCATTACTATTAATGTTAAGCATATAATTTACAGTTTTGATGAGGCTAATACTGATAAATTAAGATTGGCAATGAAGAAAATCAACATGGATGAAGTGCTTAATTTTGAGCCACGTTGCATCAAATGGGAGGATTACTTTATGAATGCTCACATTCCTGGAGCTGTGAAGTTTCTGTTCTAGCTAGGGATCATGTTTAAGCTTTTATATATGTACTTGTAACGTTTTACTAATTTAGTGCTTAGATAAGAAGGTTGTTTAATTTGTGTGTACTTGTATGTCCATGTCTAAATTTAATATAAGTGATTATTAAATGGGGTTTTATTATTCTTCATATATATTAAAGTCAGATATTTTCTAGCCACTATTCCCCTCAAAATCTTTTTATTTTATTTTGTATTTTTTTATTATTTATATATATATATATATATATATATATATATATATATATATGAGGGAGTTTAAAGTGCCAAAGCAGGCAGCAAGTCAACATGCCTACCTGGCACTTCAACAACTGTTCGAACATAAAATGGAACAGAGCAAGTAACATGTATCATTTAAAAATGACGTAAAAAGTACTATAAATCTCAATAATTAATAACTTGAAATATTTAAAAACGTGTAAAACATTTGATTGACTCATGAAATTCTACTATACCACATAAATTGAGACAAAGGGAGTAATATACATTATTTAAAAATTATGTAAAATATATTATAAATCACAATAGTTAAAGTAATCGGTTGACTCTCAAATTCCGTGAGTACCGCATAAATTGGGATAGAGAAAGTAACAATATCATTTAAAAATAACGTAAAAAGTAATATAAATCACAATAAGTAACAACTAACAACTTACAAATTTAAAAGACATAAAAATTTGTTTGACTCTCAAAATTCTATCAGTGTCACATAAATTGAGACAGAGAGAGTAACATATATTATTAAAAATTACGCAAAAGGTACTATAAATCATAATAATTAACAATCTAAAATATCTAAAAATCATATTAAAATTTAATTGGCTCTCCAAATTTTACTTGTGTCGCATAAATTGAGATTATAAAAATATAAGGGAAAACTAAGTTCATGCCCATAAAACCAAAATAATTACAAACAAATACTCCCCCTTTACAATTCATACCCCCTTCCAAAGCATGAGATTCACGACCAAGAAACCGTCGCAGTATCAATATACTGACATGGTATCATTGAGGCTGCTCCAGTCCTTAATGATACCACCACAGTATATCTATATATTGTCATGACATCATTGATGTCTACTTCAATTCTTCAGCTACATCTCCATGAAACCATCACATACTGGCATAGTATCATTAAAGATCGTTTCATACAAATGTTGAATGATACCATCACAGTATATATGAAGGTTTTCTTAAGTCATTCGATATTACATGAATGATACTACCACAGTATATTCGTATATTATCATGATATTGAAAATCCTTAATGAGACACTTTTAAAATCCTAAATGATACCATAACAATATATTGATACCTTATTGGTATCATATAGGATTGGACAATTTTTTTAAGAAATAAAAATAAAACAATTAAGAGAAAACTATTAAAATCACAATCTTATTTATTAAACTAATTAGTAAATATATTCTTTGTGATACTACGTCAGTATGTTGATACCATATCGGTATCATATATGACTTAACTTAATCATATGTGATACTTTATCTGTATATTGATTTCCTATCGGTATCATGTAGGGTGGGCATAGACGTCAGTGCGCGAAATTAAAAATAATTAAAGGGGGCATAGGGGTAATTAGGTTGGGCCGAATGGGTATTGGAAGGAATTAGTTTGAGGTGGATATGGTGTGGTAAATAGTTTGTTTAAATGGTCCATTTTGTATAGTTTTTCCAAAATATGACACACATTGGGTCCGTACATGCATGGGCTCCTGTATCTAATTATTTTAGAAGATTTGCATTTTTAAGGATTTTTGCTAGTGGACCGGACTATATGCTGCACTTCACAAACATAAACATAGAGAAGGGAACTGGGCCTATAAGCCCAATTCAATTACCATTTCTCTAGTGATGGATAAAATTCACGAATAACTATTTGGAGAATTTTCGCACATAGTCAATCAAAAATATCTTAATTATATTCCATTACTATAGTTTGCTAATTATAATTCATAGCTATGGTTATAGCAGCATTTGAATAATTCGCGCGGCATTTGTATACGTTTGTATAATTCGCTATACAATTTGCAAGTTTTGTATAACGTTTGTATATTTTACTATACAATTCATGCACAACGTTTGTTTAATTCGCTGTACAATTTATAATATTTGTACATTTCGCTATACAATTCGATTCACGCACAACGTTTGTATAAATCGCGCGAATTATACAAAACTCAACTGTATAATCGTGCGAATTATACAAAACTCAAGCTGTAAATACAGCTAGATGTTTGTCGCGAGCCATAATTAAATCAAACTATAGCTATGTTAGCTAATTAACTAGTATATGTTTGCTTTTCTGCATAATTTTTCCTAACTATTTTAGCTCTGTAATTGAAAAAATAGCCGTATATTCAAAAATAGTTGGAAAATGTTTCTTTTTAATATAAAATAGAATTTAACATAAATATCCCACACTTAAAATGTAAACTATGGAGAGATCACTATTTTGAAAAAACGGAAATAAATTAGAACGCTGATGAGGAATTGAATATTTAGTTGTCATTAGAGATTGGAAAGTATCAGATTAAGATCATATCGATATCGATACACTTCACACGTTAAGCCGGAAGAAAAGAAAAATCTTTCGATTAAAATTATCTTATGCTATTATATTAACCAACAATATCATATATTTACCTGTCAAGAATATAATGAAATAGATGAAATATCTCCACCCTATAACTAAATATTTCAAGTTCAAGCACTTAATTAAATATCATGCCATATACCCACCAAGGATGTAGTAGGATATATAAGATGTGTTCGAGCGGGTACTACCTGTATTTATATTCGGAGGGTACAGTTATCCAACTAATTTTCATTAAACTTAATGAATGGTATTTTTGTTAAATTTTGCTTATTAAGTCCAAAAATTTAAGATCAAGTCCTTTTAAGACCATTTATGAACTAAACCCGTGAACTTCTCTCCTTAAATATATGGTTTTCGACCTATATATAAGCCCAATTCAATTACCATTTCTGTAGCGGAAATGATTTTGTACAAATTGCCCTTAAATGGCCTGATTTTTAAAATATTTATACTTAAAATTAGATGGTTTTTAAAATTTTTGCACTTTAATAACTGAACTTATGTCAAGTGGAGCATAAGTTCATTAGAATCTAAATTCATGCGAGGCATAACTTAAAAAATATTATGATACACAGTGGCGAAGCCATATAGACTTGAGGGATGTCAACTGACACCCCTTCCTTCTACGCGATTCTACTTCTTTAAATTTTGATGTCCCTTAGTTGAAACTCTAGATCCGCCATTGATGATACAAATATATATATATACATACTAATGTCTCAGGATTTTTTTTAGTTACGAAGGGGCATAAGTTAAAGATGAACGTAAAATAAGGGCATTGAGTGCCAAGGACCCAATGATTTTTCCACCACCTCCATTTGTTTTGCTCTTCTGTTTTCCTTGTTGGCGTATGGTTAGAGAAGTGGAAGCGGGTTCCACCCTTAGGGGGCGGAGCAAAGTAATAGTATGAGGTCCATTAGTAGTTCTTTCGATGAAAAATTATATTATATACAAAATCAATATTATTTTATATATATATATATATATATATACAACAACAAAAAAAACCCAGTAAAATCCCACAACGTGGGGTCTGGAGAGGGTAAAGTGTATGCAGACCTTACTCCTATCAAGGTAGGATGGTTGTTTCCTAGAGACCCTCGGCTCAAAAGAAGCATAAAACGAGGTCAGATAAGGCTAAGAAGTTCAAAGCGAGCTATGGGAAAGCAAATAACGAATAATGCAAATAACGAAAGCGACACAGATAAAATAGAGTAATCAAAGGACAGAAAGTAATAGAAAGATACTAAGAGAAGTTAGAGCACAGGAAATTATAGTACGCTAATGTGCCTACTAATACGGAAGAATAACGAAACTATGTACTAACCTTCTACCCTAATATGGGTCCTCCACACCCTCCTATCTAAGGTCATGTCCTCGGTAAGCTGTAACTGTGTCATGTCCTATCTAATCACATCTCCCCAATATTTCTTCGGCCTACCCATACCTCTTCTGAAACCATCCATGGCCAACCTCTCACACCTCCGCACTGGGTTGTTGGATATTGAATTCTTTTGACTTGTTCGTTTGTTTACTTCTTCATGTTTTGAACCCCCTTAATAAAAATTTTGATTTTATTATTGTTTTCCACGCAAAACATAAATTTGTATGAATCAATAAGTATAAAAACATAACGATTTAACGCTTATACCTTAAATATTAAATTCATAAAATTTGAATTATGGATCTTGATTATTTGACTAATGTGGAGGCATCAAAGTTTAATAAGTGAATATATCGGTTTGGTTGTCATTGGGAAAAAACTTTTTTTCTAGTGAGTTGGTGCTGATTCAACAGGTGCATTGAACCTTATATAATATATTGTGTATGCAATTATCAAATCAAATATTATTTTTTTGAGAATTGGCTTCTTCTTCCTGCATGCATTCCTATTTAATTACATTATAATCTGCCACATGAGAAGTTTAATAAAAGAAAAATTGACTAAAATACAAAAATAAAAGTAAATAAACCAATAAGTCAAAAAGTAGGCTATGGGGAGATCACTATTTAAAAACTAAAAGAAATCAGAATGCTGGTGAGGAATTGAATATTCAATTATCCTTTGAGATTGGAAAGGATCAGATCAGGATCATATCAACATCGATATCCTCCACACATCAAGCTGGGAAAAAAGAGACAAACCTTTCGATTGAAAGAATATCATGTGATTAGATAACAAACCAAGAATGTATATTAATACTAGCGGAGATAAGAATTTTAATTAAGGAGTTCAAATATAAATAAAAAAATAAATATATGAACAAGTTAAGAAGATTCACCATCTAATTATTTTGATTTTATATATATATATATATATATATTTGTTCAATGTAATAGGTTAGATGAGATCTCTCCATTCTATAAGTAACGATTTTGAATACGAGAGCTTATATAGTATATACTCGTTAAGGATTTCGTAGGATGTGTAAGATCTTTTCATTTTATAATTAAAAAACTGAAGTTCGAGCATTGAAAATAGAGAAATTCTCGTTAACAAAACACTTCCTTCTAATGTATAAGTCTTACGTTAGGTTGATTTCTACTCAATTAATAGTTATTATTTCAGGAAGTCATCCTTCTTCTTGCTTTCAATTTTCTTCAACAAATAGTAATTTTTTAAAATAATTAATAAATATTATTTAAATAATTATATGAGAAATCAATTCACCTTATATAACATAAATCTTAATTAATCGGATCAAGTGATTATCGAATACCAATGGATATGACAACAAAAAGTATCGATCATACATCTTGCTTGCTCATTTTTAAGTGGCTTCGCACACTATACAAGAATATAATTTACGTACATATCAGGTGAATCGTATCTCAATTATTAATGAATCCAATAATAAAGTAGGCAATTCACCAGTAGTTGGAAATTATGTCATACATGAACTCATCAATTTCAAAACTCAAGTGCATTAAGAACATCGAAAGACAGATCACACTGCTCACTGTTGGTGAATTAATCTTTTATATCTTAATAGTTATCCAATCAAAGTAAGTATACATTTTTCTCAAAGTAGGCGACGTCATGATATATATGCTATTTTTTCAGAAGAAAATAAAATCAGTATTTACAAAATTAAAATAAGAAGATACTCCGTACGTAACATGCATATAAAATATATTAAATCCACTTAAAACACTTCTTTCCACTTATGATCCCCTTGTCAAGCACATAATTTCCAATATAAAGCATAACATTATTATCATATTTTATTAAAAGTGATTCTAGACATCGAAATTTTATAGGACTCTACAAATTAAAATGAGTTTTATTTCAGTTAGGGTTTCTTGAAGGCTACTCTACCATAAACCCTAATTTGTGCCTATATAAAGGGTATTATATTCTCTTGAAAAGGCATCTCGAAAATTTCACAAATTAATGAAATATTTATAAAGACATCAAAATATATCAAAGATCCACAAATTCTTTCATGGTGAAAAAGTTCAAGTCATCCTAGCTAGTTCGAGAAATGCGTCACTAATGGCCATCGAATCACAATGAATATCAAATTCAAATCATCCTAACTAGATAAATACGCCACTAACTGCCCTCGAATCAAGGAGAAATCAGAGAGAAGAATCAAGGGAATTTGTACCCGCACTATTTATTAATAAAATATTTTTGTTTATTTATATTTTATTTATGATTATAATTTATTTTTCATCATTTTAAAATTTATGGACATTTCAACCAAATCACAATTCATGATCTTCAACATCAGTAGGTCAGTTAACAAAAGGACCATAATATAAATCAACTTAACTCTATAAAAGAAATAGAGACAAAATAATGTTAATTAATTTCTTCACTTTTAATATTTGATTAGTAAGACTAAATTATTGAGTTTAGTGTGAACGGATGTGAGATAGAAAAATCAAAGGCTTGGTGCCCACTGCCCACAACAATATAATATGAGAATAATAAGTAGTAATATCCAACTTGTTGATTCCCTTTCAGTTATCACAATCAAGTAGTATAGTCGTAGTGGATATATGACAATCAGTTGCAACTTACGACCTTCACTTGTTATTAGGACAATTTGTTGTCAAATAACACAATTTTGTCCTATCTTCAAAACGTGGGAAACGTGGTTGCAATTTGCAAATACATGTCACTGACTACGTAGTTTTCATAAAGGTAAATAATTAGTTTCACACTTAAGCTTTTACCCAAATATTAAAAAAAAAAAAAAAGTTTCACACTTGTGCGTTTGGTACAAAGGAAAATGTGTTTTTTTAGGATAGTGGGATTAAGAAAGGAGCATTTTTGTAAATTAATCAAATATGAATTAGTATAGTCTGATGTTATGGATTGTACAAAAGTGAAGTTACATATTGGTCATTTGATATAGGGATGGCAATCGGAAAGGCCGGGTTGAGCTCAATTCGTAATTTTTTTAAATCGTTCTATCCTATCTCGCATGACAATTTATTTTATTTTCAACCAGCCTCGCCCCTTATAAACCCATCACGCATAAATTTGCCCCGCATAAATTTTTTATTTTTTTTTAATTGATTTTAATATAAAAATAAAAATCATAATTTTTTTTCATTTTCGCTAATCAACATCAACAACTACTTAATTGTTCCTAGTCAACATTTCAACAATTATTTCTTAATCATTAATTAACTATTTCTAATTAATATTTCAACAACTAACAATTCACTAGACAGGTCTAGTTTAATTATTATTTTAAAAAAAAGTTAAAACTAAAGCCAAAATTTAATATATAAAATTTATATCTTTGAATTTTAGTAATTACAAAGATTTAATTTTCTTTAGGTTATTATTTGGTACCTTAAACCCACATAAACTCGCAACCCGCCACGCCCCAGCCCACATTAATTTTAAAAATAATTACTTCAACCCGCCCCGCCCCCACCCTGCATAACTTTAAACACGCTTCTCCCCATTGTCATCTCTAATTTGATACGCGAAATAAGATAAACAAGAGTATTTTATGAGGTGGAATATTCCATCGTTTGTATGGGATAATAATCATATCATTTTAATACAAATGATGAAGTAAAATAATCTTGTAATTAATTAATACTTATCTCAAATCAAACAAGAATAAAATTAATGTTAAATTTTATTATGAGATTATTATTTTTTCCCCGTACCAAACAACAAACCCCTCCCCCCCTCCCCCCCCCTTTTTGAGTTTTTATTCGGTCTTTAGAATTTATACTAATTTAAATTTGTACTACTCAAATTTCATTTAGAATAAAATACTTTTTATGAAGAATTTTTCATAGCTCAAACTCGACAAGTCGAAGCCGCACTATTCAGATAAAAAGATGAGAAGGCAACTAGACATGTGATGTCCTGTCACACTACAAAAAAAGATACTCAAAGGAAACTAGTTCAGTGCCGTTGACAGGTGAGCAAGTGCATCTTTGTGCATGTACCTCACGAGTTGATGAGGCATTTATAGTCCATTTGGACACCCCACGGCCTCTTGTTTCGTTTTTTTCCACAAACACACACACACTAAAGGTTCACTAAGGTTGTGGCTTAATAATAATTATAAAAAAAAGATAAGTGTTAAAAATATATTTAAATTATTTTTTAAAAAAAATCATATTTAAATTATTACTTTTCAGTGGTGTGTATAATACATTCTCTCTACTCTTTCTATTTTTTGAATTTATTTTGACATGTGGATAAAATACTATATATTGATAAAAATTAAATAAACTATTAATATTAGTTAAAAGTTAAAACTAAAGTATTTCTATTCCCAAAAAAAGAAATTATTTTTTTAAAAAAATGAAATTATTTTTAAAAAAAAATTTAAAATATTTTTCTCACTCATGTGTATGTATCTAACACAAAATGAGAAAAAAATTGGAAGCGGAGGGTTAGGATATATATTATCTAAATTATTATTTGAAGGGGGGAGGGGAAAGATGAAGTAAGAATTTTTTTAAAAAAAATTATAAAAGAAATTTAGAAAATAAAAATAAAACAAAAAAAAATTTTTTTTTTTAGGGGGGGGGGTGTTAGGGGGCAGTATGGTAAGAAAAAGTGGTAGAGTGGGGTAATAAAAATATTTTATATTTTATTTTATATTTTTTATGGTGGGATATCAATACTTTAATATATTTAATTTAAACTAACTCTAAAACTTTATTTAATTTTTGTCTAGGTGGAATATTTTATCTATGTGAAGTGTGATGTAGTAAATTTTTGGCTGAACCCATTGGTGGCCCCTTAAAGTTGGCACCAATTTTCACGTACACACCTCAACTAGGTTTTGTTCATTTTAGACACCTCATATTAGACTCCGCTATGCCATTTTGACACTTTTTTGACAATCAACTAAAATTACAAAGTGTATATATTACAGTCGCTGATGACGTGGCATGATGAACTAATTAAAAGATGACATGTGACATTTGGGTATAAAATAAATTATAAAAAAGTTAAAAGAAAAACTATTTTTCATAAAATAAAAAAAAGAAGTTATTATCTAAACTCCCACCCCACCAATCTGTCCAACCCCTCCTTCCCCAAGAATTCTCCCATAGCCATTAGACCTCCATTACCAGTAACCATCATAAACTCCACCATTTTACCTTTTTCAAAAAAAAAATCATATAAGGTTCATGGATAGAATTGAAGAACAAGAAGCTATGCGATACATTATTTATCAAAATTCTAATAGTTGTTAACCCAAAAAATTGCATGAAAAAAAAATACAAAATGAATAGGTAAAATTTGTAATTAATGGACTAAAACGATAGCTTTTAATTTTATTTTTGCAAATGAAATGAACGGAGTATTAGATTAACAAATTTTTATAATCATTGACGAAAAAAATGGAGTGTTAGTCAAAATTTCTTGAAACTCAAATCTTATTTCTTCTCTTGATGAACTTCTTCTTCCTCTTTCTATCAATTTTGATTAATATGTTAGATCTATAATTACATTGATATAGTAACATATTGGGATAAAATCTTGAAGAGAACAAGATAATAATTGTGAAAGATTCATTAATGGTAGACTATTAAATAGAGAAAATAGAGAAAGAATAAAGAAGAAGAAAGATGAAGAAGAAGGAGGAAATAAAAATAAAAAAAATTTAGGCTCTTCACACGTTTATTTGGAGTGAAAATCACACAAGTTGTCAAGTCAACAAAAAGTATCAAAATGACACAGTCCAACCTTATCTTAGGTGTTCAAAATGTACAGGGCTTACTTGAGGTGCCTAAGTGAAAAAATGGTGCCAACTTTAGAGGGTTGCCGATGGATTCCGCCCAATTTTTTAGAATGAAAGAGAGAGTGTAGCACACACACCATGATGAGAGTGGAATAAAAGAGAGATGTGTATTTATCAAACTAAGAAGTGATAGTTTAGGTATGAAACTCAAAAAAGATGGATAGTTTGGGTGTGTTTTTCACTCTTATCTCAAAAAGAAATGCATTCTTGTATTTTTGAAAGTCTTATATTCTCCTTTAGCTTAATGCAACATATAAACAATTGCTATACAATTTTACGTTATACGACAACAACATATCCAACGTAATTCTAATATTAATATAAGACATAAAGTAAAATAATCATCTTAAACTCGACAGAGAAGTCATAAACGACCCTCTAAACTTGCACGTATTTTTCGCTTAGACACCTAAACAAGGTTGTTTTCCTATTAAACACTTATTGTATTCAAAAAGTATACCTATCAAACATACCTAGCTAACTTGATATTTAACTTGACCATTAAGTGGAGCACATGTAATACACATGAACATGATGTAGAAAAATAAAAAATCAATTGAAGATACTGGCATTTTAATTTAAAATAATTATAAAAATAATTTGAATATAAAAAAATCTAAATCTAAAAAAAAAAAGAATTTCAACTAAAACAAAAAAGAAAAAATCCACTTACCTCAACCCCCACCCCACTTCAACCCACCCCAAACCTCTCCCTTTCTTTTCTTTCCCCTCAAAGTCACCTCTTGTCCACCATTGTTAATGTTCATTTAGAAAAAATGGAGGTTTTAACATATATTATATATAACTCACTATTTATATTTCTCTTTATGTCTTCTTTCTTATTTCCATTTTAGATTGATAGTGTTTTTTTTCTTAAATCTGTTCTTTCTTCTTTTCTTTTTTTGATTTTGAATTTGCTTTTTTTAAAAAAAAAATCTAAACGAAGAAGACGCGAATGATGGCCTCAATTTTTGCCGGTAGAAAAGATATGAATGGTCTCCATTTTTCCGGCAAAGGAGATGTAAATGGTGGTCTCTATTTTATTTTATTTTTGAAAAAAGGACAACGCAAGGTACTTCTACATCAAAATTTAATATAATAACAAGAAAATTAAAAAAAAAAAAAGAAGAAGAAAAAGCGCAAAAGATAAAATAACAAAAAACAAAAGAAAGTTGTGAAGAAGACACACTGGTGGGGTGGGGTGGGGTGGGAATGGGGTTGATTTTCCTTTTAAGTTTTTCTTAAGAAATTGTTATTTTTACAAATTAAAAAAAAATTGTCATTTATTAGTGCTAAATGTCAATAAAGTAAAAATAAGTGTACTTTTCAGAAAATAAAAAGAAGAAAAAGTATCATTTGAGATATCTTCACGTGCTTATATAAAGTGAAGAACACGTTTTTTTATCACATCAACCATTTATGTTTAATAAGTACACATTTTATATATTTTAGATGTTCAATAGGTATCAATCCTAATTGAGGTGTTTAAGCGAAAAATACATGTAAAGTTCAGGGGCGGTTTATGACTTCTAGAAGAGAACTTAGTCATTTAAGTTTCATAGTAGGATAATTAGGTAGAAGCTAGCATGTCAATGACAGCCATATGTGGACTGCAATTTTTAACCGGACAGACACTAAAGTATCACCTTTCAAGGAAACATGTTTAAATTGGCCATGAGATATTTTATTCCCTTGTATAAATTGAAAAAAGAGGAGATCAAAGACAATGCAACTAGACATGTTCAACAAATTAAATGTATGTGTGTTAAAATGAACTAATTATTCTTGAGACAAGTACATTATTTTTTGTCTATCAAAGTGCGGATATGTCTTAGAAAGATTATATATTATTATATGTTTGTTCATGTACCAGTTAGACTCGCCGACGTCGTATTGTCATGCGTAACCTGCCCCATGTTGCCGACATGGGCGACATTAATTGTTTTTTCGCATGATAATTTGTTTTCTTTATTTTTTCCTCTACAAATCCAGATCCACCGTAAGTTTCGACATATGATTTCATCTCATAATTTGAATTTATGAAATGGAATTAGCATTGAATATGTAATTTTATCCCATTATTTCAAGTTATGAGATGAAATTTCAAAGTTTTTAAAACACATAATTTAGGAATTCAATACATATCATGATTTCATATTTTTCAAATACAAAAATTAATTCATAAATTTATATTTTGTAAAAAAAGAAAACATCATTTTATATTGATTTATATATTTTTTTGCGAGAATAGCAAAAGAGTGATGAAGAAAATACTAATACTAATTTGATATTTATTAGTATGAATACATCAGAATAAATAATTTATTCTTATAATCGCTGAAAACAACTTAATTATATGAATATTAAATTCACTTTCACAGATGTCATAACACAATTATAGTGTAATAAAACTATTTGTCAAATAATTTGGCAGCACACACACGTACTTTATACGTAATGCTACATTAATTGGAATGCACTAATTTTTGATAATTACTTTCCATTACACATCGCAAGTGCGTAACTACAAAGGAGTCACAAATTTTGTTCATTTAAACCAAAATTACAAATTAAAGAAACAATTCTCTGGAGATTAAGAAATATAAAAATGTTAAAAATAGCTAATGATCCATTATTAGCCACTAGTTTCTATAATTAGAGCTCTAATAATCAATAACGATCCAAATAGCGCATGTGTTAAAATAGACAATATACGGTGTACGACAAATGACAGATAATGACTTTGTTTATTACTCTCCCCGTCTCAATTTATATAATTTATTTTTTATTTTAGTTAGTCTCAAAGAAAATGAATATTTTTGTATTTAATAATAATACAATTTAAAATGCCTATTTACTCCTAATAAAATTAATCTAAACAATTTTGTCAAGTCAAACAAAATTATCAGAGTGACTATATTTTATTTTTTAGCTTTTCATTCGATATTCGATATTTATATTGGAGTTCGATTAAATTTGAATTTGTGTCGAGAAGTCCCTAAAGCGCTTTCTAACAAATGTGATTTCGTACCAAGGAAATTTTGAATCAAAACCTCTGATTAAGAATGAAAAAATACTTATCACTTCACCATTACCGATAGAGTGACTATATATTTATTAGCGCACGCGTTACTCGTGTCACTCTCTTCATGTCGCTGTCCGTTATGTTCATCCACTAGCTGTAACGTAATGTCCTTTTCCAAACTAAAACCAAAGTACTCTAACTAATTGATAACAAAAAAACAAAAGCTGTGTCACTAGCACAAAAAAATAAAATTAGAAAAAACTGTGTACACGTAGATTTCTGGTTTTTCTAAGAAAAAGTAGGATTGAAAATCCCATATATTTCATTGTTCTCTCCACTATAAAAAAACCACACCTTCTATTCTATTCTGCTCATTCACTCTCTATCTTTTCATAATTCTTCAAGTCATATATAGCAATGGCTACTACTCTCTTTTTCTTGATTTTGGCTATTTCTATACTAGTTTTATTAGCTCTCTTTTTTCTTTCTAGAATTAAGCCTTATTGTGAGTGTGAGATTTGCAAAGGGTATTTGAGTTCTAGCTGGTCTTTAGAATTCAAAAATCTTTGTGATTGGTACTCTCATCTACTGAAAAAGTCACCAAGTGGTACAATCCATGTACACGTTCTTGGAAGTGTAATCACAGCAAATCCTAACAACGTTGAGTACATGCTCAAAACAAAATTCGATAATTTCCCTAAAGGGAAGCAATTTTCTACAATCCTCGGCGATCTATTAGGCCGAGGAATTTTCGCCGTAGACGGCGAAATGTGGAAGTTTCAGCGGAAAATGGCAAGTTTAGAACTTGGAAGCGTATCGATACGTTCGTTCGCTTTCGATATCGTCGGAGACGAAATTAGAAAACGGTTGATTCCGCTTTTGGAAAGTAACGTCCGAAACGGGGCCGTTTTGGACTTGCAAGATGTTTTGCGGCGGTTCTCGTTTGATAGTATTTGTAAATTCTCTTTTGGTATGGATCCTGGCTGTTTGAAATCATCAATGCCAGTTTCAGATCTTCAAGTTGCGTTTGATTTAGCTTCTAAATTGTCAGCTGAAAGAGCTATGACAGTTTCCCCTTTAGTTTGGAAAATCAAAAGGGCTTTGAATATTGGATCAGAAAAGAAGCTTAAAGAAGCAATTAAAAAAGTTGATATTCTTGCTGAGGAGGTAATAATTCATAAAAGAAAAAATGATTCTTCTTCCCAAAATGACCTTCTGTCTAGGTTCATGAGGAATATGGATGATGACAAACTCCTTAGGGACATTGTCGTCAGTTTTCTTCTAGCGGGAAGAGACACTGTTGCTTCCGCTTTGACTACTTTCTTTTGGCTACTAGCGCATCATCCACGAGTCGTTGATGAAATTCGAGCCGAGTCGAGTCGAGTCATGGTAACAACAAAAAAGGCAACTCTACCTACTTTTGAGGAAATTCGGGAAATGCATTATTTGACTGCGTCGATACATGAGAGTATTAGGCTATTTCCACCGGTTCAATTTGATTCAAAGTTTTGTCAAGAAGACGATACTCTCCCCGATGGGACGTTCGTCGCTCAAGGGACGAGGGTAACTTATCATCCATACGCAATGGGGCGGATGGAGAGTATTTGGGGTCAAGATTGTCTCGAATTCAACCCAGAAAGATGGTTGGAACACGGGGTTTTTAAGGCACAATGTCCTTTTAAGTACCCGGTATTTCAAGGTGGGGTTAGGGTTTGTTTGGGCAAAGACTTAGCTATCGTGGAGATGAAGAGTGTTGCTTTGGCTTTGATTAGGCAATTCGACTTTCTAGTTTGTGCAAAAGAGCAGACACCAAAGTTCATGCCGGGCTTGACAGCCACCATTAGAGGCGGACTTCCCCTCATGGTTCAAGAAAGAAGGCAACAATAGCCTCCTCAGTCATAGGTTTTGTAATCAATTATTAGTTGATCAAATTTCATAGTGAAATTCAGTAGAACTTGATAGCTTTTGTAATTGATTATTAGTTGATCAAATTTCATCTATAGTGAGCGTTTTTAGGCTTAGCAAGCTGAACTATGTGTATATAGACAACTAACGTCAAAAGAGTACTTTTGATCTAATAACAAAAATGTTCAAAAAATATTGGCTATATTTGACACTTGTTTTTTTTATATATATGTAGAGATTGATGAATTAATCAGATATCTTACATCTTTTTGCTTATAAATTAGATACTTATATGCCAAATGCAAAGTTAGGACTTAATAGAACCATTGGCGGAGCTAGCAAATAAAGTGAGGGTTTGGTAGAATCTAGTTAGATATAACTTCAATCTAGTCTCGTATATTTGTTGAGTGTTCACTGAATATTTTCATACAATTCATAAACTTCAAATTCAGAATTTATGAATTTTAAATCATGAATCAACATAAAACGATTAAAACTCATTCCAAATACTAGTAATTAGGAATTGCTACTATATGATGTACATCGATGGATCTTATTAAGAGACAATTTCATCAGTTTGACATCCAGACAGAAGAAGTAATTATAAAAGGAAATTGTGTTTGCTCATAATCAAATGAGACTGTTATGAAGGTTGCATGGCATATTTTAGAGCTTGTTCAGGAAGCAATTCAGATTATTCATTAGTTGGATACCCGTTAGTCGGAATCCATCAGGTAAATAACTTAGCGTTCACTGAATGTCAACAAATAATATTAGATCAATTCTATGAAATATGTACATAACATATCTAATTTGACATAGAGACCATGAGTTCGCGAATACCATAAAGATTTTAAAAAAATCTAGGGGGGTCATTTGGTTGGGAACATGTTATTTCAGGATTAATTATCTTGGAAATAGTTATTATGGATAAGTTATCTCACCGTGTATATGAGATAACTTATCTCATCACTATGGTATAATTCCAAATTTGACAACCAAACAAGACATCAAAATTTTATGTAACGATCTTATTTTGTGACTTTTGTTGATTTTCTTATTTAACACTTAACTTTTATAAATAATTTATGACTTGTGGGAATGAGTGACATGATTTTCATATTAATGAGAAAAAAATTATTTTGTTGTTAAAAATAATTTATTTATTTTTTAAAAAGAAGAAAATAAATAATAATAAAAGAAAAGAAAATAATATATATATATATATATATATATATATATATATATATATATATATATAAAAAAAAATTTGATGACATTAAGCCATCAAGTGTGAGTATAAAGCGGCGGCAGAAACTGAAAAAAAATAACGGAGGAAGAAAGAAAAGAAAGGGGAAAAGAAAAATAAAGGATAAGAGAAAAATAGGGATTTTCATTTCAAAGCGTCAAGTAATTATTCTCATCCTTTTCATTAAATTTTTATGTGATTATGAACATATTTTTAGGGTATATTGGTGGAGAAATAACGCTGAAATAAAAAAATATGACCCTAGGGTTCTTCACATAAAATCTTCACTTGGGGATCGAATAACGATCCGTTTTAGTTGAAATTTGACATCTGAGTTTACTTTATCATGAGTGAACATAATCGGAAAGAAAATTTCAGATTTGACTTCAATGACTCGGGATGACTTTTTGACCCAATTTTTTATCCGAAAATAAATACAGTAATATGGGTGTCATTGGATTCGTATTCTTATGAAGATTATGTATTTGAACAGATTTTGATCGTTCGGTAGCATTACGGAAGGCTCAAGTTTTAAAGTGATTATTCAATTTAATTGAAGCAAGTGAATTTTTAAACCTCAGTTTAAGCTTGTAGATGCTTGTATTTCCGTGTTTTGTGTACTGGGGAGTAATGAGAATTGGACTGGATTATTGACTGTATGATTGGCCTTAAAAATGGAGATGAGGGGTATAAAATAATAATCTAATGACATATATTGGTGGAATTGATATGTTGTGATTGTGGATTTATTTTGGACATGTGAAATGACTATGTTGATGTGAGATATGAAAAATTATTGTTGTTGTCATGTTATTATCGTGAATCATATGAACATGAATTGATTGCATTGGTTCTGACATACTGTGCTGAGACTGAAAATGATATGAACCAAAGGGGTCGGGCCACACGCTCCGTGGCAGGTAACATGGACAGAAATGTCCCCCATGAATTACGGACTGTAATTCAGCGGATGTGTACCGATAGGACAGACATGCATCATCTCATTGCATTGCATCGCATTTTATTGATATTTGTGAATTCGTGTTTACCACTTATTACTCTGTATATGTTGAACTTGACTTGATATGATTTACTTGATGAGACTACTGATGAGTATTCATGGACTATACTATTATTATTGCGTAGAGTGTGGAGTTGAGCTGGTTTTATGCAGGTTGTAGTTAAGGAGGTTTGGTTGGGATGACATGGGTACTTGTATCTATTAAGCTTTGCTTAATTTTAGTTATTCACTTGCTGAGTACCGTGTTGTTTGGTACTCACCCCTTGCTTCTATACTTGTGTAGGTTGTGAGCCCGAACCTGCTTGATCTCCTACTATTTTCTACCACATCTGAGGCTATCATTTCGAGTGTTGGGGTAGCTGTTACTCCTTTAATACCTCTTACTCCTTTAATATGTTTTAGTCCTATTCTAGAGACTTTCTGCTTGTTTAATTTTTTCTATAAACTGGATTTTTGATCCACTTTAAGTGGCTTTCAATTAGCTAAGTGACCTTATTAGCAGCCACATGAATAACATGACGTAGGGAAGGATAATCAATTTCTCATTCAGTCGTTGACAAAACTAAAGTTTTTGACGATAGAATATTTAAAGGGATGGACCACAAATTATTTTTGAAAAATAAAAATGTTAAGCGAAACGAAAAATTCAATGCTATTTTATGGTCATTCTTGTATATGAACCATTTATTGAACCTTATAAGCATCTATTTCACTGTCATTTTCTTATTTATTTATTTTGACATATATCAGAACATGATTCATTTCAATTCTTGTTTTTGGACATTAAATTTTTATATTAAATTATTCATGCTTTATATGTCCAGTCTCAACGCGAGTGGAAGATATTTTAGGGGACCCTAAATTACAAATATATATAAATTATTCAAGCTTCAAATCTTAAAGATTTTTCAAGGTTCTTGCTTCGTCAAGAAGCATAAAAGGCTTAATTAACTAGAAACTTGGAATAATTGATTGTGTCGGTTATATTCTTAATTAGCAGTCAATGTTCGAGTTGTGGTGATATATTGGCCATGTTAATTAAATTATTTTTAATACATAATTTAACAGGAATGATTAGGTCAAATTAGAATATTAATTTCCCATGCATCTTCTTCCATCAGAATCTGGAATGGTCGCAGCAGGGGTGGCAAAATAGTTAAAATTTACGGTTATTTGTTTAAACCAACTCATTTTGAATGAGTTGGATATTCAATTATTTAAAAGTGAGTCAAATATAGATCAATTCATATTATTCATCATAAATATAGATAACTCATGAGTATCTATACTATCTCTGTCAAATAAATTCAAAGTTTTCTTTATCATGCCAGTTTTTACCAAAGATTTATCAAGCAATCCTCAAAGATTGTAAATCCCATGTGTAAACTACTGGAGAAGGGGTCTAAGTTCGAATTTGATGAAGTATGTCTTAAAGCATTTGATGGAAAAGCTTACCATTATTACTGTAATTATTACCATACGTAGGAACCTTTAAAAGAGAAAAAGAAAAAGAAAAAGTTTGTAATTTGAGAGTATTTCTTTTTACGCAATGAAAAATAATGGATAATATGAATATCTATATTATTCATTTGTTAACTGATATTTTTATTCATATCAAATATGAGCGAATTGAATATTTTATCTGTTTTTATCTAATTCATTTTGATCCGCCCATATCGACGCTCTCCTCAACCACCTCTAATTGCAGTTCTGAAACATGTGATTAACCCTTTTTTAATTCTTAATTATTTTTTTGGCAGGCACATTTTGTGGGTTAAATAATAGAAGGCATGTGGTATTAATCTCCACTAATTATGCTGCAAGAAAAGAAACAATTTTAGTAAACCATTAATAGAAGAATATATCCATGTGGCTTCATTAATAGAGAAAATGTCAAAGAAGCTTTGTATCAAATTTCAAGGGTAAAAGTTTTAAGTCATTTTTTTTTTAGTGTTAATACATTGATATCATATGTTTAATAATTAAAATAAGTCATATAGGGTTAATACTAATATATTTATTTTGAAAAAAGACATTATTGACCGATTAAGTAACATAAGGACATTATTGAACCAAAGTATTGACGGCAAATATATTTTTGAACTAAATTATAAACATATGACATTTTTACTCATTTTACATGATTTAAAGACATTTTTTAACCTTTTCCATTTATACTACATTACCAATAAGAGAAAATTCTTACATCGTTAGATATTTGTATTTATTCACGTATATTACTTTTGTTAAGAAATCTCTATTTCAAGAAGTTGTAATAGTAATTATTAGACGGGGAAAAAAAATCCTTACATTGAGCTATTGACTGATTATCGTTGTTTCTGAAATTGTGTGTATATTTTCAGACAAAAAGTCATTTTTTAATCAAATTATTCTTCGCTTATTTGTTTGCCTAAGATCATTTG
The DNA here is from genome assembly GCF_947179165.1 of Solanum dulcamara. Lineage (NCBI taxonomy): Eukaryota > Viridiplantae > Streptophyta > Magnoliopsida > Solanales > Solanaceae > Solanum > Solanum dulcamara. The sequence goes on from NC_077244.1 coordinate 75,022,928, forward strand.
AAATATTTTCTTACAAAGAAAATTCTATATCATACAACCAAACAATAAAATGTCATCAACATGAGTTGTGGTACAGTAGTAAGACTGTTTTACCTTTAATCAGAGATTTCTAATTCGAATCCTGGGTATAGAAAAAATCCAGTTAAGAGTGCCACTCCCGAATATGCCCTGCAGTGCGCGATTCGAATTTAGTCGGAGCTCCACGAGCTCTGGACACCGGATGAAAAATAAAATTAAAAATTAAAAATAAATGTCCTACGATGCCACACATCCACTCAGTTGTTCACTTTATTTCAATTTTTTTTAAACTTCATTTTCATATTTTCTATTTTAGGTAGAGCCTTTCCACGCTTTTAAATGTGTTTTTCTAGAATAAATTAATTTAAATAGACGCTTGCTTAATCATTTAAATTAAAATAGGTAATAAATATATAATATATTTATAATTATATATAATCTATTTAGGAAAAATAAACAATGACTCCAAACGATTACTTCTGAAAATAAAAACTTTTTTCCAGATACATTTATATTCAGGAAAATTACATAAACGTTCGAATAAAGAAAAGTATTTACTCAAATTTATCCATATATCTATTTATTAGTACTAAAATAACCCATAAAATACAATCTATTTACCCCAATGCCCACCATGATTTTATTGCAACTGACATTTTTAATACATTCAGTTTTGTTTTGAAATGGCAAAATAGATAGTACATTGTGAGACTTGTTTTATTTTTTTATTTATTTTTTGTGTTTTTTCTTTTATTTCAACTATAATTTTTTTATAAAGATAAAAATATTAACTAACTATTTTAGATTAATTAAAAATTAGAAAAATAAAATAAAAGAAATATTTTTTAAAAAAAAATACTAAAGTAACTTAATTAAAATTAAAATTAATATAATTTTTTTATAACCTTTATTCTCTTTTGCAATGAAAATAAAATTTATCTCTAAAATATGTCTTCTTCTTTTTTTGTAACCTTTTTACAAAACTAAACTACCTAAAAATGATAGTAAAAATTAAAACATCAAAATAAAGCTTAAACTCTATTTGTTATATTCTTTTCACAATTTATTTCTTTTGAAGGAATGAACTTATCATTTTTTCGATACTTTGTTAGTATAAGGTATATATTATGTGGTATTATGAAGTACTGGGGAACTTCTTTTAAAGGATTGAATTAGTTTGATGATACCCTCTCGGTATAAATATACATCATGTGGATATCATAAATAACTGACAAGTGTTTTTTTAAAAAATAAATCATTTTTTATTATAATTTGTCAGTATATGATATAATAATGTAAGTATCATAAATGACTTTTTTTTTAAGCAATGCATTAGTTTTCTATGATATTTTATCAGTATATGATGTATCATGTGGATAAACCTTCCATGTTCCTCTATTAGTATGTGATGTATCATGTCTTTTAAAAAATAATTCAGTGTATGAAATTTATTAAAAAGTAGTCATATTTTTGGCGCGGAAACACCATAAAAATGTGATGGTCTGGTGAATATCAAATTCAAACAAGTGAAATATCAAAGATATTATCATGTATTCACTTTAGAAAAGTTACTCCATGATAATGTTCTCAATTTCTCCTTGTTAAAGTTTCATTTTTAATACCGAATCTATGACAATGTTATAAATTTCAAAATTGGCTACCTTTTATTAAAAAAATAATAATCAATATTTGGCTACAATTAAAACTTTACAAATCTGAAAATGGTTATTTTTATTTTTGATTTTCACACCCCACCCCCACCCCCATGATACCTCATCTCACTTTCCAATAGTATAACGTAGGAGTGTCAAAATAAGTCCAAATATAGGTAATCCGTCTAATTCGCTCAAATTTTTATGAGTTGGGCTCAAGATAATTTGTATTGGGTTCAATCTCAACTCATTTAAGTCTTAATCATTTTTAAAAGAATCTTCAATTGAGCCAACTTAATCTCCAATTTCAACATGTTTTAAGGCTCTTTATTTGCATTGGTGTAATGTATGTTCTCATATTAAATATATGAATAATTATCTATTTTATATCTTTTAGGATTAATCTATCCATTTGTAAATTTTTATTTTTATTTTCTTGAGTTGAAATTCAAATTGTGGCTATATAAAAAAAAATATTAAAATTATTGAAATTAAGCGGGTCATGATCCAACCCGAATTTTAGCCCAATTGAGCCCAAAGTAAATTTGAGCAAGTCATAATCCAACCCGATTTTTATTTCAACTCATTTTTATATTCTCAATTTCCATCCAACATGCCCATTTGACACCCCTAATATAACGTGTCACCAAATTTATACCCCATGCACCAAACATTGAAACATAATTAAAAAAGAAAGATTTGTTTTACATGACATTAAATAGATTTTTACTTAATAATTAAATAATTTTATGATGTTACTTACACAAAAGGATGTTTATAAAATACATGATAATCAACAAAGTTTTTAAGCATTAACATCTTGTTGAACACTTTTTAAACACTAATATCAAGAGTGCTTAGAATAAGATGCACTTACTCACTTATTGTTATCTATATTATATTAAAAGCATGAAAACCTTAAAATGTTGATTGAACTTTTTATCCTTTTTATTATTATATTATTATTTTAATATTATTATATATTGACTATAATTTAAATTTCTTCACTAAGATTCTTTTTTCAACTAAAATATACTTGATTAAAAAAATCATTTTTTTTAAAAATAATCTATAATCTATATCTATACTATATTAAAAGCATAAAGACCCTTAAAATGTTGATTGAACTTTTTGTCCTTTATTATAATACTCTCCTTTAGACTATCATATTTTCACCCTTTTTCTCAAATTACTATTTAATTATTTTTATAATATTGATTATAATATTAATTCCTAAAATATTTTTGGAGTCCTTTTTAGTTTATGTATCATATATGTCCTAACAAATTTGTGGAAAAAAAGAAAAACTCACGTTTTTTTTTTAATCATATAGAAGTATTTTAGGAGTTGCCGGTGTCTTTTAGGTGAAGGAGTTCAATTTTTTTTTTATTGCAACAACTCTATATTACATAGGACTTTAAATATACTAATAATGTTTTCTTTATTTTTGGGTTTCTTCTTCTTTTTTTTTTTTCTATTTTTATAGTATAATAATTTATTAGAGTTTTATATAAACACACTTAGTAATTAGTCCCAGTCCTAAATTGGACTATGTAAGTTTTTTTTTTCTCTTTCAATTTTGTTTCTTCTTTTAACTTGAAACGTGTTTTCGTAGTGTGATTGTAAATTGATGATATATGGAAAGCTATCAATTCTATTTTATGTTATAGTACTTACAATTTACTTTGCACATTAATTATACATAATCAACAATTGATATTGAATTGATAATTTTTCTTATTTCTTTTTCAGTCATGTTTGCTGAAAAAAGAACGCAACAACTAAGAACGCAGCAACTATAGTTGCTTTCAGTACACTGTGGCAATAAACGCACCAATAAATGCAGCAAACCATAATTACTAATATTCAAGATAACTCGCAATCTCAATTTGGAACTTTTAATATGCATTCAGAGAGACATGGATACCTATTGATGAGATTCATAATGAAATATTTTGACCATAAATTGATATAATAAATTATTATTGTTGTTGTCTTCTTCTTCTTATTATTATTATTATTATGATTATTATGCTTCTTCTTCTTCTTATTGTTATTATTATTCTTATTATTCTTATTATTCTTATTATTCTTCTTCTTCTTCTTCTTCTTCTTCTTCTTCTTATTATTATTATTATTATTATTATTATTATTATTATTATTATTATTATTATTATTATTATTATTATTATGCTTCTATTTTAACGTATATTTCTATTTTACATAATTTACACTTCTATATATAATTTTCATTGTTTGACCTCACATACATTCACTTTTCTACGCACTTCGAGAGCTTATTTTGGATTTTGACAAATTAAAATTTGACTTAATTTTTTAAAATTTCTAAAACATTAAAAAAGAATCTTTGCTATATGTCTATCTATATCATACATTTATTATAGAAAATATATGATATAACAAAACATATCGGTTCCATGAAAAATATGACTACCATATCGAGATGTTATTATATATAAATAGGATCGTTGTCATAGAGATGTTTAATTGTATATATAATCTAGGCAATCAATATGTGCATTGCATGGAGATATGGGGTGGGGTCTGGATCGGGGCGGGTGTTAAAAATGTAAAGTAGACAATCAACATGAATTGTCATTCATGAAAAGAAAAAATTATTTTTTCGCTTTTCATTGTTCCAAATAAAGAATTTCATTTTTTTGAACTTGTTTCTCAAGAAAAAAATATCACAATACTATAACTAATGGAAAATATTTTTCTCCATGTGAAACCCATAGCATGATAATTTACTCCATTAACAATGCGGCCAGTTCAATCAGATTAAGCAACCTAACTTAGACACTTTGGAGAGTGGATTTTAATGTGGATAGAAAATTTAAAAAATAGCCACTTTAAACTCATTTAACTAATAAATAGCTAATATCAGGAGTTTCAAATGAATATCATAGAAATTCTTTTTTAAAATTTGTAACACTATGATAGTGGCTATATTTTCAAAAAGTAGACTCAAAAGGAACGGGTAAATGCTCTATTCACTTTTAATGTAGGTGCTCTTAATTAAAATGTTGCTTAAGAATGGGTGACTAAACTTTGTAGATAACTCCTCCATTTGGATTTTTTTGTGGATTGTCCAAAGTCTTTTAGGGTTTGGCCTTCATAGAAAAATAAAGATAATCAAAAAGGTATTTTTTTTTGTCAAAATCAAATTTCTTAAATCATACATTTGCTTAATTATGATCCTTGTCTCGTATATATAATATGCTTAGCAAGGTTTGTTTGATGTATTGCTTAATTCTTGTTTATTTAAATTATCTATTAGTGAAAAACATTAATTAGTAGGACTTTAAAAATGTGTATGAATATCACTAAACGTAAATGCAATAAATTAAATTAGTGACGGAAAAAGTTACTCAAAACTCATATAATCAGTTCAATTCGTCCAAATTTTAATGTGTTGGGACAAAAACATTTTTATTGATGGACTGATTTGATTATGCTTAAGTTAATCCATTATAATTCTCTTGCCCAAATAAATCTTCAACAATACCTAACTATAACCCATGAGATTACTCAACTATGATCAGTGGCAGAGCCAGAATTTTGATTAAGTAAATTTAAAATTTGAAGAAGTAGACACATGAACTTGTCGAATGAGGTTCGACATCTACTATATATACATAAAAAATTATTTTAACCATATATAAATAATATAATATTTTATCGAAGAAGGTTCGGATTACCCCTGACTATTTAGTGGCTCCACCCCTAACTATGACCCCTTACCATTTAGCTCATAAGCTAATAACCGTTCACTTAATTGCATAAGCTAAAAATAGTTTTAAAAGTGTATAATATATATGTAGTTGTGTTTACTAATTAATGATATCAGTTTAAAAAATAAATAGTGAACCAGAGCGGCTATTTGTGCAAAAGATCCCTGCAACCAAACCAAATGGGCCCTAAATCCACTAGAATGCCCCAAAACCCTAACTATATAATGTTATCATTCCCTATTACTTCATAAACCCTAGTAGCAGCACTGAAGTTCCGTCATTTGAAGGCTCTCTTTGCTCAAAATCTTCAAAGTACTCTCTCGCTCTCAAATTTCTGTTGTTCGTAGTTTTAATTTTTTTGTTGTTTCAGCGATTTATATCTGAATGTATTGTTTGTTGTGTTTATTTTGAAAAGAGAAGAGAAAATGAAGGTAATCGCCGCTTACTTGTTGGCCGTGTTGGGTGGCAACACCAGCCCTACAGAGAAGGATTTGAAGAAAATCCTTGGATCTGGTACGACCTTCAAGTTCTTGAGAAAGTTTTTTCTTTCTTGTATATATACACATTTTTTCCGTATTACTGCTTTATTGCATATGGATCCTGGATATGTTGCAATTTCTACTTCACTCTATAGACACTGATCCGTGAACTTATTTGTTAGTATGTGAATGTAGTTGGTTTATGTGCCCAAATTACTTTTACGTGTACCCCGAATTAACAAATTATGTATTGCATTTTGTCAATTTTCTGAGAGAGATTTAGCTCAAATGCTAGATAATATTAGCTATTATGAGAGGGGTACTGACTTCTAACATGACAATTTGGCTTGTGATAGTATCAGAGGTAGCAGTAAAAAATATGGAAGGAATGTGTAAAAGTTAGATTGATAGAGATTTTTCAGAACTTTGAATTTGGAATTTTTGAAGTTGTGAAAGTTATATACTAGAATATTATTATTAGTGAACTAGTGTTGGATATTTTGGGATCATGGAACGCCCTTGAATGTAAAGGTGTGTTAATTGGGTTTGAAAGAGTAGTTTTCCCCCTTGATGAGGGTGTTATGGAATTTCATTTAGTTAAACATGCTCCTTGTTTTTTGTTTCAAGTTACCAGATTTTGTAGTGGCTATTATGACTGAGTAACTAGCTAACATCTTGGTTTCATTACCTTGTAGCATTATTTTTGGTTTTCATGGCAATATTTACTTATATTAACCTGTAAAGTGAGAATTATTTGTCTTGTACCATACCTGTTTGAGTCGTCCAGAGGCAAGAATATACTGTAATCTTTATTCCTCTTGAATAAAGAATCATGCAGTAATTGATTTGACTTCAGAAGTTAAGTTGATGCAATGTAATTACCTTGATGCTATTTAATATTGTTCGATTTGGGTTTTCTGTCTGAAGTATCTTAAACTGATGATGTGTAATGTAGTTGATGCTGCTGAATTAGTAAATATACATTCAGATTGCACTGTTTTTATGTATTGTCTTGAAACTGGTGATATGTTATTAGGTTGATGCTCCGTAGTAAACTCGGTTGGCTTGTTATTCTCAACTGTGATACATGTCTGCTGGTTTTAGTGGTTCATTTTGAATTAACGTTTGAAACACATGCTGCAGTTGGAGCTGAGGCTGATGATGATAGGATTCAACTGCTACTCTCTCAAGTTGAGGGCAAAGATATCACTGAGCTGATTGCTGCTGGCAGAGAAAAGTTGGCTTCAGTACCTTCTGGTGGTGGTGCTGTTGCAGTTGCTGCCCCTTCTGGTGGTGGTGGTGCTGCACCTGCTGCTGAGGAGAAGAAGGAAGAGAAAAAAGTGGAAGAAAAAGAGGAGTCAGATGATGTAAGTTGCTATCGTAATTTTATGAAGTTGCTTGTTGGCTGATGGTCAATATTTCTTTTATACCTTTAAATCCTCTCACATGCTTGTGTTTTTCTCGAATTTGTTTTGTAGGACATGGGCTTCAGTCTTTTCGATTAGGAGAACTCGAAGAATTCAGTTTATGAAGTATCCCCTTTTCCTGTTGTTCTTCCCCTTTGGGTGTATTTTAGGAGGTTTATTGTCACAGATTTTGTTTGAACTTAGAATTTTCATGGAAAACATGTTGAGGCAAACAGTTGAAATTAGAGTATGTATTTCCAATGTTCAGGTTGGTTTTTTGTCTCTGTGTCGAATCCTTGATAGGCGCTGGAGCTTTGAATCGCTCAGTCATGGTGCATTATCACATTTCTTATCAAGATTCGATTATTGGGTAGAGATAATTATGTATTTGGAATAATTCATTCTATCATTATACTACAAATGACCTGCGACTATTTAACCCTCGTGCTAAACTTTTTTTAAAGAGCAAATTACTTTTATACCTGCACAAATGTGTCTGTATAAATTTTATTTGTGTAGCCATATATCTTTTTTGTAATTTTGTTTTATTCTTAAAAAAATAAATAGAGGAAGAAAGTGGTAAAAGAGCAAGGACAATAGAAATGGAAGAAAATGTTGTTTTTTTAATATAAAAATGAATAAGTTTCTGACTTATTTTTTACGTTTGCTATGTAATAAAAGATAAGTACTATTCTAAGTATATTTGTATATAATTCAAATAAAATTATAATATATATGAAATTTATTTTTTCGCTTTTTTCATTAAACAAATTATTTTTCTCATTTTTAAAAATTTTATTTTCTAGAATTTTACCAAACAAAGATGAAAAACTTAAATTATGTTTTGTCCTGCTTACCGAACACATTGTAATGTAGAGGAGGGGAGGAGGCTAGAAAAGGGTTAACAATCCGTGGGATTCCAAAATCGAAAGCAACAATTTTGGGTAAAAGCATCATTCACTTCTCCTCCGGTGAATACGATGGATAATTCTGCCGCAGCGACGCCGGTGTCGCAGCCATCACCGTTTTCCACCCAATTTCAACAATCACATTCTCAGGTATCGATAACTGCCGCCAATCTCCGGACGTTCTCCGACTCCCTCTCCGCTTTCCAACAATGCTTCAATGATCTACAACGACACATTGATTCAATACAAACTTCAATCAACTCTATGCTGCTACCCCCTCAACCTTTACCCACCTCATCATCATCACCAACAGTTGCAACCCCAGCCCCAGCCCCGGAGCCAGAATCATCTTGGGAATCTGACCCCTCTGAAGATCTAGAAGAAGAAGAAGAAGTCAAGCAAGAGGAAAAGGAAGTGGAGGGAGAGGGAGAGGGGGCAGGCGAAGGTGAAGGTGAAGGCGAAGACGAAGGAGAGGAAGTGAAATCTCCTCGTTCAGAACTAAAATCTCCTCGTTCAGAACTGAAATCGCCTCGTTCAGAGTTGGAAATTTTCTGCGAAACGATGGACCATCATGGTCTGCGGAAGTATATGATAACACATATCTCAAATTTTCGTGGACTGCGTGAAGAAGCCTCCAAGGCATTGAGACTTTCGCCCAGTCCTGCAAGCGTTGTATTTAAATGTATCGGCAAGTTTTATGTTACAGTGGGCAAGAAGTATGCAAATGAATCACCTTTGAGCCGGGGAAGGAAGGCTAACGTATTGCTTTTGGAGTGCTTCTTGTTAATGATAGGAATCGACAATAAGGGAGTTGAGATTGAGCAATGGGTGAAGGAAGCGGCAGAGCAAACAGCTTTAGCATGGTTGGAGAGGATGGATTCTGAAGGAGTAAAGCCTCAAGAAATTGATGCCCGGGGTTTGCTCTACTTTATTGGGGGTTTCGGGATTCCAGATAAATTTACAAATGCTAATATCAGAAATTTGCTTCAGGTAAGTAACCTCAAGTGGGCTTCTGATGCACTTAAAAGATCAAATGTTCTCATGGCAAAGTTTCCAGAAATAATAGAGGAAATGGTGGCGAACAAGGCAGTAGTTAAAGCTATTCATATTGTCTATAGTGTTGGAATGCAGGACAAATTTAACCCTAGGACACTTTTGACAACATTTATAAGAGAGTCTAAAAAATCATTTGACAACATGAATGGATCACTAAGTGCACATCAAGGGAATATTGGAGTAAAAGGGAAGTACTTATCTGATCTGAAATCGATTCTCAAATGTTTGAGATATCACGAGATTGATCCTTCAAAAGTTCTTCCCGGATGGGAATTCAGTAGGAGAATAATGAGCTTGGAGAGAGAAATTACTGAATTCAATAAGCAGATAGCTGATAAGAAGATGGCACCGCAAAATGCTGGATCACGTAAGAGAAAAAATGATGGAACTGTGTGGTTGAGCAACAAAGAAGTGAAACACTCACATTTTTCAAATCCATGGCTGCCACAACATCAAAGAGTTGTTAGTAATGTCATTAGCAACAACAACTTGTTTGAAGGAGGTGGAACTTCTGGCCACGATTATGGTTATTTTATGCCCCCTTTGGTATTGCATGGACCTGTTGCAGGCTCAATACATGAAAATGTTGGTTATCCACTGGCAGGACCTGTGAGAGATGTGGCCATTGGTGGAACTGGGGCAGGTATATCAGCAAGTGCTAATAGTATTCATGCAGGCATGGATGTTGTCCCTCAAGGAGTTTCACATGCTGGAGGTCATCTAGGGAATCGAGTTGATAGTATACCCGGGCAAATAGGAAGTCATGCTGGTCAATTATATGGATCCGCTTATAGGCCATCAACCTACTTGCAAGTCCCAAACACCATAGCCGGTGATTCTTATAGGCCTGCACCATTCATGGAAAGCTCAAAGGGCTTGCCAAACACCATACCTGGTGATTCTAATAGGACACCGCCGTACTTGGAAGTCTCTCCGGGGTTGTCAAACACCATACCTAGTAATGCTTATAGGCCTGTACCATACATGGAAAGCTCTAAGGGTTTGCCAAACAACATACCTGGTGATGCTAATAGGCCACCACCATCACTGGAAGGCTCTATGGAGTTGCAGAACACCATACATGGTGATGCTTTTAGGACACCACCATATTTGGAAGGCTCTACGGGGTTGCCAAATGCTATACCTCCACCATATCAGTTTCCTAATACTGTTCCAGCAACTGAACTAAACCAAAGCAGTGGCTCACAGGCAGTTGATGCTCATCCTTCGTCCTCCTTGTACCAGCAGAGATAGTTTTGAGGTGGCCAAGCATTACTTTCTCCTTAGTTTCCGTTTCTGTAAGATATAAAGCCAGTCTAGAACTGATTTCTGTCTCAGAAATATTTGTGTTTCATTAGCGACTAAAATCTTATTTTGGCCCAGTTTGGCATTACATTTCAGTGAACATGCCTAAAATTTTATCTTTATTTTGGCCCATTTGTCGCTATGCGTTCTCAATTATTAGATGACCAATAATCCTGGAAAGTTTGCTTTACGTGGACTTAAATAATCACAACATGTCGCTGTTGAGTTTTTCCCTCCATAAATGCATTTCTCTTATTTTGTGTAAAATGATCTCTGGTCCTTTTTCTTGTAACTTTGTTCAGTACAGTTTGCTTGTGGTTTGTTACTTTTCCTGAATGATATGTTCTTATATCTATGTAGAAAGTCATCTCCTGGTAATTCATGTATGATGATCGGAAACATGTTTTCATAGAAGGGGACCACATACTCAACATCTTTTCCTTCTATAAGCTTACGGGATGAGAGGATGGAGTGTTGGATATCTAAGTATGCTCATTCTCATCCTATTTTCTTCTGATTGGAGAGAGTAAATTGTTTAGACCAGCATGGCAATGTTCTTTTCAAGATTGGATAGGTAGTTTAGTCCCTTCTCTGTCTCTTCTGTCTCATCATTGTTTTTCTAATCAGATTTTCTTGTTTGTGGGATTTCAGAGAAGTAATTATCTGTACTTATATGTCTTTTTTTTTTCTGGCCTTCTCCTATGGCCATTATTTCAATAGTGATAGCTTTCTGGAAATTGAACATACTTTGCATTGTGTTCATTGCAGACCCTGTGATGAAACACTTGCATTGTCTCGATGTTTCACTTTTATGAACTGGTTAAACCATTTGATGATATATTTGTATAAAGTATTTGGTATATGCTATTAGCAGAATAAAGTGGATGCTTGTGCATGAAATTGAGTAGATATTTTTGGTCTCTTGCTAGCATTGAAGATAATCAAATACCTGCTGTTCTTCCCCGTGCCCCCCCCCCCCAAAGCAAAATCCAGCTCTCTGGTTGAATTTCTTTGAGCCTTGAGAGACGTATAAAAAGATAGTAGCTGGATTTCCTATCATGTTTCCAGTCTATGCTTTCCTCTATAGGACAGGATCATCCTCCAGGGACTCTTCAAAACAGTAGTTTAGACTTCCTTTTCATGATCTTATTCTATTTTGTTGAAGGCTGCTGTAGTTGGGCCTGAAAATGAACTCGGAAAGCCTGCGGATGTTAATGAAGCCGCAGAACACATATTTAGCCATGATTTGATGAACAAATGCGTATAATATTTCATTTCGTACTAATGTTCTGTCTTTCTAGAAGAGCTCATTTAGAAGTGTGTCGTTTTTTTTGTTATCCTTGGCATAGATGAACAGATCATGTTGTTTACATTTCTTAATTCTATCATGTCTGTTCATCAGTTTTAAAGGTCTTAGATGTATCTTCTTTATTTCCAGCAGCTACTCCCAAAACAGAGTAAGCTGAAAGCAGCTTATAAATTGTTTTAGATAATCTAAGCCAAACAGGCCCAATTATTTTTTGGGCTTATTTTAAGCACAAAATGGTTTTAAGTTCGCTAGTCAAACACTCAAAAAAGCTGAAAACAGCTTATAAGTTGTTTCAACAACTTATAAGCCAATCCAAACAGGCTCTAAAGACATAAAGTTAGGTCGTATCACTAATGATGAAGTGAAAAGCCATTTACAGTTGCTCCTTTCTTATATGTAGATCAGTATTCTTTACCAGTTCTCCTATGTCAATTCACGTATTTTTATTTACATGGCACTTGATGTAGGACATATTACTGTAATACTTCTTAAATTGCAGATATATACACTTCATACCCGATGACTCCCAATCTTGAGTTGTCCAGAGATCCTTTTATATAGAAATTGCAGTTGGGTGAGACAGAGGTAAATTTGATTAATTACCAGCTCAGCTTAGGGCAAGATAGTCTGGTGGCTTTGTGAAACTATTGGTCGTCCTACATGTCAAAAAACTGTATTCGTGCCAACAGAATAGCTACTCCATTTAACTCGCTTTGTGAATTCCCAATCTAGCATCTAACTCGATTTCAACGAGAGACGGTTTGTTGCTGGGGAAAGACTGTTGAGGTACAATGGGCATGGTTATGAGATTGATTGTGTCCATCAGAAAAAATCCTTATTCTTAGGTGAGAAGTCCTGAATATCCAAACTAAAGCCCCAATCCTTCATCTCTAAACATAGAAACTTTCTTATAGTAGCTGCTTTTCTTTGCACTACTTAAGGAAGTTTAAGGTTGTAGGATGCTGCTTGATTTGAGCTTCAGTTCATCATTCCATTCATACATTTGTGGATAACTCCTTGTCTCTATTATACCACTTCAGTTTCCTCTGTTCTCTTTCTCTATAATTAGATAAAGTTGGGATTTTCTTAAGAATTTTTCTGTTATTTGTAATTTTGTCAGAAAAAACTTAACTCACTTTTGTCGATCTAACTTCCAGCTGAGTGGTTTGTTCATGATCCAACAAAGGTAGGATTATCCTTCAATTTTCTCTTTTTTCTTCTATAGACTGTGGTGCATGCATTTCCTTCTTACTCTTTTTATTTGGGGTGAGAATTGGAATTTGTTATAACTTATGAAGCTGTCTCAAAATTATACTTGGTTGATAAAAAGAAAAACCTGTCCAGAATTGCGATTCCATCAAGAATGTCAAACATTTGTGTCTACTGTGTTATCGTAAAATTTATGATAGTAAATTTCTTAAAACATTCAGTTGGTTGGCGTCTAACTTGAAAGCACTGAATCAGAGAATACTATAAGCCAACAGGTACGAATCCACTGTACGTGAAAGCTGAAATTTCTTATATGTAAGGAGTTGTCTTTGTCCAGTCTATGAAAACAGTTACGGGTTCTTAGTAGTGCCGAAAGTAAAAAAGACATTTTGTTTGTGGTGAACATGTTGCCATTGTTATTGTAAACAACTTTCACTTCAAAAATGAAAATTTTAAACTCAAGAAATTTCAGTTAGAGATGTAAAACTCGACTACCAGGTATGACACCTTAAGTTTCTCTTGACCTCTGAATGTTCTGTAATACTTGCCTTAGATTTGGTAACATAAGTTTGCTTAATTAGTTTTCAGATTAAACATTGATGCTCTCTGTCTTCACTAGTGAAGGTTGTGTAGTCTTCACAGGCAAGAAGGAATGGCAAGAAGTTTAGATGTTGCATGTGAGTTTCTCCTCTGTAGTCTTCAGAATTTTGGAATTGTTCCATCTTGATGATCGTTTTTTGTAATGCAGAAGATGCATATTAATAATGCTCTGTAAAATCTGCATCTTGTCTTCTGGTGCAGAGTGGTTTTTTGAAAACAAATGCAGCTTTGTTTGCTGTTAACTCTCTATATATTGGCGTCCAAGTCTACCAATGTGCTTTTTTCCTTTCATTTATGTTGGCGATGTATCCTATATATTGGCTGCCAAGTCTGCTAATGTGCTTTTTTCTATAATATGTTTGCTTTATTTGGAGATGGAAATTTGGTGGAATGTGGAATCAAGTTAGTTGAGAAGTAAAAGTTAAAACAGGATGATGTTGCAAGTAGAATATGAAATAATATCTAGACCTTCAAGTTAATTAGACTGAAGCATTGAGCTCATGATGAATTTGGTTTTATTACCTTTATACATATTTCAGATAAATATTGTGATAATAACCATAGTGTTATGTAACCTTCTACATAGACATAATGCTCTGATTTGACCAATTTTTGTATTAAATAGCATTTAAAGGTCAGCAAATTGTTCAATTTGTTTTCCTTTTCACGTTCCTGTAAAGTTTTGGCCTACCTATTCGAAAATTCTTAATTATTGCGTTGCTTTCTTGCAGGAAGGTTCCAAGGAAAGCTGCATTTGGAGGAAAAGATGCAGAAGAGTGAAACTAAACTTGAAAATAGAAATTGAGGTAAGGTAGCATTACTGTGAAAGGAGCGCTTTTAACATTCTTGTCGATTGTTTTAACTCATTTGTATCCGTCCAAAAGTTGGCAGGAGGAAAAGTATTGATTCAAAAGATACCACTACCCCTCCCCCCCCTCCCCCATACACTTTGAAAATTTGAAGGAAAAAGGAAGTTTCTATAGCATACCCTTCCTCCCTTTGTTTTATTTTAGAAACTGTTAATGTGACTTATCAAGCCTATATCCTAAAAGCTTCTTTTCATGTATGTGCTTTTGCCTCATGTTTTCTGTGGTTATAATCATGTAGTTGATTGTTACTTCTCCAAGATAGATGATGAATATTGGGAAGACCTAGAGCTGCCTCCCAAGTCAAACTTGCTTCCATATGCAATTGGAAACTTCTGTTCAGTGGATCATAATAGGTGCTCTCACTTCTTGGATTAGTACAGATTCAAACCAAAGCCAAAGCTCCAAAGGCCTCAAGGATAAGTTCCTTTTCTATGGAAGAAAGAGAGTGCCACAACTATTATTTGAGAAGCTTGGAAATTCCTTCTGGGAACAGCCAGCAGATAGAAAGACCAGTGTCTGGCTTGCTACTGCTTGGGATGGATAATACGTAGTTACTACTCTCTTGTTATTTCCTTTTAAAGCGCTGCTAATTATCCTTCTGTGGGCTTGTCAGCAACTAAACGCATGTCATCTTGTTGTATGAAATTTCAAAACTCTAGCCCAACGGAAGATTCTACATTACTAAGTATTCTCCAGGCTGTCTGTATACGCATAATGTAATATTCTTTAATTTGTTCCAATGTAAATGGTTGTGGACTAGATCTGTGTGTCTTTACTAGTAAGGGTGCACCTTTTCTTGAAACACAAGCAGTATAATTTAGTTCAGTTTTGGTTGAAGTATGTTTTGATCCCTGATTTTTCATCATTTTATATGCTATTTGATCTTGTCAATGTGCCTAAAGGACCTCTCTGTTTCCAGTCATTTATCAACATAAAGGCATCCACTAAGATGTAATTGTTGAATCATTCAATTCAGTAATGATTTATGATAAAGGTTCAATCTACATTGACAATATCAAGAAGTGGGTTTTGGATACCAGATGACTATAGCAAAAAAGAAACATTTGAAGCCCGGTAAGACAAGATAGATGTATAGTGAACTCTCCCCCAAATCCCTAAGAAAAGGAATAAAGAAAGAGACTGCAAATTTCTAGATCTAGACGCTTCAAATTTCTCCTGATAGCTTCCCCCTGTTATGAACCAGATATGTATGTGTAACGCGTTTGGACTCCAATAAGAATTTCAATTAATTTTTCTGCATTTCAAGATCAGATATTGTCAAATAATTGTGAAAAAAATACAAGGGAAAAGCTGAACTCCGTAAATAGTCAAACATACCTGCAACAAATCCAAGAATGGGAATGGGTTGCACTAGCCTTTGAGTGCTTTCAAGTCTTTGCCTGCAATAACTGATGGCGTTAGCATCATTCTACTTGATTCCGACAAGCATATGTAACAAGAAGAAAACACATAATTACCTGGTATACATGGTAAAAAGTGGATCTCGCATGAGGTACAACGCCCATAACATTCTTCGTCTTTTTAACTGCACAAGATTGTTGGACAAATTATCTTATTTCAGCATGCAAAATATAAATTTAAACAGGATTCATTACCATTGGTAGGTAAATTCTGCACAGAAGAAGTGTGGGGGTGGTTGCGTGATGATGGAGAAGTGCATAAAAAAGCCAGAGAGGAAAAGATTACACCAATATAATTAAGATAGAAATAAGGCACAGTCCAGTTCAAGAAAGAATCAACACCCAATCAGAGTCTAGAATCAGATCCAACACGGGAAAAAATGACGAAAAAGTTAACAGAAGAAATGCTGTTAATCCAAGGAGGCATCAACTGCTAAGTCTAGGGTCAGTAAAAGTGAACTTAGATTCCGTAAGAGGAGAAAGAAGATTGCTGAAATTCTGAAGTATCCTAACCTCGTCCTTCTCAGACTCAGAAGACTGAAGTTGCTGATTTTTCCCGCTATGTTGAGACATCAATGTAACTGAGAGAATGCTATTTCCGATGAGGTCCACAGCCAGTGACATGCACCAAGTAAACCACGACCGTGTTCCATATTTCTTCATCAATAGTACATAAACAAGAGGCCTTATGATGAACAGAATCTCTCCAGTCATGAAGAAGCCTCCAGGAACACCTTTCTCAGATAAGAAAGTCCATAGACTAGGTCTCTCAACTGGTTTACCTACAAGGATATTTTTTAAAAAATTAACTGGCAAGTGAGAAAAACAGTCAAATCACCTGAATTTGGCTCAGAACAAAAAACAGTTACTTGGAGGTTCCATTATTGCTTGCGGATGTTGCATTGTAGCATTCTTGCCAAAACTGCTTAAGGCAGATATTTCCCTGCCTTCAAGCTTCCCTGAGTTTTGCAACTGAAGTGTTTTTGCGATACCAGACTCTTCATTCCCTGTAGGCTTATCAAGCTGCCTCTTTGTTTCTTGAAGACTAAAAAAATCGGAATCAGTTTCTGCATTTTCAGTCTCCCCTCCTTCTAAAAGCATTTTGTACCCAGTCTTCCTGAAGATAACCAGCCTAAAACAAACCCTGAAATGAAAAAAAAATAGTGCATATATTTAGTCGTAAAGTACCAAACGAACCTTTTGGAGAGTATGAATAAGTTAGCTGGGATACTTACTTGACAGCCTCAGTTATGGCAATCAAATTCCATTTGTTCTTTTCACCATAAATTTGCTCAGCCACAACCTCAATCAATGTCTCCAAGTCCTTCAGCAAACTAAGGCACAATGATAAAGGGATAAAAGAAGACTCTGCACAGCTCGTATGCACCTCTGTTGGACTTGTCTCTATTATATATTTGTTCACGTTAGAGATCATTCCTATAAGGGATGACACTGCAAGGAATAGACAGTTCAGCGAAAAAGGGAATAAAAACATAGGTAGGAAAGTGAAAAATGCTAAAATGAAAGCTTTTCTGTCCTCTCAAGTAATTCCTTATTCATGTTTTTCATTAGGTAATACTCCATAAGAAATGAGACATTAAGCAAAGGAAACTTTTCCAATAAAGCTTCAATATTAAAGTTGCTAATTTTTTACACGAGAAAGACAACATGGAAAAGAGTGATCCCAAATTCAAAAGAGAAGAAATCAGTTTCGAAAGGTAATCTAACTGTCCTAAAAGCAGAAAAAAGAAGCCTATTGTTACCAAAGTTTCACAAAACCTGCTTCTGGCCCAATTTCTGATTCAGCAAACTCATTTGGGAGGAACCACGTTAAATTCTGAACATACAGAAAAAGATGAGGAAACAGTTAGTAAATACATATTCTGCTGACAACCATATTTCATCTCTGTCAAGTATGAGGAGGCTATGTATGCAACAACCAAGACTTGAAGGAAGAAGTCCTATAAATATTTTTAAAACTTGAAGATATAAATGAAAACGGCAAAGGCGTCAGACTATCTGAGGGAGAACAACAAAACTATGATATCTCTTGGCAATGTAACATCTCAAGCGATGATACCTTCCATCTAAGTTTGATCCAAAAAAGTAACAACATGATAAAAATGTCATTGGCAAATATATGTCTTAATGTAAACAAGGAACTCCTACTAAAAGATTTTTCATTTTTAGGAAAGTATCTTCCATAGGAAACAATTTACATCATACCAAACACACCATAAATATTCAAATATGTTTTCCATTTTACCCTAATGATTGTATTTTCTGCGGCGAGCTGACCACCCTAACTATAAATCTAAAATTACTTCTAACTTGCTAAAATAAAAGACCATCTTTTTTTAAAACTGATGGCGTCTAAGCTTGTGCACACCTCAACTATTTTACCAGGTTACCGACATTCTCCAACTAGTACTGGTGTTGGTAACTTTGCTCATTCCGGCTTCAATAGAAGCTGGGTTCACGGAGCAAAGATGCCTCAAGAAACCATTAAACATTATTCGAGCATTTGTTGATCCATAGGCTACACCCTTTGATGTTCAACATCAGATTATTCCAAGTATCCCCTTATCCTGGTCCAGGGTGCCAAAAGTCAACATCCATGGTGATTGACACAACATTATGTGTCAGTTCCCCAGATGAGATTTTCCAACATGCCAACAACCCTAAGTCTCATTTAACAAACATTTGAAAACCAAACCACTAAGAAATGTCTCATAGTTTTCGGTTAAGCTCAAACAAGCACAAAACCACTCAAAGATAGAAACTTTGAGAAGGAAAAAAAACCCATTTAGGCAGCAGGTTATGGAAATAAGCACAGAAATGAAATATATCAACTACATTCATCCAACATATTCAAAATTAAGTCCAATTTCACTCTTGTTTTCACACCATATATAAACAAGAAGGGAGCTTTAAATTGGGAAAAAATAAAAAATTGATATACATGGAGGATCTTACATTGAGAAGAGAATCCAATTGAAGCACAAAATCTTTATTCCTTGTAATCCATCTCTTATAAGCCTCCATAGCACCAAAAGGGTTTTCAGATCAAACCCAGAAATCACCCCAACTCTGAAATTAAATGCACCTTTCACTCACACAGTTAAAATATATATAAAGAAATGATTTGAAGAAGAAAACAAAGAAATTTGGTGTTAACATATTCATGAAGTTGATAGGGCTTAAGGCGTTTTCACAATCCAACAAAGTATATGAAAAAAAATCAAGAATTGACATTAATGTTGATTCTTTGAATATAAAGGCGAGAGCAAGAAAAATAAATGAAAAAAATGCCACGAGAAACATGCTCAACACCAGTGGCTGGATCCACCAATTTTACGAATGGGGTTCATGCTATTTAATGTTAAATATATACACATAAATTAAAAAAATTATTATATATATAGTGTAATTTTTTAACGAAGGCTTCAACTACACGTGGGTCCGCCCCTGCTCAACACTTGGTGACGACTATGAATATTTTAATTTAAATGTTCTACGTAATAAGTTTAAACCATTAAGATTTTAAAAATTACAAACATCTTTAATTTAAATTACAAGATTTAAAAATCTTTTTATTTATTAAATTTATATCTAGTCAAATCAAGATACTTAAATTAAAATTTTTTTAATTAAGAATGTTGCTAACTTGCTATGAATAAAAGGCTAGATTAAAAGAGTTCCTTATATTAGTGATAATAAAATTAAATACATATCGAAACACATTACTTATTTTTCTAGAAAGTTTCAACATACTCAACTAACATTCTAATGCATAAACAAATATGTTATTATTTATATGGTATATATTATACAATTCTTTGAACAAGTATGTATGTGTATATATATACATATATAAATAATACGTATAATGCATTATTATATGCTATATATAAATTATTTGTTATGTATAATAAATATTATATAACAATAACATAATCACTGTAATCCCACAAGTAAAGTCAGAGAAAATAGTGTGTATGCAGATCTTTCCCTATCTTAAGAGGTAGAGATAATGTTTTTGATAGACTCTTGACTCAAGTAATAACATTACAAAGTAGTCCGAAAAACGAAAACAATAAGAGTGAAGAAGCCAAGACTGAGGGCTAAAGAAAGTAAAACATACTAAAAAGAAATCGTCACAACAACAAAATAATATGATAACTTAAATATTAAAAATATTAAACAATAATATAAATGAAATAACAAGAACTCCCTGAACGACTACTAATATGGAAGTAAAAGCAAAACAATTACTTTCAATTACCTAACTAACCTCTACCCTAATTCATATCCATCTTATAGCTAAGGTCATATCCTCGATAAATTGAAATTGTGCAATAATCTTGTGTCATATTCTGTCTAATCACATCTTCCTAATACTTTTGTGACCTACCTCTATACCTACTGTGTACCTATCACAAACCTCTCACATTGCCGCACTTGGACATATGTGCGCACATCTCCTTTTCAAATGCCGAAACCATCTCAATCTTGTTTTTCACATTTTATCCTCCATCAAGGCAACTTTTACATTATCTTGATTATTTTTATTTCTAATTTTATCTCTCCTCGTATTCCACACATTCATCTCAACATTCTCATTTCAGCTTTTAGACATGAGAATTCTTGATTGACCAACACTTCACTTATACAGTATAGTCCTTCTAACCACCGTTCTATAGAATTTGCCGTTAAATTTTTATGGCATTTTCTTATCACAATTGTGTAAATTGGATAGTTACACAATTTACACAAATATCAGTGGATTTCAAAGTATTAAAGCTATAACTAAATGGCATGTATTTAAAACTGAAGGGCGTAGCTTAAGTGGCGTTGATCCTACAATTTTGAAAACCTTGTACGCAAATTAAATTAAAATAGAACAAAAACAAATTGTTTTTTTTAAAAAACCCTTACTGAAGCGAGCACGTCAATAGGCTGTTGCCTCTCATATAAACCCTTCCATAGAGATATTTTAGGAATATCAAATGTTATATAAATAATGTAATTAAAATTTAAAAAATTCGAATAAATTATATTTATGTAATTTTCTAGAAGTAGATGTAACTTTTGAAAATATCTTTTTTGAAAAAAATTACATAATATAAACTCTTTTGGATTAATAATTATCTTTTTTAAGGGTATTTTTTTTAATTACGATCTATAACATATTTATCTTAATTAATAACTAAAATCATCCCTAAACTATGGTCTAAACATAAGGTACATCCTTATATTATCTTAATAAACAAAAAAACATCCCATACTTCTGTTAATTGCAGTCAACAAACTAACGACACCAACCAAAAAAAAGGTGTCAGGTCCGTGACTTCTCCAGTCCCGATTGTCTTCCACCTCCAGGATCCAACAAGTAGGAAGCTTCAAAATTTTAGCTTTTTAGTTCGAAAATAGTCTAAATCTTTTTGTCGAAATTCTTATTCATATGCTATCATTTGAAAATTTTCTCTTCTTTCTTGTTCTTATAGTGCTTTAATTGTTTAATGTATTTGATTTATCTTTTCGTTATTTTTTGTTATTCTGAGAGGAATTATTGTTTCCTAAGAACAATTAGAAACAATCAAGATTTTCTAAGTCGGTGTTAATATGTCCATTACATGTTTGATGAAATGTCAGAAAATTCTGCAAATTTTGTTATTTTCTTTTTTGATTGTGGGTTTGGATAGTTTGAATGTTGCATTCATTTAACAATACATAAAGAAGTATCTGGATGCTAGATAGATTAAAATAAAATCAAAATCGGATTAATCTAGAGAGGCACCATTCTCATCTGCATCGGTACCATAATATTTTAAATTTTATACTGACTTTAAATTCTGAATTCGCATAATTTTCTATTTGAAGTTAAGAGAAAGTCGAAGTATGTAATACATTTTTAACAACGTAAATTAATTTGAATAGTATTGAATGATTGAAATTCACACATAAGACTTACAATACATTTGTATTAAAAATATTTTAGTTATTTTAGTATTTGAAACATGCCTATAATATGTATAATATATTGAATTAAAAAAATTATTTATTTTATTTTTTTACTTATTAACGATGTTAAAATATATTATTATATTAAAAATATTTTATTTATATATTCACCACGTGCATTGAAACATGCCTATAATATAATGTATTGAATTCAAAATCTATTAAAAAAAAATTAATTTTTTTTCTCTTATTAACGAAATATATTACTGTATTAAAAATATTTTAGTTATATATTCACCACGTGTATTGAAAAATGTCTATAGTATGTATAATATATTGAATTCGAAATGTATTACAATTATCATTTGTATTTATTTCTCTTATTAGGTTAGAAATGCACTATATATGTATTCACATTAAAAAAAATTATTTAATTTTAAAAATAGTAAAATCATCATTTCCGTAATATTCAATTCAAAATTAAATTTTAAAAATTAAAATAATTAATTATTATTTTAAAAAGAGGGAGAAGGAGAGAAAAAGAACGGACCAAACAAGAAAAAAGACAAGAAAGAAAGAGAGAAGGGAGGAAAGAGAAAGGAGAGAGAAAAAGACAAAGAAAAGAGAAGAAGGACAGAGAAAATGGTTGGGAAAAAACTATGGAGAGAGAAAAATAAAAGCGAAAAAATATATTTATTACCTTTTGCTGTTTCGTGTGAATGTTATTTTTGGTAAAAATATATATATATTTTATATCATAATTCGTAATTAATGTAATATAATATATTATTTATGTAATTGAGATATTTTTTTTATGAAAAGAAGTACTAACTACTACTAATGTAGTATAGGTTACGTTTTTTTGGTGTCAACTGTCAAGTATAGGTTACGTTACCACTTGACATGCAATATTGTAATCACGAAAAAAGAAAAAATTACTACCATCTCATATTTATATTGAAGTAATAAACTCATGAGTCATGAGGGTTGTAATTATTACATACTAGTACAATTTTATTACCTCATCATGTTAAATAATATGTATTCTCCGCAATCTCACCTCAATTTATCAATTAAACATAATATATTAAGATAAAAATTTATCCGCTCTCAATATTTAATACATGAAATTAATAATTATAAGATATATGTATCTTTCGTACACGCATTTATCAATTATATATATATATATATATATATGTCTTTCCAATACACATTTATCAATCATAAGGTATGTGTCTTTCGAGAGTAATGCACCATTAATTAAGATTAAGGATCAAATTAATTAGTTGTAAGTTGTCAAACGAACTAATTGATGGTTAGGTCATCTCACATATGGTTTAAGCTTTTGGTCCCATGATGTACACAACTATCCTTCCAAATTAAATTCATATCCCTACCTATAGACTTGAAAGTTTCAACTGCCAAATGTTTTAATTTGACATTTACTTTTTTGTCTATTCATTTTATAATCAAAATTTATCAATGTGATTAATTTAGTTTGCGCTTGATAGATATATTAAAAAGGTAAACATTTTCTATCAAAATGTTTTTCATTCTCTTAAAACTCAAATTCCAAACAATCGATTAAAGGTAAAGATCAGACTTAACTATCGCAATACACAAGGACAAATATAGTTTTTATCATATGGTTCAATAGAGTGAAAAAGTCCTATAATCCTTCAATTATTTTGTTTAAAATAAAGTTATTTCAGGATTACAGTTTAATAAAAATAGATACTTAATTTCATTTTTTATATGGGATAGATAATTTATTATATTGGCATAAATTTTATTTTGATTTTAGTTAATATTTGAATACTTTTTACCTTTGGGCAATGTCTAAAGTAGAAGCAAGTCTCTTTCCGACTTTGAAATTGAAATGGAGGAGAAATGATCAAATTCCAGCTCAACTTTTTCTCCCAAATGAAAATAGTAACCAAAAAGTCATAATTTAATTTAAAAAGTAAATTAAAAGATGAATAAACAGTCAAAAACACATTATTTTATCAACATCCTAATGTCCCTTAGTTCAAATTACCCCCCCCCCTCCAAACCAAGGGCACACCAGTAAATAGACCATGCCATTAAGTAGAGTAGTACCCCCACATCTTAAAATACTTGTCATGTTTTTTAATTTACACGCCCCTTAAAAATATTAATTAGAGAAGTGCTTAACTATGTTATCCTTATTCTTACTCTCTTTGTTCTTTTTTAGTTGTCATAAATCTCTTTTTTAGAGTCAAACAATATAAACTTTTACTAATATTTTAAGATGTATTTTTTACATTATATTGATATAAAAAATGTGATTTATAATACTTTTCATATAATTTTTGAATAACTAGACTTTTATTTTAAAATATTAAATTAACATAATTTTTGAATATCTAAATTTTTATTTTAAAATATTTAATTTAATTTAAAATTTTAATTAAATTGACTCTGGAAAAACGTTAGTAAAACCAAAAGAGAACATAGGGTGTGTAACATATAATGTGGTTTTATTGAATATTTACTTGTTGAGGTGTTTTGAATAAAGAGCCCTATCTATCAGGTACTGTACCTGACAGTGTATTCAAAATTTAATTTTATTTATTGTATTATATATGTGTGTGCACTCATTTTTCATGTAATGTTGTTAAACAATTTCCAACAACTTATTCTGTTATTCATACTAACTTAGCTTGATATATAGGTCGGACTTTCCATACAGTAAAAAGAGTAAATTGGACCTTTTGGATTTACCTATAAGTAAGGATACCCTTAATGCTCCAACGAAGCACTTTAGGGTAAACAATTCAACGCACAATTCAATTTTTTTTTAATTTGTATACTATCTAGCTGAGCATCAATCAACTATGTTTTTTAATACTTGAAATCAATTATCTAATTTTTTAATTTATAAATTTAAGTGTACTATCTGATAGAATATCTGCAGGGAAAGCATAGTTCAGGATCACGAATTCCTATTATAAATAAATAATATAATCGGAATGAATTTAGAAGAACATTAACTTGCTAAAACTTTCACAAAACTCATTCAGGAATTAGGAATTCAGAGTTGCAATCTTAAGTCTTGTGTGGGAAAGAATGTTTTTTTTTAGAAAAGATGATTTTTTTTTTTTCTATAGAACCACCACCCATATTTATACATTTCATCAGAAGGGGAAGGTTTGAAAAAAAAAATGTTTTCAGCAATTAACCCTTCATCAATAGCCTTTAACAGTCATTAAACACCATAAAAAAATATTTAACAACCACTAAACACCATCAATAGTAATCATCATCAATATTTTCTTCTTTATTTTTTTAGGAAATAAAAAGTTTTTCCCTATTTTAAACTAATAAATAATTTAAAGGTCAAAAGCTATTTATTCCAACACTAGTAAAGTAAATACTTCTTCTAGAATAATTATTTTCTTTTCCGAATTTGAATAATTAATCAAGCACAACAGAGACCCCGCAAATTTATTAACACGTGCTTTCAATAATAATATTTAATTCATAAATTCATAAATTAATCATATCAATAAATCACAAATTGTACCACTAAAAATCTATAATTACACTCCTCGATTTAATTTTAAAATTTACCATTACAAATTATTTAACTCCCAATGTTAGAATTATAGACACCAATCAATTAAATCAAACTTCTAAAAAATTTAATTCATTAATTAATTTAATCCTTTATTTTTATAAAAATTAACTTATTTTCACATGACAAATTTAAAATCAACCTGCAGGGTTTCATATGAAAAACTTAAAAGGGTGTCTTCTATATCAAATATGAGGCATGATTCTATCAACTAATTATTATTTCACTGATGCGATTTGTCATCATCCAATAATATATTGACTCGTAATAGAGTATCACATTTTAATAGATTAACATAATAAATCAAACTACATAGATCATAATAATTATATCAATATTAAGAGTATAAGTACATGTTATGGACTGGAGAATTTGTTTATTAATATTCATAACATAAACAATCATTTCTACTTGGTCCGTTCAATACATACAGAATGTACTAGCACAAGAAGTTAGAATATGACCATTTCACAATTAAGATCAAATTATATTTAATCTTGTGTTACAATCATCAAGATGTTTGTCCTACTTCATCTTTGATTGTGAACATTAATTTATAAATTATAAAAAACGACAATTTTAATCTTTCGTGTATGACTTAAATAATTCCATACACAAAATCATATACTATATAAGTAATAGACACACATATATACATAATGATCTATTCAAATAAAGACTTTATTATAACAAATAAAATAAAATAAATAGTATTTAGAAGAAATTGTAAAATAATAATATATCTCAACCACATAGTTAATGATATATCCCAATAATGTCAATTTTTCAAATCATATTAAATCGAAGGTGTTTCAAAAATATTTTGAAAAGTTAAAAATAATATCTACGCACAGTCCAATTCAGTTGTAGGATCACATGAACATGTTTGTTGTTGTTCTAGTAGTAACTAAATCTATATTAAGAGTAGTATATAGTTATCAATATGATAATTTGGAGAATTAAACTAACCTGTTGCAACAGATTAAATTGGCCTAATGATATAATTTTATTTTACTTAAATTCTAATTTTAGTTTACTAATTAGCTAATTTATGATAACACTTGTCTTTAATTGTGTTTGGAATAGAATGACCTTAAAAGTAGTACTAAAAGCTAATAGTGAGACTTTTATTTTGTCGCGCTATCTATTGAAAGCCTCCAAACCTATGTTTGGTGTAATTAATATAATAGTTAGGCTCGACTTTACGGAAGGAAAAAAAAAGGCAAAGTCTCTACTATCATAGTACTACGATATGAAACGCACTCCACGAGTAGATTAGTTGAGCGACTAAACTGATACTCTAATCGAGCCTCGGAAGAAACGCTAGCTGTATTCTTCGTAAGGAGATCCTAATCAATCAAATTGATTATTTTCCGCCAATTTGGAGTTCCCCGGAAAACATACAGAGGAAAACAAGAGTGTCATTTCTGGTGATTTTCCCCCCTAAATCCCAATTCTTCCATTTTCCTCATTCAATTTCAATCTTTATCCCAACCCCCCTTATTCTCTCTCTCTCTCTCTCTCTAAAAGTAGTAATCACTTATGGGGTTTCCTCTTTTTCCTTCAAAGTTTTCAACTTTCTCATTCTTGACCTTCACCCTCCTCTCTCACACGGGCATACACCCTCAAATTACCCTTATTCTTCTTCTTTGTTCAATGGAGATTTAGCTTTCCTTTTTTGCTTCAGGTTGTTGCTTTATCTCTTTCATTTAAAGGTAGAAACTTTATATATTGTCTTTCTTCCTTTTTAAAATGTGTCTTAAAGCTGCTTCTCCTTTCTGGGTTTTGTTTCTTCTGCTCTTGAATGAAAGATCTTATTTGCTTTTGTTGGCTCAATTTGTTCATTTTCTTTTCATAAAGCTGCAACATTTATTGTTTCAAACATTGAAAGGTTTTAACTTTTTTCCTTCTAATGCTATTTCTTGTGCTTCATTTTTTCCCACTTAGATTAGCTGACTACTCTGTGTATTATATTGGATTTTTCAACTTTATATTTGGATCATTTTAGCTTGATTTGGTGGATTTTGATCTCATAATTCAACCTGATTTCTATTTCAATTCATTTTATTATCTCCAATTTCAATCCAATCCCCCCATTTAACCATTCCCAGTTATCCCCAACAATTTAGAAGTTATGATGAAATAGAAAAATGAAGTGGTTATATGAGTTAACAGATTTGAGAATTAATGAGTGGTCAATAAAGTTGAAGATATGTTGGAAACTTATTGTTTTTAAATTCGTCATTCATGGTGGTTGTCTAAAGTAATACCAAAATCTACACAGATTTATTTTTAAATTGGTTGTCTTTAAAGAACATATGAACAACTGGCTGTAGATGCTATTGATAGATGTACAGTCACATGAATTCTAGCGGCAGGTCCATAATCCATTAAATATAAATTGTTCTTTTTAATTGATTGTAGATAAATATTAATTTGAGATTAATATATGATGAATATTTTTATAAAATATAAACGTTTGGAGCAATTTTTAAAAATCTCCAAATACTAAAATTTAGTTCAAATTTTAGTTTTTTCTAGAATATTATTTTTATTTGTCAAATAATAACAAGTTATATCAATAAATACTAATTATTAATTTTTTTAAAAAATTTTAAACAACACTTTAAAAACCTTGAATACTGAACGCAGTAAAGAGGCAGTTGTCTATGACAAGCGCAGACTGAAAAAGAAATATTGCAAATGACTTTTACTGTCATTCACTTTTTTCTCTATGCATTTTATATTCAAACTTTATGGGTGTGATTAATTTGATTTGATTTGCCCCTGATAAATCTACAAAAATGATGGTAAATATTTTATATGATAGACATGTTCATCTCTTATATGAGATAGGTAATTTATTATATTATCATGAATTACATCTTGATTTTAGTTAATATATCAAATTTATATTGGGATAACCTCCTAATTTCTGTAACCAAACGGCCGCTAAATATTTGAATATTTTTACCTTTGGGCAATGTCTAAAGTAGAAGCAAGTCTCTTTCCAACTTTGAAATTGAAATGGGGGAGAAATGATCAAATTCCAGCTCAACTTTTTCTCCCAAATGAAAATAGTAACCAAAAAGTCATAATTTAATTTAAAAGGTAAATTAAAAGATGAATAAACAGTCAAAAAACACATTATTCTATCAACCTCCTTATGTTCCCTGGTCCAAATTCCCTCCCCCCGCTTTCTTAGCTCACCCCTCCTCAAAACCAATGCACACTAGTAAACAGACCATGTCAACATTTTTTAAATAAAAACGATAAGTATTTTGAAACAAAGGACTTGAGCAACATATTAGATAGTGTACTGGTAAGCTTACTAAAGAAAATCAACATTTTGAATAAAGAGTCCTATCTATCAAGTTTTTATTTATTTATTGTATCTAATGTGTCTACTGTGTACAATTTTTTTTCATCTAATGTTGTCAAACCATCTCCAACAACTCATGTGGGTTTACACTCTACTTCCCTTGTGGGATCACATAGTATATTAAATGCATTTATAACAATAACTAAATCTATATAGAAGTAGTATATAGTAATCCTAATATGGTAATTTGGAGTACAGAAATAATATGTTACAATCGATTAAATTAATTTGATGGTATAATTTACTTTACTTAAATTCTAATTTTGTTTTACTAATTAAGCAATTTACGACAAGACTTGTCTTTAATTGGGATTTGGCCCCAAAAGTTACTATACTACAAGTCTGTCTTCGTCTCCGCAGTGTAAGCTTTCTCTTTTTCCGCCAATTTGGAGTTCCCCAAACGTAGGAAGATATACGGAGAGAGAGAGACAAATATACAGAGGAAAACAACAGTGGAACTTCTCGTGATTTTTCCCCCTTAACTCCCATTCTTCCAATTTCCTCATTCAATTTCACCCTTTTTCCCAACTCCCATTATTCTCTCTCTCTCTCTAAAAGTAGTAATCACTTATGGGGTTTTCTCTTTTTCCTTCAAAGTTTTCAACTTTCTCATTCTTGACATTCACCCTTCTCTCTCACACGCGCATATACCCTCAAATTACCCTTATTCTTCTTCTTCTTTGTGCAATGGAGATTTAGCTTTCCTTTTTTTTTTGCTTCAGGTTGTTGCTTTTATCTCTTTCATTTTCCATATATGTTGTTTAAGGGTAGAAACTTTTTATATTGTCTTTCTTCCTTTTTAAAATGTTTGCACCAGTCTTAAAGCTGCTTCTCCTTTCTGGGTTTTGTTTCTTCTGCTCTTGAATTAAAGATCCTATTTGCTTTTGTTGGCTCAATTTGTTCATTTTTTTTTCATAAAGCTGCAACATTTATTGTTTCAAATATTGAAAGGTTTTAACTTTTTTCCTTCTAATGCTATTTCTTGTATTTCATCCCCCCCCCCCTTAGATTAGCTGATAACTCTCTGTATTATATTGGATCTTTCAACTGAATATTTGGATCATTGTAGCTTGATTTGGTGGATTTTGATTTGAAACTGTTGGGTTCTAAATTTGAATGAAAACAAGTGCAAACAAAATTGGTGGAGCAATGCATATATACAATTAATGTAATTTAGAACTTATGATACAACAACAACCCAAGGTAATTCCACAAGTGGGGTCTAGGGAGAGTATTGGGAGGTAGGCAGGTTGTCTCTGATAGACTCTAACAATTTAGAAATTAAGATGAAATAGAAAAATGAAGTGGTGATACGAGTTAACAACTTTGAGAATTAATGAGTGAACACAAAAGTTAAAGATGTGTTGGAAACTTATTGTTCTTAAACTCGTCATTTCATGGTGGTTGTCAAAAGTAGTATCAAAATTTACATGGATTTATTTTTAAATTGGTTGTCTTTGAAGAACATATGAACAACTGGCTGTAAATGCTATAGATAGGTGTACAATGGCGTGAATTTTAGCGGCAGGTTCATAATTTAGAGGCCTGCTTAGTCCTTTATCTTCAATTCCCAACTGCAGTAATTAAAGTAGAAAAGACATAACCTGTGGGTGGTATAAATCCTTCTTTTGGATTCAAATGACTCAATTTTTCTTATGAATTAATTATTCATCTGTAATTTGCTGAACTTCTTGGTTTGTAGCAGATAAGGAATGATGCTGCATACTGAATGCAGTAAAGAGGCCATTGTCAATATGATCAATAATCATTTTGGAGGTCTTTTGATGAACTGTTCCATTTGCGTGCTTCTTTCTCTCCATACTGCTTTGTCTGAGACGGGTTAGATAGACTTTTGGTGGCCACAACGGACTTGCTTTTGTCCATCTTCTTAGATATACTTTTAGAAGCAATGGGCGGGTTGCCTGGTACTAATGAGATTACCGAGTCAATAGAGGACATAAATCCTGCAACTGATAAACAGTATTGTATGAAGGATGATATTAACAAACTGTTTGAAGCTATAGAAATTAGGACTTCCCATAGAGGTCTGAGTACGTCAGAACGGGGTGTCAAAGATGCATTCAACAAAAGCGTGATGAAGAGACCAATGCGATCTAGCCCCTCTCGAGCATCAGCTTTTGATAATTCTGAGCCCACAAGTTTGAAGCAGGCCTTCAGAGGATTATGTATCTCTCAGGCATCAGAACTTGCTGCTGTGAAGAAGCGGTCGTCAAAAGTGTCCAGGCTGTCAGGTGTCTCGGAGACAGGGGCTGTCAAAAGCCTTTGCAGGCCTGTTGTTGTTCAGTCTAATGGTCTTGAACATTCTGTCAATGAAGTTGTAGAGAATTTAGTGGAGATATCCCTCATCTCAGATAGAAGTATGCCAAATACTTCTGAAAATATTGCTGAATATGAACTTGTACCCACTAAAGAAAAATCTACTTATGCTGCTTATTCTTGCCATCTTTCTAAAGATGCAATGGAACACGGTGCAGAAATTAGTGATATTTCAGATGGAAAGGAGGCTTGTCCTCACCCTACTGATATTGGTTCTGGTTACTTGAAAGAAGTGTCTGAGCGGAAATTATTTTTGGAACTACCGCATTTTTCAACTGCCACTTCTGCTAATAAAGTGGAAGCCCATACAGTGTCTGCCTCAGATGAAGCTCCAACAACTGTAATCCCATCAGACAAAGAGCAGGCACCAGATTCTGATATTGTCTCTTGCTCATGTACTTCTATTACTGGAAATAAAGTCATCAGACCTACTTCTAGCAGTCCTAGTTTGATGAGACCAGTTTCCAGAAGCAGAATGTTTGTTAATAAGAATGTCATTTCTGCTCTCACCAGCAGTTCCAAGCAATCTAATGGTGGAATTGACAATTATTTGAGTTGTAGTACAAGTGAGATTCCTTGTCAGACACCTGAATATGTACTGGGGAATGATCAGAAAGAAGAGGATAAGGAATTTTCAGAATCATGTGGTGAAAATAGTGTAGAAGTTAGCTCATCTATTCTGGAATCAAGTGTTGCTAAACCTGGTCTCAGCTCAAGCAGTTGTAACAGAACAAGAAGTATAGTTAAAAAAGGTGATGAAAGATCATTATCAAGAGAAAAGGGGGAGATATCTCAAAGTTCAAAGAGTAGCATTGGGGATTACAGCAGCACCACAAGCCTTAGTGAAGAAAGCTATCGCAGTGGGTCTAGCCGCAGTGGATACCGGCCTCATATGTCCAAAGATTTGAGATGGGAAGCCATTCGTTGTGTTCAGAAGCAGCACGGAAACATTACTTTGAAGCAATTTAAGATGCTTAGAAAACTTGGTGGAGGTGACATTGGGACTGTTTATCTATCTGAGCTAATGGGCTCAAACTGTCTGTTTGCTGTGAAAGTTATGGACAATGACTTTTTGACCAGCAGGAGGAAGATGACAAGAGCGCAGACTGAAAAAGAAATACTGCAAATACTGGATCATCCTTTTCTCCCTACACTCTATGCCCATATTACCAATGACAAATATTCATGTTTAGTGATGGAATATTGTCCAGGAGGTGATCTGCATGTGCTCCGACAAAAGCAAGCCAACAAGAATTTCTCTGAACAAGCAGCCAGGTTACTTTTATTATAGTTACTTCTTCCCTGAAACTATTTCTTGTTATGTCTATTCTTAATCTAGAAAATCTGCAAATAGAATTATTCTTTCCTACAACAGGTAATATAGATGGGCATATATATTTTGTGGTCACTCTCTTTATCATGATTGCTATCCAGTTGAAGAAGCTACGCATGCCTTGAAGTTCTTACAGTAGGACTTTAGAGATATCTATCTTCAATGGTTTACTAGACTCTCGTTTGCATCCCACAAAATGGCTTTTACTTGTCATTTGCTGATGGATTATAGCTTGCTTTATGCTATCAGTTGTTTTATTCAACAAGGTTAGAACTCAATTTGTGTACGAGAAACAGAGTTAAAGAACTACTCTAATTGGTTTGGATTCCAAGAAGATTTAGCATGTGAGAGTTAAAAAATATCTCTTCTTCCAATTTCCTCGTATGTCTCTATGTGAATCAGGGAAAAAGAAATTATGGTTTAGATATCTGAGGCTTATGATTGGTTTGCATGTATTCACTTAATGCTCACTCCATCAGTGATAACCTGTAAAAATGACTTGAATACCTTGAGCAAATATTTCTGTTATCAAAAAACCAGTTTGCATTCAACTATTTGCTTTGTTTTCTGTTCTATTGGACGAAAACCATTTCTTGGTTGGACAAAGAGCAAAGTTGAGAGAAAAGTTTGTTTTTTCCAGAATTCGGACCTTAATACAAAATTAGACTTAATCCGGAGAGGTCAATCAAACTTATAGGGAAATCTCTTACTCTGTAAAGCTTGAGGGGTTTCCCTGTAATTTTCGGAAAGCTCAGGGGTCTATTTATGTCAAATAATCTTCCAATTTCCTTTAATTTCTTCTTTTTGGTCATTCCATTTTCCAACCCTCACGAAGGATTGTTCTTGAGCATGTCTCAATGGGTTAGAACTCCTTGAATCTTTATTATATATGTTTCTCTTGATTGAAGAGTGTCCCATATTCCAGTGGATGCAAAATATTGAAAGCTGCTGAAGTCAAAATCATTAGCAACTAGTGATATGAACAGAGATAGAAGTCGCTTCAACGGAAAATGGGAAGTGGGTGGAAGGGGTGAATCAAAGAAAAGAAGTGGCGAAGAAGAAAATTTAGTAAAAATATGCGAACAATGAAAGTGACTTGTCACTGAACTTGCATCTCTTCTCCATGTCATCCCCATGCTTCATATCGCATCCGGAAGTGAATTCCCACTTTGTATGGAGACACTTTATCGAGTTAATTTCTGGTGATTAGTTGAGATATGCGACCTGTCTTTCCAGTCATTCTTTTACTTAAAGTTTAGTATCTCAGGTGACAGCTAACATGTCGAGCCTTTTCTTTCAAATTTTACTGAATAACTTTCCAACACTCGTGTTTAAGTAAATATCTTGTGCTTTATAAGTAACTTTGCTGGACAAGTCTTCCTAATGTTTTTCAGCAATCTGGTGATGGGAGTGCAGTTTGTCATTTTAATCTCGCGATAGGCAGTTTCAGTGGTTTTCTATGTGATCTTGACATTATTCTGTTGTTCTTATTCTTTACACAGATTTTATGTAGCTGAAGTTCTTCTTGCTTTGGAATACCTTCACATGCTTGGAGTCATCTACCGAGACTTGAAACCAGAGAATGTCTTGGTTCGAGAAGATGGTCACATCATGCTGTCTGATTTTGATTTGTCTCTTAGGTGTGTTGTGAATCCTATGTTGGTGAAATCGTGTTCTCCTGTGATTAAGCCTCCAAAGACGTCTAGTCCATGCTCGGAATCTAGCTGCATAGACCCCTTTTGCTTACATCCATCCTGGCAAGTATCCTGCTTCACCCCTAGATTTTTATCTGCAGCAGCAAAGACACGTAAGCTAAAGGCTGACATAGTCGCACAAGTCACACCTTTGCCACAGCTCATAGTGGAGCCAACTGATGCCCGATCCAACTCGTTTGTTGGCACCCATGAGTACCTGGCTCCAGAGATTATCAAAGGAGAAGGTCATGGCAGCGCAGTAGATTGGTGGACCTTTGGTATCTTTCTGTATGAACTGTTATACGGAAGGACACCTTTCAAAGGACCAGGAAATGAGGATACATTAGCAAATGTGGTATCTCAGTGTCTCAAGTTCCCTGCATATCCTGTGGTTAGCTCTAGTGCGAGAGATTTGATCAGACGGTTATTGCAAAAGGAACCGGAGAATAGGTTGGGAGCTGAGAAAGGGGCTGCAGAGATAAAACAGCACCCTTTCTTCGAGGGACTAAACTGGGCGCTAATACGATGTGAAACACCTCCAGAACTGCCTAGAATCTGTGACTTGGGAAATGTAATCCCTGATACCAACCAACAGAACAAGGAGATTTCCAAGTCTCAAAAAGAGTTCAAAAGTATAGGAGAGGATATTGAATTTGAGATGTTTTAGTTATACTAGACCTGAGAATGGATAGGTTTGTTTTTCTTTTCCTCTTTTTTAACCCGATATCTGTGATCCATGTAAGTAGTATATATAGCATAGTGTAGAATCCAAAACTTGGCATCAATTGAAGAGCACAAATACCATGTTTCTATAATGATGTTTTGCCCGTGACATGAAGCAGCCAGGGTGAAAATTGCATGTAAAGAGGTTCTGGATCAAAGTTTCAGATTTTGCTAACATGCTGTTTCTTTGATCCTTGTAGACACCTCAGTAAAGTGTGGAGTTTGTGTCTTAGTGTAGAATTTAATTCCTCTTGAGACTATAAAAGAAACAAGATTTTGTAAGCTCAATAGCTGACCAAATTGGGAGGTTTGTGGCATGAAATGGTCTTTCCTGGGCCTCTTGCCATGTCCATGGGGCCAAATATTCTACGACTGAATGAAATGTTGATGCTGTAGAGGGGAGCAGCCCATAGATTCATGTTACTTAGAAGTGCACATATCAAAGATATCATACTCAACATCCGTCTCCTTTCTGAAGTCGGACTAAAGAAAGTACAATGAGAGATCTAAGAATTTTGACAAAAAAAAGAAGGTAGATAATACTGTAAAGCAGATTTTGATTAAATAATCTACAAAAATATGTCTTACTAATGTTTAGTACATAATGAAAATCGACTAAAAATAAATAAAAAAGAACTAGCACGCTTGGATAACTGGGGTTTTAGAATCCGTTTGAATTGACTTTTAAGTTGGTCAAATATACTTTTAAGTCAGTTTTTGACTACTAGAAGTGTTTGACAAATATAAAATAACTTAAAAACCAAAAGTAGACCTCCCTCTGCTTTTTATTTTTTGACTTAAAAGTCATTTAAGTTTGACTTAAAAACTACTTTTTTTTAAGCCAATCTAAACAGTTAGCCTAAAATATACAACAATAACAAACTGTACAAGTGAGAACATGTAGGATCTTTAAACAGTTATGATTAAAGCTAAGGGCACAATACATTCTGTTAAAAATTTAATTTGGTTCGAAACAGCCAATACAGGGGGTTAGGTTAAGCAGGGGCAGGAAGTTTTAATTTTGACATTTTTTTTTTAACATTTAAAACACGACAAATGAGATGTTCACTAATTGACATGCTTATTTCCACACACACCGTTTAATACAAATATGCAGAACCCCAAAACAGAGGAGCAAATGTGTTATAACATAGGCATGTTCTATTGTCTGAGTCCAAGTGACTAGTAGTATTAGCTAATGATGATTAGAAATCCACAAAAGAACAAACAGGTCTGAAATTATCTCTTTTCAAACTTCAGCCGCCATAGGAACAATGGTCGAGCAGAAGCCACCATTTATTCCATCTTCCCTTTGCCATGAGACATGTTGTAGATCCCTCTCCCCTGAAACATCATCCAAGATACCATTAGAGTTCATTCAAGACAGCAGATAAAGCAATCTATAAATTTCGAAGAAACTCACAATCATAAACAAAGCAGAAGCTGCCAAAGCAGCTGGAATGGCCACTGAGGTGATCTTGTCATAACGACCTTTCAAGTATGTGTGCTTGTGGATGCTTTGGTAAAACTTTTGCTTTTCAACAAGCTTTTCTCTGGGATAGAAAGGTGCTTCTTCTGACATCCTGTGTTATTATTCAATAACTTGTAAATTTACAATCTCATAACAAAATGAATATAATCAATCAGTTTAACCTGCACCAGTTAGGATAGTTAATATCCAATTGAGTGGTCCGCAACATTCCTTCCTTTTTCTTATAAGCATAATTGTATGATTTCCTTTACTTATTTTACTATCGCAACAGAATTTTTTTGATGTTTGAACATATTTGTGGCACACTACGAGATAAGTGAATCTTTCATGGATGCTTAAATAACTAAAACAAGATATTTACTCTAGAAAGGAGGTGTCAATTAAACTTGTAGTTGAGAAACCACATAGATAAGAAGAGGAGTCCATCAGCATAACATAATATTTAAAAGTGCATGAAATGCATATAGGCGAAGGCACTGGTAGAACATCCAGTCGTTTGAATAAAGTGCATAAAGGTATCCACCAAATAAAGGTCTCCAGCACAATAAAGAAGCAGAGCCAGATTGCTCTGGGTGTTACACGCGTGGAATTGATGACTCTATCTATAGAAAGTAAATGAGATTTTTTCCTTAAGAACATAACGTGTGGTGATATATTCATCTCTCAAAAGTAGCATGAAAAGTTGAAAACTAATAAGATAGCATAAGTGAAAAAGACAGCATACGCCCCCCACCCACCCCAAGAACCAAGTGATGGAATACCCTGTGAGATCTTCGTTGTGGGTGGGAGTTATCTCTGTTTTCTCAAATGAATCTTGGTAAGTTCCAATGGTGACTGTAACTCTTGAAGAAGAAGAAGAATGAAAAGAAAATATAGATGCTATGTCAAGCTGTAAGGGTAAGATGTGATATGGTTTTTAGTAGAATCCAGTTCAATGGATCTAGTGACTATTCGAAAAGAAAACAACACCACACTGATCATATGATAGCCATTGCATGCACCTTCAAATTCCAATTTAACATGTATAATATCACTTTGTCTGATTAAGTGAACTAAGATTGGAAAAATACATAAATGCTCTGATCACATATGTTGGTGGAATAGTTAAATCGGGTAAAAAAAAAAGGATGGTGTTGTCACTCATGTTCACATCAAAGATTATATGATTACAGATATGTAAAGTCCAACCACAACCTTGTTTTAATGAATAAGCCAATTAGCTCCGTGATTTAAGTGATTTTTGCACCAAATGTGTAATAAGCATGGCTTGACTTAACAGCAAAGACATAACCTTCCACCAGACTGTATTATTGGTCACTTAGTCTCTCGTTTTTTGTAGCTTAACTTAAGCAAACAAAGACATTTCTTTTTCACTTGTTCCTCAAGAACGTTATACCTGAGCAACCTTATCCGTCATCCTAACGTTAACAAGGAATTGAGTTGGTCCAACAGCTTGCTAATAGTCTGAAAGACTTGGACAAAGTGCCTCCTATAGATAATAACATGAGAAACCAGAAACCAAAAGAGAAACCTAATAATCATTTTTCTAACACACACTATGGATCAACCGTGGTTCTTAATTACACCCAACGTGACTCGAACTGTAGAATTGAGTCATCTTGCTAACTGAGTCAGCTCGTGTAATTCTTATCTTCACCTAGTCAACCTACCCTTTTGGAGCTGACCTAACAAACTAGGTGAGCCTCAAAACTAAGCAAACATGAATCCATTCCAAGTAAAAATAAAAAGAAACTATTATTCTATGCGAAAGAGCCTGTACAACAATCAAATCAATCCATCACAAAAACAGATCGACTTTTAAACACATATAAACAAATTGAAAAACGGATCCAAAATTCAATACATCTACTCAACAGTAAATGATAGTAGATCATTAACTGCCAAATCAGACTACAGATTAATTGCTCACAACAAATAAACAGGAAACTGATTATGAATCAACGGGTCAGAAGGAAACCCTAAAGAGATTAAGGAAACAGAGAAACTATGGTTTGAAGATGGACTCACTTGGAAAGCGACGAAGAGAAAGCTGAAGGCGATGAGCAGGGGAAGCGTCGATGAAGAAAATCAATTACTTGAATCCAGGCTAAACCCTAGAGGATTCCGGTCCAATTGAATTTTCAACTATTTAACTTTTGACCACAACTTTAAAAGTTTGCAAATATAAACTCTCACAATTTTCAACTCTACCTCTCCTCCATATGCTTTTAAAAATAAATAAATAAATAAATAAATAAATAAATTGCTGAATGTCAGCATGTACACTATTTTTTTCACGCTTGCTATTTATGATATTATATTGAATATATTTTGATTGTTGTTGCTTATTTGTTATCATTGAGTGAATAATGTTTTATAATGCTTATAAATTTGAATTGATTTGGTTGAAAAAAATATATTAAAAAATAGCATTGCTGGATTGATTTGAATCAATTTAAAAGCAAAATCATGTTGGTGAAATGTTTATACAAGTAAATTTTGACGATCCATCATGATTTATGTATAATTGATTCTAAAATTATAATATAATTTATACTAAAATTTTGACAATCTATCGGGACTTATTATGCATCCAAAGAAAGTTTGTCTTTCTATATATCAAAACTATTGACGTATTTTCAAAACTTGTGAATTATTTGTTCTAAAATTCTGACATAATTTAAAATAAAGTCATGGCAATTTGTCAAGTCTTATGCATGCAGAGCAATTTCCTCATCTATAAGTACTTTTTGATTATTCATTAGAACTTGTATTTTTGTTTCAAAATTATGATATGTAATTTATAATAAATTTCAATAATCTGTCAAAACTTGTGTATGCAAAGTAAGTTTGTTGATCTATCAAGAAATTTTGATGATTCGCCCGAACTTGAGGTTAACTACTAACCCATAAGCCACAAGACATTTTTACAAAATTTATTTAAATGAAATCAAAATCAGCTATTAATTAATAAAAAATAGTAATTCCTTTCTTTGGGATTTTGACTCTTCTTTTTTTAAAAAAAAATAAAATTGGTAAAACAAAAATGAAAATATAATATAAAACTTAATATTAGTATTTTACTTGGACGAAGTCAATGGGTGACTAGATTCATGACCTAAGTTAGTGAACTCCGTTGCATTTTAAAGGGGTGCTCGCCTAGGATTAGCTTAAGTGATCGAGCCTAAATCATAATTTGTGAGAAGCTTGCATCTGTGCAGCCCCTACCCAAATCTTAAACAAAATTTCCCCTCTTTGTTTTATATCTTCAAACAAGTAACATTTGACAGATTTTCTTGATTAAATTTTCCAAGATTACACCATGCATTTACAAAGTTTAGTGATCTTCAAGTTTAAGAAGGTAAAATAATCCTTAAAATAGTAAAAGTCATTCTTGGTTAAAATTCCCAAGTCAAGTACTTGAATTTACAGAGTCTAAATGTTCTTCAAACTTTCAAGTTTTTGACATAATTTTACTCCACTATACTATTGATACGATATGTTATTTTTTCCCCTTATAAGTAATAATTCCTTCGTCTTCTATTAGTTGTTCATGTTACTAAATATAGTTTCCTCAAATTATTTATCAATTTATAAATTCAAGATAAAATTAATTATAATTTTTTTATTTTATCATTATAATTAATTAATTCTTTTTGAAAACGTAAACAAATTTATAAAGTTCCAAAAAATTCTTAAGGGATAAATTAGTAAAATTATCTTTCTTTTTTATGATTTCTTAAAAAGCGTGTAAAGAAAAAAGTAAACAACTAATATAAAATAAAATGAGTAATAATTAAAAGGTTTTCTTGGCTTCTTTACGAACTTATAAACTTAATACGTAAAACGATATATAAATACTGCCAATAATCAAAGACAACTTGTACTTTGCTAAGTAATGAAAAGACAGCATGTCTGGTAGGCAATCACTAGTCAGTGATTTTAATTCCCATATATATATATATATATATATATATATATGAATTTTAAGAATTAAAATCATGTCACATTTAAGACCATGCATATTTATTTTCTCCTCTTTTGGCATTTCCTTATTGGCTTATAATTAATAAAATATCTCCAGTGTCTTATCCAAATGTTGATGTATGGCACAGCTGAATTCTTACATCTTGTTTGGATGGTTGGTACCGGTCGAATTGCATTGTTAGTTGAAATACAATATTTGTTAGGATTATTATTTAAATTTTATTATATCGTTTAAATTCATTATTAGATAACGACGAAAAAACTTATTTTATGTAACGACCGATTTGGTGTGTTCACGTCGTTACCTTAATATTTTCTTCTCATTTTATTTTTATTTATTATTTAATAATTATGTTTCATCTTTTACCCTACCTTTTTATAATAACTCTACCCCGTACCCTACTTTTCTTGTAAATTTTATCATTCGAATTATGGATGTGTGACATTATGTAACGACGAAAAATAATACAATCTATCCAAACACTATATTCATTAAAATAATACAATACGATATAATACAATACAATACAATATATTACATTATGAAACAATACGTACCAACCATCCAAACAAAGTGTTAGTATACACTATCATTCTAGAAAACAAATCCCACTGCAGGAAAAATAGAAAGAAAATAGGACAACAACATTAATCATCACAATTCATGAAATGAAATTGTGAAATTCTTATACCTAAAAACAGTTAAGCAACTCTCACCCACCCTATATTTAATTCCTTTTAGGTACTAATTTTGAAAATTAAATATCCTTTTTATTCATTTAATAGGATCAAATTTGATAGGTGCAAGTTTTTTTTTTTTTTTGTACAATTTGGAGGTGGGTTCATGATGAATAGAGTGTTTTAGTGTTGTACCTTTCTTATGAGTTATGATCAACATAAGATTGATTACAAGTTGTGGTTTAACTATTGCTGTCCCATTTTTGATTTGGTCCACTTTCCTCATTGTTCTCTCAACTTGAAGTTGATAACAGTCATGTTCATATCAATTGAGTGTATCTCGATTATTTCTTTAGGTGCTTGTTATCTTTTGACAATACAAATATCGAGTTAACTTAGATAAAAAGAAATCATCTATTTTATCTCTACTAGAATTTGAGCATTGACTTAATTGATCACTAAGCTACATTGTTGAGTATTGACTCGGTTTTCATCTTTTATGGTTCATTGCCTTCACTACTAGTAGCATTTTTCCAATAAGGTGAGTTCCTTAGATCCAACATCCTCCTCTCCATGCCCTTCATCGAGGATCGATGGAGAGCAAATGTGATCCAAAATTTAAACTTAATGAATTTGAAATTACTTATGCTCAACACTGATAGCGAGAAAGACAAATGAATTTAACTAGTACTATTGGTGAATATACCATAAATTACACTTGAAAGATAAAATGAACAAAAATATATTCAAAATGCATAAACACCAAGAAGTACTTAGGTAAACCAATATATATATACCCTATGAACTTGGTTGGAACAATATTGTCATAGTTAAGTCTATGGTTAAATATGGCATGTTTCTTGCTGCCTTTCTTGGGCAATATCATGCCATAATTCTTAGCAATAGACTAAAAGTAAAAGTACAACAATGACTAATGAGAGATCCAATTAAAAAGAAGAGGTAAAAGGGCCTACACGAATGTGGTTATCATTAAAGGATCCAAGTAAAGATAACATCCAATCTGTTTGAACCTAACTGGCAATCTCACTTTGATTGCCTTATGGCAAGGGAAGAAACTCACCAAACTCAACACATGTGTGTATGATTCCCTTAACATGGCTCTCAAAATTGCACTTCCTTTTTTCTTGGAAAAAAATAATAATCTTTGTAGGCTAATTGGACAAAGAAAAAAATTGAAATTAAATGAATATGAAGATCATTGTTAGGAGACTCTCAACTCTTTTGTCTACTCCAGCTACCTCGAATCCAAATTAATCGAACAAGTAACTCAGAAAACACAAGTACAATCTTCCAAATCTAGTAATCTACAAGTACAATAAAATGTCAAGAGCCACAAAAGTTCAATATACAATGACAAATCTGAAAGAAAATTTCTTCAAGTTATTTCCATTCTATCTAGATCAAACTTTTTCCTCTAATTCCTTTCATGAGGGATGAAGTTTTAAAAGAAGAAATTAAACATTAAAAAAAATGGGGTTCCAATAAAGAAAAATTGAACACACACACACAAAAAAAAAAAAAGAACCTTTCATTTATGTGCTCTTAGATGCATAGATCAACAATGAGAATTCAACTTTATCTTGATCTTTGAGTAGCAATTTGTCTTTATCATCTAGCCACAATCTACTATCCATTCCACTTCTTGTCCTAAACATAAATAGTGCAATAGCAGAAGCTGGATTAAAGAACCAATCATGAACATCCCACATTAGATCAACAAGCAATCCATCCAAAAAAATACTCTGATTTCCCCTGAAGTTCCATTGCAACCTTTTAACTCT
This sequence comes from Solanum dulcamara, assembly GCF_947179165.1. Classification (NCBI taxonomy): domain Eukaryota; kingdom Viridiplantae; phylum Streptophyta; class Magnoliopsida; order Solanales; family Solanaceae; genus Solanum; species Solanum dulcamara. The sequence goes on from NC_077244.1 coordinate 75,065,908, forward strand.
AATCACCATCTTCTTATCAATATAAACTGACAAAACAGGATGCTTTAGACCTTCATTTTCACCGTTACAACGAATTAAAACATCATGAATGTTACCACTATCACAAAATTGAGCCTTCGTTGAATAAAGGGTGTTTCCAGAAAAGTGTTCTTGTCTTGAAACCAATGAGAATTTAGCCATTGGAGTTCCATTTTTCAACTTCCTTAATGAAGCTTCTTCAGCCATGTCACCAAGAATTAGGCCTAGTTGTGAATCAACTATGACTAGTACATAATATCCATCAATTGGTTCAGGACCACTTAAATACCTAGCTCCACATAAATCCCAAAATATTTCAACCTTAAAATCATCCAAATCCATTGATTTGCTTCCCTTTTTCTTTCTAAAAAGACGTGAATTTGTGTTGAGTTTGAAGACATTTGAAGGATCATCACCAAAGTGCACACTTAGGCCTTGTGTTACATTTGTTTTGCACCATGAAATTGTGATCAACACTTGTTTTTTATTGGACAAATTGACTTTGTACAAACAATTGACTGTGTTTTGTACTGAAGGAATCAAAGAAGGAGGGATACAAACAGAGTTTGAGTAACTAGAACAAGAAGTATCAGAAACTTGTACAGCATATTCATTGAAGCATGAAGCAAAGTCTCTCATTTTTCTGGGGAAAAAAAAAAGAAGAAGAAAAGGGATCTGAAGGGAAATGAGGAGTTATGGCTTTTTATTTAATAGAAAGAAATAAAAGAGAGATTTGGAAGGACTTGTTTTTGGAATTTTATTCAAATTGGGAAATTTAAAAGGAAGAAGGAACTATAAATCCTCTTTACTGACAACCCATGTAAGGTAGGAATATTAAATATGATTCTCTGTTTCTCTCTCTCACCTTAAAATTTGCAACTTATATATTATATTATTATTTTAAGACGAAATTCATTGATTGCTCCTTAAAGTTGGCACCAACTTTCACTTAAACGCCTAAATTAGGAGATGTTCATTTTAGACACCTTATGTAAGGGTCGAATGTGTCATCTTGACAATTTTTAAATAATCTGTTGTTGGATTCAAGCGCGTGTATTACAATTTCGTCCATATGGATTAGTTGACCAATTATATCATGCCAACTCTGTCTTCTTTGCACGTCATATTAGCTTTAAATTTAAATGCTCAAAAGTTGATCTTCAACTCCATTTTCTCTTCAGTTCAAAAACCCATCTTCTTCAGTTCACCGATCAAAACCCTAGGTAAGAATATGAAAGTTCAATTTTTCTTGATTTTCATTCAATTCATAGTTAGTACTATCTGTTATGTTAATTTATGTTGCCAATTTCCAGGTTTAAAGGTTGAAATCAAGTGCTGGAGATTGCAAGGATGAACTTCAATCCAGGCTTTTTGACATTTCTATCAACTACTTCTTGTGTTTGGATGCTTCATTTGTTGAAGAAGGAGGTGTATGTTTTGGTTGTTTCCACTCTCTTTTAGCATTTTGTAACTAGATTTTTTTTTGAAAATTGCACTGATAAAGTAAGGGGCTTTTGGGTATTTCCTTGTGTTGGGGTCTTTTTTTTGAGATATGGACGACTATATATTGACATGTTTTCATCATGGGGGTGATGCTATTGCAGACCCTAACCCTACTTACAGAGGAGAAATAAATGTATTTGTCGTTGCCATTGATAAAGATCATTTTAGCCTTGTCGAGTTTCTTTCATACATTAAAGACCTTGGGTACACAAATGTGAAGGGTTTTTACTATCAAAATAAATTAACAATGAATTTATCCAAGTTATTTTTGATATTCAATTGTTAGACTATGTGAAAGACTTAATAGATGGTGATGACTTTTATGTTTATATGGATCAAGTAATGTTGGATTTGGCATATTCACAAGTGCAAGTAGAACTCAAATACTCAATGTATGTTATTTTCTCCTTTGGTTACATACTAATCTTCACAAGTGTAGCTTACTTACTAATTTTGGTTTCTCTTTTTCTGTAAAAATAGCCAGGAACTTCAAATCAAAGAATTCTACCAACAGGTTCAAATTTTAAGGATGCAAGTTCAATAGGCATAGACCTTGGTTTTAAGCCTAGAGGCTCGAGATGGAAAAATAGAGATGTTGTCACTACTTCCCAGTTGCAACAAATGGCAAACGAAAAGAAGAAGTAGAACTAGCTTTGAATACTTTTGCTATGTAACGTAATAAACACTTTTGAGGATTGTAACCTTGTATTGATATAGGTTGTAGATGTATCAGAAGCAATAAATCTTGATCCATGAGAATCTGATACATAAACTTTCCTCTTAAATTCGAATCTGATACATAAGAATAGCTGATACATAACCATTCGACAGATTAAGGGTTGATACATTGAAGATTGTTGTATTAGTTTTCAACTGAATTGTGGTTGATACATAACATATTGTATTGATAATAAAAGATGTGTAGCTTGATAATTTCTTCTTTTAACAATTAGGCTTCAATCTCCATATTCCAAACATTACCAACCCAGTAGCGCTGACACCAACAATAAATATATTTCTTGCTCGATTTATTTTTTCATCAAAAGCCTTGACTTTCTCCAACAAATCCCAAATTACCTTATTTGTTTGAGGAGGGTGTTGATCTTCATACTAGTAAAAAAAATCACAGCCACCCATTTTCTACGAAATCAATCAGAAAAAAAAATTTAGAAACCCACAATTAACTATATAATTAACTTTAAGAAAAATAAAGAATTAGTTTACCTATGAAAGTTTACAAGTAAAAAATCTACGACCTGGATTTAGTTGGGTCCAAGAAGTCTTTAATAGTGCTTCATTACCATATTTACAATATCGACATTCATCCAAAGAGGTCCTGAAAGAGTAGGAGAAGCTCGATATGGAAGTGTAGGAGAAGCTTGACATGAAAGAGAGAAAAACAAAGAAGAAGAGAGAAAACTGAATTTTGTTTTCAAATCAGAGAAAGAAGCTAAGAATTAGGGCAAAATTGAAAAAGAAAAGGTATAAATACATAGATGGGAGAGATATTACTGTTATAGGCCAAGTATGATGCCACATCAGATTAAAAAACAGCTTCTACGCGCCTAAGATGGATGGAAAACACGTGAGGTGCCAACTGTGTAAAAAGTGTCAAGATGACACATTCGGCCCTTACATAAGGTGTCTAAAATAAACATCTGCTGATTTAGGTGTTTAAGTGAAAGTTGGTGCCAATTTTAAGGGGCCACCGATGGATTTCACCTTATTTTAATGAATATAATGTTTGAATATATTGTATTATTCTTCATCATTATATAATACCATATATTTATAATTTGAATGATACATTTATAAGAAAAAAAGGATATGCGGTAGAGCTATTATAAAAATATAAGGTAAAAGATAAAATATGATTATTAAATATTATGTAAAAATAAAATGAGAAAAAAAATTAAGATAACAACCCGATCACACTAAATGAATTGTTATGCAAAATGAGACTTTTCTTATAGTAAATTTAAATCATACGATATAATAAAATTTAAGTAACAATCAAAATAAATATTATATTTAAGCTAATAATATAACATAATACAATGGAATGGGTAACAACCATCCAACAAAGTGTTAGGAGAAGGGAGAGAGGGAACTGAAGAAAGCAAGAAACTCTAAGATAAATTAATTAATTTAAGGACCATATTAATTTATGTATTCTCTTTTGCCAGTTCATCTGAGATACACTAAGAAAATAACGTAAAAATTAATTAATTTAAGGACCATAGATTAGTAGTGGAGTAATTAAGATGGATGAAAGTGGAAATGTGGGAGAAGTTGCATATTAGTGGTCAACTCTCTTGTATTTTAATTTTAGGAATAATGATTGACTAATATATTCAGTAAAATACATCTCATCAAAAAATTATAAAGAATATTGTTAAGATTTGGCCTGATTTGTTTTACCATATTTGAATTTTATCTTTTCTTAAAGGACGTTCAAAAAAAAGCTACCATGTTGATTTTTTTTACTTCCCTAAAGGAAAATATAAAATTTTCATTTTGATTAACCCTTTTTTTAAGGAAAGTTTTGGACATATGAATTAAATTTATTTTCTCCCTCGTACAATAACACAATAGAATTGATGATGTAATCGTTAAAAGAGTCTTATAAAAGAGGAAATTTTTCTCTCATTAATTTTTATGCGTTCTTTTATATTGATTTTCTCATAGGTAGGTATCAAATCATGTTAAATATTACTCCCTCCGTCCAATAATATTTGCTTACTATTTACTTTGTACAATTCTTAAGAAACTATAAATAGAAGGATAATTTTATCATATCACTCGTTGAATATAATGAATACAATGTTTTGAAAAATATAATAGAGAAATGACTACTAATTAATGATAATGGTAAATTAGAAGTTAAGTTAAAATCATCTATTGATTTCATAAATTGGACAAGTATTGTTGAACACTAATTTTTCGTATAGTGGACAAGTAAAAATAGACAGAGAATATATCTTTCTTTTAGTATTTTTATTTTTATTGTTTGATTTATCATCGTTCAAAATTTCTGATCGTTAGCATCCATACGCCACTACTATTCGATTCCAACAAATATATGAAAAATTATATTTTGTAATAGATCAAAACTTTCTTTTTATACAATATATATTAAATTTTAATCATTCTTAAATATATTCACATCTTATATTTATATCAAGCCAATAAATATAGAAATATAGACAAACACGATTAGATTCAAAAGCAATAAATTGTCAGTTTCTGGAATATCAACAGTTTGCTTACTAAGAATTTGGACGATCATTGAATGATTCTTAGGATACAATAATATGATAAGACTGTTCACTTTTTTTTTTTTTTTTTTTAATTTTGACTTGTGCGTATATATGAAGAAAAGAAAATTGCATCTCAAAAGAAAAAGAAAAGTTGTACCATTGGATACAGAACGGAAAATTGGATAGAGAACGGAAAATGATCAAAATTACTTTTGAACTATTCAAAATAGTTCATGTATATTTTTTAATTATTTTTAGAATTAAATATATCCTTGTCGTTATTAAAGGAGATCACAAATACCCCTTCACTTAACTGTTGGTCATTTAAACTGATGTGACAGTGCGACATGAAAAAAAATATCCACATAAACGGTCACGTTAGCCTTTCTCCCTCTTCCTCTTTAGTTTAGGGGTATTTTGACCCATTTTTTATAATTTTAATTTTTTCTAAATTTTCTACACCACCACATTACCCCCTTCCTCCACAATCCCACCTGCTTTTTTTAATTATTAATTTTTATTTTTCTACACAACACCACATACCCCAACAACGCCCCCCCTCCCCCACCCGAATTTTTTAAAAGTTTAATTTTTTTTTTGAATTTTCTACACCACCACATACTCAGCCCCACGTCCTCACCCCAAAAAAAAAATCTTAAAAAAAATTTTAAAAGTTATTTTTATGGATATTTACACCACGCATCCCCATGACACCCCTCACACATCCCACCATTCCCTCCAAAATTTTAAATTTTTAATCACTCAAATTTTTTATTTTTTTTTATAAAAGGTAAATTAAATATGAAGTAGATTGAATTTTTATTTTATTTTTTACCTCACGGCCCCTTCCTCCACAATTGATACCCCACTACCCCTCCAAAAAAAAATATTGAATAGTTTTCATTTTTGATTCTCTATACCCACTTCCTGAAAAAAATTATTTTTTTTAAAAAAAATTCGGGGGTGTGTGTGTTGGGGTATGTGGTGTTGTGAAAAATTTTAAAAAATAATAATTAATAATTAAAAAAAGTGGGTGGGGTTGTGGATGGAGGGTATAATGTGGTGGTGTAGAAAATTTAGAAAAAAAAAATATAATTATAAAAAATGGGTTAAAGAGGAAGAGGGAGAGAGGCTGACGTGATCGTTCATGTAGATATTTTTTTTCATATGGCACTATCATATCAGCTTAAACAGCGAACTATTAAATTAAAAAGTATTTGTGATCCCTTTTGATAACAATATAAGTATATTTAATTTTAAAAATAATTTTAAAAAATATATATAAGCTATTTCGAATAGTTTAATAATAATTTTAATCATGAAGTGTAAATTTCTTGTACACAACAAAGTTCGTGATTAGGTCTTTGTAGGGAAAATTTCAACGGTGAAAGTCAAGTAAACTAAAGGAATAGAATACAAAGATCAACCAATATAGATGAGCGGCATTTTCCACAAAGGGTAGCGACTAGTTGTGACTTTTGTTAAAATTGTCACTTTTAACTTTTTTATTAGGCACGTACTGGTTCACATTATTTTTTATTGTCTATAAATAGAAGATTTTTCTTTTATTTTTAAATAATAATTTTTTTGAACTATTTCTTATTCTACATAAATAAATTCTAATATATTTTAGTGATGTTGAGTGGTTCGTTGACATAGTGGTTTAGGTATCTATACATTGGTGAGTATGATTGTTCTATTTGAAAAAATATATTCCATTGACCTTGGATATTTGAGGAGAATAATTTTCTTAAGGACACAACTATGTATTTAATGGATTCAATTTTCTTCTTTTTTTTAATATTGTTTCTATTTTTCTGACAGATTATGTTTTCATTATTTGTTTTAATTTCTAATTTTGGAAACTTGCTAGAAACTTTGTTGTTTATTATTTCTGCAAAAGATTTTGTTCTACAATTTTTTTTTTGTTATAAATGATTTTCTAATATAAATTGGACACCACATACTTTACAAAGTTGCGCTCAAATAACTCTATTCGATTAAAACAAGTAGTTTAAATACGAGACATTGTCAAGCTAGCTAATGTGGAAAAAACATCTACTCAATCGCGCTGATGTAGACAAAATATTCATCGTTATTACTTGTCTTTTAAAGTTTTTATAGGGCTTTTACGTAAGATAATTTCATAGCCTTAATAATAAGAACATATTTATCTAAATTATACTCTTTGCTTTATTCATTTTTAGTTGTTCTTTATATTAAAAAATAAATATGTATTTTTACTTGTTCTGTTTAGAAAATCAAGAAATACTTAATTACGTGGTTCCTAGTTTATCCTTATTTTTAACTTTAGTCATTTGCTAAAACATTGAATTTATTATATTCAAAAAATGATATAGTAAAATTGACATTTTATTTATTGCTCTTTAAGAGATTTGCCAAGTTAAAATTAAACAAGTAAAAATAGACGGACAAAGTAATATAATTATTTTAAATTATTTATTATTTTAGAAGTACTTAACAATATTAATTAATATTTTTCTCATTTTATCCTTAAGGCCGAGGGTCTTTCGGAAACAGCCGTCCTACCTTTCAAGGTGGGGGTTAGGTCTGCGTACACTCTACCCTCCCCAGACCCTACATTGTGGGATTATAATGTGTTTGTTGTTGTTGTTGTTTTCTCATTTTATCCTTAGTAGCAATTGTTCCTGAAAACTATAAAACTTTAAGTAGTAGAGTAAATATTTCATGAACATTGATTATATCTTAAGACAAAAATGAGGATGAATATCAAAAAATCCTTATAATTAATGTTTTTTGAAAGGGTATGTAAAAAACACGACAATTAATTTGAGACTGATAATTTAGAAACTAAATAAAGGAATCGGCTTGAGTTATTTTCATCTTCTTTATCCCTTTTTGTTCTCTCTCTTTTTTTCATTTACATTTACTGTAACTGTTTTTGTTATTTTTATGTTAATCTTTATTGTGATATGGAGCGGAATAAGTAGTCTTTCTTATGTATTGGCACGCATAAATTCATAATTCATGCAGTTGCAGGTGGGAGAAGGAACATTAAATTCTTCTTTTTGTAACCCCCATGAATCTATTTAATTTATATATATATAAATTATCTGAAAGGGAGTGAATTAACACAAGCGGTTGGAAAAAGAAAAGAAATTCTTCGCCAAAACGAAAGCTTTAACAAATTTTAAATATGTTAAACGGAAAAGGGCCAAATATATATACCCCTATTACATGAGTTATATTAACAGATGTTTTTTTAAAAAAGAAAATTGGTTATTTAAAATTAGAATTGAGTTATTTAATTCTGAATTTGTCACGTATTTTTTTGTCAAAATTAGAAAAAAAATTTAACGTTAGGAATATGTAGTTGAACAGATACTCAAACTGAAGGTCCAAAACGACATGATTTTTGTATATTTGGAAAGGACAAAAGAAAGAATAAAATGCTTTGATTCTAACAAAACCCAAACTGGGAATACTTCTTCAAAGAACTTAGTTACACTAATGAGTAATGTGGCCCCACCCTCTTCCCCCCTCCAAAAAGAGAGGAAAAAAAATAGTGATAAAGTTTCGTCTAATTGAAAAGTGAATTCTCGTAAAAAGATGAATTTTGGATCTGTAATCTCACAAAAAAATATCACCCAAATCATATTAAGGAAATCATTCATTTCTTTTTCATGGCATTCTTCAATAAATCCATCAATACAAAATCATATCGTAATTCAAAATAACATAAGAAATCGACTCAAACAAAAGAAAATGTGTCTCAGGAATTAGTTTGAAAGTGGAACAAGAAGAAGAAAAAATCAATTCATGATCAAAGTCAAATTTCAGTTATTAAATCACTTGTCACGTGGTCCACAAATTTGTAGCTATCCATTGTATATAGTCTAGTATTCCTTGGATCTTCCACTAACAACTATTTTTTTTTTGTTTCAAGAAGATAGTCCTCAAAGTTTTGGTGAGAAAATAAAAGGACTATACTAATATTATTTAATTAACTTGTGCTTTTATTTCCAATTACAATCCCATTTTGTTAGGCAGCCAAACACTAAAAACATTTGTCGCTATCAATAAACTCCATGTGTTTGAAAATTAAAGTATTTGTTGAGTGCACATGTTTTACTTTTGTGAAATCCCAACTTAAATATTTAATTAGTCTAATTAACTTATTTTCTTCGTGGTTAAAACGCTGCAAATGTAGGGCTTGATCAACCCTATCAACCTGCTACTTATAGACTTTCTTTTCATAGTGGATTGCTATCAAAATGATGGATTTTGAGATGAGGCAGAATCGAAATTTAAATTCTATGAATTACAAATTCAAAGAAGACGTTACTAGGTATTAGCAATTAAATTTTAAATTTAATCTTTATGCGTGTTAAAGTGAAATTTTAATAAAATATAGAATCCATACATAACCTTTTAGCTCCATTCCTAAATCTAACTTCCATAATACTTTTTTATAATAATAATAATAATAATAATAAAGAGAGACAAAAAAGGTTGTGTGTCCTACAAGAGCACTCCATTTGTGTAAGGTAGAAATTAAACTACTCTAGAACGTGGAAGCAATTCAATGAAAAATTAATTAATAGAATAATGAAGATCATACACTAAAGGAAATTCCTTCACTTTTACCTTACAGCATATCGAGATATTCTCTCAGACCCCAAGAAAAATATTACTAGTATTTAATTAATCAATTGGATAGGTATTTATCACTAAGTAGTCAGTGGCATGCTTAAAAACCCATTCCTTTCAAGGTTTAATTTAACTTACCTACGTTAACAATGTAAATTTCGTTATTATTTTTTAAATTTATGCAAATATAATCCTTGATAATGAACCTTCTAGATAATTATGTTTAAATTTCGTTATTATTTCTTAAATTCACTAATAAGTTTGCTAATATACTATTTAATTCAACCCTATAGACAAAATATATTAGACATTTGATGTTACTTACAAGATTTTAGATCATACATGGTCTAAAAAGTCCATAAATTGCAAGAGAAATAAAGAGAGTCATTTACTAAACAAATATCTCAAAAATGAATAATCGACATAAATTTCACATACTAAATTCCGATTTTTTTTATTTTATAGAAGAACTAGTTAGGGAGGAAGTAGGAATTGAAGAATTAATCCAGCAAGTAGCTTAATTGTTCAGTTAACAAGAATTTGCTTAATTATATTTAATTAGTTGTTATATTTTCTTGTGAGCAAATTAAGCCATCTTAGATGAAACATGTTTTGTGGTGGAGTAACAAAAAAACAGAAGACCCGCAATTTTCAATTTGCTAACTCAACATTTGACATGACTTAACAACTATTTAAGGAGAAACAAAATAATAATTTGTTTGGTATTTTTATGTTCTAGTTGCTCTACTGACTTCATTATAATTAATATATTTCGAAAAGTTTAATTCTCAAGAGGTGTTCTTTCTTTTTCATGTACGAAAGGTTTTATTAAATTGACTAATAAAAAAAATAAGTCTTCGTGCATGTACATAGACTTGTCTTTTTATTTTATAATTTTTTCTACTTATATGAACTTGTAAAAAATGAAATTTAATTTAAAGATACACAGAGAAAATTACTAAACGGACATCTCATCTACTGGCAACATGTGAAGTCCTACTCTTGTGCCATACTTTTTATTATTATTTTTCCTTCTCTTACAAAATAAAAGAAAGAAGAAAAAAATTACAAAAAAGTCAAATAATAAAATACACACTTTCTGCATCACCATTAATGTTTCTCCAAAGTCAGAAATTATAATATTATGGAAGAAAGTTGAGTTAAAAAAAAACAATCTATAAGTTTCTTAGAAGTCGTCGAATTGATACTTATTTAAAGGAAAACAAATAACACCTTTAAATTCCTTGATCCTTACTTTGCAGGCTCAATTGTTCGTATCATCTAGTTAAAAAAGTTAACTAGGTTATGTTAATCCTCTCGTTTCAATTTATTGTCTTATTTTTTTTTAATCGATTTAAAAAAGAATCACTCTTTTTTTTGGCAAATACACAAGGACATTTTGATACAATCTACCTACTTTAGCTTAAGATTATAAGATTCAAAAGTATTTTTTATTTTTTTAAATTTTGTGTCAAGTCAAAATCAAAGAAATAAAATTAAAACAAAGGGAGTATATTTGACTTTCTAAAATAAATAAGTTAACAATATCTTAAGCTGATTCTTTTAGTTTTTAACTTGTATGACTTTTGAGTTGAGATCATTGCACGTTAGATAAGAGCTCCAACAAATAGAATTCTAATTAATGTAATCCTTGCTTGGAAGTAAGTACCTTCTTTTTTTCTTTGTTTTTGTGTTAGGTCAATTGAAGTATATAATAAAAAAATTGTTGCTCAATTGATAGAGAAGTTATTATTTTTTTTTGGAAAAATTGCTACTTGGATTCAAGTAAGTGAAAATTCCTCTTGGTTCTTTTTTGTAGGGAGTCTTTTTTTATTTACTAATGATATTGGCAAAATTTCTATAACATTCACATGTTGATAGATAATTAATGAATTTAATTGTAATGTCAACAACTATACAAATGTAAATGGATATGAACATAATATACTATTTCTAACTTCAGAATGACTCAGTATTTGACACACTTCTACTGGAATTTTGTCTTTCACAAATTTAAACACTTCAACTTCATTTAAATATTCAAATATAAAGATATGCTATTTATATCTCAAATATGCCTATACATCACTTCAGAAAAGAACACTGGAAAATAAATGCCAAAGTAGGCTCTTCTTTTAACTCTTACCTTTGTATCTTTCATTCGCTTTCTTGTTTTTGGTTCAAGCAGTAATAGATCAATAGCTCAATGCTTGTAAAATTGGCATAAAAATCAAGCTATTACATGGCTTTGGACTTGAAGAAACTGGAAATCTCATTTCCATTTATCAGCAATATATATTCAGCTGACATATTTCTGAACTGTAATGTTAATTAACATTGTCTTAGTTCCATAACTATGTATGTACATTCACATTTCAATATTCTTCATCCGCTTGCGTTGATCTAGTAATAGGAATTGACCATCTTCCTAGATGCGCTGTGTAGTTTATGCAACGGATAACTCCTCTCCCCGAGGGTCCATCAGGAAAATCAATAACACTAATGCTTCCTGCATTGAGATGAAACGATCCCAACCATTCCTTTGTCAGATTTAGACAGTGTCCCATCATCGCGATATGAAGTGCAGGATGGCCAACAGCAATGACTACATTGTCTTGGTCAGATCCTTTTGATAGTTCATACAATAGATGTTTCCATGCTTTCCCAGATTGGTCCCATAAAGATGTTGTGACGTCGTCTTCCAATCTATTTAACCAACCAGATGAAACATTTTGCAATCCAGATGCATCCTGCAGAGTAAATTAAAGTATGAAAATCAGAAAATATTTCAAACTAGAATGCGAGAAATAATACAAGTTGAAACACCATCTTATGCAGGATTTAGTCAGAGCAAATCAAGAAGAATATTTTACTGACTTTGGCTTCAGAAATTTAAATTTTCCAATCTCCACGCATCCTTATATTTTCATCTTAAGAATGTTTTTTTTTTTTTTGGAAAATGATCATCTTAAGAATGTTTTGCATGCAACCTCTAAGTAAATTCATCAACTTGTTTCAGTTTAAGAAATCAGTAACATGTTCTTGCCTTCTTTGATTGTGTAAGAATACTTTCAACATCTAGATCTGGTATCTGCATCGTTTCCACACAGCGTGGGATACAGTCAGCTCCAAGGCAGTCAGCAGCTTCTTGAACCTATAAAATTCAGTATAAATTTTTGTGTTAAGAAACTAATGCTCTTTGTATAAAAGAATGTCAATCAACATACTATCTGAGTGGTCATACTTTGGTGATTGTGTCAGCTGTCTCTACAGATGCCATTTTTGTTCCACTGACTATGGTATTCACTTTCAGATCAAGAAGCAACTCTGCTATCTTCTGAGCCTATCATCCATTTTAATAAATCCTGTAGGGTAGTCACACCCCCGATATGAAGCTGAATGCTACTATAGAAAGGAGAACCATCTTACCTGAATATTTCCAAGCATGTTCAAGGGGCCATTTCCAGTATATGGCATACTACTCTGTACAAGTTTCAACTTCCATGAGAAAAGAGAAGATAATGGTCAAAGCAACAGATAAGAATACTCAAAAGACGATGAGCAATTTGAACAGCTTGCCAATATGGCTAAACGGAATTGGGGCTAAAAACCTGAAAACTAAGGAGAGGACAAATCAGAATTTATACAGTAGATGACAACATGCCTGAGTACTCCTTTACCTCCATGCCTAATCTACGAATGGAAAGTCAAGTTTACCAGGCAGGGAAACATTCATAAGGTGCATAAGCCCCAATCTCAATTTCCTATGTCTCTGAGGATAACCATTTAGAAGCATCAGTGACACATCCAAGATCAGCCAACCAACACATTTTTTTTTGTTTTACTTATTCAGTGTGAAAGTGACCTCTGACATCCTATATCATCCTTCTCTTTGTTTATGCTCAGGTTGATAAATGACTGCTTTATCGTCCAAGATAGGATTTCATTTAAACAGATGTTGAAATCCTCAGGCAGAAATATGATCTGCAGACATAAAATCCTTGGGTCATCCATATCTCTCACCATAAGCTAAAAAGTACAGTTATTTGTAATTCTGGAAGTACTTCTAAGATAACTAAATTTCATGAAGTTAAAAGGGGAAACCATAATTTTTTATTGATTAGGGAGGAAACTGCAGTCCATTGCGAGTAGGAGTTCCTCAAGACATTGCAAAGGTGAACGAAAGAATCTCTAGTATTTTCACAGCCCGACAAGCACATCTCCGTGTCTAGAAATTTATGTGATCTCAAGTAAAGGTCATTGGAATGGTTAGAATATAGCCTACATATAAATTTATTCATTCATCAATTGTGTATAAAGGTGGTATCTTCAAGAATGATCTCATGAGAGTACGATAGAATGGATAGATAAGGTTCTTCTATCAGCTGAAGGCCAAAATCCTAGAACCGAATGAATGTGTAGAACTCAAACTAGTCTTTGACCAGAAATTATACGAGAGATTTGCACATTCATACTTCAATAGGGATCAAAAGGAATATCCATGGTTTCAACTTTGCTCTGTTCTCACATAAGAAAAAAAATTCCCGAGCATTAGCTGCTATTTCTGGGTCCTAGTCTCATTGACTACCTTTTTATGCCACAGCTATGAAATCAAGGAGTCTAATATGTCTGTTTATTGACAATATAGAATGATTTGTTCATTGCCTACTGCATACCTCCAGGTCAGTCCCTGACACTCCATGGCAAACAAGTACGATCCGCTTACTCGTTTTTCTGCCTGCAGAACTTCCCCCAGCTACTGGCGATCCTGGGGTCTGCATTATCCAAAATTAAGTCACAGCACAGAGATAATCAGATATACGACAAACCAGAGTCTTGAAGTCCAAACTCCAGATAAAGCCATAAAGAACAAAAATGCATCAAGTAGTTGAAAAACAAAACGAATGAAAAGATAATTGAACCCACAAGTCCTGTGTTGACAATGATTATCTAACAATCAAATGAAATCTGACAGCCACTAGAGTTGAGAGCCTAATTAGAATATGGGATTAGGACGAGTCTAATGGAGCAATATGGGTAGTGAGGATTAATATTTAGCAGCGCAAACTAGCTTATGATTCGAGGCATGATCGTTGTTGTTGTTGTACATTCTTACATCCAAAGAGAAGGCGGGACCAATCATTGTATATAAATGAATGTTATTACAGCATTAGAAACTTTCTGAAAGTAAGATATTTTAGGCTGAATTTCCTTGTCTAAGCCAGCAGTTTTTCAGATCATCAATCTTCATGTTACAACGAAGATAACTAGCAGAAAATTTTCCTTTTTCTAGATATCTTTATAAATAATCATTTAATACCTAAGATTAAGTCAAAGCGTTACCAGACTGGATACCTGATTTAAACGATTAAGGCAGATATTTGGGGTTCCGCCCTCAGGTTGTGGAGTGAAGTCCAGCACACTAACCCCACAATTGCTCTGAAGTAGAATCCTGAAGTACTCGGTTCCTAATCCTGATGATAGTGAAACAAATATAAAAGATAGGATCAGAGTGCTAGCAGATGTTAGAAACCTTAAATTAAACTATGATTTAAGTATACCAAGGGCTGTTGCAACGAGAGCCTGATTAACTGCATTATGAGCAACTACTAGAACAGACTTGCTTTCATGGACCAAGATTTTATCCCAGCAGCTTTTAGCACGAGCCCACAACTCTCTCACTGGATAATGACCGTCAATAATGAAATTTGGTGCATCTATTTGCCATTGACGAAAAGCTTCACCATATTTAGCTTTTCCTTCATATTTCAGGAGGCCCTAGAGCAGACATATGTTTCCACAACAGGAATACCATTAGATTCGGACGCATAGTCCTGTCAGTCACATTGAAGCATGAGTGGTCCACATGCAAACAGACAACAAGAAAAATTTTGCCATCTTGTTGCCATATTCATAGATTTCAAGTCCAAGAGGAAAAAACAGAGAAGAGGTGTAAACAACAACTGACTTGGAATGAGTATAGGTCAATTTCCCTCATGTCAGAATCAGTAATGATCTCCTCTTCACGAACACCCCATATTATCTCAGCTGTCCTCTTCGAGCGACGCAGTGGACTGGAACATGCAGGCCACCTCTGTCAATCATTTTGGAAACATAAAATAAATAGCAAGAGACTCTTTTTCTCTACATGCATCAGCTAAAACTGAAATTATCATGCAGTTTACGGTCACGGATTATTAAGAACAGACTACTGGAAACCCTTTAACTTCTCTCCAGCATTTAAGATAAAGGATAAGCTTCAAAATGCAGATGCTGCAGTTAATCTGGAATTTACTTTTCCCTTATCTATTTCTTTAAGAAATTGGTCTTTCCTTGTTCCTTTGCAGGGAGTTTACCTGCACAAACAGATACAAGAACGCTCCTCTGAATAAAAGGTTGCCAGTAGAAAAGTGAAGAATACCGACACTAAAAGAGCAGATTATGTTTTCACTGCTATGAATGAAAACATTATGCAGGACGCCTAAAATCTCACAAGGGGCTGACATGTTTCCTGCTCTTCGAAGACATGACAGTCTAGAGTACTCTCAACTACCAGGAGGTGATGTAGTTAAGGATGTATTGTGTATACCAACTTTCAAATACAATCTTTTGTCAATATCTAAATTGACAAGGGAATTGAAATGTTGTGCTTTGTTTTTTCCTGATTTTTTCCTCCTTCAGGATCTCTTCACTGGAAAAGTGGAGGAGATTGGTAAAAAGGAGGGCTTATATTGGCTAAAGACATTACAGCAGCATCAAGTACAAGAAACAAGATCACTGATAGCAACAAAAGGATGTAATGATGGTAGTATTTGTGTAATGACCCATTATGTCGTTTTGAGAAATAGAGCTTTTTATTTCATAAAAGACTCATTCCGTATTTTTTTATGAGTACTTTGGACTATTCGATAACCATAGTTATTTAGTTGAGGGATAAATTTAAATAACTAATTTAATTAGTGGGCTAAGTTGATAATTTATTTAACACTCTATACCAATTATTAAAAAAAAAGGATAGAATTTATTAATTTTGATACATAATTGAGTAGAAAATAAATAATAATAAAAGAAAAAATATATATATATATATATATAAATATAAAATCTGACGGCATTAAGCCATCAGATGTAACGGCGGCATAACGACGAAAACAAACGCAGAAACTGGGGAAAAAAATACGGAGGAAGAAAGAAAAAAAAGGGGAAAAGAAAAATAAAGGAGAAGAGAAAAATAAGGATTTTCATTCCAAAGCGTCAAGATAATTATTCTCATCCTTTTCATTAAATTTTTATGCGATTATGAACATATTTTTAGGGTATATTGGTGGAGAAATAATGTTAAAATAAGGAAATATGACCCTAGGGTTCTTTACATAAAATCTTGATTTGGGGGTCGAATAACGATCCGTTTTAGCTGAAATTTGACATGTGAATTTATTTTATCATGAGTGAACATAATCAGAAAGAAAATTTCAGATTTGACTTCAATGACTCGGGATGACTTTTTGACCCAATTTTTTTATTCGAAAATAAATATAGCTATATGAGTGTCATTGGATTCGTATTCTTATGAAGATTATGTATTTGAACATATTTTGATCATTCGGAAGCGTTACAAGAGGCTCAAGTTTTAAAGTGATTATTTAATTTAATTGAGGTTTAACTCTATTTTTAAAATTCATAAAATATGGGAGTTAAGTGGCATCAAGATTAGGAACGTGTTTATAGAATTGAGTGAGTTATTGGGGCTAGGTTAAACATATATATAATATTGGTGTTTACGGATTAGTTTACTTATAAATATTATATATTTGATAGATTGAGATTGGTCTGAGGCATTGAAGAAGGGGAAAGACATTGGTGAATTAGCTTGCTTTACTTCGGTTCTTCGGTTGAGGTAGGTTATGTTTTTATTCTATATCATAGGTAGACTCTTAATAGTGATTGATATTCATTGAGTAATGTGTGAAGTTTACTACACATTTAATTGTCGTGGTTTGGATGATTGATATGTTGTTGTGATTGATCTGAAATCTAGAGGCCATGAAATCCATAATCTTGAACTTGCCCTATCAAAAATGGTGCCTTGAATACAGAAGGCTTGATGAAATATTGTTAATGAAGTGGAATGTAATCATGAAGAATGATAAATTAATTATATTTGGATTGGGTGTCACGTTCCGATACGGTATATTTGGATCAGGTGTCACGTTCCGACACGATATATTTGGATCGGGTGTCACGTTCCGACATGATATATTTGGATCGGGTGTAACGTTCCGACACGGTATATTTGGATCGGGTGTCACATTCCGGCACAGTAATATTAAAGGAAAACAAATTAAAATGACTTAATACTACCCAATCTTCAATAACTCATTTTCCAAAAGAGTGTGATATGAAGGCTTGAGTCCTCATGTGTGATCTTAATATTGTTGATTGGTTATGAAATTGTTCATTGTGTTGTCACTTGATCTTGATCTTGTTGGTTGCCACCTGTTAAGTGTTACGGTTGATTTCCCGCTATTACTTATTGCATATTGATTTCTATTTTGAGTCGGCCGATGATACCTACTCAGTACATGTTGTCCTGTACTGACCCCTATTTGTATCTTTTCTTGTTTTATTTTATGGGGTGCAGCGAGTGTTCCACCGACTTTGACTCGACCTCAGCTCTAGTCAGTCTCCAGTTCATAAGATTTCAGGGTGAGCTATCCTTCTAGCTGGCGATGGAATCTCTTGTCATGACATGGTGTCCTTAGTTTTCGGATACATTATGTTATTTATTTATTTGGTGTTTGATAATTCGAGACTTAGTTTTAGAATTTAGATGTCCTTCATGTGATGACTTTCAGATTTTGGGAAAAACGTATTTATTTGAGCTTCCGCGTTATTGTCATATTTATTAGTTGGGGTTTGTATCATTGGTTCTCCCACCTAGAAGGTTAAGTGTGAGTGCCACTCATGGCCCATTTTGGGTCGTGACAAACTTGGTATCAGAGGTTGGAGCATGTACCTATGAATGTGATTAGGAAGATAGGGTTGTTTAGAAATAATAAGAATCAGAGTTCCTTTTAAAACTAGTAGCAATAGGAGTGCTAAGTGTTTTGATTTAGTTCATTTGGATGTATGGGGACCCTATACAGCTGCAACATATAATAACATGAGGTATTTTCTTACACTAGCTGATGATCACTCTAGATGGACTTGGGTGTTTTTGTTGCATCTTAAATCTGATGTTTCTACAATATTGAAGCAATTTATTTTGATGATTACAACACAGTTTGGGTCACACATCAAGATTTTCAGGTCAGATAATGGAAGAGAGTTTTTCAATGTGATGAATTGTTTAAGAATCATGGGATAGTGCATGAACTTGTCCACACACACCTCAACAAAATGGTGTGGTTGAAAGAAAACATAGACACATTCTAGAGACAGCTAGAGCAATCAGATTTCAAGGACATTTGCCAATCAGGTTCTGGGGAGAATGTATACTTGCAGCTGTGTATATCATCAATAGAGTACCTCTATCTGTTCTGCAGAATGCTACTCCTTTTGAAGTGATATTTGGAAGACAGCCTGACCTATCCTACAACAACAACAACAACAACAACGACCCAGTGAAATCCCACACCGTGGGGTCTGGGGAGGGTATAGTGTACGCAGACCTGACTCCTACCAAGGTAGGACGGTTGTTTCCGAAAGCCTGACCTATCCTATATGAGAATTATATGTTGTTTGTGTCATGCCACAATAATACACAAGACTGATAAATTTGGTCCAAGGGAAACTAGATCAGTTTTAATGGGATATGGAACTACACAGAAGGGCTACAAGCTACATGATCTTGAA
Organism: Solanum dulcamara; assembly: GCF_947179165.1. Taxonomy (NCBI): domain Eukaryota; kingdom Viridiplantae; phylum Streptophyta; class Magnoliopsida; order Solanales; family Solanaceae; genus Solanum; species Solanum dulcamara. Next base: position 75,085,176 of record NC_077244.1, read on the forward strand.
CATCATAGCATGTTCATCAGTAAGCATGTAGTTTTTACTGAAACTATTTTTCCATTTCAGATTCCATCTACAGGCACTTTGCAGGATGATAGGACTGGAATCATGATTCCAGCTCCTAACTTATCAAACATAGAAGCTGATACTTGGTCAATGGAGGATATGCCAACAACTCAGCCTACAATGAATGGGAACACTGATGAAACACATAAGGAAGTACCAAATGTAGCAGAGGTCGACTCATTACTGATTGTACCAGGAGTGGAAGAAGATTTGATGAATCCTTCTAATGAAATGCCACATAATATACAGAGGAGATCAACTAAAGCCCCTATTTGGCAAAAGGATTTTGTTATCACAGGAAGAACCAAGCAATCCAGTTGTTTATACTCCATTTCTGACAGTGTTGATTATAACTGTCTTTCAAAGGCATACCAGTGTTATATTGCTAATTCTTCAGTAGAAGTAGAACCAAATACATAACATCAAGCTATGAGAGATGATAGGTGGGTTCAGGCTATGAAGGAAGAGATACAAGCACCAGAGGATAATAAAACTTGGGAACTTGTTACATTGCCTCATGGGAAGAAGGCTATTGGATGCAAGTGGGTATACAAGATCAAATACAAAGCTGATGGACAGGTTGAAAGGTTTAAAGCTCGATTAGTAGCAAAAGGGTACAATCAGGAGGGTTTGGACTATCAAGAGACATTTTCTCCAATTGTCAAGATGGTCACAGTAAGGACAGTGTTGTCCATTGCAGCAACAAGAGGTTGGGACATTCAACAAATGGATGTCTATAATGCTTTTCTGCAAGGTGATTTGACAGAAGAAGTGTACATGGAGTTGCCACAAGGATTTCAAGCAGACAGGAGAAGTGACACCAAAGTTTGCAAGCTGATTAAGTCACTCTATGGACTTAAGCAGGCTTCTAGACAATGGAATGTTAAGTTGACTAATGCCTTGCTTGCAGCAGGATTTCAACAAAGTCATCTTGACTATTCCCTCAAGATCAAGAAAACTGGAAGTGACATGGTAGTGATACTGATATATGTGGATGATCTTCTTGTAACAGGCAGTAGTAAACAGCTGATAGATGAGGCAAAACAAGTCCTGAAAGATAATTTTAAGATAAAAGATTTGGGAAGTCTCAGATACTTCTTAGGCATTGAGTTTGCTAGAAGTTCAGAAGGGATTTTGATGCATCAAAGAAACGATGCATCAAAAGCTTACTACAACTGAGTTTGACAGGCTGACTGGAGATGATTCTGATTCTCTTTTACCTGATCCTGGTGAATATCAAAGACTGATTGGAAGACTATTATATCTGACCATTATAAGGCCAGACATATCCTATGCAGCTCAGAGTCTAAGTCAATTCATGCAGGCTCCTAAAACTTCCCACATGAATGCTGCTATTAGGATAGTAAAATATGTTAAACAATCACCAGGACTTGGAGTGTTGATGGCAGCACAAAACAGTGGTTCTTTGCAAGCTTATTGTGATGCAGATTGGGGTTCCTGTATCAACACTAGGAGGTCCATTACTGGTTACTTGGTTATGTATGGAAATTCACCAATATCCTGGAAATCTAAGAAACAATCAACCATTTCCAGGAGTTCAGCTGAGGCAGAGTATAGAAGTCTTGCCTCAACTGTTGCAGAAGTTATTTGGGTCATTGGTTTGTTCAAATCATTGGAGCTGTCTTTAACTTCTACCTATCCCTTTGCACGGTGACAGCAAAGCCGCTATCCAGATCGCTGATAATCCAGTGTTCCATGAAAGGACAAAGCATATTGACATTGATTGTCATTTCATTAGAGAAAAGGTGTTGAAAGGTCTTGTGATCATACATTACTTGTGTTCTTCTGAACTACCCGCTGATATATTCACTAAAGGATTGGGGAGACATCAGCATTCCTATCTTATTTCCAAGCTAGGACTGAAGAATATCTTCATACCTCCTAGCTTGAGGGGGGCTATTAGAGAGTATAATAAAGAGATTGCCAATAGCTGACTTGGAGTCAGTTAGGCTACTGCCAGTTAGTGTTGAGAGTCATGCCAAGTCAGCTGATTAGATTAAGTAGTTAGTTAGAGGTTTGTTATAATTCAGTTAGATAATTCCCACTATGAACCTGGACTGAATAGTGGTGTATGTACAGAATTGAGTTGTATATAAATAGATAGCTACTAGCTGAATAGAGTAGTTAGTCTTCTCAATGTAATGCATCAGTTTCTCTCAATTCCTCTGTAAAGTTTTCTGTGTTCAATGGAGAATTCATGTGTTCTTCCATAATTCATCTATGAATGAATGTATAGCATTGAATTTTAACATTTCTGTTTCCTAAACATGCATTACCCAAATTCAGTTCTGGGTCACTGTCACATACTGAAAAGAATCACCCTTGCTGAGAGGTGAGTCGTAAAGAAGCCAAGTCAAGACTCAAGCTGAGTTTTGAATACTGGAGTGCTCGAGCTTATCGTCCTTGTCTAGTTTTATAAGTGAGCCTGAAATAAAAGCCCGATTAGTATGACAAGAAATTATATTTTTGTTTTTTTGTTTACTTCCTTTCTTTCTTTCTCTTTTGTTTTTTCTTTGAGATGAAAGATAGAAAATTATTTTCGTGAATAGCTTTGTTTGTGCACTCTGGTATTGGGACTCAATATGAAGCTTCACACTTTCTCCTCTAAAAGGAATTTCTTGTTTCTATCACTCCACTTCACCTCAAAAGGAGAAAAATGGAGAAGATGGATCCCTGAAATAAAGTAAATGTTTGCAGTTAAGACCCCCACCCAACCCATAAATGTAGAACAAACAAAACAATCTCCTGAAGGTGTAGCACGACAAAGGAAATACACCAAAAAGTACATTTGCACTAGTGCCGTCTTACGTATGAGTTAGGTCCACTTAAAAAGCATATCTGCACGTACCAAAAGCCCTACGTAAAACTATATGTTTGCATGATACTAAATAAGTATGATCAGTCTATTGTGATAGAGGTGCAATTTCATACTTAATTGAGTATCAACTTCCTCCCTTGTTCCTTTTGAACCCTGTCTATGCCTCATCTTCATTAGAAATGGCTGCGGAGGACTATATTTGGCTGTTGTAATTAAAATTTCAGCATCTATAGTTTCAAGGAAATGTATTTGATATACACGCACTTTGAAGTAAGCAACTCTATCTATCCATTAGACAAGACTTTGTAACTAAGAAAGCAAGAATAAGACCAGGAAACCAATCAAACCGGTAACGTTGTGTAAGAGAAGAGCTGGAATAACCCTAGAAAAATCGAACGGAGATTACGAGAAGAGAGTTCGAATGTGATGTCAGGTTGGATGGTAAGGATTGTGCTCTAAGTCAATAAAGACAACGAAATGTACCTTTAACAAAGCAAAGCTGCTGATTCGGTTCTGGATACCTTTTATCTATTATGTCCCATTTTCCAAGGTTATTAATCATCACATCAAGTAGACACCTTCACAAAACTAAAAAGTCAAGATACATGTCTTCAGACATGACGTACCAAAAGTTAACACTGGTCAAGCAACCCAAAAAGTTTCAATTGTTATTTAATAGAAACTATAAGAATCCCAAAACCACACATACTATGTATCATTACATTCAAGTCTCAATTTTTTTTCAATTTCTAAACAACTATCGTTTTACTAGACATGGACAACCACCAAATTGTCCTTCTAGAAATGTCCATGCTTCAGAATCAACATACTTCGCCTTTGTAGTTGCGACATATTCAATTACCTTAAGTTGCAACCAAAAATCAACAAATTGATTTTGAGCTACTCAAAATCAGAAAAAGTTCTCTCAGTGTCAAAGAAAACCAAGGTTCCTAACAAATGAAGGGGCTACTGATTCTTTCCCAAGTCAAGAAAACCTTTTACACTAGCAAATTACTGTTCGAAGACAGAAGATGTTCTTGCAACTTAAAGAAAAACCAATGCTGTATTATTCATTAAATATCCTAATGCCTATCAGGATTTCCATTTGAGTGCTCAGAAAATATTGAAACTTTGAAACACTAAAATTACTAAGTGAAGAAAGAACTTATTTTCATCTCTTCATGATCATTTCAGGGACTTGACGCGACTGGAACCATAACTCGCTTGTGTGAGCTCGGTCACATTGCCGGAATGCCGGTCCCAAGCCCAGATAAAGGAGGAGGATTGTCGAGGGTCAATCGGAAACAACATTTCTATCCCATTAAGGCTGCGTTATGGAAGTTGTAATCCTATCCCAACCCCTAAAGTACTTCAATTGTAAATTTCGCAAAATAAACATAAATCTCTCACGAATCAATTTAAGAGGGAAAATAAAAGAAAAATTAGGAATAAAACCTTGAAAAACAGATATCGAAGGAGTCATCAATAAGCATTTGTCGAGAAGTTTCAGCTTGAGATTCTCCTTTAGAGGTAAGAACTGAGAAATCGGAGCTTCCCTGGATCCGACCCTCTGCATTCCACGTGCTTTGCCCGTGCCTCACCAGCACAACCCTTTTCGCCACCTTTATCGCCGGAAATTCCAAACCCTTTAAACCCAGTAATTCCTTCCGCCCCTCTTTCTCCTCTTCCGATGATGATTTATCGATTTCTTGAGCAACACTTGAAGAAGACCGTACCATTGCAAATAAGGGTCTGTTTGGATTGTGTAAAGGCAAATTCTTGGGTGGTTTTTGGGTGAATAAATGGTGGGTTTGGTTGAAGAAAGAGCTTGCAGCTATGGAGTACATACTGAAAATTTCTTCGATTTTTTTTCTTCTTTTTTCTGAAAATGGTTATATTTTTGGCGCTAAAAGACAGTGGAATTTTTAGTATTTATTTATGTGGTTACCGTTTGGTTTGATTCGATAAAATCAACTATAGCAACAAAGGATGTTAGCCCGACACGTGTTAATTTTATTCCTCTATTTTTTATTTTAGTTTTATTTTCATAATGGACTGTTTATTTTTTATTTTAAAAAAGAAATTTCAAATGTGCCATCAAATTTCTAATTTTATTTTTCGTTAATAGTTAGAATCAAATGAATCGGTGTTGCTACAAATCATCTATGTTCTTATTTACCTGCAAAAATTTGGGATAGCTTTTTACAAATCTATACTTCAAATGTGTCTATTGTGGAGGGGATGTCCATATACATCCACCTTCATAAACAATAAACACCCAATAATTTTTGTGGTGTGGGAATATATTTCACCTTTTTCTGTTTTTAAAATTAATTATTAGTGGTGAAATCAAAATTTACGTTAAAGAAATTTAAAATATAAAAAAGTAAATATCCGAAAAAAATTAAATGAAGTTCAATATTTATTATATATATATATAAAAATATTTTTAATCATATATAAATAATATAATTTTTCATGAACCCTCGAGCGTGCCTAGCTCCGCCGCTATTAGCTATCATGTGAAGATTTCCAACTACTATTAGTAATTGATGTAGAATATTCTGAATTGAGTAAATGATACTTTCTAGTAGTACCATTCTATGTTATCATTGTTATTAAATCGTGATTTCACCTACCCCTTTTACAAGGTAAAATAATTCTATTAAGCATAATTATAGTTATGAACAGTAACATTTTCTAATTACAATCGCGTTCAGACCATTTTGTATGAAATAATGTTGTACCCCAACCCAAACCCCACCTCTCACATACACACTCCCATATTTAATTTAATTAAATGCTCTCTTTTAAGGATCAGACTGCCTATCTTATCTCTAAATTCCACCTGCATGCACACACTTCAAAATCTAATTTAATTTTACAGCTAAAACTATGTGACATGATAATGGGCAACTTGCGTACCTATCATTTATGTTTTGAAATATGTTTTGTTTGATTGAATAAAATTTTCTCAAGCTTCTTAATAAATGGGAAAATGATTTTTCTTAATGGAAGCAAAAAAAATAAATTATTTAAACAATACCTATCTTTCCACTTACCTAATCCCTTCTACCCCTTTCCCTCGACTATTCCACTCCAACCACACCGAGGCCCCATTTCCCATCCCCTTTCACTTTTATAGTGTTTTATTAGATTATATATACGTGCTCTTGAGATAATATTTTTTTACTTACTTACTAAACACTGAAAAATAAGTAAGAAATCAACTAAGAAAATATATTTTATGAAAAATATTATCATTGGTACCAAGCACGTACACCCTTAGCTCATTTCATGTCCATTAAGAAAAGTATAAAGTTTAGGAGAAAATATATTCCATTAGAAGGTGTTTGGATTGTCTTGTTTTAACTAGCTTTTGATTTTTTATTTTTTATTTTATTTTTGGAGGTATTTAAGAAGGACAAAAGGTGTTTTGAGTACCAACTTTCATGCCAAAAAGAACAAAAATGAGAACTTTTAGCTCATAAGCAACTTAAAATAAGTCAATCGAAACACACCCTAAATTATCCTTATTTGTTCCATGTTTTTTTTTCTTTTTAAAATTGAGCACTATATAGAAGAAGTGGTTCTTTAATATAAGAATATAGTTGAAACAATTTCTATTTTTGTCTTCAAATTCTAATGTGATACTTATTTTGAAATATATATATATATATATATATATTAACCCCATGTTGTGGGATTTTACTGAATTATTGTTGTTGTATATATATATATATATATATATTGCTAAAAATTGACACTTATTTTAAGACGGTGGAAATAAGTGACAAGATTATAAGAAAATTCTTATGACTTCTTGAAACTTAAAGAGGCAATTTCCACGTGCTCCCTAAACTTTTAAGTGTTAACTTATACTAAGAAAAAGGAAACTGCTTAGATTTTTGAGAAAAAAACAATTGTCAATTAAAAAACTAAGCAAGCTCATAGCCTCCTAGAAGTTGTGTCCAAGTCAATTTGATCCAAAGCGTAGTTGAAATTTTATGTTATTTTTGACCCATTGGACACGTTTCAAAACATTTTTATAATAGTATGTTAAAGAGCCTCTACATTAAAAGAATGATCCAAGAAAAGGAAAGGAAACTGCAAAGTAACCAAACAATACTTGTGTCTGCTAAGGAAATTTCAACAACAATTAACAACTCTTAACCACCTTCTGTTTTTTTTAATAATCTGACAAAAATACATGTACCGTGAAAAATTAATATAATACCGAACCTAATAAATATTGATTAATCTAAGACTTGGGAAAATAATATATTATTAACACATAATAATAATAATAATAATAATAATAATAATAATAATAATTAAGTTCACATTAACACACTGAATCTAGTACCCTTGGGCCTTGCTCAATGTATTTTCTAGAATTTATATGCCTTAATTTACATTATAATTCTATTTATAAAATAATATTTATCTATGCCCCGATTATCAAGTGGAATCTCACAAGTGAGGTCTAGAGAGGGTAGGATGTACGCAGACCTTACCACTACCTTATAAAGATAGAGAGGCTGTTTCTGAAAGACCCTCGACTCGAAAGTCACAGTTCCAAGTACGAGAGAAAAAAAACAATATATATAGCATAAAGAAAAAAGAAAAAAAATAAAGTAAAAATATAAATATAAATAAAAATAAAAATAAAAATAAAATGTAATGCAAAATTTATAAGACAAGAACAATAACTATAGCAAAGTATTGCAATAATCAAAGGCTATAGCAACACAACTATAAAGGCACGCTTAGACCTATGACCACCCTAAACCGACACACGGTAAGACACCATTCTACCCCTACTAGCCTTCTACCCTAATTTAAGACCTCCACTCTTTTCTATCTAAGGTTATGTCCTCGATGATATGGAGTATCGTCGTATCTTGTCTAATCACCTCTCTCCAATACTTTTTCGATCTACCCCTACCCCTCCGCATAGCCCCAAATCCAACCGGCCGTACCTCCTAACTGGGGCGTTGACACCCCTCCTTTGCACATGCCCAAACCATCTCAATCTCGCTTCTCTCATCTTTTCGACCACGGATGTCACTCTCACCTTTTCCCGAATAATCTCATTCCTGATCTTATCACTCCTAGTGGTCCACACATTCATCTCAGCATCCTCATCTCCGCAATATGTATCTTCTGAACATAAGAGTTCTTTATTGGCCAGCACTCCACTCCATATAACAACGCTGGTCTAACAACCATTCTGTAGAACTTACCTTTAAGTTTAGGCGGTACCTTCTTATCATACAGGACTCTAGAGGCTAGCCTCCATTTCAACTATACTGCCCCAGTGCGATGCGTGACATCATCATCGATGTCCCCACTACTCTAGATGATGGATCCAAGATATTTAAAGTTTTCTGTCTTGGATAGGTTGGGTGGCAGGCCTCACTTCCCTACCCTCTTCATCCATCGCAACACTAAATTTGTACTCCAAGTATTCTGTTTTGGTCCAGCTCAATTTGAACCCTTTAGACTCCAGCGTTTGTCTTCAAACCTCCAATCTATCATTAACTCTGTCCCGAGTCTCATCAATCAAAACTATATCGTCCGCAGATAGCATACACCATGGAACCTCCTCTTGAATAGACTATGTCAGCTCATCCATCACCAAGGCAAAAAGAAAAAGGCTCAACACCAATCCCTAGTGTAGTCCTACCTCAACAGGAAAATGCTCTGAGTCACATCTCACCGTCCTAATCCGAGTTTTGGCTCCAACATACATGTCCTTTATCGCCCTAATATACACCATCGGGACACCTTTAGTATCAAGACACCTCTAGAGAACATCCTTAGGAACTTTGTCATAAGCCTTTTCAAGGTCAATGAACACCATATAGAGATCCCTTTTTCTTTCTCTAAATTTCTCCATCAATATCCGCATAAGATGGATTGCTTCAGCAGTCGACTGTCCTTGCATGAATCCAAACTGGTTCTCTAAGATTGACACTCCTCTCCTCACCCTCATCTCCGTCATTCTCTCCCTAATCTTCATAATGTGGCTTAGTAGTTTGATACCCTATATTTATTACAGTTTTGGATATCACCCTAATTCTTGTACAATGGAACCATAGTACTCCACCTCAATTCATCAAACATCTTAGCAATCTTTAAAATAACATTAAACAACTTAGTCAAGCACTCCAAACCTGCCTTATCAGTGCTCTTCCAAAAGTCCACTAGAATCTCATCGATCCCTATCGCTCTCTCCCTCCTCATCTGCTAACAACACATCTAACCTCATCAACCTTAAAACACCTGCAGTACCTAAAGTCTCAAAGACTATGAGAGTATGCCAAATCTCTCAGTACAATGTCTCTGTCTCTTTTTTCATTTAGGAGTCTGTGGAAGTAAGTTTGCCACATTTGCTTGATAGGGGTCTCATCCACTAACACTTCACCTTCCTAGTCTTTGATGCACTTTACTAGATCCAGATCGCTTGCTTTTCTCTCTCTCGCTTTGGCGAGCATATACAATCTCTTATCCCCACATTTTCCCCCTAACTCGACATACATGCGTTCAAAAGCTGTCATCTTAACACTGGTGACTACCGACTTCGCTTCCGTCTTTACCTTCTTATAGATATCTTTAAGCCTATTCTTCTCCTCAAAGCAGTAAAGTAATGAAGAGCTTTTTGGGTCTAATTTTCTGTCTATTGTTACTATAAATTTTATAATCAGTTTTTTCAAGTTCACTCATTATGCGATATCCTATTAAAGATCGTTATGCGATATCCTATTAAAGATCGTTAGTTTAATTTGGCATTCCTAATAAATACGAGGTGTCATTTTGATGCACCAATTAAATTTTGTGTATAGACAAACATACACGTACATGAAATGTAATACAAAGACACACAATTCACAAACACACATGAAAACCTAATATACAAGATATCATTGTTATCACTATCTGGCCAGTTCGGTTAGGTGGGACAACAAATATTATGGTGTAAAATCATCATATATAATATAGATCAAGACTTCAAAATAGCTAGTGAATTTAAGAGTCCTAAATTAATCATAACTTTTCATAATTACAGTCACTAATTAAATAGTATTAAGGATGGAGGAGATTGGGCCTAGCTAGCTAGGTGTGACATTTTGGTTGTAGGTAAGAATATCTAGGGAAATTGAGGCACTATATTTATTCGAAATAGCGATAGTTTAAAAATATTATATAATATAGCAATAGTTTGAGATTTACTAATAGATATGTGCGAAAATACTTATTTTCTGTGTGAATATAATTAGGCAAAAATATTATATGTTCAATTTATTAAGTGTGCAAATAAAACATATTTAAACAACTTAATGTCCCAAAAAGGCTTGAATATTAATATTCCCCTTTCGTGATATGCTTCACCACTAGAAATTAGAATTTACATCACTAGGCTTACCCGTAATTGATAAATTAAAATAGATTTTTTGTTTTTTAACACTTAAAAGAGTTGTGTTAGGCAGATTAGCAAGTTGTACGTCCTTGCATAATTTAAATTTGATCTAACCTATTTTGATAACAATAAATGTTGAGCGATTCGAATCACAATTCGTTAATTGCATTTGAATCGTCTTAGCCTCGTATTTATGATCACCAAACTCGATTATTTAATTAATGAGTAATCCTAATGTAGGCGAATGTGATTAAGGATGAGTAATCCTAATATAGGCGGATTTGATAAAGAATTGGATATGCAGAAAATGATACTTCTTTTTTTTTAATCCTTCCTAGGAACTTTCACCATTTTGCTCTCTTGATAACTCGAACCCACAATCTTAAACTTGGAAATAAAAAGTATGTGCCACGTGAACAACCTCCTCTCGTCACAAAAATAGTACTTCAAGATTCGTTATATGTCTAATACTTTTGTTCTTCTCGACATTGTTATTTTGACACAAATTTTTAAATTCTTTCTTTAAAAAAGAAACATTTCAAGAATATCAGTTGGTCTAAATGAATTTCTAAATTTACAGATTATTGATATATATTTAATCAAATTCTTATTGGTGATTATTTATAATTAAAAATGACATTATGAAAATTCTTTTACACAAGTAGCTTGATCTTCACTTGCAAAAATGGCAAGAAGTCAACAAATCTCATGGCATATCTGGTATTTTAAAATCAAGAAATTGGCTTATAAAAATTAGGTGTGAGAGATATGTAACGGTAAATATATTTTTATGTTTAATTGTTAACGAATGAAATTAATAAACTATTTTTCATAATTCAACATTTTATATTTATTTTTACTTATTTACTATTTTAAAAATAAAATTTTATTTTTATTTGTCACTTTTAACATATCAAAAAAATATTTATTTATTTTTTATATTTTATCTTTAATATTAATTACTAATTCCTCTAATTATTTTTAAAATCTATTAAATATTATTTAATAAAAATAGTATAGTAAAATAATCATGTAAGTCATTATTTTTAAGAAATATACCAAATACAAATACAACAAGAAATATCATATTTGAGCTTTTTCCCAAATTATAATGAAAACCTTTCTTTTGGAGTAAGATTTCACCCACTCAAATATTGACAGCTGTCTTTCACCCAATTCTTCCCCTCGTCCCTAACAATGTATTTTTGAAAAATAAAGGCCGACTTTTTACTTTTCCCTTAAGTTTGTGATGTAGTGTATTTACCTCCTTAAGTTTTCCTCCAATCTTGTGGTGTACAAGGCATTAACTTTTTCCTTAAGCTTGTGATGTAGTGCATTTAACTTCTTTCTAAGTGTGAGGTTTAGTGCAATTAACTACCTCTCATATTTGTTTTGTTGACGTTTGTCATATCCAGATATTGAAGCAATGCTTTATTATAATAATGTAATTATATATTTTTTTTTATCGTGTTATTGGTGGATTAAAAGAGACAAAACATGAGTTAACTAAATTTAAAACTATATGTTGAGATATTAAAATTTGAATAAATATAAAATTCTAAATCAATAATTTTAAAAGTACACAACAAAATCACTATTACATATTTTAAAAGCTGAAGTCATAAAATTAAAGTCTTTAAAGTAATAATTTTAGTGAATGGTGATAAATTCCTCTTTGTACTATTTTGTTGAGCTAGCATGTTTATTTTAGGTTTAAAAAAGGAAAAAAGATACTGCTCATATTAGACTCTTTTATTATAACCAAGTAATAATTTAAATATAGTTTTCGCATGCCCTTTGCTCCTTTAATCACAATATATTCATTTTCTTTTTGAGTCCCTTCACATTTACCTCTCTCTTGCAAGCCTTTTATTTTCTAACCACCACTATGTGCTTGAATCACTTTCCATTAATTAATAATCTCAACAACCTAAATCACCTTTAACTACTATATTAGTTATTGGTATTTGGCTACATAATTGGGTGCACTAATATGTACTCCATGAGCTTCTAAAACTTTTTGTCATTGTTCTTCCTTACTCAAGCTAAGTTTACTTTTAGATGACAAGGTCTGAATTTAAATAAAATATATGATCAGTAAAACAATATGTTTGGAACTTGAATAGTTATTATTGTAGTTAAAAGACAAAACAATTAACCATCGATGCCGAAATTTTAGGATTGAAAATCCAATTGTGATTCTGAGTACCTAAATTCAAAAATCCGTTGTTACCATACAAAAAAGAACATAACAATATTGTCATCTATACATATATTTCAATGTTGAAATTTGAAAAATTCAATTTTTAATATTGTGTTTGTACATGCATTTTACAGTATCAAAAATTTAAAATTATGTTTAGACATGTATTTTACAAAGCACTCATTTGATCATAGATTGTGAAATTGAAACTTAAAAATTTATGATTTTTGAAATTTAAAGTTGTATTCGGACATACATTTTACTTGAATTCAGTTTTAAAACCTTATCAAACATATATTTGAAAATATATCTTCAAAATCCGATCCAAAATTTATGATTAAACACTAGTGAAATAACATGTAAACATAATACATACACATGCCTTTTAACTTGGCTTCAAGTGTCATCTTGAGTATACACAAGTAGACACTTAAACTTGTATAAAATTGAACAAATAGACACATACATTCTACATGAAATAATATGCGTCCTACCAGGGGCGGAACTAGAGGGGTGCGAGGGGTGGCGACCGAACCCCCTTCGTCGGAAAATTGCACTATATATATATTGCAAATTTGTTTATTCATGTACAAATATAATTTTTGCATCCCCTTAACAAATGGAGATTGTGGATTAGTGGATAAGGTGTTTGTGATTGAACTTGCGATCGTGGGTTCAATTCTCAACAATGACACATATTTTTACTTTTTTCATCCAGTTTCTTATTTTTTAATTTTCTTGAACCCCCTTATCAAATATTCTGGTTCCGCCCCTGCGTCCTACATGACAAAATTTAAATAAGTTCGAGTGTAACTCGCGTGAACCATCATGTATAACATTTATTTGTTTAACTTCATACAATCATAAGTGCATAGCTATTTGTGCACGTCCAAAATTAATGGACATTATTTTTGTAAAACAAAGTTAAAAGTACACATAAAACATAAAAAATGAATAAATTATATACTAATGTATTTATTACATGTAGAGAAATACTAGTAGGAGAAGAGAAAAGGGTCGGAGGTAGGTGTAAGATTGACCCAAGACCATCGCACACCACTATTTTCTCAAGTCTTCTGTAAGCATGATTACCTACAAGTCCCCACACTAATATATAAACCCCCTTTCCCTTCTTTTATTTCTCAGCTTGCACGTTCCCTTCCTAAAAGAGAACTACAAGCTTCAATTTAATTACTCTCTTCCTTTCATTTCGTTCATCAAATTTATAGATTCACTCTCAATTTAACGACATAAAATCAAAATGCATACCATTACTACTCCGTCATCCGGCGTAAGTCTCAAATCCTTAGTCCGGCAAACGTCGCCGCCGCCGGGTCAGATCAACCGGTTCGTTCCGGTTCGACTCGTTGTCCAGTGCGGTTACCGATTTGACTCGTCCAACACGAATGCTAGTATTGTGAATACCAACGGTGCTCCGGCGAGCAATAACTTCGCCGGCCATGTCGGAGCGTCTCGAGCTGACTGGCAGAGTTCTTGCGCCATTCTGGCTAGCAAGGTTGTTTCGCAGCAGCAGGATACTGAGAAAATAGGCGGAGCCGGTGAGATCACTGTCGTGAACGGCCACAAATCTCTGGATCTCGTTCCTATTGACAGCAACCTCCCCAAGCCGCTCACAATTACTGACCTCTCTCCTGCGCCGATGCACGGCTCGCAGCTTCGCGTGGCCTACCAAGGAGTACCTGGCGCGTATAGTGAAGCTGCTGCCGGAAAGGCTTATCCTAAATGTGAAGCCATACCTTGCGATCAATTTGAGGTTGCATTTCAGGCCGTGGAACTCTGGATCGCAGATCGTGCAGTACTCCCTGTAGAGAATTCTCTTGGAGGTTCAATTCACCGAAACTACGATCTCCTCCTCCGTCACCGTCTCCACATAGTCGGCGAAGTCCAACTTCCCGTTCATCACTGCCTCTTAGCTCTTCCAGGCGTTCGTAAAGAATACCTATCCAGAGTCATCAGCCATCCACAAGCCTTAGCCCAGTGTGAGCTGACTCTCACAAAACTCGGTTTAAACGTAGTGCGTGAAGCCGTCGACGATACCGCCGGAGCTGCTGAGTACATCGCCGCCAACAACCTCCGTGACACAGCCGCCATAGCGTCCGCACGCGCTGCAGAATTATACGGTCTACAGATCCTATCGGAAGGTATTCAGGACGATTCAAGCAACGTAACTCGATTCGTGATGTTAGCGAGAGAACCAATAATTCCACGAACTGATCGTCCATTCAAGACGAGCATAGTTTTCGCACACGACAAGGGAACGAGCGTGCTGTTCAAGGTGCTATCAGCTTTCGCTTTTCGTAATATCAGCTTGACGAAGATTGAGTCTCGGCCACATCGTAACAGGCCGATTCGGTTGGTGGATGATGCGAATGTGGGAACGGCAAAGCATTTTGAATACATGTTCTATGTAGATTTTGAAGCGTCAATGGCGGACGTGAGGGCACAGAATGCGTTGGCTGAAGTTCAGGAGTTCACATCTTTCTTGAGGGTATTGGGTAGCTATCCTATGGACATGACCCCATGGTGTCCTTCTAGGGAAGAGTAACAATTCTTTTTCCTACTCAAAAAATGACATGTGAACAAATAATTATTTTCTTTAATTTGTAATTATATTTTCCGAATTAGGAAAAATGTCAAGCAATTTAAGTTTAATTCCATTCAAATTTTCTCTCTCTATATTATTGATTTAATTTTTGGGACGTATTATTTCATTTCACTCTCGAATAAGTGAATGTAGGGATGGACGTTCACTATTTTTAATCCTTGTAAATATAATTACGCGAAAAAGTGATGTTTCTGTCCCTTTGATGCCTTATTCTGTCCCTAATATATTTGATGTTTGGTGAATTTTGAATGTCTAGTGTTTTCTTCTTTAGAAAAAAAAAAGAGTTGGTCACGTTGTGATTTTTTTTTTTTTTTTTTTTTTTAAAAAACATGTTTAAATGATTTTGAAAATTAAACTTGTATTTTTTTTATAAGAAAAAGGACGCGACTGAGCAAATATATATTATTTAATTATTTAACATAGTTATAATTAGAAAATATTACGTGGGGCTACTTCTGGTTTTGTATATCCAAAAGATATTACCATATTTTTGGTTATAAAGTAAACTTTCGCTCTCTTCATAATATTTTTACTAATTTTTCTCTTTGATTCACTTCAGCATAGATTTCAAATTTCAAAAATTTTATATCTCCCTCTCAAATCTTGCTTCCAAAAATTTTGTGTCTCCCTCCGTCTTCTTCTTCTCTTTCTCTGTACACTTCTCATCCTTAAGAACAATATTGTTGCTTTATACGTGGTTGTTTTGGAATTAACAGATTTCTGGATTGAGAAGTCACCCAATTAAGGTTTAAAGTCAAGGAAAAAGCTAGGGTGTCATTACCTAAAAAATTAAACATCTTTTTATTGGCTAAACATATTTCCCTCCTAAGTGAAACTTTGAAAAAATTTCATAGCCAAATGCCTTGGAAAAGTTAGGTGGGAGTGATAAATGTGATTTAGCTTTGAGCTATGAGCTTGTGCTATCTGCCTTCCCTTCTTTCTTTTAAGTCTCAACTACCTTTTCTTGACTTGTTCAGCTTTCATGCTGGCTGCGTCATACAAGGCATTTTTCTACTTTTTTTATTGAGAAAAACGTGCCGTTTCTTCTTTAAAAATAGAAAAATGACATATCCCAAATGGCAAGTAGGAGTAGATGCTCATTCATATATACTAGTACGTACATCCTAAGTTTTCACAGTGCTATAGTTTTGGAATACACATGTTTGAAATTATCGATTTCATTGAATTTTTCCCAATTCCATGGTTGATGATGGAATATAGTTGGTGATACGTACGGTGAAAATGCATGATTTTGTATAATCAATTTTGTCAAAGGATAAAGTTAGAGTTTATTATACTGATCCATTAGTAATTAAGGGCACTTTTGAATCAAAATAATGATGGTTAGGACATGAATAAATCAAATTTCTTTTGTTTTTCCACCCGATGTCTGGAGCTTGTATTGAGATCCCAATTAAATACGGATCACACAATACAGAATTCATTCGGAGGTGGCGTTCCCAAGTCCCAACAAAATTTTCTTCATTCTCAGAGCTCAAATCCGAGACTTCTGGTTAATTAAGGATAAAACAATCTCACTACTATACCATAATTCAATCGATGAATAAACCAAATTTCTACCATAAAAAAAAATAAATTTATACCAAGAACAAAATTAAACTCTATTGCAAAATACAAAGATAAATCTAAATCTTTTTAATTACTTGGTTTAATTTTGGTCTTATTTCACTATCGGGTTGGTAAGGGGAATTGATAGTAAATCATTTTCCTCAAATTTGTGTGGTAGGTGGAGATATATATGCCTATTAAGAACCCCATAGTAATAAATACATTATGACGCCACACATCATGCCTTATTTTACTTTTAAAATGTTGACTACGTTAACATCACTCTACTTTATCAAAATTATTATCAAAAGTCTTGTTGCTTATAATTAATGAGAGTCCCAAATTTGTTTATTTGTTTTGATTTCCCGCAAGCGTCCGAAGTTCGTATTAGAATTTTGACTAAATTAAAATCGCGCATTATAGACTCATTCAGAAATGACACTCCCAATAAAATTTATATTATGAGAAAATTTCACAAAGAGCTATTATAAGTATTTTAATTATCCTCCTTAGCTATAATTTGTCTAATTATACTCCATAGTTATAGTTTCATTTGCTATGGGTATTTCTATTTGTATAATTCGCTGGCAATATACAAATAGAATAAATATATATACAAATTCTGTATTTATATATTTAGGAATTTTTCAGAACTTGTATCAAAATGATAATTATATACAATCTAGGGTAAGCATATACAAATTCTGGATTTATACAATTAAAAAAATTCTGAATTATACAAATTCTAGATTTATATAATTGGGAGTCGAATTATACAAATTCTAGATTTATATAATTGGGAGTCGAATTATACAAATTATGCATGTGGGCCACGTAATTATGATTGTAAGTTAGTGACGAATGATAATTTAATTAAACTGTAGATATGTTATCTAATTAACTAGTATATATTTATTTATCCGCATAATTTTCCCTTATATTATCCCCTTATTGTTTCTCAAATCCAAAAAAAAGTATGCGGGCGTGGTGGAATTTAATCAAACATTTATACAACATTCAATCTGATGAAGAATTCTTAATCGATCAACTGTTTTTATAAGTATTATATATAACAATTGCAAGAAGAGTTTATCTTCTTAGCTTTTGATTAAAAAAAGAAGATAAATTATTCATGGAAATAATATATGGGGGAAAAATATCTTTAAAAAGACAATAATCAGTGGAGGAGTATTAAACAAAAATGACAGGATTTTATCCATGATTATAGCTAATTAGTCTTCAAGTGATTTGCTAATTTCCAACCACAAATTAAGTCGGCCGCTTATTTTCTGCTTATTGAATAATCACAACCACCTTTGTGAGAAATATATATATATATATATATATATATATATATTAAGAAGCTAAGAAGTTTCATTTCATTTTCAATTTTCAGCTGTGGCTACTCATGAGTTAGGTTTGGATCATAACAAAACAAACATTAAAAAAGAAAAGTAACATAGCAAGCTACCAAAAAGATGGTAATAGTTCTAATCAAAAGTTGTTGATGATGGTTGACACCATGGCCAAGTCTTAAATTTGATGGCCATCAAATGAGCCTTTCACGTGGTAAATTCAAAATTTAAAATTCATAGATTTCTATAACAATTCAAATTAATATTACAATAATAATAATAATTGAATTTATGATAAAATATTTAATAAATTGACATAAGTTACTAAATTCATAACATGAACATGTAACTAACCCTTTATATTCGCGCCAAATCTTCACTTCAAATGAGAAAAAAATATTCTTGTCTATTTGATGCTTTTCTTAAAAAGTAAATTATTAACTTTGGTAAGTGTAAAAATGTATACTTCTAGTGCAGTTAATTTGTTGATTGTCTAAATAAAGTCCTACGTTGATAGATCAAACCAAAATGAAAATTAACATTGGTTTGACTCAAAGCGGATATTATCTTACTATTTTAAAAATATCTTTGAATTGTTTCAACCAAACATGTTGTTAATCATATTTTTCAAATATAAGTTCATACTTATGATGGACAATTACTTGTAACCAGTACAAAATAATTTAATATTTTGAAAAATATACATTAAGATATAAAAATAAAACCTTCTATAAGATTTATGGACGGCTATGTGTGTATATTGTCAATTTCCACTCAAAGTGTGAATAGGTTTAGATTCCTGAGTTTTCGTGATGCATATATAGTTCTTTAAAAATAGTTGGTGAACTCAAATATGATGCCACAATTAGACTTGATACCTTTAAAATATCTTGTTGAAAACTTCCATTAAAACCCCTTAATAATTATTTTAATTCGAAGTTAGCCTTACCTACCATTTCCTAGGCTCATATACTAAACCTACCCTTTCTTGCACTCCAGGGTATTTGGAGGGAAAACAACAACAACATCAATATATCAAGTGCGATTCCATAAGTGAAGTCTGAAAAGAATAGTATATACATAGGTATAAAGAACACTAACAACAATCAGGGGCGGAACTACAGGGGTGCGAGGGGTGGCAACCGAACCCCCTTCGTCGAAAAATTGCACTATATATATTGCGATTTTTTTTATTCATGTACAAATATTATTTTTGCATCCCCTTAACAAATGGAGATTGTGGATTAGTGGGTAAGGTGTTTGTGATTGAGCCTGTGGTCGTGGGTTCAATTCTCGATAATGACACATATTTTTACTTTTTTCATTCAGTCCCTTATTTTTTAATTTTCTTGAACCCCCTTATCAAATATTCTGGTTCCGCCCCTGACAACAATAAAAGAATATGCCTGTAGAAGTACAATGAACAATATATAGTAGTAGAAGATGAAAAACAAGAAACTAGGAGAATACTGTTACTACTATCAGTATACTGAAAACCAAGAGAACAAAAAAGAGGTAACTCTCAACTACCTACTAATATTCTACTCTAATTCGTATGGGTGTACATGGACCGGGTTGGTTCAGATTTTTTACAAATCAAACCAAATCATTTGTGTCGGATTATTAAATCTATAAACCAAACCAAACCAATAAAAGTCGGATTTTTCGATATCAATTTTTCTTGAATTTTTTTGGGGTTTTCGGATTTTTTTGGGTTTCTCGGGTTTTTCATAGTATTTAATATTAAAAAGAGTTCTCGTACAAAATATCAACATATAAGATGGAGGCAGAACATTGTTTGAAGTTTTAACTTTATAATATAACTTTATAAGATGGACTTTTTTTGTATATTATTTAGATGGACTTCTCAAGTCTGAATCTAAATATAAGAAAGAAAACAAAAATTATGAAAACTTTTAAAAAAATATTTATAAATTATATTTTAATAAATATTTTTATTTATAACATAATTTAAAAATAGTATATCTATAATCGGGTCGGTTTGGGTTCGGTTTGACTTTGTTTAGTTAAAACCAAACCAACCCTATAATGGTCGGGTTTTTTTTCAAACACCAAACCAAGTCAAACCAAATCACTAGTCGGATTTTTTTCCGGTTTGGTTCGGTTTGTCGGTTTGGTACGGTTTATCGGTTTGCCCTGTACAGCCCTACTAATTCGTGTCCTTCATAAATATAAATAATAATTTAAAAAGATCTAGAGAAACTCTTCGTAATATTGGTTACAAAGGTGAATAATATATATATATATATATATATATATATATATATTAAGATTACCTTTGAGGCAATTTTACTTTTTTATTTTATTATTTTTAAAAAGTTGTATATTTTGTTATGCAATTTAAGGAAATTATAAGTAGAAGATAGAGATATTATCTTTCATTGCATCACCTAACATCTTCCCTGTTTAGTGTGCAATATGAATGGTAATTGCAAAAATTGTCACCTCCATGAGAAGTTTGTTGAAATGATAATATATAATTCTTTAATTGGAAGTCATGATGAGTTAAGTTGATTATAAAATAAATCTTCACTATGTCACTTAAATTGGTTGTTGTTCAAAAAGTTGGTGGAAGGAACTGCCCAAGTCTAGTTGGGTTTTTTACAAGAAATTCCTATAGTGGATTTTGTTAGAGAGAAGACATCTTGTCTTAAATTTATTAGAAAACTTAATTAATTAGTGGGGGTTTACATCATTTATTTAAATCGAGATGGAGTTCCATAAACTAAGTAATTATTTAAGGAAATAACTAAGTAATATACTGAATTAGTCTACCTTATTTTAATCATATAAATAATAAAATCATACTGAAAAAATTGTCAACCTATTATTGAACCCAAATAATAGTGTTAAGTATTAATTAGGATAAATAAATCCATGCTTGTTGGTGTCTTATTCTTTAGTTGTTGAATTATGTAAAAATTGATCATCAAATGTATATCAAAATAAAAGAAAAAGATCTATATAGACCATATCTATTAGCTGAAACTATTTCTTACTCGTGTTAATACGTTTACTTAAGGCGTTATAATATCTAAGAGTCTATTATAAAATAGACTCTTAGATATTTGTCAAAGTATATAAAATTTATATGCCTATGAAAAATAAACAGCTTTAATGATAATTATTACTTACTCCATTCACTTTTACTTATCATGTTTCACTTCACGAGAATCAATTTGATTAATCTTTGAAGCTTAATTAAATTAAATTAATTTAATACTTTAAACTGCCAAAAAGTAAAGAGAAAATAGCATAAATTGCAATCTTTTTTATATTATTATGATTATTTTTTCAAAAAAAAATCTTAAAATATTGGTTAGAGTTCATTCAATTTGACTCTCGAGAAAAGAAACATGACAAGCAAAAGTAAACAGACAGAATAGTAAAATATAAAAAAATTATAATAACTATTGATGAAATATAAAAAATTAATGATTATTATTACATTGATATTATTATTATTATTATTATTATTATTATTATTATTATTATTATTATTATTATTATTATTATTATTTTCTACTATGCAACCAAATATGGGAAAACATTTCACAAATGGCACTCATAGAGATTATGGTCTTTTCTACTGTCCAACCATCAAAGACACTGTTGTTTGGGCCAAAATTCACAGTGGTTTTCCTTCAAGGCCCAAGAGTCCTCCCTCAGAGTAATCAGATCAATATTTAATTGGGCTTTAGCCCACATGACGTGTTGGTAGCATTAGGTACAATTAGGGCTGTACAGGACAAATCGATAAACCGCACCAAATCGACAAACCGAACCAAACCGGAAAAAAAAACCCAACTAGTGGTTTGGTTTGACTTGGTTTGGTGTTTGAAAAAAAAACCCGACCATTATAGGGTTGGTTTGGTTTTAACTAAAAAAAGTCAAACCGAACTCAAACCGACCCGATTATAGATATACAACTTTTAAATTATGTTATACATAAAAATATTTATTAAAATGTAATTTATAAATATTTTTTAAAATTTTTTCATAATTTTTGTTTTCTTTCTTACATTTAGATTTGGACTTGAGTAGTCCATCTAAATAATATACAAAAAAAACTTATCTTATAAAGTTATATTATAAAGTTAAAACTTCAAACAGTGTTGTGCCTCCATCTTATATGTTGATATTTTGTACTAGAACTCTTTTTAAGAAGCACTGCTCTGTGCTTTTTATTAGATACTATGAGAAACCCGAAAAAATCCAAAAAAACCCAAAAAACCCGAGAAACCCGAAAAATCCGAAAAAACCCGAGAAAAATTGATATCGAAAAACCCGACTTTTATTGGTTTGGTTTGGTTTATAGATTTAATAACCCGACACAAATAGTTTGGTTTGGTTTGTAAAAAATTCGAACCAACCCGGTCCATGTACACCCCTAGGTACAATCAGTTCTAGTCCATTAATAGTGGAATGGGCCTGAGGAAACAACTTGTATTGCAAACGAATTCACACTAAACTGTGATGACAAATCGATATGATTTCATACAACATACAACCTAATTGTCTTGTTGAATTATTCACAAATTATACTAGATCGTCATAATTTCAAAGGTACAAACAGTGAATAGGAAAAAAGAAGAAGTTATATTTCATAATTGTGGCATATGACAGATCGATACGACTTTATGCTATAATTAATCTACTTCTCTTGTTGGATTATTCACAAATCATATCATATTTTCATAATATCAAAATTACAAACTAAGAAGAGGGGGAAAATAAATCCAAAACGGTGGCATGCAAGTTATGACAGATTTAACTTCATACCATCTAATCTAATTATCTGAATTAAAGCCACAAAAATTGCAAGATATGTGTGATCTGCAAGAATAAACCTTGATCTATTGGTTATAAAAATAATATGATAGATTAGATGCTAGATGCTTGGGTTTACAAAACATTTGAAATCTTTAGAAGATTTAACTTTGATGCTAAAGATGTCAAATCCATAACACTTGTACAAGCAAAATACAGTTAGTGCTAAAGGAGGGATTCTGTTGTAAATTCCAAATATAGAAGTGACTTAAATTTGTTATGTCTAGTCTTTAAGAAACATAAACCTTAGTGGAACTATGTCTAGAAGGCACTCACAAGTCACAATATGAAGAAACAAAGACACCTTTAATTAATCCATATAATAAAAAGAAAAAAAGAGACAAGATAAAAGCATTAAAATAATTTGGGAGATAGATTTGTTTGGAGGGGCAAAGTATTTTTATAACGGAAAAGGGCCTAAAATGTTCTCGGACTATTCGAAATAGTATAAAAATGTTCTTCATCCATCTATTGGGCATAAAATGCTCTTGACATCTATCTTTAAGTCCAAAAACAACTTTTTCTTGAACGAAAAAGAACATGAGGAACATTTTTATACTATTTCTAATAATTCGAGGACATTTTAAGTCCTTTCCATTTTTATAATGAAGCTTCCTCCTTGGGAGTCAAGAATGTTTCCTCTTCTATTTGGTGGTCTTATTGAAACTGCATAAAGCAAGGAAAAGCAGAAGCATATTGAGATTTGAGGAAAAAGTTACACACTCCGTCCCAATTTATATTATGAGTTACTTTCTCCATCCTAATTTATATTATGTAGGGCACAAAATTAAGTAATTTTTTTTATTAAAATTTGTGATCTAAAATATATCACAAATATTTGTATATTTATAAACCATTTCATTAAAGATAAAAGGAGCATTTTAATATTATTGCTACTAAATATAAAAATATATTATTTTTTTTGGACTGATTAAAAAGAAAAGCATGTCATATAAATTGAGACAAGTAAAATATATATGTTACCTAAACACATAACTATATAGATTATATGCATTGCAGTATTCATTTTCTTACACTATTTAACAAATTGCTTTGCAAAATTTTTTCTTCAAGATTAATCAGAAACAATCTCTCTTACCTCTAAAAATAGTGATATTGTATATGTACATAATATCTTTACAAATCTCACTTGTGAGATTACATTGAGATTGTTGTTATTTTATATTATAGAGAATAAATGATAATTACCTTCTAACTAACAGCCTAACATGAATGTTTGTTACAATTATTTTTTATATTCAGTACGTATTTACAATTATTTTTTATATTCAGTACGTATGTACGTATATGCGGATTTAATATAGAATTTGAAGTTTGTTGGTTTTAATATCAACATCAAATTAATACTATAAGAATATATAATTGATTTCATAATTAAATATTTATCGATATTTCGTAAATTTCTTAATTAATCTATATATAAAGTACGAACAAAAACTATAAACTGAATTACATTAAACGCATATATAAATCTCTAGATCCGTCCCGTCATTATAGGGAAAAGTCCTACATTTAAAAATTGAATTAGTTTTGTCCTATGAAATTATGAGAATTGAGATAAAGATGTTACATATTCCCCAAAGGAAGAAGATAAAACCTTATCAAATCACATTATATTCGCAAGATCATGTAACGAATATATGCATTTGATATCACTTTTTATGATCATAAAGTGGTTGAGTTCGTGTACAAGATAATATTCTATATGAAAGGCTAGTAATTAATTTTATGCTAATGTTTTTTCAGTCGAGCTTATCTTATCAGTCTTGTCTGATGCTATTTACATATTTTATTATGTAATTTGCGAATTTATTGAATAAGAATTCATATGATTCAAAGGATAGTGGATGTGAATTTCTCAAAACTCCAAGAAGGAAAAAAAAACATCACTTTTAATGTGTATATTTGCAAGACAAGGGCTAGAGGGAAGCAATTTCCTATAACTTTTTACCTTTTAATTTATCTAAAGATTTTTTTTATTCTACAACTTTCTTACCTACAAAAAAAGTCTCAGCTTTACGTCAACAAAATATATTTAAGAGAACTGCAAATCGCAGCTCGAATAAAGAAGAAATAGCTATTCCCAAGACATTGGATCCGTTTATTTTTAGTTGTCATATTACATTTTTTGAGAGTTAATTTAATTATTTTTTAAACTAAAATAAGTTTACATTAATTTAATATTTTAAAATAAAAATTTTAATATTAATAAATAATACAAAAAATAATATAAATTACAATTCTTTTTATACCAATACAATTTTAAAAAAATACATTTTAAAATATTAATTAAACTTATACAGTTTGATTTTAAAAAAAAATTATTGACAAACAAGATAATTATGACAACAAAAAAAGGAACGACAAGAGTACCACTGTCTGTGAATTGTGAATTGTGTGTTGAGCCATGTCCAAAAGGTTGACTTTTGATGCTGTCAACTGCTATTACCACATTGAATTTTGAGTCTTTAAATGTTACTCTACTACTTGGACCACTAAATTAAAGTTGTGTTGGTCACATGAGAATGCATGGCATGTAAAAAAGGTAGATGATGGGTGGGTATGCATGGCATGTAAAAAAAGGTAGATGATGGGTGGGTGGGACCAAAGATTAATTATCTTATGGAGTATAAAGTAAGTATATATTCTGTGATTGCAATATATTCCATGAAACTCACAAAGAAATAATAGTGCACCATTTTGCATGTTATATATACAAGATACGTTTCCTTTCCACAACCCCTCAACTTCTACTATATATCTTCCTATCTCTCAAATTGTCAAACCTAAAATTATAGTAGTACTACTCAAACTCATACTCATGAAGCAATTAAGCATATCATGTTTTCTTTTATTTCTCATCATCTTCCTCTTTGTTTTCCTTTCACCAGCATCATCTTCCCGCTATTTCTTATCAACTACAAGTGAAGGTAATTAATTCTTATGCTGATTGAAATTCATAACTTTAGGACTGGAGGTAGCGACTGCTTAACATTTTAACAATCCCTCTTGTTTGAAATGAATATGTAATCTTATAGTAAATACTCTCTTTTTTCTAAGTATATGATGATATGCTATAGCTTTGATTTGCTTGCAGTGAAAGAGGATGTAAAGCATGAAGAAGTCAACCTTTCGTTATATTCATCAGTTGACCACATGGAAACCAACGATAGCCTAAATGTAAACTTCCTAATTAATTCTGTCTTTGACTTCTTGTGTTCCTTAACAAAGATTCACAACACGTTATTTGATTACTACATGATTTTCAACTTTGTGTTAAGTTGAAGATTCATTTTTTATTCACGATATATTGATATCATACTACGATATGATATTATTCATTTTGAATCAATTTTTTTTTTACGGAATTGGACAATTCTCACCCGAACCAACTTTTAAAGTGAATTGGACTTGTTTCTTGTAAGGAAAAGTTGAGAATTGGGCTTTACTTAGTAGGGTACTCCATTATATTAATAAAATCTTTAATTCTTTGACTCTATGTTTTTTTTTCTTCTTAATTTGTTGAAGCTAATGGGGTTGGAGGAATGTAAAGAAGAAGATGGAGAATGCATGAAGAGAAGGGTAGTTGCAGAAGCTCATCTTGATTACATCTACACTCAGGACCATAATCATCCTTGATGTATAATTAATCCTCTAAGATATATAGCTGGTGTTGTCAATAAATTAAAGGGACTAGCTAGATAGCTTTTAACACCTTTTCTTTTCAACATTAAGTAATCCTCTTAGTCCTACCTACATTTTCCTTTTTGGTGTCATTTCATTTCTAACTTCTATGTTTGGCATACAAATGTGGTTTTTATTTGTTTCATCCCAAAAAATCTTAACTTGTAACTTGTGTGTTCTAAGCTACTCCCTCCTTCACTTTTACCTTTTACTTGTTTATAATGGACTTTGAACTTTGAACTTTGGAAGACACTTCCAAATATATGAAGGACATATTTTATGGTAATATTCATGTTGATTAGTGTTTAGTCTTTAATAGTGGACTTCAAAAATATCTTAGATTAAAAAGTTAATGCTAAAAGTAAAACAGAGGAATAAAATTTATTTTTTAATGCAGTAGGAAAAATAAAAGTGAACGAATAAGATTTACTAGCTTTAGTCCTTTTCACATGTCATTTAATGTTTTGCACAAATATTTATAATATTATTTGATATTACAAGGTAGTTGATTAAATTACCCTCATTAATTTCTTCCTTGAATACTCTCTCCGTTTCTATTTACATATTATAATTATAAATTTATAATTGTACCTTTATTTAGTGTTCTCTTGAAGTTAATTTTTTAATAAATAAACATGAATTAATTTAATTTGACTAATAAAAATAAATTAATTACTTAATTTTTCTATGCTGATCAAATGCATATTAATAACTCTCAAGGATAAAGCATAAAATAGGAAGAATAATACTCTCTACATATAACAATACTTGTCCATTATTTACTTTTCACAATTCTTGAGAAACTATAAATAGAAGGGTAATTTTATCATATCAGCTTTTGAATATAATAAATTCAATGTCTTGAAAAATATAATAGGGCAATGACTACTAATAGTAATGATAAGAGTAAATTAGGAACTAAGTTAAAATTATCTTATAATTTCATAAATTAGATAAGTATTATTGGACATTTATTTTTAGTATAGCGGACAAGTAAAGATGAACAGAGAAAGTATCAGTTTGCATTGACTTTTATAAAATGATAAACATTAACCAATATCTATTTTTAATAAAGACGATATGTGAATAGCAGTAAGGTTGAAATTAGACAAAAATATTAAATATCTCTTCTTAATCTCTTAAACTGACAAATACTTGCAACCAGATTAAAATCGAGGACAGTAGAAAGAATGAGAAGGTGGTTTAAGAACATTAATGGGGTATGGTTGTTTGTAAGTAGCTTGAAAGAGTCGACAAACGGGAAGTTGGGTGTGGGGGAGATGCAAAATAAGTATTCCATGGTCTCAAATTATTTATCGTATTTTTTTATATTTTTCTTAAAATATATTTAATCAATATTTTTATTTTAAAATATTATATTTTTTTATTGAATATTTATTTTATTCATGTGTCATTTTTTGATATTTATAATTTTCAGAAACCATTTTTACATATAATTTCGGCAGAATACCTAAACTTGACCGCGTTTGTTTATATAGTACTCATGTCCTATCAATTTATGTGATGTTGTTTGACTTAATACGAAATTTAATTTAAAAATTATAGACAATTTTTTAAAATATGTGATCTAAAAAAAGTTATAAATATTTACATGACTATTAATCACTCCATTAAGGATAATGAATATTTTAAAATTAAATTATTATTAAATATAGAAATATGTCGATTTTTTTACAGAATAAGAAAGAAAACTATATTATATAAATTAGGACAAAGTGGTTAACTATTTTTTTTTTTAGAAATTACGATAAATAATTTGAGGAAGTAGCTAGTATGATGATGAGATATAAAAGTATGGGGAAGTATACAGAGAAGCTTCCTAACCATTTATAGCTCCAAATTTATGTGAGGCTAGCAGCTAATATAGAGAATGCATGACTTTATTATATGAATTTACTCAAGGCAGTTGGGAAGTGACATAGAATTTGATTTGATGATCACATATTTATGTAGAAGCCATAAATTAGGTACAGCTATTTTGCATCAGCAAGAGATCAGATGATTGAATTTCTGGACACAAAATGCTCAACACTCTTGAGTTCGTAATAGAACTTTGAAAGAATTAATGCAGAATTTTATGTAAGCAATGTCGATGTATTATCAGAATTTTGTACAAGTAGTATAAACATATATATTAGTATCAATAAAACTATAGTCCATTAAGAGGTTCTTTCAGGAACTTCTCGATCATTAAAAAGAACTACATAGCATACTAAAGAAACATAATGATTTGAAATGATACAGACAATCTCTTCAAATTAAAACTCAACTTAAGTTTAAATCATAATTTTAAATCACGTCCAAACGTCTGCTTAGTATCCAATGCTTTTGTTGTCAGTGCAATAAAGCAAAGAGGGGAATATAAGGGTACTTTTATTCATCTTGTAATCCTTTCTCCTGGGAACATGAATCAGATGCTGTTTTTCACTTTGTAGGCAAAGTGCATTAATTAACTTCAATAAATTAAACTTGCTGTTTAATTAACTGAAAAAAAGAGGCAGCAATTATGTCTTTAAATTTTGAGATTAACAGAATTTTATTTCATGATTGCAACAACACTTATCTACTCAAAAATAAATAAAAAGGTGAACGATGAAAAAATGAGAGTTAGTGGGTAATTATAAATTCTTCAATAAAATAATATTACTAGCATTTGCATTATTAATATATCTTAATACAAGGAATTCCTTCTATTCAGGATGAAAAGGAAACATCATTCGTTGTTATCAGACTGATTGCAATATATACTTATGTTTGTATCGGACAAAAATCGACGTTGATTAACCTCTAAAATCACATAATAATCGTCATCGAAAAAAGGCAAAAACTCATGGCTCGAAGATAGGGAAAGACCCGTGTCCCAATGATGTGAAAAAAATGATAAAAGGACAAATACATCAGATATGATCATACAATATTCTGTTTGCAACAAAGAAATATTAACTGACACTGCTAACGTTGTTTCAATTTGATTGACAGTTATTGGTCATAGTACTTTAAGGCTCGATTGTAGCTTTTCTATTAGCTGATATATTGCCTTTGTAATTTATAAATACTAGTTTGGACACATTTGTAAGGCATTGGATAAAAAACAATACAAAAGCAACATACTATTATTCTCATGTTTCAAACATTTCATGTTTCAAACATTTCATGTTTCACTAAGTCTTTACTTCATGGTATCTATTTAGGAAAATGATCTCGAATCTAAGATCAATATCACTCTAGCATCATCGGATCTAGTGCAAACACTCATCAACAAAGATCTATTATTCCATACGATTTTATTTACTTGCTCATTTACTTTTGTTTATTCCTCTAACAAGCATAATTAATTGCTAATATGCAAAAATCTATCAAGTTAAATTAAAACTGATCATGTTTTTAACCTCATTACAAATTCAACTGTATCATTTTTCTGGTAAACAATGTCCATAAAGATCCCATTAGAGTGTCTTCATAATAGCCTACACCATGAAAGTGAAGTAATATGAATACGGTCACTAGTATCTTACACTCTAGTTCGAATAACATGAGATACGTGAAATCTCATATGAATAAGTAAAGAGAACCTTTACAAGGCTAAATCTAAACACACATTTACTTTTCCATTCATGACTATGCATAGAAATTGTGATAAGACACCAATGAGCGTATATAAATTAATTGGCAACCACATATCAATGTGAGTTTACCAAGCACCACCTCGATGATTGCTATGTTTCATCGTGAAGTTTGCAAAAAAATATTTTTTATTTTAATTATGAAAAATGATATTTAAAAGTTGGTTATGTTTGATAATAAATACGGAGTTGTGTTTTTTTTTTGCATAACGACAAAAATTGGATTAAAAAAACATTTGTTGAGAGTGGGATTTGAACCCACGCCCTTTCGGACCAGGGCCTTAATCTGGCGCCTTAGACCAACTCGGCCAACATAAATGTTTTTTCTTTTTAATGAGTTTATATATAACTTAACTTAAAAAAAGGGCCTTCTGTCTACACGCTTTCGAAATCAAAAGATAAAATCCATAAATAGAAAAAATCTAATTTTAATTATTTTGGACGATAATTTTTAAATTCAAATCAAAGAATCTGATTAACAGGCTAGTAATATTGGCCTAATAGTAGTGAGCCCAAGTAATTTTCCCTTGGGATTTTACGTGGTGAAAGCTTCGACCCGAATGGCCCACACTTAACTAGACTTTGAACATCAATGAATTCACTATAGCCTCTTCTTCAATTTTGTAAGTTGTTATTCAAATTTTGTGACACTTGTTCGAATTAATTATCAAGACATACAATCATTAATTAAATACCAACAAAAAGGATTAGAGAAACTGTTAATCATAACAACTCCTGATATCTGCACTCTAATGTAGTTTAATTTCTCTTACAGTGGGTAGCTTTAGCAATGCTTTAATTAATTTCAGAATCAATGTTTTTCCAACTTTGACGTTTGCATATCACAATCTGATCATATTATAATAATAATAATAATTTATAATAATGGTGTTAGTTGAAGTCTTAGCAAGTATGCTTAGTTTCATTATTCTCGGTTTTTCCTAAGAACTTGAAGCCCCCTCACTCTAAATAGAAAAAATTGCATTTACAAGAAAAAAAATGATCCCTCCACATCAATCACGAGTTTTTCTCTATTCCTTTCGTATATCGTCGTATCGTCCTTAAAAGACCAACTTATTTCACTTGTTTAATTTGCACGAGACTAAAAGATTAAAAAATATATAAATAATTCGTCTTGTTGATATTAACTTTTGACTAGTTCTAAAAAGTAAAAAAAAAAACACTCCAATATTTGTCTTGTTGATATACTCTCCCAGATTCATTTTTATTTGATCAATATACTAAAAAAATATATTTATTTTTTATTGTTCAATTGGAAAAATCAAGAGAGATTACCTTTATTATTAGTTATAGTTATTTTCCAATACATTTATCAAAACATTGAATTTATTATATTCAATTATTGCTCCTTAAGAGGTGTGTCAAGACAGTACTAGACAAATAAAAATTGACGGATAGAGTACATACAATACTCCTATATTATTTATTTATTAGAGGCGAATCTAGAATCTGCACAACCAGAATTTTTTCATTAAGAAAGTTCAAAATATGAAAAAGTAAAAAATCGAAAGGGTTCAACATCTACTATATATGCATAAAAAATAATTTTAATCATATATAAATAATATAATTTTTTGCCGAATGGAGTTCGCATGAATCCTTAGCCCTTACTAACTACGCCATGAACATGGGTGTAAGGAAAATAAAAACATGAAGTAAAAATTAATCCTTAATCATTTAGGTAAATAACTCAACATCCAATTAAGAACATCCTTTAACCTATTTATACAATAAATTTCATAAAGATAATAATATATTAATTTCTTATGAAGAGACCTTGAATTGATTCCGATATAACCATACGCAGAGGGGGGAAAGAATCCAACTTACAAAATTTGAGGCGCAAAAGAATCTCATGTGAAATTTTTATGTCTTTGCTGTTAACTCGATGGCGAAATATGAGTGCATTCAGAGATCAGATTTCAGACCTGCAACGGTCCCCACTTTGCCAAAAACTATATTGTTTTATTTATACAATTTTTAATACATATAAAAATGGATAAAAGATATCATGTCAATTCAAAAGATATCTATGAATAATACCTTAAGAGTTGTAATGTTAAATAACATGAAAGCAACCTGCTATATCAACAAAATATAGTTTGATGTAAAAATATTTTTGCTGTTAATATTTTAGTTCAAAAACGCTTTTATTATTATTTAATGGATTAAAAATATATTTTTTTAAATATATATTATTTTATTTTATTTTGAATATATTTTATTAGCAAATGTTTATTCTAGTTCAATTAGAAAAAAATTAAAAATTATTTTTTATTTTATTATAATTATTTTTTATCGTTATTTGAATAAAAATTAATAATAAATTTACTATGATCTTATATATATGACATATATTATCCGTTAAAACTTAGAGTAAATAAAATTATTTTATTTTAATTGATAAAATAAGATTAGAATAAAATAATTTCTACATTTTTATTACTAAAAGTGGTTTTAAAAAAAAACAAGAATAGAATTCCTTAAAATTAATATTTTTATAAGGAACAAGGTTTGATTTTATATATATATATATTCGGAAAAGGACATTTTTGACTCATTTTGTAACAATAAGGGGTATTTTTGGACCAACCTATCAACAACAAGCGCATTTCTGGACCAAAGTATTGATGGTAAGAGCATTTTTGAACCAAACTATAAATGAAGGACATTTTTGTTTATTTCAAATAATTTAAGGACATTTTTGATCCTTTTTCCGTTAATAAACTAATCTCTATTTTTATTAGACATATAATTGCAATGGAGACATAATGTTTTAGATCATGGATTTAAATTATTCAATGAGAGAATTTGCATAATTTATTATATTCCCAACCCAAGATGCCCACAACTTTCCTGGCAAGAAAATAGGAAGGGAGGAAACAATTAGCAACTATAAATGCCAACAAAATTGTAAAAATATATATCTGCCACCAAATTAATGTGGATATTGGCAATTTAAATAATACCCATCATGAGGACAAAAAATGGACTTGGATTGCCTTTCAACTAGGGGTGTTCGTGATTTGGTTTGGATACGATTATTGATTAAAACCAGAATTAAATAATTTAATCGATTTTTAAATTTTTAAAATCAAATAAAAAAAATAACCGTCAGTTTGGTTCGAATTTTTTAATTTTTTCGGTTTGAAAATAATAAATTTATTAAAGGCATATGCATTTCGATAGACACAAACACTTAGTACATGTACAATCCATATGGAAGCTACCGTGGATTCAATTAAGCAATTAAACAATACTAGAGTTATTATTACGCGAAAAAAATAATTTAGTTAAACAATACTAAACTCATTATACACCAAAGATCAAAAGATCAAATTTTTATAGCAAAAAAATAACCTCAAACTCAACAATTAAGGAACTAACAGGGGGAGGGGTACAAGAAAATTATTTACCAAAATTTAAGTGTTAAACTTGAGAAAATGGTAAAGTTAAAGATTTAAGTTAATTAAAATTTAACAAAATATTTATATTTTATTTATGAACAATATATAAATAATTATAAATTTATATATATATAATTTCTCTATTCGATTTGATTATTTTTACAATTCACTTTTAGTAAAACCAAAACCAAATCAAATAATATCAGTTTTCAAAATTTAAAACCAGATCTAATCAAATCAAACCAAATATCGATTTTTTTAATCGAATTGGTTCGAATTGCGGTTCAATTTGATTTTTTAACCAAAATTATGAACAACCCTACTTTCAACTGCTAAAGTATGGTATAGATCATATTTCCTATTATTACCTATAATTGATACTGATATATTCAGTATGATTTCATTAATAATATTTGAAAATAAATAAATGTACACATATTTAATTTCTTATTTTAGAAATTTTAATTCATTTAAGTGAAGGAAAATCAAAAACCAAAGTTTCAAAATCCACTAGGTGTAGCATAATGCGCAATGCCTGATGCAATTTATGAACCATTCAAGTTATATATATTATCGATATAAAGAATTCTTACACGTTATTAATATAATTTAATCTAACATAAGGTGTTGCTATTTTATTTTTCATTTTACCATTTCAGGCAACTTAATCATCATAAGTTGAAAAGAACGTCTCATCAAATCTTATTTGCTGTAAGCAAACAAAATTACAAATTCAGTCTATTCACATAGTAATATTCTTGGAATTTTGTTCTTCTTCTTTGTTTATGGACTAGTCTAGATTGTTTCATTAATGAGTGGCAAAATCAAATATTTTGTTAAAAGTGTCTATAATTTAATATATATATATATATACATAGAGAAACTAGTTTTTGACTTATAATTTTCTCTGCACAAAGTATAATTTTTCAATGATAAAAGTTATTTAACTGACCATTTCTATGTAGCGCCGTCATTTTCATGGACTAACCCC
Organism: Solanum dulcamara; assembly: GCF_947179165.1. Taxonomy (NCBI): domain Eukaryota; kingdom Viridiplantae; phylum Streptophyta; class Magnoliopsida; order Solanales; family Solanaceae; genus Solanum; species Solanum dulcamara. Next base: position 75,119,870 of record NC_077244.1, read on the forward strand.
ACTTTAGTTTCTGTATATATATATATTTGTCCACGTGTGTGAGCATGAGAGGTACTGTCCCCCACCCCTTGTCATTTTTCAATTGTATATTATATACTGTTATATAGTTTATATATACGTGATGCACAATGCCTTATAATTTGCCAGCTAATGCTCTACTTACTTTACTTTCTTTTTTCTTTCTGTTTATGGATTACATTTAACAGAGTCTTCTTGATTGCTCACTTAATTGTTACTGAACAGTAAACAGTTATAGGGACAGTTTGAATTGACTTATAAGTTGTTTTTAACTTGTTTTGAGTGTTTGACTGATCAATTTAAAGTCATTTTGTGCTTAAAATAAGCTTCAATAAATAGTTGAGTTTATTTGGATGAACTTATTTTAAGCAGTTTATAAGTTGAAAACAGCTTATAAATAAAAAAAAAAAAATTGACCTGCATCTACTTTCTTTTTTTTAACTTATAAGCAGTTTTCAACTTATAAGCTGTTTAAAAATAAGTCAATCCAATCAGGCTAATAATGTGGCAGTAACTTTCGACCTTATCAATATTAAAATAATACTACATTTGAATAAAATCATAAGATTAAAAAAATTGTGAATATAATAATAACAGAAAATAATTAAATTGAAAAAGAACACAATTTTGGTAGAGGGTCAAGATCAAGGGCATAGCTAGCCTTTCAGTTATGGCTTAATCCACTAGCTTTGTTCAAAATTGTATTTTAAAAATTTATTAAATATATATAAATTATTAATTCAAAATTTAATAACTTTAAAAAATTATAATACCAAATTCATAAATTTCAAGTCTAACTCAGCTTCGGAATTCAAGATCATTATATTAAGTTTCTAGCCTTCTAGGTGAAGAACTTTGACGCCCTTTGCCTTTTATTCTAAAGTAACTACAACAACTTAAATACTGCTAAATTTATTCGATAATTAATAAAATTATTGGTTTTTTTTTAATGATAGAATAAAATTATAAGAAGCACAGTTTAGGTCAAAACAGCTCAAAAAAATTCTCTGTCCACTAATTTGCTTCCTTGTTCCACTACCTAAATCTCACTTTTCCACCATCTTCACGTGGCATTCAGTAATGCTGTCTAACACTCTAAAACTTTTTTTTGGTCAATAATTAATTAGTAGTAAATGATTTGATTTATATGTACTAATTTTTGTAGGCAATTGATTGGTACTATTTTTTAAATTAATAAAAATGTATAAGTTAAATATTTTATTAAGAAACAAAGAATTATCAGCTACAAATTTATTCTTTAAAGTTTGGACGTGTAATCTAGCAATTAATCATGTGCTGATAGCGAAAACATTAGCATAAGATATCGATATATTAGTAATTAACGATATTATCATGTTAGGAGGAACTATTTCAAGCATTTAATATCACATTCTTAGTTACTCTCTCCATTTCTTTTTCGTTGTCATGTTACGTTTTTCAAAAGTCAATTTTACTAATTTTTAAAGTTAAATCAAATTCTATTATTTGATATTTTAAAATAAAATTAAGATAATAAAAAACTATATGAAAAGTATTATAAATTGCAATTATTTCATATCAATATGATGAAAATATATATCTTAAAATGATAGTCAAAGTTTATATTGTTTAACTCTCGAAAAAAAAACTATGACAGCTAAAAATGAATGGAAGAAGTAATAAAGTGGAATTTGTAACAAACATTTATCATTAGAAGAAATAGAGATTTTTTTTCATTACGAATAAATGAAAATTTATATTATAAAATATAATTTTTCACCCATTTTTTACTGAACCAACTCATTAAAAAATGTATGATAAAAGATAAAATTTCGCTAAAATATTGAGAAGCATACCAATTTTTTCGTGAAAAAATATTATTATTTTTGTCTCATTAATTCAATTAAAATATATATAAAAATGGTCACTGAACCAAACAGAAAAATAGTAGTGTATCACAACTAGCTGCAGAGTGATTTTAATGTTAAATATTCATCGCTCAGTATCAAAAATATATTATTTCTACAGTTTCTTAATGAAGGTGAACCAGAATGATGCTAAGTGGATGACTAGCTTATAAGACTAGCTACAAGTGTCTTAACGGTAGGTTTTATCAAAAAAATTGTGATACTAATAAATGAAATTTGGACGTAACCCAGATTAAAATTAAGTTGAAAAGTGATGACTATTCAAAACCTTATAAATAGATCAATTATCCATTCTATCATTCATTTGCGATTTCAACACATTTTTATATGTTTATGAGACATCTGACACATGAACAATATTATAATATGAGAATTCACTATTAAATAAATTAAAAATTGTGATGAATTTAATTTTTATATCAGATTAAAAATAAATTTTGGGTCAAATTTAATTGCAAAAACCTAAAATTTGAAAATGGAAAAAGGTTTGAGACATACGGTAATTTAATGTAATTAAGAGGTCACTAATTTAAATTTAAAAAATAATCTCTTATAAAAATGATAGATAAAATAGAGTACAATAAGTTTTTATGATTGGGATCTTTTTCGAACTCTATGTATAACAAAAGCTGTAATGTACCGAATTGTCGTTTCAAGTGAAGAACAAAAAAAAATACAGCGAGTTGAACTGAAAAGCACAACCTTTTACGCACAATTCTAACATGTCCAAGTCTTTGTATCTATCCACCGATAACTTTGCCTACGTGTTGAGACATCACGAATGTTCCAATCACATTTGTCCATTTTAATATGACATGGCAAATGTATGCCACCCCACTTTACTTTTATAATGACCTCCTTTTTTCTTTTTATTTATAATAGGCTTGAAATGGTAACTTTAAAAAGGAACCTAACCTATAATATTTAAATTAAATTGATAAAGTCAAGTTGTATGCACTACATTCAAATTTTGTGGATTCTACTGTACTAGTTCAATTTTTGATTATTCATAACAAGATTAAGATATCGAATATCCCATTAATTCAAGTTATTTCATCTTGAATATTTCATAAATTTTTGAATATTTACAAAAAGAATATGATATTAAATATTATTTTTCTCCAGGCTTAAAAAAAACGAAACACATATTTTCTTGAAGAGTTATTTCAAATGTCTCATAACTCTCTGGAATACTTATAGTTAGATCAAGAATATGTAATCAGACTCTAATTCTTCCCAATTAAATATTTTAAGAAGATCCACAAAATTCTTATCCCAAAAAAGTTCACTGTTCTATTATCGATGAACACATTATTTCACCCCTTGAATCACAAAGATAATCAAAAGAGAAGAATCAAGAGAATAAATAAAATTATATCTATATTATTTATCAATAAAATTATATTTTTTCATATTTTAAATATAATTAAAATTTATGTTTTATTACTTTAAAATTTACTACAAACGCTATAAAATTTACTCACATAACTATATGATAATTAGCTAGCATGACATATTCTCTTCTTCGAAAGAGCCAAGCCGCCCAACGCGATTGGACTAATGACGACAATAAATTAATGTTTATTCGATATTATAACAATCAATAAACTATTTTTAAATTATAAAGTTATCTACTGTAACATATTGCATAATTTTTTCTTAGAAATCATCGATTAATATTATATGTTAAGGAAATAAAAATTATCTCGACCTTCTAAATGACAAGTACATCCAACAAAATGAAATAAAGAGAGTATTTGATAAGCAAGGTAGTTTTAATCCAACACAAGTATTCTGAAATGCACTTGCGGAAATAACAAGTTTATGATAAAGAATCTCATGACATTCTTCAAAGTTTAAAGTACGATCCCTCCGGTCAATTCTATGTTTTTTTTAACTCACTTATTAAAGAAATACTAATTAAAAAGATAATTTGATTAAATTATTTTTATTTAAGTTTTAATTTTAATGTTAATATTGTTTTTCCAATCACACATTAATTTCTTCTCATTTTTGTGTTAACATTCATTTCTTTTTAATTAACCCAAATCAATATTTCCTTCCCTGTCACTTATTTTTACTTGTCATGTTCCGTTTTTCAAAATATTAAATTAAATTAATTAATATTTTAAAATTTAAATAATCAAAAACTAAATAAATAAGACTGTAAATTATCATTTTATTATATTAATTTGATTAAACAGATCTGAAATATTGACTAAATAACTTTAGAGAAAGTGACAAATCAAAGTGAGCGTCCATATAAATTTTTAGAACAATATTATAGTAAAAGGTTAAGATAGGAGTAAGAAGAAAAGGCAGAAGAATCGGGTCGGCAGTTTCTATAACTCTCACTTCTCTCTGTTTTTATTTTTTTGCGACTTTTCGTTAGAGAGGTCGAAAAGGTACCTCTAAAACTTTTGATTTCGATCGGTAAAACAATGGATTCCGATCAAAATTGTTCCTCTTTATGTAGCGAAACGCAACGTATTAATTGTTCAAAAGCGCAGAATTGTCTCTTAAAGATTCTCAAAATTATCTCCACTGTCCCACCACCACACAATAATAATACTCCACCTTCCCAAAAACTCAACGGATTTGCTGTTGACTTGAACATTGGTTTTAATTTACCGGCGGTTGATGAAAAGAGTCCCGTTGCGGCGGAGTGCGGCGGCGTTGATTTTGGGAAATGCTCTGACGATGAGGGTGAAGAGAAATCGCGTAAAAGTGTAGAAATTTTGCAGGTTGCGGTTTCTGAGAGGAGCGAATCAAAGGGGGAAGTGAAAGAGGAACAAGGATTCATGGGTTTGCTCATTGAAGCAGCAACATTGATATTTGGAGAGTTTAAAGACGAAATTCCGAAATCCGAATTAGAGATCCAGACGAGAACCTTCAAACTTGATAACTCCATAGAGAAATTAAAAATGGATGAACAGCACTACCACGAAGACGTAAGTGCTACTAAACAGCAGCAGCTTAAACGAAGAAATAACGAGGAAGTTGTAGAAGATAAATCTTCATATCCGTTGGTTCGATCAAAAAGGGGTAGAATTCAGGTTTTGCCCAACAAATACCGAGACTCCATTCTCGAGCCATTGACGCCTTTATCGAGAATCCGATCAACCTTTGTACCTAACAGACGGCGGTCAAAGTAGTAAGTTAGATGGATCACTCAATTTTCCGGTGAAGTTTTTACCTTTTTATTTTTTTTTAATTTAAATTTTAAGCTATGTAGACTATTAGTAGTAATTGAAGAGTCTTAAGGGGAATTTTGCTCAAGTTTTAGGCTTCTCGAATCTTGTATAAGTTGAACTAGTTTACAATTCTAGTTTCAAATTTTGGTCCCTTTTGGACTTTGGAGATTAACTTTGCTCACATTATCGATTCTAGTTATTAAACAAGAGAGTTGTGGTAGGCATTGACAGCCAGCGTAACTTTACTTAATGTGTTATGAATTCTTACCATACAGAATACGTAGGGACGTGCTCACCTAGACCCGCGTTAACAATAGCTAAAATTATTCCAATTTGATTAGGAAGGTTTATTTGAAACGAGGCTCTCTTTATATGGACTTAGACAATCTTTCTTTGTGAGTTAGTTTAGATCCATTTCTTTACACTATTGTAGGTGATTTGTGTTCATTGTGTTACAAGTTGGAACATTTGAAAACGTCTATATTTGTTGGTCAAACTAGGTTTCAATTTTAATGTTCGACAAGGCAAAAAAGGACATTCAAAGTCGAGATTTATTGTACTCTTGATTGGGGGCAAAAAAGTAGTCTCTGTTTTGAGGTTTCACAAAGCACTGCCTTTAGGTGCTTAGTTCTTACTATCGCGAGGGCATTGTGTTGGATTTATAAGACTAGTAAATTGTGGTAGCATAGTAACATAGAATGATACAAGTTTATGAAAAAGATGCACAATAAATAGTGCAACAAAAAATGCTGAGACCGGCTATATCGGAATGCGATCCTACCTGACATGAATTCAAATTAATCGAACCTCAATACAGATATTAGATACCGAATAAAAAATAAAAAAAAGAATCTGATAATGTGAATCATTTTAGGAAGAATATTATATTCGAAGAGTTATTGAATATAGAAAGTAATGTTTTCTTAAATAGACAATTAAAATAAAATATGTTATGAAATAATAAAAAGAAGAATATTATAGAGAGAAGAAATAATAATTCTTTTTTCTCTTGAGTGATGTCCTACCACGAATAAAAATCCTTTTATTTATAGAAAAAAACTATTCCTTCCGTCCCATTTTAGTTGTTATGTTGCGTTTTTCGAAAGTCAATTTGATTAATTTTAAATTTAAATTATATTACTTTAACTCAATATTATAAAGTAAAAAATTATATATACAAAAACTATACGAAAAGTACTATAACTTATAATTTTTTTTATATCAATATGATAAAAAAATATGTCTTAAAATGTTAGTCAAAGTTCATATAACTTGACTCTAAAAAAAAATAACTATAACAACTAAAATGGAACGATGATTCAAGGGCTAAAGCTTCTCTCAGTAGAATCCCTTCTCTACACTCGACTTAAAGAAACCTACGAACTCTCTGATAAGCAAACTATCAAGGAAGTAATTTGGTCAATAACTAATGCTAACTTTTCTGAAAAAAAAACAAAAAACAAAATAGATTTTCATTATAATATAACAAATATATTAATAACAAAATCTACGAGCAAATCCGTGTCGCAACGACCTAGCGCCCATTTGAATGGCAAAACCAACTTAAAGTCTCTTTTTAGCTTTTGAACGTGTTTGCCTAATGCTAACTTTAAGCCATAAAGTTCTTAAAATCAGTTAAAAATGAAAAGTTATGATTTCTAACTTTTTTTTTCCTAAGTGCTTAAAGTCATTTTGTTTGACCATGAAAATTACTTTTATATCCCTTATATTTTAACTAAATTCTCAAACTATCCTTTTTATTCTTTTAACCCAAAAATTCAAACACTATTTTCAACATAAACACTTTTATCCAAACACTCAACTACTTATTTATAAAAATAACTTTCAGCACTTCAAAGTTCTAAAAACACTTCATACATAAAAGTTATTTTTTTTTAATCCCATCCAAACGTGCTCCTAGATTAGGCTACTGTTCACCAAAAATACGAGAATACCGTGTTTTTTTTTTTTTGAAGTCAAGCTTTGAAATAGCAAGACAACGGTGATGTAAGCAGTGCAGTCCATATCATTTATTTATTTTTGGAGTCTAACTAATAGTCCGTTTGAATTAGTTTATATGTTATTGATAAATTGTTTCAGTTTTTTTTAAGTGTTTGACGAATTAATTTAAAGTTATTTTGTGTTTAAAATAAATCTAAAAAAATAATTGAATCTATTTGATTTAACTTATCTAAAGTAACTTATAAGCTGAAAATAACTTATAAATCAAAAAAATAAATTAGGCTACCCCAATTTTTTTTTTTAAAATTTAATAAATTATTTTCGCCTTATAAACTATTTTAAATAAGCTAAGCACCCAGTTCTGTGTTTTTCACTCCTCCTTGCTCCCCCTTTTGTATCCAAATGACTTGAACTTTCAATATACATTATTAATTAGGTTTGATTTCATATACTGCAATTAAAAAAATAAAATTCTCTAACTATTTCTCGAAGGAAATTACGCACAAGGAGCACCCTTTGGACCAAGAAGGAAAATTTGCCAATAGAAGACTTTGACTGGAAATTTTGTTGATTAAGTCGTCAAACCCATTTATTCAATCACATGTCTTATATACACTACAAGAAAAATATAAATTCCGTAAAAATTTATCTGAAAATGATAGAGAAGAGTTCACATGTAATCTAATTTTCTATGACTTTTTCTACCAAATAAAATCCGATGAAAAATGTATATTTTTTTCTACCGAAACAAATTCGACAGACAATCTCCGTAAGGTAATTATTACTCGGGGAATTTAAATTCACATGTTGGTTACCTACAAACTTTTATGCATGATATTTTTGATAAAAAATAATAAAAACATGAAATATTCTTGCAAATTTTCAGCAGGTATCTACTCATAAAACGGAATATTTTTATGAAACAAACTAAAAAATAAAATAATACAATCAAATTGAAATTGAGGGAGTACATTTTTATTTTTGTAAAAAACAATTACTTTTTTTATCTTTGATATATTATTTTTATGGTTGTATAAATGTCATATTGTGTTTAAGATCATAATTGTTACAAATTTTTCTTTGTAGGCATTGGACATGAATAGGATAATATTTGAAAAATCATATAATTTTAAAATTAAATTGAATAAAATATTTGAAATGTTTGAACATCCATTTCATTTGAAATATGTAAAAGTTATGTAGTTTATTTATATACTTAAAAGCTGGTTCAAACTTGTGTGTGTAGTTTTTTTTTTCCTAGTTTGGAGTGAATGACCAAATAATTATTAGAATTTTCTTTTTGAAAAAAGCAAAATATTATGTCAAAATATACTTTAATATTCTTTAATTCGTTAAATGTCTTCCCATAAAATGAAAATCTGAAAATAATTAAAAAAGGAGTTAGGAAAATAAAAATAACAAATTATTTATCATACAATAGTTAAATATATTTATTATTATAATAATTGAGATTTTAATGCCATGCCACGTACATTTAAATGGCATAGAATACATCTATTGAGGGTTTTATTGGAAGAATCAAGGCTAACCATTATTCGTGATAGAATTGTTATATTTTTTAATTTTTTTTTAGTAGGCGGGTTTGGTGAGTTGATGCAATTAAATGTTTCAAATTGGTTTGTTGAGTTAATTGGTACAATGAATAAAATATATTCTTTGAGTTTGTATTGATGTAAATTGAATCCCAATTATTATTATGTGGTTGATTTTTGTTAACCTAAACTTATGTTTGCTACCAAGTCATGCCCATAAGTTGTTTGCTTAAATGTTTAATCGGAGCATGTGAGCTCACATTACCTCAATCCTAACACGAACTCCATACTGTATTATTTATAGTTGGAATTTTGATATGCACCTGAAATTATTGGCGCTTGGAACATTGCAAAGCTGCCATGAAAGTACTCAACGGGTACTACTTCCTTGCCTCTATAACTACATTCATTCTCCTTTGTTGAAGGTTTCGTTTACTACATTTTAACCTTTTGTTTGCGTTGTTGGTGATAAAACATCATTTATTGGACAGGCCACGCTTAAAGCCTATCACAGAAGATCCAACAAATAAAAGAATCCGTTACATGATTTTCTCAGAAAAAGTAAAACCCCCAGGTAAATGACGTTAAACATTTGTTTTTATGTTACTTGTGAAATTTCCTTTCAATTAAGATTGAGAGTTTTAACATCTTTCATGCATGGAAGCAGCTTCTTGTTATTTCTCCAATCAAAACCTGAGCATGAGCATTTGTGGCAACGACGACAATTCATGACTTGGAAAACAAAATCTGCTATGGGGACACCATAATGGTGCGATAAAAAGGAAAAGAGAAGCAACTAATGAGTTTATTAACATATAATACAAAGACTTAGAATATCTTGATTCTCATTAATGAAAAATTGGCATCTTATAGGCTGATCAGATTGTTGTCGGCTAAAATTTATTACGTTCATTGCCAACTTTGGCAAGATAATGTGGGATTACAGTTCATGGCATGCCTTGATTTAGATAAACTAGACTGGAAACTCATGTCTGCCTTTTCACATTCTTAATCAGATGTGTTCTTCTGAATCTTACCTTTCCTTGCCTCTCTTGTTCTTTTCGGGCTTCATGAAAAACAATCAGAAAGCACAAAGCTCTTGGAATAGGAGTTATTGTCTTCTTTTATATATTTATGTTTAGCAGTTTTGATCTTCCATTTTAAGGTCATTGTTGGTATCATCTTGCTTTAAGGAATGGATACTTTTGCTTTAGTTTCTGACTTCCTGTTCAGACAATTCAAGATGCGTCATGGGCTCTAATTGCAGGAATTTAGATAAATGGTGTATTGCTTCAGCATGCTACTCTCTGCTTGGTATAGGCCTCCTTCCTTTCCAAACTAAAACAAGGTTGTGTTTGGATATTGTCTGTGTCAAATTGTTCTCAACCAATTATTGGTTGCAGGAAATTTTATTTAACAAATTGTTTTTAAGTAACTTTGTTACTCATTCACTAATCATTATGAAGGCTCGTCATCTATTTCTGTTACTTGTGATTCTGTTCATTTTTTGTATTGTTTCTCATCATACTCTCATTCATGTGTCGTACCCTAGGAGCCACTGTTATAACTTTGGATGTCTAATGCTGGTAACATTCCGGCTACTCTCACCTACAACATCTTGCTAATTTGCCTACTTTTTTGCCAATTATGTGACAGACTTGTCTGATATTCCGGTTCAAAATCTTGCTGAACTGAAAGGCCTGTGTCAGTTTGAAGTTGTTCCCTATTTACTGACACTTGGCTATTCTTATTGGAGTGAAGGTCAGCAACGATTCCTCCAAAATAAGTTGAAATATAAGTCATATTATCTCTTTGCTGTTCCTGATATTGTATGTCTGTCTTGCAATAGTACAATCGCCACTTCCCAATGCATGTCTCTGCTTTTCTCTTTTATTCGTTCTGTATAGTTTTTGAAATCGTGTGAACTTTTCTGAGGTGATATTCATTTGCACCAAATCATAGTGGATACACATTATCAACAATGTTAGCAGAATAGGAACTATTAGTTTGGTAACATTTAACGATTACAAATGTTGCTCACTTGAAATAAAAGGAAATAGTAAAAATGCACTTAAAATTGTGTATCCTGTGAAAAGTAGAAACACACTAAAAATTATGTATTCTGTGATTAGCAATTCAAAACCAGTAACATATTTTTTTTAATGAGTAAGGAAAGAACTATACTCTTAATTGCAAATTTTGATTGCAGTCCATTCTGGAAGTAGACCTATCAGGCAAATTGAGTTTTCACTGTGGTGAAACTTCAGCTTGTTAACTCTCTCAACTTTAAGATTGTGTTGTCGAATACTTTATTCTGAGTTATTTAATCTAAGGTTCTTTTTTTTGATAAGGTAAGAGTATTAAGAATAAAATGTACCAAGAAGGTAGACAAGAGTACACCAAAAAGCAAACACCACCTACAAAGAGCTTCCTACTACATATCTCCTTGTAGATCCAAAACTTTCAGATACCGGTCCATACTTTCTAATAAACACCTATTACACCAGAAAAATAGAAAATGGCTTTTTTATTCTCAAAACAAACACTATTTCTTTCTCTTTAACGAATAGTCCTACAAAACTGTGTCTGGAACTTTGCTATCTTTTGTCCTTACTTGCTATCCATTAGGCTCTTAATATCTGGAGGCATAACCTAATTTTCACCAAAAAGGTTCAGGAAGAGTTCCCAGAACTCTTTAGCAACTTTGCAGTGAAAGAAAAAGATGGTTTATTAACTCCAGACCTTATTCACATAGATAACACCCGTTGCTAAGAAAATACCTCTTCTCTAAAGATTATCTTGAGTTAAAACAAGCTTCTCTGATAACAACCCATCAAAGTCTTTAGAGATCGCTGGTAGCGCATCAAACACCTCATCATAGCAATACAAATATAGATACGATATACAAGTAAAGCAACTGAACTGAAATAATGAATACAAATGATGAAAGTAGACATGATGTGCAAAGTGCGAACTACAAAAACTGCTAGGTGTCATGAGTCATTACTCAAGCTCAACCCAACTGTGTGTGAATTGCTAAAATTGCTATGGTGCCTTGAGTCATTGTTCAAGCTCATCTGTTTTACCTCCAAATTACTTCTTTAGCTCAAAATCATGTCCCACATAATAAAAAATACATATTGATAATAAAGTGCTCAGATTCAAACTTAAACACAATAAAAGCATTCAAAATAGAAGGAGAAGGCACCCAGGGGTGTGGCCCATTGGTCAATGAAGTGGGGTGAGCACCATGAGGTCTCAGGTTCAAATTCCAAAGGAGACAAAAACACTAGTTGATTCCTTCCCATTTGCTCTAGCCTTGGTAAACAAAGTTATCTGTAAACTAATGTTGGTGGGAGATGACATGTATGAGGTATCCCGTGGAATTGGTTCAGGTGTGCGCAGCTGACCTGGACTCCACGGTTATCAAAAAAAAAAAATATAGGAGGAGAAATGTAGTTTAAAACATATTTTTCTTGTCAATGATCAGATAAATATTTTGTGTGTTGTTTTATGTATCTTAAATACCTTAGAAGTTCATCTTTGCAGGCTTTGCCTTCCTAGATAATGTATAACACTTAAGCCATGTAATATTATTAAAAGCAGTGTTTCTTGAGTTTGTACGTATACTATGTGTGTATTTTATCCAATACTTGAGATTGATATTACTAGTTGGCTTATTTTCACCAATTGCTACTTTATAACTGGAACTTCTTTACAGACCATATATTAAAGCAGATTCTGCCCCCTGGCCTTGAAGTACCATCATCATTTGAGACAATAGTTAAGTATTTTAATCCAACATTTTTCTCTACTTATCTTCTCTATACTCTCTGAATAGGTTATAGAGAATCTTGTGTTGTGTGTCATTACAACAACAACAACAACATACCCAGTGAAATCCCACAAATGGGGTCTGGGAGGGTAGAATGTACGCAGACCTTACCACTACCTCGTGCAGGGGCGGACCCACGTGCAAGTGAGGGGGTTCATTCGAACCATCTTCGTTAAAAAATTACACTGTATATATAAGATAAATTTTTTAATTTATGTGTATATATTTAACATTGAACCCCCTAAGCATAATCCAAAGGACTAGCTCAGTGGCAAATGGGGTTCAATATTTTGCCTTAGCTTGTCTCAGCTCGCGGGTTCGAATCCTAATAAGCACATTTTTTTTTCTGATTAGCGTGTTTAATTTTTTTTGAACCCCCTTCATAAAATTCCTGGTTCCGCCACTGACCTCGTGGAGGTATAAAGGCTGTTTCCAGAAAGACCCTCGGCTCAAGTTTTGTGTGTCTCTTAACCTTAACTAAATTTCTATGCTTCTTTAATTCTAAGTCAGAAATTTCAACACTCTGATCTTCCAACAGAGTTCCCTAATTAATTGACTAAATATTTGTGCAGGTCACATTGCTCATTTGAATATAACTGATGAACTTCTTCCTTACAAGGATGTGATTGGCAAAATTATTTATGATGTATGTTTTCTAATTTATGGCCTCAATCAGTGCATCTTCCATTTAGCTATTTCCCTAAAAAAGGAGTAAAAGTACTGTTGGTTTTCTTTCAAAATTCATCTTATAATGAATCTCTGCTATTGTGCAATGTAAATGTTTTCATTTGTAAGTTGTTAAGCATCATATTTAACTTCTCCACCTGTAGTATTTTAAACTAATTCATGAGAATGAGATATTTCATTTTTCTTTTCCTAAACTAAGGGTCTTTCTTTCTGAATGAATTCCTTTTCCTTAACATTATCTTTGGTTCCAAGCACTTGATTTTAACTCATTTGCATTAGGGCCAGACTGCCTCCTTCCATCTCCTTCACTTTATGTCCAGGCATCCATGTGATGATATTTATATCATTATTTCACTTTCTTTTACTGAGAGGATTCTACCTTGTTTCTGCTTTTCCCAAGTCGCTAGTCTTCCGAATTTCAATAAAGATATTCATTCCTGATACTTGCAGAAAAACTATCCCAGGATCCAGACAGTTGTAAATAAAGTTGGAACCATTACCAATGAATTTCGTGTGCCAAAATTTGAGATACTGGCTGGGAAAGATGATATGGTCACAGAAGTGAAGCAATACGGAGCAACTTTCAAGCTTGATTATAGCTTGGTGTATGGGAATTCTAGACTAGAACATGAGCATTTAAGGCTGGTCTCAAAGTTCCAGTCAGGGGAGACGGTATGTGATATGTTTGTTGGCATTGATCCTTTTGCTATTCCTGCAGCACAGAAAGGATGTGCGGTGTATGCAAATGATTTGAACCCAGACAGCATTCATTATCTCAAAACTAATGCTGAAATCAACAAGGTTGATCATCTAGTTTTCCCATACAATATGGATGCAAGGAAATTTATTTCTCAACTCATTGCTGCACCCTGCAATGGAAGAAATATAGAAGCTGAGATCGATTGCTCCATGAAATTCAGTGGACAAGCACATAGGGAGAAACTATCCAAAGACTTTATGTGAACTATTCAGTAATATGCTTGTTTTCTTACTCCCAAAGCATCTCATTCATTAATCTGAACCCACCCTTGCAGGTGAGGTCAAAGAAGTACCTGACAGAACGTCATGCAACATTGCAGGACTTAGGGACTCATCTGTGATGGAAAATATGAGTGTGACTTCTGTGAAAAGATGTGCGGAGAGTTCTCAAGAAGGTGAAGCTGGTAAAGAAATGATATATACTCTAGTCTACTTAGTGGAAATTGGTGATGTATATAATTTATAGAGTTTTCTGTTTATTAACATCCAAATGCTGAATCCAATGTTTCTGTGAATACCATGCTTATGGGATGCTTTGAGCACAAGTAACTGGATTTGTTCATTTGGTGGATTAGAGGGAGAAGGCAGACCTGCAGTCAATGAAGGTGTTTGTGTTGCTGGTAGGAAAAAAAGAGGTCCAAATAAGAGAGTGAAGGGTTCTGAGTCATTGAACACAAAGCCCTCAGAGCATGTGGACCATGTGATCATGAACCTACCAGCTTCTGCTCTGGAGTTTCTTGGTAAATCTACTATGACCATATTTCCTCTCAACATCATATCATCGAACTGAGGTCAACTGTTATCTGCTTGTCAGCTGTGTTTATCCAAGTTTGGTGAACGTCTCTTTCTAATACTATATGTAGATAGATCATAGTGCAAGAATCCAATACAATTTTGGCAGGGTTTTAAGCATCACTGCTAATACTTTGACCTTGTGTCTTTAATAGTAGAATCGAACCAATTTACAAGCTCCCATAAGAGGGAAATGTGAGAAACATGCCCATGGCTTCTAACAACACCAACTTTAGGCAAAATCCTGAAAAATGTTACTTTTTGGAGATAGGTCAATAGAATTGTTGCCCAATAGTCATAACCAATCTTGACACCAATCAGCTCATGCTGTGATGCATTTACCAAGTTTATGAACGTAGTATAGTTTGTGATGCAATAAACTGTGTCAATCAAATCCATTTGTTGTACTTAGCATGCTCTGTTTCAACTAAGTCACCTCTTACTGGAATAAAAATAGAACTGATGTTACCCTCAGCCCTATAGCAGGTTATAGTTGTGTCTTGTGAATGCATTTTCTCGGTAAGTACCTTGTGTTTTAAAGCTGTTAAACAGAACTTCTTGTCTCGTCGTCAGACACTGATATTTGCTTATGTATTATAATTCCGAAGGCAATTGATAGTTTATTTTCTTTTCGTAGATGCCTTTAAATGCCTTATTAGAAGGAGATGCTGGAAGGCATCTTTACCCTGGATTTACTGCTATTGCTTCATACGGGCTAGTGAAACAGAAGACTACATAATTTCGGTATTACCTTGTCCAACAATTAATTTGTTCTCCTTCGACTTTCTTTTTCCGTTTGACAGTTGACTTACTCAAAGAGTTGTATAGCAATTAGGTGTGGTCTGAATACATTGTATTTGGTTTAACATAAGGTTCTTGAGATTGTTCATATTAAGTGTGAACTTAATAAGAATAATCCATTTAAGAGGAGGCCACTGTGGTATTAATACATAGGCTAACATTGCAAGGTTGTACTAAAGCCTTTTAAATCTCTCTTCTTCTCTTAGGCTAACATTGCAAGGTTGTACTAAAGCCTTTTAAATCTCTCTTCTTCTCTTTCCAGACTGTTGAAAGCACAAAAATGTTAAACTACTCACTGAATAAGTTAGTAATAACCTTTTGCTCGTTATGAGATTTATTGACAGCAATCTTCCCCCCCCCCCCCCCCCTCTCTTTCTCCTAATTTTCATGTCAGGAAAATAAATGAAATCAAATGACTATCGTCGTCAGTAAACCAAAAACTTATCAACTTTGGGATGGATGAAAGCCACGCTCTTACATGTTCAATTGCTGCCCCCAGGCTTATTTGAAATTTACTTGGATAATATCATCGATAATACAATGGAACAAGTGCATGACATGAAATGATTTGCAATGTACCTATTAAATCTACCTTCACAATGTACTTATTCCCATCTTTCATTTATTTCAGCTAGTCTACATTCCCTCGTATGATCTTCTCAATTTGTTAAGTTGCAGGTGGTAGAGTCTGCCCTGGGAGCCAGAGTCTAAAACCCTATATTTCACAGGGTTAGAGATGTTGCTCCAAATAAGGTACTAATTCAATAGAGAACAACTTTCAGCATCATTCATTTTGTCAACTTTACGGTTATATTCATGTGCGTTTATGTCCCTGAGCTGTTCTTTCTCCTATGTTATGCAGGCTATGTTTTGTTTAAGCTTCAGATTACCGGAAGAAACATGCATTGATGATTAGGATAAACAATGATATAACTCTTCACTCTCAGGGCGAGAATCATGAAACAAAATGAATCTTCGTAGCTGGATTCCTACAAACTGGAAATTTGTTTGTAAAATGCTTTTGTGTATCTGTTGGTCGAGTTGTTGCATACCCTACTTTTACTTTGTTTGAGTTCTTGGACACTCTTGCTAACACATTGTAACACTTGGGATCTACATGCCTTGCTCTTTACTGCATTTAATTCCATTCATTTCTCTCTCTTTAACAACTAATCAATATTCAAATCACTGGTAAACGAACCTAAAAAGGAGTTAGATCATGATGCGTGTTCTTGATCTCATATAGATTCAATTGTTCCAATTTTAAGGTAAACAGTCTGGTTATCCCCTGCACTCTTCCTAGAAGGTGGCAGAGACACTAGATGCTCTTAGTTTTGTACTCTTCATTTGTTGGTATATGGTAATATTTACAGTTTATTGCGAATTTTTTTTTTGTACTGGTTTATTTATATTTTTTTAAAAAAGAGATTAGTTGTTTTGAATAATTCTTCATTTCGTTTTATACATGGATATTCCTTTCGAATTATAAATAACAGCGTCCTCATTAATTGTTTTACTCCATCCCCACCAAAGGAGATCAACAATGGTTCTCCACTAACCACCCATATCGTGTCCTCATTTTTTATTGATTATTATTAAATACAATACTATTTAATTTCACCCATGTCTTTTTTTCTCGTTTAATTATTCTGTTTTGAAAAGTATGGAACTTGTCCATGAACACACATTTTAGATAAAGTAATATATATCCTTTTATAGAGAGTATAGCTGAAGCATGCGACTTTCTTGCTGTTTTTAAGGCCAGAAAATAAGAAAATGGTCGAACTAATTCCATCTTAGAGGGGGAAAAGGAAGTGAATGAGTAAGAATACTGAATACATCCAAAATCGTGTAAAATAAAATGAAAAAAGACGGTCGTCTAATATAAAATATTTATGAATTGGATATTTCATGAGATTATTTTATTCCATCTTTTGTATGAGATATCAATTCAGCAATATAATAAAATAATGCCTAATATTATGCAAATGATTAAATATGAAGTATGTAGCAAGATGTTCAAAATCAATTAAAAGGCCATCATAAACCAAGGACATGACGCCTTGGCTCAGTACGATAACATTTTGTCGCTGATTATTATTTTAATCTCTCAAAGATGATAATTGTGATAAGATAGATGACATTTCTTAATATGAAATAATCTTATTGGTGAATTTATTTTTTAATTTACTAAGGAGCTAATTGGCTTATTGCCAGTGTAATCGTGTCTCCAAATGTGTGGAAGTCCTCTTGACGTCTCCGTCACGTTGTCTCTCAAGCCGCAACGAACAGACATTACAGTCGTCGGTCACGTTTACAGTTAATATTAACTGGTAACCGGTAGTTACCCGGTACGCCTTTCTCTATCTAAAGAAAATCTTGACTCTGGCGACCGACCTATTCGGTTAAAGATTGACACACCCACCCACCCAAATAAATACCCCTATGCATCCGCCAACATTTTCTTCATCCATTCTCCGCGTTGAATCATGAGCTCTATAGTTTGCCTTTTGTTTCTTCCTTAATTACGATTCTACCACTCTGGTTATGACTACCGCCTCCTCACCGGAAAACTGTATGCCACCTAACCGCTCCTTCCTCCTCTCTACTTTTCCATCTATAAACAAACCGTTATTTCTACACAGTGATGGCGTCTCCGAGAAGTTACCGGAGAGTAATCGACGAGAAGAATCGGAAGGGAAAGTTGTCGGAGAAATCCATGTCGTTTCAAGGATATATCTCAGGGAGAACTTCAGAGATGTCACGAAGACCTAGGACAGTTCCGGATTTGTTCTCCGTCAAGGGATCTGCCGCCGGTTCTCCGCCGGAGTTACATGTTAGGCCGAAGTTAACGAAGTTGCTGTTGAATGTAACGATTCAGCGGAGTCTAGGCCCCGTACAGGTGCTGATATCACCGGAATCAACCGTTCATGATCTCATCGTCGCCGCTGTACGGCAATACTCGAAGGAAGGAAGACGTCCAGCACTTTCCTCCACAGATTTCTCCGATTACAATCTTCACTACTCGCAGTTTAGCTTAGCCAGTAAGAGCCCGTTCCATTACACTTTTCTTCAATATTCAGCGTTGAATCTGGAACGTCCTAATTATTGCAATTTGATCGGACAATAAATTGATTAAACTCCATTACTACTACTGTTATTTTATTTTATGATCGTGATGTGCAAGCCAAAGCCAATGCGACTAATTTCACGAAATATTAATCACCTTTCAGCATTATTCTTAAAGCTAATTACTCATTTGATTGGTGGCTCCAGGTTTGGGCAGAGCAGAGAAGCTGATGGCGTTGGGAACAAGAAACTTCTTTCTGTGCCCGAAAAAGTTATGCGCTGAAACTTCAATGTGCAGTGATTTAACGGCGTCGTCTTCTAGATGGAAAAAACAAGCTCATACGGATGTGATCAGTATAGATTTGCCTTGGCCTAAATTCATGGATTTCATGCTGTGAACATTTACAGCTTCACAACTTGGTAACTTTTTTCTTTTACCCTATCAGTTTTCTAAGTTGATCGATCTCGCCACAGTAATTTTATAAAGGTCGAGATTGTTGTGCTGTACATTAATCACTGTTGTAGACGAATTCCATATGTAGCAGTAATTAGGTTCTAGTATTTATTATGGATAGTTATTTTGTAAATATTTCTAGTAGTATGTAATATATATATATATATATACATACGCATTATTAAGAAATGTGGAGAAATTAAGAGCCCGTTTGGATTGGCTTTAAGTTGGTTCTCTTTTTAGCTTTTGGACGTGTTTGTCTAATGTTGACTTTAAGTCATAAAGTTGTTAAAGTCAGTCAAAAATGAAAAGTTACGATTTCTAACTTGTTTTTTCTAAATGCTTAAAGTCATTTTTCTTTGACCATGGAAATTACTTTTATATTCCTTATATGTTAATTAAATTCTCAAACTATCCTTTTTATTCTTTTAACCCTAAAATTCACATCATAAGCACTTTTATCCACACACTCAACTGCTTATTTATAAAAATAACTTTCATCACTTCAAAGTTCTAAAAGCACTTCATACATAAAAGTTATTTTTTTAAGCCTATCCAAACGGGCTCTAAAGGTGTTTCTAACTTTATTCTTATTTGGGAAGAGGGATAAGTACCCCTTTAACTATATCCGAAATTCTAACTACACACCTTAATTTTACTAAGGTCTTATTACCCCTCTTAACTCATTTATTTTGTAATTTCGTGCACCTTTTTTCATATGTGGCACACTCCGTGAATCCACGCAGTTAAGATGCGTGTGCTTATGTCACGTATGCAAATAAGGTGCACAAAATTACAAAATAAATGAGTGTAGGAGAATAATATGATCTTAGTGAAGTTGAGGTGTGTAGTTGAAATATCGCCCATAATTAAAGGGGATATTTGTGCATTATCTCTTCTTATTTGAAAGTTTTGAATTTGAATCCTAGATACGAAAAAATTAAATTTCTTGGATTTGGGTGATAAGTATGGATGAGGCCCGTTAGGCAATGATAAACGTTTTCCTTTTTAAGGTTATACTCACTCTGTTTTATATTAACTGAAATTCTAGAGTTTTTTATTCTTATTTAAAATAGTTAAAATGTTCAAAGTTCAAGAAAAATATTTTTTTTTTTTATATTTACCCTTTCCATTAATGAAGTTTTGTAATTTTTTAAGAGTTAAATTATACTAATTACAAAGTTATATTCCAATAAAGGACTACTTGTATTTATAATTTTATATTTAATTATTTTTATAAAATTAATTAAATAAAAGGATAATAGAGAAAAATATAATTTAAATTTTATTCTTAAATATATTTTTTAATATGTGTATATTATGTTATAAATTTAGTTAATATAAAATAGAGGAATTACCGTGTAAATTGAATTTAGTCAGGCTATAGACGTTCCAAAAGTCGTGTACTAAACTCCAGTCGCTTTCCCATATTATTATTTTTGCATACATAGTAGTTGACTCAGCGAATACAACTAATGGATTTGTTTTGGATACCTTAGAAAAGCCAAAGAATAGATAAATCGTCATCTTTCATTATGTATCCAATATTAATTACTCTAGTTATTTTATTTTACTTGATCTCTATATCAAATATACATGATTCATTTTACTAGTTCAAATTTAGCAAATAAGAGAGTTTATTATTCTTTTTTCATATTATCCCTAAAATCAGATAATTGCATAAAATAATAATAGTCAAATTTAGAATTTCAAACATTATTGACTACACCTTTAATTATCAAGCAAAATATCAAGCAAACCAAACAAGAAAATAATAAGCTTTTAACTTGAATACCACGTGATTATACAATGGAAGAAATTTATTTACCTTTACACAAATTTGATGTTGTAACTTGCGATTGTAAACAACTCTTCAAGGGAAGTAAAGACCTTTTCGCCATAAATTCTAGTAAAAAAATGTATCACATAAGTTTCCTTATACATAAAGTTGCACATTTTGGCCCTTTCAAATGAACTAGTTTTCTTTTTTACTTTTGCTCCTTAGAAATCAAACTTATGTCCTGTACAGTATAAGTTCTTTAGAAACTAAAGTGAACATAACTTATAAAAATATATTGTATGGTGAGTGTTGTGTTCTTGATTAAAACTAATTAGAAAATTAAATTAAACATTCAGGTGGTTTGCCCGAGGGGTTAAGGGGGAAGACTTAAGATCTTCTGCACATAAGTGCGCATGGGTTCAAACCTCACATCTCTATCCGCAAAGATAGGGTTAAAATATGTGTATCTCGTCAAACAACCACCATTTTATAAAATTTACCATTAAGTCTTAATGACACATTTTTGTCACATAAAACATCATACGTGAGCTTCCATTTCATTCATTCCAATACAATAAATTTAATATTTTATTAAAGAAAAATAATAAACATGAGGATACAATAGCAAGACGATTGTTCATGCAAGAAAACAAAATGGAAAGAAATAATGCGTCTGCCGGGAGTCGAACCCGGGTCTATTGCTTGGAAGGCAATTATCCTAACCGTTGGACTACAAACGCTGTTGTTGTCTTTAAAACCAACAATTATATATAATATTTAATATTATTATTCGATATGGTGTTTCTCTTGTTCAACTCTTATATAGAAGTATTAATCCAAAATAAACACTTTTACAAATTCATTCGTATTTACAGATCAATCCTTGTGCTTGTCTTTGTATTTTATGGTTTATCTTGTTACCATTTAAGTTGTATATTATGAAAACTTAGTATCGCAGTGAAAATGAAGAGATTCGTGCAACTTTTAAGTCTGATTTTTGGTTATCTTAGTTTTCTTTCCTCTACACATTTTGAGTAAAATCTATAACATCGTGTTAATTATAATAATTTCCTGTCTTATCATTCCATGCCAAAAGAGCAGAGGGATTATTTTGGTTCACTACTGTTTTAACTTAAGCCCAAAGGCCAGAGACTACCAAACAAGTGTAGCCCAATATTATGAATGCACAAATTAGGCCCAGGACTGTTATAAACTTGTATTAGTTCACATGATACAAGCATATCGGTTGGTTCGATTCGATTTTGAAGTTTATCGATTATCGATTTATACACATGCCAAACCGTTATAGGAATATTAATATATTGGCTTATCGATTATCAATTTATTGGTTATTGATCATTATCGGTTCGGTTATCGGTTTAACCATTATGATTTGATAAAAAACCATTGAAAATCACTTAGAAAAAAGGTGACAAACAAAATGAACTTTGCACATGAATTGATAAATTGTATTTTTCTCAAAAGCAAATGTAAAATATTGAATAATAACCAAGAGTTTGAGATAGCAAGAAATAAAAGTATGAAAACTAAATCTTAAGTGAAGGACTTTATATACCGAATAGTAATAAATATAAATTACTAAGTTACTATCGGATTGTCTGTCAACTCATTAAGAAAAAATCTTAAAACATTAAAAACCAATAACCCGATAATAAAAAAATTAAAACCATTATAGAAACTGCTAAACCAATAACTTTTTTTGATTCCATTTATCAATTTCGGTTCGATTTTGAACAGCCCTAATTACAAGATTATATATTTGTAAAATTTTGTGTGGAGGGGGGACTGAAATCAGCGTTGATGCATCACACGTATGGATAGACTAATACGTGACTAGAATTAATACTTTTTCTTTATATAATTTTTTTCCCTAGAGCTCCCATTGATTTACTTTTGAAGAGTTTATTTAATGTCTATACACTACCACAGATTTACACTATCGATAAATTATAATTAACTTGTTATAACATGCATGTTACTAGCTTTAATTATATATTACTCACTATATGTGATTTATTACGGAGAGTTTAGCATGATGGTGTGTCAAAAAAAGAAAAGAAATTATAAGCTAAGTCAGCACTGCAAAGAAAGCTGAAACTCATTTATTAATGCATGCCACATTATTGACTAATTTTAGTGATGAGTAATTCCAAGTTACCAGCTGAGCATCCTAATAAAAGTCCCTGCCGACATTCTACCAAGGCCATCACTCTTTAAGATTTATTCATTTCCTTTTTCCTTTTTACTTTTTTTTTTCTCTTCTTAAACATGCTGTACAATTTATTTTTCTATTTTGATTTGACACGATTTTTTTTTAAAAAAAAATAATAATAATTTTGAGCCTTGTGATTTTAAATTAAAAATATGTATAATGTACCAAAAAGTTTTATAATTTTAAATATATTATGTGAAAAGTTTGAATCGAAGAATTTTCAATAAAAAGAAATTTTGCAACCTTTTTTAAAAATAAACTAAAAAGTAAAGAAAGATAAATAAATTGAACAAGTAGAGTAATATTTTCCGTCAATAAATTAAGAGGGATAGGTAAAAAATCTGATCAGCATGTGCGGAGTAATTCAACTTTTTACACATGGAGTACGTAGCTTAAAGCACTTGGGGGCGTTTGGTTAAGAACAAAAGGAGGTCATCGAAAATTGCAAGATTTTTCTCTGTCTTACAAAAAAATAGTTTAATAACTTTTGAAATAATAATTAAAAAAACTGAATGATCATATGTGAAATTACACCTACTCAATTTTACTGTTCAAATAATTTTTAATGGTTATTTAGGTGAATTTCGTGTATATATATTCTCTCTTGAGCCATGTGGGATTTCTAAGATTTGTCATTGTTCTCTTCAATACATTTTCTTTTTCTGACCTTGTCAGACGAGTGGCCATGCATGTTACTTGTACCCAACAAAGACTTTTAGGCTTAGCCAAAGCTTGCGTTGCCGCCCACGGGTCATTAGGCGAATTTAGAATTTAGAATTTTAAAATTTAAGAATTTTTATAATATATGATAATAATTAAGTTTATAATTAAATAATTACAGATATTTCTAGTAATTGCTCAAACTATGTATAAACTACTGGTCTTAAGAATGAAACATAACAAAAAACAAATTATGCAGATAAGTAAACACATATTAATTAATTAGTTAATATTACGGCGATTTTATTAAATTATCATTTGCTACTAACTCACACGTCTAGAATTTATATATTTCGGCTCCCGATAGTATAAATTTAAAATTTGTATAATTCATTTCTTAATTAATTGTGTAAATCTAGAACTTGTATATATTTACCTTAGCTTGTATATAATTATTATGCTGATACATTTGATTTGTATAAGTTCTGAAAAATTCTAAATGTATAAATACAGAATTTGTATATATACTTACTCTGTTTGTATATTGACAACGAATTATACAAACAAAAATACCCATAACAAATGAAACTATATATAATTATAGAGCGTGATTAAATAAATTATAATTTTCGAACATAATTAAAATATTTATAATAGCTATTTGTGAATTTTTCTTTTAAAAAAATAGTATAAAACTAGTATAATGAACGAATAAATTTAATGAAGGGAAAAAGTATTATTACTCAGAGTGACTAGTGAGACCAAAAAAAAAACTAATCTAATCGAGGTCTACATTATCCTACCGACAAAGATAAATCCTCCTTTCTTAATTCTTAAAAATAAAATAAAATAAAATAGTACTGTAGTTTTTGTTTCATTCCCCCATTTTTCTCATCGTTACAAGCAAAAGCAAAATAAGACGTGGAGTACTTATCATGCCCCAATCTTTTAAGTTTTCTTTCGATATTCAATATTAGCTTTGAAGTTTAATGATTCAAATTCTAAGGACAGGTTTAATGGGTAAGAGCTTGTAGATATATCAAAAAATTTACTGAATCGATACGAATATGTATTTAATAAACTTTGATAGAATTCTAAACTCAAACTTATAAAATTCAAATTCAGAATTTTTTTTCATCAAACTCGCACCACATAACAAACATTAAAAGGGGAAACTCTCTCTATCAAAATTTATTTTATTATCAGACCTTGAACCTGAAATCTTTGTGATGGCCCAATATGTTTTGCTTCAAACGTGATAATGCTGATATATAAAAAAGATGAAGTACCTTGTATTTGTCTCAAATTACCACAAGACATGCAGTAATTTGAGGGTCCTAGGATTTGGATGAATATTAGTACTAAATATTTGTCTCCATCATCAAGGATTTGATTAGAACTTGGAAAGCGACGATTAAGTTAAGAAAAACTAAATTCATGTAGGCAACATTTTACATTCTGTAACTTTATTTAAGTGGACATGCACCTGAGATCGAGAACGAAATTTACCCGCTTATGTGGCAATTTAAAATGATTATTTATTTGTATGAATGGCTGAGTTGATTGAGCAGATAATCTCCAATTGAGAATTACTAATTCAAAACCGGACGCATAATTTTCGGTCGAGCACATCGCACAAGACTTGTTTAATGCGATTTACCTTTTTATTGTGATGCGAGTTATTACACAAAAGTGGAATAAACTGTGTGCACCTAAAAAAAATAGCGATTGTGAGTTACCTTATCAACGGCAACAATAAAAAATAAAATTTATTTTAAGTCCAAAGTTTTAATTAAAATTTTACAAACATATGGAAAATACAAAAATACCAAAAAGTCCCACTATCATGATCAAAAAGTGAATCGCTTTTGAGACAATCTTTGTCGTTTTTTCCAACTTTAATCTAATTATGCATTTCCATGCATGCCCAATAAATTGTGTTTAGTGAAGGTGATTTTCTTGAGGATGAAGCTTAATTAATGAAAGACTTTAATTTATAGGTTAATACAAATATATGGCTGCTGATTATATATAATAGAAATAATTCTAGTACTAGGAAAATGATGCTAAAGAGTAAAGACAATGAAACTTCACTGTGAACCCATTAGCAAAAAATTACATTTAAGTGTCTGCCGAAAGAATGAAATAATTACACTAATAAATTAGCAGCCTATATATGACACATTGAGTTTGCTTATAGAGGTTTCCAAAATCTCAAATCAACTGATGATTCAACTGTTGTCATACCAAAATCTTTTTTTCTTTTTTACTATTATGTGGTAGGACAATCTTACATTAAAGTAACAACTTTTGATTCTTTATTCATTAAAGCAATTAGCAAAAGTTAAGATTTTACTCATGTGCTGATGACAGTACTCTCTTGTTATAGAAGCAAAGCACATCAATCAATTTATAATATCAGGAATCTGCTGAATAAAGAAGGGGCATAATGCCTTGTGTTAAGTGCATATATATTAGCTAGCTATGTTCTTGTGAAAGATAAATAAGAGTCAAGATAGACAACTATAAGGAATTTTCTTTTCACATTAAAACAAAAAATATAAATAAAAGGGAATTGTAAAAAATACTCTTAATTATAATTTCTATGGTAAAATATACTAAGAAATAAAAAATTTAAGGGGGAAAGTTATAAATTTACCTCAGAACTTTGCGAAATGGTCTAAATTTGCCCATGTTAATAGTTGGGGTCAAATTTTCCCTTGCCGCTACTAAATCAATGAGCTAGCTGTGCCCTTATTAGCCAACGGCAAAGGCTTTTTTCCAACATGTGGACCTTTATAACAAGAGAAAGGGTTCAATTTGCTCTTGAACTATACGAAATTGCCTAGATTTGCCTCAAAACAACCACGACTAGAATGTGTTTTTTGGTGAAACAGAACTGTGTTTAGTTCTTGATAGAACTGAAGATGTTCTATTTCTACCAGAAAAAAACTTTCAGGTAGAGACAACAATAAATTTATGAAGCTGACATAATTTATAAAATACTAGCTCCCTTTATATGTGTATATGTGGATTCTTCATGATACAATGATCGTCAAAAGAAAAGAATTGAAACTAGAATGACAAAAACTTGATTACAAGTTTGGTCCTTTTCGCGATATCCTGAGCTTTTGTCCCTTCTTGTAAGCCAAAGACAAAGGGAACAAGAAGAACAGAAACAAAAATGACTTGCAAGCTAAAGAATTACAATGTCACACAACTAAAGAGCTTCAACAGAAGAAAAATACAATCTATCTATTCGCTAATTCATCTGTTTTATCTGCTGCTTCTGTGTTCTGAGCTAACACAGACATCTCTTTGCTTTTCATCAGCATTGTGTCTCTAAGAAAATACTCTGCAGTTCTGAGTTTGGCATCCTCCGCAAATGGTTGCACAAAAGCACTCAAAGCATATATTTTTCTGTATACGAGTCAATGCCAGACGTTTTTTTGTTTTTTTTTGAAGTTTCTGCTATTACGAGGGGACTATGGTGCCAATGTAGCCAAATCCAGCAATTGTAAAAGTAATGACTTGGAGGAAGATATAAAGGAAGTACTGTCTTTTCCCATATAGGACATCATAGCATCCACAAAAGAAAAGGAAAATTGCAAATCCCAATTCTTGTGGAAGAATCCTGTACAATTAGACCAACCGATAATGTATGGTTAACAAACTGATCCAATATTCTAATGGTTCAATGATATCAAGAACATGATAATAAAGCTTCATTCAAGAGAGTTTTCTCACCTGTCTCCAAATAGAGATCCCCGGGGTTTCTTGGTTTGTTTTGTTTTTTCTTTGTTCTTGAGAACATCACCTAATTTCTCCGTGACAACCCATTCGTTAGCTCTTTTTGCTTCTAGCAAGCCAATAAATGTAGCCTTGGTTCGTTGGAAAGCCATCACATTCTCAAAGAGAATCCAGTAGAAGAGTAGATGAATTGACCTGTCAAATTCCATAATCAAATTAGAAAACCTAGGAAGAAAAAATCTCTGCTGAGAAGTAAAAAAGAGAATTTGTTAGGCATATTATATAGACCTTGGAGTTCCAACAGAATTCAAAATGGTGATAATGCAGGGGATGTAGATGGCACCCCATGTAGGGATTTCAACTTCAGGAACTAAAAGGCTCAATGGAAGAACAACGCAGAAGAAGAAAAATGTGACCATGTGAGCTATGATCTTTCGGACGAAGAAGAAGCTGTAGATCACGTAAAACTTCTTCCAAATATTCACTCTCTGCAAACACGAAACAAAACAATTCAGAATCTTTATTCAAACAACTTCATTGATTTTCTGGACATCTAGAGTGTGGACAATTGAATATGGAGGCCAACATAAGTAAATCTTAAAGGAAAGATTGCCCAAATTCATATAACGAGACTAATTAACCTCATCCCACCTGATGTGGGACTCAACAACATTTCTACACTGCATACCTTGTTCCTAACAATCTCCATCACCATTTTCCTGAACAAATTGGCGGGGCCACACGACCATCGATGCTGCTGAAAACGAAAGGCTTTGAATGTACTGGGAAGTTCACTTTTCACCTAGAGTTACAAAATTCAGTTTAGTAACTAGATAAATCATCAAGTAAAATAAGGCCAAAAAAAAAGCAGAGTGGTTCTATGAGGAATTTTATCAAACACCTGGAGATCACCAAGATAAAGAAACTTCCAGCCTTTAAGACTAGCTCTAACTGCAAGGTCCATATCCTCTACAGTTGTTCTGTCTTTCCATCCACCAGCTTCATTAATTGCTGCTATTCTCCATACCCCTCCAGTTCCTTTAAAATTAAGATTTCTTGTTAGGACGTTAGGAGTACATTTTTAATCCATAAGCAAATGCAGGACAAATTCATCAAATTGAACGAGCTTCACAATAACACTTCTCCATAACAATAATATTTTATACCTACATTTTACAATAGTATCCAAAAAAAAAAAAATCGAAACCAATTTTAATGCTATACTGTATTATATGTTTTTTTATTAATAATATTTTGACAAATCGTGACAGGCAATAGTGCTAATTTTTCACTTACCATTGAACCCAAAGAATGCATGAGTAGATGAACCCACTTCTTGCTCCACCGTGAAATGGTAATCTAATGACATCTCTTGCATTCTCGTTAATAAGCACTCATTTGCATTCACTGTAATAAATAAACAAAGGATTAGCTCAGTTAATTAGCATAATTTCTTTTTGATCACCTGTAAAATATTGTAGTCACTTAGATGAAATGAAAGTTTATATTCCACGTCATCAGACAGCCTGGAAATATCATTCTCAGTTTCGATTTTAATTTATGCTGTCTCATTAAATTTTACATGTACACATCACACAACTATCGGCGAGAAAAGCAGCACATGAATGCACTCTTAGTTTAAAATGACAAACCTACCCCGGGATATATAGCAGTTCCTCGCCGGTATCTGCGGGGTCTATGACTCGGTCTCCTCAACAAAGGGACAGGATAATAACGTCATTAGCAAATATTGCTGACGCTACTGATATTTTTATTTCCAAATAAACAAACCTCTGACAAAGTCTTCAGAAAATCTTTTTTAATGCCCAATATTTATTGTGTTTAGGAAATCTCAATTCGGATTAATCATTAAAGAATGAAACTAATCATATTGAATAAATAAACAAATCATTCCACTTCGGTTAAACTATAGATTCTTTGTTGCATGCTATCGTAGAATATTAACTCCGCCTGCTAAAATAACATTATAACACCAATTACACGATACACAAAATCAATACTAATCATACTGTTGCACTTATTAATTAGTCATTCAGAGTTGAGCTTTAACCAAATTAATTAGAGTTGAATCGAAAAAAAAAAAATTAATCAATGTTTGATTATTGGTCCCACCACCCATGACTGATAGATTCTTCGTGGACCGACACAAAAATAATTAACCAATCTTTAAATAATCCTAATGTTCACTTCAAAAAACAAATTTAAGATAAAAAAATCACACTATTGGACACGAATATGCATAGGCATAAACGTGCAGTAAAAGTAATTAGTAACATCAACAGTGTGGTGTAAAGAGCACCGACACTTTGGTTTAGAAACATAATGTAATTAATTAATGCAGCTAATTGAGTAAATGATTAGCTTAATCATAGTTACAATTTGAGCTTACCAAAACGCCAACGACCTTGAACGAGTGCAATTTCCGAGTTATGTATAAGAAAAGGGATAGCTCGTCGGAGAAAATCCGGTTCAGGCCGGAAATCAGCGTCGAAAATGACGACATATTCGCAATCTTTTACATAATCACGTTTTAATCCTTCTTTAAGAGCTCCAGCTTTGTAGCCTCCTCTGTTCTCTCTGATTTGGTACCTAATGTTAATCCCTTTGCTTGCCCACCTTAAGCATTCTTTCTCTACCAAATCCTTCAAAATTAATAAATGCATTCATTAATTATTTATTCATAAATAACACAGGGAAGGGAGCCCATGCTCATTTATTGAGTGTATATCTACTAATCGATAGATACCTTAATGAGAGGATCAGTAGAATCATCAAGAACTTGAATCACAAGTCTATCAGATGGCCATGAAAGGTTACATGCAGCTCCAATGGAGATTTTGTAAACCTGTCTCAAAACACCATAACTCAAATTTTAAAACGCTCTGTTTCTACAAACTCAAAAACATAAAAGAGAACAAGAGAAATTTTAGACCTCTTTTTCATTGAACATGGGGATTTGAACAAGAACCATAGGAAAACCCTCATTCCCGATCTCCAAATCATCTCGCATTGGTTCCCAATTATATCTTTTATCTGGTTTTTTCATGAAGAGTTTAACAAGAACAATGACTATACCCATATAAAGCCTTTCAATGAAAAGCATAAGTTCCATAGCTAAACAAATGTACATAGCAGCTCTCAATAATGGAACAATTAATGGAGCTTTAATTAATTCCCACATTAACCCAATTTGCCCTGCTATATCTGCTGCTGTCCCCTGAAATTTCTCTGGAAACAGAGCATTTGTAGAAACCTCTGCCATTTTATCTTTCTTTAGCTGAAAACAGAACAAAATAGATCTCTGTTTCAGCCAAAAAGCAATACTCCTCTTTATATTTTTTTTCTATGTTAAGAGAGAAAAGGATTGCGGCATTGTGCAGAATAGAGAGAGAATATGTATGTGTAATGTGTTGAGTGAGTAACTGAGAGTAGGAGAAGGGGCAATTTTTATAGTCAATTTTCAGCTTATTTTAGACTCTTCTACAGTACACTTACTTTTTTCCAGTTTTTACCCTCTCCCCCTTCTTTCTCTTTTTTTAACAATTGGATTGTGATCTTGTGTGTTACAATTATTTTCTCTTATCAATTTATGTGACATTTTTTTATCAGACACGAAACTTAAAAGATAAGACAATACTTTGTCATGTTTATTAAATTTTCCTTATTAAAGTTATTTTAGTTTTTACTTTTAATTGATTTTTCTTCACCATAAAATATTAAGTATGATCCAATAAAGATGAAACGTGGATGGTGTCATTAAATATTTATCAAATAAAATAAGATAATTATTTTAAGGACGAATTGAAAAGAAAAAGAATCTCATATAAATTGAAACAGAAAGAGTATAATTTTAAAGTGTTACGTAAAACTATTGATGAGAATGATCTGGACCAGGATGAGAATCTTGGCCTCCGTATTCTAGACTTGAACAATCCTCTTTCCTTTAACAAAAACTCATTTGTTCATCTTTTTTTCTCATCCGATGTGCTTTGAGCTCCCTATTAATTCAAATTTGCATTCATTAAAAGGGGAAAACGCTTCCTAACCAAAAAAAAGACATATTTATTTTCAATGATCAAACTCAAAACTTTAATTAAAGAAAATTTTATCCAACCTACCAATTTTATTGGTAATTACTGTTCATGATCCAAATGGAATGGAAAAAAAAAATGAGACAGGAACTCTGTCAACCATTCCAACTTCTGGTGCTAACCTACCTTTCCACCAAAACAAACTGTACCAATAACGAATAGGTCACCTTTTTGCTTTTGGCCATCTGAAACACTTTATGGGGTGAAATTGAATATTATGAGTAGTACTTAATCAATTAATGATTTTTTACACTATTGTCATACTTTAACCATATTAATTATATCAATGTACTTGCTAGGATATCAAGGTAATATGACATCCTTACCTTTTTCTTGAACTTAAAATTAATTAAAGTGCATATCTTTAAGTCTCTGACACCTCGCCCCAATGACAATCTTAATATTTCTTGATGAATTTTGAAATGAAATAATATTCTCTTTCTGGTATTATAACTAATCCAGTCACCAATTAGCAAATGTACTAATTAAGTCTATATAATATACTAACATGTTGCTTGCTATTTATTCTAAGTTACTAATTGATGAAATCATAGAATTATCTTCAATTAAAATAAGTTAAAGAAGTTAAATTCATGTGAAGAGTAGTTTGATTGGATCAAGATTCATGTGAAAAACAGCTTAGCAAAAACAGATAGACAGAGAGGGTTCTCAAATTGACACGAAGACAAGTGCATATGAAGTTTTCCCCACACAACGCCTACTGTGTTGTCTCACCTTGTTTTTAATGTTAAGCCGCCAAATTTTCCTTTATGTGAACTACCTGCGTATTTATTAATTTCCCTTTTCCTTGGGTTCTCCTTTTTAATCGCTTGAGGGTAATGTGATTAGATATATTTTATTATTTTATGGAATTTCTTTTTTAAAAAATTAAAAAATTGGAATTTGTAAGTCTGACGCTCCTAAAGGTTTTTGGAAAATTAGGTCCTTATTTTTTCAAAAAAATAATAATAATATGGTTTGGAGAATTCTTAGCTAAGCTTTTAATAAAAGATAAGCAATTCTAAACATAGTAGCATAGTCATCCAAATATAATAAATCTTAAAATCATCAATCATAAATAATAATATGGTTTGGAGAATTCTTAGCTAAGCTTTTAATAAAAGATAAGCAATTCTAAACATAGTAGCGAAGTCCTCCAAATATAATAAATCTTAAAATCATTAATCATATGAATGAATGTGTTTGTAATAAATTTTAATGTGATAGAAAATAAATTACAATAAAAAATAAAATATAAGGAAAATAATTTAATTGATAAAATATATGAATACAAATCTGTTTGATTCTTTAATTTTTCTCTCTGCGTATTTCTCAAGCTCAGATGATTTGGATTTGATCTTCATCTTGATTCGAGGGCCGTTAATGGCGTATTTCTCGAACTAGCTAGGATGATTTGAACTTGATATCCATGAAAAGATTTGTGGATCTTCTTAAAGTATTTGATTATCAAGAAGAGTTTTGACATATTTTGATCAAGAAGAGTTTGACATATCCCATAAAATTGTGTAATTTTCGAGATACTTTTTCAAGAAAATATAATACCCTTTATATAGACATAAATTAGAGTTTAGGGTAGAGTAGCTTCTAAGACACCCCAAACTGAAATATGACTCGTCTTGTAGAGTTCTACGAATTTTTAATGTCTACAAACAACAAAAGTAACAATCATCAGAAGTGAATCTTGAATCGTCAAGATTATCTCTCAATAGCATTATTGAACAGCTGAAGATTGATTGAAAAGGTAGGCCTATTGACCCTCATAAGCGCCAAATATTGGTACCAATATATATGGTTATGATAAGTGTGAGAAATCAATATTCTCAAATAATTGATAGTATTTTTTTTTTGTTTTATTGAATCATGTAACTGAGTAATGCTTCTCCAACAAAGTAAAAGGACGATGCTAGGTAAAATGATTAAGAAAAAGTAAAAAGGGAAGAAAGACAATAATACTTTTTCCTTGGATTAAAATTCTGTCTCACATACTACTCGAATGGGTTATTGTTCTCATTAAAAAAGTGAAGAGAGTAATACTATCCACTTATTCAAAACTAATGGGTAAGCTTAAATTTACCCAAAATAGCCTCTCCTAAACAATAGAAGCAGAATTAATAATAGTGTTGCCTTTTTTTATATTTTGTAATAATAATAAAGAACTTGAATAATAACAGTAGCAATAGTGTTGCCTTTTTTTATATTTTATAATTAGTATATAAATATTGCTTTTTATCTTTGGCAAGAAATCATCACAAGGGAGGCCGCACTAGTTTGTGCGTAATTTAAGCATGGAGCTTTGTGTATGTGTCTCCCTCATGCATGCGCCTTATAAACTTGAAACTTATCCCATTAAATCCTGGACAAATCATTGAATCTTAGACATACACAAAAAAGGAATGAAAGAGAAAGGAGAAAATAAGAAAGAGGATTGACCAATGCTTTTGGCCTAACTCAAAATATAAGTCAAGAGAAATTTTCCATTTGAGCTTTTGAGAAAAAAAATGATAAAGATTAATTTTCGTTTATAATATCTTACACGATACAAGTGTGAATTATTCAGATAACAAATATAATTAAACACGAATAAGGAAAAACAAATAAATTTGACCGGTTGTCAAAGTGGTAGACCAACAACCATAAAACCGTCCACTAAATTCCAATCAAGTTTATTCATTCCCACGTAGTTATAATAACTAATTCCAACGGCGGCACAGAAAAGCAAGACCTTAGGAACTGAAATTATGCAACAATTGATGTGTAGAATAACTTTAAAGTCTTCTATATATAGAAAGATACGCATGTTTTTCTTTTGGCTGACTCAAAAGAAGTAAATGACACAAATGTGTATGAGTAACCGCAGAAATTGGCGCGATTTGCTCAACGATTTTGGATACAATTTACTGTGCCAAAAATAAATAAATTAAGTTGACCTATAACAGTTGAAAATACTTTATAAAGTGAACATGATATAATAGCTTTTTTTAAAAAGACTAAGACATACCTCTTTTTTTTCTTTTATCTATTACGTACGATTGAATTACACGCATAAAAATAATTATAATATCAGTATATATAATTTTAAATTATTGAAAACACTATATGCTAGTAGTACTTATTTTGTTTTTATTACCTTGATTGTTGCTGTAATATGCGCCCTCTTCTAGTATTTTAGAAGAGGGGTTGAAATATTCTACTTTTGACTTGGCGCTTTGAGAAGATATGGCATGTCTCTTATGCCTATCACAAAAATGGGGGGCTGCAGTATCTTTGAAAAATTGGTAAATAGGATAGGGGTAGCAAAATTTAACAAGATTTTTCTTTAATTTTGGTTTATCATTGCCTTGAAATTCGATTAATTTTAATTAGCATGAGAAAACCTAGTTTAGGAGGTAAATTTGATAGTATGTGTTCAAGTGCATCGATTATAAAATTGTCTAGCTAGCTTGATTATTCACGATAATTTATTGCTTGTCACTGATTTTTCAAAGAAGAGTGTTGTGTAATCGAAATATTATGGGTCATTAGATTGTAATGGAAAAGAAAGAGAGGATCATAATATTTACCTAAGCTAAGATAATTAGGAAACCAAGAAATGCTGACAAAGGAAAACCAATATCTAAGAAAGATTTGATAATATTTTGGATTGATATTAACAATAGACTGTTAGTCTTGTATCAAAATTAGCAAATCAGAAACAATAAAGATGAAAATAAAAAATAGTATCCGAGTTCATAGAATTCATTGTGTGTCCTTAAGGAATTTAATCCTCTCACCTTCATTGTATCCGATGTTATGGATTATTTCCTCCCAAGATAAAACAGATAAACTATTAAAGAAGTAGCGGTACTTCAAATTTCAATAATTTCAGCGAACTCAAAAGTCAGCAACAAAATCACACAAAGACTCAACTTTATTTTTAATAAAATATATGCAGAAAAGGGAGAAATTCGATGTTAAAAAATGAGAGAAAAAAATCCTTTATTTATAGACAACAAAAGGTAGTATGAACAAGTTCTTATTGTGGCTTATCAAAAAAGTCAACCCTTTGGAAAAGTCACAAACCTTTCGAAACGGTCAAAACCTTTTAGAAAAGGAATAACCTTTTGTAAATGTCACAATCTTTTATTTCCATTCACACCTTTAAAATCCAACATAGACAAGCTAGTGATGTATTAATTAAGCAATAATCACATATCAATTATTGTTACTTGTTATTATAGTACTATATGCTTGTATAATTGACTCAAGTGTCTATAATTGCCAGCATATTAATTAGTGTAATGCTTATTAAGAGAGAAACAAATGTTAATAGTCTCAAATATACTACTACCAGATACTACTACTATATGCATTCACAAGACACCTAGCTCATATATATTATTGCCAACAACTTTTGTTAACAAACAGATTGAGCAAACTACATATGTACGTAATCTTATTTCACTCCACGTCCAAAGAAATAAAATATATGTTTCAATTTTGATAAAGCAATTCGAGAGTACACTCTCATGAGGTCGTTTTTTTTAAAAAGAAAAAAGAAAGAAAAAAAATGCCCTGCTGATGTTGCTTTTTTTTTTTTAGACATATTTTGAGATCACTTTTTTTAGGTCGATTTTGACTCTATTTTCAGTACTTAATTCTGTTGGACAATATTTTTTTGCTTACTGACTAAACATCTATAAATAAATGTGAAAATCATTTTTTAAAAAAAAATATTTCAAACACCAAACTTACATTTCTATTCATTATTTTGTTAAAAAGAAATTCTTAATTTAATAAGGTTACTAAGTCAAATTAATTCTCCTTTCTTACAAGAAAATCAAATCTGAAACAAGTTACCAGCCTTCACCAGTCACCATCTAATAATACTAAATAAACCCATAAGCTATTTTATGATTTCCATCATTACTTGCTGAATTTTCAATGACATCAAAGGCTGTTTTATTGATCTTAAGTTTCTCATGAAGCTTTTCTTCTTTATGTCAATAATTCAATTATTAGTATTTACTAGTTGAGTTTAAGTTTTGTATAAACTTCCTAAACTAATCCAGACAAAATAACCTAACACATTTTTTGGTTGGGTCAAATTCATTTCCTCTCCTTTTCACTTATGGGTCCAAATGTCTAATCAAGTGAAGAACAAATGCTGTTCTGGTGACATTTGAAAATTAGAAGTCAGAGGAAATGTGAACATTTATAGATTGGAACATAAAAATAGAATTACAATTAAAGCTACGATTAATTATTTTATTTTTTTTGAAATTCTACATAGATTTGATGATAATGTCACTATTTTTTATTTTTTTTTGCAAAAAAGGCACTAATTTGCTATTTATAAAAAAAGTCCCTATTTATATTGGTTTGGTGTGCTTAGTCACTGAGCATGTGGCCCAAAAGAAAAAGCAAAAAAAAGAAAAAAGAGAAGGTTCAATTTTTCAGAGGCAATTTGCACAAAATTAGTGGAGTCAGAATTCAAAAGGTTGGCAAAAGAGGCCATTAGATGCAAATGACCAACTTTTCTCTTTAGCCCAATTGCTGGGGTTGGCTTACTTCTTTCATAGGCCCAATGGATATGAACTCTTGGGTTTAGACATGGGGCATGCTTTTGCTAATCTTTTTGATCTAGGTGTCCATAAATGTTTTTACACTACACAAAATGTCATATATTGGGATTCTTACACTGTATTAAGGGGTCGTTGGTAGAATGCATCTGGAAAAAACAATGCATATACAGTACTAAATTAATACTCAATAAATTAATAATATTTTTAAAATAATATTTTTTTCTGGTTCCAATTTGGACTAATAGAAAAAATCACTCATTAATATTATAAATTAATAATTCTTTAAAAGTATAAATATATTTAAGACAATTCAGTGAAGCATGATTCTATTGTCGTTTCTCATTGTATCCAAATGTTTTAGAATTGCCATGACTGTAAATCTTTTTGAATGCAGTGGAATGATTTTGTTTGTACTCACATAATGCTTTATGTATTTGATATGTCATTGTTGATTTTGCGACACTTTTTAAATGAGAAGCCATTTTGGATATGGTTTCAAAAAAATCTTATGTAATTTATATAGTTTATTCTCTCACCATCGTGCATTGAATGTTTTTAGTAAAGATACAATGAATAATATTTGATTATTAAAAAACAATGAACATTATGTATAATGAATTTATTTTTACAATGAAATTGAATTCTTGAATTTATTTTACAATAAATCATTTAACAAAAAATATATATTATAATAAATTTATATTTTATATGAATTTAATAAAAATAATACATAATTTAGTAGGATACAGTGATTTTGATGTATTCATTGTACTTTATATATGATAATTTTTTATGTGAATTCAATAAATATGATACATAAATTAGTAAGATATAATGATTTTGATGTAATCAAAACTAACCTTCGTTGAATTTCAAAACACTCTTTAAATTAATAGATATTAATTTATCGATTAAATAACATCTCTATAAAATAATAATATTTTATGATCCACATATATTAATCTAGTGAGGTTTTACTGTATTAGTTTTGTGTATTACTAATACATTATTTGGTACAATTTTTAACTTCTGTATAACTAAGGTATGTATAGATTATAACCATTAACCAATGCATGAAAATCCATGATATTAGTAATGCAAAGGGCTTTAATGCATGTATTTACATGATTTAAGACACAACTATCACTCAAAATCTTTTCCACAACAATTTCATTGTATTTGTGAAGGGTAATTTAGTAAATACTTTTTTAAAAAAAAAAAATATGTAATACATGTTATTTTAATACATCAAATCGAACATATAAAATAATCTCAATATAATTAATGTAAACATGGCTAGTACAAACATTACTAATACACTATATTCAATACTTTTTTGTTACATCCTATCAAATGACCCTTAAATATTTACGTCAAATCATATTAATTTATTATACTTAAGTGATTTTAAAAAGGTGAACATACAATTTAACTAACAATGGTTCAAGTATTAAGAGATTATATACAAATACATATCATATATTTGTTGATTTTGTATAAATAACGGATGTGGATAATTGTTTATGTTTTTTTTTTTCTTCTCTTCCTCTTGAACCCTAATGCACAAGCACTACAGGATCTTTCCCGTCAATATACACTTTTCTTTTTCTTTTGTGGACCCACCAATTCTACTTCATATTCCGTTATTTGTTCCCGCCAATATTTTTTCTTTAGATATATTTTGGGGTATTTCTATTTTTTTTAGTTTTTTATATGGATACTTTCTTTTAGTATCATCCATAAGATATAAAATAAAATAATTTTATATGAGATTACAAAATCTCCTCTTTCGTGATTTTCATAGTACTATAGTACTTTTATGATTGCGTATTTTATTTAATTAAAAAGGTTGAGGAATTGATGTTCAAATTTATACAAGAAAAATATTAATAATTTGAACTCCGTCACTTTAATTAGGACAAAAAGATCTAGTATAATTTTCAAGAGTTAAAAGAAATATTACTTTCGTAACATCAAATATAGTTGCATGTCAATGTTAACATTATTTGGTAACAACATATATTTCAAATGATAAATTTTCTTATTAACAATAAATAAAGATGAAGCACTCATTTATGATACTGTAGGGTCATATATTCATCTCATATATAACCATGCTTAAAGTTTTAGATTACTTATTGTTAATTCTACACTATAAATTCGTTTAAATATAATTAACATAAATAAAAATAATAGTGATTTATATTAGTACTTTAGTTGTAGGAGTTGATTTTACACTTTTCATATATAGTCACTCTAATTTTCCATCGAAAACAGTCTCTCTACTTCTGAGATATAAGATCTACATATACTCTATTCTCTCTAGATCCCATTTTGTGAAATTATACTAAGTATGTTGTTGTTGTATGATCACTCAACTAATAGGAGTAGTTATTATATCAGAAGTCGCTTTTTTTATTAGGGAAAATTAGAATCAAGAAGAAAAATATTTTTTGAAGATAATGACTATTACTAGTTGAGTAATCATCTAAAATCAACTTTTAATTGTATTCTACACTATAAACAACTTTTTTTGGTCAAATTGGTAACTTTTTCATTCGACCAAAATTTCCATACAAGACCAAGTAGTTCGTTGGACTTAGAACTAGTTCTCAAACTCTACTTGCTGTACATTTTGCTAATTCAAAGAAGTGAACTATCATCTATATAAAGAAATTACAATTTAACCAGGATAGCCTATGATCTGCTCCAGGTAAGGCCTCCAGTTTTGGTGTCTTTGTCCCTCAATATGCATCTGTATGGCAATTTCCTTCAGTCTCTGTGCAATGCTGATTTTTGTAGTGTTAAATCTCCTGTTATTTTGTTGATTCCATATGTTATAGATTGTTGCTGCGAAACAGAATCCTATTATGCCTGCTCTTGGTCTGCTATTTTTGATCCTGTTTATCATTCATTGAACTTGAATATCCCAGCTGCCTATTTGTTTGTGATAGCCTAACCATCTTGGTATTGCTGTCCACATTTGTGAGGAGTAAGAACATGTATAAAACAAGTGATCAAATGTCTCCACTTGATTAGTACTGCATAGGACACAATCTGTTTCTACAACTACACCCCATTTCAGAACTTTGTCTACAGTTGAGAGCTTTCTCTATAAAGCCAACCACAATATTAACTGATGTGTTGATCGTACACCTTTCACCTGAGCTAAGTTCTTCCACTCAAACCTGAGGGTACTGAGGTCTGAGCATCACATAGTTATTTCTGATATCATTCTCGACGAATGTAAGCCTAAGAAATTTATTTTTTGTTTTACTATATGCATGTGAGACCAAATAAATAACGATATCATTGGAATTATTTAGTTAATTATTATTGTTTGCTATATCTCTTCACTAAATTGCTTTCTAAATTATTGAATTTAAAATGAATATAGGTGTGTTTATATATATAGCGGCGAAGCCATCTTGTCTGAGAGGTGTTAATTGACATCCCTCTTTAGGAAATTATACTATGTAAATAAGTATATATTCTTGAACCTCTGGTCGTTAATTTCTAAATAAAATTTGCTTCAGTGAATACCCGTAAATCACATAAAAAAAATATCAATCGTACTAGATAAGCTTTGATCGACGAGTTCGATCGCGAACTTTTTGCCTATTTATATTGATATATAGCGAAGGTACAATTTTGTTCCCTTCTTCTCACAAGGTGAAATAGGGTCGTGTATTGGTTGGTTCGGTTCAATTTTGAAGTTTATCAATTAATTTGATTTATTAATTATCAATTTATAGATGTGTTAAACCGTTATAAAACTATCAATATTGATTTATCGTTATCAGTCTATTAGTTATTGATCGTTATTCGTTCGATTATCTATTTAACCATTAGGATTTAACAAAACTATATTGAAAATCACTTGGAAATAAGAGTTCAAACCATATGAACCATGCACATGCGTTAACATATTGCGTCTTGTTCAAAAGCAAATAAATACATCATGTAGAATAGCCGAGAGTTTGAGAAAATCATAAATGAAATTATGAAACTAAAACACTAACTTTATATCCCAAATGATATAAATATAATTTATTACACGTTAAATAAAACCCTCAGAAGGGGAGCCTTGGAGTAACTGGTAAAGTTGTTGTCATGTGACCAGGAGGTCACGGGTTCAAGCCTGGAAACAGCCTCTGACAGAAATGCAAGGTAAGGCTGCGTACAATAGACCCTTGTGGTCGGGCCCTTCCCCGGACCCTGCGCATAGCGGGAGCTTTAGTGCACTGGGCTGCCCTTTTTTTAAAAAAAATAAAACCCTCAAGCCGTTAAGATCGATAATCCGATATAATTTTTTTTTAGGTAAATTACAGAAATTCCATTAGTTTAGGAGCTAATTACTTACACACTAGTTTGCAATATTATGAATCTTACCAGATTTTGGACTTAAAATACTTATATCTGGCGCATCTAGATATATGTATCTTGGATACATGAGATCAAAATTATGTGTAATTTGTTTTATATACACTGTATCCAAGTGGATTCACATGTATCAAACTCTCTCAGTTGCCTCTCTTGTATCTCGTTAGCCTCTCTTCTTGTATCTGGTATCTCAGGTACATGTATATGGTGTGATTTGTATGTATATAGGGATATCGCTCGCCTCTGTTACATCGTTCACCTCTGTTCTATCTCGCTCGCTTTCCTCCCTATTTTAGTGTATCTGACAACAAAAATAAATGTATTTAGGTGTATCTGACTTGAAACCTGATATGAAATTATCAATTAGTATGACAATATGTAATTATTTCAAACTATAAGGAGAATTAGTAAATATGGTAGGAATGCTTGTTTAATTAGATAGTTTTTTTCCAAAAAATTAAAGTCATTATCAAAATCACTAAATCAATAATTTTTTCGATTCAAATTATTGATTTTGATTCAATTGTGAAGGGCCTAAGATGGAAGACAAAAGAATCATTTTAAACTGTTGGGGGGAGGAAGCACCACAACTAAAGTTTGATATGATGAAAATAATGAAAATAGATTGGACATGAGAATTTTATGTGGAAACCCCTCTAAATGATAGAAGGGAAAAACCACGGGGTAGAAGGATCTCACTAATTAATATGGAGTACACAGCTCTCAAATACAAGGAGAAAACAACAATTAATACTTTTCTCTTGTAAAAGGAACAACTACTAAAGAGGACACTCAAGACTAAAATATTTATCTTGGTGTATAACTCTCTTTGTATTCTTACTCTCTCTTTCTGGGATGGGATAAATGAGGGCAAGAGGTCTTCTATTTATAGGAAACTAGAAACGCGTAAAATCCGCGTATTGAACCTCTCTTTTTGACTACGCGTTCAAAACGCGTTTTGTTCTTTTTTGACTACGCGTTCAAAACGCGTTTTGTTCCTTTTTGACTACGCGTACAAAACGTGTTTTGTTGACTACGCGTTCAAAACGCGTTTTGACTATCTTGCATTCTCCCACTTGAAGATTTAATTGAGCACACCATCCTTTCTACCCAATTACTGCAATGTTACGTTTCTGCTAGGCCAATAGAAGATCGACACCATATGAACTTGTTACTGTTGATCGGCTTCGTAAACATATCTGTCAGGTTGTCATTAGTGTGAATTTTCTGAATATCCACACTGCCTTCTTCCACCTTCTCACGAACAAAGTGATACTGAACTCGTATGTGCTTTGTCCTTGAATGAAATGCTGGATTCTTTGCAAGATGCAAAGCGCTCTGACTGTCACAAAACAAAGCAATCTTCTTTTGTTTGTGCCCGAGCTCCTCCAATAACATCTGCATCCATATTGCCTCTTTGCTAGCTTGTGTAGCTGCTACATATTCTGCTTCCGTCGTAGATGTAGCCACGATAGACTGCAGTTTTGAAACCCAGCTTACAGCTCTTCCAGCAAGAGTAAACACATAACCTGTGGTGGACTTGCTTTTATCAAGATCACCTGCATAATCTGAATCAACATAACCTTTAACAGTAAAGTCTGATCCTCCATAACACATTGTAACATCTGAGGTACCCTTGATGTATCTCAGGATCCTCTTAACAATATTCCAATGCTCTCTACCAAGATTAGCCATGTATCGACTAACCACTCCCACTGCTTGTGCAATGTCAGATCTTGTACATACCATAGCGAACATTAAACTTCCCACTGCTGATGTATACGGTACTCGAGACATCTCCATCCTTTCTGCTTCATTGCTAGGACACATACTTGAGGATAACTTGAAATTAATAGGAAGTGGGGTAGAAATTGACTTACAGTCTTGCATCTTGAAGCGTCTCAAGATTTTCTTTAAGTAGTTCTTTTGAGAAAGCCAAATCTTCCTATTATTTTTGTCTCGGTGAATTTGCATCCCTAGAATCTTGTTTGCTGGTCCCAAGTCCTTCATTTCAAACTCCCTAGCCAACTGTGCCTTTAAATTTGTGAGACGATCTTTGTTGGGGCCTGCTACCAACATGTCGTCAACATACAACAGCAAAATAACAAAATCTTCATCACCAAATCTCTTGTAATAAACACAAGGATCTGAACTATGTCTGTTGTATCCAAGGCTTATAATGAAGGAATCAAATCTCTTATACCAACATCTCGGCGCCTGTTTGAGACCGTATAGAGATTTGTTCAACCTGCAAACCAAGTTCTCTTTTCCATGTTCTTCAAAACCTTCTGGTTGGAGCATATAAATTTCTTCTTCAAGTTCTCCATGAAGAAATGCAGTTTTGACATCTAACTGCTCCAAGTACAAGTCAAATGTAGCACACATCGCCAGGACCACTCGAATTGTTGTGAGTCAAACCACTGGAGAAAATATCTCATTGAAGTCTATACCTTCTTTCTGAGCGAATCCTTTCACCACCAATCTTGCACGATACTTCTCCACTTGATCATTACCATTGCGTTTGATTTTGTAGACCCATTTGTTTCCAATGGCCTTCCTTCCTTGTGGTAATTGAACAAGATCCCATGTTTTATTTTTATGAAGAGCTTCAATTTCTTCTTGCATTGCTGCCATC
The DNA here is from genome assembly GCF_947179165.1 of Solanum dulcamara. Classification (NCBI taxonomy): domain Eukaryota; kingdom Viridiplantae; phylum Streptophyta; class Magnoliopsida; order Solanales; family Solanaceae; genus Solanum; species Solanum dulcamara. The sequence goes on from NC_077244.1 coordinate 75,164,036, forward strand.
CACAAAGATGATTCTTGGCCTTTCAAAGCTTCTTGAAAGGTTGAAGGCTCTCCATCTTTTGTTAATAGACAGTATGCAATATTACTCTCCATAGAATAATCTGAGTGCCAAGCTGGTTCTCTTCTCTCCCTAGTTGACCGTCGAACTTCTGGAGTTTCGATCTCAGCTTGCTCTTGTTCTTCGTGCTTTGGTGCTGCTTCAGAAGAAACTGAAACTTCTTCTATTTCTTTAACTTCAATTGTAGTAGTCTCTGATTTTTCTTTTGAAGTGCTACCTTCTTTTGCTTGTATCATGTTTTCAACAAATACAACATACCTGCTGATTACCACCTTGCGGGCTGTGGGATCCCACAAGCGATACCCCTTGACTCCATCAGCATACCCTAAGAAAATGCATTCCCTGGATTTTGGATCCAACTTCGATTTTTCTTGGGTGTTGTACATAACATAAGCAGGACTTCCGAATATATGTAAGCGAGAATAATCAGCTGGTTTTCCTGTCCACATCTCCATTGGCGTTTTCAGATCAATTGCGGTTGATGGTGACCGATTGATCACATAACAAGCGGTTTTGACTGCTTCTGCCCAGAATGGTTTTTCCAACCTTGCAGTTGCCAACATAGCTCTTGTCCGTTCCAACAAGGTTCTGTTCATCCGCTCTGCTACTCCATTTTGGTGTGGAGTATATGCCACCGTGAACTGCCGTTTAATACCTTCTTGTTTACAGAAGTTATTAAATTCATCACCAGTGTATTCTCTTTCATTATCTGTCCTCAAACACTTGATCTTTTTCTCAGATTCAAGTTCCACTCGCGCTTTGAATTCTTTGAAAACTGAAAAAACATCTGCCTTCCTCTTGATTGGATACACCCAACTTCTCCTGGAGTAATTGTCGATAAATGACACGAAATATTTCGCTCCTCCTAGAGACTCCACCGGTGCTTGCCAGACATCAGAGTGAACCAGATCTAGTATTTCCTTGTTTTTAGCAGAGGAACTGCTAAACTTCAGTCTATTTTGCTTACTGGTAACACAATGCTCACAAATGGGTAGTGAAACCTTTTTGAGCTCTGGAAGAAGTTTTTGCTCAGCAAGAATCTTCAAACTTTGTTCCGACATATGGCCAAGTTTACGATGCCACATCATCGTTGATTCTTCGAATGAACTTGCTGACGCGGTTGATGCTTCTCCTTCTTGGTGTGTTTCACTTTTAAGCACATATAGGTTTGCCGCAAGTTTTTCCGCTTTCATCACTACAAGCGCTCCTTTGGATATTCTCATGACCCCACCATGAGTCTTATATGAACATCCATTATCATCTAGTTGTCCTAAAGACAAGAGATTCTTCTTCAAGTCTTTTACATGTCGTACCTCCTGAATGGTGCGAACCGTGCCATCATACATCTTTATTTTGATGGACCCAATACCAATAACATCTAAAGCATGATCGTTTCCCATGAACACAGACCCTCCTGAGATAGGATTATATTGATGGAACCATTCTCTCCTGGAAGTCATGTGCCATGTTGCTCCTGTGTCCATGATCCAGACATCAGCGAAATGTTTTCTGCCTTCATTATTTGATATTGCCTCACTACATAAAATAACGCCATCATCCGAGGTACATGCAACATTCCCTTGAGCATTTGATGGCTCAGGGTTTTCACTCTTCTTCTTGAACCGATAATCCTTTTTGAAGTGCCCTTTCTTGCCACAGTTGTAGCACTTGATATTCTTCTTACTTCTTGATTGAGATCTGCCATGGTTGTGACTCCCACTGGGGCCACGTTCCGTTGGTCTTCCTCTCACCATCATCAAAGCTTCAGCTTGCTGCGAACTTGCTTGTCTGTCTTCCTTATTTTTGTGCCTATTTTCTTCTTCCAAGACAGCGGCTGCAATTTCATCGAAAACTAGACTGTCTGTATTGTTCGTCAGGTTGATGATGAGTTGATCATACGAGTCAGGCAGACTTTGAAGTAGAAGCTCCACACGTTCAGTCCCCTCTATTTTGCAACCCATTGTTGTAAGTTGCGAAAATAGAGTATTCAAAGTATTGATGTGTTCAGTAACTGACATGGACTCTGTCATTCGAAGAGTATACAATCTTCTTTTTAAGAAGATTTTATTATGTAAAGACTTGGCCTCATACAACCCCGTAAGAGTATCCCATATTTCCTTCGCCGTCCGCTTTTCCGTCACACTAGACAACACTTGATCAGCTAGTGCCAAGTGTAGATCAGCAACTGCGTTGCTGTCTATGTCATTCCACTTGCTGTCATCAACAAAGTCTGTTGGCCTGCCTTCAATTACAGCTAAGCAATTGTCTTTTCTCAGTATTGCTTTTATTTTCATTTTCCACAATGAGAAATTAGTCCCATTGAATTTTTCAACGTCAAACTTTGTTGTACTCGACATTATTATTTGCTTCACACCCTTCTAGATCGTTTCTGAATATTTTTGCGAACAATCGTGACAAACTGTACCGTCACCGAAATTTACTATTCACGTAAATAGTACTATTCATCAAATTTACTATTCACAAATAGTATCTTCGCATAAAACAGACAGAATAACCGAGGGCTCTGATACCACCGTTTGGGGGAGGAAGCACCACAACTAAAGTTTGATATGATGAAAATAATGAAAATAAATTGGACACGAGAATTTTACGTGGAAACCCCTCTAAATGATAGAAAGGAAAAACCACGGGGTAGAAGGATCTCACTAATTAATATGGAGTACACAGCTCTCAAATACAAGGAGAAAACAACAATTAATACTTCTCTCTTGTAAAAGGAACAACTACTAAAGAGGACACTCAAGACTAAAATATTTATCTTGGTGTATAACTCTCTTTGTATTCTTACTCTCTCTTTCTGGGATGGGATAAATGAGGGCAATAGGTCTTCTATTTATAGGAAACTAGAAACGCGTAAAATCCGCGTATTGAACCTCTCTTTTTGACTACGCGTTCAAAACGCGTTTTGTTCTTTTTTGACTACGCGTTCAAAACGCGTTTTGTTCCTTTTTGACTACGCGTACAAAACGCGTTTTGTTGACTACGCGTTCAAAACGCGTTTTGACTATCTTGCATAAACTAGTCCGGACCAGTTTTAAAGATTTGTCGATAAATAAAGAAGAAGGAAGAGGAGTTAAAAGAACTGAGGAATTTCAAATTAAATTTCTTTTATTTCTCAGAATTCAAATAGTCTCACACACCGCCAAAATCGCTCTAGTCACGAGTTTGAAACTCGGAAAAACTGACTTGCCATATATTTCTTAGCCCACTAAACATATAAATGGAGAACCCTATTCACTATAAACTCCTTGTAGCAGAGTGTGGTTTTTCCGTTTAGGGCAGAAGCATCTTTACCGCTCACACCACAACTCCTCTCATCGCCAGAACCGTTTCAATTCTTCGTCACTCCTTCAATGGCGCTGCATCTTCTCTAACAAGGTAAACATTCAAATTCACTCTTATCACACACGCTGGATACCAATTCTATATATGTGTATGTGAATGTTCAATTTATATATCAGTGTAGTGCATACTCGTGTATGAACACATTACTTATTCCTCCCTGTATAATGGTAGACGGAGACTTGTATGTTTTAGTTGAGTTCAAACCTTAATATCGACTAAAATTTACAGATTGAATGCTTCATAATCTGCTGTTTTTTTTTCCTGAGTAATTGCGATCTATGAATAAAGCCCTAACATATTCGTTGTATATGTGAGATAAGTGCAATCCGAACCAATAAACGTATCAAGGTGGTCATTACTGTGGTGAATAACTGTTTTTTGCTGTGTTTTTATATCAAAATAAATTGTTCTATGGTGTGATTTGGATAGGATTCTGAATTTGATTGGTGGAATGGGGACTGCCGTGGACAAATCAGAGAGGCGAGGCAGAAAAAGGCGTAGAAACTATGTTCAGAATGATCAGATGGATCCGAATGGGAAGAAACGGGCTATAGCGTTGAGGCCTACGGCATTTTTGGGAAGATATGTTAGGAAGGAGTTTAAGGGCAGTGGGATATACATAGGGAAGATCATATCTTATGATACTGGTTTGTATAAGATTATTTATGAGGATGGAGATTTTGAAGATATGGATAGCAATGAAGTGAGGGCGGTTGTCTTTGAAGATGATGAGTTGAAAGGTCAATGGTTGAAAAGAAAGAAGAAGCTAGACAAATTAGTAGCCAGTATGGAGGCAACGAGTATTAAGTCTCATGTTAAGTATCCAGCTGAGGCAGTTAACGGCCTAATTGATAGGTCTGAAGCGTCAGTTTCAAAAGATCTGGACATAGGTTGTTCAGATAAACTTGAGGTCAACCAACTGGGACATGATTCTGATTTGGTGAGTGATTTGTCTGAAGGTTATATGGAGCAGTATTTGAGTTCAGAGGTAGAAGTGCCTCTATTTCCTGCACCTCAGTTGCCTCCTTCATCCGACAGTATTGGTATTCCGGAGGAGTACATATCATACCTCTTGTCTGTCTATACATTTTTACGGTCGTTTAGTATCAGATTGTTTTTATGTCCGTTTGGACTTGAGGATTTTGTTGGAGCACTCAACTGCTCTGCTCCAAACACATTGTTCGACTCTGTTCATGTTACCCTTATGTGTGCTTTGAGGCGCCACCTCAACAAGCTGTCATCTGATGATTCTGTGCTTGCATCAAAGTGCCTAAGGTAATCATATCTAATTATTTCATGAAGGAATTTTTCATCATGTGGTCATCAAAAAAAAAATCATCATGTGGTTGATTGTTTTAATGAATTTTTTGATTTTTGATTGTTGATAGTTCTAATGAAATTCTGTTATACTTATTTCCTTGAGAGGTAAGTGCTGCTCCCAGTCTTTCACAAAAATATATGAAACCAGAAGAATGTCAAGTGATCTGTTTGCAGAAAAAAACTAAAAGCTAGATAGACAGAATTATCAAATTGATAAGCCCAACTTACCTATTGCATTTATGACACAATACAGTTTCATTACTACTTATTGTGCTTGCACTTGCACTGGGTTGACCCGATTCTGCTGCTGATACCTACCTAAAGACATTGGAATGCCATGATTTTCTGATAGTCCTTTGGCTAAAAGACAAGCTACTTTAGAATGTGAATGAATAATTTCCACAATTCCACCATAATCATGCAACTTTATTAGCAGAAGCCAATATTACCTTTTGGTAATGACATGATATTTCAACTGTCCTATGTTATCCTTATTGAATTACATTGCCGATATATCTTTCTGTGGATGAGCAATAGTCGGGGAACTTCCCTTTTCATTGCATATTTATGCTTATAATTCTTGCATCATTTCATATTAGGTGCATTATTGAACACTGACTGATAAAAAGTCTGGATTAACTTATGCTGCTTGTGGTTAGGGGCATTGATTGGGACTTGCTTGATACAATGACTTGGCCAGTGTATCTAGTTCATTATTTAACAGTAATGGGATACACAGCAGAGCCTGGTTGGAAAGGTTTTTATCCCCATACTTTGCAGAGGGAATATTATTTGTTATCTGCTGGCAGGAAAATCATGGTTTTGCAGATTTTGTGTGATGATGTTCTAGATTCTGAAGAACTAAGAGCAGAAATTGACATGCGTGAAAAATCAAAGGTAGGTATTGAGTCAGATATAAATACAGGTGTTGCTTCTGTCAGTGCACCAAGAATAGTTCATCCCAGATATGCTAAAACTTCTGCCTGTAAGGAACAAGAAGCAATCGATCTCTATAAAGAAAATCATGAAAGAAAGCAGTGTTGTAATACTGATAGTTTAGGACCCAAGGTTAGTAGCCAAGATTATCTCTCTGGTGTAGATCAAAACAGTAACAGTGATGAATGCTGTCTCTGCGGCATGGAAGGAACTTTGCTTTGCTGTGATGGGTGTCCATCGTCTTACCATGCAAGGTGCATTGGAGTTAGCAAGATGCATATACCAGAAGGAGCATGGTATTGTCCTGAGTGTAGAATCAACGAAATTGAACCAAAAATTATGAGGGGAACAACTCTGAAAGGAGCAGAGCTTTTTGGTGTTGATTCCTATGGACAAATCTTCATGGGTACTTGCAGTCATTTGCTTGTGTATGTCTCTGTAACTTCTTTTTTTGGATCTACTCTGTTCAGTTGCCTTATTTGGCTGTAGGCTGATCTTCTATTGGAGATATAGAATACACTTAATCCTTTGTAGTTTAGGCTGCAATCAGTTTTAGTCCTGTCTCTGTCTGAAACACACTCTGATCTTTGGTTGTAGGTTGAAGGCCTTGGCTGGCGCAGACTCTATTTCCAGATACTACAACGAGAATGACATTCCCAGAGTCCTGCAAGCACTTAATGCAAAAGTGCAGCACAGTATGTTATATCTGGAAATATGCAAAGGAATAATGCAATACTGGAAAATTCCTGGCACTGTCTCTTTCCCTGATGGTGAACTGTGTGAAATTGGTTCCGACAGACCAAATGCAACAAAATGTACTAGTTTCTCTACATTGTCACCTACTTCATTGGTCAAGGGAAGTCCTGAGAGAGAGATTACTGGAACTTGTGTTACTGAATTCGGTTCGGAAGATGCTTCTATAATTGATTTATCAAAGGAACCTATGCTCAATGCGACTTTGGGTGCAGTTATCCAACCTGATGGTATTTGTTACCAAGTGAATAGTGATTCTATGGCAAGACAGAGTAAAGCACCTATAGACTTGCTACCATCTGAACAAGTTGGAGTGAAATATATTGTACCTGCTGGTCCAATTGGTCAGCAGGTCATTCCATCTGAGACTCAACAAGACGACACAAAGTTGGTAGAAATTGCTACTTGTTCCTCAAGAAGCAGTAGCAACTATGTGGAACAAGTTAATAGTAACTTTTCTGGAATTGCAGTGTCTCTTGAATGTGAAAGGGATTGTGGCAGATCCAGCAGAATAGGTTACAGAGAACCCACTGGTGGCTGTTTGTACATGGGATCATCCTTTAGACCTCAACGATACATAAATAGTTATCTGCATGGAGATTTTGCTGCATCTGCTGCTGCAAATCTAGCTGAACTTTCTCTAGGAGAAAACCAAGGTACTGAGAGTCATGCTTCAGACAATAGGCAGAAATTTTCTGCTAATGTTTTACTTCAAGCAAAAGCTTTCTCATCAGCAGCGACACGCTTTTTCTGGCCGAATACTGAAAAGAAGGTTGTGGAAGTACCAAGGGAAAGATGTAGTTGGTGTCTTAATTGTAAGGCTGCTGTGACTAGTAAGAAAGGATGCTTGTTAAATGCTGCAGCATCAAATGCCACTAAGGGGGTAGTGAAGATACTTCCTGGTCTTGGTTCTGCAAGTGTTGGGGAGGGAAATCTACGTGGTATTGCCTCATATATTATATTGATGGAGGAGAGCTTATGTGGTCTGACAATTGGTCCTTTTCTAAGTATAGCTTTTAGAAAACAATGGCGTAAACAGGCAGAAGAAGCTACTAGTTACACTGTGATAAAGTCTCTTCTGCTTAAAGTAAGTTATTGAGGAAGTTTTATTTTTATTGATTTTTTTAGAACCTTGTGAAAGTGTCTGTCACAGCATGCTTTCTTCATCAATTTCTGTTTCTTGTTTGACTAGATTTGTGGTGACAGTTGTTTTTGCTTATTACATTTAAGCATTAAAGTTTGAACTAGTAGTATTTTGTGAATATAGTCCCGGATGGATGTGAACACAAAGAATGATAAGTTGGTAAGTTCTCTTAGGGGTCTGAAGTTATATTTCACTTATTTTTGTTATAAATGGGAGAGCTGTATACCTGTCTACTTCTACTTCTTCTACTTCCAAACAACAAGGGGAATATCAGTTATCCCCTCTTCTCTTACCTCCTCTCATCTTGCCTCCCTTTTTTCACCTCATCCAAACATTATTCCTCTACTGGACTATAAACTAACCAGTATTAGACATTGTAGTGGTTTTTAAGATAATACAACATTAGCATACATAATAAACAATTTCCATTTAGTAATACAAGAGAATCTAGTAAATTAATGTTATTGCTCAAGGAAGCGACTTGTTTAGTCTATATTTTATTTTATTAAGACAAATGTAATTGCTACTAAATAATGAGAGAATCACATGGAAATAAATAGAGGAAAAGTTACCATCAGCCAACAGCACTGAACAACTTCAAAAAAATTCTGTGGCTGGACGAAATTCAGAGGTGCATCCACACTATTTCCACATGAAGCTTTTGCCCTCAACTTTACGCTTGTTTATTGAGGAATATTTTTTCTGCCGCAAGTGCAGTAATGACATGAGCGTTGTGCATTGATTGCACTAGCGGCTCATCAAACTGAATTTCAATAATGAATCTGGCATAATACTACACTGTAAAATCCAAATTTTCTTAAGTTGCAATCTTGATTTGATATTTTTGAATTTATGTGATAAGAACTGAATACTTGTTATTTATAAACTGGTAGCTTTGCATTTTAATAAGAAGCCTTATCACACTTTTGAACTTTTTCTATGAGTCCTCCAACTGTTGATTTTCCGAAGTGCTATTGGATCCAATTGTAGATTATAGCTATTATTTACATATGACGTTACCTATACATAGTATGTTCTTTGCTCATGAACATAGTGTATGCACTGCAGTTTGAGGAGAATATCCGCTTTGTTGCTCTTTCTGAGGACTGGTTTAAGCTTGTTGATGGTGGGGCATCTGAATCTCCCATCACTCATTTAACTGCTGGTGTTGTGGAATCATCTCATAAGCATAAGTTAGGAAGGCGGGGTAGGAAACCATCGTCAATGGTTAAAATAACTGCTGATGATGATTGCAAAAATAAACTGAAGGACTTCACTTGGTGGAGAGGAGGCATACTCTCCAAGCTTCTCTTCCAGAAAGCGACTCTACCCCGATCAATGTTGAAGAAAGCAGCGCGTCATGGTACCTTGTGTACCCAATGAACTTATTTTTGTCCTTCATAGAAGATTTAATATTTTTTGTTTTCATAAATTCAGTGGAATACAAATTTTGGAGTGGGGGAGAATCCACTAACAACTTTTACTCTAGCAGGTGGTCTGAGAAACATACCTGCTATTTATTATGCTGAAGGGTCCAAGACTGCCAAAATAAGCAGGCAGCTTGCTTGGCGAGCTGCAGTTGATGTGTGTAAAACAATATCACAACTTGCACTTCAGGTGATTTATGACATTGCAATAGATTATTTAATTCCTTTCTTTCTGCAGAAAAGTCTGAGTCAGGCGAAGTATTCTTATAACGTTTGGTCATGTAACAGATCAGGTACCTAGATATGCATGTGAGATGGAGTGATCTTGTTAGTCCTGAACAGAGCCTCCTGGATGGAAAAGGTCCCGAGTCAGAAGCATCTTCCTTTAGAAATGCTTCCATATGCCATAAAAGAATTGTTGGAAATGAGGTTAGATATAGTGTTGCTTTTGGATATCAGAAGCATCTCCCAGCTCGTGTCAAGAAGAGTATAATAGAAGTAGAGCAAAGTCAGGAGGAGGGAAAGGAAAAGTATTGGTTTTCTGAGTCACGGATTCCTTTGTATTTAATAAGAAATTATGAAGAAAATTTGGAAAAAGATCTCCCCTCAGCCAACAAGTTCGCTAATGCACTTCCAAAGTTGCATAAAAGGTGCTTGGTGGCTTCTTGTAAAGATATATTCTCTTATCTTGCACAGAAGAGAGATGGCAATGCTAAACATTGTTGTGCTTCATGTGAAGAGGATGTGTTACTTAGGTACCCATTTAATGTATATTTCAAAATTCCTTTTCAGCTCTTTTACACAATCCTTTATTGATGTGATCCCTCTTCTCCAGGAATGCAGTCAAGTGCAATACATGCCAAGGTACCAATTGATCAGCTACTTAAGATATTGTTATTTGGCTCGCACGTCAGTCTGTGCATCAGCAATTGATCTATTTAATTTCTGAGAATTTTTCTTGTAGGTCTATGTCACAAGCAATGTACAATTAGTTCAACAGTTATTGCTAATGAGGAGACTGAGTTTATGACCTCCTGCAAACAGTGTTACCAAAATAGGTCTTTAACACAAGCTGAAAGAAGTCATGAATCTCCAACTAGTCCTTTGCTCATGCAAGGAAAAGACATTCCAATTCCCATGTCAGCCAGAAAAGGAGGAAAAGTTGGTAATTCTAGTAAACCATCTGCATCCACTGCGACTCTAAAGCATTCTTCTAAGGTGAAGCATGCTGGTTCAAATTTGGTGCGATGGAAGCACCACTGGGGTGTTATTTGGAGAAAGAATAACGAGGATACTGGTGATTTTAGATTTAAACACATTCTTCTGAGGGGAAATCCAGATTGTGATTCGGTAAGACCTAGTTGCCGCCTTTGCTGTAAGCCATATGATCCTTATCTAATGTACATCCGTTGTGAAACATGCACATGTAAGTTTTGTTTCTATGCAGGAATCTTGTATTTTTGTCTTGAGTTTGTTGGTTACCTTTCATGGGATGACAATTAATCTTTTGAGTCACAGATTGGTACCACGCTGAAGCTGTTGAACTTGAGGAGTCAAAGATTTCTGAAGTGATGGGATTCAAATGTTGCAAGTGTCGTAGGATTAGAATGCCCATCTGCCCTTACTTAGATCCAAAAAGTAAAAGACAATTAGAGGAAAAGAGGATGAGCGCAAGGGCTTCAAAGATGGATAGACGGGGAATTGAGCCTGATTCTGGGTTCATTTCGGAGCTACAGAAAGATGAGGATCCGGCCACTCCAGCTTTAGAGGATAATAAGCCTCTTGTTTCTTCTTTTGAAGAATTCACTGAGCACTTCCCAGTGGGTGATTGTGAACGGAATGTGGAAACTATGTCTCTGCCAGGTCAAAGAGAACAGTCAGTCAGAACTCATATAGAGAATGAGACTGATTTGAAATCTTCTTCTAAGTTATCCATTCCTCTTGGAGGAAACACAGTGTTTCCAAAAGAAGAAATGCCAACTCATGTTGAACCGGGTGCTAAACAGCCAGTAAGAAGACATGTAAGACTTGAGAAGGATTCAGATACCCCTTTTGCAAACAATCCCTTGAATGTTGATTTATCCACCCCTTCTATAGCTGAAGTGGATACTTCAAGGGAAAGTTCCGATGAATATGGTCATGGATGCAAGCATATGGAGTTTGAGCCTCAGACCTGTTTCTCTTTTAATGAATTACTTACATCTGATGATCTTGGCCCATTGGATGGAGTTGACTCGTCTGCCACTTTAAACAAGGATGTTGAAACATCATCAAGGTTTCTACCTGATAAGAATGCTGATACGTCTTATGTCAAGGACGAGCCTGCAATTAGCACAATATCTACTGCTGCTTTTGCAGTTCCATGTAAGATGTGTTCACGTAAAGAACCATGCCCTGATCTTTGTTGTGAAACATGTGAAATATGGATCCACCGTCATTGTTCACCTTGGAATGACGAGGAGTCTGGAGAAGATGATTGGAAATGCGGCAACTGTAGGGAATGGAGATAATTGATGCTTAAGCACTATTTAGGGTGGTGCATCTTGGGCATACATAATGGCTGATTGAAGGGGCTCATCAATGCTCTACTTTTCATCATAATAGGAGAATGAATCAAAATGAGCAAGCCACTCGTGATGTCTGCCAAGTAAATTAGTCACCTACAAATTGATTGGTTTTGCATTGTGGTTGGTATCACTAAGGTTTAATTTCCCCATGACACAGGAGTAATTGAGTTGATTCAGAAAAACTTATCATGCACAGGTTCTTATAGAAAGGATTATTAGGAGGTTGTGCTACTTTGCTCCAGCCTCGACGGATGAGCAACCTTTCTCATTGGTGCTTATCTGATATTTTTAACTGTAAACAGAGGGGCTTCAGTTACCAATTCTTTTCTTTATTTTTTAGACATCACCGAAAGAACTAATGGTTTAAATAGAAAGAAGAAGCTTATGATGGATAGGATTTATGTTCTTGATTGCATATGATTTACCAGTCGAGTGATCTCATCTTCCATCTATCACAAGCCTTCCTTGCAATTATATACCAACTTTGCTAGAACTGAAAATACAAATCTTGAACCTGCTTCTGGATTTAACGAGAAAACCAGATGGTAATGTGATCAATTACATCGTTCTGTATACATGTTTCTAGTTTTGTAAAGACACAAGTTCGAGCAAAATTCAGGTATCACTTTCATATAATGGGTTATTTTGTCCTGCATTTTCATCATTAGCCTTAATAGCTTTCACAGCTCAAGACAAGCAATAACGAAATGCAAAATAATCCTATGCTGCGGAATTAACAGTGTTTCAGGATAAGCTTCATTTAGATTATTGAGTGTTAATGTAAAACACCTTCAACACATCTTCAAGACAACAACGGGCAAGAAATTCAATCAACGCTCTATTTCTTTTTCCTAATTATAATCGTACGAAACTAAAAAACATAGAGACAAACCAATGTGGAACTTATAAACACCGAGTGAATCGATTGTGTAAAACCTGACTAAAGGCAAATATAAAATTTAAAGGAGAAGAAAAGAATTAATAGACCCTCACATCTAAAGACTACAGACCTCACAAAAGCACAAGATATATGTGCAAAAGAATCTCAAAACTCCGACTTAACGTCCCAGAAATCCAATGATATGCTATGCCGATCAGAAGTCTCACCCTCTCTTCCGCCAGCCCTGGCATCCCGTTTCTCAGTGTCGTTCTAGCCTTTGGGACGTGTGGGTGTGCAATATAAACAAATTTTACAGCCGTCGTTTGTGGACAAAGCCCACCACAAATTGAAAACCACTTAAAGCAAACCAGCAAGCAGTGCCCCGGGGTCTGATACTGGCGGAGGCGGAGAGGTTGGCTGAGGTTGGGGAGGAACTGGTGGTGCAGCAGCCGTGGGAGCTGTAGGGATAATAATCAATTGTTCCTTGATGAACTCCTTCAACCTACATAGTGAGAAGAAAGTTTGAAAGTTAATAATAAGAAGTTGGTAATGAACACCAAAAAGTCACATTACAAATGCAAATTTTGGTCTTACTCCAATGTCAGAGTAGGATCTCCAGAAGCAACCGTCATACGCAGTTGAGTTCTATCAGCTGGATCAGTTTCTATTCTTACCTGTATACAACCATAGAAGTTAGATAATAGTTGCACAGTTTTGTAGTTTCAGCCATATGAGATACATTATACCGCCGACATCCTATGAAGGTACAATGATTGCCATCTCCATCAGAAGGAAATGACAACTCCTTTTTTGAGGAGGAAATGATAACTTTTGACTACAGGCTAATGTAAAAGTTTGTGAACAGCTCTAATCAGTCACAGTTACAATATCCTACAAATAAAATTCCTACAATATCTAACTGAATCACGTTTACATTAAGGACATTTTACAGAATCATTAAGACACAGAAACCACAAGACCCTAAGCTTACCAAACACAACATGGCTCGTGTACTGTCAGAGTAGAAAGTTGTGCTAGCAACCAAATTATTTGCATTTGGATCCTGAATAAGAAATTAGAAGGTGCAATTTAACAAATAAATTCACATGGACAGAGACAAACTAGAAGAAAGAGAAAAGATCAAAAAACTTACAAGCCCTGGACAAACCATCAAGCGCAAACTGTTGAACAAGTCTGTCATTTCCGGAAGCGACATTGGTCTTACACCCCTAACCTGGTCATATTAGCCAAATAAGTTAGGGATGGTAATTGGGATTACAATGTAAACTGCATATACAAGAACTAAAAGAAGACGTACCACTTCTTGGAGCTTCAGTGGTGGACCAGATAGTGATCTCCACTGTGGGAAAAACTCTTCGGCAGATACTGTTATAGGCTGAAGAAACTTATTCAAGATGGCAGGAAGTCGAAGTTTAACATTGACCTGTAAATGCACAACAACGTCAATACACATATAACTATAAGAACTGTGGATTGATGATCAGAAAATAAATGTCTCATACCAACTGCGCCCCAAAATTATATGAGAAGTCAAGAACCGCCACATCCCTACTTGGACGGAGGTTGACTACTTCAAGAGGACATTGAACCTGCAGGAGTTCATTTCACTAGGTAATCAAAAGGTGAAAAAAGACTTACAAGAACAAAGAGCAGGAAGTCCACTCCTAAAAGAAGCACAATAATAACCTAACCTGTGCACGAGGAGGAATTGTCTCAGGTACTAATGACAGTTCTATTCTCAGATGAGATGGGGGCAATATCAGAGCCTGAACCGAAACAAGTGGAGCCGTATTCTTATTTCCCAAGAAGAGGACAAGTCGTCCATGATGTGCTCGCCACTCTGCTTTTGTGCCAATCTGGAATTGCATAAACAAACTAAACTAAGTGCTGAAAAGGCCATCAGTTACAGTACCAAAACAATAGACAGAGTACGTACCTGAATATAAGGATCCTCATACAGTATACCACTGTCTTTGAGGACCAAGGCATGAAACCTTTCTGCAATATTTCCAATTGGCTACAACCATGAATCATAAAACAAGATGGTCAGAAGCATGAACTTAGAGGTGACGAGGAAAACTAAGTAAAATTATAAATGTGGCAAACAAGCTCTCTGAATTTGAAATGTTGATCATATCAGACTTAAGCTGAACTCGGTTAAAAGAACTTACACTGGCCAGAGACATATATTTACAGTCATGGCAGGAATGCCCCTACTACTTGCCAGACACTATTTGGAGCTTATTTTGAATTTAATTAAATAGCCATGTGAACTACAGACAGAAGGAGAGGGCAGCATCTTTCTTTCACAAAATTAGAAGTCATCACACGAAAGCCAGAAGGTAAAAGCAAAATAACCCAAGTTGGACGGAAGCAATACCTGAACAGTTGCAGTCTGTTCTTCAACAGGTGCAAGTGCTAGCGCATCCTCTGCATATGGAGCAATGCCGACACCGGAACCCAAATTATGGGCAGTTTGGGTGGCAGCAGGTTGAGGGCCTTCAATAGCCAATGGACCTAAAAGATCTCCCAGGACATCAGGTGAAGGTGCTGAAGGAGGTTGAGGATCCACAACAGTCAAAGTTCCATTTGGCTCAGTCTCCCCTTGATCTGCTAAGTTACGATCCTGACCATGTAGTAAATGTTAATTACGGTCTTATACTCACTGTTAAACAATTAAATCCTCAATTCAGTATGATGGCACGAGAAACATCTTACCACGTTGGTCATGCTTGGAACCTTCACTAAACCAAGGTGACTGACTGGTGGAGTACCATTAGCAGAGGGTTGATCTGTTACTGCTAGAGCACTAGAGGTCTGCTGTTGTGTACGCAACTTGATTGCGCTTTGCTCAGCAGTATCGGCCTCGGTATCTTCAGCTTTTTTAATTAATGAGGACTACATCCAAAGAGAATTTATGGCTAAAATCAATGATAATTAAAAAAAAGGAAAAGAATAAAACGATATATTGTACTCTTGTGAGGAAATAATGTAGCTGAAGGCCATCCCTCAAACCAAAAGGTCAGTTAAGCAAACAGAGTGTAGATAATAATTAATCAAAAGTAAAGTTGTTTTCATACCTGTCGCTCAGGGAACTTAGGCATTTCAGCTAAGACATCCATTAAAGCTGCACCTTTCTTACTCAACTCTAAATATTCCACAGCTCGTTGCTGTATTTCAGCATCGATGCAACTCTCATATCTAGGATATTTGTGCAGTTCTATCCATTAGCTGAATACATTTGGATATATTGGCACAATGAATAACATACAGGATGCATAAATTACATCACTCTAAAAACTTACTTGCTGAATATTGCCAATATCTGATTCTGCAGCTCCGGATCTGGTGGTTGTGTGTGCATCAAAATTTTTGCATATGTCGAAAGAAGAATAGGAATTGTTGAAGTCCTGAACAATATAACTGGTGTAAGATAACAGAAAAAATCAGAAATGATGGCAAACTGAGATCAAATGTTAAAATGCCCTTACGAAACAGTGGGAAGCTTCTCATGAATGAGACTGAAGATTTCCTTCGGACTACATCCTGGCCTTCTGGCAAGAAGATGGCTGTATTCTCCAAGGATATATGCACTTACCTGTTCCATCATACAACACCCAAATTAAATATTCCATTAGCTTCGAAATAATGTTTTGTTTCCATCATTGACATGAGGTAGGACCCGCACACATCAAGATTAAGAGCAGGAACTTGTGGAAAAGAAATTTTGCTCTTTGGGAGCTTATGTTTGCACTATTGCAATTAGTCTGTAAAATTAATTGGATTAATACCAGCATTATTGTACATTGAATATAAATTAATTATTTTAATTGCAACTTGATAATTATAGCAGTCATCAAAAGCAACTGCGCAAATAAAGTGCAAGTTTCAATGAAAAAGGTCCAGATGGAGAAAAAATTATAAATATATACGTTTAGTCCAAGACTACAAATTATAAGTATGAATGACAAATAAATTGCAAAAAATCTACGACAAAGTGAAATATCAATTGTTTAATATCGCCTCTTCAAAAGAGACTCATTGGCAAGGAAAAGTATGCCTTAGAACCTTGATGACGACACTGAAGCACACATTAAGCAAGACGAAGTGCTCAACGTTTTGAACCTCGCTTCAGAACTTAACCTCTCTTTAAGCATGTCTTTTGATAACATTGATTTATAGTACTAAATTTATATATGTTTGGTTCTTTTAGATGTTGTAACAAAAAAGAAATGTGTTTCACATATTGCTTTTCACTTCAAGCCCCTTGACCTGGTCACTTTTTTGCACTTTTCACTTTTAAAAGCATTGGGCCCATGTAATACAGAGGCATGCAAAACCGTACCTAAAATTGATAAGGACATACATGGCTTAACTTTTGAATCTTCAAGAGAAGTCTATTCCTGGTATGGGGCATGCACTAAAACAAGGTGCAACAGGTCTCTCTTGAAGGTTTAGGAGATGGTGAAGATCATAGAGAATAAAGTTGTTTCCAGTGGTTTATTGACATCTCAAGCCAACTCTCTCTAAATTTTGTGGGAAGGGACACGTTCACCCACTCTTCAACCTGGGAATCAAATATCCAAGACTTGGTTTTCACTTTTCACTACTCATTTCGTGTGCCTTCAGGTGATCGGAGCAACCTCTAATCACAATGTCTTAACAGTATTTTATATGCCAATTGCCAATGTTAAATAAAATAAGATGCTGAGATGTTCTGAGCCACTCATGAAGTCCAATAGGTAAATAAAATACAATCAAGCATATGCAAACACAAACCCAAAAATTAGATTAACCCCTTCAAACAGTTTAACCCAGTAGTTAGATTTCCACAATTTGCATTCCTGTCATAGTTGACGCTGCACTACAGTATTAGTATCCTGTGCTCTTACAGCTCATGCAGGTGTTCAGTGTATCAAATTACTGGGTTAGCCATTCCTATTTCCAGCTAGCAATGTATTGCATGAAAATTATGCAACCAAAACATCACAATCATGCAACAACAAGATCCACAGGGTTTATAATTTATCATTTTGAGAAAGTAACATTTGTTGTATAATATAACTGCAGCATATAATGTTTAGCTGTCCATAATTACAAAAGAAGAATATAAGAAAATGTTCTAATCTGTTAACAACTTTACAGAGATCCTACAACATCAACAAAAGATTCTGTCTTCCATACATTCATGTTTACAATAGAAATAGTAAAGGACTAGGCAATATCTTCAGCGTCTGGATGGTTTATAATTTTTCATTAACAAGCAGGGTAAAGTGTTATAGCAAAAGAACGCACCTTGACCATTGTTTCATGAATGGCAGGCTTATCAAGATATTCTCTGGCTTTCAAAGCTGCATAAGGCTGAGGAAACAACAACAACAACCCAGTGAAATCCCACAACGTGGGGTCTGGGGAGGGTAAAGTGTACGCAAAAGAAGTTTGAAAATAAGACAGAGAGCAGACTGAACTCCACCTATAAAGAAGCTGAGACCACACTGCACCAATGGAAGGACAACTATAATTACCTGAAGATCTTCATTGTTTGTAACAAACTGCACAACACGGAACCAAATGTCATCACTGACAAAATCGCCGGCCTTGTCAATCAATTGAAGGATGACATCGACATACCTACATGTGAAACAGGAATACACTCTTAGATGTCATCACACAGTATACCAACAAGGAAACAGTTCGCAGAAACATCTACATCTGAGCACTCAAAAAAAAGAAAAAGTTAAGGCTAGAGCTAAATATGCACAGATAAAAACACGAGATCTCTGTATGAAACAATCTCTCAAGCGTGACTTCACATAGTACATGACAACAACGTGCATTTTCTGTTCCATATCAATTTCATACCATGACAGATCAGGAGCAAACTTCTCTGCAAGAATTGCTATTTTAAGTGACAGTTCTTCACGCATCACGAACTCTGCTGTACTGAGATACTGAAAACACATAAAGTTAGTTGCATATTTTCTCTATAACTTCTTCAACATTTTCATTCCATAGAGGAGATATCTAAATACATTGAAAAGAAAAATTGAATATAACTCACAGTCAGGTGGTTAAATACCTGTAATAATTCTTCTACTATGTCCTTTGCATTCGAAACATCACACATGCCATAAAGTAAATCAAGGGCACGTCTCCTAATGCTGTATATAGTAGTTAACATCAGTAAAGGAAGTAATTTAAAACTCTGAGTTGGAGAACATGTGCTAAACTGAGTCTTAAGCTACAGGGGGCAGGCTTTACAAGGAATCTCTTTCCTGTGCTAAACTGAGTCTTAAGTTACAGGGGGCAGGCTTTACAAGGAATCTCTTTCCCTGATTTTATCAAAAAAGGGAAAAGCAATTTGAACAAAGAGCACTGCAGATAATCAAATAAGACTCCAGATGTATTATCAGACAATTGATAAGCAGCGATAGCCAACCTGATTTCTCTAAGAAGTTATCAATTTCCAAAAGAGTTTTAAGTTATCAATTTCCAAAAGAGTTTTACTTCGCTTACACGCAGATGTCATAATACGGAAATCTTAAAAATAGAATACTTCCAACTTAATACTCATACTCCACCTGATATCAGGGTCTTTCAGTGAGGTAATAATTTGAGCTTGATGTCGTTTTATAATGTCCTGTACATCTGTAACCATCAACATCCGAGTCATATTCTCCTGCATTTTGGCAATAATAACATAGGGGAATCAGATAGTCGTCTAGGCTGGCATGCTGTTAACTGGATTTATTGCAAGCTAGTTTGTGAGAAATTTGGCATATATCGGACCAACATGTTACATAGTGCCACTAATGAACTATAAAACCTCTGACATAGGCAAATAAAAATGATAGAAGAAATCAACATGAATTTACATGCTGCTACCACTTACCAAGCCAAGATAACGAATATTTGGCTCGCGGACAGCAATGAATTTCCCAAGCAAAGCAACACACTGAGACATCATTTCCTTTTCGGCATCAAGATGCATGACCTGCAGTAAAGCACTTAGAATTCAACCCTCAAGTCCTCCAAGAAAGCAGGGGAAACAAAATAATTTAACCAGCACTCAAGTTTTGAAAATCTGAATAGTGCCAAATAGCATGTCTTAGCATGTAATGTGCGCAAAGGGTTAAGAGTGCAAATTTTTCTTGATGAACAAGCAGCAATTTGATAAAAGGAGCAGCTCTCAGAATGGCAAGAAGAGAAGCACACGATCAGTTTTGACTTACAGATAACCATGCCTTATATATGAAGAGAACTGTTCTACGCAAAGAACGAATTTACTAAAATGTCATATGCCATAGCCATTAGCACTGAAATTCACATAAAGCATGGAACTGTACCTCAAGAGTGTGCAAGGATAAGGACTTGATAATTAGAAACTTACAAGAGCAAGGGCTTCAAATAGGACTGCATGTGACGCATTATTTTTGTTCACATTTTTCACCACATCAGTTCCCATCAATATCCGTTGTAAAACCTAGTTGATCAAAATGAAAATGAAATGACTTCTAAGAAATCACTCCAGATTATTTTTTCCTGGCACGGACAAAAATATGATATCTTGCAGTAAAAGAACTTCTTTTAGAGATGACATACCTCAAACAATGATCTTCTAGTGCTTGGATCTTCAATAATCGGGAAATATTGAAGAGCCCTCATAGTCTTCACCTGAGATCAAAATTTAGATGATATGTGAGCAGATATCATGATCCCATTCTTAAATTACTGGCATTGGTGCATCAAATTTGTGATTTACAGGATCAGCCCATCCACTTGCCCAATTTTCCAATTTAACTATCATCCAATTGGAAAGCGTAAGTGAATTTCAAGGTTCAGGGGCTCAATATGCAGTTTTATTCATAGCAAATACTGGCTTCGGTATATTCAACAGTAACGAGTAAACAAACCTGAAGCCAGGGAGACGGTATCCCATAGTAAGTGTATTCTTGTGGAATATCTTGGTTTCTGGCAAGCCTTTCCAACACTTTAACACATTTTGGAAGACAACTCCAATATGCTTCATGGTTACTAGCCACTAATGCAACTAGAAGGCTCATGGAAGATGTCAAGACACCAAAATCCCGTTCATCTAGTAGCTGTGCCATCCTATCTGACCTGTTATATGACGAAAACGCCAACTGTTGAAAGACAAGTTAAGTCATCCCATAAACCATTCAAATACAAAATTATACATACCAGCCATCAACATTCACAACATCAGGATTTTTCCTAAAGAGACGCAGGAGACATAGGGCAGCCTTCTTCCTCACAAGTGGCCTACAACTACTTGATATCTTGCAGCACAAAAGGAAGGAAAAAGAAGATAGTCAACATCACTTTCAAACTCTGAAGTACCAGCTCAATGCTGCAAGTATCACTTACGAGTAACTTCTGAACATCAGGTGCCAGAGATTCAGCAAATTCCCTTCCCCCAATATTTCCAACCTGCACATAAGCATGATAATTTATAATTTGTAATATATGAAAAAAGAACCCCAAAGCTTCTAAAGAACCACAAAATATTTGCAACTCGTACCAAAGTCAATGCAAGACACTGGAAAGTTTCGTTGCGACCTATTATGTCATTGCGTACTGTATTAATTGCTAATCTCAAAAAATCGTGGTTCTCATTGAGCAAACATGATGTCACTATGTACCCAACCTGCAAACCACAAAAAAAAAAAATCAGTCGAACCTTTAGATCCTTGCTTCAAATATTTACACAAAACACAAGCTGCAGCATAGGGAAGACTAGAACATGCACCTCCTCAGTCTTACACTAGTTGTATATAGGGGGTGCAAAAAGACTATATCATAATAGCATTCTCCAACTGTTTCAATCAAACATTTTTTTTTTGATAATTAACTTCAATCAAAACAAAACCATGGTTTCAATAGTTTTAGGAGAAAGTACAGCTGAAAAACATACCTCAACTTGTACAAAGAAATAGGATTACCTCATATTACCATAATAGTTATCCATGTGATTGAATGAAAGAAGAATGAGGAGATACCTGCTTCTCGGGATATTTTGGAGCGGATATCAGAGATACAGCTTCCATGTGACCAAAATCCACATCATAACCAAGCATATAAATGTAAAGCATTTTCCAGACATATTTCTTCTTCTCATAAGGTGTCAACCCCTGTTGGAAAAAAAAGTACAGAACTCCATCAATAGGATTGAAGCCAATTAAATTTTGCAGACAAAACAGCTCTGACCACACTAAATAACAAATTAAGGAACACAGAAATTAAATGAGAAAACAGAGTAAAAAATAACTACAATGGAACAGACAAACAGCTATAATCACATTAACTAAACAAATTAAGAAACACAGAAATTAAATAAGCAAACAGAGCAAAGAATAACGGATGGAACATCTGCCTCCAGGTATTTAAGTAAGAAAGAAAGAAAGAAACTACATAGAATACATCATGATCTGTTGTCTGAATATTCTGAAAGAAAAGATGCTAGTTTTAAGGTCTGAACATGATTTGTTTTGGTAATTCATGGAAAACAGTTCAAGTTATAATACATGATTATGCTTTTATACATCTCGATATCCTTAGCAACAACAACATTCTCAGTGTGGTCCCACAAAGAGAGGTCTAGGGAGGATAGAGTGTACGAAGACCTTACCCCTACCTCAGAGGTAGAGAGGTTGTTTCCGATAGACCCTCGTCTCTAATGTAACCAAATAAAGTTGTCGTTTAAATCCATATATTTGTGTTGGTACTATACTTTAGGTTGTTTCCCATCTTAAAAGAGCGTTGTGGTCTACAATGGTTATGAATGATGTACAATAGTACTAGTGTTGGTGGAAGGTGGGAGGTATCCTGTGGAATTAGTCAAGGTGCATGCAAGTTGGCCCGGACACCACGATTATAAAAAAAATGGTTGTGAATGATCTACTGCACTAATTTCAGGGACAATGGAGAAAATGGAAGTATAACTGCCTTTTCCATTTTCATGTAATTCAGATACAAAATAATGCCAAAATATGAAGATCACTACCTGCACACCAACCGTGTGTAGGATCATATTGTTTCCTTTGTCTCCAGTCTATTAGAAACAATATCACCATTTTTGTTCTAGCGCAAAGCCGTTTTCTATCTCTTTTTTTTTTAATGAATACATCTCGCCATATTCATCATATATATATATATATATATATAAGTCGGACTATTTGTTGTCAGGACAACACATCCCAAATAGCGTGCATTTTCTTAGATTTTGTCAGTATGGAGTTGTTTTTGGACATTATTAGTTCCCTATAGTGGTAGAATAACGTGATTATCATTGTAAAACGGATGTTGTTTTTGCTGTACCAACTGAATAAAAGTGTCTCACCTTATCAAGAGAAAAAAATGGCAGACACTTTCATCCTATCGGAATTCTTTTGGACTGATTGAAAGGATATACAAGAATTTTTCAATAAGGATATACTACCGTTCTTATTCAATACTTAACCTCTTAGCATCCTACAAGATTGGAAAGGGGTTCTTTTCTTTTGGTTTTTGCTGACTATAACTTTTTTTAGAACCAAGAAATTCCCAAGGACAAGTGCGTAAGGTTCAAAACTCGGTTAACATGGGCCCACCTTCTCTACTCTTTCCACTTAAAATACAGGCTTTTTTTCTTTGGCAGAATTTAAACCGCGCTCTTACCAGTAGACACAATCCCTAGGGTTAAAGGATATGTCGGCATTCTTATTCAATGCTTAGCCTCTTAGAATCCCTATAAGATTAGAAATGCGTTCTTCTTTTAGTTTTTGCTCACTGTAATATTCAGCACCACCGTAGTACTGCTTTTATAATACAATTACCTTTCGCTCTCTTAAAAAAAAAAAGATATACCAGCATCCTTATTTTTTTAAAAGTAAAGTTTGTAAAGGGTTGTAATACTTGTCTTATTTTCATGTCGAGGACAAAAAATTCCACAAGTACTGATTATAATATCCGATGACGTACAAACTTCCGGCATTAATATGACAAGCATAATGAATTTTAAGTGGTCAAGAAGAGCAAACTCCCGATGTCTTGTCCTAAAATCTGTTTTCTTTTTCAGAATAGTGGCATAAATAGCAGGCATTTCTAGAATTTTAAGTGGTCAATATAAGGATATATTAAATAAACCATTCTAAGCATTTCTAGAATGTTGAACCCCTGTGGGCATGAATTATGACACTAAGCACCCGTTATGACACTGACCAACTCAGGGAAATGAAACCCATAAATTATTACACTACAAGGATCCAAAAAGTGTGGCCTAGTGATTAATGAAGTGGGAGGAGAACTATGAGGTTTCAGCTTAAATCCAATTTCTTACCATCTGCCCAAGCCTTAGTAGGCAAAATTACTTGGTACATGCGCTGGTGGAGGCAGTAGGAACCAGGAAACCCGGATACTACCGTCATAAAGATAATTAATTAATTTAACAAAATACTACACTACAAAAAATTTGATTAAGTTGATAAATTCAATCATTATAATTTCACTAATGCATTTGCCTTGTTTATAGTTGACTATGTCTCCACGTTGTGGAATTTCACTGGGTTGTTGTTGTTGTATAGCTGACTATGTCCTCAGGGGGCAGTCCGGTGCACTAAGGCTCCCGCTATGCGCAGGGTCCGGAGAAGGGCCCGACCACAAGGGACTATTGTACGCAGCCTTGCATTGCATTTCTACCAGAGGCTGTTTCCAAGGCTTGAACCCGTGACCTCCTGGTCACATGGCAGCAACTTTATCAGTTACTCCAAGGCTCCCCTTCTGACTATGTCCTCTAATTCAAATATTTAAATAGGAGTATCAAACAACTATGAGCAAATCAGGCATCTAAACTCCTTCCGCTCAAATTTTTGCCCCATCTGCCCAATCCTTGGTGGGCAGAGTTACCTAGTATTTATGTTGAGAAAGAGGTAGCAAGTACACGATAGAAAAATTGAGATGCACGTAAGTGAACACAGATATCACCGTTATAAAAAGAAATACTACTGTACAAAAAATTGACTAAGTTGATAATTCAATCATTATAGTTTCACTAATGCACTTGCATTGTTTTCACGTGATTGTGTCCTCTAATTCCACTATTTATTTAGAAGAGTATCAAACAACTATGAACAAATTAGGCATCTAAACTACTTCCAATCTTAGTTTTACCCCATTCCGTTTGTAATAAATAGCCATATGTAGTGTCACTAACATTAGCTCAAAAAGAGTTTCGTAACTCTTCTTTTCTCCTCCCTTCGTCCTCTAATATCCTCTTTGATTGAATAAGAAAAGGAGGCTTCAAAGATGTTTTATCGTCTAGAGAAAATGCCTTTGAATATAATCAATGCTTACGAAATTGCTATCTGGTTAACTCCTTCCCCTCCTTTGAATAGCACCTCAATGAAAAAAGGCTTTGAGAAATCTTCATTAAAGTCTTATTCTACATTGACCTTTTTCCATCGCATAAATTAGGACAGAGGATGTAACTATTTTAGATCTACTTCAAAGTCTTTAACTACTCCCTCCATTCACTTTTACTCGTCCACTATGCCAAAAATAGATTTTCACTTCTGTCTTTTTTGACAAATGTTGGCGAGATTTTAATTTTACTTGTCACTTTTAACCTATCAAAAAAAGACAACTGTTTTTTTTTCATGTTTTACCCTTAACATTAATTACGTATTACCCAAATCATTTTTCAAAACCTAATACTAAACATCAATTAATATGGGTATTCTAGTAAAATACTCATATTAATTATTGTTTCTTATAGGGGTGCAAAGTCCAAAATGGACAAGTAAAAGTGAATGGAGGGAGTATGTCGCATCTTAATAGAACACCATCTACCAGCTCGTACCTAAATAGCTCATTTTTTTCCTTTCATATAATAAAGAGCTCATTTTTTTCCTTTTGTCGCCTTACTCCATCTAATATTGCGAGGGGGACACTTTTTAAGAGGTTGAACAGGTATATCTACGAGAACCATTTCAAAAGTTAAAACGAGTTGCATGGATATATGGATCCACATTTAGATAGGACCAGTCAGCTTTTGCATAGACCAAAGAATTGTTCCATTCGCACAGTCACCAAAAGGTGATTCCTCGCAACTCTAATTGCTATTCAGGCTAATGAAATCATCACAATTCACTATTATCCATTAGAAAATCTAAATATATTCTTCTGACAAGGGCCGTTACGATAGTGAATAAAGCTGGACAAGAAGGCTCACCTTCACATTGCTATCTTATCTAGCCTATATCGGGGCATTCTTTACATAACAAGCAAATAATTAAGCATCTCGAAGGTTCAAAACCGGATCAGTATAAATAGTTCCACGAGGAATTCAAAATCTTCCACAGAACACTTATACTGTAAAAGACAAGCATGAATTCAATAACTACATGCTTCTCTCTAGTTAACTACCAGATAAACCCATTCACTAGTGGACATTCAATTTAACCCTACAATACCCCGTTCCTAAGTAGTTTAAACCTAAACCCGGAATCAAACAACACCATGTACCACTTACAACAAATACACAGCACAGCTCATAGTTGCAAAAACCCAATAACCCTTCAACTGAAGCTAAAATCAAAGGAAAAACAATTATTGCAATAAATGGAAAGGCAAACCCATCACATACATCTATCTCTAATATATCAAACAAATCCGACCTAAACAAGTTTAGGATATATTAGCTAAAGGGTAAAGTTGTTACCTTTTCGTTTTTGAAGCGAGTACGAACATTGCCAAGCTCTTTATCTACACGAAGACGTTCCTGTTCTTTGTTCTGGCAATTACGAATGTCGCTGATGAAAACTGACAAACCTCTCATGCCGGATAACGCCATTTCCGTTCAGATCCAACCCGAGAGGCTTTTTGTAGATCCTTCAGATATTAGCACCGAGATCTTCTCCTATAAGATCGACCCTCACAATTCACCTAAATTCAAGTACAGAAAATTCCTGTTTCGCCTATACATACATAGATATTGTATCTATGTATGTATATGTTGTACAGAAGGGGGTGGGGGTGGGGGTGGGGGTGGGTTGAGGGCAGGAGGTGGACTGAGAAATTTAGAAAAGCCGTCAGGGCAGTGGAGGAAGACGACTTTTAGTTTAGTTTAATTTGACGAAACAGAAAGGCATAATTTTCATTTTCATTTCTGGCAATTTGAATTTCTAATTTTTAATTTTCCTTTTTTTGCATTGATTTTTCTTTCTTATTTTCTGTTTATTATTTATTAGAATTAATTGTTCACTGTTCGTCATGTCAATGTAACGGTTGGGGCCCAGCTTTTTGAATTTTGCATGGAAATCTTCGGTTCCTTTCTTGACCCGAAAACAAAATGTGGATCCATAGATAATGATTTATTTTCATAATTTGCTTTGTAGAGATGGTAGATAAACTATTAGATGATGAGAGTGATAAAATTATCGAATACGAATATGAATTTATAAAAGATGGTCCCTGTCAATTGCTTATTTTTACCTCTTAGATTTCATTAAAAAAATATTTATGTTATTTTCTCGATTTGATAGTTACTTTAGGATTATCTTTTCTGAGTACGATAAAACTTTCTCAAAAAGTAAGGAGAGCTTAATTTGCTTATCTAGTTATTCGGGAATTATTACTAACTTTGAAAGAGCATTTTTATCGTTAAGTAGTTATTCACTATCATTAAAACTTGTTAAAGGTATCACAACGGGAGAAAATATTGACAGTTAAATGATATATTAGTTATGCGACGACTATTTTATTTTTATGCATTCAACTGAATATTATATTATTTTATGATTAATTTTACGTTGAACTTAATTACTCCATTACCGTGTTCAAACGTCTCTTTGGAACTAATCTATGCATAGCGAGAAATTAGTGACTTCTTTCATGTCATTCATTAAAACTTACTAGAGGTATCAATTCTAGAAAATGATTGAAGTTTTTTTTGAAATTACATTCCTACATCACGTCAATAATATAATATTATTTACAGGTATAATTTTTTTATGATAATAATTAATTAGAATATAGTATTTTATTAAAATCTTTTAATTGAAGTTTGAGAATAACAAATTCACCAATTCTCTCAACATATATGAGACATTGCAAAGAACCTTCAAATGATTTAGATGGGCATGTGGTAGTTGGATCTCATAACACAATGTTTCTGGTGAAAGGTGCCAAATTAAATTTAAAAAGAAAAGGTAATTTAGAAAGGATGTGTGTCATGATTATTCTATTCTCAATTCTTTATTAGCTGGCTTGCTCAAGGATAAAGGACATCTAGCTAGCATTATTATTTTTGCCAGTTCTTCCCTCTTTTGGACATTTCATTTGGTTGTCATCCACATTTTTTTTCCTTGAATTTAAGTGTAAATAAATTTTATATGATTTAGTTGTAAATATTTTTTCCATGAATTTAACATATCAAAATTAAAAACACACCCGGTGGGACTCGAACCCACAATCGCCTGATTAGAAGTCAGACGCCTTATCCATTAGGCCACGGGTGCTTTTTTGGTCTAACCAATAGTTGTTTTTATTAATATACAAAAATCAAGCAAGCAACTAATAAAAGTTGCAAGTCTTTTTGATCCAGACAGTTTTTAAGAAAAATCCTTCTTAAGATACTCCGGTAACCAATTTAAATATAGTCACGTCCAAAAAAAACTTTGAGGATTAATCCAAAATAATCTTAAGCATCATAACATGAGATCAACAATCTAAGGAATAACAAAAAGCATTTGAAGACTCACACCTAAACATTCTAAAAAGTCACATCTTTAATACTCCACCTAATGCATAATACAAAAGCGAAAAAGAATGCAACATTTCCCCATTTTCAGCTCCTAAGGACTAAGACCATCAGTCATATTTTGGGCCAATTATCTCACAATGCCATTTCAGATAGTCATTATAAATCATTCTCTTATATCTCTGACTCTAACCTACCAATTTTGAAGATTCAGAAATGGCTCGAAGTTGCTTATTCTCCGTTCATTCTCACTAGTCTTTCCTTCCACCCAACACCTCCATTAAGACACCAGAGGCCAGTTTTCTCCTAAAGAATCAATAGAGGACATCCACCCTAGGGCCCGCCAGATCCAGGGAAATTTATTGGACCAAGATTGACGACTAATCCACTTAACGTACAAGGAACATAGTAAATGTGAGTATCCAAGGGTATAAGATCTTTCCGTCTTCGACCAGAGTGACACTTCAGCCGCTGTACCACAGGTTTACAGAATCATGAATCTACCCATAAGTAGAACCTTTTGCTACAAACAAATACTACAATAGAATAGCAAAAGGCAGATAAATCACAGTGCAACGTATCAGAAGGAAAGCCCAGTAGCCCATACACCGATAAACACTTTAAACCAACAAAATGACACCCCCCCGGGGAACTACAAGATCAGTCAATGTTCCAGGTACAACCTAAACTTTCCTATCTGTCTTATTTCCAGACAAACTACTAGTAATATTCCACACAAATCATTTGAAAAGGACAATCTGATATAGATGAACAAATGACTACTGGAGACAGCAGGTCTAAAAAATTATACAAGATGCTTTCTCATACAGAAGAATGAAAAGAATGAACAACAAAATATTAAGAGGACATTACAGGCTTTCCTTCATTTTAGTGCCTGCTAACTGTTGTTGATAAGTCTCTCTAGTAACATTACATCAACCTATGACACAATTCCCTAATGACTGCTGTCACGACTTACAACATACGATACATGATGCTTCTAACCATCAGCTATTATAGATTTTCAAAATGTGAGTGGCAAAAAAAAGTTAGCGTATATGAGAAACTGCTCCATCTTCCCTCAATTTGCAGTTGTCTTTGACATGGCCTGCTTGATAGCCTCAGCATATGTCCTGTGTTGGTAGGTGAGTGTTGATTCAAGCAAGTCCCACAGAGATGTCTTCGGGTTCCAATCTGGTCAAACAACAATCCAAATGTCAGATTATTCTTAAAACCTGTAGAATGTATGAATTATTCAATAGATGAGAAAATACATGCATACCAAGCTGTTTGTTGATTATAGTCATATCCGGAATTCTCTTGTCACTGTCATCATACCCCTCTCCATAAAATTCTTTGGAACTTACATCAATGGTGGGCGTTTCAATAGAAGATTCTCCACTAACCTTTGAATAGACCTGTTATGCAAGAAAAAGAACTGAGGAAATGGATGGATAGATGCCACACTGAAATGCAGAACTAAAACAAGCCACTACACCAAGAAGAATTAAGGGGAAACACAAAGGTAATCAGGTAATCACTCTATTAACCTGAGTCATCATTTCAGCTAGCTGTCGCACAGTAACTTCATTGTTAGGATTGCCCACATTAAAAATATGACCGTTGGCCCTCGCAGGATTTTCCTGATGGAAAGTAATTGAATCAGCATATAGTTTTATGCATCCAAAAAATTCACATGAAAGAAGATGGAGGTCAAACTCACAATCATCAAGAGAACAGCTTCAATAGCATCCTTGATATATATAAAAGTTCTCTGTGATTCCCCACCATCCACTAATTTCAGTGGTTCACGTCTTAGGAGGTTCTGAAAAGAGAGAAAATGAAATAATAGAAAGTGAGATACAAGTGAACATATGTAAGTTTCAATCAAATAAATCAGAAAACAAATCATTCATACATTACTAAAGCAAGCTAACACTCGTGGAACACCTTCACTAGGACCATCAATGCCCGGTATGAAATCCATCCTGGGACCAATCCAATTGAAGGGCCTTACAATTGTGAATTCTAAGCCATTCTCAGCACCCTCAGCTGCAAAATAGTATGCATAAGAATTATAGGAGAGAGAATATTCAACTTTAAAAACAGACAATCCGGTAAAACTCCACATACCATATATCAACCTCTCAATCAATTGCTTTGCACAGGCATATGACCACCTCTGCTTCTCAATAGGTCCAAAAATGCAAGGGGAGGCGTCTTCCTTAAGCACATAGTATGAAGGATCCTAAGAGATAATTCGGAGAAAGAGTTAAAACATCTCCATTAAAACTCAATCTACAACAAAAGTAACCATATAGTGAAAAATGCACCAGACTGAATGATTCTCATCCATTAAAGCAACTTAAACATTGTCAGGGGCCAGTAAAGTTGTAGTGGTAGAAACGAAGCCCAAATTAACCTAAGAGAGCTCTAGGCAGGACCTATCAAGATCACCCCACACGTAAACACAACTTCCTCAAGTCAGTAACTGTCAAACCGATGTTTATAACCAGAACTCTATGACAACACAACTAGAACACCTTGAGGCTTTTCTCTAAATACTACAATATTTTTGTCCACAAAATTTTCCAGAAACTGAATCAATCATCAAGCTTCACACGAGCTGTCATCGAGACAAAGATAATTAGCTTCACAATCTTTACCGATAATTGAACATTTTCAAGGTAATTCCCTAGTTTCTCCTCAAACTTTACTCATTTAACAAATTCATGCAGTCTAAAATATATCTTAAAATTCACACAAATATCAATGTATTCTGAACATCTTGCAAACATGGCTTAGAGACTATTTGGATGGGCTTATTGCTTTTGACTTAATAAGTCAAAAGCCATAAGTTCGGATTTCTAACTTATGGCTTTTGTACGGCTTAAAGACAAGTGTTTATAAGGACTTTTTTAATTTACCCAAACACTCCAAAAGTGCTTAAAATTCATTTTGACTTAAAACACTTAAAATAAGTCAATCCAAACAGGCTCTTAATCATTGAGGGGGGGGGGGGGACCAAAAATAAAACAAGAACCAGAGGCAGACAAAGTTTTTTATCCAATAAGTAAGATTTCATTAGCAATTCCATCCAGGAGATGCTAAAATTACAAGTTGTAGCAAAAATTTAGCTACTGAAAACAAAAGTTCTATTTGCCCTTTAACATTGAATAGGACTAAAAAGAAAAGAATAAGATAAGGAACTTCATTCCAAGTCATAACTAAATGCAACAAACTTCCAAAACAACTTTATTTAATTAACATCACTAATACATCCCGATTTGTTATTTCTTTTTTAAGAGTTCAAAACAAAAATACATCACGATTTGTTATACCTACCGAATTCAGAACATCCAAGTATGCTACACAAATATCAAACAACCTAGTGAACATCAATTAACATTTATAAGAATAGGACACGAACTCCCTGAATGACATGATACATGAAGTAAACAACAAAGCAAGATTCACCTTAAGTTCATAAAATATGGCAAAAATAAGATGTAGTGAAGTCTCACCTGCCGCAATGGGCTGTCTTTGGGTAAAAAGGCTCCTATTGTTTTCCCATAAATTTCACAGGTGGAAAAGTGAATAAGACGCTTTCCATTTTCTGAGCAGTACTTCACCTGTATTAATCAATTCACATAAATTTCACACAGTAAATTAAAGAGAAAAGTAATATTCATCCGTCAAAGTATTAACTACCAGAATCAAAATGATCTATCTCAACTGTATTCATTTCTAGTAACAACCACCTGTTTAGCAAAATATGAGCAACGAAAGGCTACATGAAGTTAAAGGTGAGAGATGCATACCACTGGAAGAGCATCAATGAAGTTGCTGTAAATAGTGTCAAGTGGACGAGTGTTGTAATCCGCTGGAGTACAGATCGCAGCCAGATTGATGGTCTACATCACAAGAAAAGACAGAAGTCAGCAACAGTCAACGATTTGACCGGATCAGCATTTAAAAATTCAAGGAAAATGAGTCTAAAGATGTGTCGGTGCATAAAGTAGTCCATGATTACAGCAAGATCACATAAAATGATAAAATAATCCAAAGATATAACAATAAACAATACATTCAAGGACACAAAAGCTTTAGAGGCCAAAAACAGCCAAATGAAAAAACCTCTGGAAATTCTCTTTGATTTTGAGAAATCTGTGATAAATGTCTTGAGCAACACGACAATGATGAAACTCAGATCCAATAAGATCTCAAGTTCACAACATGGATATCCAATACTTATTTCAGAATGTTATGCATTAAGCTTGCTATGAACGTTACAAAACAAAACTATGAACATAATTTCGAAATAACACGATTCCCTATTCACAACGCACAGATCCATTTTTCATACAATGAGAAGCAAACAAAATGCAGAAAACAAGAAGAGAATAAAAATGCGCGGGGAAAAGAGAACAATAAGAAGGAGCGAAATGAAATTACCAGATCTGCCATCTTGATAAGGCCTTCAAGACGAGAATCGTTCTTGATGTTGATACGGTGAAACTCAATGCGATCAGCCCAGGCGGGAGTAGCTGGTTCGAGGAGATGCTTAATCTTGTCATTGCTAACGTCGACGGCGAGCACCTTGTGCGGCGTCTCCGACATCAATTTCTCGCATAGATGCGAGCCAATAAAACCCCCGGCACCAATCATACATATTGTAATCGGCTTAATCGGATTTCCGTCCAGATCTACCCTTCCTGCCATTTCCAAAATTCTCTTGAACTGCTACTTCTTCGTCGTCGTCGTTAGCTTTCACTAAAGGGAAAAAAATCGTTGCTTCTCTGAAGGGAAAAAAGTGGGTATATGGGAAAAATGAAGGGGAAGAAAGGGAAATGAATTTGAGGGGATGTATTTAAAGGAATGTAAAAGGAGGGAGTGTGTGGCTGCATTCACTGCTTGCCTATGTACGCGTTTTTAATAAAATACTGCACACGGAAAATATTGCTGGCCACTGGATTGTCTCTGCTTTTCTTCATCTCTCACCAATTGGTTATAACTTTGCTAGTAAGATTTTTTTCCTCTTCAACTTCCAATTATGTATATACCCTTATAAAAGTAAAATATTTTCTCTAAGCAACTATTTTTACAATAACAATAACATATTGAAGGAAATTTCATAAATAAGGCATATTGATTAGAAGAGGATGAGATATATGTAAATTTTATCACTAATTATACTTCCTTCATTCCTAAATAATTGAATTGTTAGAATATGCATATATCTTAAGAAAAAAATCAAAGACATAAATTAGTCATGTTTTTTCATTTTTGCCCTTTTCAAACTTCATGCTAACTCTCGATATTCATTTAATTCATTCTTGAAACTCAAACTTAAAAATTTAATTAGTGAAGGGTAAAATTGGAAAAAAAATCCAACATCTATATTGAATAGTGAACAATTCAATTATTTTGAAATGAAGAAAGTATAAAGTAGAGATATTGTTTTCGATAAACTCTCGATTAACAAAAATATTTTTAAAATAGGTTTGAAAAAATATAAAATATGACAAAAATTTTAAAGAAAAAAAATGTAACAAATAGAATAGTAAAGATAACTAAATTAAAATTAAAAAAAAAAAGATGATAATGAATTAACAATAATGATATTGATAAAGTTTTCTCATGGACTACAACACAACAACATGTATTTCTGTAAGTGAAATTTGAAAAGATAAAGCTTAAGCAAATTTTACCGCTCGTCATATAAAATCACATGATGTAAATCAAGTAGATACTCTTGGCATAAAAAATCTTTAAATTTAATGGTAAAAGAGATCCAGACAAAATTAAGAAATGATGGGAAAGGTCTGACCACAAGGGTCTATCGTACGCAGCCTTGCCTTGCATTTCTGCCAGAGGCTGTTTCCAAGGCTTGAACCCGTGACCTCCTGGTCACATGACAGCAACTTTACCAGTTACTCCAAGGCTCCCCTTCAGAATAAAATATATCATATTTATGATAAATTCAAATGATATTTGAAGTATGTTATATATATTTTTAATTTAAACACTATAAGGTATAAAATATTAATACTATTTAATTTTACTAGCTAGATCAGAATGAAAAGGTAGATTAAGGGGCTGTTCGGCTATGTAATATGATATGTGTGTTTGCACATTTGAATAAAATTTCCGTTTTAGGTTAAAATTTTGATTTCAAATTCTTATTGAAAAATATTAAGTTTGTGATTCAATTTTTAAAAGCTTGATCCATAAATTTATAGCCTATAAGAAATACTCATAATTTTATTTTTTTATGAAAAAATAATAAAAATGCATCGACATGAAGAAATTATTTGTATATATAAGAGAGTTATATTAAAGATTAGCCAGTCACTAATGTTGTTGAATATTAGATAGGTGGATCTTTATAAGATTATGTATAGTTAAAAATTATAATATAAGTGTAAATATTTATTTATAAAAGGCATACACATAGTTGTGGTTCATTAATGTGATGGCTTTAAAATATTTATTTACTCCCTATGACTTACTCGTCTGATAAATGGCATAAGAATTTTTTTTTATTTTTTTATTTTATTTTTTGGGGGGTGGGGGGGGGGAATTTTAATAAATTGTGAGATTCTTATAAAAAAAATAACATTTGTAATTTATATGTTTAAATAAAATTTTAAATACCAAAAAGGGTTACAACTATTTTTAAACTATTCGAAATAGCTCACTATTATCTTTCATTTATTTTTTGGATTAAAACTACTCTTGTCGTCTGTGATTTGGACCACAAATGTTTTTTCACTATAAGAAAGTATAGAATTTGCAACAAATCTTTAGCAACAACAAAGATATTGTTGCTAAATATCAATAAATAGCAATAACTTTATTTAGCTGTTGGTATAGAGTAAATTTTTAGCCATGACTTTTTTTTTTGTTGGAAAATATTTTAATGTTGTTGTCATTTTTTCTGGGTATTACAATAAATTTAAAATATTAAAGAAATTTGCAATAACATATTTTCATTATTGCTAAAAATAATTCTATTGTAACCGCGGCAGTCAAATTTTCCGCTATACTTTTTGGCCCCAAAGCTTTCCCTCTATTGTTCCAACTCCTAAACCGTTTCCAAATTCATCGAACACTTCGGAACTTATTAAGTTTAAAATGGAACGTTTTTGTGGCTTTTCTCAAGCAGAAGTTAGGGCTTGAATTTGCTACAATTTGGATACAAAAATATGCAAATCTTCATTGATGAGAATTCTTTTTCATGACTATTACCTAAAATAAATCAAATTCAAAATCAAAATCCCTATAATTCGTTTATCAATATTAAAAGGTTTAATTTTTTCAAAAGATAATTGTAGGTTGTTGTTCCGCTGCCGCTGCTCGGAATTGATGTATTTTCATGTCCTTTCGACTTCTCTTCCTTCACATGAGTTTTCAGAAATACATTGTTCCTTTCTTCTCTCATCAATACTCTTAGTATATTATTTCCACGAATAGTTATCTTATTCAAATCAATTCT
This sequence comes from Solanum dulcamara, assembly GCF_947179165.1. Taxonomy (NCBI): domain Eukaryota; kingdom Viridiplantae; phylum Streptophyta; class Magnoliopsida; order Solanales; family Solanaceae; genus Solanum; species Solanum dulcamara. The sequence goes on from NC_077244.1 coordinate 75,199,762, forward strand.
TGTATTATTATAACTAGAGTGTTATAATTGGCTCAAAATAGTAATTAGGGCTTGAAATTCTATGCTAGTTTAGTTTAGTTTCTGTTCTTCATAAATGGGGCTTTGACTACAATAAAAATATAGGCATTGTATTTTCACAAGTGAGGTTTAGAGAGGTTAGCATTTACACAATCTTACCCCTACCTTGTAAAAGTAGAGATATTTTTTTTGAAAATTTCGAACAGTGACAGCAAAAGACAATTTTTTGAATAACATAAAACTATTCAAGAGACTATTTTTGCATTGCATTATTGTTCTTGATGTGCATATTATTTTTTTTAAAAAAAAAAGAAGGGTGAAAGTAGTGGTCATTGTTTACTAATCTAGATTTTCAATTTTGGTACTTGGTTTAGAACAAAAAAGTAATATTTCAATTATAAACTATTCAATGTTGTAAAATGAGACTAAATTAACAATTTAATAATGAAAGAGAGAGTAAATAGGAGAACAGAAGAAGAAGCAAAGCAGAGTATCTATATTTTTGTTCTTCACGATCATCTATTGCCAATTCATGGCAATGTATATATAGAAGATTAGTGTTAGTAAATGATTAGTGGGCTGCCCACTTTTAGTGGGCCCCACTTTAATATAATATGTGGTGGACATTCCACTTATATGTGGACACTCCACTTAACACTCCCCCTTGGATGTCCACGTGTAATGTGTTTACATAAAAACACTTTACAAGAAATAATATACTAAGTTATTCTGATGTTGTGTCTACATATCTGATAATACGTCTTGATTGCTGCCTCATTAAAACCTTACCAGGAAAACCCAATGGGACAAAATCTTGGTGAAGGAAAAAAGAGTGCAGCGCGTATTTACTCCCCCTGATGAAAGCTTCATTTGATATTTTGGAGACGGCGCATTCCAACCTTATGCCTTAGCTTCTCAAAAGTTGATGTTGGTAATGCCTTTGTGAATAAATCTGCAAGATTATCACTTGAACGAACTTGTTGTACATCAATTTCACCATTCTTCTGAAGACCATGTGTGAAGAATAATTTTGGTGAAATGTGTTTCGTTCTGTCTCCTTTTATGAAGCCACCTTTCAATTGAGCTATACACGCGACATTGTCTTCGAATATAATTGTGGGTATTTTAACATTATTTTCTAGAGCACATCTTTCTTTGATAAACTGTATCATCGATCTCAACCACACACATTCTCTACTTGCTTCATGAATTGTTATTATTTCAGCATGATTTGAAGAAGTAGCAACAATGGACTGTTTTGTAGATCGCCATGATATAGCAGTCCCTCCGTGTGTAAACAGATAACCTGTCTGAGATCGAGCTTTATGTGGGTCTGATAAATAACCTGCATCTGCATAACCAATAAGGTCTGCGCAACCTTTGTTAGTATAAAACAAACCCATATCAATAGTACTCTTCAGGTATCGCAAAATATGTTTGATACCGTTCCAATGCCTTCGCGTTGGGGATGAACTATACCTTGCTAGCAAATTGACAGAAAATGTTATATCAGGCCTAGTTGCGTTAGCAAGGTACATAAGTGCGCCAATAGCACTAAGATATGGTACTTCAGGACCAAGAATTTCTTCATCCTCTTCTGGAGGTCGAAACTGATCTTTTTTCACTTTAAGTGATCGAACAACCATTGGAGTACTTAATGGATGTGCTTTGTCCATGTAAAATCTTTTTAAGATTTTCTCAGTGTAGGCAGATTGATGGATAAAAACTCCGTCTGCTACATGTTCAATTTGCAGACCTGGACAAAGTTTTGTCTTTCCAAGGTCTTTCATTTCAAATTCTTTCTTTAGATATTCAATTGCCTTTTGGACCTCTTCAGGGGTTCCAATGAGATTTATGTCATCAACATAAACAGCGAGTATAACAAACTCTGATTCCGTTTTCTTAATAAAAACACATGGACAAATAACATCATTAATATAACCTTCATTTATTAAGTACTCACTTAGGCGATTATACCACATGCGCCCTGATTGTTTCAGACCATATAATGATCTTTGGAGTTTTATTGAGTATACTTCCCGAGACTTTTTACATACTTCAGGCAATTTTAATCCTTCTGGGATTTTCATGTAAATTTCATTATCAAGTGAACCATAAAGGTAAGCTGTAACCACATCCATTAGGTATATTTCAAGATTTTTATGTACAGCTAAACTGATGAGATATCGAAATGTTATTCCATCCATAACCGGTGAATATGTTTCTTCATAGTTGACTCCGGGTCTTTGAGAGAATCCTTGTGCAACGAGGCGTGCCTTATATCTTACAATTTCATTTCTCTCATTTCGTTTTCTAACAAAAACCCATTTATAACCAACTGGTTTTACACCTTCAGGGATTTGGACTACAGGTCCAAAAACCTCACGTTTAGCAAGTGAGTCTAATTCTGATTGAATTGCCTTTTGCCATTCTGGCCAATCACATCTACGTCGACAATCTTCGATGGATTTAGGTTCAAGACTTTCACTATCTTGCATGAGGTTAATTGCAACATTATATGCAAAAATATTATCCACCGTAATTTTTGATCGATCTAAATTTATCTCATCACCGGTAGAACTTATTGAAAGTTCTTCATTCACTCGAGTCTCGGGTTCACTGATTTCTTCAGGAATATCAGGATTACTCAAACCTTGACCTTCTTCAGGAAGTTCGTGTGTAGTATCATCTTTATTATTTCTTACGCTTCTTTTTCTAGGATTTTTATCCTTTGAACCCAACGGTCTACCACGCTTCTGGCGTGTTTGGGATTCAGAAGCTATGATACTTGTAGATGGTCCTTTTGGGACATCAATTCGGATAGGTACATTCACTGCAGGGATATGTGACTTAGTTATCCGTTTCAAATCAGTAAATGCATCTGGCATTTGATTTGCTATTTTTTGTAAGTGGATGATCTTCTGGACCTCCTGCTCACATGTGCGGGTGCGTGGATCAAAATGTGATAGTGATGAAACTTTCCATGCAATTTCTTTTTCTTTTTCTTTTTCAGGTTCTTTTTTCTCTCCCTCTAATGGCGGGAAAATTGTTTCATCAAATCGACAATCTGCAAATCGCGCAGTGAATAAATCTCCAGTCAACGGTTCAAGGTATCGAATTATGGAGGGTGAGTCAAACCCAACATATATGCCCAACCTTCGTTGAGGGCCCATTTTTGTATGTTGTGGTGGTGCTACAGGCACGTATACCGCACAACCAAAAATTCTTAAATGGGCTATATTTGGTTCATGACCAAATACTAATTGTGACGGAGAGTATTTATTATAATGTGTCGGTCTGAGACGTACAAGTGCTGCTGTATGTAAGATAGCATGACCCCAAACAGTAATAGGCAATTTTGTTTTCATTAGTAGAGGTCTTGCTATTAATTGTAGGCGCTTTATAAATGACTCTGCAAGGCCATTTTGAGTATGAACATGAGCAACAGGATGCTCAATTTTTATCCCAATTGATAAGCAATAATCATTAAATGCTTGGGATGTAAATTCTCCAGCATTATCAAGGCGAATGGCCTTAATTGGATAATCTGAGAATTGCGCCCTTAATCTTATTATTTGTGCTAACAACTTTGCAAACGCTAGGTTGCGAGATGATAATAAGCACACATGAGACCATCTAGATGATGCATCTATTAGGACCATAAAATATCTAAACAATCCACTAGGTGGATGAATAGGTCCACATATATCTCCATGTATACGCTCTAAAAAGGCAGGAGATTCGATGCCAACCTTCAGGGTCGATGGTCTGGCAATTAATTTGCCTTGATAACAAGCAGCACATGAAAATTCATCATTTGTAAGAATCTTCTGGTTCTTTAACGGATGTCCAGTTGAATTTTCAAGAATTCATCTCATCATTATTGATCCAGGATGACCTATTCGATCATGCCATAGTACAAATATATTTGGATCAGTAAACTTCTGGTTTACGATCATATTTGCTTTAATTGCACTAATTTTTGCATAATATAGGCCAGATGACAGAGTTGATAATTTTTCCAAAATATATTTCTGTCCTGAGACACTCTTGGTTATACCAAGATATTCAATATTCATTTCATTTAATGTCTCAACATGATATCCATTTCTGCGGATATCTTTAAAATTTAATAAGTTTCTTGGAGATTTAGAAGAAAATAATGCATCTTCTATAACAATTTTTATCCCTTTAGGCAGAATTATAGTAGCTCTTCCGGAGCCTTCAATCATTTTGGAATTGCCAGATATCGTAGTAACATTAGCTTTTCTTCTAAGCAAGTTGGAAAAATATTTCTCGTCTTTAAAAATAGCATGAGTTGTTCCACTATCAATTACACAAATATCTTCTTGATTGATCATTGATCCAAACAAGATTTGAGGCATTTCCATATTTTCTTCACAAAGAAAGAAAGTAAATATTATAATTAATACATAATTTATTATACAAAATTTTATTTTATTACATGGATCTAGAAAAATACAAACATAATATTTAATACATACAACAACAAAGAGAATTGTTTAAATATTATCGGGCTTATCAACATTCATATTTACTTCTGGAAAATTAAAGAAATCAGCTACATCCAGATGCATGGCTCAATATTGTCCTCATAGATAAAATTTGTCTCTGGATTATTTTCCGCCCTCTTTAACGATGCCTGATATAGCTGAACCAAGCGTTTTGATGACCGGCAAATCCGCGACCAGTGCCCCACACCTCCACATCTATGACATATTGTTTCTGAATTATTCTTCGGTAAAGCTTCTGGCTTTTTACCATGCCTTTTATATTGCTGGTTATTTCTCGGTGCCAGTCGAGCATCATGATTCAAATTTCTTCTTTGACTACGACCACGACCACGACCACGACTGGGGCCATGGCCTCTTTCTCGTTGGTTAGAATTTGCCTGATTCACTTTAGGGAGTGGCAAAGAACCAACTGGCCGACTATCATGATTTTTCATTAATAGTTCATTATGTCTTTCAGCAATAAGAAGGTGAGAAAGTAATTCAGAATATTTTTTAAAGCCTTTTTCGCGATATTGCTGTTGCAGGAGCATATTCGCGGGTGGAAATGTGGAGTATGTTTTTTCAAGTTTATCTTGTTCCGTGATTTCATCTCCGCATAAAGTTAACTGAGCTATAATTCTAAATAAAGCAGAATTATATTCAGTTCTATTTTTAAAGTCCATCAGTCTCAAATTTAACCAGTCATAACGTGCTTGTGGAAACATGACCAACTTCAGGTGGTCATACCTTTCTTTTAAATTTTTCCACAATTTCAAGGGATCTTTTAATGTAAGATATTGTAATTTAAGACCCTCGTCAAGATGGTGGCGGAGGAAAATCATAGCTTTTGCACGGTCTTGACTAGATGCCGTGTTATCATCTTTGATGGTGTCTGCCAGACCCATCGATTCAAGATGAATTTCGGCATCTAGTGCCCATGAGGAGTAATATTTTCCAGAGATATCCAAAGCAACAAATTCAATTTTTGAAATATTTGTCATTATATGAAAAGAAAATTAAATAAAATTCTTACCACTTTTTGTTATCTTCAAAAACAAATAGCCGGAGCCTCGTGCTGATAACGTGTTGTAAAATGAGATTAAATTAACAATTTAATAATGAAAGAGAGAGTAAATAGGAGAACAGAAGAAGAAGCAAAGCAGAGTATCTATATTTTTGTTCTTCACGATCATCTATTGCCAATTCATGGCAATGTATATATAGAAGATTAGTGTTAGTAAATGATTAGTGGGCTGCCCACTTTTAGTGGGCCCCACTTTAATATAATATGTGGTGGACATTCCACTTATATGTGGACACTCCACTTAACATTCAAGAGGTTTTTATATAGTAGGTGAAATTCTTTCCTGTTGAATTTTAGTATTAGTTATTTCTTAAGAATTGGGTTCTATTTGGACTTGTAGAGTCATAACTAGCTTATCACTTACAAACAAAGTGATAACACCAACTTGCTTGTCACTAACTCTTCTATATGTCATGACAAATATGGGGTCTTCCCTATTGTCCAGTGCCCACAGAACTCTAATGAACTCATGGAGTATGCCATAAGAAAGAGAAGAAGCATAATGATTTTTTAAAATTTTGTGTATTTGTGGGGTTCATATTTACATGTCATATAAAATATTTTGCCATATTAATTTGTTTTATTCATGTAGTTGAGTGATTTTTCAAGATAAAAGCCTTAAGACGGCTGATTTTATTGAACAAAGTTTTATAATTTTACTAGAAAAATTCTCATTTTAAAATGACCTTTTAAGATATTAACTCTCCCAGAGAAATAAAGAGAGAAAACTGTAGCTATAACAAATGTTCAACTTCTTAACCTCTTTTTCCACTCTGAATTCAAATGAGTAGGAGGTGGGTGGGAAATTGGAACAGATAGATTTTATAAGTTCTAACAAAAGTTGCTTTCAATTACCATTTTTCACTTTATAATCAGGTTGTGATTTGTGTAACTTTATTCCAAACAGAACACTTACAACTCTTTATATATTTCACTCCCTCCGTAGTAATGTCATATACATTTCTGCGTATGTGGTGTGCAATCTTGAATATGGGCCAGAGTGCTTCACACTTTCTTTTACAATTATTAGTGTCATCACCAGCTTCTCTCATTTTGGCAAAGGAGCTTTACTATTTTTTTCCACTTTTCTCGTTGCTTCATGTATTCATAATTATATGACTAATGTTATTTTTGAGTTGGGGAATACTTTTCATGTAGCTATTAAGTCTGGAAGTTTTTCAACGTTAAATTAGTAAATATTCTAATTGAGTTTTGCCTAAAAGAATGTGTTCGACGAGCTAATTTACCATTGTTGCGTTATTAATCCTGTTAATTTTAAGTATTAATAGTGCCTAATGTAGACATGTGAATGTAGATGATCTGTTGCACAATTTGATATATAGTTGATTCAAGCATGTATCATGTTGACTTACTTTTTGTAAAATTTAAGGTCTTGTTCTTGATTAATTTGAATAAATCTAAGCCAACAGAAGTTTAAATGTTTTGTCTTTTGCTTTGATCAATACATCAATTATCCATTGCTTTAAACTATTTACTGCTTCACTTAAATAAATTCAAGCTAAAATTGGTAATATTGGTATTAATTAACACCCCCTGTTTTATATCACTTGACTCCTATACTAAAAATAGATGTTCAAATTTACTTGTCCAATATAAATAATACACTTTATATTATTTAGGTATTTTCTTTTCTATTATTGTTGAACTGCTCTACTTTTGGCTGGTGAAAGATAGAAGGCAGAAAGTAACCTTTCTTCCCTTTGCTTTGTTGTTATTGAAGGAAAAAGGTAGTAAATAATTTCTTTTTTCTCACTGTTTTGTTACTGTTGACAAATCTTTCTTCACCTTAGTTTTCTCTTGTTTGGTTTGATTTTGATTACCCGTCATTTTTAACCTCGGTAATACCTTCCATTTGGTGGTATTAGTAATACCTAGGATTTAATACCAAGGGATTAAATATGTTTACACAAAAATATCTCTCGAATTCTTTTAATTATTTTTTTATTTTCTTGATTTTATGTATTATATTTGTAGTTTTGTACTAACAAATTTAATTAAATAAATTATTTTACAAATTTTATTTATTTGTGGGTTCATATTACATAATATATAAAAAAGAAAATTTTACCATGTCAATTTTTTAAAATTTTATTTATTTGTGGGTTCATATTTACATAATATTTTTTTAAAAATATTTTGTCATGTCAATTTTTTTTTTATAATTTATTTTGAGTGATTTTATTGATACAAAGGCCTAATTGAGTGATTCTATTGATACAAAATTAAGTTCAATAACTTTACCAGATAAATTTTCAAAGTTGAGTGACCTTTTAAGATATTAACTCCATATTAAAACTTCAACTTGCAATATAGTTTTTTAGATAAATGTAGATTGTTTATTCGATTTTACTAACGTTTTTATTTTAAAAATAGATAATCTATCTTTATTAAATTAAAAATTAATGTTAATCAATTTATCAAGATAATAATGATTTACCCTCAAATGAATCTAACAGTCAATAATAATCCTTCTCCTTACTTCTTCATTTTTGGGCCATAGGCTCTTGGGGATGTTGAATCAAAACTTAGAATTAGGCAGAGTCTGATCAAAAGCAGAACTATTTATTATTCAAATAATTAAAATAGGTTATTGATAGCAATTTAAGATAAAATGAGATAGATAGATAGATAGATACAGAGCAAGGAGCCATTTTGGCCAAATTTAATTGCAGAATGGCCAATAGCCAAAAAGTAGCCATATTAAAAAAAAAGAGAAGCTATTTAATGAAGTGGGCCGATCTACTGAGCCCAGCTGCTCGTCCGAAGCCTAGTCTGCTTCCTCTTCTACATGGGCCTTTCCGATTTGGGTCCTTACCAAACGGGCAAACGGATCAGATCGGTGCCCGCTTGACTCGACCCAATAGACAGGTTTACCTACCTCTGCATTACAATCTTCATCTTGTAATTTCTGTGTAAACCAAACGACCCCTAATGGTATAAAGGGAAATTAGCTATTCTAGCATGTTTTACCTCTATTTCTTGTTTTTTTTTTTCCACGAGACTATTTTAGGTATCTGTGTTTTCTTGTAACGTGTGCTATTTTCCGATAATTCGGGGTTATACTCTTGGATTTATCTTGAATATAGGCAAGTGTTGACGATTGAGATTTAAGAGATGTCATCTTTTGCATGCAAAACAGGTGTCTTGTTAGAGAACCCTCGATCATCACACAAGAAAACGTTAAAACTTACTAAAAGACAAAACTCCATTCTCAGACTTCGTTTTTAATTAAAGAAACTTTGGTTTGGGTTTGTTAGTGCCCTTTAGTAGTAGTACTAGTTGTATTTTATTGTGTTTTTTTTTATCATCACATTATTTTGTTAGTGCTACTATCTATTTCTTTCTACTGCTTCTATTATTAGCGATTTTGTTTTCTTCAATATTTCTTGTCCTTTTACTTGCACTTAGGTTGAGATATTTTAAAAATAGTGCCCTTTAGTAGTAGTACTAGTTGTATTTTGTTGTGTTTTTTTTATCATCACATTATTTTGTTAGTGCTACTATCTCTTTCTTTCTAGTGCTTCTATTATTAGCGATTTTGTTTTCTTCAATATTTCTTGTCCTTTTACTTGCACTTAGGTTGAGATATTTTAAAAATATTTCTCTATTCTCATAAGAAAAAGCTGAAAGAATTCTTCGGCGACTAGCTATTCACCTCTGACTCCCTCTATCGCCACGTGTAGTTAGTGCTCACTACTACTACTAACTCATCACCATGATCACTTCTCTTGATCCTTCTATCCCCCTTAAGGGGTCTCACTATTTTCCAATTTTTTTCTTGTTACTCTGCTCCTCTCAATTCTGCATTCTGAATTGATGGGGTTTTTCCATTTCTTGAAAACACAGCTTCCTACAGTTTTGCAGGTCAATTTGAGTGCAATTTCCAACTATATAGATTGTAAAGTTAGAATCTTTAGTTCAATTCTTCAATTTTGGAAGCTCTGTTTTCTTGAATCTTCAGTGGGCACTCATGAATCATTTGAAAAGAAACAAGAAAATGCTGTTTCTGTTCATGAAAAGCTAAAACACAAGAAAACCAAAAGGAAGCCTAAGGAATGGAGGTGTATAGATAATTGCTTTTGGATAATTGGATACTTGTGCATAACTTGGTGGCTACTTTTATTTCTATGCAATTTTTTGCCTGTTATTTTGCCAGGTCTTAAAGTCCCTGAATCACCTGGGACTAGGCTAAAAAATGAAGGGTTAAATGCTCATCACTCTGTTGTTTTGGTGCCTGGGATTGTAACTGGTGGTCTTGAACTTTGGGAAGGCAAGCCTTGTTCTCAAGGCTTATTTCGTAAGAGACTTTGGGGTGGTAGCTTTGCTGAAATATTCAAGAGGTTTGTGTTTGTAGACCCACGTTGATTTTACGTACATCACTGAACTTTAATCGTAAAATTATACTCCGTGGAGTCCCAATTTAGGTGACACTTTTCATTTTTTATACTTAAATTATATAAAGTTTGATTGGCAATTTATGTTAGTACTTTTCGTATAATTTTGAATATATTAATTCTAGTTTTAAACTACTAAGTTGAATTTAGCTTAAAAAATTAATCAATTTGAATCTCGAGAAGCAAAACCTCCCATATAATTGAGAGGATGGATGGAGTAACAATACTGGTCTCATTGAGTCTGGTAATTGGAATGCCTACAATATAAACCCGAGGATTCATTGGAGGCCAGGCCACTATAATTCCAGCTTCCACAGCATTACATTTAAGTTGTTTCCATTAAAAAACTCGTAGTTGGACTTTAGAATGACTTGACTTGTATCTATAATAACAGTAAAGTTACAAAGTTATGTTTTGTTAAGTTAAGTAGCTGTGTTTTACCAGCTGTAACGGTAAAGTTCAGTGACAATTTGTGAAATTAATCCTTGCAGCACTAAAATTACCTTTGGTTCAATCAGAAAGTTTAGATTTTGTTGAGAGATAAATCTGAGTTGGAAATATTTTCTGAAATTGAATTAGGCCATTATGTTGGTTGGAGCACCTATCTTTGGATAATGAAACAGGGCTTGATCCACCGGGAATTCGAGTACGTGCAGTTACAGGATTAGTAGCAGCTGATTATTTTGCTCCTGGTTATTTTGTTTGGGCTAATCTTATTGAAAATTTGGCAAAGATTGGCTATGAACAGAAGAATATGTACATGGCTTCTTATGACTGGAGACTGTCCTTCCAAAATACAGAGGTATTAAATTATTTTCTTCATTTCTACGATTTTACTATTACTTGCTGTTTTCGTTACTTTTTCTAATCCTGTAACTGCATGTAAGTTGGGGTCGGCAGTATGAATCCTCACTGTCTAGGTCACTCCATTTACAGTAGTCGTTGCAAATATTTTTAAAACACTTATCGATGTTGAATGAAAGAAAAAATAGTTTCTTAGTTCAATTAGTTGAAAAGGTCTGAGGAAATCCGAGGATTTGAGGTTTTTTGAGGACAGTGTAGAGGCAATTCTGATAAAAAAATTCAATTTGGAAATAAGCAGATCAGAGACCAATCTCTGAGTAGGCTAAAGAGAAAAATTGAGCTTTTGTATGTAACAAATGGTTACAAGAAAGTGGTGGTAGTGCCTCACTCGATGGGCGTCAACTATTTTCTCCACTTCCTTAAATGGGTTGAAGCACCTCCCCCTGTTGGAGGGGCTGGTGGCTCAGGTTGGTGTGCCAAGTACATCAAAGCTATAATGAATATCAGTCCAGCATTTCTTGGAGTACCAAAGGCTGTTGCTAATATATTGTCTGCCGAGGGGAAAGATGTCGCGTTTATCAGGTTCGTAATTAATTCATCCAGCATTATCCTCTCTTATGTTTTAATTTAATTCTCAGCGGTAGCATCTACCTAGAGAAGTTCCATTTTCTAGTGAAGACGTTTAAGTCTGCTGCGAAGTGTCATTTGCATGGTCTATTTTTGTGTCAATAATCACATAAATGAAAATTTGAGAAAGACAAATTCCTTTGCTCTTTGTTTTCTCCGTGTATAGGTTGGTCTATTACTGGTAAGTTTTGATTTTGAGACAGCAATTGTCATCTATAGATCTCAGAGAAGTAATTCTGCGTGTAGCACCTCCAGTTTTTTCATTTGAAGGAAATTTAATACTATACATTTTACCCAACTGTTTGAGAGACGTACGTTCTTCAGTACTTCAAATGTCGCTACATTTCTTTGGGTATATAATTGAAGACACTGATGAAGCTGAAATTTGATTCCTTTCTACTACCAAATGAGGTACTCATCACGTTAACTTTTGCAGAGCGATGGCTCCTGGTCTGTTCGATTTGGAGACCTTTGGTTTTCAAACCTTTCAACATGTTATGAGGGTATTTCGAACATGGGACTCAGTCATTTCATTGCTACCAAAAGGAGGAGAGACAGTCTGGGGTGATCTGAATAGGTCCCCAGAAGAAGAAAATGTATGTCATTCAGCAAAGACACAATACCTGCATTCATCTTCAAAGGAGAACAACAGAAATGATACCGACCCTCGGAGGAGTATCCAGGTAAAAGAACTGGCAAAATACGGAAGATTAGTATCATTTGGGAAAGTAGCATCTGAGATACCTTCGTCACAACTCTCTTTAATAGATCCAAAGGTAAAAGCTATGAGTTCCACCTTTTTATCTTATATTTACATTTGGACAGAACACTCTTTGATCATACATACCTCTTATTCCCGTTAAATGTGATTAACAATGGAATGAGTGGTTTTATAACAGGAAATCTTGTATGAAAGCACGCCCATTTCCAGCACATCATGTGAAGAGTTGTTGACAGAATATGATGGGATGAGTCGGGAGAGCATCAAGAGAGTGACTGAAAATAAAGCCTACACGGCAAGAACTCTAATCGATCTTCTCAGGTTTGTAGCACCAAAGACGATGCAGCGCGCTGAGGCACACTTTTCCCATGGATTAGCAGATAACTTAGAAGATCCAAAGTATAGTCATTATAAGTACTGGTCAAATCCACTTGAAACCATGTAAGTGCGGACAAGTAGTGAATCTACTATCCCCACTATCTATTTTTCCGTCAAATGTGCCTCCGTGATTTTACTTAATCCTAGTACAATAAGTCAATCATGTGCTAATGAGGAAGCGTACTTCATTTAGGTCCCTTGTGTTTCTTAGTATGTTAATAGTCAGCTTCCTTTTTCAGCTTGCCAGATGCTCCGGATATGGAAATTTTCTGTTCGTATGGAGTGGGAATTCCCACTGAAAGATCATATATCTACAAGATATCACCTTCTGACAGATGCAAGAGCATTCCTCTTCAAATTGATATCTCTGCAGATGGAAGCGATAATGGTTGCTTGAGTGGTGGAGTATACTTTGTCGATGGCGATGAGAGCATACCAGTCTTGAGCGCTGGCTTCATGTGCGCAAAAGGATGGCGAGGCAAGACACGTTTCAACCCCTCAGGCACTGCTACTTACATAAGAGAATACCAGCACAAACCACCAGCTAGTCTGTTAGAAGGGAGAGGCACAGAGAGTGGTGCCCATGTTGACATTCTGGGAAACTTCGCCTTGATAGAAGATGTTCTACGAGTTGCTGCTGGTGCCTCAGGTACAGAGTTAGGTGGTGATAGAGCTTATTCGGGTATCATGGAAATGTCGGAACAGATAAATATTCGGCTATGACATCAATGATGTTTTGATTCATGGATGAAGAACAAAGTAGGGTCAGAGGTAAGAGTTCAAAAGATGTCGGGAGTAAAGATGAGTACACTAGTGTTGTTATTTGCACTGCGGAACACGAGTCAGGAGACAGACTCGAAAGATTTTTTATGACAAATAACTTGAGACGCAGCCCCAAGAAAGAATCAGCGCAAATCAAGTTGGTAACTGGGGCACCGTTGGCATTGATTGTAAGTTTCTAACTCAAAGAGTAGCATTTCTGACCTATGTAATCTAATTCTCAATTTCTCTTAGCCAAGTTGAGTAAAACTCGTGGTCAGGCATTTGAAATCAACAGCGATGTCTTGGCATGTATTGAAAAAAGAGAGGCAGACTTTCGTGGTCGTCTTAAATTGTTTAGGTCAGAGGTGTTGATCAGTGTCACAACTTTGGCAAATTTCTCTTTTGGAATTCATTGGCCTTAACTTGGTAACATTTGCTGGGGCGTCACTTGTGAAAAGTTAAAATTCTGGTTTGCTAATCAACTACAAAAGCAGAGTAAAAATTAGATGTTTAAATATTACTTTTAACGTAAACTACTGAAGACATACTTATATTATTGATGCGAAGTCTTGTTTTTATTTATTTATTGTACTAATCAAGTTCCATTTTAAGGGAAAAATTACTTGAGTACCATCTCAGATTCGAAATTCCAAAATGAGTGTGCGACGTCTCTCTTTTTACAGATGGCTAGATGCAACTGTTGTGTTTTATGAGAAAAAAACAGCTTAGAATCCCTACTACCAACAATAAAATCACCTCCTCGTGCATCATAACCTTATTGAAGTCTTGGGGTCAAAATCACGTCATTGGCAAGCAATAAATAAAATCTGAAAGTTTATTTCACAGAACAAAGTTCGCTCTTTCCATCGATGACCGAGTCCAAAATTCTATCAAGTTATAAACAAACAAGCCTGAAATCACTTCCTTATCTTAGAAGAATAGAAAAACAAGTTTAAGTTTGTCCACGATAAATCAACTTAAGTGGATGTACAGACAACAGAGGAAGAGAACTGAACGCAAACTCCTTGTTTTTCTTTCCACCAAAGAGCAACCGAAACGACAAAATTGGATTCTGAGTCCTGCCCAGATTCATCATAGATCCAACCGTGTCATCACCACTGATGCTCTGGAACTATTCTACAAGTAAACAGGGAATTAGGCAAACTGCACACTGATGCTCTGGAACTATTCTACAAGTAAACAGGGAATTAGGCAAACTGCACAACGCTCTGGAACTATTCTTCTATTCTAAACGAATTGTTGGATGGAATCGCGATAACCTCCACATGGGACAGTTTTTCCAGCTACTTAAGTTTCCTGTAGTTAATCAGTGATGACTATCAAGCAGCTAGAGGCCAGATACCTAAAAACCAAGCCGGAAGGCTCACCCAATCAATAAGCACCATGTATTACGAGTGAAGAGCTTCTCGAGAAGACTAAACCAAGTCAACACTTGTATATTGTGCCACTTCTATAACATCAGCCAAATCACATTCTCCGCGGATCCTTTCAGAGAGATATCCTGAAGTGAGGTAATTCCCCTTTTGCTGTATTAGCTTTAGATTGCCTAGATAAATGATAGATGAGCATGCATCTCACTTCATCGTGTTAAGATTTGTCAATAGTTGGATCGTTCACGAGTTCTCCTTCTGCAGTATACCTTTGTCATTTACTTTGAAATGAAGATTGTATTAGCAGCTTAGCAAACATTTTTCTCTTTTCATATACAGTAGTAACCTAACAACCATGAAAAACAAGATATAGGGCAAAGATAATTCTGAATTCATTTATGAAACAGTAAGTGGAACAGTAGATGGAGCTGAAACCAAATGTAGTCAAATAGCCAAACAGAAATAAAAATTCTTAAGCACGTCTGAATTCCATATAGGATGGTAACCGGAGAAAAAATAGAAAAAAAACTTACTTGGTGTATTTGCAACAGTAGTGCAACATTTTATCAACATCTCTTTCATTCACATAGCATCCCTCCATAGAAAGAGTTTCCTTCTTGTGGTCCTCGAGGGTTCTCCATTGACTTAAAATTTCAACAATTCTGTTTAGCTATTCAACAATGAAAGAAAACAGAGAATTCGGAAGATAACACATAAATCAATCAATCAATTATGTCCCAATCCCAAACTAGTTGGTGTCCGCTATGGGAATCCTCCATATCCGTTGTGCTCTACTTAGGCACATTCCATTCCAATACTACCAGAAGGTAATATCAGTCTAGAAAAAGAAATGTGGACACTAGTGAGGAAATTTTTTTTATCTCCAAAAAAAGAAGATACTTAATAATATTTATATGAAGAAGGATACAGCAAATGTTCTTGCTGTTAATTTGGTTGGACTTCTAAGGTCTTCGCTGGAATCATCAACATTGTAGTTAAGAAGTTCATCCTCAACCACCTCTGACTTGCTTGTGAGAACTGAGACAAGCTGATGCAGATTTGACGGATCAGTTTTTTCAATTCGCATCAGTAACCTTGCAAGAATGCTCCAAATTGCACTCCGTGCTTCGATATCATCAGAGGCAAAAGGAAACACATCAAGTAGACCCTGTAAGAAAAGCATGTCTGAAATGGTCCAAGTGTCATTACTGATTCGATAAATTGACATAAACTAAGGCCAACGAAATCAGACTAGCATACGTTGGTGTAATTATGAACTCTCACCCTGTGATATCTCTAAAGCCAGATCAGTTGCATCAGTCAGAATATTTGCTGTCAAAATTGAAGCAGTAACGCAAGAGTTGGCAAACTGCAGGCAATGCATATATTAGAAAATAGCATCTGCTTAAGAACTCAAATATTGCAGTAATATTTCTGCACTACCTATTCTTCTTGTTTTTGATAAAGTTCTAAGCCGCCTATTTATTGTTTATTTCCATATTTTATTCTCTCAAGTTGTTTGATAGATACATAAAAAGGGAAAGTATGCTTTCGCTGATCTTTAGCACAATTTGAGATACATAAGCATATAAATGAGAAGGTTTTGCAAGCTGTTAACAGCATACCTCAGCTTTATCTGGATGCTTGATCAATCGAACAAGTAGTTTGAAGAGTTCCTTGTTTGAGCAGATTTCTTGTGAATAATCATCAATGACAGAAAGCGCTTCAACAGTCCGAAGAATCAAATCTAGAATGGAATACCTGATGTAGCACATAACCACTGTATCAGTTGATCAGCGAACCGCAACCACAGAGGTTCACCATAATGATAATTGAAAGGAAAGCCTCATGCATGGGCATTAGAGCATGAGGGGGGAAGGAGGATGACTGCAAAAATGATGAACTGCAATCTGTTTCTATGTTATATATTTCCCAATTCTTGCACAGAGAAAACCTTGTAATGTGAACTCCAAAAAGTAGAAAATCTATTCACTGCACACGATAGAATAATGATTACATGGAAAAATATTAAACTGAAGTATAACATGCCAAGGAATAAAGTCCTGAAGAAATGTGCGCAATAATCAGCATTCATATTAGCAGTGAATGGAGAATAAATTAAACAGCTCATCCTTGAAAAGGCCAGCCCAAGATAAGAAAGGACCAGACCTTTCAGGTGATCTTTCTTCAGTTAACTTGCTTATCTCGACAGATAGGAGATCAACCAGAATCTGAGGGAGACCTAATTTTATCAGTGGTGGTAGCAGTATCGCAGTCACATCCTGCTTACTTTCTGCTATTGCTAAGAGAAGATTAATGCTCTGTAGACAAAAAAAATTACATCAAATGCAAATGCTGAGCAATAACAGAATAGAAAGCAGAACAAAGACCATCAAAAAGAATAATAGAAGAACATTTCAGAAGGACAAAAGATGGTATTCGATCTCTTTCAATAAAACTAACAGATTAGGAACTTAATGACTTTATCCATCAGAGAGATACTCTTTCCAGATACCATCCTCGAATAAGACAGTTGCTATGCTATTACAAAAAGAATTTCAACCCTTTCGCAACTCCTAGAGAAGTTATTGGTAGAAGTATTTGGAAGTGTGTCGGTAGAAAAAATGTTGATGGTGACCACAATAACAGTAAGCATGCTCCTTTAGCATCTACCACTCATAAGTTTGTCTTTGGAAGGAGACATTTATTTGATATAGGGTGAAAGTCAGAGATAAATACAAACAAACACCATATATAGTCATCCAATAAGGAACATATATACCACTTTTTAAATTGCAACACCCAGATTCAAGAAAGTCAGAAGCAAGCTAGAGAGAGAATATTGAAAAATGAAAAGCTACATGGAAAATTGAAGCCAGTCATTGCTACCTTCTCAAGAAGCTGGATGTTCAAAGTGTTCTCTACAATCCATAAAATACGACATAAAATATGTTCAGGTTGCAGTGCTTCCGCCAAAATATCACTTTCGTCGCTTGGAAGAAATAAGGTTATCAGCCTGCAGGCAATGCCAACTATAAGAAAATTTGATCGACATAAAGCTAAAGCTACAGGAAACTACGATGGATCTTATCACATGTTCTCAGAAAAGAAAACTAACTCCCCTACATTACTCCACCGAACTGGGATCATCAAGATAACGGTAGAGGACTTTAACAGGGACATACTGTGGGTTGCAATTAAAAGAAAAATATTCCATACTTTACAGTAACAAACATAACGATGATTCCAGATCAATGGTAACAAACATAACATTGATTCCAGATTAACAGTAACAAGCATAAGAATGCTATTCTCCATGATAGCACTATCCCCCAAAAGAAGGTTTGAAAGAAAAAATGATGTGGGCTAAGTTAGACCCCCTCAATAAAGTTGCTGATGTTAGCAACAAGATGAAAAATATCAGGACAGAATCAGTTACTAAATTCTGTCATAAAATAATATTGTACCGGCATGCTTCACAGAGACATGCTGTGTCATCTAGAAACAATTGTTGCAATACTGCTCCAATCAGACCATTCATAGAAGTGATTTTTTTCCGTGAGACATCATGGCAAGCTAGGTTCCCAATAATACCAAGGTTAATTTCCTGTTAACACGTAATGACTTCATCAAACCATCTCTCGAGTTGAGCTCTATGTTGTCATCAGAATACTTGAATATAATGAAGTAAACCTCCAAAAAGAAGGATCCAACAGAAGAATAAAGGAAGACTTACAGTAATCCGTGCAGACTTAGAGACCAGCAGAGTCGCCAAAAGCACTTCAAGAGCGAAGTTTTCAACCTGCACATAGAACTTAATCATCCCTCTAAAGACTTGAGTAGTGAACATGTGCATATGGAAGGCTATCCTCCCAGTAAGCAAATTCAACCCCCCCGACCTCTGATCCTTTTTTCTTTGGATTAGTTTATAGGGCTTTGATCTTCCAAATGGGAAGTTTCTTTCCTAAGCTGTTGGAAACTCTTTCCTAATTTATATATACAGCCGGGTACACCAACCACCAATCATCTGAAAAGCAAAATGGATGCCAATATCTTCACAAGAAACCTCCTCTTCTTTCTTGAAAATATTCTCAATGACATAAAAATTCCAGTGTCTACGCCTAGGCCTAAGTCTCTTCAGAATAAATGCTTCTTAAACAGAGCTTCAACTAAGAAATAGAAAGGCCTCTTTTGCAAAGCCTTCAAAATGCCCCTGATTGTATAAAAAATTCTAATCATAACTATAAACAATGAACAGAAAACTTCTGCTTTAATTCTAGCTAAACATCAAAAACAGAAAAGAATGGGTGAAACGACCCACTCTTCCTCCAGCCAACCGAAGAAGATCAAGATGCTAGACAAGCCGAAGTTCTAAATACCATGAATTCAGCGTGAGTTTTACTGGCTGCTAGATCCCACAAAATGCAGCCAAACTCTTCCCAAGCCTCTTCTCCAACTACCACATCCTCATGCACATTTTGACAATAGAACTTGTCATCTACAGATTGTTTGACAGAAGTTTCAACATTCTTCATATTTTCAGACTCATCAATAGACCAGCTCTGGCCTCCTTCATTCTCAGGTGGAGAAGATGTGTTTATCTTGCATATCTCTCCATGATTCACATTTTCTGGTAGGAGTTTCCGGATCAAAGATATTATATAACTAGGATCAACTGTGGTTGTTATATCAAATAGCTGCAGAATAAAACATAATGCCTTGAGAGAAGAAGCCAAACAAATTGAAACAAAAAAATCCAAAAATAAATGCAGGCTATCTATCAAAAGATTTTGAGCAAGAAGTAACAAGTTTCTGACATAAAATATAAAGAAAAAATAAGAAAATGCAGACAATAATTAGCAATCTTCTATTTATGTGATGAACAAGCCTTGCTAGATCAGCAGTCAGAAAGACTCAACATGAAATTCTGATCAACCCTCAACTTATCAATGTTAAACATGAGTAAAAGAAGTTTCAAATGGATTACAGTTAGTGCCTCTGTCTTGGGAGCTTCTTACAACCTACCAGATATTCCTGGATTTCAATAATGTATAGAAAAAGCCAATTTTGTATAAATAGTCGTCAAACTTTTAGCTGATTCTACCAACCACAAAATTTTCCACTTAACCACATAGTTCTTTTTTGTTGCCCTAGTAGTGCAAGTAACAAAGATGAAACATTCTCTTTGTGCAGTTTTCCTTTCTCACTACACCAATGCAAAGATTCTTGTCAGTCTAGAAGTATCTATCTTTGAAAAGTTTATTAGCATTAGGGGTCAAAAGTCTAAGAAAGGTCATCATCAAGATAATACAACAACATACCCATGTGAAATCCCACAAAGTGGAATCTGGGAAGGGTAGTGTACGCATACCTTACCTCTACCTCCATGAGGTAGAGAGACGTTATCATCAAGATAATATGAGTCAAAATTAGTAAAACATAGACTAACATTGACGAATTAATCCTTCATTTCAATGACATACTCCCTCTATCCCCATTATATATGACAGCCTTTCCATTTCGGAACGTCTCAAAATATTCGTCACAATTCCATATCAATGCAACTTTCACATTAAAAAAGTCCACCTTATGAAACTTGGATCTATTGAAATAAATTTTCAACGACTACTTTAATACTCTTGTTTCACTATAACTAATATAACATATAGATCAAATCAAAATTTTGAACTGTGTAGATCATATAAAATGGGATGGGATGAATGAATTACTCCCTCCGTTTCATTCTACTTGGCCCCTATACTAAAATTGAATGTTTCATTTTACTTGTCCATTTTATCAAATCAAAGAGAGTTTTAAAAAAAAAGGGCAGCCCGGTTGCGCGGGGTCCGGGGAAGGACCTGACCACAAGGGTCTATTGTACGCAGCCTTGCCTTGCATTTCTGCCAGAGGCTGTTTCCAAGGCTTGAACCCGTGACCTCCTGGTCACATGGCAGCAACTTTAACAGTTACTCCAATGCTCCCCTTCAAAATCAAAGAGAGTTTAATTACTTATTTTCTCATACTACCCTTAGTATTAAATAACTAAAAAAAGTAGTAAGTAGTCAAATTTAGAATTTCAAAGCATCTTTCTCAAGGGTGCGCCAGTTCAATATGGCCAAGTAATATGAAATGAAGTATTAAATTGTAGAAGAAGATAACAAGTCCTTTGTCAATCCAGTAAAAGTGGAATCATTTTTCCTCACAATCTAGATATGGAGTTAGCAGGAATGTAGATCGAGGATGACATCATCTCAACCAGAATTCCTTAAATGGAGCATTAGCTCTTGCATGGCCCAATAAATTAAATAATTTGCAACAAACGTAAGTCTCCCACTGAATAATGACCAAATAAAACCCTAATTAATTCACAGCTCAGGCCATTCAAAGATACAGAATCAACAGAAATTGGTATATTTCTGGGTGATGAATCTTGGATTACCTCATCTGAAGGAGCAGGAGGGTGATGAGTACTGCTCCGAAATTGTTCTTCCGGTGCTTCTTCGTTATGTTCAGAGGGAGATTCCGGTTGAATTGACATACCGGAGCTAGAGACTGTAAGCTAGGGTTTTCGCGCTCTTTTATCCTTCTTTTTCCCTTTTAAATGGTGGAATCGAGGAAAGACATCTTATATATATACCTGATGAGTTAATGCATTTTTACATTTACAGTGTAGTTAATTATTACTAGTAACTAGTTATAGTACTAAGTTTTTTGGATCAAGAAATAGAGCAGTTAATTATTTATCATATCTTTTCGAATTTTATAATTATGACGTTGAAATCAGTTTGCATGCACATATAAAAAGAAATCAATTAGTATTTTATCTGTACTGAAAATTGAACATAAGATTTTTTGATGTCCAATCCACTTTATTAATCACTAGGTCAATGTCAATTTCATATATAATTGGTTATTCGGAATGTTTTAGATTTTACTAGATTTCAATATAAAGCAATTAGCATGTTTAGAAACAAGTTTTATGACATTTTTATCTTGCCTTTGAGAATTGCGTTGAAAATGATTATATACTCTAGCGTAGCACTTTTAATGCGTAATTTGCTTTTACATTTCCGTCACTACAAGGACCGGTAATGGCTCGGTGATTCACCATTCAAAAGACCAACTTTATTCATATATGGACTGACAATAATCCAATAATTCACCATTTGAAAGGCAACATGATTCATTTAACTTGACTATTTTAGGATCGAGGTTCAATTGATAACAAAGTTGTTTGACCTACAACCCCGTACATTTTTACATTGATAGAATTTTATTTTTGGTGTTGTTTACGGCTTTCTATCGAATGTACTCCTATAATATAAGAACCAAGGAAAATACCGTAACCAATTGACAATTCCCAGTTAAGCCTCTTGAGATTTAGCTTTCCATTTGGCTTTGATGTAGATGGCTCTGCAGCATAATTTATAACTAGCGTCATGATGTGTTTTGTGGGACTTGGCATATACTCTTGAAATTTGGTGCAACAACATGAATTAGGTATTCATTTCATCCATAAGCAAGATCCTATGATTTGCTAGGATCAAAAGAAAAGACAGTTGCTGTAGAAACCACATGGGTAGTAAGTTGATACCGCAGATGACAACAATACGTTTGCAATTAATAGCGGAACTGTCGAAGCATAAGACACTTTCTTGTTATGTAAAATATCATCCAACCATAGGTCACTAAGTTTTGACATCAAAAGATTTTAATGTTCTTTCACTGAAGAGTGTGCGTACATCATCAAAGGAAAAGCCAAACAATTAGAATCCAATCGAAAGGTGGCTCATAAATTGTCCACCAAAAGTTCTACAACCAAAAGAATATGTTTCACTCACCAAATCAGCACCAACGTGCTGCTTCAGTACCTGTTTAAACTTGCCTGCTCCCCTAAAGTTAGAGAAAGATATTCTTATCAGTCGGGACCCAGCCTATCGAACCAAATGGATAGTTATTATTTGCTTAATTCAACTCACAGTTCATGTAGGGATGTACAATTCTACCCACAGTGAAGCAAAGGAGCCATTCCTTCAATTTCCGAATGCTCACAGCACTGCATTCACCTGAAACAAAGCCGTAAATTGCAGGCGTACATTGTCAGCTGTGTTTTTTCTTTTTCCCTGTTTGATAAATTAGAACTGCGGTAGCACTAACCAACATCACATGTACGTAGGATCGGGAAAAGCACAAACAGAAATGTAACATCACATGGATGGTAGGACAACTAAAATACAAATATTTAAGACTAAGTTCCCAAAGAAACCAAAAGTGAGGACATGATGTTCAACTTAAAAGTGTACAATTTCCAGAGAACAAAGAGAGCAAACGAGCTGCAGTTTGTCAAGATACTCTGATACACTGTAGTCAAATGCTTCAACCAATAACACAATGCCGCTGAAGATTATCACCTTAAGAGAATGAGTGGCAAATAAAATTGGCATAAAAGAAATAAAACTAAGCATGGTCCATTTGCAAACTTTGATAGGGGACCAAACTAGTTAAATGAAGATGTTAAGTAGTGCAACCTGGATCAGTTAACTATGTCTTCTTAGCAAGATTTGAAGATTGAGAAGCTTTGACTGGGCCTGGAGCCCCATCAATTGCAATATTACCCACTCTAACTTCCATTGCCTCCCTTTCATCCTTCTCTCGGTTGTTCTTCGAACCATGATTTTCAGTTGCTTCAGATAGAGAATTAGTCGAAGGAGGAGCAAGATGTCGAGGGCCTCCAGTAATCCATGGATGACTAAGACATTGTGCCGCTGTCGGTCTTTTCTCAGGCACAAAGTCAAGGATAGGTATAAGGAAGTCTGCCATCTCATTCGCATCTTGTTCGCATAAATCATACTTTTCCATAAGCACTTTTCCGAGAGTCCAGAACCGCAAGCGCCTGATGTGCCTCAGATCTCCATATCGGTTAAAAAATTCTCGTGAATGGCGTCCACCTAAGGCAATCTGCAGGAATATTGAAAATTAGATATATTGCAGGGTTATTTTAATCAAAATCAGCTTTTAATTGCTTCATGACAGACATATAAACACACCTTGCGTGGCATTGTCCCGAGAAGCTCCATCATGAGGGCCAAGTGATCCTGTCAAGACCATTTAAGTGAATAATTAAGTAGGTGTTCGGACATTAAAAATGTGATATTTGAGGGGGGGGGGGAAGTTGGAAATTAAAGTTGTGTTTAGACATGCGTTTAACATGACGAAAAGTAAAAGTTCTGTGAGTAGAAAAAATTTCACTTAAAAAAATGGTCAAAACCACTTTTTCAAACTTGAAACTCATTTCCAATTTTTTTTAAAAAAATCAGTCCAATGTATAATCAAACACCTATTTGATTTTTTTTAAAAAGGAAAAAAATGAATGTCCAAACGAGCCCTTAAAAGAAAGCATTAAACTAAAGAATTATTTTAAAAGTTTCTCAATGAAATCGGACAGAAGCTAATCCACCAATAAAGATAACACAAAGTCAGGCATCAGAATATTGAATAGAGGCAAGCAATCTACTACAGAATAGGGTCACACGGAAAGAAAAAATGTTTATCAGAAAGACTTGGCAATCTAGGGCCACTGGAAAGAATTCTTGCTTTCAACATGAAGTGTTTGGATTGGATTTTTTGAAGTAGCTTATAAGTTAAAAGTCATAAGTTGGAATAACTCAACTTTTGGCTTTTAGCTTATTTTTGTACTTTTCCCCCTAAAAGAAAGTGTTTAAGAGCACTTTTTGCCTTCCCAAACACCTCCAAAAATAAAATAAAAAAGAGCTTACAAGCCAAAAGCTACTATATAGAAGACTCTACAAGCACACGTCTTGGTCAACATGTATGTCGGTAGGAATTCAAATAGAATTGAAGGGCTTTTGTTATTTCAGGTGAAACATTGCACTTTTCAAACCCTACACTACGTATCACAACCTAGAGGCTTAACTAGCCATCGCAACACTGCAAGTATGCACCATATCCTCCATTCCTTAGAAATATAGAATATAGTGCTAGGTTTTAAAAATGGTGAATGGAAAATGAAAAGTTTTGACTTACAAAGAGTTGTGGCTTTTCTAAATAGTTGTGACTTTTTTGAAGAGAAGCAACTTTTCTGAAAGGTTGTGACTTTTGCGAAGGATTGCGACTTTTCTAAAGGGTTGTGACCTTTCCGATAAGGCACAATTAGCAACTGTTCACACTATCTTTTGTTGTCTATAAATAGATGATTTTTCTTTCATTTTTCGCTAATGAATTTTCTTAATTTCTTTTAATTTTGCACAAACAAATTCTAGCGTACTTTACTTATGTTGAGTGATTCGCTAACACCGGGGTTTTAGGTACCGATACATGAGTAAGTAAGCTCATTCTATCCTGGGAGGATATATTTCATTAACCTCGGATACTTGAGGGGAATAATTTTCTTAAGGACACACTGTGCACTTAGTGGGCTCAATTTTCAATATTGTTTATATTTTTCTTCCAAATTCTATTTTCATTACTAGTTTTAATTTCTGGTTTTGGAAACTTACTAGAAATTTTGTTGTTTATTAATTTTGCAAAAGCTCTTTTTTCTACAAAATTTTTTGTAATACAAAAGTTTTTTTTTCTAATTGGTTTTCTAATACATATTGGACAACATATAGAATATAGAAAAGCTTCATTTCTAATAAATATAATATACAATTTTTTTGTGTTTATCTAATTTTAACTTGACACAGATTTAAAAAGTAAACTAAGTATATCTAAATAACGTGACTAATTATATATCACGATAGACAACTCTAAAAGCAGACATCTCTTCGTCGACGTGTCTATTGCTAGCCGAGGATATTTATGTAATTTCTATACTTTCTCCGTTTTAATTTATTTATCTTATTTTCTTTAGTTTTTTGTATAATTGAAAATCACGTAAAAAATACTACAAATCACGATAATTAACAACTTAAAATATTAAAAAGATATTAAAAATTCGATTGACTCTCAAAATTATATCGGTGCCACATAAATTGAAAAATAAAAAGTAACATATATTATTTGAAAATAACATAAAAAGCATTATAAATCTCAATAATTAACAACTTAAAATGGAGAAAGTACAAAAATTACATAAATACCCTCGACTAGAAAAAGGCACGTCAATGAAGAGATGTATGCTTCTAGAATCTTCTATATCATGATTTATAATTATAATTAGTCATGTTATCTAGTTATACTGATTTTACTTTTTAAACTCTGTGTCAAGTTAAAATCAAATAGACACAAAAAAAAATTGTATATTTTATTTATTAGAAATGAATCTTTTCTATATTCTATACTTATTAAAAATGAAGGATATTGTGCATGAGTTGCAATGTTGCGGGGACTAGTTAAGCCTCTAGGTTGTGACACGTAATGTAGGATTTGAGTGCAATGTTTCACCTGCAATGACAAAAATGCCCTTCAATTCAATTTTAATTCCTCCAAGCACACATGTTGACCAAAAAATGTGTGCTTGTAGATTCTACTATATAGTAGTAAAAATTTAGTTGACTCTTGAATTTTTATCTGTGCCACATAAATTGGGACACAAGGAATAATATATATTATTTGAAAACTATGTAAAATACTATAAATCACATAAAAAAACTGGATGACTCTCCAAATTCCACTTGTGTCACATAAATTGAAATAGAAAAAGTAACATGTATTGGGCCCGTGCTGGCAGGGTTTCCTACGTCTAGTATCAAAAGAAAACTATTGTCTTTCACCAACATAGTGACCGAGTGATCAGATTTTTCTAAGCAAGCTAAAATGACAAACAATAAATTTAAGCAAACCCACTAAAGAGTAAGAATAAATAATAGCCCCAAGTGACGAACAATTTGAGCATCCAATGCAAAAACTTAAGGCAATGGATGTAAGATGGAGTGACCGAAGAAATTATAAACTCGATTAAACCTTTAACGATGAGGATAGGTGTATGCTCTAACATCCTCCCCGCACATGTAACATGATTCTAGAGTTTATCTAATGATCTTTGAAGACTTTCATCTTTTTTTGGCTTCCCAGGTAATTTTGTTTGCTAGGTTAAGTCAATATCTAAGAGATGTCACTGGAAGTGTACAAAGACCTAAACTAGTTAATGGGACCCAAAAATCTAGCTGTTTGAATGATCTTCATTCTTTCTTCCTATACGACGGACAGCAAAAACAAAATTAGCTATCAATGCAAGAAGTACAGAACCTCATCTTTTAGTTTCAAAAGAAACATATGTCAAAAGGTGGGGGATGTGGACTCAGCCTATATGAACGTTTTTTAATCATAACAAGAATTCCTGCATGCTACTGAAACAAAGTGGGTGTGTAACATTCCTTAAATGAAGCAACATGCTTTTAGTTC
Organism: Solanum dulcamara; assembly: GCF_947179165.1. Taxonomy (NCBI): domain Eukaryota; kingdom Viridiplantae; phylum Streptophyta; class Magnoliopsida; order Solanales; family Solanaceae; genus Solanum; species Solanum dulcamara. Next base: position 75,226,842 of record NC_077244.1, read on the forward strand.
CAAGATTCATCATTTTCTCACTTTGAATCTTGTAAGTAAACTTAAGGAATTGCTTAGAGTGTGCTTGCTTCTTTACCTCACCAACACCACAACACTGCTGACATAAGTTTCAAGAACCACCAAGCAAAAATAAAGCCCTTTTGATATACCAATAGGCTTCCAAGAAATTAGAGTCCATCAAACAGGCACATCATGCTCATAAGATACACATGACAATTAGCTTAAGCCACAAATAGATTTAAACACTAGCCGAAATCCTACCAAAGAAAATTGTTTGTGCATGTCAGAATGGAAAAGGTAAAATGATCAAAAGTATAGTTGTTGTACCTCATCTCTATCATAATTGTCACCACTGTGAGGATCAAAAAGAACATCACCTGTGGTGAGCTCAAAGCAAATGCAAGCAAGGGACCAAAGATCTGCTGAAGTAGAATATTTAGCTCCCAGAATAACCTCCGGACATCTATACTGTCTTGTCTGGATATCACTTGTAAATTGTTTATACGTCCAACATGCATTACCAAAGTCAACTAATTTGCACTTGAGGTCAACATCAGCCAATAGCTTCTGCCTATCGGACCGGCTGCCTCGTTTATGTCTCTGAATTCTTAGGCGCCCTTCCTTTGTTGAGACATCTTCACTGGCTTTAACACTAGTTTGTTCCTCAACTGCGTTCGCTTCAGGCTTGTCATCACGGGTAGAGTCTTCAGGACCAGTAGTTTTATTATCTGGTTCAGTCTCCTCAGAAGCTTCCTTGTCGGCACACTTTTGAGCAACCCGCTTAGCCTTTTTTCGAATTTTCTTTTTCTGGTTCTTGGTCAGGTCACCGTTTAAACTCTTCACATCTTTAGAAGCCCCAGATTCAGAGAGAAACTTACTTTTATTGGAAGGAATAATTACAGGAGTCCCCGAATTTGTAGGATCTTTAGCTGGATCAATCATTGATAGAAGCAACACATTTTCTGGCTTTAAGTCTGTGTGTATGATGGAAAGCCTGCGATGTAAATAATCCAAACCCACTAAAATATGAAAGCATATTTCTTTAACTTTGTGAATAGGGAGCCCTCGGTAGTCTGAATATTTGATAAGTGTCAAAAGATTATCTCCCAAGTATTCAAATACCATACAAACATGCTGCCCATTAGGACCAGAATGCTTAAAGTGATCCAATAGCTTCACAACACACTTCTTATCATCTGGATCTCCCTCAGCAATCTGCTTTAATATTGCAATCTCATCCATTGCCGCTTCGGTATAATGCTGAGCACTCTTTTGGACTTTCAGAGCTATATATGTCTATTTCCGCACAAAAACATAAGCAGCAATTAGCTGAACAATCCGTAAGCCTGACAAGTTAACAAAACTTAAGCATCTTTTCTCACGACCACACTCTAAAACTCACTATATACCACTAGTTCACAGATGAAGAGTATGGAGAATGAAGTTGCATACTTTGAAAATTATATGAGAGGCTTCTTGTTTGCGCATGAATGTCCTCAAGATCCCCTTTTTCAAGTGAAGAGTAACACAACATAACAACTACAACAATTTAGTTGGGATTAGCTATATGAATCCTCTAGATCCATTCCGCTCTATTTGGACCTATTTCATTCCGTACTCAGCATTTTTATCTTTTAAAACAAAATTAGTAGCTCTTCAGAACTGGAGATTTCTCTGGTGACACACTTGTCAGTTGTCATTACACTAACATATACATCTCTAAGTAAGCTTAAAAATAAAGACTTTCGGCAACACTAACTGTATAAAGTCCAAAAAAAATATACACAAACTCACAAGAATACGTCCAAACGAGAAACGAGTAAAGTTAGAGTAACCAGAAACAACTGAACAGGATAAATTTACAGACAAATTATGAATAATTGACAGAATAGAGAATAAAACTAACAGATTTTTGGATGTCCCAAGCGAGCCAAACAGTTGAGAAATGGCCCCAACCAAGCTTGTTCTGCACAACGTATCGTCCGTGTTTGAATGTATCTCCGATTTGTACTGCGTGATATCCTCCGCGCTTGTAATCCTCCGTCCCTTCGTCCTCCGATGTATAGTCACTCGTCTCACTTCCATCGCCGCCGTTCCTCTCCTCTTCTTCTGCCATCGACCGATCCAATATCACAGAGATTGAAAACACAAATACCGGAGTGGATGTCAATTAAAAGGGGAAAAAAAAACTACTGTGAGAGAAGAAAAGGAGAAGGTTCTGGAAGAAAGACAAGGAGAGAGGAGGGAAGATTTTATTTTGTCAAAGGAAGAAGAAAGTAGGGTTTCTAATTTCTTGCTAATTTGAGTGGAGAGGGAAAATGATTCAACTGAGTTTTTGTTTTTATTATACTCCCCAGTTCATTACTTCATTATTTAAAAATTTATTATAAATAGAATTTTTTATAAAAAATGTTATCTTTAAGACTTTAACATTAAGAACTTATTTTTCAAGTTGATTAACACTATACATTGATTAATATAAATATTATGATAAAATATATCTTTCATTTCTTATTTTTTTAGCAAAGAAGTGATGACTCGAAGGAATACAGAAAAAAAGATTTGAAATATTTCTTAATCAAGATAGGATTACCTAAAAAAAATGGTGCAAAATTCATTATAGATAAGTAAAAGTATAAAAGAGGGAGTATTAATAACAGTGTTTTTCATAAATCTTGATTTCTTGGGAGGACTGTGAGGCGTAGGATTTTGTGTTGTGACTTTCCACTCGTGACGATTGGACGTATATTGAAAATGTGCGTCATCCGCGATTTAACTATAAAAAAAAAATAGAGTAATTATATCAATTTGTTAAATTTATAAAAGGCGGAATTTATTAGTGGCCTCCTAAAGTTGGCACCAACTTTTACTTAAATACCTCAACTAGGCTTTGTTTATTTTAGACACCTCAATTAAGGCCCTGATATGTCATTTTGACACTTTGTGCTAACCTGGCACATTGCGTATGTTGTACCCATTTTGAGCGCGTGAAGAGCTTTTTTAAAAAAAAAATATTTTCTTCTTATTTTTTTTCTTGTTCTTCTTCTTCTCCATTTTCTAGCTACCATTTTTCATCCATGGTAAAATAGATTTAAGTCAAATATAAAGTGAATTCGAATGCCACAAGATTTCCTCAAGCTTAACCACCTTTTTTGTTTTGTTACCTTCTTTGACCACAAACTAACACCATCACCTCCCGACCAAAGACCTCTTCGTTGTTTTTTTCCCACTATTTCTCACCACCAGATCTCCACTGCTTCTCCCAGAACCACCGCGCCTTGCCACCTTCGTCTCGTCTTTCCCTTTCCCTGCCTCCAACCAAATCTCACCTCTCGTCGTTCCTCAACAGCACCAACGAGCCACTAAACCAAACGACCAGGAGCAACCCGACACCATCGAAATCTGGCAAAACAAACAACCAGACCACCCGTTTTCTCCAATCAGACCACCAGACCAACATCCTTTCTTCTCTAGCAAGCAAAGCTCGCACTCCGGCAGCAACATCAACAACAACAACGGTGACATCAACATCAACAACAACAACGGTGACAGCAACATCAACAACAAAGAGCACCGATGCTCCACCGAACTCTGGTGGAGAAGACGACGGGAGGGGTGGGTGGTGCTGGAGAGACCACTGGGAGGGTGTGGAGTTAATAGAAGCTGATTTTTCTTTTTCTAAAAAATTATTATTTAGATTAAAAAATGTCACATGTCATTAAATTATTGACCATTCTTTTCTACTCAAAAGTCATTATTTAAGAATTATTTTTGATATATATATATGACACGTGTCTTCGTTTAATTCGCCACTTTTGACACGTCATCGACGAGTGCATTACACACACTTTATATATTTGGGTGATTGTCAAAAAAGTATCAAAATGACACATTTGGCCTTACTTGAGGTGTCTAAAATGAACAAATCTTAGTTAAGGTGTCTAAGTAAAAGTTGGTGCCAACTTTAGGTGGTCACCAATGAGTTCCGCCTTTGTAAAATAAACCAAATCAACAAAAGGTCTATCTATTTTGTCGGTTTAGATAGGTTTTCTTTCAGTTTATTTGGGAGTTTTTGATTATTATTTTTTCAATCCTTTGAATATTAGGTGAAGTGTTACTATAAGTTGCTTTTAATAGGGAATTTCACATGTACATAATAGGACTTTTTGCCCAAGTTATTTTATGCTCTGTATCTTTCCTCTCCTAGTTGTGCACTATATCCTTAGTATTCTTTGTCATAGTTTCATCTCTAACCATTTTGATAGTTGGTTGTTGCAGTGAATAGTATCAATCTGATCTAACTTCTCAAAATTCAAAATCAAAAAATCTATTATTTCTGTTGAGATCACTTTGTGCATTATTGTTTGAGGCATATACTTTTTTGAAGCACATTTTTCTGTTATGCATCATTATAAAAGTTAAAAAGATGTCAAATCTAATAATTTCTTCTGTTACACATCCAGTTCTCTTTAATACGTCTAGGGCAATTTTCCATCTTGCATAAGATGGGTCGGGGGTATACACAAGATTTTATGTAAGCAATGTCGATCCTTTGTCACAATTTATTTTGTAATTAAGCCATCTAAGTTATGTTTAATTTGTTTGCTCATCACAAAAAATCAACTCTACAATAGATGATGATATAAACTATTATTCTGGCAAGTATTATTATGTATCATATATAGAGGATCGTTGCAAAGGAAATATTATTGAAGTTTAGCGCGCATTTAAGATATTGGTGAAATGCTTATTAATTTGAAGTATTTTAAGTGAAATAATAGAAAACATGACACATATATTCCTCCGTTATCATTATTATTGATAATAGATTTTCACATGATATACACTATTGATCATACGAGAGGGAACCAAAGGAATGGTTAATTATTAATCAAAAATTATAATGCGTTGCAAAATAAATGATTCATGCATGTGGTGTGCTCCGTGGAGATCTGTGTAACAAACAAACTTCAATATAATCAAGATGTTTATTTTCTAGATGAATGTTTCTTTTCTACCAAACAAATACAGTTCATTTGGGGTTTCATATATATATATATATATATACTACTAACTATTTTTTTTTCGAATTTAGCCTAGAAGTGCACAAATACCAGGGACGTGGAAATATGGGATCACATTCTTGATTAATGATTAGTCAACCTCCAATCTTGTTATGATATCACAAACGAGGGCGGACCAATGAGTTCGGGTTAAAGATAGGGGCTAACGGGTTCTTAAGATGGCAAGATTTTGAAGAAATGAAAGCATATCACATCTTAGATGAATTACAAATCAAAATAAAAGGAAAAAAAAGTGACAAACTCATTGTGTAGTTGCAATAGTAAATGGAGTTCCATCCTACATAGGTGGCTTCAGCCTTCAAGCCACTATTTTGGCCTTATAAGGCCTAACACATTGGATTTAATAACGGGACAATTTCAAATATATACAATAAATTAATTAATTTACAACAGATATAATCATATTTTATTTACATAAAAAATAGTCAAAATCATAGGAAATATACAGTGACTATACAATATATATCTTGTTAAAAGTCATAAAAAGTATACATTGACTATACAATATATATTACTTATATATAAGCTATACACTGAATATACATTATGATACACTCAAAAACTGAATATAGCTTGACTATACATGAAATATACACTGACTATACATGTTTATACAACGAATGGTCTTTTTTTGTAATTGCTTTTTCCGAATGGCATGTCTTGTAATTGTCCCTTTAATATATAGCAAAATAGATAAAATTTTCATTAGGTTATATTTCTTATACAAAAAATAACTCACTTATAAAAACAAGTCATTTATTACCATGAGAAACTTACAGAATTTCACTAGTTTAGAAGCTAATTACTTAGATACACTCTAGTTTACATATTACGAATCTTATCAGATTTTGATGAGGTACTCCAGATACATCCAAATACATGTATCTCGGGATACATGGGGTCAAAATTAGATGTAATTTGTTCTAAATATTTATCAAAGTAGATTCGCATGTATTCGAAATACATAGACAAATCTCCCTCTCATCTCGCTCATCACTCTCCTTCACACGAGATACATACAAATATCTAATGTGTATCTTGTGTGATTCACATGTATCTGTGATACATGACTATCTTACTTATCTTTTTCTCCATCTCGCTCGCCTCTCTCCCTAAATGTACCTAGGTGTATCTTCCTCAATATATTGTAGAAAACTCTTAATTAGCGGTAAGATATATAATTATTTGAAAGTATAGGTACAATTAGTATATATTGTATGAATGTATGTCTAATAAAGTAGTTTATCCTTTTATATTGACAGTGTATAGCTCATGCATAGCTACACTATATTGTATAGTCGGTATATATTTTTTATGACTTTTGGCAAATTATAATGTATAGTCAATTTATATTTTTTTATGACTTTTGACTATTTTTTGAATAAATAAAACATAACTATATTTATTGTAAATTATATATTTGAGACTAGCCCATCCTCTAATATCAACATTAATGTGCAAGATGAGCTAAATATTTCCTATCAAACGACATATTTTGCCAAATTATAGGGATAGGTATAACTATATGCATGCTTGAAAAGAAAACAAACAATAATAACATGCTTATTGAAACCTCAAAAGTGGAATATGACGAAGGTAGATTGTACATAGATTTACTTTTATTTGTAAAGATAGAAATATTATTTCGATGGACCATCAACTTAAATAAAACATCATATCAAAGCAGCTTAAAAAAATAATATCTAAATGAAAGCAATAACAAAACAATGAAATAAAGCGAAATGAAGAGCAGTGCACAACATACAAACGATAGAACAATTATGACAACCAAATAATACAAGACCTGAAGTACAAAAAATACAAGTGTTAACCAAAATCAAAAAACAAGAAACTATGAAAATAGTACTAATATTACTAGTAAAAAGGTAGGTACATGCTAAGTACGACCACCAAGTCTATATATCCCACATGAAAGTGAGCGATAATGCTCAACTACCGACTAATTTTTTATCCTAATCTATGACCTCCAAACCCTTTTATCTATTGTCATATTACTGATAAGCTCAAGATGCACCATGTCATATCTAATTACTCCCTCCGATGCTTTTGGGAGAATTGGCCCTTTTAAAATAAAAGCTCAATTTTATTTTATTTTAGAATTTGTTCGTTTAATAAGTTGAATTATGTTCTATTTTATGATATATTTTTCGTCTCCACTAGAATTATGAACAAAGGTTAAACAGAATGATGTATGAGATGAGGTGTTTACTCATATTTCCTAGCTTATCCATTAATAAAATTTGCCTAAATTTCAGGACCGATATATATAATTAGAGATCTTGAAATTTAAACTAACATACATGTGATTATCCAACTAAATTCCAACAAATCCTATTATTTCCAAAGCCAAATCTCAGTATTAATTCAAACAAGATAAGGCAAGTACAATAAAATATAGCAGTACGTAAATACATTATTGAAGAGCATCTTGAAGTAGTTAGAACCGTACCATCTGTAGTTTGAATTAATTAATATCTTTATTAGCATAGTTGACTACGCATGTTCCACAGTTAAATCACAATTAAACAATAACTAGATTAAAACAATCGTAGACCACAACACGCGTGTACATGTGTTGAGACATAAGAAGACAGTTAAAGAAGTTAGAATAATTAGTTAGAAGCAGGGTAGTTTAGTCATTTTCAGTCTTTTAGTTAGAACTAACTAACTAACAATTAGTTAGATAGTTAAACTACTAATCCAGCTATATATATAGCTACAATTGTACAATGTACTGACTTAGGGCATTTCAGCCCAATGTTGAAAGTAACGCAGCTCTCTCTTTCTTCTGCATCTTCATCTTCTTCTTCTTTGTTGTTTGCTTCCTTTCTGTGAAAGGGCTGATCCTCAAACAAGTTCATGATATCAGAGCCACCATCATCAGTGATTACTGTGAAAATTTCTCGTATTTGAGTCAAAGACTCGAGATCAGAGTCAAAGATTCATCCAATTTCCTAGCTTGTTCTGCAGATCTAAGCTCCATAGAAGCTAAAACTGCAATCAACAGTGACTTCCGCAATAAAATTTCAAAAAGGTTGAAGAAATGGCAGGTAAAGCCACAGATCTAGTTCAGAATCTCAATCAGACTCACTTCAATGTTCAACGAGTTGGTATACCTGTTTCTGCAAGTTCTGAGAGTAGCAATGGGCAAGATATTGACTATAATCATCCTCTATTTCTTAGCCCTACAGATGTGAGTGGAATTAGCATTATTTCATTTCAACTACAAGGTGTTGAAAACTATACCTTATGAAATCGATCAATAAAACTAGCTCTGTTAGTAGGAAACAAGTTAGGGCTAGTGGATGGAACATGCAGGAAGAAAATGTATAGTGAAGAACTATGGAGCCAATGGGAAAAGGTAAATGCGATTGTGCTATCATGACTAATGAACTTAGTTTCGAAGAGCTTGATTAGTGGAATTGCATTTGCTTCAAGTGCATCGAGTGTGTGGACTGACCTGCAAGAAAGGTTTGATAGAGTTGATGGATCAAGAACTTACAGTTTACACAAAGAAATAGCCATTTTACAACAAGGAACAACTTCTATATCATTATATTATACGAAGCTGAAAGCCTTGTGGGATGAGTTTGAAGTGTTAGTGCCCTTACCCTGCTGCAACTGTGAAAAATCTAGAGGATTTGTAGCTCACATGAATAGACAAAAGTTGTATCAATTTCTAATGGGATTGAATGACTCATACCATCAAGCTAGGAGTCAAATTCTCATGATAAATCCTCTACCAACCATCAATCAAGCATATGCTATGATAGTAGGAGATGAGAATCAAAAGGCTATTGTTACAAGTATCACAATTTAGGACTACATTCATCCATCCTAGATTCAGTTGCTATGTACTTTAGAGTTGGAAGTAGTTCAGGTGTCAGTAATAGATCCAACAAGAATACACTTTTAATTTGTGACTTCTGTAAGTGTAGAGGTCATACCAAAGAGTCTTGCTACGAGGTTGTTGGGTATCCACCAAATTTCAAGTCCAAAAGAAAGGTACAAAGTGCAAACACTGCCTATGCTGATACTACTGGCTTTACTAGTCAACCTCAGCAATCAGTTCAGACTAATTTCTCTTATGGTTTGAACACAAATGTGACTGATGAATCAGTGTGGGGCAGAAATATCACATCACAACACACTATAGACAAAATATCAGCCGAAGCTTCTACTTCCAACAAGACTGTAAGTCAAGCTGAGAAATATGTCAAGCAATTACTTCAGGGTTATATATTCACAAAAGATCAATATGAACAAATTCTCAAGATGATGAGTCAACAGTCAGGCTCAAGAGCTACTACACCTGATTGCAATAAGGCAAACACTGCAGGTAAATCCTTATTTGTAACTGAAAATAGTGATATGTGGATTGTAGATACAGGTGCAACAAACCATATGATTTCTAAGTTGGAGATGCTACTAAAGGACTCTGTGCTAAAGCTTGACGCTCCTAAGGATGTATGTCTACCAAATTGTCGTACCACACAAGTAACTCATATTGGTTCTTGTAGTTTATCATCTAGAAGTGTGATAACTAAGGTGTTTCATATACCAGAGTTCAAGTATAACTTAATATCTGTCAGGAAAATAACCAAGGAATTAGGTTGCTCAGTCTTCTTTTTTCTAATTTCTGTGTTTTCCAGGAGCTTTACACTAGAGAGGTGAAGGAAGTTGGTAGAGAAGAGGAAGGCATATATCTGTTGTGGAGACAATTAACTCAATGCAATACAAGTAATACTAAGGATTCTATTCATACTGTTGATACTGCTCACTTAATAGGCAAGGATTCAGACGTGGAGCTATGGCATCAAAGACTTGGACATGTATCTTCAGATGTACTTACTAAGATGTTTACTATGAATAAAGTCAGTATGTGTAAGGTGTCTAAGTGTTTAGTATGTCCATTTGCAAAGCAAATCATACCTATTTTTCCTTTTAGCATCATCAAAAGCAGTAGCTATTTTGATTTGATACATGTTGACCTTTGGGGACCCAATAATACAACTACCTTTGATGGCAATAAGTACTTTCTCACAATAGTTGATGATTTTTCAAGAATGACCTGGTTATTTTTACTTAAACAAAAATCAGATGTGTGTGTGTCTCTTAAATTATTCCTGTAGTATGCTAAGAATCAGTTTGGCAAAGTGGTCAAGGTCCTAAGATCTGATAATAGTACTGAGTTTTTTTAACTCAGTATATGATAGTATGTTCAAAGCATTGGGTATTATACATCAAATATCTTGTCCTTACACTCCTCAACAAAATGGTGTGGCTGAGAGAAAACATAGACATCTGCCAGAAGTAACAAGAGCCTTAAGATTTCAAGCTAAAATACCTATCAGGTTTTGGGGTCACTGTGTACTAGCTGCTGCTTATCTCATTAACAGACTCCCTAGTAGTGTGCTTGAGTTTCAAACTCCTTATGAAAGACTTTATGATAGAAAACCAGTGTTATCTCATTTGAAAACAATTGACTGTCTAGCCCTTGCAAAGAATCTCATTGAACATGATAAACTCATGCCCAGATCAAAGTCAACTTTCACATGGGATACTCTAAAGTGCATAAAGGGTGTATTTTGTTTGATTTGCACAACAGCTCCTTCTTTGCCAGCAGAGATGTTAGCTTTAGAGAAGACATATTTGCTTTTGCCAAGGATAACAGTTCTGCTCAACAGCAGCTATTTGTAGACAACCTGGAAGGGTTAGATGAGACAGATCAAGAGCTTCATCAACTAGCTCCATTAATAGTCCCAAGTAATGTTCCATCAGTGATGTCAGAGGGGGTAGATACATGTGTGGATCTAGGTGGTGGTGAGCAAGTATGTGTGCAACAACCTGAGATACATATATAACTATATATTGATGCAAGTGGCTCTGAGGTATCCCATACAGAAGGTCTTACTGTTATTAGAAGATCTACAAAATCTAAACAGCCTCCTATATGGCTGAAGGATTTTGTTTCCCTGAATGTTAAGCAGGATGTCCAGTATCCCTTGACCAACTATGTGAGTTATTCTCATCTCTCACCCACTTATCAGTGTTTTATTGCTGCTACCTTAACTGTGATAGAACCTACAAGCTATGCAGAAGCAATCAAGGATCCAAGATGGGTTGAAGCTATGCAGGCAGAGATCTAGGCCTTAGAAAGAAATCATACCTGGGAGATCATATCCTTACCTGCTGGGAAGAAGCTTATTGGTTGCAGATGGATTTATAAAGTCAAATACAAATCCACAAGAGAAATAGAGATGTTTAAAGCTATATTAGTTGCAAAGGTATATAGTCAACAACAAGGAATTGACTACAAAGAAATCTTCTGTCCAGTTGTGAAGATGGTTACAGTAAGATCTGTTCTCTCTATTGCAGCTTCAAAGAAATGGCACATTCATCAAATGGATGTCTACAATGCCTTTCTACATGGAGACCTGGAGGATGAGATATATATGCAACTTTTTCAAGGGTTTGTCAGTCAAGGAGAGAAGGTGTGTAGACTGACAAAGTCTCTCTATGGACTTAAGTATGCTCCAAGGCAATGGAATCACAAACTTACAGAGGCTATCATTTCTCTCAAGTTTAAACAAAGTCAATATGATTACTCCTTATTCATCAATAAATCAGCAGAAGATATTGTAATTGTACTTGTATATGTAGATGATATGTTAATAACTAGCATCAACCTGAAGTTGATAGAAGAAACAAAGAAAGCTTTACAAAGAGCATTCAAGATGAAAGACTTAGGGGAGCCCAAATATTTCTTGGGGATTGAATTTACAAGATCTACAGAAGGGATACTTATGCATCAGAGGAAGTATACTCTTGAACTTATAGCAGAGGTAGGGATGACTGCAGCCAAGCCAGCAGGAACACCTATAGATGCCAACATCAAGCTCATATCAAGGTAGTATGATGATCATGTGAACAAGAAGCAAAAAGAGTTAGAAGATCCTCTGATAGATCAAGCTGCATATCAGAAGCTCATAGGTAAGCTACTGTATCTCAATATGACAAGACCAGATATCTCCTTCAGTACTCAGACATTGAGTCAGTTTCTAAACTAGCCAAAAAAGTCTCACATGAAGGCCGTACTAAGAGTAGTCAAGTACTTAAAGAGGCAACCTGGACAAGGTATATTACTGTCCAGCCACTCAGACAGGCAGGTCGGTGCATTTTGTGATGCAGATTAGGCTGCTTGCCCACTCACCAGAAAGTCAGTCACTGGCTACATGATCAAGATGGGAAAGTCCTTGATATCATGGAAGGCCAAGAAACAGACCATAGTATCAAGGAGTTCAGATTGCAGCAAATCCAGTATATCACGAAAGAACAAACCATATAGAAATAGATTGTCACTTCATTAGAGAAAAGTTGCAACAAGGCTTGATCAAAGTAAACTACCTACCAACTCAAGAACAACCTGCAGATATATTAACCAAAGGGCTGTCTAGAGTTCAACATGAGCATCTTCTATCCAAGCTACGAGTTTTGAACATTTTTGCACCTCCTAGCTTGAAGGGGAGTGTTGAGACATAAGAAGATAGTTAAAGAAGTTAGAATAATTAGTTAGAAGCAGGGGTAGTTTAGTCATTTTCAGTCTTTTAGTTAGAACTAACTAACTAACAATTCGTTAGATAGTTAAGATACTAATCAAGCTATATATATAGCTACAACTGTACAATGTACTGACTTAGGACATTTCATCCCAATGTTGAAAGTAATGCAGCTCTCTCTTTCTTCTGCATCTTCATCTTCATCTTCTTCTTCTTCTTCTTTGTTGTTTGCTTCCTTTCTGTGAAAGGGCTGATCCTCAAACAAATTCAACATGTAATTAAAAAAATCGAATGGACCGACAACAATGATTTTAAAAATGTATGTATTAATTATATTAATTTTGCTAGAGCTAGCAGAAATTATTCGCTAGAAAATATATAATATATATCTTAATTTCCTCAGTTTAGGAAGCAGATTAAATGAGGTAGTACAAAACATGTTAGATTATTAAGGGTGTGTTCGGTATGCAGGAAGAAAATATAAAATATTTTCTAATTTTTTCAGTTTTGATTCATTAAAAAAATTGAAAAATATCTTTTTTGCAAAGGATAATAAATTCCCTCATATTAATGATTTGATCAGAAAATGTCTCTATCATCAATAGTTGATTCAAAAACATCGGCTATTTCTACTAGTTTGATTAAAAATGGTTTTTTTATTAATGGGTCAAAATTGTTTTTTCATAATACACGTATTAGGATTTTTTTTCTTTTTAAACATATTCTATTCTAATAAAAGTATTAATCTAAAAGAACTTTATTCTTGTTTCTTTTCTTTTAAAATCAATTCAACTAATAAAATAGTAGAAAACAATCTTTTTTTCTTTTTAATCTCATTTTAACAATTAAAATAAAATGTATCCATGCACCTTTTCAACAAATAATATAGGTTACATATATAAGATTATAGTAATCCCATCTTTAATTTTTTATTTAGATAATGCTAAAAAAATTTAATAAAATAGAAAAAAAATTTATTTGGTATTTTTTTCTAAATTAAAGTAGGATAAATATTTTTTAATTAAACAAATCATCATTCGGGGATAAAAGGAATATATTTAGTTGAAAAAAAGATATTTTGACCCATTAAGTAATAATAAAGTCATTTTTTTTATCAAACTATTAAGTGCTGACATTTTTAATCCTTTTCAATATTTTTTTAGTAAAACAAGTTTCTGAAAAAATCACAAAATATTTTTTTTTAGGGAAAATAAGTTCTAACATCCACATTGATTGTTTAGATTATATACAAATATATTAAAAATAATATCTTTTATATATTTTCGTATGCAAAACAATTTCTTTCATAATCCACACCCTTATATTGGATAAGCATAAATGATTAATTAAATAAATACTCTAATCTAAATATAAAGTCTAAATAAAAGTTATTGAATTCAGTCTAATAGTAACTAATATTATAGCTCCTTCATCAATTTACAAACTTCCAGAGTTCAACCATCCGCTAATTTAGGTTGAAAACAATATTCATAACATGGCCAATACAATATATAAATTTATTATGCATTGCAGTCTATCTTGCTCTGGCTTGCCCAATTGAACAACGTGTGATTCCTCATTTGGTTCCTAAAACATGAGATGAGCTGCTGATTTTACTTTTTGAGTGACTCAATATAACGCTTCCAAAATTTGGAATCGGAAATAAGATAAAAGAAAAAAAAAACATAGTAAATCTATGATTAACCCGGGATGATCGTATCGAAGAACTTGATTCATGCAAGGACTTATTAAAGGCATATCTGGGGAAGAGAAAACCATTCCATTCTTAACATCTTTCGCAACTTTTCTTTCACAGGTGGCAGAATTCTAGACCATATAACCTTCTGCAGATACGTGACAAGCTTCAGCTTTACCAAATCATAAATTTATCAATTATCTCCTTAATTTAAATAATATAAAAAGACAGAGAAGTGGTTGGGGGCAGAAAAAAGAAAAAACAGAGATGCAGAAAAATAAAAACAGAGATGCTCGATACAAAAATGAACTACTACTTGTCTTTTTAAAACTTATTTATTTCATGAAAAATTAAGTTCCTCTTTTGAGCGAAGAGTATAGAAAACACTCCTACCCTTCAAACAGTGGCGGAGACACATACATACATGAGGAGTGTCGCTTCATCGAAAAATTACTAGATAAATTATTTTTTTATATATATATTATGACACTTCTTGACTTCTTAGTGATTTGAAGTTCTAGATATTTTGACAGATCTTAGTCAAAATTTTGGCTTCGCCACTACCTTCAAATATAGGAATAATTTTTCTCCATAAACCTCACTTACACTGAATATACATAAAAATTAAATTCTTCGAAAGAACGAAAGCTAGAGAGAAAATTAACTCTTCAACAATATATCCAACAACATATATATTAATATGTTTCCCACCCTCCCTTGCGCTTAGCAATAAGGAGGAAATAAAAGATTGAAATTTAAAAAACATATATTAAAATGGAATAAAAATAAAAGGAGAAGGCTACAAATAATTTTTCATATTATTGAGTAATTAATTCTCAAGCAAGTCCAAAGAATAGCAAATTTTCTTGAAGGTTGACAAGTAGTCTTGAAACAAAGGAATGAAAACATCAATGCTTCCATCTCCAATGAAGGATGGTAGAAGAAACATCATGCCTTCTGTTGGGAAATATGAAGGCATGAACATGTACGGACACCCGGTTCCAAAATCTAAGTCGTAGAATGGAAACCTTAACCAACTATCAACTTCGAGATCAGGACATAATATGTGCTTGTTCATGTCTGCTGTCGGGATGAGATCATCTTCTTCTTTTTTGTGATTAGCAAAGTCGATGAACGATCTGAAATAGTTGTTGTTTACTTTTATAACCGCTTCATGAATGAGTTTTGTTGCATAAGGAAGAGGCTCTCTTAGAAGATCCTTCACTTTTGATGTTGGGAATGCCCAAAGTACTAAGTTTCCAAAGTACTCATTAGGTACTTTAGGGTTCAACCTTGTTCTACCATTGACTGAGATTCTTATATGAGTGGTCTCGAAACCATTTAGGCCCCGAGCTTTAGTGATGACCCTCCATAAATGTGCAACGAGGCTCTCAAATGTGCTATAAGATTTATTATTGTTATTGTTATTCATCAAAGACGCTTTTGCCTTGAGTTTCGCTAGAAACTCCACGGTGAAATGGACTTTGTGCACTACTATATCTTCCGTTTCATGATTAGTACTTTCATTGAGTGAATTTTCCTTTTTGACTAATTTTGACATAAACTCCGCCCCTTTATGCTCATACTCGATGAGAGGAGGATTTCGAGGGTTGAAAATTGTACGATCATGTAAAGGAAGTGGATTAATGTCAAGTCCTCGACAGGCTTGACCCCATGCAACTAAAAAGTTGCTAGTGGAATGGCCATCCGCCACAGTATGGTGCGCGGTAAAACCAACCACCAAGGAGCCACAAGTAAATCTTGTGACTTGAACTTGCACCAATTCGACCACATTATTCAAGCTAGGATGTAGGTTAAGCAAAGAAGCCGAAGGCTTAAAGGGCATTACTTTATCAAGAGTGCTATCGGCTGATGCCTCAACGAATCGAACACCCTCATCATTGAGTAAAATTACTGGATTTTCATGTTGGTCTTTACCTAATCGCCCTGCCCACTCCCTGTAAATCGCTAGCGCCTTTTGTAGCCCCAATTGAATCGCAACGTTTGGTGGAGTGGGAGGGCGATAGGCATAGATGACAGCAATTTGGGCCTCATAAGTAACTTTATCAAAGACACTAAGGGGAATATAGTTTTTAGTAGGAGGGATAATGTTGTCTTCATAGAAAGGCTTAATGATTTTTGAACTTTCTATTTTGACCTTCATGGTTCTCTAATTCTTTGATTTTGGCTAAGTAGATAGAAAGAAGAGAAGAGAAGAGAAGAGAAGAATGGCTAATTAAGCTCGAGTTATGGTAAAGGCATGAGTTGGGTTTTTATAAGTATATAATCATGCAAGAACAGTCCTACAACTGGCTAGTTAGACGTGTTCTATGTTATAGAGAGGAAAAAAAGAGACAAAAGGAGGAAATTAAATAAAATAGTGGGCCTATATTATATCATTCAATTAGTGTGGAAGTGATTAAATGTTAATTAGTTGTCTTAGTTAGCATGTTAATTAGTAGCTCTTGAAGATGCTTCACGGACCACTTCCATATTATTATTTTTTAATTTGTGAATTAGGGCTGACTTTCTTTAATGTGGTATTAATTTTTAATTGAATTACAATTACCTCTTGCCAACCTTGTGACTGTATACAGTACTGATAGTCATGTGATATCAAGTTACCAACAACCTTAATTGTACAATTCATTGACAACTTCACAAATTTTAAATGACTGTGAATTAATTTTTTCGTACTTTGATCCATCCTTACCTGTTTTTTCTTCTAGAAAAATCAGCTCTTCATTATTCTGTTTTTTTTAAACAAAAAAAAATATGCTTGGGATAAAGATTTTCAACCTTTGTGAATCCTCAATATCTTAAACAAGTTTTGATTCATAATGCATTAATTGGACAAAATATTCATCTTTAAAAATGTCAGGTAATGAGGTATCCTAAAGTAAAAGTTATTTTAGATTATTATTTCTTTTGTTTTAATTTATATGATATTATTTGATTTGACATAAAATTTAATTAGGCGTTATCAAGTTCAATTCTCACATTTAGATAAGTTCTTATCAAGGATATAATGGTACAGAACAAGTCATATTCAAGTAGAGTTACTATTATGTCGGTAAACGAGTATTGAATATTTGATGGGAAAGAAAATATTATCGTGTTATGATGGACATCTAAATGTGTGTGATAGGCACATAGTCGACATTTAATGTACAGTAATTAACTTTAAGTCGAGACTTTCTAGCCACAATTAACAACTCTTTTTAGTTTTTTCGGTTTTTTAATGGCGGCTAATATGGTAATGAAAGGATTGAAAGCAGAGTCGACGGATGCCCATATCCTAAACTAACTAATTAAAGCTATAATATTTAATAAAGAAAAAATGAGATTTTTATTTTCACTCTTGGATCACTTTAATAAAGAATTTTCAATATATCATTTTGCACCTTTCACGGGTTAAAATGATGACAATTTTTTTTTATCTTTCCTTTACAAAATCTTTGAAAATGACAGAGATCTTAGATGAACTATCTTGACAATCTTGACATGTTAACACTCTTAGAAATATAGTTTAATCTATATCATGTAGGTTTTGTCAAATTATTTTCTCGTGGCTAATTTAATTGTATAATTTAATACGTATCCATCAAGTGTACTACGTAATTTTATAAGTGAAATTTGAAAAAAGTGAAATATACGTGATTTTTATTTCTATTTTCTGAAAATAAAAAAATTATTTTTGAAAAACCTCCAATAAGCTTAAGAAACACATTCAATAATGAATATGTCATGCATATTAGCGTAAAAAAAAACTCACAAAAACATATTCTTTATTATTATTTCTGAAAACTGATCTTTTCGCGACACTCTCTCTTCTAAAGTTTTGACAGTGTAAACATTACTAGTTTGAAAATCTGGTAAAATAATAAATTAACCTGTTATAATTGGACACACAGGTCGGTTAAGATTTTCGATTCAAAATATAAAGAAATAAATACTTAAATAAATAAAAAGCATCATATATAGTATAATAACTTAAATTTTAATTTTTTATATATAATATAATTTATTATCAAAGATGATTTGAATGAACTTCTGGCTCTCACTTAGCTTCGCCTCTAATATCAAGACATTAATATATTGTCTAACTTAAGTTGTTTTCTAATATTTCTTCTCCCCGTGATTTCTTTCTCTCAATCTTCTTCCTTTCTAATTCCATTTAGTCCACATGTATTTTGAATTCTGGACTGATTTCTGAGAATCGAAATCGCTTCGTGTCAACATTACTAATCACAAAAACAGCTGAATTAGGTGAAGACAATAAACACCAAGTAGAAAAACGACCACATTTGGCCCCCCAATAAATAAATGTCACCTAAATTGGATTAAACACCAAGAAGAAAAAACACCACATTTGGCCCCCCAATAAATAAATGTCACCTAAATTGGATTGGACCTTTAGACTTGTGGTAGATATGGGAAGAGACGTGTACAGCTTGGAATTAAATTGGAATATTCGTACTTCCCAGATAAAGACATGATAAAATTAAAAATGTTCACGTCTTCGATTTACAATCCATGTATTGCGACTAAAAAAAAGTTTTAAAATCACACATAAAACAATAGAAGTGGCAAGAATAAGATTCCAGTAAATTCGAGATTAAATTGTTTGTAATTCATATAAGGAGGATTTGAAGTAGCGCTAAAGTTCTACTACAAAAAAGTAGAAATATATACTTTATTCTATTTTAAAGTATTTTTTCCCCTTGAATCCTCTATATTAGGAAAATAACTTTTGCAGATGAATTTTATTTACAAGATAATCTCTTACTAGTCTACCGACTTTCGTGCCTATAGGATTTGCTTTTATAATTTCTATCTTCTAGTGTAGTACTTTGTTTTAGCACCCTAATATTTACATTATAGATTTATAGTTTGGGTATATATCATTGACCAATTTGGTGGAACTAAAGATCTTGGATTTGAATTTAAAAATTTTGATTTTTTTAATTAATAATGGATCTTACCGCATGATTTTAATTAATCGGAGTCTCAAGATGATTACGAAAGAAAAAGAAAGTGAGTATGAGATAAACAATATATTAAAGAGCCGTTTGGATTAACTTAAAAAAAATTAACTTTTAAACAAAAAATATGACTTTAAAGTCCCAGAGAAAGTAAGGGGGAGAATTTTTTAACTTTTAACTTCTTTTTATATATTTTAAATACTTTTTTATTTGTCAAACATTTTCAAAAATTAAAAAATAATTTAAAAATTGATTTAACCAATTTTTGAGTCAATCCAAATTCGCTTATACATTCTTATTAACTTGTCATTTTTATTTAGGAGAGTATAAAATTGAATCGAAAATCAAATTAAACCGCAAATTGAAAAAGAAAACTAACTAAGGGTTTGATTTGATTTGCTATTTCGAAAAAAATCCGGCTATACTTGAGTTGGTTTGATTTGATTTTAATTAAAAAAAATTAATCCGAAACTAAAGCAACCCGACATTATATATATAACTTTTAAAAATTATTTTATACATGAACGTATTTATTTTGATATAATTTATAAATATTTTTATATTTTTTCATAATTTTTATCTTTCTTTCTCCTTTTATGTTGGCATCTTTTTTTTAGTCCATTCTAAAAAAAATATTATCTTAAAAAAAATATTATCTTACTATAATTAGAAATAATTTAACTTTAAAATTCTCCTCTTACTTTTAGTGAAAGATTTACAACAAATATCTAAGGATTATTTTTATTTTAAAAAAATATTTTTTATTTAAACACCTCGTCAGGTGAGTCACATATTGCGCATTTACCGCTTTCGAATTTTGAAAATTGGATTTCTTTATCTGGAAGATGATAAAAAAAAGGAACTAAAAAGAAACAGACGGGTATAAAAGCAATAATTGTAAACCACGATCGGGGCAAATAAAGAAATATGCTATCAGTATGACAAAAAAAAGAGAAAATGGAAAGGAAAAAAAGCTCTTGTATTTGACTATTAGGAATTCAATTGAGAATAGACTTTGAATAGATAGTAACAAGAAGGCATTTTTACTCTATTCACTTTGGGCTCGGAAGGAAGCAGCCGCCTTGGGTCAAAATAGCACTTGGTTCAGTTATTTTACTTAAAATTAAAATATTTTTTTTGTCATTTTCCAAATTGGAACTTAATTAAACTAAAGAGTCACGTTCTTTAAACGTCCGGAATGCTTGGTACCCTTTTTCTTGCTACTGGTTTATTTCTGTCCCACTTCTGCTTTCCTCACTCCCCGACTTGTTTGCTAATTTTTTTATAATTGAACAAAAGCGAGTCTGAATGAATATACTTAGTCGTAGAGCATTCCGAGTTTGATTGATGATCGGAGATTACAAAAGTATATCAACCGTCTATGATAATCAAATGATTTCACGTAAAATAAAATAAAAGAAGCATTTGTTACTATAAAAAATGAGACGGTCCACAAACACTCCTAACTCCTAAGTATGAGGTATATCACATGAATTTTTCTTTCCCCTTATTTTTACTGAAAGGCAGTGAAAGGACAAAGACGTGGGAAGCGGCGATTGGGGCGGAACCATCGGGGTCATTCGAATTTTTTTATGAAAAATTATACTAAAGTTATATTATTTTTATATAATAATTTTTTTTATGTATAAATAATAAATGTCAAACCCCAATAAATTCATGTATCTACTTCTTTAAATTTTAAACTCTTAAATTAAAATTCTGATTTCGATACTGACGGGCGACGGCGATACAGACCATACAATTCTCTAGTAGTACTTAAATTGTTGTTTGTTTTTTTTGCTAACGAATTTGATAAAAGTCACAGAACTTCAGGCTTTTTATTTATTTATTCGTCGGTCTCCTACTTCCAACGCCATACGCACGTCCCTTTTATTTATTCCGATGTGGGATCTTTGGTGTAGTGTGATTGTTTTTCATATATAGATTACTCCTTTCGTTTCGTAATTTGTTATATTTTATTTTAAAAATCAAATTAATTAATATTTATTTAATATATTAATATAAAAAATTATAATTTATAATATTTTTAATATTTAAAATTTAATTTTAAGATTTGAGATTACATTAATTTTTAAAAAGCGAAACATAATAATTAATATGTGAGGAAGGGTGTAGTGCACTAGCAAATGTAATTATGATAAAGTTTACGGATAAATTATAATTTTCAATTGCTTCACTTTATTAGGTTATCCGTTAACTGGGAAGAATAATTCAGCAGTAGGTTTATCTCTGTATTGACTTTGATGTCTACTTGTTTCTTTTTTAATTTTTTATAAGGAATTGTAATTATAATATTATGGTCAGTTTTTTTTAGGAGCTAACACTGTTCATTTATATACTTCAAAAAAAAAAAAAACTTGGCAATTTGAAATTTTTCTATACTTCAAATTGCCATGTGAAGGTTTGACAATTGACATTATCAAATTTTGTCTTAATTTATAATGGAATTGTGACCACTTGCTTTTAAATCTTTTGAGAATGTAAGTGTATTTATATACATAGTTGGACCAAGTTCATTATATATCTATACACATAGTTGGACCAGATTCATTATATATCCATAGACATAGTTGGACCAGGTTCATTACGTCCACTAGTTAGTTATGCCTAGTTTATTAGAGTTAGTTACAACTTTGTTATAGTTAGCTACAGCTCAAAGTTAGAGCAATGCTATAAATGCACGTGTGTAGATACAATTTCATTTTGAGAAGTATAATTCAACAAGAATAAGTTTGCTTTCCTTTCTCTTTTATGGGACTTCTCCCTTTCTGTGATTTCCACCATTGATGGTTATCAATGGCTACATTTGATAAAATCGTTTTTCCACATATATTTTCTGTTCTTGAATAATTTTTGACTGTCTACTAGAGTTAATTAGCAAGTGATCACCTAATTTCAGATAAGACGTCGCATAATTAGAAAGATATCTTCGATTTAAAATTCAAGCATTGCAATATTTATTTTTATTTATTAAAAAAGTATTAAATCCCAAATAAATATATATATCTCCAAAAGAGGCACTATCTAAAAAGATAAGAATGAGATTTTAATATTATGTTTATGCTTTGTATTTAATTATATGTATGAAAATAGTATCAGCATATTTTATGGAATAATATTTTTATACATAATTATACCTTTCTTTTTTTGTAAAATTTTAAAGTATTTTCTCTTTAGAGTAGTTGGTGTTAGACTGTTAGTAATGTAGATTGAGAGGCAAAACTTCATATCAAAAATGAAGTGTTCTCCACCAAATGTGTTGACGGTGTGTGGACAAATATATATAATATTGTTTGCTATTTTTATATAGGAGGGTTTAATTTTCAAAGCAAATACCCCGAACTATTTATTTTTTGTTTCGAAAAAATTAGTGTGGGCAGTTATCAACAGTGATATATTATTTATTTGTTTAAGTTGCACAATGACATACAGTGTAAGCCACTGGTTGTTTTTTAATGATAAACAAAAGCTGTTGTTGCTATTCTTCAGATGTGCACGGAATAAATTCTACTTTAGTATAGATGGGCAGTTCGGTGCACTAAAACTCCCGCTATGTACAGAGTCCGGAAAAAGGTCCGCTATGTGCACGAAATAAATTCTACTTCAGTATATTAGACTATAAATCATATCGGATAAATAAAACATATAAGACAAACCTAATGTAAAGAGCTTAATCAAGAAATTAAAACATACAAGAGATTTTTAAACTTGAGACCCCTCATTTTAAGATCACAAGCTCAATCATCCTTGTACATACTATTATGTAACATATATATATATATATATATATATATGAAAAAATTCCACGTAAATATGAATAGTTATCATAGATATTTATAGTCGTAATCGTGTGGTCTGTATAAGTCAATAGAAGCACAAAAGTTTGAGAGGCGGAATAAATTCAGATCATAAGTTCGTAACACAACAAACACAAATTCCATTTTTTTAAATCTCAAAAAATTGAAATTGCTATTTTTTACGTGTGCACTGAATAAATTATTTTTTATGCAATGATTCGTAAATTACAAAGAATATATAAATAACTAGACAAGCTTAAAATGATGAATTTGACTGAGAAGATATTGACAGAGGAATAAATTTCATTTTTTTGTACTATAAAAATTATTCATTGGATATGTAAGTAGTTTTATAGTGTTTGGTTAAAATAAAAAAACGTCTATATAGACTTGTCCAAACAAGCTCTAAATAGCAGAATGAATAGGAGTTTTGTACCTTTAATTAGAGATTTCGATTTGAAAATCTGAAAATAAAAAATTTCTTAGCAAGAATTACATAATGTCTCCTTCTTTAGCGTGCTCTATGTTGAACGATTCTATTAGTTGGTTCGATAAATTTCTTTTTTTTTTTGGTAACAAAAGATTTTTATTCATTGATCAAACTAAAGAGTCATTACATAAGGAGACTAGCATAGGCAACGTAGTGCCTATTCCGTCTCTTTCAAAAACAAAAATTCCAAAAGAGGGGGTATTGGGGTACAATCCAAAAGTATCAAGCTCATCCTTTTTTTTGCTAACTGGTCCACTACTCTATTAGTTTCTCCATACATATGCTTGATTGGTGCTTCTCTTGCTTCATGCAATAGGTATCTGCAGACTGCAAACGTCAATTAAATTTTGATTAGAACACTCTTTGTTAAATGACATGCCGGTGATTTCATAGCAATCAGTTTCGATTACTAATTAAGGGAGTTAAGTTATTTTGTATAGTAAGCTTGAAACCATAAAGCAAAGTCAGTGGTTCCATGTAAATATTAGTGGTATAGTGTATTCTCATGTTGAACCCCAAGACCCATTTCTTATTATGGTCTCTAAAAACCCCTCTAATTCCTCCCTTGTCCGGATTGAATTTGCAAACTCCGTCTATAATGAGTTTGAAGATGTTCTTATCTGGAGGTTTTCATTTAGTGTAAATAGTACGTTTTATTCTATTTAAGGCATTTTTATTAATCATAAACTTCTATTTCATTGCTTTATTATAAACTTGGCTAATCATGGTAGGTTTACTTAGCTAATCAGGGGAGGTTCGAAAAATAAATATACTTAAAAAAACCTTTCCGTTCTTGGTGGTGTCACACTTTATATTTTATTTGTTTTAATAAGTTTGATGTAAATAGTTCAGGTTGATAATTAGGAGCAGAAATACAGTGCATTCCTATTTCCTTGGAGTGCAATTTGTAATTAAAGTAACTTCCTGAAAAAGAAATGCTGGATTTTTTATTTTATTTCCGTGACAACTATAAATATATAGTGCAATACTTGAAAAGGATAGTGATTGTGCCTCCTAACTTTCCAATATTTTCCATTTCTCCTTTAATATGCATTTGAGAAATACTCGTGGATCATTATTTCACATTATTTTTCGTATTTGGAGAAAAGATATTCACATTAGAAATATCTCTGTACTAACTTTAATGTGTACTGTTTTTCTATTAAGAACTTATGGTTGATAAGATATTTTTTTTAGCACTTTAACATTAAGATTTATGGCCAGAAATATTACTTAAACATTATTTAGATTTGCTCATTCTTATTCTGGAAATGCAGAGAAAATTAAAGCTATGGCGAAATGTAAAATTCATTCATAACAACAACCAAAAAGAAAGAGATAATTTGTGCTCCGTTGACATTATATCATAGTTCATGCTGAGTTGGTAGCAGGGTGATAAAATTAGCTCATCAAAACTATAATTTGTTCAAGTTTGAGTTAATCATTCATTCAATTATTTATTAGATCAATCTGTTTTAGTCCACAAAAAATGGGTTGATATGCAATGCAAACATATTGATACGTGAGAAATTTTATAAAAACATTTTGGAAAATATATTTTTAGGGTATTGACATGTACATAAAATCTTTAAATAAAATTGATATATATTTTAGCCAAATATTTTATTTAACAAATTAAGCCTGAATGAAATTGGATAGTCGTCTCTTTAAATTTCTCTAATTTTCCTCTTTCATTTTATTTGTCTCAGTTCTCCGTTTTTCTCTCACTTTCATCCCAGATTCATAAATCTTTCCTCCATTTTTTTCTTTCATTCAATCTTCTTAAAATCTATCTAAAGCTGATGTTCTATCGAACTATATCTCAACTGAACATGATAATGGTCTAATGGATACCAATTTCAACTTAAAATATTATCATACACATATAATGATATACATTATATATATACTAACATAATGTTTCTCAAATAAAAGGGTGTTATACATATTGGAATATATTAATATGTATACGTATTATTACGGCTATATGGTAGACCAGTATGCATACTAATAATACGTATATATATATATTATTCTAGCTATACATACTAATAATCTATACCAGGTTGTTTTAAAACTTTGTATACTAAAGTACAAAAAAAAATATGGGGTATATTTTGCTAGAATATCGGATTTGATTAATCGGTAGGCTTTTACTTTTTATATTCAAATGTTGTAATTTTTTTTATCAAAGCTCTTTTCTTTAAAGTGTAACAGTACGATGAAGAAATATGACTTAGGAACGAATATATTCAAGATAGAATAGGAATGACCTTCGTGGTGAAAAGGATGAGAGAGGGTGAAACTGAAATTATTCGGACACGTGAAAATGATATATATAAATGGCCAACGAGGAGGTGTGAGAAATTGGTTGCGATGGTATAATAGAGGTAGAGGTTGCTAGGAAAGTATTAGAGATAAACAACTAGACTGAATATGGAACATCTATAGCAACCGAGCACATGA
Source organism: Solanum dulcamara (assembly GCF_947179165.1). Lineage (NCBI taxonomy): Eukaryota > Viridiplantae > Streptophyta > Magnoliopsida > Solanales > Solanaceae > Solanum > Solanum dulcamara. The sequence continues at coordinate 75,252,961 of NC_077244.1, forward strand.
TCTTAAATAATAAAAAATATGAATGTCGATGATTAAAGTATAAGATTAGTAGATAGTCGACCGTTGTCTAATGTCCTCATCAATATTGTTATTTCTTCTCTCATGTCATCTTATCTCTCTATTTTAATATTACATGTTGTTTCATTTGTTTTAATTTTCTTATTTGTTAATGTTATTATGCCTTTCTTCATTGCTTTCAACTTGACTCTTTCACTACTGTATTTGTATTACATATTTAATTTTTGATCATTTTTTTGTAGGTGTAAGACTGTATACACAACATTCTTTTCAGACCAATTTATAAAATAAATTAAATATGTTATTATAATATTAACTGGTAATTGCTATATTAAGTAAAATTGGGTCTAAATAGTTAGGTTAAATTTTATTGCGTTTTCCATAATACGATTTTTGACGAAGTGCCCAAAAGACAAATATTCCAAACCATTAGGTGTTGGGGTTGTTTGGTTTTTGGACAAAATTATTTCGGTATTATAATTTTGGGATTATAATGATAGAATTAATTTATCTTATATGAGTGGTGAAATAATATAATATCAAGTTGGATAGGATAAGAAGGAAAATACAAAATTAAGATTGAGATTAAATTTATACTTAGTTTGGTTGAAGCGTGAAGGTATAAATTTATTCTAAATTAAATGCCTCCAATCAAACAAAGTATAATTTTAATCTCACCTTATCTCGCGTACCAAATAATCCGTAAAAAGCACAAGTCACAACTACTGACCACGGTTTTGTATCGATCAAATCAATTTTAAAGTTTATCAGTTCAACTTTTTGATTATCGATTTGTATACATGCTAAACCATTATAGAATTGATAACCCAATATATATAAAAAAAAATCAAACCATTATCAAAACCAATTGAACCAATAACCCATTTTTGATAAAACAATAAAAAAAAAATCAATTCGAATTATTGATTATTTTGAACAGCCCTGCTATTGACCCATGCAAAATCCAGGGCAGGTGGTCGACCCGAAATTAGAAAACGAGAGGATCCGAACAAAGGGTTTAGGGTTTAAGTTACCGCTCTCCGCAAAACAACGTTTTCCTCTCTCGCGCTTGGCAGCTCTGGGCATTCATCGGCTTATTTGTCACCGTTCTCCGGCGAGGTCCAATAAGGCTTATAGCTCAAGTAATTTTCTTCAGGGTTTTAATTTTCTTTACCATGTTTCTGTTTTTATCTGTGCAAAAGTGTTTGACGTGTAGTATGATTATGTAAACAGAGATGGGTGTTAAAGCAAGGAAGAAAGCAATAACGAAGAAATTGAAAAAGGGAGCAAGCGATTTTTCTGCTTCTTCAGCTTCTAAAGATGAAGCCCGTGACTTTCTGGTACGTTATTTGTTCTTACGGCTCCAGCATACAAGCAGTCCATCCACTATCTTCGAACTATATAGATTTATACAATGAAAATTAAAAGAAAATACCTCAAATTATGGTCTCCTTTATCGGTATGTCGTGGTAGTAAATGCTTTAGTTTCTATGATTTTATATTATATGTAATCCCTTAATTTTGCAACTTGCTTGGTATATACGTATTAACTTATGTCTCAATGGTAGAGAAGTAACAAAGGAAGGCAGAAAGCTACAGTTTGATGTTTGGTCTGTGATCCTCTAAGTGGGCAATGGTCTTCATTAGAATTATAACTGTAAAATTCACCGTGGTTATTGGTGTGCCGTATATAACTTTTTTTGTCCTTCTAAATAGCCATTAGAAGGTGGGCCAGCGCAGAAGCTTCCAAAGACTGAAGTGAGGGAAAATAAAGGAACAGTGTTATATATCGGGAGAATCCCACATGGATTTTATGAGAATGAAATGGAAGGTTTGCATTTCTGTATTTAAATTTGCTTGAGAATGAGCCAATTTAGATACTTGATATTTTCCTCTTTATGTATAACAGAATGAAGTTGAGTAATTGTGTTATATACTCTAAATTGGTCTTCAGGTTTCTTTAAGCAATTTGGTACAATCAAGAGGCTTAGAATTGCAAGGAATAAAAAGGTTAATTTACCAGGCCAATTAATATTGGTTAATTGTCCATCTGTTTGGTTAGAGATTTCTTTTCATGTTTGCTCTTTAACTGTCTTACTTAATGTTTTATGGTTATATTATTGTTATGCATTTGACGTATCTGCTAACTTGAAAGTCCAATTTGGTTAATGGAATAGGGGTTTTGAGCAAATACTTAGAACTACTTATATTTTGTAGTTGTTTATGATAATCTGTTCTGCAGCTGAATATGAAAATAATCTTGAGAAAAGAGAAAATCTTGGCAAAACATACAAAGGTCTTTTGGCAAAACATATATTTCCAAAGTCGAGCTTCTTCATCTTGGTATCCAAGTAATTCCTTTTTCTATATGTGAATAATTTTCATAGACATGGTTCCAGGGGATGCAACTGAAGTGTGCATTGACCTACGTACAAAGTCATGGACCTACCAGGGTACTCTTCTAAGTTACGCAATATCCAATTTGTCTTAACCAAAAACAACAACAATGTATCTCCTATTGTAATTCACACTACTGTTTGATCTCTTTAGTTCATTCTTATCCCATGCCTCTGCCCTCCTTCTGCAATATCGTACTACAATTTTTTTCCACAAGATGATTAGATTCTACATCTGTTTCCGTGATAGTTGCTATCATTGGCAAGCATATGAATCCTCTTTTTCTTTTTAGCTCCTCTCTGGCAAAGTGCAAACAGTGTTTCTTATTCGACTACTCTGACCATCCCTGTGCATCTTTCGTACCTTGGTAAACAACAAGCTTAGACTTCTCTTCAACATTAACTTATCAGAAAACTCATTGACATTAATACCACCCTCATATGTTCCCTAAATCATGCCTTTCTTGGTAATTGGGCTATTGCCTTACTTCTAGTTTCATTCCCTATCCGCTATTATTTGTTCCCTAATATTGTTTTCTTGTGATTCCCTTTGTTTTTGCCTCCTCCTAATAGTTGAATTACAGGTGTAGGTCCTAAGCCCCAATAAAAACAAAATTTAAAAGGAAAAATACACCTTCGCACAATCTCGGTCTGCTTATGGATCCTTTTTTTTATCCTGCACTTCGAGATTTGTTGGAGGAGATTAGGAGAAAATGTCTCGTTCACTTCTTGTTTCCCATTCTCATTCTGTGGTATTGGGATAACCTTTGCCGTTTGTTTATCCTGTTTTGGTGCCTTGTCTCTCCCTGTAAATATTTTTCATCTGAAATATAGATATTATTCTGATAATGCAAACAACAATAAACAGTAACATACCCAGTGTAATCCCACAAGTGGGGTCTCGTTAGGGTAGGTTTACCGCTTACCTTACCCCTGCCTTTGTGGGGTAGAGAGGTTATTTCCGATAGACCCTCGACTCAATTAGTTTGGTAATGCACCTAACTAAAAACTAAAAAGTAGACAACCTATTCTGCTGGCCCATTTGTTCATTCTCTCTTAAATGACACCGTGCCACTAGTACTTTTTAACCATTGGTCAATGATGTTTTACTTGAGTACATCTTAACCAGTTGAGGTGTAAATCACCTTGCTTGCATGTTGGTAGCCTCTACTTTTTCTTTGGTTAGTCACGTTATGGCTTTTTCTTTGGTTAGTCGCGTTATGTTTTTTTGTAATTTCAAAGAATCCTAAGCAATCAGCAAACCAGAATGCTTCTTACTGGGAAAAAAAATTCAGTAAATTGGAATGCTTCTTTAACCCTTTCAGAACAACTCTTTAACATTTGGAATCCCCCTTAAGGACAGCAAGGATCTCTCCGCCCCGTCTTAATCCACAGTGCAATCTTGTTTCTCTCAATCTGGGGAATAAACTTTCTCAATGTCATGGAACCCTCAACACGATCGTGCTGGACATCCGGCTTCTTTTTTATTCTTCCTTCTATTCATTCAGCTAGAAATTCTCTGTTCCACCCTATGTTCTCTGTACACCTTATCTTAGTGTCTCATTCGTGAGTGTATTGAGTCTGATCAGTAAAGCTAACATCTGCCTGGAAATACCTTGAGTTTGGATAAAGGAAATACATTGATTATAACACCTGTTTTTAAACCTTATGAAGTATTTTTCATCTAGAAAAACAAAATGAAACTGTAGGCCATAATTATGTAGTGGAGTATGGTGATTCATTGTCATTCACTTCAAAAAAAAATTTCAAACTACTTGATTCATTCTTTTGTCCATTGACAAATTTATTTTTCTTTCTTTATGGGCATGCACTGCACTTTAAGCTACACATCATATGTTAATCCACTGATTTTACCATTATTTTCCTTTAAGGTAATTTTCTATGTGTTCATTGACTTATCCTGGTTTCATTTCCTTAACAGACAGGAAAATCAAAGCATTTTGGCTTCATAGAATTTGAGTCTCCTGAGGTAGTACTTGTCCTAGTGGCTTTGTAGTATCGTAGATATGCTTTAAAAAATCCATCTGATCATTATCTTCCCATTTCCTGGTTATCTTTTGGGGTAACTGCAGGTTGCAAAAGTTGTTGTGGATACTATGCATAACTATCTCTTGTTTGAGCATTTACTGCAAGTTCAGCTTATTCCTCCTGAACATGTACATCCAAGATTGTAAGGACCCCCCCCCCCCTTTCCATTTTGATGGAGGGAATGGTAATTTTATTATTTTATGTCCAAGTGCGAGGAGATTTGTCAATTTTCTTTGGTTTATTCCATCTTTTTCGCTTTCTTGTGTTTTGGTTTTTTTTTTTTTTGGGGGGGGGGGGGGTGTGCTTGGGTGGAGGGGGCTCAGTGGTCTGGGAGGTTCTTGTTGTAGGAGGTTGATCAGTACTTTGTAGTCTTTTGTCACTACAAATTGGAAACTAATCAAACACCAGAATATTTTTTTATGTGACTCGATTAAAGAATATATTGACCTTCAAATTTGCTCCTTTTTGGGATTGCTGTGGACTGTTTTTCCTTAAGCCGAGGATTTATCAGAAACTGTCTCTCTACCTCTGAGGTAGGGGTAAGGTCTCGTACACTCTATCCTCAGACCCCACTTTGTGGAACTACAATGGGTATGTTGTTGTTGTATTGACCTGATTGTTTTTTCACTTTACAAGGAGTGTGGAGTTGAAAAATTTATGGGTAGGTTTATGATATGCTCTTAGCATGGATATGCAAATTTGTGTCTCTTTATCTGTTGGTAGTTAACAACTTTGATTCTACATAGGTGGAAAGGTGTGAACCGCTGGTACAAACCCTTGGATTGGGTTAATATTGAAAGGAAACGTCAGGACAAGGTAAGGTTCAGTGGGATATAACATTTTTGCTTTTGTGTTATGCTAAATGTGGTAAATAGTTTAGTATTATGACCTCTGATTAGACTTTGCAAACATAAACTTGATGAGTGCTAATAATTATCCAGGAAAGAACACTGGATGATCACAAGAAGTTGGTTGAAGGAATATTAAAACGCGACAAGAAGAGGCGAAAGAGGATTGAGGCAGCTGGGATTGACTATGAGTGTCCAGAAATGGTAAGACATATATGGCTTTCTTTATTCTCAGTCTAACTCTCTGATGCTGCAAATACAGCCTTATCACTGCAGGTTACTGGTTGGAGTACGGAAACCCTTCTATTTGGTTAATCTAACCGTTAATTACCTATAATTTGTACTAGATGATATTAATAACGGGATTGTTGCATGCTTGGCTACTGTTTACCGTTGAACAATGATAGAGTAGTGTTTGACTATTTGTTTAGGAGGAACAATAATGCTAATTACTTCCTAAATATTAGAAAGAACTAGAATTAGGGAAGTGACCAATGACTTGCACCGTGGACACGATAAAAGAGTTCTTAGGTTAAGCTGAAATCACACTGCACTCCATCAGGAGATTAAACACTGGTTCATGTCATTCGCAGGTGGGTTCAATTCAGGCTGCACCAAAGAAGATCAGATTTGATGCAGATTAGATCTTTCCAGCAGAAGTGAGACAGAAAGTTGATTAGTATATTGGCAGTTTGCATTTACAATTCATGGTCATGTAAGCTGCAAGGTCACGGCGCTGAATCATGCAACTGATGGGAAGCTGTGTACTTAAATTTACTAAATTATCAACGAAGGTGGAAGATTGGTACCACCTTAGATTTCTTCTGAAAGAATTAGCATTAGCATATACGACACTGATGCCGTAAGACATTCCAAACATCTACCTGTAATAGCCTCAATTTTTGTAACCTCAAAATATCTCAGACTTGTGGAATTCTTTGGGTGATAAGATGAATTTTGTCTAGGCTCTGGCTAGTAACACATCTCAATCAAAGAGTGTTCGGAATTTTGATGTGCCTGATTTCTGGTTTCTTTTGGTCATTGTGTTGGTGAATTTCATAATCTAAAATTTGTGAATCTGCACGTATATTTAACATCTTATAAAACAAGTTTTTTTCATTATTCAAAATAGTTGAATTGTTCAAAGTTCAAGAGAAATGTTTGAATCTTTTTTCATGTTTACCTTTTGCATTAATGAAGTTTTGTAATTTTTTAGGAGTTAAACTATACTAATTACAAAGTTATACTTTAATAAGGGACTATTTGTATTTATGATTTCACATTTAATTATCTTTATGAGGTTGATTAAACAAAAGGATAATAAAAAAAATATAGTTCAAATTTTATTCTTATTTTTTTTATAATATCTATGCATTAGCTTAGAAATTTAATAAATAGATAATAGAGGGAGTACTATTTAAGAAGTGTATCAAATAAAAGATGAAAATGGACGGAGGGATTAGCATGTGAATGTATGAAGAATATGATGTAAATTAATTGCTCGTTAAAGATTTGGAGTTGTGAATTCTAATGATGACCTTGGCCGATAAGTAATTAAATTACAACGTCAGAAGCATTAATGAAGAAAATTACAAAAGTTAAAGTCTTTGATCCCATTTCTTTTTATTTGCCAATTTGATTAGAGGAAATTATTTCATACTTGCTGTTTTGCTAGTGAAAATTTTGCAGCGCGAAGCTTTTGATGTTTATATTGATCGATCATAAAAAGAAAAATTATTATTTATTTCAATTAAGTTTCTTTTCATTTACTAAATTAATAAATACATAAATATCTATTAATTAAGATAAATTAATATACATATCTTATTAAATTACTTAATTATAACAAATTGATGTGACTTGTTGTAATCATGCATATGAGTAAAGTTTTACTACATTTCTATTTCAATCGTTTCAATTACAATTCATTTGATCGATAATTTTTTTTGGTTGATGAATACATGATTTCAAAAAGAGCATAATAGTTATTTTTTTTAATAACAAAATTATTAGTTACTCGTTATGTTTCTTCGAAACATTTTCCCATTTAGCGATTTATACGGATAACTAATTTTTCTTTTTAGGATTTCTCATTTATTCATATATATAAATTTTGTATTTAAAAAAAGATTTAAGTAAAATAACTGACACAAGTTATTTTCACTCCTTTGTAACTACAAGTAGAAAAATATTTAATATAATTTGTTTTATACTTTATAGAGTATTGTACCCTAATATAGCGTGTGTTCCTTACGCGATAAGTAACTTCCTGGTAGATACATGAGAATAAAGGAGCTAGAGAAAAGAAAAAAAGAAGAAAAAAGAAAGTACTGTATAGAGTCAAAAGTCAATAAATAGAATTTCTTTATCACAGAACAATGACGTGTACATGTTTCTAATTATGATATTTGCTATAGAACTTTCATGGAAAATGACTCGTCGTCTTTATTTATTTTGAAAAACAAAACTCTATAACATTTACTTCCTTCTGTATTATATGATATTTTTAATTTGACCACATCTATTGACGGTTCCCTTCTTTTTCGCCCGATGCCCAAATCGACCCTGTCATTCTCCTTGGAAACTGATTTTTGTCCTTTATCCGTACATATATTTAGTATTCTATTAAAATAATAAATTTTATTGAGTCTTTTGGCACAATATGAACTTGAATTTGAAAAAATAATAATAATAAAAATAATGTATTATATATTTGATATAGAATACATTAGAATTTTGTGTGTGGGGTGGACAGTGGTGAAATCAAGATTTTGATTAACGAAATTCAAAATTTGAAGAAGTAAATACACAAACTAGTTGAATGAGGTTCGACATCTACTATATATATATATATATATACATAAAAGATTATAAAATTAGTTCCATTATATAAAATGTCAATACACACCATATTAAAAGTTTAATATTTGATTTTGCTATTATCTATTCTGAATCTTAGTTCATCGGTCAAAAATAAAACACATTAGGGAGTAGGGATTTACCATAAGGCGGCATTTGCTTCAAATTTTTGAAGATGAACATTTCGTAAATACTTTTATGTTTTTAAAATTAAATATATATTTTTTATTTCAATTTATATGACACAGTTTAAATTTTGAAATTTAAAATTTTAAATTATATTCAACATAAAAACTTTAAGATTTTAAGGGTAAAATTTATATATTTAAAAATTACTTAAAAGATCATATAAATCATAATTATTAACAACTTCAAATATTTATATATAAAAACTTTAAGATTTTAAGGGTAAAATTTATATATTTAAAAATTACTTAAAAGATCATATAAATCATAATTATTAACAACTTCAAATATTTATATATGAATTCTCATTCAATAAAAAATAATTTATTCGTAAAATTTAAATTATGCCACACAAATCAAGATGAATAGAATACTATTTTTCAATCAAACACCAAGTAAAACATTTTTTTTCTTTTTTACATTTTTTCACGGTTGAAAAACAGTTTCTAGAAAAGGATTATCTTAAAGTTTTTCAATTTTCTTGAATCACAAGTCAACTGAATAATTTTTAAAAATGATTTAAAAAATAAATCAGATAAGAGCATTGGTCGTTTCGTTTGTCGTTTCTGGATAAGGGCCCACTCAAGTCCTCGTAAGCAAAACTGATTTTGTCTTATCTTCAGACAGTTATTAACATTCGGAAAAAAGAAAAAAAAAAGACATTCATTTTGAGTGTTTAAATTTTCTTCAAAAAAATATTTGAAACTTATCCATATTTTTCAGGAGCCGGTTGATGAATATTCATTATGCTGTCTTAATTTAAGTATCTTATTTATTTAAATTTATTTTTTTAAAAACTATTTTTTTATATTTTTAATATTTTTTAATTTTAATATTTTACAGGACAAGTTTAAGATTATATTCACAAAATTTAAAGGGAAAATTATATAAATTGGACTCATTAATAAAATTATTTTTCTAAATTAGACCCAACTCAAATTATTTATCCATCTATGACCCAAACTACTTATTTGTGTCTATCCACTTTCTCTTTTCTTATTTCGCACATGATGTCATTATCACAACTATGAATTAATTCTTTGTGATACTCCATCAGTATATTGATATAATGTATCGATATCATGTAAGACTAAGCTTAATTCGTTGTGATACTCCGTTGGTATATTGATACCATATCGTTATCATATATGATTTGACTCTTTTTTTTAAGAAATAAATAAGAAACAATTAAGAGAAAATTATGAAAGTCACGATGTTATTTATTAAGTTCTAAATTAATAGAAAATATATTTTTATAAATTTTTTCTCTTTTTCCAATTTTTTTAAAAAATATATCTAAATTATAACTCTTTTTTTAACTCTTTTTTAATTAAAATATTGAGAATTGAAACATACATCAATGATACCGAAATAGTATCATGAATGGTTGAGTAATTTCATAAGAAGATTGAAACAAACGTCAATGAAAATAATACTCAGTTACTTTTTGATACCACCAGAGTATATTATACTTTGATGGCATCAAAGAGGGAAAAATAGTCCTTCAATAAAAACACTGTTTAGTTACTCTTTGATGCCATCAGAGTAAAGATATCATCACAGTATATTACAGTATGTGAATATACTCTGATGATATCAGAGAGAAAAAAAAAGGTGAACATTGACGTCAGCGCTCGGATTTAAAATTAAAAGGGGCTATGAAAGTAATGAGACATTTAAGGGTAAATATTTTACTTTGGGGGGTTATAAGTGTTCTTTTCCCAAATTTAAAAGACTAAACTCATATTTAGTTTCAGATCACAAGATTCAAAAATCTCCTTTTTACTCACTCTATTCATTTTTATTTGTCACTTTTAACATATCAAGAAAAAATAAATAATATTTTTACGTTTTTCGTCAACATTAATTACTTATTCCCCAAATTACTTTTCAAGATTTAATATTAAACACCTATTGATAAGAATAGTTTAGTCATGTCCGTCATTATTTTTTAATGGGTGTGCCAAATTCAAATACTCCCTCCATTTCCTTTTTACTTGTTAATTTTTGACTTGACATACCTATTAAGAAATCAATTATTGATATGAAAAATTTACCGTTTTACCCTTATTAATCACTAAAGTCATAATTCAAATTCCAAAATATTTTGATACCAATATATTAACTCTCTTAATAAATTAAGGATAAAATAGGTAAAAAAAAAATTATACTTTCTTGATTTGTCAAATTTGATAAATAAAAATGAAAATCGAATTAAGAAAATTTTGACACGTAAAAGAGAACAGAGAGAGTAAAAATGAACTAAGGGTAATGTTTTACTTGAAGTTTGAATTTTAAACTACAATACTATTAATTATACTCGTGATTAAGTTAATGATACAGCATTTACTTGAAGTTTGAATTTTAAACTACAATATATTAATTATACTCGTGGTTAAGTTAATAATACATCATTTTAATAGTAATGGTGGAGAGAGAAAAAAGAAAAGAAAAGAAAAGAAAAGAGCTGATGTATCCAACAAGCCATACCAACCCCATCAAAGGTTGCAAGTATTTACTTAAAATTAATGAGTATTTATTAATTTTCATTATTTTTGAAATACAATATTTTATATGAATAATAGAGGAACTTTATAAAGGGAAAATTAATAATTCATATAAATCGTTTAGTAGGTAATATCATGAACAAATTCAAAGAATAACTTATAATTCCGTTATATGGAAAGAAGTAGCTAGTATGTCATTTTTTGACGAATTATTATATATTTCTACGATTTCATCGATTAAAAAATCACCAAATGAATTGTATTTACGATTGAAACAATCGAAAAGGAAATGTACATTAACTACCTACATGCACGATTACAACAAATCATATCAATTTGTTATGATTAAATAATTTAATAAAATACAAGCATATATTAGTTTATCCTGATTAGGTAAATTATGTATTAGATGTATCATGTGTATATTAATTTCATGTAAATACATTGAACGTAATATTGGTAAAATCTTACTAGCAGAGCAGCAAGTGTGAAGTAATTTCCTCTAATCCAATTTTTATATGAAGTCTTTAATTCGAGTTTTAATCATAAATTCAATTTTACTTTTAAAGTATATTTTTTGTGCAAATATGAATCAAATCGAGTCTCGAAAATTTAGCCAGAGCCCACCAGATAGATAACTATATCTAGAGAAACTGAAAAAGATACACAAAATGGGATGTGAGCTTAAATAAAATATATAAATACTTGGAATAAAATAAATAAATACTATCTATAATATAAAAAGAAATTGTATAGATGGATGATTGAAAATGTCAAGAATAAAATTGACAATGCAAAGTATAAAGAAGGGAGAATATATATTGTTCATGATTGATAGAGAAGTTGATTTTTAAAGTAAGATAACTATAACTATTTTTTACCTCTTATTATTAGTCCATTTAAAAACTATCATTTTTATATTTTAAACAAAAAAAAATTATCATACGCCTGATGAAATTTGTATGGTCATGTAAATGTTATGGCATGATAGGGATTAAAAGTTTTAAAGGAGTTGTTTGGTTACAATTATAATTATACGCATATAAATAATATAAAATAATAATAATAATATATTCACTAAAATCTCACAAAATGGAGTGCAGAAAGATAGAGTATACCCATCTTACCACTAAGACACCAACTTGAAGCTTACATTTATTTTATGTATTAGGAATAAGACATTTATTTGAAATTTGTCACTAATTTTCTAAAATGCTATTTTATATATATAAATTGCTTAATGATTATACGTGTAACTAAAAAAAATAATCTTCGAAGTTCAACCTATCTTTACATGTGAATGAATAAGGAAAAAAACCAAATCTAGGATCAAACTTGAAAAAAAGAAGATCTAATTTATTGCTAGAAATTTATTTTTTAAAATATTTTTTTGGATAAATTATCCAGTCATTCATTAATTTTCTACATTAGGAAGAGATTTATTCGTGATTTGTTACTAAATTATATTATAGTGATTATGTTTGACCAGTCGTATTTCCTAAACGTTGTACTTATATTTTACAAAAAACACTTTATGCTATACTGTAATTAAAAAAATTCTTTGAAGTTGAACCTTCTCTTATATATGAACAATAAGAATAAGAAATTAAATTAAATTAAGGACCAAGCTTGAAAAGACAGAATTTAATATTTACTGCCAGAAATTTAATATTTTTAATAATATTACCAAACCTCACATATATTTTCTACTAGTATTAAAAAGACATTTAGTCAAGATTTGTTACTAAATTATATTATAATTCATTTGTTTGACCACACATATCTTCTAAAGTGTTGTATATTTTACAAAAAATATTGTTGATATTTATATTTTTTAATTAAATTGCCGAATCTTAAATTTATTTTATGTATTGGGAAGATATCTATTCAAAATTTGTTACTAATTTCCTAAAATGCTATATATTTTATATAAATAAAATTCACTATACAATATATGTGTAATTAAAAAACAACAACTGTAATTAAAAAACAACAACTTGAAGTTCTACCTCTCTTACATATGAATAAATAAGAAAAAAAAAATTAGGTTCGGACATGAAAAAATTAGATTTAATTCTTACTGTTGGAAATTTAATATTTTCAAAATAAATGACGGAATCATACATTAATTTTTCCTGAAATGTTGTTCGTATATTTTACAATATTTCTTTTTCTTTTTATGCTATATAGTCAAAAGAATCTTGAACTTCAACCCTTTATATATGTGTGTGTGAGAGAGAGAACAAACAAAACAAAAAAATAAAATAAGGACAAGACTTGAAAAAGAAAAAAAAATTGCTACTGGAAATTTAATATTTTTAAAAATAAAATTTTTACATATTTTTTTCAGTATTTGGAAGATATCTAGTCGGGGTTATAATCTTATTTTTTTCATTTAATCACATGTGTATAATTAAAACAAAATTCTGAAGTTCAATCTTCTTTGACACGTGAATGAATAAATAATAATAATAATAATATATATATATATATATATATATATATATATAACGATCAGCGTTGACAATTCATACTTGCTATAGAATGCAACATATGTTGATCTAGAAAAATAATACTTCTATGTTAGTAACAACAAAATTCTTTACTTTTATTTGTCGTAATAGAAAGTTAAAAATTTAAAAGGCTAAACTCTGAACATATTGAAAATTACTTAAAAATTAAAAGGCTAAAATCTGAACATATTGCAGAAAAGTTAAAAATTAAAAGGCTGAAGCCTGAACATATTGAAAATTACCTAAAAACTAAAAGGCTAAAACTTGAACATATTGCAAGTTACCTGCCTATTTTTTATTTAGGCACTTAAATTAAAGTGTCCTTTGGCCATAAACATATTTGGAAAAAAATATTTTTTTTTTGAAAACTAGTGTTTGGCCATTTAACTTGTCATATTATTTAACAAATATATTTACCAAATATCCCAAGTGCTAGAAAAAATTAAAATTTGGGTCAAATTCTAGTATTTGAAATTTTTTAAAAGTACCAAAACTTTTATATTTTATAAAAATACCCATTATTTTTAGTTCTTGACTAAATTTCAGTTCTAGTTTGTTTTAAAGAATTTATACTATTATATACATATTTTATACAATTTTTCTCCGACCTTACTCTTCGAAATCACTTTCAATAACAAGTACTAATAGTAGTTTCTCATATACAAATCAATGATATTTTTCTTGTATTTTCTTTATCTTTTTTTGAATTCGTATGAATTGTGTTCGTTGTCATGACTTTTCACGGAACATGTTTATTATAAAATGATAATACAAAGTTGTGAATATTTAAATAATTTTTAAAACTTATGGGTGTAAATCATATTTTTTTAAAAGGTCAAATATTTCTCTCAAAATCTATGACCAAACGCATGGTGAAATTTTACCAAAAAATAACTTGCCAAAAATATTTGAAAATTTACGGCCAAACGCTAGCTAAAATTTGTACTATTTAAGCACGTATAGTAGGGTTCGACCGTGTCATTCTTCTTCTTCCATTTGTTCTTCTTTATTTTTTTTCTCCGCTTTTATGTTGATTCCTTATACTCAGATTATTATATTATTTTGTTATAGTTTCGACTCTATTACTATTTTTTTGTTATTATTTACTGTTTTTTGTATCGTTATTTTCCCTTTTGTGAATTAATTTAGACTCTTTTTTCTTGAGTTGATGATCTATCAGAAACAAATTCTCTACCTCTGAGGTAGAGTTAAGATCAAAGCACATTCTATTATATTCAGACTCCTTTATGGGACTACTAGATATGTTGTTGTTGCTGTAAAAATGTCACTTACTATCTATTTTCCGTCGTCTTCGGCAATCCCCCCTCCTCTTGGTCTTTTTCTCGACGACCACATCCCTTTTATATTTTTTCAGCAATCACCTCATTGAGGGGCGGAGCTATCCTTGTCCAAGGGGTGTCAAGCGGCACTCCTTTTGCTTGAAAATTATATTGTATATATAGATCAATTTTTGAGTACAGTAATTAAGGTGTTGCAAAAGATTCTCTGAGGTCATGTGTTTATCCCTGATAGCCCCATAGTTGTATTTTTTAACTGCAACCATTGATACCCTTTACTGAAAATCGTGACTCTACCAATGACCCCACCATTGTTTGTAATAATAATTTGAACAAATTTAGATTTTTAAAAAAGTTTCACGAAATCCACCCCTCCACCCCTCCTCGATAAAAGATATTCATTTTCCGGTGAGAAGTATGTGAAGTTTGTCTAGAAAAGGGAAGGAGGGATCGAGTAGCTAGGGTTTAGAAAATATTTTTTAAAATTTTATTATAGTTTTTGAAAATTATTTTTCTTTTTTCCTTTTTCCTTTTTCTCATAATTCATTTTCAACGTGTCTTTATTTGATTCGTAATATTTACATGTCACTGTCGAGTATGTTACATACTCTTTACACATTTGTCCGAGTCAGCAAAAGCATTAAAATGGCGCAATTGAATTCTATTACAGTTTCAATCACGTGTCTTCATTTAATTTTCTATTTTGACGTGTCATGATGAGTGTATACACACTCTTTACATATTTGATCGGTAAAAAGTATTAAAATGGCACAGTTCGGCCCTACTATAGGCTTTTAAATAGTAAAAGTCGTAGTAAATATATCTAAGTGAAAGATCTTGTCAACTATATGTGTCTCCAGATTGGTTCAACTAATTTAAATTTCTAAGAGTTGTTTGGTACGATGGATGAGATAGACAAAGTTATCTCACTATTTATATAAAATAATTTATCCCATCATTTTAGTACAAATGATGAGATAAATATTTTTGAGACTAACTAATACCCTTAGCCAAACACAAAAAGGCATTTCACTATGAGTTTTTTTCACCTTTTTAGGAGTTGAATTCCGAAAAATATGTTTGACCATAAAATTTCGGAAGTCAACTTCAAAATTTTCAAGAATTTGAAAAACAACAAAATTATGTTCTTTATTTTTTTCACTCCAATTATTCACAAAAAGTCTAGAAAAACTTTAATTCATATTCATGATCAAACACAATTCCAACTTTCAAATAGAAAGGCCAAACATCCACTTACATTTTACCACTGAATAATCATCGGTTATATCAGTCAAACAACCCCTAAACAAAGATCGAAATAGAAAATTACTGCGTGTACTTGAGAATAATTAACGTTGTAATTGAGGACCGGAGGGTAAATATCTTCCCCAATTTCCTCCTATATAAGTGAGTACTAACAGAGGTCTTCCCCACTTCTTCCGCTGTCACTTTTCATCACTCTCACAATCAACTTCCCTTCCTACTCTTTTTTTTCTCGATCGATAACAATGTCGGAACGTGGACGAGGACGTCGTGGTGGTTCCCCTGCTGCTGGAGGCAGAGGCTCTGGTGGTCGAACACCTCCTTCCGGTGGTCGTGGCAGAGGATGGCCGTCGTCTCCCGGTGGTCGTGGTCGAGGAGCGTATCCCACTGGAGGATCGCCGGGTGTCAATGCTCCGCCGATGTATCAACATCAACAACCGTCAATGGCGGTTTCATCGATGACTCGGGAGGTTGAACAGAAGCTTTCGCTTCAACCTTCCTCATCTGCAAATCCTCCTGCTAGGCCCCAGCCCGTACAACAGTCCTCAGCGCCGGCACAGCCTCCTGTTGCGGCCATCCCTGTGCATCAAGCGGGACCGTCGACTTCGGTACAGCCGCCAAAGCCGCCGCCGGCATCATCCAAACACATTGGAGTTCCGCCGAGACCGGGTTACGGAACGGTCGGGCGGAAGTGTATTGTGAGGGCAAATCACTTTCTCGTTGAGATTGCTGATCGAGATCTACATCACTATGATGTAAGTAAACAGCCTTGATGTATTAGTTGATGATTTTTTATTGTTTTTTATGTCGTGTGTTTCTCTCTCTATTAAATACACATAATAATTTTTTATATGTGTATATGTATATGTTATATACCTGAATTGTCTGTATATATGATATATCTGTTTTTATGTGTGTGTATGTATGTGTCAGATACCTGAATCATCTGTATATATGTATATATGATATATCTGTTTTTTATGTGTGTGTATGCATGTTTCAGATACCTGAATCATCTGTATTTATGTATATATATATATGTACATGTGTCACTGGGTATGTTGTTGTTGTGGTATATATATGTACGTGTATATGTTATATAGCTGAATCATCTGTATACAGTTATAGAGTATACATATACATATCTTTTTTTTAATGTATATATATGTGTGTGTATTATATGCATATGATACATTGTTATGTGGGGGTAATAATGTCCAAGTGTCTTATGTGTCTATTTATTTATGTGTTGTGTGTGCATTATATGCATATACACATTGCTTTATACATATAGGTGTAAATTGTAATGTTTATTTTGTACTATCTGCTATTCAAAATAAATGAAGTTTTGGCACATTTTTATTTCATATTAATTATTAATTATTTTTTCCCAAAATTATCATTCTTTCTAATAGTGTTATCAATTATAAAATGAAATGAATTATTTCATATTATTTTTTTCCAATATTACCCTCTCTTTAATGGGTTATTCAACTATATCTAGTTTTAAGAAATATTTGGGAAGTAGCAATATGTTATATTGACAAATTACCCTCTAATTAATGCCATTTATTATTAACTTTCTTCAGTTGTGTGTAACACTTTAAAAATTCATTTATTTTTTGGACTAGAGTGGATTACTAATTAGGAACAATAGTTTCTAACTCCATGATTTTTTTTTACTGAAAATCAAGTTTTGAAATTTTAGTATTGTTATATCAATGCTGTTTTTTTTAGTTATAGTAATAATTGTTTTTTGATGTGTTAATTGATGGATCACAGTTAGAGTTTGTTACAGCAATGGTCAATGTCTCCTTTATTAATCACTTTTAATTTTGAATTTTCAGGTTACAATCTCTCCCGAGGTTCTGTCAAAGAATGTGTGCAGAAAGATAATCAAACAGCTAGTTGACGACTATAAAGTTTCACACTTGGGTGGTCGACTATTAGCATATGATGGTCGAAAGAGTGTTTACACTGCGAGTGCGCTACCATTCACCTCCAAGGAGTTTGTTGTCAAGCTTGCTGATGATAATGGTGGAGCAAGGTAAGTTTGCTATTAGTGTTTGCATATTTCCAAGCACAGCAATTCGTCTGTTTGTAAATTGCTGTAGATTAATAGTATTTTGTTGATTTACCACGGCCTTGTTTTTATTCATTTGTATTGTTTCCTTTATGAACTTTGTTGCATTGTTTTATTTTTTCAGGAGGGAAAGGGAGTTTAAGGTCTCCATTAATTTTGCTGCCAAAGTTGATATTCACCATTTGAAACAGTTCTTGCAAAGTAGGCAGTCAGATGCCCCGCAGGAGACTATACAAGCCTTGGATGTGGTGCTGCGGGCTACGCCATCAAATGTGTAGGTTCTTCTCTGTTCGTTTTCTTTTTTCCTTAATCCATTTGAATCATAATTAAGACACTGCAAACTCTTACAACTGCAGCTATGAAGTAGTGGGGCGGTCGTTTTTCCACCATTCGTTGGGAGACCATGAATCGCTTACTGCTGGGTTGGAATACTGGAAAGGGTATTATCAGAGTCTTCGACTAACTCAGATGGGCCCTTCTCTCAATATTGGTATGAACCTGCAAGGAAGTCCAGGACGGGGATTTACATTTTGTGTTTGGTTTCTTTTTAGATTTTTTGCTTCTTTAAGACTAATTGGACTACTTTCTCTAACACGTTTCTTCTCCTGCTACTGTGCTTGCAGATACGTCAGCCAGAGCATTCTATGAGCCCATTTTAGTCTCTGATTACGTTTTTAAGTACCTGAATCTCAGGGATCCTAATAGGTGGATGTCTGATCAGGATCGGTTGAAGGTACTTGAGAATTTCTTGTCTGTAGTCCTCGTCTATGCTCTGTTTATGGTTTGGCACAATTTGAAGCCCCTGAAATATGTTGGTAAAAGAAATGAATATCTGTAGGATGATAGTGTTTCTAGATGTCCTTTGCTCAATACTAAAATGCTTTTTTAGATGTTTATTCTACTTATTGGAAAAATGTTTTAAATGTTCATTCTTTTCACTATTTTTCAGGTCAAAAAGGTTTTGAAAGGTGTTAAGGTAGAGGTGAGTCATCAAGGTATTAGACGCTACAGGATCTCGGGGTTGTCTAATCGACCAGCAAGGGAGTTGATGTATGTTACTAATTTAGGGACTGTGACTTATATGAGCGGTTAGACTATAGCTTCATACTCTTGTTTTTGATGTTAAGCTGGTTATTTTATGGGTACGCAGTTAGTTAACAACATTTCGAAGCTTTTAAGCACACTAACTTTATCATCAATCTAATGTAACATCACAAATTGATCTGTCTACAAGTTTTTATAATGCATTCTTTTAATTTTATATTCATAGGATTGGATTGAAACAATTTTTTCTTATATGGTTGTTGCCTTATTAGTTTCATTTTTCTTGTATTTGTTGTTAAAATTGTATTTTTGGATAACTTTATGTTCTCCTAGGAATCACTAATTGTTTTTGACAATCTCAAATTGATTAAGGTTTTCTGTTGATGGCACTGAAAGAGAGATATCTGTTGCTGACTACTTCCGACAGAAGTACAATATTGTACTAAGGTATCCTATGTTGCCAGCGATTCAGTCTGGCAGCAATTTAAAAAAGCCTGTGTATCTACCTATGGAGGTTACTTACTCTTACTTCCCTTTTAATTTTATTTTCCACCTTTCCTATTGCGGTTATTTTTCTGCATGTACTAGCTGTCTCGTCTGATATGTCTTCTTTCAGATTTGCAAAATTGTCAGTGGACAAAGATACACAAAAATGCTAAATAGCAGGCAGGTAACAGAGATGCTGAAGGCAACCTGTCAGAGACCAAATATAAGGGAGGGTAGCATTAAAACGGCAAGTACACATCAGATCTATCGAACATGAGATTGGTTCTTGTCGAAATTAGTTGCACATGCTTTTTACATGTTGTTTTTGATTGGATGGTTCTTTTGTCTTGTAGATTGTGAGAGCTAACGATTATGGTAATGATGCAATGGCGACTGAATTTGGTATTGGAGTTCAAAGTGAACTCACCACCATTGAAGCACGGGTGCTTCAACCTCCAATGGTATTTCCTTTGACTATGCTTTGTTTGATTCATTCATTAGATCTTTAGTTTTACGTGAGCTTACCATCTGTTTCATTATTGGTCTTGCAGCTAAGGTATCACGAGTCTGGGAAAGAATCACGAGTGGATCCCAGGGTTGGTCAATGGAATATGATTAATAAGGTATTTCAATAGTCACTTGTCCTCTTTGAGTAATTCTGGATACACATGAGACGTTCTTACCTAAAAAAGATTGCTTATTCCTGATATTATCCTAGAGCTTCTTGTTCTTATTATTTTCTAGCTAATGGGATTCTTTTGTTACTTCCTAAAATTACTTTATGAATTTTGAGGGTGTTTAATTTCCAGTGTCATTGAGAACTTAAATTGACATATGCATATCTCTCATTTTTGTCAAAAGCTGTCATATTGATTGGTTAAACAATCTTGAACTTTTTTTTTGAAATTAAACGATCCTGAACTTTTTAATCAGTGACATTATTCATTGCCAGTTTAGGAGGCTCAATATAATTCTTTTTTCTGTTGTTTAGAAATTGATTGATGGTGCCTCGGTAGATACATGGACGTGTGTTAGCTTCTCACGGCTTAATCCAGAGCCGCTCTGCAGGCAACTGGTCGCTATGTGCAATAGCAAAGGGATGGTAAGGCTACATATTTCACTTTCCATAATTGTGCAGTTTCATGGGCTTATGAAGTCACATGCTGTGTCTTGTTATGTTTGGTTGTAGAGGTTCAACAATACGCCCTTGGTGGAGCCTCGCAGAGCTCTTGCTGGGCAGATTGAGAAGACTCTTGGTGATATCCATAGAGAATCTATGCAAGAGATAAATAAGGGGAACCATCAAGCGAAATATCTTCAGCTGTTAATTGTTATTGTTCCTGACGCGCCTGGATATTATGGTGAGAGATATTAGATTGTTGATTTACTGACTAACCAAAGGAAGAACATAGCACCACGAAATGAAGTAGGTAGTTGAATGCTGATTTAGTTTGGAGTGTTGTTTTTTCAGGACTGATCAAGCGTGTGTGCGAAACAGATTTGGGAATTGTTTCCCAATGTTGCAATCCAAAGAATTGTGGCCAGGCAAATAATCAATATTTTGAAAACCTCGCTCTAAAGATAAATGTCAAGGTTTGTCATGCCTAGTATTGCAAAGAGGTAAAAGAGTTTCTAAAAGAGTTGTCTAATTTTTTTGTGTGTGCATTTACTTCAGGTGGGTGGAAGAAACTCTGTTTTGGAGCAGGCAGTTAATAGAAGAATACCTTACCTCACTGATGTGCCCACAATTGTCTTTGGTGCTGATGTGACACATCCGCAACCCGGAGAAGATTCTAGTCCCTCTATAGCAGCTGTATACTGAATATTACTTCACATCTCTTATTTTGAAAATTGTTATTGAAGCTTAAAAGGATCTTCCATTTTCAATTAAAATGAACTGGTGGTAAGTTCTCTTTTGCAGGTGGTCGCATCAATGGATTGGCCTGAAGTTACTAAATATAAGGGCATTGTTTCTGCACAGCCCCATAGGAAAGAGATCATTATGGACTTATACACAGAGAAGGAAGATCCTAAAAAAGGGATTGTTCGCGGTGGAATGATTATGTAGAAGTCCTTAATTTTGTTCCATGCTTGTGCCTTCCATACCAAAGTTCTTCTCATCTTACAAATTAATTCTTTTTCAGGGAATTGCTGAAAGCATTTCGAAGATCGACAGGGCATAAGCCTGCTAGAATAATCTTCTATAGGTCAGTTTTTGTTGTAGTTGGTCATGTTAGTGATCTTGTGCTCCTTTTTCCATATTAGCCAATCAATCACTGTAAAATTACAGAGATGGAGTCAGCGAAGGACAATTCAATCAGGTTTTATTGGAAGAAATGGATGCAATCCGCAAGGTATACAATCTTGTCTGTTGTTCTGTACCAAAAGCTTAGTGCTTTCTGTATTTTCATTTTGCAGGATGATGTTTCTTTTATCTTCTCACTTTATGTGTCTTGTTATTGTAAAATTAGACAAATTTGATAGATGACTATATGAAGCCTCAAGTTTATATTGTATGTTAACTGGTGTGTACTGTTAATGAAATACACATCTGAGAAGGTATCAATTACACCAGAAGTCCCAATTTGGTCTTTGTTACAATCCTAACAGACCTTTCTTTAGGCATGCAATTCCCTGGAAGAAGGTTATTTGCCACGAGTGACCTTTGTGGTAGTGCAGAAGCGACATCATACACGTCTATTCCCTGCCAATCATAATGATCGTAATATGACAGACAAGAGTGGAAACATTTTGCCAGGTTTCGGTTTTTTCCTCTCCCAAATATCTGATAGACGCATTCAAGCATAATTCTATGTGTGACCACATTGATGAATAATAAATGATGACTGCTATTACTTTTGCAAAATAGGTACTGTGGTAGATACCAAGATTTGCCATCCAACTGAGTTTGATTTTTACTTGTGTAGCCACGCTGGGATCAAGGTAATTTTGTTAAATTACTTCATTTACAGTTGTAAGAACCTTTATGGTCTCTCTTGCTTGAATTCATTAGGGCACCAGTCGTCCCGCACATTACCATGTACTGTTTGATGAGAACGCATTCAGCGCAGATGCCATTCAGAATTTAACAAACTACCTGTGCTACACGTAAAATCTCTTGAACTTTATTTACTTGGAAGACATATATCTTTTTATATTTCGAAAATCATATAATCCACATCTTGTTCATCTCACAGGTATGCAAGGTGTACACGATCAGTTTCCTTAGGTTAGTTTTGCCTGCTTAGTGTTTTTGAAAACTTGTCTCTTTTACAGTTATTGAGTTCTCTCGACTGTTTTTGTTTCTTTACTTATTATGGTGTTTTTTACGCAGTGCCTCCAGCCTACTATGCACATCTAGCTGCTTTCCGTGCACGCTATTACATCGAGGATGATACGGATTTAAGATCAACTACTAGTGGAGGTGATGGAGGAGCAGGAACCAGGGAGCGGATAGCTGCACAAATCAGGCCTCTTCCTAACATTCATGCCAATGTTTCGAATGTCATGTTTTACTGCTGAAAAATTCACTGATCTTTAGATCACTGAATTGAGTAGGAATGTTCTTCTGGTTTTATTATTTACAGCATATTGCCATGCGCAACAAGCTAATATTAAACTATCAGTCTTTGTTTTGTTTTTGGGTCTGTGGGCTACAGATCACGTACTTGTTTTTGCAACGGCATGTTGTGTATTGAAGTATATTGCCTTTGGCTTTACAAGTTTCTGTCGGAGGTTGATATGCCTACAGGTGTTTGGGTGCCTTTCTATCTTTGTCAGACCCTATTGGTATTGTCAAGGAAAATTACATTTGAAATTATCTTGTTCCTCTTTCGTACATTCAGTAATTTATATATTTATTCTATATCTAGAAAAAAAAACATGTACTATATTTTACATGGCTAAAAATTTTACTAATGTCTACGTGGCAAAAGGGCTTTAAATAGTAAGTCCTCTATATGCACTATTCACCTTGACAATTATTTTCTGAGCTTTCTGATATACTTCCTATTATGAATAGACTGTTCTTACCTTTTCTTACTTGTCTAGTGACAAATATGCTCCCTCTTGGCTTGTTTAGTAGTGTGGGTGCATTTGTTCCCTAAAACTTGTCAATATAGTGGGGAGTTTTAGTGAAGGCTTGTGATAATGCTTTTATGGAATACTCTATGATAAACTTCCTTTCCCAATGTTCGAATTCATGTTCTATTTTGTAGTAGATCCTTCTTACTTTTTCTTACTCGTCGAATCATGGGTTTCTCCCTATTTCTATTTTTTAGTAATATTTGGCTTGGCTTGTAGTGTGGGTGCATTTGTCCCTAAATCTTTGTCAGTATCGCGGATTTTTTTGTAAAGGCTTGTGATAATGTTTTTTTGACACTCACCATGATAAACATTCTTTCCTAGTTACTTAAGGGAATTCGAATGCTTGTTTTAATTTGTATAAATCCTTTTTTATCTTTTCTTAGTTCTTACTTCGTCTACTGATGGATTTGCTCTTCTTTCAATTAGTCTTCTTCAGTAAGATGAATACCGTTGGCATGGCTTGTCAATGTAGGGGGAATCTTTTTGTAAAGATTCGTGATAATATTTTTTTTATGAATATCTTCATGATAAACTTCCTAGTAGCCTACCTAAGGGAATTCAAGTTTTTGTTGCTACCTCGGAAGAGGAATTCTAGACAGCCAGATCACAAAAACCAATTCTTTCTAGACCGTGAAGGTATATATACTGTTAATATTACGAGTTGATATCTGAATCTGTTTTGGTCAAATTGAGTTCGTATAGGCTTATTGGATGGTGTTAATAGACCTTCTATGTTTTATGTTACTGCAATCTTTAGGAATATAACTTAGTGAAACTGCTTGAAACAGGATGTATGTAGCCTACCTATTTAGTCTCCGTGGATAAGGGTGCGTTTTATTTGGATTAAACTGAAAGACCAAATCGAACAAAAAGCTGGATGATCATGATGCATGCCTTCATTTACTAGCAGTTCCATCAGTTTTTTGGTAAATCTCCTTTCACAGTCAGGCAACTGCTGCTCTATGGCTTTCTACTATCAAAGTCATCTTAGTGCTGTTACTTGTTAATGCTTCCTTTACTAACTTATCACACAATAAATGTCAAAAAAAAAAAACACAAAAAGTGGGTGGGGGGGGGGGGGGGGACATTCATTGGCGGTAATACTTCGAGCACCAGTCAATTTTCACACACTCAAAAACAATAGTACAGGAAATCTGGAAAACTGCATTTATTCTCGCACCCTATTATCTTAGGGAATTGAGCAGGGAAAGGAACTCAAAAATAAAAAATGGTACAATTTACTAAAGCTACAGACCTTAGTACAAGAAGATGCTAGTATCTAAATCGCACAAGCTCAACATATATGCACACACCACGCACAACTATGGTACAGGAACAAAATTAGCAGATATTTAACCTGCAGCTGTGGTACACAAAATACAACGCATCTGTGGGGCACCTGAAGAGGTATCCTCTTCTTCGTCCTCACCCTCATAATCATCGTTAACACCATTATCATATTCATCATATGAGACAGTCCTCTGGGCAGCGATTCCTGTCTCTTTATTGCCACCAATGGAAATGGTGGACTCCATAAGACACGTTGTATGAAAGGCATGACAACAAAAGAATGCAATGATTGATACATTCAGTATAGAAAATGGATCAAAACATATGCAGCACCTTCCACCTCCCCTGGTTTTAGACTTAACTTCCACGGCTTTCATGCTCATTGTTCTCTCTCCCAGATGTGAAGCACTCTTCTCACCCCTGCAGGAAGATACATCATCTACATCACTCAAGCAAACACCGCGCTTCGCTTCTTTGTAATATTTAACCAACAAATTCATGCAATCAGCCTGTAAGTAAAACCCAAATTGTCAAAGAATTTCCCCTGTACAACTTTGAAGATAATGCGAATCTTCCCTATGATACCATGGAAGGTAGGTAAATAAAATAATGTACCTTGAGTATATCATTGCACCCATGTCTAAGAGAAGTCTCTGTCCTGTAGTCTGTCACAATCTTGACCAGACGATCCCTCAGACTGAAATGAGAGCAATATTGCAATTACATTCAGGAAGTTAGCTATAAATGAAATCCAGATCAATAAATAGCACTTGGAATTACAGAATATCCTAGCCCTGTGCAACTCATTTTGTCATACAAGTACAAAGATGTATTGCATGCAATTTTGTAGAAAGCAACGGCCAATTTGCAGATTAGAACAGAAGAGCGAGTTTTTCTGACTAACTTACCGAGGTATCTCCAGGTCATTGGGCAACATATTGACAATGTAGAGTGGATCAAGATTCCCTACAGTATGCTCTAACAATACACCAACCTGTAAAAAATAAGGTGAAGCATAGAAAAGGAAACTTAATCCAAAACATAAAAGAGAAGTGTCTGTTTTATCTCGCTTTGCAAACATAACGGGAGAAAAAGAAAGTGATGAACTTTACCATTTCAGGCTTATGAAAACTTTGTTTTATCAGTTCTTCCCAGAGTTCATCATCTTGTTGCATGCTTACAAATTCTATGGCCTGCATGTATTTAGTTATGGGGCTTGTCTCATCACCAAATTTGAAAGTAAGATGAAGATCATAAAATAAGGTTCAAGTACCTCTTCTATATCTCCTAACCTATTAATGATAACAGCAAGCGCTTGCTTTGCATTCCCCATTCTTCCAAGGATGAAAACTTGCTCTTTCAGTAAATCTTTCTTCACACAAACTTCATAAGCCTGACAAAAAATTTCTGTACAAGGTGAATATGTGTATAAATAAAATAAGAAAGACCAACCGGGCACAGATTGAGATTGTCAGCCATTCATTTTCACAAACCTTCTCCAATGTATAATGCTGGCTGCT
Organism: Solanum dulcamara; assembly: GCF_947179165.1. Classification (NCBI taxonomy): domain Eukaryota; kingdom Viridiplantae; phylum Streptophyta; class Magnoliopsida; order Solanales; family Solanaceae; genus Solanum; species Solanum dulcamara. The sequence continues at coordinate 75,279,407 of NC_077244.1, forward strand.
TCTAAGAAAGGTAGGCAGCATCTTAGGATCATAGTCAGCATACAGCTCAACCTATGGGAGTCATACAAAAACCATCAAATAATAGACAATATAGGAAAGACCATAAAGGGATTTCAACTTTTAAAAAGGTGTTGGAGCATCCACACCAAGATTAGATGCATATAAATTAGAGAATACATGAATAAAAAATGAGGGAAGACACAGTAAAGAACTCGTGTTGTCATTTCCAGCATCATATTTTCTTGGACTTTACAGTTAAATGTTCTCTTTCTTATTAGCTCATAAAGGACAGCTGATTTGTTTTTAGCCTCATTTTGGTTACAGGTCGGGCCCTTCCCCGGACCCTGCGCATAGCGGGAGCTTTAGTGCACCGGGCTGTCCTTTTTTGGTTACAGTCTTACAGATACTTAACCAAAAGATCAGAAAATCAAACTGTTGGAACCTTAACGTAAAATGTGGTTGGATCTTATCTTTTGTGGTATGGGATGAGAATGCAATTCAAAACCAGACATACAATATGGAACACTGGTAGACAGTTGTTTTCATTAACAAACTACTAATGTGAGTGGGTAACCATAACATAGCTTCTGTTTGGGCTACTTATGGCTTGTACAAATATTGATAAAGAAGCCAAACTGGAAGAATGATATCAAACCTAGCAGTTGCATTTTTATTGATTGAAATCAATCCAAATTTGCTAAATTACCATATTTGGAATGATTAAACAATTTGAAGTTTGCCAATGGCTTGAGGTTCCTGGGTAATGATTTGTAAAGTTATTGTAAACTATAGTATTAAAATTTAAGAGTATAGATATGTAGTATTTATAGAAAATGGCCACCTAAAAATTATTACAAAGACACTGTCTCTACTGTCAGGTAGCATTAAAGCAGAAAACAGTCCCAACTAGAACAAGAAAAGATATATTCTCACTTGTGGAAGACATCTCATCAAATCAGATAATTTTACCTCAAGACCTATTCAGGTTTTGAGTCAATACTTGTAAAGTCAATTTATACAAACCTGCATGTCATGGCAATCCTTTCCAGCATGGGGATTCACTTCAAAAAGTGAATGAAGATAGAGATGCAAAAAGTATCGGTAATCACACTTATCCCTTGCAGCAATAAGCTGTGATACCACTTCAGATGACGGTATTAAGTCACGCTGCTGGATTAATAATAGTACTGCACGCTTGCAGCTGATCATCATTAGTTGGACGACCTATCAATCCACGTCAAGGGAATTAAGACTGATAAGTTGAGGAATTAGTGATGAATTCACCAAATGAGACCAAATATACCAAAAAAAAAGGGGGCTTATTTTTTCTACAAAATAGTGAAATGGTAACTGTCCTAAATCCGAAGAAGATAGTTAATAACAATGGAAACAGAGTTAGACTTTGCACTCCAAATAAATTTGAGTTGAGCTGAATTATATCATTTTCACAGCATGAATCATGTTAATAACTTCAGCCGTCCATCATAAAAACATACCTTTTCACGAACAGCATCATGCAAATTATGCTTTTCGATGAATTCAAATAGATCCGGTTTCATAAGCTGAAAACATCATGGAATAAACAAAAACAAAGTCAAACACACAACCACACTTCGCTAGAGAGTATTCACTTTAGTACATCATGATGATTGTTATAAGTGGAAGTGGAACTTACATCAGCATAAAGAGCAAAAGCTTTATCATGTTGTCCATCAATTACATATAACTCAGCTAGCGCCTACATGGTAGAACTAGCACATTGAGCGAATATACCAAAAAACTTTTGCATATAAGTCATAGACAGGAACCTCTACACACGTACCTCTTTGAGTGGATCAGTCATAGATGAGGTATTAAACTGAGGTTCAATAGCAGAGAAAACAGGCTTTGTAGAATAAATGTGAGGTGGCCAAGATTTGACCGTTGATAACAGATCCTTGTGAAAAGATGGATTTGTCGCCAAAGCAACAAGAGCTACCTAAATCACAACATATACTTTACCAGTTGAGTTTCTTTAGCTGCAAAAGAGAAGTCATACCAAGAAGTGAAAGCAACCATCACAGTAATGTACAGACCTCATAAGCCGTATCACGTAATCTTGGGTTTTCAGTTGGGATATATGGAACCAAAACTGGAAGCTGCCGGAGATGTGCAAAGTGGAAAACCCATCTAGTACAATATCCAAATAAAATTACGAAAGTATAATTCCTAAAGATTGTGATTTTAACACCATTCAATACCTTTCCCATGCGGAAGCTGATCCTCGCAACAACTTTGGACACAAAGATGCTGCTTCAGCATATTTTCTTTCAACAATCAAATGATCAAGGTATCTTGAACCAACCTGATTGAGAGAGAAACAAACCACAATGAGATTTGTAATAGGTTATGCAAAATTTTGATCACATACAAAATGGAAATGGGAAGATCAAAAATTTTCTTGACATAGACATTATCTATAGACATTGAAAACGACAACCCGTCAATCCAATTGGGATGCCCTGGACATGTCACTTGGAAAGAGTAACATGAAGCTCATAGTGTACTCAATACCTCCAAACAAAACGGAATTGATCCATGGTCGATTTTGTAACAAATCAAATAAAGAGAAATTTCTAATTGTACCTCGTAAAAAAGCTTTCTATCTTTTTGGAATGAACCACTTCCGTTCTTTTCGTGCCAAAATTGAGCAACTTCCTAAATGAGTTCTCGTCAAGCATGATTTATCTCCATTAAATACCCCAGTGGTGAAATTCAGTGCAAATCCAATGACTGCCAATCAACCACTCTGTTAAGAGTTATGGGTAGTTAATAATTTCTAATGTATTATATAGGGGTGTCAAATGGGCGGGTTGGGTTGAAATTGAAGATATAAAATGGGTTGAAATAGAAATTGGGTTGGGTCATGACCCGCCTAAATTTACTTTGGGCTCAAATGGGCTCAAAATAGGGTTGAGTCATGACCTGCCAAATTTGACCCGCTTAATCTCAATAATTTTAACATATTGTTATTTAACTTTTATAACCATAATTTGAATTTCAACTCAAGAAAAGAAAAAGAAGTTATAAATGGATAGATCAATCCTAGAAGATATAAAATAGATAGTAACTCATACCTTCAATATGGGAACATACATTACTAAAGAGTAAATGGGTTGAAATTTTTTGAAGATTAAATTGGGTTCAGTTGAAGATTCTTTTAAAATGGATTAAGGCTTGAATGGGTTGAGATTGACCCAATTCAAATTATCTTGAGCCCAACCCATAAAATTCTGAGCGGGTTATCTATATTTGGCTCATTTTGACACCCCCAGTGTGATAGCTGGGTAGCCATTTACACTCATTATGTACATGGTTTTAATTAGGTATAACCACCGAACAATTCTACCCTCTAATATCAATTTATGATCACCATAAATGCTTTTCTTAATCTTTCTAATATTGAATTAATAAGAGAAGATAGTGGAGAGCTAGGAATCCCAACCCATTGCCATCGGTACTCGACTTGATTGAGTGCACACAAGTAGACTGCTATTTTCTAAATCAATTTAACCATCTTATACAAATGCAAGCAAGGAAAAAGAATCCTTTTCCCGAAACATCCCAATCCTTTTATGCATAAATACAAGTGAAGATGCAGTTGAGAGCTCTATAGAACATTATAGCAGGAAATTAACCTTACATTCAGCTGAACTTATATTAACATTAGACCCTTGAGGATTAGAAACCAAATTCAAATTGAATACCTCATCAAGTAGTTCACTCTGACCCTGATTGGCTTCAACCGCTTCTAAAGCTTTCTCATGCCATCCATGCTGGAGAAGCCAATTAATGTGATCCTCTGCATCCCTAACAACCGATCTCGGAATATAAGCACATATTAAAATGACAATATTTGCCAATATGCATTCCTATATCTGGAAAGGGGGAGGGGTTTCCCTTTTTTTGAATAAAAGAGATGTTACAGGTTTGACATCCATCTACAGAAACAGGTACAAAATCATAAATTTCTAGTAGCACATTCAAAGTAAGTAATGAACATAATTTCATTCTCAGCTTTTGTTCAAATTAGAAGCCCTGAACAAATTGTGTAGCAATGATCTAGAGCTTGGATGCAAATTAATCAAACTAGGAACCTTACATCTGCAATTGACCTTAGTAAAAATACATTGTTAATTTCCTCTCGATCTATAAATCTGAAAGAAACCTTTGTAAGTAAAATTTAGATGTGAGCAAAAAAAATAAATCAACGTAAGATACTGCACACACACACTCTGCTACGATTGCCAGCATTTGCCTATGTTTCATTCTCAGTTAGCTTTAACATATTATCATTTCATTATTATTATTAGCTTTAGCATTTTATCATCACCCAAGATATATCAACGGTATAAGATCCGGATGTGTTCAAGGATAGATTGGTCCAGATTAAAAGACAGAAAGGGATCAAAAGACAGGTATCGACTTTGCCAACACTCCAAGGAGTCATTTGGTCTGCAAATGACCGGGATTATAATGTGAGCATTATAATACGGGGACTAAATAATAACGAGTTTATTTAGTGGATATAGGTTTTTTTTGTAGATATATGATTAAAAATTGGATATATGGAGTATTATAAATAACATACATTTGGTTTTATAGTAAATAAACTTGGATAAACTTTTCTTCCCAAATTTAACCTTGGCCTTTTTTTTTTAAGATGAAGAACCTTGGTCTTCTTAAAGAACTCTGGAAGTAAAGCTTTGGAGAAGCACAATTTTGTCATTTAATTGTTTATCCTAGGATTGTTCTCCCACATTGGATGTAGTAAAAGAATAATGCTAAAACTGTGGCATAACTAATACTTAGATTGTTTAAAACGGAAACAATATTGAGACTAAATAATCCCACATTCCATCCTGGAATCAGTTTTTTTTATCCCGTGAACCAGACGACCCATACGCCTTCAGAGAATTTGTATTGTTAAATTTGGCTCAACTATTAACATGAGTAAGGTTACATTTGTTTTTATTAAGATGTTTAAATCTGAATATACGTATGATTATTAAAACACAATATTTAGATTTGACCACTGAATAATTAAGAGTGTTCATTTTTTAGCTTATGAATGTGTATAAGATGAAGAACCTTGGTCTTCTTAAAGAACTCTGGAAGTAAAGCTTTGGAGAAGCACAATTTTGTCATTTAATTGTTTATCCTAGGATTGTTCTCCCACATTGGATGTAGTAAAAGAATAATGCTAAAACTGTGGCATAACTAATACTTAGATTGTTTAAAACGGAAACAATATTGAGACTAAATAATCCCACATTCCATCCTGGAATCAGTTTTTTTTATCCCGTGAACCAGACGACCCATACGCCTTCAGAGAATTTGTATTGTTAAATTTGGCTCAACTATTAACATGAGTAAGGTTACATTTGTTTTTATTAAGATGTTTGAATCTGAATATACGTATGATTATTAAAACACAATATTTAGATTTGACCACTGAATAATTAAGAGTGTTCATTTTTTAGCTTATGAATGTGTATAATTTATCTTTATTTAGAAACTAATAAACACAGAAAATCAAACAAATTGATACTAAATATTATATCAACGAAATATTAGAGAAAATATTAGTTTAAATGGTGTTACAAATTGTTTCTTTAATGAATCACTCTAGAAAGCTAGAGGCAGTCGCAACTGATTATGGTGGTAGTATGGTCATAAGTTGGTGTCTGGTGGTGATCTTGGTTGGTAGAGGAGGCTGACAGTGGTGGTTGTACGATGGTATACAAAGGTTGCGTGGATGTAGTTGGTTGGCAGTGGTGGTAGAGGCGGTTAGCCGTGATAGTTGTGCAGGTGGAGGCTGGAGGTGGTTGGTGGTTGATGGTAGACATGGTTGTGTGATGGAGGCTGGTAATAGAGGTGGTTGGTGGTAGAGGTGAATGACTTGGTTGTGTTGTGGTAATAAATAGAAAATTGGTAAGATGTTACATTCGAAAATATTTAAGCAAACGTTTTAATGAATTTAACACTCAGTATAAGATTTGAACAATTCAGACCTATTAAGAGCTGGTAAGTGCTAATAAGTGGTTGTTAAATTAAAAACAACGAAGGCACTTAACGTAAATTGGAAGGGACGTCTTAACTTTCGAGGGTTGCATTATTCTCATTCAATAATGTACTTATAGCATCCCACTGCACTAAAGTGTGCTATTGGTGACTTTCTTTGGGAAGGATATCATATTTTATGGAGGAACTACATAATTGAGTTGGGAGTAAGTTTGTCATGCCAAAGTGGAAGTCTGGAATAAGAAAAATTGGTTTGTTTTATAACAAAATGACTATCTTTGGTGAAGACTGCGACTCAACTTATAACAATAACAACAACAAACCCAGTGAAAGCAACTCAACTTATAAGTGACTAAATAAAAGTACGCACTTTATAAGAATAATTGGATGCAAGAACTGAAAGTAATGCAAGTTACGCAGTCTGGATAGTCAAGAATACTTTTCTGTTAAGGCGAAATAGGCCTCTTAAGGATATATCTGACTTAGCTAAGGAAAGTCTTCATTTATTGGACTTTGAAAACTATAGGTGTGCACACATGGTCAAAAGTTCCTTTTACAAATCATTGCAAGTTATGTTGACTGAGGAAATGATGTCCCTCCTTTTACATACTAACATTTACTTTATTACTAATAAATTATCTATTTTATTCAAGAAAATGAAGGATATGCAGCGGGAAAAATTCCCCTAAGAAAATACCACTTTAGCTTAATGAAAATAAAACATAATAATAATGTCTGTGACAAAAATTTCAAAACCATATGAAGAAACAAAAAGAGCTTACGCACCGTGGTTTTGCAATAACCACATCCTTGGGGGATACAATATAGTATAGGGGTTCATCACCAGCAGCCCACTGACCTCCTGCATAGCTGCTACCTATAATCATTTGGACATGTTACCTTTTCCCATAAAAACTCTCATTGCAAGCCCATGTGAAAAGAAGAGGAAATTGAGGAAATAGCTACAGTCAAGCAAACAGTACCAGAGAATGGAGCATGAGCCAGCGAATAGTCTTTGGCCTTGTAATGCTCAAAGCCGTGTACAGGAAGAGCGTCCGTTGCGAGCTCATCATTATTCCACGTCACAACTCGCACTTCTGGTCTTTGGGCATTTCCCTGTTAGATATTCAAAAAGTCCAGCAACTATTACTATAGAAACTTGATCAAAAAATAGGGACGTTCATAGCATCTAGTGTGCAAAACTTGAAGTTCAGCAAAATGCCCTCAACTCTTCAAGAAAAACACATATACAAGTGAAGGAACAGAATGTCATATAGTTCATTCATTCACATATGGCATGTGTTAGAACACCGCAGACATGACTATTAAGATGGCTAAGGTTTACAAGGCTAGGGTAGTTGAATGCACTTTCCTCTATTTTTGTTATTTAATTTTGACACATTAGCCCTCCTCAACTTCTAATATATTCGTAAGTCCTTCCAATCTATGCATTGAAGTGAAACCCAGAAAGTTTTTTATCCAAGTAAACAAAAAGTGTATACATAACCCAATTTTGTTTCGAGAAGCAAGAATTATTACCAAACTGAGCTACAAGTGGACTAGATTATCCTTCTCACTAAGAAGACCCCTCTTCAGTGCAGATGCTCCCAGTCCAACCCTTCCACCAGAAAACTTCGCCCACCCTGACCCCTATCAACTTAATCCAATCCTCTTCTCACTTTTATTTTTTGGTTTGAATGTTAACAGTTAAATTGCTAAAACTGTCTTTTTATGAAAATTAGGTTGGAGTTAAAGTTTTCGAATTGAGAAATGAATTCCAAAATGCTCAATTTGTGAATTGTGAATCTTACCATAACAGAAGATGCCAAAGAAAATTATGAATTGCTTAAACTATCACATTCTGTTCCTCAAGCTTTTAGCCTAGCCAACAACAGCACTTGCGGTTGAAAAACTCAACAAAGGAAATTACAGGTACACAGAAGTAGTGTAACAGCACTTCATCACTATCTCAGTTACACATACATGTTGAGCACATGAGAGCGTTTCACCAAACATTAAGTAGAGAAAGCAATAAGATTGTTCCATACAGGAACAAGGGCCAAGTCAAAGCGATTTGATCTGCGAGTAAAGTTCAGGGTCAAAAAGCAGAAAATGAAACAATTACCTGCCTGGAGGGAATAGTGCTACTGGAGTCTTTCTCTCCATCTTCTTCACCCGGTATATAAGCTAGAATAACCAAAGAATCACCAAAGGGAGCAATTCCTGAAATGAAATAGCTGGTTTGAAAAGATGCCACTATATCCACCTGATTCAGACCAGACATAGGCATATGCTTGTATGTCCCATTCACGCCCTTGCTTTGAGTCGTTCTTATCAATGCGATTTTCACAGATGTTCCCCAACCAATGACCAAAAGACTGTCATCCTGAATGTCATTGTAGAATAAGAGAATGGCCAGAATATTCAAAAGTAAGACGCATGATAACTGAGATCCAAAAAAGTACAACTACGTTCTTATTATTCAAAAAAAGATTAGGAGTACCACTATAATCTTATTCTTCTTTCAAAATTTGTAGGAAAAGCCTATACAATGTAGTAGCACTAAATTGCATTTTCACATATCTTGATCTCTTCCAAGTAAGAAATACATGTAACTCAAATATGAGTAAAATCCACAGATATGGTTGGTGATCATAAGCTGCATGAGAGTTACAAAGCCAACCTGCCAAACAATATGTGGGAGCAGCAGTTCAGGGAGTGGAATCCCACGAGGTCTTTCAATGAATGTTATACGCTGATCATTGCAAGCATCATAGACTTTAACTCCTGTATCATTCGCCCAGGCAACGAGGCTAGTTCTCCACTTCACCGCATGAATTGGACCTTCACCAGAGTGCAAAACCTGCCAAATAGAAGTACACTAGGAATGATCAGAAGATTCCCCAGGTATTGTCAAATTTTTCAATATAGAAAGTGCAGGTAAATAATTACCACAAAAAATATACAACAAACCTGGTCACGATAGCCTAGCCACTTCTTAACATTTAAATACAATTGACCAGGCAAACCACCAGTGACAAATCTTCTGGAAGATGTTCTTGCATAGTCTGGGTCTAGAGCAATGGCCTTCATTGGTCGGTGATACTCAAATTTCATCTTCTCATCAGTAAAAAGACTATTTATTACAACAGAGCCATCATCAGAGCAGCTACCGACGTATTCTCCTTCTGTGTCAAAGCAAAGGTCATTGACAGAAGCAGTGTGAGGAGCAAACTCCTTGACCTGTAGTAATTAGAGTTGCAAAACATACAAACAATCAGGAAATTTTAAATCAAAGAAAAGGAAGCTCATTTTATACATAGATAATAAAGAACATTCTTAGATATCTTCTGAATAAACCTACAAGATGATACTTTTAGAAGCTGTATTACCTATTTGTTTTATGATATAATATCAAGCTAGACTGAGCAAAAAAAAATCTTTGAAAGTCAGGAAAGTCATTAACATATTTTACAGAATAATCTTAGTGATATATGTTATTGTTGATAACATAGTGTAAGAAATAGGAAGCTTTTCTTTTTCAAGTAGGTCAAAACTTTCAACCATGCTGTATGATGTTAACCAAGAGTTGCAAAATAAGTTTTTATTCCTTGTTTTATCTTTACATGTGTTCTAGAAGCCTGTACAGTATTGGTAGAGACGTAGGTAGTTTCTGTACTGGTGACAACCTTATGCCAATCTGACCAAAGTTCTTCTTTCCATAATCAACTATTCTCACTTCTTACTAATGACCCTGACAGCAGTGTTTTCAAATACGGCGATCACTGAAATGATTTAAGCCTTTGTAAATGGGGAATCAAGAACAAAATTTGTCCATAAAACAACGACAACTACCACAGCTCAAAACAGGTTCCTTAAGGCCTCCCTGTGACAGTCCTCTGCCCTCCAAAGTAAATCTGATACTAAAATGTAACTTAACTAGACAACTTGAACTTTCTGATAGCGAGAATTTATTCTATTTGATAGTGTATAACCATATGTAGACGAGAATGGTCCTGTACAACACATGATCAGGGCAGAAGAGAACTACCTTGAACACAACAACATTTTAGGAGAAAACAGATTTTGTTACTTCTCTAGATGCTAACAAAAAAAAAATACTGAAAATCTTCAAGTGACAACAAACACAATGAGGCAGCCAGCTGCAACCTATCTAGTGGCTACAAAGTCGCTAGAGTAACATTAGGATGTGGCAATACTTTTTCACAGAAAACCATTTTTTAAAAAAAATTGAATAGTTCTGGTTCATCCAAGAGCCTATATTCTGGATAATAAAAACTGAGCTATAATTTTTTTTACAATACACACTTTAAAGTGTGTTTTGGAAAAGTCAACCATCAAAGAAGTTCCTGTCATTCTCTAGGCCTTCTGGTGTATCGTTCTGATAGACTTCCCAATGAAATCCCTACCCTGAACTTTAGAGCATCACTAGAATGAGGGAAAAAGTGATTTTGTAGGTGACGACTGATCAATGCTTCATAGGCAATTGAAATAAATTCAGTAGTGACTTTCGAACAAAAATAAGTACGAGTAGAACTCAAATTCAATTCAGGAGAAGAATTAATCACCTGATTACCAAGGAAATCGAGAATGTGAACAGCTCCACCGTGTGTACCAAAGGCGATCATTCGTTCAGAGACGGCAATAGAAGTGGCAGCATCAGCAGACAGAAGCGACGGCACACTTGCACCCATTCTCTGATACTTCAACCTCGGCTCATCCTCTTCTTCTTCCTCCTCCTCCTCTTCTTCAGAATCTTCTTCTTCTTCGTCGTCCCTCTCATCGTCGCCGTCGATTCCATTTTCCGATGGCTTTGGAGACATTCCGAGCACTATTCACCGCCGTTGGTAGAAGAATGATTGAGAAAGAGAGATTATTTAAGATCTGTGTGAAATTGAGCTTCTTTGAAAAGAAGAATGAAACTTTTTTGGTGCCAGTTAAACAGTTGATAATTTATTTAAACGAATTAATAATTTATTTGCAAGAAAACAAAAGGAAACCTGACGAATTATGATTACCACCTGTCCCCTTGTTTGTGCTTAATCCTTCTAATCAAGTTTTAGATAACGGGGATTTAGGAATGTTTCTTGTTTGTTGCCAAAAGTCTTTTTCTTTTTGTCAATTGGAGTGGTAATTTTTGGTAATGCAGAATGAGTTGATATCTAGTTAGAGAGGTTTTAACTTTGAGAAGATAACATCAAAATATGAAGGAGACTTAATTGAATTTATTCATTGTAAAATTCTTTATCTTTTTTTTTTATGTAGAATACTGATGGTCCTATCTTTCCATTAAACAATAATAATATATTCAGTGAAATCTCATGATGGTCCCATGTAGATTTTACTACTATCTCGTGAAGGTAGAAAAATTGTTTTCAAAATACCCTCGACTTAAGTGCATCAAGCCCAATAAAACAAAGAAGAAAACATATAATAAGAAAAACATTGTATTATTTATTGAAGAAAAAACTAACAATACCAAAATAATATGATAATCGAGACACAATAAATAACATATGACAAGAACTACAATAGTACGACTAGTACTACGACATGCACTATCACGCCTAAACCTCTGCAAAGCAAAACAACACTCTACCCCTACTAACCTACTACCCTAATACGAGACGTCCACTCCTTTTTATCTAGAGTCATTTCTCAGTATATGAAATTACACCATGTCATGTCTGATCATCTATTTCCAATATATTTTTTGGCCTACCTCACTCCCCTGCGTACCTCCTACAACCAGTGTTCACAACTCTTCAGTCTCGTTTTCCTCATCTTATTTGCCATAGAGGTCACTTTCACTTTCTCTTAGAGAACTTCATTCCTAATCTTGTAGTTCCTAGCATGCCCACACATCTATTTTAACATCCTCATCTTTTACAACATGTATCTTTTAAACATGTGAGTTCTTGATTTACCAATATTTCACCCAATACAACAACGACAATGTAACTACCACTCTATAAAACTTACCTTTAAATTTGTGTGGTACCTTGTTTATCACACAAGACTCTTGAGACAAGTCTCCATTTCATCCATGCCATCCCAAATGTTATAGTCTATGTGGAAAACTTTACTTCCACGTCAACTTCATCCAACAGAATACTGAATTTACACTCAAAATATATCATTTTGGAAGAAAAAGAAAGTGTCATAAACCATGATACATGAGGGTATTTTTGATCCATTAGAACATTCTAAAAATGACTTTTTTTAATTGAGGTAGAAAAATGGGAAGGGAATTATAAGATAAAGAATCGAATTTTCATCAATAAGGTAAAAATTCAAGTAATCAATCAACTGAGCTATTACATTTCTCAAAAAATAACATCATTTTAGTCATGTGTTACGTGGCCAATTCAAAATTATGTGAGTTATTCAAATTTCTGGCCTAGGTTCTTCCAAAGTCTTATAAATCAAGTGGTTGATTCAAAAACTCAAAAAAAGAAAAGAGAAAAAAAAGAAGGTAAAAGCTCAAGTAGTTAAGAGCACAAGAAGGAATTGAGAAGTTTTTGATGTCAAGATTGCCTAAAATGGGCTATATACATGTCACCCTTTTTTATGTCAAGATTGTCCAAATGATTTGCTTCAATGGGCTGGACTAGACTGCCATCAAATCAAGGTCTAATTCTATTTGGTCAAAGGCTTATCAGGAAATTACACCTAATAATATTAGAAATGGGTGGTCTTAAATCGTGGACAATTGAAAAACTTTTAAGATAAAAAGTCAAAACTTGTTAAATATTTTCTTCGTATTTTTTACTTGTCAAATTTTAATTTGGCATACCTATTAAGAAGACAACGATTAATATAGTGAGTTTATCATCTTATCTCTATTAATTGATAAAGTTTTAAATATATTTACTCACTACACTTTTTAAAGACATCAACTCAATATTAATAAATTAGGGGTATAAAAGAAAGAAAAATAAATATATTTTCTTGATTTGTCAAAAATGACAAATAAAAAGAAAAATCAAACTAGAAAATATTTAACAAGTAAATAGGACGAAGGGAGTATGAAGTTTTCCCACGACGCAAGCAAAGTCAAGAGTTCAAGATCACCCAGCTCCAAGACCATTCGTTTTAATCGCTCAAGTTGTGCAAATATAATCCTTTACCCTTTCGGTCAATATTAAACTGGGATCTAATATTTTTCTCATATATTCATCAATCCTACAGACAAAATATTAGTATGTCATTTTGCATTTACAGAATTTTAGACCCTAACCTAATATTTTCTCATAAAAATTTTCTTCCGTGATCTGAATCACTCATAAGTTAGAGAAATGAAAAATATCAAAGTTATGAACTACAAATAAAAATAATAAAAAGGTTTATATTCTATTCAAAAGCTTGGATTAATTGCGTGGAAGAAGTATGCTCAAATAGTTGAAAAATGAGAAAATTACGCGTATAAGTAAACATATACTAGTTAATTAACTAACATAGATATAGTTTGAATTAATTATGCCTCGCGACAAACATCTAACTGTAATTACAGTTTGAGTTTGTATAATTCACGCAATTATACAGTTGAATTTTGTATAATTCATGCGATTTATACAAATGCTGTGTGCAAATCGAATTGTATATCGAAATATACAAATACTACAAATTGTATAGTGAATTATACAAACGTTGTGCATTAATTGTATAGTGAAATATACAAACGATATACAAAAACTGCGAATTGTACAGCAAATTATACAAACGCTGCTATAATTATAGCTACAAATTATAATTAACAAACTATAATTATGAAACATAATTAAAATATTTTTTAGGGCTATATGAGATAATTCCCCTTGAAAAATATGCTTGGGCTTTTCCCATTCATATATAAACGGAAACCTTTGGATTCTAATACATGTTGGGTTGTGATAGGTTCCATGCACACTTGGCCCACAACTAGGGGTTTCCAATGCTTTGAGTATTGTATTTTTCCTAGATATATATTAGACAAAGTATTCCCCCTTTTGTCAACTATATATTATTGTTTAGCTAGTAAAATCTTTCATTATCTCCCTTGGAACTAATGGAATAAAGTAATTTATTTATTTTGACTTAATTAGTACAATTAGTGAAGATTAGGGTAAAGATATAAGATAGTGAGTAACCATACAATCATTGATTTGCTTAGTTTAAGGATATTACGAGGATCTCATGTTTTTATAATGGATATAAATGGGATTGAATAAATTATAATATATAATTTGCGTTTGTGCAATTATTTCGATAGTGATTGTGGATAATAGAACAAATCATGAAAATTGACGTACTAATTGCCTAATTATTAGCTCTTGTCATCAGTCTCAACACACATTCCTTCAACCACAGAAAAAAAAGGAGAGAATATTAAAGGGGGATTGTGTTGGATGTTTGGTGTGAATTGGTTTAATCATATGACTTTTGGGTTAGTTGATGAATGGACTTCGTCCTATAAAAGAAAGAAGGAAAGAAATTTTTCGAGAAACACTTTCACTCTATTTTAAATATTTGGAAAGATACTTATCGTCGGTATCGCTCGATTTTAACTTTGATAAAACGATTTAGTTAATTGATATAACCTGTTTTTTGTAACAACAAAAAACATATATACCTAAAATATGAACAAATACCTTTATTGGTTATAAATTCAGAAGACATTTTTCAAATTTTACTCGTTAAAATTCAAATACTTCTTGCCTCTTCTTCTGCATTGTTTGTTTTTATAAAAATAAAAGTAAGCAGCACGTGTGATTTGCACTGTTCTAATTTGAGTTCGCCAGAAGTTTTGTAATTTGAAGTGTTGTGTTTTTATATAATGTTTATTATGTTATATTCTGAGAGGAATTAGTCTGAAATATATGATGCTCATGTTTAATTTATTTTTAATTACAAATTCTGCTTCATTAAATCAGAAAACAAGATATTGAATAACACTCTACTAATTAATTTAATAAACTCTCGAGCTAGATTAAAAGTTCTTTCATCTTTTCTTTTTACATGAATGTTATGTTCAAGTTAACTTCTGCGCACTCTAACTATTCAATCAGGTACATACGGACATAAATATCGAATAATTTGACCACTAAAATTTAAGAAAGTATTGCTAACTATGGAGCCACAAGGATACAAAGAATTGAAAATTCCATGTGAATTGTATCAACATCAAGATGGAGTGGGATTTGATGTACAATTCCAAATTCCCAAATGGTATCCAATGCCATGCAGATTGTAATATATTTATTGTAACAAAGACAAGTTGCAAGAAAGAGACAGGGTGAAGGAAGAGATAAGAAAGCTACGGTGGCCGTAAGATCAGGGAGACAACTATATACCTTCCTGCTAAAACTACTGCCTGTCTCTCTAAAATATAAATTCCAAAACAAAAATTTGTAAGTAGACGGCTTAATTGGATTTTTTTTTATTGCGATGTAGATTTATAGGCAAAATTTTTAAAATTACTTATTGTAAAAACTATTTTCAAAAAGTACCTATAAAAAGCAACAGTCAGTAATATACACATGAAACTAGACAGAATTGAAACTAGTCGACTAAAAAATGTCATAATACTTATTATAAGTTGTGGAGAATAACAGATAAGATTAGCTAGGATTGAAACTAGTCTAACAAAAAAATGTCATAATACTCATGGTAAGTTGTTGATCAATTATTAAAAATTATCTTACTTTAACAAATAATTATATTGGTCGAGTAATCCTTTTTTTATCATTATTTTCTAACCACTTTCCCGATTAGATGAATCTTTATCATTATATATTAAAAATTAATACGTAAAAATATTAAGGAGAAATACAGAATAACCTTACATATTGTTCTTGTAATGTTGTGTAGTTGGATATTATACAAACTCAACACGTTACTACATTTTTCAAATATAAGTTATTTGTCCTCGTCTATTCTATGTTTACAAAAGTCTAAAACAAAGCCAATTATTATTATATGTACAATGTCGATTCAAATTCAACTTTCAAACAATAGAAACTAATTTAATGTTGTGCAAATGTATATCTCCCATGGTCACAAGTTATATAATAATGCTATTGTCTCGTAATACAAAGATATAGTGAAATGATTGAAATTTCTCTATATCGGAGAAATTCTGGATATCAAATGATTATATATAAAAAAAATGGGCTACTGGCTGTCATACTATAAGGTGAAAGCATTGTGAATGTAGACTGAAAGGGTACATTATTGATGAAACAGACTACATAAGGAAAACGGAACGAACATTAATTTGGAAACAAGAAGACGTAATTTCCTTTAACAAGATAAGAAAGAAAATAAAAAAACAAAAAATTGAACCAACCCCCTCTCCTTCCCTCCCCCCACCCACCCCTCTTTCCATCTCCATCTATTTTCAACCTAGCTACTTTTATCATTTTTCATTTCATCTACCAAATATTCCATTGCCAAAATAAATAAATAAAAAAAATCCCTTATTAAACTTCATGTCAGATCCTCAAATTTTAAATCAAAATTTTCCCAAAAAACATCATGAAGAAGAAATATTAGAGACAAACATATTAGTACTAAACAATAGTTCTAGTACTACTTCTAGGCATAATATTGATGAAGAGTTGTGTCGAACGCCAACTTGTCGGAAAAACAAGATTCCGATAGTCGGAAGCTGCCCTCCCCCGGCTCCGAAGAAACCAAAAAACTTATTGCTTAGTAAGAGAAAGTTTCCACGATTCGAATTTTTTGAAATTGGTGGAAATGAAGAGTTGGAGAAGTTCTTCATATCATGCACTGATATTTCTCGAGGTATGGCTGTTAAGAAAAGACTTCTCATGAATTAAATTAGTTTTATATCCAAAGTATTAATTAATTTCATGTGAATTATAAGACATATTATAGCCCTTGATTTTTTAGGGTTGATAAGTTCTCTATTCACGTTATATTATATTATATTCTCTGTTTTTAATAGAATAGATATATAGCTACGTGATGAATAAAATGATGTGTGGAAATTATGGTATAGTACCATAGTTGATATGTATAAAAATCTTGCATTATATGTTTCCTTTTACTATGAATAAGTTGTGCGAAAAAATATCTTTGTTCCTTTTTATTCCGTAATAACTATTGCACGAATTAAGGTTTTATTGGAAAATTATTGTTTTTTGAGTTTTCATCATTGTTAATAATTAGGCTCGTAGTTTTGATTGATTGAAAATGCTCATAAATCATATGAATCTGCTAAAGATTTAAACTATTGTTGCTGTAAAATAGATCAAAATTTCAATAATGAGTATTGTTTTCACCTCAACAATTGAAGATTTGAAGTATTATATTCCCCCTTAAGAAAATATTAATTTAAAAAATAATTTAATTAAAGTGATGTTCCTAAACATAACATTTATTACCTTTTTTTCTTTCTTTTCACTAGAGTTATAATCTCTATGTATATTTATTGAAGTAAACACATAAAAAGATGATTAATTCTCTCTTAATATTTTAAAATGATAAATATTATTTTTAATTAATTATTTATAATAATTATGACAAGTAAAATAAATAGGAAGGAGTATTAAAATAGGAGTTAAATCCTCTAAGAAGAAGTTTAACAATTGGCTAGCACCCACTCAAATAAGGTGGCTTTCTTTAAAACAATAATATCCTTAAAATTACGTCGAGAGTTCAATGACGATTATTGTCGACGAATTTTTGTGTTTGGTATATGGAGGGAAAACTTTTCCAAAAATATGTCTGTAAATCTTTTCATGTTTGATTATTCAATTCGTTTGAAGAGCATTTTTTTTAGGAAAGACGTTTTTTAAAAATAAAAAATAATATTTTTTGTGATAAAAGTAATGAAAGCAAATTTTAAGTGTAATTCTATATCCCCCATCCTGCATACATGATATCTCTACCCTCTCCCCTCAACCGGCCTCCTTTCTACTCATAGTATTTACGTAGGTTATATATAAATGTGAACGTAAGTGAGGAATCTGCAAAAGAAGAAGAAGAAGAAAAAGAAGAAGAAAAAGAGGAAGAGGAAGAGGAAGAGGAAGAGGAAGAAGAAGAATATATATTGAACTCTCATTGAATTAATCTCAAAGCTCACTAATTACAATAGCTAACTGCTATATCTATAGCAGTGGTTAGTTTGTAACTGAATTTGTTATCTAACTAATCTGTTGAATAGTTAGTTATAACTACTAATCAGTAATTGAGTAATCTACCCTTGCTTCTAACTAACTTCTCATTAACACACTAATCTTCTTATCAACTTTTATATCACAACACTCTCCTTCAAGCTGGGAGGTGCAAAGATATTCAAAACTCCTAGATTGGATAGAAGGTGTTCATGTTGAACTCTAGACACTCCTTTGGTTAATACATATGCAGGTTGTTCCTGAGTTGGCAGATAGTTCACTTTGATCAAACCTTGTTGTAACCTTTCTCTAATGAAGTGACAATCTATTTCTATGTGCTTTGTCTTTTCACGGTATACTGGATTTGCTGCAATCTGAATTGCAGTCTTGCTATCACTATATACTTGCACTGGCAACTTGACTTCAGCCTCTACTTCTTTCAGCATTCCAAGCAACCATACCAATTCTGATACAGTAGAAGTCATGTTCCTATACTCAGCCTCAACTGAGTTCCTTGATACTGTGGTGTGCTTCTTAGCCTTCCATGATACCAAAGACTTTCCAATCTTAATCATGTAACCTGTAACAGACTTTCTGGTGAGTGGACAAGAGGCCCAATCTGCATCACAAAATGCAGTAACCTGATTATCTGAGCAACTGGACAGTAGTATGCCTTGTCCAGGTTGCCTCTTTTAAGTACCTAACTAATCTTAATGCAACATCCAAGTGTGACTTTTTTGGTTGATGTAGAAACTGACTCAATGTCTTAGTACTGAAAGCTATGTCTGGCCTTGTCATATTAAGATACAAAAGTTTGCCTATCAATCTTTGATACAATGTTTGATCTACTAAGGGATCATCTGATTCTTCTTGCTTCTTATTCACATGCTCATCATACTATTTTGATGTTAATTTGATATTAACATCTATAGGTGTTCCTGCAGGCTTAGATACTGTCATGCCTGCCTATGCTATAAGCTCAAGAGCATACTTTCTCTGATGTATTAGTATTTCTTCTGTTGACCTTATAAATTTAATTCCTAGAAAATATTTGAGTTCTCCCAAGTCTTTCATCTTAAAGGCCTGTTGTAAAGCCTTCTTTGTCTCTTCAATCAACTTCAGATTGCTGCCAGTTATCAATATGTCATCTACATACACAAGCACAATTACAATTCATTTTATTGATTTGTTGATGAACAAAGAATAATCATATTGACTCTGTTTAAACTTGAGATTAATAAGAGCTTCAGTAAGCTTGTGATTCCATTGCCTTGGGGCTTGCTTGAGTCCATATAAGGACTTTTTCAATATGCACACCTTCCCCCTTGACTGACAAACCCTTGAGGAAGGTGCATATAGATTTCATGATCCAAATCTCCTTGAAGAAATGCATTGAAGACATCCATCTAATGAATATTCCACTGTTTGGAGGCTGCAAGAGACAATATAGATCTCACTGTAACCATCTTCACAACTGAAGAGAAAGTTTCTTTGTAATCAATCCCTTCTTGCTAACTATACCCTTTTGCAACCAACCTTGCTTTGAACCTTTCTATTTCTCCTATAAATTTGTACTTAACTTTATAAATCTATCTGCACCCAATGGGTCTCTTCCCTGGTGGTAAGTCAGTGATCTTCTAGGTCTTGTTACTTTTCAAAGTCTGAATCTCAGTAAGGTCCTTAATAGCTTCTGAATAACTATTGGGTTCTGTCACAGTGGAGGTAGCAGCAATATAGCATTGATAGACAAAATATAGATGAGAGTATCTTACATAGTTAGACAAGGGATACTGCACATCTGTGGTGGTAGTGAGGGACACAAAATCCTTCAACCAAGTAAGAGCTTGTTTAGGCCTAGTAGCCCTTCTAGTAATAGGAGGAACTCCCTCAGAGGAAGAATGAGTAAGGATTGATTCTTCAAGGCTAGCTACATTAGTAGGCATACTTGAGAGTTCAGTGTTATCAAGTACCTCAAAAGAATCAAGATTCACAGCATTCTGCTCTACAGTAGCCTGTACCTCATCTGTAATTACACCTTCTGATGATGTAGTGGTACTTCTGAGTAACAAAGGAGAAGGATGCATAAACTCTTGAATATCTCCTTCTAACACCTACATGTGTCTACAAACAGATGCTGTGTGGCATAACTATCAGAAGTGGCAAAAGGAAATATATCTTTCCTGAAAATAACATCTCTACTTGTAAAGAAGGATCTGGTAGTTAGATCAAATAAAATATATCTTTTTTGTACTTCAGAGTAACCCATGTAAACTTTTGACCTTGATCTGGGCATTAGTTTATTATGTTCAGTGAGATTTTTCGCAAACACCAGGCATACAAGTGTCCTCAACTGAGACAACATTGGTTTGATGCCATATAGCCTTTCAAAAGGAGTGTGATACTCAAGTACACTACTGGGTAACCTGTTAAATAGATAAGTTGCAACTAATACACAGTGTCCCCAATACTTAATAGGTATTTTAGCTTGAAACCTTAAAGCTCTTGTTATCTCTAGCAGATGTCTGTGCTTTCTCTCATCAACACCATTTTGCTGAGGGGTATAAGGACAAGACCTTTAATGGGCAATTCTCAAATCAGTTAACATGTTAGCACACACTAAATTGAAAAATTATGTGCCATTGTCAAATCTTAGGACCTTGACTTGTTTGTCAAATTAATTTCTAACATACTGGAAAACATTCAAAGAGACACATACATCTGACTTCTGTTGAAGCAGAAATAACCAGGTAATTCTGGAGAAATCATCAACTATTGTAAGAAAGTACTTATTGCCATCTAAGGTAGCTGTATTATAGGGTCCCCAGAGATCAACATGTATCAAGTCAAAATAACTATTACTTCTGATCCTACTAGAAGGAAAAACAAGTCTTGTTTATTTGGCAAAGGAAAAACTAAGCACTTAGACACTTTACACAAGCTTTGTTTATTTATATCAAACATCTTAGCAAGTACCATTGAGGACACATGTCCTAGTCTTTTATGCCATATCTCTATATTTGACTCTTGAATTTTTGCATGAACTTTATCTACAGTAAATGCAGTCTCTTGAAAATCACTGATATTTCTTTGAGTTAGTGTGCTCCACAACAGGTACAGATCTCCTTTTTCTTTACCAACTTCCTTCACCTTCCTAGTGTAGAGCTCTTAGAAAAACACAGAAGTCAGGGAAGAAGGAGACTGAACATCTTAACTCCTTTGTGATTTTGCTGACAGACATGAGATTATACTTGAACTCAGGTATATGAAATACATTGGTAATCACACTTCTAGCTGATAAACTACAAGAACCAATATGCGTCACATTAGTAGTACCACCATTTGGCAAACAAACATCTTTCGGAACAGCTAATCCTAACTTGTTCCTTCCTAACAAAGCTAGTTTAATTGATCGATTCCATAAGGTGTAGTTCTCCACACCAAGCAGCTGAAATGAGGATGATTATAGTCAATACCTTGTCCTTGTATGGAATTACTATTCCAAGAGAAAGGTATATCAACTCGTTGAGCATTGTTGTGGTTCTGATTGAGATTCTGAGATGAATCTAGTGTCGTTTCACCCGACATTTCTTCAATTTCTGAAAGTACTAAATTCCTTTGAAATTTTGTTGCGGAAGTAAATGCTGAATGCAGATTTCAACTTCAATGGAGCTTCGATCTGCAGATCAATCTTAAAATTGGATGAATCTATGAATCTAGTTTTGATTCTTTGACTCAAAAACCATATCACTTCTCACAGTAATCACTGTGACAAAGCTCTGATACCATGAACGTAAGTGAGGAGTCTGCAGAAGAAGAAGAAGAAGAAAAACAGCTATTGAACTCTCATTGAATTAATCTCAAAGCTCACTGATTACAATAGCTAACTGCTGTATATATAACAGTGGTTAGTTTGCAACTGAATTTGTTATCTAACTAATTTGTTGAATAGTTAGTTATAACTACTAATCAGTAATTGACTAATCTACCCTTGCTTCTAACTAACTTCTCATCAACACACAAATCTTTTTATCGGCTTTTATATCACAACAAAATGACTTTAAAAGAATAACTTTTACTTAATTATTACTTTGCAAATATAAAAATAAATTAATAAAAAAATACATATTCATGTTCCTTCCTATTAAACTCACCCTAAGTTACTCAGTCTTTGACAATCGAACTACCAAATAATGATTTTCAAACGATTTGCGTTGATAAATTAATTTAAAAGAATTATCTATATTCTTTGACTATGGGCTCCTAGCTAATAACACTTCCATTGACATTCTTAACAATGCTTTTTTTTTCTGTCTTTAATAATAAGATTGACCTACATATTAACTAACTAATTAAGATAAATTGGATTGAATTTAATCTGTATGAATTCCGACGCAAGCTTGTAAATGAAAATTATAAATTCTCATAGCATTTTTTTTTTTGAAATTAGCTATAAATTTTCACGTCAATCCATTGTTTAATAACTCGCAACTAATAGAACTTTTTGATAATTCATTGTTAATCCATTTCTAAATAAGATTAGCGACAAGTTTCTTGTTTAAAAGTTGTAACTGGATTGAATTGGGTTTGGACTAATTAATTTGAAAAGGAATGACGTTTTGTTGCATTTAATTGCATGATTTGTTTTTCAAATATAATGATCTTAATTTTTGCCCCTAACAATTAAACTGATGCCTTTTTTAAGGGTGCGGCAATATAAATTTATACATGCCCCGCAATAAATTATTTGTTTTGAGCGCTAAAAATTAAAGAACAACACAAAATCGGGGCAAAAATGCAAATGTCCCAAGTTATTGAGTGTACTATTTGCCCAATAAGTGTTTTTGTTTGGGTTTGTCCATATATTTATATTCCTGCGGTAGTATGGTCCGTTATAGGTTCATTATCAACCAGGTAGCAAAAATAGAGTCAACTAGGCTGAATATTTCTATTTAGACCCATCCATTTTGGTTGACGTACAATAGTACAGTAAAATTAATAATTCTATTTTGTTTTTTTACAACATCGGAAAGCATAGTGTTCGAGATTTAAAACTATTCAATCTAGGAATATTTCTTTAGAAAATTAACAAAGGACATGTCCAAATGTCTGAACGCCTAACTAATTTTCAGTGGACCAATTAAGGATGTGACAATATATGATAAGCAACGTGAGTATTTAAAGCGTAGACAATCATATAGAATCGACCATATGACTTGTTAGTACAATTTTATCGTATGCCTTAGAATGTTGCACATTATTAATTAATATGGTTACAAATCAAAGTCACCCTCAACATATTTAATTAATAGATACATGCACATATCTTTTAATGACAGAGTAAAAATTTTTATTAAGAAAATATAAAAAGATAAATACACATATCAAAGACTAAGAGAATTCTCAATATTTACTATGGTTGTTTTTTAATTTGGATAGATAAGTCACTGGATTCATGAATATATTAAAATTCCTTAATTAGAACTCTAGTCAATGGCGTTTGACCCCATCACTAGTATTTATTGAAGGATTTGAATTGAATTATAAGAAATTAAACCAAGTAAAAGAAAATGAAAAATAGAACTCCAACTGCGACTGAACTATAATTTGGATAGGATAGACGAGAGTTGTTGACAGTATTATATTGGATGAATAATGTCCATTCTATATATTTATATATTCCTACTTATAATTATGGTGTCAACTGTCACCGTCATGGCCCAAGTCCAGTGGTAGTATGGTCCGATAGCGTTCATAATCCGAAACAAGGTAACTGTTCGCGATAAATTTTTGTGATGCTGAAAATTAATTGCAATCAAAATAAAAAAAAAGTAATTTTATTGATGAATCTTTGTGAGTATAATTTCGCTGTTCTCTTGATTCTTCTCTCCTAATATGTTTCCGTAATTCGAGGATCAACAGTAGCTTATTTCTCGAATGTAGACTTTCTTGAGATATTTTTGATCTCCGGGAACGTCGTAAATACTTCGTCGTCTTAAGTCGATCTTCGAAAAGAACTCTGCTGACCACTCCTTCGAAGAACTATATAGTTGGTGTTGTAGCTTTTCTCCAATGCTTGCAAAATGTCCTCAGAAAATTATGTAACCTTTCTATTTATAGTTATAGGGAGGCAGTCCAAATGTGGGTGAACTCTTTTGCCTTCTTCTGATTGATTCTTGTAAGTCTTCAAGCTTATCACAAATACTATGTGATAAGGTTGTTTTTTGATTGATTGTTGGATTTTGATCAGAATTGCCACATTATTTGAACACATGTCATTCTTTTGTTGGTCTTGAACTTGACTGGGATGCCAAGTCACCTTGACATGTGGCATGAGTTTGAACCTCAAGATGAAATGGACCTTGGACTTGAATTTAATAAAATGGACGTATTTATAAATTATGCGGTCCAAATTAATTATTCAACCCAAAAATATGAATTAAATTCAAATTTGGTATGAATTAAATCCAATAAAATTTATGTGTCTACATATGCCTCTTACTTCAAGACTTGTTGAGTGTAGATTTATTGAAATGAGACGAAGCTTGAAATACCTGATGACAAAGAGCCGACACATTTCTTTCTCCCTTTATTTTTTGTTTGTTTTTCTTACAACGAAAGATATATTATTTTTAAATAGCAAATTTGAGCCACCGTGAAATTACCTTGCAAATTATCTCAAATCTATTTAATACATTTTTTAATATAACTATAAAATCTGCGCAAAAGATATTAATTTCCAAAAATCTGCCCCTGAATCCCCACATATTATTAACAAACGAAAAAAAATGATCTTGTCTAGAATCCTCTTAATTATTCGTTTTTCATTTTCTCATTATAAGCTGCTCAAAATTTTAAAAAAGAAAAACGAAAATTGAGGAAGAAAGATGTAATCTTCCTCCAGAAATTTCTTTACTCTTCATTCTTACCCCCCACGTATCTTGTAATAATCCATTATTTCAACACCTGTCGTCCACGTGTCACTCTCTTAGAAACCTCTCATCAGTGAAAAAGCTAAAAATCCCACCTCTTCATAATTTCATATACCTTAGCCGCTCCACCGTAATTTTTCACACACTCCAAAAAAGAGAGGGAAAACAACAAATAAAAATCGAACATGGCACCAAAGAAACGTGGAGGAAGGGCCCGTGCCACGGTGGTCACCGCCCGAAAAGTGGTGGAAGAAACCGTCTCCGTCATCGTAACTCCGGTCGCCGGTGAAACGGAGACCGAAAGTCAAACTTTATTGACTGAAGAAAATCAATCATTCGAAATACTAACACCACCTACTTCCGAAGAAGTAGCAACACCTAAGAGAACCATTAATATTCAAGACAAATCCGTGGCCCAACAAAGGAAACCCGACCCGGCCCAACAAGTAGATGAAGACGAAACTCAACCAGCTGAAGAGCCAGAAGAGATGCCCACACCTCCGAAAATGGAAGCGGATCAAAACAAAGCCCAGAAGAGGAAACCCGACCCGGCCCAGAAAGCAAAAGGAGGAGGAGGAGAGAGGAAAAAGAAGAGGGCGAAAGTGGGTGGAGGAGTGGGACCCAGCGAAGGGTACAGAAGGTATGTGTTTAGGGTGATGAAGCAAGTTCATCCAGATATGGGAATTTCATCAAAGGCTATGACGATATTGAATAATTTGATGGGTGATATGTTCGAGAGGATTGCCAATGAAGCGGCGATTCTCTCGAAGTACGTGGGCCGGGCCACGTTGGCGTCGGTGGATATTCAGGATGCGGTGAAATTGGTGCTGCCTGGGGAGCTAGGGAAGCATGCAATTGCTGAAGGGACAAAAGCTGTTGCTAACTATGTATCTAGTGTCGAGAAGGCCAAGTCCAAGCCATAATTGTTGTTAGTTAGTTGGCTAGCTCTTGTGAATAATTAGCTTCATGTTTAATTCATTTTGGTTTACGCTTTTTTTTTTTGGTGCTTAATTTGGGAAATCACTTCATGCAAATTTCAAGCTCTTTTTTGTGATCTTATTATTATTTGCATGCATGTGAAGTCGATGCGTATATATCTTGGCGATGCGGATGAATTAGATGTTAAAATACTACTACTATGTCTCTGTTGTACTACTACTGCCTTCGTTTTTTGTCTGTTTCTTTAGTAATAACATTTCAACTTTATCTTAAATTAGTTTAATTGACGTAATGTAGTGAGAAAATTTTGTACTTTTTAAGTCCTGTAACATACAAAATACCAAGAAAGCTTCCTCTGAAGGTTCTACGCTTTTAACCCTAGCCATATCCTCCCTCTAATATAACAATATTATAGACAACAACTCTGCATTTTGCTTAATTCGACGTTAATAAAATGGTGAAACTAATTAGGTGCTGCCGACATGTGTCGACACGTGGCTCCCTTCATACATAGTCGTCTCCTATATATATGTTGGTGGCGATTTCAGAATTTGAATTCTATATAATCCAGGTTTCAAAAGTTAGAATCTTATGAATTTGGAACTTAAAATATAGCAATTTAAGTTTTAATAATTGAATAAGAAATTTAATATTGATACATATGTTTTATTTGTACAATACATTGGATTATTTGTTGTGCATATGTATTATTTGTTCTGATGAATAGGGTTCCACTTGTAATTGACAGCGACTATGGGTGTGTTTGGTAGGAAGGAAAATGTTTTCCTAAAAAGAGCTTTTTAAAAAAAAAAAACGTTGGTTTTTAAATTATTTTCTCATGTTTGGTTAGTGACTGAAATATTTTTCAGTACTTGACCCCAACCTGAGCCAAACACCTGATTTTGACTCGAGACCCGATCGAGAATTGACCCTACCCCGACCTCACTCGAGACCCAATTGAAGACCCCGACCCTCGAGACTCGAGACCCCGACCCCACTAGAGACCCAAGCTCGATCCCAGTGGCGAAATCAGAATTTTTAATAAGGGGGTTCAAAATCTAAAAAAGTAGACACACGAACTAGCCGAAGGGGGTTCAACATCTACTATTTATATATAAAAAAATATTTTATCCATGTATAAATAGTATAATTTTTCGTCGAAGGGGGTTCAGATGAACCCCCTGGACACCATGTGGCTCCGCCACTGCTCGACCCCAATTGAAGACCTCGACCTGAAATTCGGCTCTCGACACTCGATTCGACCCCAACCCCACTCGAGATTCGATTCTGATCTCGATCCTCAACACGAGACTCCAACCTGAGACCCCTGACCTCGACTCGAGGCCCGAGAATTTGACTCCGACTTTGAGATTCGATCTGAGATTCAATTCCGACTCTTAAACTCCACTCAAGATCCAAGATAATATCGAGAATCGACATGTGAAACTAATTAAGTTAAAGATAGGAAGTTGAGGCTAGAAGTTAAAATGATTTTGAAAAAATCATCTTCAAAATCATTTGAAAAATGTTTTCCTTATCTTCTGAAGGAAGTCATTTTTCTTTAAATTTGAGGAAAATACACCCTATATGAATTCTCATTTCGAATGATAGTAATAGCTCAATTCTACTGAAGCAAAGATAGTCCAATACATTGGATCATTTCGCTAACAAACAATGCTTTCTATACTTACCGACCAATAACATGAAAAGATTAGAAGAGGAAGAAAAATAGATTACCTTGCAACACATTTCACATTTGTACAAAGTTGGAAGTGAGTAAAATCTATATAAACAGATGAATCTACTCATCACTTAAATCATAATTTACATACGGAAAATGGTCAAATATATCCCTGTACTATTGGAAATAGTTTAAATATATCCTTCGTTATATTTTCGGGCTAAATATACCCCTCCTGTTATATTTTCGGTTCAAAAATACCCTCTCATTATACTTTGGTACAAATTCGCCCTTAATTTTAACGGAAGAATACTTGAAAAGCTCAAATTTAAATAACTCATTCTCAATTTTAAATATCTGATTTTTTTAGGAATAAATAAAATTTTCAAATACTAATTTGAGTTTTTTTTCCCTAGAAATGACAATACAGTACTAATACATGAAATTTCTAAGTATTAATTTGAGAGTTTTTTTCTTACAAAATGATAAGACAGAAAACGTTGCAAAATAATTTTGCAGCATAATTTGTCTTTATCATTTTGTAGGAAAAAAAGACTCAAATTAGTATTTAGAAATTTCATGTATTAGTACTTAAAATTATGCAATGCATTTTGTATTGTCATTTCTAAGGAAAAAAAAAACTCAAATTAGTATTTGAAAATTTTATTTATTCCTAAAAAATCAGATATTTAAAATTGAGAATGAATTATTTAATTGAGCTTTTCAAGTATTCTTCTGTTAAA
Organism: Solanum dulcamara; assembly: GCF_947179165.1. NCBI lineage: Eukaryota > Viridiplantae > Streptophyta > Magnoliopsida > Solanales > Solanaceae > Solanum > Solanum dulcamara. Next base: position 75,307,902 of record NC_077244.1, read on the forward strand.
ATTAAAGGCAAATTTGTATCAAAGTATAATGAAAAAGGTATATTTGAACTGAAAGTATAACAAGATGGGTATATTTAGCCCGAAAGTAAAACGAGGCGTATATTTAAACAATTTTCAATAGTACAAGGGTATATTTGACCCTTTTCCAATTTACATATGATGGGAAGGGATTTTATTTTTGATAATCGAGAAATCTCCGAGCTAACGCATGATCAGAAACATCATGAATAATGACCTGCACTTCTATATAAGCTTCTCTGTACATAAGCTTCAACAAGTCCATCCACAGCACACTGAGTATATACACACTATTCGATATGTGAGCACTGATGCAGCTTTCATCAAGGGAACGTAGTCGACTAGTCGATATAGATGAAAATAATGTTGGACTATAAGATTTCACCCCCCTAAAGTTGGTTTTACAAACATGAAATCTGCAAATCAAGTTCTATGTTAATGAAAATATGAAGGGTAAATTAAACATCATTAAAACCACAAAAAGGATCGTCACTGAAGGAAAGACGACTTACCCAGACAAACTAAAGCAGCAACGAATGCACGTTCTCTTATTTCATTATATCTACCTCTGCTTTACAGGTATTGTTTAGTTTTCTACCAGCTATGTACAGAAAAACCTTAATTGACGGTGCCCGGGAACACTTTTTGGACAATTTTCGTTTAGTGAACTAATTTGAGCAGTGCTGCACACGCCCAAACATGCACCAACATTACTGTATAGAAAAAGTTCGGATCACCTCAATTACTGGTGCCCGGCACATTGGACATTTTCCGTTCCACTGGACCAAATTTTCTGCACATTTTAAACATGTACACATGTGTCCACACCTGCATCAATTTCAAATGGATGATTCCCTTGAGTTTTACTAATTCAAACATCCATAAAACAGAAAAAGGGAAGAAAGAGGAGTCTCTAAGACTGCTCAAAAGAGAATCATCTATGCTCGAGAAATAAATGAACAAGGATGTTCATATATGGTTTACCTATACAGTAAGGCATCTATGCTGGTATTACAACACAAACAACAAATCCCTTTTCTCACATTATCCCATTTGGATTCATCATTCAGCAGACCGTCCTTGAATGCAGCAGCAATATCTGATCAATTGAACATGAAACTGTCATCAGAAAAAGGGGAGAAACTTTGGGTGTAAGAAGATCTGCATGCTCACAATTAGATAGAGAAATGACGTATTTCCATGAACTTTTGCAACTATAAATTGGATACAAGAACCCATTTAGACGTGAAATCTAACCTGTTGAACAAGCAAATCGATTTAAGGCTGCAGAAACATCTTGATAAACCATACGTTGCAGCTCAACTTGCATTTCCATGCACTTAAGCAACATCCTCTGCATATTGTCCATCCTCTGCTGAAGCCTAGACATGTCATTCTTCAACTCATGTATGATTTCCCAATCCTGCAGTAGGTCAAATGAGCATGAATTTCGTCTAAAACTAGTTACAAGTATGAATTAAAGATGTGTGTAGTCCTTTAGATCTTGTGGTCTTAAACTTGTCATGTAGTGTTTGAATTCAAAAACTAACTAATTATTGAAAGAAGCACTCTTTTTAAGACAGACTACAAAAGAAAGTAAGACACTTAAATTGAGACGGAGGGAGTATATCTTATAGGTACTAGAACTAACAGAAAGCAACTTCTCTAATTAACTTCAAGTAGATTTGTCAAAAATTATAAAGGTGAGCTTACTGTTCCTATGCACTGCCACGGATCTCGGAGAGGCAAATTATGATCATCTGGATCCAGGTTCCAAAGTGGCTGAGAAGGTGGCACATGTAGTGAAGTCATGGCAAAGGGGTTAGATTCACTATTTATCTGAGGCCCATCTTGATTGGCATATTCTTGAAGCAGCTCGTTTTCCGTATCATCAGGGGATGATGATGTTCCATCCATATACCATTCAGAAGCGTGACCTTGCCTTTCAATGTAAGATTGTATTAGCTGGTCTAGACTCTCACGGAAACCACTTTGAAGCAGATTAGAGACGCGCCTCCTACAGCATTAAGGAACCAGTTAAATCGCTTAAGCATCAATTTTTCGTAGATAATGAATAATCCTGTAGTAACGAGAGTCCTTTACCTTCTTAGAAGTTCTCGAAGTTCAATATTGTAAACACTGTCATCATCAGGCACATATAATGAATCAACCCTTCTCATGGATCCAGCATTCTGACCAGAAGGCATATCTAGCCAATCATTACTCTGCCAGTCCTCATGTTGTTCTTGTTCGTAGATTTGTTCTTCAGTATCATTTTCCGAACTGTCTGGGTACCAATGGTTTGCAGCACCTTCCTTCCAAATTCCACTCATGTCTTCTGCGGTAACATTTGTTGTTTCATTGTGTTCAGAAGCAGACAATTGCGCACTTTTGCCATGTTCAATAACTAGTTCATATGGCACTTCTGTTTGTCGCAAGTTGCTTTCCTCATAATCTGTGACAACGTCCTGTGGATCTTCTGCCTGAGCTAATAAAACTTGCCACTCATAATCCTCAAAAGTACTTCTTATTGAGCCATGAGAATGTCCATAGACTTCATGAGGATCAATTGCCTCACTTCTTGGTGCATCATTATCATGAAAGGATTCATGGTCTTCTCGTACATGCCCTCGAGAACCACTTTCAAAATCTGCAGTTTCCTGCAACCATTCAGTAGCACCATTCTCCGTCAAGTTCCTAATGCCAGTATTCTCTCTTACAGATACACTGAAAATAAATTCAAAATTTGATGTCTCTTGCTCAATATCCTCCTTTCCTTTGATTTGATCTGAATGTTCAGGTATTTGATTAACCGATTTTTGCTGGTTTACATGCTCAGATGTAATGCTTTCTGAGTTCCCTACTACATGAAATCCATAGGTCTCTCTCTCTTCATTATCAAGTTCAGAGCGATCATAGGACTCATCAATTATCTCTTGTTCGTTATTTGATTGAGACTGTTCACTTCGATGATGATTCAGATCATCTTTAGAAGAGGCATTTAACTGCATATCTTTTGCAGAACCACGAGCATTATCAACCAATCTGGATAAAAGTTCTTTCCTGTTTCACACACAATTTTAAGATAGAACATATGACTTTTGGGCTGATGAAATAATTAGCTAGATATTCTGTATGTGTACAAAGAACCACGACAATTGGCTGATCAAAGGGAAAACAAACTCAAAGAGTTTACCACGGAAGAAGTGAAAGCAACACAAACCAGGAAGAAATGTACACGTAGTTAAGCAAAAAGGTCAAAGGAACAGCATTATCAGGGAGGATTGATGGATTAAAGTTGAAAAATCTCATACTCTTCGACAAAGCAAATGAGGACAAATCAACGTAGAAGCACTTTAATCACAAAATTGGTACAAGAACTTCAAACAAACACAAGTCAGTGTCCACTTAATTACTAAAAAAAGTAACAAAAGAAAAGCACAATCAAGCAGTTTCTAACAAGGATTGGTAGACTAAGGCGAAAGCCATTATTTCAACAAAGCAAAAGAGAGAAATCAAGTGAGTTACTGCATTTGAAGCAGGTAATCCATGCACAGGTTTATCAAAAAGGTGAACTTTCAAAAGAAAGATACTTTGCTCTACCTTAAATAAGATACAGTATGACTTTGTCTCAGTAATCCCAATTCACTTGCGGCGTCTGATGTAATTCTTTCATCACTGGTCATCAAGCTCTCATTCCGCAGAAATCTACCCTTGAGCAATGACTAGGAGAAGGTTTTAACACTATTAGGAAAACACCAAATGTTGCACACATATTTCAATGAACTGTAGATCAATCTACAGAATGCAAACTATCATACATTCCAATCAAATATTCTTGTTATTCATATTCACTCCACTCAATTAACTAATATTCTGTATGTTTATATTCTAATCCTTAATTAACTAAATTTTCACGAACCAGGGCTTGCCAACTACTAAATTGATGTTTCTAATGCCTAAAAACTTGCTCTTGCTCTTCTTGAACTCATTTTGCATAGAGGTTATTTAATAGACATCTTTGTCATGAAATTGTCATATACGACGCAAAATCTATTTTGATGTCAATAAGTTTGTCGAATATTATTTTTAAAACAACATAGTTTTTTAATTTTTTTTCAGAATATTAATTATAGGGGAGTCATTGTACCATCTTATAGATATCAAACTTTGTCAAGATTACTTGCAAAAGATAAACAAAGTCTATCATTCTCGCCAAGTGCGTCTAGGTTTCAATCTGTCCATCTTATAGCTATCAAACTTTGTCAAGATTACTTGCAAAAGATAAACAAAGTCTATCATTCTCGCCAAGTGCATCTAGGTTTCAATCTGTCTTTCCTTTTCCCCTTTCAATTAATTTACAAATTAGCATATAAATATCTTTATGAATCCAACAGAAAATCTGCAGCCATAATGATATAACAAGAATAGACTAAAAGATTAAAAATGCACATTCCATGAAAAGCATTCTATACTCAAGTCTTACCTGAATCCGGTTGCGGTATGTGAAGTTTGATACAGGCTGACATTCCAATAAACCCTGAATTTCTCTTTTCCTTTCCATTTGAAACTTCATCAGCAAATCAAGAAGAGCTTTTCTGCCGCAATATATATGCAGGGGTTTTCTCTCTCCATTTTCAGAATGATTGACCATAACTCCATCACGCACTTGTTCGAATTGAGAACCTATATCAGCAGCGCCTGCATCTCTTGGAGAACCCTCGCCACTTTGATGAATGTTGATTTTCACCCACTCTCTTATGATTCTCACCCTTTCTCGTTCATTTTCCCCTAACCACGGTGCCCCCGAGCAGTTTTTCTTATGTGAGACACTCAATGATTGTGAATGGTCCTTTACACCTGTGCTCATCCACTCCTGAAAAACCTGCCTTACTCTCTCGCGTTCAATTTCCACAAGATCGCTAGATTGATCTGAGAGAATACTATGGTTATCCTCGGATTCATTTTCCAATACATTCTGGCTTTGAGACGTTACACATCCATTACAAGCCTCATTGGCACCTTCAACCCTAGTATTTCCCATAACGATTCCCTGATCATACAATAAAATGGGGTCTGTACTGTTTGGGTTTTCAATTTCAGTCCTCTGTTGTATTATCCCTTCTCCTCAACGAGCACGGGAATTAATCACCCCATGCTCACCCTCAAGATTTCGCCACATTTGCAAGGAAGTGAATGTGGATGCTCCGATGCTCACCCTATCTTGTTCACTCTGTCACCTTGATACCAGAGACTGCCACTCTATAAAGAAAGAGCCAAATGCATAAACTGATTAAACTAAAAATTGCCAGCGGATGTATAATATATGTATATAATCTATGTAGACTGACTAGAAAAAAGTAAACAGTAAATTTGTCTGGCTATATGTGTGAAGATCCCATTATATTTATGCAAACATACAGCACATTCAATTGTTTAAATTCTTAAACATACTATAGCATTGCATTGCAGCTATAGTAAACATATACATATATAAAAGTTTTAATGCAACAAAATCTTCAAAACTCGCAATAAGGAGATGAAAAGAAAACAGCCACTTGAGCCATTGCAGTGTCCATTATGCCTTAGGATCCAACGAGAATATATCAACACGGATCGAATCAAACAATGTTTAACTTAATCACCATATATAAACAAAACATTTGATCTAAACTCCCAACAAAAATCCAAAGAACACTCTTCCCTAAAAGAAAAAGCAAATCAAGAGATCTTTATGTCCTCTGACAACCAAGAAAGACAGTAAAATTAAAATATCTAATCGTTGAATTAATTCAGCAAAAAAAAAAAGAAAAGTAAATTGCAGCAAAGGTGTGGCCTAGTTGGAATGAAGTAGGCTGAAAATCATAATGTCTCACATTTAAATTTCAACGGAAACAAAACACCAGGGGACTTCTCAATTTTGTCTAATCATTGCTGGATAAAGTTACTCGGTACCTGTTATATGGCGAGAGGTAGAAAGTAGCTGCACAAGCCAACTCAGACAGCAAGATTATAAAGAGCATTGATTCAAATATAAAGAAGGAACATATTAAAACTGTTCCAAACAAGATTAAACTATGGTTAATTACCCAAATTCGAAAGCAGCAATTAAAAATCAATAGCAAAATAACGGAAAATATACGATACTAAATGAGCAAAATTAATAGCCAGAAGGAAAGAAAGCAAAAAAAAAAACTTGCCTTTAATTAAGTTAAGAGGAAAGGATTGCAATATGTTTAGTTAATTGTATGAGAGATTATTTTTTTCCCAGTAAGAGGAACGACTGCCACGTTTCACATTGCTTCAGAAGACTTGAATTTAACGGTAACCCGCTGGGGTTGGAGCGACGCCGTTTCGACTTTTTTTGGCTCGCCCATGTTTGGCCATGAAAAAAACTTGTTTGGTTTTATTCTGTCTCAAATTATCTCTCGTGTTTTTCTTTTACCCACCCTTCAAAAACAAACTTGGTTAAAATAAATTTTTAACTATTTAATCTTTATTTATGGTTTTTGAAAAAACGCTCTTCATTAAAGAGACGTTTAATATGCTAGACAAGCCTAAATAGTTTTGAGATAAAATTTTAATATTGTTTTTGTCCTTTGTTTGGTTATTAATAGTGGTATAAATGTCACAAGCTAGAATAACACTTTCTCCATTCCATATTAGTTATCATGTATACTAAAAATATTTTTTTCAAAATAATTGTCAATTTAAATAATAAAAAAAGAATTAATTATCTCTTTTCAACTTTGCCCTTAGCATTAATTATTCTATAATTAAGAGGCACATAAATAAATAGAGATTAAAGAATTAAGAGGCATGTAAGAGTTATGCAAAATCTTATCATAACAACTAAAAAGGAATGGAGGAAGTTGTACTAGAATTAATTATCTCAGGATAAAGGAATGAAAATGATAAAAGTAACACAGAAGTCCCTCAAATGTTTTTTCTACTCCCTCGTTCTCAATTTATGTGTCACCTTTTGGATTTTGAGATTCAAACAAATCTATTTTTTACCGTAAATTTTTCATATATCTTTTAAATATTTTTGAATTGTCAATTATTGTGACTTTATAGTATTTTTTACATAGTTTACAAATATATAAATTTTATTTCAAAAAATTTGAAGATTTCATGCGTGAATTTTTTATTAAACTTAAATTGTTTGACTCTCGAAAAATGAAAAAGAGTCAAATAAATTGGGAAAGATGGAATACTAAATAAGGTGGAGGATATTTTTATAAATAAATATAACTATTCTCAATATTACTAATTCGTACCTAACTAATCCTAGAATAGCTTATCTTTATACCAAACAATCCCGAAGTAGTTACTCTGTTGAGATGTTTGTTGCTTTTATGAACAAATTATCAGGGATAAAATAAAAAAATTATTTTATGTTGAGTTTCTAAACTAACAAATAATTTGAGATAATTACTTTTTTAAAAATAAAAATAGATAATTTGAGATCAAGGGAGAACCAAATTTTATTTTATTTTTGGTTTTTCATCCAATATCCGAAGCCCACATTGAAGCACCGATTAAACTTGAATCGCGTATTGAAAGGCCCATTCAGGGGTAACGCTCTCCAGGAATTGATGTAACGACCAAGCCCGTCGTTACTAAAAATATATGCGGTAAAGTTATACAATCTCATTCATCATAAGGTTAGGATCAATACCTTGATATGTGAGTGTGCATTAGTTGTGAATTAAGTTTGAGTTATGCTCATATCTCAAAGTTGAGCTAAAAGTGTTTTTTCGATTTAGTTTTGGACTTAAGTTCAAACTAAGGTCTACTTCAAATGACCATAACTCTCATCCTATAAAGAATTAGGTGGACCATGACCTATCAAATTAAAGGTCTATGAGTCTTCTTTCCAACGCCACAAATTTACTTTATTTGGAGTTTGGAGTAAAAAGTTATGCCCATTTTATTGAGCACTGTCTGTGCTGCGCTGCCAGAGCGGGATTTGAGCGGCCAGAGCGGAATCCGACGGGCCAGAATGTAAAGGAGGCATCTTTTTATCATCTCATTCTTCCCTTAAGTGCCAAAATAGATAAGGGTTACCCTAGAAACCCCCAAGAAGCTATTCTAGGCTTGGAGAGAATGGGAGAAGAGATTTCTAACGTAAGCAAGGCTACAACCCACAGATTTCAAGCCGTCTCCATTGATTCTCCTTCCGAAAGTCATAGATTGTGCTATAATCCTTCTACAATTGCTTGGAGCTCAGGTAGGCTAGGTTTTCTCAATTGAGTAGTATATATTCGTTCCCATTGCTTAATATAATGTAGATTGACGGGAGATTTCATGCCTAGGCCTTCGGGCACGGAGTCTGGATGGTTACATGATTGTCGATTATTGTTTAGAGTGGGAATGTATGATGTGAGTCATGATTATTATGTGATTAGTGATAAAGACCCAATCTTCAATGTTAATCTTGGTGAAACTATTAGAAGGCCAATGATTCTTATGAGACAATAGTTGGGTCATAACAGAATCTTGAGACTTGAGGATTATGGGCTATTGATGCATATAAAGATAATCTTATACAATAATTGTGTGTGTTTATGCTGATTATTTTCTGTGAATTATTTGAGTAATACGAGTCATGATATAAAGGTTAAATGTTAATGACTTAGTGTTGATACCTCTTTGATGGCCTGTAGCTGTAAGTTATGGTATGGACTAAATCATAGAGAGGCTCTTAATAATGATTAAGTGATACTGTGATATTTACCATACATTTCATTATTATTGTTGGGTGAATGATATGTTGTTGTGATTAGTTTATAATCCCAAGACCGTGAAATGCATAATCTTGACCTTGTTCTATCCAAAGTGATGCCTTAAATAAAAAAGACTTGTTGAGATATTGTTAATGAAAGGAAGATAGAATGAAACTAATGAAATGACTAATTATGAATAATTGTATGCAATGAACCTGTTATTTGATTGTCCAAGTATGTAAAATATCCTGTGTGGACATATGATTGTAGTTGTGATTGTGATATTGGATTGGGTGTCACGTACCGACACATATATTGGATTGGGTGTTATATATAGTATCGGGTATCACATTTTAACACATATATATATATAGTATCGGGTATCACATTTTGACACATATATTGGATTAAGTGTCACGTTCCGACGCATATATGGCTTGGGTATGAGTTCCATAAGAGAACCATTATATGACTATCATCTGTGAATTAATTTTGACTATATGATTGATGATAGAAAAACTAACCCAAACATAATTGAACACACCCATTTTGTGTAGTAGTTGATATGAAAGGACTGAAGGTCCAAGTATAACTATGTTGACTGTTGTAATTGATATTTACCTTGTGAAACTGTATATTTCTCCTGAAATGATAAATTGATAATGTGTTTCTATGTATGCCTGTTCGGATTAAGTTATGAGTGCTAGATGCGTCCGCATAGTAGTTATGAGGTTGTCGGTAAATAAGTGAAAAGCAGTCAATGCGTTGTGAAGTAGGATAAATGACTTAATAGTCATGTATTGTTGATGTCCTGTGGCATATGAGTTAAAATGGGGATTGGGAGGTTAATCAGAGTTTCTGTCTCTATGCAGGCCGCCCTGGCGAGAGGAATCCCGCTGTGGCGAAGCCGTCAGAATGGGATAGGTCTCGCTATGGCGGGCCAGCACGGTTAGAAAGTGAGCCTTAGTTTCCCTAAATGTTTACCTCTTCCAAGTGAGATGTTAATTATTCTAGGTTCATGTGTTGGTGTGAAAACTAAATATAGTAGACGAGCTAGACAGAGTTAGTAGTGGCCCGTAGTTTGGAAACTACTCTATGTGATAGAAGGGCTAGGCCTTGATCAATATTAGTGTTGGCAGCGACCCAACTAGAAAGGATGAAAATTAGGCTTGAACTACTTTAATGAGGTTAATGGAAATGATAATATTTTGTGCATAAAGGTTTGGCGAATATATTTTCTTAAGAGCGTGTCTTCTTCTTGTTAATTTCCATATATTATGCGTTGGGTATCGAGTTACATTGACTGATGATGCCTACCAGTACGTGTTGTTTGTACTGATATTACTCTTGCTATGCCACTTGGCATTGTCTGGTTGCAGGGTCAGTGATGTTTCTTAGGTGAAGACGAAGATGATTCTCCAACAACTTCCACTCTTCCTTCCTTATGGTGGGAGCTATGTTATTACCTTATTTATACTTTGTATCTTTAGAAGCTCTTGTACCTGTATAGACTAGTATCTTTGGGGTGTTAGATTGTTCCTTGTAATAAACCATCAGAGTTTTTTTAAGTTGATATAAAGTGATTTCATAACTCTTTTGGCCTATTATTGATAATTATTAAACTTCCGCGTGAAATTTGCTCTAGGTGTTAGAGTAGGTGCCCGCACGGTCCAATGGGTTGAGTCGTGACAATTGCTTAACAAGCCTAAGAAGAAGGCAATAGACTTGGGCCTCCTACTTAGAGGGGCCTCATTTTTTTTAGAAATAATAGGTTATAGATATTTACAAAAATAAATATTAGGTATTATTTGTAGAAAATATAAACTTTTTAACAAATCTTGAATATTATGTCTTAAGAAAGATTAAATGAATTGACTATAAGAAACTTCATTAAAAAAAAATTAAAACTTAAGGTCTCCATTTACATTTGATTTTAGGCTACTTATATGTTTGATGAGCCGCTCTCAACAGAATTTTCTCCATACCTAAAATCTAAACTCGAAATTTCTTATTACGGGTAATTAAAGTTGTCTCACCAAAATCTCACTACTATATTTTCACATGACTTTTTATTATAAATGATCTTCCGCCTATTACGTCAAGATAGAATTGCAATTTTACGTAGCTAAAGCAGCAAATGTCAACTTGCATGATATTGGGAATGAGGCCCTCCCCCCCGCCCCCAACCCCAAAGAAAAAGTACCAATATGGTTGGATGGTTACTAAAGGGATACATAATCTTTTATTTTAATATTTGTATCGGATATACGATTAACCAATAATTTGATCAAAAATTGACGAATCAATATTCTATTAGTTCGACAGAAAATTAGCAAATAATAAAATAGACAATCAATAAGTTAAATCGTTAAATATTAAAATCGAACTGAAGCACTAGATAAGTCCCTGAGTTGTAGACCTATAATTTAATTAAGAAATAAGTGTTAAAAACACACTTAAATTATCTTCGTTTTTTTAATTCTTACCTAAACTATTGGAAGTGTGAGTTTCATACATAAACTATAACTTATTAGTTTGAAAAACAAACATCAGTGGTGTGTGTAATGCACTCTCTCTACTCTTAATATTTTTTTTAAAAACCTTGTCACATGGCATTCCACATGGATAAAATATTCCACCTTGACAAGTTAAAAGTTAAAGATTAAAGTATTTCTATTCCAAAAAAAAATTACTTTTTTAAAAAAAGAAATTATTTTTAAAATTTTTTAAATTTCTTTTATAAAATATTTTTAAAAAATTCATATTTCACCCCGGCCCCTCACTCTTTCCTAAAAAATGTTATTATTTTTATTTTTAAAAAAATTAGAATTATGCCCACCCCATCTAACTCTCCACTCTTTTATATGTGTGTGTGTGTTCTCGTTTTGTGTTAGATATGTACATATATTTTTAGAAAAATATTTTTTTCTACTTGTGTACTGAATATAATAGAAATAAAAAAATTGTATAAGAAAAGTTTTGCGGAAAGTAAAAAATACTTTCCTAAAATCATATGTGTATATATATATATATATATATATATATATATATATATATATATATATCTAATACAAAACGATAAAAAAAATTGAAAGCGGAGGGTTAAGTAGGGCTGGGTAGAATTTTTTTAAAAAAAAGTAAAAATATCTAAATTATTATTTGAAGGGGGGGAAGATGAAGTAAGAATTTTTTAAAAAAAATTATAAAAGAAATTTAATCAATAAAAATAAAATTAAAAAATTGGGAGGGGGGAGGGTATGGTGAGAGAAAGTGGTAGAGTGAGGTAAGAAAATATTTTATATTTTATTTTATAATATTTTTTGGAAGGAAGATAGTAATACTTTAATCTTAATTTTAACTAATTCTAATAATTTATTTAATTTTTGTTAAAATGGAATGTTTTGTCTATGTGGAGTGTAGTGTGACAAATTTTTTAAATGAAAGAGAAAGTGTAGTACACATACCATGATAAGAGTGGAATAAAATAGAGAGGTGTATTTATCAAACTTATAAGTGATAGTTTAGGTATGAAACTCACATTCTCAATAGTTTAGGTATGAAATTCAAAAAAGAAGGATAGTTCATGTGTATTTTTGATACTTTATCTTTTTAATTAACTAAAAATGAAGGGACCAGATGATCATATATTAATCCCATAATTGAGACCAATAATTGCAATTTTGATAATGATATAACTCGTTCTTTTTCCAAATAATTATACTTGAAAAGATATAACTCGTTCTTTTTCCAAATAATTATGCTAAAATATATGTTTTGAGTTTTGGACTCATATTCTATATATGGTTTAAAGTATTCGGATTGGATTCGATTAAATTTAGATTCAAAAGCGACACTCCCAATCCAATATTTTCCATTCCCAGGAACTCTAATGACTTAAAATTTATTTAATTTAAAAAAGAAAGCTAAATGTTTAACTTCAAGAAAGTAAATATAGGCTAAAAAAATACATATGTGCCATAGTAATTAGTGAAGCAACTCTCAAGTCTTAAGGCAAAAATATTGTACCAACCATTACTAGATTATATACATATGTTCATGTTCGAATCTGTCATATATATATTGGTTCGAATACTTTAACGAACAACAACATTCTAACGGTGCTCTTCATGTAAGCAGAAGAGGAACAATCATGCAGTTTAACTAGTGGCTTAAATTAATTAATTACTATATATCATATCATATTAAAGTGTTTAAGGTTTCACGTTACGTCGTAACCCCACTAATTGCGTTGGTAGTTGGAACAACACATAGTTGAATTTTCCATTAATAATCAAATCACTATAAATAATGAATTTTATAATAATGTCGGCAAGACTTTCTAATTTTCTGTTGTTTAAAAGCACAAAGCGAGAATCTAACAGATGTAGCCTTTCCGGCCAAGCGAAAGCAAGGGTTTACCTTCTGGGTCGAGCTCATTGCATCGGATCTGTAAAATGCGGATTATCTCTCATATATGATTTACAAAGTATTGCTTATGTTCTTTAAAAGCACAACGAAGCATGAATTTAATGGATTGGCTTTTTGGGTGGAGTTTGCCTTATGAATAGAGCTTATTGCATCCGATTTGCCTAGTGGATTTACCTCTTCTATGTGGATCGTAAGTTATTACATAGAAACGGAGATTTTACCCTTGTCATTATATTCAAACTTATAATTTTAATAGTAAAATATATTTAATACTAAAACTTTAAATATTAAATTCATCAAATTTAAATTATGAACTCTCACTCATATAGTAGTTCCGGAAAGAAAATTAGATCTGTTGGATCTTGAGAAGACTTCCCCAAAGCCACTGATGGTTCTTGCATGGAGAAATGCAATTATCCGTGATCTTTACTGCACCATGTGCTGGCTGAGATAATAATACGGATAAAAAAACAGAACTTTATGAATTTGAAATTGAAATTTATTATAATTTATTCGGTTTAAAATTAACTTTTTGTACTTATTACTACAGTAACATTTTAATACATATAAATGGTACGAGTCATAATTATTTGAATTCAAATGAATTTATAAGTTAAACTTATTAATTTTAATACATATTAGCTTCAAAATGTTAAAAGGTGAGAACAAGAGTTGTCACGATAGAAAAAATAAAATAAATAAATAAATAAATGTAAGAAACCAACGTTCGTTTAGGTATAAATGGCCTTATATATACTTTTTTGGTTTTTCACCGTTCGAAATCCGTGGAACTCCGATTAAATTTAAATCGCGCATTTTAGGGCCAATTCGAGGATAGCGCTCCCAATAGAATTCTTTCCATAGCCATGATTTAAGAATGAAGTAGTCTCATCACTGCACCACAACCTATGTTGGTCTTATATATACTACTACTAATAATAATAATAATAATATTACTTAATAACATAACTACTTTTCATGCAATAATATACTATAGTACTAGAACTTAACGCCTTTTTATCTAGTTTGATAAATTTTGCATTATTATCATAGAAATTAATAAATGGTTGATTTAAAGCTGTTATCTCGATATTCCTGGCTTGCTTCATTTATTAAAAGGAAGTGAGGGTATTAGCTAGGGTGATCTCCATGTGATGTGTTTATATATATAAAATACTACTAGCAGTAATACAATTAGATTTGGTTATTATCTGAGTAGTGTAATACTCGATACCACTACTTCCACTTAATTAGTACTCCGATCCATCAATTAACAAAATAGTTTTGATTATATGATTCATAAATGTGAAGAGGAGATGCACGGATTCTTTGGTGCGGATATATGAGAGATTGGCTATAGATGGTTAAACTGCTTCTGCTTCAACTTAAAATTTCCACAAAAAGTTTTTTTCCCCTTCAAAGTAAGTGCTCCAAACTGTTTAGCCAAATAAGCTCTCAATTTTAGAAATAATTTTTTAAAAAGTAAAATAAAAAAAAAATTAATCTTGTAATTTAAATTTAAAGATATATATAATAATGTACTAAAATAACAAATATCATTTGAATTTGATCTTAACAAGCCACGTAGATATACAAAGTAGAAAGTTACCAACTATGGAATGAAAGAGTTTTTTTTTCAAATAAACTGAAGCGAAAAATAAGGACATTAAATTGAATCGGAGGAAGTATATATATATATATATATATATATATATTTAATATATATATTCTTGCAGTGTAAATATCTCTACACTATTGTCGTATTTAAACATTTAATAGCAAGTAATATAGCGAACGATTACTTATATGATTTAACTTTTGTGCTGTATTAATTTCTTATACATTAGGTAATAGTGACGTACAAGTTATCAAGTATTTTTAATTAATTTATTTATTTGTAAAAAGATTAAACACAATTATTATTTTTCTCTCTCTCTCTTTGTTCTCCTTGTGTCCTCCTCACCATTTGCGTATCTTTCTCCTTAATTATTCTACTAGCATAAATACCCATTTTTTTCTCCGAAATCTTTTGTGCATCCTTCTTTCAATCTATAACAATTGCATTTTTCAACTCTTTTTTTATATCTACAATCAAAGCTCACTTTTTTAGATTAGTTTTTATTTTGTTTATTGTTTCTAGGATTTGTTGGTATTGTCTCATGAAATTAAGTGTTTTTTAAAGTATTCGTTTCATTTTTCTATTGTTGTATTTCTCATAAAACACAACAACTTTCTTGGATAATTCGCTACATCTTTCATCTTTTTTAAATATTCTTATTGCACATTATATTATAATTATTATTATAAATGTAAATGTTATGAATTAGATTTTCTTAAAATAAAAGGTGGAAGATGAATATAATAATTTAAAAAAATAAAAGGAATAAAAAGAAGAAAAGAGAAGAAATCAGGATGTAGTAATATTTTTCTAAACTTAGAATTATAACTTTTTTTGAAAAGGTCTACTTACTTGAAAAATTTATGATAATTATCTTTAAAATTACATAAAAAATCTTGTACACTGATAGTACACCAAAGTTAAACTCTACTTATATATAACTATATAGTATCTTTAAAATTTTTGATTGTGTAAAAATTATATTGAATAAAGAAATTAAACTGTAATCATCAGGGAATTGTGTACATTCCCAGTTTTTCGGATGTCTGTTGTCAGACGACAACTAAACATACGGAACGTGCAATAAAAAGTGCATTACTAGATTAGGTGTAAAAATAAATATCTCACATAAAATGTTAATAAAAAACTAAAAACCAAATTCTTAAAGATTACGAAATCAAATCGCGTCGCTCCCTCGGGTGCATGAATCTTCTTATTTTAGATCCAATGTGTAATGTGTTGTCCTTGTTTTTTCCTTTTTCTTCCTTGTTTTACATATGCTTTGTCCTCTTCTTCTATTCTTGGCTTTTATCACATAACGTAACAGGCAAAACATAGTGGTAAATAATTTGCAATAATAAACTTCATTTTTATGCTCGTCTTTAGAGCTGTGAAGGCAAAACATTCATGGCCCTTTTCTTTTCTTTTCTTTTTGAAATATCTATTCTTATCCATTATTTGCAATGTGTTGTGTCCACACCACTCTTTATTTTTTATTTAATCATTTAGTATTCGAAACTTATCATTAATTCACGATCCAACTTATAATTTTGTCATGTAATAATGACTATTCTTGTCTATGAGAGTCATTTGGTATCTCTTCAACAAAGAATTCCATGTATAAGTAAATATTAAATATACATCGTCCTTTGAATGGTGTAAATTAAATTATGTTTCAACTTTTTATTAATGAAAATGCTAATTCTTCCACTTTAATTTGTAATCATATTTATAAATATTAGTAGGACTTTTCAAAAATGTCAAGGTGTCTGTCAAATTTTCAATATTAATATAGTTTTAAAGAATTCTACATATCATATCAAAAGTGAAAAATCCCACAAAACTTAGATTTTGATAAATGTTGGTAGGACAGGAGGCAGGAGGGACTTGTAGGCATATACCTAGTTTCTCGGATGTCTGTTATAAAACCGACAGCAAAACATAGGGATAATACATGCAAGATAAATTAAAGTGTGTTTGTTGGATTTTATATATATGTGTGTGCTTCTTTAATTTCAGCACTCCGGTGCATGAATCTTCTAAATTATATTATCTTACAATAAAAACGTTTTTTTTTTGGCTTGTATTTCAATGATGGTGGTGTTCAGTGGCGGAATTAGAATTTTGAGTAAGGAGATTTAAAATCTGAATAAGTAAACACATGAATTAGTCGAAGAAGTTTGACATCTACTATATATACATAAAAAATTATTTTAATCATATATAAATAATATAATTTTCTGCCGAATGAGATTCGAATGAACCGCTGGTGACTCGCCATTGGTCATGTTGTTTAATTTCCATCAAAGAAAGTCACGATCCAAAATGGGTCGTGAGTGGCACCCACACTTAACCTCCTAGGTGGGAGAACCAACGATACAAATCCCAACAAATAAATAAGACAATAACGTGGAAGCTCAAATAAATACGTTTTTCCCAAAACATGAAAGACATCTAAATTCTAAAACTAAGTCTCGAATTATCAAACACCAAATAAATAAATAACATAACGTATCTGAAAACTAAGGATAACATACCATGACAAGAGATTCCATCGCCAGCTAGAAGGATAGTTCACCTTGAAATCTTATGAACTGGAGACTGACTAGAGTTGAGGTCGAGTCGAAGTCGGTGGAACACTCGTTGCACCCCACAAAACAAAACAAGAAAAGATACAAGTAGGGGTTAGTACAGGATAACATGTACTGAGTAAGTATCTTCGGCCGACTCAAAATAGGAATCAATATGCAATAAGTAATAGCGGAAAATCAACCGTAACACTTAACAGGTGGCAACCAATGAACAATTACATACCCAGTCAACAATACCAAGATCACACATGAGAACTCAAGCCTCCACATCACACTCTTTTGGAAAATGAGTTATTGGAGATTGGGTAGTATTAAGTCATTTAAATTTGTTTTCCTTTAATATTACCGTATCGGAACGTGACACCCGATCCAAATATACCGTGTCGAAACGTGACACCCGATCCAAATATACCGTGTCGGAACGTGACACCCGATCCAAATATACTGTGTCGGAATGTGATACCCGATCCAAATATACTGTGCCAAAATGTGACACCCGATCCAAATATAAATACTTTATTATTCTTTATTATTACATTCCACTTCATTAATAATACTCCATCAAGCCTTTTATATTCAAGACATCATTTTTGATAGAGCAAGTTCAAAATTGTGGATTTCACGGTCTCGGGATTTCAGACCAATCACAACAACATATCAATCATCCAAACCACAATAATTAAATGCATAGTAAACTTCATACATTACTCAATAAATATCAATCACTATTAAAAGTCTATCTATATATAGAATAAAAACCATAACCTACCTCAACCGAATAACCGAAGTAAAGCAAGTTAATCCACTAATGTCTTTCCCCTTCTTCAACGCCTCAGATCAATCTCAATCTATCGAATATATAATATTTATAAGTAAACTAATCCGTAAACACAAATATTATATATATGCTTAACCTAGCCCCAATAACTCACTCAATTCTATAAACAGGTTCCTAATCTTGATGCCACTTAAAATGTCAACTCCCATATTTTCTGAATTTCAAAACTAGGGTTAAACCTCAATTAAATTAAATAATCACTTTAAAACTTGAGCCTTTCGTAACGCTTTCGAACTATTAAAATCTGTTCAAATACATAATCTTCATAAGAATACGAATTCAATGACACCCATATAGCTATATTTATTTTCGGATCAAAAATTGGGTCAAAAAGTCATCCCCGAGTCATTGAAGTCAAATCTAAAAAAAAAATCTGATTATGTTCACTCATGATAAAATAAACTCACATGTCAAATTTCAGCTAAAACGAATCGTTATTCGACCCCCAAATTAAGATTTTATTGGAAGAACCTAGGGTCATATTTTCTCATTTCAGCGTTATTTCTCCACCAATATACCCTAAAAATATGTTTATAATCACATAAAAATTTAATGGAAAGGATGAGAATAATTACTTTGACGCTTTATAATGAAAATTTCTATTTTTCTCTTCTCCTTTATTTTTCTTTTCCCCTTTCTTTTCTTTCTTCCTCCGTTTTTTTTTCCAGCTTCTGCGTTCTGCGTTCTGCGTCGCTGTTCTCTTCTCTTTGTTTTTTTTTGTTTTTTTTTCAAACTAATTATGTATAAAAAATTTATAAACCCTATCATTTTACTTTAATAATTGGTATATAGTATTAATTAAATTAACACTTTAACCCATTAATTAAATAAGTTATCTAAGTTTTCCCCTCAACTAAATAACCGTAATTATCAAAAAGTCCAAAATACCCAATTAAAAATTTACGGAATAAGTCTTGACCTGAGTTCGACTTTGGGCTACATCATTTTCTTTTTTAGCTGACAACTAAAAATATACACAAAATGTATATATAGATGACAGGTTTCGAACAGGCAACCAATGTGATGCCTGAATCATTAGTCTGCGGAGCAGGCTTCATTCAGTTTTAAAAAAATTCCGACAACATAGTATTGCGTAAGTCCCCTTGTTTTCAAATCATAAGTCCGCCTTTTTGTACAAATACCCCATCGATAGTCCGGTGCATGAATCTTCTTATTTTAGTTGCAATAAATTCTCTATGGGGTTTTCCATTTTCTTCCGTGTTTTTTTATATGTTGTGTCCACATCGTGCTGATTTTTGGCTTGTATTTCAATAATGGCCATGTTGTTTTAATCAAATCAAAGATCTCCCACATAACGTAAAAGGCAAAACATTTATGGGTTTTTTGGTAAATTAATTGCATTAAACTTCATTTTCATGCTTATCTTTGGGAAAATGAACTAAAAAGGATGTTTGAGAGTGAAATGAAGGATAGGGGATTTGTATTTTTTTTTTCTTTTCTTTTGTTATAAATATATATTTAAGGGTTAATTATAAAAAAAATGGGGTTGATTTTTCACCAATCGCCATGCATGCCAAAAACTTCCCAAGGCTTTTTTTTAAAAAAAAAATATCAGTCCAACCTTATACATGAGACTTGATAGTTCACTTGCAATATACTCTGTATCACCACGCCACATTCTTTGATATTTATGAAATAAAAAATGTGTGCAAGTAGGTGACCGAAGTCGATGAACTAAAAATAAAAAATACTAACAAATTGACCAAAGTCTCGCCTTAAAAAATTGATCAGACATATAAATAGTGTATAATGTGGTTTTCATAGAAAAATAAATTAGCAAAAGAATATTTTATACATACTTAATTTCTCTATATATAAAAGGGTGGATTTAGTAGAAAGTTAGAAAAACAGAAAAAAGAAGTATCAGTGTCGTTAACATTAGGAAAAATGATTGTGTAACATACAAAAATCTTAAGAACATCAATATGTGAACAAAATCATGGAGACAGAACAACACAATAGAATTAAATCTTTTTAATAACAACTAACAAAATTAAGAAATATTCAATATCAAATTTCAGATCTCTTAAGAGTAAGATCGAATAACTAATTTTAGAGAATTGAAATATACTTTCTATGCTCTCGAGTCTCGACACTTGAGCTGACCAAAACAAGTTGCAAGAGCTATCCTAATTGGGCTAAAGAGTGCAATAGGCCCAATGGACCAACTCTCAAAGCAGGATTGCTATTACCAGCCACCATTACCCGCCCCATCATTGATAGCATATTTTTAGGTAACTTATAAAAATCCCTCTAGTTTATGAGTTAATTATTTAGATTTTCATTAGTTTACAATATTACGAATCTCACCAGATTTTGAGCTTCAGATACATATATTTGGCTCGTCTAAATATGTTTAGATACATGTATTCTGAATTTGTGAGGTCAAAATTAAGTGTAATTTATTCTAAATACACTGTACCCAGGGGATTAGCGTATATCTGACTTTCTTGCTCGCCACACTCTCCTTTATCGCTCGCCTTTCTCCCTGTATCTGATATCCCAAATACAAGTATACACTGTGATTTGAATAAATATGGGATACATATATAAATTATCTCGCCTGCCTCCCTTCTTCACTCTCTCACCTTTCTCCCTACTTTAGTGCATCTGTATCTTGTAGCAAAAATATATGTATTTAGGTGTATCTGACTTGAAATCTAATACAAAATTATTAATTAATGAGATAATTTGTAATTATTTTAAATTATAGAAAGAATTAGTCAATACGATATTGCCAGTATTATAATGATCATTATTATAACAAATATTGCCAATATTATAATTTAAAAAAAAAAAAAAGGTCGTCTTGTCATAACTTCCTAAGATTTATACCATCGCTTTGGAAAAAATAATACGTATGTTTTCATCAAGTTCTTTATATCAAATTCTCAATCTGTCTCATTATGATTTGTAATGTTATCAAGTGACCATTACAACTATAATGGAACGGATTGGAAATTAGACCTAAAGAACATGGCAGAAAACTTCTTCCAAATTTTACAAATGAATGTGAATACTTTCAAAAAGAATTAATTGTAAGGGGTAATATAGAAAAAAATTAATTAATGCTTTTATAATTTAGTAAGATGAACGACTAATATAGGACAACTATTTTTAATATAATGATCAACTAATATGGGACGGAAGGAGTAATTTTTAGCACTTAACAAAATTATTATTTTCTTTATTATTATGACTATAAATAAAATATTAAAACTTAATGTCGTTTTACAGATTTTTATAAAATTTCTAAAGAATTAATTTGACATAGATATCAGTCCAAATTTAATGGGTTAAACCAATAAAAGGTTGATTACTAACCAGTCCAAACTTAAACAAATTAGACGAATTATAGTCTGATGTGCTAATTTTACCAACTCCACGTATAACCATTAAAGGTTGTTGATTAGTTCTAAGGGGAACTATGCAAGTTTCGGAGAGAGTGGTGGAGATGAGGGTGAGGAGAAGGATGTCCATTTTCGAGAATTAATTTGGATTCATGCCGGTTGAGCCGACTAATTAAGCAATCCATTTTGTGCCAAGATTGGTGGAGAAATATAGAGAAAGGAAAAGAGACCTGCATATGATGTTCATTGATCTTGAAAAGGCTTATGACAAAATTTCAAGGGATGTCCTCTGAAGATGCATGGAAGCGAAAGGTGCCACGAGGATTTATACCAGGGTGATAAGGGACATGTATGAGAGAGCCAAAACTCAGATCGATCTTGAGAAAGCTTATGACAAAGTTTCAAGAGATGTCCTCTGGAGGTGCATGGAAGCGAAAGATGCCCCAATGGTTTATACCAAGGTGATAAGGGATATGTATGATAGAACCAAGACTCAGGTCATAACAATGGGAGGGGACTCGAAGCACTTTCTAGTTGAGATGGCTATTGTCATATGTTGTTATTGCATTTCAATAATCATATTATTTTATTGTTGCTATTGTTTTCTCTTATGTTTTTGGCATTATTTTCTTTTTTTTTTCTTGAATTTGATACACTTGAGCCGAGAGTCTTTTAGAACCGTCATTTTTACTTCCACGAAGTAGGAATAAGGTCTTTTGGAAACATCATTTTTACTTCCACTTGATTAGTTCTAAGGGGAAACAGATAGATTCAAACAACAGCGAAAAATGGAGATACACATTCACTACTAAATAAGGACTTAAGGCTCCTTTCATACGAAAGATAAGTAATAATTAATTTTAAAATGAATTTATTCCATCTAATATTATTTTTATCTCATTTTGAGAATGATATAACTAATTTTAAGATAATTAATTCTGAAATAAGTTGTTTAACAACCAAACAATCAATTACTACATTTCAACCACCCGAAACACTTGTCAACATCAATGTGTCTCACACAGCTAAGACTAAGTTGGTGAAGTGTTTTTTTCTCAAACTAATAAAAATATTCCAACAATTTCCTGGTAAAATATAGGGAAACAAGAGCTTGTCATTCAAAAATGAATTGCACTTCTTCGAAAAATTCAAGTGGTACAACTGTACAAGTATACCAAGGTTTAATTCAACTTTTGAAACAAAATTATGGTAAAAGTTCAAGAAGAAAAAAATAACTACAAGTCTACTATTTTGAAATGCTTATACTTTTCTATGATAAGATAATCCTTTAACAACTTGATCAGAGCCGCAAAGGAATGGTTTAAGCTTTTTCGACTGTATGTATCACCAATTTGAAATAATCTGAAAATTTATTACATGTTCATATAATCATTTACTTTGTTAATGAATCTAGAGGAAGAATTGAACATCACATTCATGCTCTGTATACAAATTCCAGATGAGGAAAACATAACATCAATTTCACAGGAACATTAACGAAAAAAATCAGACCCAACACATAATTTCATTAGAGAAAAAGCTTTGATTCATTCGCAGTCATCTTTCTAAGGACAATTACAAATCAAAATCAAACAACCTTTACATTGAACCAGAACACAAAAATCCCCAAATCCAAACCCTAGTTGCTAGTGAACTTAGTAACAGCCTTAGTCCCTTCAGAAACAGCGTGTTTAGCCAATTCACCAGGCAAAACAAGTCTAACAGCAGTCTGAATTTCCCTAGAAGTAATGGTAGGTTTCTTGTTAATCCTAGCCAATCTAGAAGATTCCTGAGCAAGCTTTTCAAATATATCATTAATAAAACTGTTCATTATACCCATAGACTTGCTGGAAATACCAATATCTGGATGCACCTGCTTCAAAACCTTAAAGATATAGATCTTGTAGGTTTCAATACTCTTCTTTGCCTTCTTCTTCTTCTTGTCGGCTCCTGCATCCTTCGGGAGCTTCTTCCCGGCTTTAGGCTTCTTCTCTGCAGGAACTTCCTCGGCCTTCTTTTCCTCTACTGGTTTCTTCTCAGCTGGCTTTTTCCCTGCTGTCTTTGGTGCCATTGTTGAGAAATTTTACAGAAGGTTGAAAAGAAATATTTAGGAAGAGAATGTGTGAGTGATGAGGTAAGGTATTGGGGAAGTGAGATTTATATAGGGTTTTGATTCTGTTGTTTGATTGGCTGGACTCGTCTAACAAGGATCGTTAAAACGAGCCGTTGATGAAGGGAAGAATGGACGTTCAGTATTGGCTGTACGAATAGTTTACAAAGTGAAAAAATTAAAAGAAAAAAGTACTCCCTCCTTAAAATTTGTTTTACAAAAAAGTAAGATATAATTTTTATTAATTTAATCTTAGTAAATACCTCAACAAATATGTAGCTCTTTAGTAATTTTTGATTGTACAAAAAGAATTTATTGAAATAAAGATTCAATTGGAATAATATTATTAATACCTTACTAATTACGTGAAATACCATTTATTTTAAAACTTAAAAAAAAGATAAAACACAGTTTTTTAATTTTTCTTTTTTCATGTTTCTGGATTTTAATTAAATCTATTACTATTTTTTAAAAAAAAAGAGGAGAAATTATGGTTCTAGCTATTGGAGTTATTTTAATTTTTTGTTCTTTAATAAAAGAATCTAATGCTTTACGTGTTCCCCCTTAGAATAATTGGGTTTTAGTTGGGTCGGCCGGTCAGGTGCTTTTTTTTTTTAGGGTGGATTCGGATTTTTAAATTAATTTTAGTTAATTGATTTGTACAACAAATTAAATATTGACACGTATTAAATGAGAAAGGCTAATTAAATGAACTAATTAGGTTGTTTGTGGAAAGGGTATAAAAGGGCAATAAAGATTAACTTCAAGGACATTTTGTCTTCTATAGGTAAATAAAGAATATTTTTGTACGAATTTCAATAGTTTAATGGTATTTTTAGGCCTTTTTTTGTCTAATATATTAAATATAATTCCCCGATTTTACTTGTTCAGATAAAAAAATCAAGAAATAATTATCATTTTGTGTCTATTTTACCTTATTATTAAATACTATTTATTTTTTAATATTTAGATGATTTATAATTAATAAAGCTCATTTAGTTAATATTATCTCTTTATTTGCTTTGACATTAAACAACATACATTTTCATTATTTTTTCATTTGAGCTTGCATTTTTCAAATATTGCAACATTATTTGTATCATTTCGAAGCGTTTTTATCGATTAACAAGAGAATGCGTGTGGCTGATAGCCAAAGGCTCAAAAAAGTAGTTCATAAATTAATACTACAAACTCCATTTTTGTAACATTAAGTTCTCCATTATAAGCGTATATCTTATCTGGTAGAAGTTGTTATTGTTGAAAGAAGCACTACAGTTTGATATAATAATAAATAATAAAAATAAATTGGATATGAAAATTTTACGTGAAAATTCCTCAAACAGATAAAGGGAAACCACGGTTAGAAAAATCTTATTATGATAATATTGAAGTAAATTGTTCTCAAATACAAGGAAAAATCAAATAATTAACACAGACACTCAAAACTACAATATTTATTTTTTTGTATAACTCTTTTTTATGTTTTACTCTTTTAGATTGCATTTTGTAGGATGGTCTAAATGAAGATAAGAAATCCTTATTAATAAAAAAACTAGAAACACGTAAAATTCGTGTATTACATCTCCCTTTTTAACTACGTATTCAAAACATATTTTGTTTTCCTTTTATAGTATTTAACTATCTTCCAATTATCATGAAAAAATAACTTAGTTCCATCAAACCAAAAAAACATACTACATCAACAATCTTTACATGAAAAAAATGCCCTTTTAAGAATTTCTAAAGAAAGTTAATTAATCACTTGCAGATTAAACAAATCATTCGGTTCATCAACAAATAAGCCCTAATTGTTGCCTGAACTTTCAAGGAATATATATAATTCCATAATCGAATGATTCTGAAACAGTAGAGATTTATTAATTAGTGCATTCTTCACAAGGGGCGAATTTAGTGCTTGATCATGCTTTTGATTAACGTCAAAAATTCTACGCAAATAATACTAAAGAGTTAAATCTTGGAAACGATTATATATAGCACATTCATACTCTGTTTAGAAATATTGCAAATGAAGAAACACAGAACACCAATTGATTTGCAAGAACAAGCAAATATAAAAAAGATCCATCACAAAAAATCTAAAGAGTGAAGCTTTGATTCATTTGCAATAATCTTACTAAGGCCATCTATAAATCAAACATCAAAACTATCATCCTTTACATTGAACCAGAACACAAAAATCCCCAAATCCAAACCCTAGTTGCTAGTAAACTTAGTCACAGCCTTAGTACCTTCAGAAACAGCATGCTTAGCCAATTCACCAGGCAAAACAAGTCTTACAGCCGTCTGAATTTCCCTAGAAGTAATGGTAGGCTTCTTGTTGATCCTAGCCAATCTAGAAGATTCCTGAGCAAGCTTCTCAAATATATCATTAATGAAACTGTTCATTATACCCATAGACTTGCTGGAAATACCAATATCTGGATGAACCTGTTTCAAAACCTTAAAGATATAGATCTTGTAGGTTTCAACACTCTTCTTTGACTTCTTCTTCTTCTTGTCAGCTCCTGCATCCTTCGGGAGCTTCTTTCCGGCTTTAGGCTTCTTCTCTGCTGGAACTTGCTCAGCCTTCTTTTCCTCTACTGGTTTCTTCTCAGCTGGCTTTTTCCCTGCTGCCTTTGGTGCCATTTCTCAGAACTTTTATAGAAAGATGAATTGAGGTTTTTCTTTAAGGTGAAGAGATTGATTGAATGATGAGAAAAGAGTAAGGAAAGTGAGATTTATATAGGTTTTGGGGTTTGTTATTTGATTGGTTAAGTTTAGCTAACGAGGATCGTGAATTTCAGCCGTTGATGAAGTAGAGAATGGACGTTCAATATTGGCTACTGCGAATAGGTAGGATCCACGTGGTTATTTGTGATTCGCTATATATGGTTTTCGCGGATCGTTGAATTTCTGCTATCTGTCTGAAAAAATTGAGGGGGAATTTTGAATTTTAGCTTTCTATGTTGGCGAGAAAAGGGACTTCAAGATAATTTGAATGGCTTTGGCGAAAAAATCTCTATTTTGTTTGATTTGGATGATTTTTGAAATAAAGAAAAAAACCAGCTTCGAAATTAGTACTAAATTTTCAGTCTATATTTACATTATTTAAATTTTTATACATATGTCACGTCTCAATTTTGCGACCGACAACTAAATAATATTTTTATTAATATATATGGACTGTAATTATAGATTAGATTTCTCGAAATGGTTCTTTCGTATGTGACATAATTATCATTTGATTTATGAATTTTTGACATAAGAAATGTCATTTCTAGTCATCAATAAATCTTACTCAGTATTGGTTTCTTAATGAATTATTATTTTTTCATGTCATGTGGATATTTTTCTCTTTTTTTCTTAATTAAGTTTTAATCACCTTCGTCTTTCTTTCGATGTTCCTCGTTTTGTTGTAATTGTGTTTTAGGAAATTATACATGTTATACGATTTGGAGTATTAGTAGCTATCACAAAATAGAAGTGGTGTTGGAATGCATATATTGTCAAGAGAGTTAATATAAACTCATTTGCTTATTATGTTTGAATCACACCTTGTTCTGAAATATGAAAAAAAATGGGGGTCAAAAAGAATTGAGTTCATTATCACAGTATTCAATAAGTATTATGGGACTCTCTTTCACTCAAAGCTTGGACAAGACTTTATCAGAAAATCAATGCAAGTATCATTTGATATAAAACAAAATGCATTAGTATCAAATAGAAAAAATTAACATTTGAAATGAAAAATCAAGTGTAAATTCATTTCAACTAAACTTTATAAACATTCAATAATCATTGCACAAATTGTTTATGATTTAAATAAAATCATTGAATTATATTACAATTGAATCTAATCATCAAAATCACTTTCGAGTCCTTAGGTCTAAATATATTTGTATACCTTTCACCTGGAGTATTATTTATCGACACTATATCAGAGGTCAACTAGGTGATCAATCTAGCAACAAGCAAATTATATTCTATTTGATCATATTGTTCCATCACAGTGTCGTACGAATCAACCCAATCACGCTATTGTAGCACAATATCATCATCCTCTCATGACAAAACTCCATGGTATATAGCCCTTTAATATTGGGTAGAATCTAAGCCTACATTGGCACATGTAGTTTCACGGCAAATTTGAAGCTAATCTCGGTGAATACAAGTAACTTCAAGAGATGCTTAGATGGTCTAAAAGAGATTCATGATCGCCTAATAGCCTAAAAAAATATGTACTTTTATCAAATCATGCCTTTTCTAGTTGATCTAGCCCATTTAAACTAAATCAATATAAAATATTTCATGTGAGAGTGTAAACACTTTTCACGAAGGTAAATATTTAGCATTTAATGCATAAAAACACTTGCTTTAAAAACAATGAGCGTCTTACACACATTTGTCTCTATATATGTGAATCTTCATTTTTTTACCTTATTCAAAGATACATAGATCGTAGAAGAGGAATCACGTGCAACATACCAATCTCTTAATATCCAATTTAAGTTCCACACATATCAACACAATCAAAATTTATTATATTACATATTTTCACTTGAGAGGGCGACTGAATACTATTAATGGCCTAAAGTTAAA
Organism: Solanum dulcamara; assembly: GCF_947179165.1. NCBI lineage: Eukaryota > Viridiplantae > Streptophyta > Magnoliopsida > Solanales > Solanaceae > Solanum > Solanum dulcamara. The sequence goes on from NC_077244.1 coordinate 75,336,204, forward strand.
TTTCAATGAAGTACTTTATACACGGACATGGTCTCTAAGGTTGTCAACAGAATTAGAGGGTGGCACTCCAAAATCCTCAGCTACGGCGGTAGAGCTACACTCATAAAATACGTACTTCAGTCGCTCCCCATTCACCTTCTTTCGGCCATTACTCCCCCCCCCCCCCGTACTACTCTCAAACAGATTGAGAGAGTCACCGCTGATTTTTTCTGGGGGTGGAAGGATAACAAGAAAAAATACCATTGGGTTTCATGGAAGAAACTTTGTTACCCTTATGACGAAGGAGGTATTGGGTTGAGGAGAACTACAGATGTGTGCAAATCTCTCCAGTTAAAGCAATGGTGGATCTTTAGAGCTAAACCAACATTGTGGGGTGATTTCCTTAGAGCCAAATACTGTCAAAGAGCGAATCCCATCATCAAAAAATTCCATACTGGCCAGTCGCTTGTGTGGAAACACATGATGCACAACAAACACATTGCCGAACCTCACATTCAATGGAGGCTTCACTCGGGTTCGTGCTATTTTTGGTGGGACGATTGGCTAGGTATCGAACCCTTAGCCAACTATAGGGAGGAGTTGGGAAGGGCAAACAATGCGAGGGTAGCTGATTTTCGTATAGATGGCCAATGGAACATCGATATGCTAAATCAGTTGGCACCAGCGCAGCTCGTTCCTCTCATTACTTCTTCCACATTTCAGCTGCAAGGAAACACACCGGATCAGGCCATTTGGAAGCTGAATACCAATGGAAACTTCACATGTTCCTCGGCATGGCAGCTTGTGAGGGAACACCGGGCCAAGACACTATCCGACCATTACACTTGGCACAAAACATCCCCTTTAAATGCTCTTTTTTGTTGTGGAGGGCTTTTAGAGGCAAGCTGCCAACGGAGGAAAAGATCACTGCATTTGGCTACGTTTCCACACCATGCTATTGCTGCCACAGTCCAGGTCCGGACACCATAGAGCACATTTTCAGCACTGGCCATTTCGCTAGGAATATTTGGCACTACTTCTCAAATTCCCTAGGCATAAGGCATGAAGCCACACCCCTCAAACCTCTTGTTATGAGCTAGTGGCTTCGCAAGTACCGCACAGAAGCTCACAAACTTATCCTCCATTCCACCCCAATATTTATATGTTGGAATTTGTGGAAGAATAGGTGCGCGAACAAATATGGGGGGAAGAGTTCTAGCTTGGCGAGAGTGAAATTTGCAGTTTTCAAGGACATCTCAAATCTTCTTAGAGTCGCGTACCCCTATATCCATTGACCCTCGAACTGGATCCACACCATCTCTTGCATAGATAAGTGTACTCATGAGATGAAGATCACCCAAGTCTCGTGGATTAAGCCACAACTCGGTTTCGTCAAGCTGAACACTGACGGCAGCGCGTTGGGTAATCCGGGGGCAATTGGGGGGGGCATCTTAAGAGATCACATGGGTAAATTCATCTTCTCCTACGCCATACCGTTAGGGGAGGGAACCAACAATCAAGCTGAACTAGAGGCGACAGTTTATGGGCTTAAATGGTGCATTCAACAGGGTTTTCAGCACGTTATCCTAGAAGTTGACTCGGAGTTGCTCACTAAATGGATCAATCATCAGACTAAACCTCCGTGGAGCCTTCACCAGGTAACTCAGGACCTTGTTGGTATTTCCAAATTATTTGTTCGCTTTTCTTGCAGGCATGTATACAGGGAGGCAAACTTCACTGCAGATGCTCTCTCCAAGCACAGTCACACTCTTACCACTCCAGGCCACTACACCACCCTCCAGCAGCTACCTCGTGGTACTTGAGGTTACTACATGCTAGATAGAGTCGGCCTGCCCAGCTTCAGACGGAGGAAGACCAAACGGATTAAAAAGCCTCCATGATCTACTATTTTGTGTTGCATTCTTGGATTGAGCACCCAATTGCAGTGTGTGATTTTACATGTTATATCTTAGCCATGTTATTTGATGTTCATCGTCTACGCTACTTTTGTTGTATATATAGCATTTATGAGGATTCATCCCCAATTTTATTTAGATTTTTCCTTTATTTTATGTAAAGGGAGAGTCTCCCTTATTTATGTTTTCCTAGTTTCTTTGTATCGAGAGGAGTCATTTCCTTTAGGTGCATAGTTTCTAGGTTTTTTTTTCATGTGCTTGTATCGGGGATGAGTTGGCTGCCCTTAGTAGGATGGTCGGCTTATGAACCACCATAGGATTGGAGGTTAGGTTTATGTCCCCTCCGTGTATTTTTTTGTTTTTATGTATAATACAGCTTGGGGGTGAGCGGCTCAACCCCTGGCCGCGCACGAGAGGTGGGAGCCTCATGTAAGGTCTGTTCCCTTAAAAAAAATAAAAAAAAATAAAAATGAAGTACTTTATTTATTTATTGCTAAAACAATTGATAGATATTTTTCATTTTAAATATTTTTTTCTAGCCTCGTTATATGCAACATTATAAATAACTGTCTTATAACTGAGTTCATCTAATAATCCCACAAATAACTGTCTTCCGTCTCTCTTAAGTAAGATTTTATCAATTATAGTTTTTTTTCCATTGAGGCAATTGTCACAACAATAACAATTGTTAATATTATTTTATAAGCAATATGGACGTTTGAAAAGTAATCAATTTCTTTTTATTTGGTTCAATATATCGATTAGAGTATTATCCTCTATTTATACTATTTTTCTTGAACACTTTTAATTCGAAAATAAGTCTTTACTAGCAATATTTGAATAACTGTAGTAAGTTTTAAGGAGAAATTATGCGGATAAGCAAACATATTATAGTTAATTAGTTAACATAGCTATAGTTTGAATTAATTATGGCTCATGATAAACATCTATCTATAATTACAGTTTGAGTTTTGTATAATTCGCTCGATTATACAGTTGAGTTTTATATAATTCGTGCGATTTATACAAATGTTATGCGCGAATCGAATTGTATAGCGAAATATACAAATACTACAAATTGTATTGGGAGTCATACAAATGTTGTGCATGAAATTGTATAGTGAAATATACAAATGTTATACAAAAACTGTGAATTGTATAGCGAATTATACAAACGCATACAAATGCTGCGTGAATTATATAAATACTGCTATAACTATAGCTACAAATTATAATTAGCAAATTATAGATATGGAGCATAATTAAGATATTTTTGACTGGCTATATGCGAAAATTCTTAAAGTTTTAAAGAATATTCAAGATTAAGGCAATATATAGTAGGAAACAAACCACCCATCTGGTAAAATGGGCTGAATAGCTTCAAGAGTTAAAATGGGATGACATTGTTTAGCCCAAACCGCCCATCTCAAGTCATTTGGGTTAGCTTTACGGGTCAAGCCCATTTATACTGTTCTTTTGTTCTGTTCAAATTTCAGTATCAATTGGATTAGGATAAGTATGAGAGTTGATTGAATAATTATCAAGAGGCATTTTTTTGTTGCCTCACTGTGATTTATATGTTACAAGCTCGAGCATTAATATTTGTATTAAAATAAATTATCTATATTATATTTTTTTAAAGTGTGGTCCTTCATTGAACCATGCTAATGCGAAATATTTTGTGAATCAAACTATTTTTTAAAAACATTTACTTGTGTATTATAATTCTAGTACATGATATATTATTTTACGAGATATGTCTCCATATAGACAGGTGCTCATATTTAGAAAAATATATACAACTATTTAACATGCCAGCATATACGATGTCCCAATGGATACCATAAAGTGCAAAGTTTCTTTCTTAGATAATTCATGGTCTCAATAAACTTGATAAGGAATTCTTATCCATAAAGCCTCTCCTTCACCCTTTCAATTTCCCCTTTGTCATGTAAGGAGGATAACATAAATTGAAAATAAATAAATGTACACATCAGATTGAGACTCCACTGATGGGCCCCAAAATCAGATAAGCCTTTTGTTCTTTTTATTCGATAGTTCATTCATATTTATATTAGAATTTGATTTAAAAAATTCAATTTTAAATTGAAAAATCTTGCATACAATTAAGGTATGTTCCGTAATAAAGACGAATTCAAAAATAAGATACAAACTCATACTTATCATTCTATTATAATTTTAATTGTTATCTATATGCCCCTTTAGTACCAATTGTAATTGCATATTTACCCTTCTTGATCAACTGAGTAATAAAATTTTACGTTTCCTAATATATATCTTAATCATTTGTTTCCACCCAAATAAATTATATTCAGTACTTCTAAGTTCCATCGTAAGTGTTTTTATACCTTTTTTTATTTTTTAAGAATTTTGATTTCATTTTCTAAAATATTATATAAACTCTAAATTAAATTATTTTAAACAAACATTTTTCTCACAAAAAATAAATAGTAAATAAATAAAAACTTAGTTTGCAAACTTAATTTTATCTAACGTCAAACGCACGCCATAAGGCTTTTATTTTAAGGGTTTTTTACTTCTAATGTCCCCATTAATTTCCTTTTAAGTTTCTTAATTCTTTTTATTGACAATTTGACATAATACTTTATGTTAACTATTATTTAATGAACTTAATTTTTACTGTTTCTTTTAGATGTTAGTAATATTAAGCAACTATTAAAAAACTGATGATAAATCAAAGAAGAAAGATTAATTGAGAACTTCTCTGGAAAAGGAACTAAAGATCATAGCTAGGAACCCCCCCCCCCAAAAAAAAAAATAATAAAATAGTGATATATTTGACTAACTTGATTTGTAAGGTCACCTAGCTAGTCCTTAACTGATATGATTGGGTTGCCAAACTTTTCTTATTCTTTTTTTCTTTTTACACCCCATCTCCTCAAGGCGGTCAATAATGTTCTCACTTATTCTTCGTTGTGACTTGAACAATCGATTATATTGATTAATGATGAAGGTACTCAATTACTTGATAAGTATGTTCCAAACTTTTTATTTACATCTTATTTCTTGTTCTTTATTTTTTCTTTTTGAATAGGTTAAAAAGCATCCTCTTTATTGTTTTGTTCCCTTTTTCATCAACGACTTTGATAATTTATTGCTTATAAGCCGAGAATTTTTCAGAAATAGTGTATCTAGCTACCTGTACGTAGTAGGGATACAATATGTGTATATTCTACATATTTTTTTGGATATGTTAGTATTATTTATAGGGAAACTTAAATATACAATATTAAGAAAATATTTACCATTTATAGCAATAAAAAAATAATTTCACTGAACACTTATAATACATTTATAATACAGTTTTAATACATATTGCAGAGAACTATTTATAAAACATATATAATACAAGTTTTATAGATGGATAATACATTTATCACATATTTTAATAGACTTATAATACAATATAATACATTTATATTGTATGCATAATTCACTTTTAATACAAGTGTAGATTTATCATAATATTGCTATATATTGCTATAAATGGTAATAAATAAAAAATATAGCTAAAATCAGTAATTAATTTTTAAAAAGCACTCAATCAAGTAATTTTTCCTTATTTATATGTTGTTGGTTGGGTTAAAAAGCAGTTAAACATCAATTACTAATAAATAGTACAATCTAATCGTTGATATATATGATGATTTGCACTTATCTTATAAACGTGTGTTAGTTCATTCATATCACCATAAGTGAGATTACTTCACAGTAGTAGGTATACTTGTTTTTACTTGGATGTGGGCATTATATTCTCAACAGCCATATAACATGAACCAGTGGTTATGAAACCAAAACAAAAAAGTTGACAAGTTCTACTTAATAACTCACCAAATAATTATTTCTAATTAAGTACTTAATTACAGATGTTGATCCATTAATCAATTGTCTACACTTCTCTGGAGTTCTTCAAGTTGGATTCCCAGTTGATCAGCTAAGCTTTTGAAATTATTGAGGAGTTTAATTAGGTGATCAAAATTCAGTAATTGGAAAATAAAATGTTCAAAATGTTTTTTTAAGGCAAGGAACACTGATTCATATAGTTTCATAAAGTCAAGAATATCAATCAAAATCACTAATCCATTACAAGGTAAAAACCCAAGTTAGATCTACACGTAATTTACAGATTCACACTAATTTCAGTTATTTTTGCTCAAAATTAATGTCAGAGGCAAAATTTTCACCAAAAGAGTTTAATATACCTAAATTGGACGATATGGTAGTGTATTGCTGGTATAATGGCCGGCAAATGGCATAATTTGGGATTACATCATAACAACCTGCATCTCCTCCCCTCTCTTATCTAATTCAACTATTTTTAATATTGTATACTATTTAAGTATACAAAATGTCAATTATATACCCCAAAATCTACAATGTATATTATTATTAGTACATAGTTTTACAAAAGATAAATATAAACGAGTACATGCAAGTTAATATTTTATTTCTCATGAATAATTATGAAAAAGATCTGTTATAATTGGAGACAAACAAAGAATTTCAATAATATAAATTCTGAATTTCAGAACAATGATTTCAATTGTCGATAATTGAGATCAAAATTTGAGTTATTAAGATCGGTAAAATTCGTATCTGAACTTCGTCCCGTACTTTAGTACAGCATGCTCAAGATGGCGAAATTCGTTACCTCTCACTCTTCGTTTGGCGCCATGTATTTTGGTGAGCTGCCCACACGATGTTTCCAATGAAGTATGAAAATTTAACCACAAATTCTATGTTGCTTCGCTGTTGCCAGTGGCGTGGCTAAAATTTTTATGAAGGGCGTTCAAAATTTTGATGATAAATTTAAAAAGAAAAGATACTATATAGGAATTTAAACTTTGGTGAAGCGACAGATTCAGAATTTTCAATTTGAGGGTATTCACTTTTTTAAATAAAAAATTATTATAAATCATATGGTATAAGTGCACAATTATTTAAATGCAATATTTAAAACATTAATGGGAAAAAAAATTAATACTACCATTATAAAAAAAAAGAAGGAACTTTCAGTTTTTGAGGAAAAAATTAGCTTGAAGGATTTCTTAATCAAATATACAAAAAAAATTCAAGAAAAATAAAAAAATGTGTAAATAATTGTTATTAGCTAGAATGAATCCTTGATTTCGCTAAAGACATAACTTTCAAACTAGCCACTGGACCAAAGCACCCAATAAGAGATTTGTTCACTGGGTGCTAAACATTTGACATAGTCATGTTTTGAAGAAATTACTATATATGTAAATAATTTTACGTTGTGGCTAATGGGTTTTAGAGTACCCGAAAATTTGAATGTGGGTCCACCCCTGCTGGGTACCATGTAAGTCTTGAGCATACCTTTGCCACTGCACTACCAATCTACATTGGTTCAAAAGGTGTTCAAAATACTATTTATATACAAAATAATAGTTAACTTATATATATCGTGTAATTTTTCCGACTGAACACCTTGACACCAACGTAACTTCAAACCCGCCGTCGTCACTTGCTGCTAGTGTTTTGATCATCACAAATTACAGTCTATTCTGCTTTCTCCATTTTTAAATAAGTGATATTTTTCATTTAGACATATTTCTTAAGAAATTATTCATTTCTAGAAAATAATTAGTATTTTTACTTACATCCTAATTAAACGACTTAAAAAAATAAATAATTCCTTAATGTAAAACTACATATATTAAAACAAGGATAATTTTAAAAGAATAATATCAATTCCGGTAAAACTTCATATTTCAAAAGTTAATTTGATTTATTTTTAAAGATAAAACTGTATCAATATTTTGATCATTTCAATATTTTAAATTTTAAATTTAAATATTTTAAAATTCAAAATTGTAAAAATATATTTTTAAATTACAATTCTTTTTGTATCAAATATGATTAAAAATAATACCACATAAATTACATCTAAAGATATAATACTACATTTTTTAGTACTTTATTTTTGTTAGTAAACTGTATTGTAAATATTAAAACCAGTAACAACAAGTAAAGGTAATAAAATACAGAATCTGGAAAAGTTAATGCAGAAACAGAATCGAGCCCACTAAATGCACAGTGTGTCCTTAAGGAAATTATTCCCCTCAAAGTACCCGAGGTTTTGGAATTTTTCCTCCCAGGATAGAACGATTTACTCACCAAAGTAGAGGTACTGCAAATCTTTGATGACAGCGAACCACTTGAAGGATGTATATCACACAATTTTAGGAAGTGCAGAAAGAAGAAGAAGAAGATGGTATGTTCAGAATTTTCGTATAGAACATTCTGAAGATTTACAGATATATATAGACTGTTTATACCTTTTCAGAAAAGGCACCTGTTGGGAAAAGGTTTGCCTGTTGAGAAGGTTTGCAACTTTTCGGGTCGCGGGTCAGGATTTTTTCCACTTAATTAATTAATTAAATAAATAATATTAATTAATTAAAAATTTAAAGAAAATTTGGTCCAAAAAGATTATCAATCAATCATATCAATTGACCAAATCCAAATCCAAATCCAAATCCGAATCCGAATCCGAATCCGAAGCCGAAGCCGAAGCCGTAGCCGTAGCCGAAGCCGAGCCGAGCCGAGCGAGCGACGACGACGACGGCGCGAGGGGAGACCCTCTTCTTGACCTTTTAGCAACATGAAGGAGTGCTTCTATTTTTAAATAGGAGACTTTTCATTTCCACCACCTATGTGAGACCAAAGCTTATTTAATAAAATAAGAGAGAACATATCATTTCCTCTCCACTTCTTTTTCCCTCAATTTCCCATTCAACCTATCAATTAAACCCAACAATCCCCCACATAAATGGGGAATGTCTACAAGATAAAGGAATGCACGGATAAGTGTGTGATATACAAGCGAAAATTAATTGCATCTGGATAAGTAGGTTTCCCTTTGAACTTTCCATAGTGAACTTATATAGGATATACTCGATCAATCGGTAGATGCGATATCTTTGAACCGTCGAACTTTGTTGTATAACTAGACAACATAAGTCACACAATCAATCATCAACCATCTATGGTTCTCACGGTTGTGTTCGTTTCAGCCATGAACACCGCCTGGTTTCGTGAATGCATAGAGAATGGGCTTTTACTGTCATTCCCCTTGAAGCGGCTTATACTTCACATTCACATAGGTGATTTCTAAACGTGTAGTCCTATAAACACACTATCTAGTTATTTTCCGTCAGATTTAGATAATCATTAAAAAACCTTTAAAGCTTTATTAACTCATTAAAAGCCTTAAGGTTTTATCCTTTGTTTCTGAACATTGTCATCATCATGAGAATGGGTTGAGTTATTTGACAATGTTGAACCGTCAATCATAACTTTGTTTGATCTCTTTGAACCTAGTTCTTGGGATCTCCAGTCTACTAGGTAGAGTTACCGCCATGTTGACTTGTCCTTGGCCTTAACCCCATTCCCCTCGATGATCTTTCAATAGCCTCTCTAGATAAGCCTTTTGTTAGTGGATCCGATATATTATCTCTTGACTTTACGTAGTCAATAGTGATAACACCACTAGAGAGTAGTTGTCTAACAGTATTGTGTCGCCGTCGAATGTGACGCGATTTTCCATTATACATAACATTTCCTGCCCTCCCTATTGCCGCTTGGCTATCACAATGTATACATATGGGTGCCAAAGGTTTGGGCCAAAATGGAATATCTTCCAAAAAATTTCGAAGCCATTCAGCTTCTTCACCAGCCTTGTCTAAAGCTATAAATTCAGACTCCATTGTAGAGCGGGCGATGCATGTCTGTTTTGATGATTTCCAAGACACTGCTCCTCCACCAACGGTGAAAACATATCCACTTGTGGATTTAACTTCAGATGATCCGGTGATCCAGTTTGCATCACTATATCCCTCAATTACTGCGGGATATTTATTATAATGCAAAGCATAGTTTTGGGTGTGTTTCAAATACCCCAAGACTCGTTTCATTGCCATCCAATGAGTTTGATTAGGATTATTCGTGAATCGACTCAACTTGCTAATAGCACATGCTATATCTGGTCGTGTACAATTCATAATATACATCAAACTTCCCAAAACTCGTGCATAGTCCAATTGTGAGTCACTTTTACCTTCATTCTTTTGAAGTGCAAAACTTACATCAATTGGAGTTTTTGCAACATTGAAATTTAAATATTTAAACTTATCAAGTATATTTTCTATATAATGTGATTGTGATAATGCTAGACCTTGTGGAGTTTTATGGATCCTAATTCCTAAGATTAAATCAGCAACCCCTAAGTCTTTCATGTCAAATTTGCTAGCAAGCATACGCTTCGTAGCATTTATATTGGCAATGTCTTTACTCATTATCAACATGTCATCAACATATAAACAAACAATGACTTCATGATTTGGAGTATTTTTAATGTAAACACATTTGTCACACTCATTAATCTTAAATCCATTTGCCAACATTGTTTGGTCAAATTTTGCATGCCATTGTTTAGGTGCTTGTTTAAGTCCATAAAGTGACTTAACAAGTTTGCACACTTTCCTTTCTTTACCTGGAACTATGAAACCCTCAGGTTGTTCCATGTAAATTTCTTCCTCCAATTCTCCATTTAAGAAAGCCGTCTTAACATCCATTTGATGAATTTCAAGACCATATACAGCTGCAAGTGCCACTAACACCCGAATAGATGTTATTCTTGTTACCGGCGAGTATGTGTCAAAGTAATCAAGACCTTTTTTTTGTCTATAACCTTTGACCACAAGTCTTGCCTTATATTTATCAATAGTGCCATCAGCTTTCATTTTCCTTTTAAATATCCATTTTGATCCTAAAGGTTTATTTCCAGGAGGAAGATCAACCAATTCCCATGTATGGTTATTCAAAATTGATTGAATCTCACTATTGATTGCCTCTTTCCAAAATGCTGAATCAGAAGAAGACATTGCAGCTTTAAATGTTTGAGGCTCATTTTCAAGCAAGAATGTCACAAAATCTGGTCCAAAGGAAGTAGATATCTTTTGACGTTTGCTACGCCTTGGATCCTCTTCGGATGGTTTACTTTCCTTTTGAACTTCTCTTGGTCGTTTAGATCTTTCACTAGAGGATTCACTTTTAGTTTTATACGGATAAATATTTTCAAAAAATTCAGCATTGTCTGATTCAATTACCGTATTAACATTAATTTCAGGATTGTCCGATTTGTGAACCAAAAATCGACAAGCTTTGCTATTTGTAGCATAGCCAATAAAAACACAATCCACGGTCTTTGGTCCGATTTTTACCCTTTTGGGCAAAGGAACTTGGACCTTTGCTAAACACCCCCACACTTTGAAGTATTTCAAGTTGGGTTTTCTTCCTTTCCATAGTTCATATGGAATAGTTTGTGTTTTGCTGTGGGGTACTCTGTTGAGTATTCGATTAGCTGTAAGGATAGCTTCCCCCCACAAGTTCTGCGGTAAACCGGAACTTATCAATAAAGCATTCATCATTTCTTTTAATGTTCGGTTTTTCCTTTCCGCAACTCCATTTGATTGAGGTGTGTAGGGGGCAGTAGTTTGATGAATAATTCTATATTCTAAACATATCTTTTCAAAAGGAGATTCGTATTCTCCACCCCTATCACTTCTAATCATTTTTATCTTTTTATTCAATTGATTTTCTACTTCGTTCTTGTATTGCTTAAATGCATCAATTGCTTCATCCTTACTATTAAGCAAATATACATAACAATATCGAGTGCAATCGTCAATAAAAGTTATAAAATACTTCATTCCACCACGAGTTGGTGTAGACTTCATATCACAAATGTCTGTGTGAATCAATTCTAAGGGACTAGAATTCCGTTCAATAGATTTATAAGGATGCTTAGCATACTTAGATTCAACACATACTTGACATTTTGATTTATTGCAATCAAAGTTAGGCAATATATTTAAATTAATCAGTTTTCGCAAGGTTTTATGATTGACATATCCTAAACGTGAATGCCATAAATTATTTGACTCAAGTAAGTAAGAAGAAGCTTGAATTTTATTATCATCAACAACCATTACATTTAGTTTGAAAAGACCCCAGTGAGGTAGCCTTTTCCTAGATACATTTAATTCTTACTGACAACTACTTTGTCTGAAACTAGAACACACTTGAATCCATTCTTGATAAGAAGGCCGACAGACACCAAATTCTTTCGCATTTCTGGAACATGATACACTTTGTTCAGCGTCACCACCTTGCCGGATGTCATTTTCAGAAAAACTCTCCCATATCCTTCAATCTTTGCAGTTGCAGAATTTCCCATATAGATCGTCGCATCAGGTGCTGCAGGGGAATAAGTAGAGAATGCTTCTCGGACTGCACACACATGCGAAGTAGCTCCTGAATCAAGCCACCATTCTTTGGGATTACCTACTAGGTTGCATTCTGATAGCATTGCACACAGATCATCAATAGCTTCTTTATTTCCCATCATATTGGCTTGTCCCTTTCTCTTGTCCTTTTTCGGAAGACGACAATCTGGAACTTTGTGTCCAACTTTCCCACAATTATAACAATTGCCCTTGAACTTTTTCTTGTTCTGCTAGTGATTCTTTCCAAAAGGTTGCTTCCTTTTCTTATTCTTTGGAGCAGCATCTTCAACGATGTTCGCTCCCATAATTGCTGAATTTCCACGCAACTTCTTTTCTGCTGTTTTGTTATCTTCCTCAATCTTGAGACGAATCACAAGATCTTCCAACTTCATTTCCTTACGCTTGTGCTTTAGATAATTTTTGAAATCTCTCCACGAAGGAGGCAATTTTTTTATCATCGCAGCCACTTGAAATGCTTCATTAACTATCATGCCTTCAGCAATAAGGTCATGAAAAATAAGTTGTAGTTCTTGAACTTGGGTTCCAACAGTTCTGCTATCTATCATTTTATAGTCTAGGAACTTAGCAACCACAAATTTTTTCAAGCATGCGTCTTCAGTCTTGTACTTCTTCTCAAGTGCATCCCATAATTCTTTAGAAGTTTTCACAGCACTATAGACATTGTACAAATCATCATCCAAAGCACTTAGGATGTAGACCTTGCATAGAAAATCTGCCTGTGTCCATGCCTCAGTAATCATAATTTTTTCATTGGCCGGCATATCAACAGCGGGCACAGGAGGATCTTCGTTAGTGAACTTCTGCATACCAAGAGTGGTAAGCCAAAAGAACACCCTTTGCTGCCATCCTTTGAAGTTGGCTCCAGAAAATTTTCCTGATTTTTCTGCCGGTGGCACAGAAGTGCGGCTTATTGCAGCAACAGTCGCAGAAGTAGTAGCAGTATCACTTGTCATTTCTTTTCACTGTCAAAATAGACAAACTGTCTTAATATTTCAGAATATCAGACCTTTTACAAAAACAACGACGAAGTTTTTATACTCTTCAAATCGTTGTACAAGTATGAACTTTAATATTCCAATGAAGTTTTTATACTCTTCAAATCAGAATATTTATTTCATACGGAGTAGAAAACCACACAGGTTTTAGTCTCCAAAGACAGAATATAGTTTGGTTAGAAAACAATAATAATATAATTTCCTTAAGATTGTTAGTAAACTGTATTGTAAATATTAAAACCAGTAACAACAAGTAAAGGTAATAAAATACAGAATCTGGAAAAGTTAATGCAGAAACAGAATCGAGCCCACTGAATGCACAGTGTGTCCTTAAGGAAATTATTCCTCTCAAAGTACCCGAGGTTTTGGAATTTTTCCTCCCAGGATAGAACGATTTACTCACCAAAGTAGAGGTACTGCAAATCTTTGATGACAGCGAACCACTTGAAGGATGTATATCACACAATTTTAGGAAGTGCAGAAAGAAGAAGAAGAAGGTGGTATGTTCAGAATTTTCGTATAGAACATTCTGAAGATTTACAGATATATATAGACTGTTTATACCTTTTCAGAAAAGGCACCTGTTGGGAAAAGGTTTGCCTGTTGAGAAGGTTTGCAACTTTTCGGACAAGGTTGCAACCATTCAAAAATTCGGTTGGAAAAAACGGAGGGAAATTTTAAATTAATCCGGAAAGAAACGGGTCGCGGGTCAGGATTTTTTCCACTTAATTAATTAATTAAATAAATAATATTAATCAATCATATCAATTGACCAAATCCAAATCCGAAGCCGAAGCCGAAGCCGAAGCCGAAGCCGAAGCCGAGCCGAGCCGAGCCGAGCGACGACGACGACGGCGCGAGGGGAGACCCTCTTCTTGACCCTTTAGCAACATGAAGGAGTGCTTCTATTTTTAAATAGGAGACTTTTCATTTCCACCACCTATGTGGGACCAAAGCTTATTTAATAAAATAAGAGAGAACATATCATTTCCTCTCCACTTCTTTTTCCCTCAATTTCCCATTCAACCTATCAATTAAACCCAACAATTTTACCATACAATCATAGTAAATTAATATAATTTGATACGAATATTGGTGATAACGCATGTATTTACTTTTTTTAATAGCGACGTGCATCATAGTACGCCGTCACTGAAACCTTGAACTGTGGACAGGTAATTATGAGGAAAAATTATTCGAGAAGATATTTTTTAATAAATAATTATTGATTTTAGCGATATTTTTTATTTATTATTATTTATAGTAATATTATGATATATCTGTCATGTATTAAAAGTGAATTATTCATGCAATATAAATGTATTATAAATATTTTAAAATATATTATACTTATTTGATAAAAATTGATACAATATATTATAAGTGTATTAAAATGTGTGATATATTATCCATGAATAAAACTTGTATTATATGAGTTTTATAAATTATTCTCGCTAATATGTATTAAAATTATACTATAACTGTATTATAAATATCCAATAAAAAAAATATTATTCCTATAAATAATAAATATTGTTTTAATATATTGCATTTTCCTAAGTTTACCTAATTATGAAACGTTGACAACTCGACGGATTTCCCAATCTGTAAATTAAAATTATCAACAGATGATTGTGCCATTGACTTTGCTGTTTTCTTCTTTGCTAATTTAGTTGTTAAATTTTGATTTGACATATTTATTAAGAAATTAATAATTGATATAATGTGTTTATCATTTTATCCTTATTAATCATTAAAGTCATAATCCAAATTTCAAAATATTTTGGTACTCTAAGTCTATAGATGAATTGATCATTTAAGATTTCAAGAAATTCTACGTATTTCAAAGATATTAACTCTCTTAATAAATTGAGGATAGAATAGGTAAAAAAAGATTGTACTTTCTTGATTTGTCAAATTTGACAAGCAGAAAAAAAAATTAAGAAATTTTTGACAAGTAAAAGAGAATAGAGAGAATACTATTTTATATTTCCATTTATTTGTATTTTGTCTAAATTAAAATTAATAATGCTTCTCAATGATAAGTTTTAACTTATATTTACTGATGACATAAATATTTTTTTGCAAAATTAACATAATCTATCGAGCTCTAACACGTCAGATTCTATAGAATTAGTAATAGGTTTAACTAACTTAAGCTCTTTCAAATTACCATCGATTCTAAATAGTTGGATATAATTTGACTTTTATATAACTCTTTTGAATTGTCATTATATAAAACATATATTTTTTTAAAAAGATAATAATTGAAATTAATAGAAGAGCATTTAGAAGTAAGTAGCCCCCCACTACATGTGCAAATCTTCAATTGTTCTCTTCCCCACCTAGCCACACATTGTATTTGGACATTATGTCTTAAACAAGGTACCAATGTATCCACATGCATAGCTTAATTACCAATAATTACCCAATCATGCACATAACGAACATCATTAAATAGTAAAAGATTTAATCCCGTAATTTTGAGTGTATAATTAAGGTTATTTAATTAGGCGATTTTATATGTGTTCACTTGGTAGATTTATAGTCACGATAAGTTTTGTGCAAGTGTTTGAACATGAATGTACATTATTAAGAACATCTAGTAGGCGAAAATAGGCATAGCACCGTGCCAACACGTGCTACATATACTGGCTCAAGTAGGATCTAATCTAAATAAGGCTCAGCGTCATGAATAATGGTACTTGAAAGAGAAAAGATTGAAACTCATTTTGGTAGGCTTAATGAGGTTAATATGTATTTTAAATTGTAACTTTGGTACTCGTCCTGAACTTATAATGATGCATAGTATTAAATTAAATAAATAAAGTTCATGTTTTAACCCCTCCACCCCACCACCAACCACCACAAGCGTTATGAATGACCGTACTCCATAATCACATTTAGGAATACAAAATTATAATAAAATTATGCGTTCTCTTCATTTACTTGTCTCATTAATTTGTCAATTTATTTTATTTTATTGTTTATAATATATATTACTGGTGTGTTTACCTAAACAACGGACTGCAAGCAATTTTTACTGATTTATAGAGCCAAAGTTTAAAACAAACACAATTATTAGATGTGGTGTAAACTTTAGACCTTATACCCAATTGCCCGTGACGTGTGATTTGCAATGTCTATTATTTCTGGTACGACAAAGCTCACTGCACAAGTAATGTTATTTTTAGTTGTTAAAACAGGTTAATCGACGCATAAAACATCTTAAAAGGTGTGATGTAGATAATCCATTTAATACAAATATTAATGACTATTTTTACAAGTCAAACCTCTGATCTACAGGTCATACGGAAGAGTAATGAAGACGACTTAATTTAGTTGTTAAGAAGCTTGAAAAGTAAGGAACGATTAGATTAAAAATTAGGTGTGATGGGTTGGCTAAGAGCTGCTGCATCTATTTCCTTTATACACTGAATGACATTATGTCTCTAATTAGTGATAGGACAGCGATGAAATTATGATTATCTCAAAATAAAAAGATTAAGAGAAAAGGTATTGAACAATGAACACTACGACAAAAAATAATAATCTGTGAGCACTAATTTTGACACCAAATTTGAATGCAAAAAATTAGAGACAGATCATATCATAGTACTAGAAGAAGAAACAAATATATAAATGACTTAAGTAGGTTCTTAGCTTGATGAAAAAAACAAAGACAAGAAAATGGTACAGGTGGCATCCACACGGTATTGGCAGTTACTCACCCTATCCATTTTTATTTAATTTTATTGAAAAGAAAAACACACACAAGGAGCTTCACGCTATTTTAGCTGTTTTCTGCTAGTAGTAATCACAAAACAACACACACAAAAATAACCCGATCCACAAACTTTTGGTTGGCCATACTCCACACACCAAATTAAAGTATTCCACTAAACTCATGAAATATAAATATACTGAATAAATCACTAAATTTAACTAATATACGTTTCAATGCCAATAAAACTCATCAAGTTTGTATCTTAAATCCGTTTTGATCATATTATAAATGTTATTGAACCCCCCTCCCCCCCTACTCTATACCCCTAGTTTTTTCTTCTTTTTTCTTGTGTGTCAATGTGTTACACATCGCTCTCCACTCAAGAAATAAGTAAAGAAAAAAAATTAAAGGAAACTATGAAAAATACTTCTATGCTATATATTTGTATTTGTAAATTTAAAGATGCTCTTCTCTGATTATTATCAGTATTATCGGAAATAATTTTTTTATTCAACAAAAATAGGAATAGGATCTGCTGCATATATTGCATCCTCTCCAAATTCTATTCGTGAAATTATATGACATATTTTTGGTTGTAAATTTAAAGATGCCCCGTCACTTCCCCTTTTTCCGTGAATGAAATGCAACTGTGAACTCTAACCACTTAAAAGTAGTAAAACACTACAAAAAAAGGTAGATGATCAACATTGGTGAAAACAACTTGTTCTCCAGAAAAGGATATCTACACAATCTACAATAAAATTATGAAGAATAGTAGTAACAATTATAAATAGCAATAACAATAATTCTAAAAATTATAGTAATAACAAAAAGAAAAAAAGTAAAACGGATCATTTCGGTTTAATTAGTAATGACAATCCACCAAAGCCGCAGCAGAGAAGACGAGACTTTGCTGGTTAGCTGAAAATTCAAAATTATTAGTATCTCGGTGATGATCATCTTCCGGTGACGCCGGCAGGTTCAGATCAAGCGATAAAAAGATTTTTGGCTTCTCCTTTGAATTCTGATCATCATCGTGTGATGAATTATCTGAAGTATCGCTTGTTTCATCAACAGTAATTTTAGTGTGTGTTGCTGTAATTGTTGGTGGTCTATGTCTTCTCATGTGACCACCCAAAGCTTGACCCGATGAGAATTCCGCACCACAAATTGAACACTCGTGAATTTTTGGTTTGTTGTTGATCAAATTGCTATGTGAATTCGAGTTACCTTTGTTGACTATTTGAGTAGAAGTGACAGAAGCCGTAATAATCCGATTGGTTTTCTCCTCTTGTTGTTGTTGTTGTTGGTGTTGATCTACTGACGATGAAACAGAATCAGCAGTACATTTTTTCCCTTCGGCTACGGTTTTGATTTTTTTGTGACTTGTTCTATGCCCACCAAGTGCTTGAAAAGATGGAAACGTTCTGTTACAAGTTTTGCACTCGTACACATAGAACCCTGCTTTTCCGGTAGTTGTTGTAGCCATTTCTGTAAATTTCCGGCTACTGATTTTCACCATCTTACGTTCAGTACTTTCCACTTGTAATTTCTGGCATCGGCCACTTTGTGCTAATAGAATTAAACAATTGGCCATATCCTCATCTTCCTCTGTACTGCTTGTCGATATTTGCGTAGTTGAAGTAGTTGATGATGAATACTGAATCGATGAAGAGTAATTATAAACATCATCACCTCCACTAGTACCGCCTTCGGCGCCACCACTTCCACCACCACCGCCGGCGGTTGATGACGTGGAAGTGACCATCGCCACCGCCATGAACTGCCGTGGCCGCTTACTGCGCTTTCCTTTGAACACCAACGTCCTATCCATTGAGTCTTCAGAGAACTCCATAAGAGGAAAAAAAAAAGTTGAAGTAGTGAAGCAAGTGACAGAGAGAAGTGGATGAAAAAGAAAGAGAAGAGTGATGAAGGAATTGAACAAGTGGTGAGATAGCCAAAGTGCTTTAGTTAGTTATATATATATATATATTGTGTGTGTAGTGAATGATACGAAAATTGTTTTGGAGAGTCAAAATACCACCCAAGTGTTAAACTAGTGGATGAAATTAATGAATGAATTTCAAGTCTATTGGCCAACCAATTTTGCCTAATGTCCTACCAAGAAAAAAAGTGTTTTAACTAAGATGGTAGTATCCTTGCGGTTCCTCCAAATGGGCTAATGCAAAATTATCCTCCTTTGCACTGCATTTGGTCTATCTTAGCGTGATAAGCTATTTTTTTTTTCATCCAGGGATCAACTAGATCAGGATTTAAGGTGATTTAATACATAGTCTCGAACCTGATATCTCTCATACGGCAAGCAATTAAAGTGTTATATTTCCTAACTTTCTCTATATATCCACTTTTTTATGGTGTCAAAGTTAGGTATAATTATGATTATAAATATCACAATAGCATTAATTGAATGTAATTTACTAAAGGTGAGTGGTGCTCCAAATGCCTTGTATGGAGACAAAGGTTTTACCAAATTATATTTATGGAGGTGAAATGTATATAATTTGGAGTTTGGACATAATTTCAAGTGTTATTAATACTTACTACGTACTAATAAGGTGAATGAATGAATTGGTTGAGAATTAAAAAGGGTGTCATAACTGAAAAGAAAAAAGCAAAATAAAGAGAAGTAAGAGGAAAGAAAAGTAAAAATACAGACAGATCATGAAGGAAAGTTGGTGATAACTTGAAGTTTAGTTTCCACATTACTCTCCTTTTTAATATTGTACTACATCTTTCGTTTCAATTTATTTGTCTTATTTTGACTCGACACATAATTTAAGAAAGTAAAAAAAAAATCAAATATTATAATTTTAAATTAAAGTTATGTCATATGTACCAGTAATACCCTTTTATTTGATTTTCAGCATGTCTCGTGGAAATTGAAACGGAGAAAATATTTCTTATTTGGTTTTGTTAATCAATTTATTATGGCTAACTAACTAATTTGCCAGCGAAAGTCAGGAAGTAGATTCGAGTATCAAAGCAAATGAGGATTGCACGTCAAAAGCACACTCCGTCTCACTTATTCCATATAAGTCTTCTTAGACTCAAAGGAAAGTAGTAGTAGTAGATGAAGAGATGCAACTAATAAACTAGTAAGCCAAACTACCTAAATTCCATTGCCTTTCAAGCAAACACTTCATTTTTTTTTACATCACGAGGTTTTAATTAATTAAGCTGATTTACAATAACAGGTAACGTATGTTATCGTTAGTAAAATGAGTTATATTGATAGTTTAAAATTCTTTATAACGTAAGAATAAGTATATAATATGTACAATTTAAATTAATTAAGAATAGTGAATCTTCGCCATCTGCTCTCTCGCTTGCTTGCTTTACCCACTCTCCCCCTTACACTCAAAAACATAAATTGTGGTCCTCCACTATTTGGCCACTCAAGCATGACAAATTCAAGCTGTACTCATTTTGAACAATTGTTCTTTCTTTTTTAAATTAAATTTCTTGTTCGGTATTTGATACTTGGGACAATAACAATAATATATTAAGTGTAATTTCATAATTATAAGAAGGATGATGTGTACATAATCTCATCTGACAGACCCTAAGCTCAAGGTATTTGATACTTGAGACATTCTTAGTATTTTAAAATTTTCAAGTACGTTATACTCAAATTTATTTTTTGGGGATATATGGATAGATAGAAAATAATTAGTAGCTAATTGTGCCTTTTCTTGAATAAAATTAAAGTAAAAGGAAAATTAATGGGAAAGATGTTGATGGAGTCGTGACTATTGAAACCTTTAGAGCTCCACATGTCCATGTCTCTATCACTTTTGTTGTCTAACATTTAGAAATACAGATATATGTAAAGCAAGAATAAGGAGTTGTAGGGACACTAGTGGAGTGGTGACCATGTCAAGTGGGATTGAAGTAGTAGTATATAGTGTACGAATATGAGAGAACTATAGACCATACAGGTACCTTTCTTTCTTATATATTCATATATGGACACAAATTTTAAGCTCGTGAGTATGAATTAAATGAGTGCTCACTCACTCTTATTGGCTGACATGTTCACAGTTTGCTTACTACAATTAATAATCCTCGATACCTGTTTGGTAGAATGCTTAATTTAGTTTTTGTTTGGTCTAATATTCTTTCTGAATTTATATTAATTAACTATACGGACATCGGAGAGTGGCCAGTGTCTCCGATGTCCAGGTGAAATGAAGATGTGATTATTAGATCCATCAGGAATCGAATTCTCGCCAACTAAACTACTAAGAAATTTCCTTTGTTTGGTCGGTCTATTGATTACATTATCCATATATTATAAAAAAATTAGGATTAAAAGTTTTTTTGCAGCCTATATAAACAATGTGGCTTATTTGGTGTAGTTATATTAACTTTCGTTAAGAAATAATAGAAGTTGGTAATTGACCATGGATTTTCTTCCTCTTGAGGATTTTCCATGTAAAATTGTGTATTCTTTCTATTCGTTATTATTGATTTCATTAGTTGTTGTCTCATAATATAGATTAAGTTTTTACGTTGTACATATTTCAAAGTTTGTAGCATAATATGTGATAATCATTTTTAGAAAAATCTAGACAAGTATAAATATAATTGTATATTTGAGAGTGAATGGAAAGATTATTTCAAATTTAAACATTCTAATTTGTATTAAAATGTTACTATGAAAAAAATTGATAGCCGACTTCACAAAGTAGGAACAACTTACCTAAAATAGGTTGAAAATATATTGGTGAGACGGAAGTAAGAAGCAATTAATGTGTTAGAATGAATTTTCATGTTGTTGAGGTGGTTTTAATCATGCTAAAGTAGTATTTTAATTTTACTCTTCATTTTTAAATAAAAAATGACATATGAGGAAGGAAGGGGAAATGTAGAAGTGATTACAAGATTATGACTTGAACTCTCATTACTAAGGTGGAAGATACTATTATAAATAGGCGTTTGACCATAGATTTTAAATTCTGCAAATTGAATACTGATTGAAAAAAAAGTGAATAATTTTCATATATTTAATTTTCTTATTTAAAGTTGAAAACTAATTACTTTAGAATACAACTAAAATAAATATTTTTAAGGCTTATGTTGTTGTTTTTTTTAAAAAAAAGTGTGAGGAAAGATCCCTAAGAAAATGTCAAAAGTCAAAATCCAAATGAAAGAATGTGCTTAGCAGATCATTTCCTCCAAACATATTGATATATATCCAATAATATGATTCTATCAATGATAGCTGTGTTTTCTATTTTATATATTCCCATGCCATTTCTACCCTTGTTATTTAAATATTTATTACTTTGAATAACACAAACTGGAAGTCAGCTCTCCAAAGGTGTAAACCAAATTTGATCACTTTTTCTTTTTTTCTTTTTAATGGGAAAATTGAACTTCTAGTCCTTGAAATATCATGAATAAATTTTGATTTTAATTTTTGTGATCATATTTGGCTAATATAATACATTTTTCCTTCAATTAATAAAATATGTGTTTTTAATTTCTTTATATGTAGAACATATGCTATACAAATTAGATTATTTTTGAAATTATATTATCCTCAACTATTTAGTAAATAATATATACGTACTTAACGTTATACACAGCCAATTAAATAGTCTAACAATTGGTAAATTTGGTAAAATTTGCAAGCATAAGGATGAAAGTGCATCACTTCAACTATGGAAAGTTCAATGTGCTTAATTGAATATCTTAAGGATTAAAACCAAAACTACTCCGTAATTACTTCAAAATTAAATATCAAGAGTTGCCAAAACAATTTATGAAGAATCAAAAATGCAATTATCCTTTTACTTCTTATTTATATATATATATATACACTTGAAACGACTATCATAATATTATAAAGTTTATATCACTTTCTGGAGTTTCTCACTTTAATCCGTTAGGGGCCATGGGTTTGTTGACATAATTGGGGAAAAAGCTCTGTCTTTCTGTGTGTATTTGATCAACTCAATTCTTTTTGGTGTCGTTTTATTTGATCATTATGGAAATCTTTTTTGAGCAAATGTAAAAGATAACGATACTTTGAGTCTTAATTATCAATTATTTTGATAATTTGGGTAATTATCAAAATGTAAAAATATATAATTTACTTGAAAATAACTCATGATACAATGTAATAATTCGTTCCGTATGATTCTCTTTGTTTATATTGTATATGTTAGCTTTGTATCGATTTATTCTATATAAGAATTAACAGATACAAGGTGAATTGATACACTGATACTTTACAAATTAATACAACTCGCGAAGCGAACAAATACAAAATAAAACTAATAAAACTAAAACTTTTTCTATGCATGGTAAAAAAATTTAAAATCTTACTATTTTAGCTAGATAAATACATATCATAGATTTGCTCTATCGAGTAATATTCTCGTATTTCTGACTTCCCATAATTCACCAAAGGACAAGTGTCTTGCAAAAGAGAGAAGAGAAAGAGTAAAGAAAGAGGAACAAAAAGGCAAAGAGAGTTCTGAAAATGGGCAGCCGAAAGTCAGCAAAATTTGCTAACGGCGGATTCTTGGCGTAACAAATTAATGTAGTAGCTAACTAGGTTGGTTATGTCAAGCACGTAATACTATTTCTCTAACATTTGTTTAATTCTGTGGGCAGTGGAGTGGGAAGGAGGTAACTCTCCCTAACTTTAAAAATTATATATCCATCTAAAAAATGACTGTCTTATCAGAAGAAATGATCTCTTATGACCACTTACAAATTTGAATAGAAGAAAATAACTGTTTCAGTTCTCTTAAAAAAAAGACATGAAACTAAAAATAAGTTTGCAACGAAGTACTATAAAATTAAATCTCCCGTCTAGTACAACTTACGATTAATGTCATTTGATGAGTATATATATATATATATATATATATATTTGTGTTTTATTTGCAAAGAGTCAATGTTCTTTAATTTGGCACCAATTTGAAGTTTGAACATAGACTAGTATTCATTTGGAGCTAGCACAATAGTGAAGGCAACTTGCTAGATTAATAGGGAATTAGGGATAG
The DNA here is from genome assembly GCF_947179165.1 of Solanum dulcamara. Taxonomy (NCBI): domain Eukaryota; kingdom Viridiplantae; phylum Streptophyta; class Magnoliopsida; order Solanales; family Solanaceae; genus Solanum; species Solanum dulcamara. The sequence continues at coordinate 75,360,237 of NC_077244.1, forward strand.
CAAAGCATACTTTGATTTATATGAATGCCTATAAGGTAGCAACCTTTCATTTCTTCAAAAGTTAATAAAGGCATAATAATCATTGTCTTCGAGAATACTTCTAATTTACTATATGAAGGACTAGTCACTTTTCTTGTCATTTTCTTTATTTTATTTGTTTTTCCCCTTTTGGAGTTGCAAAACTTTTGAACTACTCAAAACGACATGTTGGTTTTCTGTTACAAGTTGCAATCAAGAATACAAAGTGACAACCTCCACACTCTTTCTTATATATATATATATTCCAGTACATATGTGAGACTTGTTTCATGAGAATTTAAGTTATATATTCTACTAGCATAATTTTTAAAAATTTTATCGTATCATATTAATTTTTTAAATTTTATTGTATCATATCATATTTGTTATGAAGAATACTTGTTATTATAGATTAACATAATTTGATCAGGGGTGGGGCCAGCTTGAACCCCCTTCGGTGGAATATTATATTATTTATATATGATCAAAATTATTTTATATATATATATATATATATATATATAGTAGATGTTGAATTTCCTTCGACTAGTTCGTGTGAACCCCTTAATGAAAATTCTGAATCCGCCATCTAAATTTGATGATATAAAAAGTTTATACTCTATCAATGTCTAAAACTTAAACTCATTTCAAATAGCAGGATAGTACGAATTTTTATTTAAATAATGCATAAACTGGTCGTTAGTTGTTTTGTTTCTCTTTTTTTTCTTCCTGTTTATAATTCCCTGGGTTCTAAAATATGATTGTTATGATGATATATTACCACAACAAAGTCCACATAAACCAAATAACCTAAGAGCCCGTTTGGATAGGCTTAAAAAAAAATAATTTTTATATATGAAGTGCTTTTAGAATTTTGAAGTGCTGAAAGTTATTTTTATAAATAAGCAGTTGAGTGTTTGGATAAAAGTGCTTATGTTGAAAATAAGTGTTTGAACTTTAGGGTTAAAAGAATAAAAAAGGTAGTTTGGGAATTTAGTTAAAATATAAGGGATATAAAAGTAATTTTCATGGTCAAACAAAATGGCTTTAAGCACTTAGAAAAAAAAAGTTAGAAATCCTAACTTTTCATTTTTGACTGATTTTAAGAACTTTATGGCTTAAAGTTAGAATTAGGCAAACACGTCCAAAAGCTAAAAAGGGACTTATAAGTTGGTTTGACCAACTTAAAGCCCATCCAAACGGGCTCTAAATCTATTAACTTTTGACTACAGATTGTCAATATGGTTAACAACTTAACATAGAATTAATAATTAATCCACAAATAATGATGACAGATTAGTGGCTTGGTCCAGCTGAATAAGTATATAGTTCACCAATTCCATTTTGTGTTATGAGTTTAATTTATATACTTATATATACTTGTATACACCATCATCACCAGTGTAAGTATTTTTTATAGTATGACATCACTTGTACGCGTTATATTGGGTAATCAGTCTTACTTTTAAAATTACAAATATAACATTTTAAGTAAAAAAATCTTTATACTGATGATATATAACTTGAACTCATGAATGATTAATTAAGTTCCATATGCTCCTATGCATCATTAATTAACTAATATCACTAATACAACTTATTTTCCCTATTTTCATTAAAGAACTTAGAGAAAAATAGTTTTTCAAAATATTTGACCAACCTAAATACACCCTTAATGATAAATCTGCTTTCAAATATAAAGGCACCTAGCTTGCTTAATATGGAAGCTCTACAAATTAAAGAGAAACCTAAATAATCTTGAGATTCCGATCATCTCTTTTCAACCACTGAATAAAAACTATTTATACCCCACAAAGTAAGCCAATATTCATAATTTATATCCAACACATGAGGAAATAGTCATCTCCACAAATATTTGTCTAACTAAAGTTAAATAAATATTCGTATCCCCTTTTTTTTAATAGGTAGTCAGTGTAATAAAATTGAGAAACAAAACCAATCAATTAATGGAAAAAAAAATAATGAATAGACCAGGCAGCCAACGTATACCATGTCATTATCCTTGGTCTAGAGATGACAAGCGGGCGGGTTATGTTTAATTTTGCAAATTTTTAACTCGACCTGAATGCCTCGTACCCATGCCCGCATCCATCAGCCCCAGACTACCCGATTAATTTTTTTAATTTTTTTTTTTGGTTAGTTTTACTTCATTTTTATCTTTTGGCTGGAATTTTCCATGTCAGTCAAGGATTTCAGGCTGGGTGTAGTTGAGTTTTTTCTTTTTTCTTTTTTGGGGCCTTTGGTGCAACTGCTTTACTAAGTTTCTTCGGGTCTTTAGTTTTTATTTTGGGCCTTTAGTGCAACTGCAGACTGTTTAGTAAAGTTTCTTTTTCCTTCTTTATTGGGCCTGTAGGACAACTTCTTTGTTCAGTTTCTCCAATTCATTTCTTTGTATGTATTAGAACTGCATAAACTCTAAAAATAATGGGAAAATTACTCATTTACACACATTATATTATCATATTTACTAATACTCCCTACCCGTTGAAAAAATATCAAAAATCCCTCTTTTTTTTACTCTCTCAATCTTTCACTGATACATCACTTTTACCTTATATCAGTTTTCCTAAATCCACGCCTAATCTTCAGCCTCGTCGTCGGCAGATTTTTTTTTCAATTTCAGTCCATCTATTACTCAATTTCAAGCTTCTAAGTAAGGTATATTCAAGGTTTCCTTAATTGGTATCTCACTTCATTCTCACCTCCTTCGATTTCCTCTGTTTTCTTCTGTAATTTTTGGTGTTTTTTTATTCATATTGTTCTCTGATACAAATGGAATCCGCTCCATCTTCTACTGTTGGTCTCACTCAGTTGAATAAAAATCAATAAATTCTTGTTTTACCGGACGAGGTTAGATCCAAACATCGTAACGAGCCTTTAGTGATGGATAAGATACGTGAGAAATCGAAGTCAAAATCTCAAGTTCAACATGCACCCAAAAAAGCCGATAAGAAGATTGAAGGGGTTACAACACGCCCTAGTCTCCCAAAGGCATGAGTTCATTTAAGATGTGTTTTTTTTAAATGTTGTTTTTCGGAAGATTTACTCCTTCTGATACACATAGTTTATGTATCAAGCTTTAATGCTTCTTATACATAGTATTTTTGTACCAAATTATCATGTATCAAGATTTACTAATTCTGATACATCTTGTTTATATTATTTTTTTTAAATGTCATTTTTTCAAAATATATACTACTTCTCATACATTTAGTTTATGTATCAGAATCTTATGTATCAAGGTTTAATGCTTCTGATACATCGTGTTTTTTGTATCAAATTCTAATGTATCAAAATTTAATGTGTCTGATACATCTTCTTTATATTATTTTTTTAAATATCGTTTTTCTGAAGATTTACTGCTTCTGATACATCTAGTTTATGTATCAGATTCTTACGTATCAAGCTTTAATGCTTCTGATACATTATATTTTTGTATCGGATTCTAATGTATCAAGCTTTGCTGCTTTTGATACATATAGTTTATGTATCAGATTCTTATGTATCAAGCTTTAATGCTTCTGATATATCATTTTTTTGTATCAGATTCAAGTTGTATTTAATCACTTTGTCATGTCAATGCAGGGAATAAAGTACGTCATCAAGAAGATCCCCTCACACTTCCTGAGATTCGGCACTGCATATACGATTAATTTTATTGATGACTTCAACATACCTTCACGATAGTGGTTTTTTTGAGAAGACTGAACATACTGATTGGTCATCGCTTGATTCTTACAAGGATAAATCAACCGGTAACATTCTTGAAGCACATCACCCATTTGCAGTTGAATACGTTGAAGGAATTGCGTAATAAGGAAGCGATAGCTTGTGAGTATTAACAAATATGCATATTTAAATCATTACTGTGTCAATTTTAATTTTTTTACAGTTGTATATTTATTTTTTTGCAGGGATTGTGGTGTTTTCATGGCTATTTTTGCTGAATATCTTAGTGATGAAATTTCTATTTCAAATACTAGACTACATGTTGAATTCTTCCGTTCAAAATATGCCACACTATTGTGGAATTATGGTTGTCGGAAGGCCAATGATGGTTATGTTAGCGATAACGATGATCCTAAAAAATGTAAGAGAGATTTCATATCTCCTAGTCAAGGAGAACCGATAGACGTCGAGTAGTTTTTTTTTAAAAAAAAATTGTATTAGAAGAATGTACAATTATCAGACTTTTAAGTTTTTCTCATGTATGAAACTCTAATATAAGATGAAAGTTTATATATCATATTATCATGTATCAAACTTGACTGTTTCTTGATTCTGATACATACTATTAATGTATCATATTCTAATGTATAAAACTTGACTGCTTCTGATACATACTGTTAATGTATCATATTCTAATGTATAAAACTTGACTGTTTTTGATACATACTGTTAATGCATCATATTCTAATTTATCAAACTTGACTGTTTCTGATACATACTGTTAATGTATTAGATTCTAATTTATCAAACTTGAATGCTTCTGATATTGTATATGTAACAACATCTCATGTATCAAAATTTGGTGATTCTCATGTATGAGAATCTCATTTATCAGCTTTAATGAATCTGATTCATCTTGATTATATATCAGATTATCATGTATCAATATTTAATATTTTTGATACATCTTGTCTATGTATCAACACCTCGCGTATCAATCTTTAGTGTGTCTGATACATCTTGTTTATGTATTAAATTCTCATGTATCAAAATGTAATAATTCTGATACATCATGTTTATGTATCAGCATCTCATAAATCAAGCTTTAATTATTCCAATTCATATTGTTTATATATCAGAATCTTATGTATCAATATTTAGTTCTTCTGATACATCTTGATTATATATATCGGATTATCATGTATCAATATTTAATTATTCTGATACATATTGTCTATGTAGTAGCATCCCATGTATCTATATTTAATGATTCTGATACATATACAACCTATATCAATACATGTTATATATCAGCCACAATTCAGTTGAAAAAAATAAAACAATCTTCAATGTATCAACCCTTTATATGTCGAATATGTCGAATGATTATGTATCAGCTATCCTCATTTGTCGAACTTGAATTTACATCACTACCAAGTAACTTACGATGAAAATAATTATCAACCATCCATATATCAATTATTGATATTCAAATACTATTCTGATTAATTGAAATATGTATCAAATACAACCTTTAAAACTGTAAAAAGATGTTCCAGTTTCTCCAGGAATTGCTCATCAGGCTGGAGCATTGACTATTTTAACATTCATGATTTTGCTCAATCACACTGTGCGACGATCTTCCCCGTCACTTCTGAAGACATTACCTACAGTCACAAAAATGGTCTGATGATATTGATACCATAACTTCTCATAGAGCATTGACATTGTTAGGCATTTTAAATTATACCATCTGTGATCCTTGCACGACTCGCAAATTATTTTTAGAAAAAAATGCATTTTTTTCTGCCCCTCTTGTTTTAAGATGTTTTGGGAAATTTTGAATGATTAATCTTGTAAAGAACATGTAATCAGTAGTGTCGCGATATTCATCTTGAATCACTTGATGAAAATTAAAATTTGGATTGAATTTTTTTTCCGCACTGATGCTCTGTTTTTAGAATTTTCCTTGATCTTTATAACTGTTTTGTTCTTAAAAAGATTCTTTACCTTATTTAGCACTCTAATTGATTGAAACAACCAATCATAAATTAAATTACGTTACTATCCATAAATAACTCACTAGCATTAATTATTTTACACCCAAAAACTGATGTTTCAGAAAGGTGAGTAATGTATCAGAAATTTTTTAAAAAAGGGAAATCGGGTAATTTAAGAAAAATGAGGGATACATTGTAATTGAGCTTTTTCACTATGGGGTTTAGGTAAAATTTACAAAAATAATACAGTAAAGCTTCGATAAAATAATATTCGATAAAGTAATAATCTCGCTAAATGAATATTTTTCTTCGGTTCTAATTTGAGCCAGTTATATTAAAGTAATATTCTCGCTAAATGCATTAGATAATAATTAAAAATAAAGTATTAAAGGCCCAGAAAAAATATAAAGTAATAATTACTAGAATACATCAAGAATTTATATATATTTAATCAGTCAATAATACTAGACCAATAGCTATTGGTTAAAGTTGATTTTTGTACGTCTTTCAAATGATGAGAAAACATTATACTTGGATTATGATTTTTAAACATCTAGCTTTTTCCTTATATAGTTAACATAAAATCTCTTCGTATTCTATATACATGAATACAATTAGAAATATTAAACTTTACTAAACTCGTTTAGCTTTTCTAGATTTAAATAATAAATATGCAAAGACTACACTTTTTAGTTTCTTAGATTTAAACTTTTGAATTTCTTAATTCAATTATTTTTTTCTTTTTTATGGAACATACTGCAAAATACTCTCTAAAATTATAAATATTTATTTATCGATAAATAAATATTTTATGTATTTATCGATAAACTAATAATCTCAATAAAAAAATATTTTTTCCCGATCCCAAGTATGTGCATTTATAGAGATTTTACTCTAGTACTAATAAAAATCTTTAGAACTTAAAACTTTTTTTAAAAAATGTTCTGAAGTAGTGTAAAAGTTGTAAGAAACATAAAATACTAATTTATGTAAAGACTTGAATGAAATGCTACTTAGTCATCACCTTGTCCACTTCAAAATCTAAGGTAAGTTAGTTTAATTTTGCAGTTTTAACTGTAGGGAAAAGTAAACTTATTGAACATACAAAGCAAACTAATTATCCTCCCATCGCCATCCTTGTTTAACTTACTTTATGTCCTATCGATCCAATGTAATTACCCTGCATGCCTCCTTCATAGCCTAGGTCCGATTCATCTTTATGATATCATCACAGTATATATATATTATGATTGTATCATTCAGTATTTATGCATTTTCTTTGAATGTTCCGGTTGTTTCTCAATGATTCCATGATAGTATGTCATATACTATTATGATATCATTGAGGATTTAGAAGTTTCACATTTAAAATTGAGGATTGACTTTGTGAAATAGTGATTTTTCCTCAATTATACCATTTTAATATCATGATAATATATGAATGTACTATGGTAGTATCATTCATGTACCTTCGAATGACTTAGGAGCGGGACCTTTATGATACCCATCACAATATATATATATACACACACACTATTATGGTATCATTCAATATTTGTAAGAGGATATTAATTATAATTAGTTTGGGGATATTAATTGTAAAGGGGTATTTGTTTGAAATTATTTTGTTGTATTGGGCATGAGTTCAGTTTTAATCAAAGTTTCTTTACCAAACAGTGCAAAAGCATAATTGGATCACCAATCACGTATTTCCCACACATTCTTATCGGGCCTCAAAAAATCTCAACTTTTTTGGGAATGGGCTTTCATTTTTGGACTATTGAATTGCTTAGCCCATTATGAGCCTTAACCTTAGCCCAGTCCATAATTTTTACCTCTGACTAGCTTTCCGTACTTTCTGTCTTCCGTTTCAACGGATTTGACGGCAAATTATCAACCGATACTTTTACCGCCGACAACCGACCTCCGACCATCGCCGTCGATTTCCACATAGCACTGTTTCTTATTCATCGTCCAGAGGACTTATTGGTTGCCGAATTTGGGTTCTGATGGAAGATATTGTTATACACAGGTGATTCTGTCTGCTGTCGGTTTCAATGGACTCCTCAAAACCAAACCCTCAGTCCATGCGAGTCCTAATTCGACCTCCAATTCCACCTTCTCACTCTCAAACTCCCCCCGTACCCCCTAGCCATGCCCAAGTTCCGGCCCCTTCTCCCCACCTTCCTCCATCAACCTCATCGGAAGCACCACCCACCTCCCTCTCTCCATTAAACCCTCAAAGCGGCGTCGTTGTGGTTGGTTTCATCGGAAAACGCCACGATGACGTCGCTTACCTAATGAACCGGATTATCGATTCTAATGTGTTTGGCTCCGGGGGTTTAGATAAGCCAATGTTTGTTGATAAACCGGATGAAAAGACGGATTTTGCTGTAACCGCCGACATGAAGAGTTGGTTTGAGTGTAGGAATATAAGCTACTATCACGACGAGGAAAAGGGGATTTTGTTTTTGCAATTTACTTCAACTCGATGCCCTCTGATGGAAGACAATTTGGAGTCTAAGATGGGATTTGATTCACTGTTGGAAGACTACGAATATGGGGATCTCCAAGCTATGCTCTTTATGTTCTCTGTAAGTTTTCTTCTTCTTCTTCACTTTATCTTGGAATTTCTGACAAATCTGTGTGGCCAAAATGGCTTCTTTGTTCCTCATTATCTTAGATTTATTTATTGGTTGTACATTAAAGACTAATGAGACAAGATGGTAAGGTGTCGTCTGTCCTCAACCTCAAATAGTTGATGTCGGTTGAATGAATTATCAATGTCTATTCCACTCTACTTGGACTTGTTTTCATTCATTTGGGAAATAAAAAGTGGTAAAAACAAGCACAAGACTGAGGCTATTTGTCATTGCATGAATCGCTTAAACACAATTTATTTTCTCTACAGAGACTTGATCAATAAAGCTAACTGAGAAGTGGATGAGTCGGATTGATGTAGTTGTTTGAGTGGCAGCTGTCTATAGTGTTAACCCAAATGAGTTATCTGACTCTCACTTATTTTACTCGGGAAAGGTTGATTCTTGTAACTGGGCATGGTTTTGGATTTGCAATTGTATAGAAGAACTGTGTGTAGAATAGTTTTGTATCGTTTCCATGCATCAAAATGAGCCTGTAAAATTTGTTGCTTAGTGGTCAATTTGAGTTGACATCTTCTTTACTAATGTGTCCAGTTGTTCTTCTTACGTGTGCCTAAAGGTCTTTCCCAATTATTATTATAGTGCTAATCATATTCTTATTTGACCAGTACGGACCCTCCCCTCCAACCATAAGGCTGAGGATTTTAGTCAGGGAGCAAATTGGGAGGGACACCATTGGGCTCCTGGGTATGGGTTTGGGAGGTGGAGTGTACCATATAGAATTTTCTTTTGGGGCTTTCCATTTCATATTTCATACTTCCCCTTGTTAATTGTAGAATGTTACTCAACCATGCCTAGCTATGCAGGTTTGTCATGTTGTAGTATTTATCCAAGAAGGGCCACGCTTTGACACCCAGATACTGAAGAAACTTCGCATCTTGCAAGCAGCTAAACAAGCAATGACTCCATTTGTTAAGTCACAATCTCTGTCATCCTCTTTGTCTGGCTCACCTTTTGCATCTCCATCACGTAGAGCTGCATCAGGAAGATCATCTAACAATCCTTCGCCTGTGAAAAGCCGTGGCATTTTCAACCGAAATAATTCAGCAATTACTCTGATGTCAGGTTTAGGTTCATCCTCTTTATTACCCGGGCAGTGTACTCCAGTTACACTTTTTGTTTTTCTTGACGATTTTGCTGATGATTATCCTAGTTCTAGTGTTGAGGAGCCAGCTGATATTTCCTCAGCGAATCAATCATCAAATGTTGGTGCCTCGGCTCGGCCAAGCTTGGCTCCAAAAGGTTCTGGTTCTGTGGTTGTGCTTCCACGCCCTATGAGTAAATCTGAAGGTGGGTTTAGGAAGAAATTGCAGTCTTCTCTGGAGGCACAGATTCGATTCTCCTTTAAGAAATGCCGGACACTGTCAGGTTCTGAAACTGGTCATACAGGTTCAAGAAGTGGGGGTGTGTCAAATTCGGCAATGCTGTTTTCCCTGGATGCATCAAAGGCTGTTGCACTTTTAGATATAACCTCTAATAAGAGAGGTGAATCCCTTGAATTTGCCACTGGCCTTGTGGAAGATGTTCTGAATGGAAAAGCGACCTCAGATTCTCTGCTATTTGAAAGTCATAGCCAGAGTGCAAATAGAGAAGACTTACTTTCTATCAATGAGTTCATCTGCAGGCAGACTGATATATTAAGAGGAAGAGGGGGTGTGTTTTCGAATACTAACAGTGGTCCAGCTTCTGGTGTTGGCATGGTTGCTGTTGCTGCAGCTGCAGCAGCTGCTTCTGCTGCTTCTGGAAAGACATTTACTTCTCCTGAACTTCCACATTTGGAGAAATGGTTATCTTCTAGTCAGCTTATTCTGCAAGCTATCCTGTCAGCAAAATATGCCATTGCAGACGAGACTGAAATTAGTAAGAGGAGGCAAAGAAATTCTGTTTCACCATCTCTTGAAGGAAATGCTTCAAAAGTTTCAGATCCACTTGAAATTGCAATGTCTTTTTTGGCGAGTGGTAGAGGGATAAATACTAGGTTTTCTACTTTATGGTGCCAAAAGGCCCTTCCAATAGCTAAGGAGACATATTTAAATGAGTTGCCTCCGTGCTACCCAACTTCTCAGCATAAGGCCCATTTGGAGAGGGCTCTGCATGCTTTCAATTCAATGGTCAAGGGACCTGCTGTGCAGTTATACTTGAAGAAACTGGAAGAGGAATGCACATCCATCTGGACTTCTGGCAGGCAACTATGTGATGCTGTTAGCCTCACAGGAAAACCATGCATGCACCAAAGGCATGATGTAGAAACTGGTGGTTTATGTTCAAGTGATGAGATTAAGATACATTCCAGTGGGTACGTCTTCCTCCATGCATGTGCATGTGGTCGTTCAAGACTCCTGCGGCCAGATCCTTTTGATTTTGAAACAGCAAATGTTACTTTTAACCGTTCCATGGATTGTGACAAGCTTCTTCCAACAATTCAGTTACCCCAAGGAAGTGATACAAGTGGGCCCATTCATTCCCCAGCTTGGAGTTTAATCCGAGTTGGGAATGCAAGATACTACCAACCGTCTAAAGGTTTGATGCAGAGTGGCTTCGGTTCTACCCAAAAGTTTCTTCTAAGGTGGACTATCCTCCTTGAGAAGCCTAAATATGAGAATGATTTACTATCAAGCAATTCAGAGCAAGCAAATATAAATAGGTTTAGTAGCAATGCCAGGGATGAGCCTAACACAAATTCAGGCATAGAGAAGGCTGGTGATTTGAGTGTGCAAAATGGATATCAAATGCAAAAGAAGTCTTCTGCAGGAAATATCAAACCAGATGATAAAGTAAATAATTTAGGTAAAGGAGTTTCCAACTTTAATATGAGAAAAGCTTTTTCTGAGGTGGTAGCTGGTTCAACTTCTGCAAATTCAGGATTTCCTCCGCTACAATCAAATAGACAAATTATGTCAAATTCAGAAAAGAGTATTAAGCCAAAAAGTGCAAGAGAAGGAGGTAGAGAGAAGGTTAATGGGATTAGTGATGAACAAGTATCGGAAAAAGTTGCTCTAATTCCTGCTATTCATGAAGTTAAGAATCATAGTACTATTGTTTCTAATGATGTTACTAAAGGTAATCAAATTTTTCAGATAGGCACACATTTGGATTCAATGAAGATGAATAGAATTGAGAAGACCAGACCAGTTACCTCTTTTAAACATGCAACAGTTTACATTGGATTTGAGCATGAGTGCCCCCGTGGGCACCGTTTTATATTAACTGCAGACCATCTCAATAGACTTGGTTCTCCTTATGCATTGCCCATAGAATCTGTCGCCCCTTCATCTTCGGAAAATATAGATCATAAGGGGGTAGGTCCCTTCCGAGGGGGTAAGAATGGTGGCCATGGCAAAGGTCGCCGGCTGGCAAATGGGATGATTTCTACTTCCTCTAGGAAGCTCAGGAATCTGGAAAAGTCAAATGAGGGGTCAGATGACGGAATTTCAAACTTAGAAGGGCCAGCTCAGTTTTCCAGGCATCCAGTACATGCTGTACCAGGAAAAGATCTTGAAACTGGTCTTCAATCTCTAAATCTGAATGACTCTGGCTATACTACCTCCTTGTTAGATAGAAGTTTGCCCATATACATGAACTGCCCCCATTGCATGGAATTGAAGAGTAAGAATGACCAAACAGATGTGAGATTTGCAGGAACCATTTCACAGCTCCAGAGGATCTTTCTGGTTGGAGTCTTACTTCTGATATTTGGCTATTTTCCTCAACTTCCCTGAATCTTTATGACCTCCTAAAGAACTATTTTGTTTATGTGATGTCATTTTTAAGTGCTTATCTGATTCGTTGTTTCTACTAATGTTATGAATAGGCTTAGGTGATATGGTTTTATGTTGTTCAGTGCATAAACCAATTATGAGTGGGTTAAGAGACAACTCATAATGTATAACATGTGTTTTAAGATATCTGCACTTAAACCTGTTTTTGTAAATTCATTTGCTCATTTTCACCAACTTCGTGGACATATCAGCAGTTTATTCATGGCCAAGGCTGCGTATGAGGAAATTTAAAGGAAAGATAGGATATTAGAGATCTTTTGGTCTTCTCTATTCAACTTATAGTAGGATACTGTTTAATATTTTCTGTTTAAAGGACCTATTTCTAGTGAAATACAGTGAAATGTGCCATGTTAGCTAGTACATTGAAATTGTGGGTAACTGGAGAAGTGGGTTACTTGCAAATAACATATATTAGAAATTGGTACCTCTTCTGCATATTTCTCAACTCGTAAGGCTTCCTTCCATATTTCTGAAAGTTAAATTGTTAAAGAAATTATTTTGATGGGGACACTTCTCAAAATTGAACTGCAAATTTGCTGTATGTTTCTGTCCCGTTGGGTACTTATATACGTGATATTCAAGTTGTATATTTATGACCATCCACATTTGCCTTTATTTAATCTATAATCTTTGTTTTCTTTTGATTGGTAATTCATAATCTTTGTGAATCCCGAAAAATTAAATATACTTTCTTTGCCAGTGTAATGAGTATGCTCTTTGTCTTGCAGGTTACACCTCACTTCCCTATCATTTTAGCAGCAAACCCAGTCATACAGTTTGAGGTATGAGTTACTTACTGGAACTTTTGGTTTTCATTTACCATTTTCTGCATTGAATTAACTTATCTTTGTTCACCTAGTTCTATGACGCTGCTTTGGGATCATTTATGATCTCGGAATTTTGCATTACTCGTATAACCTTTGGTCCTTCATAAAAAAACTGTGCAATAGTCATAAATTATTTGGTACCATCTTTAACGTATGTATTATTTATGTGGGATAAAAGGGGAATAAGAATGGATATTGGGTAAGAGCACCCAAAATGGCAAAATTACCCTAAAAATAAGGTGCCCTGTTTTAGTAAATAAAAAAAGGTCACGATGGTATTATATAGTAAGAATTTGTAATGGTTTGTACAAGTTTCTCTAGAGGAACACTTCGAAGATTGGTGTTAGAAACTCACAATCTATGTATCAGAATTTATGTATCATAATTCACGATAGTAATTTGTCTCCTTTTTTTTCTAAATGGTTTTGAAGGCATTGGGTGCGCCTTTTGATGTATTTACATAGAAAATGTTCTCTAATATGTATATATAGTACTTGTGTAGTATTTTTCACTTCGGTTTCTATTGTTACTTGTTGTTCATTGGTTGTGTTTATCTTGCCACTTTGCCACCGTTATTTTGCTTTCTAGCCTATTTTGGTAATGCATTGTTGTGCCAAGAGTCTATTGGAATCAACTTCTCTACCCCACAAAGGTAGGGTAAGGTGTGCGCACACTTTACCCTTCCCAGACACTACTTATGGATTAGACTGGGTATGTTGTTGTTGTTGTTGTTGTTTTAATAGATCTTTTAATTAATTGAAAAACTCTAACGTAGAAATAGAGTTCTAATAAATATTAACTTCGTCATACCAATTTAGGTGCAAACACTATTAGACATATTTTGGCAGTATAATAATTCCTTGTGTGGAAATAGATTCTGAAGTAAATATTGACATTGTGATACTGATGTTGTGGTAAAACTATCGAAATTTTGTTCACTATATTTGATTTTGCTCATTAATTGTTAGTGTGACGGTGAGTTATCATATTCCTAGATAAGTACACTTTTTTCTTAAAAAATTTACGTTATTTCTTTAAGAAGTTTTGTAGTTAATAATATAACGCACACACAACAATTTATTCTTTTAGATACATTTATTATTAATTAATGCGATACATATGTACAAAGTACGTATCCACAACTAATATGAGTGTCAGAAATCTGTTTGTTTTTTTTAAAGTTGAACTCCAGGAGGCACTGTTTTTCTTTGTGTAAGTTCAAGCATGTCCTGAAGTTGAGTTTTGGAGCTCAAACTTGAGAACACATTTTGCTTTATCAATCTCAAAACATATTCCCTTAAAGCTATTACTATAACTGCTACTCTCTCAGAAAGCATGTTGCGTTGCACTGGCTTTATTCTTGCAGATTAAAAAAATGTTTTACACTGAAGAGAGCAAGAAAAACAGATTTTCCCAGAAAAAATGAATTTTCTAGTGTAGTAAGCAGTAACATCCTTGCGTTCTTCTTTTACTGACGTATCTAGCTGCCAAAGAGTGAAGTGAACTTCCTGAATATTTCACCGATGGACAGGTGGTTGAGGTGCTTGCCAACAATGTTAGGATCTGGATCTTATTGTTGAATTTTTGTTGACCATCTCATCTATAATTTAAACTATTAGAGATAACACACTTTATTACATAATTATATCTTCAAAACACTCCTCATGTGCAGGCTTGATTCTTTTCATGGGCCAGGCACGTAGATTTTCTTTTGGGATAATTTCAAATATATACAATAAACTAATTAGTTTACAACAAATATAGCCATGTTTTATTTACATAAAAAATAGCCAAAATCATAGAAAATATACAGTGACTATACAATATAGCTTGCCCAAAGTCATAGAAAATATACATTGACTATACAATATAGATTACTTATACATGAACTATACACTGAATATGCATTATGATACACTCAAAAACTGAATATAGATTGACTATACATGAAATATACACTGACTATACATGCCTAGACAACGAACGTCCATTTTTTTGGTAATTACTTTTGCCGAATGGCCATGTGGTGTATTATCCCTTTTCTTTTGCCGATAATTGGTGGCAGTGAAATTTGAGCCCAAGCCCTCTGCTTACTTTGAACTATGTTGAATTGTGTGACACCTCATCTAAAAACTTAAGCTGTTAGAGAAAGTGCACTTTAATTACTTTATTATATCTTCAGCACTCACCACAATATAAACTACATGAAGGCAGAAAAGGTTTTTAGCTCCTCCTTTCTCAATGTAGTTGCCATTGTTGGAGGGAGTTCTCCCACCGGATCCCCATTCATTGGGATGCTTGACTACTTGTACTTTGTCATATCTTCTAGCATATTTGTGTTGTTTCCTTGTTGGTGCATCTTTGGAAATAAGCTTTCAAATTATTCTCTCAATTGCTGATATTTTTTCTATTTTGACTTTGTAGGAGTCATGTCTCCCTCCATCTGTGCCAGACCGTAAAAAGAAGTTGCAATTTTGTCTTGGATGTCGAGTAATTTTACCCCCAGAGAGTTTTCTGTCACTTAGACTACCTTTTATTTATGGTGTACAGCTGGAAAATGGAAACCTCCATCCTCTCATGCCTTTTGAACAGCAGCCTGAACTCACTGCCTGGATAACCAAAGGCACAACATTGCAGCTTGTATCCAAGGATATCATTCATGAGGAGCTTTTCACATAGTCCAGTGGATAAGGTCTAATCTAGTTGGTGCTGACTGAATTTTATTAAGCATCTTGAGCAGCAATTCTCGGACAGTTCTCTGCCATCAGGTAAGCATTTGATCGAGCATGCTTCAGTTTTACTTTCTATAGGATGAGATTTCATGATTGCGGTCATAGAAGGGCAAGACGGAAAAAGCATCTTTTGCTGCGGCTTTTAGAAACCTAAAAGGAAGAACTATGATACACCTTTCTTAAATAATGATGTTTAATAATTGACGCAAGTGTGTTAAATGCATGTTGGTGTATTCTATTGCATTTTGAAGTGTACTACTTATTTTGTGTTAGGGACCAAGGATTTTGATATTTGTAATAAATATAAAATATCATGGAACATAAAGCTGTAAAAGATATTATAAAGTAATCATCGTATAAAATGTAAAATCTTCTTTGATCTGTAAAAAATATATTTTTATATACAAATCATTTACTAGTGGATGAAATGGGCCCGGATAGAGCGGAACAGACATAGAGGATTCATATTGTCGACAATAACTAGTTTGGTATTGAGTCCTAGCTGAGTAATATTGATTGAAATTGATGCAACTTCAAGAGATTTCCAAGGGAGTAATGGCTAATGGCAAATACCTGGTCATTTGTTTCTGGGGACCTACATGAAATTGTTTGAACTTTAAAGGTCTAAACTTAGTATTTTTTTGTTTCCTTTTGTTGTTAGATGCTTGCAGGATAACCATCTAAGTTTTATTTGTTGTAAAGCTGGGAAGGCAATTGCCCAAATACATGGGAAGAGAGGAGAAAGTTCCCTCCACTTAGGTGAGGCACTGTGACTGATTACTCTTTATCTTTCTCATGGCAGGAATGCCTGTGGAAGGTATTTCATATACACCAAATCATGTCTTTTTTGTGCTCAGGTGGGTTTATTAGGTTATCGCTTGGCAGACCTGGTGATAAGCTGGTTCATCATTAGCGGGAGGTGCTTTGGAACTTTTTGGTATGCACTTTTTCATCCTTTAAAGGTGTGCATCAAACAAATGCAATATGAAACTTTAGGGGTTTTTACAATTTTACTTAGTGTTATGATGATATTGCATTTAATTTTTAGGGATAATACATTTTTGATTCCTCGGTTATTGATAAATTCTTATTTTGGTCCTTGTGATATATGACTTAACACATTTAACCTTCAATTAATTAAATTGTGTTCTTTTGGTCTCTTTTAAGTAGGAACTTTGTTATATTTAAACTATTTTTAGGACTATATTACCTTCAAATATGGAATAACATTACAAACCTAACGCAACACATGGACGATTTAATGGTGAAACGATTAATAATTCCATAAATTGTGAATATTCACAATCAAAAGGATCAAAAGTGCACATTTCTGTTAATTGAAGGTTTAATGTGCTTTGTCTAATATGCACCCAAGGGTGTGTCCTAGTGATCAATGAAGTGGGTTGAAAACATGAGGTCTCAGGTTCAAAGAGACAAAAACACTAGGTGATTCTTCCCATCCGTCCTAGCCTTAGTGAACAAAGTTACCTGATAACTGTTGCTGGCGGGAGGTGGCAGGTATCCCATTAAATTAGTTAAGGTAAGCGAAAGCTGACCCAGACAGCCCGGTTATTAAAAAAAATTGCTTTGTCAAATATCACAAGCACTAAAATTAGAATTTATTAATTACCGAGGGACCAAAAGTGCTATTAACCCTATTTTTTATTCAGTTCATAAATCATAGGGTTAAGGGGATTGGAATTTAGACTGAAGTCTTGTGATAAGAAAACGACTGCGAGGCAGTACCAAGTGGTCTGGCAACGTTTATCCCAACATGGTGTGTATACAACAAATCAACAATTTGGCTTGAGATATAGTTAGGTTCAATAAGTAATAGTGTTGTACAATAAATTACTTATCAGACAAAAAAAATAGTATGGTGCATGCAATTTGGGGACAAAATAAGCAAACAAAATTTCATAAAGATGAAAAATTAACATTTGATATGATTCAAAAAGGTAAACGATAGCCAAGAGATATTTGTACTTCAAAGGAGAATCTTTCCTTAAGGTAGAGTTATCCCTAGGTGTGGCAGGCGGGAGGTGAGGGAGTAGGGGAGCTGGGTTAGAGTGTGCAATATCTTTTAAAATGTGGGTTGGGTAGTTAAGTTGAAACTTGTGTGTTTTTGGATTCTTAGGTTAGGAAACCACTAATTCTTCATTTGTTGGTTGCTTTAAGTCACGTTAAATGAACTCTTCACTTTGCTTGCCTATATGCACCCATATCAGATGGGTAAGATATTCTATGGTTTAAATATTGAAAATATCATGTTACATAGCTGAGTCCTAGCTCATTGAGAGACTGAATTAAACTTGTCTTCTTAACATGAAATCTACAATATATAGTAGCAATCAAAGAGCCTTGGTCACTCCTTTAGGTGGTTACCTAAAACGAAAACAAAAATAGTTATCCTTCTTTCATGTTATCATATAGGAATTTAAATTTAGTCGACATTCTTTCTATTTATTTTTAAAAAAATTGATATATATTTGTTGAATTTACTTTCTTTGTGAGAGTTCTGGTTGGTTTATTCCTTTCATTGAATGATTAACTATGGTAAAACTCCGTACAAGATTGCTGAATACCAGACATATCAAAGAGCCCCAGTGAGCGTAACAGTCAATTTTTATTTGGCGGCTCTGTAACTTTTTTAAATGTGAAGCAAGCAGTTTGAAGTCATTAATCCATCTACTTAGGAGCTGATATTACTGTCTGCTCTAACTACTAAGCTAAGGTGCTAATCATCGTGCTGCTTGTGGTTTGCTTTTTTCAGTTTTATGGGGAATGTGATACTGTAGTTGTCTCTGTACTTCCTTTGACAATGTAAAAACTTTCATTCGTTACCATGCATGCTTTGAGTTAAATCCGCTGTCATAAGAAGGAAAATCAGTAGTAATAAGTAATGTTCTCCTTTCAAATTCTTTTGCAGTTACAATACCGGGATCACTGCGCAGTGTCTATTCAACACTGGCATCCGATTATCTCGGGCTTTTGCTTTGGGTTCAACTGTAGTAAGCAAAGAGGAAGAATTCACCATACTGCTCTTTTGAATTATTTGAAGAATGGATCTCTAAACAATCAGAGATCTATGTATACATGAAGTCCTACCACTGTTACAAATGCTTGTTAGAAAGAATAAACACAGTGGCGTGAGATGAAAATATTAGGATTGTGACCTGTTAGTAGAGCTTTAATTCGCATGGTGATTAAATTCCATTATAAGTTAATTAAACGTTGTTTATTACATCGTTATGGCTTCTGTATATGGCTACTTAATTTGAGGTTGATTCAGCACAGGCATTTTAATTTTTGTGCTGTTTTTGTTAGCCAGTAGAAGAGTTGGAAACTTATAGCTGGGTAATAGCTATAACATGTAATCTAAATCGTACATGACTTTTATGAAAAGGGTGTATTATATTATTTATTACGAAATGATAATGTTGCAACTGAAATTGATATTTGTACATAACTTATAGCTTTTATGTACTCGATATTAGGAATACTAGTTTGATCGCCAGTATTTTGTAAATTTTGAACTTAAATATTTGAAAAAAAGTAATTTAACTTCTAAATATTCTTGCTCAAGTTATTTGATTTTTTTCACAAATGTGGAGTCTGTAATGTTTGTATACATGTAAAAGACTTTCAAACATGCAATATGCTTGTAGAGAAGTGGGAATTAATTTCATAAAAATCTGGCAATTGCATTTTCAAATTTGAAGTAGGATAGGGGGAGTGAAAAGTGTGGCTCTACTTAACCTAATTAATGTAGTGAATTGAGAATAATGACATCTCAGGTTTAATTTAGCAGTGTAGAAATATTAGTTTTTTTTTCATTATCTAATTTTGATGGATAGAATTTCTTAATATCTGTGTTGGTGAAAAATAATACATATCAGTGAAATTAGTTGAAGCGCATTCAATTTGACTTGAATACTACTGTATTGGTGGAAGGCAGCAGGTACCTCACCAAGTCCTCAAAGTATACGCAAGCTAATCCAAATATGTTGAGGTATGCATAAGTTGATCTGCACATCGCCGTTATAAATTATTATTATAAAAAATTCAGCCTAACATGTGATGTGAGAAATGGTAATTGTAGATATCTGCCCCTTTCCAAAATCCCATTTTGTAAGGTTGTCACATGGCAATAGGAATCATCCAGCCTGCCTTTCCATTAAATATTGGATCATGTAGGGTATGCCCTGTTCCAATGAAAGTATTACTTCCCATAACTTTTTTTTTTTCCAAAAATAATAATTTCTCTTTTTAAAAAATATCTTTTTAAGTGGGTCATGTTTAGAGAGGATGAAGTGAAAGAAAATGGGAGGACAATAATGAAAATTCCAACCCTACATTTCAATGACAGTTTGGAAATGACCCCATAAATCAGAAATGTGCATGTTATATTTTGAATGACTAGTCCACTTCTTTGGCACATATATGAATTCTGCTTCTATTTTTTTTTTCTGGACAACTCATTAGAAAATTTTGAAATAGACTGATTTGGATGAGAACCGATTGTTCAATCTTCATTTTTAATAAGTTTTGGCTTTTCGATGAATTGAATATTGTTTGGCCAAATTTTTTAGATCAAAAGTGCTTATTTTTAAATGATGACATGTTTGATCAAGTTTTTGAGAGAAAACAAGTATTGATAGAGAGAAACAAAAACTGTTTTTCAATAGTTAAAAAAACAGTTTTTCCACAAAAGTTTTTTTTGTTGTTGTTGATGTTTTTGTAAAATTACGCGTAGTAACACTTTTCAAAAGTTTGTTTAAACGCTAAGTTTGATTATATATGGTAGAAGTATGCATTTACTTCATTTTAGTAACTACAAATAAGTTTAGGAATCTTTACATTTTTGGTCATGTAGCTGAAATTTTTTACTCGTCTAGCCGTAATCAATTGTCGTTGTTGTCGATACTTGACTTAAAAAGGCAAATATCAAGGAAAAGCGCAGTGTATTTAGTGCAAATGACTTTCTTTTTTCATGATATATTTATTGGAATGGAGAAGAAATACAAGAAAAAATAACAATTGGACACGAGAATACAATTGATTGCATTATAAGGTTTCAATTGAACAGTATGAACAAATTCGAATTTATAACATAAAACACAAGTGTATAATACACACTAATTATATACATATTATCTCGGCTAAAAATTGTAATTAAAATAAAGATTAGAATTGTTTTTTCTTAAAAATTTTAGACTTTGTTGGGTTATTGTGATTTGTGTACGTAGTACTGTATAAGAATCCAAAATTTTAAGGGATGCATGTACCTTGAAAACAATTTTTTCCTTTAACATTTGAAACAATTTAAAGCCAGCTGAAAAATAAGAACATGTGGGAAAAAAGTTATTAGTGTTAGGTATTCTTCACAAAATATAGTGCTTTATATTGATGCAACCTCTATGTCTAGCCACATAATTAATATAAAAGGTATACAATAATAGGGTAGTTGTGTATTATGAAGGAATCCATGACTTAGGGAGATTAGTAACAACTACCAAAGTTTACAATCTACAATATTTATGGATTAATTTGGCTATTTATATAATTTTATTTTCAGTTTGTATTGTCTATTCCAAAAGAAATGCTTTCGATTATCTAAAATGTGTTATTATCTTCTTATTAAAATATATAATTTATTTTGCTCCATCGACTAAGAAGGAGATGGACACTATGTGGACTACTTGTATCCTTTTAATTTCTTATTCTTCGATCTCTTGTTATATAATAAAAAATCATAAGAAAAAGGAATAGTTTTATAAGGATACGAATTTATTGTCATTTTCGGAGAAGCAAATTAAATGAGTATTTGTTTTTTGAATCATCCTCTAAAATTAACTATTCCAATTAAAGTGATATTAACAACAACAATAACATATTCAATTTGAGAAAAAGGTATATATGAAATATAATTACTTTGAAGTGTACATAAAATAAATCAATATAATTTAAAATTCATCTATAAATCAAATTGTGACAAAAGGTCGACATCAACTACATATTCGGAGTACTTTTTTAAAAAATAAAATAAAATAAAATCACAGCTTATTTGTCAAAGCTACAGTTGTATGTGGAGTATAATAAATTAAAGAAACAGTAATGATGTACATCTTTGTGGAGGGAAAAATAATGTGCACGTTTTTCAAATTAATAATTTAATTATTGGCCAAACTGAAAAGGTCGGCATACCCTTATCGGAAATTCATCATCAAACTGAAAAGGTCGGCACACTCTATAGTCATTTATCCCATTTTCTTTTGCTCGATATTTAATATATGTATTAAAATCGGAAAAATTATAATAATATGTGCTTTAAAATTCTTATTAACAATATTTATATTTTTTTATTTTATTTATAAAATTAAGTTTTTAATTACAAAATTAACAATAAATTAATTTTTGAAATTATTTTTGTATATTTTTATTAATTCCATTTTTTCATTTTTTATTAATTTATGTGCTAATTTTTAGGAGTTTGATAATTAATGATTCTTTGGATTTTCAATCAGAATAAAACTCTTTTGTTTCTCTTTATTTTTATATACATTAATAGCGGCCTATTAATGTAGTCTCAATTATGTCTTTTACATTAGTTATATCAAAAGTAAAAAAATTATCTCTCCTCTTATTACGTATAATCTATATAGCTAGCTGCATCACATTACAAGTTGATGTTACAAAGGCACATTAACCAATATATAATCAAAAACATATCAAATTGGCAATTACATTGTGTTATGTTTAAAGTTTAATAACACGTACACACACAAAAAATTTTTTAACCATTATAAAAGTATATTCACAAAATCAACAATCATATATCATATGATCCTTATTATAATCAAAAAAATTATCAACATCATTAGTACACATGTATTAGTATACAGTTATTACATACACCTTCATGTACACCAAAAAGAGAATCAATTATTTAATTTTTTTTAAATTCATATTCATCAAATTAAATTCATCAACACGTACACCAAAAAAAATATGATTTTAACCATTATAAAGGTGTATTCAACAATATATAATCAAAAAACAAAACATCAATCATTTATCATTTGGACCTTATTATAATCTAAATAATTATCAGCATCATTAGTACATATGTATTATTTATTATATTTATTGAATACACCAACACGTACACCAAAAAATGAATCAACACGCACACTAAAAATAAACCATGACTATAAATCATTATACACCATTTGTTCATCAGTATATAATAAAAAAAAACACCAATCATAAACACATAGATCATAATATAATCAAAAAGAATTATCAACCTCATCACTACATAGGTATTATTTATAACATTATCGAATTCTCCAACATGTACACCAAAAAATCCATGTTTTAACCATCATAAAAGTGTATTTATCAATAATCGTTAAAATACCAAATTAAATCCGTCAACATGTACATCAAGAAGTACACTAACTAAAAACCATGAATTTAACTATTTTAATTAAGTATACATGAATTTGTGATCACAAATAAATCAGAAAAATACCAAAAATTCATAATATCAACCAAATTATAATTTTTAAAAATGTCTATTGTTGATCGTATTCCATTTGTATTTGTATGCTTTTGTTAAGAATAAATAAAAAAATTGAAATCATTACATATACAGTGTTCAAACTAACAAAGCACCAACTAATAAAATATTTTTTTCAATTTAAATAATAGTTACCTTAAAAAATCTTCGTATCATACAAACTGGCATAAGACTCTTAAACTACATTTTCTTGTAATTTTCTGTACTTTATAATTGGTACTTATTTTTATCTCTATCAATTGATGTTAATTCAAGAATATTAATCAAGAAATACAAGCAAAAAGATACTATAACAGTATCAGAAATCAAAACGTATATCATAATACATACATGTTAAATCCCATATTCCATCGTGATGAATTAAAATTGATAAATAATTCATATCTGCTATGAAATGATTTTTAGAAAAGAGAAGGTAAAGAGTTTTATTTTGGTTATAATACTTCTTTTTAGTTATATGAAAGAAAACATTAAGAAATGATTGAGATAAATGTAGAAGGTAAATAAGGGAGGAATTTAAGGGATTATGATATATTTAACTGCAAAAAACGTGTGGGCAGTATTTTATTACGCCTTTTTTTACCAAATTTTTTCTTTTTTTAAAAAAATTATTTTGTGTTTTAAAAAAATCTATTGCCATGTTGATGTAAACTAAAAATATTGTTATGTATGGGTTAATTAGATTTTTATTTTGTCTAGTTAAATTTTTTGCCCATTAAAATCTTGATTTATATGAATTTATTTTGCATACATATAAAGAAAAAACACTTCCTAACAATTTTTTAAATATTTAAATATAAATTTAAATTCTTTAATCAAAAATGAAAGTTTCTATTTATCTCATCACCACTTTCATCATTAGAGTTTAGAACCATTATCTTGATTATTATACAAAAGATATCATATTTCTATTCCTTTTTTTGTCATTTCTTCCCATCGACCTAATGGATTCCTTTAAATTACACCTTTCTGCTTCTTTCTTTATTTTTAATTTCTTTTCTTATTATTGCAATCATTTACAATTGTACACGTACCACAAAAGCTTCAAAAACAACTAGAATGGTGATTCGACACCACAACAGTTAGTAATTTAACCACACCCTCAAGGGCATCTATCAGAGAAAAATAGATTAAAAATTATGATATTAAAGTTAAAATACAACAGAAATAAAAATATTAAGTAACTGTTTCTTACTTATTAGGTTTTGATAAATGAGTGTTTTCATAACTGCACTGATAAGAATAGCATATACTCCATGAAATTAATTAAAATTTGTATAATCTAACTCGAACAGCACACATACGTGATTTATACAAATGAAAGTTGTGATTTAGCCGGATAAATAATTGGGATTTAAGAAAAGAAAAGAAATATCTATAATGAAAGATTAAAGAAAAGATTAAGAACCCTAGCTAGTTCCAGATCACCCATGTGCATGATTGTTATTGAATCTAATCCCATTCTAAAAATTTAAACTAATTTCTTCTTCTTTGTTTTATACAAATTTAGAATCCTTTATTGCAGTCATTTACACTTATACACGTACCTCATAAAAAAAAATTAAAAGAAATAAAATTTTGACAGCTCCACCACAAAAGTTAGTGATTAACCTGAGCAATAATTGCCATATAATATAAATTAATTAATTCTTTAATAACATATTAAAAAAATAAATTAAGAGCCCTAGTTCCAGATCATTCCAAGGTGCATGATTGCTCCGACCGAAAGCAATAACAAGGGTCATTATCAAACAGAACCTACATGACGTGTCTCTTTGTCGTCTTTTCCACGTGTCATCACCACAGCAAATTGGAGGTGAATTGTTAGCTGTCAATGCAGGCCTTTCGACCTCTACGGGACCGCTCTCCCACAAATTTTAGTTTGAATCTTATTATATGGTCCAAATAGTATCCGACTACCTGCTGTAGCCGGTACCTAACCCCTCATGTAATTTACAAATTTCACAATATAAATCCATGCAAAATTCCCCTAACTTCATCACTCCCCCATCTTGCCCTTTAGTACTAACGCTAGAAAATATTTTCATTTTTTTTTTCTCTTTTCAATTGTTGGCCGTTATGCCGATCCACCAAATTGCTATTGGAAGCCATGAGGAACTCCGCCATCCAGGGGCGCTTAAAGCGGCCTTGGCGGAATTCATCAGTACCCTGATCTTCGTATTCGCAGGTCAGGGTTCTGGTATGGCTTTCAACAAGCTTACCGATGGTGTAGCTACCCCCGCTGGCCTTATCTCCGCCTCTGTAGCACACGCCTTCGGGTTGTTCGTGGCCGTAGCTGTCGGTGCTAACATCTCCGGCGGCCACGTCAACCCGGCTGTTACCTTCGGCGCTTTTGTTGGTGGAAACATCACTTTGTTCCGTGGGATTTTGTACATCGTTGCACAGTTGCTTGGATCCACTGCTGCTTGCGCTCTCCTTGAGTTTGCCACTGGTGGCATGGTAAGTATATTTACCTTCGCTTGTATTATTTTGATTGTACGCAGAATTTTAAAAAGTAAAAAATAAATTTTGTGATCTTTAATTTGAAAT
Source organism: Solanum dulcamara (assembly GCF_947179165.1). Classification (NCBI taxonomy): domain Eukaryota; kingdom Viridiplantae; phylum Streptophyta; class Magnoliopsida; order Solanales; family Solanaceae; genus Solanum; species Solanum dulcamara. The sequence continues at coordinate 75,386,078 of NC_077244.1, forward strand.
ATGTATAATGTATTAAAATCTTAAATATATTATATGAAAATTGAAATAAAAAAATTTCCTAAACTGTAATACAAATTAATGACGGGAAGAGTGATATTATTGTACTTGTGCTATGTACTCGAACTGACCTTTTTAAGAGTCCAAATACATATCTCACTAGATACTTAGTTGTGTTATTATTGCTTTTAATTTTGTAAGACTTTAGGCTTGACAATTAATTATTGACTTTTACACATTTAGCGTCAATAGGGACTGTATGGTCATTTACTTTACATGTGTGTCACTGTTTGATATAACCCCAACATACCATGTGTAACAATGTGTGAGATGCAAACAATAAATAATTTATTGTTTTAGTTTTTAATCTTGATCGGATAATGAATAATAAAAGTTTGAGAGAATTTTCGAGCTTTTGCAGATCTTCTAGGAAGTACGTCCATTCGTTCAACCTTTCTGAAAAGTAGTGATGGAAAAATTATCCACGTGGCTATTTATTTAGGGTTTAGTATGGACAGTATAGTCATTTACTTTACTAATGCTGACCTGTGTCAGCTGCAATATTTAATAGTAATTTATTATTTTCTGAAAAGTATAAAGGGAAAATGCTACACACTTTTTTGTTTTCAGCCATAGAAATGTAATGTTATTATATATGCCCTTTTTAAAATTATTCTGTATTATATTGAGTAGTACTTTTTTTTTGCATGGAAAATTTGCCTAGCTTGTAAAACAAATACTATTACTGAAATATACTCTAGTGGAATTAGTAGAATACATTAAACTATACTTTTATACCATAAAGTATATCTTAAATAGATAAATGAAAGTTGGAGTTTTGGCTGGTGCCAAAAGGCTTTATCTTTGGGAAGGTTCTAGTCATTGTTTGATGTGTCACATATCTGATTCCTATAGTATTCTGAAAAATATTTTTTCACGACAAATATAATACTGTTACCAAGTTTTTTTTTTACGTATTCCTCCGTCCAATAGTATTTATTTATTATTGATTTTGCATAACTCTTAAAAAAATAAAAATAAAAGAATAATTTAATCATATTTTTTTAATATAATAAATGTAATATCTTAAAAAATATAATAGAAAAATAATTACTAATTAATGATAATGATAAATTAGATATTAAATTAAAATTATCTTTTGATTTAATAAATTGAACAAATATTATTAGACATTTAAAAATAATGTAGCGGACAAGTAAGTAAAGATAAATGGAGAGAGTATTTTATAATGCATAAATTCGGAAGTCATTGATTGGCTAGAAATCTTTTTGTATATCCTTTGAAAGGGACTTATTTTGTCCTCTATATGATAGTGAGTGGTGACTTTATTAAAGAAATTTGTATAGTATACTAGTTATGGGAGCCAATTTAATTACTCCACCTAACATTATCATGTCCGTTGGGTGTCTTTGTCATTTTCTTTTAAATATAGTGAAAGAATATTCCTATTTAATTTACATATTTCTTTCAAAAGGGATTTTGTACACACCATCAAAGTAAATTCAATTTACATTATTCTAACATGTTATTATGATGGGTAACTTAACCTGATAATATATAAATATTTATACGATACTAACAATTGTGATGATTAAATATGTACGCAGAGCACTGGATCATTTGCATTGTCCGAAGGTGTATCAGTATGGAACGCGTTTGTATTCGAGATAGTGATGACGTTCGGTCTGGTTTACACTGTTTATGCAACTGCAGTTGACCCAAAGAAGGGAGATTTGGGAGTAATTGCACCAATTGCAATTGGTTTCATTGTTGGTGCCAACATTCTAGCTGGTGGAGCATTTACTGGAGCTTCAATGAACCCAGCTGTCTCATTTGGGCCATCTTTGGTTAGCTGGACCTGGACTCACCAATGGGTATACTGGGCTGGACCACTTATTGGTGGTGGGCTTGCTGGATTTATCTATGAATTCATCTTCATTAGCCACTCTCATGAGCAAATCCCAAGTGGAGATTTTTAAGTAATGTGAAATTTTATCAACTTCTTGTTTAGTTTTCTTCTCTTCGTAAACTTCTTGCTTGTTTTGTGTCTATGTTTATCAGGCACTGTTGAATCGTACTTGTGTATTTGATCCGACGGTTTTTGTTATTTCCCTTATTTATTTTCTTTATTTTGTTGGTGGTAAATAAGGTATTTTGAATTTTCCGAAAATATTGCACCCATTTTTATTTTTTTTATTTTAAGTTTTTTATTCAACGGGTATATATAATTGCAAACTTAAAAAAGATATACACTAATATAAACGCAAGGATGTGACGTGATGGTGAAATAATATCATTGTAAATCTTTTCTTTGCAAGAGAAAATGGCTCATTCTAAAGTGGTTTTATTGGAGACGAAAAACATAGAATCCCTATTAAATTTTATCTTCTATCTAGGCATCAAAAAAATGTCACTGTGATCATCTTATTATAAAGTGCCTTTACAGAATATTACATTAATTATTGCCAACATAAGGGACCCTCTTAAATAATATGAAATCCATGTGGAGTTGCTATGTCTTTTCAAAAGTTAATTGGTGACGTATAACCACCAAAATTAATTTACAGTCAAATGATATTAGTAATAACCTATTTTTTTGGCACAGTAACTGTGGGTAGTCCCTGTTTCACCTTTCATTTCTATGATAATGTAATAGAGAAAACTTAAAAAGAAGGAAAAAACAATTATTCAGTTTCTGTTATCCTTAATGATAGTTTATTTCGTTTGCTAGTATCCGAACTAGAACATTTTAAGAAATCACGAGTCAGCATCGCACCAGGCGTTTGATTGTTGCTTTGTTTGTCTCATAATTTGAATTCGTGTCACCTAAAATTTAGGAGGGAAAAATCAATCTCCTTACCAGAATTTATTAGAATTTGAAATCTGAGTCTAATCATGATCGGAGAGGGAGGGGGCGTTGTCTAGATTGCATTTTTGGAGTTCAAACATCATCCCGTTGTCTAGATTGCATTTTTGGAGTTCAAACATCATCCCATTTCAACCCGGAAATACAACCTCTTCAAAGATATCGGAAACCTATTGTTAGGAATGGAGGATCATATTTGCCCCATTACGATCCTTGATGGGATTGGTTAAAACTTAAATCAAAATGAGAACGAGATAACGAAAATCAAACCAAATTCAAGCATACAATTATTTATTTGGAATATTCAATAATTAACAAAAATAATAATTAAAAAACAAATCATATAATATTAGACCAAATTGTCAGTGAAAAAAATATATTTTCATTACGTAATTTAACCTTAGATAATAGATTGGTTATCATTCAATTCATATTTAATATAAAAAAATTTACGTATAATTACCTTAATTACAAATTATAAATGATCTAATTATATCAATATTTTATACGTATCAGTCATATAACTTAAAACTCTTAATATTATAGGTCACTATATAATGATCGTTGAACATTTTGACTAGTCACAAAAAGTAACAGTGAACATTTCTGAAGAATTTTTGCCCATAGAAACCCTAGAAAAACAAAGATTCTCTATGATTGTCGATGCCACTATCTAATTAATCATTTGTATGTGAGATCAGAGCAAAAAGTTTAACTAACTTAATTACTTAAAATATATTAGTATTTAACTCTAGTATATTAAATTATTATCAAGTAATAATTATTCTCCTATAGTTAATTTGTGTCATGTAAGAAGCATTTCTTTAATTTATTAAATATTCATAGCCACTAGGTTTCAGGGCAAAGGCTATCCTCTTGTATGAAGTCGTCATAATCCAAATTTACGACGCAAGTCATAATTATATACAATGTTAGAGGCAAATACAATTTTTTTTTATATTGGATTCATCATAATCTAGTATTCTCGATGCAAGAAATAATCATATACATGTGAAAATTTTACTAAAAAATTAAAAATATAGTATTAGTCTTAAACTCATATTTTTAAAATTATAACAATTTTGGTATTAAAAATCTTAAATAAGTTAGTCTGGTCATTGAAATGGAAGAAAAAGTTGACCAAAGTACATTTGAGGCAATAGTTAACAGCTGGAATAATAGTACAAATAATTTGTCTTTTTAGTTTTTTCGTCACTTTACATGTGATGCTTTTTTTTTTCAGGTACATTTTTCTGGACCACTTATATACAGCCACACATACATTTTTGGATATTTTAAAAAGCTGCTTTGTTTTTATCCAATATATAATTAATAAATAGTTCAAATAAATTGGAACTTGTATTTCTCTACAACTTTTCTTTCACTCACCCAATTTGTTTCCCTTTTAAGCGTGGTATAATTTTGTCTTTATTGTTGTACTTTTCGTCTTTCTTTTCCCGTTGGAGCTTCTGTGAAATGAAAATAGGAAAGAGAACTAATTAGTAAGGGTTGTGGCAAATATTATATTATTTTTAATCAAAAGTTTTGGATTTGAGTTTTTTTAATATGGAATCGCCTTTGTTAAGGATTGTTTTATCCTTTAATGTAGGGCTTTTCGATGTAAATTCGAATTTAATCTTACTCCAATGCGGATCCTGGATCTGAATGAGAAATCAAAAAGAAAAATTGAGAAAAATATTTTTGGTTTTCAAATTAAAAAATGATATTTGAAAATGGTAAGTGTCTTCTTTTTAAAAAATGAACAATAATTTTTTTTCTCAATAACAAAAAATAAGTGTAATCCCGTCAATGAAATTTGAAAATGATAGAATATATGCATATTTTATCTTTATATTAAAGAAAATTGAATAGATTATTTCCTCTAAACCCTTGGCTCAAACTATTTTCATACACAAAAAAGAAAAATGGAAAATTCCTCAAGTTGAATGGTTGAGGTTTTGAAAAAAATTATACCAACTTTTTTGGGATGAATTTAATTGAAATGCAGTTCTTCTGGTAAATTCAAAAACTTATTTTGCAAAAAAAGTTGTCAAAAATTTGAAGTAATTAACACCACAATTTCAAAAATCTTTGCATTCTTTTTTGTCTTCCTCTTCTGTTTGCGTCTCTGTCATGATTTAACATGGTATCAAAGATCGGGTCTTATTAATCCATTGTTTACGAACTCCTTATCTTATATTATTCACGTTTCATTTTTTCCATTCTTAGGCTTGCACGTTGATAAGTTATGATGTACTTGATCATATGATATTGTTCAATTTTTATTCATTAATTAATTTTGAGGATGATTAGATATCCTAAGTCTGTTTCTTATTAAGTTGTAAAGAACTAATTAAGTATACGTCTTCAAATTGAACGACCACATAAGGAATCTTAACGTGAAAATGGTGTTTTAATCAGAGATGGATTTATTTGTTAAATATTTTGAATTCAAATTTAAAATTTTAGTATAACCCATTTGATTTTAGATGAAATTTTAAGACAAATTATATAATCTGAGCCAAAAATAATAGGTTCAGGTTAATCCATAAGCTACATTTTCGTATTATAAATTGGCCCTTTGTTTATGTAAAGCTGAACGATTTAACATTTGAAAATGTGTATTACCTCTTCAAAGTTACAAGAAAAAGAAAAGGAGAGTTTATTTGGCCATGATTTTAAATTATGATCTAAAATCAGATTAATTTGAAGTTAAAATTTTATTTAAACATATTATTTCAATCTCAAAAATTATATTTTTCTTACTTAAGGACTATGATCGAAGATTGCAAATAATTATTGAAAGCTATAAATTATATTTCTTTTGTTTATTTGTATTAATAGTCCCTTTTATCCGATCCTTTTTAATTTATTTTGAAATTATCATTTCAAAAACTAAAATCGAGGAGAACATATTATGCAATACAAAAGGATCATAACTAGACACTATTATGGAGTGATAAGTATTTTTTCATCTTTAATTGAAAAATTCGATCAAATTCAAGCTCTAAATATAAAATCTTCTTTGATAAGAGCATTTAATCCTTTGAAATAAATTTCTCAATGCAAATTCAAATTATGAAAACTTCCAAATAAATATCGAACACCAAACACCAAATAGTTATTAAAGAAAGACCACAAAATCATATAAAATCTTTTGAGGGGCCTACTTGAAGTACGCAGTGGAACGTGATTGTCCAGTTCAATGTTCATGCTTGAAAATCATATTGTCATTTACTACTTCACAGTTCACATGGTGTGGGGCAGCCTTTATATTTTTAACTTCAAAGATTAAAAAAAACAACCTTTTTAATTGTACAAAATGTCCATTTGAATTTCCTCTGTCATCCGTCGCTAACATAAAGTTGGTAGCTAATAAATAAGAAAAAATTAGGTACAGACAAACATCTTTACTATATCTACTAATTGTTATTCTTTCCCAAACATTTTTGGCCATAACCAAACATGCTCATTTCACATTTCCAATTACCATTAGTGTCAATGTAACGTTCTAAAATTATTACATACAATTTTTAGAAACGCGTAGAATAAATTTTGAAATTTGATGTTAAAAGAAGCTGTAAATTTAGCTTTAGCTGTACTATTTTGTCCTATTGTTGACAATATGATATGTATAATGTAGAAAAAAATGTTTTAAATTTTGTGTCCACACCAAATTGTATTGCTAGAGGCTATCGTACCATTAAGGGGCTTAAATTCTGGACTTGGATAGAAATAGAATTGGATCTTTGACTAATTATGAATGGGCCGTGAAAGTGTGGAAAAACAAATGGGCCGTTGAAAAAGTATATTGTAGTATATATTTTTTTTGGAAGATCGAATAAATACCTTCTAAAAGTATATTTTTTTCTAATCCATTTTTGTAGTATGATTTTATTAAATTGTTATTTACCTACATAACCAGTGGAATATTAATTAACCAGGTTTAACGCCAAAATGAATACAGTGTGAATTAAAAATAAGTTCAAATTAGGTTTTTTGTTACTTTCATTTAGTATTATAAAAAATAAGTCCAAACCAATAGATTATATAAAAAAAAGTCCAATAAAGTGTCACTCATTATATCTTATTGGAGTATAATAAATAAGAAGGTTGTGTTTGATATACCCACCATTTTGATAGTTCCTCTGATATTTATTTGAGATAAAATGAAAGCAGACACTTTAGGAACTAGTTATGCGAAGATAACAAACAAATCTGTTGGAGAAATTATAAGATTACAAATTACAATTAAAAAATAAAATGAAGAAATTAACTTCACTTCTTGGCTGAGGCGCGGATATCTCGCTCTCTTTAAGGAGATTCAAGCCCACTGCAGTAAATCGTTTCACTGGTCCAGCAGTAGTCCTCTTGACTTGTCCCCTCCAGGATACAACAGCCTTATCACAAAAATGTAACTCAACAAACTCTGGACAAGAGTTGAGTTTAAAGCTCTACACAAAGAACACCTCCCTTCAACTAATAAGAACTCTCTTTTTTATATAAACTTAACTCTCTCAATTTTTTCTTCTCTTATTATCCCTTCAAAACAAAGAAGACCTCTCTATTTATAGGAGAGAAAATCATACAAAGATGAAAAAATAATAGAATGCCATCATTATCATCATTTAGTGTACCATTATGATTTAGTGCACCATTATGATTTAGTGCACCACTTATTAGTGATAATTAAATTAAAAATACATAATAATATGATTTAGTGCACCACTTATTAGTGATAATTAAATTAAAAATACATAATGGAATGATTTAGTCTTGCACTAAATAAAGATGATAATGAAAGACATTTTTATGCACTAAAGAAAGAATAATAAAGATGACATTAAATGTCATCAATGGACAATTGCTAAAATTGCAATTTAATAAAATGTTAAAATGTTCACACACTAACAATCCCCCACTCATTTTAATATTGTATAAGAGAGTTTATCAGCTGAAGGAAGATTACTATACATAATGAAGGTGTGCTCTGCATTGAACCTCCACTTAGTGAAACAATAACTTTTACTCCAGAGTCATAGTGGTCTCAGACTTGAACTATGACTGCTTAAGGGACATAAAATATTACTGCTCACACATAGTAATCAAGGTATTGTCACGAGCTTTAAAAGCCAGCACATTACGGCCTTATGCTATCCCGGTTTTATGAGTGCTTTTGAGAATAAGCCTAATTCTCATAGGAAGCGGCCTACTTCCATACTCACATAGGTGAAATCTATCAAGAGTGCTCCTGTAAATTTAACACTCCACCCATACGGGCTACAGATTTTCATTAAGAGTTTTTTAAACTCAACCTCCTCAATTCACTACAGGAAACAATGCACTCACATCATAGAGAGGGAATAAAAATAGTGCATTTTTTTCACAACAAGTCATCATATGATTCGTTTTTCCCATTGAACCTGGTTATAGGATCTCTAGTCTCCAAGTTGGGTTTCCTCATATATGACTCATGTATTTATAGGCTTCAATCCCATCCCCCTCGATGTGCTCCAGACCTTTTCTCTTGTTAAGGCCTTAGTAAGAGGATCTGCAAGATTTTCACAAGATTTGACATAATCAACATTAATGGTACCACTTGTCAAATATGATCTTACATTACTGTGTTTCCTCCTTATAGGTCTGGATTTACCGTTGTAATAACGATTTTGAACTCTACCAATTGCTGCAGTGCTATCACAATGAATTAAAATTGGAGGAATTGGTTTTTCAAAATAAGGTATTTGAAATAATAAATCTCTTAACCAATTCGCTTCCTCACTAGCTGAAGCTAAAGCAATTAGTTCAGCCTCCATGGTAGAGTTAGCAATTATAGTTTGTTTTTTTGATTTCCAACAAACAGCACCACCACCCAATGTAAAAATGTAACCAGTGGTAGAACAGGAATCACCTGCTAAAGTGTTCCAATCTGCATCAGAAAAGCCTTCAAGTACAGCAGGATATTTTTTATAGAACAAACCACAAATTTTTGTTCCAATTAAATATCTCATAACTCTTGTTATAGCATGCCAATGTTCATTACCTGGCTTGCTAGTAAACCTGCTAAGTACTCCTACTGCATATGCAATATCAGGCCTAGTGCAATCAGTCACATATCTCAAACTTCCAATTACGCTAGCATATTCCTTTTGATTTATCACATCAATTTCACTTTGAACAGGAAACAAGTGTACATTTGAATCAAAAGGAGTTAAAACATGCTTGCAATCAAGAAAGTTATATTTTTTTAAAATTTTCTCAACATAATGTGACTGGTCAAGGAAAATTCCATCACATGTTCTAGTAATTTTTATTCCTAGAATAAAATTTGCCTCACCAAGATCTTTCATATCAAAATGGCTTCTAAGAATGTTCTTAGTATCATCAATAACATTCATATTCGAGCCAAAGATCAATAAATCATCAACATATAGGCAAATAATAACATGTGTATTATTCCAAGACTTATGATATATGCACTTATCACACTCATTTGTTTTAAAATCATTTTCAATCATGCAGGAATCAAACTTTTCATGCCATTGCTTTGGTGCCTGTTTCAAGCCATATAGGGATTTAGTAAGTTTACATACTTTGCTTTCTTGGCCTGCTTCAACAAAACCTTCAGGTTGTTCCATATAAATTTCTTCATTAAGTTCTCCATTTAAAAAAGTAGTTTTTACATCCATTTGATGAATATGCAAATCAAAAATTGCAGCCATAGCAATTAAAAGTCTAATGGATGTAATTCTTGTTACCGGAGAAAAAGTATCAAAAAACTCTAGGCCTTCTAGTTGCTTAAACCCTTTAGCAACTAGTCTAGCCTTATATTTATCGATTGATCCATCTGGTTTTAACTTTTTTCGTAAGACCCATTTGCAACCAATTGTTTTACAACCTGGTGGTAAATCAACTAACTTCCAAGTTTTATTAGAAATTAGTGATTCCATTTCATCATTTACAGCCTCTTTCCAAAAAATAAAATCATACGAAGATAAAGCTTCTTGTAAAGTGAAAGGGTCATCTCCAACATTAAAAACATAAAAATCAGGCCCAAAATCTTTTTCTACTCTAGCTCTTTTACTTCTTCTTACCTCAAAATCATCAATTTCTTTATTTTTTAAAATGGAAGAAGAAGAACTAGGTAGTGATAAAATATTTTGTTCAATTCTTTGACCCCCACTATTTTTAGAATCAAAAGGAAATTTATTTTCATGAAAAATAGCATCACCTGATTCTATTACAATTTTATCTTCAAGATTAAAAAATCTATAGGCTGTACTATTTGAATCATAACCAAGAAAAGCACAAGTAGTAACTTTCTTACCCAATTTTGTAACTTTGGGATCCATTAGCCTCACAAAGGCTAGACAACCCCAAACTCTTAGATATCCCAAATTTGGCTTATGACCTTTCCACAACTCAAAAGGTGTTAGTTTAGTCTTTTTATGAGGCACTCGATTTAACACATAACACGCAGTCAAAATAGCTTCACCCCAAAAATTCAAAGGTGCATTTGACTCAATAAGCATGGCATTAGTCAATTCAACCAAAGTTCTATTTTTCCTTTCCGCTACACCATTAGATGAAGGTGAATAAGGAGGAGTAGTTTCATGAATTATTCTCAATGATCTAACAAAAGAATTAAACTCATTTGACTCATATTCACGGCCTCTATCACTTCTAATTCTTTTTATTTTCTTCCCAAACTGATTTTCAACCTCATGGAGAAAAAATTTAAAATTTTCAAAAGCATCACTTTTATTTTTCATTAAGTAAACATATGTAAACTTAGAAAAATCATCAATGAAAGTGATAAAATATCTATTTCCTCCACGAGTTAAAATTCCTCCAAGTTCACAAATATCAGTGTGAACTAATTCTAATAAATCAGTTTTTCTTTCAACTTTAAAATGAGGCCTTTTAGTGATTTTTGCTTTACTACAAGCTTCACACTTTTCAAAATTCTTTTTAATCACTGGGATTAATCCTAAATTACTCATGATTCCAACATAACGATCATTAATATGACACAAACGAGCATGCCAAAAATTAGTAGAAGAAAGCATGTAAACAGAAGTAGAAATTTTATTCATTTCAACATTCAGTTTAAACATCCCATCACAAGCATACCCCTTTCCCACAAAAATACTTTTTTTCACAATTACATATTGATCAGATTCAATAATTTGTTTAAAGCCTGCTTTATTAAGAAGAAAACTAGACATCAAGTTTTTTCTCATGGAAGGAGTATAAAGTACATCTTTCAAAGTTAATATCCTTCCAGAGGTAAAACACAATTCGACATCTCCCGTTCCAAGCACTTGAATAGTATGAGAATCACCGAGCATGATGGTTTTGGGCTCTCCAAAAGGAGTATATTTTTTAAACCAATCTTTGTCATAACAGACATAACGGTTTGCACCAGAATCAGCCCACCATCCATCAACATTCTCAACCATGTTTATGTCTGTAATCATTGCCACAAAAGGCTCTTCGGTAACGTTTGCCTGAGGTATAGGACCACGTTTCCGGTATCTGCAAAATCGAGCAATATGCCCACTCTTGCCACAGACAAAGCACGGTCTTTTATCATAAACTTGTTGATTTTGTGCTTGGCTATTTTCACCATTATTTTTCTTGGAAAGTCTACCATTATTTTTCTTGAACTTTTTCTTCTTAGGCTTTAAAGAGTATTTTTGTTAGATTCAGGAGTAATATATTTTGAAGTAACTAAATTTACCTTCGTTGTGATGTTGCTCTCTTCATTTTGTAAAAGTGCATCTTGGCCCCTTGCCTCCTCTTCCATGCGGATTTTCATGATCAAAGTCTCAAGAGAGGTTTCCTTTTGTTTGTGGCGCATAGTTTTTTGAAACTCCTTCCATGAAGGTGGAAGTTTGTCTATTATGCCACAAACAATAAGATTGTCTCCAATTTTGACTTCCTCAGACCTGAGCTCTCCAACGATCATTATAAAATCTTGAGCTTGGTCTATCACTGATTTATCATCCACCATTTGGAAATGAAAAAATCGACTAGCAGCATATTTTTTCGCTCCAGCTTCTTCGGTATCATATTTACTCTGCAATGCTTTCCATATTTTCTTTGCACTAGAGTAAGTTCTATCATAATAATCATAAAAATTATCAGATAGACAATTAAGAATATAATACCGACACTTGTAGGAATCATTATTGTACTTTTCCACTTTCTCTTGATGAGAAATTAGTTCATCGTTATCCATGGAGAGGATGTCAACTTTATTAGGATTTTTTTGAGTCAACACATATGAAACATTGAGAAGACTTAAGTAGAAAAGTACTTTACCCTTCCATCTCTTGAAATGATTACCATTAAACCGAAATGGTTTGTTTAGATCTTCCATCTTGATATCCGCGGATTTTTCAATTGTAGCCATATTGAATCTCCTTAAAATTATTGGAGAAATTATAAGATTACAAATTACAATTAAAAAATAAAATGAAGAAATTAACTTCACTTCTTGGCTGAGGCGCGGATATCTCGCTCTCTTTAAGGAGATTCAAGCCCACTGCAGTAAATCGTTTCACTGGTCCAGCAGTAGTCCTCTTGACTTGTCCCCTCCAGGATACAACAGCCTTATCACAAAAATGTAACTCAACAAACTCTGGACAAGAGTTGAGTTTAAAGCTCTACACAAAGAACACCTCCCTTCAACTAATAAGAACTCTCTTTTTTATATAAACTTAACTCTCTCAATTTTTTCTTCTCTTATTATCCCTTCAAAACAAAGAAGACCTCTCTATTTATAGGAGAGAAAATCATACAAAGATGAAAAAATAATAGAATGCCATCATTATCATCATTTAGTGTACCATTATGATTTAGTGCACCATTATGATTTAGTGCACCACTTATTAGTGATAATTAAATTAAAAATACATAATAATATGATTTAGTGCACCACTTATTAGTGATAATTAAATTAAAAATACATAATGGAATGATTTAGTCTTGCACTAAATAAAGATGATAATGAAAGACATTTTTATGCACTAAAGAAAGAATAATAAAAATGACATTAAATGTCATCAATGAACAATTGCTAAAATTGCAATTTAATAAAATGTTAAAATGTTCACACACTAACAATCTTTTTGAGAATTCTCTGGGTATCACTAATGATCATCCTGATGTAATGGATGCATCAGTACTATCACTTAAACGCTTTGATATATAACAAGGCTGCATCAGCGTGTTTGCCAAATAGTCTTTATGAAATAGTTTTGTGAAACTATGTATGTACTTTTATTTTTTTTGTCCCTTCTCCATAAGACACGACAAAGAAACTTAATTTTCATGGAAAAATAGTTTTAAAAACATCGAAATAAATTGAATTGAAGTTGAAAAAATTGAACCGATCTAGTTTGATTCGGAATACGGTGCACACTTTTTCAAAATCGAACACCGAAGAATTGAATTGAATTTTAGCAAAACCGAACCGAAGAACTGAACGCTCACCCTTAATTATATCCATATCATTAATATGAATTGTGGTGTAATGATTGAATGGGGCCTTACAATATGCAATCCGAATATAATCGAATTCCAATGCAGATACTTTTGCCGAATCTTTTTGATTTATTAACTGTCAGAAAGGTTAAGAGTTAAGAGCTAGGCTCTTAATTCTCTCTCTACAATCTGCATTTTCTTCATCCTTTCTAATTTCTTGAACAAATTACTTCATAATTTGAGTAAAAAAGCGAGAATTTATTAATTTATAATTATTAAATTAATATATCAAGCATAAGGAAATTTTAAAATAAAAATGAAAACGACTAATCGAGCCAGCCAAACTGAACAAGATTGAGTTGGCCATACTGAACTAAAGTCGAGATCAGACTCTTTCTGAAACTAGCAGGTTCAACTCTTTGCCAATATCTATTTACTACTAAATCATATTACCAAAAATCAAAATGTTAATCGTCTTTTGCTCTAAAAATAAATATCCTTATATCTTTTAAGGGCAAAAATATAACAATAGTACGTGTTTCATATAAATAGATCATTTTGAATGAGAATTTAAAGGAGTGTCATTTTTTTAAAACTGTGATTCTACTAAAGAGAATACTACTCCACCGTCTCATATTAATTATCCACGTTACTAAGATAGTTATCTAAATTGTTTGTAAATTTACAAAATCAAAAGTGAATTAATTAAAAGAAAAAATTCCATTAATCTTACCATTAATTCTTTTTGAAAGTGTACAATCAAATTTGTAAAGTTTCAACAAAAACTAATTTTAAGGGTAAATTAATAAAACTATTCTTTTTATTTATCATTTCTTAAGAAATATGTAAAGGAAAAAGTGGACAAACTAATATACGGCGGAGGGAGTAAGACTAGCCTAGAGAAAACATTTAATAAAACTAAACTTGTGATTACCAAAGCAACAACCGACCTTAGCTCAGTTGGTAGAGCGGAAGACTGTAGTTGGTGAAATGCCTGGCAGACAATCTTTAGGTCGCTGGTTCGAATCCGGCAGGTCGGAATTTTTTGTTTGTTACACTATTTTTTTTTCAACTTTCAAATAAAAGAGTTGTTTGTTTCTTTAAGAAAAAAACTTGTAAATAGAAGATACAATACAAAAGGACAACTGCTTCCGAACTGAACTCTTGAAAGCTACAATATCAACAAAACAATGTGATCTGATAAGGATATTTTACCTTTATCTTGTGAGGTCGAAAGTTTTTTCCGATAGCCATAGACTCTTGGCTCAAAATGAACTATCTTTATAAATGTCTACGCATATAATCTATGTGGAGAAATAGCTTCATCCTTTGCATTGGTCGTTTGAAAATAAATAACTCGTAAATAGTTTTGCCGAACAATAGGCCCAAAACATATAGATACCAAAGCCCAACTTCATAGATTTTCATCTCTGACCATTAATTCTCAAGTAGCATAGGATGAGATTTGCAAGACTACCAAATCTCCCCATCCCAATTTTTTTTTTTTTTTTTTTTTTGGTCATGAGTTGTTCTAACTTCTAACCAATAACAGATGCAAATACATAATAGATATTCACCTTTAGATTCTTCCATTTTCATTCATTATTTTTTAAAAAATATTATGTGTTCAATTTATAATTTGATGAAGTTTTTAGAACTTTTTACATATAATAATAACATACATAGCAACTCTCCTAGTATCAAGATCATTCACACCACTTTCAAGTTGCATTTCAAATACATTTTCAAGGTGGTGGCAGAAACATGACATTGCTTAAAAAATAATTTTTCTATATTCAATTTGAGAGCGGAAACAATAGTTATTAAGTACTGATTCTCATATTAACAAGCTAGATAGTATTTTTATGATTTTTTTGAGTATTGCAGATTGATAATAATACTTAATTCTAGTAAAAAAATAATTTTATTGAAAGTATCTTACGACAGTCTAATTAAAAGTTAGGTTATTTATCAAAAGTATTTTTCTAATATATATTTCTTGTCACATCAAACACTTAGTGGAGTAGTTCGAATGAATCTCCAATAATGGAGGATAAAATGAAGGAAGAAGAGTTATATTTACCTTTTCACTTTGAAAAAAGTTTCATATTAACCTTCATTGTATTATCAGACCGTATATACCTCAATCATTAATAAAGTGATTCATATTTGTCATTCATCGTTAGTCTCATTCATTTAAATCAGATAACATATCAATTTACTACACCAATCCTTCTTCAAATTCTTCCACCATCATCTAAAGTCATCAAAACCTTCACCACATATATCATTACTATCAACATAAACCATCCACAAAAAACGGATAAATAGTTTATGTTGATGGTAATGGTATATATGGCGAATTGAAGGCGTTGGTGACTGAGTGGTGACGAAAGAAGACAGGTAGTAGTGAACACTACTCCAAATACTCAACAGAAAGATGATGGTGTTAACAATCTGAAATGGGGAAGTTACAATAACCAAACACTATTGACATATTTGGACATGTATGGCCTAATAATTTTTCAACCTTTTTTTTAATAATATGTGATATTTTTTCCTAAAATGAATCACAGCTCAAAAATATTAAGGTTCTTATGTATGTAATTAACATATTTGTTGTTATATATTATTTGGTTTCTCCTAGTAAAATAAATAAAAAGGGAATCCGCCATGTCAGACTTAAACTAGTAATCTGGCTGTTGCTGCTTGTCGCCTACGCACCTTTCTGATCATATTTCTTTTTCACTCCTCATCCAAGTCAATTGATCAAAAGTTTCCGTTTTTTTTTTCCTGAAAATTTAGCGTGTTGAATAGATAAGTCGTAAGGTTTTCTTAGGTTCGAAAGTGGACCATCATCAGCATAAAAGTATTCGAGAATTGGATTTATTGCTCTTCGATCTTCAATTGAGTGCTTTGATTAAAGGGGAAAATGGAGAAAGTGAAGAATATATTGAAGCCGAAACCGAACCCTCAACAGCTTTTGAGAGATTGGCAACGTCGCCTCCGTCAAGAGTGCCGAAATATCGAACGCCAAATTCGAGGTAAAACAAATTCTGCACCCCTTTCCCCCTTTCTGTTTAATTTTCAAGTTAAGGAAGAAAAGGTTTTTTTTTTGGGTGATTTGGAACTTTTGATGATTATTGATGGTGGATATTGATTCATTTTGTTTGGTTTCATGTAATTTGGGGGTTTCATCAGATATACAGAGAGAGGAGAAGATTGTACAGAAATCAATTAAAGAAGCTGCAAAGAGAAATGACATGGGTTCTGCCAAGGTAATTTAAAACTGCTATAATTGAACTTTTCACTTTGAAACATATTTGCTTATCTGGCTCAAGTCTTCTGCTGAATGCTGATGATTGCTTTTTTAGTTTTGTAATACTTTGATAAAGGAATATCAACTGAGAAGTATTGTTAAGTATGCTCTTTGAGAAAATTTTGTTGTTTCAGGAATAAGGCTGTTGATGTGAGATGGAAGTTTGTGTTTTAGTTTGTGATGCTTTTTACCACTTATAATGAGAGAATTTGCATGAAGCACACTTGTATTTGGTGTATTTTGAAGTTCGGGGTCGTGTCTTAAGAGTTCTGCATTCGCAAAAAGCATTTCATCTTGTAGTTGATATTGTTTTCCCCTCCTCCTTGGTTTCCATTCTGGTTAACAAAATTTAAGGGTCTTTTCGCTGTAGTTTGTTAGCTAGATGGACCTATGTCATTCTGCTGCCTCTTGGGGAATGTCCAAATAATATCAGAAAGTTAATTTACTATTTGGAATATGTTGGAAATTGCTAGACTATATATCATAATACTTTTGTGGTGTTCATTTAATATTTTATATTTTGTTAAAGTTGTTTATTCATATATATATATATATATATATATATATATATATATATATATATATATATATATATTATGAATGACATTCTCTAGCATTTGCTGAAGAATTATGGAATTTATTAGGATTAGATGAGCTTAATTGGAGTGAAATGCTCAGTGAGAATTTGTGTAGCCAACCCTAACTTCTGAATAGAGTTGGTGAAATGATAAAGAGAAGGATGGGCGTTGTCGTTGTTAAGCTAGATCTTGTAAACTTTTGTTATTTTGGACCTAGGAATAGAGTTGTTGAAATGAGAATGAGAAGCATGGGCCGAATTCCCCTTCCTCCATCCCATGTTATTTGATAGAGCTTGATGGGCATATTAAGTTAGTGACAACTGAAGGAAGTATAAAATAGTAGCTGAAAGTTTGATTTTTTGAGGTAAGAAAATTTTAAATTAATGGCTAAACGAATGGCAATCTTAGAATTTGTTAACGTTGATATTTTACAGAATTACATTATAAGTTGAGCATTTTGGAGCATTGCATCATACACAGAGGACTAAAAGTGCATTTCTGTCTGGGTCTTTTCTAGGAGTTCCAGGTGTTTGAATAATGTTTCATCTTTATTTATTGATGTTTGGTTTTCTCTTCGTGGTATTTATTCAAGAACCAAGCACACTATCTGGAACTTTATTTGGTAGTTTGTCATAGAGAAAACACTAGTTTCTGATTTCTGGGATTAAAGAGTTATTTTGTCTATGTTGAACATATTAGGGCTTTCCAGTATTCCAGGGTAATCATCAACAATTATTCTGCCTTCTGATTTCATAATTTTATTTTCTATTGCTTATTCACATTTTAGTGTTGTGTTTTTTCATAGTCACTAGCCAAAGAGCTCGTGAGCTCTAAAAGAACTGTGAACCGATTGTATGAGAACAAGGCGCAGTTGAATTCGATATCCATGCACCTTGGAGAAAGTGTCGGTATGATACTCTTACTCCATCTTGTATTTTGTCGTTATTTATTGACAAGTGTGTAATCGCTCCTCTAAGATCTCTGATGAGCAAATTGTTGGAAGCACTGTATTCTGAAAATGAAGTATTAATTATTCTTGATGTGGATGAAGTGATGTGTTCTCTCTTATCTGACTCTTTAACATTTTAGGATGTTGTCAAATTCACTCCTTACGGGCTTCTCAGTTTCCTGGGTGCAAGTATTGTTTCAGGAAATTTTTAATTGTGTCACCATATATACGCCCTCAATTCAAACTAAATATCCCGTTTTACTTTTGCCCCCTCTTGAGGAAAAATATATCTTGCATAATTTATTGAGTTGGAGTTTCAAGATGCGTAGCCTATTGACTTGAAGATTAATTATGATGTAATAGATTACTTTTTGATTTGCAGATGTGGGGAAGTTAGAATTAGGACTCCCAAAATTTCTTATATTTCTGGTGTTCTATGATAAGAGGTGAAATATTCTTTTTGGGGGATAGACGATTGGAAATATTTGGTAAACAAAACTATGACTCTCATTTGAGTTGATATAAAGGAGTACTTTTTATGTTTGACTGCATTGCTCTCTTCCCTCCTGTTCCTTTTTATGTGTGACTGCATTGCTCTCTTCGCTCCTATCATCATTATCTTTTAAAGATTGCCTCGTGCTCATCACGACTGAAAGGAGAAACTGGACAGCGGTGAAAAGAGTAATGATTGATCCATTGACCCCACTTTGAGTTTCTAGTTCTTGCTACTTCTTTCTGGTTCCATCGCCCGCCATGTTTTATCTGAACTGTTAAAATATATATTGGAAAGGGAGCTTCTAACTAATCTCTGTATCTAATCATGTCTTTCTATCCAATCATAATATATTCACTTTTTATCCTGTTTGGTCCTCAATTACCCTTTGGCTTCCATTATAGTTGGTTATGGCAATTGTGAAAGAGCTTGAGATGTAACTTGTAAGTAAACAAGGAGGAGGGAATACACGAGTCCCTGTCTCATAATCACTCTTTCCTACGGAACCTCTGTTTAGTCCTAGTTGTTGATCGCTTAAAGGGTCAGGAACTCTTGATGATCCAGAAAATGTCAGAAAAACATGAAATCATGCATTACTTTCTTCCCATACGCCGGAGGAGATTGAATAGTTCAGTATAGTCTAGTTGCATCACTAATATCTAATTCCTTGTACATACCACTGATGAGTAAATATACTCAGCAACTCTGGAGCATTTAGATAGGAGACAGAAGTAACTGTCTAATCTGTAGCCCCAGACAACGACTCCAGTAGCCCCGACGTCGCTTTAGAGGGGTTTACGAGCATCTTATTGGCAACGCAACAGGAATTAGGCGATTTTGCAAGTTTTTCGTGTGTGTTAGCCCACAGATTTTTTAGGTACCGGGAACTAGTAATGTAAGAACTAATAAAGTTAGCAATCACCTTCATACTCTTCTCTGAAATTCCACAACTAAATTCATTTTTATTTGTTCTAAAGGAAAAGAAAATCTTTTGTCTTCTAGTTACTAGAATGGACTTTTGGTAAGTTTGTTATAATTATTGGAAGCATGTCGCGTTTTTCATATATAGAGATATTTTATTATGTTGCTCGGACTCTTCAAAAATGTCAGCGGGTGCGCGTCGGATTCTCCAAAAGTAGTGTACTTTTGGAGAATCCGACCCGGGTACGGCATCGAAAGTGAAGAGTCCGAGTAACTTAGAATTATTTTATTGTATTAAGATTTTAGTGTAGTTTAAGATAGTGAGTTAAGCCTTATCTTTATGCTTAGGAAGGAACTTTTCTATGAAGGGTGGTTTCTGATAGTTTTATTAGTGTCGGTAAGACATTTGGCAAGTAAAGGTTTATAGCAGACATTTGGAATTTTTAATGCTAGAAATGAATTTTTTTTTACATTATCACCTTATATCCCGGCATTTCTGTCATATCGTACACCTAGCTTTGTCTAACACTTCCCAAGATTGTTTCCTCTTGCTTAGTTTTGATTTTGGATGCTCATATTTTGCTAAGATATCTAGCAAAACTGATTGTACGCACATTTTAAAGGCTGAATCTCATCTTTAAGACACTTCTGATCGAAATTCTTCTGCTCCATTACATGTTACAGCGATACTTTCCTTGAGATAACTAACAGTGATGTAAATTTGTCTTAAACTGCAGCTAGACAACCATATTTTGTATGTTGAATGCCTTCAAGTATCTCATAATCTTCTTATTCATGTTTGCAGCTATCGCTCGCACAGTGGGGCATTTGTCCAAGAGTGCTGAGGTCATGAAGCTCGTTAATAATCTTATGAAGGCTCCAGAAGTGGCTATTACAATGCAGGAATTCAATAAAGAGATGACCAAGGTATCTATTTGGCATTAGATTTTTAAGCTCTGGAGAGGCTTCTGAGTTCTCTCTTGGTTGGTGAATCACCTTTGGATTTGTATGTGTCTGATTTTTAAATAGTTTGTTAAGTTCTATGACGCGCCATGGTCATGTTTTGTTCTTTCTACTCTTGCTTCTTCTGCACTTTTATTTTCCTTCCAATCGATTAGCCTGCCTTCCTATGAGAAAATG
The DNA here is from genome assembly GCF_947179165.1 of Solanum dulcamara. Lineage (NCBI taxonomy): Eukaryota > Viridiplantae > Streptophyta > Magnoliopsida > Solanales > Solanaceae > Solanum > Solanum dulcamara. The sequence goes on from NC_077244.1 coordinate 75,406,853, forward strand.
AGGACAAATTCTGCACTTTAACTTTTGAATCAACTAGCCAGCCTCTACCACAAGAGAAAATGGGGAGGAAAGAAACCGGAATATTTATTCCACTTTTTCTTTTTGTGTGTCTTTCTACTTGAAATGGAATTCACTCTCTCTACTTTGCTGCAGGCTGGTGTCATTGAAGAAATTGTGAATGATGCAGTGGACAGTGCATTGGATTCAGAAGACATAGAAGATGAGATTGAAGAAGAAGTTGACAGGGTCTTAACTGAACTTGCTGGTGAGACTGCTGCGCAACTTCCTGAAGCAGTCCGAAAGGAGAAGCTAAAGCAACCTGCTCAGGCAGTAGGAGATGCAGAGGTATGTCACATCTATAATCCGTTGCATAGAAGTGTAATTGATCTCATCGATGATGAAATAAGGTGATATGTAATTCTTTCAGGATGCTGATGACGAGGAAGATCTAGAAGAACTAAGGGCTCGTCTTGCTAAAGTAAGATCGTAAGTGATACTTCAACTGACTTCCAGTTCCTGAGGGTTCAACTATAAAAGGGCAGTATGTGAAGTGGCAGACTCATTGTCTGTTCTGCTGTGTTTGCATCTTCTTTATGGTTGAGGAAATAGTAGAGTACTTTCTGTATGTTAGTATCAACTTCTCCGTGATGTCATAACAGGCTCTTGATACCATGTAATTATTGTCCAAATCCAAGATTTTACTCTCTCACGTTATGTGTGATTGGAAATGTGATGCTTTTCAATGTATGGAGTGAAACACTATGTTAATGACTTACACTTGCTGTCTAGCAGAATTGGCAGTTCAATCAATCTACTTAGGAGTTCTGCTCCTCTTTTTTAAACTTTCATGCTTCATATATTTTATTTGTTGATTAGTCATCTTAATGATCTTGAAATGTTCAATTTCTTTTTTCTCCATCACCTTCTATTCGTTTAACTCGGGATTTAGTGGAATATTTTGTTAATACGTTCCAGCCTGATTTTAGTCGTGTGATGATTATCCCATGGATTGAAAATATCGCCTATATACATTATTTTTATGTTGCACTAGTCATTGTCTTTCGAGTCCGTGCCTAGCCCCATGGTGACCTGTGGGTTGTGGAGCATGATGTTTTGGCTACTGTTCCTAGTTAAATTTGTAGGATCTGCCGGTGTAATCATTTTAACTGAATCCTACTAGAAGTTCAGATAGAAGAAATCTAGAGTCCGGATGACCCCGGTATAATATTGACAGAAGAATGTGCACTCTTCGTCTTTTAATGCCCTATGAATCTGTCATTTCTTGATATGAAATACCTACTGGAAAGATATGCGGCTGCTTGTTCTAGTTTCTTGGTCAAGTATTGCAGGTATTTTGATGGATTAGAGAAGCTGCTTGTTCTAGTTTCTTGGTCAAGTATTGCAGGTATTTTGATGGATTAGAGAATTTGGCTTGGAAGTTTTAAACAGTCGAAGGATGTTAAGGAACTATTGATAGCACTCTCTCTGTTTCTGGTTTGAAAAGAGTCTTCTTGTGGGTAACTGTTACCATTTTCAGAAGAAGAAAAGATTATTTTGTGGGAGCCTGTTCTATTTGATTAAAGTATATACTGTTTATTGGAAACTTTTGCAAACTGAGAGCTATGTTTAAGGGATTTGATTGACCATTTTAATTCTGTGGATACTTATCTTTATTCAATCAAGCGTAAAAAGAGAAATTGATGAAGAACTCTCTTATATTGGAGAATGAAGGTTGAGACCACTCACTCACACTTGGAATCATCACTTGCCATTTTTAATGCTGCCTTTGCAGCTAAGTGTGAGGTCTAGTGGTCGATGAAGTGGGTAAATATTATAGGAGATCAGAGTTTAGATCCCAACAAAAAAAAAAGATTTGGTGATTTTTTATCATTTGTCTAACTCTTGGTAATCAGAGTTCTTCGATACCTGTGTTAGTGAAATGTAGTAAGAACTCGGTTGATAGTTGAGGTTTGCACAACCAGGCACTACCATTATCAACAACAGAAAAACACTCCCTTTTCGACCACTTACAGAGGGAAACTCCAATGTTGTCCTCAATGTCAACAATAGTAGGAACAAAAAGTCTATCTTCCCTTTCCTCCTCCGCGGAATCCTTTTTTCTTTTTCTGTTTTATTTAGTCAATTATTGGATTGATTAATCTTGATGTTACACCATCTAAGGGGATATCTCTATTCTCACTCGAGAATTCTGAATAAGTTTGTTAAAAGTCACTTTTTGTTTCTTCGGTGTGAAAAATTTCCATACTTTTGGATAGATCACATCGTACTTCCTTATCTTACCTTTGTTATAATAATATCCATATGTTCATATATACATATATATTGTACTTCACACATTTCCACGCTTTGTCAATTGTCATGCTAGCTATTGTTTGTTTGGTATTTAATTAGTTTCCTTCGTGCATTACACGAAGAACATTGCGCACAAGAGAGTTCAGTGACGTAAAATAATCATGCACCAATCTTAACTCTTACTACTACTAATTAGATCAATGATGGCATACCAACTTGTAATTCTGAAGTATAATTTCCATAATATAAAAAGTTTATATCAAAATAATTGAAGCTACATTTGAAAGATACATGTGGCTTTCTACTTGCTTTGGCTATATTGGAAGTGCAATTATAAAATAAATCTTATAGATGAGATTAAGTTAAACCGGGATCAATACTTTCTCTGGTCCTTTTTTATTTGTTATTTTAGCCAAAAGAAATTTGTTCCAAAAATTCCGTCACTTTAGAAAACCAAAAAGGTAGTATTAACTGTTTTTTTCTCTTTCCAATTCTACATTTATTAAAAGGAGGGCATCAACAACTTCAAGTGTAATTCCATCAAACGAAATCTGATATTACGAGAAGACAAGTAATCAATCATTCATTACTCATTTCAGGAATATATAAGTTTACTTTAGTCAAATACTCCCTCCATTCATTTTTTTACTTATCAATCTATATTAAAAATAAATTTTCTTTGTAATCAATGCTATATAAGTTTTCTTGACAAGTGTGTAAAAACTTTTAGCGGAAAACAAAGTCATAAATCCATTTTAACATATTACTCTCTCCATTTCATATTAGGTGAATTTTTGAGAGATTTTTTATTGTTCAAAATAATTGAATTGTTCAAAGTTCAAGATAGATGCTTGAATTTTTTTTCATATTTGCCCTTTCATTTATTGAAGTTTTATATTTTCTAGGAGATAAATCACATTACGTGCAAAGTTATATTTATGATTTTACAAAGGACAATAGCGGAAAATATGGTTCAAATTATGTTTTTAAATATTTTTTTAATATGTGTGTATTGCCTCACAAATTCACTTAATATAAAATGAATGGAGTATATGATTGTACGTCTTTTTCACTCCACACATCAATCGTGAGTACTAATCATACACAAATTTCTTGTTAAAGATCAATCTCTCGTTCATATTTACAACTCCCGCTCTAAAAATACTAGTCAAATTTATTTTTATGTAGCGGAAAGTGACAAATCTTTTGGAACATACCTAATTGTGTATTTCGGTTCCAACCATTAGCTATATATACCACACATTAAGTTTTAGACTTAATGGGGACACAACAAACAGCCCTTGCATTTACGTTTCCTATGGGCCACCAATATTTCCCTTTCAAGTAACATGTTTCAAAGCCCGGATCCCTATTTCTTACAGCTAAACACACAAACTTTTATGGAGCGTGCAAAAATCAAATCGATCAATAAATCAAATTAAAAAAAATATTATTGTGTTATTACTATTAGTTTTTTAGGTTAATGGGTTTTTAATAGTTTTATAAAATGAATTATCAGGTTATTAGTTCGATATTGATTTTTAATATTGGATAAATCAATAACTCATTAAGACAATAGTAATTTACTACCTTATCTCTAAATAAATATAAAATATTCATATCAATACTATATTGGTTACTACCTTTGTCCTTTAGCCTTCAATTCACATTATTGTCCTAGTTCTTTTATTTGTGTTGCACTTGTAGAGTTCTTTTCATGTTAGTCACTATTGTTTATATTTTATGAGCATTTCGTAAAGTTATATTATTATTTTGTTGCGCCAAATTATTGGAGAAGTCCTATAATTATTTTATGAATATTTTTTTATTGATTAAAATAAAAATTGAACCGTTAAGAACTAAAATTAATAAAAAAATATTTTATTAATTTATTATTAATTTAACATATTTTAAAGTTGAAAATCGATAAACCAAACCATAGATAGAATCAAATCAAATCAACTTATGCACCCTATAAACTTCAGTGCTAAATGATACCTTCACCCCAAAGACATGGGAACTACATTAAATTCCATCACTTTCGGAGTGGTTTCCTAGAAGAACAATAATTACTTTCGTTGACTCTTATGTTTTTAAAATATTTTTTCTTTTCTAATGATCAAATGAGATTTACTATTTTCTTTCAATATTATCTTTATTATTAAATAATTATGTAAACTATTTTCCTCAATCTAGTTTACTTTATCATGTTTTATTTTGCACACATCTTAATAAAATATTAACTAGACTAAATTATTTTTATTTATTATTTTTTCTATTTCATATTAACTGAATTTATGAGATATTGCACACTTATTAAGAAAAAAAAGCTTAGGACATAAAATTGAACATCACTTTTCACTTTTACCCTTTTAGTAATTGTCAAGCTATTCTCAAAAAAAATAAAATTAAAGTAAAATCATAGATATAAACAATTAATTCTCTTGAACTTATCACCTAGAAAATGAAATGAAGGGAAAGAATGGAAAAAAATTCAAACATTTATCTTAAATTTTGAACAATTCTTTTATTTTGAACTATAAAAAAACCGTGAAAATTTAATTAATATAGAATAGAGGGAATATTTTTTTATTTATTTTTGCACCATATTAATGTCTCTCTATATTTATGACTAAGGATAAAGGTGTAAACAAACAACTAATTATACTAGGGGTGTACATGGACCGGGTTGGTTCGGATTTTTTACAAACCAAACCAAACCATTTGTGTCGGGTTATAAAATCTATAAACCAAACCAAACCAATAAAAGTCGGGTTTTTCGATGTCAATTTTTCTCGGGTTTTTCGGGTTTTTTGGGGTTTTTCGGGTTTTTTCGGGTTTTTTTGAGTTTCTCGTAATTTTCATAATATCTAATAAAAAGCACAGAGCAATGCTTCTTAAAAAGAGTTCTAGTATAAAAATATCAACATAAAAATGAGGCAGAACACTGTTTGAAGTTTTAACTTTATAATATAACTTTTTAAGATGTTTTTTTTGTATATTATTTAGATGAGCTTCTCAAGTCCAAATCTAAATGTAAAAAAGAAAACAAAAATTATGAAAAATTTTTAAAAAATATTTATAAATTATATTTTAATAAATATTTTTATGTATAACATAATTTAAAAGTAGTATATCTATAATCGGGTCGATTTGGGTTCGGTTTGACTTTTTTTAGTTAAAACCAAACCAACCCTATAATGGTCGGGTTTTTTTTCCAAACACCAAACCAAGTCAAACCAAACCACTAGTCGGGTTTTTTTTCCGGTTTGGTTCGGTTTATCGGTTTGGTGCGGTTTATCGGTTTGCCCTGTACAGCCCTAAATTATACCTTGATGCTTTAAAATAAAAATTATTTTGAACTATCTAATTTTAGTAAGAACGACAAGTAAAATGAATTGGAAAAGTAATTGCCAAACCAATCAAATCTTATCTAAAGAGAATCGTTATTTTTTAAAAATTACTTAATTTCTTCGCTCTCATAATTTTCACACAGTCAAGGATTAATTCAAATTGGACTAATTAGGTTCCGTATAATCTTGTTCTAAATAACTTGACTGATTGATTTAATAAACAAATTTTAGATAAACACTAACCGCTTGCCATAAATTATATTATAGTCCTTAACAATATAATTTCCACTTTCATTTCGATTTTTCCAGAAATGGTTTTGTAAAATCCATTTTGGCAACTAAAGTGTTCAAAAAGTTATTTTCGTCATTTAAAACTAAGAAACATAGTATTAATTTAATCCTCAACTAATTTTATATTGTATTTAAATATGCCTTCACAGGTGAAATGACCACCCCATTGTTTGTCGATTGTCATTGTCACGCAAAATTTGGCACCATTCGACGAATTAACTAACGAAATGATTAGTTATGATGATATTTTAATACAGAAAAAAAAAGAAGACAAATATCCATCAGCTTGAAAGAGTTGAAAATTTTGAATAAGAAAGCTGTACTCCGTTCACCTTTATTTATTTACTATATTAAAAATAAATTTTTATTTTTATTTATTCTATCCACTTTAGTATATTAAAAAACAATTTATTATTCATTTTTACTGTGTTATTTTTAACATTAACTACTCTTTCCTAAAGTCATTATCCAAGTTGAATGAGACAATACACCAATTAATATAAATATTATAATAAAATCTACATTTTATTTATTATTAAATTTTAAAAAGTATGAAATTTATTATATAAACAAATAAAGTGATCGGACGAAGTAGTTCTTATTCAGCACAAAAAACGAGGTCTATGGATTCACGGACCGTGATTAACTGATGAAAAGAGGTCTCTTTAATCAAATTCATATGATTAATTTGTAGGCTAATAAATACTCTTCTTTAGCAAAGGAACACTGATATAAAAGGCGGAAAAAGGAGAGGACCGAGGTAGGTGTGTTCTTTTTTTTTATTAATAATGATAACGTAAAAGTTTAATTTCATCATTAAAAAAAATGCGTGATTAAGATGGAATGAGTGTAAAGAATACAGAAACTATGGGTCGTTTGATTTAGTGACAAGTTATACAAGAATTAACAATATAATAATTATTAATATAGGAACTTGTTTAATTATAATAGCGTAGATATTCAAAGAGAGTACACATGATAAAAAATTCAAAGAGAGCTCATAGATGTCAAAAGTTTATTTTGAAACTTATATAATTAGATGTTTGTTTTTTTCTTGATAAACTCGTGGTTATGAAGTAACCTTCCTAGAAGGTGACTGAAAACACTATTAGAAGCTTCTTCAGGTGTAAATATTTGTTTGGTATGATAATATTTCACATTTTATTACCAAAAAAAATACTGTAGATATTAGAAATATAAGAATTATTTTTTATTGAATTATGATATATAATTATTATACAACGTATAAAAAAATATACTTACTATTACGAGGGTTAGTTTTGTCAATTAAGTGAAGTGCAACCCATTGTAATGATTTACTATAAACTATAAGCAAATATTATAATGAGCTTTTAGGTAATTAACCTCATTCATTTATATTTAGAAAAAATTACTTGATTGAATGCTTTTTAAAAATTAATTACTGATTTTAACGATATTTTTTATTTATTACCATTTATAGCAATATGTAGCAATATTATGATAAATTTACACTTGTATTAAAAGTGAATTATGCATACAATATAAATGTATTATAAGTGTTTTAAAATATATATTATGTTTGTGTAGTAAGAAACTAACATAATATATTATAAGTCTATTAAAATATGTGATAAATGTATTATCCATCTATAAAACTTGTATTATATATGTTTTATAAATAGTTCTCTGCAATATGTATTAAAACTGTATTATAAATGTATTATAAGTGTTCAGTGAAATTATTTTTTTATTGCTATAAATGATAAATATTTTTTTAATATTGTATATTTATGTAAGTTTCCCTTATATTTATTAATTTATACTATACTCTTTTCATTTCTAAATGTTTCAGCTGTCATTTTATTTTTATTAAAAATAAAGGTCCATGATATTTGTCAAAAAGTCAGTCAAATCAACATCAATTATTTTTTCCCCAATTTAATCATTTGTGCTCCAAGAAGGTATATATTCATTAATTACTTATTCAATGAAGAGATTACTTGAATAATTTAGTCAAACATTCTTATAACTAATGATATTTCCTCCTCCCACGTTAGTTGATCACTTTTTATTTTGAATTATACTTAAGAAATTATAAATAAAAAGATAATTTTATTAATTTACCCCTTAAAAAATATCTGGGAGTTTTATAAACAAATGTGAACACTTTCAGAAAAAATTAATTGCAAGGCAGTATAAATAAAATTTAATTAATACTTTCTTGATTTAGTAAAATAATCCAACTAATATGAGATAACTATTTTTAATATAGTGATAAATTAATATGGAACAAAAGAATTATTAACTACCAGTTTTTAATATGGATATCCAAACACTCTAAACTGCAAGTAATAAAGGACATATAAGTCAAACTAATGTCTTAAATTTTGTATTCCATTAAAATGAGAAAAATATAAAAGAAATTAAAATCTTTATCTGAATAGTCAGTTAAATTATTTTTTTTTAGTTGTTATACATATATCATACATTGTTATGCATGGATTATGTACATTCTTTGTTCCTTTTAATTGTCATGTTACGTTTTTAAAAGTAAATTTGATTAATTTTTAAAATTAAATTAAATTATATTAATTTAACATTTTAAAATAAAAATTTTAATATTTAAAAATTATATAACAAATAATATAAATTATATTTTTTTATATACATCTTAAAATATTAGTTAAAATTCATATAATATCACTGTAAAAAATAATTATTACAAATAAAAGGAAGCAGAGGGAACATGTGTGAACCATTTTGGGCTAGTTTTTTTTTTTTAAAAAATAAAAATAAATTGACACAAACAAACCAAAAAGAAAAAAGAAAAAAAGAGAAAGAATCCTTCCTTCTCGACCTTTTTCCCTCCGAAGAATTGGCACTTGACCACTTTGTCCAAACAGCCCGTTTCATTCTCCCACTTTTCTCTCTCACCAATTTATGCCCATTTCACACTCCTCTTCCTCCTTATAAATCTCAACTGCATACAAATCCATTTCTTCACTGACAGAAAAATAAATCTCTAAAAATGCCTTCGTATTTCTCTCTTCTCTTTCTCACTCTGTTTTTTGTATCTGTGTCATCAACTGTTAAGTCTAATGATGCTGATAATTTCTTATCTTCTGATCCGAAATTTCCAATTACAATGGCGGAAAAGTTAATCAGACAGCTTAATTTATTCCCTAAACATGAAATCAACAAGGCAACAGAGGATTCTGGAGCAGCTACTGAACAGGGTCTTTTTGAGAAGAAATTGAATTTATCTTATATTGGTGATTCTGGAGCCACTGTTCAGAATTTGGGTCATCATGCTGGTTATTATCGTCTTCCACACACTAAAGATGCAAGGTTTGAATTGAATTAAATGCTCAAAAATTGAATCATGTGTATTGTTAATTAATGCTAAATTATCTGTTTGAATTATATTAAATCTACAGAGAGTTTATCAGAAATAATCTCTATACTTACAAAGGTAAATATAAGGTCCGTATATATTTCACTCTACTCAGAGTCTACTTGCGGAATTACACTGTACATATTGTTGTTCGCTTTTGATAAAAAAAAGAATCATGGTATTGTTAACTAGTGCTCAATTATCTATTTGAATTACAATAAATGTATCAAGAGTCTATCAGAAAAAGTCTTTATATTCATAAAGATAAGGATGAGATATGCGTACATTCCACCGTTTTCAATGAGATTACAGTGTTGTTGTTTGTTTTGATTAAAAAAAAATCATGGGTATTGTTAATTAATGCTAAACTGTCTGTTTGTATAGGATTAAATGTTCATTTTGTTAAAAAAAAAAAGAATCAGGGGTATTGTTAATTAATGCTAAATTATTTTTTTAAAAAAATTGTTTTGCAGGATGTTTTATTTTTTCTTTGAATCGAGGAGCAGGAAGAATGATCCAGTTGTTATATGGCTAACAGGAGGGCCAGGATGTAGTAGTGAATTGGCTGTGTTTTATGAAAATGGACCTTTCAAAATTGCAGACAACATGTCTCTTGTCTGGAATGATTTTGGCTGGGACAAGGTTTCTCTCTCTTTTTTTTTTTTAAAAAAAAATAATAATTGAGATTTTACCCAATTAAATTTCAAAACGTTGATTAGATCTTTTGTAGATGGTATAAAAGAATTCCCTCCATGTTTTTTTTTAAAAATTTATTATTATTTTCAACCTTTCTCCATCATGCAAAGTACCTTTTCACCTACTAGCATATTTTAATTTTTTTTGACACTTCTTGTTGTGACTTTTAGAATTTTGGAAATTCAAAAGTAGTTCAACCTTATTGACATTAATGACTAGCGTCTCTGTTTAGGTGGGACTAATAACATGAAAAATAACATAGCTATTACGATATGTTAAAACATACGGATAGAGTTATTTGCTCGATAACATGAGTTAAATTATAAATTGACAGGTTTCAAATCTTATATACGTTGATCAACCAACTGGAACTGGATTTAGTTATAGTTCAAATGAAGAGGACATTCGTCACGATGAAAGGGGCGTAAGCAATGATCTTTATGACTTCTTACAGGTTCCTTCCTATTCTTTTTCTTTTAGCTCGTTTAAATCTTTTAATTTATAATTAACTTATATTAATGTTAGAAATAATTCAAAATTCTAAGTGCTCATCATTCTTTTGATGATATGTATGTAGGTCTTCTTCAAGTCACATCCTGAGTATGCAAAAAATGATTTCTTTATTACTGGAGAATCATATGCTGGGCATTACATTCCTGCATTTGCTTCTCGGGTTCACCAAGGAAACAAAAACAAAGAAGGAATCTACGTAAATCTCAAGGTATTATTCACTCCCTTGTCTTTTGTTTTTCGAAAGTTAGTATAATTATTCTTCAAAGCTAAATTAGAATAAATCAACTAATTTTTTTATAAATAAAATTTAGACATTAATAAATTATACCGCCTCTCCGTTCCTTCTTAGTTGTCACGTTGCATTTTTCGAGAGTCAATTTGATTAATTTTTGATATTTTAAAATTAAAATTTAGATATCTAAACAATATACAAAAAGTATTATAAATTTCAAATTTTTTCATATCAATATGATGAAAAATACATCTTAAAATGTTGTCAAAGTTCATATTGTTTGACTATCAAAAAGAAAACTGTGATAAGTAAAAAGGAACAACGGGAATACTATGAGAAATACTGCAAGTTACAATTTTTCCCATGTCAATTTCATGAAAAAATACATTTAAAATGTTGATCAAAGTTGACACAATTCGACTCTCGAGCAGCGAACGTGTAACTAATTAGTGATAGAGGAAGTAACGAATGTCTCATTATACCATCCCTTTTGCTAAAGCCAGATAGCTTTTGTTTTTTTCTTAATTATCATGCTAACTTGAGCAAAATACATTTGTGTAGGGATTTGCCATTGGTAATGGACTCACTGATCCAGAAATCCAGTACAAAGCCTACACTGACTATGCTCTGGATATGAAGTTGATCAAAAAATCTGATTACAATGTCATAGAGAAGACATATCCAAAATGTCAACAGGCAATTAAGCTTTGTGGTAATTCCTTCTTTTGTTTATTTTTTTAAAATCCTCAAAAGTTCTTTCTTTATACAACACAACAGCTAGTGTTGACATTGGCTGTTTTTTGTGCAAATAATATCAGGAAAAGGTAGCGGAGTTGCTTGTATGGCTGCATATCTTGTATGTACAAGCATCTTCAACAAGATTATGAATATTGCTGGAGACAAAAACGTAATAGCAATTCCATTTTAATACTATTGGTAAATTTTAACTTGTTGTAGCAGGTTATCTGTCTTATTTTTCGGTTAATTACTAATCTCACTTATTATGAACGGTTACATGTAAGTATCTTTTAGGTGATCTGATAGTGTAAAAATTCTTGTACTATGAGTGTACCTAAGTTGAACTCATATGGATTTTATAATTTCCGAGGTGCAGTACTATGATGTGCGGAAGAGATGTGTGGGTGATCTGTGCTATGACTTCTCCAAAATGGAAACTTTCCTGAATGATCAAAAAGTTAGACAGGCCCTTGGTGTTGGGGATATTGAATTTGTTTCATGTAGTTCTGAAGTATACCAGGCAATGCAATTAGACTGGATGAAGAATCTTGAAGTGGGCATTCCTTCACTTCTTGAAGATGGTATCAAGCTACTTGTATATGCAGGAGAATACGACCTTATCTGCAATTGGCTCGGTAAGATTCATTTCATCCCTCACCTAGCGATAATTTTATGTATGGTCATTCAACTTTTAGTTTATTATATGGACAGGGAATTCAAGATGGGTGCATGCAATGAAATGGTCAGGGCAAAATGCCTTTGGAAAAGCCCCATCAGTTTCTTTTGCAGTAGATGGTGTAGAAAAAGGAGTTCAAAAGAACCATGGGCCTTTAACTTTCCTTAAGGTCCATGATGCAGGTCACATGGTACCAATGGATCAGCCCAAAGCAGCACTGGAAATGCTTCAGAGGTGGATGCAAAATAAACTGTCTAAAGAAGATCATCTTGCTCCTATGTGAACAAGCTTTAAAAATTAGAGCCATAAACATTACTGAGACATAATTACAAAAAAAAAAGAAAAGGTTTCATATATCTCTCCAGAAAATTAATTATAGTAATCATGTAAATCACAGTTTCGTGTTACTCTACAATCTATCAATGAAATGATTTTACTTTGAGGAAAATAACGTTCTGAAAAAACTATTCCTAATAAGTTGTTGCATCTTAGTAGTACATTATATATTTGCCCACCAGCAACAAAGGGGGTTCGACTCCCATTATACGTGATGTGATGTGGTGAAAAAAGGACTGAATCAGATAGACCTTTCTGAGTGATTCACTTTCAAGTTCCCGCCTACGACCTAGAAAAACACAAGGTCCAGGGCTGACATGCTTAATGAATTCATATCATCTTTGTCTCACTTTCTAAGTTTACTTCTTTTTCTAGTCATTTCACCCTGTCGATCAACGATAGCATTGGAGATATATAATCCACTGATTGTGCTTAAGCGCTTAGCATTTTCTACCACCAAGAGATGCGTTATATTTCTACCAAGCATTATGCATTAGGGCAGCACATCACTATGTTTCAATATCCAAGTGTGTAATTAATGCATATAATAAAAAGATTTGCTAATAATAAAATATAATAAATGGTTTAGAGGCATAACCAAAGATAAATTACAAATATGTCGGGCGGAAAACCAAGACTATATTCCTTTTTTTTTTTTTTTAAATGAAGGATGAAATGCTTCGATTTTTTCATGGTCACTGTTTGTGTTCTTTTTATGATTCGGTGTAAATCACTTAACTCTATTTAGTAACATTTAAATTAAGCCTTGAACAAGAGCACTAGGGACGCGTGGAAGCCATTCAGGAACGATAGCACAAAAATTCCATCACTTGAGCTGTGACTTGAGTCCATCAAACAGTCATTCTTCAATAGGGTGCGGGCCCCACCATAGACTCTGCAAAAATGCAATCGAAATCGCATCTGTTATGGCGGGTATACTCTATATACAGTTACGCAGTGCAGACGCACAGGCACAAAACACACACTTTCACCTTTCTCACTTTGCATGTGATCTCTCTCTCTCTCTCTAACTATATATATACAAAACCTTCTCGCTTCAAATTCTCTGCAAATTCAGTGCTGAAATTTCCTTCTTCACGACGGCAATATGTTCTACTCTCATCAGCTTCTTGCTCGCAAAGCTCCGCTAGGCCAAATATGGTGAAAATTGTCGTTGTTACTTGTCATCTCAATTTTTTTCCTTTCTAAATTCGTTATGTTCATATGCATAAGCTACATTCTTTTGAGTTTCTGTGTTTTTTTACTTGCATATATTGTCAATCCTGAGCTAGATTTTCGTTTCCTTCTTTGGTCGCTGTCTAATGATATTCAGTAGCTCCTTCAAACTATTTCTCGTGATCTGAAGTTCCAGATGAGTTATATGTTAAGTTGTAACAGTTCAAATTGGACGCGTTTCGTGTTCGAGAAATGCTTAAATTCAAATTGTCTATGAATGTATTGATCCAGTTTCTTGCTCGTATAGCTCCGTTCCAAATATGGTGAAATTTTTTAACTACAACTTTTATTTCGATTTTTTCGTTTCTAAATTCATTAAATTCATATGCATAAGCTACATTTTTTGAGTTTCTGCGTTTGTACTTTCATATATTGTAAATCCTGTAGTGGATCTTCTTTTCCTTTTCTGCTCTCTGTATAATGATGTTCAGTATTCTCTGAAGCTCCTTCACCGTTATTTCGTAATCCAAAGTTCAACTTCGAGTTATATGTTAAGTAGTCACAGTTCAAATAGGATCTGTTTCTGTTTAAAAATGCTTAAACTCAAATTGTTTATTAATGTAATGATCCAGATTCTCGTAAAGCTCCGTTCAGATATGGTGGATATTTTTAGCTACAACTTTTATTTCGATTTTTCTATTCTAAATTCGTTTTAATACATAGAGATAAGCTACATTTTTTGAGTTTCTGCGTTTTTTAATTTCATATATCGTAATTCATGTAGTGGATCTTCTTTTCTTCTTTCGCTTTCTGTATCTAATGATGTTCAGTATTCTCTGAAGCTCCTTCATACGATTTTTCGTATATGTTAAATTTTCACATTTCAATTTGGCTACGAAGAATGCTAAAATTGAAATTGTTTGTGATCTTTCTCTTTGCCGTGAAGGATGGCGGCCACTCTGCACTCGAAACTCAATCGGAAAAAGCTTAGTAAACTCAATATTATTAACATCTGGTGAGGCGTTTTCTTCCATTACTACGCTGAACTGCACTTTATTCCTTGTTGATTTGAGTAATCATCTTCTACAATTTCTTTTGTCACAGTGAACAAATCTTAAATCCATCGGTCCCGATGGCTCTGAGGCTCTCTGGGATTCTTATGGGTATGCTTCGAAAACCAATGACTGTTAGCAATTGTGTTACAGCTTCCGTTTGGATATCTAATCGTCAGTTCTATCTCAGGTGGAGTAGTCATTGTTTACGAACGAAAAGTGAAACTCCTCTACGGTATGAATTGTCATGACTTCTTCATCATTTCTTTGAATTTCACGTCAATTTGTTCGAATTTTACTCCCATTCCCCCCTTCGATGTTGCTTCAACTTTTCTTTTTCCTTTACTGCAGAGGATGTGACTCGTCTCATGGTAGTAACATTGGTCTTCGATCCCAATCAACTTATTCTCTTTCTTTGCTCTGTTTTCATTAAACTCAACATTTCTTTGTCCTTTAATTTGTGGAGATTACATAATGTATGATTTGGTATTTCCAGGTGCAAATCAATGAAGCTTGGAAGGTCAAAGCAGCTACTGATCCTACGTTACTTCCAAAGGGAAAATTGCAAGCCAAGTGAGTAACTCATCTCCACCTTGAGGTCGCAGTATTTTGTCGAGAAGCAGAGATTTTAATGGCGAATTTTAGCAACTGTCTAATAGTTTCAGTTACCTCGATAGTGCTTCAGTAAATTAACAACTAAAGTATGAACGGCCACCAATTAGTTGAATTAATAACTCAATTTATTATGGTTAGTTTCACTCAATGTTTGGGTCAGTTTCATCAATGGATTATTTAAGGCCAGCTTATGCTGTGAGTCCTTTATACCTAAGGACTTTGGTACTTAAAAATAGCTAGTTTAGTGATGAAGTGGTTGCAAAAGATAAATTCTGATTCCTCTTGTTGTTTTCCCTAAGGTTGATACTTAACTTTTCATGGCTCATCACAATTCCTGTAGGTATGCAGCTGTAACTCTGCCAGAGAATCGGGAGGAAGAACTCCCTGAGATTGAACAGACATTACGAAATCCAGACACTGTCACAATGATGGATTTCGAACAAACCTCCTATTTCACGATGGTAAATTATGTAAAGCACTGTCAGCTCCTCAATCCACAAAATAACTTCAAAAGCAGAAACAAAAATTGTTAGGAAAAATAGTTATTTTGATGGAAGGTTGGAACTGATCTAATTAGACTACTGAGTTTGCTTTAGATTGTTGAATAAGTCGTATTTCATTGTTCAGAAAGATTGCAAGCTCAATCAATAGGAAGTTAACAATGATAAAGTGGTTTGATTTTCCCTTTGCTTTCTTCTGATTACTCTATATGTTTTGTAATTTGTTCTTTGTTATTTCCTTGAGTTGTTTTAAGCTTTTTGAGAGACTATCTAAAGTTATTTGGGTTTTGTCAGTGTTCATGACCTTGTTGAGCAGGCAATCTTATATGATACCTAATACATAGTGAAAATAACATCATAATTAGTAATTTCTACATAAGAGTACAGCTAAACTCGCGGATGTTCAATGTGCAGAGACTAGATAATGCTGATCTCTATGATAAACCCAATGCACAGGAGGAACCTGCCCAGGACTTGCATCAAGGTATACCTAGATCCCCCTATCAGCATAGATTATGCTAATTTCACCACCACAGTAGAATATATAACTATATCCTATTCAATGCTACTTTGTTTTCCATTTTTGTCTTCTTGTGCCATCTCTAAACAATCCTGAAACCCTTGTTGCAGTTGATCCAGATAATATCACCCTGGCTCAGCATTTTGAATCCCATAATACAGATATGTTCAATCATTTTGAGAGGTATCATGAATGACAGTTAATAGGCTCTGTATTTCTAAGTTTATATGGTCAGTTAGCATAAAGACTTCACGTGAACCAAACTATCCATCATTAAATCACGCGAGACTAATTATCCTCATTTTTATTTAACTGCAAAACCTCTCCTCTATTATCCTCCTATTAATTTTTAAGCATGTATTACTCCGCAGATTTGATATTGAAGGGGATGAAGAAACGCAAATGAATTATACCCAGCCAGAAGATGCTCAAATCCCAAGTATTCCTGTGCCATCTCCACCTCAAAAACAAGCCCATCAACGTAAGAATGTGTTACTATCTTCTACTTTAGATAAATGAAGTTCTTTGAGATGTAAATAGTAGATGGACTTAAGATGATTCACTTTTCACTTGGTACTTTAAGGGAGACTTTTCTGATAGACATCATGGCAATAAACCCTTCCTCTCAAAGAGAAAAATGGATGCAAGTCGTACTTACCTACTATCAGATCAGTTAAAATACTTTGTGACTACCTGGCTGCTTATCTTTAAACTTCCAGTTTACATATGTAGTTCCTTCAAGAACAAAGCTCTATTTGGATTGAGTTTAGCTCGTAAAAGTCTTTAGATTTCCTTAGGTAATTACTTATTTTCGAAAATTGGTTGAATGGAGCGAAACGTTTTTGTAGCTGATGAGATCCCTGACAGACATCCAGAGGACCAAGTGAAGCAACAATCTGATGAAGCTGAAGAAGCTTTTGAGGTAGACACTCTACAAGCAACCGAGCTAGAAAATAATATAAAGAAAAACTGTCAGCACTAATCTTATGTCTTGACACGCTTTTGTAGCAGCGGCAGGACCAACAAAAGCCAAAGCCAGCTCGACGAAGAGCAAGAAAGGCCGCTGGTCTTGCAATTGATCATGAGCAAACTATTATTTCTGGTGACATCTATCAATCCTGGCTTCAGAGTTCTTCAGATATTGCATCAAGAAAAAGGAAAAAGAGAAAGGTACTCCCATACCTCCCAAGTCTAGATATTCCCCATCTCAATTTTTCCGTTCTGTGCACCTTAGTAATTAAAATTTGACTAGGGTCTTATCCTACAATAAAGCATGTTTATCTTTGTCATCAATGGCTAGTGTTTGAATATCCTAAGAATGGCAAGTGCATCTCTCTTTGGAAGGTAACCTTAACTAAACTAAGATGCAGCATCATTTATTAGTAACCTTAAGTTCCTGCTCTGTGCAGACTTTGAGTGTCTTATCTTCTATGAAGATAGCCAAAATCATGGAGGTGCCTCCCATTGCATTACTAGAAGGATTGCTCACAAATGGAAATAAGGAAGTTCACTATCCAGCACCACTCCTAAAATTGTGGATGAGGAGTACCCAACCTCCGCATGATTCACCTTCTGGTCTGTTTTTTCATCCATGATATTAGACTCTTAGTTGCCAAAACTATAAACAGATGGTGATTCCATTTGACATGCAGGAAACACCTCTGCACCCTACCCTCCTGAACCATCCTACACATCTCCAGGTGAAAGGATGGGCAATGTGGAACCTGTCAGATATGTAAGGAACTTATGATTCTCAATTAGTTTTAAATAAGAACCACCTTTATTTGTTTCTGATTGAGCATTTGAATGTGAAGCCTTTCGAAGATTTCCAAAGCGGTGTAGGCTCCCCATCGGTAGGAATCTCTATAGAGAAACAAAGGGCAAATCTCAACAATAACAAGATTCCACCTGAAATTCTCATGGAGGACCTCAGAACCAATCTTACAAACATGGGACTGCATCCAACAGAGGCTAATGGAGTGAAAGAGACTGATCATATGGCCACACCTGTCTCTGGTATATCGATTTTTCATGAATATCCCAAAATCCATCATTTATTGGGCCATCTGTTTTGGTCGTATAACTAATATTTTTTGAATCTATAGGTGATGAGCCTAGATCCATTCCAAGCTCAGGATCTGGTCATGGTTTACTATCACAGAACTCTGTAACCAATTCAAGCCGGTTAGTACTACTTGTAGATATCTGTTGAGCGGGTATTTTTCTAAAGATGAACTACTTGAATCATACATACATTAACAAAAGTAAAGACGGAATATCATGGATCTTTGTACCATAGGAAACTTTAAATCTTTGCTGCTTCTTTTTTCAATTACGAAGGTCTTGTCATATAGCAGCATCTGGTTACATTGTTCAAAATTGTTAACTCTTCAGGTCCAACAAGAAAAGACCCCATTCTTCATCGAAGCATAGTGGCAATGGCCTACAACCGGTAGCAGAAGAGAACCCATGGCACGATCCCACTCCAAATTTCAAGTTGACTAGATTATCTGAACTATCCGAAAATGGTTTTACACAAGATAACGGTTTGTGAATAGTCAATAACTTTCCCATTTTAGTTCTGGTCATTTTCTTTAATGTGATTTAGTTTGTTGTGACCCTCCCTTTACTCTTTTTGCAGAGATATTGATGGAAACTGGACCAACCCAAACCCAACTTCCATTCATTACTCAACCTCTTGACATGATGACCGACTCTATCAGGATGTAAATCCTTTTTCATTAATTCCTAAAACTTCCTCCAGTATCATTATGAATCATCCGACTTATTGATTTTTCACATGATACATTGATGCCTACAGGCAGCTAAAGAGTCATTTTGACACTCCTGGATCAGCCGAAGCAGAATGTTTGAATGAATTAACTCTTGGGATGACAAAGAAACAAGCAGCATGTCTTTTTTATCAGACTTGTGGTATGCATATTTCTTTCATATCATTTACTCTGCATTGCAGCTCAGAGAAACTTCCTAGTTTTCAGCTTTTCTCATTAGAGAGAATTAATACTTGCTCCATTCTCTCTGCAGTTCTGGCTACTGGTGACTTCATAAAAGTCAAACAGGAGCTTCCATATGGAAACATTCTCATTTCCAGAGGTGCAAAGATGTGACCACGGAAATCGAGAAGATGCTAAGCCCTCACAAGTCTTGTAGGTTCATCTATTGTTATAGCTGATTAAGGTATTGGAGAGTTCAGGCACAGGTTTATAGCTCGAATTATTAGGAGAGTATTTTTTATTGTTAACCTATCTAGTGTTTAATTGTAGAAGCATAGTTATCTCCAAGAGAATATAGATAGTATATGATTGGTCATTCTGATTTCTGAGACTAGCTAATTGCATATTTTGTACTAGCATTTGGTGACAGCTATCAACTCTTAAGGTTTAAAGCACTCAAATAGTGACACATGGAAGTGCTATGGACTTCCACTTGAGAAAAAAAAAAAAGAAATCAAAACAGTTCACGGATTCATTGGACAGCTTTTCTGCAATGTTATCAACATTATTTTCTTTTGTTTTTTGTATAACGACGACATCATGCTTGTAATGCCAAGACGGGCTAACTCATGGTGCATTGTTGGTTTTGAAGTGATGTCTCGAAATCTATTAATCTGAATAAAACTATGTAGTGCAGTGAAAACTGCCCAGTACAAAACATGTTCAGTTATAGGCAAATCTTAGATCGAAACCTCTTAACTTGAAACAAGACATGTTTCTTCAAAACTTTGTAGTGCAGTGAAAACTGCCCAGTACAAAAAATGTTCAGTTCTAGGCAAATCTTAGATCGAAACCTCTTAACTAGAAACAAGACATGTTTCTTCAAAACTTACACTGACATGACTAAGAACAATATTCAATAGTTTCGCTCATCTACAGTCACCTAAAATCTTAACTACATGATTGAATACAAACATCTCAACAGATTAAACATAGGTTTACTTTCTGTTTTCCCTCCTCCGTAGGGCACATGTGATGATTTCATCAACCCTCAGTATAATCTCAGCAGCCTCGGTTGCAGAGAACAACAATCCTGTTTGACTTTGAATGCCTCCGATATTCCTAGCTCTGCCATATCTCCAACCTGTCATAAAAGCCAGATAAGGATGATAAGATTTGACAAAATACTAACTCCCAATAAGTAACAAGAATCGACAATTTACATGGGAATTAATTTGTGCTTGGAGAAAAGAGAAACGGAGAGAAGAAAAGTTTTGGTTTTCTTACTTCACTTTGACTTGCTAAAAAGAAAAGAGTAACAAAATAAATGGAATGCTCATTTTTCTTTTCTTGAAGAAATAGAAGAGAAAAGAAAATGTTTTCTTCCTTGCAGAGAGTCCTCTTAAACCGAACAAAGGAAAGAGAAGATCGGTTTGTCTCCACTTTTTCCGTAATGGCCTTTATGAATCTTTCCATTTCCTACTTTGGCACCAGAGATTGGCTGTTTCAGTATTAGATGTTTCATTCAAACCCAAATCATTAATTTTTCTTCTTAAAGTATGATTCAGTTAAACCCCAAGTGGATGACCAACACTCGAGCGCAACATATGAAATTAGTCTCCTCTTAGCTGAAATCTGCTGAAAGAAGGGATCATATATCGCACAAGATAAATCATATTTCTTTTTTCCTTTTGGGTACTAATTTTCCCCAGAAAAAACTATTAAGTTTTTGCCTTTCTTAACTCAAAATGCATCCATAGGGCACCACCTTTTATTTTCCTCCCAATGAAATTGCAAGATGCTGATCAGAAAACATTAAACAGAGGTGCCTTATTATGAAGGCCATATCCATTGAAAGCATGAAGCGGTCACATATTCATTTCAGATAATGCCATCAGGGTTCCTGCTAAGTTTGTTACCAGTGTTGCATTGACTTTGATGCAGAAAAGCAAGGGCAAATTTGAGCAAGCAAAATAATTCAGAAAGCTGATTTCATGGACACAGCGTGTTCTAAACTCATCGAAAGATAGCATAATTAATTATTCCAACATTTTGAGAGGGTCTACTCACCTGTCCAGTGATGACATCTATCCCTGAATTGCTTTCTTCCTTGTGGTGTTCTGCACGAAGCTGGGCAACCAGCTCGGCACAGTCCAGACCAGCATTGTCAGCAATGATGGTCGGTAATGCCAAAAGTGCCCGGGAGAAAGCCTCAATTGCATGAGACCTTTTACCAGGAGTCTTTTTAGCCAGTTCATTCACAGCCTTTGCCATCACCATCTCGGGCCATCCGCCTCCAAGTAGAAACCTGCCGTCATTTACAGTCTGAGACAGTACACACAAGGCATCATGCAGAGATTTTTCAGCTTCATCCAGTACATGAGGGCTGCCAAAAGAATAAGAGAAGGTGTTGATATGAAAAAATACCACGCAATTAAACAGACTTCACTTTCAACCCACTAAAGATGAGATTTACATCAGCACATGCATGGGGCCATCACGGTGACCAAAGAGAATTTGATTTTAACACACATCTTTATTATATACTAGTCTTTGGGCACGCGCTTTGTGCATGTACCCCATATCTATTATACAGTCTATTCGTTATTTATGACTTTATTGTTGAAAACCTTTAATGTAAGATCAACTTGGACATTGTTTGTGATCTCAAATGACCAATTGTGACAACTTAAATATCAGGGCTACTAATGTACCAATGATTAACAATCTTCTCAATAAAATCAATTCATAAATAAGAAAATATAGCGCTGAAACTTTGGAATGTAAAGAGTAAACAAAAGTTGCAGGGTGATCATTCGACATTACGATTACTTAAGAAAAAAATATACAGTAGAAAGCTTGTTTGACTGATATGTTCAACTATATTGTCCACATCTAATCAAAAACCAATTAGACAACAGAAAATGTTGAGTTTTTTCATTCAAGAATTCCCATTCTGGAAGGAGACCGAGACATCCTATTAAAAAGCTTCCGGCATGAAATAACTATTAAACAACTTCCATTATGTGTTATAGCTCGAACCTCAAAGAAAGGAGAGACCTATAGAAGTCTTATACTCCTGTGTGTAATGAAGTTGTTCTCCTTTTTGTTTTCCACCTGCGCTCAACTTTTCTTTTGCTTTCTTCCTCCTTTTCATCTCAACTTGGAATTTGATGAAAGGTAAGTTCCTAATTGATAGCAGTGAGTAATAACTTTTCCAATGTAATTTGGAATTACAAAGACGAATTTGGTGTGATGCTAATTAAGAAAACCATTGAACGCGTTTTTACAAATTCTTTGCCCTTGAGAGTAATAACAACTGACATCCTGCATCATCCCTAACCTCCTCCCCTTAGTTTGTTCCCCATTAGTAAGTATTGGTTTGGTAGAGGAATAGTCTTGTAAACTGATGGAATTAAAAGTAATCATTCATGGAAAATAAAACAACAAACAATTAAGGCTGCTTAATTAAGATAATTAAACCCACAAACCACAAATTGATGGAATACAAGTAATTACTTATTTATTTAATGGGGCTAATTTTTTTTTAGGAGAGGATAAATTGGTCATTCGATATTTAAAGAGTATTTTTGTAATTCAACTTTCAATTTAGGATGTTCCCACTTTTAGTATAGTATAGTGTGTGTAAATATATATATAGATATATATATTCATTTCCCAAGGAACAAAAATTACTTGAGGCATTATAGTTAATCCCCAAGTGGATTTCAAGTAGTTTACAACCTTGACAAAAATCAAACAGATACTAAGCTGGAGACGAGATGACACCATTTTTGAGACCCCTCCCTAACCATCCTTCCTCCAAACTAATGGCAGTTGAAGACAGAGTAAGACGCTAAAACATACATTGCACCTCTCAAGACAATTGTACACCCAGAAAAGTGGATCAACCTGTCCTCACCAATCATTATTTCTTCAATGAGTTTGCAGTGGCCCAGCTTGACAGACTCAGGATTATCGTAGGTAGATGCAGTGGCCCAGCTTGACAGACTCAGGATTATCGAAGGTAGATGCAATCTCTCCACCAGTAACCAAAGCCAGACGCTCAATACTATCAAAATCAGCATGCTCGATAGCAAGTATCCCTGCATCCGCAAATAGCTCCTCTCGGAAATTGTAAATCGGCTGTCGGTTAAGAAAGCAATTTATTCCATGAGAGATGATCTTTTGGACCTTCTCTCTCATTTTATCCTTTTCAGATGCTTCTAGCTCAGCAACCTTGGCCATTGAGTCAACTCGGACAAGTGCACCATAGATTTTAACTTTATCTATATCCATTGCTGTGTTTGCCACCAAGATCTTAGCATTTTCGATACGTTTCAGTTGGCCAACCCCAATCTTTTTATCCAAAATAAACTTGCAGAAAAGAAATGGTTCAGAGAGAAGGAACTTATATATCTAGGAATTGATGGAGTAAAACGGAAAAAACGCGACAATCAATAAGAGTGTGGCTTGGGGGTATTGGGACCAGCAATTGAACTACTACAAGGAAGGAGGTTTACAAAAAGGATGACAAACAAAATATCCCCATCTAGGATCCTACAAAAGAGATGTATGGCAAATTTTGGGACAAAGATCAACTGAGCACTGAAACAAAGGGTCCACAGATAACCCTTTTTTCCTTTTTTTTATAAGATTAATAGTTTATTGATGTTATGGGAGAAAACCCTGTAACCTAGTATACCAAAAAATAGGGAACCTAACGAACAATATGGTTCTCGAATACCACCAAAGAATGTGGTGCATTGGATGAGGCAGCTCTTCTCTTAACCAGAGGTCTCGGGGTTCGAGCCCTGAGTATGGAAAAATCTTTGGTAGGGAGCTTCTCCCCGAATGGGACTCTATACGCGGTACAAATCTAGATTAATTGAGCTCCAATGCAAGTACCATACACCGGTTGAAAAACAAAAAAAAAAACAATATAGTCATATATTTTAGATCAAAAATAAAATAAAATACAACATGGTTCTCAAACAATGACCTCCTGTCATAAACATCTATACTAAAAGGAAGCTAGTGGGTGCACCAAAAGTTATTCACAAATAAAGACATGCCCCAAAGCTTAACGAGTCAACCTCCACCCTTTCAAAAGCTATCTTATTCCTTTCCTTCCAAAGTAGCCACATAAATTCCAACTAGATCTATCTAAACCCCCAAAACACATCCCTTACATCTATCAAAAGCCTCCAAATAGGCCATAAGACAAAAAAAATTGACTTTGAGAATGAAAAATTAGGTACAACAAAAGAAAAGCTGGAAATGCAACAGTAGTCCAATAACGTAAATGTAAACTGAAATTGGCTAAGAAGAACTTCTCAAGTTTGTTTACCAACCCTTCATCTAAAAATGAATCCTTCAGTGAACCTCCAGGCTTCTTAATAATCTGGATTGCCTCTAGATTGGTGCCGCCCAGTCATTCCAATCAGTTTAACCAAATATTGGAAACATAAAAAAGATAAACAACTAACAGGGGATATTAGTAGGTACGCATGGGAACAAATCAAAGATTCAATTGATGACAAATAAGCAGTGAAATGTTGCTTTTTTCTTTTCTCTTTACGATAGACACAAGGCAGACATATACTTCCTGCTCATTCTTTCTTCTTTTTTCTTAAACCAAAAAGTGCTCAAATTTATTCATGAGATAATACACAGCAGAATCCATGCAACATATAAGGGAAAACAAAAGATTCATATTATGGGTGCAAAAAGAGTTCCCATTTCCTCGAAGCAAGATAGTTCATAGTATTTAATTTTTTATCTATCTGACCAGGGAAACATGACTTCGAGTCTTCCTCAAATTTAAGAGATGTCACATTTCACCTGCATCATGTTACTTAATAAGTCCACATTGAGAGACAGGAACATTTACCTTTAAGTTTCTCCCTTCACTGTTTTCATGTCATTCTAGTAGTAAACATTAAACATCTTTCAACTAAAAATAAAAAAATTTCAAACAAATCAAAACTTTTAAAACATCATTATCAAATTGTCAAGGCGCTTAATTACTGCAGCATAGGAGACTTGATAAAAATAAAGAAAAATCAGATGGCAGATAAACCTGAGATCAGAAGTAAAATAGTAACAAACCAAGTACATCCTAGACTATGCCTGTGTTATGGATGATCTGCTAAATGTAAATGAGATACGGACCTTTAACCTCATAACCGCATCAACAAATAGTTATGCAAAATGCTCTGTCCTGAGACAGAATTTTCAAGCTCAAAGTAGTCATTGCAATATTCATCAAGTCCGACCTAAATTTCTCTGCAACATCACACATTTATAAGAAACATTGACAAGGAGCACATTATTATGAGAAAAAAAACCTTGCTTCCATTAGTATCATTTATTGCTGTCCAGAGCAGTATATCAGAATGAATTCTTTTAGACAACTCATCTACTAGCATAAAGAAGAAATTTGATAGAAGATAGAAATATCACTATTCTGTTTAAAGTGAGACTAGCTTCAAGCAAAGATACCTGCATCCTGTTTATTATCAACAACCTTCGGCAGCAATGCATTGCATGCACATTCAGCTGCCATCCGATAAACTGGTTTAGAGAAGCCAAAGCTTAGACCGATAAATTGTACGCCAAAAATGGAAATACCAAATTAAAGTACATCAAGAACTCAACAACTCTAAAGTAGCCATGATTCCAACAGATATTCAGACAAATTTTGAATGTCCTACAGAATTCCCTGAGACTGATTCTTAAAAACCCAACTACAAAGGCACATTGCTGTCCTCTCCCCACCCCCAGCCCCCCTTGGGTGGGGGGAATTGTGAAACGAATCAAGTAATGGGTGTAAACAATGATCAATAACTGAAAAGGACTCCACTATAAAAATGACATTGCAGAAGAATAAAGTAAAACATAGAACTGCCTTCACGGGCAGTATATGAAAGATGCAATGTCTCTTGATGATTTCCTTCAGAGAAAGCTTGAATTCCAAAACAAAACCATCCTTGCAAAACACAGTTCAAACAACCAAATTGTTTATTATAATTAATTAAAATCACCCTGGTGTTTTAATTTCAAGATACCCCATTAGTGGTCTCAATATCATCCCAATTGTTGAACAATATATAGAAGTATGAAGCTGAAATTCTAACTGATTGTGGAACAGTACTAATTCTCAAAAAATTCTAACTGATTGTGTAAGCTTTTCAGGAGACTGATGGCATCCAAAGATCAATACAAAGAAAAACAGCTTAGTTAAATTAGAAAGATCATTAAACTGTCATTTGACTACCAATACACCACATATAGAAGTCATTTACAGATTGAAAAAAGAACAATTATAAAAGATAAAATACCGACATAATTTTCAAACAGCAGGCAGGCAAAGTAGCTTTGTTGAAGGCACTAATATTCAAAAGTTACAGACTTCATAAAATTGAAGTAAAACCCCAGATTTTCCAATAAGACAATATTCTGGGGCATAAGATGAATAGAAGTATAGAACAGACTAATTGTCATTAGATGAATTTTTGAATTAACCAGCTTCTCTGCCTCCCTTAAAAGTTCTCCAGCCAAAACAACTACAGATGTTGCTCCATCACCAACTTCGTCATCTTGCACTTTAGAGATGTCTAATGAAAGAGTTAAGGTAAAGGCCTTTATATCATATCTACACTTTGCAGTTCTGAATACTTTAGTATTTCCCAGTAAAATAGTTTCCGGCAGATTTTGGCGGTTCATGTTGCTCTCCAGAAACATACAAATCTGGCGGTTCATGTTGCTCTCCAGAAACATACATACACGAAACTTTGCATCTACAGTAGACAATGAACAAGTCTGGACGTAACCTTCCACAGAAGCCCTGTCAACTCTAAGTACCCATATTAACCTTTTCACAATATTAAACAACAAATACGATCGGATACACTCAGTGCCTAACCAATTAAGTTCCGCCCCCCCCCCCCCCCAGTATCCTGTTTAGCAGTGGTCAACCTCTACCTATCAAAGTATCAACTGCTCCCAAAAGTCTGAATGGAAAAACCACAAACCCATCTAGCATCTCGACAGTTATAATTTCTAATTTGCAGCATATCTTTCTGAAGAAGTCAATCAATGGATAAATAGTTTAACACGTATTTATCTATTAATTGACATGTCGTTCCCATCCAAATAAAGATTTAGAATTTAGTACACAAATCTTTTGTGCATCAAACAACAACAACCCAGTGAAATCCCACAACATGGGGCTTGTGCATCACTTATACAAAAATTTAACCATAAGCTATGTTGTTGGCAACTGAAGACTTGTAGAACTCTCAAAATTGACCTCTTCTTTTTCAGATCTACAGCTAACAGCATTCAGCAACACTTTTTCTAGAAAACAAGCTAAGCAACCAAGGGTGTGGTCTAGTGGTTGAGAACCATGAGGTCTCAGGTTTGACAAAACCACTAGGTGATTTCTTTCCATTAGTCCTAGCCTTGGTGGACAGAGTTACCAACTATCTGTTGCTAGTGGCAGGTATCTGTGGAATCAGTCGAGGTGGGCGCAAGTTGGCTCGGACACCACGATTATCCAAAAAAAGCAAGCTAAATCTTTGAGATGTGTCTAGCCAAAATCTTTTGCACGAATACAAACAATGAGTCCACTGATCCCTGCAAAAAGAACAAGGATGCCAACAAGGACCTTGGCAGCAGGATTGTCAATATGGTGGACTTCAAAATGTGGCGTCATCATTTGTAACTGTAACACCATGACCTCTGCCGGTTGACTGATAAATTTTATCCTGCAAAACAACACATAAACAAGATACTATCAAACCACAATCCAACATCCTTTCAAGCAAAGCTGAGAGCTACATACTCTAAGAATGAGCTTACCATTCCCTTAGGTCCTAAGGTTGTCTTAACCAAGTCGGCAATTGCCATTTCCCCCACGAAGGATGCCTAAATTTAAAGACAGTAAATTATTCAGTAGAGGCGACAAATAATAGTGTTCACTACATACTTTATGTTTTCTTTCACAGAGAAGGTAGAAAGCCATAATAACCTTTTCCCTACTATCTTGGACGATTCATATTACATCGTATTATTTTACTGGACATAGAATTTTTAAAAAGTTAATCTGAATTTTGTATGTTATTAGTGATATTCCGAATAATTATGTAGAAAATATGGATTGTTCTCTGTTAATTCCTATTGTGAAGAAGTTGCTCAATAGGGAGGAGGTTGTCTTTTCATATAGATCGACTTAGATCCCAATGGTATCAAGAAAAGTGCGTTTTTTCACTTCGTTAGCAACTATAGGGGTGATCTTAATGTCTTAGAATTAGAGGAAGGGGAAGGTAACTTATATCAGCGGGCACTTTATGTGTAGGAATTCAGGGTGAAGATGCCAACCACCTCCTCATTCATTGTCCGCTAGCATCGAGATTATGATGGGAGATTCTCACATGGTTTGGAATATTTTGGGTGATGCCAAGAACGGTAAAAGAGGTAATGGCATGGAAGTTCACGTTGTTAGTTCTTATGCAGGTTGTTTGGAGGAAAGAAATATGAGAGTTTTTATGGGAGTCTAGATGAATTATGTTCAGTTGAAGTAGTATTTTATCCCTTAATTCTTTTTGGTGCACCCATATTATGTGTAGAAGATTAGGAGTTGTTAGTAGAAAACTATCTCTTTTTGTAGGTTTTCGATTTTTTGGTATACTTATTGAATAATGCGGCATATTCTTTGTTCAAACTTTAATAAAATTTATTACTCCGTACTTTATTTTTAAAATGGTTGAAATTCAACTTCATAGAGAAAATAGCACATCAAATTTGAATAATTTTGAATTCTTGAAAGTTGAGAAAGTTTCTATAAAATAATACCGTTTGTTAAATTGCAACAAACAACAAATATTTTCTAACGCCCAAAATGGGAAGTAGTGTGTCACATCAATTGCGATAGAGAAGGTACATACAAGTTAGCCTTTAATAAACAATCAACTATCTTTATTTCCTACATGAGACTTACCATTCTAGCTCGCTCACCCTTTTCTTCAGTAGCTTCATCTTTAAGAATTCTGTCAATCTGTGAAACTATAATGTAAGTTATAGAATCAACAAATTACGGGAAAAGGGAATGGAATGAAATAATCCCACTAACATACTGCCATTAGAAAGATAACTGAGACGTGGATTTAAAACCAAAGGCTGAAGAATAACTAAAGCAATAAGCAGCAGACTGTTATCAGAAAAATGGCAGAGACATTAAGGGCAATGATAACAATTATAAGCCCTTAAAATGATCAAGCTCAAAAGTACCATTCAAAATGACAGAACATGAACGAAGTGAATCATGAAAATTTTTAGCATACAAGAGCATTAACTTTAGCATAAGAAAGAATAGTCATATAACGAGAATATGATTTTTCAGTGGAAAGTATGACAGCCGTAGTTTGTTCACATATTCAGTATTAGAAAATACTTACAGCGCAATGTATAAGGACAAGGCAAACTAATCAACCAAGTGTAAAAGTTTAAGTAGATTACATATTTCATACATCAATGTATTGACAAAAACATATGTAAGTATTTTCCTTTAATATCAAATCACACAGAGTCACAAACGCTGATCAATACTCCATTATCACAGAAATTACAGAATTGGTAACGAACAATGACTAAATTTGCTACATTGAACCATCACTCTCTTCCTTCGAAAGCCGAAGCTAGGGCTCTACACAATACAAACACAACTCAATTACTCCTCATATATATATGAATCGTCTCTTTACATTTCACTCATTTTAGTCATAATTTAATTATCTTTTACCCAGTCGTCCATCTACCACAATCCTTCTCGTTTATCCGGTCCGGTATCTACTATACTTGTGAAACGCATGTAAACAGAGTTCATGAAAAAGCAACAAGAGAGTAACTAGAGAGGACGACGAACCTTCTAGAACAAACGCTTGCGACGGCAGCGCCGGAGAAAAGAAGTTACTGAGAGAGGCGCAAGGACTTTCACGCAGCTGCTGCGCCCTTGCTTGGTGGAGAAGTGTCAGTGGGAAAAAAAGAATCTGGAAGGAGGGAGAAGGTTTGCGAAAATGGAGTTGTGGAATTTGAAGGTTTAAGTGGTCTTGGACGGTATTTTATTAGTTTACTGAGCGTTTATTGATCATAAAAATTTTGTTCATCTTTGTGAATACGTGGGCACGCGACGTTTATATTTAAAAGAAAAAATAGTTAAAAATGTCCTTAAATTATTTAAAATGAATAAAAATATTTTTTGTTTATAATTTTGTTAAAAAAATATCTTTATCATCAATGTTTTAGTTCAGAAATGTCTCTATTACTATTTAATGCGTCAAAAATGTCCCTATTATTACAAATTAGATCAAAAATACTCTTTTCCGAATAAATAATTTTTAAAAAAACAAATCTTTTTTTTATAACAACTGTGAATTACCATTAACACACAAAGTCAATACACCTAAAGAGCTCCTAATTCAACACAATCACTTTCCGGAAGGATATTGTGAGTATTAGACCTCCAACAATCAATTAGTTACGAGAAAAATCTCTCTATAAGTCTTCTATACCTCTGGCCTTTTTAGAGGTACTAGATACTTTTAGTCTCTTTACAAAATCTCTCTTAATTCATGTCACTGTGGATTCATTATTTACAGTAATTCCTCTATACAGTTTCCAATTCCTAGCTCTCCAAATATGATAGACCGCAGCTCCCATTATTGCTGTGAGGATCTCCTTTTCGATCTGTTTCCAATGCTTGCCTTTTATCTTCCTTAGCACTTGATGAACCTCCCCAAATGGAATTTGCATTCTAGCCCATTATGATAGTGCATTTCTAACACCACTTATACTCAGCAAAGATGTGTACGGAAATTTCTTCTACCTGTTCATCCCATAAACAACAACTATCATTCTCCACGAGGATGTGTAATTTCTTCAATCTCCCTTTAGTGAGCAACCTGCCTTGAACAGCCATCCAAACAATAAATCTATGTCTAGGTTGAGAGATAGAACACCAAATTTAATCAGCATTCCTCAATCTGGCACAAGTTCCCAACAAAGCATTGTAGCTCAGAGTGATTGAATAATCCCCTTCAGGGGTTAGTGAATACTCCCCCTAAACATACCAGTCTTGCATTTTCTTTTTAAGTGTATTCAACTTTTTTCCAATACCAACTACTATCAGCGGGAGGAGTATGAGTCCAAATATCAAAGGTGTCTTTCATATATAAACCATGAATCCATTTCACTCATAAGGAAAAAAATGTGTTCAAAAAGAAAAAAAAATAATATATTTATTTGAAAAAAATATATTTTTGATCCTTTAAATAACAATAAGAGTATTTCTGGACCAAAGTATTGATGGTAAAGGTATTTTTGGATCAAACTATAAACGGATGACATTTTTATTCATTTCAAATAATTTAAGGGCATTTTTGATTCTTTTTCCTATTTAAAAAGAATTTAGTAGCATTATAGTGCTAGGGCCGTGATGCTTGTACTTTTTTTACGTTGCAACTTTGTGAGTTTTTAGTTGAACTCGCGCCTCTATGGGCATAATTAAATTATCTATGAACTTAGTTATGTTTTGTGGCTCCGAATTGAACTTATGCCTATAATTGCATAAGCTTTGTAGGAATAAAGTGATATAACTTATTATGAATTGTAAGATATAAGTTATTTATATTATGATACAAAAATATAAATTTATGTTTTAATTTTTTTTTAGTTTATTGTATATAAAAGGTGTTTTTAACCATTTTTTTAAATTACTTTCTCCATCTATTTTTACTTGTTGAGTATACTAAAAATAAATGTTTACTTTTATTTGTTCAATTAAGAAAATTAAGAAATACTTTATCATTTAATTTCTAATTTATTTTAATTATTAACTAAAGTCATTTTTTATAATATTAATTTTATTATAGTTAAAATAATAATATAATAAAATTATCATTCTATTTATTATTTCTTAAAGAATGTGTTAACAATGTGTCAAGTAAGACGAATAAAACTTAAAAGGAGGGAGTACTTAAAATGTCAAAGTACATATGTTTGAGGGGCAAAATTAAACACCACCCTAAATTTTAGGGTTGTTCGTGTCAATGACCCACGCTACTTCCGCCCCGTGCAAAATCAAATACCCTACATTATCTCATCTTTGAATTTGTGGAGTCTGGTCGGTCTTCTTCTCAGTTCTCACACTCGCAAATTACTGTAGAAGTTAAAGTCTCTCATAGTTTCCGAGGGAGCCATGGCAATGACGACGACCACTGCAATAGCTTCGCCGTCCCGCCGCCTGCTTATCGACTCTCGACATAGTACCGCTAGCACTATCCCCAAAAATGTGGCAATTTACCCAGCAACAGCAGTTACAAATCAGGGGTTATTGAAGCACTGTATATTCTCGCAAGGATGCCTGAGATCTCTGGTGAAACCAGTATCGGCTGCTAGTTCAGGGCTAGAGGCAGATTTGGCTGATGATGAACGCGTTAAAAATGCAAAGATAGTTGTTGAATCCGAAGAAGCTGAGAAGATACAAGTCAGAGTAGATGTGAATGAGGAAGAAACAAAAATAGTTTTCGAAAAAGTTTTGACAAATTTAGCAAAATCAGCGCAACCTATTCCAGGCTTCCGCAGGGAAAAAGGAGGGAAAACATCTAAGGTTCCTAGGGAGTTTCTACCGCAGATACTTGGTGAAGATCTAGTTACCAGTTCCGTAATACGAGAAATTATTAACTCAACTCTTGCTGATTATGTGAAGAAGGAGAATTTGGCTGTGAAGGATAACAAGATTAGCATCAGACAAACTGAGGATGAACTCATGTCATCATTTGCTCCGGGAACTGAATTCGGATTCAATGCCATCTTAGAGCTTGAAAAAGCAAAAACTGAAGCCACCACATAAACACACAGAAGAAGAAGATGTGAAGCTTTTCTCACTGTTTAATCTCTTAGAACGACTTGTTAGAATAGAATCAGTAGTTTCTGAGGCCAACAGATTGAAGGATACTAAAATCTATCACTGTTTTTTTTGTTGTTGTTGTTGAATGCTCTTTATAATGGCTCTGTTAATGCTTAGAAAGAATTTACAATGCACTAGGAACAATGATCTTTGTAGTTGGTAGGTAAGTGAGATAATTGTGTTATTAGTAATTTTTATTGAAAATATTGTGTCATAATTTTTGAACAAAATATTATTTAGTTTATTATAAAATGATAATTTTGTTTTAAATTTATAGGTATTTTTAATAGTTTTTAGAATTTATGACCATAAATCATATTTTATTTTATTTTTAAAACAAAATAAGTGAAATATGTTTTTCAAGAACATGTTGAAACTCCATCTAAATATATTTGCTAAAAATATTTGAAAATTTATGACCAAATACTAGTGAAGTTTTTGCAAGAATTTGACTCTATTTTTGGGTTATAAAGAGTTTAAAATGTCCTCGAATTATTGAAAATGATACAAAAAATATCTTTTATCCATCTATTAGACCTAAAATGCTTTTAACATCCACCTTTAAGTCCAAAAATGACTTTTTCTTTAACGAAAAAGGGCATGAGGAGTATTTTTGTATTATTTCTAATAGTTTGAGGATATATTAGGCAATTTTTCATAATTAAAATTCTGTTAAATAAATTTTGATTTATAATTAATTTTAAATAATTAAATTGTAATCAATAAATGGCCGCTACGTGTTTTAAAAAATTATTAAAGTTATTTAATTAAAAATCTGATAAATAAATTTTGATTTATAATTAATTTTAAATAATTAAATTGTAACCAATAGATGGCCGCTACGTGTTTAAAAAAATTATTTAAGTTATTTAATTAAAATTCTGTTAAATAAATTTTGATTTATAAATAATTTTTAAATAATTAAATTTTAACCAATAGATGACCGCCACATGTTTAAAAAAATTATTTAAATTATTTAATTAAAATTATGTTAAAGAAAATGTCATTTTTTGATCTAAAGGTGGATAGCGAGTGCATTAATTTTCAGAATTTTATATGATAATCATCCACATTTAGTTTCAAAAATAACCTTTTCTTTAACATAATTTTAATTAAATAATTTGAATAATTTTTTTAAACACGTGGTGACCATCTATTGGTTACAATTTAATTATTTAAAATTAATTATAAATCAAAATTTATTTAACAGAAATTTTAATTAAATAATTTGAATATTTTTTAAACACGTGACGACCATCTATTGGTTACAATTTAATTATTTAAAATTAATTATAAATTAAAATTTATTTTATAGAATTTTGATTACGGAATAGGGCCTAAAATTCCCTCAAACTATTGGAAATGGTACAAAAATACCCCCCATGCCCTTTTCTGTTAAAAAAAGGTCATTTTTGACATAAATGTGGATGTCAAGGGCATTTTAGGCCCAATAGATGAATGAGAGGCATTTTTGTACCATTTTTAATAGTTCAAGGGCATTTTAGCCTTTTTTCATTTTTTGTTTCTATTTAAAATATATTTTTAAAATTTTTGTGTCTACTATTCATTTGGTAAAAAATTATGGACTTTCCAATACTCTTATTTATGATCTAATTTTATAAGACATAAGTTTGAAGAACCTTTGCTTTGTTGGACATAAATTATGTAGAAATTAAATTATCCAACATAAGTTGTGTATTATTTAATTCACTCGACATAAATTTAAAAAATTGTTGTCTTGTCCAAAATAAGTTCTGTAGGAATAAATTAAATACCTTATCACATAACTTGGTGATTCTAAAACTAAATTTATGTATCTATCAGCATAAATTCTGTAGAAATTAAGCTATGTTGTGTGCAAAGTCGTATTCAGGATTTCGAGAGGATGAGTGTACTATTACGAAATGTGAATCTAAAAATTGATTAAATCTAAAAATTATAGGTCCAAAACTAATTCTTATCTATTTCAAATAGTATTATATATATAGAGATAGATAGATAATTATATTCCCTGCCGAAGGTTTTGAGATCAGTTGAACTCATTGATCGTATGTTATATCATTTAATACTACTAGTTTTAATATACACATTTGGTTTAATTATACACAAATTATACAATACTAAAAATATAGTAATTTTCAATGTGATAAACCTGAAAAATTTGAAAGATTAAAGCAAAATAAAAAAAAAATATTAGTTAAAACGCAAAAAGTGCTACCAATAACCACTTAGAGAGGTGTTACCTAATTTTAGAAAGAAAAACAAAACAAGATAGATAGAAGATTAAAAATTTTAACACCATTTAGAGAGGTGCACCCAATTTTACATTAGATGATACTGAGTATGGTTTCACATATCTATATTTAAATATATTTTTTTAAAATATATAACACTACTATATATGATCTCGAGAGGGGAGCATAGGTTCACATGAACCCGGTGACCCCCCTCTGCATACGCCCTTGGTCGTGTGAGTTATGAATTGAATTTATGCTTCCAACGCCATAAATTTTGTAAGAGTTCAGCGATATAACTTTTTTTTCCTTGCAAGACATAACTTGTGTTATATCACGATACAAAATATAAAATTATGTTTTGTGATTGTTTTATATTAGGATTTTTTTTTATCACTTTTTCACTACTCCCTCCAACCAGTTTTATTTGTCTAGTATACAATGTCCATTTTTACTCGGATTAAAAAATTGAGAGACAATTTATCACTTAATTTCTAACTTATTTTTATTTTAGTTATAATTAATTTACCAAAAAGTATTAGTTTTATTATATTCCAATAATATAATTAAAGAGCATGTTTGAGGGGGGAAAATTGAACACCAGCCTAAATTTTAGGGGTATTCGTGCCAATGACCCACGCCAGTTTCGCCCGGGCCAAATTCAAATGACCTACATTATCTTATCTTTGAATTTCTAGAGTCTGGACTTCTTCTCACATTCGCAAGAAAATTACTACTAGAATTTAAAAGGTTCTCATAGTTTCCGACTGAAACCATGGCAATGACGATGACCACTGCAATGGCATCGCCATCTCGCCGGCTTCTTATCGACTCTCGATATAGTGCCGTTAGCACTATCTCCAAGAATGTAGCAATTTACCCAGCAACAGCAGTTACAAATCAGGGGTTATTGAAGCAGTGTGTATTCTCGCAAGGATGCGTAAGATCTCTGGTGAAACCAGTATTGGCTGCTACTTCAGGGCTAGAGGCAGATTTGGCTGATGATGAATCTTTGATACGCGTTAAAAATGCAAAGATAGCTGTTGAATCCGAAGACGCTGAGAAGATACAAGTCAGAGTAGATGTGAGCGAGGAGGATACGAAAATAGTTTTCGAAAAAGTTTTGACAAATTTAGCAAAATCAGCGCCACCTGTTCCAGGCTTCCGCAGGGAAAAAGGAGGAAAAACATCTAAGGTTCCTAGGGACTTTCTCCTGCAGATACTTGGTGAAGATCGAGTTACCAATTTCGTAATACGAGAAATTGTTACCTCAACTCTTGCTGATTATGTGAAGAAGGAGAATTTGGCAGTGAAGGATAACAAGATAAGCACCACACAAACTGCGGATCAACTCAGGTCATCGTTTGCTCCAGGAACTGAATTTGGATTCAATGCCACCTTAGAGCTTGAAAAATCAAAAACTGAAGCCACCACTTAAACACACTGAAGAAGATGTGAACTTTTCTCACTGTTTAATATCTTAGAATGACTTGTTAGAATAGAATCAGTAGTTCCTGAGGTCAATAGACTGAAGGATCCTAAAATCTATTACTGTTTGGCATACTACTGGTTAAACTTGAAATTGAATCATGATTTTCAGCTCTCTATTGAAATTGAATTTATGTTTTCAGCTGGCATTTCTTGGAGCAATATCAAGCTTTTTTGGCCAGTTTACCAGCTGAGCAATTACTTTCGTGGAAACTAGCCTCTGAATTTCAATTACTCTATCTTCTTACTGAAACAAAGATAAAAATCTTCCATTTGTTTGCTTACATTTAAGATATATCTTATCATCTGTTTTTTTGGCATCAAGATAGTTGATTAAAATGGTACAAAGGAAGGGTATTTGAAATGCTTAAAGTGATCCTATTTAGGGATAATAGTAGCGACAACAGTTAATTAACAAGGGTTCATGTGGATCTTTTGCTTCACAGTTTGCAACAAATCTAAGAAAGGCAGAGGGGACATGAAAACTAAGCATGGAAGTAAAATTCCCATTGTCATTCCAGATGACATTGTGAGAGTTATAGGTCCAGGGTCTAGAGATATTGTTAACTATTGTGGCTTATTTATGTGGTGCACAGAGATGATAATTGGCAGGCAATACTTACAAAAACATGGAGAAGCGATGTAGTTGAAGGTTAAGGTAAAAATTTACTTTCAATGTCAAATTGACTTCTGTGTTGCATGTTTTAGTTACTTTCAATACCTTTACATATTTATTGTAAACTTGAAACTAGTGGTATGAGAGAACATTTGTTGCAAGCTCTTGTGATGGACACTATGCAAAGGCTTTTTAGAGCAAGGAATACTCGATTGCATGCTGGCTACTCCCACTATGCTACTGATGAAGAGAGACTGTCCATAAACTGGATGATGTTATACCTGATGATTGGATGTTTCTGGTAGGACTTTTTAGAAGTCCCGCATTCAAGGTAACTTGATAATAAAAATGCATGATAAATTACTATTTAAACGTTGGTTCTTAATATATTGATCTAATTGCAGGTTATGAGTGAGAGGAACAAACTTAACTGGGGAAAACAAATAACTAAGCACTCATGTGGCTCAAAGTCATTTGCAGAAGTGAAGGAATCGATGGTACAAGTGCATTAACTAAACCACTATATAATTATTTGTAATTCATTTAAGTCATTATGAGTTTATAATATAAATATTTTCATCTATTGTAATATATCGTATAGAGATCCTGATAATGGAACAAAGGTAGCACCAAATCGAGTTTGGGAACTCCAACACATTCGTAAGAATGATAAGAAGAATTGGTGTGGTCGGCTCCAGAGTCATAATAAATTCATGTAATTTTCTGATATCATTGTTTTATTATTTTGTTTATGCTTCTTATTTTATAGTACAAACTGTTTGCAGGGCCAGCTTCAGGAAGTTGTGGCTCAACAACAATCAGAAGAGAATGAGCATTTAATGAGTGCAGATAAGATTTTAACCACTATACTTGGTGAATGAACTAGCTATGTTTGTGAAAAAGGTTACAGAAAGAGGCCTCCAAAAAAGAGTTACGTGCAACCTATAGACTTAGAGGCAAGTATGTCTTCTGCAATAGGAAGTATGTGCCAAGAGATGCAAGCGGATATGGAAAGAAAATTGCAGGTAGAATGTGAGCAAATGGCTGCTGAGTTGCAAAGAAAGATAGAAGAACTTCGGACCAGCTTGCGTGCACCTCGACTTATGTTACGGGATAGCTGTCACCTCCCACCAGCAACAACAAGTTACCAAGTAACTCTGTCCATCAAGGGTGAAGGGACAAAATCATCTAGTGTTTTTGTCTCTGTGGGATTTGTGGGATTTGAACTTGAGACTTCATGGTTCTCAACCCACCTCATCGTCTAATAGGCCGTGGGCTTCTTTGAGATTTCATTAAATCTAGTTGTTTGTGGAAGACAAGACGAGGAATGAACTTGTCAATATATTCCAGAGATTTTAATTTCCTTTACAGGATTTAAACAGAAGTACTATAAGTTCCCAGCATTTTGAGTATATTTTTCATGAGGTGCATCGCGACTTTATTAGTCTCTATCTTTTTGCTTCTTCTTACTATAAGTTTTTAAATGATGTACTGCATACCTGTTATGTTAGTTTCTCCCTGACTCTTAGGGGATTCCAGTAAACTAAGACTAAACAATTTCCTTTTTCAGATACTTTCTTCGTTGATTCCCCCTATTTTCTGCCTTCCCTTCCTGCATAATATCAAATGTTATAAGTTCGGAGGAGAATGTGCTTTAATTCGATGCTAAGCATCATGGGGTGAGCTAAAAGCCTTCCCCTGTATCCTAGTAATGAGAAACTGCAGTTAGTAGCTTAGTTTTCCATATGTTCATTAGTAATGAGAGGAAGTTGTTACTATGTTCTACCGAGTGAGGATCCGACCTTCTCATTAGCACTTGGTTTAGGATCTGCATTTTTTTTACACATGCCTATATTAGTGATGTTAATCGTTCGTTTTCTTAATAGCAAAGATAAAGTACTCAACAATGGGGGAATGAGTTTGTTCGAGGAGTTTTTTTGAAGACATTGGAGTAGTTTGAAAATGTGTGGCTAAAGCAGGCAATAAAATGGGAGTTGGGCTATTTTGTGCCGAACTGATGGCCTAATGGCCAAACAGTGCTAAATTCTCTTTATTTATCTTGTCATTTTTTCTGCAGTGTCAACCAGATACCATTCTAATTGCACTCATTTTTCTTCTTCTTTCAGCTATGTTTCAACAAGACGAAATATATAGATAGCCCTTAAACTTGCCACCAATTATCTCTCAAATAGAGGTGTTTTTCTGGTTATTATAGTTAAACCGTTTCTACTTGATAATTGATAACGAGTTTAAGGGATTATATATGCATTTCGCCTTTCAGCAATTACATTGTCTTGTAAGAATAAACACACATAGTAATGTATTACAAGAAAAATATCGGAAGAGAAATTTTTACTCTGTATTTAATAAATTGGATTATAAGTATTATTTTGAAACGCAACATAGAATGACCTTTTTCTAAGACGTAGTGGCATTTTTAGTTTTAGCCTTCTAGGGTCTTCCATTTTGTTTGTTGATTTCCTTGCTGAAAGTTTCAGTTTTGATGGTCCTTGGGCTTTATTATGGTCGAACAATATTTTTGGTTTCAAAATAGGTCGATGGACTCTGAACTGGCACTTCATTTTTATGCACTAATTCTTTCTTCATTTTTCTGCACTATTCGCTTCTTTATTGTGTACTTATCATGTAAATAAGAAACTTCGAAATAATGTATATAAAGTAAAATAAAATGTTAGATTAGGAAAAGTATGGTAAAATCAAAATAAATAAGAAACATAAACATAGTAAATATGAGGAGATTTTCTTGTTCTTTGAAGCATGTCCAGTCTCTTAAGTCTCTTAAGTATACATGTGTGTACATTATTGTGTTCAATGTCATAATTTATATAATATAATTGTGTGACACAAAAGATTATCATAAATATGATATTGACCCATTTAAGATCATGCATGAGAGGTGGGAGTAAGAAACATAAGTAGTGCGAGATATTTACATAATGGAGAAGAGTTAGAAGGAGTAATATTTGTGTAGTGGATATCCACATTAATACAAATATTTATAACAAGAACAAACATACTATTTTCAAAATAGAATATGGTTAAATATACCTTATGTATTATTAAAAATATTTTAAATATACTTCTTGTTATATTTTTATTCAAATATATATTTTTTTATTATATTTTTAGGGGTCGTTTGGTATAAGGGATAAACATAAATAGTTTTGGGATAAAAAATAATCCAGGATAAAATTTTGATGTCTTGTTTGGTTGACTGGTTTGGGATAACTTATCCCGTCATTTACATTATAATGATAAAATAAATTATCTCATATACATAATTAGATAAATTATCCCATCTTATTTCAGAATAGCTAAACCAAATGACCCCTTAATTCAAATATATCTCTTTCATTATACTCTATTTTGACAAAAAAGACCTGTCTTAAAGCTCAGAATCAAATAACTCACTCAATTTTACATTTCCAATTACTTTAGAAACCTATTTATTTAACCTGGTCAATTTTCATTTTCTTTTGGTCATCTTCTTCTACTCTTTTGTGGCCGGAAAAATGACATCTCCGGCGAACCCAGAATAGTGAACATCAAATTATGCCAACAATAGTTTTCTATTTGTAAAAGCTTGTATTCTAATTATGTTTTGTGGTTTTGCATTCACTATAGTCTATATGGTGAACTTACTTCCCTTCATTTCTTGGCTTCATGTGACGAACAGAGCATTGTGTCCCCTGCTTTTGTTGCCTTTCATTCTTCAGCTTGATGCTAAAGCGCTCTCACTCAAACAACTGATTTTGGTGTATACGGATGGGATTTGAGAAAGGAGATGAAGGATCGGTTGAGATACATCCGTCTACAAAAGAGAAAAGATGAAAATGGGTCGGATCGAGTTAAATGTGTGGGTTTCTAAAATAATCGGATGTTTAAAAGGGGTTGACTCATTGATTTTGTGTTTGACACATATTTATCTATTGAAATTAAAGATTAATTTATGTCAAAATAGAATTAAATGAATATATTTAAATCTCAAATATAAGGAGTTATTTTTGATAGCATATATTTAATTCTTTTCATTTTTCAAAATGTCTAGTAGTTGTCTGTGAAATTTCAAAGGTCAAATTTACCTTTAGACTGAATGATCTACCTTTTCATTTAACTACTTCCATTGGTTTATAAGGACAAAATCGAGTAACTTTAACAACGAATAGGCTAGAAATGGAACACTTCTTCAAGGGGGTGTTTATAAAATGAATTTGGAGGTAAGTGTTTTTGAACTTTTGATTCACTTACTTCATGAACAAAATTTAATGTTTAACAAGTTTTCACTTTTAATTTTGAATATTTGCTCATAGAACAAGTACAATATACAACATATTCAGTAAAATCCTACTAAGTGAGATCTGAAAAAAAATAGAGTGTATATATATTTTATTACTATTTCATGAAAATAAAAAGGTTATTTTAAAAAGACCATCGGCTCAAATGTATCAAATTCAAGTTGAGGAAAAAGAAAACAGTGAAAAATGTATAGTCATTAATAAGAAAAGCAATGTACATAAAGTTTATAAGAAAAGAACACTAACAAACATAAAAAATTGTGTAAAAATTGAAGACACAATAAATCACATTTGGCAAGAACTATAAGAATATGATCAGTACTATGACTATTATCTCTCTACTTTAGTATGTGACCTTCACTCATTTCTATTTAAAGTAATATCCTCAATAATATAAAATTACTTTATATCTTGTGT
The DNA here is from genome assembly GCF_947179165.1 of Solanum dulcamara. Classification (NCBI taxonomy): domain Eukaryota; kingdom Viridiplantae; phylum Streptophyta; class Magnoliopsida; order Solanales; family Solanaceae; genus Solanum; species Solanum dulcamara. The sequence continues at coordinate 75,449,234 of NC_077244.1, forward strand.
ACTCACCTCTTTCTAGTATACGCAAAATTAAAAAAAAAAACGTCAAATAGTTAAAAGATCAAAAGTTTTTTCAAGATGGGATAAAATAACCCCTGGGATGTTGGGGTTTACATATGGGGCATATGAACAGAGATTCATATTTGTAAGAGCAACAAAAAGGGCAGTGAGTCGAATAGGGGGCAGGTTTTAGCTTACTGTAATATGCTCGCACGAATATCAACAAGGGGCAGGTTTTAGCTTACTGTAATATACTGACACGAATATCAATATCGATATTTCCAGGCATTATATAATCAAACGCAAGGCTTATAAAACACCACATCTTTGATGTAAACGAAAACACGCAACTTATGTCATCTGACACCAAATCTTAGTTAAGACACCTTTTCCCCTTTCTCTTTCCTTTATTTGTACACACAACCTCATCTATTTTCATACATTTTTCACAATCGCGATAAGTCGTGATATTTCAAAATTAAATATGAGATAAAAGTTAAACTCTCTTTAGTACATATATAGTTTAAAATAATGAGGAAATTTCACAAATAATTAATACAACAAATTTAATTAGGCTCATTAGTTAGAATTTTCATATTTATGAAATGTAGACTGTAAATATAGCTATAGTTTAAGTTGTCTCGTTTAAAAATTCATAAATAATTGAGCTATTTTTGTATAAACTCGAAATAATAAACTTATACAAAAACAACATCTTAACTTTAAACAGTTAGATAAATTATATTATACAAAATTAAATTATACAAAAGTTATTCAAATTATATTATATAAAAATACATTATACAAAAGTTATATAAATTATATTATACAAATTTTGAATAATACAAACGTGCAAATTATACAAACTCAAGCCGTAATTAACGTTAAATATTAATGGTGAATTATAAATTAGCTAAATTATAGTTATGTTAACTAATTAACTAGTATATGTTTTCTTATCCGCGTAATTTTTTCTAAAATAATTAAATTATTCAAAGTTCAAAAAAATTCTTCATATTTATTCTTTATTTGATGAGCTTCTTAATTGCTTTATATTAAATAATATAGTTTAAGAATAATCAACAAAATAATAGTAAAAAATAACCTTTAATTTATATCCTTAAATATTTTTCTTAAAGAATGTTTCATACACCAACAATTTACTTAATATAAACTAGAGTCTTAGAGGAAGTATACTTTATTTTGTTAATGATATAAATTTAGCTCAAAATACATTTTATATCAAATTTAATTTTATTGCTAAATGACAAAGGAGAGTTACTCAAATGATGAACATCCTTCAAATTCAATTTTGAGCTCGTAAATTCAAGTTATGCAAGTAAATAAAAAGTGAGAAAGCTAGTAGGAAGGAGTAAAGAAAAATAATTTGTCACTAAATAATCGATAGCTAACAAAACTTTTGACCAAAATTAAAAGATAATTATTTAATTAATTTTTGATTTACTTTTATTATCAACTATATTCATTTTCAATATATTTTTCAAAATATTAAATTTATTGTAATTCTTTTATAAAATAAAATTATCCTTTTATGTATTGATATGTAAAAGGTGTGCAAATTAATATTAGATAATTAAAAATGAACGGAGGAAGCAATTAGTTTGATACACTATTCTAAAGTCAGTTGCCTATTCTTGACTTTTTAGTATTCTATATATAGTGTCGTTTGGGCATAAATATATTTGGAATAATTTAAAAAAATTAGGAACTAATATTTGATCATATAATTTGTTATTACTTGACAAATATATTTAGCAAACATTTCAAGTTGTCAAGTTTCATATTCTAGAAAAAAATTTGAATTTGGGTCAAATTCTAGTATTCGATTAAACTTAGGGGTGGGTTGGTAAGGTGTATTGGGATAAATAATTCATGTATTAGTATGGTATTATTTAGTTTTATGTTTGGTAGGAATTTTAGGCCTATGTATAATTAATACATGTATTAGTAATACACATTACACGGTATTACAGTGTGTATAACTAAGGGGTCGTTTGGGGTGAAGAATAACACCAAATAATTCCGAAATTAAATTATAGTGGCACTTAAATTGATGTTTTATTGGCAAGTCCGAAATAACTTATCTCGTAATTAACAAATAGTATCGGGATAAGTTATCCCTCCTCTTGGAGGTATACTAATCTCGAGATGACTTATTCCGAGATAAAATAAGTAAATGATAAATATATCCCTTTAAATATTTTTTATACCTCACTTTTCACATTCATATATATATTTACATTATTTTTAATACCATATATAACAACATTCACTCCTTATTTTTATGATAATTCTTCATATTTTTCTATTAAAAAATTACACTATATAATATAATTTTTATTTATAAATTTAGTTGACTAATTCTTATGTCTATTTATATTTTGATTTCTCATAAATCATTTTTTACTTTAACAAACCTAAAATGAAACTTATATTTTTACATTAAATAAGTAGAAAGATTTATTTTTAAATACATACGGACATCATGGAAATGCACACATAAAAATATTTAAGGTAAAGAAGATGAAAGTTTTATTTTAAGAATAATTATTGAATAACTAAAGCTTGCAAAGAAAATATAAGAAACTAAATAAATTGAAGGGTATTTTTGTAAACAAATAACCTATTCTTAAAATTTATGTAATGCATATTATTTTGAATATAATAAACCAAGCCTTCAATAAGAAATAATCTCAGCATAACTTATCTCATCATAACTAATCCCAATATAATTTATCCTATCATAACAAATTCCAACATAATTTATCACATCATAACTAATCAAATCATAATTTCTATTCAAACCAAACGACCCCTAATAGTCTAATACCTTCCATTTGGTGGTCGTATGACTAATACCTTTCATTTGGTGATATTAGTAATACATAGGATTTAAAATCACTGGATTAAATATATAAAAATAAAAATACCCCTCAAATCCTTTAAATCATATTTTTTAAATTTTCTTGGTTTTATGTTTTATATTTTTTTTGTACTAGTAAATTTATTTAAATAAATTAACTTATAAAAAATTATTTATTTGTGGATTCATATTACAGAATATAAAAAAAAAAATTGCCATGTCAAATTTTTAAGTTTTATTTATTTGTGATTTCATATTTACATAATATTAAAAAAAAAAATTGTCATGTCAAATTTTTTTGATAGTTAATTTAATTGAGTGAAACACACCTCAGTGGTGTATGTAATACACTCTCTCTTTTATTATAAAAAAAAACTTGCTACATGGCATTGCACATGAACAAAATATTTCACTTTGACAAAATAAAATAAAATTTTAAAATTAGTTAAAAGTTAAAGATTAAAGTATTACTACAAAAAAAATTATTATTTTTTAAAAATAATTATTTTCTTAAAAATAAAATTTAAAATATTTTTCTCACCCAACTCTACCACCTCCCCCCTATCCCATCCACCCAACCTCCACCACCCCCACCCCCGACAATCCCCTGCTTTTTTATAAAATATTTTTGAAAAATTCTGATTTCACCTACGCCCCTACTCGTTCCTAAAAAAAATGATATTAATTTATTTATTTAAAAATAAAGTTCTACCCACCCCATCTAACCCTCCACTCAATTTTTCTTAATTTGTTTTTCTTATTTTGTGTTAGATATGACATATATTTTTAGAAAAATATTTTTTTCTACTTGCATACCGAATATAACAAAAATAAAAATTCTATTTTAAAAAAGTCTTGCGAGAAGTAAAAGATACTTTAATATTTAACTTTAACTAATACTAATAATTTATTTTATTTTTATCAAGGTGAAATGTTTTGTTCATGTGGAGTGTGATGTGATAATTTTTTTAAAAATAAAAGAGAGAGTGTAGTACACACAATGATGAGAGTGTAATAAAAGAGAAAAATGTGTTTCTCAATGTAATAATTGATAGTTTAGATATGAACCTCACACTCTCAATAGTTTAAGTATAAAACTAAAAAAAAAGATAGTTCAAACGTGTTTTTGACACTTATCTCATTAAAAATTGACGTTTTGTGAGTGATCAATTTATTAAAATGATAACTATTTATCCTCAAATAATTCAAGTGAGAAAATAACAAACATGACAATAAAATTGTTCTTCTCCTAGCTAGTTAGAAGGCCACAAAAAAATAATATTGTCCGATAATTATCTACTTTGACTCAATTACATAAAGTAGAAAACCCCATAACAATTTAAGGACATAGTTGGAAAGAAATTTTTTGTAAAGTTTTAACTAAATGACAAAAAATAAATCAAACACTTAATAAAAATAATCTATATTTTATTAATTGATGCATTACTAATTCCCTTATTAGTAATCTTTTGTACCAAACGGCTTGAAAAGGCATCGTTAACCCTATTGAAGAGCTTTCACAAAAGCCAATTAATAGTCGATAGGTGAGGTCACTATCTTTAACTCTTTTTTATCTACTTGAAAGTTGGTGGGTAAATGACTTTCTTCATTGAAGTGTCTCATTCGTACCGCAATAACACAATTCATACAATTATACAAAACAACATTTGAAGTAAGAATAAAGCTAGTTAAATTGATATTTCATCTGTTTCATATTATTTGATTCCTATTAATTTTGATATTTACTATAAAAAAATGTAAAAATTGACAGATTAAGTAGAATTTCAACAAAAAAATTTAAAAGAACAAATCGACAAATGTTTGCCGATTATTTTCCGCACAAATATGCGCAAAAATTATGAACAAGTGTTTTTTACAAGTAAATCGATGGATCACTCAAATTTTTACTTTCTTTAAAAAATGAAAATCGAGGAACTCCATCGTTTTCTTTTAGAAAATACTTTGGTTCAATTTCAAATTGCTACATTCTTTTATATATATTTATGAAAAATCAACGATCAAAATTTAGGCAGTCTGTCTATTTTTTAAAAAATATCGTTGTTTTTTAAATAAGGAGACCTATGGATGTCCCTCGGTTTTAACTGAGATAGTTTGTCAGTTTTCTTAAATTGACCTGCCATTTTCTGACATATCGAATCCGTTGGTTTTGATCCTTTTTTTTGACAGTTTTTTTAGTAGTACATACCCCTTAAAAAAATTTAATTAGAGATTTTATTTTACCAAATCAACCTTAATAATGGTGTTTGAAATTCTAAATTTGATTAATATTATTTTATATAGTTATTCAATACTAAGGATCGTTTTAAAAAACCCTTTTAATTTACTAAAATGAATAAGTGATATAAAATCTATTTCTATTACAGGAGGCAAGTAAAATAAAACCTACGTAGTACAATTTTCCACCTTAGTTTGCCAACCGTTGAGAAGTTGCAAATTGCAAGTCTACATCTCGACTGTCTCAGAGTCAATGGAGACTTCTATATGTTTCCACCTTCCTATTTTAATACTATATATTTTCTTAACATATGATCATCTACCATTATTAACTACTGAATATGTTTTCAGTGTCACATAGTATTATATAACGCCCTTTCTATTATATTTATACGTATGTTTTTTTCAAGTAAAAGATTCCATGTTGCATGAAAAAAGACAGATATGTATGTTCTTATTTATTTCGTACGTGTACTTTGACAATTATCTATTTATCTTTTGAGCTGTTCTTCTATTCTATAAGCTCCAAAGAAATGGTCGCCGTTAAATTATGCTGTATATGAATGATGTCGAGAAGAACAACATACTCAGTGAAATCTCGCAAGTGAGATATGGAGAGGGTACAGTGTATGTAGATCTTAATACTACCTTATGGAGATAGAGAGACCGTTTTCGAAAGACTCTCAGCTCAAATATATCAGCTCAAGTAAGAGAAAAAAATAATAGATATAGCATAGAGGCTAAAACGAAAAACACTATATATGAATGACGTGCCTGCCAAATTTAAAGAGTAAAATTGGACATCCAATTGCAAATAAATCATTCAAAATCAACACTTATACCCAAAGGAAAACATACAAGCAAAATGCACCAAAAAAATAAATATTTATTTGCGTTATACTCTCTCTTTTATCAACATTTCTATAAGGGCCTCATTCGTTAGAATATTTTTTGATTGTTATATATAATAACATGTTATTATAAAGAACATATACTATACGAATAACATGATATGAAAATGACCATTTTGAAAGAAAACTTGATTGCTATAGTCATAAAATGTCGTTATAAAGTAAAATTGATATAAAAAGGTATGATTAAATAAATATTTGTTTAGCTTTTAATTAACTAATGATCCATGGACCTTTCAGTCATTCATTCTTTTTTACAATTCACACGCCGTTAACTCAACCTTAGAGTGCGTAGAGACGCTAATAATCAGTAATGGTCAAATTATTGATTAATTTTTGGTAATTATTTTAATAAATAATTATTGGTTTTATTTTCATAATTAATTACTCCCTTTATTCCATATTAACTGAATTTTTGAGAGATTTTTTATTGTTCAAAATAATTGAATTGTTCAAAGTTCAAGATGGATGTTTGAAACTTTTTTCATATTTTCCTTTCATTTATTGAAGTTTTATATTTTCTAGAAGATAAATCACACTACTTGCAAAGTTATATTTATGATTTTACAAAGGTCAATAGTAAAAAATATGGTTCAAATTATGTCCTTAAATATTTTTTTTAATATGTGTATATTGCTTGTGAAATTCAGTTAATATAAAATAGATGGAGTATTGTTTATGTTTTCAATCTTTCAACATTGGACACATGTCCTAGGTGGGTGTGGTTAATTTATGGAACTATCTCAACTAATAAGTCTTGATATTGGTGCATGGAAATTAAAATTACATATTGCATGCATGTTGGTTTTGTCAATGAATAAGACACTTAAAGTGAAATAATGATTGCAACATTATAATTTATTTATAGAATATATAAATAGAATAAGAGGGTTAGTAATAGCACTTTAGTCTTTAGGACCACTACTTCTATGAAGTGTAATTATTATGCAGACAAATTAAATCAACATTTTGTTTTTGAGGATAATAATATTACTTTAGTATTTAGGACCACACTACTAATAAGACAAAGTGCAACGCAAGTATGCTACCTTTTAATGCATAATTTTCCAACTTGGCCATGTTTTCTAGTCATAATAATTAAGTTGAATTACATTGTTTATTTATTTATATCTATCAAATTAACAAGAAGCATATATCCAAATCGGTTTAATTTTTCTTTACTTCGATTTAGAAATTATTGACATGCCAACGACTAAATTGATTAGTTTATATATTTCATGGTGTACGTGTTACATTATATATCTTTCAAGAATATAATGCTTATAATAAATGCATTACAACCAATATTGGTGAGCAAAATGCATGGAAGGTTGACTCAAGAAGTTAAATACTCACCTATGCGTACGTCTCAAATTATTACCCATCCGTTTCAAAATGATTAAGTGTCGCTTTAACAAAAAGTAATTGTCTCAAAAATAATTATTGTTTGAAAAATTCAAAATAAATTAAATAACAGTAATTATTTTCAATTATTTTTTATATTAAAGAACTAGTTTCTTCGTTCATTTTTACTTATCACATTTTGATCTGACACGTATCCATTAAGAAAATAATGACTGATATGATTATTTATTATATTATCCTTATTAATTGATGTTGCGTAGTAGGTTTTGAAAAAATATTTGGGGAATAAATAATTAATGCTAAGGATAAAATATTAAAAAAATTTGTCTTTTCTTGATAAAACTGACAAGTAGAAGGGAAAATGTACTTTAGAATAGTGAATGCAGGTAAAAGTGAATAGAGGGTGTAGTTCTTCTTAACAGTGCTTAATTCTCTAGAAACATCTAATAAATGAGTGTAACTTAAGAAACTATGCCTTGTACTTTTTCTTAATAGATGTGTAATGAGCTACAATGACACTTATTTTGGAACCAAGGGATGTAATTTGTTGTGTGTTTCTCAAATTCTCTTTTACACACCCTTAAAAAAAAAAAATTAGGAGATGTTTTTGACTTATTTTGCCATAATTTATGTCCTAAGATATAATTATGGAAAACTTACATAAATATACTATATTAAGAAAATATTTACCATTTATAAAAATAATTATTTTTTCCACTGGACACTTATAATACATTTATAATACAGTGTTAATACAACTTTAATAAATATTAGCGAGAATAATTTATAAAACTCATATAATACAAGTTTTATTCATGGATAATATATTTATCACACACTTTAATACATTTATAATGCATTGTGTCAATTTCTTACCAAACAAATATAATATATTTTAAAACACTTATAATATATTTATATTGCATGCATAATTCACTTTTAATATATGACATGTATATCATAATATTGTTATGTATTGCTATAGATGGTAATAAATAAAAAATATAGCTGAAATTAGTAATTATTTATTAAAAAGTGTTCTCCCTGATAATTTTTTTTATAATTATTCTTCATTGAATGCTCGTTCTAGTCCATAATAAATGAATTGTGGGGGGTATGACACATCTCTTAAGAAAAATATTTTAGAACATAAATTAAAGGTTGTTTCCACTATTACCTTTTTGATTATTCCCAAAGTATTCTACTAGTGTTATAAATCTATTTAATTAGTGGATTGTCCATTTACTTAATACATGAACTACTTACATTCATGTGTGTATATTTCTTATGTTCTATAAACCATTTTGTAATAAAATATATCCATTAATTTGGGCAATTAACATAGTGCCTTTTGGAGTGATTTTCCAACCTATAAATATGGTTGTCATTCACTATTGTAAGTGAGACTTGGAGACATTTGAATAAGATGATTTCTACATTCTGCTCTCCATATCTTTGTCTATATTGTTCGTCCTTTACAACAACTTAAAAATGTAGAGTAGTAAAAAATCTTATTAAATGAAGGGTAAATATGGAAAAAAAATCCCAATAATTTTCTTGAACTTTGAATAATTCACTTATTTTGAAGTATAAAAAGAAATATCAACAATTCACTTAATATGAACTAGAGGTAGTATTTACTTTATAATTGAAGTGTTTGCATTCTTCAAGAAACAATTACTACTGTCTAATAAGGGTAAAATGGAAAGAAAATAATAAATTTTATTTTTAATTTTTGAAATGACAAATAATTTGAGATATCTATTTTTGAAATTATTATAATAATATGAAGGAACTTACTTGTTATTTATTGTTAATAGGAGATGATAAATACAAATTGACATGAATACCACGATAATAAAAAAAAATCAATCTAAGATAATGAGATCGTTGGGTATGCGGACTAAATTATAAGTCCTGAAATTATAATTTCTGGACTAATTTATTTCACTTGAGAGATGAGATAAGGTGTTTATATCTCAAGATTAACCTTGAGATACATTTTATCCCAGCTTTAATTCTGAGATATTCCACCTTATCTCGCATACTAAACAATCACTGAAATACATTAACTGTCACAACACTGTTTCTTGTAATATAGAAATCTCACATTTCCTCCATTTCAATTTGTTTGTCCTATTTTGACTTGACACAGAAGTTAAGAAAATAAAGTAAACTAAATCTTGTAATCTTAATTAATTAAAGATATGTCAAATGTACGAAAATATCTCTTAATCTTGTAGTATTAATTTTTAAATATATCACGTGGAAAGTTGAAATTAACAAATTATCAAAAATAAAAACAATATTCTTTCTGAAATGAACTAAAAAGAAAAATATGACAAATAAATTAAACGGATAAAATATGAGAACTACAATATAGGAAATTAAACAATCACTAATAAGATAAAAGTTCAGATAATCTACCGAATGAGCTACTAAAATTCTCGTGTGCACCAATTTCTTTCTATGACATACGCGAGTCTTTTTCATTTTACCTACTTCTCTCCTGCAATTTGCTCATGATCAGTCATGCTGTTGTCACAATTCATCTATTTGTTCTTTTTTTTTTCTGTTCTTCATATGAAATTATACTCGTTGATTTTAAATATTATTTTATGTATTTTAATTTGTTTGTCTTAATTATTTTTCTTTTAAGTTCATTTCTTTTTAAAAAATATTTTTTTGATAATTCTTTAGCTCTAACTTTTTATATTACATGCTTTAAAATTATAAGATTAAATGATATTTTTTTATATTCTACATATATTTAATTTAAGATAATTTTTTTTAATTTTCTTAAACTCCATGTCAAATCAAAATCAAACAAATAAATTAAAACATAATTATTATTTTTTTAATTTGATTGGATTTATAAATTTAGTGCAATTATTTCGATCCAAGAGAACTTTTTTCTACCAGTCTTTCTTGTAGTTGGTTTTAATTTGTTATTATAGTAAACTTCATTAATTGGCTTTTGGAAGAGTTGTAATATGTAAAATCAGATATAAATTTGTCTGTAGTGTGTGTAAAAGGGACAATTCAAGAGATCAGGTTTATTGATGAGTCAATTAATTGGAAAGAACCTGAACATTCATTTAAAACCAATAAGATAATTTACTTGATATCTCTATGAATAATAAAGGAGACAGGAAGACCGAAGACGTAGATAATCGTTTTGATAAGTCACTATACAATATGTACAATACAGTACGGGGAAAGGTTTAGCAGAAAATTTATTCGTATATAGATTTCGACATGTGCTTCTTTGTTACATACTTTCTTATTTTCTCCATTTCAATTTAATTATTTTGTTTTAATTTGATATAATTATTTTTTAAATAAATAAATAAAATTAAATTATATATCTGTAAATATGTGATGTGAAAAGTTAAAATTAAAAATTGACAAAAATAAAGAGAATTTCTTCGAAACAAACTAAAAAAGAAAAAAATGCTAAACAATTTGAAATAAAAAGGGACTTAGAGCTTGTTTGAATTGACTTATGACTTATAAGCCAAAAGCCATAAGTTAATATTTCTAACTTATGATTTTTAGATTATTTTTGTTATTTTGACTTAAAAAATAAATGCTTATAAACACTCTTTAATTTTACCCAAACACACTGTTTTAAAACTATTTTGGCTTAATAACACCTAATTCTAATGGACACTTAACATGATATATCCAAGATCAGATATAATAATAGGACACAAAATAATGAAAATTAATAGGATCGAATGACGTACATATTGAGACCTGAGTCATACCGGATTGTAGTAAAAAGAGCCAAAAAGGTAGTCACTTGGGTAAAAATCAATCCTAACCGAAAAATCAACCAAATCAATTAAATAAGACGATTTTTATTTGGTTTGATTTTAAATTTTTTTAAAAACAATAATATTAGGTTTGATTTTGATTTTGTTCAAACCCTCCAAGAAATAACAAATCTAACTGATTAATTATATACATATTTTTTATAATTATATATATACATATATATTATTTTTTATAAATAATTTTTATGCAAAAATGCAGCACACTAATGAAAAAGAGTAAGACATGATGTATCTTTTAATTGTGTGTCATGATCCTGACCCGCCATGATTGACACTCGCACTAACCCTCCGGTGGAAGAACCACTATTACAGGCAAAATTAACAATATTCGCAAGAGATAAGCAAGTTAAAGTTGCGGAAGCAAGTTTAATTAATAAAATAAGACTGAGTTCCATAAACTTAGAATAGTCTAGTCAAACAGCCCAAACATGCGAAATTTAACACCTAGAAACTGAAAATCGATGTTCCAAAATTCTAACGAAATAACAAGTCTAAGATAGGAGATGCAACCCCAAAAAATCATAAAATGACAACTCTGAAAGTCTAAGTCCTGAGAGAAGGACTAAGATAAAGAAGAGCCCATGATAGCCTCAAAGAACTGACTCACCTTTGAACTCTTGGCACTAATGATTTTCTATTCGAGCTTTTTCAGCAGCCGACTGAATATGTCATGTACTCAACAAAGACGGAGCAAGTACATTATCAATATACAAAAACAATTGTGTATTGGTAGAATCAAAAAATAAAACGTTATTTTTTGATATAGTCGAATGCATCAATTTTGGATCAATTTTAGGAAAAAAATTCATGTCGTTCCTTTATTTTGATTCTCGATTTTAACCTTTTTTTGATAGTGCATAGATAAAAAGTTCAACACAAAAATTAAATTAAATCCCAATTTTAATATCACGATAAAAAATAAATTTTAAACTTAATTCATCTTCAAAAAGGTTCTTTTCAAAATCACATGAGAAGCACATTTCTCCATCTTACATGAATATGAGACCCCCCCCCCCCCCCCCCTTCCATATACACACGCACACGCTTTGAACAGTGTGTCTCTTGTATTTGTCCCTTTAAGGAGATATTTAGTTTTTACCTGATAAGTGTATTAGGTAAGGCTGCATATATTTAGTTTTTACTTGTGTCGGGTCTTTCTCCAGATCCTGCGCATAACGGAAGTTTTAGTGCACCGGACTGTTTCTTTTTTATGTGTGTCCTATAATTTTGTTTGGTAGCTTTGGTATTTTATTAGGGGTCGTTTGGTTAGTGGTTAGAGACTTAGAGTTATGCAGGTATTAGTAATACATGTATTAGTTATATAGATATTAGTAATGTAGAATTTAGTTATACAAGTATTAGTACTGCAGAGCTTAGTTATGTAAGATTAAGTTATGCAGGATTTAATAATTTTTTTTGAGATGATTGTATTTATTAAATTTCTTCACAAATTCCACTTGTGAATTACACGAGATATGTTATTATTTGTATTAGTTAATTTTCTCAGACTAGACAAAACAATAATTTGAAAGTTACATTCCAACTACATACTCTATGACACTAGCAAAGATACTCAATTTGATGCTAAAAGTCCAGAGAATCTGAGATAATTTTAAAATTTTACATTTCTAGCCGGAGTCACCGGAAAATTCCCGAAACTCATCGAAGCCACCGGAAGATCCAACATGGTCGTTCTCTTCCTCTTCAAAACCGTAGAAGTAGAACAATCAGTATTAGAGGCTCTAATAAGGTTACTCTATGGAGGTTTCTGAAGACAAAGAATTCGTAGCAATGATGACGGAGTAGAAAGAGAAGATGAGGTCTTTGAAGGAGAGTGGGTTAGGGTAAGGGTTTCAGGTGAAGAAGATGAAGAAGAACTGAAAACTTTGCAATGAAGAGAAGCCGGTACAAGACATATTTTCTTCCGCTACTTTTTCTGATTTAATTGAGAGTGAAGGGTAAAATTGTCGATTTATATTTTTATTCCGTTATTAGTTATTCCATCTTCTATTTCGCATAAAATAATACCGCATAAAATAATACATAAATTAACTCATAACTTATACATATATTAGTTAGTGATTTTCTAATTTTTTATTCAAACGTCATATTATGTGTGTTGAATTTTATATCTTACATAAAAATACTACCAAAAATAATATAACTTATGCAATATTTTATATCTGAATAATTCAATGCTTATACAAACGACCCCTTAATGTACAAGTACAAAAGAAAGCCTGTTAGCATATGATTACTCTTCCTAGAAATAGTTACAAATAATATAGTACTACTTTGGAACATGTCAAATTAATCAAGGTACAGTCAGCTTTCTTTTATTTGAATACACAGACTTCAAGGTAAAGATTAATGCAAAAGTTTTATAAATTAATTAAGACATTTCCAATGGTATTTTATGAAAACTTCTATCAGCTAGACAGCTACTACTTGAAAAAGAAATTAGAAATAGGCCTATCCATTTGACTTGTGTACCTTTTAATTAATTAATTAAATCTCATTATTTTTTTTGTTTTAAATCCCAAGTCACTCTTTATAAGACAAATTAAATAACAGAACAAGAGACCTGCCTTGTCCATTTCTCCAGCTATAAAGAGAGCAAAAACTCCTTAGAAGTTCCAAGAAAATGCTCAATTAAAAAAAATAAAAAATTAGAAACAAAGAGAGAAAAAAAAAGAAGAATTAAGAGAAATGGGAAGAGCTCCTTGTTGTGATAAGAATAATGTGAAAAGAGGGCCATGGTCACCTGAAGAAGATGCTAAGCTTAAAGAATTCATTGATAAAAATGGAACTGGTGGAAATTGGATTGCTCTTCCTCAAAAAGCTGGTAAGAAAAATGAATTAAATTCTTTCTTTTTACGGGTTCGGTCCATCCCAATAGCTTATATTTCACACTTTGTATTTGTATTAGGAAATTTAAAAATACAATCACAATAATATACTCGGCAATCGGCATGATCTCACAAGTGGAGTTTAGGATGTTATACGATGACCTTAAGCCACTTTTGTAGGGTAGAAAAATTATTTCCAGCAGACCCTTGACTCAAACGAAAGAAGAATTGCAAGAAAATAAGACAACAAAATAACATGATACATAGCAAATGAAGCAACAAACAGTAATGAACAAGAAACTACGCGATTACTACTAATGAATAAGGAGGTATATACGTACATCCGAAAATTTAGAACTAATAAAATTCAAATCTTGACTCCAACTATGTGTTGATGACTTTGTGGAAATGTATTTCTTTAATTTATATTTGTTCTTTATATAATTTGATGAGATTATGTTTTTGATCAGGATTAAAGAGATGTGGAAAGAGCTGCAGGTTGAGATGGCTAAATTATCTAAGGCCAAATATAAAACATGGTGATTTTTCTGATGAGGAAGATAGGGTTATATGCAGTTTATATGCCAGCATCGGAAGCAGGTAACAAAGTTTTTAAGTCAAATTTATTTAACAATTCTCTTTCTTTTTTCTTTTCTTTTTTTCTGTTTTGGTCACTAATTAATTATTTACTACCTTTGGTGCCCCTTAAATTTCTTCAGATATCATGTGGTTGCATATATCTTTTTGAGACTAAAATAAATAAAATCCTATTAAAAAAAATTTGAAAGCAGAACTTCAATGGTGTAGAAAGAGGAAAATTAAAAGATACTCCTAAATATTAAGACTCGAAAAGAAAAGTAACTATTACCCCATGGACATTTATTCTGCATGCATGCCAGGTTTAGATCTTGGATCAAGATTTTAATTACACACATGCAGCTGTTAGGACACAATCCAAAAATGTTAAACTACTCTTAACTTTTTCTTTCTTCAGTTTTTTCATCTACTTATATATTTAATTTTCTGGACGGATATAGTTCGATCTCTTTATAACAATCATCTAATTTTATAACAGTAGATATTTTAATCTGAAATCGAGTTTTTATGCTATGCTATATTATATATCATCTATAACAAAACTTTGTTATAACAACCAAAAAAAATATTTAGACAAACAACATTATTATAGAGAGATTTAATTGTATATCTTATGAATTTGAGTTTAAATTTCGTATATTGAGATCTATTTTATAATTATTTTACACTATATTAGGGTGACTTAAAATAACATGTAGCTTTTAGTAACAAGTTTGATATACTTATAATCTGATAAATAGCATAACAACCATCTGTAAATGGTTAAATTAAATTAATTATGTAAGATTATTTATACCGTGAATATATATAGCTTAAAAATGTTGTGCATTAATGTGTCAGGTGGTCAATTATAGCAGCTCAATTACCTGGAAGGACGGACAATGATATCAAAAACTATTGGAACACAAAGCTTAAGAAAAAGTTCATGGGTTTTATTCAGTCATCATCTAATAACCAGGGAATTAAATCACCTAATTTATTATTTCCTCCTACAAGTACTCTTCAAACAACTTTTCAACCCCAATCCCAATCACAAGCATCAATTTCAAGTCTTTTTAGAGATTCATATCTAGAGCCCATTCCACTAATCCAACCAAATTTCATGTACAACATGATGAACTTTCAGTTAGGTACAAATTCTTCTTATAATTTTCATGATCAGAGCTTAATGAATGCCATGCAAGCAATTAGTTGTTGTTCCTCATCTGATGGAATTAGTTGCAGCCAAATTAGCTATGAAAATGAGGAAATAATGTGTCAAATTCCTTTTGAAGAAACCCAAAATTTTACTCTTGACAATTATTGTAGTACTTGGGCTGATCATGATCAAAAGTCAAATGGATACTTTGGGAACAACTTTCAAAGTAGTCAATTCCAGTATGATACTAATATTGAAGAAGTAAAAGAGCTAATTAGTAGTAGCTCTAGCAATGGCAATGGATGCAACAATGTAGGGTACTGGGGTTAATTAATTTCTGTAGCTATCTATATATGAGTATTTGTAATGGAATTGATTCATGGAAAGCTTCTATTTTGCTTCCACTGAATTAGTACTAGCTTTTATCTTTTGTGCATTTTTTTTTGGTAGTAATGATGTAATATATCATGATCATTATTAATTAGTAGTATTTTATTTATCCCAATTGATGTGTTACACATGACTTTTCGTTTTAATCCGTCCTAAATTGAAAGTTACATGACTATAATTAAAAAGAATTCTAACTGCAAAATTCTTCTCTTATATCTTTAATGTAATAATTTAATTTTTTTTTCTTTAAACGTTGTATTAAGTCAAACGATGTCAAACAAAAAATTGGGATGAATAACTTTTTGTCTCCATCCTTTCTATCTAGAAGTACTCTGAAACATATGTACATTTAATTAATGGAGAAAGTTCTCAAGAAGCCTATGATATCATGAATTGATGCAAGAGTCAGAAAGTGAAAGTTACTAATCAAGCATCCACTGTACGTTCTTCAATAAAAACAAATTAATATTGTGGCACAATAGAAAACTAAAGATATATCATGGTACAATCAGAATTAATTAAAGAGTCAATATGCCAGCAAAAAGAAGATAAACAATACCTACTGCAGGAAATCTTTAGAGGTTGCATTTTAATTTAGCTAAAGATACGAAAATGACAGGAAAAAAAATATCAGAATCTCTGTCTTATTCAAATATTAAACCTTCAAAAGTAATTTTATAATATTCGTTTGACATATAACACGTTGGTTGGTACTGGCATCAATTGCTATGCGACTTGTGTAATATAAAATTAAGCATTATGCAATATACATTGATCGATCCAGTAATTAAGATTCTTCTACATTTAATTAAAAGTATCGGATTAGTAACACTTGTAAATTTTACTCACATATTCTTCAAAGAAAGAAATATAAAACTAAACAAAAGAACCCTCGGGATTCGGGACTAATTTCATTTGATGAGCTTCTTGTCTTCCACCGCTGAAGTTAAGACTGATCTATACTTCATTTTCCTTTAATATAAGTAAAAGGATAGTGAATTGAAGAATTTATTTCTCGTATTTTTAACAATTGATCCAATAATGGATGATGGGAAGGCTTACGATTTGATTGATTGATCATTGACCGTTGTTATTTTTTTATTTTTTTTGGATATGATTAATATTTGAAGTGTCCCCATTAAAGTTGACATTGCTTAGCAATAGTATCACCTTAGGTAAGCCATATTTGTCTATAATAAAGACAAACCAAGTACTCCACTTGGAAAATAAAACCTTACATATAATAAAGCTTATGTTGAAAAAATATATTAAATTAATAGTTGGATTTAACTAAATAGTCTAGTTGACCCACAATTTGGCAGTCATATAATTAAGTGTCAAAGACTTATCTTCCTTATTAGTAATATTGAGTAACAACCTAACACACTCTTTTCAGAATTTCCAAGAAGGCATTTGAATAAAGTCAACGCTACAACAACTTGGAATCATAAGCCAATTACTTTTACACACGAGTCAATTTATATTTATTTATAAAGTATATTATTATATATGTAACAAATAACTCTTATTTGACGTATCTCTACAACTAGCGGTTTGACAACTAGCGGTTTGTTATTCGTTAGAATGGGTAAGGTAAAACTTAACACCCTGCTTGTATTAATCTCTATTGAGAATTTGTTCATTTTTAATTAAAAAAACACTAGCACACTTTATCCAGCAGCATAAATTCGCTAAAAAAAACTACTACTAATTATAACACTAATGTCTAATAGGAATACTATATAGAAAGTATTTTCTTGGAAAGAACTCATTAAGACGAGTTTAGGACTTATTCATAGACGTGTTTGATCTCATTCCTTAAAGAAGGAAAAAAAAGATTGGAGCTAGTGCTTTTATCCATTATAGTTTTTGTGTATAGAGTTTAGAATAGACGGTTATGATAAATCTTTAAATTTTAAATTTATAATGTAGTAAAATAATGTAATGATACAAAATTATTCAGAAAAACCATTAGTAATTAAACATGATTAAAGAAACTTCTAACATGATTTTATAAGTATAAATAATGCAATGATATAAATATTATTATGAGATGCAAATCAATTTTTACATCTTAATTTTCAACTAACAAAAGAATCACAATTTCTTAAGATATAATACTATCATACTATGCAATTTACCTACTCAAAGGAAAATAATCAACAAACTTTATGACTATTTTAATAAAAAGATCACTCCATCATGAATAAAAATAAAATTAATTTCTAACCGCGAAATAATATATCACGATAATTTGGAGACATATGACAAAAACATGAAGACCAATAATAAGTAAAGATAAAATTTGGATATTTGTTTTTTAAAACAAATGTTAAGTAATTTTTCCCTTCACGATGTTCTCAAATAGTAAATATGTTACACTACGACTTGTTATCTGAGTCACTCTCAATCTTCTTATTTCTATCATTGAAAAACATACTAAGTATTACTTTATTTATTAAAGAATTATGAAGTCAACAATATTAACTAAATTATTTAACATATAATTTATGTAGAATTTGTTAGACATGCCCCGAACATTAGACATTAAACGTATTTAGAGAATAGAGTCGAATGCTAAGTAAGTAAGCCTCACAAAACTAAGCCCTAAAATTTCGGAAGCACTTGTTAAGTAGAATTCAATTGAAGCTAATAGTGCTGTCGCTTGACTTTTTTTTTGTTACTGAGTGCAAAAGTGTCATGGATGGTGGGCCCAGCCCAACTTAATAAGGACCAAAATTTTATTAATAAAAGAAAAAATTAGTAGGGAGAACACTTTTTAATAAATAATTACTGATTTTAGCGACATTTTTATTTATTATCATTTATAGCAATACATAGCAATATTATGATATATCTGTTATGTATTAAAAGTGAATTATGCATGCAATATAAATGTATTATAATTGTTTTAAAATATATTATACTTTTTTATAAGAAATTGACACAATGTATTATAAATGTATTGATGTATGATAAATATATTATTTATGAATAAAACTTGTATTATATGAATTTTATAAATTATTCTCGCTAATATGTATTAAAACTGTATTATAAATGTATTATAACTGTCCAGTGAAAAAAAATATTATTACTATAAATGACAAATATTTTTTTAATATAGTATATTTATCTACGTTTCCCCTAATAAAATTACGTGATGGTTATCAGCCCTAGCCCAAATACCATTAATAAACTCTAACCTTGAACTAGATACCTTAGATGGGCTCAACCAAACCCAATATCGATGATCCATAATTCCATTTTAAATTTAGGAATAATTACAGTATGGGGTCGCTCGGCCAAAATAATTATAAAAAAAATAGTTATTTGATGTATATTTATATATATTTCATGTATAGAGTGTATCATAATATATATTTAGTGTATAACTCATGTATAAGTAATTTATATTGTATAGTCAGTGTATATTTTCTATGACTTTTAACAAGCTATATTGTATAGTCTCTATATATTTTCTATGATTTTGGCTATTTTTCATGTAAATAAAACATGGCTATCCTTTTTGTAAACTAATTAGTTTATGGTATATATTTGAAATTGTTATAATGAATTTTTTGAGTCCAAACTCCAAACCATTATTTAGCATGATGATAATGTGAAATGATTTTTTTTTTTTAAAAAAAAGAGATTAACTTATTTGAAACTGAGATGCTGTTACTATTATTGAAATCGTAAAGTTTAAAATTTAAATCATGCAATCGCCTCTAATAATATCGTGGCTAATTGTTGGTTCAGCTGTTGAGGCTTTAGATTGGTAGCCTCCTTCCACCCACACCCAAAATAGAAAGGATGTTTGAGTTCTTATACGTTCTGTGTATTCAACGAGCAACAAGATTAATCAGAATACATGAAATTGAAATTACTATAGTAAAGAAAATGAAAATTCTTTAAAGATAAAGATCAATTCGGACGTACTTATTTAATATTAGTTTCAAATATAGAAGATAAAAGTTCTATTAGTCCAACTTGGGATCTTATTACAGATTTTAACTTTATTTGACAAGCATATTAAGATAAAAGAATCGACAGAATCTTTAGATTTATTTGTTTACGTCTGAAGAGCCGTATAAGTAAAATTCTCACTTACAATTCTGTATAATGATCGATAAAATAATATTATCATCGACTACGATTATTTAACCGTTCAATTAGATATGCGTGAATTCGCATTACTGTTGATACACGATATATATTCACTAACTATTTTGTTGAATCTTCTATGTACAAAAAAATAATAAAGCTGTTGAGTTTAAAAGACTATTTAAGGCTATAAAATCTCAAGGCAAACATCAGTATATCATCCATACTCGTCCCCAAGCAGAAGCAAATTGCTAATTATCATGACTTATTTAAAATGCCATATAAGACAGGCTGTTTAATCTCCATTATTAGTCTGTTTCTAGCTAACTTGTTAATTATCATGTCTGATCAAATTGCTCTGGAACGAAAGTAATACTAAAATTTAGGAAATTGAATAGGATTTGTAAAATGTTAAAATAACTATTATATAAAAGGTTAAAATAGTAATTTTAATATAATTTTATTGGGTTATTGATTTAATCAGTACCCAAAAATCATAAAATTAGAAATTGAATCGATAACCCAAATAAACAAAAGTAATTTTTTTTTTTTTTAATTATGTCCAATACATAAGGGATTTTTTTTTTATCGTAATACCATTGTATATAATCTAAGAAATATACTCTGGAGGTAGGAGTGGTAGGGTAAGAGAGTGAGGTGGTGGAGATGAGAGGTGCGAGGGTGAGATAAAAATGAGGTCTACAATAATCAACTAATATAAAATTTCATTTATAGGATTTAATTTCCCTAGCTCTAATAGATTTTATTTTTTTTCATTTTCGAGGAACTACGTAACTAAGACTATATCTATTCAAACTGGGCACTGCATTAATATTCACCTATATATAGAGAGTGTGGGGTGTGGGGGACTAATTGGCCTAAATCCCTCAAAATATATTGACTGATTACATAAAAAAGGTGAAAAATTAAATGTAAAAGAAGGTAGAAAAAGAACAAAAAGGGATGATAATTAGAAAGTAAACACACAATAAGAAAGTTCCACAAAAAAAAAAACAAAAAAAAAACAGTGTGTTAAGTAATACTACAAAACCTGAAAGTAAAAGCCAATCATGATATAACTTTTATAATACATTATCAAGTAATGGATAGGTTATGCATTATATATGAATTACCTTTAGAAAGGAAAACCACTTCTTGACAGAGGCGTACTAGGTTCAGAGGAATTCATAAGTATTTTTTAACGTGGAGTATAAATTTATGTGTATAATTTACTAAGATAGCAACAATTAATATATATGAATTCAGAGCTTTTAAAATATTTACGTTTTAAAGATTGAATTTATGAAATTTAAATATAAAATTATCTAAATATACAATTTATTTTACTATATTCTCTAAAATTTCTTATCATTTGAAAAAATTACAAAAATCCTTACTCTATCTTATTCTCTGATACATCACTGTACGCAATATATCGATCGGATACATCACTTTACGTAATATATCAGGACGTCTGATGCATCACTTTATGCGATGTATCGGTCGGATACATTCCGGATTCCACTAAATTTAAGGGATTTTTGTAATTTGAAAAAAATATGAATATGATCTAATTAGCTCTTAACACTATGAGATTTGTGTAAATCCGTATAATAATTTAAATCCTCAATCCATCTCTATCCACTATAATAAAAACAACTTTTAGCGGCAATAAATATGCACATTAACAAAGTGAAAGTCTTAACAGACATTAGTTAATTGTCATTGAATTCAATGTCTTTATAGATTTTAGAAGCATTTACCAAGAGTACTAAAATGTAATTGTCACTAGTAATTACCTCTAAAAAAATATATTTAACAACAATTAAGCTATTATCATTAATTAATTACCTTCAATGAT
Organism: Solanum dulcamara; assembly: GCF_947179165.1. Taxonomy (NCBI): domain Eukaryota; kingdom Viridiplantae; phylum Streptophyta; class Magnoliopsida; order Solanales; family Solanaceae; genus Solanum; species Solanum dulcamara. Next base: position 75,471,407 of record NC_077244.1, read on the forward strand.
TATTTTTAAAGTAACTACCCCTTAAACATAATTAGCAAACAAACATAATTTCAAGAATTTAAGTAGCTTTCATTTGATATGAACGTGGCGTCCTCTTAATTACGACGAAAGAAACTTAGTTATAAAATATCTCATAATTATGAAAATTCTAGTCAAGAAAAGCATAATCATAATTATAAGTAGAGGAGGAAAATCAACTACATACACTAGTCCCCCAATTCATGCTAGTCAAGAAAAGCATAATTATGAGAAAAGGAAAACCAACTACATACACTAGTCTCCAATTTCACTACGTAATTCAACTAAATACAAAATTCAGGAATGTTCTTTTCTTCTTTTAAAATTTTATAGTCTTAAATTTATGATGATATATATATGCCATTAGGATAAATAAAAAGTCTGATCACGAATGTTTTTTTTTTTTTTAACAAACTAATAAGTAAATACTATTACGTAAACTGAAATAGATAGAGTTCAATAACGATTGTGTCAAAAAATTCACAGTATTTTCGTAATGAAAAATGTAGTTGTGAAAGATTTCAACACGATGAAATACTTTGTGATCATGATGTAGCTGATATCGAATATAGAAATCAATATGAAAGACTAAATTTCAAGATACGGTTGAACTTTACCTTGTGAAAGCAAATGAAAATTTTTCAATACACATTTTGAAAAATATAATGTTACCACCAGATGTGAAGAGGCCACCCGGGAGGCTTAATTTTTAATATTTTAATATGTTCAAACAACTAACATCAGTTTATATACAACTTGTATAAGTTTGGGAACCAACTCATATACCACATTAACACAATTTTTGTATTCAAGGGAACCATATTATATAATAATTGATACCACTTTTGAATATGTTAGTACCATTATACAAATCACTTTTATATGTTCTTAAACTAATTTTAAACGTTAATTGACTCCAGATAGTTATTCTTCATTGTTGCTTGTTTGAATATGTGAGAATCAGATTATATGTCATCTATAAAAAAGTGTCAGATGACATATAATCTGATTCTCACATATTCAAACAAGCAACAATGAAGAATAACTATTGGTAAAAAAGAAGATATTAAAAGTGAAGAGAGAATTAAAAGTAAAATTTTCCCACAAAAATTGAAACAGAATCAAAGAAAGAGAAAAAATCTTTTTCCATAAGTGAATATATCAAATAAGAAATGTGCATTGGGAATCTGAAACTTAGTCAATAACTTTCTACTCCCAAATTAGCATCAAAATTTTAAAAAATAGCAAAAAGACGTGGCCCACTTTAATATTATTTTTTTATAATTAAAAATTATATTTTATAATTAATTAATTAATAATAGATTTATGTATTGTAGATTAGGAACTTAAAGACAATATTTATTTTCACGAATTAATCACCTGTAATACGAAAACTGTTAGGTCTTTGTGACCAGTAATTGTGGAAAGTACCCTCCCAAGTGGGGAGGATCTAGAGAGTTGGGAGTGTTCATCTTTTATCTTTTTTCTTTTTTGGGATGTGGGGGGGGGGGGGGGGAGGGAGGGGAGTGTTCATCTGAATTTTTAAGAAAAATAAAAAATTAGATTACATATGTAAGATATTTTTATTTTATATTTATGTATATAGATATGTTTTGAATTTCTGGAAGACAACACAAGACGTTGGTTTAATGGTTATGGAGATTCAAAATTGAATTTGAGGTTCCAAATTTAAATTTTAGATATTATATTTTTATTTTTCAAACACCTTAAATAAAAATCTTAGATCTGCCACAACTCCCAACAATTAACCACTGCAATAGATCAACAATAAAATTGTGCAGATTCGATTAATGTCATAATAATTTACATGAACGGCAGCTAGTTTATACTACTAATCTAATCACATAAAAAAGGGTTTATTTAATTCTATCAAGCAAATGTATAATTAAAGACAAGAATCAATCATAAATATTGTGCGATAAAAAAAAGAATTTACTCAACTTACTGAACTTTTTTTGCAGATTTGTCAAAGATCAAAATATCTTTTCTTGGTCTTCAGCATTTTTTGCAAAAAAAATTCTATTCCTGTATAGAACCAAAAATCTCTATAACAATATCATTTTGTTCAGATATATTTTAGCTTTTGTGAAATGTTATTACGTATAGAAAACATATATAATATAAACATAAAAAGTCGATTCAATTCTTTTTTCTGATCATTATGATGAAATATTATTACAGGATATAGTTATTATAAAGAGATCTTGTACATGGTTGCAAAATAAAGAAGAGGGTTTTAGTAGTCTTTTAGATCTCTAAATCCCTAATGACTTTAGGTCCCAATCCCTCAAAGGAGAAATCAGATCTAATACATTTCTGCCCTAATTTAATTATCTGACATTATAGAAACAAATCAAACATACTGATTGATTGTCGATCTCCTTAATTTTGTTTGAAACCCTGACAAATTTTCAGCATGAAATTAACTCTTCAAAGGAAAATTTAAATCAATTGTTTTAAATTACTTATAAATAGTGAAAACCTTAATTAGTACTTACATTTGTTTGATCTCGGGATACATTGGATATATTATTGTATTTGCTTGATCGATCTACAAGAATCTGCCATCAAAATCACCCATCTTTCGCTATAACAGCCTAAAAATATTTTTATTGAAACCTGCTAAAAATATCATAAGCTGAAGACATATATAGGGCACACCACTCACTTCAAGGAAAGACATAACTGTATGGTTTGAATAGGGTTTAATTAAATCTCATTCGCTGAAAAATCATGTAATGCATATAGATTTTTTAAAAATAATCTTCCTATGCATATAAAAATGATTGAATCCCCTTTTTAGTGAAGCATAATTCATAAAGGTGGCTCAAGAATTACCTCATGTAGTCCAAAGTATGACGCTCAAACATTTTTCTTGCTCCTGTTACAATTTCTAGCTTCGTCACTGTTAATATTTCAAGGTCATCCAAAATGGCATTCGCCTGCAATTGGACCTGCACCTCTTTTCTCCAACTAACTTCCCTTTCTTGATTTGATGGAATTCATGGCGAGATCAAGATTTGTACACGAAAAAAGAAAGAGTTGAAATATAATTTGCTTTTCAAGGAAATTCAATATATATAAAAAATCAATATAAACAATAAAAATTGACGAAAGGATGTCAATTGACTCAAACGACAATACTATAGATGTAATGGAATATTCAAGCTTTGTTACTTTCATTTTTTCATAAACTAAGATATAAAAGAATATAGAAAAAACAAGAGAGAAAGAGTGCAGAGATATAACAGGTGCAGGTGCAAATGCAGATAAAGGAAACATTTTGGTTTCTTTTCCATTTTTTTAGTATTTTTTTCCCTCAAAGACCTCGGTATATTCTTTGGTCTCTCTGAGCCAGGTGCTATATATAGGAGTAGAAAGATTCATAGTCATATCTTATCCAGCTGTCTTCCTTTTTTTAGACCACTCAATAAATAAAAGGTTTAACTTTAAATAATAATGCTGTTTTTTAAAAAATAATTAAAGTCCATTAAATGCTAATCAATCAGAAGATATGTTTTAGATAATGTATTATTGAGTATTCGCTGCTTTGATTATGATGTTTCTGGATAGAGGGTATATCTAAATCAGTCTCAAGGATAAATTTAGAATTTTTAAGTTATGGGTGCACCATTAAATAAAGAAGAGGGGGGGGGGAATATATTTAATATATTTTGTGGGAATTACAATTTTTTTTGATTAAATAACTCAGTATTTAATCAAGTGCATATATCATTTGCTCTTTAATTTGGCCAAAAGATCATGGGTACACGTGCACCACAAGTTGCCAGTGAATTTGCCTCCGTCCCTACTGCCATAAACATGGACGGAGCCACCTTAATCGAAGGATGGTCTAGTGAAAACACTTTGTCAAAAAAATTATGTGATATACAAAGGTTAAATTTTAGCTATTACGAATATATCTTTAATTTTGCACATCCTTAACACAATTGAAAAGACAATTTGAGTACATTCTACCATCTCCACATCTCATTATTTGTAAATCTGCCATGAACATGTAGTATTATTTTTTGTGTTGTTCATAATAAGTATAATTAGTAACTTCAAAAATAAAATAAGTTATTTATTATAAGAGATTGAAATATATAAATAATAAAAAATCTTTACACAATCATCTACCAATATTTATTAGAATGTAAAATAAGATCAAAACCTTAAATTTACCAAATAAGCAAGAAAAACTCTTTAGCATGTCAACTGCAACAAAGAAAACAACTCTAACTAAAAATAAAAAATGCTTCGAAAGACCATTTTAAAATTAATTGCAGGGATCGATGAGTAAGGAAGATGAAAGAAAAATATATATTACATATCAGTACCATAAACACTGCAGGTGTTTCTTTTCAACGTTATTAGTATAATTTAATATGCGAATATAAATTTTTGCTCTATTTACTTAAGATATTTATTACATCCTTATACGTACGATATATGATATGGATAAATAATTAGTGTGTCTAGTAAGATAAATGAGTTTTTGAAAATTAAATTGCGTGGATTCTTCGCTTTGTCCTAAGATAGGTCAAAACGACGTAACGATTATTTTCGCACCATCGAATCGATGGCATCCATTAAGACATCCTCTTGGCTCTTAATTAGTTGTGAAAAGGATATGTAAATCTTTTTCTCCAACTTTTTCAATTTGATGTCACCCTTAAATTCACACGTGTTGATTTAATTATCCTTAAATAAGATGATGCACATGTAAAAGCAATTTTTAAATTATATTTTTTAGAATTTCAGAATAATCCACAGCCGTTATAACCTCTGTCCTTCGGGTGAGAATTTTGTACTCATTGGGTAAACTCCCCTCTGTGTAATAGCCTGCAAACCACACAGAGGATGTAAAATGCACTAGGCAAGCCCCATGCGACAGGCTTGACTCAAAAAGCTTTGAGGAGAGATCGATCCCGGGTCATCCGTGTAGATGATCACCCTCCAAATCAATTAAGTCATTTCGAAAGATGTAAAAACGAATTTAGGTGTGATACAAAGTTATTTTCTTCATTTATTTGTCATGTTTCATTTATCGAGAATCTAATTATATAAATTTTGGTCAACATTTTAAGTTGTATTTTTTATTACAAATATGAAAAAGATGACAATATATAATACTTATTTTTTATGTACAGTTTTCAAATATTAAAAATTTTCAAACTTATCCTCGTAAAAGTATAAAGGATATGGAATGATATGATTGGAAAGACATAGTAGCTATCCCCGGTGAAAGAGTCAAAATTATCCTTAAATTATGGAATTTAGACTACATATACCCTTCGTTTAATTTGGTAGCAAAACTATTCTTCCCGTTAGCACTAGGGGTCGCATATCAGCACAATAGAAGGACCTATTGGCATTTGTGGTATCTTATGTTTAATCGCGGAATCAAAATTTTTATTAAATAATATCAAAAAATAAAATAAAAAAATATATACCACTAGCAGTTGTAAAGCACACAAACTAAAATAATTTTTTCAAACTTTCAACTTGTGTCAGGACACTATATATAAAAAAGGGCAGTCCGGTGTACTAAAGCTCCCGCTATGCGCAGGGTCCGGAGAAGGGCCCGACCACAAGGGTCTATTGTACGCAGCCTTATCTTGCATTTCTGCCAGAGGCTGTTTCCAAGGCTTGAACCCGTGACCTCCTGGTCACATGACAACAACTTTATCAGTTACTCCAAGGCTCCCCTTCGTCAGGACACTATATATATATATATATATATATATATATATATATATATCAAGGATAGTTTTACTATCAAAATGGAACACAAGATATATGCGTCCAAATTTCATTGTTCGAGAATAATTTTGATCCTTTTTCGATATTCCCATAAAGTCGTATTTTCTTTCATTTTACTAGCTAGTATATCATTATTATTTTAAGGAAAAAAAAATAGAGTAGTACAACAAGTGTGCACCTTATCCATGGCATACATATGGGTCCAATCAAGCATGCAGCAGCCACGTGATATATATCATCTCTCCTCGTGGGGATTTGATGATTCAGCTAACCAGATATTGACACGTGGATAGAAGTACTGATGAACCTCGTGGTCTTATGGATTCCGGGTCCCTTTTGGAAGTCCAATAAGACCTTTTAACTCGTTTTTGACAGAAAGAGAGAGATGTGGATAAATTGGATGAAGGCCCACCACCAACGTCTTCTTACATTTCAAACGCCCTTTGTATAGTCTATATTCTCCATATATACAAGTGGCCAGGGAAGTAGCTGGCGGTTGTCTCGACAACTTGCTTTTCGAGGGTTATTTTTGTCATTTCAAATTATTTATTATATATCTAACAATTACGTAAAAACTAATTTTTATTAATTACAATAATTAGCAAGTTAAAATATATAAAAATTTGATTGACTTTTAAAATTTTATTAGTATCAGATAAATAAAGACAAAAAAGTAATATAAAAAAAAAAAAGGGCAGCCCGGTGCACTTAAGCTCCCGCTATGCGCAGGGTCCGGGGAAGGGCCCGACCACAAGGGTCTGTTGTACGCAGCCTTACCTTGCATTTCTGCCAGAGGCTGTTTCCAAGGCTTGAACCCGTGACCTCCTGGTCACATGGCAGCAACTTTACCAGCAACTTTACAAAAAAGTAATATACATTATTTGAAATATCATAAAGACTACTATAAAAGCTTATTTGGATAAACTTATTTTAAATAGTTAAAAATAATTTATAAGTTAAAAAAATAAGTGGGTGCAACCCATAAATTGGGACAAAGAGAGTAAAATATATTATTTGAAAATTATGTAAAAGGTAACAACAATTAATGATTTAAAATATTAAAAGATATACAAAAAATTTGATTGATCTTCAAATTTTATCGATGTTACATAAATTGGAACAGAGAAAGTAATATATATTATTTAAAAATAACATAAAAGTATTATAAATAACAATAATTAACAACTAGTAATTTAGAAAACATATGAAAAAAGTGTGACTTTTGAATTCTATCAACACCACATAAATTAGGGCAAAGGGAGTAATATATATTATCTAAAAATTAGGTAAAAAGTACTAAAAATCATATTAAAATTTCAATTAACTCTAAAATTTATATATGTCATATAAATTAAATAAAAAAATAATATATGTTGGGCTCGTGCTAACACAGACTCCAAATTTAGTATATATATATTTGGAAAAATTAAGCACGTACTCATAAAAGCAAACTAATTACAGATAAAATATCCCTTTTACAATTTATATCCCAGTTCTTCTTCTTTTGCAGTTTGCTCCTTCCGCAATTCTTCTTGTTCTTCTCTAGTTCATTTCTTCTTTCCCAAATTTCCTCTTCCCAGTTCTTCTCTTCTCCAGTTCATTGTCTTCCCCAATGTTTTCTTTTCTCCAATTCAAATCAACATTTGATTCTACACAAATCTCAAATCAAATCAAAATTGTTGAAGAAGAATAAGCCTGAAATTACTTCATATCCATTGATGATCGCCTACAATCACTATTTCACAAAGCTAATCCTCAATCCTTAATGTGAAACTTCTAATCGATCAATGATACTATAACAACATACGACATGATTTATAAATGAAATTTGAAAGTTAAAATTGTGTTTGGATATACAATTAACACACACTTGAAAAACATGTTAGAAGCAGTTTTTCAAATTCTAAAAATCTATATGCAAAAATTAACCAAAAAAATCTTTTTGATATATAACTAAATATTTTTTTTTTATTTTTTTTAAAAGGACAGTTCGATGCACTAAAATAAAATTTTATTTTATTTTTCAAAAAGGGAAAATTTATGTGAAGAAAAGCCGTACGTAGGTTAATAATAAATTGTATATGATTTAACGCTTTTTTATATGCTTTAGCATTTTAAATTAACGCACAGCCAAAACATTTGTAAGAAATGATGCAATATAAAAATTATGAAATTGATGTTTTGATTTTTCTTAACATTTACTTTTGAAAATGTGCAAATGGTGATAAAAATTAAATAATGACCAGAAAAATCCTATTTGTGCAAATTTATGAACAGTTCAGCCCAACAACTTCAATTATGCCCCTCTTAGACTGGATTTTCTTCCAGCAGTTTATTTACGGCCTACTTCAGCTCAGCCCATTTCACACCAAACTATATTGGTTTGGGATTTTTATGGGAGAAGTGTCACATAGTCGACTCGAGGAATAATCAAAGTTTTTAGATTTTTGTAAATATAATTGCTTCAGAATCAATTTTAGACTAGCGAGACTAAAGGAAAAAAAAACTTGATTCTAAAATTTGCTTTATTATTTAGATATTTTTGTCTGAAGTTTGAGTCGAAAATGTTAAACTTTAAGATGCTTCAAATTTGAATTACCAAGTCTAGCTTCAAATTCAAATATAATTCATCTTCTAAGACCTTTTAACAATACACATTTTTTTTTAAAAATATATTGAAGTGTCATTCAGATATTGCTCACTACTCCGGATGGCGGACCAACATCAACATGCAAGATTCGAAACTGCGTGTGCAGTTAGAGGAAGGCTTAAGCACTATCTGAACATAAATCCACCGAAGTTCAATGGCTCACGCATCGAGGATGATTCACAATATTTCATGGATAAGACCTTCGGATAGGGCATTTTATTATTATGTACCTTAAAAGTTTACCGTTCATATCGATATTTAAAAAATAATAATTTAAAGAATCGATCGCTTACCGACCATGCATATATCGATGAATGATTTGCGATCTTGGTTCTTTTGTATGCGCCATTAACTATTAAAGTAGATTTCATAAATATATGAATCACTTAACAACGTAACCTACTAAAAAACTTTCACTCTATTTTATATTATATAAGATGGAGAAGGTATGAATTCAGGATGAACATAGAGCAAAATGGAACGAACTTCATGATAGTCATTTGGTAGAGTGTAAAAAAAAATATGCTAAATAGAGTCTATTAATAATACTTATATAAGTTATGCTTGCATTAATTATACATAAATTATTTCTTATGGATTGTTTGATTTAGCATAAAAATAACATGCATTGCATAAAATTATTTATTTACAAATATATTCTTTAACATGTGAAAAAGATGCAAAAAGAGTTTTGCGTGATAATTGAATTTTTATCCGCGGATCCTCTTGCATTACTAATACCTAGAAATCCATGGTATTTAGTAATACACATATTAATGCACAATAGAGTGTATAACTAATGCAAGATGAAAATGTGACATTTCATCGAGGCACGAATAGAGATGAGAGCTAGCCCATTTTATGTACTCCGTTCGTCCTAATTTCAGTGATGTAGTTTGACTTAATATGGAGTTTAAGAAAGAAAGACTTTTGAAAATTTATGGTCTAATATAAGTCGTAAATATTTGGATGACTGTAAATAATTTTATTAAAGGTAAAATAGACATTTTAAAGTTAAATTATTATTAAATATAAAAATATGTCATTCATTTTTGAATTGACTAAAAAAAGTGAGTAATATAAATTGAGAAGTAGGAGAATTATTTTAGTGTTGGTGATTTAGTTCTAATATGTATAATAATTAACAAGTAATTTATCTTATTTTTAATGTTATTATTTCATTTATTTTATAATAATTTTGAAATAATTATGTTTAAATTCTTTTGATTGTTCAAAATCCCTGTTTTAGCCCTTTGAATTTGGTATAAACTGTGACAAATAATATGCATATGTATACCATATGATTACATGGCCTATGACTACTCCGTACATTGCCGTTCCACTTCTCCACTCTCCACTCTCATCCCGCACAACTGCGCCGTTTCGTCCTCACGATACCTAGCCCCCCCCCCCCCATATAAATACACTTCAACATCCGATTCCCATGAGTGATTTTGGTGGAATACAATGGGGAAGGTAAGGATTTGATGATGTTTCTCATTGTTTGGTATCTATGATTTGAGGCTAACTGTCATTGTGTGGGGTTTGCAGAATAAGAGCAGCAAGAATTTTGAAGGCGAGACGAAGAGCGAAGAACAACAGCAGGAGAAGGAAGGAGGAAAGAAAGAACAACACAACCATAGTGTGGTTTTGAAAGTGGAATTTCATTGCAAGGGTTGCGTCCGTAAGATTCTCAAAGCCGTTCGAAGCTTTAAAGGTAAAATCCATCACTATGCCCTTTTGATTTCTTCATCATAATGTTGCTCTGTTTTCTTCCTTCTTTTTGCTTCCAAGAGATTTTAGACATATTATTGTGAGTCAGTATTTGTTTTCTTAATATCTGGTTTATTGCGACTGAAAAGACGTGGAGAAGGTGACCTGTGATAACGATACCAATAAGGTGACGGCAATCGGAGTAGTGGATGCGTTGAAGCTAAAGGAGAAGGTGGAGCGAAAGACGAACAGGCCCGTACAACTTATCTCTCCTTTACCAAACAAAGAGAAGAAGCAGAATGAAAATGACTCAAAGGGTACCAACGGAGACGAAAAGAAAACCAAAGCGAAAGAGGTAATGCTACCCGCTGCATATTCTCTGCCCACTTTTCTGCACCTATCTGTTTACGTCGTTTTCGTTCTGTTGCATGCTGTTTCTGTTTTCTTCTTCTTCTGTCTTTTAATGCATTTATTTCAGTTTAGCCTTTTATTTCAGGATTTATTCAAAATTTACGTGCACTTGCTGCGTATTTTAGTGAAACATAGCTAATGGTGGTTTTCCGATAAATATACTTACTGATAAATTATCCATGTAGCCTCCGGTTACCACTGCGGTACTGAAATTGCATCTACATTGTGAAGGATGTATCCAGAAGATTCACAAAATTATCACTAAGAACAAAGGTAGAGATTGATTATTCAACATTCTTCTTATTCGATCGTAAGTCGATTCCTGAATGGAATATTCACGGCCATTGCAGGTTACAAGGCGATGAAAATAGACCAAGAAAAGGATTTGGTGACAGTGACAGGTTCAATGGACATAAAGGAATTGGTGGAGGTGCTGAAGAAACAGCTGAAGAAAGACGTACAAATTGTCCCGCCGAAGAAAGAAGGCGGCGGCGGCGATGGGAAGGGAAACGGAAAAGGGAAGGATGGGCCAGGCGGCGGAGACAAGAAGGACCAATATGAGTATCCGGAGTTGGATGCAACTGCAATTCATGCTACTCAGCTTTTCAGTGATGAGAATGTTAATGCTTGCACTATTATGTGATCAGGGAGTAGAATATACTGGAAAATTTACAGTTTTAGAAAGAAAAAAAATGAAGATGAAAATTGTACATAAACAATAGGAAGGCTGGAGATGAATATTGATCAATTATCTATAGTCCGTATATGTGATTAGCCTATGGGATGCTAATTAATTATTGTTGAATTGGCTTAACTATGAACAGTACCATTCCCTTTTATGCTAGTAAAACTTGTGTATGAAAATTAGTGAGTGTCATTGAGGCTACTGGAAGATATTTTATATTATTATTATATATATACAGAGTACTGCTGTTTTGTTGTCTGCTTATGGTGTCATTGGTGTATATTGGTCCATTCATTTGGTAGAAGGTGATGGATTAGTTCTTTTTCCATCTTATGGATAATACAAATTAAAGTAATTAAGGTGCCTGTTTGGCTATAGATATTTTTTATTTTTTTTCCCGGAACATTATTTTGAAAAACTGCTTGGACGTAAAATTCTTATAATTTTGTTTCATAATTTCACTTCAAATCACTCACAAAAATTCAAAAACAACTCCAAACAAAACTTCAATTTTTAAATACTATCATTTTCAATTATTTTTTTCCGAATACTGCCTCTGGCAAAAATGCAAGGTAAGACTGTGTACAATAGACTCTTGCGGTCAGCTTCTTTCCTGAATCCCGCGCATAGCAGAAGCTTTAGTGTACCAGACTGTCCTTTTTACCTTTTTAAAAATTTCTGCCCATCAAGTTTCTTTAAGCTTTGCTTCACATTAAAACAGAGATGTTATTATCAAGTGACGAGAGAAGGACTATAACTATCATATTGCAGCCATCAAATTTTTGGAATTACTACACCTAATAGAAAAGAGAAAAAAATAACCCTGAGCCGAAATCTCCTTTAAGAGTGAAGGCAATTGCTTTTGTGTAGACAAAAATTGGGAGACACTGAGATGCATTGCAGACTATAGGTTCAGACAGACGACAGACTGACGGACTCTTTCCACTTTCCTTTGGCCTCTTTTTGTGCATTCCTTTCATGGTCCCACTCTCTCAATGTACACAGGAATTGAATCACCAAATTTTTTATCTGTTATTTTCTCTACGAATTTACCTGTCACGGAGGCGATCAACCTGAAACTGTCAAGTTCTGTTTAACATGTCTAGGAGATTCAAATCATACTACTCGAAAAATACGCTATTGATAAATTTTCAAACTTAGAAAAAATTTCAGAGAAAGGAATCAAGAGAACATCAAAATTGTACTAACAAAATTTATCAATAAAATTGCATTTTCCTTTTTATGAAAAGATTAACAATTTATGTTTCAGTTAATTTTCAGCACTCGAAACTAAGTTGCAAATATAATTTCTTAAACAAATATATTTGATAATGTTTTCTTATTTAACAAATTTTAATCCAAACATTCTCTTTTTTTCATTAACGAACGACATGTTATGTTCTTACCTTTCGTATCTAGTTAAAAAATAAAATAGAGAGAATACTATACAGTTGATTGAATTTTAGTTTTTTCTTTTTCTTTTTTATAATGAAATCAAATATAATCATTTTTAGATATAAAATCATATACAATTGGCGAAAATATCAATTATTGAATCAGTTTGAATTAAATTTTCAACATGATGCGATTATGTGTTTTTATGTATTTTAGTTGAACCCCTAATATGATTCTAGTAGGCAGTAGCATAAAAAAGAGAAATTTAGCCTGGTTATAGTTAGTAGTATAGATTAGTTAGATTCGTAGAACAAAAGAAGAGCTTTTAACTTTTCATTATATTAATAAAGCGTTAGTATCTTGATCAATTTAAAAAATCATTTAATATAATTCAAATAACTGAATTGGAGATTGTTTGATCAGGTAAAGGAGATTGAATGGAATTTATAACTATCTCAAATCTTATTTTTTTTTGTTTTTCTTTTTATTATTTAAATATTTAAAACTATATATTATGCTAAACTACCGTAGAAAGGTGGAAAATAACACGAACTAAATAAAAATGACAGAAAACCCAAAAGACCATTTTAAATTTGGCAAATTTTGCTTTAATTCTCCTAAATTATCGATGATCTCAATTTTTAATATTTTTACTCCCACAATGATTTTTTTTTTAAAAAAATGGAGCGACACGTGACATTTTTGTCAATAATCAGTGTGACATTTGGAGTCCCTAGTCAATTTACGCAACTTAAATAAGAAGAGAAGTCGTAATTCTCAAAGCATCACCGATCAAATTCTCCTGAACCTCAACAATAAAACTGACACGTGTATCATCTTCTTCCCACACTTTCCATATAAATATTCATCCAACATTTACTTCTACACTCGGAAGCCCTCATCCTCAGAACTATTATCAGAGAAAAAAAAGAGGTTATTATACATCTAATTATTGCTAGATCTTCTGATTAACTTAACCTTTTTCAAGGTAACTTTTTTTTTCCGATTGAATTACATATTATTGTAGTTTTTTGGGTATATTTTGTGTTTTTTTTTCTGATCGGAAGTATTTATTTATTTCTGAAAATTGATAGATGGTGTCGGATGCCAGTAAGAAGAGAGAGGCTCAGAAGAAGGCAGCAGCAGCCGCCAAGAGAGGAGGGAAGTCTAAGGCGGCGGCGATGAAGGCGGCAGCGGCTGCAACAGCTACTCCGGCGGAGAGTAATAGCATTGATGAATTGACGAATGGTATAGGAGAAATTCAGTTGTCTGATCGGACTTGTACTGGTGTTTTGTGTTCACATCCACTTTCCAGAGATATTCGGGTTAGTTTTTCTGGAATTGAGGTTCCGAAATTCATAATTGTAATCTTTTATTTTTTAACCTTTTAAGTACTGGAAAATTCGACTTTGAATTTTTCGTAGGGGAAGAGCTTATGAAATGGTAGAAAATATGTACAGGAATTAAGAGTAATCCAAAATAAGAAGGTTGGGAATTGAAAATATATGAATCGGACTTTTCAATCAATTTCTGAAAATAAGATGCTATCTGTCTCTCTCTATTTGGCACTATGGCTATCTTATTTGGAAAGTCTAAAACTGTTTCTTTTTTCTTTCACTGCTGATTTTAATTTTTTTTTTAAAAAATCATGTTAACTTTAAATAACTTTGATTTGTAGTACTTTCAGTTTGGTTTTGTTGCTTCCACTTTTCCCGGTCTGCTAATTGATTCCTTCAAGTTAACAATATTTTGCACTAAATTTGTAGAAACTGTCATCTTATTGCCAATAAAATATCATCTTCAATATTTATAAATCAAAAAAAGAGATTTTAAACAAGATATTTTAAAAATGAGAAAAAGAAATGGAAAAACCAAAATTTTGAAAAAATGAGGTGCAAGACTGGCTGAAACACCCAAAAAATCTAACAACCAACTTGAATTATGAGACCCCAGTGCCTGGTTTGGATTTTTTTTGCAAATAAATGAAATTATGGTCCTACTCTGCAAGAGATGACCGGTAATTTTAGTGATTGTTGTGGCTTTGTTACAAAATGAGAAGTCAATATCAAGTGGAACTGTATATTTGCTCGTTCATGCTCTGGTTCTGTGTTTACAGAGTTTATATGGATTTTGTTAATCCTGATAACTAGTCTGTGCATAGATATAATAATGTCTTGTAACAGGGATATCTTTTTTCATTCATGGGTTTGTGTCCGTACTCCTCACTGCGAACGAGTTACACTTCCAATCCTTTGATTGTTTGTTTCTTTGATTTCCTTTGCACTAGAACAATTGCTTCACTTGGGTCTTATTGCGTAGTGTGATATTCCAAATCGTGGTGCATCGATCAGTCAATGACCGAAGCCTCAAGGGATTGGTCTAGTGATAAGAGTGCAGCACATGTTATGTGGATTAGAGGCACGCCACGGGTTCAAACTTTGCATCTAGTGGCGAACCCAAAATTTTAGAACTGTAGGTGCTCAACTACTTTTACTTGTGCTTTTGGTTAGTGAGCTCAGGGGAACTGGGAAATTCTTTTAAAAGGAAAACAAAAGGTTGAAGAAGGAAAAGCATAAAGTCTCTGTAGGAAAAAAGAAAAGAAAAGGAAGAAGCAATAATCAACAAGCCAATAGGAAAATTTGTTCCAGCAGATTCAAACCCTATTGCAGAATTGCAAAGCTCTTTTGTCTGCTTAACCAAAACACTCGATACTATTTCTATAAATTGGGTGGTGCTCACTGCACCTATTTGTCATTTTCTTTTACTAGTTTCCTATGTAAATACACAATGTTTGGTGAAGAACAATGGGTGCTTAAGCAGCCACTATAGTATATATCGGTCTGCCCTTGTCTACTTCAGAGAAAATCAAGGTATTTAAGTGGAAAAGAGTAGTGGAGTGAGCCCTCGCTGAATTTCGAACTATGCCCCACTAGCCCTGGAGATTTCAGAGTTAAAAAACAGCGGTCTTGATTGGTGAAGTTGCATATGGCTCTCATTTCTCATGAATATATTAGCAGCACCCTGTTCATGCTTTTGGATTAAAAAGATTATTATACAGGAATTCTCTTTTTCTTGCATGACCTAAAGTATTATTTATTCTCGTACTCTTTGTTTGCAGATAGAATCTTTATCACTTACTTTCCACGGACATGATCTTATAGTTGATTCTGATCTGGAGCTCAACTATGGAAGGTAAGGTTTGTCATCTCTTTGTACGACTGTTTCCTTGGTATAGCTGATGCTCAAATTCTGGGATTTTAATTTCGCAGACGTTATGGTTTGCTTGGGCTTAATGGCTGTGGAAAGTCTACTCTTCTTTCTGCTATAGGATGTCGTGAACTTCCCATCCCAGATCATATGGATATCTTTCATCTAACGCGAGAGATTGAAGCATCTGACATGCCCTCACTTCAAGCTGTTATTAGTTGCGATGAAGAGAGGTTGAGATTGGAAAAAGAAGTTGAAGTCTTGGCTGCACAGGTATTGTGCCATGAACAAGAAATTGACATTCCATTCCATGGGCTTTATCTTCTAACTTTTTGGGCGAATGTGATGACTTGTTTTGTGTTATGTTTAGGATGATGGTGGTGGAGAGCAACTTGAACGCATTTATGAGCGTTTGGAAGCTTTGGATGCATCAACTGCTGAGAAGCGAGCAGCTGAAATCTTGTTTGGTCTTGGATTTAACAAGAAAATGCAAGAACAGAAAACGCGAGATTTTTCTGGTGGCTGGAGGATGAGGATTGCTCTTGCTAGGGCCCTGTTCATGAATCCGACCATTTTACTGCTTGATGAACCCACCAATCATCTTGGTAATCTTCTGTTTCATTTTTTTCTGGTATGTAAGATGTGTCGCGATATGTGACATACTTGGTCTGGTGTATCCCTACATTGGCTTTTCTTTCAATCAAGCAAGGAATATATTCATTAATAATGGGGGAAGACTCACTTATAATACAAGAGGTATGCCTACAAAACTGAATGGTTCTCTACAAAAGACTCCAATCCTTCAATAAAAATAGAAACTTCATGGGTGCACCAAAAATAAATCTAGCATCGAAGGTAATTTAATACAAATAAGAACCTCAACTGTACAATATTAATTTCATTTCCATCAAAAGCTTTCCTCTTCATCACCCTTCAAACCACCTGCATTAGAGCTAATGGAGCATATCCCACACCCAGAATCTTCTCTTCCGTCTTCTAAATGGTCCAAGTGGACGAATGAATTTCATTGTTACATTTCATCCTGGAAAAATAAATATGATGACAGCTGACATTACAGTATTTAATATGGGTCCTTAGACGTGTTATTTCACTCTGGTTGCAGCATTTCTCCTGGTGTGTCATTGTGTTTCACTCTGCTAAGTAGTTATGCGAAGTTCCCTCTTAACTGAAAGGGAATACAGGGATGCTATAATATATGTTGTCTCTTCACATTAATGGATCTAACGGAAGGGTTGTTAAATTCTTCAATCACAGATTTTTTTAATTTGACATGCTTATGATAATCTTCTCCTGAATGCAGACCTGGAGGCTTGCGTTTGGTTAGAAGAAACCTTGAAGAAGTTTGACCGTATTCTGGTTGTTGTTTCACACTCTCAAGATTTTCTAAATGGTGTGTGTACTAACATCATCCATATGCAAAATAAGAAGTTGAAGCTCTACAGCGGTAATTATGACCAATATGTCCAAACCCGTGAGGAGCTGGAAGAAAATCAGATGAAACAGTACAGATGGGAGCAGGAGCAGATTGCTTCAATGAAGGAGTACATTGCTCGTTTTGGACACGGATCTGCCAAACTAGCCCGTCAAGCACAAAGTAAAGAGAAAACACTGGCTAAGATGGAGCGTGGAGGGCTTACAGAGAAGGTGGCGAAGGACAAGGTCCTGGTCTTCCGTTTTCCTAATGTTGGCAAACTTCCCCCTCCTGTTCTGCAGTTTGTGGAAGTGACATTTGGCTACACATCCGATAATCTCATTTACAAGAACCTAGATTTTGGCGTGGACCTTGATTCAAGGGTAGCACTGGTGGGACCTAATGGGGCTGGAAAGAGCACTCTACTTAAGCTGATGACAGGGGATTTAGTTCCCCTTGATGGCATGGTTAGGCGGCATAATCACTTACGGATTGCACAGTTCCACCAACACTTGGCTGAGAAACTTGACATGGAATTGTCTGCTCTTCAATTCATGATAAAAGAGTATCCTGGGAATGAGGAGGAGAAGATGAGGGCATCAATTGGAAGGTTTGGCCTTACTGGTAAAGCTCAAGTAATGCCTATGAAGAACTTGTCAGACGGTCAACGTAGTCGAGTAATATTTGCGTGGTTAGCTTTTAGGCAACCTCACATGCTGCTTCTCGATGAGCCAACCAACCATCTCGATCTTGAGACAATCGACTCACTTGCTGAGGCTTTGAATGAGTGGGACGGTGGCATGGTTCTTGTTAGTCATGATTTCAGGCTCATAAACCAGGTTGCCCACGAGATATGGGTATGTGAAAATCAAACTGTGACACGGTGGGAGGGTGACATTATGGACTTCAAGCTACATTTGAAGGCGAGGGCTGGATTAGGTGATGAGTGAAGCCGGCATTCCAAAGTTTTAGTACTACTAACAAGTGATAATATGGCTGCTTCTCCTGGCTAACAGTTTAGGCCGAAGAGAAATAGGTCATCAGCAGCAGCAGGCCAGCAGCAACTACAGTTCTAGTGACACCATGCCTAGTTTTGTATGCCATAGAGAAGACTGCGTACAATAGACCCTTGTGGTTGGGCCCTTCCCTGGACCCTGCGCATAGTGGAAGCCTAAGTGCACCGGGCTGCCCTTTAGAGAAGAAGTGATCGTGGTCACCATATGACTGGACTGGCTGATGTTTTGTTTGGTGCAATGTTTTTGTGGTCCAATTCATTCTGGCCTTTCTCCATTATCATAGTTCATGAAGCGAGAGGAGTAGCAAGCTAGCAGCAGCCAGCTTGATGCATTACATAAACATCACTATTTGTTGTTTTCTATGTTGTACTATTGTATGTTCTTAAGAATTTGGAATTTCACTGTTGTTATAGATTTACCTTTTCATTTTAAGAGTACTACATATGTTTGCCAAGTTATGTCATTGAAGTGGTGTTTACAATATATGTTTACCTGCAGAGACAGTATATATAGTAGTTTCTGCTGAATATTCTTGCACACCAGCCCATGGAGGTATTTTGCGTAGATTTCTACACTATGAGAAGGCAAACGGCTATGAAAAGGGGAAGTATTTTTCGCTTTTTACTCGGAAACTCACCAGACAAAAAGGAGAGATATTTTCAAACTAAAAATATCACTTATTTTGAAAAAGTAAGTAGTCTCTTAAGGAGTATTAAGTCAACAAAAACCAAATTAATACATAATCTTGTGGCGGACGCATATTAGGGTAGAAGGTTAGTAGGTAGTGTAGTGTTGTCTTGCTTAAGGTGGTTGTTGTTTGCCATTATACTAGTTATATTAGTGTAGTTCTTGTTTTAAATGTTCATCATTATTTATTATTGTTTTCAATACTCTATCTTTGTATTTTGTTTCAATTATTGCACTATTTTGTTGTATTTTTTTTGTGATAATTATTCAATTTTTTATTAATCACCTAAGTGTGTATTTACAAAGTGAAGTCAGGCTACCACAACCCACTTTTCCTTACACATTACTACTGCTATAACTCCTATCTACCCAAAACTTCTAAAATCTGTAATTATCTAGCATATGTCTAACTGTTGTTGATGCTCGCATATTGCAGACACACGCCACACTTCATGCTATGTTGTTTCCAGAGGTCTCCTTCTTCTCAAATATTCGAATATTTTTCTCCTTCCATAAAGCATGAATGAATTCAGTGTATACCATCTGTAGAGCTTTGGCCTCCCGAGTTTTGCCTTTAATATGCTGTAGGATCCAATGGTGTATTGCATCCCAAGTCTGAGGTGGTGGAATTGCGATTTGCAGCCATTGTAGTAGTCTAGTCCATACATCCCATGAGTACGAATATTCTGCAAATAGGAAATTTCTAGTTTCTAATTCATGTTTGCACAGAATACAGTTAGGATCCTTCACCAAGCCCCATTCGAGCATCCTATCCAAGGTAAGTAGTCGACCTTGCACTTGCAATCATAAAGTGAAAGTGGCCTTTGGAGTTGCTAAATTGTGGAACATTAGTCCTCTCCAAGGTACTTTGAGGTGATCCCCTAGCAACTTGAAGCTGCCCAATAATAATTTTTTTACCGTCAATTGGTATTTGGAAAAGATTTAGATTGTTTTTGGCGTCCAGAAATTTTCTCACCATCCAACTTGTCTGTTGAGGCACCCTTAGTTCCTCCATGGTTATCCCCTTGATATAGTAACTATAGATCCACTTAATCTATAGTTTGTCTTGCTTGGTAGCCACATCCCAACATATTTTTAGTATAGCTGCCTTGTTCCATATTTTGAGATTAATGAGATTATATCCTCCTCCTTCCTTAGGGAGACACATCTTTTTCCATGACACTAAGGCTTTCTGGTAATGACATTAGTACCCGATCATATGTAGCTCCTGCAGTAAGATTATATGGCTTTCATAACTTTAGGTGGAATGATAAACATTTACGCCTTAATAGGTTTGCACTCCAAAAATAATAGTCTAGACTAATTGAATTCTGCCTGCATAAGACAGTTTCTTTGCAGTCCAAGATGTTATTTTGGCCACCACAGTATCATTCAAAGGTTGCCATTGCAATAAGCTAAGCTTCTTGGTATCTAGCGGTATACCAAAGTACTTAAAAGGCAAAGCACCTTGAGTGGACCCTACGACATTTTGAATTAAGCTTTTTGTATTTGATTCAACTCCTCCGTAATAGATTGCACTTCTTGTTAAATTTGCCTGAAGTCGTGAGGCTGCTGTGAAGATTGCAAACTTCTCATGAAGTAGTGACACTGATGCAAGATCCCCTTTGACAAACATCAATAAATCATCTACAAAGCTGAGATATGTGATGTCCAATTTTTGACATTTGGGATGATGTTTAAATTGTGTATCTGTGCCGAGTTCTTTCAGATTTCTACTGAGGTACTCCATCACAATAACATAGAGAAATGGAGACATGGGGTCCCCTTGTAATCCCCTAGCAGCATCAAAGCATGGAGTAAGCTCTCCATTAATCATCAAAGAATAGGATACAGGGTAGACACACTCAATCACCCATCTGACAAATCTAGTGGGAAATACCATGCAATCCATCACCTGCTCAAGGTATTTCTAGTCAACTCTGTCATAAGCTTTCTGGATATCTATCTTAATCATGCATCTGGGAGATATATTTTTCCTGCTATTTGCTTTAACTAGCTCATGAGCAAGGATAATGTTATCAGTCCCTTTTCGTCCAGGTATAAATCCAGCTGGAATGTCTGAAATCACTGAGGCTATAAATGTCTCTATCCTGTTAGCTAACACCTTAGCTATCAATTTATATAGGACTGAACATTAAGCTATCGGCCTATGTTCTTTGATGCTAGAAGGGTTAGGTACTTTAGGTAGTAAAGTGACTGCAGTACAGTTTATGGCTTTATACATTTTCTCTATAGCAAAAAAACTCCCCAACAGCTGCACACACATCTTGTTGGATAACTATGCATGTCTTTTTGAAAAACATGGCATTAAATCCATCTACTCCCGGTGCCTTGTCATCACCAATTGATCTTAATCCATCAAATATTTCAATATCAGTCACTTTTGCGCAAAGAGCAATCTGTTGCTCATGACTTATAATCGGACCATTTCTCATAGTAAGCTTATTGACTGTGGTGATATGAGGAGCTGCAGTACCCATCAAAGACTTGTAAAAACTGATTATCTCACGTTGGATTGCCTAATACACCTTCTCTCAATGCTTTTAATGTGACAATTTGTTTTTTGTCTCCTTTCCTTCATTACAGCTGTGAAATACTTGGTATTAGCATCACCAAGTTTTATCCACATGGCTATAGACTTCTGATGATATATGCTTTCTTCTATAAGAGGCCATTTCTCGAGCTGTTGTAATAAATATTTCTCCGTTTCTGCCATACTATCTGAGTATTGCGCTGTCAGCTTTTCCTGATTGTCAATCAATTCATTTCTAATCCCAACAATTTTTCCAGTAAGCCCTCTAAAGTTACTGTTGTTCAGTTGCTTCAAAACAGGTTTGAGTGCCTTCAAATTGAGCCACACAGTTTTTATGTTGTCTCCGCTCTGTTATTTTGTTGTAGTTGTTCGTAGACTTTGCATTGTTTCCTTGTGACTTGCTATATTTTGTCTTGGCATATGTAATTGTTACATCTGAGCTGATGGTTCATATCGCGTTTGTGAAATTTATTGAATATGTTATTGTTGTTATAGTATTTTTTAAGAAAAGTAGTACGAAGTATAAACTGAACAAGTAAAGGAAACAGAGCCACCGGCCACGAACGAAAAAGTACTGAATTTGGAAAATGAAATTTGAAACTAACAAATTAGTATTTTGTTTACTGTATTGGGAATGGGAAGAATGAAAGATTGCGTGAGAAGGACTGAAGTAGCTTTTATTGCAAAATGACAAGCTTTAAACTTCGTTTTCTAATTAAGATGGTACGTTGAAAAAACCAACTTGTAACCACGAAAACTACTCCTACAATACATTATATATGGGCCTTGCTTCCTAAAAGATGGAAATGCTAGAAAAAAAGGAAAATTTACAGAAATCTCACTAGTTTAGAAACTAATTATTTAGATACACTCTAACTTGTAATATTACGAATCTTACTAGATTTTGATGTGTCCAGATACATGTATCTCGGGATATATGAGGTCAAAATTAGGTGTAATTTGCTATAGATACACTGCATCCAAGTGGATTCGCATGTATTTGGATATACAAACAAATCTCGTTCGCCACTCTCCTATGTATCTGGTATCACAAATACATGCAAATCACACCAGGTACATACATATAAATGTATCTAGTGTGATTTGCATGTATCTAGGATACATGACTATCTCGCTCGCCTCTCTCCCTATTTTTAGTGTATCTAGTAGCAAAAATACTTGTATCTAGGTGTATCTTCTTCAATATATGGTAGAAAACTCTTAATTAGGGTATTTCTGTTATTATTTATTACTTTCTGTACTTTGATTACTCTATTTTATCTGCGACGCTTTCGTTATTTATTTTCCTATATCGTTTTGAATTTCTTAACCATATCTGACCCCTTTTTATGCTTTTTTTGAGCCGGGAGTCTCTCGGAAACAGTCGTCCTATCTTGATAGGAGTAAGGTCTGCGTACACTCTACCCTCTCCAGACCTCACGTTGTGGAATTTCACTGGATTGTTGTTGTTGTTGTTCTTCAATATTTTAAGTAATAAAAATGCAAATAAAAATACTTTTAATATAAAATTAAAAAAAATTGAAAGGCAAATAAAATTTGCCAAGGCAAAAAATAATCGGACGTCATAAGTTATGCCTTATGAGATATAAGTTTAGTGCGTGAACTTCTTTAAGGTAAAGTTCATACATTGGACTTATGCCTAATAAGGCATAATCTAGGCCTTCTGAATTTATTTTATCTTAGGCATAACTTGTGCTTTGGGCAAAAATTTACTAATATGAACTTCTTACAGTCTTGAATGTCCTAACTAAGAAGGTAAGCCAGCTATCCCAACCATTAATATAAGAGCGAAGGCTTCGAGTTCGACTGATTCGGCCCTTGGATGAAGTCCTTCTCTGTTTCTTTTCTTTCAGCAACCGCTCATAACTGGCGACTCTAGTGGCCAGGTGGAACAGATCGATCCGCCCTTGCCCCTCTTCTCTTTTCTCTTCTTTTAAAAGCTGTCTGTGATCGAAACTTCTTTCGCTTTGAACGACTACGACTCGTGAGCTCGCAGGGCTCATAGAATGGGAAAAGTCCTTCTCTTCATTTCATTATTTCATTGACGGGTTTTTTAAAGTATAAAATTCTAAACTGAACTTATGTATAGTAAGGTATAACTTGTGCCTTGGGACATAAGTTCAATTTTAAAACATTATGCTTAAGAAGTTCATACATAAGAAGCCTGCCTTAAAAATTTATATTTGACCAATACAGAAAAATTAAATAAATAATTCATGTTCATTGGTGAAATTAATTAATCAAAATAAATTAATTTATGTTTATTGATTGAAAGCTTGACTTAAAAATGTTAAATAAAGATAGAATAGTAAACTTACTTAATTTTTTAATACACGTAAAATTTAAAATAATGACATATAAATAAGAACGGAGAAAATAGTATAAAATGTGTTTGAATCTTCAAATAATAATAGTACCATAAAATAGGAGAGGGGTACCAAATAACGAGATAAGACAACATGTGATGTGGTCAATGAAAGAAGTGTTGAATTTTGAGTTCACATTTTAGATTTTATGTGATCAACAAGAGTAAATGCATCAACCAACTTTTGAACTAGGCATATTTTTTATTGTTTGCTCTAAGATAAATAAGGAAATTTCATGGATTAACTATTATACCTTTTATAAGATAGCTAATTTCAATATTTTAATAAAAAATAACTTTTGAAACTAATTAATATCATGACCAATATAGAATGTAAATTAATTTATTTACTTTAAAATTATTATCTTTATTACACCAATCTAATAAACCCTAATATTTCACTCGGGTCTAGTATTAAAGTGGTCAAATACATATTTATTGGATCCTATAATGCTGATAGGACAAAATATGTGTTGTCTACTCAAAATCTAACGTGTACAGAAAATGTCTTCATATGAAAAAAATATATATGATGTCTTCCTCCTTTTCCCCCTTTTTCAAATAGCCACATTTTAGCTAGCGTTTGGCCTAAGTTTTTAAATATTCTTGATAAATAATTTTGAGGTAAAGTTTTATCATGTGTTTGACCATGAATTTTTTCAAGAATATTAAAAATATTCATAAATTTGTATTATTATTTTATAATGAACATGTTCCGTTAAAAAAAACTTATAACATAATTGATAATAATCAACAATAACAAAATAACATTACGAAAAATAGCAATACATTAATCGAATTAAAAATAAATTATTCTTTTTTTTCAATCTTGTCACTTAAACTATTATTTTCCATAGGAGGTAATAACAAACTATTCTTTTATAAAATCTTCCCACATTCTACAAACAATCTCTTCTCGACAATAAATGATGGATATTTTTATAAAATATAAAAATTTGGGGTAATTTTTAAATTTTTAAAAGTGCTCAAGTTCTAGTTTTTTTTTCTAGAAGTTGGAAACTTGGGATATTTGCCAAATAAATTTGTTAAGTAATGGCAAATTTTATGGTCAAAGACTAGTTCACAAGTTTTTCCCAAAAACTATTTGGAGCCAAATTGTCTTCTTACATTGTCTGTCTAGTCTCTGGAGACTGTGTATAGGATTTGAAGTTTATAAATTCAGAATTTTAATTTTTTTTATGTTAGTGTCTATTTTAAATTAATAACACGTGCATATATATATAAATTTCTTAAGACAAATATAAAATTTAAAATAATATTACTGAATTTTTATCAAATCCGTAAACTAGATCTACAATTTCAAGAGTCCAATATGTCGGAGCCAACAATTATAGATGTCTTAAATGAATGAAGTCAAATAGTCATAGGAACAATTACTGGTGTAGAAGTAAAAGATATGTTTTTTTTGTTTTTCTTCGAAATTCATATTGGAATCTGATTAATTTAAATTTATGTCGAATAAGATTCATTCAAAAATAACGCTGCTATTAATTTTTTTTCATATTCAAAACTCAAAATCGAAATTTCTAATTAAAATAATACTAACTTCATCTATTTTATCATATTTATCGACTGTGATAAAGAATGTCAACAACCAAACACATAAGTGGATCCCTCACATATTTACAGTGACTGTACCTTGAGCAGTTAAGCCTGTCACATTAAATGAGTTACATTTCATTTTTCCAATCAAACATTTTTTCATTCACACTTGCCTCAATAATTGAAAAATTGGGCATACGTGAGAAAAAAATTCTTTCATTTAATCGTCGTTGTTTGATATCTACTTTAAGATTATAATTAATTCAGAATATAATAAAAATGGTCCCTTATATTTTTGACAGATTCGAAGTAAGTTTTTAAATAATTTGAGTCTTTTAAATTGTTTAAAACAAGAACTTTTAATCTCTTTCAAATATTTAATGAACTTCGTATGTTAGATTTGATGGGATTATGATTTTTTTTAGTAGGAACTTACATTTGAATGTGCATTTTCTGTTTTTCTTTTTTTTTCTAATCGGTGCATTTTTTTAGGTACAATTTCTGTTAAGTTTTTAAATATTGTTTTGTTGTAATAATGCATTTTTTGTTACTGTTGCGATTTGTAGGTTTTAATGGGAGTTTCCTGTTATTTTCGTTTAAATCATTTGTTTCACAATCACCCTCAAATTTATTGACACATCGTCAAATTTAATCAACTTTTGAAAATTGAAATAATCAAAATTGATCAAAATATATTTAAAGATTTACTTTGAGCCTAGGTATCATTTTTGCCATTTTCTATTTCTCGTGCAATGGTTTTAAAACTTCATTTATATGTAATCTTTTTGGCATAGTCATGTCATCCATCATCCAAATTTTGGAAGTAGATATAATATTCTACTTTACATTTTATAATAATTCAGTACCTTGATTTACTTTAACCTTTGTGTACGGTTCGCAGTTCGTACCTATTTGTACTTGACTATACCTTTCCTTTAAAATTGTAATTTACCTTCATTAACCTTAAACGTCTAATCACAAGTAATTTCTAATTCGTTAATTAGTACATTTGGCCGGTCAAGAATTCAATACTCTCGCCGTTTCATTTTATATGACATCATTTGATTTGACATTAAATTTAAAAAGAAAAAAAAAATTAAAACAAATATTTATATATTTGTGTGGTTGTAAATCATTTCATTAAAGTCAAGGGAGAATTTTAAAATTAAATTATTTCTAATTATAGTAAGGTGCATTCTTTTTCGGACAAACGGAAAAGGAAAGGGTGCTACATAAAATGAGGCAGAAGAAATATTTTTTTAAGAATATTGATTCGTTCATACTCGATGTCCGATATTCATACTGGAACCGACTAAATCCAAATCTATACCGAAAAGTCTCACAATAAGGATAAAATGTTTCTCAACAAAAACTACTCCATAATTCAACTGAATTCAAACTCAAAACCTCAAATAAAAAAATACTTATCATTCCTCCGCGGTTCTAATAGTTAATCAATATTCACTCCGCCCTTGGGGGTACAATTTTGTTCCTGTTGTTGATATTACAAGATTATAAATTATAATTAAAAAATAAAATGAAGAAAATAAATTCACTTCTTGGCTGAGGCGCGGATATCTCGCTCTCTTTAAGGAAATTCAAGCCCACTACAACAAGTCTTTTCACCGGTCCAGCAGTTGTCCTCTTGACTTGTCCCATCCAGGATACAACAGCCTTATCACAAAATGTAACTCAACAAACTCTGGACAAGAGTTGAGTTTAAAGCTCCACAAATAAGAACACCTCTCTTCAACTTATAAGAACTCTTTTTCTGTTAACAAACTTAATGCACTTAATCTTATCTTCTTTTTTTTCAAAACAAAGAAGACCTCTCTATTTATAGGAGAGGAAATCATTCAAAGATGAAAAAATAATGGAATGCCATCATTATCATTTAGTGCACCACTTATTAGTGATAATTAGGTTACAAATACGTAATGGAATGAATAATCTTGCACTAACTAAAGATGATAATGAAAGACATTTTTATGCACTAAAGAGAGAATTATAATATATGCCACTTATGCAAATTAATATCACTCAATATTGATATTAAAATGCTAAAACTAACAATCCCCACTCATTTTAATATTATATAAGAGAGTTTATCAACTGAAGGAAGACTACTATACATAATAAAGGTGTGCTCTACATTGAACCTCCACTTAGTGAAACAATAACATTTACTCCAGAGTCGTAGTGGTCTCAGACTTGAACTACGACTACTTAAGGAACATAAAATATTACTGCTCACATATAGTAATTAAGGTGTTGTCACGAGCTTTATAAGCCAGCACATTATGGCCTTGTGCTATCCCGGTTTTATGAGTTCTTTTGAGAATAAGCCCAATTCTCATAGGAAGCGGTCTACTTCCACACTCACATAGGTGAAATCTGTCGAGAGTGCTCTTATAAATTTAACACTCCACTCATACGGGCTACAAATTTTTATTAAGAGTTTTTTAAACTCAACCTCCACAATTTACTACAAGAAACAATGCACTTATATCATAGGGACGAAATAAAAAATAGTGCATTTTTTCACAACACGTCATCATATGATTCATTTTTCTCATTGAACCTGCTTATAGGATCTCTAGTCTCCAAGTTGGGTTTCCCCATATGTAACTCATGAATTTATAGACTTCAATCCCATTCTCCTCAATGTGCTCCAGACCTTTTCTCTTGTTAAGGCCTTAGTAAGAGGATTTGCAAGATTTTCACAAGATTTGACATAATCAACATTAATGGTACCACTTGTCAAATATGATCTTACATTACCGTGTTTCCTCCTTATAGGTATGGATTTACCGTTGTAATGACGATTTTAAACTCTACCAATTGCTGCACTGCTATCACAATGAATTAAAATTGGAGGAATTGGTTTTTCAAAATAAGGTATTTGAAATAACAAATTTCTTAACCAATTCGCTTCCTCACTAGCTAAAACTAAAGCAATTAGTTCAGCATACATGGTAGAATTAGCAATTATAGTTTGCTTTTTTGATTTCCAACAAACAACACCATCACCCAATGTAAAAATGTAACCAGTGGTAGAAAAGGAGTCACCTCCTAGAGTGTTCCAATCTGCATCAGAAAAGCCTTCAAGTACAACAAGATATTTTTATAGAACAAACCACAAGTGTTTGTTTCAATTTAATATCTCATAACTCTTTTTATAGCATGCCAATATTCATTACCCGACTTGCTTGTAAACCTGCTAAGTACTCCTACTGCATATGCAATATCAGGCCTAGTGCAATCAGTCACATATCTCAAACTTTCAATTAAGCTAGCATATTCCTTTTGATTTATCACATCATTTTTACTTTGAACAAAGCAATAAATGCAAGAATATTTACTTCCATAATCTCATCGGTTTTTTACTGAAAACAAGTGTACACTTGAATTAAAAAAAGTTAAAACATGCTTGCAATCACGAAAGTTATATTTTTTCAAAATTTTCTCAACATAATATGACTGGTCAAGAAAAATTCCATCACATGTTCTAGTAATTTTTATTCCAAAAATAAAATTTACCTCACCAAGATCTTTCATATCAAAATAGCTTCTAAGAATGTTCTTAGTATCATCAATAACATTCATATTCGAGCCAAAGATCAATAAATCATCAACATACAGGCAAATAATATGTGTATTATTTCAAGACTTATGATATATGCACTTATTACACTCATTTATTTTAAAATCATTTTCAATCATGCAGGAATCAAACTTTTCATGCCATTATTTTGGTGCCTGTTTCAAGCCATATAGGAATTTAGTAAGTTTACATACTTTGCTTTTTTGGCCTGCTTCAACAAAACCGTCAGGTTGTTACATATAAATTTCTCTATTAAGGTCTTCATTCAAAAAAGCAATTTTTACATCCATTTGATGAATATGCAAATCAAAAATTGCAGCCATAGTAATTACAAGTCTGATGGATGTAATTTTAGTAATCGAAGAAAAAATATCAAAAAACCAATGCTCCGGGCCAAATAGAGCTTACCACCTTCTAGTTGCTTAAATTCTTTTGCAACTAGTTTAGCCTTATATTTATCGATAGATCCATTCGGTTTTAACTTTTTTCGTAAGACCCATTTGCAACCAATTGTTTTACAATCTGGTGGTAAATCAACTAACTTTCAAGTTTTATTAGAAATTAGTGATTTCATTTCATCATTTACAGACTCTTTCCAAAAAATAGAATCATGTGAAGATAAAACTTCTTTTAAAGTGAAAGGGTCATCTCCAACATTAAAAACAAAAAAATCAGGACCAATTTTTTTCTACTCTCTCTTTTACTTCTTCTTAACTCAAAATCATCAATTTCTTTATTTTTTAAAATGGAAGAAGAAGAACTAGGTAGTGATAAAATATTCTGTTCAATTCTTTGAACCCCACTATTTTTAGAATCAAAAGGAAATTTATTTTCATGAAAAATAGCATCACCTGATGCTACTACAATATTATCTTCAAGATTAAAAAATCTATAGGCTGTACTATTTGAAGCATAACCAAAAAAAGCACAAGTAGTAACTTTCTTATCCAATTTTGTAACCTTGGAATCCATTAGCCTCACAAAAGCTAGACAACTCCAAATTCTTAGATATTTCAAACTTGGCTTGTAGCCTTTCCACAACTCAAAAGATGTTAGTTTAATCTTTTTATGAGGTACTTGATTTAACACATAACATGCAGTCAAAATAGTTTTACCCCAAAAATTTAAAGGTGCATTTGATTCAATAAACACAACATTAGTCAATTCAACGAAAGTTCTATTTTTCCTTTCTACTACACCATTAGATGAAACAGAATAAGGAGGAGTAGTTTCATGAATTATTCTCAATGATCTAACAAAGAATTAAACTCATTTGACTCATATTCACGGCCTCTATCACTTCCAATTCTTTTTATTTTTTTTCCAAACTGATTTTCAACCTCATGGAGAAAAAATTTAAAATTTTCAAAACATCACTTCTTTTTCTCATCAAGTAAACATATGTAACTTTAAAAATAATCAATGAAAGTGATAAAATATCTATTTTCTCCACGAGTTAAAATTCCTTCAAGTTCACAAATATCAGTGTGAACTAATTCTAATAAATCGGTTTTTCTTTCAACTTGAAAATGAGGCCTTTTAGAGATTTTGGTTTTACTATAAGCTTCACATTTTTCAAAATTATTTTTAATCACTGGATTAATCCTAAACTACTCATGATTCCAACATAACGATCATTAATATGACACAAATGAGCATGCCAAAAATTAGTAGAAGAAAGCATTTAAACAGAAGTAGAAACTTTATTCATTTCAACATTCAGTTTAAACATCCCATCATAAGCATACCCCCCTTCCCACAAAAATACCCTTTTTCACAATTATATATTGATCAGATTCAATAATCTGTTTAAAACCTGCTTTGTTAAGAAGAAAACTAGACATCAAGTTTTTTCTCATGGAAGGAGTATAAAGTACATCTTTCAAAGTTAATACCTTTCCAGAGGTAAAACACAATTCGACATCTCCCGTTCCAAGCACTTGAGTAGTATGAGAATCAACGAGCATGATGGTTTTGGTCTCTTCAAAAGGAGTATATTTTTTAAATCAATCTTTATCATAACAGAAATGATGATTTGCACCAGAATCAACCCATCATCCATCAACATTCTCAACCATGTTTATGTTTGTAATCATTGACACAAAAGGCTCTTTGGTAACGTTTGTCTGAGGTGTAAGACCACGTTTCTGGTATCTGCAAAATCGAGCAATATGCCCACTCTTGCTACAGACAAACCACGGTTCTTTATCATAAACTTGTTGATTTTGTGCTTGGTTATTTTCACTATTATTTTTCTTGGGAAGTCTACAATTATTTGTCTTGAACTTTTTCTTCTTTGGCTTCAAAGAAGTATTTTTATTAGATTCAGGAGTAACATTTTTTGAAGTAACTAAATTTACCTTCGTTGCGATGTTGCTTTCTTCATTTTGTAAAAGTGCATCTTGGCCCCTTGCCTCCTCTTCCATGCGGATTTTCATTATCAAAGTCTCAAGAGAGGTTTCTTTTGTTTGTGGCGCATATTTTTTTAAAACTTCTTCTATGAAGGTGGAAGTTTGTCTATTATGCCACAAACAATAAGGTTGTCTCCAATTTTGACTTCCTCGGACCTGAGCTCTCCAACGATCATTATAAAATCTTGAGCTTGGTCTATCAGTAATTTGTCATCCACCATTTGTAAACGAAAAAATCGCCTAGCAGCATATTTTTTCACTCCAGCTTCTTCGGTGTCATATTTACTTTGCAATGCTTTCCATATTTTCTTTGCACTCTATCATAATAATCATAAAAAATATCAGATATACAATTAAGAATATAATACCGACACTTGTAGGAATCATTATTGTACTTTTTCACTTTATCTTGATGAGAAATAAGTTCATCATTATCAATGGAGAGGATGTCAACTTTCTTAGGATTTTTCTGAGTTAACACATATGAAATATTAAAAAGACTTAAGTAGAAAAGTATTTTTCCCTTCTATCTCTTGAAATGATTATCATTGAACCGAAATGGCTTGTTTAGATCTCCCATCTTGATATCCGTGGATTTTTCAATTGTAGCCATATTGAATCTCCTTAAAATTGTTGTTGATATTACAAGATTACAAATTACAATTAAAAAATAAAATGAAGAAAATAAATTCACTTCTTGGCTGAGGCGCGGATATCTCGCTCTCTTTAAGAAGATTCAAGCTCACTGCAGCAAATCTTTTCACCGGTTTAGCAGTAGTCCTCTTGACTTGTCCCCTCCAGGATACAACAGCATTATCACAAAATGTAATTCAATAAACTCTGGACAAGAGTTGAGTTTAAAACTCCACAAATAAGAACACCTCCTTTCAACTTATAAAAACTTTTTTTTAACAAACTTAATGCACTTAATCTTATCTTCTTTTTTTTTCAAAACAAAGAAGACCTCTCTATTTATATGATATGTTAATTTACTATTAATTCATTTTTTAATGTTTTAAGTCTTTCGGCTGAAAAACTTTTAGCATTTACCGGGTTAATAGTAAATTAACATTTCAGAACATTCTTTAAATATTTCTTTTTAATAATGGCTATAGGTTAAATGAGAGCGCGTGTCCAAATTGAGTGTTTTGTGAACTTTTTACGAATTTAATTGACTTTTTGTGTATTATACTTCAAATAAGACGTATTATCTTAAGTATAATTAATTTATTAAAATAATCAATAACCTCAAGATATTGATGTAATCCAACTTTAATAAGCATCTACATGCAACATCACGCAAATTTTAATTTCAATCGGAACAAATAAAACGTCATTTCTTATTAAACAAATTTAGAACAAACTGAAGTATATAGAACTAAAATGCACCAATAACACAATAAATAGAATTGCATTAAAAAGATGTGTAACAAAAGAAGAAAAATAACAGCAACAACCCAGTGAAATCCCATATAACGTGGGGTCTGATGAGGATAACGTGTAACAAAAGAAAATGAACAAAATAATTTATGGGAGAAAAACTTTATTCCATAGCTAAAATCACTCACTTCATCTATTATATTTTCCTCCACTTCAAAATTGAACTAGAACTCTTTCTCCACTCTGCTATTAAAACACACCCTATACTACATCCACATGCAGTCATGATATATAAATTCAAAATCATGACCAAAACATTGAAATACTGAGTTAGATTTTGAAAATGATGGACTCAAATATTACTCTGACAACTGATATTAGAGGGAGTTTGGGTTCATCATAACTTACTTTTTCCTCCTCTTGTTATTCTATTGATCAAGAAGTATCCAGTTACAACATTGC
Source organism: Solanum dulcamara (assembly GCF_947179165.1). Classification (NCBI taxonomy): domain Eukaryota; kingdom Viridiplantae; phylum Streptophyta; class Magnoliopsida; order Solanales; family Solanaceae; genus Solanum; species Solanum dulcamara. Next base: position 75,504,768 of record NC_077244.1, read on the forward strand.
GCTAGTAAAAAAGAGTTAAAGCTACTAATTAAGCTAAGCAGTCACGCGCGAACTCCATATATATTAGCGCCAAAATCCTCTCCATCTCACTAGGCCTACACGGTAATGTAAGTGCACCTTCATGATCAAAACCATATACCTCAGCAGCTTGTTCCAATAGCCTCAAGAATGAAGGGTGTGTTAAGCAACACAATGGCACTACAAACCTCTTGAGCTCATCGTCGTTCGTCGCAATGACCGCGAAATGCCCTTCCTTCACATCCTCCGGTACATCCCTCGACTCATTTTCCGATTGATCGTCCATCGGAAATTTCTTCCCTAGTAGAAATCTTTTTCGTAATTTCTTCACTATCCCATTCTTTTTATTCTTCCCATTTATTCTACCCTTCGACATTACGATAGAGAAAAATAAGTAAGTAATAAGCTACTAGTTTTTTTCTGTGTGCTTTCTTTGTTTTTGAAAGTTTTTTTTTTGGTGGTACGTACGTTTTGTTAAGTATTATTTATAGTGTAAGAAGGCATTGAGGGTAAGAGATAAGGTTGGTAGTTTGACATGGTTGGAGTGTCTTTGGTGTAAATATTGAGAGACAAAAGCATGTGATGTAAATAGGAACTTATGAATTTCAAATTCATTTATTTGAAAACATCTCTTTTAATCAACGTCATATCTGCCTCTTATCTTCCAATTACACGTGTAATTATGTTACTAATTTAAACATCCTTGTTTAGTCTTATTAATAAATTAAATCACTATCCATTAAAAAACCTATAATTGTACTCCCCCAAAAAACGAAGAAAAACAAACTGTCGTTGCAAGCTTAAAAATGGAAACACAAGAAGGTGATATAGTTGTATACAAGAAATTCTTCTCATTATATCTCTCCATAAAAGTAGGAATTGGAATTTTGAAAATAAATCATGTTACTTGTTATAACAGGTAAAAATGACATCAAAAATTCTATACATCAAGGAGAATTGATTTTTTAGTCCTTTTAAAAAAAATTATATCGTTTTTATAAGGGATCTTTATTTTTATTTTTGGAAAGATCATTTTCTTAAGTTCAATTTGTAAAAAGGGCAAAAACTCATTTCCTCTTCAAAAATTGAGTTTTGCGTTTGAAATCCCAATTAAGGTCTTCCCACCATATTTAAAACTTAGTGCTGTAAATTAAATTAATGTGTTCACAGACGGGCTAAGATTGGTTTCTACTGCCACACGATATATAAACACCAGTTAACATTTGTTGTAGAGTGTGTTTTTAGGATCGAAAGACTAAATCAAGACAATTTCAACAGATTTTTCTAGAGCACTAACATGATATGACCTTTACTTCTATGATGTTTTCGATTTTTGATTTTTAAAAAATGATTTATTAATAGCACTTCGAATTGATCAAGAGGAGGGACAATTACTATTCATGTTGATGTGTCGATCCATGGTATTCTATTGTACATAATTAAATTAGTAGCAGGCCTAGAGTACACTGAACATTAATTTTGATGAGAATAATTGACCTCACAGGAGCAGTACGTACGTACATAATGTTTGGAATTTACTAGGCCTGTACAGGAGTCAATTGAATAATCAAGGCATCGGTTGCTTTTATTTGTGGCCTTCTTCGATCACCTTATGAACCAGTCTTTTTAAACTTGGAAAAATACTTTGGCTACGATTCGATCTCGAAAGCCCAGACTTCATAAAAGGCGACTGACTTTTCCACTGCTACATTATCGATAAACCGCATTAAACCGACAAATCAGAAAAAAAATTCAACTAGTGGTTTGGTTTGACTTGGTTTGGTGTTTGGAAAAAAAATCCGACCATTATAGGATTGGTTTGGTTTTAACTAAAAAAAGTCAAACCGAACCCAAAGCGATCCGATTATAGATATACTACTTTTAAATTATGTTATACATAAAAATATTTATTAAAATATAATTTATAAATATTTTTTAAAATGTTTTCATAATTTTTGTTTTCTTTCTTACATTTAGATTTGGACTTGAGAAACTCATCTAAATAATATATAAAAAAACTCATCTTATAAAGTTATATTATAAAGTTAAAACTTCAAACAGTGTTCTGCCTCCATCTTATATGTTGATATTTTGTACTAGAACTCTTTTTAAGAAACACTGTTCTGTGCTTTTTATTAGATACTATGAAAAAACCGAGAAACATGAAAAAACCCAAAAAATCAGAAAAAATCTGAAAACCCCGAGAAAAATTGATATTGAAAAACCCGACTTTTATTGATTTGGTTTGGTTTATAGATTTAATAATTCGACACAAATAATTTGATTTAATTTATAAAAAATCTGAACCAACTCAATCCATGTACACCCCTAGAATTTACTACGTAAGAGATTATCTGGCGCACACACAAAATTGTGTGGAAAAGCCAATCGTATATACAACTATGCAAGATCAACATGCATATGAGCCTCTTCTTTTGCAACAAATATATATACTAATTAGGAGATGAGGTATATGTTTTGAATTTTGTTTAAATTAAATTATTATTATAAGTTTTTTTAAAAGAAAGAATGTATCTTTTAATTCTTTAGTTGGTATCTTTTAAATGAATAAGTGTATTTTTTTATTTTTTTATTGGTATTTTATAAATGAAAGATTGTGCCTTTTCATTCTTTGATTACCACCAATTCTATTTAAATCCTTCTACAGCAGATTTACAAACAACTTTTTACAGAAAATATTTTCTTTACAACATTCTCCAAAGAAATATTTTCTTTTCCAAAAAATCAAGTCTTCAAATTCTTGCTTTTTAATGAGATTTCTTTACTATTTGCTTAGTGCAGAAATTCATAGGCTTGCCATATCCACTAAAACTGTTTACATACAATCTCATAGCAATCTTGTGGAGGAGAGGGAGCAAATATTGTTTTAGGAAAGCATTTTGCATGTATTTCAAGCCTACAATTTTGTGTTCTTTGTTCATATTATCAAACTTTCATCTTAGTGTTCTTCTTCATATAAATTTGGGTCCTTGATATATATTTTCCAATAATATATATATATAGTTGGAAAAACATACTATGAGACCGTTTGGATGGGCTTTAAAAAATAACTTTTATGTATGAAATGTTTTTAGAACTTTTAAGTGCTGAAAGTTATTTTTATAAATAAGCAGTTGAGTGTTTGAATAAAAGTGTTTATACTTAAAATAAATTATTGATGTGTTTGACAAATGTGAATTTTAGGGCTAAAGAGGGTACTTTAGGAATTAAAATAAAATACAAGGGATATAAAAATAATTTCCATGATAAAAAAAATGGCTTTAAGCCTTTCAAAAAAAAAGTTAGAATTTTTAACTTTTCATCTTTTGATAACTTTAAAAAAATTATGGTTTAAATTTAATATTTTAAATTAATAGTCAAACACCATAATAAGCTAAAAAAAATTATAAATTGATTTGACCAATTTATAAGCCGATCCAAACAGACTTTATATCTTCACCTCATTTTTTTCCTGCTAATTAGGTGACACTTATTTTGGCAGAGGCGAGTGTTTAGATAGCTATCTCCAGTCACTTTATATTTATAGGCATGTCAGAGTTTTGTTGGTATGCTAAGCTAAGGTGCTGTTACAGGAGCACGCTTATTTCAATTTAATAATCAGGTTTGTGATAGAAGAAAACTTTAAACTAATTGATAAAATTATTGTCATGTGATCAAGAGGTCACGCATTTTTTCCGAATTTTGTATACAGCGAAAATTTTAGTTCACCAAACTGCCCTTTTAATCAGGTTTGTGATAGGATGGATAGGAACAAAAACGTTTCCTTAATTTTTAAATGGACCTTATAAAGCATGACCTTTGCTCTTCTGGGTGCTAGACCCTCCCATTTGCTCTTCTGGGTGCTAGACCCTCCCATGGCTAGGACCTGTTTTTTCATATTGAAAACACTAGTTCAATTCTCGTAAGGGATATGTACTTATTTTAAGTTGTTTTAAGTTAATTATATTGAGTGATCACTCGTTATTTGATTGAAAAGATGGTTCAAAAGTTTTTCTCTCCGAAGCATTCTAAGATAAATACCGAACATCAAAAATGAAAAATCAAAGGAAAAAGTAAATTCTCATTTTGAAAAATCCAAAGATGTTGAGCAGGGGTACATAGACTGGGTTGGTTCGGATTTTTTACAAACCAAACCAAATTATTTGTGTCGGGTTATTAAATTTATAAACCAAACCAAACCAATAAAAATTGGGTTTTTCGATATCAATTTTTCTTGGGTTTTTCGGATTTTTCGGTTTTTTTTTGGGTTTCTCGGATTTTTCATAGTATTTAATAAAAAATACAGAGTAGTACTTCTTAAAAAGAGTTCTAGTACAAAATATCAACATATAAGATGGAGGCAAAACACTGTTTGAAGTTTTAACTTTATAATATAACTTTATAAGATGAGCTTTTTTTGTATATTATTTAGATGAGCTTCTCAAATCCAAATCTAAATGTAAGAAAGAAAACAAAAATTATGAAAAAATTTTAAAAAATATTTATAAAATATATTTTAATAAATATTTTTATGTATAACATAATTTAAAAGTAATATATCTATAATCGGGTTGGTTTGGATTCGGTTTGACTTTTTTTAGTTAAAACCAAACCAACCCTATAATGGTCGGGGTTTTTTTCAAACACCAAACCAAGTCAAACCAAACCACTAGTCGGATTTTTTTCTGATTTGGTTCGATTTGTCGATTTGATGCGGTTTATCGGTTTGCCCTGTACAGAAGCACCCTAAGATAGGGCACGCTCGCGCACGTGCCATCCCGGTCTATCTGGCCCAAATACCTATTTAAGGTATTCTCAGAGAGGGCCATCCCCCCCCCCCCCAGTAGGGTGGTTAAAGAGGAGGTTGCGGATTTCTGACCTCTGAGCCAGAACTATCTGGGGGGAAAGCCATCCCGCACCAATCCGGCCTCGACCCTTTTTTCCAAGAGGAACTGCTTTTCCAGCGCCCCCAAAAAGAGGGGAAGGTGTCTGGGCTCGTTCCTCCCGATAAAATAGAAGGACAGCCGGTGTTGAAGCTCCGCTCTTCTTTGGATATCAGGAAGGAGAGGAGGCCATAGAGAAAGTTTTTTTTATTCCATGTAGGCGAATCCGATGCTAAAATGAATATCTTTAGTCGGCTAATCGTCTGATTTAATAGATGATATGGGATAAAAGAAAAAGAAGGAGGCTGTGGAATCGAAAGTCTTTTTCCTTACATGGCGAAAGCCGAGAGTGAAAATAGTCACTCGAAAGCATACGCTTGTTAGAAGTGATCCCCGCCTCCCCTTTTTCGCCTAACCCATTCGTTCATAGCTTCGCCACTCTACCGAGCTACTACGCTCTTGAAACTTCGTAAATTCGCTTTTCTTCAATGAGAATATAAAGAAAACGGGATATTTCGCTCCCCAGCCCCACTTGGGCCCCTTTTCGTCCTTCACACCTTCAATCTGTCATGACCCCAGAGGCGTCCATTCTTCTCGTTGCAGAGCTTGCCGGGTATTTACTTCTCCTTCATCCCTTACGCTACGGCCCCTTGGTTAGCTTGCTTGCTTTCTACTAATGGCAGGGCGAGCTTTGTTGAAGCAAGCGCCTTACCGAAGTCAGGTCCATCGCGAATAGCAAAAGGGTGTTACCGATGCCTCACAAACTGATAAGAAAGACACGGGGATTACTGGACAAGCGAAAGAGCAGATGTTGTCTCTCCTCTCTCAAAGCAGACGAGCTTCAAGCTTGGAAGATCAAGAAAAGCGAGAACGGTTATCTCAAGCACCCCCGTAGTGTTGATTACAAACCAGCCCTAATGTTGAGAATGACATGAAGCGCGTGCTAATATTTAAATATACAGTTTATCATTGGCTGTTTATGGAAGGAATAGCTATAATATTGAAATGCCCCCTGAGTGCCTGTTTGGCTTGCGAATAAGTAATACTGAATTATAAAGTTGGAATTATAATACCAGAATTAAATAATGACATGATTATTTAGTGAAAATACTTTTTGGATAAATTATAATTTAATGGACTAAAAAATGTGGGATATAGTGGGTACAATATGTATAGAACTTGTGTTTAATTAGTATCTCTCAGAATTGCTATATATTCCATATTAATTATGGTGTAAAAATAATTATCTCTCATCCCTCCAACCAAACAACAAGTGGAGGAAGAGCCACAATCAACTCAACCTTAAGTCCTCGACTCTCCGGCACTTTAGTACTCGTTTCTAGACTTTTTTTTGGCAAATGTTTAATTAGAGCATCTCTGAAGAGCACTATATATAGAGAATGAAACATTCTTATTCGCAATATAATTGAACTATGTGTATAACAATATTTTACTAGAACAACCAAATTTTCTAAGCCAACTTTTATATTATGTCATATTATATATTTTCTATAGCAATAAAAAATATTCAGACCAACGAAATAATTATAAAAAAGTTGAACTATATTATCACCTCCTGGAGGGACTTCTCTTTGGAACAAAATAATTATTGTCTCCTCCAGGGAAAAAAAAAATCAGCAAAGAATTGACAATTCAAACGAAAGGTTCAGTGTAGTCGATCCAAAGTATCTTTTCTACCAAAAAGAAGAAGAAGGAAGAAGAAAAGATCCAAAGTAGGGAAAAGAACAAGAAACAATTGAAAATAATAGAGAAGCTAGGGGTCCAATATATTATATTCATTCATGTGTAGTTCTATCATCATAAATGACAATCTAAGTCCAACGCAAAGTACTTTTCAAACTATTTAGACAAATATGTATATTGCAACTCATTCAAAATACTTTTTGAAAAAAAATATTTCTGATAAAAATTACATCTCAAGCTAATATGATTTCGCCAACTTGAAACAGGCTCTTTAAGTTTTTAAGAAACAAATTACATCTCAAACTAATACGATTATTTCTCTTAATCCATCCTTAGGAGTTCCCTGCTCCTACCCTTAAAACCTCGAATTCACAAACTTTAAAATTGAAGGTGAAAACGCTTACCATAATAGCAACTCCCGCTTTATCGGAACGACACGATCAATCTTAGTAGTGGTAATTATTTTTGTGAGACAAGCGTTGATACAACCGGACCGACCGCCCTGTTTGATGATTTATCTATTCAATTCAATACAAGAAGAGAAAAGATCTCTCATCAGCAGCTATAATCTTTGACTTTCCTTTTATAGAAAACAAAAAACGTTTTAATTAGGCACGTGTATAAATCTAATTAAATTATTGTTACATATCTTCTGAACGGCTTCAATTTCCTCCTTTCATTTTCTTTCAATTACTCTCTCTCATTTTGTTTTTCCATGCCGACCCCCACACTTGTTCATTAATGAAAGACCAGGACACATATAATAATTCATGGCTCACAGGAAATCTTCTTATTGATATATTAGTAGTATTCATTTTAAATGCTTTTTTTATAAAATAATTTCCAAACTAATTTTCACATCTTCCAAAAACGCAAAAAAAAAGTCCATCAAAATTGTACTCGGGCGAAACCCATTGGTGGCCTCCTAAAGTTGACACCAACTTTTACTTAGATACCTAAACTAGGAGATGTTCATTTTAGACACAAGTAAGAGTCGAATGTGTCATCTTGACACTTTTTACACAGTTGGCACCTCACATGTTTTCCACCTATCTGAGGCGCGTAGAAGCTGTTTTTTCTTTTAAAATATATTATTAGTTTTTTGTTGTTCTTCTTCTTTTATTTTTTAATATTGTTACATGTATCCATCAGTATTTACAGTTACTTGTTTTAGTTCTTGTTACTTTTAAATTCTTAAGTTTATTTTTTATGCCGGGATTTCTGTCAAGATTTTTCGGCGACTTAATCATCTTCTGAAAAAAAATACTCGAACAACGAAGCATATCAATTTTGGAGAAGACAACAGCGGGGTGGGCAGGGGCGGAATCAGAATATTTGACAAGGGGGTTCAAGAAAATTAAAAAATAAGGGACTAAATGAAAAAAGTAAAAAAATATGTCATTGTTGAGCTCAATCACAGGCGCCTTATCCACTGATTCACAATCTCCATTTGTTAAGGGGATGCAAAAATAATATTTGTACATTAATAAAAAAATTCACAGTATATATAGTGCAATTTTCCGATGAAGGGAGTTCGGTTGCCACCCCTCGCACCCCTGTAGCTCCGCTCCTGGGGGTGGGAGTTAATTATTGAGTAATTTTAGATTTGTATTAATCTTGCCGGAAAAAATGGAGGTTCGTCGAATTTTTTGACCCAATTTGATTTATATTTTCGTTTTCATTATAGCTCCATATTTTGCTCTTTAGATGATATGAATAGCGTTGGGTGGGTATTGGAGGAGAAGAAGATCTGGTGAGGTGGGGGAGGGGTTGGGGTTGGGTTGGGTGGGGTTGGAGAAGATGACGACAGGGTGGGGGAGGGGTTGGGTGGGGTTGGAGAAGATGACGGCGGGGTGGGTGGGGGTTAATAGTTGTTAATTTTTATTTTTTTTGGATAAAAAAATGCCACGTGTCATCAAATTATTGGTCATTTTTTTCTATTCAAACGTCATTATTTGATAATTATTTTTGATATATATATATGCCACGTGTCTTTATTTAATTCGCTGTTTTTGACACGTCAAGCGAGTATATTACACACACTTAATATATTTTGGTGATTGTCAAAAAAGTGTCAAGATGACACATTCGACCCTTACTTGAGGTGTCTAAAATGAACATCTCCTGATTTAGGTGTCTAAGTGAAAGTTGATGCCAACTTTCGGATGCCACCGATGGATTTCACCATTGTACTTGCGAAACCTCGAATAAATGTTACTATGGAAAAAATAAGTCTTACATAATCCCTAGAGTGATAGTTCAACTACTTAACCGGTAGATAAGTCATTTTACACATTTACATTCTGATCATGAATGTTTGGAATATGTATCATGCAAGAAAACATTGTTTTTTGCTAATCGGAACTGAAGGATGATATAAAATGGATCAATTTCCATTTCTAATTTTATTTTGTAGTGGCGCCACTAAGCTGATGAACGTTATTTAGGTATGAATTGGACGTAAAGAGATCAAAAGGTTGATGTCGAAGAAGTATTATTTAATTAGTTTATTTTAAAAGTTTAAATAACAAAACAAAATAATTGAAAAAATCTTTCGTACATAGTAATCCACGAGGAGCAACAGTGCACTAGTCTGTACTCTGGAGCATTCTAACATGGTGGTGTACCAAAGAAAAAAAACACAATTCTAACATGGTGGCACACGAAAAACGTCTTTTCGTATTTTAACAAGTTTAGCGTAAATTTTACGTGAGCAAATATTTTTTCCCTCACTAAGATATACTATTCCCTCTGTCCCAATTTATTTCAAATACCAAATCAAATCATCCGGGGAACCTACAAATTTCAGGAGGAATTTAAGAAATCATTGTGCAGTTTATTAGACAATTTTAAAACACCCTTCCTCATAAACTGTTAAAGAGCAGACGCTTTCGTTAGCTCTTATCAATCTACTTCACTGGCAGGCTTGAACTACTGCTCGTTTAAGTTCAAAATACAAGTACATAACGTAGAAATTTCGACGAATACTTTGCTCCTAGTGCCTGTAAACTCTAAATAGATTAATATTTATTTACATCCATACCATGGGAAGGAGGATGAAGTATGCAAGACAAAAGTTACAACAAGCATTTCAAAAATAGTTCTATTTATGCCTTACAGAAAACAAATTCTACATCTGGATTACAAAAGAGTAGCTTCTTGCTTTTTCTCCTAACAAGCTATTGTACTTTTTTTATACCCCTCCTAGGGAACTCTCACCTTTTTGCAACCCACAACCTTAGGGTTGAAGGTGGAGGGTGCTTGCCATCCGAGCAACCCCTTCTTGTCACCTATTGTACATGTCATGAAACTCTACAGCAGTAATATCTACAAAAAGAATGTGTGTTCTCAAACGAGTACTGTTGAAAGATCAGCATATTGTCTTCCAGTAAAGTAGTGTAAAGTTCAGGTCAGCAGATAAGTGTTCACAGACAAAGGAGGCTATAGAACACCAGAGGTATGAAGGCATTATCCAGTTGGGCAGTGTAGGCTTCCAACAGACCACTTATTGTCACCGCAAAAAGAAGAGAGAACCAGTTCTGCATAATTGCCAATACAGTATTAAAGATCAACCACAAAGTTCAATGAACGAGATTTTTGACAACATTTGGCTTTTATATTTGGAAAATTTGTGAGGTTGCGCAAAGTTCACGTGCTTCAGTGCCTAAATTAATTTGAGGATTCAGCCCCAAGTAGACATGAATTTGGATAACTAGGGGCCATCAAAGAATTAAAATGAGGTTTATTATTCACAAGGAAGGAGGTTAATTTTAAGGTGATCACAGAAATTTGCCTCTTCAACTTCAGTCAAAATAAATTTAAGATGCATAACTGCAAATAGTGTATAGAAGCAAGACCATGTAACTTTCTTTCCTCATAAATACGCACTTATGGGAGCCTTCTTTGGTCTGAATGGGTATGCATGCCGAAACCCCTTTGTACATGTGGAGAGAGAGAGAGAGAGAGAGAGAGAGAGACCTGAACATATCTGGTTGTAGCTAGAAGTGGAAGTAAAATGGAGCATGCAGCCAGGACAGACGTTATGCCAGCAGCAGTACCTTCAATTGTTTTCTCTACCAAAGAGAATTTGTAGATTCAGATGGTGAAGGGATACAAAAAGAAGCAATGACGAAACAAGAGAGGGAACAGACACATACTGCCAGTTTTGCTCCAGCGGAGGACCCCATACTTGTATCCAACCACCGATGCCTACACAGAAGAAAACAACTAAAATTTACAGTGCATAAATGACAATCAATAATGATCCAGCAGCTCTAAGTTCATTCTCTACTGCCCAAACTATCAATATTATTCTTGTCGTGGAAAAAATTAAATTTCATATATGAGAGATACGATGAGATTGTAAGGTAGGTTTTCATTGTCCTGCACAATTCACATGGTTCCAAGCAAGAATCAAGTGGGTTCTGTCGAAGTGGATAATACTAGTGCATCGAGAAAGGTACAGGACAAGCAAGGAATAGCAACTTTACCATTGTATCTCCAATTCCAAGGCTCAAGATCCCAGCAAAAGGGGCTAATGGCCGGTCATTGAAACCAGAGGACAACCAGATAGGAAGCGCACATCCTATTAAGAGTGAAAAATGGCTGAAGGTGGAAGGAAGGCAAATGGTTAGAGTTAACAAGAGGTGTATGCTTGCAACTAGTTTCATGCTATGGAGGAACCATTTCAAACCTGACAATAAGAAGATCAGTGTCGCGATGATCTGTAAAGGCATTCATAAATTGGTGCACCAACTGTCCCAAGGGCAAGATTCTCCATATCTGTTCCCAAATGCATGATAAATATTATGAAGCATCATAAATTGTTTAAGCACAGAAATTATAAGAAGTTACCAAGAACTTAGGTAAAATTGAAAAGAAAAAGAACATTACAACATGTCGCATTTACAAGTATATACATACTTCCATGTCTGAAATGTAAGTGCAACAAACTATTAAGACTTCAGTTATATTACTGATTGATTGGTGTTTAATGTGTCAATAAACTTCATCAAAGTCAAATGAAGCGAATATAAGATATGTTTACTTGGCGAGCTTGGCTTCATTTGAAAAGTGTGCATAAGCTTGAAAGTGAATACAATCTTTACCACCCTAATTGATATATGTAACAGACATTCTGTTTTTATGTTGTTTTTCCAATTAATACTGGGTATGTTCTTTTAATTCAAACATTCTTTTGAATTGCAATATCCAAAAACAAGATGAGAATGCAGTGAAACCTTACTCGTATAATTTCCAACATCAAGAAAACAGCCAAAGCCGCACCAAAAGCCAGATCAAGAAACTTTGGCTGCAGGAAGATATAGACGGTCAACACAACTCCCATAGAAATAAATAATATGCTCAAAAGGAGAAAGACTTCCTAAACTCAAATCACCTGAAGTATGAGAGCAGGAACAAACATTGAAACAGCCATTAAATGGTAGTATTTTCGAAGAAGAATCCTCTCAATCTTACTGCTCTTAGAGATGTTATAAAATCTGATAACTGATACATAAATAACAACCAACCAATAGATACACAGCGACAACCTTTTAAGTGGTTCTGACAGAACAAAATCCAATACCCTGCAGCAATCAGAAGACAGAGAAAACCAAATTATAAACAAAAGAGAGTAACACTTCATATATGTCTTGAGGTAAACGATATATGATTTAATTTATAGTAAAGTGATATGAGATAGTCACAGTATGAATGAAAGAGCTAGTAGCTGAACACATTGAAATTTCCTCTTCGATTATTTTAGTTTTTTTCAATGGTTCACCAGTTGGACAGATGAAGCAACAAGCCTAGGACAGTCAAAACCTCATGGGCTCAAATCGGTTCATAGGTGTGAGGCTTGAAAGTCAAGCTTAACCTAGCTGCCCAAATGAAATTTGATGTCTTTTGACTAGTAACATCAAATACTTAGCTAGAAAGCTTGGCTGAGCTAGATCTGCAAAATTCATTTCATAAAAGACACAATAGCCAGCAAAAGCTATGAACTCAATCAGTTTCTTAAACAATTTGTTGAACAACTCCCTTCAGAAGATGGAAATACCTATCATTTGGGAATGGTTCAGGGGTAAAATGCTGTCAAGCTCAAGATTTAGCAAGAAAATGTGTCAACATGCAAATACCTATAAACAATCTTGAGACTCCAGAGCATTAACTTTTGAGTCTTTAAGCTCCAAAAGTCATGCCTCTACCATTATTTAGGGTCTTCAGAAATAAAATTTTGTGAAAAGAGCCACTGTGAAGTGAGAACTAAAAAGAAATGTTGAAATGTTGGAGCTAGCCAACAATGTTGAAGTAGAGGAAGAAAAATAACTATGAAAATAAAGGTTACAATTGCACATTTTGTGGCTTAAGATCTGATGCAGTGCCATAGCCACCCCGGGAAGGTAGGAATAACAGAGGTATTACATTAACAAGAGGTGACCCTATAGCTTCAGGAACCACATTATTTGAAGTGAACAATATTGTAACATAGGTGTTTATAACAAATTCCTGGCGAATTACATTATTTTTTCTCTTTTGCTTCAAATACAAAAAGAATGTTGCAGTAAGAATGCAAATTTTAAACCAAAAACTCCTAGAATACTTAGTACAGACAGACCAATGAAAAAGAAGCAAGCAAAGTATCTAAACTGCCCATTCAAGACACTGCAAAGTTCTTCTCTACCCAGTAATCTTCTCATTCAGTACATATTTTTTAAATAAGTATTATTTACCTACTAGTTAGATGTAACACACAACTTCTTGAATCATATAAGGTAACTATGTTTTTTATTAATCAGGTATATGCCTGTGTGTGTTTTTCAACCTCGACTAATTCCACGGGGTACCAGCTACCTCCCACTGGACAACTCTGTCTATCAAGGCCTGGATAGCTAAGAAAAAACCATCTAGTGTTTTTGCCTCTGATGGGATTTGTAACTAAGACCTCATGGTTCTCAACCCACTTCATTGCCCACTAAGTCATACCTTGGGTGTTCAGGTAACTATTTATCAATATTCAAATGTTGAATATTAGATTGACATCTAGAATAACAACATACACTTAGATTTGCATACATAACGAGGACACCCACAGCCCTGACCATAGGTCATGCAGCATTTATATTTATCAAGGATCAAATCTCCACATGTTTGTCAAGGTCTATCACATGCTTGCACGTCCAGTTTAAAAGCCTAATTGTCTAACACAAGTGTTAATCATCCCTAAAAACCACTAAATCTCTGTTAACCAAATCACGCAACATAATAACAACATGCAGCATAATATGTGCAATAATCCAAAAGAAATAAGTTCTAAAAGGAGGCTTACCATAGAAAAGGATGCACGTGAAAATCTTGAACAAGCTGCATCCATGATGGTACAGCTATAATGAGAACACACGCAAGGGAAATGTAGAACACAAAAGATCGCCATATATGATTATCTGCAGTATCTTTAGAAGATGCCAAGCTGACCCGCTCCAGAATTTGAAGCACGTATTTGAACAGCATAGGGAAAAGAAGAAGGCCAATAATCAATCCCTGGACCATAGTGTTACATTTAGTGATCAATACCATGAATCAGAAATCTTTTACTCTATATCACCAAAAGAAGAAAAAAGTCTAGAAAGTTAACAGCTTGTATAATACCTGAATAATAACGCTAACTTCATTTCTTTGGATTCCATATGGTACAGTCACTACCTTAGATGCAGTAAAGTATCCATGGGACTGTTAAATGGAAGAAACACTGCTTGTTAGGTATCTATATCATCTACTACCTGAGAAAGTAAAATGTGAGAAACTAACCTTAGCAGCAGTACAAGATAGCATGTCACCAAAATAGATAACAAGGCCAACAGTAACCAGTAGCGCTTCCCCTAAGAAGATAAATAAGAATGTAAATAACTGTAGAGAGGACTGGAGGACCATTGGCAAACCAAATAGGACATATCAAGTGATTTTGAGGCTCCGATCTCTGAATAACAAGAAATAAAGATTGTGTGGAATTAAAACATGCTCTAACAGTGCAACATTGTGTGGAATAACATATGTTCTAAGTTCTAACAGTGCAAGTTAATATCTGGCTTTATCGCATAGTTTGGACATAAAATGCATTTTAGTTACATATAGGCTTAAAAGATTCCTATAACTATTAGAAATAATTTGTGAACTATGACGTGATAATTTGAATCATTATTTTAATGTAAATAACTACTAAGAACACAGTCAAACTTGCATATAATGTATCGGAATTCTCTTTCAAATTTCAGATAAGATAACATCCATGAATACAACCCCATCCTGTAACATAAAGACACTACAATACCCAAGTTGCTTTAATCTTCCCTAAAAGGCGAGAGATGCTTCCAAATAAATAACAAGTTTTAGAGCCATCGTACAAATTTTAACTAAGAAGGCATATTACATTCAACACGAACCATACTTCTTTGTTAAAGATAATCAATGTGAATATAGCATTTAATGTAAATCTAAGATGACATATAAAACAAAAGATCATTATTCTCAGAAAATGGTTCAAACTCTCACTAATAGAACCCAAAATATGAGTAGCCCTAAATTAAGCACATAAAAAAGATCAACTACAAGATACCATGAGAAAAGAATAAGAAAAACAGGCGTTACAAGAAATTCTAAAATGACTGAAAAAGATTGGCTGATATCACCTTCATATTCGGTATTTTGCCTTTACATGATATTATCACCCATGTCTCGATGACATCAGTCTTACATACTAGCTTTTTGTGTCATCTGGTGGAACCAATGGTCAACGTCACAAATCTACTATAGGTACAAATCAACATGTATGTATCAACGGGCAGAATGACCCAATGGAGCAGGTAAACAGGTAGAATGAAGCTCTAGATAAATAATTGTTGTTTCATATTGCCTATAGCAACATCCCGAAAAATCTTAGGTTTGTTATGATTAGTGGAGAGTGAATGTGAACTGAATAACCGCACAACAGAGTGGACCGACCCTCATATCAAGTGTGCAATTTAGTAGTTTGCGATGCTAGAAATCTAGTAAAGTAAAAAATATAGTAACATGACCAACCAATTGAAGCGCATGCTGGAAAAGTGCGGAGAATATTCTGAATTAATTTTACTGCTGCAAATCCATGAGAGAATAGCCACAATAAGATAGCTGCTGTATACCACCCTGCCGGAGAAGTTCACCAAGAGTTGTTAAGAAGGCATAGCTTTCAGCAACTTACTAGGTTGACCAATGAATCAAAAAGTGAATATAAAGAAAGAGAAGTTGACCTACCACTATGAGATTTCACAGCAAAAGACACAGAGCAGACACCAAAGTACAATACTATACAACTTAAGCTACAGCGAGAAGTAGCACAATTCTTGCGGTCTGATTGATGGTAAAAAATGAAGCAGAGGTAAGCTAGCACAGTGTAGCAACTTGCAGATGTCACCAAATGCAGTAGTTGCAGGTTTTCAAGCTCTGTTAAAAGGTCAAAACAAAAAGAAGTCAATCATACAGGTGAGGCAAGGTAGGATTCAACATGGTTCCTGAATACAAACTCGCCAATACTTTGAAGTGACTGATGGAAATCAACCTATTAGGTGAATAAATATAGAAAAAACAACCACACTTCTTCTCAGCTACACAGTTCCTCTACTAGACAGGGTTTCTCCATGTAGAAACATCACAAGATGGAAAATAACTTGAAAGTATGTAAGATTGGAGTTTCAATAGTCAGGTACATAAATACAAAAATAGTACTTAAAAACTTACCAATTTAGAGTACAATTATCTGTCTTCATACTGGACTTTTCACTGTCATTACTTTGAATTAATTTTTTTTTAAAAAAAAACGGTGCTTCATTTGCTCATCAACATCCTTGCAAGAACCAGTTTACGAAGATTTTTCAAGTGGTTTGAACATAACATTTTAGAGATGGAGGGTAAATAATAAGAAGTACCTTTTTTTTACCCAAGTGTTATTGTACTTATGCAACAATTACAAATTCAAGACTGGTAAAAACTCTAAACATGGAAGGACCAAAGTTCATAAAAAAGGTTAAAAAGCTTAGCTCCCCAGTACTTCTGTTCTTAAAATTCTTCCAGATCTGGGCATACTAGCAAAAAGAAAAATCGTGTTCTGAGAGACATATGAGGCCTCAAAAAAGATGGGATCAATTTGACCTGCCAAAACAGTTGGGGCTATAGCACAATATGATAATGCTCTAATCCATATCTTCGCTCCCAAAGGCTGAGAAAAATAATAGATGATTGTAACCAAAATGATAGCTTGAATCAAAAGAAAAGCATTCTCTACAAAAGCTGAAAATGGAAGTCCTTTGTGAAGACAATACGCTAAATATAACCAATTACTTCAAGCTCAAAGCTCACAACACTAACACTTTGGCATTGCAAAAATTTTAATATCTGAGGAAGTTTAACAGTGGTGGAGGCAGCAACAATAGCATAACCAAGGAGCTTGGATATTAACGGAAGCAAACAATCCTTTTCCAGGAATTCACCTTTGCTAAGGGTTCCCGCAACACAACCAATCCATCCCAAGAAACTTTAGCTCAACCATCTTGATGAGATCAACAAAATTCTTCCAGTTTGTTTATGGTCTTATGGTCTTATTGTGGAACTAAGGAATTGGGTTTGATTGAAAGAAATGCTTTAAGGTGATACACAAAGGATGAATCCTTAAACGGAGAGCTCATTGCTGAAATTTCTGATCACGTAGGTTGCCTTGTTATTGTGGCAATTTTGTGGTCCACTCCCCCATAGCATTTTCTCAGGAGTGGGGGACGGGAAAAATATTTGCACCCGATATAATAGCAAGTACTCAAACTACAAAAGCTCAATTTGCTCAAAAATCAGTGTTTCTACCTTCACTTCCAGATTGATTTAAAGATACTCCTCTTGACATCTGAATCAACTTTGATACCATAAGACCAGGCAGCGTTACTGCCCCCAAAAATATCCCTGATGAAGCACCAGGCCTGAAAAACAGTACCACGACTATGTAAATAAACAGTATAAGGAAACCATAACTACACATTTCACAAACACTCAAAAAACACCCAATTCAGAAATTAGCCCTGCTCAATCCCAAATTTTCAATCAAAACGAACGACAACGTAAATCAAAAGGGGAAAACTATGTAAAAGCGCAAATTGAAGATGCAGCCAAGTGGTTGCAACTTCATATGTTTCACTCCCGAACTCTTCTACTTTTCATATTTCGGCCCGGCCCGCGCTCACCTAAAAAATCATTAAAAAGGAAACTGCAGTAAAATTAACCTGGTTTTGAAGAAGTGAGGGAGGGAAACTGAAGAAGAGGCATCGACGGAGATCTCAACGGAGAGGGCAAGGAGCGAGAGGAGAGAAAGGGAGAGAGATTCGGCGAGGAGAGCTTGAGGGACGGAGAAGACAATCCGAACAATGAATAGTGCTACCACAGCTCGCTCGCCGGTCAGAAACGACGATGAAGCCATGGGATTCCGATGTATCAGTAGCTGAAATTGAAATTCAATTGAAAAAAATTATACATTTTGACCAGTGGCGTAAACAGGAAGAAATCCGGGGACCCGTGTGAACTGGGGGAATTCGGTGGGTTTGGCGCGCACCGGGTTTTTATATGCTGTTGAACTGTCAACTCATCTACGCCTTGAAGTTGTCAACGGATTTTCCTACTTGTTCTTTTTAGGATTGCATAAAGCCCTTTTCAAGATGGGGAAATTACGTATTTGACCGATACATCAATATTCATCAAAATAATTAGAAAAAAATATTGAATATATTTCTAAATTTGGAACGGATTATTAGTTTCATTTTTGAATTATTGACAATCTTAAAAATACTTCTCTACTTAATTTAACTATGAACTTAAATACACCCTCGATCTTGTAACGTGAATGAAATATATCCATAAATTCTCGTCAAATTTAGGAGTGTTTTCAACACTTCTTTCGGCTTGTTATTAAGATCTCTATGCTCCTACAAGAGTTTAAGACTATTTCCTATGTCATATGATAGATCGGAGGTTATTTAAGTTCAGTTAGTCAAGTAAAAAAATATTTTTAAAACTATTAATAATTCAGAAACGAAACTACTAATATGCTCTAAGTTCGAAAGTGTTTTCAATACTTAATAATTATATTTAAAAGCTATTTCATTTATTTTGATTTGTTTGTCTTGTAAGAATTATTCTAATCGCACCATGTCTTGTTATAGCATTATCAAGAAAAGACCAAGAAAACATTTTGAATGATGAAATATTTATTGTAGTTAACTAAAGGTTTATGCCCTTTTTGTTAGGGCGGGTGAATAACAATTGAACCCATATTAACTTTTGTCTTTGAATTTTAAAATAACACTTATTTTGTAAAAAAAAATTTTTTTGCTAAAATAACATTTATTTTAAAACAAAAGAAGTACTATTATTCCTTTTTCCCATGTGGTCACTCCAGTCCAATTTACTCCTTCTGTTTTTCACATTGTACATCTTTTAAGAAAACATTAACTAAATGAATAAGTTGATCAAATTATTCATTTAGTTAATGTTTTCTTAAAAGATGCAAATTATTCTTATTTGCTTTGTAATCTCAATTTAATACTACTCTCCTTTTCACCATATTAATCTCTACACATTTATTAATATTAAGATTAAAGGTGATAACTAACAATTAATTATATCATAATTTTTTTAAATGATAATTATTTTTAGTAAGAATGACAACTAAAATGAACTAGAAAGAGTAAGAAATAATTTTCCTTCAGAGAATTAGAGAAGTCAAGGAAAAACCATACTTTAGAAAAACCTTTTTTTAAATTACTTTCCGCTAGGAGTCTCAAAATGAGCTCAAATATAGGTAACCCGTCCAAACTTTTATGGTTTTGGGCTCAAGATAATTTGTATTGGGTTCAATCTCAACTCATTCAAACCTAAACCCATTTTAAAAGAATCTTCAATTGAGCCCAACTTAATCTCCATCTCAACATGTTTTAAGGCTCTTTATTTGCATTAGTGTAATATATGTTTTCATACTAAAGGTATTAATTACTATCTATTTTATATCTTTTAGAATTAATCTATTCATTTGTAAATTTTTATTTTTAATTTCTTGAGTTAAAATTCAAAATATGGTTATAAAAGGTAAATAATAATATATTAAAATTATTGAGATTAAATGAGTCAAATTGGACGGGCCATAACCCAACTCGAATTTTAGCCCAACCAATTTGAACCCAAAGTAAATTTGGGCCCAACCCAATTTTTATTTCAACCAATTTTAATATTTTCAATTTCAACCCAATCCGTCCATTTGACATCCCACTTTCCGCTATGCAACAACTATAAAGATAAATGACACGGTAATCATACAAGGTGTCTGAAAAAAGAACTTCCATGCTCTAAATTTCCAATTTTATAAGCAATAAACTCCAAGAAACTGGTACTGAAGTTGCTATAGTATAGCATCTATTTGTAATTCTTTCTATTTTGGTTACAGTGGAAAAGTTTATGGACAGAGTGGTTTTTCCTGATACAACACTTCAGCAGAATAAAAACAAGAACTTTGTATGCAACAGCCATAACAAACAGCACCAGTAAATTTTTCCACTTAGAGTTGCTGTCATCAGAGATATCAAATACATTTTCCAGAGCCTCATAACCAGATATGGTTCTCACTTGCCCGACTGCAAAAGTAGCTCTGGAGTATTCGTTCTCCAACAGTCCCTGGCAAACAGAGAAGTTTATTAAGTATAATTCAGAGATAATCAGTGATCAAGAACATGTATGTACTTGATTATGACTTCAAGCCAAGTCTCAAACTTGCCTGGATAGAGTAAGTATGAAAAGCAATATAAGAAATGGGGTACATCCATGCTGGTCTAGGTAAAGCACTTCTGATTCTAAAAAAGCCAGCGGAAAGCATCATTATCACCTGAAACACGAGACAGGATAGTCGTCGAATGACAAAGTTAGGACTCAACTAAACATGAAATGATAATTAAATTAAAACTAAATGAATCCTATAAAACTTAGAATTGCAAACATTTCAGATACTCAACTTCCTCAATTCCCCTTACGACAAACTAGGAACACATACAGCTACAATAACTGTATATTTTCCAAATAATGGAATATGACAATATCACACCAAAGTGAAAGGCAAAGAATGTACTGTCAACTCATCCTATAGTAAATCATATCTTGCAAATTAAGATAGAAGGCAGAACTTACATGTATGGACAAAAAGCTTAAGATGCTCCAGAAGATATTTTGACAAATGGAAGCAACAAGCAGTAGCAGGCCCTCATTTACCAATAGACACGCAAAGAAATTCAGCACGAAGTACATCAGCAAGCTGAACTCATCTTGCAGCCCAATAAGAAAATAGAAGACCAGACTTGACGAAATGGAGATGAGAAACAAGAAAGGGATGCTGGCAAAAAGCTGCCCAAGTAGGAAAACAAATGCCCCAAAATGCTGGTTTGATTCTTCATAGGTGTATATCTGCAAGTCATCATGATGTTGATTAGGTTGATTTTTGAACTGGATGAGGATACTAATAATAACACATTATCAGGGCGAATAACAAAAACAAACTTTCTCAAAGCAAATAACAATGATAAATTGAAATGTTTCTTGATTTGAAGGGGACATTCACTATCTAAGTACTCTATTTTGAGGGGGGACAAAATACACGACCTAGATGTCATTGGGGTATCAAATTTGCCACCTTTGCTATGCATCTTAGTGCAATGCTAATTATGCATGTTTTATCTTAAAAATTAAAGCTGATATCAATATTGCACCTCATCAAACATCATACTAAAGGTTCCCAGCTTCTTAGAGAAATCAAGTTCAAAGGCCTACCTGTCAGGACTGATGAGATTGAAACAGGAATGTGATTTAATAAACCAAGCCAAAAACGTCATATTTCTAGCGATAAGTCCAGATATTTCAGCTATTGGAGAACCCTAGTTCTGAGAATTTTAGTCACTTCAACTCCCTATTTGTCTACATTTCACCCCACTAATCTGAACAAGAAGTTTGAATGATGATACAATAATCCTTTGGGAAACAGAAAGACTACAGCAAAGAGTGTAATACGGAGATTATAACACATTGGGTTAAGGGGAAACTCTAGTAAGGTGTCTTTATGTTGAAATCCTATGTTTAATTCATGAGATTGAAGAATAGACTAGAATGAGGATCACATTTCTATGAAGAGAATGCCTTGCGCATACCAAGTGGCCATAAGGTGTATAGTCCATTCTCAGCCTACAAAACAAACCTTGATTCTTAAATACACATATGTACTGGATTCATTCGAACATGGTGTTCATGTATATTAGTTTCATAGAAGCATGCTTGTGCATTATCCAGAGGAAACACACATAAGTTACTGGCATCACCTTGATCTCTTTCAACTGTGAAGGTATACTGGCGATGCCTAGCAGAGAGGTGAATGAAATGAATACAAATATTGCTGCTACTCTTCTCTGCATGGAAAGAAAAATATCATAGTTTGCATACTGAAAACAAGAGCCAGTAATGGCAAATATTTACCATGAGGAAGAAAAATAATCAAACAGCAATATCAACTCACTCTATGATTATTTCATGGACTGTGTAACAAGAAAAAACCTGTCTGGTGCACAAACATCATATTGATGGACTACTGTATTAGACATACGCAAAAGGAAAGAGACAGATTTGATTCTTTAGTTCTTCGCTTACCATGACAGAAAACAAGGAATGCCCCAATCCAGAAAACACAGTGCCAATACAAAAGGAAAGAAACACATAAAGAATCAATCTTAGCCAATAATATTTCCACTCCCTTGACATAATCAATAAAGATCTCCAAGTCAAAACTGCAACTCGTGTTGCATTTCCTGCCATTCCCTTTCTTTTGAGAGATGGACCTTCCTGTAAGGGGGGAATGCAAGAGATCAGAGACTATATTGAAGCTCAGGCAGTAAGTATAGTCATTTGACCACTAAAACTTTTATCAATGATTTTATCAAATATTTCTACTTGACAATGATTTTATCAAATATTTCTTGAGCTAGTTCCAATCATAAAAGATTGTGACTGTCAGTACTTTTTTATGTTTTTTTTTTTTTAATAAAGACTTTTTATGTAGTTTCTCAATAGACAAATTATTATTTTTAAAGATGATAAATCAATGTATGAAACAGACGTAAACTAAATCATATGACCGTCTTATTCCAAATTCCATTATTCTTTTTGGAGTAGAGGGAGTAACGCATCGGGTTTCAAAATACTTCATAAGGCTGTCAAATTGCCTCTTCTGTTAAAGAACTTTGGCATTGCAAGGAACAGAGATTGGAGGAAACTCTAACTTGGACATTGGCCATAACTCTTTATGGGGTACTAACACAATAGCAAGGATTATAAATTGCTTTTGTATACATCATACAATGACCAAGGAACTGAAATTAATAGCATTTGAAAATATTGAAATGCACAGTGAAAAGACTTCTGCTCCATTCTAGGCCTAACGAAACCAAAAACTTCAATTCACACAAGAAGATTAATGATAATTGAGGACAATCTAGTTTTTCAAAACAAACCAAAGCCAATAAGAGCATCCTTCAAGAGAATGCTTGAATTATATTACTGCCCAGAGCACGCAGGCTTAATAGCTTATGAGTTATGTATGTAGTTGGTTCATATCAAAATTGGAATACTTCCTACTACCTAGTGGTCACACTAAAGTATGCATCACTTAGATCTGCTTGACACTTTAAAAGTTCTTGGAAAAACATCGAGCAAAGTTGATAGTATTATCCATGATGTCAATAGTGACAACAGTGAAAAGACATAACTTCCCGGTAAGTTTCATTATTACAAACATAACTTCTCTTTTTCTATGATAAATGTACCTTCTCAGTAAGCTTCACTATCATTGATTCAATAGCAGCAGCATCTGCTGATGATCTATAAGTTGTTTCAATGGTACGTATAGCAATGGCAGTATCCATGCTCACTGATGATAAGTCTCCATGGTTATCCTGTTGAGATGACAAAAGCACAAACTTTAAGGAACATCTTTCCTTTTTCTGTTGGGAAGGGGGAGGGGATAGGGTGGCCAGAGAACAGGCGAGAATCTTTGAACTTTCATTTTGAATCTTATAACAAAAGAATGTTTTTTTGTTCCTTTGTCAAAGTGCTTTCCCCGGCACAATAAAACAATAGAATGAACGGAGAAACGAGGTAGCACAATGAACTGAGTTAGAATTGTTCCAACATCCTAGCAATTTTTCAACAAATCAATCCCTATCTTTAACCATTATCATTGAGTTTTTATGGGGAAAAACAGAGCTTTGAATGCTTATAAGCATATACCTGCCAGCTTTTGCACATCGCAATAATCCTGTCAAATTCTGTGTTTATAGCACGCAAGAAGTGATCAGAAGGACTTTGCATAATTGGGCAAGGAAATCCAGCATTCGAGAAGTGCTTCACAATTAAAGAATATGTTAGTCTCTAACAATTAGTAACATTATCAAAACATAATCACCAGAGAATAAACATCTTAAGTGCTATGTATTTCATAATTGTGCACACACTTGGGGAACTAATCTTCCTCCATGCCCTCTTAAGTAAGTTTGTCCAGTCCGAATCCCCGTTAACACTAACTGATTCTCCAGAGGAATTCCGTTTCTTTTTTTCCAACCACTATCCATGGATTCTGAAACATTTAGTCCATTTGGAGAATGTCAACACTCGCCAGTATTTCTCTAGACAATTTCCCTTTGTCAGAAACCAACAAAGTGAACTTTTATTGATTTATTCCAGTGTGTAAAGAAACCGTAAAAGTAGCTATAGGGACCTTTGTTGGGAAATAAGCTTCCAAGCAACAACTTGGACTTTGAAAACCGGATGCTAGAACTTCAAATATGTCCTACTGAAACAACCTTATCCTACAAAACTTCACTCCAATAAAAGACATGTTCCCAAGAGGTACCATCCTAACTTGAGTAAATATGTACTTCCACATTGTTAGACCATTCTAGGCTCCTTCAACGCAAAATGACAATAAATAAAGAACTTCAGCCAAATCAACTGCATGGGCTCATTTTCTCTTAAAATGGGGTATCATCTGACTAACAATTCACTTCTTTCTTTTCAGATAAACCACACCCACTTCTGGGTCTCTCTTATTAAAGGAAAAACCAAACAAACCCTTATTGCAGCATAAAAAATATCAATCATTATTCAGTGCCTTTGTTTGATGCAGACATGACTGTTAGGAAAACCAAAGCCTTCACCTGAACCAAGATGGACAGTGTAAGAAAGCATACCATGGTAAAATTACCTGTAAGCAAGCCAAAGTTTCACCAAAGAACAATGTCTTTCCATTTGAGAGGAGGCAAATTCGATCAAAAAGGCCAAATACTTCAGTACTGCTTTGGCAAATGGTGAATATCAGAGTGCAGCCAGAGGTGGCAAGCTTCTTCAATGTAACCATCATCAGAAGTGCAGAAACACTAAACATAAAAAAAACTAAACATCAGCTAAATTACAGTAGTTCACTATTTTTGACAGGAAGAAGAAATCTCTCAACCACAAAGAATAGCAAGTCAAAAACACAGAGAATTAATAAGGAAAATTTTAAAGATTAGGGTACCAAGATATTCATTCACTTGGAAATCTACAATTGATTTTGAATATGCAACAAAAATATCAATTTCCAGACAATCAAATAAGAAAATCACCATCAATCACATGCTCTCCCTCAACCCTTAAATTGATGCTTTCATGTATGATAGAGGAACCATGTAAAGATATGACGCTTGGGCCTAACTCAACCCCAAAAGCTAGCTCACGAGGAGAGGATTACCCAAGTTTATATAAGGAGACCACCAATCCGTTACCCACCAATGTGAGACTCTAAAGTCTAACCCACTCTAACTAGTACCAAGCAACCAAAGCACCTTTCACATTCTCTTCTGGTAACTGACTCCTAGAAGAGAACTGCATGCACTAAGCTAGCAATCATAAGTTTAATTAGCAGGTCTTTCCCAAAGAAAGCTTGTCACCTTTTTATATCAACACATTTTGCCCAAAATGCTGAAATATTTACTAATTAACCTGTCAAATCATATAAACTTCCAGCATGATGTGACATATACGACCTTTACCGACATACTTCAATAGTTCAATGAATGATGTGGTCTTTCTCTGCCACCACATGCACATACTATACAAGACAAGCAAATCAATCTTTATGACTAATTAACTCATCAAATATAGCTTTCTTCAGGATTTGGCCCGAACTGTTCGGCAGATTCCATGGAGCATTAGTCTCTTTTACGCTTTATTGGACAGAAAAACTAGAATATACCAAATATTTGGCTGTTAGCTATTACAGCAGCTACAGAGCATAGTACACAATTTGACAGCTATTGTGTGCTACTAATTCAAGTAGTCTAGTCACTAAGAAGATCACGAATGCAGTTACGGATACTGAATATGTCAATGTAAACTCAATGAAGTTCAATAAAAATTGTTGTGATTAAAACGAGAAGTAAGAAGAGAACCTGTCAAGATGATAAAGGGGTTCATCAATAAATAAAATATGTGGGCTCATAACAAGTTCCCGGGCAATGCTGACACGCCTTCTCTCACCACTTTGAAGACCTCTCATGTAACAGTTGCCACCTATAAGTTTATTAGCATAATCTCCCAGTGACATAGCATCTATAGCGTCGTCCACCACACTCCTTCTCTGACAAAAGAAACCAGGAAGCTGAAGCAAAGCTGAGTAGTACAGGAATTCACGCACAGTTAATGATCCAATAAGAGTAGTTTCCCTGTCAACATATCCCTGTAAATGAGCAAACTTTTCATGTCAGAAGGCACAAGCTGACAAAACAAGGAAAACTACTGCCTCCTTTCTAACCTACTTCCTCCCATCCAAAATAATTGATGTTTTAGCATTTTAAAGTTGGTCCAAAATAATTGATGTTTCACAAAACCAAGAGGTTATTTAATTTGTTTTTCCAAATTTTCCCTTGATAATTATGTCAACCTAAAAAAAACATAAATAAGGGTACTTTAGTCAGAATCCCCCTTAAGTTTTAGGAGTAAGTGAATCCCTCAATACATGTGCCCAAGCCTAAAACATCAATTATTTTGGACGGGAGGGAGTACTTGATTCAATGGAAGTTTTTTTCCAAAAAGCCCCAAAGTACCAACACTTCTTAACAAAAATTCAAACCAAATAAACTAGTCATAATTTATGTACTATAATATTTACACCTTAAACATCTATTATTTTCAATGTCTATATTGGATGATGTGAGTATATGATTGTAGATGTGCTCAAACCTATAGAAAATATGGTTTTCAGAGCCCCTTGGGCAAGAAGGACCATTGGTTGAGATGGAAAGAATGATTTTAATCTAAAGCTTGGGAATTCACAGGCCTAAATTCATACCTGCAACTCCTAACTCAACCAGGGATTAGCCACATTGCGCTACTAAAAAGGGGTAAAAAATGGAAAAGGGATTTCCAAACATCAGTTACATGAAATTATACCACATCATCATAGGCAGTTACATGATTGTTTTGCATCAAAATGTGACATCTTCTTGCCCAAGGAACACACAGATCACTTTGTGTAAGAGAGCCAAAGGATTGGTTGATGAATTAAAGAGAGAAAGCAGGGGCAATCAACTTACTGAAACAGTGGTCATTATTAGGAGAATGATTATGATTTTATATTCCAAAAACCAGTTCAGATTGAACAACAGCTAATGTATTGTAAACAATAAAACAAGATCAAAGTCCACAGTCCAGACCAATCTTTTCGTATTAAGAATGCAAGCATGACCACAAATGACAGCAACTGCTTACAACATACATAGGAACCATACGGCATGTGCCTTTTTGTCCCGTTTACAAACACCTCACCATACATTCTCGCTGAATCAGGTAACCTTCCTAAAGAAGAGAAAGAAAACTAGCTCAGAACCATATATAAACAACTGGATGTTTATAAACTGATTATGAATCAAATACCACAAACCTGCAAGGGCTCTCAAGAGGGTCGATTTCCCTGACTTGGCAGGACCCATGATGACAGTCATTGTTCCAGGTAATGCATAACCATGCGAACTCTTGACCACCTTATCAGAGTATTTTCTTTTTCCCTTTATAGTTACAGTCAAGTCCTTCCAGGCAATAGAAACTCCTGCAATCTTCCTTGTAATAACTTCCCTCTCTAGTAAAGAAGGAGATGGCAAGGAACCACTATTGATCTTTGACAGGGAAGGGGAGGGTGGCATAGTCGCAGCATTAATAGAATCACCTCCTTCGTCCACTTTGACCTCTATATCTGTCTCATCCCAAACAGGTGAATCTTCAAATGAAATTGGTTGTCTAAGTGCGCCAGGTTTCCTTGAGTAGAAGAAATTACTTGATGGCACCCTATTAGCTGGACTACTTGCTGAAGAAGATGGAGACCTATAATGATCTGATTGGGATTGTATTTCTTCCATTCTTTGGAATTCTCCAATTCTGTCTAACTACTCCGGAATGGAACTTTAAGCTGAAGGTTCACAAGGAAATCAATATATCATAACTGATTCTTCCTTAGACCAACTTCACCAGTTTTGCAAAACGTTTTCAAAGATAGCAATAATTAATAAGCACCACATATAGCTCGTTATGGAAAGAACAACAAAAGGCAATACATTTAAAAGAAATCCAAAAGAATTAAGCACAAGGACAAATTCTCCTTTTTGAGCCTTCGGAACCAATTATGGTTGCAAAGGATCAAAAATATATTAATCAATCAATCAACTACAACTCAAACCCAAGTTAGTTGGAATCTTATATACCTAATTCTTCTACATGAGCAGTATTCAGAAGGTTCATCATAGTTAAACTATTCTTGGGCTGGCTGTCACCCTATTATTTGGTTGGCCAGATCCTGCAGCAACCCTCCTCCTTTCCTATGCCTTGAGAAAGCTCACATAGGCTGAGTTTTGAAAAATCAAAAGATCTTGAAGAAAAATAAAAACAAGCAGCTGTCTATGAAAAGCTGATGAGCTATAAATAAATCCTACATACATGAAAGTATTCGTAGTAAAGAACCCTTTTTTTCTTTTTTTTTCTCTTTAGAAACATTATGCATAATTTTTTCCATTTGGGGACTGAAGAAAACATAAAGCACAAAACTTTTCAGCTCAAACAAACACCAATGACAAACAGAACACTGAACTCATTTAACTTCATAAAACCCATAAACCCCAAAAGCAAAAATACAGTAGGAAACCAAGAAAAAAAAGAAGAAGCTTAAGCACTTTAAATGCTAACAAGCACCATTGAACCCCTGAAAAAAAAAAGCTTAAAACTTCGTATTATAAACGCCAAAAAGCTGCAAGTAGGCTCGAACTTCAAGATGGTGAGTCCAAAAAAAAGAAAAACAAGTGTAGTAGTTGAACAAAGAATGAAGAGGGAGAGCATAAAGCACGAACCTGGATCCGAATGATCAAGATGAATGATGAAGGCTGGAAATGGAAAACAGTGGAAGTAAGAAGGAAGAGTGATACTGAAGTGTGAGTTCAATTATGAGATTGATGGATCCTTTTTGACCCGGACACAGACAATGCGGTGCTATTTCTACACAATATATATTTTGGTCCAATTGAGAATTTTTCTTTTATAACCTTTTTTATTCTTTCAAGAAAAAAGAGAGATAGTGACAATTGAACTTGTACATGGGCACTATTTATAGATTTTCAGTTGGATTATCAGTTTTGAGTTTTAATACCTCAAAAAAAAAATAATTAAAATACATGCAAAAATTAAAAGGAAAATTACGTAAAATAAATTTTATTGTGAAACTATTTATCTAAATTGAATCAAACTCAAATTATTTATCTTTAATGGATTTATGATCCAAACTATTTACCCTCTTCCCTACTTTCTCCTTTCTTATTTCGTGCATGACGTCAGCACCACTGTTCTAAATTAATCATCTATGATACTTCATCGGTATATTGATACTTCATCGGTATATTGATATCATATCGGTATCATGTAATACCGAGCTTAATTTTTTATGATATTCTATCGGTATATTGATACCTTATCAGTATCATATATGATTAAACTATTTTTTTAAGAAATCAAAATAAAACAATTAAGAAAAAATTATTAAAGTCACGATATTATTTATTAAACTTTAAATTAGTAGATAATATATTTTTTTGTGGTACTTCATTAGTATATTGATATCATATAAAATTGAACTTAATCCTATGTGATACTCTATCGATATATTGATACCTTATCAATATTATACGCGAATTTTAAAATAAATTTATGTCATCTTAAAATAAGAAATATATTTCTTTCTTTTTTTAGTATAAATGTTCGTTTCCCAAAATTTAAAATAAACATGTAAAAGAGGACTAAGAAATATTTGATATTACCGCTAGATGGGATAGCGGCCGAAAAACTCTTTTTGTTTTTGGTCCTCCTCAAAAGAGAAAAACGACGAGAAATTAATTCTCTAAATCACTTTTATAATAAATAGAAAGAAAATAATTATTTTTAAATTATTTTGTTCATATGTATAAATAAAGATTTTTTGTATAAATAACACACAAAAAATATTATAAGTGACTTACAAAATTAATTCTCATAAAAATCATTTAAAATTCATCAACTAGTTGCATTTGTTGAATGGGAACTAAGTGTTAGTAATAATGTAATATTAGTAATTCTTCTGTCCCATATTAGTTAATCATTATACTAAAAATAATTATCATATATTAGTTGTTCAGTTTATTAAATTAAAAAAATATTAATTAATTTTTTTATATTATCTTTGCAAGTAATCTTTTTTGAAAGTGTTCATATTTGTTTGTAAAGTTCTCAAGAATTTTTTTAAGGAATCAATTAGTAAAATTATTTTTTTATTTATAATTTTTTAAATATTTATATAAAATAAAAAATGATCGATTAATATGAGAGTAAGGAAATAATATAATACAAGGATATTGACACTTTATTTTTATTTTTTCAATTCGGGAAGTTATAATTAGG
The DNA here is from genome assembly GCF_947179165.1 of Solanum dulcamara. Classification (NCBI taxonomy): domain Eukaryota; kingdom Viridiplantae; phylum Streptophyta; class Magnoliopsida; order Solanales; family Solanaceae; genus Solanum; species Solanum dulcamara. Next base: position 75,535,472 of record NC_077244.1, read on the forward strand.
GGAGTAGAATATTTGACAAAAAATGCCAACTCAAGCATCCTCTCTTTTTATCCTTTTCTCTCAATGTCTTTTCCATGTGTTCGTTTGTTTGGTGATTATTTTTCAAGGAATTTCAATTATCTACTATATATCAGTAGTGTAAAAAATATATATATTATAGTAAGTGTTATTGGTTAATTGCCATTTTCATCTTTTTAAAAATTCTGGAATTTGTGTTCACATCCATAAGATTTCATGGGTATCTGATGGGCAAATATGGAACTGTAAGGAATAGGCAAATAATATATACCTTCGTTAGCTTCCACTTTTTATTTATTGAAAAAAATAGTTATTGTACTGTAAACCACTTCGAGAACGAAGGTTGAATCCCATAGACTAACCCATCGAGCACTTGTAAATTTATATGCACGAATCAAAACCATTTTGATTAAGGAATGCTTTAATGTAGAAGAAAACATCATAATGACATATTTAGGGAGATTAAGTAGAACGGGTTCAAAATATGAAGAAATATATTTGAAGAAGTCAAATAGGGTTTAACATCTATTATATTATATATAGATAAAAAAAAATTATTATATATAAATAGTATAATTTTTCATTAAATGAAATTCAGATGAAATCCCACGATCTTTACCAGCTTCGTTCTTTAACAGCTTCGTTCCTGTACATGGACCTTAATTGGTGGACATGTTGTATATGATAGATGTTTAACTCAAAGAAGTGTAATGAAATTAGAATTAAAAATATAGTTATGTTTTATACACTATTATGTATAAATATTCATATTTTATATATGTATATATTATATTCATAAACAAAAAAATATATATATTGTACAAAATCTTTAACTCTCTTTTTTTTACTTGGAAAACGAAATATTGTCCAAATACGGAATACCTTTTAAACCCACCAAAATACGGAATACACCTTACCTAACATTATAAAAATCGTCCAAAAGCAGGAAATACAGATAGAAGGGCAGTTCGTATTTATTATTTTCTATTAAATTGGTAATTCACTTCCTCCATATCCCTTTCTTGCACTCATTGTTCTCTTCTCCAGCAAAGTCCAGTTTCTCTCCATCGGCTGTTATCCTAATCTAGATCTTCGAAGATGACTAACCAGGCCGAGTCATCTGACTCGTAAGTTCTCTTTCTCGTTTTCATGTCTTCTCGATCGGTTAATCTACTTAGTTCTGAAAATCGTTTCTAGAAAGTGATGAGATTTGTATTGTGATTACTGATTCTTCCTTTTATTGTTTTCAGAAAAGGTGCGAAGAAGGATTTCTCTACGGCGATTTTGGAGAGGAAGAAGTCTCCTAATCGGCTTGTCGTTGACGAGGCAGTCAACGACGATAACTCCGTTGTCGCACTACATCCTGCAACTATGGAGAAACTACAGCTCTTCCGTGGAGATACAATTCTCATCAAGGTTTTTTAATTATCCTACTTTTTGGGTTTTTCGCCTACAAATCTCGAGTTTTTAGGGTTTCCAGGTGGATAATTTGATTGTATAAGGTTTACAGTGAAGTCTACTTTGCTCGTAATTGATTTTTTTGGTTGCTTAGGTTAACTTCTAAGTTTTTTCTGTTATTTGTCGGTGAATCTGCTGTATTGAGTTGTTTTACACTTTTCAATAGATTTGAGTGATATGATATTAGTGTTTCTATGTTTTGAGAATGTTGTGACAGTGCAGTGTTTGTTCTGCTTGTTTGATCATGGGACTGACAATTTTGTGACCTACTTGTTTAAATTTAAACTGAAAAGAAACTTATTATTTCAAGATGGTCACAAGCTGTAGAGGTAATATTTTTGGAACTTGGCTTTCTGCGTCTAGGGGAGATCAATAACTGAGATGATCCATCAGGAAAGAGTCCCCAGTGACAAATTATTCACGAACTTGTAACTAATGTGGTTCCAGTCCAGAAAAATAGCCTGCTTTTGTGGCTTCCCACACTCTTGAAATTGATGTGGAATTCTGGATTTAAGTGGTTCCAGTCCAGAAAAATAGCCTGCTTTTGTGGCTTCCCACACTCTTGAAATTGATGTGGAATTCTGGATTTAAGTAAGAAGAATATACAATGGAAGCTAAGGTTCCATGTATCACATAAGATCCGGTGTTTGACAAAAGTCTTTTTAGTCAAATTAGAGGCTTATACGTACGCGTAAGGATACATGTGAGACTCAGAAAATTTCTAGTTTTAAAGAATCCTCCATTTATGTTGAAAGATAAATCATTTGGTATTGGTATGAAATGGAATAGAATATTGCTAAATGTATACAATGAATCATAGCCGACTCCAACTGATTTCGGATTGAGGTATAGTTGATTGGTTGTTGATTTGCATACTGCTTCCCGCTTCTTATGCAAGTGGATTTTGTGATGTGGTTCATAGATGGCCCTCTTCCTATATGTTTTAGAGTCTTCATTGATCTTTTTCGAACTTATGTACATTCAGAATTTTTTATTAGGTTAAGAGTGTCGGATTGTTCTCACAGCAGACTTCAATTTTGTTTCATATTTCACATTTCTTATTAGTTTTGTAGCTCTCCTCAAGTGTGACAAATCTAACTTGTACTTGTCACTGCTGGGGATTATCTGTGTTCCTAGCTTATGCGTGTCATTAAATTATACTCTGCTGATCCTTGGATGAGCAGATGCCAATGGGTTCTATATGTGACCCGGTAACTGGCTATATTACATAATAAGGGAAAAGACTTTCTGAATCATAGTTATGAATTTACCCACTTCATAAAAAGAAAGAGTTTCAGAATTATAGTAGACATATACCAGTTTGACAATACTGTCGCTTTTGAAGAAAATGAAACCAAGTTTGAAGTGGTGAAATATGGTGTAGTTATTTACTTACTTTAAATAAGTGTGTACTCAATGAAAGATGCACAATATGATTCCAATGAGAAACTGTTGGTTCTTTGGGTCTCAACATTGAGGATTTAAATTTATATCGGTAACTATTGTATGTTGGATGTTTAAACTAGTTTGTTGATGAAGTTGGATGTTTAAACTAGTTAGTTTACTTGAAATTTGATTATAACTGTACTGCATTCATATATGTATATATGTGTGTGTGTATATGCATGCCCGTGGTACTTTTAATTCCTCATAAAATTGGGTGCTTCACTTTAAATATGTACGTGCTTTACCTCTCGCTTTTCACTTCAAGCCCCAGTTGCCCACTGATTGTTGCATTTTTCTTTTTGCATTTTTTTGCTTTTAGAAACAATGTGGTAATTTTCTCATGGTGTATGTGGCTCAATTTTAACAACTAATTAAAATGAGGTTACCTCTCTGAATCGTCTGCATGTTTGTCTGCTTGTCTATCCAATTGACTAAATAGTTTTGTGCTGCATTTTTATCCAGGGAAAGAAAAGGAAGGATACAGTTGTCATTGCTCTTGCCGACGAAACATGCGATGAGCCAAAAATTAGGATGAACAAGGTTGTCCGTTCAAATTTGAGGGTCCGTCTTGGAGATGTTGTGTCTGTGCACCAATGTCCAGATGTTAAGTATGGGAAGCGTGTCCACATACTTCCTATAGATGATACAATAGAAGGTCTCACTGGGGATTTGTTTGATGCATTCTTGAAACGTAAGTGTGTAGCTTGATTGACACATGCAATTACTTTCCAATTAAATAGCTCAAGCATGGTTTGCAGTTTGACAACTTTCAAGGTTATATTCTCTGTAATTGTTGAGGTATAGGAATTTCCAATTCATTGAACTTGTCATCAAATCTAAAAAATAATTAGGGTGGGTGAAGGAATAAGGTAGTAGTGATAATGAAAAAAGACTGTCAATATCCTTGATATTTGATTTTCACTATCACAGACAATACATCTTATTCTTTCTGTCAGGTTTTAGTTTTTGTTCACTGCTTAGATTTAAATTCTGAGCACCCTGAATTAAGGAGACAAGCCCGGGTGCCTAATTAGTTTCTGACACCATAATGCTACCAACAGAATTCGGTACCCTTGCTTCATGGTAACAATATTTAAAACCTAATAGCTCTTGAAGGTAGTTGTTCTTCCAGTGGTACTGTCAAAAGGAGACACCATCTATTAGTGCAAACTTTAAGTTAGACAATTTGTGCGCAATGCAGTTCAACTTGTTTTGGGCAAGTTGAATAGCTATACTTTGCTTTTTCCACCAATCAACTTGATCACACTGGGTATGTTGTTGTTCTTGGAGAAATCGTTATTGATGGACCATAGATGTCATGTTAAATCTGTGATACTCATAGAACTATAATTTCTGCCTTGTTCTTCTGTTATTGCAGTTTTTTGTGTATTCTCCAGTATTTATTAAATTATCTTCAATTCATGGTCTTTCCTTGATTTTGTACATTCTATCTTTGATTTTGTCAATTGGCAGTGAAAATTAGAGGGTGAAGGTCGTCTATGTTAGTAAATTTGTATCCACCTTATTAGTAAGCTCTGTTTGTGTTGGTCTCAATTTTGAACATATTTCTTTTTGCAGCTTACTTTTTGGAAGCATATCGTCCTTTGAGGAAAGGGGACAATTTCCTTGTTAGAGGAGGGATGAGAAGTGTGGAATTCAAAGTCATTGAGACTGACCCAGGGGAGTATTGTGTTGTTGCTCCAGATACTGAAATCTTTTGTGAGGGGGAGCCTGTTAAAAGGGAGGATGAGGAGAGGCTGGACGAAGTTGGCTATGATGACGTTGGTGGTGTCAGAAAACAGATGGCTCAGATTCGTGAACTGGTGGAATTACCATTGAGGCATCCTCAACTTTTCAAATCCATTGGTGTGAAACCACCAAAGGGGATTTTGCTCTATGGACCCCCTGGTTCTGGGAAGACCCTAATAGCCAGAGCGGTGGCCAACGAAACAGGTGCATTTTTCTTTTGCATTAATGGACCAGAAATCATGTCCAAGTTGGCTGGAGAGAGTGAAAGCAATCTCAGGAAGGCATTCGAAGAGGCTGAGAAAAATGCTCCATCTATTATATTTATTGATGAAATTGATTCAATTGCTCCCAAGCGAGAGAAGACACATGGTGAAGTTGAGAGAAGGATTGTTTCACAGCTCCTGACTCTGATGGATGGACTGAAATCTCGTGCTCATGTCATAGTTATGGGAGCTACCAATCGTCCTAACAGCATTGATCCTGCTCTCAGAAGGTTTGGTAGGTTTGATAGGGAAATTGACATTGGTGTTCCTGATGAAATTGGACGGCTTGAAGTTCTTCGTATTCATACCAAGAATATGAAGCTTGCAGAAGAAGTAAGCCAACTTATTGAATTCTTCTTTTTTCCTGGATCAACCTGTCACTGTGGCATAATGCTGAGCATTTGATTCTGCAGGTTGATTTGGAAAGAATATCAAAAGATACACATGGTTATGTCGGTGCAGATCTTGCTGCTCTTTGCACTGAAGCTGCACTTCAGTGCATTAGGGAGAAAATGGATGTCATTGATCTGGAAGATGATTCCATTGATGCTGAAATATTGAATTCAATGTCTGTCACAAATGAGCACTTCCAAACTGCTCTCGGAACAAGCAATCCATCTGCATTGCGTGAAACGGTAAGTAGCCTATTACGACCCAGTTATGTAATGTAGCTTGCTACCTGATCATGTGCAATGTTCTTGTTGCTTATGATTCCTGTTATTTTGTCTGAATTTGGGTTTATGGATGGAATAGATAGGTTTTGCTTTTTAATTCACAAATTTATTGGGTTCTTTTGTGAAAACTATACGCAGGTTGTTGAAGTGCCTAATGTCTCATGGGAAGACATTGGAGGTCTTGAAAATGTCAAAAGGGAACTTCAAGAGGTAATTGAATTCAATAATTTGGTCTTGATGTATTCATATACGCCAGTAAGTTCTGTCTTAGGAGGGTTTCATCATTGTTCTTGTTTCATATTATGTAGACTGTTCAATACCCTGTGGAACATCCAGAGAAGTTCGAGAAATTTGGTATGTCACCTTCAAAAGGTGTTCTTTTCTATGGTCCTCCAGGATGTGGGAAAACTCTTCTTGCCAAGGCAATTGCAAATGAGTGTCAAGCCAATTTCATTAGTGTCAAAGGACCTGAGCTGCTCACCATGTGGTTTGGAGAGAGTGAGGCCAATGTTCGTGAAATTTTTGACAAGGCTAGACAATCTGCACCCTGTGTCCTCTTCTTTGATGAGCTCGACTCTATTGCCACTCAGGTAAGATAGCTTTCAAGTTTACCAAATTGTTTGTTGTAAGCAAACACAGGAACTCTTTGACGAATTATGCGGACTGAGACAGCAGTCCAGCACATATATCCCAATCTGGCAATCAAGTAGATATAAGTAGATAAGTCTGCTGTCTGTAAAAAGGAGGGAAAACATCAAAAAATAAATAGTTACCCTTGTATTACTGCTTTCAAAGAATGGTGCTTGAATTTATTGCAGAGGGGTAGCAGTAGTGGAGATGCTGGTGGAGCAGCTGATCGGGTTCTGAACCAACTTCTGACTGAAATGGATGGCATGAATGCGAAGAAAACTGTTTTTATTATTGGTGCCACAAACAGGCCTGATATAATTGACCCTGCACTTCTTCGACCTGGTCGACTCGACCAGTTAATTTATATCCCACTGCCAGACGAAGACTCACGCCATCAGATTTTCAAGGCATGTCTTAGAAAATCTCCCCTATCAAAAGATATTGATTTGAGAGCTCTTGCCAGATATACTCAGGGATTTAGTGGAGCTGATATCACTGAGATTTGTCAACGGGCCTGTAAATATGCCATAAGGGAGAACATTGAGAAAGTACGTCCTTCATCTGCTCTTACTTTTTTATATTTGTTTTTGTTCTTTTAAGTCTGAGTTCACATCATCTGTCTTTGTTCTAACAGCTTTTTATTTGTGTTGTTTACTGTTGTACATCTACTAATATTGGGTTCTAAGATTTTAAACTCGTGGGTGGAGAGTACCACTCCACCTTGTTGCAGTGAGGGTGGACTTGGTATAAAGTTATATCAAAATATATTCACTCTGTGTTTGTATACGCGTATGCGCCAGCACATACTGCTGCTAAGATGGATCTGCCACTGCTGATCCCTATATTGGACAATGTTTTAGTTGCTTGAAATTATGGTGCTCTGCGGTGCTTTATTAATGGTTTTTGTCGTCTTCAGTGTGATTGTTGCCAAAATAAATGTATGAAGTCTAGTGTTTATCCCCTCTCCGTTTCTTGAAAAACAGCTTTCTGCTGCTTATCTCTTGCTTTAAACTCTATGTTAACTTGCTAGCTGGTCTCTTGTCTAGATGTTTGCAAGTGTTGCTACCCCCTCTTTCTTCAAAATTAAGTTAATGGGCATAGTTAACGTCGTAATACTTGTCAAATGGCGTTCTTGTTACAGGATATAGAAAAGGAAAAGAGACGAGCAGATAATCCTGATTCTATGGATGAGGATGCTGATGATGAGATATCGGAGATTAAGCCTGCTCATTTTGAGGAGTCCATGAAGTATGCACGACGAAGTGTGAGTGATGCCGATATTCGTAAATACCAGGCATTTGCTCAGACCTTACAGCAATCTCGAGGTTTTGGTACTGAATTTCGGTTTGCTGAGGCCAGTGGTGGGGCTGCTGCATCTGATCCCTTCACAACTTCTAATGCTGGAGCTGATGATGATGACTTGTATAGTTAAAGTTATGGACTATCCTGTTATTTTGGTGCGACATCTTTCTTTTCCGTTGTTGCAATAGAGTTCCCTAAACAATTTACTTCTACAAAAATGTCTTTGAACTTCTACTTTGTTTCTGGAAGCTGTAACGCTACTTGCTCAACTGTCGGTTTATTTTGCCCACTCTTTAATGTTGTTATCTTGAGGTGTTCTGTGACATTTTAAAGAAACCTCAATAGCTTTGCTAATATAGTGGACCTTGGTTATTTTCCCTCTTCTCTTCCTTTCCCCTTCTGATGAAGCTTTCTTGTTACCAGGCTCTAAGCTGCCTTTGTATATTAGGGGCTAATTCACTTAAAATTGCTACAGTTTCTGAAAATGAGCATCTAATTCAATATTCCCTTGGTTAGTCCAATTGCTGTGGAAGTTTTGGCTGAAATAACTTTATGTTTGAGAACAAAATAGACAAATTATGTAACTAAGTTACGTGTAATTTTTGATTTTTTTTTCCTTTTTGTTTGACAAGCAAAATGCATGCAGAATTTCATGTTTTAAGTTTAGCATAGAAAACGATACTTTAAGAAATCATACTTAGTTGAAAATGACAGAAATTATGTGTTCTGGTAGTAGCTCAACCATGTCTCAGCCAAATTACGTAAGATTACTCTTATAATGTTTGAACTCCAAATGAAATCTTCATAAGAACTAATAATCTGTCAACATATTTCTAACAAACGAGACCTTGAAAAATAAACTCACAATTTACTCTGTTTAAACTTGTTTATGCAAGTTAACTTACTATAACAAACACAGAAACATAGTGCATGATGAAATTTTTCGTTTTTCTTTCTTGAGAAGTAGCAAAATATCTAGTAACGTAAAAAGAGCTTACTTACAGTAAGTATAAATTAAACTCCACTATAGTCAAATTAATAACGTAAGAACCAGAAACTAAACATGAATTAATATACTAGATATAAAGAATAGTACGGCTTATTCGTATTAATTATTTCATCAGTTATTCTCATAACAACATTACTGGGATAGCTAATTAAGGTTGCTTGAAATGCTTGTCTTGAGAACATCCAAGACCAAGTTCACCAAATATATGATTGTTCACATATCTGCTTGGACCAGATGCATGCCTGAATCCTTTTGGTAAGCAATTCTTGATTTCCTTCCCATGAAAAACAGGGCGTTTATTTTGACGACTGATCAACTCGGGTTTCATTATCATGTATTCTTCAGATAATTGACGGACTCCCACAGTTTCATCTATTTGAGAAGATAGCAAAACAAGGCAAATAACATATAGTATAAGGAAAATATGTGCATTGGAAGCAGCAGCATTTGTCATTTTAAAAAAGTTTTCTTGTGTGGAGTTTGTGTGTATATGTAGAAATTATAGGCTTTGGAAAAGGGATGTTTTTATGATGTGTGGTTTATAAGAAGTGAAAGAAAGGGGAACTATAAATAGGCCCGTGAGGAGTAGAGGCGGCAGATATTAGATTTGTACACAGCTCATTGCAAGTAGAGTAGAGACAGTACAAAGCATGAAACCAGAAAGATTAAATTTTGTACACTCATAACGCAAAAATTTAATATGATGACATCAAATTAGAGTACACAATACGTGAAAACAGGAAAGAAGTCTGGTGCACAAAACATCTCGTGTTAGCACTACCCCAGCTTTAGCTGATAACTTGCCTCATTTTTCAGGTTATTAATCTCACTTGTTATGAAGGATTAGCTGCAATTATTTTGTATGTGTATATAAGTTACATTCAACTATCATTTCTGTTCACTTTTACTTGTCTACTATTTTAAAAATAAATTTTTACTTTTACTTGTCACTTTTAACGTATCAAGAAAAGACAATTATTAAATATCAATTAATAGGAGCAGTATAGTGAATTAGTCATGTCAATCATTATTTTTTTAGTGAGTATACCAAGTTAAAATGTGACAAATAAAAATGAACGGAGGGAATATAAGAGGAGGAATTAAGAAGGGACTAATCAATGGCCTGTGAGTGTTGGTCATTAATTGCTTTAAAATCAACTTCTCTCTTCTTTAATTCCTCACATTTATACATTTTTACTTTCTCTATGAATCTTTAGTACGTCTTCCCTGTTGGTTCACTTCATCATTTAATATTTCGACTCACCTTATTCATTTTTCGTTAAAAGAGTACATATATATTGAATGTAGTTTATTTGAGACCGGTGGATTGCCCTGCCTCTCACTTAAGGCACAAACGGATCTTTATTTTTTTGAGTTTGTCATCACCATTTTGAAGATTTTCGTTACGATCAATATTTTATTTTTATTTTTTTACATAGAGTTAGAAATATGGCTTTCAAATTAAATTTGGAGTTTCATCCAGGTCTATAATTGACTATGTATCCGTGATACCATGCTAAAAACCTAGTGAGCAACACAAATAGATTGATAGTCACCAATTTCCTACATTACCATATCTAATGATCTGTCACATTCATGTGTTTTCCATTATTATTACAACTACAATCAATCAATCTTATTTCAATGTTACCTATGCCAGATAGCAACGCACCCATCTTGTTGAGGAACTTCCTTTTAATTCTTACTATCACTTTTATTATTTTTTGTTGTTTGTTTCTTAATCGTGATGTTTGCGTCAATTTATGTGTGTATGCCGATCAGTTTATTGAATATTTCATATATTTCTTTTGGAATCCAAGAAAAAATCGCAGTTGCTAGTCTTTGAGTTCGCATTGAGTAAACTTGTTGCTGCAAACCACACATGAAATGTAAACCACACTAGATAAATTTGGTGCAACGAGCTCAACTGAGAAAGTGTTGACTGTTGGCAGGTGGAATCGATCTCTGACCTCCTTTAATTTATTTGATACCACATGTTACACCAACTCAACCACCCTTACGGATTTAATATTCTTACTCCGTACCTTTCACCAATTTTATGAAGACGGCGGAGACATAAGGCCGCAGCTACCATAATTGATGCATCAGTTGTTGGGTAAACTATATGTCCATTGTTATTATTATGAGAAATGGTTGCTATAAGCTTTAGATGAAGAAAGTAAATGCTTACAATTTATTTTTCTCTAGTCTGTCTAGCTGACTAATTATGTTTCTCTCTTCTTGTTTTTCTTCTTTCCTTTTCAACTTGTAAAAAGATTAGAATTTTATCTATCATATCAAGTGGTTAGAATTCAATAAGAAGTGTACCAGGAAATTACATTCTATTTATAATTCAGTTCTATAAAAGATCAATGCTAGGAAAAGTGGTTGATGGACTTCAAATGTACTGGTTTAATTTGTAGGAGAAATAATGAAGGCATAAATAATAGATATTAAAGGACAGACCAAGTGATTTGGATTCTATCCGTATTAATGCAATTCCAATTTCAAGTTGAATGAATTGGAGATACTGAAATTCTTTTCATACCTACCAAATACAAAAAAATAAATAAAAAACACACATAAATTTGTCTCATGAAAAATAGTTTTTTTGTAGCGAACACGCCCTAAGAGCAGTTTAGACAAAGACTTTTATGGTTAAAGTTGTTAAATAATTTTTTTGGGACTTATTAAAAGTTGTATCCACAATGACAAATTATTCTTTTCGTTCATTTTTACTTGTTCACAAATTACTAGACTTTGCATTTTTTTTAAAAAAATATATATATTAAATAAATGAAAAATACATATTTTATTATAATATAAATGTGAACAATTAAAAATGAATTGAGGAATAGCTTATTTTGGTTGTTATACAGTCTGAATATACTGGAAATAGGATTCATTAGATAGTGAGAATTGAAGGCCAAGTTGTAAGATTACGTGATGCCGTATATCTGTTAATCCGTCTTTTCTCATTTTGAAAATTATTTTATTTTTGTATTTTTAGTTTATCTTTAATGATCTAATTAACTTGTTGGAAATCACTTGATATAGAAGTCAATTCTATCTATCTATCTATATATTAATATAAGGGAGAGAAAATGAAAATATATGTGTAACTCTCACCATAACTCGATAATTTGATACTATGAAAACATACATATTACATGTAAATTTTTTTTTACGGTTAGTAAAATATATTGGTAATTTGGTCTAATACGTTGATCTAAAGACTTAAATTGACTCTTTTTTTTCCTTTTTCTGGAAACAAGAAACTTAATTCACTCTTGATTATGCAATCAAGTTCACTAAAATATACTAATTATTTTTGTACTGCTGCTTGAGTTATTCAATACTTAGCGTGAGTTGAATTGTCAATTATATTACACTTAAATTTCGATTTCACTCTAAGCTAACTGAACTAATACTTCTCCCTGTACAAATTGCTGCTAATAATAAACTATAATAATTGATTAGAATCGATCCTTCATATCAATTTTAGTTAGTCACTAGACGAAGAAAAGCAATTCACGTCTTATAAACTAACTGGAATAAATGATCAGGCCCTTCTTAGAAATCAAAAGTTTTATAATAATACACTTTCGAATCTACACACTGGAAAACAACAAACCATTGGCCTAGAATATTGAGACGACTCAGCTCATAGAACCTTCAGTTAAATTAGAGATTCACAATCATGAATCAATCCCTTAGAATAAACTCAGCTCATAGAACCTTCAATTAAACTAGAGATTCACAACCCTGAATCGATCCCTTAGAATGATCAAACACGATTTGGCGTTACATTTGGCGGAGTTGGTGCGGACCCTACACGCTTGCCACGCTCCGAACGGCAATTCTCGGCGAATTTCAAGCTGTTTTGGTGCATACCTTTTTGCCTCTCGGCCTCCGTGTACTCGGAAGAATAATAATGTTCTTCACTTCCCTTAACGGGGTCTTTTGTTGGTGGGAAAAACATGCTTCCCCATTGTGGGAAATGACAACATGTCACAGGAAGTGTGCATCCTATGATCATTAGTCCCATGTAAGTTAGCCCTGTCGCTGTTGAGTATTTAGAGCTAGTGAAAAACAACAATTGTGTCAATCCAGAACCAAAATTGCCTCCAGCGCCTGTCATGCCAGAAATAATACCTAGTGATCGTCGAGAAATGAAGGGAATAATACCGAATGTTGCACCACAAGCGGCCTGTGCTCCGATTGAGAAAAGGATCATGAATGTTACGGCAATAGGCAGGGAATTTGAACGACCCAACAGGACACAAAATACTCCTCCCAGTGTTTGTAGAATCCATAAGACCCAAAGTCTCCCTCTCATACCGAATCTTTTGGCTGCATAATCCGAAGAAAATCCTCCGAATGGACGAGCTAAAAGGTTAGCCATACCAAATGTGGCTGCAATGATTCCCGCTGTGTGAAGCTTTAGATCAAATCTGTATTTTTTTTTGTTTTAAAAATAAATCGTTAGTTTAATCAGATATAACAACTTTCCTAGTTGAAGTAAGGTGGATTACGAACTACAACAGGTTAATGTATACAAGTATTTGTAAAAATATTTTGAGAAAGTCAATAGTGACGGAGCCACAACGACTAAAAATGGGGTTAGTTGATTAACTTGCATTGAAAAATCGTACTATATTAAGTCTAAGAAATCAAACCTGTCAAAGAAGTACTCCGCAATCACGTTGTCTGTAGATAGTTCAACTCCCATAGAGTATCCATAGAGAAGGACAAAGATCCATGTCCTGTAGTTTGTTGCAGCATACCACAATATCTGAAATTAAGAAACACGATAGAATAGAATTAGCAAAAAAATATCCCTTTAGAAAAAACAAAAGTAAAAAGAATATCAAGTGTTGGGTATAATTTGGACTTACGTTGCCGAAATTATCTTTAGCAACTGTTCCCTTTTCCTGTAAAGCGCCACGGTTTCCATCAGGCAAATCTTGGCCAAGAGTCAACACCAAAATACCCATGACGACATGAAGCCAGCCAGGAATAAAAAATGCAATTCTCCAAGCAGTGAACGGAGTTGCACCCACCCTTCGAATTACGTCATAGAGAAGTGGCATAATGAGTTGAGTTGCACCGCCACCCATATTACCCCATCCGGCTGCTGTTCCGTTCACTAGCCCAATAATCTTACTATTAAACATAGTACTCATCCAATATTGGCACGACACAAATGTCGCGAGTGAAAACCCGATCATGAACCGGACAGCTACGTATCCACCAGCGGATGAAACAAACGACATACAAAAAACGGTTGGGGCTGACAACATGATAAGAAAAGCGCACCCGTACCTTGGGCCTAACAAATCACAAACCGCACCCATAGCAAGCCTAGACAAAATACTTCCGGAAACGGAAGCAACCCCAGCGTTACCAACATCCATTTTAGTCAAATTAAGGTTGTCCCTAATGATAGGAACTAAAGGGGCAGCAGCAAATGTCGATACGAAACAAGTAAAGAAAGAAATCCAGGAGAGCTGGAACGTTAGGCCATGAGGCTTTGAAAACGAATAAAATTTAAATTGCTTGGCCTTGTGTTCAGTATCAACCGGTACTGAAAATTTCGCCGTGGTATCAGTAGGCACCATCGGAGAAGCCACCGAGAAAGCGAGAACAGGCTCTCTTCCGGTGACTCCATGCATGGAACTCCCCGGTTCTCCTTCGACATCAGTCATTTCTTCGATGAAAGGAAATAACTGATCAATTCTACAAAAGATTGATCAAAATGTGTTAAGAAGTAAATTTGATGTGTATTAATTTGAGATTAATGGTATGTTTATATAGGTATCAAAGCGTTGACAATGTGCAATTTGGGCAAGTGATTGGTGATTTCCAAAGGTTACGTTCCGTTTTTTGAGAATTTTTAAATATTTGATTAAGGAATCCATTCCGCCGCATTTGAATTTGAATAGTATGTAACCCCTTATGGTATATACCAAAGGTTCACTGACCATTTATAAGTATCTTCCTATATTAGTTGTAGTAGTATATATCATTTCTAAACGTTACCCCTTTTGACATACAAGTGTTGAACAAGTCTTTTGCAATAATTTGGAGAATCATACTCCTTGACAGATTTAAAGTGGTACGCACTGATGATGTATATATTCAGGGGCAATACCAATTGTTGGGTTAAATCAATTCAAGAATATTTTTAGTACGGTCTGATATTGTCTGCTTTTGGTCAAGCTCACACGGTTTTCCTTTAAAGGTTTCACACTATTAAGAGTATCCAACATCATATATAACTATTTTTTTTTCAATTATCTATGTGAGATTTTATTCGCACACCCAATAATCTTTCCTTGAACTAATTAAGTTCCACATGCCTCATTACCATGACACCCAAGTCACAGATTCAACATGTCTGTGTGTCATCCAGATTGTGACGGTCACCGAAGTCCAAAAGTTATGTATGCGTCTTTGAAGCAACGTACGACTAAAGGTTGTAAATCAGCCCATATGCGGACAAACTAAGCCATCCCCCGCGCCACACTCCACCATTTTCATACTCGTCCAGCAAACCATTGTTTTTACTATCAATTGTCGGACTAAAACATTCCAATAATACACTTTATACGGTGTGATATTATTCACTATAGGTCAAGTCTGCATGAGTTTTCCAAAAGGCCTCACACTATAATAATATGTATAACTTACCTAAATTACATAGTGTTAAAAGTTAATTATATTCTATCTCTATTCTTTTTCAAATTATAAAAATCCTTTATTTTTTGAGAAAATCGGATACATAAGTCGTCTTTCCTTATACATACTGATGCCTTTAATGCTGTTGCGGTAAAAAAGAAAAATTAATGAAAGATCTGTTAATTGAATATTTTGTTACGTTTAACAAGGAAAAAAGTAAATAAAAATAGCATAAATTATGGTCAAAGAATGATAGAGAAAAATAATCTTTAATTTATGTTTTTAAATATTTTTTAAAATAATGTCTCATATCCCAACAATTCATTTATTAATATGAATTAGAGGCAGTATTTGTTAAAAAATGTACCAGAACTTTTAAAGAAATTGTCCCTCTTACCATCGTTGGAGTATAACCTTTCTCCAAAACTAAGTCAATTTTTTTTTAAAAAAAATAAACCACCAATTCTTTTGCATGCCCACCTCTTCATGTTTTTCTCACCTTTCCAACTATGGAAACCTGACGTGTATTTATTGGTATTTAGTGTTTATATTAAATTAATCAATTCAATTTTATCTATTAAAATTAAAGTTAGAATACTTAATTATTGTTAAATATAAATATGTGAAAGAAAAAAATAAAATAAAAAATATAAATATATGTATGAAAAAAAGTGTATATATATTCACTTTCATTTGCAACAAGCAGGGGCTGAGCTTAAATTAAATTAGCTTATTTTTGGCTGTTATATACTTGTCTGAATATACTAGAAAGAGGATTCATTAAATAGTGGGAATTGAAGGCCAAGTTGTAAGATTATTTGATGCACTATCTTTTTTAATCTGTTCCTTTTAAACAAAAATATTTATTTTTATATTCTTTTTTTTTATTTTTAAACGAAATAACTTGTTGAAAATTACTTGATATATATGTTATTTTCTATTATAAAGAGAGAAGATAAAAATAGATCTATGAGTAACTCTTAGCGCAACTCATTTAAAAGAATAATATTCATACTTTGTTTATATTTAGATTACATGTTAAAAAGACTTCTTTTTAATTCTTAAATTTCACGCCTAATCAAACATTAATACCGTTGATATAAAAAAATCTAAACTTAATACTTCTCCCTGTGCAAATTTCTAGTACTGTAGCACTTATTATAAATAATAAACTATAATAATTAATTGATCTTTCTTCTCAATTTTAATCAGCCACTAGGAGAAGAAAAACAATTCACATATTTTGTTAGAACGTACGCTTCCACTAAAATAGTTGGGACTAGGTCTCTTATTAGAAATCAGCACAAAAATATAAAGAATAGAAAGGTAAAATCAGACTCAAAATTTTATGTGGAAACTCCTTGCTTAAGGGAGAAAAACCACGACCTATCCTACAAGATTTCAGCTCAAAACTTCAATAAACAACTTAGCCAAAAATTCAGATTACAAGCTCTTGCAATCTAGGAATTGCACTCGCAATTTCTTTCTTATCCTTGTAACAACTCTGTTACAGATGAAGCAATAACTCTACTGCTTCCTAAATAACTAGACTCCTAGCTGGTTTATACTTCAAGTAGTCTCCATAACTAACTCGAGTTATTTTGACCAGATAAGCAAAACCAAAACAATGGACTAATCTAATTTTCTTTATAGATTAGGAATAGACCTTACAAAGATTAAGATCCAAAAATTATAACTCTAAAACAAGAACAAAATAATTGATAACTCTATTAGGTCCTTGATCTTCTTTAAGAGCAAAACTTTAAATTCTTGAGAGCATGAGCTTAAATGGATTTTTCTTTTTCAGTGATTCCAAAAAAAGCAAAAAGGGAATGGTTGTAAAGAATGTGTATATATATGGCCAAATTCATCGGTGGCCTCCTAATGTTGGCACCAACTTTCACTTAGACACCTCAATTAGACTTTGTTCATTCTAGACACCTCATGTCGGATCCCGCAATGTAATTTTGACACTTTTTGCTTACATGACATAGTGATTTAGTCATTTTTATATTTTTTTCCTTCTTCCCCATCTTCATCCACCATTTTTGCTAACTTAAATTCCATCAATGGTGAATGATGATAGTTACAACAAAATAATGAAAATTAATGAAAAATATTTTAAAATTTAAGAATAGACCCATTTCAAGATTTAAATATTAAATATTAATGAAATTCTTTCTTAAAAGAATTATTTACAGGAGAATAAAATATTTTTAGTGAATTCTAGAGCTACTAAGAGCTTGGTATTTGATGGAGAAGACAAAAGGGTATGGGTTATTTCTGTAAAAAAGGTATTTTGAGAAGACATTAATCAAAAGGAAACGATATATATGTGTGCATATGTTTCTGCAAAAAGAGATAGGGGTATTCGGAGAAGAAAATCAGAAGGGCGAGGTGGGGTGCCGGGTGGGGGGTGGGGGTGAGCAAATATTTCTGCAAATGGGTAGGGGTATTTGGAGAAGACAATAAAACAGGGGTGGGGGTATTTGGAGAAAACAATAAAAAGGGGGTGGGGGTTGTGCAGCTTTTTAATGGTTTAATTTTTTTTTTTAAAAAAATATCATGTATCACTGATTCTTTGATCACTTTTTATTTTTACTCAAAATTCATTATTTAAGAATTTTTTTTGACACAAATGACAAATGTCATCGTTTAATTCGTCACTTTACACGTCATTCGCGAGTGTAACAAACACATCATATATTTTTGCTCATTATAAAAAAAAAGTGTCAAAATGACACAACGAAATCCGATATGAGATGTCTAGAATGAACAAAGTCTAGTTGAGGTGTCTAAGTGAAAGTTGATGCCAACTTTAGGGAGCTACTGATGGATTTGGCCTATATATATCAATGATATACATTGCGTTGGATGATTTGTATTGGGTAGACAACTGGTCCTTTGCACAGGGACTCGGCCGTGTACATACAAACCTGCAGACTTGACAGGATCTGTTTTGTACTATTTGTTTGCTGTCGTTATCACCAAGGTGTCGTCAAAGGGACCAGGTCCTTTACCTGTTCCTTAAGTTTGTTAAATCATCAAAACCAACTAACACTAAGCATTATCAATTTCTCCCTTTTTGATGATGATAAACTCATTTACAACATTCTCCCTTTATCACCTAAGACCAAAGTAAGAAGCAAATCACCCTATAACCAACATTTCCCCTTTCACCAATATCCAGATAAATAGGGTGGAAATAAGAATCAAAATCCATTTTCCCTATCACCAAATGAGTCCATTCCCCATATTTCCAAAATCCCTTTCTCTTATCAATCATTATCAGCTTACAATATTTTCCTTTTTGACATCATTAAGAAGAAAAAAAGTAAACTAAAATTAAAGCATGTGTTATCATAGAAAAGTCATGGCCACTAAGGGAAACACAACACAAGCCAATAGGTAATGAATTAGGAGAGTAACTAGAGAAATAGTAATATTTATTCATTACTAGAAAAGGATAATATCCAAAACATTACATTATAACTGAGAATGTAAATTATTGTGATCAGTTCAGGAAAGAAAAACTGACAATAGAGAATGACACTAGGTGGATGAGGGTTTTTGAGTGAGGAATTTGAGAAGAAGGGACATTTGATTAGAATGACATTCATGATGTAGAATCAGCTTGTCTTTGAGACTGATAACTTATGCAGCAAAACTAGCATTTTCTTCTTTAAGTGTTTGCAACTCAGAAGAACCTGGTCCGTCTAATTGTGTTGTCACTAGCTGTACCTTAAGCTTCGCAATCTCAGAATATTTAGCACTTAAGAGTGTTGTCATATCTTCCAACTCATGCTTCAACTTCCCCTAGTCAATCAGCTATTCAAATATATTGCTTACTTGTCCAGTTTTTCCTTCAACACATTTATATTTAACCAAAATGTTCATTAAAAATGATTACTTAACAGTTCCTCTAACACCAGCACCCACAGAAATTTTAAAATGGCTGAACACTTTAGTAAGGAAATATCCATACCTCATTCCATGCTTATCATCCTTGGCAGAGATAATCTTATACAAATGCACCAAAATAATTGTTGGTAAGTTGATAGTGTCAAACTTACTCAAGGCTTCCATAATAAAAAAAGTTAGAGGCAGATGCCACTATTCTTTTCTCTGATTTCGGAAGCATTACTTTATTCACAAATTCAAAATACAGTTCATACACTCCTTTGAGAAACTTCTTGAGAATACCTGTCGTATTCAGTTTTTGGAGTTTTCCACACTCTTGAACAAATTTCTTTGAACACCCCATTCCTATAACAAATCTGATCCCCTCAGTGTTTACATTCAAAATTTTACCAAGCACAAATTCATCCAAATAAATATCTAATCCTCTAACATTGGTGTCTAGACACCCATCGTCCCTAAACTTAGCATTATAGTAAAAGTATTGAACCTGTTGTTCATGCAGCAAAGGAACGTGGTCTCTGAACATATGTGTTCAATCTTGAATCTCCACAGCATCAGTCAATTCAAATATTCCTGGCTTGTTCAGGATATCGGTGTTAAATATCCTCCCTTCAACACCTTTTGAGTTTTTAGAATTTTGACTCTTTCTTCTTTGGTTAACTCCTTCTCAACCTTCATTCTTTTGCTCCTTGAATCGAGTTCCTTGTCGGGTTCAGGATCAGATCCAACCCATCAGTTTCCATTTCTTCAGTATTGAGAGAGGATTTCCTTCTTTCGGGAGACTGCTTAGGGGATGTCTCTCTTTTCCTCTTGATTTGCTTCGTTTCTTCTTTCCTTTTTTATCCTTTTGTTTTCTTCTTCTTGCTTGCTGGCTTCTTTGCAGAGCCTTTACTTGTCCTAGACTTTGTGACCCTTTTAACTATAGAATCAACCTTCTTCAAACTTCTTTCAACAATTTCTTCGCCCTTCTATGACTCGGTTTTACTATCATCTTCTTCTTTTGATACTTTAACGATTTTATCTTTTTCAAGTATAACAGAATCATCGATTTTTGTTAACCTTCTTGTTTTTCTCTCAATGATTTTCTCCTTGCTCACCTTCATGGCATCACTCATCAATTTTTTAGAACTTCTTATAGCAGGGTGGGGTTTTGACTTTAAACCTACAGTCTTCACTACTTTCTCCTTTCCTTTGCTTGAAACTGGCACCATTTTTCTTCTCAATCTCCAAGGCCAGGGTATATTGAACTTATTATCGTCATCATTAATAGTACTTATAGATGGTGGATTAGTTTTTGGAGTTTTGGTCAAGTTAGGAGATAATTTTTCACAGAGAGAGGAATTGGCATTACCTGGTTCTTCTTTCGAAAATGAAGGTACAATTTTATTTTTTATGGTTGTAAGACTTTCTACAGCCATGTTTTTCACTATCAATTCTTCACTCATTACAAGAATATTTGACTCAGTCCCTTTTATTTTTGGAAGATCCCCTTCAAAGTGTTGCTCTGTAACATCATTTGAAGACATGCCAGACAAGGACAAAGATAACTCAGGTTCAAAACAGGGTTTAGAATGAATAGACTCATCTAAGGACATATTATGAGATTCGTTCAGGTTCAGAGTAGAAGAGACAATGGGAACATCCAGTTTATTTACTTGATTGAAAGCATAATAAACAAGGTTTTTGGACACTTCACCCGAATGAAGGGTTGAAGGAGGAGTAGAAGAATATGGAATGTCAAAACTGCTAGGAAATACAGTAAAATCAATATCTTGAAGAGCTTTTACGATATCCTATGTATTCAAACTTAGGTTAGACATTCTGGAATTTGAAGGCAAGGAATGAGAGATAGAAATTTTAGAAGAAGATGATGGATTTTCTTAGCACAAAATAGGGTTTTGATTTGAAAATTTTGAGAAATTGAGATGGTATGTAAAAGGAAAAAAAGAGTTTTGTTAGGTACCTTCGAAAAAGTCACGACGATTGAGTTTTAACTACTGGGACAACGGTCAGAAAATAGATGACTGACACATGGAGATCATAATGGTTCACACAAGCAATTAATAAAGCAATGTAAAGAATACTAACCTTGAGATAGGAGCAAGTCCCTCTCTAGATTTTTTAAGAACAAATTTTCTTATGTTCCAGTTCTCCTTTTGTTCAAGCTTACTTCTTATGTGTGTATATCTACACAGGTACCAAATTGACTTTTCATAAATAAGACAATACAAATATTAAAGATACCTGCATCCTAATCATAGTCAAGCAGAGTTGAAAGCAAATGAAACAACTTTTGCTTAAAGTGTCTTAAGTGAGAGGAAGTCTTTAATCCTCATAGATATGTACTTTGTTCTTATTTTCGACATAAAATAAGTACTAGCTTATACTTTCCTCACTTTCTTGCAATATCAGTTAATTGTTAGACTTGGAAACTCATTTTAATCGGAGTCCTCAGTAATCAGATAATGGCGCAATCAATGATTTTTTGTCTAGTAAGGCCATATATCCTTTCTCATACTACTCTTTTGTCCAGAGTTAGGACTAGGTCCCTTGCTCTATTTGGCCTTTTGTTTAAACTAGTTTAAGAATTTTTCTTGAGATTTATTCCGAGCAGAACACTCATTCTTCAGATGACCATTCCTTCCACAATTGAGACACATGAGATTATCAGATACAGAGACATACTTGCTATGATGATTGTAAGGAGGATTAATGTTCAGGCCTCCTAATCCTTTTCTAATATTATGCTCCTGACTTGTCATATTTTCAAGCATCTTTAATGAAGCAGTACATTTCAGAGTCTTTCTCAACTCTTTTTTTGCCTGGACAAGATCTCCTTCAAGTTAAGCATTTCTGTCAAGAGCCATGACTAATTTCACATTAGCTTTATTCAACTTATCTTCAAGTTCCAACTTCAAATTATCAGTTTTACCTTTTCCTTTAGAGCATTTCTTGTTGAGTTTTTGAAGCTCATGATTAAGTTCTGCATTGTTAGCCATTAACACCATAATTTTCTCCTCCAAATTAGATAGTTTCAGTTCAGCTTCATTCAACTTCTATTCAAGCTCAACCTCTACATTCTTAACCTCATTATTGCAGTTTTCACTACTTTTGTTCAGCTTCTTGAGTTCAAATACCAAGCTCTACATTACCAACAATTAAAATAATTATCTGTTCTTTTAGATCAAACATTTTCATCTCAGCCACCTTTAACTTTTCTTCAAGATCAGCTTGTACACTTCTAGCTTCATTTTTGTAATTTTCACTATTTTTAACTTCTTGAGCTTAAGATCAAGCTCTATATTGTTGCCTATCAGGATCATAATTTTCTCTTCTATATCAATGATTTGAGCTACTAGGACAAGCTTTTCATCTTGAAAAATGTCAATAGCGTTATTCATCATGTCCTTCTCATTTGTTAACTCAGTGACTGAGTCAATCAATACTGCTGCTAAGCTTTTCAATTTTTTAGTAGACTAAGTGGGCAGATTCTGTCTAAAGTCAGCAAGAGTTACTTTTATTTCATCTTCTGCATCAGCTTCTTGATTATCTGACTGCGCCATGAACGCAAATAGTGAATCAAAAACTTCTTTATCATCTTTTACAGTTATTATGGAAACATCTTTTAGATGAATAGACTCCTCAGAGTCACTTGAGGAGTTTCCCCAAGCAGCAAAAGCCCTTTTTACAACATAGTCAGCTTTAACCCTTTTTTTTATCAACGACCAGGTCTCTTATTTTGTCTGCTCCATTTTGACATATTTTTTGTACTCTACCTTGTGCATTGGACAATCTCTAATAAAGTGTCCTGGCTTGCCACATTCGTGACACGAGTCTGTGGTAGTTGCAAGTCGACTGGAGTTATCCTTCTTGTCAAATCCTCTATGCTTTCTTACTATCTTATGAAATCACTTTGTCAAATATGTCATATCTTCATCCTCAGCTAACAATTCGCTTGAAGCGACCTTAAGAGCAAGTATTTTCTCTTGTTTTGTCTCATTCTTCAGATTATCCTTAGCTCGATTTAGTTTATGTATTTTAAGAGTCCCAAACAAGGCATCCATTATGAGAACCTTCAGGTCCTTTGCTTCAGTTATTGCATCTACTTTGCTAGTTTATAACTTAGGAATAATTCTTAGAATTTTCCTCACTTGTTTGCTAAGATGAACAGGTTTACCCAGGCTTCGAAGCTCATTGGTAATGAAAGAAAACCCGGTGTGCATGTCATAGATTGACTCTCTTTCTTTTATGCTAAAATTTTCATATTGAGTGGTCAGAATATCCAGTTTTGATTCTTTAACTTGCTCAGTTCCTTCATGAGCAGTCTCAGACAGTCTCAAAATTCTTTTGCAGACTCACAAGCAAAAATTTTGTTGTACTCTTTAGCTTCAATGCCACATACCAACAATTTTTTAGCCTTGTAGTTTTTCTCAATCTTTTTTCTATCAGCCTCAGTATACTGCCTATGAGTTTTAGGAATGCTCTTGATAATCTCTCTTTTTTTCTCCTTAGTGGTGGAAACATAAGGACCATCAAAAGCAATGTCCCAAAGTTCACTGTCCTCAGCCATAAGGAAATCATGCATACGAGTCTTTCATCGGCTGTATTATTGATCATTGAATCGTGAAGGTCTAGTTGAAGACTGACCTTCTTCTAAATTTAGTGGAACTGTCATTCTTATAGGAACTTCTCTTGGTGTTAACTAGAAAGAGAAAACCTGCTCTGATACCAATTGTTAGAATGTACGCTTCCATAAAAAAAGTCGGGACCAGGTCTCCTATCAAAAATCAACACAGAAATATAAAGAACATTAAGGTAAAATAAGACTCAAGATTTTACGTGGAAACTCCTTGCTCAAGGGAGAAAAATTATGACTTATCCCACAGAATTTCAGCCCAAAACTTCACTAAAAACTAAGCCAAAGATTCACATTACAAGCTCTTGCAATTTAGGAATTGCATTCTGTTATAACCCATATTTTTTCACATTAGGACATTTTGGGGATAATGGTAACAAGTGAAGGGCAAGGCTATATTTGATCTTATTGGATAAAAAATTCTTATAACTAAATTGGGATGTGGAAATATTAGAAAAGTTGAAGGGTAAAATTAGAATTTCAAAGTAGAAATACTAGAAAAGATTAAGGGTAAAATTGGAATTTCTCATGTGAAAATACTATAAAAGATTAAGGACAAAATTGGGATTTCAACTTGGAAATATTTAAAAAGGTGAAGGGCAAAATTGTAATTTCACATGGGGTTTTTTATATCATCCAATTCCTAGAAGATTCAAGAGAATTGGAAGAAAATAGAAGAGGAAAAACTCTAAGGAAGACCAGGAGAGTATTTCGGCCAAGAAGAATAAACTTACCCCCTTGAAATTTCATCCCCAAAAATTATTTTCTCCTAGTATTCCCACTAATTCAAGGGTCCTCTATAACATGGTGGAGTTATTTTGGAAGATTGGAGGCTTGTTTCATTGATTTGGGAGTGAAGAAGTTAGAAGGAAAAAAGGTAAGAATTAATTTCTTTTTATTATGTTATGAAGGTTGTTTATGTTGTAGTATGTAGAGATGTGTAGAATTTATGGAAATATGGAAGTTTGCATGGTGGGATTTACATATGTATAAATTCATGTATATGAAGATTGTGGAGGCAAGATGAATTAAATTTTTGTGTAGTATTTTAGTAGTAGTTATGGAGTAGTAGTTATGGTAAAAAATTTATGTTGGAATTGGAAGTTGAATGAATTTATTTGAAGTTGGAAATATGGGTTAGGTGATGAAATGGAAAAAAATTAAGTTTGTATAGTTTGTTAATTGTTGTTGTGATTCTTGGAATATAAATGAAGCTTGAATGATTTAAATTGGTATTGAAATAGATTGTAGGAAATTATGTCCTTATAGTATGATTTCATAATATTATGAAAATAAAGTTGTTAAAGTGTAGATTGTTGTTGTTGATTATGAAGTTGAAAGAAGAAAATAAATTATAATAGCTTTGTTGCATTTATGGAGCTTTTGGGTGTAGTAGGGAATTTATGAATATTGGGTAGCTTGCTTGGAAAATTCTTCACCTATGTTTAAATGAGTTTAAAGTAATTTATGAACATAAAATATTCATATTTATTTGAAAGTGCAAAATTAGATTGGAAATTATTGCACTATTTGGAAAAGAAATTAGTTTATGTGGTGATGCATTTTAAATTGGTTATTGATGGTATTGGTGTTGTTGTTGGCATGGTTGTTGATATTGTGGCCGAGTTGAAATCTCGGAGTTGTTGTATATATAGGGGAGATGCTGTCAAAATTTTTATAGACAAGTATTGGTTAGAATGGAATTGTTAAAGTTTTATGAATAATAATTGGTAAATGTGACAAATTGTAGATTTTGAAGGAAACGGAAATTGAATTTGGACAACCGTAAAAGATCAATAAGGTATGTAAAGCTTTACCTTTTTTTCTCTTGGCATGTCTTAGGTGTAATAGGTTTGGATACGAGCCTCGGGGATGACTCTATCCTTCAGAATCGACACCTAAAATTGACCATTTTCTATTCAGTAGAATTGAATTAAGTATTTATGAATATTTTTGAAAAATTGTCTAAACTTCTAGAATTTGCACAAATAGGATCCGACTATCCTGTAACTCTTATAAATAACGCTATGAAATTTAACGCGCATAATTTAGATATGCCACCTCATTTGACTGAGGTGGGCCCCACTATTCCAAATTTTTCTTTGTTATTCCGTTTGACTTATGTTAGGTAGAATTTGAAAGAAACTCTTTGCTACTCTTTCGAATATTATACGACTAATTATTCCGTTAAGTTCATAATATATTTTGGAATATGGAGACAATTTTAGAAAACTATTTTGACATAGACTATCGTGACATTGGAAAGACTTGCACTACTATTATTATTCAAGTACTTTTATATACGATTTGTTATCGAAACTATGATATCGAGTCTGTATAAATATTTTGTATTTTAAATGACATTTAGTTTCTCACTACTCTCCTCGTGCATACTGTAACTACTATTTCACTGAGCCTGGACCGGAATATGCTATCAAGTGTACTTCTCTACATTGTTCGTCGTGCCCCGACATGAGGGGCCAGGTACACTATGTACATGGGTTTGTGGAGTTATGTTGTGCCATGTACACATTTGCTGATGTCTGAAGACATGATATGATATGATACAGAGATATTTCCTACTCTGGAGTTATGCTATGCTGTGGCGCCAGTGATGGGGTGGCGATCACGTTTTGTTCACCGAGTCCCACAAAATGGGGTCGGATATGGCATATGACTTTGCATGTGTGATTTAGAATTATGATAAGTATTTTGATATTCTGGACATTTAGTTCATTTTCTGCACATACTATTTAGATTACAGTTTTACTTATTACAGTTCATTCTTTACATATTCGGTATATTTTTCGTACTGACCCCCTTTCTTCGGGGGCTGCGTTACATGCCCGCAGATACAGACGTTCGTTTTGCTGACCCACCTACTTAGGATATCTGCCGTGTCGTTGACAGTGCTCCCTTGTCCGTAGCTTATCTTTTGGTACTGACTGTTTATCTGTATATTTGTATACGTTGGTCAGGAGTATGACGGGGCTCTGTCCCGTCAAATGACTATGCTATCATCTGTAGAGGTCTGTAGACAGAGTTATATTGTGGATTTTGTATATATGTTTTGGGTTTTGTGTGTTTTGTGATGGCCTATCGGCCCTCGTGCCTATATCTATTTTTGTGATCTATTTAGTAATCTCTTCTAATTACTACCTATGTTTACTCGATTAATATGCTAATTTGGGATAAGGGTACGTTTGGGTGCCCAACTCGGACACGAGTCACGTCCTAAGGGGTTGGGTCGTGACACATTCACAATCCCTTCCCTTTCCTTGTAACAACTCTGTTATAGATCTGAAGCAATAACTCTACTGCTTCCTAAATAACCAGATTCCTAACTGATTTACACTTCAAGTAGTATTCATAACTAACTCTAGTTATTTTGATCAGATAAGTAAAACCAAAACAATGGACTGATCTAATTTCCTTTATAGATTAGGAATAGACCTTACAAGATTAAGACCGAGAAATTATAACTCTAAAATAAGAACAAAACGACTGATAACTCTTCAGGTCCTTGATCTTCTTCAAGAACAAAACTTCAGATTCTTGAGAGCATGAGCTTTAATGGATTTTTCTTTTTCAATGATTCCAAAAAAGACCAAAAGAGAATGTTTGTGAAGAATGTATATATATATTAATGATATACGTTACGTTGGACGATTTGTATTGGGTAGACAACTGACCCTCTACACGGGGACTAGATCGCATACACACAGACCTGTAGACTTGACAGGATCTATTTTGTACTATTTGTCTGCTATCGTTATCAGCAAGGTGTCTTCAAAGGGATCAGGTCCTTTACCTGTTTCCTGTATTTGTTAAATCACCAAAATCAACTAACACTGAGCATTATCAACTTCTATAAACCAACTCGAATAAATGATCAGTCCCTTCTTAGAAGTCAAAACTTTTATTATAATACACTTTTGAATATACACACTGGAAAACAACAAACCATTGGTCCTAGAATATTCTTTTGAAAAAGCGATAGGAAAAATACACAATGAGTAATATATTATATATACTTCATTAAAAAAAAGGCATACACCTTAGTGGATTCAAGGTATTTGTCTCTAGAGATCAACAAGCAACATCATTAAAAAAAAAAGAAGAAAAAAAGAAAAATCAGGATAGATTTTGCTTATTGAGACGACTCAGCTCATAGAACCTTCAGTTAAACTAGAGATTCACAATCATGAATCAATCCCTTAGAATAAACTCAGCTCATAGAACCTTCAATTAAACTAGAGATTCACAATCCTGAATCGATCCCTTAGAATGATCAAACACGATTTGGCGTTACATTTGGCGGAGTTGGTGCGGACCCTACACGCTTGCCACGCTCCGAACGGCAATTCTCGGCGAATTTCAAGCTGTTTTGGTGCATACCTTTTTGCCTCTCGGCCTCCGTGTACTCGGAAGAATAATAATGTTCTTCACTTCCCTTAACGGGGTCTTTTGTTGGTGGGAGAAACATGCTTCCCCATTGTGGGAAATGACAACATGTCACAGGAAGTGTGCATCCTATGATCATTAGTCCCATGTAAGTTAGCCCTGTCGCTGTTGAGTATTTAGAGCTAGTGAAAAACAACAATTGTGTCAATCCAGAACCAAAATTGCCTCCAGCGCCTGTCATGCCAGAAATAATACCTAGTGATCGTCGAGAAATGAAGGGAATAATACCGAATGTTGCACCACAAGCGGCCTGTGCTCCGATTGAGAAAAGGATCATGAATGTTACGGCAATAGGCAGGGAATTTGAACGACCCAACAGGACACAAAATACTCCTCCCAGTGTTTGTAGAATCCATAAGACCCAAAGTCTCCCTCTCATACCGAATCTTTTGGCTGCATAATCCGAAGAAAATCCTCCGAATGGACGAGCTAAAAGGTTAGCCATACCAAATGTGGCTGCAATGATTCCCGCTGTGTGAAGCTTTAGATCAAATCTGTAGTTTTTTTTGTTTTAAAAACAAATCGTTAGTTTAATCAGATATAACAACTTTCCTAGTTGAAGTAAGGTGGATTACGAACTACAACAGGTTAATGTATACAAGTATTTGTAAAAATATTTTGAGAAAGTCAATAGTGACGGAGCCACAACGACTAAAAATGGGGTTCAGTTGATTAACTTGCATTGAAAAATCGTACTATATTAAGTCTAAGAAATCAAACCTGTCAAAGAAGTACTCCGCAATCACGTTGTCTGTAGATAGTTCAACTCCCATAGAGTATCCATAGAGAAGGACAAAGATCCATGTCCTGTAGTTTGTTGCAGCATACCACAATATCTGAAATTAAGAAACACGATAGAATAAAATTAGCAAAATAATATCCCTTTTAGAAAAAACAAAAGTAAAAAGAATATCAAGTGTTGTGTATAATTTGGACTTACGTTGCCGAAATTATCTTTAGCAACTGTTCCCTTTTCCTGTAAAGCGCCACGATTTCCATCAGGCAAATCTTGGCCAAGAGTCAACACCAAAATACCCATGACGACATGAAGCCAGCCAGGAATAAAAAATGCAATTCTCCAAGCAGTGAACGGAGTTGCACCCACCCTTCGAATTACGTCATAGAGAAGTGGCATAATGAGTTGAGTTGCACCTCCACCCATATTACCCCATCCGGCTGCTGTTCCGTTCACTAGCCCAATAATCTTACTATTAAACATAGTACTCATCCAATATTGGCACGACACAAATGTCGCGAGTGAAAACCCGATCATGAACCGGACAGCTACGTATCCACCAGCGGATGAAACAAACGACATACAAAAAACGGTTGGGGCTGACAACATGATAAGAAAAGCGCACCCGTACCTTGGGCCCAACAAATCACAAACCGCACCCATAGCAAGCCTAGACAAAATACTTCCGGAAACGGAAGCAACCCCAGCGTTACCAACATCCATTTTAGTCAAATTAAGGTTGTCCCTAATGATAGGAACTAAAGGGGCAGCAGCAAATGTCGATACGAAACAAGTAAAGAAAGAAATCCAGGAGAGCTGGAACGTTAGGCCATGAGGCTTTGAAAACGAATAAAATTTAAATTGCTTGGCCTTGTGTTCAGTATCAACCGGTACTGAAAATTTCGCCGTAGTATCAGTAGGCACCATCGGAGAAGCCACCGAGAAAGCGAGAACAGGCTCTCTTCCGGTGACTCCATGCATGGAACTTCCCGGTTCTCCTTCGACATCAGTCATTTCTTCGATGAAAGGAAATAAGCAATTAATTTGATTAAAATGTGTTAAGAATAAGTAATTGTTGATGTGTATTACTTTGAGATTAAGGGTATGTTTATATAGGAATTAAAGCGTTGACAATTAATGTGTAATTAGGGCAAGTGATTGGTGATTCCGAATGGCTATTTAGAGGAATTAAATATTTGATAACGAGAATCCATTCCGCCGCATCTGAATATATATGAATGGTGGTAACCCTTTTGGTATATACCAAAGGTTCACTGACCATTCTTAGTATCTTCGTTTATAACCATATCTAAACGTTAACGTTACCCCTTCTGACATATGCACAAGTGTTGAACTAGTCTTTTGCAATAATATAATTTTCGAAAAGGCCGCTAGATTATGAAGGGGAGCCTTGGAGTAACTGGTAAAGTTGTTGTCACGTAGAAATTAAAAAGCAAAAGCAGTAGAAATTAAAGAGCAAAAGCAGTAAGTGATAGTAGTAACATTATATAATTTTGTGTGGGTTGAAGAGATCACTAATTTTCATTTATTGAATTTGGGAGAATCTATCTCCATTAAGTTTGTCATGTGCATGCATTTTTTCATCTTGTCTTTTCCTCAAAGCATATCCATCCAACAAGGTAGGAAAAGTGATATAAAAAAGAATGGATCATATTAATCACCATCATATATCTCCAGTTTCTACCGTTAATTAAAATAAAAGTATATTACTTAGAACTTTTACACTAACACAAAAGGCAAGTGTAGATAAAGCACTAATTGCCGCTTACAAAATGGTTGGTTTACTTAGCAGTCAAATTAGCTACGCGGTGGATTGGTGGAAATAATATAACACTTTCTTAGAGCAATTATTACATAATTAGTCTTCTTTATCATGTATTTACTAAATTAATTAATTGATTAAATTCAGAGAGATCTCCAACAACTAGTTCTAAGGTCAAATGGCAGACTGGCAAATAGTTTGCTAATATATTATAATTTGCGTATGCTAAGGAGATGGAGACAGAAACTATTATCATGTTTTTAAAAAAATTAATTAATTAAAAAAATATCATGTTATTTTACCTTATAGCCTTTGAGAAGGTCCTAGAGTTATTTGTTTAAGGTAATTAAATTATTTAATTAGCTCTTTAATTTAAGACGCATGACCTGGTAAATTGTTGGAAATCAAGTGGGATCACACACTTAATTAATTAATTAGTATATATCATTCTCTTATAGGATATGTTTCACAAGATTCAATTATTATTGAATAGTCCTCTCTCTTATGAGCAAAGCCAAAAAAAAACAAAAATAACATCAACGAGGATTGTGGTAGGATAGACACGATTTCTTAATTCTTTATTTAGTTTTGAGTATAAAAAAAATTATTTTAAAAGTGCTCTCAATCTTATATAGTACGAATATATAACACTAGTGTAAAAAAAAAAAGAAAAAAAAAGGGCACCATTATAAGTCCTAGACATGATGATTAGATAGATAGGTAGGAGACAGATAAGGGAATGTTATACAACATTATTGGAACAGTCTTTAATTTGGTTAACATGTTGATTGCATATCTATGATGAGATGCAAGCTCACTAATTGCTCATTCAAAATAAGAAAAAAAATTTGTTAATTATATGCCAGTTTTTTTCAGTTATTCGAAGGGACAAATCTATATATACTATACAAATCTAAAGATTTTAGATAATTAAATACAAAAAGTAAGGATGAATTCGGTGGTTTATCCACGTCTCTAGTAAACTGGGATGTGTGTGCATGTCTTTAAATAAATTAAAATCAGAGTTCTATAATTATATTGTAGAAGTAATAACAACGAAATGGTTACACAATTATTTTCTTCTGTTCAAATAGTAACTATTTAGTTTATACTATTCCTCCAAATTTACGAGGAACAAAGCTAGTATAATTTGAAATTATTATATTTAATTATTTTAGCCACATATTTGTCATCATCATCTTAACAACTGAACAGGAATAATGAACAAGTTTATATGTACTTATTTCTGTCTTTTGTTTATCCCTGTTTTAATTTGAAATTGTCCATGCTCCAAATGCAATTATATATTGGTAAATCTATTAGCTTGATAGTATATGTTATCAGCACTCGTTTGTGCTTATCTATTGTGTAGATGATAACTCTAGTAAACGATATTCTTACTTATTTTATCTATTCTGAAATTAGATTCCAAAGAATATAGCATTAGAAGAAGGTTTCATCAATAAGTATGAGAAAATATTTAAGATCAAACAACTCGATGGTTGTATTTAAGGCTGTACAGGGCAAATCGATAAACCGCACTAAATCGATAAATCGAACCAAATCGGAAAAAAAATCCGACTAGTGGTTTGGTTTGACTTGGTTTGGTGTTTGGAAAAAAAACCCGACCATTATAGGGTTGGTTTGGTTTTAACTAAAAAAAAGTCAAACTGAACCCAAACCGACCCGATTATAGATATACTACTTTTAAATTATGTTATACATAAAAATATTTATTAAAATATAATTTATAAATATTTTTTAAAAATTTTTCATAATTTTTATTTTCTTTCTTACATTTAGATTTGGACTTGAGAAACCCATTTAAATAATATACAAAAAAAGTCATCTTATAAAGTTATATTATAAAGTAAAAACTTCAAACAATGTTCTGCCTCCATCTTATACGTTGATATTTTGTACTAGAACTCTTTTTAATAAGCACTGCTCTGTGTTTTTTATTAGATACTATGAAAAACCCGAGAAATTCAAAAAACCCGAAAAAACCCGAGAAAAATTAATATCAAAAAATCCGACTTTATTGGTTTAGTTTGGTTTATAGATTTAATAACCCAACACAAATGGTTTGGTTTGATTTGTAAAAAATCCGAACCAACCCGATCTATGTACACCCCTAGTTGTATTGCATGAAAATCGAGTTTTATAAGTGATATTTAAATTCATTGTTTTTTCTTCATCCACCCAATGTCAACCCTCACCCCGAATTTCCGCTTCCCACTACATTCCACCCCATAATGTTTTACTCCCTCCAATATAAATAAAATGTTGAGGTGTGATACACCCTTAAAAAAGATATATATTTAAAATATGTCAATGTTACCTTTTGAATTTTTCTCGAACTCTTCTTAAAAATATAGATAATCATTATTTGGAATGTAAAAGTAATTGAAAATCCCATTAAAAAGAAAGTAATTCTGGAAAAAAATAATTAATACATTTTTAAATTTTAAAAAAATCATTTATTTTGGACTATAAAAAAGTGTCAACAATAATTTATATTGGACTAGAGCAAGTAATAAATTACATATATATAATTATCTATAGAATAATATTTTTTGGTTACTTACCAAACATTAGCAAATAAATAAGAAAGCTACTCCTGTTTTTTTAAAACTTTTTCTAAACACGCCCTTAAGGCCATTTGGTATTTTCTAGCGAACCAAAAAGAACCATTTCTTTTTGTTTCCACTAAGTTTTCGAAGCTTGTAGAGCTCCGACTAAATTCGGATTGCGCACTACAAGGCCTAATCGAGAATGAAGCTTCCAATAGGATTTTTTTCATATCCAGAACTCGAATTCAAGACTTCTAATTAAGGGAGAAACAGTCTCACCACCAAAACAAAAACCACTCGCTAGTTCTATCTGCTAACTTAGCTTCTTGATCTTTGACCCCTATCAATCTTAATGAGGCAAATAATGTATCACTTAATTATTTTTTTCTCACTCGGTGTTTGATATCCACTTTGTGATCTTGAGTAATTCAGATTTGTGCCATGTAAAGTTCATTAAAAAAATGCTCGTCGTCTAGGATTGTCTTTTTTTAATTATTATTTTAGCCGAAGTCAAGATCTCTAGTAGAAATATTCTAATCCATCCCAACACGATCCTTGATGATACAAAAAAAAATCTATCTTACTCAACTAGTAAACTCAAGTATGTCATACCTTGGTTCGTTTTTTCTTCCATGTCCTTTTCCCTGAGCAGTTCAACAGCTATTTAACTCATACTAATAGATTGATGAACTAAGCATTCAGTTCTTTTTTTAAAATAATGTTTTTTCACTGGACTACCTGAAAATAATTGCAAAGTCAAATGTTCTTTCAATCGATGCAAAAGTTAGCTGTAATTGATGTTCACATGATGAGGAATACTTTTGAAGCTCTAGAATTTGGTTTTCTACTTTAATGCTATCCATCGTAGTGCTAAAATTGGCTTGTATATAATTAAGATATTGTGACTTTGATGTAATTGGAGCTTATTGCAAATTATTATTAGTCAATTAACGTGGCGACTCTGATGGAGGGGATTGATTAAACGGACAAATGAACCGTGAAGTATAGGCTTCTAGACTGGCACACTTTTCATACTTTAGGCAAATTTCATTTCGACAGTATAAGATATTTGACAAGTTTATGTAATTTCTATACATATTTTTTTATCATGAGTTTGAGGATAACGTCGCCTAAGACATCGATAAATTCATGAAGGTCTATTGTGTCAAAGCAAACGATATATTTTAAACGTTCCATTGGCTTGAAATGTGACCGTTGACATATGAAATTAAATTTAAAATTGAGACTAAAAGATGTCGTATTAATTTTTTTGAAATAAATAAGTCCCTTTGATTTTCTTTTGTATGATAACGATTTAAAATGACACTATAAACTATATAAAAATAAAAAATAAAAAAACCAAGTCAACTTTTCATAGATGGCGTGTGCTTGTGTCCCTTAAAAGCTCCATAAACTATGGATGCATCATCATCATCACACATATCATTTTTTTTTTTGAAAAAAAACATAATTTTCTTCTGAAGTTATATCGAAAAGTTAGTTACACACTTAAACTATCATAGCGATTTATTACACATATAAACTACCTAAAGTGTGTATCTGACTTTTCACTTGTCCCGAAAAGTGAGTTACACGCTTAAACTATCATGACAATTAAGTGTGTAACTTTACTACTTAAAAGTGAATTTATTTCCACGTGCAATTGCTGAACAAAAGCTTTCATATGCTAAAATCTTACAACCTCCATTAACAAAAACCAAACCAACTCCATTGAAACCTATAACATATCTGCACGGGGAACCTATTGTCTTATGAGAATAGAAAGAAATAGATCAGATGATTATCAATGAAAACCTTGAATATGCTGTCCTTGGAAAATTTTCATATGGGTGGCAAGATATGCAGGATCTGATAAGATTGATTACCAAACAATGTAAGTTGAAAGGGGGGAATGCAGGATAGGATTACTTAGCAACAAATACTGCTATTGCTTGGATTTCTTTGCCATCCCTGCCGCCAAATTTTTTTGGCAAAGAAACAATTTTTTCATTGGCTGCTGCAGTAGGTAAGCCATTACAGGTGGATATGGCTACAAAAAATCAAACTAGACCCAGTTGTGCTAGGGTGAAAGTAGAAGTGGACCCACTGAGAGAATTTCCTAAATGGATCAAAATAGGTGTTAAAAAGGCGAATGGAGCGGTCATGAAGAAGTGGATAAAAATCAAGTATGATTATGTTCCAAAATATTGCAAAACATGCATGATACAAGGGCACAATAAGGAACAATATTATGTAGAACATCCAGAATTGTACCCAAAAGAGGAGAAGATAGATCATGAAGGAGGAAACAAGAAGAAACAAGTGAGTAAACATAATAGTGACAAAGGGACAAGTGCAGGTCAACAAAAATAAACAGAAGGACAACATGAAAGGTTTTGTAGAACAAAAAACAAAGAGAGTGGGAAGGAAGAAACAACCAGAGCAAGTTTAGGTCAAGGTACAAATTAATATAAATAATCAGCTTGGCGCTCTAGAAGTGGATGAAAAAAAAAAGGGAAAAAAAGAGAACATTGTAGAGAGTGGGGAGAAGGAGATGGATATAGGAGAAAATACTGATACCAATACAAAGGAGTGAATAGAAAGATCCTTTGGAAAGCATACAAATCACCAATCGCCAAGATTTCAAAATAGTAACAGTAACAGAGAGAAAGACAATTCCATTGAGACCCCAATTAAAGAGTTGGATCTTATTAATGTATTCAGCACCAGAGGAGGTCCAGACTCTTTATCTAAGAATACTGGGGATTTGAGTAGTGAAAAAATTAATCAGGCAAACATCTTCAATGAGGCAGAATCAAAGAAGCAGGATGTAGAGAAGGAGACGGTGAAACAAAATGGCATTAAAAAGGCACCACACATAATAGAGGAATCAGTAGAAGAAATACAAAAAAAGATGGAAAAGGAAGAGGATGACTGCATGAATTTTAATATTCAGGAGATTAGCAAAGCAGGGGACTTATCCTCGAGGCACACTAATAGTTTGAAGGCAAAAAAAAGAAAGACCCACAATTCCTTTGCAAGTCAAAACAAGAAGCAGTAGGGAAAAAATCATATCAAGTAATCAATGATTGAGAAAGCTTTTTTCTAAAATATTAGATTAGTTAATACCCAAAATTCTTTTGGTAGATTAATTGACCTTAATAGAAGAAGTCATTACACATTTATAGCCTTAATGGAACCTTTTCAAGGTCCATTGAAGCTAGAACAATATAAATGAAGATTAGATTTTGCAACTATAGTGGTGAATAGGTCTGAAAAAATCTGAATTTTCTGAAAGGAGGAGTGGGAGGGTACAGTGATTCTGGACACTATACAACAAATTACTATGAAGTTTACTCACAACAACTTTTCTTTCCTCATAACCTCATTCTATGCAAGATGTAGTGAACTTGATAGGCTAAATTTATGGGAGGAACTAGAGTTTATAGCAGAGGATGTGCAAATTCCTTGAATGGTAGGAGGGGATTTTATTGTCATTGTTAATGAGGAAAAGCTTGGAGGTTTACCATTTACTCAGCATGAAGCCTATAATTTTACTCAGTATATTAATAACTGTGGGTTATCTGAAGTGAAGTTAACTGGTAGCAAATACACTTGGTGGAATGGGAGGATAGAGGAAGACTGTATGCTAAAAAGGCTGGATAGAATCATGGGGAACAGTACTTTTATGAATACGTTTCCTTCTTCAGAAGTTAGTCATCTAATTAGGCAGGGATCAGATCATGCTTCTATACAGATTATATGCAGAACAGAGGAAAAGAACATCATTAGGCCTTTCAGATTTTTGAATTTTTGGACAAAACATCACCAATTCAAAGAGGTGGTTCAAGCAAACTGGAAGACTGATATTATGGGCAATCCATTTATGATTTTTCATGCTAAATTGAAAAATGTGAAGAAAGCTTTGATTAAATGGAGTAGATATATGTTTGTTAATATTTTCCAACATATTCCAACTATTGAAGACATTATCAAGACAAAGGAGGCTCAATTTGAGATAAGATCTTCAGCTGAAAATAGGATGGAGCTAAATAGAATGGAGGCTGAATTAAAGAAATTTCTCAGGTTTGAAGAAGAATTTTGAAAGCAGAAAGTTGGCATGAAATGGTTGAGTAATGGAGACAGAAATACAAAAAAAATTCACTCTTATGTGAAGGAGAGAAGGAAAAAGATGCATTTGTCTAAAATAAGAAATGAACAAGGGGTGTTTGTGCAATCTAACTAGTTGATAGGTGATGCAACTATCTCTTTCTTTGAAAATCAGTTTAAGAAAGAGGTGCATAGTAGAGATTTTTCCATGTTAAGTCATATTCCTAAATTGATTAATGATGCATAGAATGAGGAAATGACAAAACTACCTATTAATGAAGAAGTTAAGAAGGTGGTCTTTGAATTGAATTGGGATAGTGCATGTGGTCCGGATGGTTTTTCAAAATTATTTTTTCAAAATTATTGAAAAATTATAAAAGATAACATCATAAGATTAGTGAGAGCCTTTTTTTATAGAGCAAAACTTCCAAAATTCATTACTCACACTAATCTAATATTGGTTCCTAAGAAAGATGTGGTGAAGAACTTTTCAGATATGATGCCTATAATTTTAAGTTGTTTCATAAATAAGGTAATATCAAGGTTAGTACATGATAGAATAGTGGAAGTATTACCTAAGATTATTTCTCCTACTCAGTCTGATTTTGTAGAGGGAAAAAGCATTACTGAAAATGTGCTTCTTGCACAGAAAATAATCAAAGATATTTACAAAAGAAATCAGAATGTGAATGTGGTTATTAAACTAGACATGGCCAAAGCATATGATAGGGTGTCTTGAATTTTCTTAACAAAAGTTTTGAGAAAGTTTGACTTTGCAGAAATAATTATAGATATGATTTGGAGATTGGTGGCCAACAAGTGGTATTCTGTACTAGTTAATGGAAAGTCTAATGAGTTTTTTCAATCTTCTAGATGGCTGAAGCAAGAGAATCCCCTATCCCCTACTCTTTTTATAATTGTTGTTGAGGTACTATCTAGAAGTCTTAATGGATTACATAGGGACAGAGATTTCAGAGAATATAGCATGCCTAAGTGGAGTCCTGACATAAACCATTTGTCCTATATTGATGATACCATCTTCTTTTATTCAGGAGACAAAATTTATTGTTAAAATGATGAAGATTCTAAGGGATGATGAAGAGATATAAGGCAATAAGATTAATAAGGAGAAGAGCTCTTTCTACCTACATGATAAATCTCCTTTGATTATGGCAATCATACTAAGAAAATTCACTGGTATTAGACAAGAAAATTTTCCTTTCATATACCTTGGCTGCCCAGTTTTCTATGAAAGAAAGAACAAAAGTTACCATGAAGATTTGGTAAGAAAGGTGGCTATGAGAATTTTTTTAGTGGAAGAACAAGTTCCTTTCATTTGGAAGTAAATATGTTCTTTTAGTCATGTGTTGCAATCTCTCCCTATTTACCTCTTATCTGCTATGAATCCTTCCAAAACTACTATTGAGCAAATTCATCAAATTTTTGCTAAATTCTTTTGGAGTAATTCTGGTGGTATAAAAAGAAAATATCGGATTGCTTAGGATGATATGTGCTTTTCTAAGGATGAGGTGGTTTGGGTTTCACATCTCTTATCGATGTCAATAATGCTATATTTGCTAAGTTATGGTGAAACTTTAAAATTTCCACATCTTTACTGTGGAGCTGTTACATGGGCAATAAGTCTTGCAAGAAATTACATCCCAATATTGTTAGGATTACTGATGCTTCTCATGTTTGGAGAAAGATGATGGCTATCAGGGATGAAGTAGAACATGAAATATGGTGGCAAGTAAAGACTGGCAATTCAAATTTCTGATTTGATAACTGGACAAAGCAAAGAACTCTATACTTTACTGAAAAAAATAATATAATGGCAGAGGAGGAAGAAGTAAAGGACTATATTGATGAGGGGAATGAAGTGTAGAAAAATTGTAAGGGCAGGTATCACAAGAAATGGTGGTTCACATCAAGGATTCCATTAAACCTATAACAGTTGATCTAAATGACAGGGATTGGTGAATGGGAAGTTCTAATGGGGCCTTCAATTAAATCAGCCTATCATATGTTAAGAAAGAAAAGAAAAATGAATGGATGAAATACATATGGATTAAAGGGATTTCTTTTAAAATTTTCTTTTTCTTATGGAGATTCTAGAAAAGGAGGATTGCTATAGATGATAACCTAAAGAGGATGAGAATGTACATAGTCTCTAAATGTCATTGTTGTGAAGAGGGAGAGATGAAAACTATGAATCACCTTTTTCTAACAGCTCTCATAGCTCAAAGGCTATGAAAGCAGTTTGCTTATTGTGCAAGTCTCAGCATTAGTGGATCACAACTAATCCAAGTAATCATATCTTGGTGGGAGTATAAAGCTAATCCTAAGTTGCTTCAGATAATGAGGGTTATTCTTGCTATTATTGTTTGGGAGCTATGGAAAAGGAGGAAAGCTAGAATACATGACAAGGATATTTCTTTCAACAAAATGTACCTTCAATGTCAACTGACAGTACATCAATTGATCAGAAACAAGTATCCTTGGTTAAGAAATATCCCATTACATTGGAATGGGATGTTTGATTTACTACAACAATATAAGCCTAATCTCTATTTCAAGATAGTAAAGTAGGGTATGCCAAAAGCAGGATGGATTAAATGTAACACTGGTGGAGCCAGCAAGAGTAATCCTGGTGAAAGTTCTTATGGTTTTTTCGTCAGGGATTATAGGAGAGATCTCATACATGCAGAAGCTAGAGGAATTGGAATCACCACAAACATGAAGGCAGAAATAACAACAGTAAGGGAAGAACTAAGGTTCTGTAAATCTCGGAGTCTTAATCACATCATATTAGAGACTGACTCTTTAAGCCTAAAGAAAATGATTTACAGGACCTGGAAAATTCCATGGAGATTAGTTTAATTGGTGGAAGAAATTTGGGAACTAATGAAGAGTCTACAAGTTCGAATTAATTATATACATAGAGAAGGAAATCAGTTGGCTGACTTCTTAGCCAATTTAGGTATAAATCATACACAAAAGCAACAATATACAAGTTTTGATCAGCTACCAAGTACAGCAAGAAAAATACTGAATATGGAGAAACATCAAATTCCAGCGATCAGAATAAAAATAAGGAGAATTATCAATATTCACATTCATTAACAAAAGAGGCATGCAAAGGGTCACAATGTCATACATATATCATACACTTAATAAGGTTTGTGACCTAGAGGTTAATAACAAGGCTGTAAAAAAGTTAACTATCAGATCTTATGACAGCCAACAAAAAAAGGTAAAAAATGAGACAAAAGAATTAAGAGAAATCAGTAAAAAATTCCATCACCAAATCATGAATAAAACAATCCGTATACATACTGTACTTTTCTTCTTGCTTTGTTTTGTTTCTTAATCAAACATTCCTGGTAGAGGCAGATATATATGATGATCACTCGTATAAATTTAAATAGCATAATAGCTTATTTTATAGAAAGTCATAAATAATTAATCATTAATAATCAATTATGGTCCACATGAATCAAAGGTTACGGTAAAATTTCATAGTCTCGAAAGACAAAAATATGTTGCTTGTATAATTGTATGTGATATTTTATTCTATTCTTCCCCAGTAATTAACATTTTAACTTTTCATATTGAAGATTACATTCCTTCCGAGTCGATACTCGAGAGTTTATTGGTACAATCTTTTTACCTTTTAAAAGGTAGAATAAGGCTTGGTACACCCTTTTATATTCTCTTAAATCTAGTAAAATTTCATTGATTATATATATTGAGATTATTGTATCAAACATTAAACCGTTTGCTAGAATTGAAAGACAATTTTCATTATATATACATTTCTACATCTTGAAGGTCCAACAATAGATATTTTGACTACTGGAAAACAAGAGTGTAATAGGTCCCACCTAAAACAAAATTGTATAAATGCCTTTTCCAAATAAATTTAAGGGACAATTTATACATTTTCCCCTTTCTTTTTCTGCTTAATCATCAAATCACTTGCATGCATGACTACATTGTGGAGTGCAATATAATAAAGGAATATTATCTAAAGCATAGCCACAACCTATTATGTCT
This sequence comes from Solanum dulcamara, assembly GCF_947179165.1. Classification (NCBI taxonomy): domain Eukaryota; kingdom Viridiplantae; phylum Streptophyta; class Magnoliopsida; order Solanales; family Solanaceae; genus Solanum; species Solanum dulcamara. The sequence goes on from NC_077244.1 coordinate 75,576,981, forward strand.
ATTATATTGCATTTTACCAATTAACTAACCAAGACTAAAACTTTTATTATTAAGTTGACCATGTTATAATGTGCGTATATAGCTCATTATCTCCAAATTGTTAATTATTTCATGTATATTTTATAGGGTTTGCAATCTCGATTAATTGAGTCACAACTTTTGCGTATACATTTAAAAAGAAAATAAATATTTAGGGCAATTTGAAATTCTATGAAGAGTTAAACAAGCAAGTAGTTATACATCTTATTCACTTATATATTGAGATATGTTAAAAGAAAATCCAACAGGTTGTCTGCATCATCATGTGAATTGAAACTATATTATTATTTTTTCCAATTACCAAACTTCCATAATTGAGAACCAATTTGACATTCTGTCGACACTGCCTATATGATTACGTAGCTAATTAACCTTTCAATAATTCCGAAGGCTCTATTTATTTTAATATTGATAAAAAGTTTCGCAGACGGATGAAAAAATGAAAATGATGCATGATCTCTTTATATGGTTCTGAATATCTTTTTCTCTGTGAGTTAGTTTTGGGTTCAGTTAGACCCTAAAATCTTTAGTATCAGAATAAGACTCGTCTCAATTACTACTGTTTATCGATGTTGGACCCTCATATTGAATTTTCCACGCTTTAGATGTTCAGTCCTGAGCGTGAGGTGAGATGTTGAAGAGTCCCACATCAGATGAAAAGGAGATGAGTTAGGCACAAGGTTCATTTCTTTAATACTCCATTGCACGCCCCTATTGATCCAATTCTAGTTGAGGCCCATAGGCCTATATTGGGGGTTCAAATGCAGGAGTTCCAAGCCCATCTAAAATCAACTTGGATCAACCATTAGTCTAGTATTGACTCATCTAAATTATTTCATCAAATTCTACATTTTTTTCCTTTTAAATGAGTTGTATTTAATTTTTGTCCTTCAATAATCAAATTTATGTTTAGTGAAGCATAAGTTTTTCGAAAACTGAAGTCACATCTAGACATAATTTGTGGGATATTATGATATGAAAATAAAAACTTATGACCCATGAAAACATTATTTGTTACGAGAGATAATAATTAAAGATCAACACAAAATACGGACAAACGTGCAAATGGCCGAAATTATATTCCTCGCATTCAAATTCTTAGAAAGAATAAATAAAGAAAAATGTCTATTTTCCTCTTCACAAACTAATTGCATATGACAATTTTCGAAAGAGTTGAAACAAATTAATGAGTTCATGCAGTATCGTATTCTTGAATTCCATAGAGCCGTAAATGAAAACTATTCTATTTATATATATATATATATATATATATATATATATATATATAAATGAACATGTTACATTTTTCTGCTTTGCTCATCAAGGCTTAATCATCGGATTAGTTATACTTTTTTATTAATCACTTGGTTCTTTATTTAATTAACTATAATTTTTTGTTGCTTCCGTTTTGAAAACGACAGATTCAAAGAATGTACGATAAAAGTCTTCAAGTAGTTGTTCCAGATCTTGTGCTATATATATGTCTGCCTACTTTTGGAAAGTTAAAAAAAAATTAAGGTCAGAGGTTAGGTTTAAGATATCAAATTACAATATATGTTGCTGTATTAATGGAGACAGCACAAATGTATACTAGTTTAATTAGCTAATTAATCTTCTTAACCTTTCAAAGCTATGAAAGTCTCTTTAGGGGGGTGAATTTTCAACTACCTACTAGCAGAGGTTTTTCAGATACTATAAACACTCTCTCATTTACTTTTTACTTGTTTATTTTGGAATTTGCACGTCTTTTTAGAAAGAATTATTAATATAAATAGTTTACTGTAATACTCATATTAATTAATGCTTAATCTTATATTTTGAGAATAATTTAAAGAATAAGTAATTAATATTAAAATTAAAACATGAAAAAATGTAGATGATTATGATGTCATGAGAGGACATTAAACTCTGGCTCTTCTTTCTTTTCTAATCATTAAATTTCTTGAATGATATCACTAAGAAAGAAATTTTACTTAACCTATCTTTAGAGAATTACGGCGAACAAGCTGTGACGTTTTAATTATGTCTTATGTGTGGTGGGATGAAAGGTTAAGAAGATCAATCTTATTTTAAACTACTCTTGAGAATAATGATCATTTTAAAAAATGGTAGTTATGGGTCTAACATATTTACTAATTTTCTCTATAGTGTCAAATAATTATATATTGTCTAATTAATTAATAATTTTATATCAGATTTTAAATCAGATACACCTAGATACATGTATTATTGCTATCACATACACTAAAATAGGGAGAGAGGAGAGAGGCGAGTGAGATAGGAGGGAGGCGAGCAAGTGTATCTAGAATAAATTACACATAATTTTGACCTTATGTATCTGAGATGCATGTATCTGGACATATCTGAATGTGACAAATACATGTATCCGAAGTTCAAAATCTGATAAGTTTCGTAATATTGCAAACTAACACAAACCTAAGTAATTAGCTTTTAAAATAATGAAATTTTTGCAAGTTATCCTACTTTAAACTAATTGCAGAATCACTTATCTCTATCTCCTTTCTCTCTCTCTCTCTCCCACTTTCACCCCTCTCTCCTTCTTTCTCTTTCTCTCCCCCTTGCTCTCTCCTTCTTTCTCTCACTCTGTCCTTTTATGCTCTCTCCCCCTCGCTTTCTCACTCTCTATGCATGAATACACTAACAAATGTATCAGTGCATTTTTTTAATACTAAATATGTGTATCTTTGATACCATATAGATATATCTATGCACAAATATACTAAATATTTGACACCAAATACACTAATAAAATTTATATGAGATACACTGGATGAAATTGATATCAAACACACTGGATGAAATTGATTTTGGATACACATATACATAAAATTTGAATATCAAACACACTAGAGAAAGAGGCAAGCAAAGGATGAGAGAGACAAGCGGGAAAGTATGAATATCCAATATACATGCGAATCACGCTTAGATACAATGTATTTGAAATAAATTACACCTAATTTGACTCACATTTATATGAGATTCATGCATCTAAGCCAGTCAAATATATATATGTGGCGAACAAAAAATGATAAGGAAGGTACTTCATTATACTATTGTATCCTGACACCTAAACTAACAGGATTTGTGTTGTTTCCTCTATAGATTATTTTGGGACAATTTTAAATATATACAATAAACTAATTAGTTTATAATAAATATAGTCATGTTTTATTTACATTACTTATACATGAGCTATACACTGAATATACATTATGATACACTCAAAGAACTGAATATAGCTTGACTATACATGAAGTATACACTGACTATACATACCTATACAATGAATAGCCATTTTTTGATAATTATTTTTGCTGAATGGCTATATGACGTAATTATCCCGATTATTTATCTAGGTAAAAAGGCTCCAGACCCAAATAATCTTTAGAAGATAAATTGATGGGCTTGTTATGGACTAAGGCTAGGCCTAACCCAGATATAGATGCAGCAAACATTCCTAAATTGTATTTATCTTCAATGGATGATGAATATAAGAGAAAACACGTAACTAAAGCCTACTAAAATTAATCTAAACGATGGCTTAGTTTTTCAAAGGACATCTTCTTGTATTTTTGGGTAGTCTGCACTTTTGCCGCTATTTTATAATAGTCTGTAATCTTTAATCTCTTCTGACAATTATTTATTTATTTTTATATTTTTGCATTATAATATTTCATAAGTTTTGTCTAGTGTCCTTAAATACCATGTCTCAGCAGACATAAATCAGCTTATTTAAAAAACAAAAAATAAAATTCAATCCTTTTAAAGGACAAATCATGCGGTTATATGTAATTTCTAGCAGTTATTTATGTGATTCTGATAACTTACGCCCCACCAAAAAAATTTCTGATGGAAGAACTCAAATAGGCTTATCAATATTTTAATTTTTTGAGTACGTCTGTTTTTCCTTATTATTATGAAACTCCTTGGCAAATTCTATCTTTAAAAAAGGCAAAACATTTTATGAAAATTATGTTACAACAGTTGAAATATGAAATTCAGCTATAGGTCGATTGTTAAGTTTTTGATTTTTCAGTGTAAGTTTGGTCAACGTGATTGATGTATCATAAATTTCTAATAGCAAATCATGTCAGATTTATATGAAGAAAATCATAAGTTTTCAGTTTGAAATATTTTTATTTAGACATTTCAGTTTCTTAACTAAGATAAAATTAAGAATCTCAATAAAATTAATAGACTAAAATTAAATTTTAATCTAGGAATACATACACACAAAATCGTGTTACTATATATATATATATATATTTGTTGTTTTCAGTATATAAAAGACATACGGTTTAACTTCAAATAGTAACGTTATTATTACTATTATTATTTATAATAACAAATACTAACTAGAATTAATAAGATGTTAGACATGTATTTTCAATACATTCCATTGGATGTTATTATAAAAACTATATTTATTTACATGAAGATTTAAGTAGTATACTTGAAAGTTCTAAAATATTTCTTTTAAAAAGTGAGTAGCTTTTCTTTCTTTCTTTTTTATATAATTTTTTTTTACGATCTTCGATATTGTTTTTTTAAAAATAAAATCATTAATTTATCATTTAAAAATTTTGAGGTCTCAAAATTGTGAAGGCCTAAACACCTCAGCCTTGAGCCAATAATATTTAAAACTTGCAATTTGATTTTTCAAATAGCAAAGCTGTTTATCTCTGAAAGGAATAGAGTTTAGAAGTTCATTATGGGCTATTAAATGTTATTAATCGATTATTTTCTTTATGATTTATTCTGAATGCATAGACACTCGATAGTTAACCTCTATCCCCATTGAATTGATTAGGAGCACCTTCAAAAGTCATATTGATGGATTGTTCCTTATTTACCGCTCTTTATATAATTACTTTATTAACATGTTCAGGTGTGAACACAATTAAAATAATTAAGAATCTCTTTTTCAGATGTTCAATAAAAAAATTATCTAGAACTTGTCTCTAAGAAAAGGTTTTTAAAAAAAATGTGTAAAAATTTGTCTAAACTGCATCAGCCTAAATCTTTTATTAATAAAAGTATAAAAAAAAAACTTGTTTTGCAGAATAGTTCTCCTTTAAAATAAATAATTTTTTGGCATTTTTTCATAGTTCAAAAATAGTGAAATTTTTAAATATTTTTTTCTGATATGTTTAAATTGACAAATAAAAGTAAAAATTTATTTTTAAAATAGCGAACAAGTTAAAATGAATGGAAGAATTAATACTCCCTCTATTCCATATTAGTTGAATTTCAAAGTTAATACACACATATTAAGAAAAGTATTCAAAGACAAAATTTGAATCATGTTTTCCTCTATTACCCTTATGTTTAATTAGCATCATAAAAATGATTAAATGTGAAATTATAAATACAAGTAGTCCTTTATTGGAGTATAACCTTATACGTATTGTAGTTTACTCCTATGAAATTACAAAACTTCATTAATGAAAAGGGTAAACATGGAAAAAATTTCAAACATTTCTCTTGAACTTTGAACAATTCAACTATTTTAAACAATAAAAAAAGTTTTACAAATTCAGTTAATATGGAATAAAGGGAGTAATTAACAAAGGAATAATATGGACAAATTACTCTTTAATTAATGTCGTTCACTGTCTTTCTCAAATGATGTGCTAACCAAACCCATCCCGCAAAATAAAATTATTTTCTTAATTAATACTCCTAATTAAGCAACTATATTTATTACTCCCTCCATTTCAAAATAATTAAATTCTTTAAATATGGCAGAGATCTTAAGAAAAAAATAAAGACATAAATTAGTGATGTTTTTTTATTTTTGCCCTTTTCAAACTCCATACTAGCTAACCTCTCAATACTCAATTAATTCATTTTTGAAACTCAATCTTAAAATTTAATTAATGAAGAGTAAAAAAATAAAAATTCAATATTTATCTTGAATAGTGAATAATTCAATTATACTAAAAAATACTCTAATAATTTAATTATTTTGGAATGAAGGGAATATCTTGAACAGAGAAAGCTAACAAAAATGTTGAACCTCGAGAACCTTTCCCCTAGAAATTAAGAAAATCTGAAAAATATGGAACTCATCTAATGTCTTTCTTTTTAAATAAATAGAATTAAAAAACGTGTATGCCAAATTGCCAATAATAAAGGTCCTACATGCATGCCTGTTGTATTTTAATTTTTAATTTCTGAACGTCTTTACATTAAAGGGCTTTCACACCGTAAGGAAAACAACCAAAGAAATGACTAATTAAGTCCAAATTCAATGGATCAATAAAAACCCAAAATTAGCAGTGGGTTAAATTATATATTAAACGTTATGATACTTTCTTTTGTCATCATTCTTTTGTCATATACGATTTATATGCATATATGCTTTTTTTAAAAATTAAATAGGAGAAGTTAGTTGAACTGTTTCAGCTTGGAGTACTATTGCTTATTAACACTTTTAAAAAAAATAATTAAAAAAGAAGATTTTTTGAAATTTATAATTTTACAAAACTAATCATATAGGGTAAAAGAATTTTTTTGTATAAAAATATGATATTTTTGTGGAACGGAACAAAAATAAAATATGCCACCTAAATTGATATTGATGGAGTATTTAAATTTAAAGTTAAAATCTTTGGACCAAGAGCTACATTATTTCAAGGCTAATGCAGCCGCGATGGTATATAAATGAGTTTTACTTCAAAAATGAATATTTTAGAGCAAAATATAAATTATAAGTAAAATATTATTAAATTTTAATAAAATAATAATATTTGAATCTATAATTTTAAAGTTAAAAGTTTGAATTCATTTTTGACTATGTATATATATTAGTCTAAGATATTTAAGGATGCTTCATTGAATCTCTTTTTATCAAATGTCACAATCCAAAATGGGTCATGAGTGGCACCCACTTTTAACCTCCTAGGTGGGAGAACCAATGATGTGAACCCCAACTTATAAAGTATAACAATAACGCGGAAGCTCAAACTTATAAAGTAAGAAATAACAATCCACAAGAATTTACTACATAATGTTCCCCAAAATCTAAAAGTCATCACATTAAGGACATATAATTCTAAAATACTAAGTCTAGAATGTCAAACACTAAAATAAAATAAGTGACATAGTTCGTGTCCGAACACTAAGGACATCATGTCATGACTAAGAGAATCCATCACGAGCTAGAAGGATAGCTCACCCTGAAATCTTATGAATTGGACACTGACTAGAGCTGAGGTCGAGTCGAAGTCGGTGGAACACTTACTGCACTCCACAAAATAAAACAAGAAAAGATACAAGTAGGGGTCAGTACAGGACAACAAGTACTGAGTAGGTATCATCGGCCGACTCAAAATAGAAATTAATATGCATAAAGTAATAGCGGGAAATCAACAATAACACTTAACAGGCGGCAACCAATGAACAATTACATAACCAGTCAAATATATCAAGATCACACATGAGGACTCAAGCCTCCACATCACACTTTTTTGGATAATGAGTTATTGGAGATTGGGTAGTATTAAGTTATTTTAGTTTGTTTTCCTTTAATATTACCGTGCCGAAATGTGACACCCGATCCAAATATATCGTGTCAGAACGTGACACCCGATCCAAATATACAGTATAGGAATGTGACACCTGGTCCAAATATACCATGTCGGAACGTGACACCCGATCCAAATATAATTAATTTATCATTCTTCATGATTACATTTCACTTCATTAACAATTTTTCATCAAGCCTTCTTTATTCAAGACACCATTTTTGATAGGGCAAGTTCAAAATTATGGATTTCACGGTCTTGAGATTTCAAATAAATCACAATAACATACCAATCATCCAAACCACAACAATTAAATGCATGATAAACTTCACGCATTACTCAATGATTATCAATCACTAGTAAAAGTCTATCTATGATATAGAATAAAACCATAACCTACCTCAACTGAAGAACCGAAGTCAAGCAAGCTAATCCTCCAACGCCTTTTCTTTCCTCAATGTCTTAGAACGTTTCCAATCTAACAAGTATATAATATTCGTAAGTAAATGAGTCCATAGACACCCATATTATTATATATATCTAGCTTAAACCCAAAACTTACTCAAATCTATAATTAATTTCCTCAATCTCAAACTTAGGGTTAAGCATCAATTTCTTTCAATAACATAAATCTCATTATAATCATATACTACAATACACCTATTATTTAATTACCTATTTTAATATATCAAAACTTGAATTATAATGTGATAATTAATGTACAAAATTTGTATACTAGAAGCTAGACACAAAGAACGTTACTGCCAAACTATTTGTGTGGGAAGGTTCAGCCAAGTTCCCAACATACCTGAATTCCCTCGGAAGAAAGGGTCAGAAACTTTCGAGGGACAAGTAATCCATTCAATGGACTATTCTAATATGGACCCCAAAACAGCAGCCAACTTTGTCAAAGGAAACATGTTGCCATAGTTGGATTTCAGAAATCACGAATGGACATCTCCATGGAGTGCTCTATAGTCATGATTAGAAAAGTAACATGTTTCAAATTTAATAATTTCAATACAAATGATATGCTTCTATCCATAGTCATGATTAGAAAAGTAAGTTAGGTTAGAATTTCTTTTTTTTTTCTTTTCTAAAATAATTATTTATTAGAATTAATAAATCCTATTTTTTTTTTAATAATTGGTATAGAGTGTTAAATAAATTATCACTTAGCCCACTAATTAAATTAATTATTTAAATTTATCCCTCAACCTAAATAACTATGATTATCGAATAGTCCAAATACCCATTAAAAGTTTACGGAATGAGTCTTTTATAAAATAACAAGTTCTAATTCTCAAAACGACCTAATAGGTGGTTACACCAAATAATTATCATATGCATTGGTTAAGCATTCTCATTTGTAATATTATTATTTGTGCATTATAAATTTGTCATAATCATAAAATATCTATTTTTTCTTGCTTTTATTTTTCTTTATGCTAATTAATTAATAGAAGTTTGTTATTTTATGAAATAATGTACTTCGCCTCTTTTATTTGTACTTAATCATATTAACTTTTTTAATTATTAATAATAAAAGGCTATTAGACACACTGATATGAATTATATATATTATAAAAAAGACTAATCTCCACCAACCAAATTAAAATTGCAGAAGCATATTTTATTTGTTGGTAATTAATTAAATAAAATTATAAAGGACAAAGCACTCCATTAGCTTATTGTTTGTCTCTCCCTTTCTCTTGGAGAGTGATTTGGTATTAGGGCTGGTTATCGTGTGGATTGGCGGATAATTTCACTTAACGATTTGACCTATCGGATATTGGTTTTTAAATTTATTAATCTGCTAGCCAATCTATAAGATATCGATTAGTTTGGTAACGGACTACCAATTATCGGACGGTTATTGAGCGGTGTATCGGATAACCTATAAGAGATTTGTACACTATTTGACAACGAGAAAGAACTTAAGTTAACATTGAAAGGGTGGAGCTGATTGAAGAGAAGATATATCATACAAGCAAAAGTCAAAGATACATTGATTTCAACTTTATGACTCATATTTTTATAGAATTGCACACAACCACAGTAAAAGACTCATGTCAATTGGCTAAAGACTGAAAAAGAAGTGTAAGTATATGATAATTCTTAACGGGTTAACGGTTTATCCGATAATAAAATTTAATAATCCACCCTCACACCAATAAATCATTAATTATAAAAATTTAATTTGTTCCCCAACCGTTTATTCGATAATCCAATATCAATAAGCCAATTTTACGGTTGGCTTATCGATTACGGTTCGATTTTGAACACCCCTATTTGATATGCGAAATGAGATAAATAAAAAATCTCATAAATTTAATTATTTTATGAAATTGTTTATTATCTTATTTTTTATATAAAATAATAAATTTATTATCTTCGTATAAATAATGAAATAAAATATTTTCAAAATATATTAATACCTCAAATTATATACAAAATAAATTTAATTTAAAATTTTAAAACGAAAATTATTATGCACTCCGCTCCCCCTATTCACGTGGCTTGGCTGACTCCATTTTCCAATTCCGACTCCTTTTCCACAGCCGACAAACTAAAAATAATCCTCCGCAGCCCGCAGCACACTTTTTTTTATTATTATTATTAACTCCGCACATTACAGATCTCATTTTGGGTGGCACTCCCTGGCTGCACCACACCAATTATACGTACAATTGAAATTAATAAAAAATCGTTACCATCCAAGCTCTTGTGTAGAGTGGCGGACTCCTTCAAAACACAAGGAGTAAACAAGAAACAATTAAAACAGATTCAATATTTATTATATATACATAAAATATAATTTAACCATCACTAAATAGTGTTTTAACCTTTCATGGCTCATCTCTTACTCATGCGATGTATTATTTGTTTAATTTATTTCAACAAATCTTATAAATTTGCTTCTTGAGTTACTTTGTTATTGAATCTAAAAGCATATATATCATGTAAATTTGTACTTAATAGGTTATAACACTTAATTCGCTTGATAATAAGGTGCTTTGTACACCTCTTATTCGGAAGTCTGGTAGTTTTAAAGTTTGCTAGTACTTCTTCTCCTTTATCCGCAAACCCAAAAAGATGTATGTATATATTTAAGATATATGATGTGTATTGGTCATGTACTAGTTATTGTATTTGTGCTACATTTCCTATTTCGATTTTTTCCGGAGCTTTTGATAGCACAATTAAAATAACAATTGATTCTTCGCCCCTGTAGGGATGAAGCGACGACATAAGTTTTTATGTGAATTCAAGATATGATATCATTGCAAAGACTAGCCATTTATCATTATTATAAGTGTCAAATGAATGTGCAGTGATGTACGTAGTCGGAAGACGCCGAGAGACATTCTAACTTATCAGTAGCTAGACTTGAATTTTATTCCTACATAACATGATCAAACTTCACTCACCTTTTATTTTCATTATTCAAATTTTTGACAACATGAAAAAATAAAAGTTCTAGCCTCCTTTCTATTTATCCAAGGATGAAAGAGCCTCACAATTACTAGTTATACATACATAATATTTTGATTTAAGATTTTATTTTCTTTTGTGTTTCAACGGAAACATATTCTTTCATGGAGATAAGGTTCAAATTATGAAAAAGACAAGTGTTTCCATGATTTTACCATCTAGTCAACTTCATTTTTCATAACCACATATCTTTCCGGCTAGAAAATAAAAAAAACTTTTTATGAATTCAATTTTCATTTCATTTCATGAAACAACACGTGGCTGTAGGCTGATTAATACTACTACTTATAATTCATCATTGAGAAATAAAGGGAAATTAATTACTAAAGACTTATAAGTTATGGTCCATATATACTTAAGTACTCCTTAGTCCTTACCCACACTGTCCATATGGGGATGTGGTCTATTATTCCAATGCTAAAACTTGACTTTGGGCCATAGAACCTCATATCCTTCACACAAAGCCACGTGCATCCCAAGGGAACTCTATTCCCTAATAAATCATAGAGAGAGAGACTACTTTGTCTTAGGCCTTCACCAAATTATTTCCGCCAAATCAATGGTGAACTTCCTTTTTCTTACCAACTACAAATCTTGGGACCAAAAGAATATAAATGAGTTTGATTTTTATTCACTTATCGTGTCGATATTTTATTTGTACCACCAAATTATTTAAAAAATACGATAGATAAATATGTTATAATAATATAAATGAAAATTAACTAATAATATACAAATTTTATATATTGACAATGTAATAATAATATAACCTTTATTTTAATTTTTATAAAGTAAAAATATTGTTTTTCGTAGACCCTAGATTTAGATCGACGATGCAAGTTAAATTGTATGTACGTATATAAAAAGAGGGATGGGCTTTAGATTCGGTTTGACAAATGCTTGCCCTACAAGAGCAGATTTTCTTTCTTTTTGTTAATTTTGACAGCAAAAAGTTAGAAATAAATTGAAAAGGAATTGCGTAAAGTGAGAGGTCAGAGCTCCACAAAATGAAATGGGAATAATAGAAAAGTCTATTCAGACTGTACGGACATGGGGCCGCCTTTTAAGTTGGAGCTTTTCTCGAGATAACTAACACTGAGCAAAACGACAAAAGATAGTAATATTCCTTAATTTCTATTCTAAAGTTTTGAATTTGTGTCGAAGAGAATAAAAATGATGAGAAATTCTAAAAAAAAAAGGTTAGAAAAAAGAATGAAAAGCAAAAAATAAAATAAACCTCCAAAAAATATATATATTTTACCACAAGCATCTACACTCAATTTTATCAATTAATCTTCATGGTAAGTGGGAGATACTTTTATACAAGCACATATATTGGTAATTACTTTTTTCGCTTTAATTTATTTATTTTATTTTTATTCAAAAAAAATTATCTAATTTTTTTTATTGGTAATTTTTAATTTTTAATTTTTATATTTTATGTTTAATACTACAAGATTAAAAATTATTTTGATATATATTCTTAATTTCAGATCATAAAAATTCAATTTTTAATTTTTTTTATTAAATTAAAACAGAATAAATAAATTAGAGCGAAGGAAGTAATAATTTTATCATTCATTCTTTGTACAGTAAATTCAAAGATAGAAAAAGAAAAAAAAAACAAAATTAATCACCTCAGAAAAAACACAGAAACTCAACAGACATTGCGTCTCTATAGTTGTATATAATATTCCTTTTTCTTACAGATAATACAGTTAACCATCTCTGTGAGTTTCATATTCGTTGCTTCTCATTCTTTCTTAAATTATTAAGCATTGAAAATTGATTTCTATAATTCAACTTTAATTTTATATTTTATGGATTAATTGAACAATAATTTATGTAGCTTATTATATTAGTAGTGGAGATAAGATTTTAACTAAGGGGTTAAAGAATTTGAAAAAATAGATACATAAATTAATTGAAGAAAATTAAATATTTACAATATATACATAAAAAATTATTTTAATCATATATAAATTATATAATTTTTTATTAAACGAAAATTCCCTGACTACTTTCCGCCAATGAGCTTATCCATGTAAAGAGGGCATGGGGTCAACATATGTCGTAACCTGTGAACAAGGTCTTGTCCAAATACCATGAAAAGGAATTAGTAGTCTTTATCTGATCATTTCATATCATATCATATACTTTTAAAAATAATATTTTATTTTAATTATTTATTTAAAAAATTAACAGAGTTTTTTTCACACTTCTTTTAGTATTAAATAAATGCATATAATAATAATAATAATTAAAATTTCAAATTTCAAAGCATACTTAATAAAATTAATTTAATAAAATATATATTTAATTGAAAAAAATCAAAAGGCATATGTGTCAAATCAACAGAACCCAAATAATATGAAACGGAGGAAGTGTATATATTTTAAGCTGTCAATTTTTATCTGATTCATTACTTTTTGATGCATGCACACTACTTCCTCCGTCTCATTAATTGTTTGTGTTACTATAAATAGTTTGTCTCAAGTTACTTGTCAATTTATAAAATTAAAGATAGCATTAATGAATTTTTTTATTTTATTTTTATAATTAATTCCTCTATTTATTTTTAATTATTCAATATTTTAAAAATTGATTTTCACTTTTGTTTCATGTTTTATCCATTATATTATTTTCTAAAACCTATTAAAAATCAATTAATAGGGATAGTGTAGTAAAATAGTCATGTCAATCATTGTTTTCTTAATGAATATTTCAAGTTCAAATGTGAAAAATAAAAATAAATGGAGGAAGTATTTCTTTTTTTAAAATTGTAAACAAATTTGTAAAATTTTAATTTTTTTTTTATAAAATTGCCCTTTTCATTTATGATTTTTTAAGAGTACGTGCATGTACAGAGAAAAATAGACCATTAATTTAAGATGGTGGGAGTATGAGTATTTTTCTTTCTTAACAAATATAAATTGTTTTTGTCTTGTTGCTCTTGTTTTCTGAAAATTACGTAAACAGCAGTGAGTAGATTCTAATTGTTTGATACCCGCACGGCATAGGCATAGCCACAAGTTTAGTCTCCTCCTATATATATCTGGCATATATAAGATTATACATATACAACTATAGATCCAAAAATGTTTCTCTTACGGTCGTTGTTTGGGGATGTAGCATAATCAAGATTCACATGAAAAGTTGCAAACTGGTTATATAATTGATGAAATTAATGACTATTTGAAACAAATGAGAATCTTGATGATGCTGCATCAGCAATAAACGGCTATTGCACTCTCAACAAGTTATATTGTACTTTTATTTCAACCAGAGGTGTTGAAACGATACAGAAAAGATTAGTATGATCCTTGTGCAAGAATGACACAAGTCAAGAAATGATCCTCTTTATTTCTTAGCTAGATCAGGAACTTGTAAGTATGCTTCTTCTCTGTTTTTTTTCCTTTCACTTTAGAGGTACTGAATTAATTAGATTCTCTTAAATTTTTTATTTTTTATTTTTGAGATAAATAAATTGAAGGCACAACTCTTTAAGGACTGATTGGAATGAGTTTCAAATATCATTTCAAAAAGAAGAAGAGGTGTATATATCTGTCACCCAGCAGGTCACGAAAGTTATGAGGGTAATGGTACAGGAGAGCAGTTTCGAGATTTGAAGTTTATGAATTTCATCATAATTTTAAATTAATTTATAATATTACCTATATTTACAATTAAATATTTAGTAACTATTTAAATATACTACATACAAAGACATTTGGATCTGCCCATGAGAGATAGCTGTTTTATGTGTGTTTGCCACTGGGGGAATATTTTTGAGAAAATATATTTTTAATTTTTTATGTTTAGTTTGTTAAATCATGTTTGGGCAATATTTTTTCTAGAAAAATATTTTTTTAAAAAGAGAAAAATGACATTTCTAATAAAGATAGTAAAAACAAATTGTATAAATGATATTTCAAATTTATCGCTCCAATTCACTTCAAGAATGGTTATTGATCTCAGGAAAATATTTATACATGATAAAACTCAGTTCAAATAAGCAAATATTGCAAGCCAGCCTAATATGATAATACACAGAAAATCTATTATAAAAAATATACTGTCAAACACGTATTACTTCAATCCTTATAAAATAAGTCCAAAAAGTGGTTAATCACAGCATCACTCTCAGTGAAAAGATGACGATAACGAATGTCTCTACGGAGAAACCATATTTAAACCAAATCTCGCTCGGTTAATATACTTACAGTGGCAAAATGGTCAAATTTATGAATATTTATTCGATTAATTCATTTTAAAATATATTATCCATCATAAAATACAGCTAACTAATGGATATACATCAATTGAACTGATAAACTCTCCTTAAAATAAATAAGGATGTAGAAACATCTACAAGGTACACTTATTAAAGATGTATTTGGTACGAATCAAATTTTTTTTACGTTTGATTGGCTCCAATGTTTTGAAAAATAATTTCCAAATAAACTTATTTTCCTCTAATTTAAGAAAAAATGACTTCCATACATAAAATAAGGGAGAAAATAATTAAATTTTTCCTTAAACCAAGAAAATATTTTTCTAAACTTTCGTTAAACCTCACCATCCGGAACGAATCTAGATTTGAGATCCAACTTTTGGCCCCAACTCTCGATCTTGACTCGAGATCCGAATTTTGACCTATCAATATCGATTCAGGACCACTCATTTTCCAAAAAGATATTTCAACCAAAAAATAATGAAAATACTTTCCTTCATACCTAACACACAAAGGAGAAAAAGAACAAGAAAAATATCTTGTAGTTGAAGTACATATTTCTCTATATAATAAGAAACAATAAATAATAGGAGAAATTATGCGAAATATCAAACATTTAATGATTATTATGTACTTAAGTTATAGTTTTGTTTTATTATTAAACACGGCTACAGTTTAATCAATTTTACTATTTAATTTGTATAATTCAGTTCCTAATTGTATAAATCAAGAGTTTGTATATGCTAACCCTAGTTATTTGTATACGATTTGTTGATACATTTGATTTGTATATAATTTAAAATTTGTGTTTAATTATCCTGTTTGTATATGATTTGTTGATACATTTGATTTGTATAAGTTTTAAAAAATTCTTAAATGTATAAATACAAAATCTGTATATGCTTATCCGGTTTGTATATTGACAAGCGAAATATACCAACGGAATTGTGAAAAATTTCTAAATGTATAAATACAAAATTTGTATAGACTTATCATGTTTGTATATTGACAAGAGAAATATACAAACGAAAGTACCCATAGCAAACGAAACCATGGCTATGGAGCGTAATTATGCAAACTATAGCTAAGGACCATAATTAAAATACTTATAGTAGCTATTTGTAAAATTTTCTCTAAATAATATGAGTAATATTGATAGCCATATTATTCATTCGGTTTATCCATATTAAATATGAGTTAAAGTCAAATATTTACCCATTTCACTTGACTCATTTTCACTGCTCCATATTCGATTTGATCCACTCGTTTGCCATGCCTATTTACTGACATGGAATGCTTATATCAAATCATTGCGACTTACTATGATTAAATAATTTACTTGATAATATAACTGTACAATCACAAATAAATATTTATCATCTCACAATATCATCATTCGTGAAGAATCTATTCTGAAGAAGCTTTTCAAAAAAAAAGATTTGATTAAATAATTTAATTAATGATGTAATTATGCAACCACAAAGAAATATTTATCATCTTATAATATTATCATCCGTGAAGAATCTATTTCAAAGAAGCTCCTCAAAAAAGAGATCTTGGACGTTGGAAGGGAGTTGTTGTGCAATTTAAGTAATCCACAAATCAGGAAATTACGCCCAATGACCTTAAAAATTAGTGATTTTAAACCTTTGACTTTTGTGTCTCTCATGAATAAATCTTTAAAATCAAAAGTTATTAAACTTGAAATTTGCTTATTAAAGAATTAAGATTAGAAATTTTAAGATCATCCACCTTCAATGTCACCTTGTAAAGGAAAATTTGCATAAATGTGATATATTAAGAAAATATTTATCATTTATAGTAATAATATTTTTTTATTGGACACTTTTAATACATTTATAATACAGTTTTTAATACATAATCTAGAGAACAATTTATAAAACAAATATAATACAAATTTTATTGATGGATAATATATTTATCAAAAAATTTAATACACTTATAATATATTGTATCAATTTGTTATCAAACAAGCATAATATATTTTAAAACATTTATAATACATTTATATTGCATGCATAATGCACTTTTAATATAAGTGCAAATTTGCATATTATTATTATATATTGCTATAAATAGTAATAAATAAAAAATATCGCTAAATCAGTAATTATTTATTAAAAAAATACTCATTTCCTCTTGTTAATCACACTCTGCCAAAATTGATTCGGTATCGGAAGAGCCCAGTGAGCTACATTTCAAAAATAAAAAAATAAAAAATAGACCTATTATCCTAATTGTGAATTATTCTTAATTTGACCTGAACTTTATGGATTTGAAGACTCATTAGCTAAAATGAAAGGCCTAAATCCGGACAATTATCTTCCCAAACAATTTAACTTCTATACATTACTCATGTTTAAATAAATACATTATACTATCAAATTATTCAAAATAATAACATAGGTAAACTACTAAAACAAGTTATTAGAATATATTAGTGACCTGCAAAAAAATTAATTATACCTTCCATCTATATAAATAAAATCTCTCGCAAATAATTTAACTTTTTATAACGACAATATGCTTTTACGGTCACAATTCCTCGACTTTCTACCACTTTTGAGAGTTATGCTTTATTTGATTTGGCAAGTCCTGCCTATATCTTTTTCTAATAAATCATGGAGCCACTCTCGACTAAATCGTCCGAGTCTGAAATTTAAAATTTAAACTATAAAAAAATAAACATTACGGTTAACATTCCGACGAAAAAGTGTATGAATTCGCTCCATGTCAATATCAAAGACTTTTCTTTTAGATTCTTAATCAGCCCTTTTCATTCCACTTGTTGCTAGATATTTATTACAATTAATTTTCCTCCATTGATTTATCACTTTAAAAAACTCACTCAAGTATGTATCTAAAATTAGATGCAATTTCCTCCCATTCCACTTTCCAAATGTCTTTTTTTTTTTCCCACGGAATTTCAGAAAACAAAACGTACAACCTTGAAAGAACCAACTGTCTCAATTAATACTTCCATGTACCACTACAACAAACGTAGCTTTCTTTCATCTGTATTCCTTTGATTTTTCTGCGTGTGTGTTTAATTTGGAGGGGGGTCACTCTTTTTAAAATCAACGATAAGCCACGTAACAAAATAGTCGATGTGAATGGTATCAAAGAGACATGAAAATATCCTTCTTTCTTTTTTTTTTTGTATTTTTGACATTTTACTTCCACAAATTAGTTAGAAATGAGTAACAACTTTAGGAAATGGAGGGGAGCTGGAGTAATTAATAGTACTACAATAGTGGCCCTTTTAAAAATTTGGTGATACATAAATATGATTCATGAGGTCCTTATAAAGAAATTTCATGGTACAGATAAGATCAAACTTAATTTATTTTCTGAGCCAAGAATTGATGGCAAAATTAGAAGCACGTATTTCCTATCAGGTGCAAGTTGCCTCTTTCTGCATAATAATAATAATAATGCGATACAATTATGAACAATTCTCCAAAATATCTAACTTTTTCTAGACAGTGACATGTTTTCATTTTAATGGAATATGCACTAGAATTCTTTTATGGAATGGTTTAGTTTAGTTAAGTTTTGATGTTACACCCTGGTGAAGTTTGTACTCAGCAAGCAATGTTTTAAAAGGCAAAATGGAGAGTCGTCTGAAACAAGGCACCATTTTTTACTCGACTCAATCTTATTATATTGCTTATCGTCATTATCATCAGTCAAATAACCAGTTTCCTCGGCAGGGAGCATGGAAAGATCATCACAGTTGTCATCTGATTTGGTAGATTCCTTATTTACTGAGCCTTCCAACTAGTGCCACACAAGTTTAGTAGGAAAGCAAAACTGAATTCTGTAGTACTAGTTAGCAAAAAAATTATTATACTGGATATTCCATCCACTGAGAGCCAGCACGGAAAGTATAATGATTCAAATGATAGAACGGGTTTGAAGGTATAAAATATTCAGTTAGAAAACCAAAATCTATGATCCAATTCGCTAAGACCACCTTCCATTTAGACAATATGCTACTAGGTGTTAATGTGGAATTCAAATTTGACATACCTCATCCGCAAGTCGTTTGGATCCATCATCACTAAGATCCTCATAACTGTACATCTCCGTTGGTTCATCAACCTCTTCATCACTATCAAGCATAAAATCTTCCTCTTTGAGCTGTAAAACGACAAACGCTCATCATAGTTATAAGCAGATGGATGGGAAAAAGAAACGAAGACATAAATATCAAGCAGCTAGGTTGATTCACACGAAACTTGCTTGTTACAATACTGTCTTAAAACACTCAGAATAGCTTTAGTCTTCATGAAAAAACCGATCATTGATTGCCAAACATACCTCCTTTACATGTCCCTCAGTAAACCTTGGTGGGCTATAACACGACGAATATCACCTGCTGCCATTGTCTGTGCGCTCACCCCTTGATTCAACAACACTACTAGCATGACTTGTAGCACCAGTATCACTGGGCCAAGCGCTGATCCCAAAATGGCAAAAGTGTAGATTGATAGGTTCAGCATTGCCAATTTGCAGAGGTCCATACATAGGTATTCTATTCCGCTCCAAAGTGAAGGATCTAAGATGGGCTTGCCATCGATACAACAGCAGCATATCCAATGTGATCCCACAAGTGGGGTCTGGAGGGCTTGCCATGGATACCTAATGTGTAAACTGGCCAAGCTTTTTCTACTGATCCATCATTATTCAAAAGAGCCATCAGTTTCCGAGAAGATTCATTCCTCTGAATCAGTTGAAACATCCCCTTAGAACCCACACAATTGACAGAACACTGCTTCCGGTATTCCTCATCAATGATTGCAACAGTATTCGTGGTTGGATCCATAAAGGAGTTCTCCTCCCAAGCTCCTCTGTAAACAGCTGAACACTGTGCCATGGATGGCTGCCGTACTTTTATCAACATTTGTGTTCTTAATCTTTGGAATCAAATGCTTGTTAGTTCGATCACACAGATATTCCTGGATTGTTCTGATGTTCTGAATATATTTAACATACTTGTATTTTGCAGGATTCAGAGTCATGTACTTTGAACGTACTGCAAACCGTTCTAAATGTATCCCCTCATTTGCAATGTAAACCATAAGGCGTGATTGACGTATGTTTCTTCATCAGCCCCATCTGCAGGTAAAGCAAATTGAAGCCAACTTAATATCTAGTGGGAGGAGTATTCCAGTTTAAAAGCCATATGCACAATTTTCAAAACTAACTCTCACTACAAATTAAGGCTCAAATGAACAACCTCCACAATGACCAATTATTTCCACTCTTCCCATGCAGTGATAAGTCGATCAAGACTTTTAATTACCATTTCATTCTGTGCCTTAAATCCTTCAACTGCCATTTATTTGGGTGTAATCAAGTCCCCGGCACCAGAGATCCTCTCCGGTGGAGATTTTCCAAATGTCACACCATTTAGGTCCAAATATTCCCCAGCATGGTATGTTAAAGCCCACACTAAAGGGTTTGGCTTTTCATCTACAAAACTCCTCATCATATGTCGAATGGAGTTAGTAGACACCACTGTTGTTATACCCAACCTGCTGCCCTGTACAGATAATTGTAGTAGTGAAATCATATATATTGCTCAGATTGAGCAACAAGTCAGTCCTCAAACTGGACAAACTTGGAAGAGAACTATATGTATACAAATGCATCAAAATTTATTTAGATGCAAATGCCGAAGCATAATTCAATCTAAAAGCATTTAGAAACAGGCTGGTACAACATGGGGACAGCTCTTTTTACTCTAATATCTACATCTGAACGTGGTAAGGGAGTATACTCCTGCGATACTTTCTGGATTCAATATCAACGAGTAAAACCAGTGAGAAAACAAAACAATCACAGACTACTCCTTGCTATGTTCTTTTAAAAAAAAGGAAATGAAAGTACACACCAAGTTAAAACTAATTTTTTTAGATGTGTACAGAGAAAAGCCAAGGTTAAGAGTAAATCAGACGAAGTAGATTTACCACAGCCACTAGTCCTGCATAATAACACGGTAACAAATTCTTTCCTTTCTCGGATCCTGAAACAAATGAATAAACCTAAGAAGAAAACAAAGAGAAAGGTATTAAAAAGAAAGATAGGAAAAAAGTGGCATCAACAATTAGCAATGATCTCAATTCAAAGCTGTGTAAGGTGTTAAATGTTGGATTTGAATGCTCCTCTGGTTTGAAATGCAACATGGACCGGTGTTGGAAGTTTCTTTGGCTAATGAAGCTTCTAAAGAATTCCTTTTGGTTGTCAACATGACAAAGAGGAACGAGAAGACGTTGTGGTCTCAGTATGACTCTACCCGAACCTTGAGAACAAGGTTCTTATTGAGGGCGGGAGAATTGTGCGATGACGTCAAATTACATTTTGGTAGCCTGGGAATAATCTATTAGGGTTCATTCTATTAAGTTGTCTCTGTATTTTCCAAGTTGCTTGGATAAATTCTGGAACCTCCCCTCCATTCTTAATTTCCTTGGATGATTTGATTACTAGTTTGGAGTAATTATAACTGTGTGAAGATGAACTCTTACATTAATGTATGTGATTACAGTTCTCCCTATCAACACTATTCCCTTCATTAAACCCATCTTCATCAAAATAAGCCTAATCTTCCAATACAAAATATGATGGGAGTACCTCGAGCGCATGACGAGATTTGCAGAGCGTTCGGCACTTTCCACGCATTTGGATTGATTCTCTATAGCACGTAACCACACGGGATGCCGGGAGATAAACTGTATTTTTTGTTTTCCTTTAAAAATTTCATATTTGAAATTATCGTCAAAATTAAATTGCTTGATTCTCAAAATTCAAATGCACATAAATTGAATTTTTTTTTGATACATTAAGAAAATAGTGAGGCATATAAAGAACTGAATGTTTTCACAATTTTTTTTACAACTAAACTAATCACTTTTTTCATACATTAAAAATTGGAGTATTTCAGTTACTCGGTGCATATACTAAACTGATTATTTTTCCGTAAAAATACAAAGGGGCTTATAAGTCAAGAAGGCCTAAGTTAGAAATTAAGCCTTATATTTTTTAATTTAATTATTTTTATCATTGTATCTTAAAACCAAATGAGAATTTTTATAATATACCCAGAAACTCTAATGCTATAAAGTTATTTTGGAGTTGAAACATTAATGATCATTTTCTGAGCTAGCTGTTGGTACGGTGAGTTAGGTATATTCCAAGCCTCAGACTGCACACAATCTGTTTGATGATTTGTTTCAAAGAGCCCTCAGATTTATATACCTCTTAATTGCTCTTTCTCTGTTCGTGTTTAACAAAATCTTTGAGTTGATTCAATTAACCGCATTCCGAGTTCTTGTTTCCGACTTATTATCATTTGAACTCTATCTACAGGTTTAGGTTGGTACCCGGCTTTACCCTATTGAGAAGACGATTTGTCTATTGTCTTTGAAGTTTGAGGAAGATGCTTATAAAACGTCTCTTTTCATCTTCATACGCCTTTTCCTCATTGTCCACTTCTCCGAATTTGTTTAAAATCGGAAGCATTTTGAAGCAAGCTAGGACATTTACAGATGATGATGTTCTTGGGTATTCTAAACTGACGCACGACGCCAATCCATTGCACTTTGATGCTGAATTCGCCAAGAATGCTGGTTTCAATGACTGCATTATTCCTGGGATGCTTGTTGCTTCCTTATTTCCCAGGATTATTGCTGCCCATTTTGTAAGTTTTAGACTCCTTTATCATGTCACTTTGTTTCAGATTTCATCAGACTTGTTTTAAGAGTGGATTGTTTAATCTAGAAGTTGATGTAAATAATCTGTTAAAACTACAACGTTCAACCATTCGTGTATCTAGTACTGGCAAAATGAACCCATACAACCTGTCTAACCCGCCCATACTTTAAATCTAATACTGTGTTATATTTGTTAAAAGTAGCTAAATATGATGTATTGTTGAATGGGGAAGGTGCTATTTAGGTCTAGTTTTATGTTGGACAATTGGTCAGTGTAAATCTAACTCTTGTTCTTTGGTAATTTCTCCAGCCAGGAGCTATATATGTTTCACAAACCTTGCACTTCAAATTGCCTGTTTATATAGGAGACGAGATCATTGCTGAGGTACAGGCAGTAAGCATTAGACAAATAAAAAACAAGTACATGTAAGTACCTCTTGGTTGAAGATTGGTACCAAGATAAAATCCATATTTTGTAGTGCCTGAATTGTGTTGCTCTTTGTGGTCCAGAGCAAAACTGTCAACAAAATGTATCAAATGCGATGGTCCTCTGGTTATAGATGGTGAAGCAACAGCAATGTTGCCATCTCTGGTCATGGAACCACCAAACTTGGCAAGTGTTTCCAGTTAATCCGTGACACCTTTGCTTGTCAGCAAAAGCAATCTAGAGCTGGACGAGCTTCTCTTAAGAAATACAAAGGGAATATCCCAGAAAATTGCTATCCTGGATAGTTAGCAAATGTTGATACGTTGTTCTTAAACATCAAAGTTACATTTGATTGCGGCACTTGGTGCCAAACTATGTCCTTGCACTAACACTTTTTCATTTGAGCTGGAAAATCTTTATGGGGTATTGAATTTCGATTCCTGTCTGCTGAAAATGTTAGTAATTCCTTAAACATACCACGAAATGAAAAGTAAGAAACTATACGATTTTGAGGCTGATTCCATCAATAGAGATATATTTTGCGTAAATAGTTACTTAAATCATATTAACTAATATGCATTTTCACATGAATTTAGTATTTAATTATGTCCAGTTAACAACAAAGAGCTACTCCTAACTAGAGAAAAAATTGACAAAAAGTTTGCAAAACATGTCTTGTACACTTTTAACAATTCACTTGCAGAGGTGATCAACTTGAAATTTTGAAGCTCCTATCTTCTATCTTTTACTTCCAAACTCTAAATTCCCTTTATTTCATGTACTGTCAATGATTAAACAAGTAAACCACAGAAGAAACAATTCATAAACTCCACAGAAAGGAACGTGAATAACTTAAAAGTTCATTAATCTTAGAGGGAATATGTTTACAGCTAGTCCCAGCACCAATGTACTTTTTATCTGAGCTCACATTACAGCTAGAGAACCAGCTGAAAATAACATGGCCTTCTCTTTTAGTCCTTCAAGCATGATCAACTCTCACCTTTGTCCTAAGTGCCTGACTACTACTGTATAATTATCAGTTACATCATGGGAAATCCTTGTGGAGGAGCAAATGCAGGTGCATTAGGCATTTTCTTGTCCACGACAATCGCCTGTGTAGTGAGTACCATTCCAGCAACTGAAGCTGCATTCTGCAAGGCACATCTTGTTACCATGGCTGGATCAATGATACCAGCCTCTACTAAATCCTCATACTTGTCAGTCATTGCATTATAACCCATCTTCCATTTGCTAGCCTTTATCTTCTCCACTACTACTTCCCCTTCAACCCCAGCATTCTGAGCTATCAAAGATGCTGGAGCTACTAATGCCTGCAACAACAATTAAACTTTAAAAAAGAAAGAAGAAAAAGAAGACGAAACAAGAAATCTATATTGCTTTTGGTAAGAGATTCATCCAAATGCACACTGTTCAATAGGGCTTCACTAGTCACAAGCTTTTCCTTTAGCACATGATTTTTGTCCAATAAGCAATCATAATATAGGCCAAGAAAAATTCTAAAAGATTTTTTTTTTTTTTTTTTTTTTTTTTTTTTTTTGCAGCCCGGTGCACTAAAGCTCCCGCTATGCGCGGGGTCCGGGGAAGGGCCTGACCATGGTACGCTACTATATATGCAGAAAGTGTTCTGTACATTTATGTTTAATTGGACCTTGTCCTGTGTTATCACTGCTTTCCCATTCCCAAATTCAAATGATACCACCCGAAGTCAGCATCTGCTGTTCAGAATATGTTTCCAATAAGATTGTCCTAAAAGTTAGCTCAGCCCCTAATACATTGCAAGTTCTTGATCCTTCCACCAACAGATAAGTGTCATGGTCGGAAGTTAGCTACCCCTCTCAGTATTAGCATTATAGTACAATCCATTTTGCTAAAGAAAAGTTGCTAGTGCCTACTAAGTCAAGTGATACTGTTCAGCTGATTCTCTAGCACAGAAAACAAAAAACCCGAATTTTTCCAATCAAACAGATTATGACTTGAACTTCTAGAGTACGGTAATTAGCTCACCAATCAATTATATTGGGAATGTTTACATTACCATAAAAGACTTACCAAGGTGCCATAATAACAATTTAATAGGTAGCATACTCACAAAAATAAAACAAATAATGAGAGAACTTCTTGATTGAAGTAACTTGGACATTGTTTACCTTCTGCACAATGTCAGCGCCCAACTTCTCATCAGGATCTTCAAGATTGTCCTTAATGGCATGTACATAATTTGATAGATGAACCAATGCAGCACCACCACCAGGTACGATTCCCTCTTCAATTGCAGCAAAAGTTGCATTTTTTGCATCCTCAATTCTAAGCTTGCGGTCCTCAAGCTCAGCTTCTGTTGCAGCTCCAACCTTTATGACAGCAACACCTCCAGACAACTTTGCAATTCTCTCAGCAAGTTTCTCGGAGTCAGATACTGATTCTGTCTTGTCCAACTCCTTTTTAATCTGAGAAATCCTAGCCTGTATCTCGTCCTTCGACGCATCATCAGCAAGGATGGTTGTTGAGTCCTTGGTGATAGTCACCTTTCTAGCAAAACCTAGTGCTTCGACCGGGGTATTCTCAACAAGCATACACAAATCAGCTGCCTGGTACTCGGCTCCTGAAAGTATATACAATCAGAACTTCATGAAATGTTCCCTTGTAAGGTAGATGCATTTGAGACTAGAGACACGATGCTTGATGCAAGAATTCAGTCTACTATTGAATAAAAGGAGAAAGGATAGTAGCAGTAAGGGGATTCTCTTAAAACAGAATTGCTAAATTATGCACTATCTAAGAATTCTACTGGCTTAACATCCCACCAGTATCGGATATAACTTCCTTCCCCCTTTTCTCCTCAAACACACATCCAAAATAGAAAATAAGAGAGGAAAAAAACATTTTTTTTGAAGACTGTACTATGGTTCCTCCATTTATATAGTTCAAGACTATGCTTTCACTTTCTTTTTTTACTTTTAAGATTATTCTAAAGACATCTAATCATACCAGAATGACGCTAACATTTACAAATGAACATCCCCGTTGGACAAATGCCTTCAATATATGCCTGACAAAACACAGACAGCTTCCAAACAAGTCTACTCTAACCAATATACTATTATCACTTTGTGGGAAGTGGTACAATTCGGTCAGGCAATTTCAACCACCTGTTACAATGGCAATATCTTGGAGAAGAGCCTTCCTCCTTTGACCAAAACCAGGTGCTCTGATGGCAGCAACATTCAGTATACCTCGCAGCTTGTTCACAATAAGAGTAGCCAAAGCTTCTCCAGTTACGTCTCCAGCAATAATGAGTAGAGGGGCTCGTAATTGAGTTGCCTTCTCCAAGAGAGGCATAATATCCTTGATTGCTGATATATCATGATCTGTAACCAACACTCGAGCATTCTCAAATTCAACAATTAATTTCTCCTGATTGGTGATGAATTGTGGGGAAATATATCCCTTATCAATCTGCAAACACAACGGAGCAAAGTTAGTGTTACCATATATTACAGGCAGTGCAAGAACCATAGTGGGGTTTGTGGGTTCAACAGAAGTACAGAACCCACAGTTTCTGTCTCAAACCCTATGTAAGTACATGATAACCAAGTACTACTTAGAGTTAGATATATATTTTGCAACCCACATTCTCAACTCAGAACCCGCGACATCTAAACCTTGGATCTCCAACCAAATAGGAAAAAGATGTAGAGAATACATTTTCGGTTATTTAGGTACATACCTCCATCCCTTCTTCAACACGTACAGTTGTTTCAAAGGAAGAGGATGACTCAATCGATAGAACACCATCAGGACCAACTTTGTCAATTGCATCAGCAATCATGGTTCCGATGTCATCATCATTTCCAGCAGAGATAGAAGCAATAGCTGTTGGGAAGACAATTATTTGCAAAATACTTATTGCCATCCATTGTAGCAGTAACAAAAGAAGGAAAATTAATTACCTTTGATGTCATCACGACCTTTAACAGGCCTAGCCCTCCGTTCTAGCATTGCAATCAAAGCATTAACAGTTTTGTCAATGCCCTTCTTCAGAGAGACTGGATTTGCACCAGATGTAACACATAAAAGACCAAGTTTAATGATTTCCCGGGCAAGAACTGATGCAGTTGTTGTCCCGTCACCAGCAGCATCATTGGTTAGGCTTGCAACCTTCACCATAAATTCTGAAGTTTCAGTACACAAAGCAAGGAATATGATAAATGTGACAATCGTTCTCTGACTGTCTGTCTTTAGAGCAATTAATCAGATAAAGGACAGATTTAGCAATGATCTTCACAGAAGAAAATGTCCAACCTCTCTGATAAGGGTGGCGCCTGCGTTTTCCATGGCATCAGCTAGCTCTATGGCTCGAGCAATTGTGACTCCATCATTAACTACTTTCGGGATATCATAGTCGTCTAAAACCACATTCCTCCCTATAGGAAAGTAACAGGTCATCAAGAGTCATATGAACCAAGAATTACAAAAGCATCATAACAGGTTTAATCAAATAGATGGCTGATTTTAAAAGCATCATAACTGGGAAAGTTATTTTCCTTACCATTATCTTGAATTTAAACTTCATATGCACTTGTTTCAACTAACACTAAGACATTATTATTAATCTCTAACACTCAAAATTTCATCAAAGTCACTCTCTGATTTTCTAAGTATTATGATTAATCTTGAATACACCTTTTTTCCTAACCAAACACCCACGGAAAAATGACTTCACTCATCGCAAAGACACTCTACATCAAAAACCCAAATTAATCTGGTGGTTATATGAATCTACTGTAAAAAAAAACATTCATCATAGCTTGAATATCTTTATTCTTGCCATCAACCTTGCTGGCAATACTCTTTTATCCGACTTCGAAACCGGGTGCACTTTGCAGGCAGAGATGGTTTAAAGCTTCCAATATCCATAAACAAAATAAAAAAGAAAACTTCCATTGATCTGGAAGATAATCAAAGATTAAGCATAGGAAACATACCCCTAGGACCAAGAGTGATACCAATAACATTAACAAGCTTATCAATTCCAGCCTGAAGGGCAGCTCTTGATTTCTGGTCAAATGCAATATCTTTAGCATTCGCCCTTACTACTAATCGGCTCTTTGAAGTCTTATTATTGAGTTTCTGGCCCTGCAATTGATTCACCCTTCTTCCTTTCAACCCCACCTACATTAACACCCCATTAGACCAAAAAACAGTTAAAGATCACAACTTTAAGCAGATCTCAACAAATAAGAAAAAGATCACATTAAGTATAAAGATCTCAACAAATAAGATGAGAAAATGTACTTGTTTAGAGGAAGAAGGAAGAATAGAGGCAGTGGAGATCCCATTTGCGGATGCCATTATCACAACAAAGTGTATACTGAAAGAGGGTTTAAGCAGCTGCTTTGATATTCTTCTACTAGGAGTTCGGTGGGGTTTTGGACAGAGCACAAAGGTTAGGTAGGAATAATAATATTTGAAAATACAGAGATGGCAGTCTAAGGGACAGAGACTTTGTGTTGGGAGATTTAGAATATACAGGAGGCATCGCGATTTTGGGTATTGCAGGAGTATTAAGGTCGAGGAGGTTAAGAGTGTCGTTCGTAGGATGCGCTGGGGAAGAGCAACCGGACCTGACGAGATTCTTGGGAAATTTTGGAAGAGCACGAGCTCGGTAGGTTTGGAGTGATTGACTAGGTTATTTAATGTCATCTTTAAAACGGCAACGATGCCCGAAGAATGGAGGTCGAGCGTAATGATCCCTCTATACAAAAACAAAGGGGATATCCAGAGTTGCAACAACTATAGAGTTATTAAGCTACTAAGCCATACTATGAAACTGTGGGAAAGAGTGGTAGAGATGAGTGTGAGGAGAGACGTGTCTATTTCAGAGAACCAGTTTGAATTTATGCCGGGACGATCAACTACAGAAGTCATCCATTTTATGAGGAGACTGGTGGAGCAGCATAGGGAGAGGAAGAGAGATTTGCATATAATATTCATCGACCTAGAAAAAGGCTTATGATAAAGTCCCAAGAGAAATACTATGGACATGTTTGGAGGCTAAAGGTGTACCTGTGGCATACATTAGGGTGATCAAGGACATGTACGAGGGAGCCAAAACCAGGGTAAGGACAGTAGGAGGGGACTCAGAGCACTTTCCAGTGGTGATGGGGTTGCATCAAGGATCAGCTCTTAGTCCTTTTTTATTTGCCTTAGTGATAGATGGATTGACGCGACAAATTCAAGATGCGGTGCCATGGTGTATGCTTTTCGCGGATGACATAGTCCTGATCGATGAGACTCGCCGCGGAGTTAACGCTAAGCTGGAGGATTGGAGACATACCTTGGAGTCTAAAGGGTTTAAGTTGAGTAGGACAAAGACAGAGTACTTAGAGTGCAAGTTCAGTGAGACACCTCAGGAGGTTGGCATTGAAGTTAGGCTTGGTGCTCAGGCCATCCAAAAGAGAAGTAGTTGCAAGTATCTTGGGTCTATCATGCAAGGCAGTGGGGAGATTGACGATGATGTCACACATCATATTGGGGTAGGGTGGATGAAATGGAGGCTCGCTTCCGGAGTGCTATGTGACAAGAATGTGCCACCAAAACTTAAGGGCAAGTTCTACAAAGTGGTGGTTAGACCGGCTATGTTGTATGGGGCGGAGTGTTGGCCAGTTAAGACTTCTCACATTCAAAAGATAAAAGTTGCTGAGATGAGAATGATGAGATGGATGTGTGGGCACACCAGGAGCGACAGGATTAGAAATGAGGCTATTCGGGACAAGGTAGGAGTGGCCTCGGTGGAAGACAAGATGCGAGAAATACAACTGAGATGGTATGGACATGTGAAGAGGAGAGACACAGATGCCCCAGTGCGGAGGTGTGAGAGGCTGGCCATGGATGGTTACAGAAGAGGTAGGGGTAGGCCGAAGAAGTATTGGGGAGAGGTGATTAGACAGGACATGGCGCAGTTACAGCTTACGGAGGACATGACCTTAGATAGGAGGGTGTGGAGGACCCACATTAGGGTAGAATGCTAGTTCATAGTCTCGTTATTCTTCTCTATTCATAGGCGTAGTAGCGCATTTCGATTTCTTGCGCTTTAACTTCTGATTTCTGTTATTTCTGTTATTATTTATTACTTTCTATGCTTTGATTACTCTATTTTACCTGTGACGCTATTATTATTTATTTAATCGTTATTTGTTATTTGTATTTATTTATTTGTATTTATTTATTATCTATTTGTTATTTGCTTGTTGTTTTTCTCATAAAGCTTTTAATTTCCTATTCTTATCTAATATTTTTTTATGCATTTATGCTTTTACTGAGTCGAGGGTCTCCAGGAAACAGCCGTCCTACCTTGGTAGGAGTAAGGTCTGCGTACATTCTACCCTCCCCAGACCCCATGTTGTGGGATTTCACTGGGTTGTTGTTGTTGTTGTTGTAATGTTGTATATGAACATTCTCGTGAAATTAGTTATTCAAGTTTAATTCAGACATGTTATAAAATAAATTAACTTAACAATTTATTAAGAAAAAAGAATAATAAGAGAATGAGAGAATTTTTTGTGTTTCCTTTCATTCTGCGTCTTATTTATAGGCAGAAGATAATAATTGAGGAAGGGGACAATGCAGGAAGAAAAGGAAAGAAAATGAAGCAGAGGAAAGAAGAGAAAAAGGTAAAGTAAAAAAAAGAAAGGGATATCGCGACATTCACTTTCTTTTACAATACTCTCCCTTGGATGTCCATAAATAAAAATTCTAGTGAAAGAACAAATATATATAGTTATTCTGAACCCCATAGATATCGTGCCTTATTAAAACCTTATTAGGAAAAATTCAGTGGCAAAAAGCCTAATAAAAGAAAAAGAGTAGACAAATCTGGTAATACGCCTTGATTGTTGCCCCATTAAAAACCTTACCAGGAAAACCCAATGGAACAAAACCATGGTTAAGAGAAAAAGAGTAGAGCGCATATTTTACTCTCCCTGATGAAAACTTCATTTGATATTTGGAGACGACGCATTCCAACCTTATACCTTAGATTCTCAAAAATTGATGCTAGTAATGCCTTTGTGAATAAATCTGCAAGATTATCACTTGAACGAACTTGTTGTACATCAGTATCACTATTCTTCTAAAAATTATGTGTGAAGAATAATTTTGGTGAAATATGTTTCGTTCTGTTTTTTTTTATGAAGCCACCTTTAAATTGAGTTATGCACGCGGCATTGTCTTCGAATATAACTATGGGTACTTTGACATCACTTTCCAGGTCACATCTTTCTTTGATGAATTGTATCATCGATCTCAACCACACACATTCTCTACTTGCTTCATGAATTGCTATTAATTCAGCATGATTTGAAGAAGTAGCAATAATAGACTACTTTGTAGATCGACATGATATAGTAGTTCCTCCATGTGTAAATAGATAGTCTATTTGAGATCGAGCTTTATGTGGGTCTGATAAATAACCGGTATCTTTATAACTAATAGGGCCTGCACAATCTTTGTTAGTATAAAACAAACTCATATCAATGGTACCTTTTAGGTATCGCAAAATATGTTTGATACTGTTCTAATGCCTTCGCGTTGGGGATGAACTATACCTTGCGAGCAAATTAACAAAGAATGTTATATCAGGTCTAGTTGCGTTAGCAAGGTACATAAGTGCACCAATAGCAATGAGATGATACTTCAGGACCAAGAAATTCTTCATCCTCTTCTAGAGGTCGAAATAAATCTTTTCCACTTCAAGTGATCGAACAACCATTGAAGTACTTAATGGATGTGCTTTGTCCATGTAAAATCATTTTAAGATTTTCTCAGTGTAGGCAGATTGGTGGACAAAGACCGCGTCTGCTAAATGTTCAATTTGCAGACCTAGACAAAGTTGTCTTTCCAAGGTCTTTCGTCTCAAATTCTTTTTTTAGATATTCAATCGCCTTTTGGACCTCTTCAGGGGTTCCAATGAGATTTATGTCATCAACATAAACGGCGAGTATAACAAACTCTGATTTCGTTTTTTTAATAAAAGCATATGGACAAATGATATCGTTTAGATAACATTCATTTATCAAGTACTCATTAAAGCGATTATATTACATACGCCTCGATTGTTTCAGACCATATCATGATCTTTGCAGTTTCATAAAGTACATCTCCCAAGACTTAGTACATGCTTCAGGAAATTTTAATCCTTTTGAGATTTTCATGTAAATTTCATTATCAAGTGAACCATAAAGGTAAGTTGTAACTACATCCATTAGATGTATTTCAAGCTTTTTATGTATAGCTAAACTGATGAGATATCAAATGTTATTCCATTCATAACAGGTGAATATGTTTCTTTATAGTTGACATAGGGTCTCTGAGAGAATCCTTGTGCAACAAGGCGTGCCTTGTATCTTACAATTTCATTTCTCTCATTTCGTGTTCGCATAAAAACCAATTTATAGCCAACTGGTTTTACACCTTCAGGGATTTGGACTACAGGTTCAAAAACCTCACGTTTAGCAAGTGAGTTTAATTCTGATTGAATTGCCTTTTGCCATTCTGGCCAATCATATCTACGTCGATATTCTTCAATAGAATTAGGCTCAAGACTTTCACTATCTTGTATGAGGTTAATTGCAATATTATATGCAAAAATATTATCCACCGTAATTTTTGATCGATTTAAATTTATCTCATCACCGGTAGAACTTATTGAAAATTCTTCATTCACTTAAGTCTCGGGTTTACTGATTTCTTCAGGAATATTAGGATTACTCAAATCTTGACCTTCTTCGGAGGTTTCTTTTGTAGTATTATTTTTGTTATTCCTTACGCTTCTCTTTCTATGATTTTTATCATTTGAACCCAATGGTCTACCATGCTTCAGGCGTGTTTGAGATTCAAAAGCGATGATACTAGTCGATGGTCCTTTTGAAACATCAATCCGGATAGACGCATTCACTGTAGGGATATGTGACTTAGTTATCCGTTTCAAATCAGTAAAGGCATCTGTCATTTTATTTGCTATGTTCTGTAAGTAGATGATCTTCTGGACCTCTTGCGCACATATACGGGTACGTGGATCAAAATAAGATACTGATAAAACCTTTCACGCAATTTTTCTTGTAGGGTCTTTTTTCTCTTTCCCTAATGACGGGAAAATTATTTTATCAAACCGACAATCTACAAATCGAGCAGTAAATAAGTCTTCTGTCAACGGTTCAAGGTAGCAAATCATGGAGGGTGAGTCAAACCCAACATATATGTCTAACCTTCGTTAAGGGCTCATTTTTGTACGTTGTGGTGGTGCTACAGGCACATATACTGCACAACCAAAAATTCGTAGATGGATTATATTTGACTCATGACCAAATATTAATTGTAACGAAGAGTGTTTATTATAATGTATTGGTCTAAGATGTACAAGTGCTACTACATGTAAGATAGCATGACCCCAAATAGTAATTGACAATTTTGTTTTCATTAGTAGATGTCTGGCTATCTATTGTAGACGCTTAATAAATGACTCTGCAAGGCCATTTTGAGTATGAACACAAGCAACAAGATGTTTAATTTTTATCTCATTTGATAAGCAATAATCATCAAAAGCTTGAGATGTAAATTCTCCAGCATTATCAATGTCACAACCTAATTTCGTAAGTCATGATGACACCTACTATAACCCTCTAGTAGGTAAGCCAACCCGTCAACCCGGAACTTCAAGTAATGTGTTTGAAGGCAAAAACTATATAAGAGCATTGAATTATAAAAGTAAACAGAATTAATAAGCGGAAGTAAACCAAAACATGTTTTAAATAACTAAAGATCCCTCCCAGAACCTGGAAGTCACAAGTACAGAGCTGCTACAAAATAAAATACGAGTACAAGTCCCGAAAGTGGACCGGACATATATACAACAACTGGCTAGTCTCAAAAGGCAAAAGACGGGCCATCCATTCTGAAGGAGACAGAAGTGATCCAAAAACGCCAAGTTATCACCCTAGTCTCCGAATCTGACTGCAACAAGCTCGATCTATTCGTGACAGTAGCTGGTGCTTGGTCCTGCATCACGAAAATAGATGCAGAGTGTAGTATGAGTACCAAGACAACAGGTACCCAGTAGGCATCATAGGCCGACTGAGCAGAAAAGGTGAAAACAATATGAAAAAGAGAAATAAGCCTAAATAGAAATCAACATAAGCATCTAAAGTGAAAAGAGTACTATCTACGAGAGCTACAGCTAACTATACCCAACTGGGCCCCCATAAGCCCAGCCGGGACACTCGTGCGCAAGTTAAATAAAAACTCGGATGAACCCCCATAAGTCCGCCGAGTACACAGAATAGCTACAACTGCCAAGGTTAGGAACCAAGAATCTGCGATGTTAGGAGCCGAAGTATTATATCATTTCCAAACCCAGAATCTCTAAGAGTCAATCGATCTAATGGTGACTTAGGGGTCGAGGCTGGGACTGGGACCCAGATGCTCGCCCGAATATTCAAAGTGACCAAGGCCGGGACTGGGTACCCGGATGCTTGCCATAATACATAAGTGCAGGATTGGATACCCGTATGCTCGCTGTAATACATCGGTGCGGTCGAGGCCGGGACTGTGTACCCGGATGCTCGCCGTAATACATCGGTATGATCGAGGCCAGGACTGGATACCCGGATGCTCGTCATACTAGCAAGTCGGCGGAGGCCAGGACTGAGTACCCGGATGCTCCCCGATAATTCAGAACGGAGGCCGGGACTGGGTACCCGGATGCTCATAGATAATTTATCCCATGGTTTCGAATATATCCTTTCCAACTAATCAACAACAGTACCGAGAATTTCCTCCCCAATGTGTCAACTGATATGCCGCCAAAACTTGAACCGGAGCCGAAGCCAAATGATCACGAATTCTAGTATTGCCAAAGCATCTCAAAAGTTATGACTATACTGAGTTATGGGTGTGAGTGTTATTAAGAGCAAGGGTATCGCCTAGCTAAGGCCAACTACTAGGCACTAGCCCGCTACACCATTCTACAGGGATCTAAGTCCACCGGAGCGACGCCGGGCATATAAAGCAAGTTTACATCCTAAACTAAGGCCAACATACTCCACAGTATCAACAACATGCTCATTCAACTCTCCTTATAATACTAACAAATAACGATAAGATACACATGCTTCTAAATACCTGAAAAACCTGATAACAAGCCTAAAGCATGATTTCTAACACCTATACTAAGGCCAACATACTCCACAGTATCAACAACATGCTCCTTCAACTCTCCTTATAATACTAACAAATAACGATAAGATACACATGCTTCTAAATACCTGAAAAACCTGATAACAAGCCTAAAGCATAATTTCTAACACCTATACTAAGGCCAACATACTCCACAGTATCAACAACATGCTCATTCAACTCTCCTTATAATACTAACAAATAACGACAAGATACATCTGCTTCTAAATACCCGAAAAACCCCATAACAAGCCTAAAACATGATTTCTAACACCTGAGATATACAATTAAACTACCCAACCAAAATCCCAACTATTTCAACATGCTTTCACACATTCCAAATCAATCTAAAGAAAGGTAAACCGTAGCCTACCTGTAGGCTAAACACGCGAGCTTCAAATCACTGTGCTGGAGCTTTTCCCTTTCGAACGACCTCGGAACGCTGCCAAACTGTCAAAAATAGAACCACAACGTCGATACGGTCGTTTAGACACTAATTTCATAATTTTTGGAAATAGACCAATTTTTGGGTCGAAAACGGGAATTGTGGGACCCACATACGAAATTCCGGATTTGACCCCTAAAACAGGTTCTAAACGTCACCCCAAGCACACAAATCAGATTTATAACATAATTCGGAGTGGAAAATTACGTAAGACGATCAAAAATCAATTCCCACATTTTTAAACTAAGAAAACGATATAAGACAGCCTCTTTACACGCCGATTTCTCAAAAACGAAAATCTGTCAATCAAAACAAATTATACCATGACGTTCCTTGCGAAAAAAACCACAATCTAGCCTCAAGAATCACTCAAAACGGAGTTATATTGACAAAGATACACTCTTTCAAAATTCAATAAAATTTCATTCCGAAAATCACTAAATCTGCAGCTAAAAATCAATTTATTACCTCGAACGACGTGCCAAAAACAGATTCTGAAACTTCCACGATGTTCTCCTTAAATTTCCACGCAAGATAGCCTCTGGAATCACCCAAATCGGATTTATATTGGTCAAGAAATAACTTGTCAAAGTTATTCAAAAATCCATTCCGGAAATGGACACTGCTGCAAATAATATCACGATTTTTACCTGAATCGAATGCTCCAAATCAGTTTCTAAGCTCCCCAATGCGTTCTCCACGAAAAATCTCACAATTTTGCCTTTTGAATCACCCAATTTAGAGCTCTAGAACTCAAGAAATGAGGGTTCAAAGTTGAGAGAAAAATCTGAAAATCTGGTGCAAAATCTGCGCTATTGCACCAGATTTTTCTGGTTTTCCATTATTTAAAGTCTCCGAATGGACCCTCGGAATTCGTTCGGAATCCGATAAAAATAAACCAGATATGCTACCCTACTAAATTCGATATTCCGGACTCAATGGCGCATTCAAAATTTCCATACGAGATCATTTTAATAAAAAGTGGGTCCCACACCCAAGAATCATTTTAAGTGATATTCCACAACGGGCCTCGATATTAGTCCGGAAGCCTCAAAAAGCGAACGAAGGGTCGTTCTAGACCAAAATCAACATTTTGGAACTAACCGCGCTGTCAGAATTTTTATTCGAGCGCATTTTCCAAGAATGTTGACCAAAGTCAACTATAGGCTAAGTTTCAAAGTCAAAAGCGCCAAATAGCCTCAAACTCGTATCGATTGACTCGATAGTCATTCTAACAGAGCTACTAGCCTAATTTGGTTATTCCAGAGCTGATGGAACTATCAGAATTTGAATTCAAGATTTCGTTAGCCCAAAACTCAAAAAGTCACAACTAAACTAACTTAGGCCTTTAAAATACCAAAATGGATTCGGGACCTCTAAAAATTCAACCAACACTTCTTCTAGACCAAAAACCATCTCCTGAATCCAAGGGAGTTGTCGGAATTCCATTCCGACATCGGAACTCCAAAAGTTGACCAAAGTCAAACCTTGGCTTAAAGTTTCTTTCAAATTCTCAACTCAAGGCCTCAAATCTTCGTTACAGCTCCAAAACTGATTCCGTAAAGTCTCCTAAGCCTATTTCGATATTTCGGAGCTGCTGGAATCGACAGAATTCCATTCTGAGACTCGTAGCTTCAATTGACCCCAAATACCACTTTTTAACACTTAAAGCTTATGAAACTCATAATTTCCAAGGACTTAACTTTTCATAGGATTTTCTAAAAATCAACACCCGGTAACAATTAGAAATGACTCGGGGTATCTTAAGGGAGGGGTAAAATGGTCATTTTACAAAAATTCCAAAAATGACCTTGAGGGTCATTACAATATCCACTACTAAAAGAACTTTCGTCCGCGAAAGTAAAAGTACAATCACTCTTTAGAGGCACGAAAGGACGAGGGTTTTGGACCTGCATGCTTTGCCTAAATTTTAGACACCCTCTCGAGTCGAACAACGCCATCACAGAACTTAGGCTGAGAAGAAAATCCTCAATTTCACTTCCAACTCCAAAAACTCCTTCAGAACTTTCTTGGGCTCCAACTCTCACTCGTTTAGCCCGAACTTGACTCAAAACACTGGATTTTAATTGAGGACAACCAAAATAAACCAAAACCATCGAATTGAGTAATACACGACCATGGCAGATACAACTCACTCAAAATTTCAAGTATTTGTCTATTGTTTTCAAATCCTTTTCTCCAAGCCACTAAGGGCGTTCTACCAATCCTTAGCTATCCTGAAAACCTTCAACGCAATTCGAAAATCGCCTACCAAGCCATACAACATTAAACTCTAAGGAGTTACATGCTCTATCTGAACATTGGAGGATGAAAACAACCGAAACAAGGTCACCCCGCGCAAAGCCCCAAATCCCAATTTCAACTTGAAAAACCAAGAACTCAAAATGAAACTAATGTTTTGGAACTGAACACTTCTTAAGCTTTCAAAAGCTTGGCTCACACTCCTCGGACCACACAAAGGGATCATCCTGGCGAGTCAAATGGATCAATGGTGATGCAATGGTGGAGAAACCCTCGATGAATCATCGATAATACCCAGCCAATCCAACAAAGCTCTGAATTTCTGTAACAGATGTGGGCCTAGACCAACCACGAATAACCTTAATCCTCATCGGATCTATCTTGATAGCCTCTCTGGACATCACGTGTCCTAGCAAATGCCACAGACTCCAACCAAAACTCGCACTTTGAGAATTTAACATAAAGCTGCTGGTCTCTCAAGGTCTGGAGCACAACCCTTAAATATTGCACGTGCTCCTCTCTACTCCGTGAGTATACTAGTATATCATCGATGAGTACAATCACAAAAGAGTCAAGATAAGGACTGAATACTCGAGTCATAAGGTCCATAAAAGTTGTTAGGGCATTAGTAAGTCCAAAAGACATCACAAGGAAATCGTAGTGGCCATAGCGAGTCCGAAACGCAGTCTTAGGAATGTCGGCTTCTCTAATCCGCAACTGGTGGTAGCCAGACCTCAAGTCAATATAAGAAAACACAGTCGCACCCTGAAACTAGTCGAATAGATCATCGAAACGAGGCATGGGGTAACGGTTTTTCACCGTCACCTTGCTCAGCTGCCTGTAATCAACACACATCTGCATAGTCCCATCCTTCTTCTTAACAAATAGGATGGGTGCACCCCACGACGACACACTCGAGCGAATAAATCTCTTACCTAAAAGATCCTCAAGCTGCACACTGAGCTCCTTGAGCTCTGCGGGGACCATATAGTAAGGTGGTATAGAAATAGGCTTAGTGCCCGACTTCCAAATCTATGGCAAAGTTAATATCTCTCTCTGGGGTAGGTCAGGTAGGTCAGTGGAGAAGACATCTGTATACTCCTTAACCAAAGGGACTGAATCAATAGTAGAAGCCTCGCTGGACACATCACAGACATATGCTAAGTACGTCAAGCACCCGGACCTAACTAGCCGTCGGGCCCGCATAAAAGATAAGATCCCAGTCGGTAAGTGACTATAAACACCCTGCCATAAGATCGGGGGAATACCAGGCATGGCTAATGTAATGGTCTTGGTATAACAGTCTAAAACCGCATGATGAGGGGATAGCCAATCCATGCCCAGAATAACATCGAAGTCCAGCATATCAAGTAAAATAAGATATGCCCGAGTCTCATGCCCCTAAATAGTCACCGTACAGGATCTACAAACCTGATTCACTACTAAAGAATCCCCTACTGGGGTCGAAACATGCAACGAGACCTCAAGTGACTTATAAGCAATACCCAGACGTGGAACAAAATATATAGACACATAGGAATACATGGAAACTGGATCAAATAACGCAGAAGCAGTCTGCTGACTAATAAGGATAGTACCTGTGATAACATCATCTGATGCCTCAGCCTCTGCCCTCGCCGGAGCAGCATAGAAGTGGCCCTGTCGGCCTCCCATACGAACATTCGCCCTACCACCTGACCTGCCTCCCCGGGAACCTCCTCGAACACCCTGCTAACCATCGCCACGGCCGTGGCCTTGATCTATACCTCCTGGTGGAGGTGGTGCTACTACCAACGGTCTAGCCCGGCCGGGACACTCCCTAGCCCAGTGCTCCAGTGAGCCATAATCGAAGCATCCTAAAGCTGAGCGACCCTTGATAACTCATCCGCGGTAGGAAGAAAGCAGACCTGATTCCCTCAAGCTTTGCCCTGCAGTGGAACCCCCCCCCCCCCCCGAATGGGGCTGACTACCCTCAACTGCTGGCAGGACGGCCTGAATCGGCCGGCTGGACTGACCCTACTGGTACCTATCCTGCTAGAATCATTGACGGGGCCTGTCATAACTATCATGGCCCCTAGATTGGGACCCACTGTAGCTACCCTGATGCCTGGTTCTCTTATCGCTTCCCCCTTAGGCCTGGCGTTGAATAATATCGATTGTACGGGCATGATCCACCACATCCAGAAAAGAGCAGCCCATAGAAACCAAGTGCTCAGTCCCCACCCTCAAGTAAGGTCTCAATCCGCGTAGAAAAACATCATACCCGCTCCTCCTCAGTGGGTAGAATCATAGTGGCATGTTGGGAAAGCTGATGAAATCTGGCCTCGTACTCCATAATTATCATGTGACCCTTCTCCAACCGAGTAAACTGATCCGGGAGTCGGTCCCTAACACTCCTAGGGATGTATAGAGCCAGGAAAGCCTCTGAGAACTGGGCCTATGTCAATAGTGGTGACCCAGCTAGCCTGGACTGCAAATAAGAGCGCCACCACTGTCTAGCTGCCCCTCTGAACTGGTGAGAAGTGAAGTCGGCGCCTCTGGACTCCACAAGACCTAAGGAATGGAGCTGCTCCTGATAGGTAGTCAAGAACACTATGGCATCCTCGCCAATAGCTCTAGAAAATGTCGGGGGTGACAGCCTTCTAAATACCCCTAACATCTTCTGATCCTGTAATGACATCACACCCTCCAAAACTGTTGGCGGGGGTGCAACAACTGGTGGAGGCGGCTGAACCTCAGGTGCTAGCTAGGTGGATGGATCCCACGGTGCTGGTATGCATGCTACTGGGGTCGGGGCCTGTGGTACAACCCCTATAGCTGTGAGGAGCTGCACAATTGCTGCCTACAGTGCTGGGGTCATAACTGGTGCAGCTGGGGGCTGTGCTGGTGGTGGTGGTCCCTCTGGCTGAGTAGGAATAGGAGCGTCCTAATGCTCCTCTACTAGCTTCGGCTCTATCTCCGGGTCGGGAGCTAGTGCTGCTCCCCTACCTACTCTACGGGGCTGGCCTCAAGGCCTACCCAGAACTGGTGGGTCATCATCTCCAATAGTACCGCGCGTATGAACCATTTCGATGAAAGAGTGAAACAAATGAGAATTCAGGAAACCAATAAGACACAAGAATGCACGAAATGAAGCAACATAGAGATCGTTCCTAATGACATCCTGTAGCCTCTCGAAGATAAGTTACGGACGTCTCCGCACCCATTCGCGAGACTCTACTAGACGTTAGCTCTGTATAAGTGAGACCAACGAACCTAGGGCTCTGATACCAACTTGTCATAACCTAATTTCGTAAGTCATGATGGCACCTACTATAACCCTCTAGTAGGTAAGCCAACCCG
The DNA here is from genome assembly GCF_947179165.1 of Solanum dulcamara. Classification (NCBI taxonomy): domain Eukaryota; kingdom Viridiplantae; phylum Streptophyta; class Magnoliopsida; order Solanales; family Solanaceae; genus Solanum; species Solanum dulcamara. Next base: position 75,618,760 of record NC_077244.1, read on the forward strand.
TCAACCCGGAACTTCAAGTAATGTGTTTGAAGGCAAAAACTATATAAGAGCATTGAATTATAAAAGTAAACAGAATTAATAAGCGGAAGTAAACCAAAACATGTTTTAAATAACTAAAGATCCCTCCCAGAACCTGGAAGTCACAAGTACAGAGCTGCTACAAAATAAAATACGAGTACAAGTCCCGAAAGTGGACCGGACATATATACAACAACTGGCTAGTCTCAAAAGGCAAAAGACGGGCCATCCATTCTGAAGGAGACAGAAGTGATCCAAAAACGCCAAGTTATCACCCTAGTCTCTGAATCTGACTGCAACAAGCTCGATCTATTCGTGACAGTAGCTGATGCTTGGTCCTGCATCACGAAAGTAGATGCAGAGTGTAGTATGAGTACCAAGACAACAGGTACCCAGTAGGCATCATAGGCCGACTGAGCAGAAAAGGTGAAAACAATATGAAAAAGAGGAATAAGCCTAAATAGAAATCAACATAAGCATCTAAAGTGAAAAGAGTACTATCTACGAGAGCTACAACTAACTATACCCAACTGGGCCCCCATAAGCCCAGCCGGGACACTCGTGCGCAAGTTAAATAAAAACTCGGATGAACCCCCATAAGTCCGCCGAGTACACAGAATAGCTACAACTACCAAGGTTAGGAACCAAGAATCTGTGATGTTAGGAGCCGAAGTATTATATCATTTCCAAACCCAGAATCTCTAAGAGTCAATCGATCTAATGGTGACTTAGGGGTCGAGGCTGGGATTGGGACCCAGATGCTCGCCCGAATATTCAAAGTGACCAAGGCCGGGACTGGGTACCCGGATGCTTGCCATAATACATAAGTGCAGGATTGGATACCCGTATGCTCGCTGTAATACATCGGTGCGGTCGAGGCCGGGACTGTGTACCCGGATGCTCGCTGTAATACATCGGTATGATCGAGGCCAGGACTGGATACCCGGATGCTCGTCATACTAGCAAGTCGGCGGAGGCCAGGACTGAGTACCCGGATGCTCCCCGATAATTCAGAACGGAGGCCGGGACTGGGTACCCGGATGCTCATAGATAATTTATCCCATGGTTTCGAATATATCCTTTCCAACTAATCAACAACAGTACCGAGAATTTCCTCCCCAATGTGTCAACTGATATGCCGCCAAAACTTGAACCGGAGCCGAAGCCAAACGATCACGAATTCTAGTATTGCCAAAGCATCTCAAAAGTTATGACTATACTGAGTTATGGGTGTGAGTGTTATTAAGAGCAAGGGTATCGCCTAGCTAAGGCCAACTACTAGGCACTAGCCCGCTACACCATTCTACAGGGATCTAAGTCCACCGGAGCGACGCCGGGCATATAAAGCAAGTTTACATCCTAAACTAAGGCCAACATACTCCACAGTATCAACAACATGCTCATTCAACTCTCCTTATAATACTAACAAATAACGATAAGATACACATGCTTCTAAATACCTGAAAAACCTGATAACAAGCCTAAAGCATGATTTCTAACACCTATACTAAGGCCAACATACTCCACAGTATCAACAACATGCTCATTCAACTCTCCTTATAATACTAACAAATAACGATAAGATACACATGCTTCTAAATACCTGAAAAATCTGATAACAAGCCTAAAGCATAATTTCTAACACCTATACTAAGGCCAACATACTCCACAGTATCAACAACATGCTCATTCAACTCTCCTTATAATACTAACAAATAACGACAAGATACATCTGCTTCTAAATACCCGAAAAACCCCATAACAAGCCTAAAACATGATTTCTAACATCTGAGATATACAATTAAACTACCCAACCAAAATCCCAACTATTTCAACATGCTTTCACACATTCCAACTCAATCTAAAGAAAGGTAAACCGTAGCCTACCTGTAGGCTAAACACGCGAGCTTCAAATCACTGTGCTGGAGCTTTTCCCTTTCGAACGACCTCGGAACGCTGCCAAACTGTCAAAAATAGAACCACAACGTCGATACGGTCGTTTAGACACTAATTTCATAATTTTTGGAAATGGACCAATTTTTGGGTCGAAAACGGGAATTGTGGGACCCACATACGAAATTCCGGATTTGACCCCTAAAACAGGTTCTAAACGTCACCCCAAGCACACAAATCAGATTTATAACATAATTCGGAGTGGAAAATTACGTAAGACGATCAAAAATCAATTCCCACATTTTTAAACTAAGAAAACGATATAAGACAGCCTCTTTACACGCCGATTTCTCAAAAACGAAAATCTGTCAATCAAAACAAATTATACCATGACGTTCCTTGCGAAAAAAACCACAATCTAGCCTCAAGAATCACTCAAAACGGAGTTATATTGACAAAGATACACTCTTTCAAAATTCAATAAAATTTCATTCCGAAAATCACTAAATCTGCAGCTAAAAATCAATTTATTACCTCGAACGACGTGCCAAAAACAGATTCTGAAACTTCCACGATGTTCTCCTTAAATTTCCACGCAAGATAGCCTCTGGAATCACCCAAATCGGATTTATATTGGTCAAGAAATAACTTGTCAAAGTTATTCAAAAATCCATTCCGGAAATGGACACTGCTGCAAATAATATCACGATTTTTACCTGAATCGAATGCTCCAAATCAGTTTCTAAGCTCCCCAATGCGTTCTCCACGAAAAATCTCACAATTTTGCCTTTTGAATCACCCAATTTAGAGCTCTAGAACTCAAGAAATGAGGGTTCAAAGTTGAGAGAAAAATCTGAAAATCTGGTGCAAAATCTGCGCTATTGCACCAGATTTTTCTGGTTTTCCATTATTTAAAGTCTCCGAATGGACCCTCGGAATTCGTTCGGAATCCGATAAAAATAAACCAGATATGCTACCCTACTAAATTCGATATTCCGGACTCAATGGCGCATTCAAAATTTCCATACGAGATCATTTTAATAAAAAGTGGGTCCCACACCCAAGAATCATTTTAAGTGATATTCCACAACGGGCCTCGATATTAGTCCGGAAGCCTCAAAAAGCGAACGAAGGGTCGTTCTAGACCAAAATCAACATTTTGGAACTAACCGCGCTGTCAGAATTTTTATTCGAGCGCATTTTCCAAGAATGTTGACCAAAGTCAACTATAGGCTAAGTTTCAAAGTCAAAAGCGCCAAATAGCCTCAAACTCGTATCGATTGACTCGATAGTCATTCTAACAGAGCTACTAGCCTAATTTGGTTATTCCAGAGCTGATGGAACTATCAGAATTTGAATTCAAGATTTCGTTAGCCCAAAACTCAAAAAGTCACAACTAAACTAACTTAGGCCTTTAAAATACCAAAATGGATTCGGGACCTCTAAAAATTCAACCAACACTTCTTCTAGACCAAAAACCATCTCCTGAATCCAAGGGAGTTGTCGGAATTCCATTCCGACATCGGAACTCCAAAAGTTGACCAAAGTCAAACCTTGGCTTAAAGTTTCTTTCAAATTCTCAACTCAAGGCCTCAAATCTTCGTTACAGCTCCAAAACTGATTCCGTAAAGTCTCCTAAGCCTATTTCGATATTTCGGAGCTGCTGAAATCGACAGAATTCCATTCTGAGACTCGTAGCTTCAATTGACCCCAAATACCACTTTTTAACACTTAAAGCTTATGAAACTCATAATTTCCAAGGACTTAACTTTTCATAGGATTTTCTAAAAATCAACCCCCGGTAACAATTAGAAATGACTCGGGGTATCTTAAGGGAGGGGTAAAATGGTCATTTTACAAAAATTCCAAAAATGACCTGAGGGTCATTACAATCAAGGAGAATGACCTTAATTGGATAATCTAGAAATTGTGCCATTAATCTTATTATTTGTGCTAACATATTCACAAACGCCAGGTTGAGAGATGATAAGAGGCACATATGAGACCATCTAGACGATGCATATATTAGGACCATAAAATATTTAAACAATCCACTAGGTGGATGAATAGTTCCACATATATCTCCATGTATATGCTTTAAAAAGCCAGGAGATTCGATGCTAACCTTCAGGGTCGATGGTCTAGCAATTAATTTGTCTTGATAACAAGCAGCACCTGAAAATTCATCATTCGTAAGAATCTTCTGGTTCTTTAACGGATGTCCAATTGAATTTTCAAGGATTCGTCTCATCATTATTGATCTAGGATGACATATTCGATCATGCCATAGCACAAATATATTTAGATCAGTAAACTTCTGGTTTACGATCATATGTACTTCAATTGCACTAATTTTTATATAATATAGGCCAGACGACAAAATTGGTAATTTTTTCAAAATATATTTTTGGCCTGAGATACTTTTGGTTATACCAAGGTATTCAGTATTCATTTCATATAGTGTCTCAACATGATATCCATTTCTGCGGATATCTTTAAAACTTAACAAGTTTCTTGGGAATTTAGAAGAGAATAGTGCATCTTCTATAACAATTTTTGTCCCCTTAGGCAGAAATATAGTAGCTCTTCCGGAGCCTTCAATCATTTTGAATTACTAGAAATTGTAGTAATATTTGCTTTTTTTCTTAGCAAGTTGAAAAAAATACTTCTCGTCTTTAAAAATGGCATGAGTTGTTCCACTATCAATTACACAAATATCCTCATGATTGATCATTGATTCAAATAAAATTTGAGGCATATTCATATTTTTTCTTCAAAAAGAAATAAGGTAAATATTATAATTAATACATGGCTCATTATACAACTTTTGCTTATTTACATGGACTAGAAATATCATTTAGTACACACAAATAAAAAAGAAATTATTTAAATATTATTAGGCTTATCAATATTCATATTTTTTTCTGGAAAATTATAGAAATCAGCTATATCCAGATACATAGGCTCAATATGTTAGAGATAAAGTTTGTCTCTGATTATTTTCTGCCCTCTTCAAGGATGTCTGATATAGCTGAACCAGACGTTTTGATGACCGACATGTCTGTAACTAGTGTCCCATATCTCCACATTTATGACATATACTTTCTGAATTTTTCTTTAATAAAACTTCTGATTTTTCACTCTTCTTTTTGTACTGCTGATCATTTTTCGATGTCAGTCGAGCATTATGATTATAATTTCTTCTTTGATCATGACCACAAACACGACCACGATTGGGGCAATACCTCTTTCTCGTTGGCTATAATTTGCCTGATTCACTTCAGGGAGTGACAAAGAACCAACAAGCCGACTATCATGATTTTTTATTAATAGTTCATTGTGACGTTAAGCAATCAAAAGGTGAGAAAGTAATTCAGAATATTTCTTAAAATCCTTCCGCGATATTGCTGCTGCAGGAGCATATTCGCGGGTGGAAATGTGGAGTATGTTTTTTCAACTTTATCTTGCTCAGTGATTTCTTCTCCACATAAATTTAACTGATCTATAATTCTAAACAAGACAGAATTATATTCAGTTATATTTTTGAAATTCATTAATCTCAGATTTAGGCAATCATGACGTGCATGTGGAAGGATGACCAACTTTAGGTGGTCATATCTTTGTTTAAGATTCTTTCACAATTTAAGAGAATCCTTTAATGTAAGATACTGTAATTTTAATCGCTCGTCAAGATGGTGGCGGAGAAATATCATGGTTTTAGCACGGTCTTGACTAAATGTCGTATTGTCATCTTTGATGATGTTTGTCAGACACATCGATTCTAGATGTATTTCGGCATCTAGTGCCCATGATGAGTAACATTTTTCATATATGTCAAGAGCAACAAATTCAAGTTTAGAAATATTAGACATTTTAAGAAAATAAAATTCTTACTCCTTTTGTTACTTTCTTAAATATATAGCTCAAAGCGATGGAGGCTCGTGCTTATAATGTGTTATAAAATAAATTAACTTAGAAATTTATTAAGAAAAAGAGATAGTAAGAGAATGAGAGAATTGAGAGGATAGAGAGAATTTCTTATGTTTCTTTTCATTCTGTGCGCTGCCTTATTTATAGATAAAAAATAATAATTGAGGGAGGGGACAACACGTGAAAAAAAGAAAAGAAAAAAAAGCAAAGAAATGAAGAGAAAAAAATAAAAAAAGAAAAGAACATAGGGACATCCACTTTCTTTGAAAAAAAAGCAAAGAAATGAAGAGAAAAAAAATAAAAAAAGAAAAGAACATAGGGACATCCACTTTCTTTGAGAACAACACCTTTAATTTGTATGTCCAATTTTGGGTCATGAATGTTGGTCTCATGTCATATAAAATTAAGCATTAATCCTAACTCATACCCTAGAACTTAGGAGGAGATTGTCAAACTCTTTCATGTAAAAAAATCATTCATCTAATCAACCATCATTTTTTCATTTTGAAAACTAATCAAATCCACTTTTCTTAAATGGGCCCCTATAAATCCACTTTTTAATTTGACCAGATGTTACACTAATTATACGAAAGTTTTTTTTTTTTAATACAATTAGCCAAATGTATAATGTCTAGACCAAAATAAAATAAAGTTATAGTGCGATTATTTTTGCTTTGGTTTCTAACGACTCTAGTGAAGAACGGGCATCAATTATGAAAATGAATAGTGCATTTGAAAATGCATTAAAAGTTGACAGAATTCACATGCAGACAAGTGGAGGAAACAGAAAATCAATATAGGGCCACGGTTAAAATATATTTGTTCGTTTTAAATTAGTCATAGGATTTCCTTTTTTATTTACTTTTTAAAAATATGAATTAAGATGAAAAATTATTAATGTTATTTTGCACTTTCAATTACAAATAAATTGAGATAATTTTTTTAAAATTACGATACATAATTTACACGGAACTAGTATTAATTTTTACTCCTCTTAACAAAGATATCTAACCATTTTCACTATAACCATATTTCGTTAAGTTACCTTTTATTTCTTTGTTAAACTTTTTATTAAGAAAGATTACGACTTCACTAATTGAAGTAGTAAAAGTTGATTAAAAAGAGTATAATTTTTTATTTTTTATTTTGTTGAGAAACAAATCGTATATATTATTGAGAATTTTAAAACAGTTAGCCGCAAAATTCGAACTGGTCCAGTTTGTCCCTTTCCTATATCACCTCCCCGCCGTTTCTTTCCCCAAACTTAACCACTTTTCATTTTATCAAACTAAACTTTCCAATTTTGGTTAATCGAAGAGAGAAATTATTATTTGAATTGATGGTCATTTTGATGAAAAATGTGCAGACGAAAACAATGGAATCCCATCTTTCTCTGCTTTGTGATTTTGGTTTTCATGGCGAATTTCGGTGCTGGGCAGCAGACTACCAGCAACAATTCCATGGGGATGCAGCTCGTCAAGGGAGTTCTCGCATCACGCGTCAAAAATTTGACAACCGTTATGACAAAAAATATGAAAGGACAATTGGATTTTTGTATCGAAAATGTGTAAGTCATTACTATATCTTTTTTTTTTCCTTATAAATGAACGTAACTATTTGTAGATGCATAATTTGGGATCCATTAGGGGATTGGAAGAAGGGGAAATCGAACCCTCACCAATCCTGGTACATTAGTAGTGGCCGGCTATATGAATTCTCAGTATATATTTTTTTGTCAATACTGAAAATTGATTATTTTTTTTATGATAGTAGCAGAAATAATAATGCTGTGATTCATATGTAGTGTCACAAAGAGGTTCTTCTGCTCCTCTGTTATTAACAAGGAAAAACATACCGAATGAGTAAAGACAGTTGTGATTCTACCAATAATCTTGTCGTATAGGGGAATGGGATTTTTTTTCTTCTCCTAAAATTTGTTTCATTTTTGTGATGGTGTTTGGATTTGATGATTCAAATATATGGACGGTTACAATTAGGTCTCAGTTGATAACGTGTGATTATGTTACAGAGACGCTGAGTGGGATGCTGCTTTCAATTTCTCCGATAACTCAGATTTTTTGCAAGGGTGTCTTAAACAGACAAAAGGTATGACGTGCTGGATATAGTTCTCTGAGACACTTATCTTTTCTACTTGGAAATCCGCTTCTCTATCTGTATTACCTTTAAAATCTTGCAGAATGATGTTACTATATAGAATTATTGTCTCTGATTGACCAAGTACGTAGATAATATGCCTTTTCTTTTTACGTAATTTGAATAATAGATTTACTTTTTCGTGACTAATCATCAATTTCTTCGATGCAATAGAGCTGTTAGTTGTATAAAAGCTCCCTTCTAGTCTTTCTGTCTTTATATTCACAATGTCTTTGGTGGCCTGATAGGGGATGTTCAGCAGCGCTTGTGTACGGCATCAGAAATAAAGTTCTACTCTACTAGTTTACTGGAAGCTACGGATGAAAGTGACGCTGCAAGAAGTTCCAATTACCTGAAACCAAACAAGAACTGTAATCTATCATCATGGATTTCTGGATGTGAGCCAGGATGGGCTTGTAGTGCTGGAAAAGACACGAAAGTTGACTTTGAAAATGAGAAGGAAATCCCATCTAGAACTCTAGATTGTCAATCTTGTTGTGAAGGCTTCTTCTGTCCACATGGTCTAACCTGCATGATACGTAAGTATCTGGATTCTGGAAGTTAACAATGACTGACAAGCTTACAGTTGTTGAAAACTTGTTTGTTATCTGGAATAATTATTTGTCTCAAATCAGTTGATAAGCAAACAAAATTTTAGAATAGCTCAAAAAATTTGATTGTTTTTTCTTGAGCTGCTTGGGTTCATTTGCTGTCTCTAAGGTCCAACAGCAAGCTGTGATTTTTGTTAGACCTTTCTGATTATTCTCTTTCTTTACCTTTTATTCGTTTGTTTGTTTGGTTTGGTTTTCCAATTATTTAGCTCGAAGCAGTTGATAGCAAACCACAACCTAGTATTGCTTAAAAGACAAGCCCATATATAAATATATTTAATTTTCATCTTGAGCTGCTTTCTGCATTTGTTTGCTCTAACAATTAATTAGAATCTCTGAAATTTAGTATACCTTTTGATCGTTATACTTCTTTCCCTCTTGTTGATTTGTCTTTTTTTGGTTTTCCTTTTCTTCCCTTGAAGCCTGCCCGATGGGTGCTTATTGCCCTCTTGCAAAACTCAACACGACCACTGGTATATGTGATCCGTAAGTTTCGTATTTCCTGCTGGAGTTGTCATTATTATTATTATTCTTTTTACCTAGACAAACATACATTCACTTTTTTGGCCTGATATTACTGCCTAAAAATATGCAGCTACCGCTATCAACTTCCCTTTGATAAGCCCAATCATACTTGTGGTGGAGCAGAAACGTGGGCTGATTTTATGAGTGCTACTGAACTTTTTTGTTCAGCAGGATTTTACTGTCCAACAACTGTCCAGAAGATTCCTTGCAATAAAGGGTATTTATTTTTCTCCCAAAAAAATAGCTCATTTGCTTCTCCTGCAAGTTTAGGCAGCGGAATGCAGGATGTGTTCTGTTGCATTTTGTGCATCTTTTTGCTCATAATCATAATCTCATGCTAATCCCATTTACTCACCTACAACTAATTTATGTGTTTTTCAGACATTACTGCAGAGCTGGTTCAACAGAACAAACAAGTAAGTCTATCTCTTGAATAACAGTCAGCTGTAATTTAATTATAGAGTTTTTTCTTATCTTTTTGGTTGCTTATTTATATATGAATGTCAGAAAATGAATCAAGTTTGATGCTTCTAGACATATAGTACCGGTGAAAATCTCTTCCCGTTTGTTGTCTCATTTCACAACATATTTCTGATTTTTTTTTAAAAAAGAACAAAAACATCCAATATTGTTGAGTAGTATGCAGCTTGTTAGCTCCAACTGAAATAAAGTTAGAGGAATTCTTGGATACTCAATTACAAATTAGGCATGTTGTCATCTCAATAATTGTCTTTCCTTAATCTGTTGTCTACCATTGCAATAAGATCAAATAAATTGAAGATATAATAATAATCTAAGTTGCTCGGACTCGGGTGTCCGAGACGGATGCGAATCCGTGAGTCGGATTCGGCAAAATCTAAATTTTAAGATTCGGGGATAAAAATTCGAGTATGGATAGGGGTGCGGGGATTCGGCTAAAAATATTCAATATTATAAAAAAATATAGTAATATAGTTATAAAGATAAAGATATTCTTTCCCTCAGAAAAGAAAAAGAAAGTCATTCAAGACCTTCCACCAACTCTACTTATAGATCATTGCTACTGTCTACCATAAGTCGGATTACAACCACTTGAATATTTAGCATCTGTTTGACTTGAAACATGAATCTTTAGCTTGAAACATGACGCAACAAATATTGACCAAGAGGAAAAGTATCTTGGTCAAAGTATTTGATGATGGTCGACCAAATCCCACAAGTATCCCGCACCCGTCTGATGTGTCTGATGTGGGTTGTCCATGGACTCTTGGTCAAAGTATCCGATGTGGGTTGACCGAATCCCACACGTACCCGCACCCGTCTCGTGTCGACACAAGTGCAGCAGCAAAAATAAAGAGTCCGCGCAACTTAGATAATAATGGCTGGAAAGATCCAGGAAATGTCAGGATGTGAAAAAAAAATTGATCTGTTTTGCGCACTGTAACAACTTGCTTCAAATTTCTTTCTTCTGATAGGATGGTTTATTTGAGTTGCTTGAGCTGTTGTGGAGTGAGACTATTATCTTGTTGACTTGCTTTGAAACATATATTATTTTAACTTCAAGACAATACTACATGTTTTTGCTGCTGCATATACTGTTGACAAAATGGATGTATATTAAGTAAGAATCTTTGCATGTGATATTTTGTTACTTGAACATGCCAAATGATAAAAAAAATGCATAACAATTATTATTCACACGCAGGCTGCTATAGATTTGCAACTTGTGAACGTCAGACAGCAAACCAAAATATCACTTTTTATGGTCTCATGTTTTTTGTAAGTCATTATTTCATTCTTAAGGTTTCTAACAGGGACTATCCATTTAATTGTTATGCTTATGAAAATTTTGCTCTTGAGTGCTCCTTATATAGGAGTTATAGAGTATATACTAGAGTGCTCCTCATATAGGAGTTTAGGCTACCAGAAGTAAGGTAAGTTAGGCTAAATGAATTAGGGAAAGTTACCTAATACTGAGGTTTCTAACTATCACATAATTTGAATGAATATTCAACACTATTACCTAGATGTACTCTAAGACCTTGACTTTCAACAGAATCAATGTTTGACCTTTTAGTTTCTTGGTGATTTATCAGAGGACTTGTCCTTGATCTCCTAGTCACCAACTATGAATACAAAATTTAGTACATATTTCATTATATTACTGACATTCAGACTAAATTAACTGAACCATGTGAGTATAGAGTTGTTTGGGCCTGGTAATATGCAATGGATGTCTATTCTGTAATTTGAAAGTTTTGTGTTTATGGAACTTTGAAACGTTCTCTTAAGTAATTATCTTACAGATTCTCCTTTTATCTAAAAAAAATGCTGTATCCTTAGATTTGCATACATTTTCATTCTGTAGAGATATTGGATTTCTAATGCATATGATTTTCTGTTCAAGCATTTTGCTACAATTAAAGATGCACATATTTGTTATTTATACAGACGTAAGATTCAGATTTTACACGTAAGTTTCTCAACTGGTTTTTTCATTTTCAATAGGGTGCAATCATGCTTGTACTTCTTATTATATACAACTGTTCTGACCAAGTTCTGAGCAGTAGAGAACGAAAACAAGCCAAGTCAAGAGAAGCCGGTGCAAGAAGTGCAAGGGAAAGTGCTCAGGCACAAAACAAATGGAAATCTAACCTTGCTAGCATGGGGTCTCAATTGTCGAAGACATTCTCCCGTAGAAAGTCAACAAGGCAGGACATGCAGAAGGATAGTGATCAAACTGGACCTGGTAAAGATTCTGGCTTGCCCTTGCCCCCAGGTATGTCTCAGGCAAAAGCAAAGAAGCAACACAACCTCAACAAGATGATCAATGAATCTGAAGAGAGCCAGCCTGATAGTGAAGGTTCCAACATTGAAACTGGGGATAAAAAGTTCAAAAAGGACAAGGGTAAACAATTACATTCAAGGACTCAAATTTTTAGATATGCATATGGACAAATCGAGAAAGAAAAAGCTATGCAGGAGCAGAACAAAGATATGACGTTTTCTGGAGTAATCAACATGGCAAGTGAGTTTCAGATAAGGCCCAGGCCTCCTATTGAGGTTCACTTTAAAGATTTGACACTTACTTTGAAGGGGAAAAACAAGCATCTGTTGAGGTGTGTAACAGGGACATTATCACCTGGCCGTGTTTCTGCTGTTATGGGTCCATCTGGTGCTGGAAAGACAACATTTCTATCTGCATTGACTGGAAAAGCTGCAGCAGGGTGTACTACAACTGGTTCGATTCTCATAAATGGAAAGTCTGACTCTATTCAGTCATACAAGAAAGTTATTGGCTATGTTCCTCAAGATGATATAGTGCATGGAAATTTGACAGTGGAGGAGAATCTTTGGTTTAGTGCTCGGTGCAGGTATGCCACAATAGCTTTTTTACTATTTACCTAAAGCTTAATTAGTTATTGCTGACTTAATATCTTCCAAAAAGCCATATACTCTAAACGTAAAGCGGTCCTCGATTTCAAGCTGAATTGTGAATCTTTGACTTATATGAATAGTTTATTTAGAATTTGATTTTGTTGTCCTTATGTTCTGAAAAATATGTTTGCGAGTTACAAAAGTTCAATTCTGTCTTTTTGCATGTTTCTTCATATCATGGGTCTGCTATTTCAGAGGTTATGGAGTCCAGTAATTTGGTGTTTCCAAAAGTTATTCTTTCTTTGTTCTAATTATTGGATTTCTGCATGATACTTGCGGTTATTTTAAAAGAAACGCTCAGATACTCGTTAACACCATGTTTTGCAATGCATTTTTAGAAAGTATCCATTTCAAGTGTCTGAAATCTATACACTTCACAGTATTTGAAAAAATATTAGGAAACAAAAAACTAAGTAGCTCTTATTATCTGGAACAGAGTTCTTGCTTCTTGTTTCTTTTTGTTGCAGTTACCTTTCTAGTTTTCCACCAATAGCTTCACATTAGTTCTTATCTGCTCGTCAATGTTGAATCGTTCTTCCAGATTGGCTGCTGATTTGGCAAAACCAGAAAAGGTTTTAGTTGTTGAAAGAGTCATAGAGTCCCTAGGATTGCAACAGGTGAGAGATTCTCTTGTGGGGACAGTGGAGAAGCGAGGCATCTCTGGGGGTCAGAGGAAGCGAGTAAATGTTGGGCTTGAAATGGTTATAGAACCTTCTTTGTTAATTTTGGATGAGCCAACTTCTGGTCTGGATAGCTCGTCATCTCAGTTATTGCTTAGAGCACTTCGACGTGAAGCTCTTGAAGGAGTGAATATATGCATGGTGGTTCATCAACCAAGGTATTCTTTGCAATCATAGTTTCTTCTCTTCGGTCTTCTAATCAAAATGCTATTTGTACTATATATTGGAATGTCCTCCCATATAACAACCGAAATATTTGCTCCGGAACCCTGAAGCATGGTAGGGAAGAGGTTTCCAGCAGTCTTACCAAAAGGAATTTGTAATCTGTTCCTACATTATGGAAGAACATTCTGATTTTGGGTCTCATTTTAAGGACTTCTTTATCAGTCCTGTTTCTAGACAGCTAGAATTAAGAGAATAACATATCTATAGCTAGATTTCCTCACAAATTCATCCCTTAATTTCACATTCACATATAAAATCCTTGTCGCTTTTTGTTTGCAGAAGAAATAGAATAAATTATATTTAGCTAGATTTAGTAAAAGATAGCTGTTTGTTAATTTCTGATCGCTGTCCTTGATTTATTAGATTAATTGTGTTAGCCAAAGTTATACTCTCCTTGCAGTAAATGACAGAAAATCTCTTGTTTCAGCTATTCTTTGTTTAGGATGTTTGACGATTTTATACTTCTAGCCAAGGGTGGCCTTACAGCGTACCATGGGCCAGTGTCAAAAGTTGAAGAGTACTTTTCAGGAATTGGAATCAACATCCCAGATCGTGTTAATCCTCCAGATCACTTCATTGATATTTTAGAGGGAATTTATAAACTTCCAGCAAGTATAGGAGTAAGTTATAAAGATCTTCCTCTTAAATGGATGCTTCATAATGGTTACCAAGTACCAACAGACATGCTAGGTTCCTCGGGATCAGCAGCTTCTTCGGCTGGTGATAATTCAGCTCATGGAGGAAGCTTGGCAGCTGTTGGTCCTGAACAATCTTTTGCAGGAGAGCTGTGGTCGGATGTCAAATCCAATGTTGAACAGAAGAAGGACCATATACAGCACAGACTTTTGGCGTCTAAGGACTTGTCGAACCGAAAAACAGCTGGTTACCTCCTCCAATATAGATATTTCCTTGGAAGGTACGACTGGCTCCTTTCATTTCCAATACTATACTTTTTATTTATTCATTGATATGTGCTAGCAAGTTATTTGTTTTGTTCGTTCTTCAGTTCCTGTGTTAGAATATTTTGAATCTGTCCATTTTGCTTTCCCATAGTTATGACTATACATATATTTATATAGTTGCTAACTTGCCCAAGAGCCTGACAAGCAGATTTGAGGTATTTAGTCATAGTTTATGAGGAAAATATGTGCACAGTATGTTCTTTACTTTATGAATATTTCAAGTTTGTGATATTCCATGAATGGCATCCACTAACAATTTAGTACTGTATATTAGTCAGACTCGGCAAGCAGCGACTGCGGGAAGCGAGGATACAGTCAGTCGATTATCTTATACTATTACTTGCTGGGATCTGTTTAGGAACACTTGCTAAAGTGAGCGATGAAAGCTTTGGAGCACAGGGTTACCTTTATACAGTCATTGCAGTTTGTAAGTTAAAACTTTGGAACAGCTGTGTATATAAGTTCCTTTCGCTTGATGTTACCCCATTCATTATGAAAAGTTTTTAACTGGCAATCCTGAAACTAGCAATTTTCTTATGTGCTAAAATCTTGTTCTGATCTAACATAATGTTTATTCTTGACTTCCAGCTCTCCTCGGCAAGATTGCAGCATTGAGGTCATTTGCTCTAGACAAAGTATACTATTGGAGAGAGAGTGCATCCGGCATGAGCAGCTTGGCTTACTTTATGGCCAAGGATACGCTTGACCATTTCAATACAATTGTAAAGCCTGCTGTTTATCTATCAATGTTCTATTTCTTCAATAATCCAAGATCCACCATTTGGGATAATTACCTCGTCTTGCTTTGTCTCACATACTGCGTTACGGGAATAGCTTATGCTTTGGCCATCTACTTTGAACCTGGTCCAGCCCAACTGGTGGGTTTTTGAACTTAAATGGTTATATAATGTGAACTCTTTACTGTGATTCTATACTTACAAATTAATTTTGTCTGTCCAGTGGTCGGTGTTGGTACCAGTTGTTTTGACTCTCGTTGCAAACCAGGACGGTGACCCACTTATCGTACAGATAGGAAATTATTGCTATCCTAAGTGGGCTTTGGAAGCATTTTTGCTTGCAACAGCTAGAAGGTTCGGTGCATTCTCTCTCTCTTTGTATCCAATATGTCGAAATGGTTTATTTCTTTAATGCTTTAGAGTTGTCTTGCCTGGCATGATAAATTCCTGCTAGGCTTACACTTAGCTTGTCATCAACCATCTGGCATTCAGAATCAAATGCATCTGGTCTCTGGCATTAAAAATGTTCTTAAAGCTGAGTCTGGACAATGTTAAAGAAGTTGTTCATGCGTCAAGTTCCTATTCTTTTTTATTATTATTTATTTTGCTTCCAGGTACTCTGGTGTGTGGTTGATCTCACGATGTGGTTTACTAAAGACAAGGCACTATGATCTTGGTGACTGGTATCCTTGCTTGGTAAAGCTCATCCTTGTGGGCTTTCTGAGCCGTTGCGTGGCATTCTTCTGTTTGGTGATGTTCCAGAAAAAATAAGTCATCGCTGTTCTCTTGCTTCATTGCTTGGAATTCCAGCACAATCATGGTAAAATGCAGGTTTGCAGACTCAACTAACAAAATGTTGTCAAAAACCATTTCTACAAGAACTTCCTTAAATCCACAGTGTAAATGCAGTAAAAATGGTCTGTGGTGGCTACTGATGTCAACAATTTTGGCAGAAATGTAAATGTACATATGTGTTAATTTTAGTTTCTCTGGAAGTGTTACGTTGCTTCCTGAATCCTGTAATTAGCTATGACCCTTCAAGAGAAATGGCAGAATGCCATCTTGACTACTCTACTAATTTTTTTTTTCATATCCTTTGAAAGTTGACAAGGAGATCATTGTTCAAACTACTGCTCAGAAATTAGAGGGACAAAGGTACCAAAATGTTAATTGTGAATTCTTGAAATGCTATAGTTAATAATGTCAGAGTTGGGGGTTTTGCAAAAAAAATTTTGGTATCCGGTCGGTACCCTTTATACCTTATATTAAATTTTGATTAAATTCGAATTCCCGTTGAAAAATTATACTCCCTATCAAAGACAACTTTGAATCAGGTGACTCGAACTCCTCTACTTAAGAATATTTTATATTTATATCCCCGTTACCTACATGTGTTACAAGGTCAAATGTAGACCACTCGTGGGGTTTGAAAAGTTTTTTTTTTTTTTTTTTTTTTTTGATTTAACTGATTTCTTTTTTTGACTAGTGAGTTTCTTTGGTCAGCAACTTTTGTAAATCTATCATTATGCCATAATTATAAAAGTCCAAGTGTGCATCCACTTTCTTTATTTGGCCCATAAGATTTAGAAGACATTATTAGATGGAGGTAAAAATGAAGGGAGAAATGAAACACATCATCAAGTGGGTTATCGTAGACATAAACAATTTATTGGATATGGGAATCTATGAGATAAGTTTAATTCATGATTTTTAAATTTGAAAGTTCATTATGAATTATAATTTTTCGAGACTATTTCTCATCTAAACCTTAACTTATAACTATTTAAAAAACGGGATATATATAGTCTATTGAACAGACATCTTAAAAATCTTATAAACTTTTAAAATATTTACAAATGGATTCTTTTAAAGATAAAGTGATTAAGAGACACTCTTTCTCAAGATGAACTGAAAGTTCGATTAGACACTTCTTGACAAACTTTTCAAAGAATGCATTTGTTGGGTACCCATTGCCCACTTTTTTGCTGTTAATTTCTTTTTGGTCAAAGGGTTAGCAGGAAGAACCTCTTGTCCTTTTTAAATCATTTAATGACATATAGCACTTTTAAACGATTTTGTCAACATGATATAGTTGACAAAATTGGAATTAAAATCTCACTGCAACTTTTTTAGTGAATTGAGTTTAATCCGTAAATTTTTTAAATTATTTTATTTTGTTTTGTATAATATTTTTTTTTATTTTCAATTCGCCCCTTTCTGCAAAATAATTTTTTTTCGTTTTCAATTCATCCCGCATAGATTTTTATGTTTTTTTTAATTGAGTTTGATATAAAAAAATTCATAATTTTTTATTATTTTTTGCTAATTAACATCCCCACAGCTAATTACTTGTTTCTAGTTAATATTTCAACAATTATTTCTTAATCACTAATTAACTCTATTAACATTTATCTAGTTTAAATTTTTTTAAAAAGAGTTAAAATTAAAGTCAAAGTTTAATATAAAAAATTTATATCTTTGATTTTACTAATTACAAAAATTTAATTTTCTTCGAATTCCTATTTGATACTTTAAACCCGCAATCTGCCCCTGCATTAATTTTGATAATAATTACTTCAATCCGCTCCGCATGAGGCCCTGCATTCACCTAACTCTAAATCCTCTCCGCCCCGCCTATATTTAAATCTGCTCCATACCCATCCCGCCCAATTGTCATCATATAGTTTTCCGTGGTCAAAGTATTGCTTCTCTCTCTCTCTCTTAATTTGTAGTGTTCCAGAAAACTGTTTGGCGTAACAAATTGTAAGTTTGGCGTAATTCAGACTCATGTAAAATACTACTTCCTTAATTCCTCTATGTTAACTAGTAGTAAAAAACAAGTGTTACTTCTTACTTGCCATTGTTATCTTTAATCATTTCGAGAGATTTTTCATATGCCAATAAAGTTTATTTAAAGACAATATCTTACACGTAAATATAATACAAACCACAAAGTTTTTAATAAGTCAAACTACAATTTTGAAAGGCAAAATATGCCTCTAAATTTGACTTTAAATTTTAAGTATGACATTCAACTTTTATAATATACATATAGACATTTTAACTATTTATTTCTTAAGCAAAAAATCACGTGAATCCAACCTGGCAAAACACATGATCGGAATGCAATTCAAGTGCGTCAGGTGTAATTTTTTAGGCCCAAAATAGTAAAAAACGAAGCAAAAATGACAATTTTACCCTTAATGAATCCTTTTTCTTTAATTTCTTTTTTCTCAAAATTATAAAATAATTATAATTTTTTTCATTATGTGGCAGCCATTAAGTGGCTCAAAAATCTACGTGGGAGCATTTATATATAATGCATTTTGGTTGTTGGATTCACGTGCTTTTTTTTATAAAAAATAAATAATTAAAGTGCCTATTTATGCACTATAAAAATTGAAGATCATATTTAAAATTTGAAGTCAAATTTTGAAACCAATTTATGTATTATGCTATTTTGAAATGTATTGTTGGCGTATGTGATGCCAAAATTAAGACTTTGGTTTCAAGACATTAAATATAACACTGAGGTCCACTAAACAGGGATTTTCTCCCTTGTTTCTCTTATATATTACTTCCTCCGATTCAATTTATTTAACATATTTAATTTAACATAAAAAAAATTAAAAAAATGAATCTTAAATTAGAAAAAGAAATATTGAAAATACTTTTGAATTGGGTACAAATTATCAGTTTCGTTCTCGAATTATTGACAATCTTAAAAATACTCATTGACTTGACCAATTAAACTTAAATACACCCCCAATCTGCCACATGACATAGCAAATGATCTCAAACTCTTGGAGGAGAATGCGACTCTTCATAAAAAGCCTAAAGAAGTATTGAAAACACCTTTGCTTGGAGATAACTTAAGGGTGTATTTTACTCATGTTGTAAGATCGTATGTGTATTTAAGTTTAGTTAATCAAGTAAACGGGTATTTTTAAGGTTGTCAATATTTCGAAGATAAAACTAATAATTTACATCGAGTTTAGGAATGTTTTCAATAATTCTCTTTATATCAAATGTATCATAATATTCTTTAATCGTATGATTTTAAATATGATATGTGAAAAATTGTAATTAAAGAATTGCTTAAAGAAAAGAGTCATATGTTTTTTGTTTGTGAAAAATCATTTGGCCTCTTTATATGGTCTCGATCAGTTATAAATTTAGTTTTGTATTTAGTTAAATAGTATCACACAGAGTAGTAGCTTACCAATATTTAAAGGGTAATAAATATTTTCTTCGTCTTATATTAGTTGTCATGTATATCAAAAATACTTATCTTAAAATAATTATTAATTTAAATAATTAAAAAAAAAATAATTATCTTTTTTCAACTTTACCCTTAATATTAACTATTTTAGAATTAAAAAACATGTAAATAAATAAAAATTAAAAAATAAATACAAATTATATTAATCAAATAATGCTCTTAATTAATATTCTTTTAAAATTTATATAAAATTTTATTATAACAATTAAAATGAAACAGAGGGTAATAATGAACAAACAGGAAGCACAGCCAGTAGGAGTCAACTAATAAAAGGTCCTTTCTGATTAGGTAGACTCCAGTCATTTTCAACCTCAACCTTCCATTACAATTTACAAAGTCCCCTAAACCAGAAAAGATTTTTCCTGTTTTCCTTGAGATTCGTTAAATAATATAATTACATGATTAAAGAAATAATGTTCGAAAATTTTAAGTATGACATTAAGTTACACAATCAAGCGACTAATCTTTTCAATTTGATTTATTTTTTAATTACTGTATAATTATAAGAAAAACCAAAAAAAATTGAAAACCCAAAAAACCTGAAAGAATCCATTAAAATCAAAACCAAAAAAACCAACATTAAATTAATTTAATTTAGTTGATAAATTTAATAAATCAAAATAATTAATTTAGTTATTTTTTAATAAAAAATTAAATCAAACCAACCACCTTCCTAATTTACAGCAGCCGCTTCTACTTACGCCTACTTTAGTTTATTAGACTAAATAATAGGTGCGAATATTATATCTTCGCCGTTGTTCGTTATTTGAGCTTTTACATGAGGGCTAAAAGAGTTGATGAAGTTTTATATGGAGTCCAATCAATGTTGGACTTTTTTTTTTCCTTCTCAATTAAAAAAGAAAAGAAAAAGAATATCGACATCTTTACCTTTTCCCTTTCATCATTCATCACCAAAACTCAATCCCAATTCTTTGACCCGGATTTTCATCATAGATAATAAAAGCTTTTGACTTTGATATCTATGTCAAGTAAAGTTTCATTCTTTATTTTCCCCAATTATGAATTTGGTAGATAAGCCATAACCCAAATTCTGAAAAATCACCAGTTTTTTCATCCCTTTCTTTATGTGTAAAACGAAAATGGCAGTTGATGCTGCACAACCCATTTCAAGCCCAGCAAGAAGATCCCGCTCTTCAACAACTCCTAAAATCTCTTCTACTCAACAAGCACAATCTCAATCTTCAATATCTTCTACACAGATACCAAAATCTACGCTCTCTAAATCTGGCCCATCAAACAGCAGCAATCGGGTCAGTTATACATCCAACTCCGGTTCCGGGTCAGGGTCCGAATACCGCCTTGACACCTCTGTCGCAACCACCTCCGTCTCCAGCCAGGCATCGCTCACTAGTTTCCGAGCATCCTTGCCGGATAATCCTCAAGTCTACGATTTCTCCGATATCCGTGCCGCCACCAACAATTTCCTTGCCAAGCGCTACTCCTCCACCTCTTCCTCCCAATCGTGGCGATGCGCGCTCCATGGTAAAGATGTAATTATCTTCCAACGAAGAATCCAGAAATCCATGGAGAAAGCTGAATTGAGGGCGAAATTATCAGTTATTTGTAGAAGCCATTACAAAAGTATAATTAAACTCCTTGGCGCATCAATTTCTGGCGATCACATTTACTTAGTATACGATTTTGTCGTCGGTTCTAACCTTTCTATCTGCCTCCGGAACCCTAGAAATCTTAGCTATACGGTTCTCTCCACTTGGATGTCACGAATGCAAATCGCTACAGATGTTGCTCAGGGTCTGGATTATATACACAACACTACCGGTTTGGAGATCGATCCAGTTCACAAGTATGTAAAGAGCAGTGGAATCATCGTCACGGAGCCTTCCTTCAACGCAAAGATTTGCCATTTCGGAGCTGCGGAGCTCTGCAGTGGAAGTGAGAGCAAAGCCGTGACGAATGGCGGTGAGATCTGCGAGGAACCATTAGCAGATTCAAAGCCGGAGCGCAGGGGATCGGCGTCTAGGACTCGCGAGTTTGAAGGCGTGAGAGGTTACATATCGCCGGAGTTTCAACTGACAGGAGTGGCGACACAAAAGTCCGACGTGTACGCATTTGGAGTTGTGCTGTTGGAATTATTCTCCGGCGAAGAGCCTGTGAGATTCAAGTACGACAAGGCAACCGGGAATTATAGTAAAATATCCATTATAGACACCGCGAGGGAAGTAGTCAAGTGCGGTGGCGATGGGGTGGAAGACGGCGGCGTAGGAGTGGAGAGGCGGTTGAGGAATTGGGTGGACCGGAGGTTGAGTGACTCGTTTCCGGTCGAGGTGGCTCAGAAGGTAATTCGATTGGCTTTGGATTGTTTACACGTGAAACCAGATTATAGGCCCGACATGCGCCGGGTGGCAGGTAAGATATCGAAGCTGTATTTAGAGTCCAAATTTTGGTCGGATCGGGTCAAAATGCCCACGGAGATATCCGTGTCATTAGCACCTCGATGAGACAATTTTTTTTTATTTTTTTTGATTATTTTTGTGAAATGTACTTTTCCAGAGAATACTTTGACAAAAATCCACCAATTAGTTTCAAGGAGAATATGTTTTTAGGCTATTAATTTTGTCATTATTCAATTAAAGATTGTGACGCAACTACTAGATGCTAAAATAGAAAAGTAGATTCCAGATAATGAAGCATAGAACAAATAATATTTTATAGTAATGTCTTTAGTTGACCTATAATTGTGAATGTTAATATATTATTTTAGTACTATAAAACGGATAGCAATACATTCTTTATGTTATGTGTAAGATAGAAGAGTTGTTAATTATGTTATGATTCTCTATGGATGAAGGCGACTTTGAGTTTTGGTATTTTCTGTGCTTTGTGGAACATCGTTTAGAGCCCGTTTGGATTGGCTTTAAGTTGGTCAAAATCAACTTAAAGCCCCTTTTTAGCTTTTGGAAGTGTTTATCTAATGCTGACTTTAAGCCATAAAGTTCTTAAAGTCAGTAAAAAATGAAAAGTTAGGATTCCTAACTTTTTTTCCCAAAGTGCTTAAAGTCATTTTCTTTGACCATGAAAATTACTTTTATATCCCTTATATTTTAACTAAATTTCCAAACTACCTTTTTTTATTCTTTTAATCCTAAAATTCACATCATAAGCACTTTTATCCAAACACTCAACTGCTTATTTATAAAAATAACTTTCAGCACTTCAAAGTTCTAAAAGCACTTCATACATAAAAATTACTTTTTTTAAGCCCATCCAAACGGGCTCTTATATGGCCATTCTCAGGTGTCCCTAAAAGCAAAATTGTTTGTTTTGAACCTAATCAATTAACCTGACACAACTTTAATATCTAAGCATGTAAATAATATGGTGAGTTCTTTATTGAATTTTCCGATCTTATTAGATTTTTTATAATTATTATATCGGGAGAGGAAAGAAGGAGATTAAATTATATTATACAATTGATATGATTTGAATAGGGAGCTCATCTAGTCCTCAGCCATATTAATACGACCCGATTCATTACAAATTAAGTGATTATTATTTATAGTAGAATTATTCATAGTAGAGTGTAAGGATATGATTAAAGAATTGGAAGGTTACAAATAAGGTAACAAGAGTATTGTGGGATTTTCCACCAGTAGGTTGGCTAAAATACAATATAGAGGGGGCTTCGAAGGAAAATCCAGGTATAAGCTCCTATGTCTTTTGTTTGAGGAATGAAAAAGGAAATTTATTGTATGCAGAGAGAGTTACTAGTGAAAACATCACTAACATTGTGGCAGAGGCGAAGGCAATTCTAGAAGCATGTAAACATAGCAGGTAAAAACAACACAATAATATAATCATTCAAACAGACTCTATAATATTGTACAAGATTCTAGAAGGAAAATGGTCATATTCCTAGATAATCACAGAGAAGGTGACAGAAATCAAAACATCCTTACAGGACAAACAACATACATTCCAGCACATTTTTAGGGAAGAAAAATCAACTAGCAGACTACTTGACAAAAATTGCAATCGATAAAGGAGGGTGCAACTATCAAGATTTTAGCAGTTTTGAAGTAGCAGGAAGAAAGATCATCTCCAGCAAAGGGATAGAGGGGATATGAAAGTTCAACGTGTTAGTGTTTTATTTTTGATTGTTTGTTTATTTCTTTCCTAGTCGATTGGGCCATGTAGGGAATGAGTTTTACGTGAGGTGGTATAAGATGGTGCTTATACTCATTACTTCATCAATAAAATATCACAATTTAACAAAAAAAAAAAAAGTGTCAGGTAGATTTAGGTATAGCAAGATTTGAACCTTTAACCACTAGGTTAAAAGCCCACTACTCTTCCAATTGAGCAATCTGATAGACTTCATATTAAACGGTTTTACGGATGGACGTTGGACTTTATCTCATATCACATCTGCGTCTCTTTTGGGCTTTGCCCAACGTCTGACATGATCCAAATTTTATTATTTAACAGATCTCATTTTCTACGAGGAACATCAAATCGTGGATGATTGATACTCCCTCTCTTTTATATTAAGTGATGCTTTTAGTCCGAACATATTCCTTAAATAAACGTTTGGTTATGAGATAAATAGAAAGTTATTCATGAATTAATTTTATATCGTGTTTGATTTGCAAATAGGACAAAAAATATTCATGTATTACTTTTATATAATGTTTGATTGCGTTTTTTGTAATCCTACATAATTAATACTTACATTACTTATGAGGAAATATATGTATAAGTTATGCGGGATAGAAAGTGGAATAAGTTATGTGGATATTAGTTATATATGTATTAAAATAATAAATTGCACATTTACCCCTTTTTTTGTCTTGATTGCTTAATCCTATTCAATGCAAATTGTTTAATTGCTTTTAGTTATTTGTTATTTACTTTATTGTTTTAGCTATTGGTATTTATTTAAATTTTAATATATTATTTAGATAGTTATTTATTTTAATGAGTATAATAAATATTAGCTCACTAAACATTTTGAAATTAAGAAATAAGAATTAGCTCACTATTTTTTTTTAAACTCTACATAACTAAACCCTACATAACTAATACTTGCATAACTCTAACCAGTAACTAAATCCTACATAACTAATACTGCATAACTCTAACCAGTAAACAAACGGCCCCTTAGTTCTAAAAACTAAGAAGTGTTTTTATTAATTTATATACGCTTAATCAAATGCCTTGAAAAAAAAGTAAATCTTTAATAGTTAACGTCTTGGTTATGTAAAACTTCTTTTATTTAAGCAAAAGTAAACTTAGAAGAAAAATTTGATGTTATCTTGATTTTGTGGAACACCACTTAGTTTAATGAAAAGAGCATCTTTATAAAATGAAAAAAAGTAAAAACCTTTTATTATGAAAGGGTGTCCATTTAGAATTACATTCATGGAAGATGTGATGTAGGAACTCGTAGATGTTGCTGGAATCTCTCAACTAACTTGAACAAATTATCCCTACAATATAATTTTAGCTTTGTACGATTTTTTACTTTCTAAGTCCTTTGTACACGCTTAATCAAGTTAACTAGTTTCATATTAATGATTTAGACTTATTTTTGGAATTAGTAGTGCATGCTAAGAGAAATTGTATAGTAGAAGATCATAATATTCACCTAATTGATATGCTCGATCAATCAGATGAAAAGACTTGACTTCTTTTAAATGTTTACATTGCTTATATTTTTATTTTTTTAACATTTCCGATAACAATTTCCTCAATAGAAAGAAGGTTTTTAACATTAAAAATTAATCAAGTCTTACCTAAGATCAACAAATATTTCAAAAAAATTAATAAAATTGAATGAATCACCTTACCTATTATGATCTTGTCATGTTAATATCTTTTACCACATATACAAAAGACATCTATTGTTCAAAACAAATTCTTTTTACTACTATTTATTTTCGAGCTAATAGTGTCCAATCACAATAGGTGTACTAGTAATTGTTTGATTAGAAAGAAAAATATCTACAGGAATACAACAACGTATCGAACAACTTAAACTCTGGTCATATATACACACAAGGTGAACGAACAAGAAGCTTTTGCTATAAAGGATAATACAAATCTTCAACTTAAAACTCCAATAACAACTTCAATTACAATATATACCCAAAGCAAGATCATACTCATGATATATACACTTTTACTACCATGCATATTTACATAAGGCCAAGTTGCATATGAACTTTGACCACAACTTATTCCCATTTACTAATACTAATATATATATATATATATATATATATATATATATATGGATGGTGCAGCATCACACATTAGACAGCCTACCCTAATACTAATAGATACATGTACCATTAATTCATATATCATATTCCATATTTTATATCATTTGAAGAGCATTTTATATAGTAGCTAGGGTTGTATGTATATTTTAGAACTTTCCAGCATCTGTATTATCATTTTTAGGAGTAGCACCTCCACCACCATAGTTGTTATTGAATTCTTCCCTACTCATATAATGATGATTATCCATTGTTCTTGTTCCTCCTCCTCCTCCTCCAGGCTGCTGCTGCTCGTAATTATTCAAACTCCTACTTGTAGCCATGCAAGAACTCATCATCACCAACATAACTAAAACAACAACAACAACTATTCTCATTTTTCCACACTTCTTTTGATCTCCTCCTGCACGACATATCATTTGATCACTAAAAATTAAAGAATTTAACTTCTATACAAACGCCATATAAAGAATTTCTACACTATGATTAGCAGGTTATATACTTTCTAGGTTATGAAAGTAAATAACGACGTTAGAAGTATAAACCTAAATAGCGAAATTTAAAACTTACCCGGATTGAGATTAGTAGAGCTAATTAAGGATGCTTAAGGTTAGTTGTGACTTGTGAGGTATAAAGAAAGATTTAAGGATGTTTATATAGAAAATAATTCTAG
Organism: Solanum dulcamara; assembly: GCF_947179165.1. Lineage (NCBI taxonomy): Eukaryota > Viridiplantae > Streptophyta > Magnoliopsida > Solanales > Solanaceae > Solanum > Solanum dulcamara. The sequence continues at coordinate 75,645,127 of NC_077244.1, forward strand.
GCTTCATGTTAATACTGTTTTTAAAAATTAATTTTAAGATACTCCACCAAATGAGGCAACACTAAGTGGGCATGCCATATTTGCCAATCCAAATGATGGAGCTGAAGGAAATAATGAAATATAATATAAAGTATCTCACATTACTGACAGTAGATTTTATGATATACCACATAAGTCAACAAGTTAGCAGTTATTTTACTGTAATATTGGCTTATTTTGATGAGGATAAAATCTCTAAATTGCTTTTTTTTTGTCAATTTGCATGATGTTGTATAATGCTAGTCTAGAAATGTGGAAGTTAGTGTTTGATTAAATTGTGTCCATTATCAAGTGAGCTATATGGGAAAGTTCATGAGGATTATTTGACTCTTCTCTTTCTCGAAATATATATATATATATATATATATATATATATATATATATATATATATAAAATCGACGGACGCCTTTCCATATCTAAGTCCGTAGATTTTCTTTTTCTTAAAAAAAAATAATACAATGAATAAGAAATGGAATCCGTCGGTTTTGTTATGTTGGGTTTTACCAATTTTTTTTCTACGTAGAATCATAAAATTAGCTCATTAAAATGTGATTCAACCAATTTGTTAAAGTTAACTGGTCTATTTATTAACATAGTTTGCTTTAATCGACCCAATTTAGCCCATCTAAAATTGGGTTAAAACGTGATCCGAATTGATCTATGAAAAAAATATTATTTTTTTTTTAAAATTATTATTATTTGTTTAATTTGTTATATATCATAACACAGAAAAAAATTATTTGGTAATCAAACAAGAAATTAATAAAACTTAATTTAAAAGACCCTAACAAATTTAAGTCTTAAAAATTCAGAGAAAAACGTACGAGGTTCTTATTTCTACTTTGAGAAGGTGTTAAGCATTCAAAGTAGCCGCTAACACGTGGTTATCCAACGATTTGAAAAATAACATACATATATAAAATAGTAAAAGTTTACCAAATGACTAAGTAAAGGTAGAAAATTATTTAAAGACTAATTAACATGAATTGGTTTATCTTTAGGGGAATCTAATTAAGTTAAAATAAATTAAAATTAATATCTAAGCAAGCATAAATAACATAAGTAAATAAATTATTACAATCTGAATTAATATAAATAAACAATAAATAACAAATGAAAATATGGCCCGACACTTAGTTTTTGTATGTCTGAACTAAGTTGTTGGGTCATCTGCGTTTTGGGCCTTAAGCACAATTCCATTGTATAACGCAACTATATATACATTGTATATCGGACTGTATATACACTGTATACAGTGGATACAATATTATTTCTGTATATCAAACTGTATACCACTTATTTTTTCCTATATCTGTTGTATATCACTATATATTAGACTGTATATACATTGTATATTAATGTATACAACATTGTTTTCTTGCATATTAGACTGTATAAATATTGTATATCAGTGTATACCATACTATTTTCCACTTGTATTTCATGTATACAGTCCAATGTCAATATTCAAACCATGAATATTAGCTTCATTTTCATGTATCAACTTTTCAGCAATTTGAGCACGATAATGGGAGAATCAAAACTCAACAATATGCAAGGATGGAGTCCAAAGATGGACTCGAATCGATATCACAGGCATCAAAATAAAATTACATAAGCATCTACTCATTTTAAGCTAAAACAAAGAATATATCACTATATGTTAAGGTATCAAATTGATGGGCATCCTAGAGGTGAGTAACAACATATATTATATGTAGACAAAGAAAAGGAAAGAAGAAATATATTTAAGTAACTAAATAGCACATAATTAATATATACACTATACTAACTCAAATTTTAAAGAAAGAATTAAATCAATTATGCCATGAAAGTTTTAACTAAATAATAACTTAAGCTATTTTTATTATCTAAATCATGTTAAAAGAAGAAATTGAAAACATGAAAATCTATATTGTCAAAGAAAACTACTTGGAAAAATAATGAACAAAACTAAGTGCTTTCATTAAATAATCCTAACACATGCTAACTATAAGAAATTTCTATCATTAATCTAATTATTTTTAATACATGCTAAAAATAAAACTACGAATCAACTAAATATGAAACATGAAAGAATTAAATAAAATAAAGCTGAGAAAAGATTTTATCTCTTTTCGGGCAGCGAGACTGAAGACGGCGAGTGGAAGACGACTTCACTACCACCCAAGAGCTTGATGAAACTCTAATCCACAAAAAAAAAAAACTGAAAATTTAGACTCGAACCTTCGTGGGTTTGACGTTATAAGAACTCTGTTCTTACCCTAAATTTTGACATCAATCTCTTATTTTCTTTGAAGAAAAATATAGATTGAAAGCTAAAAAAAATTCACAACTTTTAGACTGGGGACAGGAGTCCAAAATCCTAGTCAAGTTAAAAAAAATTCTAACTTTGGGGTGGTTAAAAAACCTCCCACTTTTTCCTCATTTTTAATGAGAATATGAGCCTTTATATAGGCTCGAAAACCCCCAAATTCTTCATGATTTTTCGATGTGGAGAATGAGATTATTTTTTTTATTTAGAAAAAACTAAAAATTTCAAAAATACAAACTTTAATTAAACTAACCTTACTAACATTGTATTTAGTAAAAAATTAAATATTTTGAGATGATTTTCGAATAACCACATAAATAGTAATCAAAGATATAGTTATATAGAAATATGTATATTATACTAAAATTTATAAAAAGATAAAAATAGTTAAGAATAACATGAAAATATCTTTGTTTTTTATAAAAGCTAATTATTTTTAAAATGTTCGAAACTTAAAAAAAACTCGATAACTAATTTACGTTGTGAAGGATCAAAATTGGGTGTGAACAAGTGTGAGATCCCAAAAATAAATTGCGATGATTTGATTATGGACGTTGATTGTAGAAGTTATTTTATATTAATTTGTTTGATGTAAACACTGCAATAGGAGTAAATTTTATTTTATGAATTACCGATCTTTTAATGATCATAATAACATGGAGTTATGCAAAAGCTAACATGATAAATCAGACAAAAAAAAAATATACTAAAAGAAGGATAACGTTTTATATAATTTGATCACACTATTAAAAATACTATTTTTTCATTGAAATTTTTACGGAAAAATGTTCTGGGGCTATTTCCATAAATATTATTATTGAATTAAAATAGTAGTATTTTCATATAGAAAATTTAAGAAGCTTCTTAGTATTCAATAAGAATCTGTTTTCCACTATATATTTTTCCAATGACCTGATTCGATAAAAAAAATTATTTTATTAACACAATTTCCCCATTGATTTACAATGGGAAAGCCTCTACTTCTAGATTGACCAACATATGAAAAGCTTAATTTAAAGAAATCATAAAAACTATTGAGAAAATAAATAATTTTCTAACGGTTCTCAATTTTAATATTCATATACTTACGTAGTACTCCCTAGCTTCATCCCAAATTAGTTGTCATGTTTCACTTTTTGAGAGTTAATTTAACTAATTTTTGTAGCTAAATTGGATTAGATCAATACATATATTAAAATTAAAATTTACATATTCAAAAACTATACTAAAAGTCTACAAATTGCAATTTTTCGATGTGACACTGATGAAAAAAATATACTTATAAATATTGATCAAAATTAGCACAATTTGATTCTCAAATAGTGAAACATGACAACTCATTTGGGATTGAAGAAGTATATTAGAATAAGCATGAAAATGTAATAAATAACAAGATATATAGTAGAGTCGAACTGTATAAGAAATAGAAAAGTAATTCCTGATTTGCAAATCGGACGTGCAAAGAAAAAGTAATTCCTGATTTAATTAGTAGAAGTTTTTTTTCAATTCTGTTATTATTATTTATTTATTTTGTTATTTTTCTTTTGTAATTAGAATTCCTATAATCGACTTTAATTTAACTAAATTGGAATGGATGCAAAAAACCAGAACCATTTGGTCTAGGCTTTAACCAACCAATATATAGCAGTAACTAACTTAAAGTGAAACAAAGAAATGAGTCCTAATTAGTATACATTATTTGAGACTTTACGTCATTTCTGCTACCAGATTTAGTTTATTGGATGGGTATAAGGTAAACCATAAAGGAGAATGCTAAGATCCAGAATAAGCAATAGAGAAATTGACATAAAGGAGAGATTTCGTAAGAACCTCTAATTAATCCACTTTTTCATTGGAAAATTGACACAAGAAAAAATCATCTTAAATTGGGGAGTAATCATATACGTACACATAATCGTCTCAATAAAATTTGAGGCCTACAGTTAAACTTTATATAGAGATCTTTTTTTTCTAATTGACAAGCACACAATAAATATAATAACATACTCAGTGTAACAATGCAAATTTTCGATGAAAAATATACTATAAAGTTAAGAATAATAAGATTTGACTCAAGAATTTGAATAGTTTATATAATGATATCAAAATACCGTTGCGCTAAATTTGGTAAGTTGATATAATTAATGATATTGAAATAGTGTTGACTTGTTGTAGAGCTTGAAATTTAAAGGAGACACCGACAACAAATTTGATCTTTGTAAATAGATAACAACATACCTAGGGAAATCCACTAGTGGAGTTTAAGGAGGGTAGAGTGTACGCAGACCTTATCACTACCTCATGGAGATAGATATCTTTGTAAATAAAAGATAATAGAATTTGCATAATGCAGAAGGTTTGACGTTTGAGAGACTTCAAAATATTCAATAACAAGAGATTAAAAATAGTGAAGAGGGAATGCAAAAGGTAATTATAAAAGTATTAATGTGGGTTCATATTAATCGTCTAGATATAAATGAGGCAACAATAAAGGTACAGCCGCCAAGTGAGAAAGGATACTACAATTACCTAAAATCTATATCATTTCTCTTTTCAAATTTAACAGTACATGAATTTTCTTAAAACAATATATATATATATATATATATATATATATATATATATATATATATATATATCTTTAAAAACAATTAAGGCCAAAACATTGCTTTTTAGTTGCCTTAGTCTATGAATCAAATGACAGTTAACTAATATCGATAAAGGTTTAACACTTTGTTAATGTGCATATTTATGACATATCATCACTCATATGTCATAAATGGGAAATATGCATTCATTTGAGAAATAAAAACAGAATTTAATATCATCAATTTAATAGAATTTCAAATTTTCAACCATCAATTAAACTCAATGAGAAAATCAGTCAAAATTACAACTTATTTTTGGTCAGCTTCATATTACGTTACTTCCTCTATAGAAGGATCTATAAATTTACTGAGTTTGCTCATCAACTCACAAAATATTTCAACAGTTGAAGATATAATATGAATATGGCAACAATAATCAAAATCTTTTTCTTTTCTTTTCTTTTCCTTTCAAGTGCATTTCTTGCAAGACCTCAAGAAGTTGGTACGTTATAAAATATATTAATTCGACACATTTTTAGAGCGTGTTCACACTTTTAAGTTTCTTAATTATGTCTGGGTAATTGTAGATGATGCGAGTGATGAATTTAGTTATGATGAAAACGCGAAGAACGGACCAGCTAACTGGGGGAAAATCTGGAGGAACTGCAATGGAAATTTGCAGTCTCCAATTGATCTTGTTAACAAAAGGGTTGAAGTTGTATCAAATTTAGGAATTCTTCAAATATACTACAAACCATCCAATGCCACTCTCTTGAATAGAGGACATAATATGGTGGTACGTAAATAATTATAGTATAGTGTAATATATATTGTTATTTGTTATTTATTTATTTGTATTTATTTGTTATCTATTCGTTATTTGTTTGTTGTTTCTCTCATAAAGCTTTTAATTTCCTATTCTTATGTAACATTTTTTTTATGCATTTATGCTTTTACTGAGCCGAGGGGCTCCAGAAAACAGCCGTCCTACCTTGGTAGGAGTAAGGTCTGCGTACATTCTACCCTCCCCAGACCTCATGTTGTGGGATTTCACTGGGTTGTTGTTGTTGTTGTTGTTGTAATATATATTGTGGATAATATATTATCACTCATATTGAAATAAATTTTTAAGTTATGATTATATAATATATTAACAAATGCAGTTGAGATGGGATGGTGATGCAGGATACTTGAAGATAAATGAAACTCAATATCAACTCCAACAAGTTCATTGGCACACACCTTCCGAACATAGTATCGATGGAAAAAGGTGTATATATACTAGCTTAATTTATTTTATTAGAAATTTTTGAAACTATGATCTGAATGAAAATTAATGAGGGAGTCACTATGATATCATATATATTTTTTTATTAATTGTTTTTTAAAAAATTGGAGGGTGGGGGAAGGAAAAATGGGGAGAAGATAACAATTTGGGGAATCAAACCTATATTATCAGTTGAGATAATTATATTTTAATTGATAAAAGAAGATTAAGAAGAAAAAAGATTACTTTCTAATTTAATATTAGTAATAGTGATTTTAAAAGAAAAAAATTCTTTAAGAATAACATTTTATTAGGAAAAATGTGTTAAAAATGAAAAAAAAAACTAATATGTTTATTATGAAAAGGGCATTTTGACCCAAAAGTAATAACAAAGATATTTTTAGATTAAAATATTGACAACAAGGGTATTTTTGAATCAAAGTATTAATAGCAAGGATATTTTTATACTAGACTATTAACTAAAGTCATTTTTGTTTAATTTCACATAGTTTAATTGCATTTTGACCTTTTTCAGTATTAAAAATAAATAAACATGGGCAAAGAGCGAAAATTATCATTATTTTAGTCAACTCATTTGTACAATCTCAACCAAGTAAAAAAAATGTTAGTAATTTTTTTGAATCTCTCTTATTCAGACTAATAATTACATAAACCATATGTTATACACAATAATAATATAATATACAGTACTATCGGTGTCTTTAGTTAATATTTTCTTTTGTAACTTTTTTTGCTTCAATTCTTTATATTTGCATTATGAATTTGCAGAGTTGATATGGAGGCTCATTTGGTACATATGAGCAGTGACGGAAAAATTGCTGTCATTGGAATCCTCTACAAAATTGGATTATTGCCTGATAATCTCCTAACCATAGTAAACATAAATTAATTTATTTATGCTGTAGTGTTTAATCGATCAATCTCATTAATTTTTCAGATTCTTGATATTGTTTACTTGTCAAATCACAGCTAGAAGGGGGTTTAATAGCTCTTGCTGATAGAAAAGGCGCAGAAAGAGCCATTGGAATAATTGATCCAAATATCATAAAATTGGATGACAATATATATTACAGATATATTGGCTCCCTAACTACTCCACCTTGCACTGAAGGTGTTGTTTGGACTATTGATGGAAAGGTAATCAAATTTGCCTAAATTCATTATTATGATGAAAATTAAAAGTAATTAAGTATTCCCATTTTAAAATTTATTTTAATTATGTGATTTTTCTAATATTTTTTTAATTTCTTAGGTTAATAGTGTAACGGGAAGACAAATAAAACTGCTCCAAGATGCTGCTGTTCTCGTGAGTTGCTACCCCAAAATTATTTATTTGCTTTTTTTCAACTTTTTTTTCTTCTTCTTAAAAAGTCAGTTTGGTTATATATATTTTCAATGCATATCCAAACACAATTTTAATTTTTTTCGATACTATTTTTCAATTTAGCTTCAAAATGCTATTTTTTTAATCACATATATCATTCAATTTATGTCCAAGCGCCTATCAAAATTTTATAAAAGACCATTCAAACCCGAAAGAAAACTCTATTTAGCTTTTATTTTCAATTTGTGTGACTAGAATAGGGTGGTACTTCAATTAAAAAAATTGAAGAATCTACTTATAATTAACTTCTTCTAATTCAAAATAAGTGAATTTTTAACATTTTTTCTTAGTTTAAAATAAATGAACTTTTTACCCAAGAGGTCATCAATTATTTTTTTTCCCAAAGTTTTCCTACCCTTTAATAGTGTTTTCAACTATTTTTTTTAAATCTCAACGCTGACTAGTTCTACTTTTAAGAAAAAATTTACAAAATAAAAGGATAACATTATTAAATAACCTTTAACTAATGTAATTAAATAAATTTCTTACAAAATATGTCACGCCTTCAAAATTCACTTATTTTGAACTGAAGGAATTATAGAAAATATTTTTTTTGATTTTTTCTTCTCATGTTTATCTCAGGGATTTGAATTCAATGCTAGACCAATTCAGCTATTAAACGGACGTTCTATCAAATTCAACAAACTTTAATTGTTTCGTTGGTTGGCTACATAAACTTCGAATTTGTTGGTGGTTAGTTGGCTTGAATTTGTGTTGCAATTGTTCCAACATCCGATAAGGAAAATAATACAACATTACGTGTGTAGGCACATAGAATACGTCCCTAATTTATACTGTGTGAGTGCTTTATTCAGCCATTAGAAGTAATATAAGGCTATTTCTGCATAAATTCTTAAAGAATTTTCTATATAATAAATTTTTAATTTCTTTTTTTTTTAACTCTTAGCAACTTTTTATTCGAAGCAAAATATTATCTAATTAAACAACAAATTATAAATATTTGAAAAAATAGTGCTGCTACTTCACGAGGCAATATATATTCTATATTTGTGTATAATCAATGTAAAAGCCATACATGTGTTTCTAGTCCTTAGCTTCTTCAAAATTTTCAATTAGAAAAATCAGACGTTTTTGTTAATTAATTAAGCCGCTTTGTAAAAGTGTCCAATTTATTGATAAGGTTTTTCATTGGCCAATTTATATTACATATCAGCAACGAGTTGAGCTAAAATAAGCAATTTTTTTTTTAAAAAATACCAATGAATTGAACGAACAATATTTACTGGAATTAGTTGGTCACCCTACCTAAAATTCATATTTAATGAATATATGTAATAAACAATTGAAAATTTTACATCATGAAATTAACTTGAAAATTGGAAAAAGTTAAAAGAACTATAGAATTGTTGAAAAGTAATTAAGCCGTAATTTCTTGAACATAATTAGTAGCTTCCGCTTCCAGATTAATGTAATTCTTATTAATTACGTACTGATTAATTTAGTAATAAATTATTGAACCTGATGACTAATTTAGCCGTTAAAAGTTGAACATCATATTTTCTTTCTTGGACAGAAAAACAAGAATTTTATATTTCTCCAAAATTACTTACTATTAGAAGCAAAATAAATGAAAACGTTTCCTTTAAAATTGAAGCTTCAACTCACCACGCCAAAATGTCTTCTTCTTCTACTATTTTTTTCTTCTTTTTTTTTCCAAAAAGTGTCATGACAAAAAAAAAAAAAAATTATAAGCGGACCATGCTATTTTGTATAACTTCAGAATCATTGACGCACCTAATGACATAGTTGTAAAAGTTATATATTTACGTCTCATAAAGTATTTGTTGAGGTCTAATTTAGTCTATATTGGTAGCTAGCTAAGAAATTACATGGCAGACATAAAAATATTAGTTCTCTTACTGTGTTTTAATTTTGGTGAATATAATTATTTGATACATGTTGTTGATACGAGATAACATATATATATATCGTGTGACTTATGGAGTTAGTCTAAGTGCATACAAGCTGGCATTGATGCTACAATTAAAATTTTAATTTAAATTAATTAATGCATAGAATCTCAACCAGTAGGTCACAACATGTTCAAGATGTGGGAACAACCTCTTGCAAAATTGCACGATAAGGTTGCATACAATATAAACTATAACAAAAATAACTTTTAGCGGTAATAAATATACACATTAACAAAAAGTGCTAACGTTTTTACCGGCATTAGTAAATTCTCATTGGATCCAATATCTCTATAAGCTTTAGAGCCATTTACAAAGAGTGCTAAAATGTAATATTATTTTCCCTAAAAAATATATTTAGCGGCAATTAAGCTATTAATATTATCGTTCAAGATCATTTTTGATATAGTGAAATTCTTATAACCCGATCCTTTTTCAAACCCTAAATATAGCGAAAGCTTACGTATATCAAGCTTCCCTTTTAATCTAAACAAGCAAAAACTCAAGATAAGAAATTCAAAAAAAGTCCTCGGTCGGTCTTTTTTTATTTATTATATACAGTATATACAATTAATTAATACTATCCAGAAAGTACGTAGCTAGGATGCTTTGATTAGCCACCTGAATTAAATTCAGAAAATTCTCATGACTACAAGTTTAGTCAAAAGCAACTTCTTTTTGGTCACCTTCACCTTCACATTACCATAACCTCCTCTATATAATGGTTTCATTAGTTTGCTCATCAATATTTAAAAGAACATTTCATCAACACAGTTAAAGATATACTATTATTATTATTGAATATGTCAACAACCACCAAAATCTTGTATTTCATTTCTTTTCTTTTCTTTTCAACTGCATTTCTTGCAAGATCTGCAGAAGTTGGTACGTAAGTTAAAAAGAGTATATGAAATAGATCAATTAAGCTCCAGTGTCTTGCATGCATGTTTGATTCTAGCGTGCGTGCGTATGTATTATGGTCTTTTTGTTTCAAACTTAACTTATATACACAGACAATATACATATATGTTACCCGATATAATAACGTGTTATATATACATATATAATCCGTTGTGACAACCTACAGCTTTATTTTCCATGTTACATGAATATCTAATTAATTCGACTTCGATCATATGAATCGTTTATTCTGTCATTGTATAGAGTTCTTATTTTCTCGTATGTTTTAATTAATTGCAGATGATGAGAGTGAATTTAGTTACGACAAAAAAAGCGAAAATGGACCAGCTAACTGGGGTAAGATTCATCCAGAATGGAGGACATGCAACACTGGGAAATTGCAGTCACCAATTGATCTTCTTAACAAAAGGGTTAAAGTTGTATCTCATTTGGGAACACTTCGTAAATACTACAAACCATCCAATGCTACTCTCTTGAACAGAGGCCATGATATGATGGTAATTTAATTTATATTGTGGATCACTACTTAATTCTCATAAAATTTTAATGAGATTAATTTAATAAATGCAGTTGAGATGGGAAGGTGGTGCAGGATACTTGAAGATAAATGGAACTCAATATCAACTCAAACAATGTCATTGGCATACACCTTCTGAACACACCATCAATGGAAAAAGGTACTCCATGCCATACATATATACCATTAAAATTAATACCCTGACGCATGCAGGCATCATCTGAACCCTTTTAGTGAAAATTTTGATTCCGCCACTATAAATTGGTCCTCAATTTTCATTTTATATGACACATTATAAATTTCTTTTAATATGTTTCAGAAAAAATAATGACATTTTTTTCATATTTAAAAATTCATTAATTTAAAACTTCTCATTTTACACGTATGTTTAATGATATCGTGTTCTTATAGCTCTAAAAATATTATCAAATATTTTATACGACGAGTTCTAAAGATATTTCTGATATGTACCAAAAGATTTCCTTTTTTCCCTTAAATTATGTTCTCCATGTTAAACAAAAAATTCCCCAGTATTCCTGGGAGTGTTGTATTTCATTCCATAAAAGGTTCAGAGTACAACACAAAGGATATAGTCTATCCGGCAAAAACTTGAGCTATTAGCAAAGAAAAACTTATTGCTCAATTTCCTACTTTCAATCAATTAGCGTAGCTAATATAAAAGTTTGCTTTGTCAAATTTCGATCTGATATTTGGGATCTGTCTCTTATTAATGAGGAAATATCCCTTTGCACCATTAGGCATTTGTTGAAACGATAGATATGTGTTGCTCGCCTGAGAGTTCATTGCCTTTTTTGCCAGCCAATCTGCAAGTTATTGACTTCTGTGTAGCAATGAGTGAACCTGACTGTGGCTTGTCTAAGTAGTATAAAAGTGTCTTCGATAACCTTATTTAATTTGAAACTGCTAGCTTTTCCATCTTTGAGCATTGCTATGATTAGCAAAGAGTCCAGTTCGATGTTGAGGTTACTGTAACCGTTCTGAATGCACCATTTTTGCAACCATACCATGCTGCCTTTGCCTCTGTTAAACATCGTTGTATAAATTGAAATGATATATTATATAAATAGTTGAGCCAATCTATTTTATTTTTCTTTATTCTTTGCATGAAAAAATTCATATGCATCTACAAATTAAATGCAGGTTTAATTTGGAGGCTCATTTGGTACATGAAAGCAATGATGGAAAGACTGCTGTTATTGGAATCTTCTACAAGATTGGACGGCCTGATCCCTTCTTATCTATGGTAATTAAACGTGAATTTATTTATATATATCGTACCGACTTAAGTTATATCTACCTACAGTACATAATAAAATTAACTTTTATATTATCAGTGTAATTTAATTTGCAATTACTTCATATCACAGATAGAGAAGGATTTAAAAGCGCTTGCTAATACAAAAGGTGTAGAGAGAGGCATTGGAAGAATTAATCCAAATCAAATAAAAATGAATGGAAAAAAATATTATAGGTATATTGGCTCCTTAACAGTACCACCTTGCACTGAAGATGTTGTCTGGACTATGGATAGAAAGGTAATTAAATTTAACCCACTCAATATTTTGAAAATTAAATTTAAGTTTTTCCATTTTGAAATTAGTTTTAATTATTTATTGAATTTCCCAGGTGAAAACTGTGACCAAAAGACAAATGAAATTGGTCAAAGATGCTGTTCATGATGTGAGTTCCTACTTGCTATACCCCAAATTAAAATTTTAGTAACTAAGATTAATTTTCTTACCTAATTATATCTTGTCTTGTTTTGTTAATGACAGGAATCTGAAAGCAATGCTAGACCAGCTCAGCCACTAAACAAACGTCCTATCAAATTATACAAACCAGAAGAAATAGAAATGAATTGATTCTTTAGTTCTCCATTATAATTGCATATGTACTATATATAATACTCTACTATAGTACAGGATATTAATTAATAATTATCTTCAGAACTAGGGTCAGTTATAAATTGAGTTATGTCAGATTATTGTATTAATACATTCGTTATTGTATTATTGAATTCATTGTATCATCATATATATATTTTTTATAGTAATAAATGCCAGTTTCTGGAAAATTTGTTTTAGTACTTTAGTGACGAAGAATACAATTTGTTGTTGTGTCAGTAGTAGTAGGGCTGTACAGGACAAACCGATAAACCGCACCAAACCGACAAATCAAACCAAACCAAACCGGAAAAAAAACCCGACTAGTGGTTTGGTTTGACTTGGTTTAGTGTTTGAAAAAAAACCCGACCATTATAGGGTTGGTTTGGTTTTAACTAAAAAAAGTCAAACCGAACCCAAACCGACCCGATTATAGATATACTATTTTTAAATTATGTTATACATAAAAATATTTATTAAAATGTAATTTATAAATATTTTTAAATTTTTTTTCATAATTTTTGTTTTCTTTCTTACATTTAGATTTGGACTTGAGTAGCCCATCTAAATAATATACAAAAAAAACTTATCTTATAAAGTTATATTATAAAATTAAAACTTCAAACAGTGTTGTGCCTCCATCTTATATGTTGATATTTTGTACTAGAACTCTTTTTAAGAAGCACTGCTCTGTGCTTTTTATTAGATACTATGAGAAACCCGAAAAAAACCAAAAAATCCAAGAAACCCGAAAAATCCAAAAAAACCCGAAAAACTCGAGAAAAATTGATATCGAAAAACCCGACTTTTATTGGTTTGGTTTGGTTTATAGATTTAATAACCCGACACAAATGGTTTGGTTTGGTTTATAAAAAATCTGAACCAACCCGGTCCATGTACACCCCTAAGTAGTAGTATGCTAAAGGCCTAAATCCATGGTCAACAACTTGGAAATCACAAAGAGGAAATTTCAATGGAAAACTTACATAAATATTATTTATAATAATAATATTTTCTTTTTCGATGAACACTTATAATATATTTATAATATAATTTTAATAAATATTATAGAAAAAAATTATAAAACACATGTAATACAAGTTTTATTGATGGATAATATATTTATCACACGCTTAAACTCACTTATAATATATTGTATCAATTTCTTACCAAACAAGCATAGTATATTTTAAAACACCTATAATACATTTAAATTGTATTCATAATTCACTTTTAATACAAATACAGATTTATCATAATATTGCTATGAATGATAATAAATAAAAAATATTGCTAAAATCAATAATTATTTATTAAAAAGTACTCATCCAAGTAATTTTTCCAATTTCAAACTTCATCCCATTTTTTTTTATGATCAGGGAACGATATCCTAATACACCCTTTGTTCCATTTTAGTTGTTACCTAAGCTCAGAATAAATTGTTCCAAAAATAATTGTCACATTAGAATTTACTAAAGTTGATAATTTGTTTTCATCTATATTTGTTAAGACATAGTTTTCTATTTTTTTAATACTGCTCAATTCTCAAAAAATATTTACAATTAATAAATACAAATATCTTAATAAATTATAGGCATAATACATAATTATGTCATTTTAACTTGACCTCATTTCACATTTATGTCCTTCAACTTTGGATGTACACAAGTAGACACTTAAACTTGTATAAAATTGAACAAGTAGATACACGTGCCCTACGTGACACAATACGTGTAAGATGTCACGTAGGACACAAATTTGGCATGTAAGATGCCACGCAGGACAAATGTGTCTATTTGTTCAAGTTTTGGATAGTTAAAGTGCCTACTTGTGCACTAGTAAAGTTAGAGGTCATAATTGTCAACTGAAATCAAGTTAAGGGTCATATTTATGTATTATGCTTAAATTATACTTTTTGAGTATTTATTATTTTTCTTAGGACATAAAAAAAATCTAAAGAGACAGTAAATATATAGATGATTAAAGTTCAACTTTCTCCCTAGTTCCATGTGCCAAAAATCCTTAATTCCTCTATGCGATTTCTGTTAAAAGCTAACATTTTCAAATATCATTCTTGACTTTAAAAACAAAAATTACTTTCAAATATTCATATTTTTTATGGACTAACGCCTCCAATCTTGTGTTTTTTTTGGATTAGAGTTGCAAATTTCACATGCGTCTCTAGAAAAAAAAAAGATGTAGAAATAACAGTTTCACATGGTTGTACATAGTTAGTTATTAAGCATGACTTGTACATCAGTTAGTTACAATAGTTTGTTAGAGGTTAGTTAAGCTAGTTTGTTATTGGTTATTGTAATTAGCAATAATTAGTTAGGAACTTGTATAAATATCAAAACTAACACCAATGAATGAAAGACAGTTCATTCTACATTTCAGATTCATCTCTTTATTCTTTTCTCTTCTCTTTAACTCTTCTTCATGAATTTTCTCCATTGTTGACAGAGGAGTAACACATTGCAGCTGGGCAATTACTTTCAACATGGTATCAGAGCAAGGTATTCGATATGAAGCCTAACCTTTCCAGTTAACACATTGGAGCGATCACACCGGAAGAAGACTGAAAATTCGACTGCCAATTGATGAATCGAGATTGAAATTCGTCTTGAATTTATCACTTTCAATTTTTTTGTTTAATCATTTCCAGTTTTCATTTTCCAAAAGGAGTTTGAAAGATGGTACATGCATCAGATCCATCATATTTCGTAGCTCAGTCTCCGTCAAATTTGAGTTCTACACAATTCTAGAAGTTCATCGATATTCATCCTAGAAGTCCTCTGTATCTTCATCCATCAGATACTCCAGTTAGCATTCTGATTTCTCAACAATTAACTAGCATAGAAAACTACACAGGTTAGAGTAATTCAATGAGAGTTGCACTGTTAGCTAAGAATAAGATATCTTTCGTTTATGGTACTTGTCGAAAGTATCAGTATAAGGGGGTTTTAGAGCATGAATAGAAAAGGTGTAATGCTTTCGTCTTATCATAGATTACCAATTTTATTTCAAAAAAGTTAGCAAATGGTCTTATGTTTTCATCTAATGCTCATAATGTTTGGAAGGATTTGAAAGAACATTTTAATAAAAAAAATCTCACTAGGATCTATCAGTTACATAGGGAAATATGTACTATGAGTCAAGGAACTCTCACAGTTTCTAAGTATTATTCTAGGTTGAGAAATCTTTGGGATGAACATATCTCACTGGTTCCTTTGCCAGCTTGTGAATGTGAAAAGTATAGAGAGTATGCATATCACATGGAAAAACAAAAACTTATACAGTTTTTGATGTGACTAAATGAGACATTTGCACATTCCAAAAGTTATATTCTGATGACAGTTCCTAGTCCTAATTTGAACCAAGCCTATAATATGATCATGCAAGATGAGAGCACTAGTATCTACACAATATAAAAAGTTCAAAAAATTAAATGATTTTTGTATTGTGAGCATTGTCACATGAGAAATCGTACAACCAAGTTCTGCTATAAACTTGTAGAGTATCCATCTTATCACAAGTATGGAAAGAAGAATAAGACAGATAGAAATGATAGAAGGCCACATTATGGAGATGACAGACAGAAATCTAGAGGGGATAGATCACAAAGGTTTTATGAAAACAGAAAACAACAGACACACAATGCACAATACACCGATGATTTTGAAACTGTAATAAAAGACAACAAAGCCACAATCACACCATTTTGAAAACTGAAAATAGCTCTTCCACATCAATATTTATGCTTTTTTTCACACCTGATCAGTACAATCACATCATGAAGATGATAGACAATGAAACTGCACCAAATGAGAACATAGCCAACATGGCAGGTATATTTCAAGACTATACATCTACTGATTGTCTTCAGCCAAAGTATTTTTCTGTAGGTCGAAACAATTCTCATTGGGTGGTCGACACTGGAGCTACCAATCACATGGTTTATAATCTTGAATCTTTGCTTAATTCATCATCTGCACCATCTCATTCAAATCAAGTCTATCTACCAAATGATCAAACAACTGAAGTGACGCAAATAGGGACAGAAGCACTTTTTGATAATTGTGTTCTCCACAATGTCCTTCATATGCCTCATTTTGAATATAACCTTTTATCCATTTCTAAACTTATCAAAGAACTTCAATGTTGTGTTTTTTTATCCTTATTTTTGTCTCTTTCAGGACCTTTACACTAGCAAGGGGAAGGGGATTGGTAAAGAAAATGAAGGACTCTATCTACTTTCAACTACCAAAATTTCATCACCTACCAAAGCTCTCAGTCAATCTTCATATTGCTCATCTTCTACTCCAGCTACACAATAATATTTCACCATCTCCCTGGCTGATTTTTCACTTTGACATCTCAGACTTGGACATGCCCCTACTTCTATACTTCAGAAGATTCAGTCCATTACATCTTTCATTCAGAATAAAGAGTTTAGCTTCTGCCCCACATGTCCTCTTGCTAGACAAATTAGATTTCCTTTTCCTACTAGTACTATCAAATCTGTTTTACCTTTTGAACTTCTTCACATGGATGTTTAGGGCCCTTATAAGCAATGTACTTACAATGGCTATAGATATTTTCTAACAATTGTTGATGATCATTTACGAATGACTTGAATTTACTTGCTGAGATTAAAGAGTGATGTTATTGTACGCATTACTTTCTTTCTTAATCTCATTAAAAATCAATTCTCAGGGCATGTTAAAACTGTTAGATCAGACAATGGTCTGAAGTTTTTTAATGCTCAATATCATAGTCTTTTTACTTCTCTTGGCATTATACTTCAAAGTTCATATGTCCACACTCCTAAGAAAAATGGGGTTGCTGAGAGAAAACACGAAAACCTTCTTGAGATGGCAACAACTCTTAGATTTCAGGCTCATGTACCTTTGAAATTTTGGGGTGAATGTGTTCTTACAACAACTTTTATCATTAATAGACTACCCTCTGTCACTTTGTCCAACAAATCACCCTATGAACTTTTCTATGGTCATCAACCTAATCTAGAACATATTAAAGTTTTTGGCTGTTTATGCTATGCTACTAAGTCTGCCTTTCATGAAATTTTTTCTTCTAAAGCTATTCCTTCCATCTTTATGGGATATTCAGATACCCAAAAGGGATACAAACTTTACAATATATCTACTGCCACATTCTTTGTGAGCAGGGATGTCATTTTTAAAGAACATACTTTTCCTTTCAAACACCCCAAACATACATTTCTGGCACCCTCTCATACATCTACTTTTCCATCTCATTCAGCATTTCCTCATCCTTTAAATGAGTCTTTGCCATCCTCTTCTTCTCCACCTGGTCATCCACCTATCTCAAACATAAGTCTTATACCAGATATTACTCATGCACCTGCACATATTTCAGACACCAGTCCTTCTCCAACTATTACACATCTTCCCTCCTCATCTCTATCTACCTCTCCTCTTATTCAGCACTCTACTCCTTCTCCTTGGAGGAAATCCTCTAGAGTCACTAAGCCACTTATATGGCATACTGATTACATCACCAAACTTACTACTCATCATTCTATATCCAACTGTCTTTCTTACTTTCATATCTTTCCTTCCTACAAAGCCTATATCACAGCATTTTCTTCCTCTATCTCAGAACCCACTACGTACTCTCAGGCTGCCCAAGATAAGTAGTGGATCCAAGCTATGGACCAAGAGATTACAGCTCTCACAGACAATCATACTTGGGAGGTTGTGGATCTTCTTGCAGATAAAACTCCTATTGGTTGCAAATGAGTTTACAAAGTGAAGTATAAAGCTGATGGCTCCATTGAAAGGTACAAAGAAAGGCTAGTTGCCAAAGGCTTCACCCAATAGGAAGGTTTGGATTACCATGATACCTTTTCTCAAGTTGTTAAAATGGTCATTGTCAGGACAATGATTTCTATAGTTGCTCAATCTTATTAGCCATTATTTCAAATGGATGTTTACAATGCCTTTCTCCAAGGTGATCTTATGGAGGAGGTTTATATATCTTTGCCACTAGGGTTTGTTATCCAGGGGGAGACCAAAGTGTGTAGGCTACTCAAATCCTTGTATGGTTTAAAATAAGCTAGCAGACAATGAAATTTGAAGCTTACTACAGTTCTTGTTCAGTTTGGTTTTACACAAAGCAACTGGATTACTCATTATTCACTAAAAGGAATAAAGGAGGAATTGTTATTATACTTTTGTATGTTGATGACCTATTGATTATAGGAAGTGAAAAAAATCTCATTCAGGAAGCCAAAGGGATTCTGAATCACAACTTCAAGATGAACGACCTAGGTGAACTAAGGTATTTTCTTGGGATAGAATTTGCAAAGTCATCAAAAGGAATTTTAATGAATTAAAGAAGATATGCATTGGAATTAATTTCAGAATGTGGTTTAGGGGGAGGAAAACCTACTGCTACACCTTTAGAACAAAATTAGAAACTGACTAGCTTAGAGTATGACAAAACTTTTGAAACCATTGACAATGATCCAGAACTGGAAGATAGAAGAATATATCAAAGACTTATAGGAAGATTATTACATTTAGCAACGACAAAACCAGATATTTCTTATGTAGTACAGCATCTGAGTCAATTTATACATGCACCTAAGAAATCACACTATGAAGTAGCTCTACATGTGGTTAAATATATCAAGAAGCAGCCTACACTTGGACTTCTAATGAGCAGCAGGAGTTCAAGAAAGGTCACTGCATTTTGTGATGTAGATTGGACATCTTGCTTCTTGTCTAGGAAGTCAGTAACAGGTTTTGAAATCAAGTATGGTGATTCTCTAATCTCATAGAAGTCAAAGAAACAAAGTACAGTATCAAGGAGCTCAGCAGAAGCTGAGTAAAGAAGCATGGTAACAACAGTGGCAAAATTGGAATGGTTACAAGGATTGTTCAAAAAGTTAGATGCAAGTGTGAAGTTGCCAATGGAGCTGCATTGTGATAATAAAGCAGCATTACAGATAGCCTCAAATCCTATATATCACGAGAGGACAAAACACATAGAGATTGACTGTCACTTCATTAGAGAGAGGTTGCAGGAAGGTCTGATCACAACAACATACATTGCTAGTAGAGAATATTTCAGCATCCAACTTGAGGGGAGTGTAGAAATAACAACTTCACATGGTTGTACATAGTTAGTTAGTCAAGCTTGACTTGTACATCAGTTAGTTACAATAGTTTGTTAGAGGTTAGTTAAGCTAGTTTGTTAGTTGGTTATTGTAATTAACAATAATTGATTAGGGACTTGTACAAATATCAAAACTAACACCAATATGCAAGGCAGTTCATTCTACATTTCAGATTCCTCTTTTTACTCTTTTCTCTTTTCTTCAACTCTTCTCCATGAATTTTCTCCATTGTTGATACAGGAGTAACACATTGCAGCTGGCAATTACTTTCAACAAAAGAAAATTACATCCTGTTTTGGTAAAAAATTTACTATCAGTAATATATTTGGTTGATATGGAATGAATCATATATTCTCATCGTGACTAAAATGATTACAAACTTCACAGAGTTGCAAAACTTGGAAACAAGTAGGGTCATCAACCTGATATAAGTACGTCTAATATTATATGAAAGGTGTTGTTTATACACAAATAAAAGCTAAAAAAAAAACTCAAATAAGGGCTATGTAGCGTAAATATCTCTATAACACAAAATTCAAATTACAAATAAAGTAGTCCTACGAACAATTGCTTAAAATGTATACTTGAACGTCTGCTATGTATACATGCATGTACGCATACACATGCCTTTTCACACTTGCCAGTAGCATTCATCTACAATGGCAATGGAGGTTCATTCCCTGTAAGATTAATTGTTCGTCTCATCGGAGGCTAGTGGCCTGCAAAAGGAAAAAAAATACATGTTGCATTCAATGACATGGAAATGAAGGTAGAATCAATCCTCTGTTTTTACAGGTCAACTATGTTTTCTCTAAGTTGAGGATTGTTACATATTTCAATCGAAGATATAAAATTCTACTGATGACATTCCATATGAATTCCCCAACCAAATCTTTCTTCATGAGTAGACTAAGGTCATTTTATCCTCTATCTTAGATTTGAAGCCTAAATTTATGCTTACATCTTGTCAGAACCAGAACAATCCAAGAAGAGCAAAGAAAATTAATATCAAACATTAGACTACTACTTGTTGCATCAATCATTTGAAAAGGAAGATACGAAAATACAACGAGATTTGACGATATGGAAGATCTTACTTACCTAAGAGGCTTTGAGAATAACATTGTTGATGTCAATTACTAAAGTCCTGTCATGCAGAAAGACATTCCCCATGTTAACCTTACCTCCGAAGTAGAAAAACTTCGTGAAAAGTGAACTTATTAATTTGAGCACATCAACACATTAGAGGAACTTACTACAGTAATAACATTGCAACAATTTCAGTAACTCGACTTCAACCAAGAGATTTGGTAATAGAAAGATGATACACACAACAAGATTAAATGACATGCAGCAGAAAACACTTCTATTAGTGAGCACCAACCTATAAATTTGAGAAAGAACTTGCAAGTTGTGCTTCAACCCCATTCACCCAAGAGGAAATGAGATGATTAGCAATTGCAAAGGGCCCCGGGATAAACATAGGAGCAAGTTCCCCGCTTTCCACATTGAAGTCGGAAGACAAGCTCTGTCCTCTTTCTACACCCTTGCACATTTGGTCCACTTTACTAGCGGCAGTCCTCTGTGCCTTCTTGTATTCCGCAATTGTGAGTGCCTTCTTCACATCTTCTCTGCTGTGCCATTTCGCATCTAGATCACAAGTTGATTCACCATCACAAAAAGAAAGAAAACGCCCATAATCAAAATATAAAGGTGGAATCCAAACATTATAAGTCAAAGGGCGTCAATCAAAAATCAACATAATTAAAGATCTTCAAGTTACCTTCTAATTCCTCCTTATCCACATTAATATCCAGTGATTTTGCATATCCAAAGAATCCTACCATAAGTTGGCACGGCATGCTGCTAGGTCCAACTGTAAAGGAATCATACAGTTAACTGATAATCATATAAGGTAAAAGAAATATGGCATGCAAGAAATACATATGAAATATTCAGTAAGAACTACCACTGAGGAAACGAAAACCTCTGGAGACCACTTCATGAAGCAACTGATTGGCGCACAATTAGATCAACAATGTTCAAAAGAAAAACGAAAGCTGATATGCATCACAATGTTTTTTTCTAACGATTGGTGGTAACAATTAGGAGCTACTCTGGTATTCATTCCCTGCATTGTTATTAAAAGGCATTGCTTTGTCGCTACGATGCGAAGCAATGGTTATTGCTTCATGGATGAAGTCATGCGCTTCAAAGATTGATTCATAAAGTTATCCAAAAGAAAATCTGGGTCGGTTCTTTGAATCTCAATAATGACATTTTCTTCTAATGGATGCTTATCATAAATTGTGTGATTCACTTGTTCTTTGAATCTCAATTTGAGGAGTTGGATTAATAACAGAATTTTCTTATATTGAATTATCATTAGTACTGAGTTCATGTATGTTTAGTAATTTAAATTTTTTGCATAAATTGTGTGATTCACTTCTCTCTTTCTGCTTCAAGTTCCATAGACCTTGTCACTTTTTGGCGCTTTTCCTTATTAAAAACACTAATTTACACAATTACCTAACATCATTAAAAATAAGCTAGGTGTATAAAATAAGAAGAACCAAAAGAATGGAATGGAGTAAATACCACAAATCTGTTTCCAAGAACATTACCAGGCCATGGCTGAGAACTATGGTAAACAACTTGTCCAACTTCAATACCGGTCTCCTCCCATGTTTCTCTTCTCACAGCCTCCTCCAAACTTTCCCCTGGCTACTATAAATTTAGATACTAATTAACATGTTTTATAAATAAATTGATCAAAAATCAATGCTCGCTAACTATACATCTATTAAAAAGGAAAAGGGGGACAACAAACCAACCAAAAAACAAAAAAGAGCTGAAGTACTATGCAGGAAATTGAAATACTCCCTCCGTTCCATATCATATGACACTATTTCCATTTTTTGTTTCAAAAAAATTAGTATTTTTCATGATAAGACAGTCAATTTGTAGACCAGAAGATACTAAGGTATTTTGGGCTATGTTATACATATTCAGCTTGTGGCAAACTCAACTCTTTTTCCCTTGAAATCCGTACACTGAGGAAGTAATAAAAATTGACCACTGGCTAAAAGGAAATAAGTCAAATAACTAATATACTGATGCAGGAATGAGGTTCTAGAGGCTAAAATCTCTTTTTCACCACGGACACCATCAATAGGGATCAAGACATCTGAATGCTATTTTTTTACTAAATTTGGCAATTGCATAAATGAGTAAGAAAAGCCATGCAGTAGCTCAGAAATGCATTGCATGCATAATTCTATTGCTCTAGGCCTTCCTCAAAATCAAAAGTACGCCACATACCTCCATGAAACCAGCTAGACAACTCCACATGCGAGGCACAAATCTCGACTGCCTACTTAATAGCACACGGTCATTCTCTTTGTCAATAACTAACATAATCACAACCTGTTGTGAGGGAAAGATACGCCAAAGAACATCAGGATCTCATGTAGCATTTTAGTATGCAAGCGCCATAAACTCTTCCACGAAACAAAGAAAAACAAGTAAACCAAAAAAGTGTCCATCCACAAGCAAAATATTAATCAGAGTGAACAAAAGAATCGATCTGATTGACATACTGGATCAACTCGAGGATAGTATTTCTTCTTGCATAACTCATTAGAGCACTGTTTTCGTCTCCCAGCATCAATCAAAATGTTCTTACCTCCACAAAATCCACAAAAACGTGATACTGTATGCCATTCTAGTAATGATCTGGCCTGATAAAATTCCAAAGCCAAAAAGTAAAACACTCAGTCAAATGTGGTCGCCACTTTTAGCATTAAAGTGTACTAACAACTAATATATGGATATGCTCAGTTCAGCATTGACAATGATGTGGCAAAAGCCCAAATTCATTTGCTTTGTATTAGAAAAAAACTTGATGCTGGTATTATCAGGACTCTTAGACACATCCACACTTTCTGAGGCAACCCTTAAAACACTCTAAATATAACCGAGGTATGCTTAAGATAATAAATTTTGAAATGCACATTTACAATGTAATGTTAACTGCATAACCAGGTTGCAATTGCATAACAAGAGATCCTCTGTTAAGCAGTTCTGGATAAAGATTATGTAAGATCACTTAAGTAGTATTCTAAACATACAACATTTTCTTGCCTGTAAGAATCTACATAACTAAAGATAGAACTTAAAAAAAAGATACTCACTCTGTTTCAATTTATTTGCCTTACTTTCCTTTTTAGTCTGTTTAAAAAATAATGTCTCTTTCCTTATTTGGCAACTCTTTAATTGTAACTTTTCACAAGATTAAAGTACATTTTGATACATTCTATCTTTAGTTTAAGACCGCAAGATTCAAAAGTTTCTTTATTTTCTTAAACTCCATACCAAGTCAAAATGAGACAAATAAATTGAAACGGAGGGAGTACATGGGTTCAAAGTACCAAATGGTAGTGGATAGTTTATGAAAACGATTCACTACATTAATATGCCTAGTTAATTCATATAGCTGGTGATAACAACACAGGCAATTAGAACATCTATAAGCAATCCAATTCGACAAGAAATGATAATTGTATCAATGTTATACAAGAATGGAGTTTTTGAAATTGAAAAATGAGAGGTGAAAAGCATATACATGACCAGCAATAGCAAGTTGACCCATGGCTGAAGCATTTTCCCAATCAGTGGCAACCATCAGAGTCCTGAGCTCAACAAAACAAAACTGCTTACCCCCCAATTCTTTTACCAATCCACTACCAGCCTCTGTCACATCAATACCCCAGTACACAACATAAACCCTATCACCTTCAGAATCAGAACCCAGATAAACCAAAGAATCTTCACTCAAATTAACCTCAGAATTCTCCAAGAAAGCCTTACAATCGCCAAAACTCAACCAAGCCAGGTGCCAATTCGGCTCATTCGAACCCCTGACTGAACCGGCCAATGGCCTACCCTTTCTGAAAGGCAAGATCTTGAAATTAGGAGAATGGGGTTCATGGGTATTTCCTAAAAGAAGGTCTTTAAGGGTCTTAAGAGCAGAGGCTGGTGAAAATGGATCAGTTGGTTTAGGGGTTCTTAGCTTAATGGGATTGCCTGCAAAGGCATGAGACCTGAAGAAATTGGTGGACATGGTGGAGAATGGTGGGGTTCTGAGAATTGGGATTTTGGAGAGGGAGACGAGATGGGTAGCAGCTGAATTTGTGAAGGAAAGCAAAAAGATCATTGCTTGAGCTCAACTACCATTGGTGTTATTTTCTGAAAGAGGAAGATTCAATTTTTGGTGAGTCGATGAGGCTGGTCTCTGAAATGATGAAACGTGGACATGTGTGTCCAGCGGCACGTTGTATTATAGTTAGCCACAATTTTCACTCTTCTCACACGGTGTACACTATTTTTTCTCCCTCTTTTTTCCGAAGGAAAATGTTAAGCTTTGAAATATATATTTTAAAAATATTTGTATATATCTAAAATAATATTACGAGGAGGATGAATAGGAGTACGGTGATAGAGTGTTGCATGTGGTGGAGTGGGGGTAGGGGAGAGATGGAATGTGGAGTGGGCGAAATAATATAGTGCTACTCACTCAACATGTACGATTTCAATGTGACGATCTTCCTGTTCATTTTCATAATGAAGTCAGATTTATATATGCAAGTGTGGCAAATCAATAAACTAGAAAACATGATCAATAGCTAATTAAATATGATTTCTACAAGGTGGGGGCGTGGAGTTAGGCCGGTAGGGGGTGAGTAGGAAGGTGTTTGACCTATAAGAAACTTTATCTAAATACTTTAAGATGATATTTTTATATTGTATACAGTCATAATATAAGAAAAATGTTATATTAGGCACTTAAAACTGATCCGACTTTTAATTCATTTTAGTTCAACCCAATCTATTTTAAAATATTCAATTTAAATGCAACACGCTGTTTATGAACCCTATTGGAGTGCAGGTCAGAATTGATTCCTTCTATCATCAAAATGGAAGCTCTACGAATTACGATATAGTGGTTCTTTTGCTCTAGTGTTAAGAGTTTGTTTAAATTTGCTTATAACTTAGGGCCTTAACTCATAATCGACCATGAAAAACTCAATTAGCCCATTTGATCTCACAACTTTCTAGGGTGATTCTGCAATTAAGTGATTGAAATCAAACCTTCTGGTTTAGATAAGGGACCTTTGAATCTATCAAGATGCTTGATATAACCTGCCTTCATTTAGTGTCTACACTCTACTTAATAATTCCTTCAATATGCCTTTGTCCAAAAATTTGTTGGCCCTCCCTTGTAAATACTTTAAAACTGTATCTTGTAGAAAAGTTATGGGCAATAAATTAAAACGTCCGAAAATAGCTACACAATGAGTCATTTTTCCAACCAGCCCAACATTTCCAAGCTTTAATTATTATTTTTATTTATATTAAATTACCCAACTAAACTAAAATAACTCCTTTTTTCTATTTATTATTATGATATATATGTAGTTTACTAACAAAAAAATAATGCTTTTTATATACATTTTGACAAGGGTTATCATGAATCAATTTGTGCTATATATTTAGTTAAAAGTCGCTCAACTTTTAGATGGAACAAATTGGATGAATCAAAACGGATCAAGTTAATAAATATTAACTTACCAAACTTGGACGATCGAGTTTAGTGGATCATATTAGGATAGCAGGTTATAGTGCAGTGTTGACTTGCTTAGGGTCGTTGGTGTTTGCCATTGTACTTTATCTAGTTGTAGTCAAGTTTTTTGTACTTATCATTTTTTAGTATTAGTATTGTTTTCAATAATCTATCATAGTATGTTGTTTATCATATTTCGATTATCACACTATTTTGTTGTTGTTTTTGATCTCTTCTGGTAACTTTGCACTGTTTCCTTGTTACCTCCTATATTTTCTTCACATTCTCCTTCTTTGTACCTGGATTTAGGGGTGCTTATCCTTAACGGTTTGACTTAACGGTTATCGGTTTTTAAAAGTACTAATCCGCTATCCAACCTATAAGATATCGGTTGGTTCGGTATCGAATTAGCAATTATCGGACGGTTATCGGGCGGTGTATCGATGGTATGATAATATGTAAAATTTCCGCCACTTATTTCAATTCGGCTTCTCAACAGGCATACACAATGTAAGTTAGGTAAGTAAATAATCAATATGTCATATGTGAACAGATTAACAACAAACCGCCGCTTAAACTTCACACTTTCACAATATATTCATATATAGCTACAAATAATAATATAATTAATAAAATATCATACTCTAGTCAGGTAAATTTGTGCAGCCCAACAATTCAAAGGGTATAACGAGGGGCAAAAAAATAGTACTAGTACATTACATATACAGTGGTTTGTGAATTGTGATCTCTCATTTGGGAGATTTCTGTACCAGGTGTGGACATCAATATTGGTTGAGAAGGGGAAGGGAAAGAGAAACATTTAAATATTGCCAATATGAAAAAATAAAATAAAAACACTAGTGTTTCAAATTAGTAGTAGCTTGTTTTCCTCCTTTTGAGGACATGATCAGACTCCTCCCTTGTGCTTGTAACTCTGAATTTTGGAATTGGTTGATTGCTTGCTGAAACATCGTCAACCTATCAAAATTTAGTGAAAGTTAATTACTTGAGGCTCCAACCCATTTGAATCCCCCAGTGAATTGATGAAAAAGGAAATAGGGGTTGGCTAGTTTTTGAATTGAATATGATGAGACTGAAATTATAAACCTTTTCTCAAAAATAGATGTTATTTGCAACTATAGAATATAAAAGACAAAAGCAAACATTGTGATAATAAGCAAATTTTGTGGATGTACTGCATGAAAGGAACTTCTGAAAACTAAGAAGCTCATCACTTACATACTTCTACATAGCGATGAAGTATTTTCTCGACTGCACTTTGATGCAAAGGCGGCAAGTCGGCAACTGCAAGTAGTAGGGCTGCTGCCTGCTTCTCTTATTTAGGTTTAGATAAAAATTAGGGATTTAGGATATATAGACATAGTTGCTGACTTGTAGTTGTTGGGCCTGGGCTTGTACTCTAAATGGCCAAATGGCTTTGTACAAATTATAATTATCAATATCATACATATTTTAACTAAATGGGCTTAGTACAAATTATAATTATCAATATCATACATATTTTATATGTTTATGGATAAAAATATATTAAAATATAATAAATTCTTAACGGATTAACGGTTTATCCAATAACAAAATTGAGTAATCCGTCCCCCACACCGATAAGCCGTTAATTATAAAATTTAAATTCATTCCCCACCCGCTAATCCGATAACCCAATACCAATAAGCCAATAAGCCAATTTTGCGGTTGGGTTATCGGTAGCGGTCGGTTTTGAACAGCCCTACCTGGATTTGCCACACTTGAGCCGAGGATCTTTCAGAAACAAACTCTTTATCTCCACGAGGTAGTAATAAGGTATGCGTACATTCTAGTCCCCTAGACCCCACTTGTGGGATTTTATTGGGTATGTTGTTGTTGATTCACTTATTATGTCCATCACACATTCTATATATAGTGCCTCATTCAACAATGATGTTCTCATATGTAAATCAAGTATAGGGCGGTATTATAACTTCAATTATATGCATTGCCATCCCTTTCTTGCCAACCAAAAAATTTGGAAGAAATGAGGAAGCAGCGCAGCTGAGAAGAGTAAATTCAAATATTCCATTTGTTGATGGCTACTCTCTGTTGAATTTCATCTCCTTTTTCGTCTAAACTGATAGAGAAATATGATAGACTTGAGACTGACATTTCCATGTACCAAAGCCAAGTCCTTTCCTGTGGTTCCTGTTAAAGGCTTTGATTTTATAGTGATAAATTCAACATCCTTTACACCCATCCAATTCATATATAGTACTATGAATTTAATCGATAGTACTGTAAAGATTTTTTTACATTATCACTGTACTTCAACCGGTTAGTATTGGATTAGACTTGGTATGATTATAAGCGACCTGTCTTTATAAATAATATAACTATATGATATAGAATATAGTAATTATTACATGCTCATTCTATATAAGTTAAATTTTTATATATATAAAGAGAAAGACATAGTTAATACGTACCATCAAGAATTATATATGGTAAAGTAGTAAATAGTCCTCCATTTTCAATTAGATATTTTGAATTCAAATCTTAAATATAATTTAAATTAATCGAACATCAACACGATTACCTTATTAGCAAGTGGAAAAAAAAAAGATAGCCAGAGCTATTCCTTATACAGGACCACTTGAAAATTTTAACAAGGCACTTTCGGGCTTATCTGCCTCTTTGTCATTGCCTTCACTTTTGTCTACAAAATCCACTTTATCATTTCTGGCTTTGGTTCTCTTTTTTTATTATTATTGTTACTGTTGACATCTACTCCCTCCCTCCCTTTATACTTGTCACAGCGTCGTGAGAACTAACTTAACTAATTTTTAGAGCTAAATTGAATTACAATAATTTAATTTAAAATTTAGATATTTAAAAAATATATAAAAAGTACAACAAGTTGTAATTCTTTCTATATTAATATAATTAAAAAAATATATCTTAAAATGTTGAACAACGTTTGAAATACTATGAAATGTGGCAAGTAAAATGGGAACATAAGAAGTATATATATGTACACTATTTCTGGTACCAGTGAGAAATAATCTTGCCGACGCTATTGCATTATTATGATTTCACAAATAGAGTAGTATTTCATTTGAGTTTTTAGTAATTAATTGAAATTCAATATTTTAAATTATATGATCAAGATATCCATCCACACAAAGCTAGTGTTTCATCACTAAACCCCTAGGCAAGATGTAGTACGAGAAAATAGAAAAATGTAGTAATGATTTTGAATAGTCATTATACAAATAAAGTATTAAAAGCATCGCAAACCAGAAAATATAGAGAGAAAAAAAAGATTACCCTAATTGGGAGCCAACAAATGGCCAGAAAAGTGTATCAGTACTGAGTACAAGAAAACTATGTGTTCCCCTCCATATTAAATTAAATGCATACTGTAAACTCGGTGATTAATTAGTAGGATTACCGACTTCCTTTATTTTTTTCCATAAAAAGAGTATACTGTTTGCATCAAAGTATTTTGAATAATGAGTTGATTTTCTGTTGCAGGAAATTAGTACAACAAATTAAAAAGAAAAGAGTATCTGTAAGGAAAGGAAGAAGATCAATCAATACAAATCACAATTAGATGATTTGATCAAAGGAAAGAAGATAAAAAAAAAGATATTACAACCCTGTTGATTAAGTCAATCAGGATCCCGTAGAACAAGGAAAGAGGACTAGATCCCAACTATCAAGGAGCAAATCAGAAATCATTGACATCAGGCGGACAAGGAAAGAAGACTATCAAAGAGCAATCAGAAATCATTGACATCATGCCGACAAAGAAAGAAGAATGTTGACAAGGAAAGAAGAACATCAAGCATAAAGAAGATTTCTGTATAAGGCAGAAAAACTTGAAGATCCTACAAAGGAATATATGGACATATCTGATATGGACATGTACACTTAATCAAGAAAAATTACAAATCCTTGATTGAATGTTCCTTGGTTTTCCCAATCAGAGGTAACAGCTAATTCCTCAACAAAGCCGGATATTAAAAGCCTCTCTAGTTCATCAAAGAAAATTACACAACTTCATTTGAACTTGTACTCAATTAGTGTTGAGTGTTTGCCTTGACTTTTCTAGTATAATTGGGTTTTCCTTTTCCTAAAAGGAAAATACAAAGTCTTCATATTTGGCTAGTCTTATTTCTTTTCTTGTAGGGAAATGTTTATGAAAAAAAATAGAGGCTCATTCCTTCTAAACATGGTAGATTCACAATGTAGTTCTAAGGGCTTTGAGAGTTTTGTGTAGGGGGAGAAACGGTGAGACACAAGTGTTACGTTAACACTTGTGTGAACCTCTTTGTATTTCGAGTGAATTGTGTGAGGTTATTTCTCTCGATATTTTGTACTCTCATATTTATAGTGGATTGCTCATCTTCTCTTGTGGATTGCTCATCTCCTCTTGTGGATGTAGGTCTGTTGACCGAACCACGTTAAATGTTTATGTCTCTTTTGGTGTATTTCTCGTTTGTCTTCTTACTCATGATTTTTCGAGGTTTGCTTTGCTAGCTTTCGCATGTCACCTAATTATTTCGGTCCTAACAAGTGGTATCAGAGCGAAGTTCAATGATTCCATGATCCTAAACGGGTGTTCATCTTGGCGGGTTCAGTTCTAGTCACAATCTTTTTGATAGTAATGAAGAGTTTTGTTGGAGAAGTTTTTCAGAGATATTTTCTGTGTCGAGACATAGATTTTGTAGAGGATTTTTTGAAGATGGAGATGCAACCTGTTGAAGATTATGTGAAGAAGGTGGAGCAAATTTATATTGTTGGAAATTCAAATCAAGGGGGAGAATTGTTGGGTGTTTGCCCTGACTTTCCTAGTATAATTGGGTTTTCCTTTTCCTAAAGTAAAACACAAAGTCTCTATATTTGGCTAGTCTTTTTTCTTGTAGGAAAATGTTTATGATTCTATAAATAGATGATCATTCCTTCTAAACATGGTAGCATTCACAATGTAGTTATAAGGGCTTTGAGAGTTTTGTGTTGGGAGAGAAACAGTGAGACACAAGAGTTACGTTAACACTTGTGTGAACCTCTTTGTATTCCGAGTGAATTGGGGAGGTTATTTCTCTCAATATTTTGTACTCTTATATTTATAGTGGATTACTTATCTCCTCTTGTGGAGGTAGGTTGGTTGACCGAACCACATTAAATATTTGTGTCTCTTTTGGTGTATTTTTCGTTTGTCTTCTTACTCATGGTCTTTCGAGGTTTGTTTTGCTACCTTTCGCATGTCAC
Source organism: Solanum dulcamara (assembly GCF_947179165.1). Classification (NCBI taxonomy): domain Eukaryota; kingdom Viridiplantae; phylum Streptophyta; class Magnoliopsida; order Solanales; family Solanaceae; genus Solanum; species Solanum dulcamara. The sequence continues at coordinate 75,677,063 of NC_077244.1, forward strand.
CTAATTATTTTCGGTCCTAACAATTAGTTCTTTCATCTTTCATATATACTCTGTACTTTTGTAAGAATACAATTGTAAAAGAAAAAAAGAAAGAAAGAGAGAAGTGTAGGTTATACAGGTAGAGACTGTGCCAATCAGAAGATCAATTGGTTAGAGACAAAAGTGAAACTCATCTATACTCTCACCATTTACGAAAAGCTCTAAGGGAAACCCTTGTAATCCAAGGGGACTGAAAGTAGGCACCACATTAATTTTCCAAACCAGAATTAATCTTTCTGGCTTCATTTACTTTACACTTTTATATATTACCTTGTTTGAGATACTTATCTGCAGGTTGAGTCGATTACAACATCGAGATAGTTAACTACTTAATTTTTAATTCACCCCCTCTTAATCTTCATATGGTTCTGTTAACGTTACATTTAACAGCAAGAGTTTTTTTCTTCTAATAACGTATCATAATAGTTTTTTATTTTTTGTTTTTCGTACAATCGTTCGATACTCATATTGGAATCCGACTAATCTTAATTCACATATTACAGAGCCCATTTTTAATAGCGGTGATTTGTTTCGGGACTCGAACCCTTCATATTCAGCCTTACCCGCCCATTTGCCAAGAAACAACCCATATAATCCAGCGATGCTAGAGGAAGAAAAGTGAATGCTTGCATGGAGGTGATATATAGACAAATTAATTACTACTGGTGAAAAAAGTCTCCGTCCCTGAAAACCATGCACTTCTTTTTCTTACCTCATCTATTCAACCGCTGTCTTTTCCTCCTTTTTTGGAGGGGGTGGGGATGAGAGTGGGGTTAATCATTCCGTATTTATAATTTACTAGTCCGGCTAATCTGAATCCATGCCAAGTCACCGAGTAAATCTACTAAAGGTGTGGTCAATAAAACATTTCTCATTCTTTGGTTCAAATCAAAATTGCTGATTGAAAGTGAAGATAGTAACAAAGCTAAAACGTTTATTAAGATAATTCAAAATATAAAGAATGGAACAAATAAAAAATTAAAGGAGATTCAATATCTATTCCTACCTACGGAGTAATTTTCGGACAAAGAAAATGCTAAGCTTGTTAGACATTTCAAAAGTTCCACGTTGTCTCCTATATTAAATTTGACTTATAGTCTCAAGAAGTACCCCCACGGCCTACACGGAGTAATACGCATATGTATGGATACTTTACTACTTGTGCGGCTCATTATTGACAAGTAGTACATATTATTATTACTACTGTAATAATTTCTGATTACATTAATGGAAATGACAAGTGTCCACGTGGGGCAATTACACTACTCGATCTAGTTAACAAATGAGGCATCTAAATACTATAATCCACTTCGTTATTCAATTCACTAGAGGAGCTAAAGATCAACAACTATAGATATATACGTAATAACGTTATAATTTCAAGTAGTAAGTTGGTGAATCTTAGGGTGTTGAGATGGAGTTTTCGGGAGCATAGTAACTTTTCCGTAGATATTGTATTTATATTAAAAAATTTATCTATACATCCTAATGAGAATTTGATTCACCTTAAGAATATATAATTAAAATTCTGAATTCGCCGCCGGAGGAATAGATCGGACTTATGCCATTAGCAATCTCACACAAACAAAATTGAACGAGTATTATCCAAGAAAAAATATGAATAAATTTTTGACTGCTTCTTTTAAAGTGTCTGTTAGTTGTGCTTGGCTAGGTTTTGCCGTTTTGCCATACTATTACGCAATACAGATTGTTTATGCACGTGGCAATTTGATATACAATAATCTTCATTGCTACTTGTCCAAGGGGCATGGAAGTTTTTGTCTAAGTATGTTGAAATTTTCATCCCCCACCCCCACCGCCCCAAATTTGGGAATAATTTTAGGGTAGATCTTAGGGTGTTGAGATGGGGTTTTCCGAAGACTAGTAACTTTTCTGCAAATTTTGTATTTATATTTTAAAACTTATCTATACTTCCTGATGAGAGTTTGATTCACCTTATAAACACATAGTTGAAATTCTGAATCCGCCGTCAGAGGAATGAATCGGACTTATGCATTAGCAATCGCACACAAACAAAATTGAATGAGTATTATCCAAGAAAAAATATGAATAAATTTTCGACTGCTCCTTTCAAGTGTCTTGTAGTTGTGCTTTGCTAGGTTTTACCATACTGTTACGCAATACAGATTGTTTATGCACGTGGCAATTTGACATACAATAATCTTCATTGCTACCTGTCCAGGGGGGCATGGAAGTTATTCTCTAAGTATGTGGAAATTTGCATCCCCCACCCCCACCACCTCAAATTTGGGGAGAATTTTTACTAATCAAATTATAAAATAATCTATTTTATTTTCAAAATTATAAATTGTGCATTTACTAGGGGCTTCATGTGGAAATTTCTTTAAACTGTACCTGCATATAAATTAAAGTTTTACTACTATAAAAGGCAGGTTAACTTGTTCCATTATTTATACTAGCAAGTAGTGACCACACACACATAGAGAGAGAAATAGGAGATGGAGAAGGAAATAAAACAGTCAAAATTCAAAAATATTTGTGTATTTTGTGGGAGTAGTGCTGGGAAAAGAAGCATCTATAAGGAGGCTGCAATAGAGCTTGGAAGAGAACTAGTAAGAAAAATACTACTAGAAATATTACTCTGTTTCTTTCTCTGTTCAATTTCCTAGACTCTCTAATTGTCTTTCCATCTCTAATTGCATGTTAGCTTATGCGCATATTATGGATCGACTATATGAATTATTATTATCCATATGGAGCTATTTAAGCTCGCTTCAGGCCAATAGTGAAAACTGAAAATGTATTTCAAGTATTTTTTGTTCAGCTTTTTGAAGTTGTTATTATATATATTTGCTTGTATAAAACAAAGGTATCAAGAAAAATAGACCTGGTTTATGGGGGAGGCGGCATTGGATTGATGGGTTTGGTCTCTCAAGAAGTTCACAACGGTGGTCGCCATGTCCTTGGGTTAGTTCTACTTCATATATTATATTTATTATTTTTCTCAATGAATGTGAAATGAGCTAAAGCAATACTTATTTTGAGACGAATGGACTATTTGATTAATCAAAGATTTCACCCCTAATTAGGGGCCTTAACTAATTTTTACATGTTCTTGCCTCCAGAGTGATTCCCAAGACATTAATGCCGAGAGAGGTATGCTTTTCATCACAATATTAAGATTTTTGATTTGACTTATATACTCGATTTTATTAGTTTAATGAAGTGAATGAAAATAAGGAAACAAATAAAATTAAGGAGTATTTGTGGTAGCCTCTCATATTTGCTGTATTTTCTACCTCATTCTTGTTATCTATTGCATGATGTTTATTCTAGTTGTTGGTATGTGATCCAAAAACAGCAAGATGGAATTTTTGTTACTAGTATTGTATTTAGTTCTGTAGTATGTTTGGTTTTAATATTTTTGTTTTCATAGGAAATTTCTTGTTCGATAGCTATCGCTTTCTTTGTCCCTTTCCTTCCCTTTTGGTCCCCCTCGTTCTAACACAACAATTGGTCCTCTTTGCAGAGTACTTAATTTAGTTCTTAATTAAGCCCACCAAACAAAAAAATATTGTGGAAGCGAAAATAAATAGATTAAAGACAAGAATTGAAAAATATGCGAAATTGGAGAAGAAAAACCCCAAATTCAAAAAGATGTGCTAAGAACCTTAATTGATCTTAGTATTCAAAAATTAGCTAATTAAAGCTCATTTATGATAATAATAGAACCAATTTAAGAACTTAGATTAAACGTGATCTAGACCCCTATTCTGAAGAAAATAGAGACAATAATTAGTAAAAGACTAATTACCTTCTTATAAGGTTGTAAGATAAATCCTAAGTAGCCAAACACAAAGTGTAAAGAAGAGAAACTCTCAATTAATAATAATAATGTCTGTCAAAATAATAAACCCTACCTCTATATATAGGAGAAAAACTATCTCAAATAGAATGAGATTTAAATCCTACTTTTATAGAAATAATAACTAGCAAATTTTAAACTAGGAAACTTTTTTAAAATGGAAACTCTTAAATTAGAAAACTTTTAAACTAGGAAAGCATGTAAAAATAATGCCAAAAATCCTTCCCTGAGGAAATAAGGAAAAGTTCCAAATAAGAAAAAGTTTTCAATAAGGAAAAGTTTCCAACTTAGACCAAAACTTGTATGTGACTTTTCCTCCTTTTTGGGTGAGGATTTTAAGCTCCTTTTTCAGGCAGAAATTCAGCTCTATGTGGGCCCAATCTTCTTCTATTTGGACTTAGACTTGAATCATAAAATATCTGTAGCACTTAGTCTATTCTTCACCACAATTCTTGGACTCGTTCTTGAGTTTTTCGTCCATGATAAGCATCATTTTGAATTTCCATTGAAGCCCAACAATCTTGGCTTGCAACTCCTTATCTTGAGACCTTGATGGGTGTCTTCTTAGGGCTTCTATAGCATCATCCTTGTCCATGGAGCTATCATCCCCCTCTTCTTGAAAAGAATTCATCCTCGAATTTGAATCGCGCAAAATTAAGAAGACTTGCATTAGTAAACAACACCTATTAATCGAAAGCAACAATGGTAGGAATAAAACAAGATAGTGACCATGTGTCCACTTAACCCAATTAATCCTAGCATGTATAAATACACCCTTATAAAGCATGTGGACATCATCATCCCAATAGAAAATTCTCCTACTTATATAAGCACAATAAAATTCTCGTCTAGATGCCATTGCGAATGATACATGCAACTTCAATTTAGTTCTATCAATAAAGCACTCCAATGCATATGACAAAGACAATACAAAATCCTTATCAAATTGAACACTTTTATGATATAGCCAAGCATCTTCAATTATACCTCCCAAAGATTCTTTCACGTAAAAACTATTCAGCCATTCTTCTATATACGATCTATTCAAATAAGCATTAAAGGGCTCATAGTCATGTACCTCATCATCACTAGTAGCAAACACCCTTTTAAACTCACAATTATCAATACTTAAAGAATTATGACTCATCACATATAAAGAATCATATTCCAACAAGTTATCACACAAAAATACTTGAACAAGAGAGGAAGAATCATCAAACTCATTTGCAAGCTTCCTCCCACAAACATCACACCTCCTTTTAGAAAGTGAGAATCTACAATTCACTGTGTCATGCTCAATTTTTAAAAAACTCAACTTGCTCCTATTGAACTTAGAAATTACAGTCAATGACTTATTGTATAGCAAAAATCATCATCCTCAAAGTTAATGTAGTCACCAACATAAGAATAAAGAGTATAGTTCATTACCTCCAAAAAGACCTGAAGTGTTTTAGGAATACAAAGAATGTAACCAAACCAACTATACATACCGTACTTGGTCTTAGTTAGCAAAGGAATAACATCACCTCGTTTCACCTTGCTTATTGGTGTTAGATCCAAAATTACATTGTTGAACTTTTTGAATGAGTTTTATCTTGGGTATGCCCAAAATAATTCTCTTTATCTTTATCATGCTCATCAACATGCACTTGCTCAATGGGACATGTAGTATCAACGACCTTAGGATTAAGTTCATCCAATGATTTTTTTTAATACAAACTTTCCCATGGATACTTATAAGAGAGTCGAAACAACTAGAAGAAGAAGTAGGAATGTTATAGTTAGAATAGGAAATAACCTAACTCAAACTCTTTTGTTTTTCTCTCTCTACCTCACAATCATCCTCTCCTTTATTATCTCACGATTATCTCTCTTTGCTTTTCTCTCGATCTCACCTTTTACCTCACTTGACATCCCATTCTCTTCGTACAACACATCCTCTACTTTTTTCTCTCTTGGGATATCAATATGCACTCCCTTACTTCTCTCATTCTTTTCTCTCTCAAAATTTTTCATTGTTTCTCTCACACGTTTCTGATCTTCATAAATTTGGGATGGAGTTAAAGGTGCAAGTATATATTTTCTATTGTTTAGCTCAAGAGAAACGTTATTCTTTCTCCTATGATGAATTGCATTCCTACTAAACTGTCAGGGACGTCCAAGCATGATATGACAATCTTGCATTAAATTTACATCACAAAAAACATTATCAAAATACCTTCCAATGGAAAAAGAAATCATGCATTACTTAGTCACCTTAAGCTCACCAAAATCATTTAATCATTGCCACTTATAAGGTGTAGTGTGTTTGATACATGTAAGTTTCAACTTCTCCACCACGAATGAACTTACCACATTAACACCACTTTCACTATCGATAATCATAGGGCAAATATTATCATTTATCCTACACCTTGTATGAAATATATTTTCTCTCCTTAAATTACCTACGGTGACATTCATCTCCTCCAATCGTTGATCAACACATCAGCACAGTTGATGTGTTGAGTTTCATCTGCAATTTCCTTACCTGTTTGAGACATCTCAAAAAATTATCAATGAAACAAGTATCTCTCATTTGGCTTTTTTCTCTCTTTATTGATCTCACCCTCTCTTGCCTCTTTTTTCCACTCAAATTACAACCTTTGGATGGTTCCATCAAGATTTACATATAAACCCTATTAGTAACAATCTTTTAGAAGATGTAAAAAGAAAAAGAAATTTACCAATATCCAGATAAATTGGGATTGATGAGACAAGAAAAAGACTAATTTGGATAACAATTTTTTTTCAGATCTTCCTTTTTTTTGATTTCCTCTTTGATGTAGAAAATTAAGAATCAAACAAATCCAAAAATTCTTGAAAATACCTTAATTCTTCTCTCTCCCTCTTTTTTTTGTTGCTCCTTTTTTTGGCTATGTAGAAGACTTTTAAGCTACTACCATAAAGAGTTTTTTTAAAAAAAAAATTTGAAACTTCCAAGATTATCAAGTATGGAACCTTGATAGAATCGCTCTGATACCACTTGATAAGAATCAGCTTGCAACTCCTTATCTTGAGACCTTGATGAGTGTCTTCTTAGGACTTCTATAGTATCATCCTTGTCCATGGAGCTATCACCTAGGCCACTCCATCCTCCTCGTTATCCAACATGACTTTCTATAATAACATCATTTGTGTGGATATTTTTTAGTTGGTATAGCAAAGCTATTATAGAGAACATATCATATTATTATAACATGAAAAATTAGTTTTAAAAAAGTTTAGCCGCTATAATGAAATATTGTTATAGAGAAACTTGATTGTATGCCTTCTTGTAGTTATCATCCTAAACAAACAGAGATTCATGACAATTATGTAGTGCACATATTAATCTTTTTCGGAGGTATATATTGAGTACATAGTTCGAGTAGAAAGTAATGGATGTAGTTGAACGTGCCGTGTTGCCTACTTCTAACATGATCAGTTACGTACAATAGTAGACTGGAGAGAGAACGACCCTGCATAAGGCTGCAATATGCATTACAAGCCTCATCGTTTTCTTTTTGTTCTTTTCCCCTCTACTCCTCCTTTTTTTATTCTTGTTTTATATTGTTGCAACTTACTATATTATGAGCCCCTCTTCTGCATCCACAAAGAAAGACCCCCACCAATAGTTTCTAGGAGATAATATGTGTCTAAGTCAGTGATTGTATATATATCCACTTGGTGTGGGGCTAACAAAGTTGAGTGTCAGTTGTTGACTTGTTGTGTGGGTATTTTTGCATTGACTTCAATACTTTTACTGTAATAATAATAATAGTAGTGGTGGTGCCACATGCAGATAACTGGTGAAACAATTGGAGAGGTGAAGGCAGTTGCAGATATGCACCAGAGGAAAGCTGAGATGGCCAAACATTCTGATGCCTTTATTGCTTTACCTGGTTTCTCCTCATTCTTGATCCCCCCATTATTCAAGATATAATAACCACCTTTATCGTATAAATAAAATTTTCATCAAGAAGTTCATCATCTATCTACGATATATATATATATATATATATATATATCAGAAAGAAATTTTAAAAAATCTTATATATAGTGTATGATTTTCAGACAAAGAAATCGAGTTCACATGACCTCCTTTTGCCCCTCTTAACTCCACCCCTGTTTTTGCGCGGCCCCTATAAATTCTTCATATGTATAGCATATTGACCGTATATCATGTTAAAAAAAGAAGGGAAAATTACTGTACAAAATGGTCCTTAATGTATTGGTATTGGTCTATATATGCACTTTAACGGATATGGTCCTTGACAAAAAAGAAACAATTATTTTGTACATTAACGACCATATTTGTTAGGACTATATGTTAGGGTGCATGTATCAAGAACCAAAATAAACTAACATTAATATATTGATTTAGGATAATTTTCTCGGAGATAATGAGTAGAAATTCTATGTATGGGTAGTTCATCACTGTTTTACACAATCAAATTAAAGTGACATACAACAAAAAAATAATTGTTTACACGTATAAATTATATTGTGCTCGCTTTCACTGATTAATAATTCTTAATCCACATCGGAATCATAGAATAGAAGATTAGGTTAATAAAATAATCTTTTATTGGATAAATATTACAGGTGGCTATGGGACGCTAGAAGAGCTGCTTGAAGTCATTGCTTGGGCTTATCTTGGAATCCATGATAAACCGGTAAAAATTCATATTATACTGAAGCTTCTAAATTCTTTAATCATCTTAATTAGAAACTTTTCCATGATTAATTAACAGTAAACATTGATTAAATTGGAGTGATATTAATTATACAGGTAGGATTATTGAATGTGGATGGTTATTACAATTCCCTTTTGACATTTATTGACAAAGCAGTGGAGGAAGGATTCATCTGCCCTAATGCCCCCCAAACTTTTGTATCAGCTCCTAATGCTAAGGAACTTTTAAATAAACTCGAGGTAAATGTTTAATACACGTTTGAGAACATGCACGCTAAGCTTAAATTATTATATGATATAATGATTATTGGGTGCACCTTTAAAAATAAAATCAGCGAGTCAAATTCCATGTATAATTTGTTATTTTTTTTCTTTCTTTTTCTAGAATTGAGTTTGGGATACTTATTATTTCTTTTTCCTTTTTTTTTTTGGTTTGATTCTTTCAAAGTCCCCAAATTTGACATATTGAAATCCCTATTTCTGTAAAATTTTATATAATTAAATCAAATGTCTATTAAACTAGCAATAGAAGCACTAGAGGATATAGCATATAGTCAACTAGCAATAGAAGCACTAGAGGATATAGCATATAGTCAACTAGCAATAGAAGCACTAGAGGATATAGCATATAGTCAACTTGGGCTCTTGAAATTCTGAATCCGCCATGGTAATACGAACTTAATGTATGATTTAATTAACTGTATACAGGAGTATTTTCCTAGTGACGAAAGTGTTGTCTCCAAACTTAGTTGGGAAAATGAGGAGTTGGACTATTCCTCCAATTGCCAGATATCATCAAGATAGTTCCTCCAAGATGGTTCTCCATGTCACCTCAGAAGACTAATTGTAGAACAATCAGGCCAATGCAACTTACTTTCAGTTATTTTTCCTTACTTTTTGTTTTGTCCTAAGTTGGAAATTGAAATGAGCTATATTTCTCTCCATTATGGCCAAGTGTTATTTTTTTTTACCCTTTATAGGAGCTCCCATCGTTTTACTTCTTTGGTGACTCGAACTCACGATCTTAGAAAGTGAGGAATGCTTTATCGCCAAATGTTAATAATGATTATCATGGTTTTTATATTTGTTTTAATCTAGAAACTACTAACTACAACTTTCTCGGTGCATATTTGTATTTTATCTTATTATGTTAAATTTGGCTGAGCATAAATTTTAAAAATAATTAACAAAAATAAACTAAAATTTTTAATCTAAAATAAGTCATAATATTTGTATGATTATAAATTAATTATCTTATTAAATATAAAAAATAAAGCTTAAAGTTATTCTAAAATTGGTTAATTTACTTTTACTACTATATATAAGGGAGAACACCGATTTTTTATAGTCCTCATATAAATGTTCTCATCTCTTTTCACCCCTCACTAGGCCAAAATTAATCTTTAGTGGCAATTAATTAACGATAATAGCTTAATATTATCGCTAAGTATGTTTAGAGGCAATTAACATTTTTTGTAAATGTCTCTAAAGTTTATAGCGACATTAGATCCAATGACAATTAACTATGCCGGTAAAGGTTTTAACACTCTTTATTAATATTCATTGATATATATTTATTATCGTTAAAAGTTATTTTTGTTATAGTGCCTGAGTATATGTGTCAGATGATTAAATTAAAAAATACACTTCAATTAAAAAGTTACACTACTATTATATATAGAAATCAAAAGAAAAATATGCAAACCAGGTGGAATGCTTTCTACTCGGGCATTTTTTCCAAATTGTTGTGAAATATATTTTTCTTGAGCTAAGAGTATGTCAGCTTCTTTGCCTCGTAAAATTTGTATACACATCATTCGTTTGAGATATATAAAAACATATTGGATATGTTATTGTAATAGTACAATTATATTTCTTTCAAAATTCAGAGAGCAAAGAAGTACGCAACCATGTGGAAATGCCTCGAGGTTGGTATCACTCCACTTAAAAACCCATTAAGGACCAGGTTCTTCACCTTGATGGCTTGACCAAGTGATTGACCTGTTCTAATACATTTGTTGTAACGACCCATTATGTCGTTTTGAGAAATAGAGCTTTTTATTTCATAAAAGACGCATTCCGTATATTTTTATAAGTACTTTAGACTATTCGATAACTATATTTATTTAGTTGAGGGGTAAATTTAAATAACTAATTTAATTAGTGGGTTAAAGTGTTAATTTAATTAATACTCTATACCAATTATTAAAGGAAAAGGATAGGGTTTATAAAAATTTTTATACCTAATTAGTTGGAGCAAAAAGAAAGAAAAAAAAAAGAAAAAGAAAAAAGAAGAAGAGAGCAGCGACGACGAACAGGAGCAGAAGTTGGGGAAAAAATACGGAGGAAGAAAGAAAAGAAAGGGGAAAAGAAAAATAAAGGAGAAGAGAAAAATAGGAATTTTCATTCCAAAGCGTCAAGGTAATTATTTTCATCCTTTTCATTAAATTTTTATGTGATTATGAACATAATTTTAGAGTATATTGGTGGAGAAATAATGTTGAAATAAGAAAATATGACCCTAGGGTTCTTCACATAAAATCTTGATTTGGGGGTCGAATAACGATCCGTTTAAGCTAAAATTTGACATGTGAGTTTATTGTATCATGAGTGAACATAATCGGAAAGAAAATTTCAGATTTGACTTCAATGACTCAGGATGACTTTTTGACCCAATTTTTAATCCGAAAATAAATATAGCTATATCGGTGTCATTGGATTCGTATTTTTATGAAGATTATGTATTTGAACAGATTTTGATCGTTCGGAAGAATTATGAAAAACTCAAGTTTTAAAGTGATTATTTAATTTAATTGAGATTTAACCCTAGTTTTGAAATTCAAAAAATATGAGAGTTGACATGTTAAATGGCATCAAGATTAGGAACGTATTTATAAAATTGAGTGAGTTATTGGGTCTAGGTTAAATATATATATAATATTGGTGTTTACGGATTAGTTTACTTATAAATATTATATATTTGATAGATTGAAATTGGTCTGAGACATTGAAGAAAGGAAAGACATTGGTGGATTAGCTTGCTTTACTTCGGTTCTTCGGTGGAGGTAGGTTATGATTTTTATTCTATATCATAGATAGACTCTTAATAGTGATTGATATTCATTGAGTAATGCGTGAAGTTTACTACGCATTTAATTGTTGTGGTTTGGATGGTTGATATGTTGTTGTGATTGGTCTGAAATCCCGAGGTCATGAAATCCATAATCTTGAACTTGCCCTATCAAAAAAAAGGTGTCTTGAATAAAGAAGGCTTGATGAAATATTGTTAATGAAGTGGAATGTAATCATGAAGAATGATAAATTAATTATATTTGGATCGGGTGTCACGTTCCGACATCGTATATTTGGATCGGGTGTCACGTTCCGACACGGTATATTTAGATCGGGTGTCACGCTCCGACACGGTATATTTGGATCGGGTGTCATGTTCCGGCATGGTAATATTAAAGGAAAATAAAATAAAATGACTTAATACTACCCAACCTCCAATAACTCATTTTCCAAAAGGGTGTGATATGGAGGCTTGAGTCCTCCTGTGTGATCTTAATATTGTTGATTGGTTATGAAATTGTTCATTGTGTTGTCACTTGATCTTGATCTTGTTGGTTGCCACCTGTTAAGTGTTACAGTTGATTTTCCGCTATTACTTATTGTATATTGATTCTTATTTTGAGTCGGCCGATGATACCTACTCAGTACATGTTGTCCTGTACTGACCCCTACTTGTATCTTTTCTTGTTTTATTTTGTGGGGTGCAGCGAGTGTTCCACCGACTTTGACTCGACCTCAGCTCTAGTCAGTCTCCAGTTCATAAGATTTTAGGGTGAGCTATCCTTCTAGCTGGCGATGGGATCTCTTGTCATGGCATGATGTCCTTAGTTTTCGGATACGTTATGTTATTTATTTGGTATTTGATAATTCGAGACTTAGTTTTAGAATTTAGATGTCCTTCATGTGATGACTTTCAGATTTTGGGAAAAACGTATTTATTTGAGCTTCCGCGCTATTGTTATTAGTTGGGGTTTGTATCGTTGGTTCTTCCACCCAGGAGGTTAAGTGCGGGTGCCACTCACAACCCATTTTGGATCGTGACATTTGTACCATATATATTAAAGAAATTAGGTACATTAATGAGCCTTGAATTTATAAGAATTAGTTTCTTTAGCATCATAAGGTAGGGGTAAGACTGAATATACATAAAGAAAAAATCAGAATTTTTATTAAAGGGTTTAATATATAAAGAAGCAAACACAAAAAAAAGTTGAATAGGATTCAATATTTGTTAAATATACATAAAAAATAATTATAATCATATATAAATAGTATAATTTTCCGCTGAAGGGGGTTCAGATAAGCCCTATTGGCCCTACCAAGCTTCGCCCCCAAATAACACCACCCTCTCCAAACTTCACTTGTCTGAGATCGATTAAACTGAGTAATAATTTGTTTAATCATCACTTCTATTTAATTGAATCCTTCTCCAAACTGAACCTATAATTTTCATTGTTTAAAAACTTGTCATATACTATTTATTTTGAATTAGTCATTACCATATTGACCAACTAAAATATATATATATATATATATATATATATATATATATATATATATATATATATATATATATATATATTTGATCCGAAATCTTAATCACACGTACCCCATTGGTCAATTACAGACTCTCAAGAGAATTCCTAGTGAAATTTTGAAGGAAAAAAAAAATCCCCTTTTTGATGAGGTGGACAACACCAAATGTGCATTATATGTAATGGCATGGTCAAATTCGGGTTGCCTATGAAATATAATTAATTAGTTTTCCATTCTCCTACTCTGCCTAAAAATAATGCTTTTGTTTGATGTTTATTCAGATGGATGAGTTTTAGAAAAAGTTGTGTTTTTTTGGATTGGCATATCACTTATACTTTATAAGTTAAAAGTTATAAGTTCGTATTTTTAATTTATAGTTTTAGTTTATTTTTTATTATTTTAATTTAAAATAAATATTTAAGCCTTAAAACATTTTTTAAAATTTTATCTAAATATTATAAAATTCTTTTAAGATACTTAAAATAAATCAATCCAAACAGATTTAGAAATTTGACTTTGACCATTTTTAGAAGAGGTAAAAGAAGAAGAAAGTTACGTTATACTCTATTCCAAAATAAATAAATGTTTCGCACTTTTTTTATGATCTAAAATGAATGATTTTTCTTTTGTAATTCAAAAATGTAGTATTGGCTAAAAAAAAATTCTAATTTGTCCTTATCTTTAATGAGTTTTTCAATTATCTCTAGTTTTAAGAAAAGTTTGGAAAGAAACAAAAGATCTATAATATTGATAAATCACCTTTTAATTAATGTAATCAACTAACTTTCTTAAGGGGTGTCACACCCTAAAAATTCGTTTATTTTGAAATGGACCATTTCATTTTACTTGATCCATGTTAACAGTTAACTTGACATTCTCCTTTAAAAAATATTTATTAGAGATTTATTTTACTAAATTGATTTTATTAATTATACTTTGAAAATCTAAATCTGACTACTAATATTTTATGTAGTTATTTAATGATAAGGATATAGTATTGAAAACAAATAATAAATCTATCTTGATTTTCTAAAATTGACTAGTAAAACAAAAAATATATATTTATAGTATAAGAATTAAGTAAAATAAAATGGAATGAGCAGTTATTTAATTAAAGTTTAGCTTTTGATAATCAAAGGATTTCATAATTCCTTAATGATGGGTGGTTGTGAAGCACACGTGAGTGAGATTTGATATCGGGAAAAACTTCATTAGGTCGATTACAAACTATAAATTATGTTTATAGAAAAAAAAATTAATTGCGGTTGACTTATTATTTCTGAGGGAAGTCATTAGATTGAACTAATTACCATATTGCATTTTTTTCTGTATGCTTAAATACCAAAGGATTCCTTATTCCTTTAATAGATTTTGTTGTAGCATGAAAACATTGAGCGTTGACCAAATAAGTATAACTTTATTGAATTAGACAAATTAAACTAAGGAAGCTTTTTTCTTATTTAGTGTTAGTTAAGTTATCTACGTTGACTTTCAACTTATCAAGCTACGCATGCGCTGAAGTCAGCTCTTCTCTTCGACCGTACGTTCTAAAGTGTTTGCTTCAGGTGCTTTATCATTTTTAAAATACAAATAGTATATCAGATTTGGACTTAGCACCTTAGGGGTGAATTTTTGAACTTCAAAATCAGTAAACTAATTTCTAATCTTATGCACGAGGGATCGAAATCTATATATACATGTATACACAAAAAATTGAAATAAAAATATCTTATATAAAGTATAATTTTTTTATCGCGATCGGGTGAACACACTAACTTTTTCCTAGATTCGCTCCTGATTCATGTGTTATTTGGTATCAACTAGCCTGACTAATCAAGATTTGTGACCCTTATTAGGACCCATTAGAGGGAAAACGCTTTCTACGTGTTGGAATGATCTTGAATTCCGAAATATATATTCAAGGGTGGAATGATCATCTCATCCATTATACCGTGTTAAATAGTTGCACATTCGATGAATCATCCTCTGAATGAAATGTCCCCCTTTTTTGTTCTTACATTAATATATAATTATGTGAGTTAAATTAAAGAATTAAACAAGGTAGTTGAAGTATTTTTTTCTCTAATCAAGGAATGTCGTTAATCACGTACTCCAAATCAAATTCTTCAAGGCTCCAGTATCTATTACCAATTTTCCATGCACCTAACGTATAAAAGAAGATTATTATTCAAAGGAATTTCTTAATAAATAAAAAATTAAGAATTTACTGAAATTGTCCCTCATGAAAGCAAAATTCAGTCCTTGGCCAAAGGTTTCTTGTGTTCAACATTGGCAAAGTTTGGCAAGTAGGCAATATGTAGATATGTGCTGCAATATGTTTATGTACTAAACCAATAAAGTCAATCCTTGCCAACCCTTTTTTAATTTTCCCCATATAAATCTCTTCATTTATACTTAAAAACTTTTTTTACTGTACATTTGAGGCTTTGCTTTATCTTAATTTGCTGAAGAAGAAATTAAAGACCCATCTTCTTTGTCCCCATTCATTTCTAATTTTTCTTTCTTTTTTCTTTACTCTCAAGGTAAATGCATATTTCTACCTAGTACTCTTTTTCATATTTGTGTCCTATAGTATGTATTCCTTTTGTTAGGTTACGAGAGGTGATGTCAGGAATTTTGACAAAGGAATTCAAGAAAATCGAAAAAGTACCATATCTTTAAGTTAAGGGTATTCAAAATTTTATATATGTATCTTTAAAAAAATATTATGCTATTTATGTTACAATAAATTATGTCTATATTAATAGTGAAGTACTATAATTGATCTGTAAATTAGTTTAGTCTTACCACAAAGATTAGAATACCAAAAATGCAGGGAAAGCCTTCTTTTCTGGCAGCTAAGCCGGCCTTTAATTAGTGTCCTTAGTGGGAAATTATAAGAACACTAACCATATATTATTTGTTTATGAGTTAATCCCATGTGACCTTTGCTTCATTTCCTATGGCATTCTTCAACTCCTCTTTATTCTTAGAACACACACTTGTCTCTGCTATTCTTGCCCAAGATTCAATGAACAAGCTCATTTATTCACTTATTTAAGACTACTTGTATTCTGTTTTGTAGTAAGCATAACAATTTTATTGAATTGTGAGTTTTCTTTTTTCCAAGAATTGTTTTTCACTTCATATATTGTAGGTGGATAGTTCATTTGGCTGGACTTTGGATGGGGTTAGTTAGGAATCTTGATATGAGAAGTGGAGATTCCTTAGAAGGCTTGTTGAGTGACAAAAATAAGATGAGACAACAAAAGGGTGGCTCTTCAAGGCTTGTAACTATGTTAACTTGTCTACAATTCATATTTGCTGTTTATGCTACATTTCTTCTGTATTACATGAGCCCCTCCATAGATTTAAGGTCTAAACCAGATTTCAGTTGGACTACAAGAATTGCTCAGCAATGGAAGCAATTCATAATCCCTCCCCATGTCGTTAGTCGTTATAATCAGGAAGCTAATTCAGTTGTTAGAGCTAAAAGTAAACCAATTAGTCCCTCTGAAGTTTGTGAGCATGAGAAGATTGATTTTGTACAGAAGAAGTCGAACGATGCTGTCATGATCAGGTTGAAGACAGAGCTTTATCAAGAAGTGCTAGATTTTCAAAGCAAGTCCTTTGATGCTGAGACTCTTTCTCAGCTAATGGCAATGAGGTCCAAATGGGATTTGCGCGGTCCAAACAAGCCAAAAATCACAGTGATCTTGAATCATTTCAAGAGGAAAACACTTTGTGCTCAGCTTGACTCTTTGCTTGGCCAGACCCTCCCATTTCATCATGTTTGGGTGCTCTCATTTGGAAGTCCAAATGAGCTTTCCTTAAAAAGAATTGTGCATAGATATAATGATTCAAGAATAAGCTTTATCAGTTCAAGCTATGATTTCAAGTACTATGGAAGGTTCCAATTGGCCTTACAAACAGAAGCTGACCTTGTATATATAGTCGATGATGACATGATCCCGGGGAAAAAGATGCTGCAAATGTTAGCACATGTTGCAGGAACAGACAAGTACAAGAATTCTGTTTTGGGCAGCATTGGTAGGATTTTGCCTTTTAGACAGAAGGATTCTAGTTTTCCAAGCTACAGGAAGTTTCGATCCAAGGAAGCAGGGCTTTATTTGCCTGATCCTGCCTATAACATCACAGTGAACAAAATTGTTCAGGTGGATTTCCTCTCTAGTTCTTGGTTTATGTCTGCTGAACTTGTCAAGACACTCTTTATCGAGACACCGTTCACTTTCATGACAGGGGAAGACTTGCACTTAAGGTATGTATTTTTAACAGATTCTACTTTTTTGTGCCAAAATATTTCATACAGTAAATCATATGTACAACTTTCAGAAAGTTCATCGATCTGTTCATTTAAGAAAGAATAGTAAAATTTGTGAGTTAGTCATATGTTAATGAGTATATTACATAAAGTTATGTAACTTTGTTTATCTGAATATAGAAGAAGTCAATATTATAGGAGACTGACTGCTCCACTTGATAATAAGTGTACCACTAGATTGTTGTCTGATTCAGATTAGCATTTTACAAGTTAATCATTAGAATGTCTATTCTTTTCTAGGCACTTTAGAAACTAATATTCTTCACCTAACAATATTTGATTTCTTAATAATCAACTTTTCTGCAAAAAGAACTATACTATTGGACTCCTGCATATTCTGTGTCTCTCTTATTTGAACCTTAAGTAGTCCTCTTTTTAGCTTTTAATATGCTTAATGAGAGTAAAGGAAATTTAGAACAATTTCTAATATTGAAAAGGTACTACAATTAGTCACTTGGGAATCCAAATTAAATATTTGTGCATGAGAAGAAAATCCAATGTAAGAATGGATCAACTGATTAATGGTTATGCAAAGGCCTTAAACTTATGAATAGAGACCATCTTTATAACCTCTAATATGTTTACATTTTTCTTAAAAAATTGCAGCTATCAGCTTCAAAAGTACAGAAATGCTGGTTCATTTGTCCTACCAGTTGATCCAAATGATAAAGACACTTGGGGTGACAGTGAGCATAGGTTTGCCTATGTATCCGAAACAACTGTAATTTTCAAGGGCATCGTTCAAGTACGAGATGATCAATGGTGGAGGGCGCTTTCTACTGGTTATGTGACACAATGGGCAGAGATGTATCCTCAAAAAGTCGATGCACTCTTCTATGCCCACTCTGTCGATGAAGTTAAAGTTCTTGCGCCTCTTTTGCTTAAGTTCAGTTCAACTGTTGGAAAGAAGGCCTATATCGTTGTCTCAGGAGGCAATTTTTGCCCTTGTGAAGATGCTGCAGCAGCTTTGAAGTGGCCTAAGGCAGTATGCAAAGAAAAAAGATTCAAGATTATGGATCTAGGAGTTGGTGCTTTATCAGGGAATTCAAATTCAGAAGTGCCTGTTGTTCAAGCAGTGTATGCTAGCATGAAAGGACTAATCAAAATTCACAATCCTAGCCTAGTGATCACAGTAGCCGATGCAGACTCTAACGTGAGGAAAGCTCTAAAGATGGCTACTGAAGCTAACACAAACAGTTCAACGCTTGTTCTTCTACCAAGGTCATCAGTGCCAAAGGTTCTTTGGATGGCTGATATTCGTTCAACAGCGTTGCCAAGTAAAAACTTAATGTGATTTAAGCTAAACATTTCCCTCCTGTTTTGTCAAAATATCTGAACTGTGCATTTTTTTTACTTCAGATTGGAACCGTATGAAGATATATGTGAATATCATCACACAGACCAGAGCTAATTCACTTGCAAGGCTTCTCAAATCACTCAGTGATGCATACTACATTGGTGAAGAAGTTCCTATAACTTTCAACATGGATAGCAAGGTGGATGAGGCAACTCTAAAGCTTGTCAACTCATTTAATTGGCCTCATGGACCCAAAATTCTTCGAAGGAGAATCATCCAAGGAGGCCTAATTCGAGCAGTTAGTGAGAGTTGGTACCCCTCATCAGACGATGATTTTGGTCTCTTACTTGAAGATGACATTGAAGTCTCCCCATACTATTACCTTTGGATCAAATATGCTCTCTTGTCCTATCACTATGACCCTGAAATATCTCTCCCTGAGCTCTCTTCTATCTCTCTTTACACTCCACGGTTAGTGGAAGTTGTAAAAGAAAGGCCTAAATGGAATGCTACAGATTTCTTCAAACACATCCATCCAAACACACCTTATCTCCATCAATTACCTTGCAGTTGGGGTGCAGTTTTTTTCCCAAAGCAATGGAGGGAATTCTACGTTTACATGAACATGAGATTCATAGAAGACGCGAAGCAAAACCCCGTTCAAATACCAAGATCAAGAACCAATGGTTGGCAAGCATCTTGGAAGAAGTTCTTGATAGACATGATGTACTTAAGAGGATACGTTACACTTTATCCGAATTTCCCAAATCAAACAAGCTTTTCGACGAATCATATGGAACCAGGAACACATATTGCTGCTAAAGAGAATGTGATCAAACATAACAAAGCTGATTTTGAGGTGCCATTGCTAAAAGAAGACTTCAGAAACTTTCTGCCTAATGGGAAAATGCCTGCAGCTTCAAGATTGCCTTCATTAAACCTCTTCAACCAGCCTGTTTCTCTGAAGGGATTAAAGGCAGCTGGTGCAAAACTGGGACAGGATATTCTTAAATGCAACCAAACAGAGATAGTAACTGTTAACCATGAGACAGGAATACCTTCACATTGTACAAGATTCTAAAAAAAATTCTTTCATTGATAGAAGGTTTGTTTGATAAGTTTTTCTCCCTTATTATTCCACATTTAAGGAAGGACTAGGACTTTTATAGTTAATATTGTAGCAGCCAAAAGTGGCTATTTGTATGTATCCTATCCTCCTCTTCTTGTTTTCATTCTTCCTTAATCCTCAAATTCAACTTCAAAAGCAATGCTAGAATTTATGAGACTCTCAACTTAGTAACAAAAACATCATAACGGTCGAAATCTGAGTTGATTTCTCATGATCACTCTATTAATAGTTATTATTTCGATTTTTTTATTATTATTTCAATTTTATTTAATAAAGAAAGTAACATAGTAAACATTTGTTCACTTTGCAAGTCCAAGAATCAATTCATGCAACTGTCACCCCAATTGAATCAAATGACCCCGACCACCAAACTAAACAGCTTGTTTTATTTGACTTGTTACATTAATATTAAAATGAAAATAATAAGCAAGGATAATAAGTCAAGTGCTAGACAATGAACAGGTCGTGTGACACTAATAGAATGTTAAGTATTTATATATTGATTTATGAAATACTACTGTAATTTTTGTAGGATCAAGAATGGCATGGTTTAGTTTATTTATTTAATCTATATATGTTGCGTGAGTTCTTGAAATATTGATTTCAATCAATTTATGCTCACAAGATTGGACAGGTAGTTGTTGTACACTTCTAGTCGTATCTACTTAACCTTTGAACTTTATGTTTAGGCTTAATACATAAAGCAACTTCTTAAATTTATCAGAAAAATTATTTAGGCAAGCAAAATATAGCTTATTTCGATTGAACACATGATAAAGTAAGATTCATGAGAGGAATGAGTTTAATTTTCTGGCATGCGCTGAGGCCGAAGACATCAAGGTCATATTTCTATTAGACACTTTTGATTCAAATTTTGAAAAAAATTATGCGTGTATATTCAAGTGTCTGTTAAGCAAACAAGTTAATCTCTTAAAATATGTCACTTTCTTTAATTATACGAATTATCCTAAGATGTAAAACTTCAGTCATATCATCACAACTTTTTAAAACTAGATACAGATTCGCTATTTGGTAATAAAATGTTAGTTTAATTGCCAAAAAAAAAGAGGATGTAAAACTTCACGCATGGTTGATGTGTATAATTTATTGTAGTTAACTTAACTTTCTAATAAACATTTGAGAATACATGCACACAAAACTTTTTTCAAAAATTAAATGTCTAATAAAAATATTATATTATATATTTAACTATTTAATTAAACTAAATTAAAATATAATTTAAATATCTAAATAAAAATTACTAAAATGTTTAAAGAGCTATCTATATATTAAGTCTTATGTTTATATCAAGACACCTCACATTGGGAACATATTACTAACAAATGTAAGACAAATCATTTTTACAAAGAAGACAAAGTTAAAAGTTTATGAAACAATTATGATTCTCATCCATGTCGAGCACTTAATTAATCCATTATTCTTTTTTTTTTTTCTTTTTTTTTTTTTTTTTTTTTATGGGAACAGACCCTACACGAGGCTCCCACCTCTCGTGCACAGTCAGGGGTTAAGCAACACCCCCAAGCCTTAACATAAATAATCAAAGTAAAAATACAAGGAGGGGGACATAAACCTTACCTCCGATCCTATGGTGGTTCATAAGTCGGCTAACCTATTAAAGGTCGGCTAACTCATCCCCGATACAGAGAAGATACTAACTATAACTAGAAAGCATTAAACCTGTGAGAGGACTCCTCCCGGTACAATTCAACTATGAAAGCATAAATGAGGGAGACTCTCCCCTTCCATGAGAAAAAAGAAAAGAAAAGTACACTAGTCCTATTCCAACTATGCTACGTACCAGACATAGCTACATTGAAGAAGAACAAGTATACGAAACTTCTATCTCGCATGGGATGGGAAAATTCTTTTCATCTTTGCTCTTTTTAGTCTTGTCGTACCAAGTAAATCCAGATGAAATATGCCATTGCATCAGTATCATGATTATCAACTATGGGGGCTGAAAAGAGTTGAAATATATGGAGCTATAGTTTCCAACAGCCTTGGAGTTGTTGTGGAGAAAATTGATAGCCTGAATTAGCCAAGGAAGCAAACAAACATGGTTGTTGCAGTCTTGTACCCAATTCCTTGCTGCCTCTATAGTTGCAGTGGTAGCATGATTGTTGTTGCAGGTTAGGTTCAGTAGTAGATACCTATTTTGGTACCTGCACAGGCAAACAACACCAGAAAAACACACAAACAAACTATTGTGTGCTGCATATGCTGTATTCTGCTGCTGTGCTGCATATGGTAGGTACAAATGGTGGTTGATGATGATGGCTGCAGTATCCTTGTGATGCCAAGTATTCTCAACTTTGAAGTTGTAGCAGGTGTGCATCAGTGAACCTGCATTAGCAATTAACAGAGGGGCAAGCAATTGTGGGAAGAGAAAAGGCTGATGCATGTTTTTGTGCAACTCCTTGTTGCTTCCATTGTAGTTAGGCTGCTTATTGGTCTTTGTTTTGAGATGGTTAACCTTCTTGGAGTACCTGCACAGAAAAACAACACCAACAAACTTGTATTTGTTTCTTGTCTGATGCAGGTTGATGGACTTGTTGCTGAGGTGTGTTGATAATGGAGAATGTGGTTGGCAATCTGATTGTTCTGCTTCATAGTAGCCCCAGGTTGCTGCAGCCTTTGTAGCATTTCTAAAGGGGGTCTGCCAGCTACATTGATGAAGCTGAGGATGACTGATGGGGATCAATGCAGATTCTGGGAGTGAGCTGCAGCTGGGGTACCTGCATAAAACAAAACCACCAAACCTCACTGCCAAGGAGATCTGCAGGCTGCTATACCCATGTTCCTTGTGTGCTGCCAGTTGGTGGAGTGTTTGCTGTGGTGTGTTTATGTTAGAGAGTGTGGATGGAAAGCTGAGTGTGCTGCTCCATGAGAGCCCCAGGACCTTGCAGCCCTCATAGTAGTTCCAAAGAGGGTCTAAACAAAGACAATCAAGCAAATACAAACAAACAAACAAACACCAAAACCAGAAGCTAATTGCCATGCTGCACAATTCTTTTGTAGGCCTCTTAGTGAAGGTATTTGTTTTGTTGGTTGTATCTGTGTTGTGCTCTATGTAGGTGTTGGGAGCACAAGTTGATGAGTCCATCCTGACATCTGCATCTACACACCAAGCAAGAACCAGCAAGAAAGGAACTGCTGCAGGTGTTGAGCTATTAGAGATGGCATAGATGGAGTGTATTTGTTCCTTGTCTGCTGCAGGTTGGTATAGTTGTTGGTGGGGTGTGTTGATAATAGAGAGTGTGGTTAGCCAGCTGAGTGTGTTGCTCCATAGAAGCCCCAGGTTACTGCAGCCCTCATAGCAGTGCCAAAGAGGTTCTAAACAAAAACAGTCAACCAAAGACAAGCAACAAGGCAAACAGGTGTTGAGCTGCTGCAGGTGTTGCATGTGTTGAGCTGCTGCAGGTGTTGAGCTGCTGCAGGTGTTGTCCTCTATGTATTTGTTATTAAAGCATGTTGGTATATATCTCCAACAACCTGCAAATACACAACAAATAACCAAGGACAAGCAAAGACCTGTAAAGGTTAATAGAAAAGAATGGATCTCACAGAGAATTTTGGAGCCTGTTAGCATTTTCCATGTCGCTCGACTAATGTCTCCACTTATCCGTTTGAGCTGAAACTTTCTGGAGTTTGCATATATATCCTTTACTTTAGACATGCAAATTTTGAAGGCTTGTTTCCCAAGTTGGAGCTTCCAATTAGCAAAATTCTTCCTTTTTAGGCTTAAGACAGCTGAAATCTTCAATGTCGCTCGCCTAATGCCTCCAATTATCCGTTTGGGCTGAAATTTCTTGGGCCTTATCAAAATAATATATTCTGCAATCCTGCAAAATTTGGGGGCCTTTGGATAAGTCCACCAGCTGCACCTCACCCTGCACATGCTGACCTGCTGAAGCTTAAGTGCTGCAGGGTGATTGGAATTTGTGTTGTTGATTTTCTCTATGTATTTGTGGTTAATGAATGTTGATACATCACTCCAGGATCCTGAAATAATACAACAACCAAAAACAAACAAAACAAGGCATGCACAAACTAGCAAACAGGAGGGGACCTCATTAAGGGCTTTGGAAACTATTAACTTTTTCCAAGTCGCTCGACTAACGTCTCCAATTATCCGTTTGACCTGAAACTTCATGATGTTTGCATATATGGCCTTTTCTTTATCCCTGCAAATTTTGAAGGCTTGACTCCCAAGCTGTAGCTTCCAATTACCAAGTTTCTCTCTCTTTAGGCTTAAGACTTCTGATTTTTCCAAAGTCGCTCGCCTAACGTCTCCAATTATCCTTTTGAGCTGAAACTTGTTGAACCTTTCCAAATTAGTATATGATGCAATCCTGCAAAGTTTGGAGGTGTTTGGACATGTCCACTTGGTACAAATCACCCTGCACCAACAAATAGAAAAGCACAAAGGCAAATAATTCTGCAGATTATAATAGCTACTATTATTGTCTTGTATGTGTTCCCTGAAGGTTGCAGTTTTGTGACTTTGTTGCTGCAGGATGTTGTTGCTGAGTAAGTTATGAGGCAGGCTGAATTGCAATACAAAGGGCTTCTTATGCATGGTCCTGTGGTATTGCATCCTTTAGCAGCCATCCAAAGATGAGTTGCAGCAGTTGGATTAGGCAAACTTCCACTTGTAGTTTGTTTCATCCTGCTACTGCTGCACCATGGGGCACCTAAGTTTGTTTCTCCAAGGATCCACATGCTGCTGCTCACCTTGAAATTTTCCAGACCTGCAACTACCTGCATATGCAAGTGGAAAAGAAAGGAGGAGAGAGGTACTCTAAATCCTAAATCTATTGGTAAGGAGATTATCCTATTAAAGCAGTAAATTAGGGAGACTCTCCCTTTTTCAATGGACCTGATTATCATTATTAATATCAGTAAATATTTCAAGGTATGAAGAAGTTCCTTCAATGTGGTTGATTGATCTTCTTCATCTTGGTTCTCCTGAAGCTAGCCATGCCAGCTTTGTCCATTTTGTAGTGTCCCTTGGTCTCTCTTGGAAGCTGCTGAAAGCTGTAGTAGTGTTGTGTATAGCTTTTCATGTGGCTTTCCTTTGAGAGTGAATCTGCAGTGTAATTAGCTTCCCTAAAGATATGCCTGAACTGGAAAGTCTCCAGTTTGCTAACCAATACCTGCAGTTCAGTAGTATAAGCAACAATGTTCCATGGAGGTTTAGCCTCTTGTTTGAGCCACTTGATTAGAAGTTCAGAATCAACTTCAAGGGCTACCCTGCTGTATCCATGTTGTAGGCACCACTGAATACCAATAATTGCTGCCTGCACTTCAGCTTGGTTATTAGAACCACAGCCTAATGGAGATGCAAAGGCATATATTAAAACTCCATTATGGTCCCTTAGAATGCCCCCTGCCCCTATCTTCCCTGGATTGTTAAGGGCACTCCCATCTGTGTTTAGCTTGATCATTGTAGGCTGTGGTTTAGTCCAGCATACTTTGGTTATTCTCAATTCATGTTGGCTTTTTTCAACCATGGTAACCAAATCTGCCCAATTACTTGGCAAATCAATATATGGATACACAGTGGAGATAAGCATATATAGATCTTTGGATATTGAGAATATTACTCTAGTTGCATTAGACTTCTTGCCCCCATACTTGCAGGCACATCTATTCTTCCATAGATTCCAACACACAAAAATGGGAGTGGCCTGCATTACTAACTTATGTAGCTCATTGTTAGTTTTGATTAGCCACCACCTCATCAATAGGTTTTTTAGATGAATGTTGCTGTGTTGCAGACCCGAGTACCCTGAGAAGTGCTTCCATATGTGTTGTGCAAAGTAACCTGATACAAAGATATGCTCTATATCATCAAGACCTGCTCTATAACAACAGGAGCATGCTGCAGGAGCATGTCCAAATGCTACTATTCTGTCATTTGTGGGGAGTTTAAGTCTGATGTAGCTCTCCAAAGCAGTGAAATCCCACATCGTGGGGTCTGGGGAGGGTAGAGTGTACGCAGACCTGACTCCTACCAATGTAGGACGGCTGTTTCCGAAAGACCCTCGGCTCAATAAAAGTATAGAACAAGGTTAGATAAGAATATTAGAGTAAATAAGTAGATAATGAAAACGATCCAAACAATGTTCAAATTTTAATTATAAGTATGGGAAGGGACAGTATAGTACGGAGTGATTATACAAATCTTCTTTGTGGGGAACATATTTTTCAATATTTGACATTTCGTCCCCAAATAAAACCAAACATTGAAATTTGATACCGATCTCTCAGGAAGCAAATCTCTCTCTATTTTCGCTCTGTGAAACCGTCGGGGAAAACCTGTAAGATTCTCAAAACCCAGTTTCTCGTGAATTATGATCTTTTTCATGCTGCGTTTTGCATTAAAACACACTTACTTTGGTAGAAATTGTTGATGAATTTTAGGGCATTATATTTGGTATTTGATCTCTTGTTTTACTTCCTAAAAAGGAACTACATTTTAATATTATTTTTTTCCAAAATTTGGGCTTTTTATGTGGGTATTGAGTTTTCACATTGATTCCAGCAGCATTTTTGATGTTCTACTCCCAAGTTTAAAATATTCTTGATTAATTGAAGGATCTGAAACGGCCAAGATCAATAGCTCAAGTAAGATTGGTTTGCCCATTTTCTCAGAAATTAGTAAGATTCATAAGTTGAAGTTATAACAGTTCTTAAACTGAAATACAAGTTTAAGAACTGTTGAATTGGTCTCTCTTAGAAGCTTTTCAGTAAATTTTTGACTTTCTGCATTTCTGCACTTGATAATCAACTTTCACAGTGAAAATTACGGACAGTTTATCAAACCATTTAGTGGGATAAATTTTTTTGTGTAGTATGCAGGTATGGCTCGTATAAACCGCCTAGAGTAATATTTCTTTATCCTTTCAGGCATGTCAAGTTTGCTCTTTTGAAAGTGGATGATGCAATATTCATTTCTGGGGTTGCTCGAGGTATTGGTTTCCGCCTAGTGCATGACCTTTGAGTTGAGCAACTTTTATCACAATGGTAACCTCTCACCGCAGGTTTGTAGACCAAAAAACATGCTGTTGTAATAAATTTTACCAAGTTTTAATTGCCCTTATCTCCTGGTTTTGTTTACATCAGTTAGCTTACAAAATACCCTCTTTGTTCTTTAAGGTTCACTGGGGTTTTCAAAAGATCAAATGACAGTGCCAGGCTAATAATAACAACAATCATGGGAATGGTATTTGGATATTTCATTGGCATTTCGTTTCCATCTGTTTCTCTAACAAAGGTACGTTGGCCCTACTTTTGAATGGTCTCCCTGGTGGAGAGTAATATGCCCTTGTCATTCAGTCCAATCTTGGGGGTCCTTTGCAGATTACTTTACCTTCAAGCATTATATCATCTCTTGATGTAGCCTTCAATGATGATCATCAGACACTTAGTGGACGTAGTTTTCCTGAAAATCTTGGCAGTATCCCTTTAACACCTAAGGTACTTTACTTATTATTCACGTCAAGTCCTTTAAATTATGTATTCTTCCCTGCAGCTTCAGTACGTTGATTCACTTGTATGCTTATGAAAAAGGTGTTGGAACAAGCTTTTTACATAATTTAACTACTAATGTTGCCAGTTTGACCAGCAAAACAATCTTTCCTTATGGATGGATTCATCCGCATTTTTGTTGCATATAGCGGATGCCAAGTAAAATATTTGGTGAAACAAACAAAATTCAAACACCATTTGAGAAAGTGTCTCATTTTTTCATTCACAAGATGAGTCACATAGACTCATTTTAGAGAAAAATAAGTTAAATAGGCAATACCAATTGATTGAAAATATAATTTAGTCATGTTAATATGTTTATTTTAGGTCCTATTCTTTCTAGAAGTCTTTTAGTCCCACTAGAGATTCTTGTGCCAGTAAGAATATAGTGAAGTGTTCTACTTTGCATTTTAGATTTTGTAGTGTTGGCATGAGATGAACTTAAATTGGGAGCTAGGCCGTTGTACCTTTTTCTTTCTCAACTTGTCCATTTCATGCCCTTATTTTCTGATACACTTGAATGGAAAATGCACATTCTAGATGAGTATTTTCTCAATGCTCAAAGAACATTAGGTATTTTTATTTTATTTTTATCAGTAATTGTGTGATGGTCAAGATGGAAAAAACTTACCAAGTGCTATTATATTCGAGGCAATTCGCTTTTTGTGAACCAACTTGGGCAAAGTTTAGATTAGAGTTACGCTTGTGAAATCAATATGAACCAATGAAATATGAAGATTCAGAAACTATATCGAACGCTACCTTCCATATCATCAAATGTTTACAGAAGTATTCAAGAAAATTTTGTCATCTGTATATCTTGATTGTCGAAGTGAATTTTTGTCTTGTAAATTGAAGTTTAAAAAAAAATAATCATTGCAATTCATGTGCACTACTGATTAGTGACACATTATTACAGTTGTATGCTCTACTCGTATTCTGAAGTTGCCAAATCTGCTCTATTATTGGTTTTGTTACAAGCTTAGCTAATCTGGTTATTCTTCAAATTTACAAGAAATTGCGGACATAGTTGCATGATTGCTTGATCTTTTGCATTTAGAAAAGGTCTAAGATAAATATTCTCATTGCCGAGTACATGTGACATCCAGAGCATCGTGAAGTTTGTATTCAGTTACTGATAATATTGATTTTGTTTCTTAGATATATGTTCCGACAAATCCTCGTGGTGCAGAGTCTTTACCACCAGGGATCGTGGTCTCAGAATCAGATTTCTATCTAAGAAGGTTGTGGGGTGAGCCAAGTGAGGTACGATGCAAAGAGTATCTTGTAGTCGTTGAATTATTCTTATTTATCCAAAAAGAAAAGAATGTCTGGTCAGTGTAGTGTTTATGATCCCTTTAATTGTTCTGCCAATCCTGAGCTTCTATTAATCATATGGTTACAAAAGTTAATGTTATCGAACAAAATATAAAATAGTCATAGAAAATGGTTGCATGTCCGCTTCATGTGCTTTCTGCTCAGTATTATTTTACAGGGCAATGACCTGTTTCACATCTGATATACTTTAATGTGAATTATTTTAGAACACATCATTAGAAGTTTAGAACTTGTATATTCTGGAAAACTGTTGACAGATAGGAGGACAATGTAAGCTGAGAAAGAATTCTCGAATTGCATAAAATATTAGTCTTTGTAAGATTAGGAGTTTTATTCCTTCTTTACGTGTAGCCTTATAAATGTGGTGGAATTTCAGGATCTGAGGAAGAAGCCAAAGTATTTGGTGACATTTACAGTTGGTTTGGATCAAAAGAACAACATTGATGCCTGTGTTAAAAAGGTTATAAAAAGAAGCTGATCCATTGAACGTGATAGCACACATCATTATCGTTTTTTTCTTTTATGTTCTATTCACACTGAATTTTATTTTATGTATGTTGGTTAGTTTTCAGAGGATTTTCAAATTTTGCTTTTTCATTACGATGGTCGAACGAGTGAATGGGATCAGTTCGAGTGGTCCAAGCATGCAGTTCATATCAGTATTAGGAAGCAGACAAAATGGTAGGACTTTCTAGTTTTTGCAACAATCTTTGGGATTCTAAATCCCATAAATGATGCAAGAATCAAAAGCAATATGCCTGAGAACTTTAACGAATTCTGGCAGCCCTTTAGCATGCATAGCACCCTTCTTTGAGTTTGTGATGATAAGATGAACGGAAGGTGTTAAATAGGATTTTAGACTAGTATCTTGTTGTAATTCCATAATCTTTTGTGGATCTTTCTATTTTCTTTAACAGGTGGTATGCAAAGAGGTTTTTGCATCCTGATGTTGTTGCTGCCTATGATTATATATTTATCTGGGACGAAGATCTGGGTGTTGAACACTTCAATGCAGAGAAGTAGGTGTTTTTTTCTGGTTGTTTTTCAATAACTTCTCATTCTTAAGAGAGAGATTCATCTTGTTACTTTATGTTTTCACCTAATCTAGGTACCTGAATATGACAGGTATATTCAGCTAGTTAAGAAACATGGACTAGAGATCTCTCAGCCAGGTCTGGAACCCAACAATGGTCTAACATGGCAGATGACAAAGAGGAGAGGTGATAGAGAAGTTCACAAGTAAGTCCCTTGTGTTGCTGTCTCCCATCTTTCTCTCTCCCTGTTTCTCTGACAGTCCCCATCTCTGGGGCCCCAATAGTTAGGATTGATTCTCTATATAGATTAGCTTGAGTTCATGCACATTCATAATTGTTTGTGGCCTGAAACAGGGATACAGAAGAGAAACCAGGCTGGTGCAGTGATCCACGGTTACCTCCTTGTGCAGCGTACTCTCTCTCTCTCTCTCTCTCTCTCTCTCTCACTCACTCACTCTCTCTCTCTCTCTCACACACACACACAAAGATTTAAAATTTGCAAGCTGGTCACAATCTATACTGATCCACCAACACATATATGTACATATTTAATGGATTTAGGCGCTTTTGATTGATAATTCAAGACTGTAGAAATCATTCTTTTAATTTTCAGAAGCAAGAAAACAACAATTTTGGTAGACAAAGGAAGATGGGAGAAGTATTTATATGTTATGAGTAGAACTGCATGCCATTAATGTATTATCGTTAACCTAGCAAGATGTTGAATTGATACTTCCTGTACATGTCTGTGGAAGAATTCAAGGGTCTATGCTGTATCATGTATATTTGTATTTTTGGGCATGACTGCAGAAATTTGGGTTTTAAGCGCTGTCGATTGATAATTCAACATTGTAGAAAATCATTCTTCTAATTTTCAGAAGCAAGAAAACGACAATTTTTGTAGATAAAGGAAGATGGGAGAAGTTTTTGTATGTTATGAGTTGAACTGCATGCCATTAATGTATTCTCGTTAACCTAGCAAGATGTTGAATTGACACCTTCTGTACATGTTTTCTTCCTAAAAACTTATGATTGAGCAAATAAACTTCTCGTAAATTAGTACTCAGGCAATTTCTAGTCAGCAAATATTATTTTGAGTTTTCTATACATAGCAATTTTTGGAAATTGATTTGTAGAAGGCCTGTCCACAAGTGCACCATCTGGTACTTTTAGCATTGGCCTGCAAGGCTGCAACTTATCTTTTTCCTTATTTGTTTTTTCAGTTTTGTGGAAATAATGGCTCCTGTATTTTCTCGAGAAGCATGGCGATGTGTTTGGCATATGATTCAGGTAGTTCTTTCAATTGGGATATGTATTCATTGTGATCCTCTCAAGTGTGCTCTTACAGTGGTCATGAGTGCATTAATAAATACACGTGCTATTATATTGACAGCTCTGCTTCTATTTGATATTTTTTTATAGAATGATTTGGTGCATGGCTGGGGATTGGATTTCGCTCTCAGAAGATGTGTAGAGGTCAGTGGTTCCCATTTATGTATCCGCTAATATAAAAGTGAATGAGGATTTGTGTTATGATAAAGGTGGCTGCCCCTTTAAACTTTGATAACATTATGAACCTTGAAAAACCATCCTCTTTTTCATCGTAGAAGTATGGTAAGACCATTTAACAAAACTTGTTGCTTTTTATTTGTTTATGCAGCCTGCACATGAAAAAATTGGTGTAGTGGATTCACAATGGATTGTGCATCAAGTTATTCCTTCCCTTGGAAGTCAGGTTAGTAAATGTCCATTTCCAGAAAATAAATAGCTGAAATTTCTACTAGTTTTT
Source organism: Solanum dulcamara (assembly GCF_947179165.1). Taxonomy (NCBI): domain Eukaryota; kingdom Viridiplantae; phylum Streptophyta; class Magnoliopsida; order Solanales; family Solanaceae; genus Solanum; species Solanum dulcamara. Next base: position 75,708,757 of record NC_077244.1, read on the forward strand.
CAAATTACATTCACATTATTTGCTACTGTCTCATTTAAATAGATAACAAACTTGTTCTTACCCCAGAACGGGAACTCAAGTACATGCTGCCTCTTGAAATGGAGATTCTGATTGATTGTGTCATAGCATGCATTCTGACCAATTTAGTACTACTGTATATATCACCGAAAGCGCTCATCTAGCATTGTCCGAGACTTTGAGATAACATAGTTGGTGGAAATCCGTTTTCCTATTTTTTATTGTAGTAGTACATCATGTTAAATTTTGTTGTGACAAGTGCCTACGTTAGTTCTAGAGTATCTTGCAGAAGGGATAAAAAACAGATAAAAAAGTTATTTTTGTCATTGGATATTATCTTGTTCTACATACCACCCCCACCCCCCAAATAAAATAAATACAATTATGATTATGCTGTTGAAGGTTTGATAGATGACTGAGCTTAGTATCCTTTGTATCTAGAGTTCTAGGTAGGAAAAGGAAACTGTTGGCTTACTGAGAAACAGAATTCCACTTTGCGACATGATTTAAGTCCTTAGAGCTAAAGTTCGTTTTGCTTCCCTATATGTTGGATAAAGCTTAAGCTGTTTTCTGCTGCTCCCTTGTATTTTGTATGACTTGTTATCATTTCTTAAGTACTTTATTGATGCAATTTCTGTTACCTGAACATACAGGGTAGCTCGGAGAATGGCAAAGCCCCTTGGGAAGGGGTAAGCAAATCTGTGGCTTAGCTCAAATCTAGTTTGACAAATGTCATTCCCCATCTGTTTCACATTTAAGTAATCACATCTTATTTACTTGTTTCCTTTTTGTAGGTAAGAGTGAGGTGCAGAAGTGAGTGGACAATGTTTCAGGATCGATTAGCCAATGCAGATAAGGCATATTATGCACAGAATGGGAAAACCAGAGTATAACATCACCTACAACTTGTTTGTAAATTGCTTCTTTTACCTTTTTTTCCCTCCTGTTTTAGGTATGCCTAATTCTTTTTCCCAGTATTTCTTTTTAAATATTTGCTTTACTATAGAGCAGCCATGTTTCTGTAGACCGTGGACTGTAAAACAGTAAGATATTGGAAGGCCTCTTTGTGCATAGATGATGATATCTTATATAACCCATGATTGTTCTTCACGTTCATCCTCCTCTCTTTGTATTTTCATTTTTTGAGTGCCAGCACAACCGCCAAATGCATGATTCCAGTTCATTGCTTATAGAATGTATGCGTACACTATTCGTCAAGGGACCAGGTCCCTTATCAGAATGACAAAGCGGAAAGGTAAATAACAAGAAGTAAAATCAAACACAAGATTTTACGTGGAAAACTCCTTGCTCAAGGGAGAAAAAAGACTTGTCCCACAGGATTTCACATCAAACTTCACTAATCAAAGAGTCAAGATTTAGATTATAAATTCTTGCAATCTAGAAATTGAATTCACAATCTCTTTCCCTCACTGCAACACCCCTGTTACAAGAGCATATTCAGAGTAATAACTCTATTGCCCACTAAATCAATAAATCTTAGTTGACTTAGACTTCAAGATGTCTCCATAGCAGACTTTAACTATGTTGACACAGATTTATATAAACTACGAGTTGATCTAATTCCTTGATAGACTGAGAATAGATCTACAATGATACGACCAAGACTCTAAAAACAAATAAGAATTTGATAGCTCTATCTGGTCTGTGTTCTTCGAGAGTGTATTTCAACGAGAAAAAACTTTTCAATGTATTCTCCACTCAGATTCATGAAAAGCCGCCAAGAATTATTGAGGAAGATGTATATAAATATAATAGACGTAATGTTGGAAGCATTTCATTTGTTAGACATCTGTCACACTACAAAATAACTTGTCCTAACACACCCTAGACCTGCAGACGTGGCAGAGTATGCAGTGTACTGCCGGTAATTGTGATATCAAAGTCATTAGTAGATATTGTTTGTTAAGCTTGAACATACTACAATTATTGTTCAAAATGACAAGTACTTTGAAACAACTGTTATTTGGCAAACATAACTAGTACAAATAGAATTGAATGAAGTATTTTATGCGGAATTTTATGTTATAAATCAAACGTATATTACTAATTGGAAAGTTGAATTGCTGTGTGGAGTTCTATATCAGAAATCAAAGATATCATTGGTATGGTGTTTAATAACTTTGACCAAAAAAGTATAGTGTTTCTTATACTCCATTTCTTAAATTTTATGATACACGTTCCTTTTTAGTTTAGTTTGTTCTAAATATATTTTTATATTTAGAAACAATTTACTCATAAATTTTAATGAGATAATTTGTAATTACACAAATGCTTATAACCAGTTTTAGATTACAACTTTAAAATATTTATTTTTAAACAATTGTATAAATTTGGAATGCTTAGTGCACTAAATTGTCCTTTTAACATTCGTATTAGTTCAGTTCTCATGTCATGTTAAATATCATACACATCTAGCTCTCATGTTAATATATTGTTTAAAATGGAGTACTGACATTGTCATCATCATGTAGATTGCAGTATAATTCCTCATGATAATGATTCTCACATTGTGTAACGTAGAGACTTTGAACACTATAATTTAATATTTAAAATGTCCGTCCCTCAATTATTATTTTCTGTCATTATGGGTCACCTTGGAACCAATTTTTTTCTGCTGGAAAAGATTTGTATAGTTTATTTTATTATTATTGCGGAATAAGCGACTTTAATTAAAACGGTTGCATTAAATGATTTGTATTGTATTGTCAGTTGGGATAAAAAAATGTTATAAAACCCCATAATTAACTTGTTCTCATTTATTATTCGTGACAATGAAATTTAAGTCGTGCCAACTCATTGTTTTTCTTCTCTCTTTTTTTTAAAATCCTTTTGTATTTGCTTTATTAATATTGAAAGGCTTCCATATATAGGAAAAACCATTCTAGTAGAAGATTAGTAAAATTGAAATGCAATGAATATTAAAACCATTCATATATATTTGCTTTGAATTAAATAATGTCAACATCTCATGATTTTATAGGTTGGGCAGTGTGAATTTGGTGGCGTATAAGTTATTGTCAGTAGGAAATTATACAGAAATGACTAACTGTCAATTATTGAAGTGATGTTGTAATGTTTCTATCATACAAGGACGACTTTTGTTTCAGATTTATTATTCGTTTTGAAATTCAATTATATTTAAATATTTCTAATTAAATTGAAATTTATAATAAAAAGTTTCACGTGAAAGATTAAAACGTTTTTAACAAAGTAATTTTTTGAACTCAAACTTTTGATTAAAAATGAAAAAAACATTTAGTGCGGCGACTCTCCTTGGTATACAAGGACGACTTTGCTACCTCCTATATTCAACCAATCATTTTACAACTACTCTTTGCTTCCAATTTAATGTTTCTCCTTATCTTTTACTAAATGATTTGTTTCCATACAATATTAAATTGTTTTGTGACTTTTATGTCCACGTGAAAACACTTAACATTTATAGAATAGAATATTTTTGGATCCTCGTTAATTAATAGGATACATAATGTATTCGATTTGTCCGTTTTAATTTATTTGTCTAATTTTAACTATTTATTTTAAGATGTATTAATTAACTTTGCAAGCTTCAAGTTAATTGAAGGACAATAGAAATACCCAGCTACACAGTTGTAATTTTCTTTGTCTTTGTCTTTTTTTTTTGTCTTCAATATTTTGGAGAGACATTACAGTGTCTGAATGTATATTTGTGGCATTATCTTCAAAATGTGTTATTTGGTTAGGGGATCAAATGTCATGGGTTCCTACCGGTTTATAAATGCACATGAAGATATTGAAATAAATGTTTTTTTTCCTTTTAAAAAGACAATTTTATTATATTACTTCAATATTTTATTTATTTTTGGATGTGGATAAAAGAGGACCAAAAAATTTAATACTATTCAAACAGTGCTAGATGAGTTTCCATGAACAAATTAGTAAACCGATCTTTAAACGAGCAATGGCAGTATACCTAGCCTCGGGTCATCACTTCACCATATCTATACTCGTTTCGTCAAATTATTGATTATAGTATCATTTATTTAGCTAAAATATTTCAAAGATACTATATGGTGAAGGTAAATATATTACTTCGATGCTGAATTTATTTGAATCTAGTATTTTTAGCATGGTGCACAAATTTATGTATGAAAATTTACTAAAATTGTAATAATAGTATACATGAATCCATAATTTTAAAGTTATAGTGAGTTTAATGGTAAGAACATTATGTTGGGGGAGGAAACATTACAACTAAAGTTTGATATGATAATAATTAATGAAAATAAATTGGACACGAGAATTTTACGTGAAAACCCCTCAAACAGATAGAGGGGAAAAACCACGAGGTAGAAGGATTTTACTATGATAATATGGGAGTACACTGCTCTCAAATACAAGGAGAAAACAACAATTAACACTTCTCTTTTGTAAAAGGAACAACTCACTAAAGAGGACACTTAAGATTACAATATTTATCTTAGTGTATAACTCTCTTTGTGTTCTTACTCTTTTGGATTTGTGGGATGATCTAAATGAGGGCAAGAGGCCCTCTATTTATAGGAAACTAGAAACGCGTAAAATCCGCATAAAATTTGCGTATTGCACCTCCCTTTTTGACTACGCGTTCAAAACACGTTTTGTAGTATTTGACTATCTTGCATTCTCCCACTTGAAGATTTAATTGAGAATCAATTAAGTCTTCACACCATCCTTTCTACCTAATTACTGCAATGTTACATTTCTGCTAGGCCAACAGAAGATCGACACCATATAAACTTGTTATTGTTGATCGACTTCGTAAACATATTTGTTAGGTTGTCATTAGTGTGAATTTTCTGAATATCCACACTACCTTCTTCCACCTTCTCATGAACAAAGTGATACTGAAATTGTATGTGTTTTGTCCTTGAGTGAAATGTTGTATTCTTTGCGAGATGCAAAGCGCTCTGACTGTCACAAAACAGAGCAACCTTCTCCTGTTTGTGCTCGAACTCCTCCAGTAACATATGCATCCATATTGTCTCTTTGCTAGCTTGTGTAACTGCTACATATTCTGCTTCCGTCGTAGATGTAGCCACGATAGATTGCAGTTTTAAAATCCAGCTTACAGCTCCTCCAGTTAAAGTAAACACATAACTTGTGGTAGACTTGCTTTTATCAAGATCACCTACATAATCTGAATCAACATAACCTTTAACAGTAAAGTATGATCCTCCATAACACATTGCAACATCTGAGGTACCCTTGACATATCTCAGGATTCTCTTAACAGTATTCCAATGCTCTCTACTAGGATTAGACATATATCGACTAACCACTCTCACTGCTTGTGCAATGTCAGGTCTTATACAAACCATGGCGAACATTAAACTTCCTACTGTTAATGCATATGGTACTCGAGACATCTCCATCCTCTCTACTTCATTTCTAGGACTCATTCTTGAGGATAACTTGAAATTAATAGGAAGTGGGGTAGAAATTGACTTACAGTCTTACATCTTGAAGCGTCGCAAGATTTTCTTCAAGTAGTTCTTTTGAGAAAGCCAAATTTTCCTATTATTTCTGTCTTGGTGAATTTGCATCCCTAGAATCTTGTTTGTTGGTCCCAAGTCCTTCATTTCAAACTCCCTAGCCAACTGTACCTTTAAACTTGTGAGACGATCTTTGTTGAGGCTTGCTACCAACATGCCATCAACATACAACAGCAAAATAACAAAATCGTCATCGTCAAATCTCTTGTAATAAACACAAGGATCTGAACTATGTTTATTATATCCAAGGCTTATAATGAAAGAATCAAATCTCTTATACCAACATCTCGGCGCCTGTTTGAGACCGTATAGAGATTTTTTCAGCCTACAAACCAAGTTCTCTTTTCCCTGTTCTTCAAAACCTTCTGGTTGGAGCATGTAAATTTCCTATGCAAGCTCTTCATGAAGAAATGCAGTTTTGACATTTAACTGCTCCAAGTACAATTTAAATGTAGCACACATTGCCAGGACCACTCAAATTATTGTGAGTCGAACCATCGGAGAAAATATCTCATTGAAGTCTATACCTTCTTTCTGAGTGAATCCTTTTACCACCAATCTTGCATGATACTTCTCCACTTGATCATTACCATTGCGTTTGATCTTGTGGATCTATTTGTTTCCAATGGCCTTCCTTCCTTGTGGTAATTGAACAAGATATGATGTTTTGTTTTTTATGAAGTGCTTCAATTTCTTCTCGCATTGCTGCCATCCACAGAGATGATTATTGGCCTTTCATAGCCTCGTGAAAAGTTGAAGTCTTTCCATCCTCTGTTAATAGACAGTATGTAACATTGCCCTCTATAGAATAATCTGAGTGCCAAGCTGGTTCTCTTCTCTCCCTAATTGACCATCAAACTTATGATGTTTCGATCTCAGCTTGCTCTTATTCTTCGTGCTCTGGTGCTGCTTCAGAAGAAATTGAAACTTCTTCTATTTCTTCAACTTCAACTGTAGTAGTCTCTGATTTTTCTTTCGAAGTGCTACCTTCTTTTCCTTGTATCTTATTTTCAACAAACACAACATCCTTGCTGATTACCACCTTGCGGGCAGTGGAATCCCACAAGCGATACCGTTTGACTTCACCAGCATACCCTAAGAAAATGCATTCCCTAGATTTCGGATTCAACTTCGATTTTTTTTGGGTGTTGTACATAACATAAGTAGGACTTTCGAATATATGTAAGCGAGAATAATCAGCTGGTTTTCCTGTCCACATCTCCATTGGCATTTTCAGATCAATTGCGGTTGATGGTGACCGATTGATCACATAAAAAATGATTTTGACTGCTTCTGCCCAGAATGGTTTTTCCAACCTTGCAGTTGCCAACATAGCTCTTGTCCGTTCCAACAAGGTTCTGTTCATCCGCTCTGCTACTCTATTTTGTTGTGGAGTATATGCCACCGTGAACTACCTTTTAATACCTTCTTGTTTATAATCAAATTCATTACCAGTGTATTCTCCTCCATTATCGGTCCTCAAATACTTGATCTTTTTCTCATATTCAAGTTCAACATGCGCTTTGAACTCTTTGAAAACCGGAAAAACATCTGTGTTTTTTTTGATTGGATACACCTAACTTCTCTTGGAGTAATTATCGATAAATGACACGAAATATTTTGCTCCTCCTAGGGACTCTACCGGTGCTTGCCAGACATCATAATGGACCAGATCTAATATTTCCTTGCTTTTAACAAAGGAATCGCTAAACTTCAGTCTATGTTGCTTACTGGTAACACAATGCTCACAAAAGGGTAGTGAAACTTTTTGAGCCCTGGAAGAAGCTTTTGCTCATCAAGAATAAACCTTGTTCCGACATATGGCCAAGTTTACGATGCCACATCATCGTTGATTCTACAAATGAACTTGTTGACGCGGTTGATGCCTCTCCTTGTTGGTGTGTTTCACCTTTAAGCACATATAGAGTTGCAGCAAGTTTTTCTGCTTTCATTACTACAAACGCTCCTTTTGATATTTTCATGACTCCACCATGAGTCTTATATGAACATTCTTTATCATCTAATTATCCCAAAGACAATAAATTCTTACTCAAGTCTTTTACATGTTGTACCTCTTGGATGGTGCGTACCGTGTCATCATACATCTTTATTTTGATGGACCCAATACCAATAACATCCAAAGCATGATCGTCTCTCATGAACACATACCCTCCTAAGATAGGATTATATTGATTGAACCATTCTTTCCGGGAAGTCATGTGTCATGTTGCTCCTGTATCCATGATCCAGACATCACTGAAATATTTTCTGTCTTTATTATTTGATATTGCTTCACTACATAAAATATCGCCATCATCCAAGGTACTTGCAATATTCCCTTGAGCATTTGATGACTCAGGGTGTTCACTCTTCTTCTTGAACCGACAATCTTTCTTGAAGTGTCTTTTTTTGCCACAGTTGTAACACTTGATATTCTTCTTAATTCTTGATTGAGATCTACCATGATTGTGACTCGCACTGGGGACACCGTTTCGTTGATCTTCCTCTCACAATCATCAAAGCTTCAGCTTGCTGCAAACTTTCTTGTTTGTCTTCCTTATTTTTGTGCCGATTTTCTTCTTCTAAGACAGCGGCTGCAATTTTATTGAAAACTAAACTATCCGTATTGTTTGTCAGGTTGATGATAAGTTGATCATATGAGTCGGGCAAATTTTGAAGTAGAAGTTCCGCACGTTCAGTCCCCTCTATTTTGCAATCCATTATTATAAGTTGCAAAAATAGAGTATTCAAAGTATTGATGTGTTCAGTAACCGACATGGACTCTGTCATTCGAAGAGTATACAATCTTCTTTTTAAGAAGATTTTATTATGCAAAGACTTGGCCTCGTACAATTCCGTAATAGTATCCCATATTTCCTTCCCCGTCCGTTTTTCAACCACACTAGACAACACTTGATCAGCTAGTGCCAAATGTAATTCAGCAACTGCGTTGTTGTCTATGTCGTTCCACTTGCTGTCATCAGTAAAGTCTATGGGCATGTCTTCAATTGCAGCTAAGCAATTATTTTTTCTCAATATCGCTCTTATTTTCATTTTTCACAATGAGAATTTAGTCCCATTGAATTTCTCAACGTCAAACTTTGTTATACTCGACATTGTTTTTTGCTTCACACCCTTCTAGATTATTTCTGATATTTTTGCGAATAATCGTGACAAACTGTACTGTCACCGAATTTTACTATTCATAAAAATTTACTATTCACAGATAGTACCTTCGCATAAAACAGACAAAATAACCGTGGGCTCTGATACCACTGTTGGGGGATGAAGCACTACAACTAAAGTTTGATATGATAATAAATAATGAAAATAAATTGGACACGAGAATTTTACGTGGAAACCCTTCAAACAGATAGAGGGGAAAAATCACGGGGTAGAAGGATCTTACTATGATAATATGGGAGTACACTGCTCTCAAATACAAGGAGAAAACAACATGTAACACTTCTCTCTTGTAAAATGAACAACTTACTAAAGAGGACACTCAAGATTACAATATTTATCTTGGTGTGTAACTCTCTTTGTGTTCTTACTCTTTTGGATGTGGGATGATCTAAATGAGGGAAAGAGACCCTCTATTTATAGGAAACTAGAAACGCATAAAATTCGCATAAAATTCGCGTATTGCACCTCTCTTTTTGACTACACGTTTAAAATGCGTTTTGTAGTATTTGACTATCTTGCACATTAAATATTGAACATAAAGCTTGATTAAATCTTATATCTATCACTTTTGGTATATTGTCACTTTGACACAAGTCTGCACGCTTTTTAATTTTTATTTTAAAATACCTCGTACCATTAAGAATATCAATAGATAATTTGTTTGCACATCCAACAACAACATAAACATCTACATGTAATTCAGAATAAATTTTATATTGCAATTACTTGTCTAAAAAATTTAAATTCGCCTATACAAAAAAACAATAAGTAACAACAAGGGGAATTGTTATTGGATACTTGAAATTTTTAGTTGTTGTTGAGATTTGATTTCCTACCTTATAATTTTCTCTCCTAATTTTTATCTTTATTAATATTTAAAGAGAGAATTGTTATTGAAAGTGAACTCAATAACCACAATAAAGGTTGGGTCGTAATATTTACGCTTGTGACTTTGATAATTATTCCAAAACTCCAAATAACTAAAGAGGAAGATGAAAGAGCCTACCACCTAAACAAATTGTGAGTTTGAGATATTTTCATGACCGAAAAAAAGAGAGGAGTTTTAGATATTTTACGTATATAACTCCTCATTAATGTCCTCATTTTTTTAAAAAAAATAAAAAAAATAAAAAAATGAGTTGAACTGATTCAACCAGACAAATTACGTATAAGTCCTTAATGTGATTTTCTTTTTCTTTATTTTGCATTTCCATTTAAATATTGGGGGTAAATTTTAAACTTCCTGAGGTACACTTTATTTTTTCTAGATCCCACTTGTACACTTTATTTTTTCTAGATTTCATTTAGTGGAATTTCACAAAATATGTTATTGTTGTTAAACTTGTTTTTTTACTATGTAAAAATGATCAATTTTATCTTTTATTATAAAAATAAATAAATATGCATATGTTATTATCTAAATGGTTCATATATAACATTTTTTTTTGTTTGAATTGTCTAAGCTGAAGTGAACGCCATGTGACATGACACCTCAGTGTCTAACCCATTTTATTCCCATTCCACTTCTTCTTTCAATATCTTTCATTTGTGTGAATTATTTTATCAACATAAACAATACCGTGTATGCCAAAAATAAAAATGTAACTTTACTTGAGTTACTACAAAGTTTAGCTCAAGTCGTAGATATAGATCATCAATTCCACCTTCTATATGAAGTAAATAATCACATGATTATGGTATAATATTTATCCTGATAATCTTTTTAATGAAACACAAATGGATATGGATTTTGATCTCAAATTTTATATAAAAACAAAAGGGCAAAACAGTCATATCACTTTTTCAAATAATTTCCGCTTCCGAACTTTTGTCTCTCTTACGCGCAAATTCAGTAGCTTTTATTAACTTTTTTCACACGAAAGAAGTTTATAGTTTCAGAGAAAATAGAGAGAAAGAGAGAGCCCATACCGGCACCGGCAAAGCAATGATCATAGAAGACATAAAGACTACTGCATTGAATCTCTGATTCCCATTTTTAAGTTTTCTTTTGATAGAGAAAATCTTCAGTGGACCGGAATTTAGGGATACAAACAATAAATTCTTGTATATGGGTGTGTGAGTGTTGTTTGAACTTTGAAGAATTTGTTGGAAAATTGAAGTGGAAGTGTTATCCATGAGTAATTCTGAGTAATGGGTGTTGGATAAATTTTGAAATGGGGGTTTCCCAGAACGATTCTTGTAGAATGGAAGGGTGGTTATATCTTATTCGGTCTAATCGGTTTGGGCTTCAGTACTCGAGGAAACGCTACTTTGTTCTTCACGATCTTCTTCTCAAGAGCTATAAATCAAACCCAGTTACAAACAATGAGGTTTATCATTCTCTCCCTCTCTTTCTCTGTATGCTAATTGAAATCACAATTTGGGTTAAATCCCATTGTGTGTTTTAAATAGTTATTTTGTGAAGGCCTTGTTATTTGCTTTACAGGTTTAGCATATGATATGAATGGCTTAAGTTTAATTGATAAGAAGTTCTTGCCAACTTGTAATTTGATTTTGCCAGTGTGCTATATTATTTTTAATTTGATCAGAGGCAAGTAATGCTGCACCCAATTCTGTGTCAATGAACTTGGAATTAATACTAACACACACACACACATACATTGTAGATGCATGTAGCCCCGAGCTCCATGCTAACACTTGTACTCCATATGTTTCAATTTGTTTGTCTCGTTCTTACTTAGCACGAAGTTTATAAGACTTATGAATCTTGTGGTCTTTAACTAAAGATACGTAGGTCGTAGAATGTACCAAAATGTTCGTTGATCTTGTGGTCTTAAACCTGCCATATGTAAAGTTGGACTTAAGGAGTTGCCAGAAAAGGAAGAGACATTTTTTTTGAAACTGACTAAAAAAGAAAGTAAGACAAACAAATTGAAATAAAGGAAGTTTGATTTTTTTGAGTTAGGAAAGTGGGTGATTTTCTTTTCAATAGTATTCCCTCGTTTCTATTTGTTTATTAGTTACTATTTTGGATAGTCGGGATATTTTCTTTGACCATAATTTTTTCAAATACTTCCTATATATTTTGAATTGTGTATAACTTCATTGAGAGTCGGAAAAAGTCCTGGTATAAGATAGTGGTTTCCAAGCTGTCAAAAGTTTTCTTATATCTCTCCCTCTCCATATAACCATATTAGCGCCAGAGATGCTTCATCCCATACTTAGTGCCTTCTTGAAATTATTCATTCGCCATGTTATCAGGACTCACTGCAATATGTCATGTTGATTTGTTTTTTTGTAGGATCCTGTTAGAAGTGCTGTTATTGATTCCTGCATTAGGGTGACAGACAATGGGAGAGAGAGCATTCAAAGAAAAGTATGATCCTTATCCCAGTTCCAAAACATGGCAGAGACTATTTGTTCTGACTGGGTTTTGATCATTAAATGCATCAACTTCTCTACTGAGACTTTCTGATTTTGTTACTTCTGCATTCTCCCAGGTTGTGTTCATATTCACTCTATACAATGCCTCAAATCATAATGATCAGTTGAAGGTGCGGAAATTGTCTTTCCCCTGTTTCAGATTTTTATTTTTGAGACCAACGAATGTCTAAAGAAAATTTACAAACAATAGTTAGGAGCAAACAGTCCCGAGGAAGCAGCAAGATGGATCCAGGCCCTGCAGGAAGCAGCTTTAAAGGTATAAACCAGTCAATATGGGCCATCAAAGTTTCCCTTTGTTGGCAACTGATGATAATGAATAATTGCAGGCAGACATGAATAAAAGAACTTCTGTTTGTCCAAGGCGTGAATCACAGTCTTTGAGGTATTTTGATTTGGTATATCAATATTTTACTTTGCTAAGGATCTTGGAGATATTTATTCTTTGTACAAGCATCTGTTGCTTGTCTCTTGCTAATTTCTCCTTCTTCTTTTTTTCCTTTTTGCCACACAGGTTTAATTGTTCCAACAAATCTCATCGTCTGAAATCCATTGATTGGACTTTCTCTCCATCCTCAGTGGCAGATGCTACGACATCTGATGTTGTTGCACCCTCGTCCTGGACAATATTTGGTTGTCAGAATGGTAGGTTCTAATGATTATTACGTTTGAGAAGCTGAAATTCCATGTAGGATTTTTGCTCTTATGATATTTTTTTCTTCCTTGAGGATCCATTAAGAATTTCTTTTACAATGTTTCTGAGTCATTTTCTCAGAGGTTCTTTTAATTCCTTATTAGTTCTCTTGTGGGGATGGAGACATGGTTGGCTTTATCTTGGGAATTGTTTTAAGATCATTTCTCTGTCTTTCATTGCCAAATGGTCGCTTCCTCTCCTTTTGTTGTTCTTTTTTGCCAATTGTCCTTAAATCACTTGGTATGCAGGTCTTCGGCTATTTAAGGAAGCTAAGGATAGGGAATCTCATGGGAAGGTAACCTAATACTGTCAGTCCCTAAGGCAGTAAATCTACAAGCTCATGTTACTGAACTTGTACCATGCTGTGCAGTGGGATGATCACCCTGCAATAATGGCTGTTGGTGTAGTTGATGGAACTTCAGAGGCCATTTTTCAAACACTCATGTCACTTGGTCCTTCAAGATCGGAGTGAGTTGCGAAGTCTTTAATAAAAAGTCTTCATACAAGCTTCTACTGCAGATACTTCATTGCTACTAAAATTAGTATCTCTTTGCTTTTAAAATATAACTAAGACTTGGATAATATAAGCACCAGAAAACATATGCCTTTCTAGGAAATAACCCATTTTCAGCACTAAGAAAGTCTTCTTTCCTGCAGTTGTTTTATCAAGATTCAATGGAGAATTGAATTGTGAGTTTTGTGAATCCTACTTAATCAAGAGTTGACTTATCTTGCTTCGAAAAAATAGAAAGCTGAGTACAACCAAAATGGTTTTAGTTGAGTACTTATAAATAAATATTTACAGGTGAGTTATCAAAGTTCATTCAGTATCAGTTAGGTGATGTAAAAGCTACTTGCCCCAACTGTAAGACTAAAAACTAGTGGATAATGTTTGTGAAAAATTTAAGAATGAATTTGCTCATGCGTAGTTATTGAAAGTTGAAGGCCTTAGAATATAATCATGGATGACCATTATATACTATATTTTTGAAGGCTAAACATGAGAAGCAGGAAGTTACGTAGAAAAGGTGGGTTAAAGTAATTATTTGCATTAGTTGTGTAGAAGTTAAAATAAGGGTAGTAATGAGAGTCTGGAAGTTGCAATCCTTTTATTTAAACATTTCGAATCTATTCCCTTTTAGACAGAAAGCTAGAGTCGTAGAAGTATTGGAAAAAGGGTTTTAGTTTACCTACGGTGGAAATCACTGCTGGATATGATTTGTAAATCTTCCAAATTCTGCTCCAATTTAAACTCCATAATTGCTGAATACCTGAGCTGAAGCAATTTGCTTCCTTGCATTAATTTAGCATCTGCTATAATGCTCTCAGAGCCCTTTATTCTTAGTTAAACAAACATGTTAACCATGATACAGTTAAGCATTTGTCATTTCAATAATCTTTTGTACTAGACATATTCTTTCAAGAACTAAGGAACAGAGAAATGCTGTGATCTTGGAGAGTGTATTTGAAGCATCAATGAAATATTGTGTAGCAAGCCGAGCTTAATGGAATTTCTGCTCAGTTCTATGATGTCTCTTCACCAGCACCTGAAAATTTAGAGCTGTGCTACTTCTTCATCCAATAGCTTATGTTTCATGTATCCTTGATTTACTTTGACTTACCGATGAAAAATGTGCGAGATGGGCATGGATGCTTCATATGATTCTTTAAAATGCACTAAAGTTAGAGAAAAAACATATGTGCTCATACCTAATATTTAGACACCTGTAGTTGAGTCCATGTTGGTATATAGCTGCTTAGATGTTAAGTAGATGGCTATTGTAAAATTGATCTAAGTGCTGCTTTCATTGCCTTCCTCTATCGGAGACTGGAAATAAGAATATATTGTATTCTCAAAAGTATTATGTATTTTACTCTGCAGATGGGATCTCTGTAATATACTTATTGTATCCTTATAGTATTATGCTTTTTACTCTGCAGATGGGATTTCTGTCACTACAAGGGTAGTGTCATTGAACACCTTGATGGTCACACAGATATTGTTCATAAGCTTCTACGTCGGGATTGGCTACCTTGGTTAGGCACATGCATGATATTCACTTTCCAAACTGTCTGTACTTTGTTAGGGTTTATGGTTGACATAAGTTGGTGCAGGAGTATGAAAAAAAGAGATCTTCTTTTGCGGCGCTATTGGAGAAGGGAGGATGACGGAACATATGGTACCAATTTTTGTCAATTGGTTTTGGCTGCTTTTCAAAACTGCTCGGTCTGAGCATGACCTATCTGTTTACTCTTGCAGTTATTCTATACCATTCTGTGCTTCATCAGAAGTGTCCATGTCAGAAGGGCTATGTTCGTGCCTTCCTTAAAAGTAATGTATGCCTACAATGTAGAGCGAGTATAAAGTTCATTTTGTCACTCTAGCTGTTATGGATGTGAAATTTTACATGGAAGAGCTAACATTGATAAATTCTCTTAGTGCAGGGATGCCTAATTTCTCCAAATCATGCATCGTTGATAATTTTATTGTTACATAGCATCAGTCATATGCTTCTACTGCACATGTTTCTTGCACAAGACTACCCTTTGTACTGCACATTATAGATATACTTTGCTAATCATTGCAGGTGGAGGATATGTAATATCACCTGTGAATCAAAAGAGGCAGTCAGTAGTCAAGCATATGCTTGCTATTGATTGGAGATTCTGGAAGTCTAAGTTACAAACATCTTCAGCCAGATATATAACAAGCCACATGCTAGGGAGACTCGCTGGTGTGTTTTTACTGTGAGATCTAGTTTCATATTAGTTACTTTTATTCATGTCTGCACATTATGACTGCTCGTGGGGGCTCAACTTGTGATTTACCGCTGCATTTACAGCTTTGAGAGAGCTTTTTATAGCAAAATTAGGAGATTGCTCGTCCTCATATTTTTTGGAGGAGCATGTGAGAGACAAAAGAGTGCACCAAATTGAAGAAGTTAAGGTTCAAAAACAAACCAGTGGGGAAAATGGAAAGAATATGGAAGATATGGAAGAAGTCGCTAAATCACCTTCTGAACATGCAAGTTTGATGGGGTTAAATGATGCATCGGATGAGTTTTTTGATGTCTCTGAACCACTTGATTATGACCAATCGGAAAATGGCTGGCCTTCTGATTTTGGCCCGGAGATGTACTCTCAGGTATTACCTGTTTAAACCATAATCTTTAGGAGCTATTCTATGAGCAGGTAGCTTTTCAGAATTGCAGAAGGCTACATGAGGCATGACTTTCATATATAAGCATGTCTATCTTTTGCTACTAGTAATGAAAGATGTGAAACTTTTTTTCAACCAACTTCTACTTGAATGGCACTCTATGTTTTTTTTTTTTTTGTGGTCTAGTTTATGTCCTTTATCTGGTTTTAAAGCATATACACTTGAATCCAATAAATATGCAGTCTCTTACGACTTCCACGTCTTAGGACGTCGACAATGTTAATACATTGAAGTTCATTTTCTTATCCCCACCCCCAAAGAAAAGCTTCATTTCTCTCGAGTAGTTCCTGATTCCCTTCATTAAACCCTAATGTAGCAGTCTATTTTGGACCTTATCCCCTCTTGCCTAGACCTATCATCTTGTTACAGAATGTAGATCAGTACTTTTCCAATATGTTTCTTTCCTCTGGGATTTCCTTACGGCTTTCTCTTTCTTTATGTTATTTTTTCTTGTTTTAGGACGCACGGCATGCCAGATTATCATCTGCTGCTGGTTTTGTGAAAAAGTTGCATGATCTTGCTGGTGAGTTTGCTCTATATTGCTATTTCAAAAAACTCAATTAATGGAAATGTTGAAGTTCTGAGGATTGATATTCCTTTCCCACTTCAGTTCACAAGCGGGGTTATGTAGATCTGCATGAAAAGGCAAAGGAAGATGCATTGTTGTGCCAGTATGGGTCCACTCTTCCAAAAGATCCAACTTGTAATTTGCCTTGCAGTTGGGCCCAAACAGATCCGTCAACTTTTCTTATTCGGGGAGAGACTTATCTAGAAGATCGTAAGAAGGTGGGACTTCATAGTTCATTGAGTTATAGCTGTCTTATTTTTCCCATAAGCATGTTCTGATTCAATTTTTGTGTGGTCCATCTCTGACTCATTTGACCTTGGTAACTGGAAATGCTTCCCTTTATTAAATTGATATCTGTGGTTTGATGTTCCTGCTGTCTGATTAATTTTTGAACCTTACCTACTGATCATCACTCGGCAAAAGCCACATCTTGCTGTCCCACACAGAGTGTTAGTTAAATTACATTAAACAAGACTCCATTGTTTGTGATTCCTGTCAATAAAAGATGTCTAAAATGGCATACCGGCATGGAAACTCAACTTCAAAAAATCTGCAGGCTTCTTGGCTAGTTGTCTGCTATGCTAGCGTGCATGAGATATTCTGGGTTCTTGCCCTACTCATGTCAAAATTTGTTTTGTCCAAAATTGTATTGCACATTTATGTGTGTTGTCCTAACTTTATGTCATTTACTGGTTGTGCGGCTCTGTTACAGATAAAGGCAAAAGGTACGTTGATGCAAATGGTTGCTGCAGATTGGCTGAAGTCTGATAAGCGAGAAGATGATCTTGGTGGTCGCCCTGGGGGCATTGTTCAGGTTACTTCTCTTATTCTGTGTGAAGAAAATGAACATAACATACACATGAAGTTTATAAACCTGCTGCTTACCAACTTTTATCTGCAGAAATATGCAGCTAAGGGTGGTCCAGAATTTTTCTTCATTGTGAATATACAGGTATATTCTCTTGCTTCCTTTATATACCTGTTCTACTTTCCTTCGGAATTCCAGAGAGTTCATTTAGCTGAACTTGCCTTACATTCAGGTACCAGGTTCAACAACATACACTCTTGCTCTCTATTATATGATGGACACTCCCATAGAAAATGCACCCTTACTGGAGAGTTTTGTCAAAGGGGATGATGCTTATAGAAACTCGAGGTTCAAGCTCATACCATATATATCCAAGGTTTGTATTCTGATCATTGAGATTGAACATAATCACTTTTTTACAAGGTTTAATAATAATTATTTTTATTTAAGTTGCTTAATGAGTTAGCAAAAAGCTATGGCATGCCAGCAGTCTTGTGGCATTTGCACTGATCCATTCTTTTGGCAATGGTTGGTGGTAGCACTTTTGTAGTTTAATCTTTGAGCTTGCAGATAACTACTGCACAGAAACAAGTTGCTCTCACATCTTAAAAGGAAAACTGAACCCTTCTTTGGTAAATATAACTTATAAATCTTTAAGCAAACCCCCACCTCCACCCCAAGTTACTTTCTCTATTCCGAAACAATGATCCTTTTTACTTCTCAGTGGTCAAATTTTGCAATGACCAAAGAAATTATATTGATGATCATGGAGAAATTCAAAGAGATGGATACTACATGCATAAATTATTTTCCCAAAATTCATGTCATCCAAGAGTCCTTGTTTATTGTAATGCTTCTGTGCTTTCTTTCTTGCTTTTTGGGTTAGACAATGTGCTTTAATCAGCATTGCACAGAGTACTTGACAATTTTATCCCTTTAAAAAGATCAGGGGTTGTGGTTTATTCCTATTTACATGTCAGGGACCATGGATAGTCAAGCAGAGTGTTGGAAAGAAAGCATGCCTTGTAGGTCTAGCGCTTGAAATTAATTATTTTCGGGGAAAGAACTACTTGGAGGTAATTTCAAGAGAATTTTCTACAGGAAATGATGCTTTAATTTTGTTTGCATGTTAGCTACTAATAGTTGGTGCAGTTAAATATGCCCATTTTTAATATCTTTGGGAATGAATTACTTCCACTACCGCAGAAGTTCTATATCTTTTCTTGGCAAAGTAGAATACTGTTAAATTTTTGCCACGGAATGCTTTCCTCTTGAACTCATAAAAGCTTGCATAAAGTTTTTCTCAATTGGCTAAGATAGAGCCAGTAAGTAAAAAAGGAAAGGCTTGAAAAGAATCATTTTTCAGATCTGTACTTGTTGCTTTTTGACATAGTCTTTTGTGCTTCACGTGCAGAACGGAATTAAATGTGGGTTTTAACTACAAGTACAAATAATAAATATTTGTACAAAAGAATTAACTATAGTTATAATGAAATCATACGAAGTAAAAATCATGTCAATCAAGTTTTAAAATCATTTAATTTTTTTTTATTTAGATGAAAAGATTTTATGTTTTTTCAGCTAGTTTTCTTACATAATTTTAATTTCCTATCCTTGAGCACTTAGTTCTTCTATAACATTTTTTAACATTTAATGTATAAATTTGCCACCTATATTTATTGTCTAGTAATGTTGTCTAAAGACGGATCTTATGAGGATGAGGTGCATGTTTAGGCATCTTAGTGCCTGCTAAAGTTCCATCCAAGTGAGTTGAAACACACAACTTGGCTTCAAGTACTGAGCTTCAAGGTTTAAGTTGTGCACTAAATGAGTCTTTGACAATACTGTTATTTAATTGTTTCCATTAGAAAATCTAGGTTTTGAGGCGCTTTAGTGCAAACGTGGGAAGAATGTGATCAAAGAACTTGAAGAAAACTTTAAGAAGCCATAAAAAATTTGAAGAAAACGGTGCTATAACCCATGTTAAGAAAATGGAATTTGGGTTATTCCAATCTCAAAAAGTAGTTCATGAGGTAAGGACTGCTCATAACCATATAAAGATACAAAACCTATTCTCTCTACATAGATCAAATAATCTATCACATCCGCACTCCTTGATGAAATCAAGAGATGGATAGATCGGGGATTGATACCATGTTAAGAAAATGAACTTTAGGCCTAATTAACCTTAAAAGTTAGCTCATGAAGTGTATCAAAATCATACAAGTGAAACAACACATTCCCCCAACCAGTGTAGGACATCTGACGACCCATTTAACCCTCCTTAAGATTTGAAACTTCTCAGGAATCTAGAAATCAGAACTTTTCGGGTACTCTGTATCTTTTCATCTTCCTCGTAACTGTTGGGTAGAAAATTACCAGGGACGGGAAGGGCTTTCAATTGGTGATGGATTCATGTGGCAATTTTGAGTATCACTTTTATATGTTGACAGGTTATTTCTGCAAAGCCGTCGGTCAAAATTTAACTATCTCTAGAATAACAAGTGAACTTAATACTGCTTGCATTGACATTCAACCCTCCATAGTGAAATATCTTTTTACGCCGTAATTTTTTTTTTCTCATAGTGAACCTAAAAAAGTTTTCTGATCTTTCAGCTTGATATCAATGTTGGTTCTTCTACTGTGGCAAGGGGCGTTGTAAGCCTTGTTGTTGGATATCTGAACAATCTTGTCATTGAGATGGCGTTTCTTGTCCAGGTAAACATTCATGTCCCCTTCTCCATTTAAAGCATAAATGGCTTAAATTGTGGTAAGTGCCAATATTGACAATTGCATCGAATTTCAATGAGTATGACAAAGCATATAGAGTGTCTTCTTGGAACGTATATCAACCATTTGATATGGCTTACACAAATATCTTTCTTTACAGGGGAACACCCCGGATGAACTTCCCGAATATCTTCTTGGAACCTGTCGTCTTAACCATCTGGACATCTCTAAAGCTGTTCAAGTGAAACCATGATCTTGTATATATAGAAGTGCAAAATCTTTACGAAGTGACTATTCTTTGATTTAATCAAATGTCATGCCAGCAGTCTGCTGTATTGGTCTCAGCTGTATAATTTGCACAATATTTCTGTTTCTAACTTTCAGTAAACTCCATTGTGAGAATATGTTTTTTTCCAGTTTTACATCTGATAGTAGTTTAATATTCTGAATTCTTAGTGTTCTACCCTTTATTGTTAATGTTAGTTAATCTTCTGTTGTGTTTGGTTTGAGGTATTACACTAAGCTCTCTTATTTTTTTTAATTTGATTTTGTTATTGCAACGTTTTCATGTAAAATTCAAATATAAATTAATTTGTGTCTTAACTTTAAGATAATTTGATTAGATAAGACTAATCTAATGAAGTTTTTAGTTATTTAATTATATACTATATACAAACTAGCCCGAACAACATGGTTGAGAATTTTACACAAATTCCCTAGTGTTAAAAGTCAATTACATCTTATCTCTACTCTTTTTCAAATTACAAAAATCCCTTAAATTTGATAGAATCCGAATACATTGCATTTTAGTTTTGGATACACCCCTCAACGTTTCGATACATTGCGTCGCATAAAATTATGTATTCGAAAATACGAGAGAGTACGGATTTTTATAATTTTGTAAAGTTAGTATTTAGTACATGTTTTCATTTATTTAGCGTATAAAACTTGTAAGAAGTGGTTCATACCATTGGATACAAAATTTTAGAAAATATTTTAAGCACCGATTGTAGGGCCCACACTGATCGAAAACATTCACATGCTCCCCCTCAAACAGTAACGTTTTCTATCTCCATACTATATATTATTTCTCAAAATCCTCCTCACACATTATCCTTTTTTCTGCAAAACCTCCAGAAAGTGCAGTGCAATCAGCAATGGAATCCTCAAGGCGGACATTTTTGGACATGCAACCGATTCAGCTTCCAATTTTTTAATGGTGTGTTCATTTTTAGTAAATTTATTCTTTTGCCTAATTTGTTCACCTGCTTTTCTTTTACTCTCTGCTGAGAGAATTACAGATTAGGAGTAGGAATGTGGGGATTTCGGGAAAAAGTAGTTTTTGTTTTTAAATTGAAAAATGATATTTGGGAATTGGTCTGGTATTCGACCATGAATATAAATTGGTTCCTATTGAATTTTTGTAAGTGATTTCGAGTGAAAAAATTCAAATTTTATAATTCAATTTCGGAATTTTTTAAAATTCAATTCCGGAAAAGAGTAAAAAGATATTTTTAGAGGTTTTCCTTTCTTAGGTCTTATGATTGCTCTTCCTGTGTTTTCTGGCAAGCCGTATCTTTGCGGGATGCCAAATTAGAATTTTATTTATTACTATTAATAACAATATAATATAATGAGTTTTAAGTATTTTACTTGCGCCTATTTATTACTAGTAGCTTTGAGGATAAATGAGAATTGAGAAGATACCTTGATACTTAGAATCTAAATAGACTCCTATTTTTGGTAGGATTAAGGAACTATTGCCTTTCTAACTTACCTACTAGGTTTTGCACACGCGTGTAATATTTGAATACATACCACTACTTTTTCCTTTTTCTTTAATTTGAACTTAGCCATCATATATTTAAGCAGTGATTGATTGATTGATAAAAGGTGAGATATTAGAGACATGGATTATACATGTGTATAAAGTATCCTTGTTTAACGACACATTCTTGTTTGCAATAATTTCCATTGGTTGCACTTGCACATACTTTTTGTAATCGCATATATAGTTCTAATCCTTGTTTGTTTTTTCTATATATAACTCAGAAGATTAATATGATTCAACAAAATGGTTTGAATGGGATTCCAATGGGGCCTATTGTTGATGAAGAATTTGAGACCATACTGAATGGTTTGGATTTTTCTATGGAAAGTTTGGAAGCCGACAGACTCGGTGAAGGTTTGGATCTTTATATGGAAAGTTTGGAAGACGGACTCGGTGAAGATTGGGATGCTAGTGTATACGGTCACTTATTTGGGCCAATTCCTTTGGATGTGACTTTACCTTTGGCTAGCTGTTTGGATGATCGTATGACCAATGCTCCTGTGAGTTTTAACTCGCTTATATTTATTCTTTTCAAAAACGATGTGGATTGTGGGGGGGGGGGGGGGAGGAAGTAATTGAGTTTATTTTGTTCTGTAAATGTAGAAAATTATAAGTCATGTTTGGTAGGAAGGAAAATATTTTCTATGGAAAATTTTATCTTAACAACATTAATATGTAAGCTAACAAAACACTATAGGGGTGAAAGAGGGGTGGTGAGGGTGGGATATTTAATGGTAGGGATTGGGGACATTGGTTGGGTGGGGGTATATATACTTTGAGACCATACTGAATGAGTTGATGAAAACTTTGAGACCACACTGAATGAGTTGTATTTGCATATGAAAATCCCTTTTGGATGCTCTATTGACTTTACTTTTGGATACTGGGGAAAAGACATTTTTGGAACTTATTTTTTCCTATTTTCGTCATTTTTAAGAAACTTCTTTTTGTAGAGAAATTTTTTCCAGATCAACCAAATATGAAAAATGTTTACCTCTGCATGATGTGGACTTACTTGGGTTTACTTGCACATATGACTACTAAAGCCCCACAGAATGTGGACTTACTTGGGTTTACTTGCACATATATGACTACTAAAGCCCCATATAATGTTTCCTACACAGAGAGATTCTTAATGTGGAGTTCAATATATCTTGTTGAATGATGTCATAAAATATTGTATGATAGCCATCGCCTGTTTTTTATTGTAAGTAGATTAATACATGTACCTATTGGTCATTGGTGACTAATTCTCTTTCCTTTTCTTCTCTTTTTGCTGGTCTTTGTGTGACTCGATGAATAGTGTCTCTCTAGGTTTGAAGTAACAAAATTGGCTTCAAATATCCCGAGCTAATAATCATGAAACTCTTCTTGAACCTCCTAATATTATGTAATTGTTGAACTAGTGTTGTCAAAAACGTGCTTTCAAAAGTCTTAAAGCGGGGTTCAAAACATATTGAGCTCTTTGTTTCGCTTAACGGACGCTTCAGTATCGTCATCTAGGCTCATGCTAATGAATGTAATCATAAAAAGTGGTAGAATTCTAACTCGATGTTATCTTATCAGAAAGAATTTTCGGAGTCCCAAGAGAATGTTGTATTCCAGACACGAAGTCCAATTTCTGTCCTCGAGAACATCGACTCCTATTCTGATGGAAGTAGTGCAATATCCTTCAAATTTCGATCTAAAGGCCGCCGCTCCAAGCGTGCACGATCGTCAACTTTGAATCCATGGCTTTTGATGTCTCCCATGGCTTGTACAACTTCTTCATCCAAAAGGGGAAGGGAAAAGAAGAGAAAATTATCAGGTGCCATGGCGTCTAATTTATTTAAAAGGTGCACACATTGTGAAGTAACAAAGACACCACAATGGAGGGAAGGACCATTGGGTCCAAATACCCTATGCAATGCCTGTGGAGTTCGTTATCGTTCTGGACGCCTACTCCCAGAGTACCGACCTGCTGCTAGTCCCACATTTATTCCATCTTTGCACTCAAACTCTCATAGGAAAGTCATAGAGATGAGAAGAAAAACAGTTGAGGAGTCTCCTCAATGTGACAGCCAAAACTTTGTTAGCTATTTGTTTGATACATATTGTTAAAGAGATGACTAGTTTTAGTTAGGTGCTTAATTTACTTCATTGTTTTATTTCTATGGTATTGTGTCAAGTCAGGTTAAATGTTTGATGTACAAAAATGGGATGTAGGAAGTTCTAGGTTAACATAATTAGTCAAAACCTGTTAGCTGTAGTTCTCTCATGTAAAATCTAAACTAGATTAATATATTTTTAGGTATTTCATCTTGTTTTCTTGGAACTACTGCAGTATTTCTTTTTGTGGTGGTTCCCGCGGTGGCTTGATAGCCTTAGAAAAAAGGCAAGCGTTTTAGGCATTCAAATTTGAGAGGCTTCATTTTATTTTATTTTAGCAATAATAAGTTATAGATTTTTTTAGAAAAAATATTGAGACTATTTTTTAAAAAATGATATATATCAATTTTGCATCTCAAAGAGGTAGAAGAATAAATTTCATAAGAAAAATATATTAATTTATTTTTTAAAGTTTAAGACTTCTATTTGATTTTCACTTTAAGTCACTAATATGCTTGAGTTGCCCCTGGTGATTCTAGTAAATCAATTCTTAGTGTCAATATCTTCAAATTATCTTATTTACATATTTAAACCGGAAGAGGTAGAATGTAAATTTTATAATAGATTTTTAAAATATAAAGAAAAGAAAAAATGAAAAATCATTTAGTAGTAAGTATAACATGTAATTATCTCCTCCTTTGAGAGTATAGCTATGGTAAAATTTCTTCCCTCAATTACATCTATTTTTACGTTGACCAAGTAATTACTTATCATATAAACAGTCCAAAATTACGTAATTACAACAATTACATCTTAAATTTAATTACAAAAATATCCTTCCAAGGGGCTTTAACTATTCCTTCATCTTAAAAAGAAGCCAATTTAAATTAATAAGTTAAGAAAAGCTTGATTTGATTTGGTAAATCTATTAGCCAGGTTAAAAAACTAAAAATTTCAATTCCCAATGTATCAATGTTTTGTGTGATCATATATTTTTATACTTTTGTAGTTCACTAATACTTTTTACTTTTGGCTCGACATGTTTCTCAATATATTTAATTAATCAATCCTAATTATTCTTAGATAATATATCCTACGTTCTAGAAGAAGAAAAAAAATCCGTTGACATTTCCATAGTTTATTTATTTTTACTATGATAAATAAATCTTACTGTTGTAACTTGTGTGCGGTAAAAAAGAGGTTACCCATTATCTCGCAGTGTCAAATATCTCCTGCCCTTAATACGATACATGTTTAACAGTTGAGTTTGTGTCTGTTGTCTTCCCCTTTCTCCCATTTCTTTTTCAGATCCGGAGAGCTACTTCGACGGCGCCGGTATAGTGATATCATAAAAAATGCGTTTAAGTAAGGAGTTTATTTCTGAAATCATAATCATGTAGGACTCCTTTAAGCTATTTGTTTTTGGTATTGTGATTTGATTGAAAGGTAATTGTTGCACTACTGTTTGTGTAATTTATCTTATTTTGCTTGAATTTGTTCCTGATATAATTTGTTTGGTATTGCAAAATTTGTTCAGTTGTACAATGGAGGGAGTGGAAGACAAGTGTTTGGACTCTCATCTTTGGCATGCCTGTGCTGGAAGCATGGTGCAAATTCCTCCGGTGAACTCTAAGGTCTTCTATTTCCCACAAGGCCATGCTGAGCATACATGTACAGATGTTGATTTCACTCTACTGCCGAGAATTCCTGCGATGATTCTATGTAGGGTTGATGCTGTAAAGTTCTTAGCTGACCCTGAAACTGATGAGATTTATGCCAAAATTAGGCTTATTCCGGGGGAGCATGACTCTCAAGATGACACTGTATTGGTTGAAACAACTGAAAAGCCTACTTCCTTTGCTAAGACATTGACTCAATCAGATGCAAATAATGGGGGTGGTTTTTCAGCTCCCAGGTATTGTGCAGAGACAATCTTTCCCAAGTTGGATCTCACAGCTGATCCGCCTGTCCAAACTGTGAAGGCGAAGGATGTTCACGGTGTAACCTGGAATTTTAGGCACATTTATAGGGGCACGCCAAGGAGGCATTTGTTGACAAGTGGTTGGAGTACATTTGTCAATAAGAAGAAGCTGGTTGCAGGGGACTCTGTTGTGTTTCTCAAGGCAGAAAATGGTGAACTTTGTGTTGGAATTCGCAGGGTAAAGCGGGGATCGGAAACCCAATCAGGATGGAACTCAACTGCTGGTAGGTATGGTGGATTTTTGAAGGAAGACGAGAACAGTATGATTAGAAGTTGTAGTAATGGAAAGCTGAATTCTTCTGGTGGGAGATTTAGAGATAAGGGAAAAGTGAGTCCTGATGAAGTTGTTAAGGCCTCATATCTCGCTGCTAGTGGACAGCCTTTTGAAATTGTTTACTACCCTCGTGCAAACACTCCAGAGTTTTGTGTTAGGGCATCTTCTGTACGTGCTGCAATGAGCATTCAATGGTGCTTAGGGATGAGGTTCAAAATGGCTTTTGAAACCCAGGATTCTTCTCGGATCAGTTGGTTCATGGGAAGTATATCCTCGGTTCAGGTTGCTGACCCCATCCGCTGGCCTCATTCATCATGGCGGCTTCTTCAGGTAATGCAACTACTTCGGTTTCCTGTATGTACCAATGTATACCTGCTTATCAATGTCAATTTGCCAGTATTCTGATATGATTGGCCACAGTCTCTCTTGCTGATAGTTGACTAGTAGCTAGTGGATATCCTTCACTATTGTTTTAGCCTATTTTTAATTTTGCTTTTCACGTACTCGTCCCAACTGATTCTGTTTCTGCTTCTAACTTGTTTGATTAAGAAAAAAGAACCCTCTATTTGAGTTTGATAATTGAGCTTGAACTTCATATGCACTTGGCTAATATGATTGTCGATTCATGAATCTTGTTAAAATACCACTTGAACATAAAAGAACTAACTTGCATCTGGTGTTTACCAATAAATGCATATATTTGTCACTTAATCCTGCCCAATGTGTGAATTTAACCCTCTATGGTACTTAACATAGTTTAGTGTAAACACCAAGTATGGGTAAGTATGTTCCAGCTTGGACTTCCTCCAAGATCAAGTGCTGCAAGGTATTACCTGTTGGTTGCTTTCCTTGTGATTTTAACACTTTAAGCAGGCAATAATGACTGAGTAATCAGTAGTACCATTTCTTTTGCGTATTCTGTTAGCTTAGATACTTGGTAAACAATAAGTGAGAGGAAAATACGATGGTCTATTTTTCAAGTCTCTCGCTCTTGTGTGCATGTATTAAATATTTACTTTCATCAATGATGTATTCCAAAAAAGCAAACAAACTGATTTATATAGGGTAGGGTTAAGGGGATCAAATCCTTTTTTTCATACTATGTTGCCTTTCAACTTAGTATAGATAGACATATTGTGTTACTCACATTCATTTGCTTTTAATTTGTTTCCTATTTAGCAATGGGATATGCGAATAATGGTTGTGAAACCAATACTAATATTGATCTTTATGATGTGCAGTACTATTAAAGTGGGGACTGATCAGTATTATTAATGTTCCCTGCTAGGTGTGAGAATTTACTTCTATGCTTATCATATTCTATTGGAACAATTTTAGATGTGCCAAATTATTTTTGTAATTGCATAGACTGTTTTTGCTACTGTGATGTAATCAAACTTTGAAATGCTAAATCCAGTTCAGTGTCGTCGTAGTTTGGTTTATAAACTTCTCCCTGTGATATACTGCAGGTGACATGGGATGAACCAGATTTGCTGCAGAATGTAAAATATGTAAACCCATGGCTTGTTGAATTGGTCTCTAATATGCCCGTCATTAACTTGTCAAACTTCTCACCACCAAGGAAAAAGTTGTGTTTGCCACAAGAGTTTGCACTTGACCGCCAATTTCCATTACCTTCATTTTCGGGCAACCCCCTCAGGTCTAGCAGTCCTTTTTGTTATCCATCTGACAACATTACTGCAGGCATACAGGGAGCCAGGCATGCTCAATTTGGAGTACCTTTATCGGATCTCCACCTTAGCAAAAAGTTACAGTTGGGTGTGCTACCACCACCCGCTTCCCAACCAGTTGATACTGATTCTGAAATTCCTAATAGCATAAGTAAGGTCCAAAAAGAGAGCAATGAAAATATATCTTGCTTGCTTACCATGGCTACCTCTAGTCAGATGTTGGAAGAAGCTGATAATGTGAACACACCTCGGTTTTCACTCTTTGGCCAACCAATTCTCACTGAGCAGCAAATGTCAAGTATCCTCTCTACTTATGCTCGTCCACAAGTCCAAACAGAAAGAGACTCTGGTGGGGCACAATTGAAAATTAAAAGAATTTCTCGGGGCTGGGAGTGTCTTTCAGAAAGTCTATCAAGCGCTACATTTCTTTGGAATCAAGGTTATCACGTGGCTGAACTTGGCGTGAGTACTGATCACTGCAAAGTATTCCTAGATTCAGAGGACGTAGGACGTACTCTTGATCTCTCAGCTCTAGGATCATATGCAGAGCTGTATAATAGACTTGCAGACATGTTTGGGATGGAAAGATTAGATATGGTGACCCGTGTGCTCTATCTAGATGCAACAGGTGCATCTAGACAAATTGGAGATGAACCATTCAGGTGCATTTATTACTTCCAGTACTTCCTATTCTTGAATTCATTCATGTCAAGATATTTTTCTAGTAAAAAGTTCTTATCAATGTTCTCCTCCGATTTCTAATGCAGTGACTTCATCAAGACTGCAAAAAGACTGACAATTCTGAAGAAATCTGGCAACAGTGCTACAAGGTAACTGTTAGTAATTGAATACTTCCTTTTGCAACTGTTGTCTTTGTATGAAAGGTTTGTAGATAATTTCGAGAATAATTGCCTTTAGGAATCGGCACATTGGTGATTAATGCTTAAAATCTCTTGTATTTCAGGAAATGGCTCACTGACCTGCCAATCCTCAACGTTGTCTAGATTCTTCAAACCAGGCAGGATGGATTCCTTAGCATTTTCGCACAAAATTAGCTTTTATTATCTACGTGAAATAAGTATGTATCTACCTCTGGTTGTTCCTAAAAAATCATAGACTGCTTTATGTAGTTTGAAAGGACACTACTAGGAGGAACATGGATATGTTTTGAGGATGTTTCAGTTGTCTTAATGTTGAAAATAATGTGGAGGTTCTGTTTACCACATTTTGCTAAGCTGTAACCACATGTTAGTGGTGGTATTTTTTTTATCTAAAAGACAACTTTCTTCATGTGTGAACTGTTATATGTATTTCTTCCATATCAATACTATTGACTACTTCTGCTTACGAAGTTTAAATTAGAATAGAGACACTAGGATTCTGTATTTTCCGTTTTTGTTGAGAGTACTTCCATATGTTCTGTTTGAAATTCAGCTCTTTGTCTCTCCGTTTCATTAAAAAAACAGATGGCTTAACGATAGTTATGCGGATATTATTGAAAATGAAACAGATCCCGATGAAGAAACAACAGAAAGGTGGGGACAGGCTTTGGTTTCGTCGCATCAGTTCAAGTACTTTATATATTTAGCAAGCAACCTTAATAATGACGATTGAAGGTGCACACGTGAGGGTTGGGGAAACAAAGCATCGCCAACCAATTAAATAGGTTAGTAGTTAAGCAAAAAAAAATATTTTGCTCACTACGCTATCGCTATACTTCATTTGAAAAAGATCAAACGCATATCAAATTTATTATATGTAACCTAACTTTATACATTAATACTAATTCCTTGCCATGACTCACAAAGATGAATTAAATGCAAAAATAAAAGCTGATTTGAGAGCGCCATTAGAGAAAATTTGGCTAATAACCCATAAATAGCTTGTTAGTACTCTATTAATTTATCCTCTGAAAATATAGCTCCTCGTGCAGTCTTAATAATTAAGTTTATGAACTAATGCATCATTTATTGGTCTAATAATTTGAATGCCATAAGCTTGAACATGATGTTGTCGACTCAGCATAGGAGCCACTTGTTTTATAGAAATGAAACAACGTCCTTTCCCCAAATAAATAAACATTGTAAACAAATACATCAGCAGACTAACTGAAAAATGATTATAACTATTCTCTTCGTTCCAAAATATTTATCACATTTTTTTTCTTGATAGTTAAATCGTTTGAATTTTGATTATTATTATTATTATTATTGATATATAAGAGTTGTAATTTATAGTATTTTTTGTATAGTTTTTAAATATTTAAAACTTTAATTTTAAAAATATTGAATCAATTCAATTAAATTTAGATACAAAAAATTAGTCCAATTAACTTCAAGAATCAAAAAGTGACTAATATTTTATAACAGAACTACTAATAGGACTTACTAAGAGGGTGTTTGAATTAGCTTAAAAGTTTGGTCAAATCAAATTTTAAGTAATTTTCAGCCCTTAAGAGTGTTTGGATATTTTAAAAACAACTTTAAAAAAAAGTTAAAAGTAGGGATACCTACTTTTCATTTTTTAACTTGAAAGTTAGTGAAGTTTGACTTTTAAAAGCTACTATTTTAAGCTAAATCAAACATGCCCTAAGTTAATTCATAAAAAGGCTACTTGTATGATTACAACAACAACAATATAGTTAGTTTAATTTTATAAATGAAATATGAAAAGGTTAAAATATACTTAGATCTTACTCTTATTTCGTAGAGTAGAACTATGTATGATTATTTCTTTAAAATAAATAGCTAATATTAGGGGCAAACTTGGGTCAATGGATTGGGAACAGAAGACCATGATTCAAGGCAACAATTTTGATCATCCCAAGATTTAAATTTATTTTTTGGGAGGTTTTTAATGAGATCCTACAAACACGTTGAATGATCAAAACCCCTCATGTAGTCATGTTATGCTTTAATTTTGTTTCATCAAATTCACCTCACAAACAACAACATTGTCTTTCCAAAACTATGACTTATTTTGCGAGTTTGTCGTTCAATCAAAAGTTATACATATTTTGTCTCCTAATCCACATGAGGGCCAAGTTGTTATAAGAAACATTTGTTTGAATATGCAAAAACAATTCATTATTTCTAGAGGAAAATTCTTGTTCCAAAATTTTAAATCAAATTACGTCAAATATTACGTGTGTTTTCGGTGGGAAATTAAAAATTGTCTTACGAAATATATTTTAGAAAAATAAATGGACTTGACTCTAATTAATGTTTAACATACTTAATTAGGTTCAATTATGCGTGTAAATCAGTAATTATTATATGTATTTACTAGTAATATACTTCCTCCGTTTTTATTTACTTGTCAAATATTTTTTAATTTGATTTCTCTTCTTACTTGTCAATTTTGACAAATCAAGAAAAGACAATTTTTTATTTTTATTATACTCTCAATTTATTAACACTGAGTTAATATTTTTTAAAAATATATTGAGTAAATATATTTAAAATTCTATCAATTAATATAAATAAAATAATAAATTTATTATATTAATTATTATTTTCTTAATAGATGTGTGAAGTTAAAATTTAATAACTAAAAAAACATTAGTAATTTTTTTGAATTCAAAATAGTTTTAGTTAGAGTCCTTATCTACAAATTTTGTAAGTTAACACAGAGGGACCACTAAACGACATAGATTTGGTGACAATTCAATTCGTGTGGTGGACCCCACTTCCTATTTTGGGGCATAAACGGCCAAGCGATTAGACGTGTACGTCTCTTATTATGATAAAGTTGAACCGATTTCTCCCGAGATATTGTGCTCTCTACTCGCGAGATAAACGTGTGTCTCTCTTCACACACAGAATGGTAAAATTCTTGTATTTTTACCATGATTACTCGTGACTGGTAAATTACTTTATTATTCTTAAAAGTTAACTATATGGACAACTTTTAGTAGTATGCATATTAGCTTTAAAATCTCATGGAGGTTCCACTACTGACGTGTATGATAAAAGGAAGAATCATATTTATCTGTTTAATCTATTTGTAAACAAACACAAAAAAAAAAATTAAAAATAGAATAAACCCATTATCATGCGTTTAAATATTTATTTGAAACACATTATAATTTGAGTATTTAAATAAAATTAACTGATAATTTAAGGGATTGTAAATATATTCCATCAAAGAAAAGTGTTACTGCCCCGTCAATATGAGCAAGCTTCGTTTTAGCATCCTTTTTTTAAAAAAAAAAAAAAACTTTCTCACTAATTTTCTTGTTAGAGATGTAAGAACAATATTATACAAATTTTAATTAAGATAACTAGTTCTATTTTATATATAACAGCATCTAAACGGTTATAAAATCGATAATAATAGTATCAGTTTAAAAATTAAATATCACGTTAACTATTAAATTCAAATAGTTTAGTAAATGTGAATTCTTGAGTATTGAAATGAACAACTTGTATCTTTTCAATTTTATTTGATCGTACTTGAATAAACACGATTTAGATTATTCATTTAGCTCAATTGAGGACCAAAGGATACTAATTTAATTTTAATCCCATTAAGAAAAGTTATGCAATTTGTATGTGTAGGGAATTATACAAAGGAATATACATCAGCAAATGCCAACCAGTGCACTTTTTTAGTAAATGCAAATTCTTGAGTACTGAAAATTACCCTATAAAGAATTATACTAATATACAGCTTCAAATGCGAGCCTTTAGACGACGCAATTATATAAAAATTGACTTGATTTGAAGTATGCAAGGGAACACAAGATTTCTAACTTCAAATCAAAAATTAGTTCCACAACTTGTTGAAAGTAAATATTACATTTCCTGAAACCACAGAATTAACTACAGTTGAATTCCCCATTTGGACCTTGTCATCCTACTAATATTTAACACAATTGCTAGAACTATAAATGATTCTCGCATGTTAAATATATTCAATCGAATATAGAACTATTTCTTATCATGGAACAGAAAAAAGCAGAAAAGATGGTCGTTTTAATCAGCATCCCACAAATGTGCCTTAACCTAGATAGTTAGTGAAGAAAAAGTGTTATTGATTATTGAAATAACTCCAGAATCCATACAAGACTTCAAAACTAGAATGAATATGCGATATTGAGGATTGAGAAACCAAAACTTTCACAAATGAAAAAGGAAACCTGGACAGAGTGTAACAATAAATAATCAGTAACAACCAATATGTTATCCTTTTGTTGGACCCAGTTGAAACACAAAGTACACTGTACAACTGTATAGTCTCAACCCAAACTGAAAATGAGTATCCTGCGCATCACTTCTGTTCGATGAAGATCAACTGAATTCCCCAGTTACTCCAGTACTGTGACTTCTTGGTCAACTCTCCAATAGTTTGCATCATTGAATTCTTTCACTCCTGACCCGCCGTCATCTGTATTATCCTTTTCTGGAATCTTAGGAACTAAGCTCCTTTTCAACGGAGCCGCTTCCCCAACAATGCCCTCCTTAAGAGCATGTTCCATTGCCTTTTCAGTACCCTCTAATTCCACACCAACAAATTCAACATCCTCTTCAAACAAAGAAGGCACAGCAGCTGCTGCTTTCTGACTAGAATCAGATCCAGATGAACTTTTGTTAGAATCAGGAGATGTAGATACGCCATTTGGAATAGACTCTACACCACTACAAGAAGTGGAACTAATCAACGGAGTTACTGCCTCCCCTGAATTTGTGAGATTTCCGCTACAGTCACCATTATCTTCAAAGGGATTCACGGATCCACCAACTGGGCCATTCCCCCATGCAACCCATTCAGGTATAGGCCTGTCTCCAAAAGGGTAATCATTGTCTGACTTCTCAAAATGGAAGAAACCCCCATCACCTGACACACCTTCTTTCTCTTTTTGTTGATTGAAGTCTCCACCATTAGCAGAATTGGCTCCACCAAATCCATTAAAGGCATCTGAACTAGAACTGGGCATTACATCAGAAGAACTTTTTCTCTCAGCCAATTCATCCTGCTCTCCAACTACCACATCATCATCACTATTGCTATTACCACCATTTGTTGCTCCATTAAGGTTAATCTCTTCCATCACTTCAGTAGGTGAGGTGCTCTTGGGATCATCTCCAGTTCTATCATCTCGAAAAGCAAACCAATCTGAATTTGTGAATAAATTGCTGCAAAAAGTTTTTTTTTTAAAAAAAACAAAAAACTGTCACACAAGATAAGAGGTCCAGATAATACCAGATGCCAAGAAACTGACAGATTATAATAACTTGGTGGCCAGGACAGCTAGAACTCACCTCCCTTGGTCATCTCCCAACCTCAGGACAACTTCAGCAGACTCATCATCAAAGTATACATCCTACAGTGGCATGAATGTAACATTGTGATGAACACTAAGGCATATGATACCGAAAAATAGGTAAGTGAATATCACACAAGTCCGTCTTCAGTGCACCGTGTTTTTTAACTACTCCATTTCATATCAAAAAGGAAGACAAGTTAACCTGAGAAAAACATTATTACCTCATCATCTCGATCAAGAGCTCCGTGACCCTGTTAAAATGCAAGAAAAAAAAAGGAAGGAATCAAAAGCCAGACTAAAATTAAATCCCAATCCACAGCCCAAAAGCTGTTTTGGGGTTGCAGAGCACTTGTCCCTGAGATCATGGATTCCTTTCGCTCTCCTCTACCTACAGACAACACCCTCCCCCAACCCTCAAACTAGAAGGTATGAGATATAACTTACCTCTTCGGCACCATTATTATCATATATGGTGTACTGGAATGCCTGGCTCAGATTATTTGCTAAAGCTGCTACATCATAATCTCTGTTATGAACATCTTCCTCGTCACTGTCTCTTGTCCTATCTAGCAATGCAGTTGGTCGGCTGCTTATACACAAAAAGGAAGTTTATTATGAATATATTCCAACTAGAAGATGAAAATCCATATATGCCATACAAACTAGAGCATTTATGCTATTAAGGATTCACACAGCCAACTCCAGCTAACTTGGGATTGAAGTGTAGTTATCGTACTTGCTGCCGGAACTAAGGAGGACTATGAGAGGAGGTGAGAAAACATAAGCTCATCTTACAATCACTTTTTAAGTATATTTCCGAAGGTGTGCTTCACTACTTGATTTTAAGAAATTCAGTTGAAACCCATCTAATCCATTTTGTAAGACATCTAGGAAGTACTACGTCTTATCAAAGGACAATTCATATCAGCTTGAGACCAACAAAGCACATCTTAAAACCCTTAATTCAACCTTAACCCAGCCATTTCTTATCTGTCCTATTTTTTAATTCCCTCCTAATATTTGAAATTTCAAACGTTGAACTAGAAAATACTACAAAGAGAGTGCTTGTTACACACCAACTGTATGTCTATTGTCCAAAGAAAATTAATATGGGAGAACTTTTTGAAGTAGCTGCTTACTTTAAAGATCTTTGTTCTTACATACCCTGAACATCTCTTCGTTTATTCTTCTAAATTAAGTTTTTCCTCCTCTAAGAGGCAGTGATAACATTTATGAAAATATGCCAGGAAAGTTTCCCAAGTGATTGCTTCATCCAAACAAAATTTCTCTTACGGTCTACCTCATATTACAGAATTCAAAATGTAACATTACAAAAAGTTCAAGTTAATCAAAAGAGGCAAAGCATACCCACAAGCCCATCGATAGACATTTTCAAGTGTATTACGCTCCTGTAAGACAGTAGAGTGCCAATCACTCCATTCCATATTTTTCTGGAGTAAAGAGAACCCATTAGCAGAAGCAGGGTGAAACTTGTGCACAAAATCATAATTGAAGGGAATACTATGTAAAACCATCTTGGACCAACCCCAGCTACACAATTATAATCAAAAGCCAACAATAGCGACAAAAATTGAAAAAAGTAATGATGTGTAAGCACAAGTGAGGTCTGGGGAGGGTGGTGTGTACGCAGCCTTAAGGGTGGATTTTAGTTTAACAAAAAGAATATCAACTCTTGAAGGAAAAGAAATGCTTAATAAAACCATAGGAAACAGCCTCTCTACCTCTAAGGTAGGGGTAAGGTCTGCGTATACTCTACCCTCCCCTGACCCCACCTTGTGGGATTATACTGGGTATGTTGTTGTTGTTGCTGCTTAATAGAACCATATTTATAATCATAAATAGTAAAAATCCATGGAAACTGCATCCTCCCCAAGAACGCAGATACAAGCCAAGTTTCAATCTTGTATAAAATATTCTACTTGGGGGCATAGAGTGGGTAGGTAATTGTATCTTTAGAATTATTTGTCTGCACCCATCATGTAGCTGCTCTCTTGAGAAAAGAACTGCTTAGATACAGATAGTAAGTTCTAACAGTTAAAGCTTCAGAACCTTTTGGCAATTAGATTTAGAAATCTTCCGTATCGAACTTCCATGAAACATATAACAAATTTTAAAGCTATCACAGTAGCACCCACCTCTAGATGTCCTCGAATGCGATTGTCATTGCTTCCCAATTGAACAAGTTTGTTAGCAATCCGTGTTAGATGCCCTATGTTACCCAGTCGAGGTGCTTGTTTACCAGTAGCAGGAAAAGTGGGCTGCATCAATTGAAAAGCACAATAAAACATTTTAAATTATTAATTGCAACGAGAATACAAGGTTACTACTGAATATATTCATAGTCGATAGAAAAGTAGAGACAACTATAAAAGAACAAGGGCACATAAATTTGCAAGACCTATAAACATCAAAGAGAAGGAAATCAGTTACTTCACTAAAATCAACCTGACTTTCACTGCCAGAAACTGTGGGCTGTTTATCCGTTTGAAAAAAATTTCCAAGCAAATTACACTCTTCAAAAAGATGATCGACGAGGACACTGTTTCTGCTTTCCAAGCATGAGTTTATTATACTCTCTACGTGATGATGCAACGCATTGTTAAATGGGTACCTAAATAGAAATTATCCAACTTGTTAGAACATCAAACAAGAAACAAGTAAGAAAGTGAACAATACAAGATCAATGACTTCTGTACACCGAGTTAGAGAGTACAGGAGCATAGGCAGAATCTTACTCAAAAAAGAGATCCAGGACTCTCTCAATTGTCCCAGAGCTGATCAATGCATCCTCTGCTACTTCATTGCCAGTTTTTAGTAGCACAGAAATGAATTCCACAATCTAGAATAAAGAAGTAAACTGGTCTAAGATACAAAAGAGGAGAAGAATCAGCTAAGATTATCAACCCAATAAACAGTCTTAGTGAATGCAGCCAGGCATGTAATTTCATGTCAGTACTCTTTCCTAAGCTACTAGCCAAAGATTAGTAGTTGGAAAATACATGACAACAAATCCACCAAGTTTAACAAGTGGACTTTACAACTGCTTGCAACACAAAAGAACAATTGATCCTTGAAAACTATTAAACGAACACCACAACAATGGAACTTCTAGCTTGTCATATCCTTCTCAGGGATTGCTATAAAATTGGATATGGATAAAGAAACGATTAACTCTTTTACTCTATGATGCAAATAAGCAAACCTTTAACCGATGTTTCCCTAGAGGCGGCCTGAGTTCACCATATGTTGTAGGCAGAATCTTGTCATCAGATGATATATTCAACAGCTTTAGCAAGTTGCCTGTGTCAAATATGACATATGTATTAAAACTTCCATAATGAGAGCCGGGACAGAAAAATCATCAGCAAAAATCACTAATATTAGCATTATGTTTCTTGTGTGGCCTGATATCTGATGGCTCTATGTGTTCGTACTTTCTTATTACCCACACTTTCTACACAATTATTATATGATTTCCAAAGGGTAGAAAGACATTTGAACAAGTATGCAGCAATTCAAATATGTGTACATATTTCCAAACAGGTAAGTTACCGAGATTCGGCAGCATTGCACTTATAGTCTCAGGATCGATACGCACAGATGACTCATAAACATGCTGGCAGTGGTAAGAATACATCATGGGAGATGGAATTGATCTTTTAGGATCCAGCAAAGATATGCATACAGATAATGAATGGACAAGGGCGGACTTTGAGTGTGAATCTTCAAGGGCATGACTGAATATCCTTGCTACAAAACTACACCCAAAGAAAGTTGTAGAACTTAATCAGTTATAAATTACTTCGTACAAGTACAGATGATATTTCATTCTCAGTAGAAATAAAAATGGTAAATTTACTATCAGCAGAAGTATATAAAAACTAACTTTTAAGGGAAATATCAAGAAAATTCCCACAAACCTTGGGCTAGATAGCTTAGTAGCAAGAGGAGATGGTGCGTTTAGGGTTATTGTACATAGAGTCTCTGCTGCATTAGCATGTACTTCTGGAGAACTCTGGAGAATAGAACACAACATCAAAAATGTTCTAAGCTAAGTGTGCCAGAAGCAAC
Source organism: Solanum dulcamara (assembly GCF_947179165.1). NCBI lineage: Eukaryota > Viridiplantae > Streptophyta > Magnoliopsida > Solanales > Solanaceae > Solanum > Solanum dulcamara. The sequence continues at coordinate 75,747,142 of NC_077244.1, forward strand.
TCAGTAGAAGACTAGATCGTTCAATTGCATTCAGCAATCCTGACATCAGGACTGTGATCCACAAACATTAAGAAAAGATGGCAGAAATAAAGCCAGTTCAAATGATCTACAGTGTAGCTTAAACGAACATGCAACTAAAATTGAGAGGATTTGGTGTCTGAATTAAGTGCTTCAGGTATAGGTAATTCCTATCAACTATAGTAGTATGTCCTATCTCCTTAAATCGGACAGAATTTCGTGTAACTTAGCGCCTTAAAAGGAGGAAATTCCTATCAACTATATTAGCACATCACAGCTCCTGTTGCTCCCAAGTCAAGGAAGTCATTTCACGCTTTGTTTACTGTTCAGTAAGCAACAAACCAGCATTTAAACCAGTAAACCAAGCGGTAATAGATCACCAGTAAAGGAACTGCCAACAAATAACATAGCCAGGGAGACAACAAATGATAAAATACAATGACAGAATCAAGTCAGAAAAAACATACATACTTAATGCACCACCACATGCCCAATATATAGATCATCTATATATTTTTTATCGTAGTATGTTATATATCACTAGAATCAAAGCAAAAAACATTATCTATTTTGGACTTACAGAGGGGCTCAATTTATCCACAATCATTTCTAATAAATTGCTGTCAGCCAGCCATTGCATGACATCCTTAGTGTTGGGGTAGATATCAGCGCCTACAAGTCGCACCAAAACCTATAAGAAAAATCTCATCAGAGAAAAAGGTTTTTTTCTCGCTAAGTAATTCTCAATCTATTTATATAGAAGTATACATTCAAATAATGAAAGCATAAATAAAAAAGATAGTGGTCAATGGTAAAATGGAAAACCAGGCTACAAACCTCCATTATGGATGTAATACCAATCAAATCCACCATCTGGCGGAAAACATCATGATGGGACTGCAACAGAAAAAAAACCATGTAAATACAGATTATTAGAGGGGTGAGGAAAAAAAAGTATAAGCACCTAGAATCTATGTGTCATAAAGCTGTGCTCTACATAAAATCAACTTCATTTCTATGTCAGGATTCTACAAACTTTGATATGGTCTCCAAGGTAACTCCCATAATCAAGATGCTAGAAGCAAAATTTCTTCCAAGAGAGGCTCCATATATAGTTGCAACATATATAGTTAAGCAAACATTGAAGTCACGACATTTCTAGCTACATCAGCGACTTACCATGTATAAGAAATAGGAGGAGGACTTAGATATGATCTCCTATGTATCAACCCCTCCCACTAATAAGGATGCTTAATGCTAAAGCAACCATTCTTCCAAAGGGGGAAAAGCAGCCTTTTATCTTCACTAGTTTAAGCGAGTTTAAACTCATGACCCTCCTAGCTCCACCAGCCATTTATCATTTCTACAAAGGTGTACAAGAACATAAAACAAAATATACTACAACTTTATCTCTCCAAGAGGTTCCGCCAGAAAATTACAGCAATGAAAAGTTCGACAATTTCTTAACTCTTATTATTAAACAATTCGGGCTATAGAACCTACTTAGGATGACCAAAAAAATAAGACTACAAAGTACTTGGAAGCTACTAACAAGTAAAACATAGATCAAGTTGACAATGTGGAGAAAACTACTAAAAGCAAAGCAACAACAACATACTCAGTGTAATCCCACTTGTGGGTTCTGGGGAACTTAGAAGTAGAGATTTTCATTATTTATCTTTTCAACCTACAAGTTTTCTGATAGGCTATGTATAGTGAAAAGGGGAGAGAGAGAGCATAAAAGTAGGTGCCAAAAGAGAAGGCAGCAAAATGAGAAAGAGCAATGGAGAAATAATTGGATGTTCTAGAAAGAATTAAGGAATAACTGGAATAACTGGATGTTCTAGAAAGAATTAAGGATCTCTAGCAGCACATGTGGGATGGTCTGCAAGAATGTAGAAGAACTTAAAAGTAATGCCAAAAGTCTTTCTTCTTTTGTGAGCGAAAAAACATAGAACCATACAGAAGATGAGGAAGACTAAAAAGTCACAGAATTTGTATAAGATGGTTTTCCACTGCCAAAAACAAAAATTTTCAGACCCAATATTGTCCAAAAATAACAGGGTAGTTCAACAAGAATGAGAACAATAACTATAATACATCTTCGAGAACAAATGACATGAAAAAAGAAGTGCTTATATCAATGCCAACCGATAATTACTATCGAAAAGCAAAAGAACAGAAGAATGAGATTATGTTTACAAGTTAACATCACGCTATGAAGCTAACCTTTATCATCAGGAAGAAAATGTCTCCTAGACAGTCAGGTTGTGTTTGACCATAAGATCCATGTAGATGTGACAAGTAAACCAATCCCCCAGCCTTCTTTTCAAAATGCCGCCTAACTATATAATCTTCATCTTTATGTGATAGAAATAGAACTACCTCATCACATCATACTAGTCAAACTTCTTTAGCTTTTTTCCTACTACACGCATAATCTTCACTTGGCAAACAATATCTTCTTTTGTTTCTTAGCAGAAAAAATCAATCAACACAAAGTTAGTTTTTCCTATATCAATCCTCTGTATTCCAATACTACTTTGTATATTAAAGAAAGATTAGTCACTCTCTAAATCTCAACTTATCCTTCTACTAGCACATATCTCTTTAACCAGACAATAAAAATACCTTAGCAAGCACATCTCGCATTTGCGTAGGAAAAAAGAAGCAAAAAATGATAACTACAAATATAAATTGCCTGTACAAAGTACCAATTACATAGAATTTATCAGGCCAACCTGGACATAATTCATAAGGGGAATAGTCTTCCGCAACATGAGGCACACCACAACCTGCGTGCATCAAAACCATGTAAAGTATCAGTCAAATAAAATTTCAACAACAAAGCACAAAGGAATTTTTTCATACACGGCGGATGTGGATGAATCAAAGTATACCTTACTAAAATACCCAGCAAGCAATGCACAATGAGGACGGTCGGTCTCCAAGAATGAAAAGAGCAAATCCATTAGCTGCACCACAATAAAAAATGACCAAAATTATCAGAGCACAACAACTGCATTTTTTGTGCATAAAATTACATCTTGTGAATACAGTACCCCTTCATCGTCCACTAAAGTCTTAAGGATGACATCAATTTCACAAGTGAATATCTCACATGCGATGAAAGGAAACCTACAGCATGAAACAGCAATCAGAAGTACTGCCAGATTTTCAAATATTGGATGTAGGTGTACATTTAATAAATAATGGCATGATAATTGAAGCTTGGTTATGTCATAACTTACTTAAACTTCCATTTGCTATCGGCATCCTCGGAAGGCACTTCAACAATGTATCGCAGCAACTGCTCAACCTGAGCTCTATCTCTCAAACTGAAATCACAAAATTATAGTCTCTCAATGAACTTTGAAATTATTAATGGAACTAATCCTTGGTTAGGATATTAATTACTTCCCTGGAAACAGTATGTCAATTAATTATCAAACTGAAACTATCAACAGCACTGCAGATTTAAAATAATAAGCTAATGGTGGGAGAAAGTTTACTAATTTATCAGGCGGCTATTCAAAGCTTTGCATTCTTGGATTAGCTCTTCTTCATCAAGAAGCTCTTCCAATGTGAAGTTTTCCTTGTCTAACACTTCTTCAACCTAACATACACGGCAAATATATGTTAACAATTAGCACATCAAGTTTGAACGAAAATCAAAGCTCAGAGCCACGAAATAAAGATTGCACTTTTTTTCAATCAGTAAATGTAATGAATAAATATTGCAGTTAATTTAACAACTATACTGCACAAAAGAAGAACAGACATTTTGCTTTACAAAAATATCACCACTCCAATCATATTAGAAGTTACAGAAAGGGAAAACAAATTACTCAACCAAGCTAAGTGAAGCTACAGTAATTAAATATAACAAGCAATACAAAACTGAGCACAAATTACAGTACAGCACAATTTTTTACACCAAATTTCTCCCACTCATAAATAAGCACGAAAGTTAAACTCTAACACAAGTAACAAACTCTGCACACGAATCCAAAACTAATTCTGAAAAAAAGCTATTGAATCCAACACTGATTAAAATGCTTTTAAAATCAAATCTCCAGAAGCAAAATTGTGCGTATAACTGAAATACAACAAGTAAAGCATTAGAGTTAGATAAATCGATATCCACCACATACTGGGGAACAGGAAAGATGTGTGAGCTTCCAAAACATATTGAACGAAAAACAGATCTGTAAGCCCTAAACTGAATCGAAAGGGAAGGTTTTGGAGCAAAAATAGTGAGAGCAGTCAGCAAAAACCCTGGCTTTTGAAGATCAAAAGATAGAGATATTATAGCCGTGAAGATCGAGAGAAGAGATAGAGAGAGCTGTAAGAGAGAAAGAGAGGGAAGAGGAGCTGCAGGGGAGAAACCAGGGTAATGATGTTATTGTTTGATGGAGAATTGGAGGGCGGAAAATTCGAAAGTTATAAATTGGAGGGGTCGAAATTCACTAAACTCGAAATATAAAATAAAATAGCTACATGCACTATGTTCTTGAGAGTTTTTTTTCTACCAATCTAATGTTAGACATCCTAAACTAATTTATCAATATCGTCGAAATTCATTGTATATATAATATATACAATTAATGGAAATATACTATATTCTCGCCAAGTATGTTTTCATATTTTAGTGAATGAAATGTGTCGATTTAGAAGATAAGGGTACCTTTTGGACATATTTATGTAGTTAGTTGTACCTATATATAAAATCATTTTTTAAAATAAATCCTTAGTTTTACATTGTGTTTGTTTGAATTTCTTCTCATTCAATTCAAAAAAAAAAAAAAGTTACTTTCGACTAAAGTTTTTAGATAAAATAAATATAAGCAGGTTTTTGATTTTACAAAAAAAAAATTGCCTAAACGATAACTTGAATAATAAGAAGGTTTTCTTTAAATCTTAAACTTTAAAATTCATTAATATGGAAAAATCATCAAATTGACAATTTTTTGATGTTGAAAAATAGAGGGCATATAATATTCACCCAATATAGAACCTTAAATTTTGGATAAGTTCCTAAACAACCAAATAATAAGTACTAATTAAGCATGATAGTGATGGTCAATTTTTGTTGCGGTGAGATTTATCCATCTAGGGGCCCAATTGATGAATTTTATCCACGCATAAAGTCATTTGCTGTCACATTAAAACACTTGGTAATTTATTGTAATGTTTAAGTCAACTTGTAATTAGTACCAAACGGCAAAATCCATGCAACCTAATTTCAAACGGTAAACACCATCCATGTACAGTTCCATAGTACGTATATAAATTTATAAAGCCAAACTCATCTTCAATATTATACCTCTCAGATAACGATCAAACTTAAGCATATATATGGACGAGAAGTCGCTCATTTTGATTCTCTTGTCGACCAAACAGAGTTGCACTCAAACTTAAATTAGCACCAACGAAATATATTTATTTTGCTTTAATTTTAGAAAGTGTTTGGCCGCGCCATTAATGTGTCTGTGAGGTTGGCTGTTTGGATATGGTCGGTGATCCAACGAAACTGCCGTATTTTACAAGTTTGCTTGACGAGTATGCATGGCGATTTCTTGTTATTAATTCACATGCTCGCAAATTAATTGTTGAGTCCATTGAAAAAGGGAGGTATCTTCCCTTTTAACTTAAAATGTTGTTAGTCCTATGGTGTGATAAGATAAAGCCTTTCACCCTCAATGAATATGTGTTGTGTCTTGAATTTTGATGATTTAACAAATTATTGTACAACGAATGATGTAAGAAGGATATCGGAGATAAGGAGAAGCATACTGATAGGGGAATATATAAGTAGTGACAATAATTAAAAAGGGGAACAAACTTGATATGGTTTGTCATCATCAAAATGGGGGAAATGTTATATATTGGTATTTTGATGATTTAACAAACTATGGGACCTTGTAGAGAGACCTAGTCCATGAGTAACATCTATCCAGGATAAGAAAGTGGAGTACATCTATAAAGCTGCAAAAACTGCAGAGGTTGGTGGGCATTGCAGCAAAGGTGCATATTTGTGTTTGATGATTTAATAAATGATGGGACTTGATAGATCTGTCCAGGACAGGAAAATGGAGTACAGTTGTATAGCTGCAGAGGTTGGTGGCACCACAACAGAGGTGCTGCAACAGCAAGCTGCCTCGACCAATGGCGTTGCTTCTAGGTTTTTTATCTCTCTTATGAAGAGGTAATTATGACAAAAACACTAAGCTTTTGCAAATCAAGTTCATACAAAAAGTAAAATCCATTTCAAGGAAGAACATTGCTCACACTCAACATGGACCTGATCCAACATTACAGCATTTTTAGTTGGGTTTTGAGTTTTGTATCTTATGCTTTAATATTGTAAATTCACTCATATGTTATAAAGGATAGTAGATTGTTTCTTTTCTTATCACTTTAGATTTAAGTTATTGGCTAGAGGTAGCCAGAGTGTGTTGTGGCTAGAGTTAGCCGATAAAGTCTATATCAGCTAGAGGTAGTTGGTGTAGTGGGCAATAGAGTTGTTGCTTAGTTGTGGCAAGAGTTAGCTGTGGTGTATTATATTGTTGAAGTCTATATCAACTAAAGTTAATTGGTGTAGTGGGCAATAGAGTTATTGCTAATATATGCTCACATCTTGTAATAGAGTTGTTGTAAGGGGGAATGGATTAAGAGTTTAATTCTTAGGTTGCATGAGTTTGTAATCTGAATCTTGACTCTCTTATTAGTGAAGATTGTCATTGAAATCATGTGTGACAAGTCATGGCTTTTTTCTCCCTTGAGCAAGGAGGTTTGCACGCAAACATTGTATGTCATTTTACTTTATGCATCTAACTCGAGCATCCTGTCAACTGATTGTGTCAAAAGACATGGTCCCCTGACTCGTGGTGGAAGCCATCAATATGTATATAATATTTATCTAATGTAATGGATTGGAATACATGATAAAAGTGAATTTAATTAATGATCGGTCATATTATATTGACTTGACTTGGATATTTAATTATAATTTGAAAAATGAATTGTCTGATATATATTTAAAAATTTGATTCATCAAAGATCTTATCTAGAGTAATATTCGATAAAAATATCAATATCACCTCCGGACTGCAGAGTGTTTAGTTCTCCTAAACTTTTGTGATACATTTTTATGTAAAGGTAACTTGAAAGTTTAATGAACAAGTGAAAAAACTCTATCTCACTTAAGTGTTAAAGAATATTATGAGATGATCGGATTTTCATGAAAGTAACTATTAGTATTTTGTTTAACAATTCTTGCATATGACAAATGTGATCTGGATTGAATTTGAGCATGTCAAAATAGATTGAATTAATATATGATCATTGTACCTTGCTATAAAATTAGTTGGGTTGAGATAGATTGACTCAAGATAGTTTAAACAATATAATTGATTATAACTCAATCCACTCAACTTTTATCAAGTTTTAATTTCTTTTTTTGTTTTCTTATAATTTATTTAATTATCAAATAAAATTAATGAAACTTTTTCTTTGTCTTTATTATTGCTAAATATAGCATATCAAACATATTTAAAATTGTCTTACAAGGCTTCTCATTGATCAGCTCGTGCTACATGCTTGACCCAAATTACCATCTCCACTGTGACGTGGACCGTATTGGAGAGCGTTAAAATAGGTTGAGTTAATAAGTAGAGGGGCTAAGTGCACAAATATTAGCTTTTGATAGCACTTTTTAATTTATACCCAAAGTTTTAAAAAAAAATTGCAAACTTCAGACGTACACAGTTGAAGTTGAAAAATTATATTTAGCTTTCGGACATTTTTAGCTAAAATGTAATCTTGTGAAGGCTATACATCAGACAATAAAACCTAAAGTTTGGTTTAATTTGTCAAAGTCAACTTCAAACATTTTCCCCCTTAAAATTATGAACTTGATAAGGCCAAACTTAAGACATATTTTACTGAAGTTATGATTGTGGCAAGGCTTTGAATATATATATTTACTTGCCAAGACACATTTTCGTCTGAACTTTTAGCCTCAACAATGCCAAATTTTAGACATTTTTGTCTCAAGTTGAGTTTCACTCATGATACCTTCAATGAATAAAGTTTGACTTTGACTTAATATTTCACTCCTGATTCCTAATTTGGCTTGGTATCTCACTTTTGGTACTTTCATTTTACTTCACTGGGATACGTCTTCTATTTTATTTGGTTTTAAATTAAAACCATCAACCCAAAAAAAAATAGAAATTTATGGGGATTATTTATTTTTTTGACAAAATGCAATTTATGGGGATTTACTATATAATAACCATAAAATCTTGATTAATCAATATCGAGCAAAACTTTTGAAGCGGAAGAAAATGATGAAGAATAAGTGGAGGAAAATGATTTTGTCTAAAGTTTGTGGGTAGTAATTAAACTTTTTTTTAAAATCTTGGTACAATTAAATCTCTTGAAATTTTTACCAAGTGGACTGGGAAGTAATATTGGGACAATTTCAAATATATACAATTAAACTAATTAGTTTACAACAAATATAGTCATGTTTTATTTACATAAAAATAGTTAAAAATCATAGAAAAATATACAGTGAATATACAGTATATATCTTGACAAAAGTCATAGAAAATATATATTGACTATACAATATAGATTACTTATACATGAATTATACACTGAATATACATTATGATACATTTTATAAATAAAATATACACTAAATATATACCAAATATACATGAATATACACCAAATAATATTTTCATGGGCTACCACAATCCATAGGCCCAAGTGTAGGACGCCGTACTCGTGAGTCCTGACGGATATATTGCTATAACAACCCTTTGAACAAATGAAATCACATTACGCACGGCATTAGTGGGGTGTGTAAAAGTTGGCTTAATCTATAAATCGAATCGGAAAAAAAATGGTATTAATTTATCAGTATCAAATTATTGAATTAATAATTTTTAAGCGGTTTGCAATTTTTTTTATTGGGCTTTTGATTCGATTTTAGATTTTAAAATTTTCGTTAATGATTAAATCGATTATCAATTATAACATTAAACTAAAATTATTTTTCCCCTATTTATGTAATAGTGGTTTTACATTTTAAATACAATTATTATTCTATTGCGTCTTATAGTTGTTGTCTTGGTACTGTTATTTTCTTTCTGATTGGCTTGGTGGGGTTCTACCTATCAATATGAATCAACCTTATAAACCTTTTTTGAGTGAAAGCTACAGTGTTACTACATTCAAGTTTGATACTTGATCAGACAAGAAAAAAAATATTATTTTAGCAATAACTTATTTGAATTTGTTTCTACTCGTACGTTATTCGTGTTACTTTTACTCACAAAGACTGTGTATTTAACAAACAAGTGGAAAACAAAAAATTAGAGGAGCACTTTTTTTTATTGGTGGAATAAAAAAACGAACGGTTAATGATCAAAATCGATAAATCAAAAATGAATATTTTATGAATTTGATTATCGATTTAACAGGTTTCTAAATCAAAGACTGATAACCACACCGGCAATAGGCCCAACTGAATGGACCGATAAGCCCAACTATCAACACTGTCCTGAAAATTCGATAGAAATTGTTAGTGCAGATCGTGAATATTACAGGACACATTTACAATTTCAAGAAAGAATGAATTCAGTAGTGAAAGCTGGACTTTGATTTGATTTTGAAACTTGAGTTATAGCTAGGAACATCAAAGACATGATGTTTGATTTAATGGCTGCTTACCAAAAAGAGTGAACGTTAAAGCTACAACTAATATGAAGGTTGGTTGGGAGCGCCACCCCCGAATGAGCTCTGCAATATGCTATTCAGATTTAATCGAAGCTCCACGGGCTCCTGACACCGGGTAGAAAATAAAAAAAATATAAAGCTTAATGTTGTTATATTGCTTAATTAACTAAAACATAAACAATTCAATTTTTAAAAAAATACGATGTTTACATCAAATCAAATATTTTTTTAAAGAAAAATCTCAAATCAAACACTTGTTATAAATTGAGAATACAAATAATTTAATCGAATCTTGTAGAATTCTTGTATCAAAAACACATATCTGAATATAAAGTGTATATCCAAAATATGTGTCATTTATTCATTTATTTGATATAAATTGAGATTTTTTTTTAATCTATTCGATAGCCATAAAGCAAGAAAGGATAGAAAGGCCAACAAACTGTCTCATTCGTACTCCATTGTTTGAAGAATCCCATTGTCCACAACTTTTCCATCACTTACAAAGCAATCAAACCCCATCCCCTATCTTTTCACTCTTTTTCTTTATCAACTTTCCTTATCTATCAACACCTCCAACTATTCTCCCCATAAAGCTCATCAAGAATTCTATTTACTTTAAAAAATTGATCAATGTTAATAAGAAATTTTTACATCACCAGGTTATATTTATTTATCGTAGCAGATAATTTATCTTTCTTTTTGTATATAACCTAATTAAATTCAAATGAAATGTAACTCAAATTAAAGATATCTTACAAGTTGTAACAAATTAAATGATGAATAGTGTAACCAGTTATTCAATTAATGATAATGAATTAGAGTTTATGAGGGAATAAAATTTCTACATGTGAAATGAGAAGAAACACTACGATTACATAAAGAATGATATGATTACTACAAGTTAACCTTCTCCTGTCTTTTTCAGTGTAACACTTTCACTTGACAGAAAGAATCGTATTAATAAATAGTTTAGGTTAGAGTGGTGGAGTCAACTTTTTTATTTAAGAGGTTTTTAATATAAATAATTAAATACACGAAAAAGTTAAAGGGAGATTAATATTCTTAAATATATTTAAAGTATAATATAATTTTTTATCGAAGAAGTATCATTCTTGGCTAATTAATAAACGTTTCCCATGTTTTCTCTAGGAGTTTTCATTTCCCTTTTTTGGTAATATATTTTATAGTCCAAAGAGAAAAGAGAGAAAGATGAAGGCCAAAAAAGATTGCAAGAAGTTACCTGTAGGACAGTATGAAAGTATCTTCACGATATTCCATATCTTTTGAGTTTTGGAATTATGCTTTTTAACTAAATCGGTTTATATTTGACACATCCAAAGTGACACACATCAATTTCCTTTTTCTTAGAGCCCGTTTGGATTGATTTATAAGTTACTCATAAGTTGTTTTCAGCTTTTTTGAGTGTTTGACTAGCTTACTTAAAGTCATTTTGTGCTTAAAATAAGCCTCAATAAATAATTGAGTTTGTTTGGATGAATTTATTTTAAGTAGCTTATAAGTTGAAAATAGTTTATAAGTCAAAAAAAATAAGTTGGGTTACACCTACTTATTTTTTAAAACTTATAAACAGTTTTCAACTTATAAGTTACTTTAAATAAGTCTATCCAAACAGACTCTTACCCTATAAAGCAGACAGTTTACTGCTTGATAAGACCACTGATATCGAATACTCCCTCCACTCCATTTTACTTATCTTCTTATTAAAAATATTGTTATTTTAGAAAATTAAGAGATATATTAATTTTCACCTTTTTTGATTTGTCAAAATTAAAAAAAAAATAAGAAATATTTGACAAGTAAATAAGAACGGAGAGGGTATGAAGAAAAAATATGATAAGTAAATTAGATCGGAGGAAGTACTCCCTAGTCCCTATCTTTTTTTTTTGGTTTCTTACCCAGTGTTCGAAACCCGCATTTGAATTCTGATTAAATTTAGATTGCACACTGCTCGATCTATTCAGGATGACGCTCCCAACAAAATTTTCTCCGAATCAGGACTCCATAGTCCCTATCAAACTAAATGCAGCTTAGTTTACTTGAAAATTTAAATTGTGTAACAAATTAAAATTGATATGGTCTTAACGAAATTGGTGGTGTTAATATTGAGTATAACTTTCATAATCGTCTTTTAAAAGAAAACATCAAATAATTTTATCTGTGTGTGTTTGGCCAGATATACATATGTTAATTTTAGAAATTACAATATGCAAAATATACAAATTATCATTTAATGGGTCGCGATGAGAGTCGTTCCACATATTTTTCTATTTTTTTTCTCTTTCTTTAAACTATAGAATATAGCAAACATCAATATATATTTAATATAAATAACTATTGTTTATTTTTTTATATTATATGAATACAATTAAATATTAAATAACAAAGTTAATTATACAAAAATAACAATTTATTTTATATACATAATTAAATAATTATTTAATTCAAGACAATTAATGCACTCCTAATTTTAATCAATTAAAGATTAGCAATTAATGTATTTAATTCAATTATCTATTTTTTTCTTCTCTCACCAAATTATTATATAACCCCAAATTAATACATTTCATCCTCTTTCATGAATGATTGTTTTTCTTCTTTTTTTCTTTCATGGACGATTCCTTCAAATATTTTTTTTTCAAATTCAAATTGAATGACACTGCGTTTTCTCTCTCTTTTTCCAATAAAACGTCGTCATCATTGGCTCGAAATGATTTACGAAACTATATTGTCAGCCATGAGAGAAAGCTTTGAAGTTAAAGTTCAAATTTCGGATTTATGAAATTGTTACTAAAATTAATGAGTGATATTTTGAAAGGTTAGATATTACGAGGAGTTTATATCTCGAATTTGAGAAATTTTTGGTGCAAATTTGGAGACTTTTCAATGAATCAAATGCACGCATATATGTATTATATTCATGTATCAATGTACTTGTATCTCCAGTGTATTCATGTATTTGGTGTATTTATTTCACTGTTATTGTATCAAATATATTTGTTTTTAAGTGATAATGATTATACTTTGTATCAATGTATCAAAATGTATATATTCCTAGTTATTCATTTTGTATCAATGTATTGTGTATGTTACAATTTGTTATACATTTATATCAATGTATCCAAGTCTATTAGTTCCTTGTGTTACATTTGTATCATGTATTTGAGTGTATTTTTATTCATTATTAAATATTTGTATCAATATTTTTTAGTATTTCAATAGTGTATTTATCAACAAAAAACATTTATATTAATGTCGTACTATACCAATGTATTCAACTTTTAAAAAGTCTAACAACAAAAAAAAGTATATATCAATATCGTACAAGTAATAGTTGGTGATGCAATAAAATCAATGAAAAAAAAAATTTGTAGTGCAATTTTTTTTGTTTATTATGGTAAAAAAATACCATTGATTATGAAAGATTGAGATATTATGCTAAATTTTCTTATTAAAAAAAAATACTGCTACACAATTTATGCACTGCTAATGAAAAGTAAAGAGTTTTAGGAATGTAAATATAGGATTGTCAGTTATGCTAATAAATTTATCTTATTTAGTTCATTATATTATAATTGTATTAATGCATAAATAAATAAATAAAAAATTATACACACATACAAATAATTATAAATAAAAACTGTAATTATTTTTAGTAAATAGCATACTTATAGTTATTCAAATTTAATAACCATATAATTATAATTATTTATGTAAGTGTTTTTAAAAAAAAGAGATGTAATTTCATCTCAAGTGGTCCCAGAATCCCAGCAAGTCATTTCATTAATCTTAAATTGAGATGCTAAAGATTAAAATACTTTCCAAGGAAAATAATATATCACTTCTTTAAAAAAATCAAATTAAAAAGAAAAACATATCATATAAAATACGACTGATTAAAAATGAAATTGCGTCTAATGCGAGAAGTCAGGTAACTTATAGGCGACACATGGAGGCATCTTTCTAATTAATAATAGTATCTAACATGACAGCTCTTTATCTTAGTTAGTGGAAAAGAAACGGCATCAAAGTAGTGGTGTTGAGTTATATACGTCTTTCTTTCGTCGAACAATACTTATCTTTTATTGGTTTTGCATATTTTTTTTAAAATTATAAATAAAATAACGATGATAGCATATCACTTTTTGAATATAATAAATATAATATTAAAAATATATTTTAAAAAACAACCAATTAATATTAAAGATAAATTAGAGATTAAATTAAAATTATCCCTTAATTTCATAAATTAAACAAATATTATTAAATATTTATTTTTAATATAGTAAATAAATAAAAATCAACAGAGAATACGTAAGTATTTTCTAAATCAGGGGCACACCTGTTGGATGTTGCACCCACAGACATGGACCCATTAGTGCAATTCACAAATAATGCATTTTTAGCAATTTATTTATGCATAATTAGCATTATTTGAACTTTGATTTGACATTATATTGATGGAGACACTGAAACGTAACCACCTAAACTATCTTAGCTTCTCACTAATTGTACTTATTCATAAGTGTAGATTAGTATCATGTTCGCACCATGTCTAGCTGAAATCTTTATGCATATCCAGGCTGTGAATAACTTCTAATCCAAAATAATAATTTCTTAACCATAAAGATAGATTAAGGATAAGTTTAATTACTTGCTTTGATAAACTTTTGGATAAAGTATGGATAAACTTCATTTTGGATAATACACAAAAAAATAAGCAAATACTCTTAAATCACTAGATAGACATACTTAACTGGATCGATCTATATATCTTGTTTTACTTGGTCCAAGCAATAAATCTTGGATTAAGGTGGGGATCGGGCTAGTGGATCGAGTAAATTTAGGAAGGAAGATAAGGCGAAAGGCATGCAAATGAATTCAATCGTGGATACTCTTTAGTTAGTAGATGCTCATAATAATTAATTACCCCGTAATTCACTCGCAACTCCATAATCTGAAATTAAATTGAAATTATTCAGAGAGTAATTTGTCTTATGGAAAATTTACAATATCTTCATCATAATTAAGGAATGGAGTTTATACTGGCCCAAGTGGCTTAAGATATTTTAGATTTTCTTCTTCCTTTGTTGTTTTGTGTTCATGTACTCCATTCAAATTGTAACGTCTCTATCAGTGAACTACTTCAGAGCTAAGATGTTCAGATTCTCAAAAACTATTGTCATTGCCGTGTCCGATCCTCCAAAATACCCTAGCTAGTTTTGAAGGATCTAACACATATCAAGAATCCGAGCAACATATCTTTATAGAACAAAACTCGATTATCCATAACAATGGTGGTGTAACAATGGTGTAAAAAGGTGCATTTTGTAATCTGAAACTACCAGCAAATCTGGACAAGATCTCAAAGCTCCATCAATTTTTTGTCTTAATTTGCTCTCAAAATTTCAAAAATAAAATAAAAGTACAATCACAACGCAGTGATGGACTTGATATGTAAATAAACTTCAAGTTAACAAATCACCGTCAAGGAAAGTGAAAAAAAAAGGATCAAAATATGTAAGATTTGAAGAGAAAAATAACAGTATTTGCGACTGTTAGATCAATCCTGGAATCCAGTTTTCTCCCATATAGCATTTCTGACTCTACTCAGATCTCTCCCTTTGAGAGTCCGCCCAACTCCTTCGTGCACGGAAAACGATGCAATCCGTGTCCTCTCTAACTGCTTCGCCAAAAACTCGTGAGGCGGAATCCGATTATCCAAATCATCATCGTCTAAATCATCATCACTATCTCTCCTTCCGCACTCTCTATACTCATCCTTCAGTATCTTCGACCAGTCCGGTACGTTCACCGGCAAAGAAACCGCCATCGCCGCCGCCCCGGAACTTTTTCGATAGTTCTTCGTTTCGCACTGTTTCCTCGAGATCCTTGAACTCGGAGACTTCTTACAGAACTCCGGCGACCTAGAAACCGCCGATGAGTTCCACAAGTCGGATTCGTCGATCTCGAAGACCGAATCAGGAGTCATCGCAACGTCTCGCTGGGTCGATAGGTATCGGTAGTTGGCCGTGGCGAAATAGCTCCTTGAAGCCGCCATTGATGGTATATCGATAGAAGAAATTCAAACAATGGTTAATGTGTATACATACAGACACGTGTATGTATAGAATGAATGTGATGTTGTTGCTCTCTCTTTAAATTTGGATTTAGAAGGTAGTATACTTTGTATCCTTATCTTTTTCTCACTCTCCGTGTTGATGTTCTTTGAGTGATGGAACTGATTTGCTTTTATAAAGGATTTTAATAATGGATAAGATTCTTCTCTTCACGTCTCATTTCTCCGTCTCTTCTTTTTTCTGTATTCACCGTTATACCCCTACAAAAATCATCAAAATGCCACGTTATAATTTGGATTTATCCATTCTATGGACCCCACGCTCAAAGATGAACATACAGTTGCTGATGTGGACTCTTACCTCCATTTCCCGTAAATTATTATATTTTAGAACTAAAACTCAAAAAAATTACATAGAAATTTTATCAAAAAATAAAATAACTTTTATGACCGTGAAATTCATTCTTAGAATCAAGAGTGCAACCTTCGAAAGTCATGGACATTTCTCGACTATTACTTTTACTCATATATCACTCTTAATTTACATGTTGTAGTATGCTTCGAGCTTGAATCTAAATTATAGTTTCTTAATTATTTCGTTCCACTTAAAACTAAGACCTAGGGCAAAATGCAATTGTCTAATTGAAATGCATTTATGTACTCACATTATTTGTCACCCTCGCATTTGCTTTAGAATGGTTCATCCTTGTTTAATACTTCTAATAGGAGTTTTTTTCTTCCTTATTTGGTCAAGCAGTGCGCCTAAATTATGCCAAGTACAGTCTCAACAACTTTTGTCTTTCTTTCTTTCAAAATAGAGCTAATTTTTCAATCGATCACTCAAACAACAATTTTTATATCATAATGTCATTCAATTTTATTTTATAATACAAAACTCACTCACCTAATAATAATTAACTTAAAATTATGTAACTCAACTTTCTTTTATAACAAATAACTCATTCACTTATTATCATTTCACCTACAAATCACTCATCTAATATATTTTTTCTTCTATTTTCAATAAAAAAAATTGAAATAAATTTGATTATATATTAGACTGATTTCTAATTTTCTTTGTAAGATTTGATTTAAGTATGAATATCTTTTTTGGACAATTTAATTTTTTCAAATATCATTTTTTTTTTTATATCCAAACGGACCAACTAAATCCGCCCCTAGTTTTCTTTTTACAATGCACCAAAAACAAAGAACAAGGAAAAGAATGTACCCAAATTTGACTCTTTTTCCCCCCAAAAAAACGAGAGCAAAAGGGTATTTTGGTAACATGGACTTGTTTTCACCTGGTCAGTTAATAAGGCCCTCAAGATTGTCAGCTACTTTGGCTTGACACGCGGCCCCTTGCAACACACCAAAATTATAAGGGAGGTGGGCCCAGCTTAAGTAGCCCCAAAGCCACAAAAATGAATTTGGATATAGCGGGGAGCTTGTGCCAGCTGTTTTTTTTTGGCTTGCATCGTTCCACCTCGTGAATATCTCGCGCTACCAAACATTGTATCATGGCTCATATTCCGTCCCGGTTCGACGTAAGATATTATTTGACTTTAAATTCACAAATATTCTTGATAATTTCTAAAAATATTTTACTGTTTTAAAAAAATAATATTTTATACTCGTAAATTTTTAAAATTATTAAAAATATTCATAAATTTGTGTTATTATTTTATAATAAACATATTTCGTTTTAAAAAAAATCTTATAACATAATTAATAACAATCGACAACAACAAAATAACAATATGAGCTAGAATAATACATTAATTGAATTAAAAATAAATTATTCTTTTTTTTTTCAATCTAATCACTCAAACTATTCTTTTTCGGAGAAAGTAATAACAAACTTTTCTTTTATAAAATCTTTCCACGTTCGACAAACAATCTCTTTCCGACAATAAATGATGGTTTTATTGGGTAATTTTTAAATTTTTAAAACTTCTCAAGTTCTAATTTTTTTTAGAACTTGAAAATTTGGGATATTTGCCAAATATATTTGTTAATTAATGACAAATTATATGGCTAAACATTAATTTTCAAAAACAAATTCTAAGTTTTTTTCAAAAATTATTTGGGGTCAAACGACACCTAATACTACGCGTGTGACTAAAGTTTTATATTGATAAGTAAAAATTAAATATTTTTTCATTTTAAAACAATTAATATTTTAATTATTTTTTTATTTCAAAATAAGTAACGCTTTGTGATTTCACGAAGGAATTGATCTCTTTTCTTTAACAAAAAAAATTATCCTCGTTTATATAACCTAGAATAATTAATTAGTTTTTTTATGTAATTAAAGGTAAGATAATAATAAAAACTTTATTTAATCATCTATATGTCAATAAGATACTCGAAGCTTTGAAGATAATACATAAGAAAGAGTTATTGACCTTTTAAGATTATAAAACATCATTTTCCCATTGTTTTAGACCAACAATCGATATTATAATCAACTATTCAATGAGATAAGTATAGAGATGTTGTTGTGAAAACGAGGAGCCTGACATAGTGCCTTTACTCGTCTACATGTCAATTTACTATATTCCTTATGTTTTAAAAAAATGGTCTAATTTGATTTGACACGAAGTTTAAAAAAATAAAAAAAAAAAATTTAACTTTTTAATTTTAAATTAAAATTCTATTAAAAATATTAAAATGCCAGTAAACTTAAATATGTTATGTGGAAAGCTGAAATTAAAGTTACTTTAAAAAAAATAAAAATGGGATCATTCTTTTAAAAAATAGTACTGAGACTTAAGAGTACTTAGATTTGGTTCTCTATTTACAAGAAGGTATTTTCTGTAAAAAGAAGGTAATTTATTTTACCTAACAAAAAAGCAAAAGGACTGAAAGGGTTTTTTGAGTCAGCAAGAAGTCAAAACTGTCCATGAAAATCCATGAAATTTTATTTGTTGGATTATCTTCTTGTTAGTCGTGGAATAAAATTAAAAGAGACTTTTGAATTATCTATTTGAGGATTTAGGACACAAGTTTTAAAAATTGGGTAAAAGGGACTCTAGTATAATTTGGTATTAATGGATTATGCTAATTTTAAAAAGAATATTTTTATACACCCCAAAATTTTGCAATTTACAAGCAGGCCCAACATATAAGAGGGTTGTTTAGCCAAAAGGGCAACAAACAATTTCCAGAAAATCTGCTCATTTTTTTAGCGGGAGCAGCAGCAGCAGTCCTTCCCACATTCATCTTCGTCTTCTTCCATATCTTTTTTTTTTCAATCTCAACACATTTCAGCCTTTCAAACGCCGATGTTTAAACATTTGTCTAAACAATTAACAAATATTTTCATATCTCGATCTCCAAAATAATTAGCAAATATTTTCATATTTCTCCAAACAACAAGCTGATATTTAAATTATTCTCATTGTTTTAACTAAAGAATCATAAAAAACACCTAAACAACTTAGAGTTGTTTAAATATCTTCTGGTTGTTTGAACTAAATAACTTTTGGTTGTTTAAACAATTTTTGATTGTTTAAACAACTTCTGCTGTTTGAACTAAACAACTTAGGGTTGTTTAAACAACATCACTTGGTTGCTTGAACAACTTCTGTTTATATAAACAACATATCCTCTCCTCTCTTCTCTTCTCTTTTCATTTTTTTTAAAAATAATTTTCACAATCAAATCGAAGTGAAAGAATTGGGGAAAAGAAAAGAGAAGAGAAGAGAGGAGAGGAGGACAGAGAAAGAGGAAGAAATGCATTTAGAAATTAAAAGAAATAAATTTTGATCTTTTAATTTTTTACCCTAAGTTTATAAATATTTTAAATCAACGCCATCTCTTCATAATTAATCCCTAATTAAATATTTATAACAAAAGAAAAAAAAGAAATAAAAATCCTTTATCCTTTATTCCACCCTCAAATAATCCTTTTAGCTCATTTTCCGGTACTTAGTAGTTAATTTATTTTTTACTTTTTGAAGTAAAGTTGGTCTTCTTCCACAAGAGTGTCAGGTTTATTTCATATATATGATGAGGTTTAGTTTCTCTTTATGTCACTATTGACTATTGAGCATTTAAATTGGGATATATTAGCCGTATACTCTCTTCATCCCAATTAGTTGTCAAACATATTTTAAAAAGTATTTTTTAATTTAACTTATTTTTAAAGCTAAATTAAATTAGATTAATTAAATATTTTATATTTTAAATTTTAAAATATTCAATAACTACACAATAAATCAAAATTCAAATGATTTTAACCCTTGAAAAGCAAAACATATCATAATAACATATAATATAGCACAAATGGAGTATTATTTAGCATGGCTAAAAGCATAATTCGATGTAATGATTTGACGATGCCAAGTTGGGAGATTAACGTATCCTCCCTCAAATTAACCACATGTATATCTTTTAACAGGAGGATAAATATACATGTAACTATGTAATTTTGGTAAAAGAATATCTCCTACCTCATGTAAATTGGGATAAAAATCTCAAATTGATTTTTGAAGTATGCTATAAATGCAAGAATAACATATCCAACGTAAATATGATATAAATATGCATTCTCTTACGAACTCACCCGAAAAAAATCTTGAATATTTGTTTTTAAAACTTAAAACCCTTAAAGTCAAATATATATTAAAAATATCTTTACAATTGCATCAAAGATTGGCAAATGATTTGTACAGAAATTTATATCTCTACCAGCACAAAAATTGTAAGTGATTCCTTTTTATTGGCCTAAACTTTTGGCGCAGTTATATTAACTAGTGAATCCATGGACACTACTAAAAAAAAGTCACTATTTTTCATTCAAAAATGTTAAGTTATTATTTTCATATATTTTTGATTGAATCAGTGAGAAAAAAATAATGTTCAGTGATTATTTTCCCCCAATGGTAGACCATCTCCCCCCGACCCCCCACCCCACACACCCCAAAAAAAATTAAAAAAATGATAGAACAAGTTATGGACTTAAACGCAATTATTAATGGGACGGACCACCAGCCCAGCTAGCTAGGCTAGCAGCGTGACGCTTGTGGAATTGTCTATATATGACTATGACTTTGGCAAAAAAGTACGAGACATCATGTGGTTGAAAAAGAACTAACAAAAATAAAGAAGAAAGCCGTGTTTCACCTGCTTTTTAAGTTAGTTTAAGTTTGTAATTACTGCTACAACTTGGAAATTTTTTGGTACAGATATGCATATAATAATAATAATGTGACAACTACTTGAAATTGAAAGACTCACATGCATGCTCAAAGAAATTGTAGGGTTGCATGGTTCATTTGTTGACGTTCTGTTGACTCTTGTTACATGCATGCCACTCTCATTTCACTTTGAGTAACGCCAAAATTCAGCTTATAACCGATGTTTGATTCATATTTTTTCATATGCACAGCCATACGTTTACATTACTTGCGTATTTGATTTGGTCTCGAAGCAAGCTTAATCTCTTACGTATGTGTCACTGTATATAGTGTTCAAACTATAACTGCATGTATTTCGTGTTGTTATATAGAAGCTGACGGCAATGAGCTTAGCAATTTGTATCCATTAACCAAACTATAATACTACTATTTGTGTTCGCAAAGTGATATATAAAAGACAAATTCGAGTCAAATGTGACGTTAGCAATCCTAGTCTTATCTCCTAATCAATTAAAGCTAAAAAAAATATGTGTAAATAATACATATTGAGATTTGTTTTGCTTGATGGATTTTTAAGCTACACTGTAGTCCAGCAAAGTCCACAATACTGATCACTCGGGTAGATGGTTTGGAAATGAGTTTGGCAGGTATCACATTCTGCACAAATAATATCATGTTTGGTGGTTGGTCAGGAGGTTTGATTTGCTATTTTAAGATTCACATAACTAACACATGAATTAGTTATGAGAAAATCTATAAATTATTGTATATATGATAAAAGATAATATAAATAATATTTTATAAATAATTAATATATGAATAAGTAAAATCTGTATAACTCTATGAGCTACCAAACCTTAGCGGATAAATCCTTTTTTAGCCCGCTTGTTAAATAGGAGTGTACAAGCCGAATCGTCAAGTCAAACAGAAGCAATGAACCAAATTAAACCGACTTGTGGTTTGATTTGGCGTTGAAAAAAATAAACCGATCATTGTTGATTTGGTTTGGTACTAATTGAAAAAAGTCAAACCGAATCCAAACCAAACCAACATAATACATATATAATTTTATTTTTTATACACAAAAAAATATTTATTATAATGTGTTTTGTAAGTATTTTTTAAATTAGTTTATAACTTCTAATGTTTACATATATTATTTCATACTTGGGCTTGTAATATGACTAAAAAATTGACATGTGTTGTATTTTTTTGTGAGTTTTTAATATGTTTTCCTAAGATAATGTCTTGAAGATGACATTGTACATCTTATTTTTTCAATTTTATTTATTCAAGTGTATTTAATATGTCATTAAGCAATATAATCACATGATCAAGAAAATAAACGCTTCAATTTGATCTATTTTTCAATCACGGTGTAATTATAAAAAAATCGAAAATAACCGAATAACCGAGAAAAACGACTAAAATCGAAATCGATAAAACTGATATTAGATTGATTTTATTTGGTTTATAAGTTTAATAAACCGACATAATTGATTTTGTTATTTTGTAATGAAAAATCAAACCAAACCGACCTATGTACACTCCCAGAATTAAATATGATAAGACCCCAAGCCCACGAGAGAATCAGAAATAAGTTCGGCCCAAATAATGGATTGCTTTGTAGCATACAAACAGTAGGCCCATGAAAGGTAAATGTCATTAGAAGAAATTAAACCCAAATATTCAAATACTTTTTAGTTTCAATATTCAGGCCCATAAAGGGTAAACAGGACATTTCAAAAATCTTTGCAAAACCCTAATTGTATATATTCAATTTCATCACACTCGTCACTGCCTCGACGCAGCACACCAAAACCTCAACCCTAGCTCATTCCTACTTCTTCTCTGTCAAAATGCCGCCAAAGTTCGATCCATCTCAGGTTGTCGAGGTTTTTGTCCGAGTCACCGGAGGTGAAGTCGGAGCTGCGAGTTCACTCGCTCCCAAAATCGGTCCACTCGGTCTTTCCCCAAAAAAAATCGGAGAAGACATCGCAAAGGAAACCGCAAAGGACTGGAAGGGTCTCCGAGTCACCGTCAAACTGACGGTGCAGAATCGTCAAGCTAAGGTATCTGTTGTTCCCTCCGCCGCCGCACTTGTCATCAAGGCGTTGAAGGAGCCGGAACGTGACCGGAAGAAGACGAAGAACATCAAACATAACGGTAACATCTCACTGGATGACGTCATTGAGATTGCTAAGGTGATGCAGCCTAGATCTATGGCGAAGGATTTGAGTGGAACTGTGAAGGAGATCTTGGGAACATGTGTATCTGTTGGTTGTACGGTAGATGGAAAGGACCCTAAGGATTTGCAGCAAGAGATTTCTGATGGAGATGTGGAGATTCCTCAGGATTAATTGATGAGATAGGAGGGAATTATGAACTGATGATTCCGTTGATGGAGGTTATGTTCTGATTTTGTTCTTATATTAATTTTTATGTTATTTGGTTTTGAGTAATGTCATCGAGGATAATTTTGATATAATTATGACGAGTAAACTTTGAGATTTTTTTTTGTTTGATAATGTAGTTTGAATTTGGTTTTTCTCGATGAATTGCTTTATCTAGTGTGCTATTTCCTACGTTCTTTTAGTTTATTTTGCTGTTTTTAATTAGTAAAATGTGTTTGGATAATGCTGAGGTTCAAATTCTAACTCATAATTAGCTACTTTGAAAAGTATTGAAGAAGCTTGAATTCTTTCTATTGAGAACTCTGTACATTGGTTTGTCCCTTTGTTTTTTGTAAAAGAGTTTCTGCATGCACTAATCTACTTGGTAGAAGAATTGGTATATTTTCATAAACTGCGGCTAAACTTCCAATTCTGAGATACAATGGCATCATGATTACTCTAACCCAATTTTGGGTTACTAGTCATTCCTCAAAATTTATTTGCTACCTCTGATGGTACATCTTCGCACTCTTTATGCCAGTTCTTTTTGGTCACTCTCTTTACTTCTCTGGACATTAAGTTTTATAGTCGGGCAAACCCACGAAAACCTGCAAGGCTTTTGCACCGCCCCGTATAGCATAATTTTTTTGTCCCCCAACCCCCGGGCCCTAACATTATGTACAAAAACACCTTTTTTCAGAAATTCATGCTAAAAGTGAAGTTTTTCCTAGTAATCGATTCACACCTTGCAAAATGTGCTTTCCATATATCAAGCTTCACGGTTTGGATACCTTCACCAATATCAAATACTTCAATCCTCTAGTTAGGATCTTTGGCATCAATTTATTCTCTACTTTTAGTCACGTTTCATAGTATTCATAGGCAACCCATAGCTAATCTTCTCCTTTATCAGGAACCTACTCTACTTGATTGAAGCAACAGCAACGAAATTATTGAATGACTGCTAACGGTTTTACCGAACCTAATTAACTGATGAAATGTTTGGTCTAGGGAGGGTAGAAGGTACGCATATCTTACTACTACTTCGTGGAGGTAGAGGGGTGTTTCCATATAAAACCAAAAAAATTAGATATATCTAAACGAGATGAAACCTCCCAGAGGTGAGGTGAGGTGAGAGAAGGGGCAAGGAGAGGACCAAGTTGTCACTACATAATGTTAGAAATAGAGCAAGTTCAAATCTTGCAAGATAGGAAACAGAGCAAAGATCAAGTTCAAATCTTGGTGAAACATTTGCCACTACATATTGTTAGAAACAGAGGAAGGACGAAGTTCAAATCTTGCAAGATTCGAAACCTAAAAAAGAACAGCATGAACAGTCTGTTTAAGTTCAAGAAGGAAAAAAACAACCCGCGTACCCCGCCCTGTATGTTTTTTTTTTTACAAAAATATTTTGTACCTGCCCAACCCGATTGCAATCCCTATTCACAGTAGATTATCAAATTAATAAAATTCTTATTCTTAAATGGATATAGATGATCATTTCCTCTTCCTCTGGGTGCTAGCAGTCACTGTATGGTTAATAATAAAAGGTGCAGCAGAAATGCTTTAAACCCACTAAGGTCAAGTTTAACTAGAGTCTCAGAAAATAGGTTATATAATGTTTTAACAAATTGTTTTTCAGTTTTTGTGATTTGTATAGACGTTGCCCTATAAGATAATTAGATCCTTTGTGATCTTCAGATGAGTTCAATTATTTCAACTTTTACATTTCAACTTTGATTCAACTTAATTCCTTTCTTGTTTTATGGCAAAGCACTTAAACTTGAGACTCCACATTTCAAGAGGGGATATTCTGTGTGTTTGATGTGGATTGTAGCTACGAACACATGTGCCAACGTGGGTTTGTTTAGCGGGCTACTTTGAACCGTCCTTTATCTCCACATTTAATCGGAACTAGTGGCATTAAGTTCCATGGATTTTGAAACTCAAGTCTTGCCTCATTCCACATGAGTTACGTAGGATTGAATTCGCTATTTGTTATTTTGGTGTCAACAATATTTTGGGAGTGGCCTGCTTTAATTACACGTCAGGATCACAGTACTGTTACTGCCAAATGGCATCAAACAACAATTTGCTTCAAGCAGCCGCTGAATCACCATTATTATTTTTATTATTATGACTACGTGTTTCATTTCTTCTTTAGGAAGAATTAGAATATCTTTCACATCCTTTCCTCTTCCATTGCAAATCATGATTTTTAAGTTTCTTAACATCATCGAATCAAAGTAATTGATCATTCTCTTCTTGGATACAACAACTGGCGTGCTCGTCCTTGTATCTTCTTGTTTTAATTGTTTGTGCTTGATCATGTACCTAAGATATATATATGACTTACCTGAGCATGTTAAATGGATACTTGACCAAACTAAATAACTCAAAGGAGGACAATTGTCAAAGTCATGTAAGAAGTCACAGAATCTCATGAACGTGCACAATCTCCAACCAAGAGTATATTCACAACTAAAGCTTATGATTAATCAAATACTTGAATATGAGGCCTGAATTGTCAATACCATCGGTGATCTCGAGTCTATATTTTCAGATTTTTTCCTTTCTTATCAGTTTTGTATATAAATCGAAATATTTAGAAAAAAATGTGACAATTTCTTAAATTGTGATTATGATTTATATCTTCTTTATGTTAAAAATTGATTGAAAGCAATATTCATATTTGTCCTAACAAATTTAAATAATGTTGAGTGAATTTATTATATAAAGTTGAATCAAGTTTAGAGAAGCGTCGTCAATGTATATGACCAAATAAAATAAAGGAAAAACTACACAAAATGGACCCTTTAAATAAATTATTTATCACTTCATATCCCACCCCACAATAATCCATTCCCGTACCCATTTGACCCAAATTAATTACCCCTATACCCCTTTAATTATTTTTAAATTGGCGCGCTGACATCATCATAGAGGATTAAGCTTTGTCCCACATGATATCGATATGAAATCAACATATCGACGGAGTATCACAAAGAATATATTTACTAATTAATTTCATAAATAAGATTGTGATTTTAATAGTTTTCTCTTAATTGTTGTATTTTTATTTCTTAAAAAAAGAGCTCAATCCTATATGATACCGATAATGTATCAATATATTGTTATGGTATTATTGAGGATTTTATAAGTGTCTCATTAAGAATTTTCAATATCATGATAATATACGAATATACTGTAATAACGAATGACTTAGAAAAATCTTTATGATATCATCACAGTATATACTGTGATGGTATCATTCAACATTTCTATGAAACGATCCTTAATGATTATATGAAACGATCCTTTATGATACCACGCCTGTATATGATGGTTTCATGAAAATGTAGCGGAAGGACTGAAGTAGATATCAATGATATCATGAAAGTATATAGATATACTGTAGTGGTATCATTAAGAATTGAAGCAGCCTCAATGATATCATATCAGTATATTGATACTGCAACGGTATCTTGATCGTGAATCTCATGTATTTGAGGGATATGAATTGTAAAGAAGTATTTATCTATAATAATTTTACTTTTATGGAGCATAGGCTTAATTTTGCCTAAAATAAATGATAACCTCACATATTATTGACTTAATTAATAGTGTCTCTAGCGCAATAGAGTATGGTTTTATTAGTATATGACCTAACAAATCAAGCATAGGATACGTCTAGAGAAGTGCAACAACACACACACACACAAAAATAAGATATTTCTAGAAGGTACATACGTGTCAAGAATACATAACAGGGAGTTTTCTATATTCAGTTCAGTCACCCTCTTTCGAACAAACTGATGGGGGCATTCCACCAAACAATAATTCATAATTTTTCACATGCCTTCTTTGGTGCTTCCTTTGTTCTTTTCTCTATTTATTATGGCATTCTACACACGTGGAATCCCATAACACCGTACACGTACTCTCTAGTTCTTGATATTTTCAGCTTCCTCTTCCTATATATAAAATAAACCCCCCTCCAAATATTTTTGGTAAAATATTCCTCAAAGCCAATTGATCATTTTTTTTCCTTTTGTTTCTTACACTCTAAGGTGAAAGAGTCCTATTTTTATACCAATATAACAATGGCGAAGAAGATGGTGAATTTGAAGCCTTGGATTGAGGTTGCCCCTTCACTTTTTGTTTTCCCACAAAAAAATTCTCATACTCCAAAATTGGAGACTATTAAAGAAGATGATAGAGCTGAATTAGGCCAAGATAATGGAGATGATAAATAATTAAATTTTCCTATCCTTTTCTTTTTGGTTTAAGGGGAGAAGGGTACGTAGGGTAAAATTCACAATCTCAGGCCGAATTAATCTTATGGCCATGATGGATCGTATTACTAGTTATTATTTGTTAACTCTTCTGTTTCTATTTATGGAATAGAATGTTTATTTTATATAATCTCAAAAAGAAGATTTCACTTTTCTTTTCGCTCTTATAATTTTGCTATATGTATTTTCTCATTCTCCTTTTATATCAATCTCCTTCGAAACGTTATACTTGAGTTGACATGTATTGAAAATAACCTTCGTATCTTGTCTTACTTAATTTTATTTATGAAATTATATTAAATATATTAGAAAAAATATTTCAGAATATTGCGTTACTTTAAAAGGCTAGTGAGAAGAATCCCGTGCTATGCACGAGCTCGAGTTCAATAGATGTTTATAAATTTATTTATTTTAACTGATGTTAATTAAATAATATTAAAGTTTATAATCTAAATTAATCTAGATAAATGATGAAGTTGTCCTCCCCGTAAGCAAGATTGTCAATGAATAGTATTTAATTTAAGTGCAGTGGTGTGGTGTGGAATCAATTTGTGGTCAGGTTCATTCGATATAAAATTACATTATATATATTTGATTAAAATAATATATATATATATATATATTAGATGTCGAATTTTTTGATTAATTAGTAAATTTATTTTTTTATATTAATTGGTAAAGTTGTCTCGATATGATCGAAGGTCACGGTTTAAGTCTTGGAAACAGTCTCTGACATAAATGCAAAGTAAAACTGCGTATAATAGATCTTCGTGGTAGGACTTTTCTTCGAATTCTGTGCATAGTAAAAATTTTAGTGCACCAAACTATCTTTTTTTAATTAAAATTCTGATTCTGTAATTTATATTTGATTAAATAAATTTTGAATTTATGATTAAAATAATTGATGACATTGATAAAACATGTCAACAATTAGCCGTCTGCTTCAGCAAATGCAATAATGCATAGCACGTGAAATTGACGTGGGATCCAATTTTTCAGCAAATACACACGAAATGACCAAACTGTCCTCAGGAGCAACCAAACATTGTCAACGAAAGTGGTGTCTGGTTCAGCACAGCTCCACTCCCACTTTCTTATATAGTATATAATAAAATAATAATAAGGACGAAAATTCAAATGGAAAGTCTACTTTCAGCATTTATATCATCAATCCGCGGAAAAAGTCATTTTTTCCCGATTTGAGTAAAAATGTTTTCAATTCTTTTTCCTGTCGATTCAAACATAAAAATTGAATTTGTTTTCAAGGAATGTATTTTTTAGTACTTTCAATTTTCAAGGAATATATTTTTTAGTACCAATAGGATCTTTTCGTATATTTATTTTTTTATATTTTAAATTAATCTTTATAAAATTATGACACTGTGTACTTAGGGGCGGATCTAGGGGTAGAAGGGGTACACCTGAATCCTTTCATCAAAAAGTTACATTTTATATATAAAATAAATTTTCTATATTTATGTATATACATTTACCTTTTGTTATTTTTTTCTATTTAATTTTCAAAACAGCCAATAGCCCATTGCCTACGACGTTTGTGTTTTATTTGCTTATCGACATATTTTTATTTTTCGAATCCCAGAGTAAAATTTTGGATCCTCACTGTGTGTACTAAGCACACCTAAACCCATTCACTACTCGAAGTGGGATTTATTGATTTGAGAAATGATATTTAAAACAAAATAAATGTCAAAAAGAAAGGCAGGGTAGGGTGGGGGTGTTCTAGATGGCTGCGAAAATATTGCCTTGACGTAGTATATATATTTATAGTAATATAAAACATTTGAAAAATCATGACATGCAGTAGTAAGTGGTTGCCACTTCCCATCACTTTGTCTTATTGCCACCTAATAAAACTAAGGAATTGGTCATGAGATAATAATAGCACTTTAAATACCTCAAGTATTAATAAATATAAATTTTAAACCTTACTATATATAAAACAACACATTTTGATCTTTAATTTGTTAAACTGTCCGTTTTGATCCCTTATACAGAAAATATGTTATGTTTACATTATTTTTAAAATGATCTAATCCTCAAAGATCAATTAACAATACAAACTCAACATACATAATAATACTTAGATCATCAAATTATGTGTAGTACTCCCTATAACTCAATTTATGTGGATTTCAAAAGTCAAATTATTTTTTTATCATGACTATGCCTTTTAAATATTTTAAATTATTAATTATGGTGATTTATAATTTTTTTTATATAGTTTTCAAATATGTAAATTTTATTTTAAACTTAAAGATTCCATGCTCAAATTCATAGTCAAGATTAAAAAAATATATATCTCTCAAATTTTTGAACAACGCAACATAAATTAGAGCAATAGAATCAAATTTCACAAGCAATAGGATCAAAAGTGTACAATTCAATTAATAGGAGGTCAAATTTTCTTAATCATATATTACAACGGCAAAATTATAATTTATTACTATTGGAGGGACTAAATTGGAAATATACCTAGTCTTAAAAGTCAGCCAACAACTCCTCCTGCCCCTTTTACTTTTCCTTGTCCCATGAGGATTAGGAACGCGTTTTGCACACCATTACTTTATATAACAAACACTCCAATCCGCAATTGAGGGTGCAAAAAACCTTTTGGGAAAAACAAAAATTTGATCATCGTTATGTGTCCTTTAAGATTCATCTTGGTGTTTTTTTCGGCATTGATGGCTGGTTATTTAGCTTGGAGGACGGTTCGTTCTTCCGACGATACAGATCTCGCAATTCATGAGGATGAAACGACGAAAACCAAATCGGAGGAAGAGAGACGAGAATTCGATTCTGCTGAGGGGAAATTTCCTTACAAGTTTCAGATGATTCAAAATGGATTTTGGGTTTTTGTGGATATGGCAAGTGGGAAATATTTATGGAGGAATATCAAGTCATTGAATAATGTTGAAAAGACAAATTAAAGAGGTCAGGTCGAATCGATTCTTGTGGCTATGGATGGATGAATTGTATTAAAATTTCTTCTGTTTTAATTTGTAGATTAATAGAGAATGTAAATTAATGAGAAGATTTCTCTTCCTCTTTTGCTGTATTATCATGCAGATCCAAATTAAATGGAAGTCTGTTTTCTGCATTTAACATTTTAGTGAGGGAGTTTGAAAAATAGATAAAATTTGAACCCTAAGCCATTGAGTCAATATTTATTTCGATGGGTAAAATCAGTATTATTGGTTTGATTTATCGATTTTTGATTTTTAAATATGCTATCGATAATCAAACTAATATGATATTTGTTATCAGTTTTTGATTTATTGGTTTTTGATTTTTAATTGTTTGATATTTGATTTAATTAATAAGAAAATGCTTTCAAAACAAATGTGCGATTTTTCCAACAAATTTGACGAGATATAGACATACAACGAATCAAGCAAATTAGATGTTTTTATTGTGAATATTCACAATTCACAATTCTAGCCGTTGTCTAATCCTTGCCGTTATCGTTGCAAACGGTAGCCGCCACCGCTCTTAATTCTTTAGATTTTTGAAGTTGACTTAGTATGATATAGTGGAATAAAATTAAAATAGTAAATTCTTATAGTCGACTTATTAATTTACCTAATAATTCAATATTAAAAAATTAATATTGATCGATAAACTAATAATTTTTTTTATAAAATCATTAAATAATAGTTAACCTAATAATACAATAATAGTAAATTAATAATATTTTTTTCGATTCGATTTATCAATCGAATTAATTTTTGCTCATATATATAATCTTTTGACGAGGATTGAACTCTCTTGTGACCCGCTAGATCAGCCCTTAATTGTTCGAAGTCAAATTATTTAAGACCTTCGAAAACTCCATCAAGGATTTTTTGGTGCTACAAATGAATTAACAATTAAATCATCAACAAATTAGTATGACAAATTAAAATTTCTTTTTATTGAATGAGTTATGTACTATAATGTAATTCCTAGTGTTTGGAAGCTAATGGAAAAGGGTATAAGCGAGGCATACAAGTGGACGATTATATATACAATAATAATTGATTTTGCTTAGCTAAGTACTGGACGGTTCATTGCTGTCACCACTGACCACTTCATCTATTTTTAATACAAAGAGACTTAAAATACTTTGTTTCTTTCTTTTTTCCTTTTTAATTATTTTGCTTTTGCAATCTTGATTAGATCAAACAACCTTTCTTAATCCACTTACTGCAAACGCTAGCTTTATCACAAAATGGTTAATGAGATGAGTTAGGCCTAAAATCTAATTTAATATTCTTTTATTTTAATTTGTGGTGGTATTTTATGAAATACCTTTTTTTGGTTAAAAAAATGAAAACTTTTAAAAATTATGATCTAACACAAGTTTTAGTTTTTTTTGGATTTTATATTATTTCATTAATGTAAATCCATGACCCAAATATAAGTCTTGTAAGATTTCTAATGGATTATCTGCAACTATTTGAAGAAAACGAATATAAAACAAAATGAATGAGCAGAATTTGGGATAAAATGAAGCAACATAAATATAGAAAAAATTATTTAATTTAAAATTTATCTGTCACTAATTTTTACCAACAAAGCAGCAACAAACAAGTTGTCCACCCGGGTGCGGATCCGGAACACACAGCCCAACCAAAATCCCAAGTTGTTGACACGGGCTAACACAATCCGACTTCGTCTCGCAATTACTCGTGAAAACGCAATCCGAAGGGGAATCATCTTTGATTTCTAACATCTCACCTAAAAATAAATAAAAGATGTAAAAGAAAACTCAATTTTTAATTAAAAAACTCAAAATATTTTCTTTTTTCCCTTCAAAAATAGGATAGGGGATTATAAGGTGGAGAATCGAACCCCACCAACAAGTAATCAACCAACTGAACTACACTAAAAGTTTCCAAGTTCAAAAAATCATTTATAAAATAAAAGACCAATTTGTTTTTAATAGAGAAAACTTGAAGATAAACTACTACCTGTGGCTTGAGAAGGAACGAGAAGGAACAAGAAGATGATTAAGAGAGTGACAAATGGAAATTTGAATGAATCCATTTGAGTTTTTCAAATGTTAATGTATGATGAAGATTATTATTTTGAAATGTAAATGTAACCATGCTTTTATATTGTTATTCCATTAATTGTTATTCCATATTCCAAGGTTGTCCCTATTCCATGAATATCTTTATTTTTGAGATTATGCTTTAAACACTTTGCTTATTATATCTATTTAGATACATCTAATATTTATTTTTCTTCTTATATTGGATTGCACTTTAGTTTTTTTTTCTTTTAAAAAAATAGAATTAGAAGAAGAACCAGTTTGGTAAGTAGTGTGTTGGTGACCTTTGATTGGGATTCTCAACATGCATTTTATAGAAAAAGAGCATGTAATGTAGATTATTTTAAATAAAATTTTATAATTACATTTTTTATAATAAATAATTGTCAATAGGATTTTTTTTTCTTTTTATGATCTTTTATGGTTCAAATCCTAATATTTAAACCATTGCATATGAAGGGTAAATTTATCCTTTTCCTTCGGAAAAATGACCGATATGTTAAAAAGATTATAACGTTAGTCAATAAGGACAAACTAGTACAAGAATAGATTTACTTTAACTATATTGAGAGATAATTTGAACCATTTCGTAAATTTGAGGGAAAAAATTTAAACTTATTTTCTTTCGGAAAGTCAAGGAAAAAATTCTGAACTTATTTTCTAGTATTGAGTGGTTCCAAAAAAACAAATTGTTTATACTTGATTATTTTTTAAATAATACATTATCATGAAAATTCTTAAAAGCTAGTCTATATTGATAAATTTGCTAAACACACATGCACATATCCTAATTAACATATAATTTCACCAAACAAAGACTAGATGCAAATCAGATTTATAAACTAATTAAATTAGACCATTTATATGGAAATATTTTTAATTGTTTTTTTTTGACACTGCAGATACTATAATCTATTTATTTTTACTACAAGTTCTGAAACATAAATTGAAATTAACGAACTTCATCATTAACGAGCTTGCCAGGACTTTAGAAGCTCCAACGAGATGCATTTTGAAAATGTTTAAAATTGTGTATTTGTATCAACTATCAACAATTTGACAAAGGAAGAAAAATAGTCTTTAATTGCAAAGTTCTATTAAGAATTTTAAATTACAGTTATTTGAGAAGAATAGTAATCATTAACACGAAACATACTCGATAACAAACTCAATTTTAATACATATTACATCTCATGTTCTCCCCTTTCCACAATTCCAAGTGGATTATTGATCCATTGCCGAATTAGAAATTCAATTTAAAAAAAATTCTAGAATTAATTAAACTTGTGATTGTCGGTGTCTGGTACTCACATTGGAGTCCGATTAAATCCGAATTCACGTCAAAAAGTCTTCCATTAGAAAATAAAGCGCTTTCTAACAAAAGTGACTCTATAACCAGGGACACTCAAAACTTAAATTTCTAATTAAAAATAAATGAGTATTTATCTCTCCACCACGGCCTTTGTTTGTAACTTGTGACTTAAGATGATGGAAATTCAATTGAACCCTTTGGCTCCTTTTAAATCTCCACCAGATCCATCTAATGATGATGCATTATATTTTTCCTCTAAAGAAGTCAAGTGATCATGACTTTTTTTTTCCATTACAATTTGTTCATAATTTTTCTCAATTTATAAGACATTTTTTTTAGATTTTGAGATTTAATCAAAAAAAATTTAATTGTAATTATTTTATATATCTTAAATTATTACTCTTTGTGATTTATAGTAACTTTACATTGTTTTAAATATATAAATTTTATTTTAATAAACTTAAAAATTTGATGCGTGAATTTTGTTTGTCTATCGTAATCCGCACTGTCCGACATAAACTTAAACTGGACAGAGAGAGTATAAAATTGAGTTTTAAAGCATAGCTTTCCGCAGCTGATCCCTAAGTATTCAAATTTAACCTAATTGTTTTTTGAATGATATGAGTTCTGCTTTAGCATGCACTTTCTAGCCACCTCTAAATAAAATATGGACAAGGGTCTAAAATATCGTTGAATTATTAAAAATATTATAAAATGCTCTTCATCCATCTATTGGACATAAAATATCCTTGATATCCACCTTTAGATCCAAAAATGACCTTTTCTTTAACGAAAAAGGGTACGAGAGATATTTTTGTACCATTTTCAATAGTTCGAGGGCATTTTAGGCCCTTTTTCATAATTAAAATTTTGTTAAATAAATTTTGATTTATAATTAATTTTAAATAATTAAATTGTAACCAATAGATGGCCGGCAAGTGTTTTAAAAAATTATTCAATTTATTTAATTAAAATTCTGTTAAAGAAAATATCATTTTTGCACCTAAAGGTGGATGTCAAGAGCATTAATTTTTAGAATTTTATATGATAATCATCCACTTTTAGTTTCAAAAATGACCTTTTTTATCATAATTTTAATTAAATAATTTGAATAATTTTTTCAAACACGTGGCGGCTATCTATTGGTTACAATTTAATTATAAATCAAAATTTATTTAACATAATTTTAATTATATAAATTAAATAATTTTTTTAAACACGTGACGGTCATCTATTGGTTACAATTTTATTATTTAAAATTAATTATGAATCAAAATTTATTTAACATATTTAATTAAATAATTTGAATAATTTTTTTAAATACGTGGCGGCTATCTATTGGCTATAATTTAATTATTTAAAATTAATTATAAATCAAAATTTATTTAATAGAATTTTAATCACGGAAAATGGCCTAAAATGCCCTCGAACTATTGAAAATGGTACAGAAATGCCCTCATGCCCTTTTCCGTTAAAGAAAATGTCATTTTTGGACCTAAAGGTGGATGTCAAGGGCATTTTAGGCCCAATCGATGGATGAGGGGCATTTTTGTACCATTTTCAATAGTTCGAGAGTATTTTAGGCCTTTATGTTACTAGTATTACCAAATAATAGCCATGTTGATGCCTAAGGCCAGCTTTGCTGGTGGATTAAGTCAAAATTATAAAATTCCTAACATAACTAACTTTTTCCATGAAAGAAACTGAGATCACACTAAAATCATGAATTTGGTTTCTTCGTGCAATTCCTCTATTTGATGAATCTATGCTAAGCTATCATATCAGTAATAGAGAGAAAATGATTAAAAATCATTGGCCCTGTAAATTTCTTTCTAACGGATTCTGAATTTTAATCAGCACTTTATTGCTTATACCACAAATAACCTACCATTTTCTATAATTGCGTGCTCCTATAACTTGACTCCGTCCCACCTTATACATGAAAATTTCTAAATTTCTAATAAATTTTAAATTTGAATACATGGGACAGAATTGAACAAAATAGTTTCTCCTGAATAGAAAGACAACAACGATTATTATTAAGGATCAACTTACGAATGTGTGGCACTAGATGATAAATGTGCTTCTCATGATGATCTCATTTGGCTTCACTAGTATTGGTCCTTCCAAGTGTCAAAAGGGTATAGGACTAGGAAAATACAAAGATTGAAACTCAAAATAACTCCAAGGCAAGGTCAATTAGAAGTTTGTGTATAGTCTAAGCAAACCTTTACCTTTAATTTTCAGAAAAATAAGACATGTTTACTTGTCATCTTCTTTCTCTGCAAACTAATGGCAGCAAATCTTATGAACCACATAATATAATCAATGATATTTGGGAGTGATAGTTGTACACCGTTTTCTAATTGAAAGTTGTATTAGTAAGTTTTTATACGAGGTACTTGCGCAAATAATAGGTCTCGAATACAAATCTTGCTGCTATCAAATCAAGTATCACCTCTTTTATAATTTAAACTTTTAGGGGTTGTTTGGTTTGAATACAAGTTATGATGTGATTAGTTATGACGGGATAAATTATGATGGGATTAATTATGATGTGATAAGTTGAGATGGAATTATTTCTTATTGAGTGTTTTGTTTGTTGCCTTCAGAATAATATGCATTATATAAATTTTAAGAATAAATTATTTGTTTACAAAAATATCCTTTATGAATGTGAAAAGTGATGTATAAAAAGGGTTTAAATGGATATTTTTTGTCATTTACCTACTTTATCCCAGGATAAGTTATCCCGGGATTACTATACCACCCAAGATGAGGAATAACTTATCCCGATATAAATTATTAATCCCGGAATAAGTTATTCCGGACTTGCCAACCAAACGACAAATTGAGTGACACTATAATTTAATCTCGGAACTATTTGATGTTATTCTTTATACCAAACCAACCCTTAAATAACACAGTTCAAAATGATTTACTTTACTAAAGGCATAGTCATCGACAATTTATTTATCATTGGGCTCCCTACTTTACCACTATACATTCAAGTCCAAGCAACCATCAATTCATCATTAAATTTCAGCTTATAAAAATTGCACTCAGAAGTCCAGACATCCTAACCTCCTGTGTTCCACTAGTCTATTGGGATCACTTCAAAGAAACAACCCCTAACAAATTCAGAAACAAAATGACATTACAAGTAACTTCTTCTGTCTTGTTGCTTGCTGTTCTTTTCTTTCCATCATTTATTTATTCCCAAGATAGAGCTGTCACTTATGAAAACTCTGTTCCCTTCTCACCAGAAACACACTCATTTTTCCACACTGATACTCAACAGCAAAACACTAGAAATGAGAATTTGTATGATTCATCACAATTAGATAGTTCTGATCAATTTCCTACAACAGCATCAAATGTGCAGTCAAATCTTGCATCTGAAAGTTCATCACCACCAGAAAGTGGTGGGATTCATGGTGGGATGACTGGAATTCCTATTGGTCTTGTGTTTGCTATTCTTTTAGGAATTGGGATTCTCATTGTGGTCATCACACGGAAACGCAACTCGAGTGAAGCTAATAACGCTCAGCTTAATGTTTGATCGATAATACAGATCATAGACAGATGCGAATCTAAGATTTATAGTAAGTGGCTTCTCTAATATATTCGAATATTTTTGGATATGGTACTTATGGATCGACACAAAAGTAGCCGAAGCACTAATTCATCAGTTGAACTCACGCATTGAACTTGACGACGAAGAGACTTTTTGACACTGATGCTTCTGCTCATTTAGCTTTAATACTTGGTTTTATTTAATTCTTTTTCGAGTTCATATGATTCGGGATGTGACTTGTGAGATGTAATAGTATAGAAATATATATACTCTAGTTGAGTCTACTTCAGCCATTTGGCTATGAATTTAGTTTAATTCTATGTACTGACAGTAAAGATTTATCCTTTAGACTATCTGATTAGTATCAAAGATGTTAGTATCATATTGGGAACATCAAACAGTAAATACAGCAAAATCGCGAAAGGAAATAGAACACTCTGTTATGCAAATGAACAACAATACAGGCGGATCCAAAATTTTCACTCTGCAAACTGGGGATAGTAGTTGCGACCCAAGTTGCACAGTCTAGTACGATTGGGCTATCTCACCTCTTTGATTTAGGTGGTTCAAAATTAGTATATGTACAAAAATATAGAAAATCTATTTTATATATATAGTGTAATTTTTTGCCCGAGAGGGTTCAGGTGAATTCCGTGACAACCATGTAGGTTCGCCTCTGAACACAGTGAAAAACAATAACTCAATAGGATAAAAATCAAGCCAACTAAATGAATATGAAAATTATTCTCCTCAATATACCCAAGGTAATGAAATAATATTCTTCGAAGATATACTGATTTACTCACTAGTGTAGTGATACCAAAAACTATGGTGAACAATGAACTCACTTGAAAAACAGTAAATCACACGACAATTTTTACTTTGAAAGTGCAAAAAGAAGAAGAGCAGAAGATCAGAAAATTCCTACTCGAAAAATGAGATAAAACCTTTTATTGATAGCCAATCAAAGGTACGATGAATATAAAAAAGTCACAATCCATTGAAAAAGTCATAACTTATCAAAAAAGTCACAAACAATTCAATATAAAAATGTGTTATTCAAATTGCATATTTTCTCTTGATATCTTTTCTTTTTAAAAAAACACTTCATTTCCCATTCACATCTTTTAAAACCCAACACTATCGTACTATCAACAACGAAATACTGAACAGACCTGTTTGCCTATGGAAAAGGAGGTGAAGAGAAACACAATTACACTTAAAACACATATTTGGCCCGCTGTCGCTTATTAATCATCTACTTGGGTTAATTGGTGTGTATCATTAAAATAAGAGCAAATTTATACCAAGTATTTGTATCGTAAAAGCATATTTGTGCTAAAGTATTAACCACAAACATATTCACTCAATTTCACATAGTTTAATGGCATATTTGTCGAAATTGGCTACCAATAGCTTATTCACAAAGGTTTTATTCGATCATGTAAATTACACAGATAAACAAATATATAATACTTAATTAGTTAACATAGCTATTGTTTGAATTAATTATGGCTCGCGGCAAACATCTAGTTGTAATTACGGTTTGAGTTTTGTATTATTCGCGTGATTATACAGTTGAGTTTTGTATAATTCGCGCGATTTACATAAACGTTGTGCGCAAATTGAATTGTATAGCGAAATATACAAACACTACAAATTGTATAGTGAATTAAACAAACGTTGTGCGTGAAATATACAAACTGTTAGTAAACTGTATTGAAAACAAATGATAAAACACCAACAATAAATTCTGAAATAAAAGATAGAACCAGAACAGAAAATAAGAACAGTGTTTGGTAAAATTATGTAAGAACAAGAAACCGAGCCCACTGAATGCACAGTGTGTCCTTAAGGAAATTATTCCCCTCAATGTACCAAAGGTTTTGGAATCTTTTCTCCCAAGATAGAACGATTTACTCACCAGAATAACGGTACAGCAAATTATGGTGACTGCAAACTACTTAATGGTTGTATATCACACGAGTTTTAGGAAGTGTAGAAAGAAGAAGAAGAAGATATTATTTTAGAAATTTCGTATGGAACATTCTGAGGATTAACAGATATATATAGACTATTTGCACCTTTTAAGAAAAGGCACCTGTTGGGAAAATGTTTGACTGTTGAGAAAAAGGTTTGCAACTTTTCGGACAAGGTTGCACCCTTTCAAAAATCCGTTGGAAAAACGGAGGAAAATATTTTTAAATTAATCCGGAAAAGAAACGGGTCGCGGATCATGAGTCAGGATTTTTTCACTTAATTAATTAAATAAAGAAATAATATTAATTAATTAAAATTTAAAGGAAATTTGGTCCAAAAAGATTATCAATCAAATCAATTGACCAAATCCAAATCCAAATCCAAATCCGTAGCCGTAGCCGAGCGAGCGACGACGACGACAGCGCGAGAGGAGACCCTCTTCTTGACCCTTTAGCAACATGAAGGAGTGCTTCTACCTTTAAGTAGGAGACTTTTTCTTTCCACCACATATGTGAGATCAAAACTTATTTAATAAAGCAAGAGAGAATAAATCATTTTTCTCTCCACTTCTTTTTTCCTCAATTTCCCATTCAAACTATTAATTAAACCCAATACAAACGTTATACAAAAACTGTGAATTGTATAGCGAATTATACAAACGTATACAAATTCTGCGCGAATTATACAAACGTTGCTATAACTATAGCTACGAATTGTAATTAGCAAACTATAACTATGGAGCATAATTAAGATATTTTTGAGTGGTTATATACAAAAATCCCCCCCTTTTTTTTACCTTGACAACGTATAAAAATTCAACTCATATTTTTTTGATGACAAGAAAAACCCACAGCTGTTATTCATTGGGTGTGCCCAAGGTAAATCCCGCTCCTATGCAATAGCTCACAAATCATACAGGAGAGAACCCAAGTAGGAAATGCAAGAAAGTCAAAAAGGGAGGTGCACATGCACCGTCCAAGAAAATGCGTGTTTCAAAAGTTATTGCCTTCTTTAGCAACTTTTGAAAAGAAAATGCCTATTTTACACGTTTTCAGTTTTCTATAAATAGAGGGTCTCTTGCCCTCATTTAGATCATCCCACAAAAATACAATCCAAAAGAGTAAGAGTACAAAAAGAGTTATACACCAAAATAAATATTGTAGTCTTGAGTGTCCTCTTTAGGTGAGTTATTCTTTTTACAAGAGAGAAGTGTTTATTATTGTTTTTTCTCCTTGTATTTGATAGCAGTGTACTCTATATTATTATAGTAAAATTCTTCTACCCGTGATTTTTTCCCTCTATCTGTTTGAGGGGTTTCCACGTAAAATTTTCATGTCCAATTTATTTTCATTATTTATTATCATATAAAACTTTAGCTGTGATGTTTTTTCTCTCTAATAAGAAAGCTCGATGTGACGAACTCGACCCAGAAGGCAAATCCTTGCTTTGGCAAGGTGTTTCGAACTCATATATAAATTATATAAAATATTTATTTTTTATCATGATGAATTTAATGCAGTATGTATTGTCAATGTAATTGGTGCAAACTACAAACACGTGTGTGGTAAGTGTTTTTTTATCGGATCTTTGTTACCAAAATCAGTCAATTGCCTTGTTGCTAAGTCGTATAACAAAATAATGCCGAGTCGAGTGATCATCTTCTTCCTCTGTATCTCATCTCTTCTCCTCTTTTCTCTCTTCCTCACTCCATCATTCGCAAAAACTCCAGCATCCCCCGACAACGACGAATTCCTCAGCTTTCTCGAAGACTACGAGGATTCAACCGAATCGGACAACCCGAATAATGATGGTTCCGAGGTCCCTTCCGCGCCATTTGATCGCGCCCAAGAGGCAGAGGATATTAAAATTGAGGACGAGGACGTTGTAGCATTGACTGATAGGAATTTCAACGATTTCGTGGAAGATAATAAGTATGTGATGGTGGAATTTTACACTCCCTGGAACGGACATTGCAAGGCTCTGGCACCGGAATATGCCGATGCCGCAACAGAGCTGAAAGCAGAGAATGTAGCGCTGGCGAAGATCAATGCCGCTAAGGAGGTTGAGGTGGCTGATAACTACGATGTCCGAAGCTTTCCTACGATTTTTTTCTTTGTTGATGGTGATCCTGAACCTTACCATGGCCGAAGAACCAAGTATATACATTTAAATATAATGGGCTCAGACATACTATTTATTGCAATTTTAATCATTTTTACGCAACTTTATGCTTCTATCGAAAGTATTGAGTTGAGATGAACCCATTGCTTGAACAGTACTCTATCCGCCACTGATTTCGTCATGTTCAGCACTATCTCTGCTTCATATATACACACATTTTACATACACAGACAAATATATGTATATATTTATATTTACTTGATAACAATTAATGTGTGTAAGCCAATTTGAGATGCACTAATTAACAATGACATGCTACCTTTCACAAGCATAGGTATCGGTTATATATACAATTGCTTATTTGATATAAGAACTCAAATCTTTTGAATTGTTACATATATGTTTTAGCTGATTATAAGCTTGGTATCATTATATGTTGCTGGTTTGGGCAATCAATTACTATGCTGATTGATGTTGTATCTCGTTATCAATTAAAGTTATGACTTTAGCTCTTCTGTCTTATCAATCTGAGTTGTGTTTGGATGTGAAATTGATGAGAAGTTTTACCTGTAGAAATGCAATTGTCTCCTGGATAAGGAAGAAGATAGGATCCGGCGTTTACAATATAACAACAACAGAGGATGCAGAGCGTGTACTAACCTCCGAGGACAAAGTTGTTCTAGCATACCTCGACTCCTTGGTGGTACGTTTTGCTCACTCTATCATGCTACTCATTTCTTGTTGTTGTCCTGTTCTGTTGTTTTATTGCACTAGTTGTGGACTGCTACAATGCTAATCATTTTTCTCTTCTAGTGAAAGTAGTGGTGTTTTCGCTTCTCTAAATATAATAACATCTATATCTTCTTTTTGTTGTGTATTGCCGCCAATTGACTGTCTTGAACTTGACATTAATCATTAATGTCCAAATATTTTACAGGGTTCTGCGACTAATCAACTTGCAGCTGCTTCAAAACTTGAAAATGATGTTAACTTTTACCAGACGACAAATCCTAACGTGGCTAAGCTATTCAACATAGAAGACAATGTTGAACGCCCTGCTTTGGTATTGCTAAAAAAGGAGCCAGAGAAAGTGTTGCATTATGGTTAGTCGCTCCTTTCATCTCTTTTTTTAGATACTGGAATTGAATCTCCTCTCAACAGGGAAACATCCTTATTATTATTACTATTTTCATTTTGCCATTCAGATGGTAAATTCAGAAAATCTTCAATAGCTAAGTTTGTTTCTGCCAGCAAGCTTCCTTTAGTGACAACTTTTACTAAAGAAACTGCCCCTTCAATTTTCGCGAGTCCAATTAAGAAGCAGGTAAGATTATACCATTTGTTTAACAAAAAATATGTATCTTCCTCATCTAGGAATAAGGTTAATGTATTGTTTTTCCCCTATGTTATATGCAGGTTTTGCTTTTCGCCACAGCAAATGATACGGATAAGTTGTTCCCAACATTTCAAGATGCTGCAATACTTTTCAAGGGAAAGGTAACGAAGCTTTTATTCAGTCTCAAACATATAACAACATTGTCATTGCTTTTGGACATAATTACAGGTTCCAAAAGGGGTTAATAGACTGAACGGGCGATATCACCTAGTATGAAAGTTTTTTACAAGTAGAATCTTCCTGTTTAGTTTATAACGATCGATATTGGAGTAGATTGATCAATGTTTGAGATCATGATTTGGAGTACTGGTGTTTTAAGGCTTCGGTTTAAGTAGGTTGATCATGAATTCTAAGGCTTCGGTTTAAGGTTTGTGTTTTCTTTTTCTCTGTTTGTTAGTGAACAATTATCAAGTAAAGTATGTAGCTGGAACAGATAACTAATTTTCTATCATACAGTTTACACTTAAACATCCAATATTTTTACTTTTTGGGACTATCTATTAACTAATAGTGTGTACATTGACAAATGAAGCTTAACTTTGTTTTCGTCAAAACGGACGATGATGAAGTTGGAAGACCAGTATCAGATTATTTTGGGGTCACTGGAGATTCCCCACAGGTAATATTTATTCCACATTACAATGGGCACAACAAGATCTTTTGGAAGCTTGGTTACTGATTGTTGATTTAATTCCTGTAGGTTATTGGATACATAGACGAAGATGATCGCAAGAAATTTAGATTTAACGGGGACATTACACTCGAGAAGATTAAGGTAGATTGTCACAAATGGTAGTTAGGTGCACAGAATTTTGGTTTAGAAGTTCTGGACTAACGTGTTTATTTTCTTTTATTCCTCAGGCATTTACAGAGGACTTTCTAGAAGACAAGCTCAAGCCTTTCTATAAATCAGATGCGATTCCCGAGACAGTAAGCTGCAGTTCCCTTCTGGCCTGTAACTCATTATAGTTGAGCTGATTCAAATCTGTTTCATCTGTAATTATCACAGAATGATGCTGATGTGAAAATCGTGGTCGGGAACAATTTTGATGAAATCATTCTAAATGAGTCAAAAGACGCGCTTCTTGAGGTATGTTCAAGAAATGAATTTTCTTCCATTGGTTTTGTAATCAACTGAGGAATCAAAGTTTTAACATGAAACT
Source organism: Solanum dulcamara (assembly GCF_947179165.1). NCBI lineage: Eukaryota > Viridiplantae > Streptophyta > Magnoliopsida > Solanales > Solanaceae > Solanum > Solanum dulcamara. The sequence goes on from NC_077244.1 coordinate 75,791,447, forward strand.
TCAATATCTTTTTTGTTAGATCTATGCACCATGGTGTAGGCAGTGCCAAGCTCTGCAACCAACGTTCAATAAACTAGCACGCCACTTACATGGCGTTGAGTCTCTTGTTATAGCCAAAATGGACGGAACAAGAAACGAGCACCCTCGTGCTAAGGTAACTTTATAATTAAAATACGGTTAGGATTTGAAGAAGACAATATGAAGTAGCTTGATCATCTCCTATTCTTTTAATTTATGATCCTTTGCAGTTTAAAGGATTCCCAAGTCTCCACTTCTTTCCTGCAGGGAATAAGAGCATTGATCCAGTAAGTAATGTTTATTTTGTTTGTGCTGGTGCTTTGTGAACCTAGCAAGATGCCAAATGTGTATGTGATTCTACAAATATCCAATTTCTTTGAGACTGAGGCGTAGTTATTGTTGTATTTGATCATACAGATCCCGGTTGATACTGAACCTACTCTAGTGGCATTGTATAAGTTTATCAAGAAACATGCAGCTATTCCTTTCAAGCTTCAGATACCAGCTTCTTCTAAAGTAGGCATCAAGAGGGAGTCTGACAACGTAAAAGACGAATTATGAGTAGAGTTTTTAACTTCTATACACTGACAGTTGTAGTAGTTTTTTCTTCTACTGTTAGATTGCTCTTCTGTGGAACTATTTACATGACTATGTTTAGGATATAGTTGATTGTAAGGATATTACTAGTACCTTTTATAGATAAAAATAACTTTTTTTCCCAGTTTAGGTCTCGAAAGCTTCATTCCATTTAAGTCAAGTTATTCTATGAAGAGGTTGATACATTTTTTAATGTTCAAGGAACTCCAATAATGCGAGATATGGTGCAGTCTATTATACAAGGCTGTCTGAAACTGACTATTACACCTAGAATAACGAGAGAAGGAAACAACAAAAACATATCCAGTATAACCTCACAAGTGGGGTCTGTTGAGTGGCGTGTTTGCAGCCTTACCCTTACTTTGTGGAGGTAGAAAGCTGCTTCCGATAGACCGAAGTCAAGGAAACAGCTAAATAAAAGTACATGAAAAGATAAATTCAACATAAAGGATCATGCAATGTGAAAACAAAACAACATTTTTTAAATATTTTTCCGTCACATCGTACTGCCAATAGACCAATTACCATTACTCTACACAATAGACATCCTGAATGGAGCAAAGCCATAAAATGCTGCTGTCAATACACTTCAGCAGTTGATTTGTAGAAAACCTATATCATATTATACCATCTCTCTTCTGAAGGCAAGAAACAGAACTCATCCAACTTGTATTTTCTGAATTTAGAAGCCTCCCTATCTTGCTCAGATTCAAGAGAGTACTTAACCCTCTGACCAAATGTCCCGTGACCTACAGTGACTTCCCAAAGACTTTGGACTAAGGTAAAACATACTGTCCCGTGGTCTACAATGACTTAACGCTACCAAAATGTGTTTTGTTACGGGATGTATCTATCCTGGTGTTCCTGCAATGCAGGTAGGTCACATGCAGGAACTTTCCTTTTCTATTGGAGAAAGTTATTTCAAGAAAAATAAAAGCAGTTTTCTAATACATCAAAATTGATCAAGTAGAAAATAAAATCATTGTGTCAAAGGCCTAATATGAATGAGATGAAAAATGGAATGATTATGGACTTGCCTCTCCTTCATAAACCTCCTCATTCTCCTTCATACGGAGCCCCTACAACTCGCCTGAAATTTTCCATCAAAACCTCAGTCTTCTTAACTTCTGATGAATATAGTTCAGATCCCACCATTGGACAGAACGGAGTATTATTGAGTCCTTTAATTGATATACTCGTTCTAAAAGCATTCCTACCTACTCATTCACCTTTGTGATTTCTTATTTTGGTTGATTGAAAGCTTAAACTAATTTGATTATTCTGTTTGTAGTTCTTCCTTTTCTTGCATGAGATACTTTTTTCAGCCAAGGTTTATTTATGAATGCTTATGATCAAAGGTATCTCGTGCGAAGGTTATTTTTTCTAAAAAAAATTCAAAGTTGGACAGCTTCTAATGTCCATATAACGTGTTATCACTGGCTAAGTTTCATACTGCCATTAAGACTTGGAATCTGCTCGTCTTGCTGTTTGCTGGCCGTACCATGTGCTTAGACGCCAAGCTAGGACTTTCTACCTGTTCAAAAAAGAATAGTGATGACAATACATTAAAAGTTTGTAGTATCATTTTTGTCATATATAGTCTTTATTGGGCATTTTTGTCAATTTTGTTTGGAATATTAACTAAGCATTGTTTTCTTTAGATGCTTCAGGAGTCAGCCAAGTCTGAAAAGAAAGTAATTGTTGGCTGTAAGGCAAGGGAACTTGCTAGCTACTTCTTTTCACCCTGAGTTAACTACAGATACTCGGTGGCAAGCGTCTTCTGCTGCTAAAACAAATGGCTCATATATACTGTATTCAATTATATCATCATTTCTCTTTCTTTTGCAGGTACAGTTACTTCTTGAAGATGGTGCCGAAAATTGATGAGGTTTTATTAGGATCTGACCTTCACTGACCGTTCAATGATTGAACTTCCCATATTTCAATAGCAGAAAGAGAATTACTACAGAGGAAGGAAATCATTATGAAATATCGAAGAATTCTAGCCATATTTTCTAACGTTTCTGTTTCCTACCTATTGTTGCATTATTGCTCTCAAATTGTGGAGTTTTCACGCCCTGTTTCAAGATGTTGTTGCTTAAACCACTGTACAATAACAACTCAAGTTTGTCTAACTTCTGTTTTTGTTCAAGATTTTGATTCATTGTTTTACAATAAAAAAACAGTTTATGGAAAGTTTTGCCAGCAGTATCTGTTTTCCCTTCTACGGTGCAATAAGAATCGACTGTATGTTTGTTATACTAATCGTACAAAAATCTCTTGACTTAGACTTAAATGGTTCAAATGTACTATCCTCTATTAAGGTTGTCCAAGGTGGATACCCAATCCCTATGTTACACTAACATTTTGATGAGTTGGAAGTCACGGGGCATGCCACCAACTACACGAAAATGAATAATTTTAGTATCTCTGTAATATTCATTCAATTTAAATCGTACAATACAAAAAAAGGCCTAGTTAGAGGTTAATGATTTATAATTAACCAACAGAAGAGGATGGACATACATGATCAAGAACTACATTGAATTTAAACAAAACTTCCTTTTTAAGTTTGTGGCAAGCCAAATCATAGCCATGATTAAAATTTTTAATGAGTGTAAGCAAAGCAAGCATAGAAAACTTAAAATATTTGTACAAACCCAAACTTCAGATCTCTCCAAATTTCCTGTGTTTCCAAGCAAACTGTCAGCTGTAATAGTTCCTCCCAACCCCATATGTTTCTAATTATGGTCAATAACAGAAATTTGAAGATTCTAATTAGATTTTCTAGTATCTTAAAATTTTTCTGATAAAAATGGTTACCAACCTGTTGTAACATGTTACAAGTTCAGTGAGTGTACAATATCTTTATACTGTCCATGTATAAATTAGAACAAGTCCAACAAACAAAATAAAATGTTAACCTCCCACCAAATTGAGAGATACTATACTACTACTAACTGGTTTCACAGTTAATATGACTTCCAACTTGTCACCTACCATAGAAAATTTCTTATTTTCCTCTCCATAAAACTCCTCTATTTCTGCCCTATCAGAAACAAACACCAATCATCTTTCAAAGTTCAAATTCCCGAGTACAATTTCTCCTAGCAAATATGATGAGTTATCTTGTTTTCTCTCTTTCCCTCCTAGCAATTTTCCTCCATTCCTGCACCTTAACCCTTGGTCAAAATTCTGCCTCCGCTCCCGCTCCAGCTCCATCTGGGCCCACCAATATCACAAAAATACTGGAAAAAGCCGGTCAATTCACCACATTTATCCGGCTCTTAAGAATTACTCAAGCCGGTGATCAGATCAATACGCAATTAAATAATTCAAAACAAGGAATGACTGTGTTTGCACCTACTGATAACGCATTTTCTAGCTTAAAAGCTGGTGCTCTCAATTCTCTAAGTTCTCAACAACAAGTTCAGTTGGTGCAATTTCATGTACTTCCTAATTTTATTTCAGTTTCACAGTTTCAAACTGTTAGCAATCCATTGAGGACACAAGCTGGAGACACTAATCCCGGTGATTTCCCGTTAAATGTGACGACATCCGGGAATCAAGTGAATGTGTCCACCGGAATTGTGGATGCTACTGTGGGTAATACGATATATACTGACGATGAGCTCGCGATTTATCAGGTGGATAAAGTGCTTCAGCCTTTGAGTATCTTTGCTTCTCCGTCGCCAGCGACGGCACCAGCACCAGGTCCGGCAACGTTGAATCTAAAGAAGAAGTCACCGGCAGCGTTGAGTCCGAGCTCCGGTAGCGATGATGCGCCAGCGGATAAATCGGGTGCTGATAGCGTGAACGGCGTGGCGGTGTTGGGAATTGGAGCTTTCTGGTTTGCGTTACGTTATGGTTGTGACGTTAGATATTTTTAACGGTTGTGATTGGTCGTGGAGCATATTATTTGGAAGAGATTATGATTGCAGAGTTGGATTTAACGGTTGTGATCGTCTGTTATTTCCCTCAATTTGAATAATTGTGTTTCTATCTTTTACCCTCCTTTTTTCATTTCATCGTCTTTTCAATTTGGATTTTCAAACTGTAAGATATGAATCAAATTTTGAAGTGCTGTACATTTATATGTTTTTCAATCGTCACTTCGGCTGTTTTGTCCAAAATTTATTCTGCACAACTTGACCGCCACTACTAGAAAAAAATAAAATTTCCATAGCAAAACAATGAAAAATCTATTTTATAAAACGTGATTTTTTCACTCATTTTTCATCAAATCAGTTTACTATAAAATGTATGGCAGAAAATAGATTATCACAGAAATTCGGAAACTTCTTTATTTTTCGTGCGACATCATTACTATTTTGTTTCTTTTCTCACCTATTCAATTAAAATATCTATGATAATATTGGATATTTTTCAGTGAGAAATTCCAATGGAAAAATAATTATTTTTTAATAGTGCATGCTAGCGCGGTCATAAAAGGACGACGTCATATTCTTTACTTGAACAAGCAATAATAAAATGCGAAGGCATAACACATAAACATACTATTTAAATTGACCTTAATTGACATCTATACCCTTCAACTTTGGATATGCATAAATAGACACTTAAACTTATATAAAATTGAATAAGCAAACACGTTCATACTATATGCTATCTCAAACGAACAATTAGGCACATATAATTCTATTAGGCGTCTCCAACTTTGAGTGTGCAGATCAAATTTAAAGGCTAAGCCAAGATTAGATCCGAACTTTCGACTTTAACAACAATTAATAGTGAAGGAATAGGTCCAACAAAAAATGATCAATTCATCTTTTTCAAAGCCCAATATTTATAAAGGCCCATCATATTTCTGCTCTAATTTTAAGGAGTGTGGAGCTGATACTTGGGGCATTGGCCCAGTTATTAAACAGTTCCATTGGGCTTTGCAGAAATATCAGATATGTAATCAGCAAAGAATATTCACAAAAGCCATCGTCGATGACCCATATTTTTATTCTTCGATATACAAATTTTGCAATTTTGTTCTTCCCAATTAGAGAGGTTAGAATCTGAAATCGCTCAACAGAGTAAACATGAAAAATATGCATTATGATTTTTTACCAACACCTTACTATAGCTCGATACTTGTAGAATTTTGATGTTCATTATAAAAATTAGAAAATACATAAAAGTATTTCTTGAAAATGTCACTACAAAATTGTTTAAATTTATTAGGTCGTTGATACATCTGCATTCTTCACCTTATAAGATAGTTACATTTTGTCTTTCACCCACCCAATCTGGAAAAATAATAATAATCCAAATTTGCTCCGGAACAATCAATGTAAAGTTATTTAACTATATATATATATACTCTTTATCAGAGTTCCTGAGGGGGGAAACATCCTTTCTTGACTCTTTTTGAATTATCATATTTCCCTTTATTTTTAATTTCAAGTTAGAAAACTTATACAAGTCAACGAATAAAATGGAAAAACAGACCGAGAAAAAGAAAGAATTAATGGATGATCAAAGATTTAAAAAAGAGGAAAAAGAATGTTTCTTTTTCTAGTTTGACCAACTCTTTATTTTCAACCTCTCATGTAACCTAATATATATAAGATTACAAAATTAAAAAATATTTGGTACATCATACAATTTTTTTAGTTAAATCAAAAAATTCAAAAATTTTATTCACTCTTTTAAAATTTCGTATTAAATCATGAATATATTGAACCCAAAGGAGTACAAACTTATTTACCTAACCTAGGCAAGAGAATGAAAGTGAATATATCGAGGCTACCTAATACAAGTAGCTAGCTTTGACTACCTTAAACCAACAATATATATATATTGACAATTATTTCAAACTTCAAAGCAGTTGAATAGAAAATGTCATAATTGTTGTATGCTATAAGGTAGGTGCTAGGGTTTTCTCATTGTGACACACACTCGAGATTCCATTTCAAACTTAACAATATATACGGATCTTCCATGCATGATTTCCATGCACGTATGTTCTCAAGGAGAAGCAAAATCACGCTTAACAAATTAAATCATCTAATATATTACGCCTAATCAAAAAAATGGAGGACCAACAAATTAAGTAGTACTACTTATTAAAGAATATATTTATGGATTTATAGACGAAATGCTACTCTACTCCGATTGTCTTGAAAGAATAATTGTGTTTTGAGTATGAGAGTTTTAATTAATTTATTTTTTGGTATGAATTTGAATGTCAATTTCATAAAATTTTGAAAGAATGTACATATTCTTGCACTAATAGTACGTACTAGCAATTATTACATATAATATTTAAGAGTACTTGAAGGAAGTATGTAGTAAGGTATTTTGAATTTTGAAAAAAAAATTTGATTCTCCAAGTAAAATCAATGTCATATATATTACATATAACTTTAATTTATGTTACTCCTACATCATTAATTAAGAAAAAATGACTGATTATGATACGAAGGGAGCGAGTATCATTTTTTTCAAATTAGAGTATAGCAGTTACTATTAAAAAAGGAGCTGAGGTTGCACACTCAGTTAAACTTTCTGCATCATTAAGAAAAATGATTTTTTCTTAATTTAGCTCTTATGATGACATAAATTATAAACCAGGGTTTTGGAGTTTAGAGAGAGATAAATTATTGATAAAATATAATTAATTAAACTTGTCTTTTGGCTCAACTGAGAAATAGCTGGAATGATTTTGATATCTGTACATATCCCCGCATGCTGCCAAAGCAACAGACAAACAAGTAGCAACTTCCAAATTTTAAAGACCTATACACGTACATCTCTACAAATTACAGTATATATCTATATAGATCTCAGTTAACTTAAGTGACCACATTTCCATCCTTATTTTTGTAGTTAAATCATCCGGTAAAAATTACTCTATAATTCGAATTCGAGACTCTGATAAAAGAATGTAGAAATTTCGCTCATCACACCTCCTCGATGGGTGGTCAGTTTTATCCTTAATACGGTTACTGTGGCCTTTAAGTCTTCAAAATTATGAGGTGCAAAGCAAAATTTTCGGTCTGATTTGAACGCCCATTTGGAGGGGGGGGGGGGGGTTAATAGCCAATTATATGTAATTATTATTTCAAACATTGAGGGTAACTAACTTGCAAAACATAACATATAACATATATTACAACAAATAAAATTACAGTGTTGATCGTGTAAAAGTTTTTTATAATGCCGGTATATATATAAAAGTTGAACTTGGTTTCTTGGAACATATAATTATACCATGATTCTTTACAGATTCAACAACATGCGTACATGATACATAAATCAAACTGATGTTTTCCAGAACTTAATTACAACTCCAAAGACCAAGTTTTAATGGACGCCCTTTTCACTGGTAAAAGAAGAGGAATTAGCTACGGAAAAATTATATAGCTAAACAATAAAATTATATAGCTATGAGTTATCAAAAGAATAATTCTATAGGCTATATACAAAGTATTTCAGCGATAAAGTAGCTAATGATCGACAAGAGGAGAACAATTAGAAACAAAAAGAGGTAGTAGAAGTGAAATACCAACCAAAATAATTGAAAAGTCTAAAAGATTCGGAATATGGCAGTAAGGCTGGAGAGTTCACAGGTATGCAGTAAGCAATTGAACATTCAAAGGAAAATAATTTGTAAAAAGGCAGAAATATTTCTACAAGCAGTAACTAAACACAATGGAGGAAAAAAAAAGCCTGACTTGTGATTGTCAAGTCCCTTTTAACAAATCTCTTCCAACATTCAGTGGTCCCCATCCTTTTTCTCTGACAATTCACAAGATCTCTCAAAATTGCTGCTGCTTTTCTCCATCTTCCTCTTTCTCTCTGTCATGAAGATTGAAGCTTTTGGCCTTCTTCCAACTTTTTTTTTCACACTCTTAACATTGTATCATTCCAACTATAGTGAAAATCCTTGAAACAATAGCACCCCACTAGTTTGGACCTTTTGAGTAATTCACTTGATGATTTGTTCGCTTTTTGTTATACACATACATAACTTTTTTGTGCATATGTGTATATATTTCGAGCCAAAAACAACAGATTCAGTTGAACTCACAGTCAATGACTTCCACTATAGTCGCTTAATCCCATTGCTGAACCAGAAATATTCCCGAACTTGGCCAACTCATTTTTCGATAAAAAAGGTCTATTTTCATTCCCTCCTACCCCGAGAAAATCTCTTGTTAAACTGCCTTCAATTGCCTCATTTCCGCTCAGATTCACTTGCTTTCCTTTGTTGTTATGTGGCATCAAATTAAAAGGATCTGAGTTCTTTCCTCTTGCATTACCTTCTAACGAACTCGAATTCATATCCCCGAACAACAGCCTATTTCCTTGATTACTAATATTTGTAGCTGCTGATGGAGAGTTCATCATTAAGCTGTTAAAATTCTGATCATGAGCAGCAAATTGTCCTTGTCCATTGCTTTTTGAAAAAGACGAGCCCATTAGCCCGAATCCAGTACCAAAGAGGGCCGAATTGCTCCTCGTTGATCCCATTTGGGCTGCTTTTTGTAAAAGTGCAGTAGCCGACATATGAGTAGCTGGTGTTGTTGTTTCGTTGTGATGATTGTTGTAATACATTGAACTTATTGTTTCCGACAAATTTCTTTTGTTCTCTTCTTCCTCCTTTAGCAGTACTCGTGAAGGAAGTTGGGACGAGGAAGAGCCAATTCCAGAATCATCATCACCACCACCAACACCAGTACCATTAATGAACCATTGTTGATTATTGTTGTGTGCCGCGATTTGGACCAGTTCATGATGTGGCAAATTGCTAGTAGTAGAGCTTGAACATGCTACTAAGAAATCATTTCCTGAATTCGGATTCATATTATTGTCCAACCAAAGTGGTATCCTTGGTTTTTGCCCATCAACATTATTGAGTTGCGCCTGATGATGATGACTAATTGCAGGATCCAATCCAAGTCCCATAAATTCAGGCCTAAACAAATTAGAACCAAATTGGGGATTTCCAGTACTATGATGAAGATTAGTATTACCAAATCCCCCATTCATCAATATTTCATTTCTGAAATTCAGATTTGCTGTACTTGGAACTGATGTAAATCTTGCACTTTCTTCCGCTAAAGCATCACAAAAGGCTCGATGTGTTATAAAGCTGTCCTTTCTGTTCAATTTTTTCAAGTTAGTTGCATTAAATTTCACATTTATTTCCTCAATTGACTAATCATAGGACGGTCCATTTATATATATTTATTTTTTTATATATATTTTTTTTCTAACCCAATAAATGAAAATATAAATGCTTCCTTCATTAATTTGATACCTGGAGAAAAGCGTTCCACAGTCGCATTTATATTCCCTTGTACCACAAATCTTAGTATGAGCTTTCCAATCAGATTGAACAGCATATTTCTTGGAACATTTCTCACACTTCCACTTCTTCTCCCCATGTTTTCTCGAATAATGTTTTTTAATACCTGTTAAATCTCCGAGAGCTCTCGATGGATCGTGGTGGATACAGGTCTTTTCTGGACAAATATAAACTTTCTTCTTGATCACTTCATTTTTGTTCCTTTGCTTTAGCTTCCATGGCAAGTTGTGACCTCTTCTGTGGAGCTGTAAATTCTGGTCCCTCTGGAAACCCTTGTTGCAGATTTCACATATGAATCGATTCGTCGCCATCAGAGACTTGGGTGATAGTGCTATCACTTCTGCATCTGGATCTGTTGATAAACATCATCACCACCACCATCACCAACAACAATAACAACAAATAAATAAATAAATGATGACCAAAACAATAAAGAGTAATTTTGTTGAGATATATATAGTAGAACCGTCTTAATTACCTGGTTTTCCTGGGAGATTTCTTTTTCTTTTGGCAGATGGATTTGAGTTAGGGTTTGGATTATTACTACTAGGGTTTGAGTTCAAGTTGGAATTTGGATCTTGAATGAAAACTAAGGAGGAAAGTCCATCATCAGACATCATTTTTGGAGCTGAGATTTGGAGTGAAGAGTTGGAGAAGAAGGAAGAGGATGAGTTTAAGTGAGAAGGAACCAAAAAAGATAAACAGCTCAGCTTTCTCAGAAGAAACCAAAGATTTTGCTGAAAACAGCTAAATCCCAAGATTACACAGTATAAGGTTTTATTTCCAAGGAACAGAAGTTAAAAACCAGACAAAAAACAATGGTTACAACTGCATGATTCCATCCACAGACACTATTTCTTCTTCTTCTTCTTACAGAGGCTTTCTGCTATTCATTTTGTGTTGAATGTTTAGCAGCTAAAAAAACTACTACCATACAATAATTTTCTCTCTCTCTCTATTTTATTCCTTATCTCACACGGTTTTTCTCCCTATAGTCGGTTAGACATAGACTCAAGTGGACCACTTTCCTCTCCCCCTCCCCCTCCCCTCCAAAACCCCGGTAAAAAATAGAGTCTAACTTTTACACACTAATTGGAATACTCTTTTCGTTTTAATTTATTTATCTAATTTTAACTAAATGAAGCATTTAACAAAGTAAAAACTTGATAAAGAATTTAAGAAAATAAAGAATTTTTTTGAATCTTGCCATCTTAAGCTAAAGACACCTAGAATATACAAAATATCCTTTCATCATATGATTTTAAATATATCATGTGAAAAATTAGATTTAATATAGTAGAAATACATTTTTCTTTTATTTGCAATATTTATTATCGCAAAAATATTTGATGACAATTGAGTTAACATTATTTGTAATATTTATATAAAATGTTGAGTATATAATATAGCGACAATTATATTGTATTATCTCAAAGTTTCGTTAAGAGAGTTGTCAAGTGTTACACAAATAAATTAAAACAAAAGGCGAAAAAGGGAAGCTAAGACAAATACATTGGGCACTGGGGGTGAGTGAAGGGAATAAGAGTATGGAATTTGTAGCAACAGTAGTTTTTACATGCAAATGTTTGAATTTATTTTCAACTGAAATTCAAAGATTCCACTTTTGAGTTATGCTCCTTTGTTATGGCCTTTTCATAGTGACGCTGAGACTTGTCACATTATAATACAACATCATAAATATTGAAGAAAAGTAAAAAAAAAAAAAAAAAAAAAAAAAGGAGAGAATCAAAATATAGATCTGCCTAGGGAGAAAAAGGAGGTTGCCTTTACAGCCATTCATAAGGTAAAATGATTATTCCATTATTGGATTTTGGACCCTTAATTGATTACTGAGAAAGATAAAAAACGATTGAAAAAATCCAAAAATAAAAAGGAAAGAGAGAGAATAATCAATAATGCATATGCTCCCTTAGTACGGTGTCGTCCCGTGAAGTCGTAGCTGGAACATATTATGTTGCATTGAGTGGGAGAATTAGGTGGGTACACTATGGCCCCATAATCTAACTATAGGCTTAATTCCCTACTTACTTTTACTCACTCAATCCCAAAGTAACAATTACTTTCCTCAAAAATATTATCCTAAAATGATTTCTTCTTTTTTGTATTCTAATTTATGTGCTATTGTTTAACTTTAATAAAATTTAAGAAAGAATAAAAAAAAATTAAAAGCTTGTGGTGTAAAATAAGTTATAAATAATTATGTGGCTATAATATCTTATTAACAGTGAAATAAGTATTTTAAAATTAAATATTGTAATTAAGTATAGATATGTGTCATTTTTTTTGAACCTGCTAAAAAAAAGTGTGTCACGTAAATTGAGATCGGGAAATATTACTTTAGGAATTTAAGAAGAAAATTGACAATTGGTTCCAACTATATCCTTAGAGACTTTTGAAGGCAGGTTATGCTAAAAATAATTATATTGTAATTAATTATGCAGGAATTTATTATCCTGATATTATTTCTTAGTGATTGTTTTATTTATTGTATTAAAAATAACGTACATTGAGAATTTCTAAGAAGAAATTGGTTGCTTACAAAAATATCCTCCACCTTGTTTATTAGAAAAGGAATTTGAGGGACCTCAAGGATATTTTTATCATTTTTAATGTTTTATCACAAAATAACTAATCCCGATACTATTATATCATTCCGATACTAATGATGATGTAACTTATTTAGGATTAGTCACCAATCAAGGAATATATCAATATTAATTTTTATATCCGAAGACTATAGATTAAATTATTTAACATATCAAACGAGCCCTTAATATTAATAAACATGCAAATATTTAAGAGGAAAAAAAATCAATCTACTTTTATTCAACTCCAAAATTTAGGTCATAAATATCATATAAGAAGACTACAATACATTCATTGACCAATAATAACAATGATATAAATCTTTAACTATTTAAACTTTCACAGGTGAGAATTTGATTCCCAGCACATATAATTTCATCCTTCACCGTCCCTTCCTCTACTCTCAATAAACAATTAAAGAAACAATAGTAACAATTGTCTTCACAAAAATTACATATACAACCCCCCACCCCACCCCACATCATTTTATGTGAAAATATTATTATAGAAAATCAAATAACTTTTTCTTTGGCTATGGTTTTTTAAATATTCCAAATTATTAACTATATAATCACTTATAAATCGTACTTTTTACGTAGTATTAAGAATATAAATTTTATTTGATCGAATGAATATAAATTACAGTTTATTTTTCGACTTTATCAGGAGATCATAGGATAAAGTATAAAAATGAGTACGTATAGCAGTATGGCTTATGCTTCTGACTATGCAACGTAATGTAGCATTAGTTAGCAGCATTAATTACCATATTCCAACAGCTTACTTTGTATTATACAAGGTAATTGGAGTTGTTCCGTATCGAAAAAACTAGACGTAAATTATACTAACTTGATATAAATATTCGTACGAGTAAAATTTTTATAATTTATAGAAATGGCTGTATATTGAGAGAGAGAGAGAAATAGGATCCGAGGTCGACGGACAAGAGCTGGCTTGTCTCTTGCAATGTCCACTAGCTAATTGGACACTATATATCCAACTACAATGTCACCCCCGTTTTTTCAGATATTGGTCGTCGCCTTACTTTTACCGATGACGCAGAATCAGAATTTAAAATTTATAAACTTTAAAATTTATTGTTGAACTCATAATTTATTTTAATTATTGAATTTATAATCAAATATTTATACATATACAAAATGAACGAATCAATTTAAATAAAAAATATTAAATTCGTCGGAACTCGCATCTAATGCGGAAAAGATTCAAAAATGTCATTAAAGTATTAGAAATGGTGTAAAAATGCCCTCATTCCACCTATTGGATCAAAAATGTCCTTAACATATAGAAATTATTCAAAAATATCCTTCTTCCACTTATTGGATCAAAAATGCCCTTAACCTATTAAAAATAATTCAAATTTGCCCTTCTTCTATCTAAAAGTAAGTTTATCAACTATTAAATACTATTTAATATGCCCGCATTTTGTGCGATCTTAATATATTTTATCAATAAATATAATATTTTTATAACATCAAAATATTTTTTAAAATTCTTTTTAGCCTTCAAGTTTGGATAAATTAAAATTCAACTTTTTAATTCATTTTACTTCTAGTAGTATCTTAGTCATATATTTTTTCCATTGTCTAACAATTTTAGTCTTTTAAAACTATTGAAATTTTTGTATAAATTATGTTAACTGATATTGTATTTACACTCAAAAAATAATTCAACAAAAATTATCTTTTTATGGGCATACATAATGAAATTCCTCTTCTCCGTGACTAAGACAATGCTTTTATACAACATACATTAGGGTTAATTCACACATCAGTTTGTATATTTTATTTAAAGCAAATACTTCTATTAAGTAAGACAAACAAGCAAGAATTTTTCCACAAAAAAATACAAATAAAAAACTAAATAATTGTTAAAGTACTGTTAAAAAAATTATTGACATATATAATTAGAATTAGTAAATTTTTGAGTCATTTCTAATATATATGTTGAGGAATTTTTTTATCTAATAGGTAGGAAAGGACAAATTTAAACTATTTTTAATTAATAAATTAAGGATATTTTTAATCTAATAAATAAAAAAATAATATTTTTGAATCATTATTAATACGTTAAGGATATTTTTAATCCAATAAATAAAAAAAAGGATAAATTTAACAATTTTGCCTCACCTCACAAGGCAATATATAATACTAGAATATAGTAGTACAAGTACACCTTTTTCTCCTAACAAACAGAATAGTGATGGATGGTGATGTTGAGCTAATAATTATAAAGAGTTTTTGTTGTTGAAAATTAAAAGATAGATAAATAAAATAATTCATCATCTGAGTGAGTCCACCTCACCAGAAAGGCAGAAACTCTTCTTCTTTCGGTTTAGGGTCCCCCTTCCTGCTCTTTTATTTTTATTGTTGTCGTATATAACATAAGTTACTGCCAAATGCTAATGGACCATCCACGTCCCCCCCCCCCTCCCCCCCTTTTTTTTTCCCAATTTCCTACTACTCTTCTCTTTTTTATCCTTTTCCCTTTGAATCTATATTCTATATAAGTACTCTTAAGCAGTCGTTGTGAATATGATTTGAAATCAGTATTTAGATATGCATGTAATTTGAGATCACGATTTTAAATTTTTTTTTTTTTTTAAAAATAATTATAAAGAATTTGGGATTTGCAAAAAAAAAAAAAGGATACTTATTTGGTGTGAAGAGATTGTCCGTACCATTTAAAAAGATTATATTAAAGAATTGTTAGTTATGCGTTGAAAGTTTGTAACCATAAATATTTATTTATAAAAGGAACATGAAATATATGTGATTTATCAATGCAACGCCTTATGATATTTCGATATCTTGTTTGTAAATTAAGTTTTAGACCAAACTCACACTCAAAAAACTAGCTCAAAGGAAAGAGAATTGCCCAAGCCTTATAAGATATTTACTCATCTCATTAACCACCATTTTTCATTCTTCAATATTGTTTACGAACTATGATTTGCTCATTTGATAAGATTATTTTAAAACTATTTTTTATTATTATTTTTCACAAATTATGAAGTCTTCATATTTATGAGAAAAATTACAACTTAAAAAATCTAAATTATAACATATCCAAATAAAACTTTTAACTTCAAATCACCGATTTCAAATTATGTCCGAGCACAATATTCCTTTGTTTGATTGAAAAGTTCAAAGCAGAGATGGCAACCTGCCCGGCCCAAAAGGGGCAGCCTAAGTTAATTAGAAACTTATCTGCATCTAATTAATAATGTCTGCCAATATACTAATAAAGCACTGTTATTATCACTAAATGATTGTAGTTAGTTTAAGAGGAGTATAAGTTATATACTTCCGTGAGAGTTAAATTAAATAAATTTTGACTATTATTTTAATATGTATTTATTTTACGATATTAATATGAGAAGAATTTTTAATTTATAATATATTTGATATTGTTTTCAAATATCTAAAATTTAATTTTAAAATATTGAGTTAATTCGAATCTTATTTAGCTTTGAAGATTAATCAAATTAAATTTCAAAAAGTAAAATGTGATAAATATTTTGGGATGAAAGAAATACTTTATTAGTATAATTTTTTTAATTACATTATAAGATCATCCATGGTAGAATAACTTTATTTTTTTTCTTCCCATATATGGCAATTATTCACCTAGATCTTATATGAGTGATCTTATATGAGTTATCTATCTTATACACCCGCACGTATCTTTTTCTTTATATCCAAAAGGCAATGCACGTGTGAGATTGATATATACATTTAAAGAAGGGATAATTATTATTATATCCAAAAAAGGAAACTATTTACTATTGGATATTTCATTACTTTCATATCCCTTGTTTTTAACTATTTCGCACATTTGATACTATGAGAATATATATATATACTTTGATGGTATCAAGAAGGAAGAGATAGTACTTTAGCGAAATTATTTGATACCATCAGTCATCAGAGTATAATATAATCTGATGGTATCAAAGAAGAGCAGTGATGCTGACGTCAGTATGACATCATGCGCGAAATTAAAAGGGAGAAAGTGAGATAAAAGAATAAAAAATTTGGGTCATGAGTCTATTAAGGATAAACAGTGGATTATGGATATATATATATAGAGCCTGTCTATTGCCATGGTCCGCTCTAAGTTAACTGTAAAAGTTCGTCGACTAAGGTGATGATTGTTAAAAATTATATAAAGAGAATAAATAATTTATTACCCTTCGATGTGAGTACTTAATATACCCTGCATATTCAGAAATCAGAAATAAATATCTAAATCATGAATAATATAAGTAGGGATCGAATCAAACATCGAATAAATTATTAATTGTGATAGATTGACTCAGATATCATAATAAGATGATCAAATGAACTTTTGTTGCATGCATAAAATATAAGTCGGGGAGAAGCAGTAAAAAAAATTAAGGCAAAAGCCAATGACGACGTTTGAGATTTTATTTACCTCTTAGTACTAGCAACATCGACTTTAATATGAACGAAATGTACATATACCAACAATACAATAGTAAAGTCACGAGGATTTTTAATACACAGTAGGTGCACATGCAATCTGAAATTTTAGTTGCAGGTTTTACACATATCTATATAACCAAAGGTATCTCTATCTTTTTTTCTTTAAATAAAATGATGAAAAATAAACTAAGGGGACCATAGTTTATAGTTTACCCAACCACTTTTGGAATTAAGCTATCGGAGTTTACTATTTTGGAATACATGCATGAATTTATTTATTAAAGTTTTTCATATATATAAATTCCTTAAAGAGAGGGACACCTAAACAAACTTCACCTAATCTCATACTCTTTGGATCTTTTACTTAACCCAAATTCTCTTGGGAAAGCCAAAAGTATATTACGAAAATGACTTGACCTAGCTACACACTCACCCAAACCATACAATTATTAAATTGTATTTAAGTTACATATATACAACAATATTATTTACATTATCAACATATATATATAGTTTCATCGGTTATAATAAGTTGCGAATTTAAATTATATAGGTTGATATTATAATTTTCTTAGCGTATATTATGTTTTAATTTGTAAATTACTCCTTACTATCCTCTTTAGAAAGTTGTGTGAAAAGTTTTTATACTTTCCAAGTCATCAAATTCTGTTTTACTATAATTATTATTATAAATATTTTTTTAATTATCAATATACTTATATAACATGTAGGACTAATATATATATAACTTGTTCCGCTGTTATATAGGAGTAATATATAACTTGTTCCGCCTATTTTGTGCGGTTACTTCAATATTTTCCTATTAAATAATTTAGTAGTGTAAAAATTAAGCATATAGAATAAGTTAAACTGTAAAATTAATGTCTGTATTTGCAAATAAGACGACAAACTTGACATTCCTTGGACCGGAGAAACAATTCCCTCCCATGTTCTAAAAAAAATCCAACATGTTTGCTGCGTTTTATATTATTTTGTTATCTTTGTTTGGTATCTTGTGTTTGGTGACAAGACATGGAAAATAATTCTTTATCACATGCAACTTAATAAATATATATCGACGATTCAATATTGGATACCTTTTCAATTATTGGTATTTAGTACTTTTTTGGCCAAAATCATTATGGAAGTACGTACATAATATTTGACACATTTCACTTCCTTACATCAGTTCTATATTACAATTAATCAAAGATATGCTTTATGTTGTAGTGTTAAATTCTCTATGAATCGTGCCTAATTTTTCCTTTGCCAAATTGACTCTCCAAAACACTAAGAGGAGGTCTGTACATGTTAAAAAAACTTTATTTTCTTAACACCGATAATTTAAATATTTATAAACATCTGGTTAATTTGACACATGGCTTGCAACTATTTGTTACACGTTTGATATGATAATCGGGAAAATAGAGTTAATAATGTGTTACGTTGTAACTAAAATGAATGTACTTGATGATAGACAGAGAACGTGTAGTAGTATAGTCTAATTAACTTAGAATTAGTATTTAAATATTGGTATAGAAGGATTAGTTATATAACTAAGATTGAGATTGTAGAAAAGGCATGACTATATAATGAAGTTATCTCGCGCAAAGAAGTAAGATAAAAAATATAAAGAATTCTATTTTTACATTTAATACTCTTATTTACTTGATTGTTAGTCATATTAATTAGAAGCGATTTTTGACTGAGAAAAATAACATACGTCCATACATTTATTGGCAGCATTTAAAACCTGTTAACGATGTTGGCTGGCGTAGGATATAGCCAAACAGAATGGGGTTAATCAGCGGCCTATTTTTTATTCTGATGTTTAATTCTTTCTATAGGGGCCTTATATATGTAGTTATGTATTAGTTCCAACTTATAGTTCTAGCCTATATAATCTTAGGCCATTGACTAAAAGATTTAGGGGAAAATGTTGTCCAAAGTATATGTGCATGTAAGACTGCAATATTTTAAAAATATCCTTAAAATTAATACGTACACTTTTGTGGATTTCTTGCCAAATTAGGAGGATTCAAATTGTTGATAGTATCGTTAAATATTTATCAAATACAAAAATAGATTATTCTTTTTGAAACTAATTAAAAAAGAGTGTCATATAAATTGAAACTTGTGTGTTTGAAGTGAAAAGAGATGGAGTGCATTGGAAATTAAAGTGCAATCGTTAATTAGAGGCAAGTATACAACTCCTCTCAAGTCTAAAGTGCACTAAAAGAAAGTGTAGTTGTTAAAAAAGTTGAATACAACAAAATATTCATTTGAGTATTTGTCCAATTATATATCATTTGCGCGTCCCTTTTATTCTCAAGTTCTATGGGGAAGAAACAAGCGTTATCATGATTTTGTTCCATTTGATTCCTCTTACATGGATACATATTATCCAAATGCATATATATATAAATACAAATAATGCAATGATAAATTTTCAGTAACATTTGGAACAGTGATCCACGGAAGAGCCGATTTCAAGCTATGTAGTGCTCAATCGAATATCGATTGATTAATATGAGAATTATAAACCAACAAAAGATTAGAGAATATTTTAATATATTTTATATATTTTTAATTTAAGATCACAATATTTAAAAATCTTTCTTACTTTATTAAATTTTATGTCAAGATAAAATTAAATAAATAAACAGAAACTAATAAGAGAGTATTAAATAAAAGAATAGTCAAGTACAATTATTTCTCCTAATTAGGTTGCTATCTCTATAGCTTCTTCTCATTACTTTGATATGACCCTGGTCTAATCTATTCAGGGAAGAACTTCATCTAGACGAGTCCAAATAGCTGACTAAAAATTACTGATTTGACTGCTCATATCGATACCTTATATTATTATTACTAGTTGATTGCGGGGGGCGGGAGAGGGGGAGGGGGGCAGATATTTGCATACTATACCATTATTGAAGCTGCCAGTACTGTTGTGTCAAAAAATTGATAGAGCATAATAGGTGAATTTGTTTATAATCCATCTTGTAACAATAAATAAATATATTGAAGTTAAAGATCATGAGAAAGCTTTTTACCATTTTGGTCCCCACTGTTGACGAGCCATGTGTTTCATTCAAATCTATCAAGATCAAATTAGACCTCAACATCACTACAAAAAGCCCCTGAAAATATGGACTTTCCACTTAGAAATGTTTTTCACAGGTGAAATTCCTGGACGCTGTCGTGAGGTTTCATATGTGGAATTTGATTTGAAATTCCATGACAGTGGTTGTTTCGATTACTTAGTTAAAAAGTGATTAGCCCACGCTATTAATAAGAAAAACTTTTATCACAACATAAAAAAAAAAGAAAAAAAACTCATTCACTCCAACTTGTCTAGAACTTTTTGCTTATCTAATGTGATTGCGATGGCCTGTGCTGTAGCCTACTATTGTTGTATTTTTAGCTTTTAAAACCGTTTTACAGTAACGAAGAAAATTGTACCAACTTTGTCTAGAGAACAATGAAAGAGTGGCATCGACGGTGAAGTGTCCATAACAAAATTAAGAATATCAATACACAGAAACAGTAAGTAGAATTAATCAAAATAGCCCTTCTTCGAAGCACCCTTGGTGAACTTGGCACCGGATGGATCTTTCTTGTCAACATTTAACAACAGCAGCAGCAGTTTGATGCATGTCCCTCACAGCTCAGCGACCCAATGGTGGGTACGCTGAGAAGATCTAAACGACCCAATTCTGGCATCACCATTTTTCAAGAACTTGGGCTCCTTAAAGTTCCTTGCCAGACCGCATATCAATCTTGGTCAGAATCTCAGCAAACTTGACCACAATGAGGGAGATGTCGCATATCCATTTCCAATCTTATAAGGATGGTCAACGATGATGACCTGGGAAGTGTTGGAAGCCCCCCTTGGCTGGGTCATCCTTGGAATTGGAAGCCAGAAAACCACGCTTGAGATCCTTAACCGCAACATCATTCATGCTGAATCCAACATTGTCAGCCGGAAGTGCCTCCTGAAGAGCTTTGTGGTGCATGATTTAACTTGGGTCACATTTTACTTTCTTCTCACGGCCTTGCTCTGGACTCCATCTTGTGATTGTTCTCTCTTCAACAATATAATTATCTAAGCAAGATGGAGATGCTGCACAACTTTGTTGTGGCTCAATATCGAGAATTAATAATGTTTTAACCACATTGCCACAAAGGCGAAGGGTGCAGTGGAAGTCGGACCAAACTCTCAAGCGACCATTTAAACTACCATCTTGTGCTGATAAAACGAGCACAGCATATTCAGAATGTACCAAAGCAGGATGATGACGATAGGCAACAAAGTCTACCCCATACTGAGAGCCCGATCTAGTCACCCAGTTCTTACTTCTAAGGTGAGAAAAAGCTTTGTATAAGAGAGGAAAATTTTCCTTCCTGGATGTCATACGCTTCCATAACTCATCGTTGTTCAGTTCAGTGCCATTGTGGTCAACAACCTTAATGCATTTTAGAGAATATTGAAGATGAAAAGCTTCTTCCACGGAGAGCTGAACCATTGCTCATTCTTTTCTGATGTTACCCTAGACCTACCAAAACATGCACGATTGAGGAGGTCAGTTAATTCTGCATCTGCTTTTAGAAGCACACTCGTACCAGAAAGCAGTCCTCTAGAGTTTGAGCTGATCAGAGAAGATTGGAGCTGGCTGACTATTTCTGAAATAGGATCTGCAAGAGCTTTAACTTCTGCCCCTTTTCCTTTCCACCTCGGCCCCATTTGATTTACACCTGTTTGGACGACCAACATTGCACCTAAAAAATGCAAAAAACCAGTTACATGGCTATACAATACATGATCATTCGAAAAATAAACACTAGGTACAAAGTTTCAAAAGTATAAAGTAAATTGCATTTTGCAACAATAGACATAAATTGTGCCTATAAAGTCTTTCCCCACTCCGATAAAGTTACAAGGATTAAGAGAACGAAAAATACTTATATTATTATAGAATGTGTCTTATTATGACCAACATACTTAAAATTATATCTATGAATTGGTAGTTCCAGTTTCATGCTATGAAAACACTTTGTCATACAACTATTGCCAGAAACTATCAACTGAAATGATCCAAATAAAGAATACATCAAGCATAACATGGCCTAGTGATTGAAAGCAATTATATTGCACATCCGATTCAGAAAAAAAGTATCAGTTAACGAAGAACTCAGTCCATCATAAAGCCCATATGGAGCTCTTCAAGAGTACATCAAAACTCACTTGAAATGGGAGCCACCAAGAGGGAGAGCCATCAAGGTCTATATGTATGTATGTGTGTATATGTTTGGAGCTTCACTTCTTTCTTATTCTCTGTGGTTCATATGAATACATAAGTTTTGATTGTCATCAATGTTTTTAAAATTATAATTCAGAATTATTTTACAATGTAACTATGTAATCTTTTAGGAATAAATTTGTTATAAATCTACCTCTATTTTATTAAATCATTTTTTGTATTAGCATCTTGCAGTGAAGCAAGTTCAACAACAACAACATACCATGTGTAATCCTACAAGTGGGGTATGAAAAGGGTAGAACGTGCATACCTTACTCCTACCTCGTAGAGATAGAAAGGTTGTTTCTGGTAGACACTCGGCTTAAATAAAACATTCCAAACAGTTTGAAGCAAGTTCCTCGTACATAAAGATAAGTAGATTATTTTAAAGCTCAATCCTCATTCATATACAGCATATATGGTAAAAACTAGCACCTTTCAATCACTAATGAAACTAGCCTAACCAATCATATACCTACTTAACTTTCCAATAGAAAAACATTGATTCATCAAACTATTTTGAAAATTATAGATTCATTTTTCTATTAGTTCAAGGTTTTAGAATTATAAATAAACAGATCTAATATATTTTGCATCAAAACATCTCACGGAACGTGTACGAAAGCATCATAAATAGATAGTATATGATATAATTAAAAATAAATAAATGAGGAAATGGATCTTACCTTCTTAAATCCAAAGTAGAGAGCTGCACTGAACACAAGCCGCCAGAATATGGAGACGCAAATCGAACTAAGTTGAAGAGTAGGGATTCTGATTGTTTTTACCTAAATACCCTTATCTTTTCTTTGATTTTCAAGGATAGCATTTATTAATGGGTAAAAATCATTTTGACCCCCTAACTTTACTTTAAAATCAAAATCTCCCGCAATTTTGAAAAATAATTACTCTCTCCCTTTTTTTTAAATTGTCTTTTTGAATGTCTATTCTATTCTTAAATTATCAAATTTTCTCTTCTCTTTTTATATGCTTCTTTAAAATCAGAATATATTTTTATTTAATTTATATATAAAAATAACTTCTTATAAAAATATAAAATTTTATCCAAAAATAAAAGTCGAAATATTGATTAATTATATAAACTAAGGTCATTCTATAATGAAATAGATGAACACAATAAAAAGATATTTTTATTAATTTTAACAAAATTTATAATGTGATAATCGTAACAACATACTTTGATACAAGGAATACAAAAAAAAATAATAAAAATTAAGATAGTTCATAGTTATTTTTTATAAAATTACCTATCTATATTGTGAATAAATTTAAATTTATTTTTAAAAAATATTTTATTAATGACAATGAAAATTCATTTATCTAAATAAAGAATAAGAGAATAGACATGCTCTTTCACTTGGGTTCAGAAAACATCTATGTCCTCAAATTTAGGGTGTATACAAGTAGAAAAATTAAACTTGTATAAAGTTGAACGCTTGTACGAATTCAAAATTGGAGACTATGAATATGAATCGAAAAACTCAACTTTTTGGACCAAACCAATCTTCTGTGCCCCTTTCCCCCCTACTCTATCTCTCTATAATAAAGCCCGCACGAAGAACTAAGCCATTAATATTGCGGTGAAAGTTAGACCTCATAAAATCGGTGAAGGTAAGATTTCATATATGTTAATTGAGGTCAAGTTAAAGAACACGTTAATATATTATTTTTAAGAGATGAGTGAAATTTAAATATGCATCCATGTAATAAATACATAAGTACGTATTTAATGCATGTAATATAAAATATCAATCATAAAAAATAAAATTTTGTTAACATTAGATTTTGCAACAAATTTATTAAAGGGTTATTCTACTTATAATGTTAATGAACTTAAATAAAAATCTATAAATACGTATGTTGAAAAATAAAAATATTATGTATATACTATAAAAAGATGTTACTAAATGAAAGACTAAAAATGACAAGGGTAAAATAGTTTTTACATATTATAAAGTGAGGAGAATAATTCTTTTTCAAAGTTGAGGAGAGAATTTGATTTTTAAACCAAAGTTGGGACTTTCAAAGTAGAGGAGGGGGTTTGATTTTTAAACAAAAGTTGGGGGAGGGGAGTGAAAATGATTTTTCACCCTTTACTAATAGGAAAGATTGGAATATTAGAGCATGTTTGACATTGCTGCTAGTAAAAATTGATTATTTTTAGAAACACTTTTTTTAAGCTAACTTTTCAGAAAAGTGCTTTTGAAAAAAATAATTTGTGTTTGACAAATTTATTTGAAAAGTGATTTTGATAAGCAGATTGTGTTTGACTAACTTTTTGTAAAAATGCTTTTGAGAGTTAAATTATGAAAAAGGACAAATATCAATGTAATTTTAATATTAAGATTATTTTATAAGAGAAATTATTTTAAATATCTATTATAAAATTATAATTAATTTTTTATTAAATTAAAATATACATACTCAAATTTTCAATCAATGTATACATAGATAAATAAAAACAATTGATTTAATATTAACATGATGATTTAAATATAATTAAAAATATCAAGCAAAATAAATTTAAAAATCATTCTATAAATTAAATCACGAAGAATTTATCATAAAAATAATATAAGAGATATATTATTAAATATATATATATGGCAAAAATACTTTGGTCTTGAAATAAATAATTTTCTGCTTTTGATTATCTTTTTTTTTAAAAAAAGAAATTCTTTCCAAGAGAAACTGTTTATGCTTTTATTTAAAAAAAATTTACTAATTGACCAGACACATTAATTATTTTTTTTCGCTTTTGGCCTTCCACCAACAATATCAAACAGACTCTTATTGAGATAAAAAGATCAGAAGCAGGTGATATTTAAGTGGGCCTGTCAAAGTGGCTTATAAATATATTTTGACTTATTTTCGCATTTTAACAGGTTTCATGTCTA
This sequence comes from Solanum dulcamara, assembly GCF_947179165.1. Classification (NCBI taxonomy): domain Eukaryota; kingdom Viridiplantae; phylum Streptophyta; class Magnoliopsida; order Solanales; family Solanaceae; genus Solanum; species Solanum dulcamara. The sequence continues at coordinate 75,816,684 of NC_077244.1, forward strand.
CTCCAATGAAAAACCACCGCACTGTCAAACCCAAGATTCCGAAGTTTAGAGTAAAATATTGTTTATATGTTAGACTGACGAAACACCAATTAAAATAAATGTAGCTTAATTTTACTTGGAAGAAGAACAAATGAACACCAGGCTTGTACAGTTTATGATAAAACAACCGATTTGATTTCATGTAAAAAGAAAATCCGTTTTATTCAAAACTCAAAAGTAGACTATTTACTAAACAAATTAAACTAATCGAAACCCATGATCATGTCACTGCCCAAGCTCCCGACAATCCTCTCAAAATTGGTCGTCTTTGGCTCTGATGCCTTGTCATGTGGAGAATCCGACGACCATGAAGGCAAGATGACTCGTTCACGTTGAGCATTGGCAATCCTCTTAAGCCTTTTCTCGCCAATTCCAAATGCAGCTGCAAATTCTGGCCCTCTTAATCTCTGCATCAATGAGTTCTTACCCACCAAGAACTGTTGATGATTCCTCTTTGCTGATGTTGTGAAGCCGAAAAACTCAAAATGGCCATTCGTCGAAGCAATTTGGCAGAAAGGGAAGTACCTTGGCACCCAAAAAACATCCCCTTCTCCTACTCTGGCATTCATTGCTAAAGTCCCATTTGGATATACAATTTGGATCCTGCCGGTCCCTTTCAACACTACTCCATACTCTATTGCTGTTGGATTAACATGAGGTGCCATCATGGATCCCTACATTATCGAACAAAAACACACACATAATAGGTAAGAGGATTTTAATGCCAAGTAGTTAAGATAAAAGGAAAATGATTATTTTCTCCCAAAAACAAAGAGATCGACTATACCATGATCTTGAATTATGTGAGGGTCATTACCGGATATAGATTGACAAGGTAAACGCCATTGCCAGATTGTCTTAGAGGAGAATAGTGAGACTCATCCACATTCTTGCTCCATCCATAGTCGTTCTTGAAATTGGGCTTCCTGTTGTAGAGATTGTATGCTGATGGAGCTTTATGATTGACATCATCTTCTCTGTTTAATAAATTAAACAAAAATTTCCTCAATGACCATGTTGATTTCTCCTCTTTTGGGCTAGCTTCTTCCCTAAAATTTACAATCGTCTTCATGTGAGCTAGTTTTTGATGGGGTTCTTGGGCCACGAATTCGGACCACATATTTGTGTGATGAGAACCAGATAGATGCACGATTGGACCGGAAGTTTGCCTGGTCAAAAACGTGTTTAATTCTGTTGTCGAGACCTGTGATGTTACATAATATTAACTCAATTTGTTTCAACTGATAAATATTGTAAGAAATGGTAAAATTCATTGGAATACTTACATTAAGAGCAGCTGCTAACGTGGTATGATCGAATCCAGCAAGAACGGATGCAGGATGAATTCCACCGCCAATGAAGAAAGACTGCCAAAATGTTCCAAAGTTACAACAAAGTTTTAGGAAGTAAAGAATATACGACTATACAGGTAAGATGAGAAATGGATTAAAAGACAAATTTTTGAGAAACTTGCTTAGCGGGTACCTGGAAAGCATGCCATCCCATGGATTCTGAGGTAATTTCAATACTACAAATTATGCGAAGTCTCTGATTTTCAAGTCTATTCTCCAAATAGAAAGCTGATCCAGCAGGAATTGTGTAAACATCACCATGCTTCAAATGCCTCTCTGCTAATTCATCCCTATAGATGTGTCCAACTCTTGCTTCCCCTGTATTCATTTCATTAAAAAATAAATATTCTAGCTCGTTAAAGGAAAGGATATAACTTTTTACGCTATCCTTGTACTTCTAAATGTAGTAACAGATAATCTGTCACTCTTTGAATAATCTAATGAAAGCGAAGATGAAGTTGAATTACCATGGTGAACAAAGAGGACCAGATCGGAATCAAGGTATTGAGGGATGAAGAGACTATTTGGTTCCATGGAGATGAAACCAATATGCATTGGACTATGGAGAAATGAACCCGCTCGATACCCACCCTTCACCATTCTCATAGACCCAGCATTAGTTTTCACAACATTATGTAACTGACGCAACAAGAACCATTTTTCTCCTTGTGTCGTTTGTTCGCTTTCTTCCTCTTCATAGGCACCAACAAAGGACACTAGTGCAGAGAAAAGTACCAGCACTAGAAGCAACAATGTCCTTCTATCTCCCATTTCAACTCGGAACAAAAAAATGCCACTTGTAGTTTTAATTTGTAAGTTTTCTTTAATGATTCGTTTTGGTTCACTTATGACTTAGGTACAGATTTTAACGATTTATATAGAGGAAATGGTGAGATTTAGGAGGAATTGTTGTCAACCATGCAAGAATTTTAGGCTTTTTGGTGTGCTATGAACGTTGAGATCTTGAAAAATAATCGGTGAATCAAAGAAAAATTATTTGTTGAAGATTATAATGCAGAACAAAATGATGTAATGAAACAGCTATTTGATGACCGATTCAAAGATGGAGTAATTTTTACACTTGTATAGTTGTATTACCTTAAAATAATATTTACAATAAGCAATTCACGATAAACTCACAAAATCATTTACTACATTACAATATCAACTAGTACTTAAAAGCCAATTAATGTGACTATTTATCATATAATTGGTGGGTTGATCAAGTAAAAAAAAATAACAAATGCAGTTTGTTCTAATCGATTATGTAGCATATCTGAATTATATCCATGACAAAATTCCCCAAAAGAAAAAGGAAAAAATACACTTGCGACCTGAAAGTGCGAACTAGTTTGCCCTTTTTGATATACTACTATTTTATTTAATTAATTATATAAATGTCTTCCTTTTAAAAATAAATAAATTATTTCCATCCTCCTCCATTATCAATATTTCCAAGTCAGATTTGCAAGAAGCCTATACTACTAGAATTCATTTGATTATTATCAGCAGAAATAGGTATTGAATGAATTTTAGAAAGAAGAAATGCATTAGAGTTGTACCTTTTGCAAGCGTTATCCTTAATAGTAAAGTTTGGCTAAGCTTCTTAATGGCTAATAATATCCTTTATGCATATCAAAGCACTTGTTTTAGAAAAAATGAAAGCGTTTGGCCAAACTTTTATCGAAGAAATATGTGCTTTGGAGCAATTATTTAGAGCTTATTTGGCTGCACTAGTATTTGATAAGCGTCAACTAATAAAAATACACATTTAGGTATATAAATTGTTATGTGTTTGGGTAGAATTATTAAATTCGATAATTAATACTCAGTGTGTTTGGTCAAAAAGGGTTTGATAAGCACTTTATTAAAATGACTAAAATGTCCTCAAATCTATTTATACAAAATATAAATTAGAAAGTATTTTTTTTACATAAAAAGGACGAACGATAGAATGGAATGGAGAAATAATTACTAAAAGTTCTTAGGGAGAGTATTTTAGAAATTACAAAAGATATTAAGGAAATACCTGATAGTATGCTGTTAAATTTTCTTACCAAATTAGCCTTTGGCTTTCAATATATGAAGAATGTGTTTGAATAATGTTGGATTTACTGCTGTGAACAAATGTATAAGCACTGCATTGTAGCATTAATTCAAAAACGATAAGTTAAATTAAGCTTGAACAATATAAATCCCAGTCTACTGTCGAAGTTTTGGTAATGAACTACGAATAGAGTCCATGTCAAAGAAACTAATCCGTTTTACTCACAACTCAAAAGGGCAATGTGTCTTTGCTTCCAACAAGATGCCAAGGAAACAAACTCAGACCGAATAACATGAAAGAAAGAAAAAAAAAACGAAGTTACAAAATTGGCTTTCAAGCTTTCATGCCATAATTCAACGACATACTAGAACTTCGACTAAACTAATAAAAACCCATGTTCATCCTTAGAGGAGAATCCGACAATGATGAAGACAAGATGACTTGTTCACATTGTGCATTGGCAATTCTTTTAAGCCTTTGATCACTAATTCCAAATGCAGCTGCAAATTCTGGCCCTCTCAAGCTTTGCATCAATGAGTTCTTACCCACCAAGAATTGTGGGTGGTTCCTCCTTGCTGATGTAGTGAAGCCGAAGAACTCAAATGGGCCATTTGATGAAGCAATTTGGCAGAAGGGGAAGTACCTTGGCACCCAAAAAACGTCCCCTTCTCTTACTCTTGCATTCATCGCTAAAGTCCCATTTGGATACACAATTTGGATCCTGCCTGTGCCCTTCAATACAACTCCATATTCTATAGCTGTTGGATTAACATGAGGTGCCATCATGGATCCCTACATTTATCAAGAAACGTAGATTGAAGATGTAATCAAGGAAATTAAGAACATACAATAAGTTATCCTTTCACGCGAGGAGATTTGAGACTATTGGACCGAAGGTCACCACTTGTATGAGGCAAGTTTACAATTTTAAAATCAATGAGTGAAGATGATTTACCGGAGATAGATTGACAAGATAAACGCCATTGCCTGATTGTTGTAGAGGAGAATAATCAGACTCATCCAACATCTTACTCCATCCGTAATTGTTCTTGAAATCAGGATTCCTATTGTAGAGATTGTACGTTGATGGAGCTTCATGATTCACTCTCTTGACAACATCTTTTCTGTTTAATAAAGTACACAAAAATTTCCTCAATGACCATGTTGATTCCTCCTCTTTAGGGCTAACTTCTTCCTCCAAATTCACAATCCTCTTCAAGTGAGCTAGTTTTTGGTGGGGTTCTTGGGCAACAAATTTAGTCCAAAGGTTTGTGTTCTGAGAATCAGAAATATGCACAATTGGCCCGGAAGATTGTCTGGTCAAGAATGTTCTTACTTCTGCTGTTGAGACCTACAGTTTTATATAATTTTGATTCAACTTTTTCCCTCCCACAGATAAATGTAGTAAGAAAAATTAAGTTCCCTTGAATACTCACATTAAGAGCAGTTGATAATGTGTTATGATCGAATCCAGCAAGAATGGATGCTGGATGAATTCCACCGCCAATGAAGAAAGACTGCAAAAATATTTTGAGTTACAATGTTTTGGGAAGAAAATTAGGACAATTTTGCTGAGAAATTAGCTTAGGCTTACCTGGAAAGCATGCCATCCCATGGATTCTGAGGTAATATCGATACTACAAATTATGTGAAGTCTTTGGTTTTCAATTCTATTCTCCAAATAGAAAGCTGATCCAGCAGGAATCGTGTACACGTCTCCCTGCTTCAAACTCCTTTCCTCTAATTCATCCCTATAGATGTGTCCAACTCTTGCTTCCCCTGTATTCAATCCAGAGAAAATGAAAATTCTAGTTTATTTAGAAAAGGATGACTCATGACTCATGATATACACTGAACAAATTAATGAATTCTTATACATATTGAAGTTAAACCTGTTAAAGAATGGAATGAAAGAGACTGAATTTTACCATGGTGAAGAAAGAGGACAAGATCGGAATCGAGGTACTGAGGGATGAAGAGGCTATTGGGTTCCATGGATATGAAACCAATATGCATTGGACTATGGAGAAATGAACCCGCTCGATACCCACCCTTCACCATTCTCATAGATCCAGCATCAGTTTTCACAACATTATGTAACTGACGCAGTAAGAACCATTTTTCTCCTTGTGTCCTTTGCTCGTTTTCTTCCTCTTCTTCGTAGGCACCAACAAAGGACACTAGTGCTGAGAAAAGTACCAGAACTAGAAGCAACAATGTCCTTCTATCTCCCATTTCAATTTGGAATAAAAAAAGCTACTCGTATTTTAAATTTGTAAGTTTTCTTTACTGATCAATTTTGGTTCACTTATGACTTAGGAGCAGATTCTAGCAATTTATATAGAGGGAATGGTGAGATTTAAGAGGAATTGTTGTCAACCGTGCAAGAATTTTAGGCTTTCTGATGTGCTATAAACGTTGAGATCCTGAAAATAAATATTAGTTGGAATAAAGAAAAATCATTTTTCAAAGCTTGTATACAGAGCCAAATGTTGTGAAAACTGCAATTTGAGGACCACTTCAAAGGCCTAATCCAGCGCAATTAAAGAATGGATTTAAGATGTATATTTTAAAAAATAGTTTTTGTGGCGATCAAGGTCCCCCGTATTTCCATTGAACCTATCATGAAGTGTTTGTGACAACATATTTTTGCTAATAAAAGCCTTTTAAAACAACCACAACTTAAATTTTCTCGCCAGTATAGCCTTTTCTTTCTGTGGCGGAACACATTATTGGTATTAAAGGTGTTCATGGTTTGATTTGACTCGATTTTTCTTTAAAAAAAAATCAAATCAGATAAATCGGTTTTTCAAATACTAAAACCAAATCAAACTAATTAAGTAAATTTTTCAATGGTTCTGTTTTTGTCAAATTTTTTTTTGTCAAACACATATTCCAACATAAGTTATATTTTAAAACTAAACTAAATAATAATGAATAATCAAGGACCTCAATTAAAGATAAGTTATATTTTAAAATGAAATAAACTCTTGGATTTATCAAAATATCAAATTAGAATTTAAATGCCAAGAATTAAATTACTACAAAGGCAATGAAGTTGACTAGAAAATAAGAGTGCAATAGATTAGTGATATAACACAACATCTAAAATTTTATATAAACTCACATCTGCATAATTATATTTTTCGTATTTATATAGTCTGTTTGGTTGGGGTTCTTAATTATTTTTGTTCAAAACTAAAATCAAATCAATATTTTTCAGCGCTTAAAATTAAAACCAAAATCAAATCAAACTAAATAGTAACAATTTTTTCTTTTGGTTTCGGTTTCTCGTGAACACCCCTTTTAATGGTACATTTAGTGGCAACATATATAATTGGCGGCGATCCGTTACAACTTTTTTTGGAGGAGTATTTATGTCTCCGCCAAAAAGCTGTAGCTATATATGGAACTATTGGCAACGACCCTTCCACTAATGGTTTTGCGTGGCAAGCTATTGAGTTTTGGTATTGCCACAAATGGTCTCGTTTCCTGTAGCGAGCTATATGCATTTCTCTCCGTTTTTATTTCACACAGCTTCTGCCCCCCCCCCCCCCCCCCAAAAAAAAAAAAAATACCTTCTGAAAACAGAAATCAACATGGAAATCAAATTTGGAGAGTATTAAAAATTAATCAAGATTTGTGGAGTAGAGTTCTTTTTAAAAATAAAAATTGCAGGAGATAAACTCTAAACGGAGGATGATTTTTAATTGCATTTATTAGTTTTTTCTCAATCCCTTTAGTGACCATGTAATGGATAATGATATTAATTTTTCCGTATAGAAAAATCTATGGCAATTGTTAATGAGATATGCACCTTATGTGAGTTTTTACCAGTACAAACCCAATCAAATGATCATGTGCCTGAAAGCTTAAACTGAAACTTGTGTGATGAAAAAAAGGGTCAATTTTTCTACACTATGCTTTCACATTTGGAATTTGGAGCTATGTTTTTTTCAATCATAGAATCAGTTGAAATTTGAATTTTGTTAATGAAGTTCGAATCAAAAATATAAATCATATCAAAAAACCAATCCGTCTTATTCACAACTCAACAGGGCAATCCGTCACAAGACGGCTAGGGAAACTCAAATTGGATGAAAGGAAAACAGAAGAAAAAACGAAGTTCCAAAATCTGGCTTCGAGCTCATGACATAACTCAACTGGACCAGTTACGTGCTAGCATTTCCACTAAACTAATAAAAACCCATGTTCATCTTCATAGGAGAATCCGGCGATGATGAGGGCAAGATAATTTGTTCACTTTGCGCGTTGACAATCCTATTAAGCCTTTTCTCACCAATTCCAAATGCAGCTGCAAATTCTGGACCTGTCAAGCTCTGCATCAATGAGTTCTGACCGACCAAGAACTGTGGATGGTTCCTCCTTGCTGATGTAGTGAAGCCAAAGAACTCAAATGGTCCATTCGCTGAAGCAATTTGGCAGAAGGGGAAGTACCTTGGCACCCAAAAAACATCCCCTTCTCGTACTCTTGCATTCATGGCTAAAGTCCCATTAGGATAAACAATTTCAATCCTTCCGGTCCCTTTCAACACAACTCCATACTCTATTGCTCTTGGATTAACATGAGGTGCCATCATGGATCCCTACATTAAACAAGAAACATAGATAAAGAAAGCGAGCAAGAAAAGAAACATATATGTAAGAAGGGAAAATCCATGATCTAGAATAATAATTGGGTCATTACCGAAGTTAGATTGACAAGATAGACACCATTGCCGGATAGTTTTAAAGGAGAATAATCAGACTCATCCAACGCCTTGCTCCATCCATAGTTGTTCTCGAAATCAGGATTCCTGTTGTATAGATTGTACGTTGATGGAGCTTTGTGATTAACTCTCTCGACAACGTCTTCCCTGTTTAATAGAGTAAACAGAAATTTCCTCAATGACCATGTTGATTTTTCCTCTTTAGGGTTAGACTCTTCCCCAAAATTCACAATCCTCTTCAAGTAAGCTAGCTTCTGGTGGGGTTCTTGGGCCAAGAATTTGGACCAAATGTTTGAGTAATGAGAACTAGATAAATGCACGATTGGCCCGGAGGTTTGACTGGTCAAGAACGTCTTTAATTCTGCTGTCGATACCTACCATTTTACATAATCTTGACTCAGTTTTTTCCACTAGAAAATATATAGAGAATAAATAAATTCATTGAATACTTACATTAAGAGCAGTTGATAATGTGGTATGATCGAATCCAGCAAGAATAGATGCAGGATGAACTCCACCGCCAATGAAGAACGACTAAAAATAATTACACGAGTTACTTTAAAGTTTTGGGAAGAATATTAGGACATTATACCTAAGACAAGAAATGGATTAAATGACCATTTTGTTGAGAAATTAGCTTAGGATACCTGGAAAGCGTTCCAACCCATGGATTCTGAGGTAATATCAATACTACAAATTATGCGAAGTCTCTGGTTTTCATTTCTATTCTCCAAATAGAAAGCTGATCCAGCAGGAATTGTGTACACATCTCCCTGTTTCAAACTCCTTTCCGCTAATTCATCTCTATAGATGTGTCCAGCTCTTGCTTCCCCTGTATTCATTTCATCGAAAATGAATATTCAGCTTGTTAAAAGAAAGGATTTAACTTTTTACGCTATTTGTACACTTCAAAATGTAGTAGCAGATAATCTGTCTTATTGTTTTCCACATCACTGATCCCACTTTCAATGAAAGATAAACATTTAAACATAGATGTTAAACTCTTTTAAAAATCTAGTGAAAGCGAAGATGAAGTTTAGTTACCATGGTGAACAAAGAGGACAAGATCAGAATCAAGATATTGAGGGATGAAGAGACTATTTGGTTCCATGGAGATGAAACCAATATGCATTGGACTATGGAGAAATGAACCCGCTCGATACCCACCCTTCACCATTCTCATAGAGCCAGCATCAGTTTTCACAACATTATGTAACTGACGCAACAAGAACCATTTCTCTCCTTGTGTCCTTTGCTCGCTCTTTCTTTCTTTCTGTCTCCCTTCATATTCATAGCCACAAACAGTGGCAACTAGTTCTGAGAAAAGTACAAGCACTAGAAGCAACAGTGTCCTATTTCCCATTTTCAAATTGTTACACAAAAGCAAGTTTTGTTTAATCAGTTTGGTACAATGGAGATGAAGGATCTGTCCTTGTTTATATAGAAGGAATGGTGAGATTTTAAAGGGAGTTGTTGTCAACCATGCAAGATTTCTAGGCTTTTCTTGTGTACTTAACGTTTAGATCCTAAAAATTATTTGTTGAAGCTTGTATGCTGAACCAAATGATGTAACGAAATTTGATGACCAATTCAAAGGTCTACTCTAGCGCACTAAAGAATGTATTTAATTTTTAAGATGTATATGCTAATTTTTACACTTGTATTAAGGTTACAATAAATGTTTAGTGTAAACAATTCATAATAAAGCTTTAGTTGTCATACTAATAATACAATTTTTGGCGTTAAACTTGTTTCAAGCAGTAAAACACCCAACTTTCCAAATGATCCTATTTCGTGGACACCCGACAACGCTAACATAGAAAAATGTTTGTCTTTTAAACAAATTTGAGCGCATGAAGTCTTATTTTTACTCATATTTTTCTTTTTTTGTTTTCTAGGAAAATCCACTCATCTCCTCTGGCTAGTCATCCGATTGGAAAAAATGGTCACTCTAGCTTGAACCTCTTCTATATCAAATTCCGAATCAAAATACACCTCAGGTTCTAACTGCAAGAAAGTCAAAAAGGGTCGAAGAAGAAAATGCGTATTTTACGCGTTTTAAAAAGTTGTTGCCTCCTTTAGCAATTTTTGACAAAAAAATGCATATTTTACGCGTTTCTAGTTTCATATAAATAGAGGGCGTCTTTCTCTCATTAAGATCATCCCACAAAAATACAATCCAAAAGAGTAAGAACACAAAGAGTGTATAAAAGAGTGTTATACACCAAGATAAATACTGTAGTCTTGAGTGTCCTCTTTAGTGAATTACTTCTTTTACGAGAGAGAAGTATTTATTGTTGTTTTATCCTTGTATTTGAAAGCAGTGTACTCCCATATTATCATAATAAAATCCTTCTACCCCGTGGTTTTTTCCCTCTATCTGTTTGAGAGGTTTACACGTAAAATTCTCGTGTCCAATTTATTTTCATTATTTATTATCATATCAAACTTTCGTTGTGGTGCTTCCCCCTAACACTAACAGATAGTTGAAATCTCAAAAATATGAAATTTCAAACTTATAAATGTAACCCAGACTTTTTTATTTATTTATTTATTTTCGTAACCCAACTCAAATCAAGTCACCGGAATTTTTTCCAGCAAGATCACCGATGAACTTAAAATTTGTAGAACTCGAAAGCACAAAGTTCGAGTTAAATTGAAGAACAAAGTGTTATTAATCTGTGTCCAATACACTAAACTAGAATATCTAAATAAAGTGTAAAACGGTAAGTCAAAAATACTTTTAAGATCAAAATTCGAGACCATAGGATTCACTGTGTATTCTTAAGGAATTTAATCCATTCACTTGAGGTGATAATTATTTTTTCCCAAGATAAAACGGATATACATGTTGAAGAAGTAGCGGCACCTCAAACTGTTGAATTCGGTTACTATTAGAGAAAAATGTAGTGTATTAGTAAAAGGGGTTCAAACTTGCATGTGCAAATCTTGCAAAAGTGTCAATGGAACTATTTTAGGAATAAGCTTAAATATTTTTGAGAAATTCATGTTAAACATAAGAGATAAAAATTGGAAGATGATATTTTGTTTTGTTTGTAGTCTAGAACAGGAATCACTAGAACATATGTTCTTTTGTTGTACTAGGTATATAGAAGTGTTGAAAATGAGTCCAGTAATTTTGCCTGAATCAATGGGATTCTTGAACTTATCTGTATACATAGTGTCAAGTGCATAATTACTGTCAGAAACAACATATGTAGACTACCGGAATTTCAGGTTTTCTTACTAATGGTAAAAGAGTTCGAACCATAAACACAATCATGTCAAAAAAAAACAAAATCCGTCTTATTCACGACTCAAAAGGACAATGTGTCTTGTGTCCAACAAGACTACAGTGGGAAAAAAATCAGATCGCATCAAAGGAAAATAGAAAAGAAGAACAAAACAAAGTTCCAAAACTGGCATCACGCTTTCATTCCATAACTCAACTAGAATTCGCACTAAACTGATCAAAAATCATGAATTGCCTTGTCACCAGGCGTAGCTGATGATGATGGAAAGATGACTTGTTCATGTTGAGCATTGGCAATCCTTTTAAGCCTTTTCTCACCAATTCCAAACGCAGCTGCAAATTCTGGCCCTCTCAAGCTCTGCATCAATGAGTTCTTACCCACCAAGAACTGTTGATGGTTCCTTCTTGCTGATGTAGTGAAACCGAAGAACTCAAATGGGCCATTAGTCGAAGCAATTTGGCAGAAAGGGAAATACCTTGGCACCCAAAAAAGTCCCTTCTCGTACTCTAGCATTCATGGCTAAAGTCTCATTTGCATATACAATTTGGATCCTGCCGGTCCCTTTCAACACTACTCCGTACTCTATTGCGGTTGGATTAACATGAGGTGCCACCATGGATCCCTACATTTATAAGTAAAAGATAGATAAATACAAGTTACTATACTTGGACATGTCTACTCAGATTCTAGACCAGTAGCCTGAGGCAAATGTACAATTAAGTCAGTGTGTGCAAACGGTCATTACCGAAGATAGATTGACAGGATAAACGCCATTGCCAGATTGCTGTAGAGAATAATCAAACTCATCCAACTTCTTGCTCCATCCATAGTTGTTCTTGAAATCAGGTTTCCTGTTGTAGAGATTGTACGTGGATGGAGCTTTATGATTCACTCTCTTGACAAAACCTTTTCTATTTAATAAAGTACCATGTTGATTCCTCCTCTTTTGGCTAGCTTCTTTAGCGAAATTCACAATCCTTTTCAAGTGAGCTAGTCTCTTGTGGGGTTCTTGGGCGATATATTTGGACCACATATTTGTGTGATGAGAACCAGATGGATGCACGATTGGTCCAGAAGTTTGTCTGGTCAAAAACGTGTTTAATTCTGATTTTGAGACCTATAGATTTACATAACATTAACTCAGCTTCTTTTTTTCCACTGATAAATGTAGTAAGAAATGGTAAATTCATTCATTTGAATACTCACATTAAGAGCAGTTGATAATGTGTTATGATCGAATCCAGCAAGAATGGATGCAGGATGAATTCCACCGCCAATGAAGAAAGGCTGCAAAATAGTTACACGAGTTAGTAATACGCTTTGGGAAGAGAAGGGACGCTAAGCTAAAGAGAAATATATTAATTGATCATTTTTTGAGAATTTAACTTAGAGTACCTGGAAATTGCAATTTGATGACCATTTCAAATGCAATAAAAGAAAGAATCGAAGGTATAATGTAAACACACTCATTTTAATAAATCAATTAACACTAATTTATTTTATTTTCTCTTAATAATTGAAAATTTTGTATGGACAATCACTCGAGAGTTGACCTGGCCCACCTCTGTTTCTATATTATAAAAAAGCTTTGTTGTTGATCAACTCACCGCAATGGCGCAAAATAGCAGCTGCAGGAAGAGACCTAATATACTTATCACCGGAACTCCAAGCACCGGGAAGACGACTACGGCGGCTTCCCTGTCGGAGGTGACGGAGCTCCGCCACATCAACGTGGGCGACTTCGCTAATGAGAAAAACTTGACGAACGGCTGGGATGACACCTTCGATTGCTACTACATCAATGAAGACCTCGTAAGTCTTTTAGCATTTTCCTTCTCCCTAAAGGAACCAAAGCTCTAACAGGTCAAACCTATCTAAATTAATTTGAATTTTGTATAAGTTGTGTTCTTCGAATGGACTTTGTATACCCAACTAAGTTAATTCGGGATTGAGGTATTGTTGATTGATCAATTGATTTGTATTCTTCAAAGAGGTTTTAAATAAGGATGATCAAGTGACGGAATTTGAGTTTTGGTGATTTTGTTGTTTCTCTATTGTGCACGTTCTGTGCTTTTATGCTATTACGATGGGAAAGAAGGCAGGGCCGCTGGGGAGAAAATTTTCTTATTCTATAGTTACAATTTCAAGTTTTCGCTACCAAATTTTCATATTTCAGGACTGGGGAAATTAGCTTCCAATGAAGATTAAGAAGCACTACACAAAAAATGATCTTTAGCGGCACAATAACTTAATTGCCGCTAAATATGTATTTTTAGAGGCAATTTGCACTTTTTGTAAATGTTCCTAAAGCCTATAGCGATATTGGATCCAATGTCAATTAACTAATGTCGGTAAAGATTTTAGCACTTCTTATTAATGTGTAAATTTGTTGCCGTTAAAAGCTATTTTTGTTGTAGTGGAAATGTGTTGTTATAACTTGCATGATGTTGCTTATCCAGGTATGTCATGCGCTTGAAAACTTGATGAAAGAAGGTGGAAACATCATTGATCATCACGCCTGTGACTTCTTTCCTGAGCGTTGCTTTGATCGTGTGGTGGTGCTTCAAACCGACAATTTTGTCTTGTATGATCGGTTCACTAAGAGGTACTCTTATCAATTGATCCTAACTTTTCCGTTTGTGTGCATCTCTGGTATCTCCCTACTGAATATGTCTAGACCGTTTGATTGTCTCAGAGGTTACTCCGATCAAAAGCTTGCTAGTAATACTGAATGTCAAATCTTTCAAGTTTTTCTGGATGAGGTAAAAGAGAACTATCCAGAGGATATTGTAGTCATACTAAGAAGTGACTCTCTGGAAGATATTACCAAAAATGTGGAGACACTGACCAGTTGGATTAGTAATTGGTGCCCAGTCTTATGACTAAAGTATCATAAGAGATGTATTATAGTCTATAGCATAGTAAGGCTATAAATAAGGTCAAAATTACTTTATGTATATATAATAGATGTTAAATCCTCTTGCTTCTTCAGAAATAGTAAAAGACAACTTTGAATGATACTGTAATAAGCAAATGTGTAAGAACTAAACTGCAACTCCATTTCAAATACATTTTCAACAATAACTTTTCTCAAAGTTGTAATGGTGAAATAACAGTTTTTCCGGTACAAAGTTTGTGTCTTCAGTTGTCAAGAAACTGATCATGCACCTGAAACTCAAATTCATCATTTTTACATTTTGTACTTATTTTATTATACTAAAATTTTATTCATAGCTTTTGGGAGCTAGTGGCTTTTATAGGGATAAATCTAACAATATGCTTTCAAATAATTTCAGCAACCCAAGAAATACCACAACAGGTATAAATGAAATTTCAAATTTTCTGATAACTAATAGCAACAGAGTTCAAACCACGAACAAAATCATGTCAAAAAACCAATCCGTCTTATTCACAACTCAAAAGGGTAATGTGTCTTGTGTGCAACAAGACTATATCGAGGAAACAAAATCAGATCGCATGAAAGAAAAACAGAAAAAAGAATTCCAAAACTGGCTTCAAGCTTTCATGTCATAACTCAACTAGACTAAGTGACCAGGAGTAGATGATCATGATGGCAAAATGATTTGTTCATGTTGAGCATTGGCAATCCTCTTAAGCCTTTTTTCACCAATTCCAAATGCAGCTGCAAATTCTGGCCCTCTCAAGCTTTGCATCAATGAGTTCTTACCCGCCAAGAACTGTGGATGGTTCCTCCTTGCTGATGTAGTGAAGCCAAAGAACTCAAATGGTCCATTCGCTGAAGCAATTTGGCAGAAGGGGAAGTACCTTGGAACCCAAAAAACGTCCCCTTCTCTTACTCTTGCATTCATCGCTAAAGTCCCATTCGGATACACAATTTGGATCCTTCCAGTCCCTTTCAACACTATTCCATACTCTATTGCTGTTGGATTCACATGAGGTGCCATCAGGGATCCCTACATTAACGAAGAAATATAGATAAAACATGTAAGCAAGAAAAGGAACATACAAGTTGCTATATATACATGGACCAGGTTAACTATGATTTTCTTTCACACGTGGAGATTTGAGTTAATGCGTGCAAATGATCATTACCGGAGATAGATTGACAAGATAAACTCCATGGCCAGTTTGTTTTAGAGGAGAATAATCAGACTCATCCAACTTCTTGGTCCATCCGTAGTCGTTCTGGAAATGGGGATTCCTGTTGTAGAGATTGCACGCTGATGGAGCTCTGTGACCCATTCTCTTGACAACCTCTTCTCTGTTTAATAAAGTAAACAGAATTTTCCTCAATGACCATGTTGATTCCTCCTGTTTGGAGCTAGCTTCTTCCTCGAAATTCACAATCCTCTTCAAGTGAGCTAGTCTCTGGTGGGGTTCTAGGTCCATGAATTTGGACCAAGTGTTTATGTTATGAGAACCAGATAAATGCACTATTGGCCCGGAAGATTGCCTGGTCAAGAACGTTTTCAATTCTGATGTAGAGACCTGCCATTTTACATAATATTAACTCATTTTCTTTTCTCCACTGATAAATGTTGTAAGTAATGGTTAATTCATTTGATAATTTACATTAAGAGCAGTTGATAATGTGGTATGATCGAATCCAGCAAGAACTGATGCAGGATGAATTCCACCACCAATGAAGAAAGACTGCAAATTAGTTACACGAGTTACCAGGAAACTTTTGGAAGATAAAGGACTTTAAACCATTAATATTAATTGATCAATTTTTGAGAATTTGACTTAGTGTACCTGGAAAGCATGCCATCCCATGGATCCTGAGGTAATATCAATGCTGCAAATAATGTGAAGTCTCTCATTTTTAACTCTATTCTCCAAATAGAAAGTTGATCCAGCAGGAATCGTGTACACGTCGCCCTGCTTTAAACTCCTTTCCGCTAATTCATCCCTATAGATGTGTCCAACTCTTGCTTCCCCTGTATTCAATTCATAGAAAATTAAAAAACCTGGCTTATATTTTAATTTTATACGATGTCAGCGCTATTGAAGTGAATTTTACCATGGTGAACAAAGAGGACAATATCAGAATCGAGGTACTGAGGGATGAAGAGGCTATTGGGTTCCATGGAGATGAAACCAATATGCATTGGACTATGGAGAAATGAACCCGCTCGATACCCACCCTTCACCATTCTCATAGACCCAGCATCAGTTTTCACAACATTATGAAACTGACGCAACAAGAACCATTTCTCTCCTTGTGTCCTTGGCTCGCTTTCTTTTTCTCTCTTTCGCCCTTCATATTCATAGCCACAAACAAAAGCTACTAGTGTTGAGAAAACTACAAGTACTAGAAGCAACAATGTCCTTCTATTTCCCATTTTCAACTTGTTACACAAAAGCCAGTTTTTTTTTTTTTGTACAATATAGATGAAGGATGTGTAGTTGTTTATATAGAGGGAATTGTGAGATTTTAATGGAGTTGTTGTCAACCATGCAAGGTTTTTAGGCTTTTTTTCTGGTGTATTATAAACGTTCAGATCCTGAAAACTGTATACTGAACCAAACGGAGAATAAATCATTTGGAGAGCTTGAATACAGAACCAAATGATCATTTTAGCGAAAGTGCAATTTGATGACTATTTCAAATAGAGAAACGATATAAGGTGTATGGTTTGCACATAAACTAAACTAATTTTAATAAATCATGAAATAGTACTCGTAAAATAAGGCATACAGAATAACATATATAATATAAAACATTGATATACTGGGAACATCTGAAAAATAGGAACATTATGCCTTACCTTTCTTATATCGTTATGTCTACCTTTTTTGGATCGTCATACTATACTGAACATGCTAATTTATCTTATTTTCTCATAATAATTTAAATTTGTTAACACAAACATTAGAGAGTTGACGTAACAGTGAACGGGTTTATTGCCAGTTTATGGGCCACATGGTGAAACGTATCCTGGCGAAGCTACGCAAAAAGTCTTGAGGAGCAGGGACTTGTCATACCCAATGAACTGGACAAACAAAGGACCCAAAGTGAATCATTCGGACACAAGCCCATAATAATCTGACCCGACAGTAAACTACTAGAGATTTATCGGGTCATTCGCATAAATGTCCCTATATTGTGGTAGTCTTTATTTTATATTGACCTTTAATTTTTACCTTTCAAAGCTTTAAGGAACTAAAAAATAGCAGGAAAAAAAAAAGTCAAAAATACCCCTGACAGCCAACAATAGCTTATAGTGGACACTCTGAACACGAAGTAAATCAATCACAATGGGAATAAAAAAAAATACAGTATATATTTTTTTTCCCATCTAATTTCATTTTATGCAAACATACGTATTCTTTTCAACAAATTCTTCTTCTTATTTTTCCAAGTGTTTCAAAACATACACAAATCTCTTTATTAATTAATTGTCACGTTTCTTATTACATTTTCGAATACTAAATACTTCGTTATTCTTGGTTCCAGAACCAAACATAGATGATTCATATTTACGCGTATACGAACTAATTAAATTGACATAAAAAGGAACAGTAAGCACTTCTTTTCTTCTTCTTAGGGATAACATAAAAGAGAAATATTTTATGTGATTGCACGAGCTGTGTGAAAAGTGATTGTGTCATTTTGATGATGTAACAAGCAATGAATGATCATCCACACACTTTTTTTCAAGTGTCAAAACCTAAAAGTAAAAAGTAAAAAATTGTCGACTGATAGAAGAGACAAATTAAGCTAAAAGATGACTACGCAAGGAAGAAGACGTTCACTAAGGATTCATTAAATTTGAATTTGTGTATTGTAAGATTTAAGTTCAGATTTATATATTGTGAGATTCATTTTTTGAAAATAGCATTTTCAATAAAAAAAATTAATTTTCAATAATTCAAATTCAAAATTTTTGATTAAAATTTAAAAAAATAAATTATTTTATCATAATCCATATCAGATGTTTAATGTTTGTGACATTCATCTTAAATTTATTTTGGAGTATGCACGGCAGATAGTCAACTTACAATTAACTCTGTCGGTTTTACATAGTGGCAATGTTGTGATCTAAAAGTACAAAATCTAAGAAGATACCAGAAAATGACAAGAAAAAAAATCTTAAGTTTGGAGATATAGATTTGAAGTGATCGTTTAACTATACTTTTCACTAGTCGTGATCCTTAAAATTTTCCCAACAAATATTACTTTTGATTACTGTTAAATAATTTAACAATGTCTAATTAATATATGTGAAAAAGCTAAAATTTAACCAAACATTAAGAAAATTCCCTCAAATGCTAGAAATTGCAACACAAAAGTTGCACTAGACACAAAAAAAATTAGAAGTCGCACCTCAAAAAATTGTGTCCACTCTAATAAATTTAAAAATAAAAAATAATAAATAAATAGTAGAAACGGCAAAATATACATTTTCAAAAGTAACCCCGTAAATCCCTTTTTCGTTATTTTCTGTCAACTAATTAATAATCTTACCAACAAAATTTCTTAATTATTTAAAAATGATCAAAACTATTTAATATTATATTTAAGAGACTACTTTAAACCGAGCTATCTCCAAACATAATGAATCAGTTTTGTTATTTTCTCTAGACTGCGCATGTACATTTCTATTCGGAAGAGACATACACATGACATAAGTAAAAGGAATATTGCTGAAAGGAAATATTGCCACATAAACCAAGAGTTACCAACACGCTGCATGATGAAGATCATCAAAAGATTTGATAATTTCATTGAAGTGATAGGCCAAAAAGAAAATAGTAATATAATTTATACAAATATGTATAATTAAAAGAGAGGATATATTTATTTGGTCAACTTATTAGACACTTACGAATATGCATAAAAGTTTTTTTTAAAAAAAAATTGAATTGAAAATGCTTAGTAGGGGCACTTTATCATTTATCTAGGTGCTCGATTAAATCATACTTTAAATATTTAAATAAAATTTATTGACAAATTTAAGAAATTGAGTGTATGTTAAGCCATGATTAATTTGACATGCATTCTCACTTTAATTAAGAAAATTAAATTACTTGATTTGATATAAATAGTCGGATTATAATTCAAGGATAAGCACTTACTAAAGTAGGAAATTAATTAATTCACTAATTAATCACTTGATATGCAATTTGACAATTAGTCTCTGTGTAAGCACATGAGTTTCTACTAATGTTCAGTTTTATCATCTACTCCTTTTAAGAAAAAAAAACCGAGATAATGTTAATACGCGTTTAAGGGAAACATAAGCCATGATTAAACTCAAAAAGAAACAAGAAAAAGCAGGACAAGGGAACGTGCATTCTCGATTTGGAGTTGACAGCTAAATCTTTTTCCTTTCTTATCCTTAATGAGATACCTCCAAAATAAAACACTGACCCTTTATACATTCCTTCCCTCTAAAAAAATATTATCTTATATTTCGTCGTATTTTTTTTTTAAAAAAATATCACATTATCTTTAAATATAATTTGTTTTTAATTTTTTTATAAAATAATTTATAGCTATAATTTATTTTAATTCACAATTTTTTTTAAAAAAAATTAATTCAAACTTCGTATTCAGTCAAATACAAAAAGATAAAGTAGAAGAAGAATTGGATCTGGCCGCCAGAACTTTAAGCAAACATGCCTGTTCAGCTAGGAATCCGACAAAATTGGCAGTTTTTTTTTCTTCTAGAATTTGACATCTGCTGGATTTTTCAAATTTCATTTAAGATTTACTACTTACTAGCAACTGTTCAAAATAATGCAGGAATCCCTACACCTATGGATTAATTAAGTAAATTAAACCAATAATAGTGACTTATGTCTTCACATTATTTTTAGTTTATCCCTACTTTAATTTATACTCCTTCAATTCGTCAATGATAAGAAGAAATGATGAAATGATTGTTTAGCATGTGTTGAAGACAATCAGACATATATGTATGATAGTATGATTATCTTTTTCCTTTGTCGAAATCCATCATTGACCCTTTAAAGTTGGCATCAATTTTCACTTAAACACTTAAATCAGGAGATGTTCAATTTAGACACCTTATGTAAGGATCGAATGTGTCATCTTAGCACTTTTTACACAGTTGGCACTTCGCGTATTTTCCACCCATCTGAGGCGCGTAGAAGCTCTTTTTTAATCTGATGTGGCATCATACTTGGCCTATAACGATAACATCTCTCTCATCTATGTATTTATACCCTTTCTTTTTCAATTTTGCCCTAATTCTTACCTTCTTTCTCTGATTTGAAAAAAAAATCAGTTTTCTCTCTTCTTCTTTGTTTTTCTCTCTTTCATGTCAAGATTCTCCTACATTTCTATGTCGAGCTTCTCCAACTCTTCCATGGCCTCTTTGGATGAATGTCGATATTGTAAATGTGGTAATGAAGCACTATTAAAGACTTCTTGGACCCACTATTAAAAATTAATTATATAGTTAATTGTGGGCTTCTAATTTTTTTTTCTAATTGATTTTGTAGAAAATGGGTGGCTGTGATTTTTTTTATTGGTATGAAGATCGACGCCCTCCTCAAGCAAATAAGGTGATCTAGAGTTGGTTGAAGAAAGTCAATGCTTTGGGTTGGTAATGTTTGGAATATGAAGATTGAAGCCTAATTGTTAAAAGATGAAATTACCAAACTACACATCTTTTATTATCAATACAAGATGTTATGTATCAACCACAATTCAGTTGAAAACTAATACAACAATCTTTAATGTATCAACCCTTAATCTGTGGAATATGACGAATGGTTATGTATCAGCTATTCTCATGTATCAGATGTGATTTAAGAGGAAAGTTTACGTATCAGCTATTCTCATGTATCAAGCTTTACTGTTTCTGATACATCTACAACCTATATCAATACAAGATGTTATGTATCAACCACAATTCAGTTGAAACTAATAAAACAATCTCCAATGTATCAATCCTTAATCTGTGGAATATGTCGAATGGTTATGTATTAGTATTCTCATATATCAGATTGTGGTTTAAGAGGAAAGTTCATGTATCAGCTATTCTCATACATCAAATTGTAGTTTAAGAGAAAATTTTATGTATCAGATTCTCATGTATCAAGCTTTACTGCTTATGATACATCTACAACCTATATCAATACAAGATGTTATGTATCAACCACAATTCAGTTGAAAACCAATACAAGAATCTTCAATGTATCAGCCCTTAATCTGTGGAATATGTCGAATGGTTATGTATCACCTATTCTCATGTATCAGATTCGAATTTAAGAGGAAAGTTTATGTATCAGCTATTCTCATGTATCAGATTGTAGTTTAAGAGAAAAATTTATGTATCAGCTATTCTCATGTATACTGCTTCTGATACATCTACAACCTATATCAATACAAGATGTTATGTATTCATTATTCTCATGTATCATATTCGAATTTAAGAGAAAATTTTATATATCAGATTCATATCTGATTATGTTATAGAAATACTATGTGACACAACACTGATGATTAATGGTAAGTGAAAAACGTTAAGTATTGATTGAAAGTGTGGTTACTAGTTTGACTGTTGCTTATTAGCTACAACTTTACGAGCTTAAATGAAGCTTTCTGTAACTTTATTAGCTGCAATATTTACAGCAAGTTCTCAAAACCTTATAGGAGGTGATGTTTGCCCTTTTCCTACCAACAAGAGATCTTCAACCTATCATTATATCCTCCTGGTGAACTTTATTAGTTTGGCAAGGTTTGATATCATGTACAATCCTCAAAAGTGTTTACTACGTGAAATAGCAAAAAGTATTCAAAGCTGGTGCTGTTGTTACTTCTTCTTTTGGTTTGTCATTTGCTGCAACTGGGAGGTAGTGACAACTTCTCTATTTTCTATCTCAAGCCTCTAGGCTTAAAATCAAGGTCTATGCTTGTTGAACTTGCATTCTTAAAATTTGAACCTGTTGATAGAATTCTTTGACTTGAAGTCCCTAACTATTTTACAGAAAAAGAGAAACCAAATTTAGTAAGTAAGCTACACTTGTGAAGATTAGTATGTAACCAAAGGAGAAAATAACATACGTAGAGTATTTGGGTTCCACTTGCACTTGTGAATATGTCAAATCCAATATTACTTTATCCACCATATGATGGCTTCTTTGTCCCCCTCTTGCAGAATCTTCTCCAGTTGCAACTCCTCCTCTCTTTTGTCTAATAATCTTTTTTCTCCTCTGATGTAGTTATCTTGTTATTCCTCTTGTAAAATGAATACTTGCATCCACATATGATGGTGGTTGACTTGAGCTTGTATCATTCACCATTTTAATTCTACTTGTATCAGCACAAACTATTGTTGAAGAAGCATGCTTGCTTGATGTTGTTGATGCAGGTTGGCTGAATGTTGTTGGTTCAGGTTGGCTGAAGTTTTTTTGGTTCAAGTTAGCTACTTCCTTGTGAGCTTTGACTAGTAAATTGTGAATTATGGGTAGCTGCTTCTGAACTTTAACCAGCAACCTGAATATTTAAGCATAAAATATATATTTATTAAAAATTCAATAAGTGATTAAAAAAGACACAAGCAAGTATAAATTATGTTACCTTGCAATATCTTTTATTATGACCTTGTTGTTTACACATGGAACAAGTCTGTTTCACCCTTTGTTTGGACATTTTTTTATACTTCTTTCTCGGTTCATCATTATCCTTTCTTCTATTTCTTGCAGGTCTGTCAGGCATTGATTTAGATTCAGGAGGTTCAATCCTTGGATTGTTAGTTTCAGGCCACATCTTCATATTTGGAATTGGTTGGATGAAATGACTATAAGCCTTTAAGAAGGTATCCCTTTTATACCAATTCTCCACAAGAGGTTCAGGCTCCTATTCTATGTGGCACAAAGCAGCAATAGCATGTTGGTATGGAATGCCTCTCAGTTGCCGAGTTCTACAACTACAAACTCTATCAGCCAAGTTAATTGTATGTTTGTACTCCCTTTCTCCAATCTCAAACCCAACATCAGCGTTTCAAAGCACCTTGCATGTCCTAGACTTGTCATTATTCTCCTCTAAGATAAGTCTAGCCATAGGTGCAATATCAGATATCCAGGTGTTGGCAAACTTAATCATGTCCACAGTTCTTGTCATTATCTTTCTCCTAATTTCCTCCAACATGGTTATTATAGATTTGTGTCTACATGTTATAATCCATGAGTTAAAGGTCTCACACATGTTATTTTCAACTACATCACATTTGGAATGCTCTTGAAAGAATGTCCTAACCCATGACACTTTTGGATAATGCAATAAGTCAGCACAAATATTCTTACCAAGTTTACTCATTTTATGAAGCTCATCCTTGAACTTCACTTCAAAACTTGCTTTTGAACATCTCCAGAATTATTTTCTCCTTTCCTCTCCCTTTCAGGTTTGATTCTAATTAGACCAAATATGTCTAGCACACCTTCTAACTTCAGCATTTGGTAGCAGTTCATCAACAGCTGCATGAAAACCCTGCAAGGAAAATAAAATACAATTCAATACTTAATAGATATTTAATAGCTTTAGCAAATGTAATAGGTAATTATCTTTTGCATATCTACCATCACAATAAGACCCTGTCCAGTACCCAACTGTAGATCCTCTTTCAAGTAATTGATAAAAAAATTCCAACTATGCTTAGTTTCCTTATTTATAACTGCCCAGGCTATAAGAAACATCTGATTGTTTCCACTCTTGTCAGCTGCTACTAGAAGTTCACCCTTACAAGCACCCTTTAAGAAATATCTATCAAATCCTATTATTTTTCTACATCCTTCCCTCCACCCTCTTTTCAATGCATACAAGCACATATAGAAGTATACAAACAAATTCTATCCATTTTTAAAAAAAAACAGAATTATCAAGATTGGTCTGTTTTATAACCTCAACATAATCACATAATCTTGCAAATTTCATATTCCAATCACCCATGGATTCTCTAAGAATCATTAGCTTTGCCTTGTAATATATGGTCCTACCCACATACAATCCTAACTTCTTCCTGCACAATTTTTGTATTTCCCAAATCTTTATGGATGATTGTTTAGTTATTTCATTGTTGAATTTGTTTGCTAGAAATTTACTTGTACACATTTTGTTCTTATTTGATGGAGAACACTTATGTATAGGATGGTAGTTCTTGATCAAAAAGTTATCAGAATCTCTATCAATTACACTATAACATAACCATTTGCATTTTTATTTGAATTTACATTTAGCCCTCACTCTATGAATTTCATTAGGCCTTAACTTAATCTGATAATTATTTTCTACTACATAATTTGCCAAAGTCTTTCTAAATTGTTTAGCATTTTTAAAAATCATTTCAAGTTCAAAAATAGCAACTTCACACTCAGAATCATACCTGACCATTTTACTCTTCCTTCTTCCTGGTTGATCAACACCCCTAACAATTCTACATCTAACACATCTGCGTTATTATCACTATCACAGTCTGAGCTATCAATATACTTTTCATCTCCTTCTAATTTGTCAACATATTTATCCTTCTTATTTCTTCCAATATCTTCAAAGCTTCTATCAATCCCAGTTTCACCTACTAGTATTTCTTCAGGTACTTTCTTTTTTCTCTTAGGATTAGAATTTCTTTTGTTCCTCCTTTCAGATCTAAAGGATTTCAATTCTTCATCAATATCTGAACCTTCTTCATTAGGAATGATATTTACATCTGAGTCACTATTATGCAGATCTGACTCATTGACATATGAAACATCTTCAGCCTTATTCACATCTGAAGCAGCCTCATTCTCCACATTTTCAACATCAATAGAGTCTGGCCATGCTAAAAGACCAGCTGGAGTTGACAATTTCTCTAACTCATTAATTTTATGGACCACATAAACATGAAATTCATCACATCTATTAAGTCTTTCACATAGTCTAACAATTGAATATCATAAGTAACTTGGACAAATTCATTGTTAATTTCATTTTGACAGTAAAAACCCTCTCAGATTTGTGTACCCAAGGTCTTTAGTGTATGAAAGAAACTCGACAAGGCTAAAATGATCTTTATCAATGGCAACAGCAAATACATCTATTTCTCCTCTGTAAGTAGGGTTAGGGTCTGCGATAACATGACCCCCATGATGAAAACATGTCAATATATAGTCGTCCATATCTCAAAAAAAGGATTCCAACATAAGGAAATACTCAAAAAGCCCCTTACTTTATCAATGCAATTTTCAAAAAAAAAACTAGTTACAAAATGCTAAAAGAGAGTGAAAACAACTAGAACATACACTTTTTTCTTCAACAAATGAAACATGCAAACACAAGAAATAGTTGATAGAAATGTCAAAAAGCCTGGATTGAAGTTCACCCTTACAATCTCCAACACTTGATTTCAACCTTTAAACCTGGAAATTGGCAACATAAACTAACATAACAATTAGTACTAACTAAGAATTGAATGAAAATCAAGAAAGATTGAACTTTCATATTCTTACCTAGGGTTTTGATCGGTGAACTGAAGAAGATGGGGTTTTGAACTGAAGAGAAAATGGAGTTGAAGATCAACTTTTGAGCATTTAAATTTAAAGCTAATATGACGTGCAAAAAAGACAGAGTTGACATGATATAATTGGTCAACTAATCCATGTGGACGAAATTATAATACACGCGTTTGAGTCCAACAACAGATTATTTAAAGAATATCAAGATGACACATTCGACCCTTACATAAGGTGTCTAAAATGAACATCTTCTGATTTAGATGTCTAAGTGAAAGTTAGTGCCAACTTTAAGAGGCCACCGATGAATTTCACCTTCAAAGTTTAACAGTACAAGAAAATTTCACTCGTATCAATTTATTGATTTTACTTTTTCTTTTAGTCTTTTTTTTAAAAAAAATCAATAAGATCCAAAGGGTCATTTTATAAATAAGATTAATAAAAAGAAAAGTACATAGCTAATTCTGCTCTTTCTTTTTTAGTCTATAATATAACACATTTTTTCTAATTTGGCAACTTTTTTAAATCCAACATCCGTGTTTAATATCATAAAATTAAATGTTTTTCTTTAGCAATTATTACTAGGATCTGTTTTTTTTCAAAAAAAAAAAATAGGCTTAGAAAGAGCAACTTGAATTGGTGTGATATGACGTTAAGTGACAAGACATGGGTGAACATTTCAAATGTGGACAGGCAGGCACTGTGGATTTGAAAGACTAAAAATGTTAAGATTCAACAAAGCCAAGATAAGTAGAGAGTCAAATGTTTCATTTTGAAAGGGAATTCACATGGAAAATCAGTTTGATGTAAGCTATTAGGTGACCAAAAAGTTTGGCTTAATTAGATTCAAATATGAAGTGGGAATGGACTTACAAGAAACAAGAAATATAAGAACAACTATCTTTTTTACATAAAAATTAAACTAGCATTATTATAAATATATCTATCAAGATCTCCTTCATATTATATTACAATTTTGTTATCCTCCACTATAACCTTCTAGAGAGTTAATTGGCTCCCATGACTATATGTAAACACAGAGGCAGATGAACCCCGGTTTACTGGATTCAGTTGCATCCAGTATTTTTGATACGAAGCATAATACATAAAATAATAGTAAAGTTTTAACATAACCTATAAGATATTTCAAAAGCACAATAGTGAATTCAATAAACAGAACTTAAAACTTGAATCAATCAAATTTAAGTTCTAAATCTGCCTCGATAAGTGAATGTTCCAATTTGAGGAACATATAATCTTTTTTTAATCATGTCCAAAGAGTCTCCAATAAAGTCCCATAATTGTTGTTCTCATCTAGGAAACTCGTGTTATTTTGGGTGGTGCCATGTATAGTACTATTGGTGAACTTGTCCAAAGATTGTTGGGGTGATGGTGGTGGAGATTGTCCAATTTCCATGTAAACAAAGGCCATGAGATTAGCTTGTTGGCATTGCATATTGATAAGCTCAGCTTGTGTTTTGGCTAATTGTGCTTGTAGCTCATTTATTTGCTTTTGAAGTTGACAAATTGCACCAGCAGAACCATAGACTGGATCCCTCATCCTAGCGTTAGCCTCGTACACCATGCTACTTACAGCATCTGCTCTTTGATATTCTGGCAATTCCTAATCAAAATTGATAAAAAATGATTTTAGAACAAATCACCCGCGTTCACACAGGATCTGGGGTAAGGACCACACACTAAAAGGAAGTAATGTAGCGTGTACGTAGTCTACCCTAACCCAAACATCAATGGTGGTTGATTATTCCAAGCTTCGAAATTGAGAAAAATGATTTTAGATTTTTCAATCAAGCACTAAATTAGTAACAATTAAAGGATAGTTTGGCGCACAAAACATCATAGGGTGCAGGTAAGATTGCACACCAAGGGTATTCTCCCCCTTTTGTCATAAGGTGTGGTCTAATTCTGAGAAAAGAAATTCCTATGTTTAGGTCCCTACTAAGCTGTAATGTAGGGTCTATTCTAATGCAAGCAACTGTAACATATCCAACTCACAACCTATAGCTTACACGAAAATAACTTTATCAGTACTCCACGGCACTCTTCATTATATGTCCAAAGGCACTCTTCAACTTCATTATATATCCAAAGGCACTCTTCATTATATGTCCAAAGTCATTACTTGTCTATAGGATAAATGGAACCATGAGAGAGAAGAGTATATATGATTCTTCATTATTTGACACGAAGCCATGAGTAGCTGGTAGCAATTTTTTTTTTCTTTCTGGAAGCTAAGAGAAGTCAATGCAATGCCCAAGCAAAAAATGGAAAAGAACAGTAAGTGGGATGTAAACAGAAAAAAGTTTCTTGACCAATAATTTATAAAGTAGATGTGGTTGTTGGTACTCATTGTAATATATCCAAATGATTTGAAAGCATGTTGCCCTTTAAAATCAATTCCCTCCTCTACAATTCGAAGAGCAACATTAGAATTTCACTATCAACAATTATGATGTTAGTTTGGATAAATAATTATATAGTTATTGGACTAATTTTTCAAGTTGCACTTTTGGACTACATTAAATAGTACCACCTAATTGGTCCGGGCATTAAATAAATTAAATCGTACGTGTTAAAACATGTCTCCCTATATTTGCCTATATTTTCTAACAAATGCACTGATTTTAAATACAGGGGCAGAGCTAAGCGGCGCAAAAAAAGTTTACTTCTGTTGTGTTTACTTGGAGGGAGAGTAGAATTTTGAGAGACAACTAATGGATTATGAATAAATTAATTATGCCTAAGATTTAATTTTTTCATATGATGTTCGAGTCAGATACACACATAAGGCAAGGTGTTAAGTCACATATGGATGGGATGAAGAAAAAATGATTTAATGAACTTAAATAATCCTCCTCTAACTTGATGTATACAACATAGATAGAATCCACCCACTTAAATTTCAAAATAAGTGGGAAAATTGACATAATTAATAAAAACAGGAGCAAGTAATTAACAAGTGTAAATTAAAATGTACCTGCAAGAACTTGATAATATTGCTAGCACCAAAAACACGATGAGCAATGGTGAATTTTATGGGTTCATTGGGAGGAAAATAAGGTGCCAACACACATTTCTCCGCGCATCTCCGCCGTAATATCTTACAGGCAGCACAAGGTGTAGCCACAACCCGCGGTGGAGATGGGGAGTTATGTGGCGGAGATACGGAGCTAGGAGACGACGGCGTTGTGGTGGTGATTGTCGTGTTGCTGGACTCCATATTTTTTAATTTGTAAAAGTGTACGTGCAAGGAATTAAGAAAGCAGAGAAAGAGGAGAGAGTACAAGGGCTGCTTTAAAATTGAGTAAGTGAAGTCAATATTTATAAGCCAAGAAACGAGCGCCGGGGGAACGCGAGGGGGCGGGGGGTGACATCAACACTTTTTAAAAGATTTTTTTTTTTTTAGATTAAATTATATACATTGACAATATAAAAATATTTTTATATTGAAGACAGGACGCATCGGGCCATAATCAATTTATCCGAATTCAGTATATTCGACGTGAAATATGTATTTTAAATTTTACTTTATGTGAAAATCAATAAAAGTTTCAGTAAATATATTTAAATTCATAATATTAAAAGTATAATGAATTTAGTAATAAAAATCTTAAATGTTATACTATCAAGTTAAAAATCTTAAATTCACTTTTGTTTGCAATGTTTCCTAATAATAATTTGTCATTTACCATTTCTTCTTCTTTTTCCTGCATGTGAAAGCTCGTAGGATTAGCTTTGATTTTGGTTTAGCCGATTTTGAAGAATCAATTACTACATTAGCCAATTTGGGGTTCATTGAGAGGCAATTAACACTTTTTTTCTCTAATAAATTAGGAAAGTAAAAAATAAACCAATGAGAAAAATGAAATTTGGAAATTCCTATTCCTAAACATTCAAGGAAACCAAAAGAAAACAGGAAACGATTCCAATTCCTACATAGAAGGAAACAAAATTTACTTCCTATAAATTCACTTGCAATGCCTCATAGTTCCTCCCATTTTCGTTCAATTGAATCAAAAATCTGTAGTAGAGTCTCAACCAAAGCAGCAGGAAATAATTTAGAGAAACACCACCAATCAAGAATTGCGATAATTTCAAAGGCAATAAAAGCAGTAGCATTCAAGAAACAACAGATAATTAAAATATTCCAAGAAGGTGATGAAGTTGAAGTGGCAAGTCAAGAATACGGCTTCATAGGTTCATATTACACAGCAACTATTATTTCTTCCGTTGGTGCTTTTCACTACAAAGTGAAATACAAAATTTTGTAAATACGCACCATTAGATTGCAGTTTATCAACCACTCACAAGACCACCGAGATCTTCGACTTAGCTCCCAAAGGCCCTTGTTTTTGGCAGGAAGAGTTCCAGCCCGCAAGGAACCCCATCTCGAAACCAGCGAGTTGCCTAAAACCTCCCGAAAAAGGCAAGAGGAGCGTCCAGTCGACTCATCTTGCTTGGAAGTCTTAAGAATGCAGCAAAAACGAAGGTTTCCTCTACAGTCAATTGTGGAAAAAGCACAAGGAGATTTTACTCGTTGGTGTCAATTGGGCGGTCTGTGGACTTTTGTTGCTCTCCATGGAGCAGAACTCTTGGCCTTACGAGACGCGGGCAACAGAAAGCTTTCGAAGTCTTGATAGCCCCTCAAACGACTTTCTCAAACTAATACTGCAGATCGACATCGGTGCCCTTGCTTGGTGGGTCGTTAAGAAATTGTTACTACACGGGAGGTCCGTCCTGTGCCACCTAAACAACATGAAACATTAATGCCCCATGACAAATTTTGTCTGTACGATATAGATGATATATTTTCCAACAATGGATGGTGGCTCGGATATATCACTGGAAAAATCGGACAAGAATACTATGTCTACTTCCCTACAACTGCTGATAAAATTGCATATCTATTGAAGATGATTAGTTGTTAGTTATTAGTTGTTTGTTGGTTGTTAGATTGGTTGTTAGTTAGCTTAATAGTTTGTTAATAGTTTGTTAATAGTTTGTTAAGATAGTGGGGCCCACACTAATTAAGGGTTGTATATGTACAGGAAAAGATGGATATTTTTGTACATAGTTTCATTTCCAATTTGGAGAAAATCAGAGGAGCCCTAATTTGCTCTCCGCCTCTCTCTTCATCTTCATCACTTCTCTTCATCTCCTTCTTCTCATTCCTTCACAGGTTCCATTGATCATCGAACATGGTATCAGAGCAGGTCACCGATTGAAGACTGGAGCTTATCGAAGAGAATGAGATTAGCCGGAGAAGCCTTAGAAGCTCGGAGGCGACGAACAGTGAAGAAGAAGCAGTGAAGAAGAAGCTGCAAAAATGGGAGATCTTTCGCAAGGTGAAAGAATAGTCATAGAGCATGGCCATCCCTTGTATGTGCACCCATCGGACACTTCGGGATGTGTTCTAGCACCGGTGAAACTCATCGGATCTGAGAACTACGGAGTATGGAGCCGAGCTATGAGAATCTCGCTTCTGGCTAAGAAGAAGCTAGGGTTCGTAACTGGAGCGTGCAAGAAAGAATCGTTTGATGAATCTCTCCACGAACAATGGGAGACGGTGAACGCGATTGTGCTCTCGTGGATCATGAATACAGTGTCGGAGAGCTTGTTGAGTGGTATTGTATATGCATCAAATGCACATTTGGTTTGGGAGGACCTGAAGGAAAGCTTTGATAAGGTGAATCGAGTGCGAACATTTCAGGTACACACGGCCATTGCAAATCTTAAACAGGGAACTAACCCGGTGTCAATGTACTTCTCAAAATTGAAGGAGTTATGGAGTGAGTTTGATTTGATAGCCCCTTCTCCAAATTGTGGCTGTCCAAAATCTAAGGATTATGTTGAGTACCTGCAAGAGCAGAGATTGATGCAATTTTTGAGTGGTCTGAACGAATCTTATGATCAAGCTAAGAGGCAGATTTTGATGAAGTCCAATGCACCATCTGTGAATCAGGCTTATGCCTTGATAGTGCAGGATGAAAGCCAACAGTTGAATGCAGAGAAATCTATCCCAGTAGCAAAGCAAGTCAGAAGAAATGATAACTATAAGGGTGGCATTTCATTGTTCTGTGAAAATTGCCACATGCGAAATCACACAAAGAAGGATTGCTACAAGCTAGTTGGATATCCCTCAGAAAGAAGCAACAAGGCTAACAGGAGGGACAACAACTATCGTGATGGATGGAGGAGAGATAGGTACAGAGAAGGGCACAAGCGGAATAACAATGAAGAGTGGAAGAAGGAAGCACATGCTGCTCTAGCTAACAATGCAGATTGTGTCCAGGAAAGGCATGCTTGTAAGGATGACAATGAGGGCCGACATGTTGATGGCAACAGAAGAAGTGATTCAGAAAATCAGTACAAACAATATGGCACTAATTCTGAAGAGTACCAAGCACATATGACAGGTATTGTGACTTGTTTGATGTCTCAGTTAGAAAAATGTGAATGGATAGTTGATTCTGGAGCATCTCATCATATTACTCCAAACAACAAGATATTGAAGAATATTCATAGCCTGAGATCAAACAAAGGAATGAGGATGCATTTGCCAAATGGAAGTACAGTGCCAATTACGCATACAGGATGTGCTGAGTTGTTTGGAAAGGAGAGAATTACAAATGTGTTATTTGTGCCTGATTTTAAATATAATTTACTGTCAGTGTCACAACTAACTAAGGAACTGAGTTGTTCAGTCAAATTTTTTCCTGATCACTGTGTCTTTCAGGACCTCTACAGTGGCAGGGTGAAGGGGATTGGTAGATTGCAAGGAGGATTATACATATTCCAAGGAACAGCTGAGGACTATGATGAAACAAAAGGAAGCATGAGACAGGCTTACATGGCAGATGCAGATGGAAGATGCAATCTATGGCATAGGAGACTGGGACATCCTTCAACATCTACAATGAAGACTATGGTAGAATTCAAGGACAAGATTGGAAAAAATATGCATAATAATTGTAGAATTTGCCCCTTAGCAAAGCAAACTAGGCTGCAGTTTCCTTTGAGCACTTCTAGAGCAGCTCAACCCTTTGAGCTAGTTCACTTAGATTTGTGGGGTCCTTACAAAACCCCCACCTTTGATGGGAGGAAATACTTCCTTACTATTGTTGATGATCATACTAGATATGCTTGGATTCATTTGTTGCAGCTTAAAACTGAAGTAATTGTAGTCTTGAAACAATTTCTTGTTTGTGTGAATACACAGTTCAACTGTAATGTGAAGACTCTTAGGTCTGACAATGGCACTGAATTCTTTAATCATCAGTGTTATGAGTTATTACAGGGCCTAGGAATAATTCATCAAAGTAGCTGTCCCCATACACCACAACAAAATGGAGTGGTTGAAAGAAAACACAGGCAGATTTTGGAAATGGCCAGAGCTATTAAGTTTCAGGCTTCCTTTCCAACAAAATATTGGGGTTTTTGTGTCAAAACTGCAGTATATCTTATGAACAGGTTGCCATCCAGTGCACTGCAAGGTTGCACCCCTTATGAGTTGATGTACCACAGTAAAGCATCCCTTGATCACTTAAGGGTGCCTGGTTGCCTCTGTTTTGTTACTACCTTGCCCAGATCAGATAAGTTTGCATGCAGAGCAAAAGAAGCTGTATTCATGGGTTTTTCAGAGACTCAAAAGGGCTACATTGTGCTTGATTTATCTACTAACAAGTTCTTTGTTAGCAGGGATGTAATATTCCATGAAGATGTCTTTCCTTTTTGCAGCTCTGCAGCTGAAGAAGATAACACATTTCTTCAACCATGCCATGTTGAACCTTCTCCTATTCACATTTGCCAGTCACCTCCTACAGCAGCAAGGGGGACACCTGATAATTCTGGTGCTGCTACAACTACAGCTGCCACAGATGCAGTAGAAACACCTATGGTTATTGCTGCACCGGCTGCTGATGATGATGATCCTGATGTTGCACCTGCTGCTGATGATGATGATGATACTGCACCTGCACCTGCACCTGATAATGATGATAAGGCTGCACAAGAGGAGGTTGCACCTGCTGTTAATGGAAATAGACCAGTTAGGCTGACCAAACAACCTGGGTGGCTGAATGACTATGTTGTCAACACTAGTCATGATAATGATCACATCTACTCTATAAGTAAATATTTGTCATATACAGGAACATCAGAAAAATACAGGAGTTATTTAGCAAAGTTCTCTACTTTAGCTGAGCCAAAAACTTTTAAGGAGGCTTCAAAAGATGCAAGATGGATAGATGCCATGCAACAGGAAATCAAAGCCCTTGAGGATAATCATACTTGGAGGATTGTTGATCTTCCAAATGGAAAGAATGCAGTTGGCTCAAAATGGGTCTACAAGATCAAGTATAAGGCAGATGGAGAAGTAGAGAGATTCAAGGCAAGGTTGGTAGCAAAAGGATACAGTCAAAAGGAAGGTCTCGACTATCATGAAACCTTCTCTCCAGTGGCCAAAATGATCACTGTGAGATCAGTGATTGCACTGGCAGCATCAAAGGGCTGGAAACTCCACCAAATGGATGTGTATAATGCATTCCTACAAGGAGACTTGTATGAAGAAGTGTATATGGAACTACCAGAAGGGTTCAAGAGGCAGGGGGAGACCAAGTTATGCAGATTATTGAAGTCTCTGTATGGCTTAAAACAGGCGTCAAGGCAATGGAATATCAAGTTAACTGATGCATTGCTAGCTGCAGGATTTACACAAAGTCTCCATGATTACTCACTTTTCACAAAGAAATCAGGTATCAACATTGTCATAATACTTGTATATGTGGATGATCTTCTCATTACTGGAGACAGCAACAATCTCATAGAGTCAGCTAAGCAGATCCTGCAACATGATTTTAGAGTAAAGGACTTGGGGGAACTCAAGTATTTCCTTGGTATAGAAGTTCTGAGATCACAATATGGTATCATTCTTAATCAAAGAAAGTACATATTGGAGCTTATATCAGAAATGGGCTTGGCAGGCACAAAGCCAACTGCCACACCTCTGGAACCTGGAATCAAACTGACTACAGTGGAGTATGACAAGGCAATTGGAGTCAGGAATGATAGGCATTTAGAAGAAATCTCAAAATACCAAAGACTGATAGGAAGATTACTGTATGTCACCATCACTAGGCCAGACATCAGTTTTGCAGTTCAAACACTCAGTCAATTTATGCAGGAGCCTA
Organism: Solanum dulcamara; assembly: GCF_947179165.1. Taxonomy (NCBI): domain Eukaryota; kingdom Viridiplantae; phylum Streptophyta; class Magnoliopsida; order Solanales; family Solanaceae; genus Solanum; species Solanum dulcamara. The sequence goes on from NC_077244.1 coordinate 75,851,763, forward strand.
AAGTTTCACATTGGGAAGCAGCTGTTAGAGTAGTTAAATATTTGAAGAATGCACCAGGTCAAGGCCTCAGTTTTAAATCACAGCCTACACAGGAGATAACATGTTGGTGCGATTCAGATTGGGCAGCATGTCCTAATACTAGAAGATCCATCACAGGTTATGCAGTGAAGTTCGGAGAGTCACTAATCTCCTGGAAGTCTAAGAAGCAGCAAACAGTGTCCAGGAGCTCAGCGGAGGCAGAATATAGGAGCATGGCGGCTGTGGTAGCAGAAGCTACTTGGCTGCTGGGCTTATTCAGAGAACTTGGAGTGGAGATTCATAAGCCAATAACAGTGTGGAGCGATAGCAAGGCAGCAATTCAACTAGCAGCAAATCCAATCTATCATGAGAGAACGAAGCATATTGAGATTGATTGTCACTTCATAAGGGACAAGATAAAAGAAGGAACCATAAGGACTGAATTTGTGAAGACAAATAATCAACAAGCAGACTTGATGACGAAGGGATTAGGCAAGCAGCAACACATATATCTAATGGACAAGTTGGGAGTGTTAGATGTTATGCACCCTCCAACTTGAGGGGGAGTATTGAAGATGATTAGTTGTTAGTTATTAGTTGTTTGTTGGTTGTTAGATTGGTTGTTAGTTAGCTTAATAGTTTGTTAATAGTTTGTTAATAATTTGTTAAGATAGTGGGGCCCACACTAATTAAGGGTTGTATATGTACAAGAAAAGATGGATATTTTTGTACATAGTTTCATTTCCAATTTGGAGAAAATCAGAGGAGCCCTAATTTGCTCTCCGCCTCTCTCTTCATCTTCATCACTTCTCTTCATCTCCTTCTTCTCATTCCTTCACAGGTTCCATTGATCATCGAACAATATCCTCCTAATGTCTTGAGATTTCATCGAGAATGGTCTAATGAAAAGTGGATATATTTCTTCCTAGACGGAAGGATTTTTGACATAATACTGATTATACTTTAAGATTACTTTTTTGATTCATTGTAGTGTAATATAAGATGTGACTTCATCATTCTCTTTATGCCAATTCAAAGTCACAAAATTATAATATATGTTGATAAAGATTTTTGATGTGTTGGAACATATATTTTGTTATGTTTTAACCTTGAATAGTTTATTAGAAACTTCTCTACCCACACACAAAGGTAAAAGGTAAGATTTGCGTATATCCAATCATTTTCAGATTCCAAATTTCATTATATTGGATATGTTATTGTTGTTTAATCGAAACATATGTTGCCAAATAATCTTTTATTACGAATTTTACGATAATTTCATAAAAAACAATTGATAAAGTACGGTCTTCAAGAAACCATTGAAACGGAAGTGCACATTGGGACAAAATTTTCTCCAACTTTGCTGGGCTTAATATGGTATGAGAAGTCAACTATACAAGTCTAACTTAGAAAATACATAAACGTAACTTAGAAAAATTTGGTTCTTTTGGCTTCCAAAATTCCAATAATATGACCAGTAAAACGCGCTAAAGTTAAATCTTATCGATCAAAATTCACCATTTAGAAACCAACTTAATTCTCGTCTAGCAATTACATTAAGCCACCTGTAACTTAGATTTTTGAATACGAAAAGCGTCATTAAAGAAAGTGTTTTTCCTCTTCAAAATATTTGTACTTATGAGTTTATGGGCTAATCAATTAAGGACTTTTATCTTCTGAATCATCAAAAAAGGGCATGCAAAAAAAAATATACAAAAATGATCAAATCTTTGAACGTCCTAAAAAAGATATGAGGTGCTCGAAAATGGTTGAAGTAGTTGTATAGGAGAGTCATTATGACTATAGCATTTGATAAGTTTATCAAAGACAAAAATAATTTGTCCGATATTATGAATGACTACATATTGAGGGGCCTTTTTTTTTTGTTAAAACCTAGCTAGGATTGTTATACATGAACAAAAACTAATTTTATCAATCTTAACTAATCGATGTTTCCGCAATTTTTATTAAATCTATATAAGTTTGTTAGGAGAGGAATTAATTAATTACACTAGAAATTTTAATATTGAAGATTAAACGCTTTTAAGATCATTAGAATAAAAAGTAAAGGTCATATTGATATGATGTTGCCTTTATAGGTTGATATCATTAAGGAAATTGGTTCATATTTCCTACTACACTAACCACCACTACATTACGTGTCTAGAAATGGAAAATGACAGAAAGAAGGATCATAGGCTAAAATTGGTAGTTGGTTAAGGTGTTAGTAAAAAGGTCAGCTCGTTTGGCACATGTATTAGAAAAAAAATGCCATTTTCTAGTTGATTTTTTTTGTTGTTGTTACGATGATGTTCGGGTGAATTCATTTTATTCCATTACTCAATAATTCATCGCACGATAATATAACGGAAAAATACTTGAATAAATAAATAGAAGTGCGTAACATAGACCGTTACCTGAAAATCAAAAGAAAGAGATGGTCAACATGTATAATAATAACACTGAACTTATGGTCAAAATGCCTGGAACTGGTTGCCAAATGCCCTATTAGACGAATGCCCTCTTTTGTACTTAACATCTACTTTTCAATCACTCTGTCTCGTCTCTTAATTATTATTATTTTAGGCTGTTGGAGCTATCTTAGAAAGTAGGAATTATGTAGAATTCAATAATTTTAATTTAAATTTTATATATTTATTGAGAAATTTACTAAATATATATAATAAAATTCAAAACTCATAAATTTTAAATTTTGATCCTCTTCCGCTCGTCAAATTTTAACACACGAATGAGTGGAATAGCTTGATCCACATCATCATAAATCAATTTTTGATACATTTATTATATATTTCTGATGTGGATATTATAATATAATATAATATATCTTCACACACGCAGCTTTCCATATATGCATTGATGATTTAGCTGCGTTTATATTACTGAACTACTTGTAAGATATGTACTTCAATGCAATTTGCTACTTTTTTACTCAACTGTATCCATACTCATAAATTGACCAACCAAAAGAATGTCACATACAAGGTAATGGCATTATCTTCCTACTTTATTAGTTCTTGCTTCATTCATTTTTCCTACTCCGTTTATTTTGCTATTTTTAATACATATTTTAGCTTTCAATTCTGCTTTAATTTGACCGGAAGAGCAATCTTAATAATTCAGTTGGTTGACTATCTAACTTTTATTTTATTGGTGAGGATTCGATTTTCAATCTTGTAATTCCCTCTCCTCTAACCCCAATTTCTAAATAAAAATTACACTTCTTTTGACCCAAGAAACTATTGAACACAATCTCTTTATGTCACAAAGGTAGGCGACAAGATTTGCCTATATTTTATCCAACTCAGATTTCACTTATTGGACTACACACAGAATATATGTTGTTGTATTTTAAAAAGTCAAAATGAAAGTTTGAACGAGTAGGTTGTAGACTCAATTAATAGTACTTACTAGGTAGCTCCTCTTAGAAGAAACATAATACTAAATGATTTCGATTTTTAATTATATGAAGATCTTGCATTGATCATATGAATTTCATTTGCTTTCATAATGACAAGGAGGAAGCATTTAGTGCACAACAAAAGCTTAGACCAAAAAAATTCTGTATATAGCTATCATTGCCATCAATAAACCCAACCTAATTAGTTGTGCACCTAATTATTGCTATATATCATGAGGAGAGTCAGAGACCAATATCATTAACTTTGTTGAAACTGAAAAGACTTGCATACACTCATCTGTGCTTATCCTCTATGTCTACTTGTAGAAATTATTAGATTCCTATAAGATGGAATGCTAGGGGATCCTATATATGGTTATACTGTAGTTATAGAGCAATTTTCATTAACTCAAATTTGCATGTGTTATTTTCCTAGAAAATGTCATCTTGGCAAATGAGTAACTTCCTTATTTCAGAGTTTGATAAATAAGTAAATAAAATAAAAAATTGAGAATATATATATATATATATATATAAAGTTACTCATTTGCAAATTATTGGGGTTGGGGAGAAGACAATTAGCGTTAAGTATCATTTATGGAACTTGATTTCTTTACTCCTACGAAAAAAGCCATTTCCATAATTTTTAAGAAGTTTATTTTTCTAAAAAGAATAAATATATTTATCCAAATATTTTGACAAATCAAACATAAAAAAATCAAAAATACTTTCTCTGTATCAAACACGTCCTATTTTTTTCCCCTATGGTCTGACTTTTAAAAAGCAGAGGAAAAAGATAGGGAAGAACAGGAAAGTGAAGCCAGTTTCACATTGAGGTCGCTGGAACATAACACACAAACTTAACCAGAGCAAAGAGTCAGCTTAAAGTCATGCTAAATTTTCCTTATAACTTGGAGGGTTCAAATTACATAGGCAGAATACATCCACAGCCTCTTAAATTTGACATCAGTATATTTTATTTAGACATTTGAACTATAATCCATTTTAATGGAGCATTTAAACATATGATATAGTGTTCCTATTAAATATTTTCAGCTCATATTTTAGAAAAGTTTTTATGCATATTGTCAAGCGCCCATTATGTAGATAAGTTAACCAGTTAAAAGATGTCACCTACTTTAATTATATATATCAAAATTCAATTCAAACATGCCTGAGGTTTTACGGCTTATCAAAGCTGATATATATTATTAAAAGATGAGACATATTTTAAGTGGTTAATATAATATGCACTTGAGAGCGCGTGAAACCAGAATCAAATATTTAATAGAAATATTTTATCATGTGTTCAGATGTCCAATAAAAAAAATATAATTTGAATATCTAAATAAAATATAGTGACAAAGTTTTAAGAAGTTGTCAAACATACTAAACCAATTATAAATCAGTTATAATCTACTTTTCAATGTAAGACTAAAGCAAGCGGAATCAGTGGACACGGTCTAATGAGTAGATGGATTACAATTGCACAATTTCTAAGTCTCTATGGGACCATACTGCTAGAAATATGTCATGTAATAAAATGAAAAAATTATTTGAGGGAATACTTTTTAATAATCAATTACTAATTTTAGTGATATTTTTTATTTATTATTATTTATAGCAATACATAGAAATACTATGATAAATCTGCACTTGTATTAAAAGTGAATTAGGCATACAATATAAATGAATTATAAGTGTTTTAAAATGTATATTATGTTTGTTTAGTAAGAAACTGACACAATATATTATAGGTGTATTAAAGTATGCGATAAATGTATTATCCATCCATAAAACTTGTATTATATATGTTTTATAAATAGTTTTCTGCAATATGTATTAAAACTGTATTATAAATACATTAGAAGTGTTCAGTGAATTTTTTTTTATTGGTAAATATTTTCTTAATAAGTATATTTATGTAAGTTTTCCAAAAAATTTTAGTTCCAAAATAGAATGATGTTTACTTGCATAATCGGGAAGAAACCTCCTTAATTTACAAACGGTATGTCTCTGGATCATCTAGTTTATAAAATATGTACCGAATGTATAAGAAGTATTTACTTTATACTATATATATGTATAGCTGAAGTGTATAGATAGTGTATACATTTGAAAATATTAGATGATTGAAGACAACATTACGTAAGCTTCCCAATTGAAATTCTAAACCTAAATTGTGTGTGATAGAGTTGAAAGCATCATGCTGTTATTTCATACCATGCTAAATTATTAACTGTATAATAAATGTTGATTAAAAAGTAGTGCTAAAGTTGCCTTATTTTAATCTGGATGTACTTCCTGAGAATCGAAAGGCAATTCAACCCTTCGAGCCTAATAAGTTGAAAATTATATTGTCAATAACTACCTTTTGCTCTCTAGCTTTCATACTAGCCGTTGTCACATTCATATACACCAATAAAGAAAATGAAGAGATGAAAAAGATAGAGAAATATCCCTCATTTGCTTAGTCTCAAGAGAGAAAGTCTTAATACACTAGTTGAGTTAGGTTCAACTTGAGGCAATGGTTATATTAAAATCGACTAAATCGAACCCCAACCGATTACTAAATTATTAAAAATAGAATCATAGATTTTGATATGAATTTAGAACCGTCGATTAGTAGATTACGTTCGAAAAAGTACCGAACCTAATTAATCTATATGCATAAATATATTTTATATATAATTTTTCTATGATTTTTATGTTAAACGTTACTTTCTAGAGGAAACAAATAGCACTTATTTCATATGCTTAAAACTTGTAAAATACATTAATTTAGAAATAATTGGCTCTTTTGGCTTCTAAAATTAGATCCTATCGAACAAAGTTCACTATTTAGAAACCAACTTAATTATCATCTTGCAATTATATTAAACCACCTGTAACAGAGATTTTGAATACGATAAAAAAGAAAAAAAAAAGCGCTCTTACAGAAAAAGCATTTTCCCTCTTTAAATTAAGAATTTTACTAAAGCATGTTCATTATTGAATTTATATTTTATTTCAAAATTGTATGTTAAATCCTAGCTAGGATTATGTGATACATGAACGAAAACTAATTTCATCTATCTGCCTAGTCGATTTTAGTGCAAAATATTTGTTGAATGTGGACAAGTTTGTTACAACGTACCCACTGTATTCCCCAAAAGTGAGCCGGGTAAGGATAAGATGTAAGCAGATGTTACCCCTACCATTGTGGGATAGACAGGCTGTTTCCGATAGCATGAAATAGTGGACTCAAGAAACAGTGCAACTGATTATAGTTGCATTAGTAATTATCACCATCATCACCTATTTTAATCTACAAGTAGATTTGATGTTCCAGTACATTTGTTGAGCTAGTTCAGTAATAAAAAATATTGGAGAAAATTAAGTTCATTCTCCGAATCCAGAAAGCAACAAGCCCACTTATAACATAGATCGAAACGAAAGAGGAAAAAAAAAACTTATAAGCAACCAAGAAGACTGATTCACCTAGTAGCAGCTCAATTAGAAGAAACAGATGAAGCAGATTGAAGGTTTTTGAGCTCAGCTGTTACCTTCTGGACATCAAAGTAATCCTGAAGAGCTGTCATCTTAATCTTGTTGCATTTTAAGCTTTTAATTGCATCAGCAGTGGCCAAGGCACCTGCAACTGTTGTTATTACCGGTATCTTATATGCCAGAGCCATCCTTCTCAGCTTCCGGCCGTCAATCTGATCAAGAGCGTCTCCTGAACTTGTGATGACCATCAACTGAATCTGCCCATTGGCAATGAGATCAGCAGCATGTGGCCGCCCTTCATGCATTTTAAGCACTCGCTCCACTGGCATGCCTTCTAATTTGAGTACACGTGCAGTTCCAGAAGTTGCAATAATTCGAAATCCAAGTCCAGAGAAGGCTCGAGCAATTGTAGTAAGATGGGGTTTTGTCAATTCATTTAAACTGAGGAACAGAGTACCTGAAAGTGGCATTTTCTGTCCAGCAGCAATTTGTGCTTTGGCAAATGCAATTGATGACTCATAGTGGATACCCATTACCTCACCAGTGCTGCGCATCTCAGGACCAAGAAGCACATCACAACCTTGGAATTTCTCAAATGGAAGAACAGCTTCTTTAACTGATACATGTTTGGGGATAACCTCCTTGGTGAAGTTTAGGTCATATAGAGATTTTCCTGACATGACTAGAGCAGCATATTTAGCCAGAGGGTGCCCAATTGCCTTGGAAACAAAAGGAACTGTTCGTGATGCACGGGGGTTAGCCTCAAGCAAGAACACCTCACCAGAAGTAGTAATGGCATATTGGCAATTCATGAGGCCACACACATTAAGCCTCTTTGCCAATTTTGTAGTCCACGACCTAATAGTTTCCAAGCATGAATCTGAAACTGTTTTTGTTGGAAGCATGCAAGCTGAGTCACCAGAGTGAACCCCAGCCTGCTCAATGTGCTCCATTATTCCACCAATGACAACATTACCATGCAAATCAGCAAGTGCATCAATATCAATCTCTACAGCATCAGTTAAATACCTGTCAATCAGGACAGGGCGCTCCGGGTCTACCTTGACAGCATTTTCAAGGTATGTCACTAATTTTTCATTGTTGTAAACTATCTCCATGGCCCGGCCACCTAACACATAAGATGGTCGGACGACAACAGGGTATCCTACATCTGCCGCAATGGCAAGGGCATCCTTTTCGCTCTTTGCAATACCCCCTTTTGGCTGAGCGATCTGTAGTTCATTCAGGATGGCATTGAACCTCTCCCTATCTTCAGCTGCATCAATGTTATCAGGTGATGTACCCCAGATGCTAACAAAACCAGCGCCACTTCTGCTCTTAGGCTTTCGCTCATCCAAGTAATTCTGAATCGGCAGAGCCAATTTCAATGGTGTTTGACCTCCAAACTGCACAATTATACCATCAGGTCCTTCCAAGTCGATGATATTAATAACATCCTCAACTGTCAGAGGCTCAAAGTAGAGACGATCACTTGTGTCATAATCTGTAGAAACTGTCTCAGGATTGGAATTCATCATAATTGTTTCATAGCCTGCGTCCTGCATAAACCAAAAAAAAAAAATCAAATTTCCAGGTTGAAAAGCAACATGGGAGCAACTTGTAACCACAAAATTCCAATTATGAGAACCAAGAAAGAAAGACCGATACATTATTTTGATCAAGTGAAGGACCAATACATTATATTTCAAATACTTCATATGCCAAGAAGAAAATTACTCATCATATGATATTTTCTGCATTGTGTAATCAGAAGCTCATCTATCCTACTATAAAAGTGGGAATCTCAAAAATTAAACGGAAAAGGGCCAAAAATACCCCTGGACTATATGAAAAGGTTTAAATAACCCCTCTTCGATCTATTGGGCTAAAAAATACCCCTCAGTCCAACTTTTTGGTTCATTTCTACCCCTAAAACTAACATCATTTTATTTTATTTTTATTATTATTATTAAGTATTACGTGTCATTTTTTTATTGGACAAATTTAAATTCAAACCCATTTTAGAAGACCCATTAGAAATAGAAGACTCTCTCCTCTTTTCTTCTTCAACCTTTTCACCTCAGATTTTCAGAGAAACACTATATTGAAGTTGAAGGATTCAAGTTGGAACATTGATTTTAGAAGTCTTCTCTCCATTCAAATGTCAGAATCTTCTTATTTCGACATGGGCTATTTTTATCTAATTAAGTTTGTGATATGAGAATTTGTTGATAGTGTTTGGTTAGCGTAATGTTCTTAATTGTAATTCCTATTATTGTTGGAGTGATAGTGAAATTGTATTTAGTTTGGTTAATGTTCTTGCGTTTTAGGACTCTGGTTAATGTTCTTGCGTTTTAGAACAGTAGATTCTGCAACTTCATAAATCAATTTTTCTTCTACTACATGATTATAGAAGCCAAAAGCTTCAGGCTTTTAAGTTGTAGACCATAAAAGAGAAGATACAGCCCATTTTGCTGCAACGCAAGTTTCAACCAAACAAAATGGTCCTGGTTAAAGCGAGCACCAGACAAGTAACAGAGAAGAAAAAAGAGAGACAAAGTCTCTAGCTGACCATTTCCGAACAACCTTAGCTTCAACCCTCAAGTTCTTAGCCCTCCTAATAATGTTCCAATTTGAATCCTTCAACTTCAATATAGTGTTGCACTGAAAATATGAGGTGAAAAGGTTGAAAAAGAAAAGAGGAGAGACTCTTCTATTTCTAATGGGTCTTCTAATTGGGTTTGGGCATGGGGTATGGATATGGGTCGGGGGCGGGTAGGAGAAAAAATGGGTTAGAATTTAAATTTGTCCAATAGAAAAATGACATGTAATACTCAATAATAATAATAATAATAATAATAATAAAAGGCTGTTAGTTTTAAGGGTAGAAATGAACCAAAAAGGTAGACTGAGGAGTATTTTTAGCCCAATAGATGGAAGAGGGGTATATTTAAACCTTTTCGGATAATCCAGGGGTATTTTTGGCCCTTTTCCGAAAATTAAAAATTGAATTACCAAAGTATCCATTAAAAGTTGAACAATTTTTAATTAATCCTACAAGAATTACAATTTAATTGAGTAATTTAAATAAAAATAAGAATATAAATAGTAATTTACTTCTTTGAACACAAGAAAGTCAACTATACATAATTTATAGTAATTGCTAGTTACATGTCTGAATGGATTTAAAAGGTCGACGATCTCATAAACTTATCTAGGCCATGTTCTCCATGACTTCTAATTTAGGTTAGGATCCACAATTTAAACTCGTGTAGGATTAAGTTGATGAAGCTTGGAATTTCAAAGAAAATATAAACATCTGTTGCCAAAGTCGAAGCATTCGGATTCTTCAACTAGCTTACATTTTTCTTTTTAATATTCTCTTCCTTGTCCGTTTTTAACTTTGAGAATATAATTATGAAGCATGCATCTAAAAGACCGTCTGCATCAATGAGGAAACAAGAAGAATTAAAAGGAGGAGAAACCTTTGCAAATGATAATATGGAAGATGATAAAGTAACAAGAAAGAAAATAAAGTTTAGAATGGTAAAATTAAAGCTAGATCTAAGCTAGCACACCAACCTGCTTGATGAAAAGAGTAGCAAATGAAGACAATCAGGTATTATATTATGTACTAGATAGAGTTAAAAATCATAGTTAAGTTGATTTTATTTGCAATTTCTACTATGTTTTTCAATACTGAGTTAAGAAAATTTCTTCATAATGTGTACTCTCCATGAGTTCTATTTATTTCCTTTCCTTCACTAATTTGCTCTTCTTTTCATTCTCAAAAAAAATAATTTGCTCTACGTTAATATTTTTGATCTTCTCTTTTTGGAGCTATTAATGGGTTTATCTTAGGGGTTGGTTCCTGCTTGGGAAAGTCACTATATTTGTAATTTCTTAGTGTTGATGTTACAATAATAATGCTACTAACAATAATAATAACTTTATACTCATTCTAGGAAGAAACATGCAGATACTTAATTGCTTATATGTGATACAAACATTATTTTATAAGAGAAATTATTAACTTACGCCTCTACTCATATTTCATTCAAGTTATTCATTGGGAGTTGAAGAACTATAACCTAAAAAGCAATGCAGAAAAATTGGACCTAAATCAATTATCAAGAAACACAAACCTGAAGGGCAAAGGATGTATGACAGCAACAATAATCAAACTCAATGCCCTGTCCAATTCGGTTTGGTCCTCCACCTAAAATCAACACTTTCTTCCTTCGTGTAGGAGCAGATTCACACTCAAGGTCATAAGATGAATACATATAAGGTGTATCAGCCTCAAATTCTGCAGCACATGTATCAACTCGTTTATATGCTGGTTTCACACCCAAAGACAAACGCCTCGATCGAACCTCCTTCTCACTGGACTTTGTCACGAAAGCTATCTGCCTATCACTAAATCCTCTCTTTTTCACTTCATAGAAGTCTTCCTTTGTTAAGTCAGACAAACTGCGAGCCAGAAGGAATTGCTCCACATCTACAAGCTCCCTTAGCTGAGTGAGGAACCATTTGTCTATGTAACTGAGCTCATGGATGTCATCTACCTTCATCCCCCTCTTCATTGCAGCATATACGGCATGGATGCGATCAGGATTAGGAACCCGAAGACTATACTTCAATTTGTCCCAATCCCAGTTCAACTCCTTAACCTGTGCACAGCCCCATCCAGAATACCCACATTCCAGAGACCGCACTGCTTTTTGGAAGGATTCTTGGAATGTGCGACCTACTGCCATGGATTCACCAACAGACTTCATCTGGGTTGTCAGTATGGCCTCAGATCCAGGGAATTTCTCAAATGCAAACCTTGGTATCTGTACAATTTTACATTGTTCAGAAAACTTTTTTTGTTTTGATAAAAAAGTGTTCGAAATCTGGTATAAACATTGTTTAGAAAACTAACTGCACATGTATAAATATTGGCAATTGGAAAAAAAACAAAACATTAATTTACATCATCTCCAGAATATGAAATTATAAAAAAATGCCAATTAAAACATTATTCCATCACCAGATTTTGAAATATTGTATCAAGATTACAACAAAGTTGCATAGACTCTTGCAAAATACTTGCCCGCAGCAATAATAATACTACCACAATTCAAAGAACCAAGTTATAAGAATCAAGCTGATGATAGAGATGCCAGGGATCATTTCTGTTGGTAAGAATCATGTATTCCTGTTTCTTTTATCATATACTGGCTCTACAAATCCAGGTTGAAATATTTGCCATATTGGTCATAACTAGGACAAAATAATGAATATTTCTTGTTGTCAAGTTACACTAGAATCTTATAGAGATGAGTGTTTGAAAACATAATGGACACTTTCCTGCAGAACTTTGATTTTCAACTTACTATAAACTAGATACCAGACTTACTCCTAAATAACGGAATCCAGAAAAACTGAGACAAGCGAATGGATATGGATATCGTAGTGTTCTTTCAGTAACATCAGTATATTATAGAGATGAGTATGTTTAAAGGCCATAAATAGACACCTTCATGCAGGGCCCTAATTCTTAACTTAGTAGAAAGTAGAAAACATTCTTACTCCTAAATAACTGAACAGAGACAAATTGAGACAACCAAATAAACATTATAGTATTCTTTTATAAGAAAGAGCTCATTTAAATTCTAAGCAGAAAATTAATACACAAGGAAATTGGAATTTAAGAGAAGAAATAAAGTAAAAATTAAAGCTACTTGCCTTTGTAACTACATAATCAATGGATGGCTCAAAACTAGCTGGAGTCTTCTTTGTGATATCATTAGGAATCTGATCCAGAGAGTATCCCACTGATAGCTTAGCAGCCATCTTAGCTATTGGAAAGCCAGTAGCTTTTGAGGCTAAAGCTGAAGACCTAGATACTCTAGGATTCATTTCAATTACCATGACTTCGCCATCAACTGGATTTACAGCAAATTGCACATTGGAACCACCACATTCAACTCCAATTTCCCTAATGATAGCAATCGAATAATCCCTAAGCCGTTGGTACTCTTTATCTGTCAAAGTCTGAGCAGGGGCCACAGTAATCGAGTCCCCTGTATGGACCCCCATAGGATCAATATTCTCAATGGAACAGATGATAACCACATTGTCAGCCAAGTCTCTCATAACCTCAAGCTCATATTCTTTCCAACCTAACAAAGACTTCTCAACCAAAATCTGTGATGTCAAACTAGCTGCTAACCCGGACTTACATATAGCCTCGAATTCCTCTCTGTTATAAGCAATTCCACCACCAGTCCCACCCAATGTGAAAGCTGGCCTAATAATCAATGGAAACTCCCCAATTTCACTAGCTATCTCAAAACACTCCTCTAATGTGTTGCCAATGCCCGAAGGTGGCGTCTTTATCCCAATATTCTTCATTGCCTGCTTAAACAAATCCCTATCCTCCGCCTTTTTTATCGCATCAAGCTTTGCCCCAATCAACTCGACTCCATATTTATCAAGCACACCACTCTCTGCCAACGCTACAGCTAAATTAAGAGCAGTTTGCCCACCCATCGTTGGCAACAATGCATCAGGCCTCTCGTTCTCTAACACCTGCTCCACAAGTTCCGGTGTCATTGGCTCAATATAAGTCCTGTTCGCCGTTTCTGGGTCGGTCATAATAGTTGCAGGATTTGAATTTATCAGTATCACCTCATACCCTTCTTCTCTAAGAGCCTTACAAGCTTGAGTTCCTGAATAATCAAACTCACAAGCTTGTCCTATCACTATTGGCCCAGCACCCAGTATCAAAATCTTCTTTATATCTGTTCTTTTCCCCAATTTCTCCGTTCCAAGAAACCCTTTTTGAACAGAATCATCATTGGGGCTAGTATTGATTTGCTCATTAACAACGGAATTCACCCTTTTCCGCAAATGGGGTTTACTGAAAACGCATGGCCGAGATTGAAGGTGCAAAAATGAGGACTTTTTGTAAACTGCCGATTTTGCAGACTGATGAAATAGCGGGAAAAGCTGAGTTCTTGATGAATATATTCTGGAAGACGGAAGAACATAGGAAGAAGAAGAGGAGATGAGCCTACATGCAGCATTTTCACAGCGATTCATACAATAATCCATCTTGATGAAGAACTTTTTCAAGAAGATTGAAGAAAATCGTTTTGGGTTTTACAGATTCGGCAAAAGCTGTTTCTGCTCTTTGGCAGAGTGGAACAAAGAAGCTTTTTAGCAAATAGTGGAGGAAGGATAGAAGGTGGGTTCAGCAGAGGCTAGGGTTTTACTAATTAAGATTCGACCATCAATTAGAAAATACTCAATAAATAAAGAAAGAAAAAGAGGGACAAGATAAACCGATGAAATGACTAGATTTTGAGCTAAATATGAAAAAACAATGGAAAAATTAAATTTTATGGCTTACCAAAATAATTAATTTTAAATATGTCAGCTGGAAGGTAGAATATACCAAAAGTTTTTAATATTGTCCTTTTCTTACATAACTGTACATGTAACAAAAAAAAAAAAATTATCGCGTATCAATATTATATAAATAATATATAATTATGTATTATAGATGTACATACATTCATATACACTATTTATATAATATTTATATATTATAACAATTCATCCTTCTTAACAGGCTAATATTTTTCCATCAGACCAATTAAAATCTCCTTCAAATAGTCCAAAATTTTAGATACGAGTTTCTTTTGATATTTAGAGACTTTTGATATATATTATTCATTCAAAATGATTCATGTTTGAGGTAAGTCGAATTTTAAAATTGTCAGGCTTGAGTGTTAGTGAAGAAGAAGGAAGAGAAGAAAAAATAGGCATGTACTTTATTGGCAATAACAAAGGTCGAATTGTCATTTCATGTTATAAATGAAAATTGGGTTATTTTGATTAAGAATTTTTAACTGAATTAATATTTATCTAAAAATTTTTATAAACATGTTATGTGAAAAATTAAAATGTAAAATTGTTAATCGAGTCTTTGAGAAAATCCTTGTGCAATAAGGTGTGCTTTGTATCTTACAATTTTATTTCTCTTATTTCGTTTTCGCACAAAAATCCATTTATAACCAACTGATTTCACACCTTCAGGGTCTGGATTACAGGTCCAAAAACCTCACGTTTAGCAAGTGAGTCTAATTCTGATTGAATTATCTTTTGCCATTCTGGTCAATCACATCTATGTCGACATTCTTCGACGAATTTAGGCTCAAGACTTTCACTATCTTGCATGAGGTTAAGTGCAACATTATATGCAAAAACATTATCAACTGTGATTTTCGATCGATCTAAATTTATCTCATCACCGGCAGAACTTATTGAAAGCTCTTCATTCACTTGAGTTTTGGGTTCACTGATTTCTTCAGGAATATCACGATTACTCAAATCTTGACCTCCTTCAAGAGGTTATTGTGTAGTATTATCTTTATTATTTTTCACGCTTCTGTTTTTAGGATTTTTATCCTTTGAACCCAGTGGTCTACCACGCTTCTGGCGGGTTTGGGATTCAGAAGCTGTGATACTTGTAGATGGTCCTTTTGGGACATCAATCCGGATAGGCACATTCGCTGCAGGGATATGTAACTTAGTTGTCTGTTTCAAATCAGTAAATGCATTTGGCATTTGATTTGCTATTCTCTATAAGTGGATGATCTTCTGTATCTCCTAGTCACATGTGCGGGTGAGTGGATCAAAATTAGATAGTGATGAAATTTTCCACGCAATTTCTTGTTCGGGTTCCTTTTTCTCTCCCCCTAATGGCGAAAAAGTTGTTTCATCAAACCGATAATCTGCAAATCGAGTAGTGAATAAGTCTCCAATCAACGGTTCAAAGTATCGAATTATGGAGGATGAGTCAAATCCAACATATATGCCCAACCTTCGTTGAGGGCCCATTTTTGTATGTTATGGCGGTGCTACAGACACGTATACCACACAACCAAAAATTCTTAAATAGACTATATTTGGCTTATGATCAAATACTAATTGTGAAAGAGAATATTTATTATAATGTGTCGGTCTGAGACGTACAAGTGCTGTTGCATGTAAGATAGCATGATCCCAAATAGTAATTGGCAATTTTGTTTTCATTAGTAGGGGTCTTGCTATCAATTGTATGCGCTTTATAAATGACTCTACAAGGCCATTTTGAGTATGAACATGAGCAACATGGTGTTTAATTTTTATCCCAATTGATAAGCAATAATCATTAAAAGTTTGGGATGTAAATTCTCCAGATTATCAAGGTGAATGACCTTAATTGAATAATCTGAAAATTGCGCTCTCAATCTTATTATTTATGCTAACAACTTCGCAAACGCTAGGTTGCGAGATGATAATAGGCATACATGAGACCATCTAGATGATGCATTTATTAGGATCATAAAATATCTAAATAATCCACTAGGTGGATGAATATGTCCACATATATCTCAATGTATACGCTCTAAAAAAACCAGGAGATTCGATGCCAACCTTCAGGGTCGATGGTCTGGCAATTAATTTGCTTTGATAACAAGCAGCACATGAAAATTTATCAGTCGTAACAATCTTCTGGTTCTTTAACGGATGTTCAGTTGAATTTTCAAGAATTTTTCTCATCATTATTGATCCAGAATGACCTATTCGATCATGCCATAACATAAATATATTTGAATCAGTAAACTTCTGATTTACGATCATATGTGTTTCAATTGCACTAATTTTTGCATAATATAGGCCATATGACAAAGTTGATAATTTTTTCAAAATATATTTCTGGCCTAAGACACTCTTGGTTATACTAAGGTATTCAATATTCATTTCATTTAGTGTCTCAACATGATATCCATTTCTGCGAATATCTTTAAAACTTAACAAGTTTCTAGAGGAATTTAGAAGAGAATAGTGTGTCTTCTATAACAATTTTTGTCCCCTTAGGCAGAATTATAGTAGCTTTTTCGGAGCCTTCTATCATTTTTGAATTACCAAAAATTGTAGTAACATTTGCTTTTCTCCTAAGCACGTTGAAAAAATATTTCTTGTCTTTAAAAATAGCATGAGTTTTTTCCACTATCAATTACACAAATATCTTCGTGATTGATCATTGATCCAAAAAAAATTTGAGGCATATCCATATTTTTCTTTAATAAGAAATAAAATAAGTATTAAAACAACACAAATTTCATTTATTTACATGGACTATAAAAATACAAATATAATATTTAGTACAGATAAATAAAAAAAAATTATTTACATATTGTTAATTTTATCGATATTCATATTTTCTTTTGGAAAATTAAAGAAATCAGCTACATCCAAATGCATAGGCTCAACATTATTCTCAGAGATAAAATTAGTCTCTGGATTATATCTTTTCCTTTTCAAGAATGCATGATATAGCTGAACCAAACGTTTTGACGATCAGCAAGTCCGCGATCAGTGCCCCACACCTCCACATCTATGACATACACTTTTTGAATTTTTCTTTGGTAAGCTTTTGGCTTTTTACCCTGCCTTTTATATTACTGATCATTTTTGGTGTCAGCCGAGTATCATGATTATAATTTTTTTTTCGCCCATGACCACGACCACAATTGGGACCATGAACTCTTTCTCGTTGGTTATAATTTGCCTGATTCACTTTTGGGAGTGGCAAAGAACCAACGGGCCGACTATCATGATTTTTCATTAATAATTCATTACGTCTTTCAGCAATAAGAAGGTGTGATAATAATTCAGAATATTTTATAAAACTTTTTTCGCGATATTGCTGCTTCAGGAGCATATTCGCTGGTGAAAATGTGAAGTATATTTTTTTTTGAGTTTATCTTGCTTAATAATTCGGTCTCCGCATAGATTTAACTAAGCTATAATTCTAAATAAGGCAGAATTATATTCAGTTATATTTTTGAAGTCTATTAGTCTCAGATTTAACCAGTCATGACGTGCTTGTGGAAGCATGACCAACTTCAGGTGGTCATATCTTTCTTTTAATTTTTTCCACAATTTCAGGGGATCCTTTAATGTAATATATTGTAATTTGAGCCCCTAGTCAAGATGGTGACGGAGAAAAATCATAACTTTTGCACGGTCTTGACTAGATGCCGTGTTATCATCTTTGATGGTGTCTGTCAGACCCATCGATTCTAGATGAATCTCGGCATCTAGTGTCCATGAGTAGTAGTCTTTTCCAGAAATGTCCAGAGCCACAAATTCAAGTTTTGAAATATTTATCATTTTATGAAAGTAAAATTAAATAAAATTCTTACAATTTTTTATTACCTTAAAATAGTTAAAGCCTCGTGCTGATAACGCGTTATGAAATAAACTAAATAGGAAAACTAATAGCCGTGTATGTATATTTTTCTTCTGAAGTTGTGCAACTTATATAGACACATAAAGTATGCCATTTGCAAGGCAATTTGCACAAGTGTCCAAGT
The DNA here is from genome assembly GCF_947179165.1 of Solanum dulcamara. Taxonomy (NCBI): domain Eukaryota; kingdom Viridiplantae; phylum Streptophyta; class Magnoliopsida; order Solanales; family Solanaceae; genus Solanum; species Solanum dulcamara. Next base: position 75,870,108 of record NC_077244.1, read on the forward strand.
GGGTGGGTCCCACTTGGATAGAAACATCCAATATACCTCTTAGACAATGACATCCAATATATAATAGTCTGACTTTTTTTATATACATAATATATTAAAGCAAAGAGGATAAAGAGGAACTGTTGTGAGCAACAACATAGTTAACAGTATGGGCCATAATGTGACCATTTACAATTAGTAGTTTTTCTTTTAAAAATATAGTTCCCACAATGTATGTTCAGACATATTTAGAGACAAGCATCGGAGGAACTATCAAAATGTTCTGTGATCCAAAAGCACTGCATTTTGCTCCATGCCTTTTGAGTCTCTATTATGCTCCCTGTGGACATAGGTCTCCTGTGGTTCCTTCAACTTTTGCATCAAAGATTTACCCTGTTAGTATACAACAGATTATCTATTGATAATATCGGATATTGATCGTTAACTTTTTGCCAAATTAGTTAAAAGTAAGGAAAATTAGCACTATTTTTCATTCTATTTAGTGGTGAAATAACGAAAATATTGCATTATTAGATTTTAAAAGAAAAAATATGTAATTTTTTATTTTAAAAAACATGTACAATTTATAATGTATGAATGACACTCTCCTTGATAAAAATAAAAATTGTTAAATGATGAGATTTTAAAAGACATTATGATAATATTTAATAATTTTTACAATATTATATATATATATATATATATATATATATATATTATTAATTTTTTTTGAATGATAAAAATGCGTGAAGGAAGGCTCAAATATCATTTGTTACCTGCAAGTTCAAATAGAATATATACAAATATTTGCATAAGTTCATACCACGTTTTAATTTTAAGCAACAATTTTATTAATCCATTAATTTAATAAATTTTTGATTGATTATATTGTTATTATTATTATTATATTATTATAAATATTAATTTTTTAAAATTTAAAATCAGAATTATTATAATATTATTCTAGATCACATGTATTTCTTGGTAATAATATTGATATGATATCTAAATTTAAAAAATATAAAAATATTTTCAAAGATATATTTGTTTAGAGAGTAGCTATAAGTGTTGTATGCCTTTTAATTATTAACCGTTCAAAAAAAATTATAATATAAATAGGTATTTCATCTCTTCATTTATTATTAAACGTTCTAAATTATGTCTTGAACGCTAATTTATTTTTATAAAAGAAAAACAAGCCCCCGGCGAGGATCGAACTCGCGACCTTTCGCTTACGAAGCGAACGCACTACCACTATGCTACGGAGGCAACTTGTAATATAAATTGCAGTCTATTTTTAATTCTACAATAATCAATTTCTAATAGTACGGAATTCTGTATTACCTAATTACATTATTTTATTTACCATTTTTTCCATCCATTTCAAAAACCGCTTCTTTCCATCCGGATACATTAATTATGATTCATAAATTATCTCTATATTCAATGTATCATGCTATAAACTCTAATTAATGTATCTAAATTACTGAATTAATGTATCCGAATTATCATGTTTTTAAGAGTATTCTCTAAATTGAAAAAGAGTAGGAAAAAATGATAATTAGTCCTCTACACTATGTGATTTCTAAAAAATTTACTTTTTTTTTTACCACGGATTTCTAGTTTTACTTTTGATATATGGTGTCTAGGTTATACCTTATTGATTTGTTGAATTATTTTAATATTTGTGACTGAGAAAGAGATGCAAGAGCACTTTTTTTTTTTTTACCCTTTTGGCATAAAAGGTTTATATCAAAGAAATATTCAGACTAGAAAAAAAATTGGTTGAAAAAGTTGAGACAAAAAAACGCTAAAAAGAGAACAAATTAATGATGTTTCAAGATAAAAAATAAATTTAAAATTAATGATGTTTCAATAATATTTTTTTAATTATTTTCTCGAGAAAAAACAACATCCTACATGTTAAAAATTGAAGTGAAACGGTCTAAGAAAATCAGGTATAACTAGCAGTCAAAGCAAATTCCATGACTATAATTACCTATCAAAATTTGGTTTAAACTATCAGGCACATTTAAAACAAAAAACAAACAAAAAAAACCTCTGTGTTTACTTGAGTTGGCGCAGTTAATATTAGAAGTCCTAGACAAGGCTTGCTTAAGCCTAATAACACTAATTACTTTAAAGGGTAAATTTCATAAATTTGTAATAAAATAGTTTCATTATATCATATATAGCCAAGTACTCATTTACATAAAAAAAAAAAAAATAGTCCAAAAATACAATGCATACAACATATAGCAAACTCAAACTGTAGCGGCAGATTGTAAATATTGAAATTATAACTAATAGCCTAGCTATTTTTGAAAATTCCGATAATGAAACAGGGTCGGGTCATTGGAAAGCCCAATAGAGGAGGGAAGAAAACATGGGAGAGCCAAACCAAAAGAGAGAGAAAAGAAAATGGCGGCAATAGTATGTTATGGTCCTCTAATCGATCTCTCTAAAGCAGCATCTCACATCGACGAGTACGTCCAACTCCTTGTATTTGTTCACAACATCACCCCAATTCAGGTATTTCCTCTCCTTCTTCTGTTATCTACTCTTAGTGGGTTTACTGAAGCATATATATATAATTTTGCAGTACAAGCTATGGAGAAAAAGTAGAGATGCGTGCAGGTGTTTAAATGAATTTCATTTTTCCTAACCTGAATAGTTGAGAGAGATAACTGAAACTTAGTCCGATTCAAACATATTGTCTGAATGTTCATCAAATAAGTTCAAATTATATCTATTTTCCCTTTCTTTTTGAGTTTTTAGTGTGTCAAGTTAGTTCTAAAAATCCGAGAAAGGCATACCAGATTCAACGTTAATTGTATCCGAAGCCTTGCGTTTGATGCTGTCATAGGAAGGTAATTTTACTTGTTAACGTCCTCGAGTGGCAGAATGCGCCTACAAGGTGTTTGAGTTTTTGCCCAGATGAGTTATGATGCCTTTGCTATGTCGAAATTTATTTCTTTCATCTCTAAGTTTAATGTGTAATCTTTGAATTCTTCTTCCATACCTCTGTTTTTCTCCTCATTAGATTAACTCATTTTCTGAGATATTTTCTATTTGATTCTTCATTTGCCAGTGGCTATTAATGGTTATGTTGTTTAAATCAAGTCTACTTCAAGCGGGTTATATTTCCATAAAAGGTATATGTTTCTTCTGAGAGGAGCTAGCTAGTTAATCGAGTCTGCAACCTACTAGTTCAACCTTTTATTTGTCACTATTAAATAAAATAAAGGGGTGGAAAAAATAAACGCAGGAGCTAAAAGTAGAAGATAATGCTATTACATGGAGTGCGACATTCTTTTGGTTGGTCGATTTATGAGTATGGAACAATGAGTAAAAAAGTACTAGATACATCTCTTAGAAGTAGTTCAGCAATGTAAACACAGCTAAATCATTAATGCATTAATGGCTAGTTGCGTGTGTGAAATCCTTGAAAAGCTCCATCAATGCTTATACAGGACTGAGTTCTTCTTGAACTGCTACCTTTTCTGAATTGAATGTGCAATATGTTTGCTTTCTTTCGAAAGGTCATTGCTCTGCTTGATGAATTCTTTATTTGGGACATTTAAGTTGTTTTACTACTTCATTGTTGTCAATACTTGTATGACAAAGTGCTTTAACAGCATGACCTTGGAACAACCGTTTCATAGGATTTAAGTTGAAGTATGTTGGAGATAATAGGACACACCATTTCGTGAATTCTTTAATACTATAAGATGTTTCTGACTTTCAATGCTGGTAACTTTAGCAACTGACTTCATAGGCATAATGTCTACTGTTGCAAAATGCAATATCATTTATACTTTTGAAAATTTGTACCTGGTGTCTATTTTTGTAATGATCGTGTGTTTTCTAGCCATGTAACTAGTTTATTGCATTTTTTTTGGGCGCAATGTTGGTTGTCCAAACAGGTGTAAATCGGGATATCTTGAATTTAGAGCTTCTTTTTTTGCTGTGAATGTGTATAATGGCGCCGAGGTGGAAAGGAAAAGGGGCAGAAGTTAAAGCTCTTGCAGATCCCATTTCAGAAATAGTCAGACAGCTCCAATCTTCTCTGATCAGCTCAAACTCTAGAGGACTGCTTTCTGGTACGGGTGTGCTTCTTAAAGCAGATGCAGAACTAACTGACATCTTCAATCGTGCATGCTTTGGTAGGACTAGGGTAACATCAGAAAAGAATGAGCAGTGGTTTCAGCTCTCCATGGAAGAAGCTTTTTACCTTCAATATTCTCTAAAATGCATCAAGGTGGTTGATCGCAATAACACTGAACTGAACAGCGATGAGTTATGGAAGCATATGACATCCAGGATGAAAATTTTTCCAATCCTATTCAAAGCTTTTTCTCACCTTCGAAGTAAAAACTGGGTGGTTAGATCGGGCTCTCAGTATGGGGTAGACTTTGTTGCCTATCGTCATCACCCTGCTTTGGTACATTCTGAATATGCTGTACTCGTTTTATCAGCACAAGATGGTAGCGCAAATGGTCGCTTGAGGGTTTGGTCTGACTTCCACTGCACTCTTCGCCTTTGTGGTAGTGTGGCGAAAACATTATTAATTCTCAACATTAAACAACAGCAAAGTTGTGCAACTTCTCCGTCGTGCTTAGATAATTATGTTGTTGAAGAGAGAACAATCACAAGATAGAGTCCAGAGCAAGGCCGTGAGAAAAATGTTAAATCTGACCCCAAGTGTAAAGTAGATTGACCGATTCAAGATTAACTCCTATTTCATCTTGTACTAGTTTAGCAATTGCATTGTGATTTAAAAGCACTACATTTGGTACTCTGTAAATCGTATTTAATCCTCCTATTTGTTGTAGCAGAAATGGTAAACAATGCCCTCTTATTTCACTTATAGCAAGTTGCTGCATTGGGAAAGAACTAGCCTGTCTCACAAACCAGTTCAAAGAGAACCCAGGGATAAAAAGTTTTGAGAAAGTAGTTAAAAAATATACAGAAGAACTCATACAAATATATAGTCAATTTTCTTGTGGTGAAAGAGGGGGACAAGTTAAGTATGAAGAAAGCACTTTGTTCTAATAAGATAGCAATGACAAACATAGGAAAATACATTACAAGCTTTACTGTCTTGTCATGTGGAAGCTCTTAGAAGTGTATCCTGCTAGGTTGAGATTTCTCCATCCTGGTTTCTCCATAAGGTTCGTCATTATCGTTCCGTTTGTTGTGCCTAAAAGCTGCTATTGCAACCATATACATAATCACAAGAATGATCAATATGACAATGTTGACGATAGACACTTTCCTCCAACTCTTTTTCAGACTTGCCAGAACACCAGCTTTGCAAGAGTTGCAGTTATAGCAGAGCTGCTGTTGATAATTGCTCCATCTAGCACAATCAGGGTCACCTCCTACTATCCCACCTCCTGTGTTCCACACCGTCGCATTCAGGTAAGTGTAGCCACATTCTGTAGGAGGCTTGCAACAACCAGACTGCATAAAAAGTTCAAAACTTTGTCAATAAGATTGCTTTTTAGCAACTTCTTTTTAAAATACATCGTCTTTTAATAACTTTCAAAGATTTGAACAATGCAAAATAGATGATGGCAAATGTCTGTCTGATCGGATTGATCAGGTCATGTAGGAACAAGGTTCAAGTCTATCCGCCTGTTTAGAATGTCTAAGCTACTGAAAGCATTAGTGGTTTATGAATTAGTCATCAAGGATCTTCGCTAAATGGTGACCGGCTACCTAAGCACATAAATGTCAAGAATAGTTATACCAATATAGCAATAAGGAAAAACAAGCAGCTCTACAGTAATACAGTATGATCCTCAATTCTATAATTTGGCGACAGTTTGGGATTTTCAATGAAGAGTCCCAACTCAAGAAAAGAAAATAAAGAAAACATTGAGGGAAGTGTAAATATTTCAGCGAAACTACACGTCAATCCTAAATTAGTTGAGATCGAATATATGAATCTTGTGTATTCATCCCGTTCTATTTATATCAAATGATTCATCAAGATAGACTGTATCTACTTTTTCATCAACCTACAACTACTCTTAGGATTGGTTACATTTTGCAAAGTCCAAACAGACAAGAGTTAATTAGGTGTTAAGACATTTAAATATCTAGCACACATAGCCTCTCTTGCTCTTCAAAGAGCACATATGTGATGTCAACAATTGCGGCCCTAACTTTTGGAGCTTGCAGGAAAAGTTAGGCTTCCATCTTTTTTCAAACAAACTATAGTCATTCACATCAACATCAACCTTGTGAACACTGTTTTCTTTTATTAGTGATAGATACCTTAAGACCATTTAATATTAGACACTGATTGAAGCAATAAGCGTTTTCAACACCAATGGCCGCAACAGTAAAAACTTATCTACACCCGGTATTTACATCGTAATAACTTGCAAATTAAGATGGATGCCATATAAAATTTCTTTTATTGACATGTTGATCTATGTTACATCAGGAAAATATTTGGTTGTACCAATCTTATAAGTGACATATAAACTAAAAAAGTTTGTCTTTTGTTTTCTTGGACCACTTGAAAAAGAGGATATTCCACCCGGAGAAATAGAGCAAAATGAATAAAATCAAGATGAGTCCAAAACAGCTAACATCCAGATTCCAGACTCATAAAACATGCAGTTTGTCACAGGTCAAAAGCACCACATTATTGTAGTAAAAAATTATCTACTTTTAAAATTGTGGAAATATTCATTAGAAAACAATAGAAAAGTTGGTAAAATGTCTCATCACTACATATAATAAAAGATTAAAAGAAAAAGTGGATAATCCTAACCACATTGAAAAGCCAAGAAAGGAAAAGAAACCCTCCAAAGAATGTTAATTCTAATTGTCCCACTTTTTAATTTTGTCAATGAGGAAGCTAATTATATTTCATTATATACATGATTATTATTAGTAGAAAATCATATTAAATTCAATCAATTGAAATTGGTTGCTTTTCTCTCTATTGGTTTTATTTCCTTTTTGGCAGATTGGAAATTGACAAGAGGTATCTGTTGGCAACTCACAAGTCACTTATCTATAATCTAAACACGGAATATGTTAACATAATTGTGTATAGTTGGGACATTAGCGTGTAGAAAAATAAATAATTGTTTAGGTACTTATTTTTTTGATATTTGGTAAGTGAGCAAACTGAAAATTATCCGACGAGCATTTATATGCTAGTTAGGAAAACATTGCAGAGGTGAGGTTGTGTCGGGGGCAGAGGAGGTTGGGGTGGTTAAGGGGCGGAGGTTGGGAGCGTTGAAGGGCACGGAGGAGTCAATAAACTTAAACGTCATAGGAAAGTCATTTTTTTTTCATGAAAACGTTCTCTGAAATATTTGACAAAATTAAACATTAAAAAGTTAAAAAATAAAATAATACTCTCCCTCCGTTCATCTTTAATTGTCCACATACTATTTTGGAATGCCCAATAATACTTCTAAAACCAATGAGTAGTTTACAATGTTCTGTCTATTTTACCCTGCTATTACTATTTATTTTCAATATTTAGATGACTTACATTTAATAAGGATGATTTGGTAAAATTAACTCTATTATTTAGAGTTTCTTAAATCTGGACAGAAAGAGCATACAACAACATATGAGTGTAATCCAATACGTGGGATTTAGGGGGAGTGATGTGTTCGAAGCCTTACCTGTGCCTTGTAAAGGTAGAAAAATGGCTTCCGATAAACCTTCAACGAAAAATATTTTCCTCCATACTAAGTACACCCGTAATCTTATGCAGTTTGCTAATCATATTTTTTAAACGCCAGTGTCTAAACTAACTTGTACACAACTCGACTATTAGCCTGTTTGGATTGACTTATTTTTAAAAGTGCAGGCTAACTACATTCAAATAACTACATTCAAATAAAATCAACTATTTATTGGACTTATTTTAAGCACAAAATGACTTTAACCTGGCCAGTCAAACACTAAAAAAAACGAAAATAGCTTATAAGTTAATCCAATCTGCCTCTGTAACGCAAATTATAATCATAAACCATAAAAACAGGGTAAAAAATAACAAAGAAAGTTTGTTGAGGCTTCTTACCTCAAGAGGACTAAGCCTTCTAAGATTAAACATCTCAACAGTCTCTGGAATTCCTCCATTATAAGTCCTTCTCATCTTACCACAAACATGTGAATCCCTAATACAAGAACTGATTTTTGACCAATAACTCTGGCTTGCAACCCTTTCTTCCAACCAGCCAGAGTAATCTTGCAAGTGGTACTCCAAGTAGACCCGGTTCATAACGGGTCGACCCGACCCTTTATCAGTGACAGCATAAGCAAAGATGACAAATCCAATCAAAGCAGCAATGATAAAGAACATAGCCCAAAGGTAAAGGTACATAAGGAAAGTGTTCCTATAACAAGCACCAGCAAAACCAGCTAAAGAAACAACCATAATAGAAACCCCAATAACTATTAAGGGCCATTGAAGGAATTTCAAGCAATCTGTGTTGTTTGCTCTGCTACTTAGCCATATTCCACCACCCAAGATTGGGATTGATGCAAGAAATGTCAAGAAATTTACTACACCTATTAAATGGTTGCTGTTTCTCATACTGTAAAACCTCTGTTTGTTTTCTTTCACTCTTCTTGGATACAATCTTGAATTTTCCTATATGAACTTTCTTTGGGTACTTGAAAGGTTTTTCTTTTTTATATGAGAGATTTCAATGAAGAAAAAGGAGGGGTCTTTCGTTAGTAAGTATTGTTGAAAGAAGAGAGAAAAGAAGAGGGTCTTTCCTATTAATTCATGATGAAAAAAGGGCAAGTTGGGAAGTGAAGTGACAGAAGCACCCTACCAAGTCCCTTCATTTGACTTGGTATACTTGAGATGATGATGGATTAATTTATGTGCTACGTTATTTTTTTCCTTTTGAAAATGATATTTTATGATGAATGGATAAATTTTATGATTACTTACTTTATTATTATTAATAATAATAGTTTGGACAAAAGGAGAGTGATATATGGTAAAAACTTGGCATTTTCTTAAAATATTGCAAAATTGTGTTTCCAATAATTTATACCAATCATATCAAATGCTGATGAATGATTAATACTTTTTCATTCTTAATTGAAAATATTGTTTTTGATTAGGTAGCATTTTATCTTTAAAATGAGATCTCGCGGTATAAATTTAAATTAATCGAACTCAAAATCGATATAGTGAGAAACCAATAATAATAATAAATTATACAAAAAAAACTGAGATGGTTATTGCTCTTTTTCTTTCTTTATGGGTTCAAAGGTCATGAGAGGGTGATAAGTTTGTTACATACACGTAATTAGGATCACCAGGACATTATGACGAACATTTGTCATTCTCCACACACACCCCCACCCCTTCTGTCTATATATGTATGTAGAGAGATATTTTATGTTGTCTTTTTCTTGACCTCAAAGATGAACGTGTTTCACTGAGTGAAGTTAAATGATTATAATTAAGTTGAACAAAGACTTGTATGTCATTATATATATTTTATTTATTTATTTGAAAATGTAATTTTTGAATTGAGGGTCTTTCGAAAATAGCGCAGCCTTTTCTCTATTTTCATGAGATAGTGATACGATCTGCATACATTTTATTCTTTTCAGATTCTAATTGTGAAATTTCATCGAATATACTTGCATGATATATGATCAAAGCCAATAAGCCATTTATGATGTCTTTTGGACTCTGGCGGAACCGTATTGGTGAATATAGTAGAAAGTCTTCTATTGAATTAATTAATATTTGAACCTTAAAACTGATATCTTTACTTAGTCTTCTATTGAATTAATTAATATTTGAACCTTAAAACTGATATCTTTACTTACAAATTAATTAAAACATCTTATGTATCAAGAATTAGTAGTTACGTCTTTAAAAATAACAGCGCTTGCAATCAAATGATCACTGTTGTGCTAGAGCTTATGGAAACATTTATGAGATAAAAGTAGTTAATGAGACTCAAATATGCAATAAAAAGATATGGAGAAAGTGTTGTGAAAGTATATTAAATTAAATATTAACCATATATAAGAGCACCTAACCTAATTATAATTTAGTTCTATCATCTATGTTGTCTTTGGCAATTCAAATATTTATCCTAAGAAATGACACCTTGATAGTTTGATTTGCGTACTAAATTATTATAATTTTGAGATTAAAATTCTAGAATTAATTTAGCCCTACCTAACTTCGAGCATCCGCCACTTTGTTAAGTCCATATATATATATATCAATTATCATAAAGGATTAGTTTTGTATAGTGGTTTATCTTTTTTTATTAAAAATTTGGAACTATAAAACAAATCCCTGAGTTGTTGATGAGACTCAAATATGCAATAAAAAGATATTGGAGAAAGTGACATCCATGTAAATTAATACTATATATGGAAGCACCTATCCTAATTATAATTTAGTTCTTGTTATGAATATACTACCTTAACAATTAATTAGACGGATAGAGTAAGAAAAATAAAACAGAAGAGAGTGATTGCAGTATGTATTCTTTCTTTCTTCGGATGATCAATTTGTGCCAATTTGATGGTATTTTATAGCCATCAAAGATGAAGAAAAACAAGTGGGTTAGTTGCCCACTTTGAGTGGGCCCCACTAATATAGAATATTATGATCAGTGGACAATCCACTTTCATAATACTCCCCCTTGGATGTCCACGTGTAAAATAAAATTTTACAAAACATAATATACATATTTATCATGAATATCCATAAAGCTTGTGTCTACATATCTGGTAATACGCCTTGATTGCTGCCTCATTAAAAACCTTACCAGGAAAACCCAGTGGGACAAAACCTTGATTAAGGGAAAAAGAGTGCAGCGCGTATTTTACTCCCCCTGATGAAAACTTCATTTGATATTTTGGAGACGGCGCATTCCAACCTTATGCCTTAGCTTCTCAAAAGTTGATGTTGGTAATGCCTTTGTGAATAAATCTGCAAGATTATCACTTGAACGAACTTGTTGTACATCAATTTCACCGTTCTTCTGAAGATCATGTGTGAAGAATAATTTTGGTGAAATGTGTTTCGTTCTGTCTCCTTTTATGAAGCCACCTTTCAATTGAGCTATACACGCGGCATTGTCTTCGAATATAATTGTGGGTACTTTAACATTATTTTCCAGACCACATCTTTCTTTGATGAACTATTTCATCGATCTCAACCACACATATTCTCTACTTGCTTCATGAATTGCTATTATTTCAGCATGATTTGAAGAAGTAGCAACAATGGACTGTTTTGTAGATCGCCATGATATAGCAGTCCCTCCGTGTGTAAACAGATAACCTGTCTGAGATCGAGCTTTATGTGGGTCTGATAAATAACCTGCATCTGCATAACCAATAAGGTCTGCGTAACCTTTGTTAGTATAAAACAAACCCATATCAATAGTACCCTTCAGGTATCGCAAAATATGTTTGATACCGTTCCAATGCCTTCGCGTTGGGGATGAACTATACCTTGCTAGCAAATTAACAGAAAATGTTATGTCAGGTCTAGTTGCATTAGCAAGATACATAAGTGCACCAATAGCACTGAGATATGGTACTTCAGGACCAAGAATTTCTTCATCCTTTTCTGGAGGTCGAAATTGATCTTTTTCCACTTCAAGTGATCGAACAATCATTGGAGTACTTAATGGATGTGCTTTGTCCATGTAAAATCTTTTTAAGATTTTCTCAGTGTAGGCAGATTGATGGACAAAAACTCCGTCTGCTAAATGTTCAATTTGCAGACCTAGACAAAGTTTTGTCTTTCCAAGGTCTTTCATTTCAAATTCTTTCTTTAGATATTCAATTGCCTTTTGGACCTCTTCAGGGGTTCCAATGAGATTTATGTCATCAACATAAACGGCGAGTATAACAAACTCTGATTCCATTTTCTTAATAAAAACACATGGACAAATGACATCATTTATATAGCCTTCATTTATCAAGTACTCACTGAGGCGATTATACCACATACGCCCTGATTGTTTTAGACCATATAATGATCTTTGGAGTTTTATTGAGTATACTTCCCGAGACTTTTTGCATGTTTCAGGCAATTTTAATCCTTCTGGGATTTTCATGTAAATTTCATTATCAAGTGAACCATAAAGGTAAGCTGCAACCACATCCATTAGGTGTATTTCAAGATTTTTATGTACAGCTAAACTGATGAGATATCGAAATGTTATTCCATCCATAACCGGTGAATATGTTTCTTCATAGTTGACTCCGGGTCTTTGAGAGAATCCTTGTGCAACAAGGCGTGCCTTATATCTTACAATTTCATTTCTCTCATTTCGTTTTCTAACAAAAACCCATTTATAGCCAACTGGTTTTACACCTTCAGGGGTTTGGACTACAGGTCCAAAAACCTCACGTTTAGCAAGTGAGTCTAATTCTGATTGAATTGCCTTTTGCCATTCTGGCCAATCACATCTACGTCGACAATCTTCGACGGATTTAGGTTCAAGACTTTCACTATCTTGCATAAGGTTAATTGCAACATTATATGCAAAAACATTATCAACCGTGATTTTAGATCGATCTAACTTTATCTCATCACCGAAAGAACTTATTGAAATTTCTTCATTCACTTGAGTCTCGGGTTCACTGATTTCTTCAGGATTATCAAGATTACTCAAATCTTGGCCTTCTTTAGGAGGTTCTATTGTAGTATCATCTTTATTATTTCTCACGCTTCTTTTTCTAGGATTTTTATCCTTTGAACCCAATGGTCTACCACGCTTCTGGCGTGTTTGGGATTCAGAAGCTATGATACTTGTAGATGGTCCTTTTGGGACATCAATCCGGATAGGTACATTCACTGCAGGGATATGTGACTTAGTTATCCGTTTCAAATCAGTAAATGCATCTGGCATTTGATTTGCTATTTTCTGCAGGTGGATGATCTTCTGGACCTCCTGTTCACATGTGCGGGTACGTGGATCAAAATGTGATAGTGATGAAACTTTCCACGCAATTTCTTTTTCTTTTTCGGGTTTCTTTTTCTCTCCCCCTAATGGCGGGAAAATTGTTTCATCAAATCGACAATCTCCAAATCGAGCAGTGAATAAATCTCCAGTCAACGGTTCAAGGTATCGAATTATGGAGGGTGAGTCAAACCCAACATATATGCTCAACCTTCGTTGAGGGCCCATTTTTGTACGTTGTGGTGGTGCTACAGGCACGTACACCGCACAACCAAAAATTCTTAAATGGGCTATATTTGGTTCATGACCAAATACTAATTGTGACGGAGAGTATTTATTATAATGTGTCGGTCTGAGACGTACAAGTGATGCTGCATGTAAAATAGCATGACCCCAAACAGTAATTGGCAATTTTGTTTTCATTAGTAGAGGTCTTGCTATCAATTGTAGGCGCTTTATAAATGACTCTGCAAGGCCATTTTGAGTATGAACATGAGCAACAAGATGTTCAATTTTTATCCCAATTGATAAGCAATAATCATTAAATGCTTGGGATGTAAATTCTCCAGCATTATCAAGGCGAATGGTCTTAATTGGATAATCTGGGAATTGCGCTCTCAATCTTATTATTTGTGCTAACAACTTCGCAAACGCCAGGTTGCGAGATGATAACAGGCACACATGAGACCATCTAGATGATGCATCTATTAGGACCATAAAATATCTAAACAATCCACTTGGTGGATGAATAGGTCCACATATATCTCCATGTATACGCTCTAAAAATCCAGGAGATTCGATGCCAACCTTCAGGGTAGATGGCCTGACAATTAATTTGCCTTGATAACAAGCAGCACATGAAAATTCATCATTTGTAAGAATCTTCTGGTTCTTTAAAGGATGTCCAGTTGAATTTTCAAGAATTCGTCTCATCATTATTGATCCAGGATGACCTATTCGATCATGCCATAGCACAAATATATTTGGATCAGTAAACTTCTGGTTTACGATCATATTTGCTTCAATTGCACTAATTTTTGCATAATATAGGCCAGATGACAGAGTTGGTAATTTTTCCAAAATATATTTCTGGCCTGAGACACTCTTGGTTATACCAAGATATTCAATATTCATTTTATTTAATGTCTCAACATGATATCCATTTCTGCGAATATCTTTAAAACTTAACAAGTTTCTTGGGGATTTAGAAAAAAATAGTGCATCTTCTATAACAATTTTTGTCCCCTTAGGTAGAATTATAGTAGCTCTTCCGGAGCCTTCTATCATTTTTGAATTACCAGAAATTGTAGTAACATTAGCTTTTCTTCTAAGTAAATTGGAAAAATATTTCTCGTCTTTAAATATAGCATGGGTTGTTCCACTATCAATTACACAAATATCCTCGTGATTTATCATTGATCCAAACAAGATTTGAGGCATTTCCATATTTTCTTCACAAAGAAAGAAAGTAAATATTATAATTAATACATAATTTATTATACAAAGTTTTATTTCATTACATTGAGCTAGAAAAATACAAACATAATATTTAATACATACAACAACAAAGAGAATTATTTAAATATTATCGGGCTTATCAACATTCATATTTACTTCTGGAAAATTAAAGAAATCAGCTACATCTAGATGCATGGGCTCAATATTGTCCTCAGAGATAAAATTTGTCTCTGGATTATTTTCTGCCATTTTTAACGATGCCTGATATAGCTGAACCAAGCGTTTTGATGACCGGCAAATCCGCGACCAGTGCCCCACACCTCCACATCTATGACATATTATTTCTGAATTATTCTTCGGTAAAGCTTCTGGCTTTTTACCCTGCCATTTATAATGCTGGTTATTTCTCGGTGCCAGCCGAGCATCATGATTAAAAATTCTTCTTTGACTACGGCCACGACCACGACCACGACTGGGGCCATGGCCTCTTTCTCGTTGGTTAGAATTTGCCTGATTCACTTCAGGGAGTGGCAAAGAACCAACGGGACGACTATCATGATTTTTCATTAATAATTCATTATGGCGTTCAGCAATAAGTAAGTGAGATAATAATTCAGAATATTTTGTAAAGCCTTTTTCGCGATATTGCTGTTGCAGGAGCATATTCGCGGGTGGAAATGTGGAGTATGTTTTTTCAAGTTTATCTTGTTCCGTGATTTCATCTCCGCATAAAGTTAACTGAGCTATAATTCTAAATAAAGCAGAATTATATTCAGTTATATTTTTAAAGTCCATCAGTCTCAAATTTAACCAGTCATAACGTGCTTGTGGAAGCATGACCAACTTCAGGTGGTCATACCTTTCTTTTAAATTTTTCCACAATTTCAAGGGATCTTTTAATGTAAGATATTGTAATTTAAGACCCTCGTCAAGATGGTGGCGGAGGAAAATCATAGCTTTTGCACGATCTTGACTAGATGCCGTGTTATCATCTTTGATGGTGTCTGCCAGATCCATCGATTCAAGATGAATTTCGGCATCTAGTGCCCATGAAGAGTAATCTTTTCCAGAGATATCCAAAGCAACAAATTCAATTTTTGAAATATTTGCCATTTTATGAAAATAAATTTAAATAAAACTCTTACCACTTTTTGTTACCTTGAAAAATTAGCCGGAGCCTCGAGCTGATAACGTGTTATGAATATACTACCTTAACAATTAATTAGACGGATAGAGTAAGAAAAATAAAACAGAAGAGAGTGATTGCAGTATGTATTTTTTCTTTCTTCGGATGATCAATTTGTGCCAATTTGATGGTATTTTATAGCCATCAAAGATGAAGAAAAACAAGTGGGTTAGTTGCCCACTTTGAGTGGGCCCCACTAATATAGAATATTATGATAAGTGGACAATCCACTTTCATAATAGTTCTATCATTATCTATATGTTGTCTTTGGCAATTCATATGGCTATCCTTAAGAAATGACCCTCTAAAGGTGTACATGAAATTTTTTCTTTTCAACTTTTAAGTTGGCAAAAGTACGTTACTACAAAAAAAAAAAAAGTTACACACAATTTTGTAGCTATTCAACAAATTTATCATTAATTCTATTTAATGACGGACTAGCCACAAATTATCAAAAAATTTATTAGCTAAAAGTAATTTGGATGGATTACACAAATTCCATAGTGTTAAGAGCTAATTACATCTTATCTCTACTCTTTTCTAAATTACAAAAATCCCTTAAATTTGGTGGAATCTAAATACATCCCAAAATGTGCGAATACATCACGTAAAGTGATGTAACTGAACGACACATCGCGTAAAGTGATGTATCCGAAAATAGGAGAAAGTAAGAAATTTTATAATTTTTTCAAATGGTAAGAATTTTTTTAAAAATGGTAAAATAAATTGTGTATTTATGTAATTTTTTGAAGTAATTTAGCATGAAGTTTGTACAAACGAAAAAAAATATCGGAGGTTACGATGTACAGTAAAACCTCTATAAATGCATATGCTTGGGACCAGAAAAAAATATTCATTTATCGAGATTATTAGTTTATCGATAAATGCATAAAATATTTATTTATCGATAAATAAATATTTATTATTTTAGAGAGTATTTTGTAGTATGTACCATAAGAAAGAAAAAAAATATAAAATTTAAATCTAGAAAACTAAAAAGTATAATCTTTGCATATACAACAACAACAACAACGAACCCAGTGTGATCCCACCATGTGGGGTCTGGGGAGGGTAGAGTGTGCGCAGACCTAACCCCTACCTTAAAAGGTAGGGCGGCTGTTTCCGAAAGACCCTCAGCTTAAGAGAGAAGAACAAGGGAGGAGAAACAAGGAAAAACAAGACATAGGTCAGTAAAGCCAGGCATATAACAGACAATATAAAGATATGAATAATGAGAGCGATAAAGCGATAAAGCGATAAAGTCAGGGTAGGAAAGATCGGGGATAAAGGGGCATTAACTACTATAGATAAAATAGGATACCCAAAGTAGACTGGGCCAACTAATATAAGCAGTAATCCCATGCAAAATCCTATGTTAAGACAAATGAGCGCGACTACGACTACTATGGAGAACCGATCGGCCACCTAGCCCACTATCTTAGTCTGAGTCCTCCATAGCCTCCTATCTAAGGTCATGTCCTCGGAGAGCTGCAACTGTGCCATATCATGTCTAATGACCTCTTCCCAATATTTCTTCGGCCTCCCTTTGCCCTTCCTGAAACCGTCCATAGCCAACCTCTCGCACCTCCACACTGGAGCATCTGTGTCTCTCCTCTTCACATGCCCAAACCATCTCAGTCTCGCTTTCCACATCTTGTCCTCCACCGATGTCACTCCCACCTTGTCTCGGATATCTTCATTCCTAATTCTATCCATCCTAGTGTGCCCACACATCCACCACAGCATTCGCATTTCCGCGACTCTCATCTTCTGGACATGAAGTTTTTTGATTGGCCAACACTCCACCCCGTACAATAGGGTCGGTCTAACCACCACTTTGTAGAACTTGCCTTTGAGTTTTAGTGGCACTTTCTTGTCACACAGCACTCCGGAGGCGAGCCTCCATTTCATCCACCCTGCACTGATGCGGTGTGAAAAAGTATAATCTTTGCATATATTTTATTTAAATCTAGGAAAGCTAAACGAATTTAGTGAAGCTTAATTTTTTTTAATAGTATTCATGTATATAGAATATAATTTTTTTTATGTTAACTATAAAAGGAAAAAGTTAGATGTTTAAAAATCATAATCCAAGTATAATGTCTTCTCATCATTCGAAAGGCGTGCAAAAATCATCTTTAACCAATAAAATAAGAAACACAATATATGAGCATAAGAAAGAGAATTGAACTATTAGCCAAAAAGATTTGTAAGCATGGGTGAAACAAAAATTTGATTTGACTATTAGTTAATCAATAATATCGCACACTCTCAAAAGATCGGCAGAGTATTTGTCAAATGAGATGAAAAATAGCGATGCCAAGAGGCATAAACAGGTAAAATACCCTAATTTAGAGAAAGTTTTGTACGAGTGGTTTCTTCAAATGAAAGAGAAAGTGAACATGTAAGGGGAAATTATCCAAGAAAAAATAAAAGTCTTTTCCTGAAAATGTACGGTGAAACTAATCCAGAATTCAACTTCTCTTCTGGTTGATTAGAATGTTTTAAGACGATAGGAATCAAGTCTTACAGACGTTTTGGGAAAAGTGGTTCAGTTATCATGGAGAACATTGAAAACGAATTGTCTAGCATACTGTCAAAAGTAGATCAATTTGAATGGAAGGGTATTTATAACATAGATGAAATTGGA
Source organism: Solanum dulcamara (assembly GCF_947179165.1). Classification (NCBI taxonomy): domain Eukaryota; kingdom Viridiplantae; phylum Streptophyta; class Magnoliopsida; order Solanales; family Solanaceae; genus Solanum; species Solanum dulcamara. The sequence continues at coordinate 75,888,331 of NC_077244.1, forward strand.
TTATTTTATCAATTGGAAGCTGATCATTCACTTGCTACCAAACAGCTTGAAGGTCGCAAAAAAGACAGAGAGAATTACTCTTTCTCTATGTTGCAATGGTGATGGATCTGACAAAGTACCATTGTGGATTATTGATAAGTTTGCAAATCCTAAATGCTTTAAAAATGTGAACATGAACAATCTTAATTGCATGTATAGATCCAACAAGAAAGCTTGGATGACTGGCCGCCTCCATTTTCTTCAGAACAACAACGACATGGAGCCGCCCTCTCTCATCATGCCTCAACAAAACGGAAAAAATGCTTTGCTTTTCCAAGAATATGTTGGTTGGTTTGATAAGAGAATGAATGTCAGGAAGGTTTTGTTAATAGTAGACAATTGCCTAGCTCATCCAAAGACAGTTGACGGCCTAAGAAATGTAGAGTTGTTTTTCTTACCTCCTAACATAACGTCTAAGATTCAACCATGTAATGCTGGGATAATTCGAGCATTCAAAGCTCATAATCATCGTCGTCTTTATTTCAACATCCTACAAGGCCCTTAGGTTGAAACACCAAATACTGAAAAAAATAATATTTTGAATGCTATTAATTTTGCTAACTTGGCTTGGAATTTTGATGTGAAAGAAATAAAAATTGCAAATTGTTTTCAGCATTGCAAGATCCGGTCGGAAGAAAACAATGTTCCTGAACCACAAGTTGGTGAATTAGATGAAGGTATCCAAGAATTAAATGATGTCATCTCTAATTTAGCCTACAGAAATATGATGCATGTTGAACATCTTTTGAACTACCCTAACGAGAATGATACTGTTATGGAATCACCTACAGAGGAAAAGATTATTCAATTTGTAATAAATAATGATGATGTGAATGATCTTGAACAAGATGATAGTATCGTCAAAGGAGGCATTTTAAGCAATGACTACATTATCAAACTATTTGGTACAACACGAACAAAATATTTTGAAAATTGTGTTCGCTCTTCAAAAAGTTAAGGATGAGATTTTTGGTTTTGGTGGGAAGAAAAAATAATCAACTATAGAATCATATTTTAAAAAGAAATAGTTATTTGTCTAGTATTATTGACTGATTAAATATATATAAATTCTTGATGTATTCTAACAATTATTACTCTATATTTTTTATGGACCTTTAATACTTTATTTTTAATTATTATCTAATGCATTTAGCGAGAATACTACTTTAATATAGCTGATTCAAGTTGAAACCGGAGAAAAATATTCATTTAGCGAGATTATTACTTTATCGAATATTACTTTATCGAGGTTATACTGTAATATTATATGAGCTAGACATATATCCAATCATTTGTTTATTGGAAGTCGACGTGCGATTAATCGCTGGGTGGGCCAATTATGGGCTTGGGCTTAGTCCAAAGATTATGTTGGGCCCTGTAAGTCCAAAATCCTACATTTTAGAAGTCTGAATTTTGTTGATGTGGTAAAGTTCCTTCCACTTGTATATATGGGGTAAATGTTTTCTTTAATATATTCTACTTCTTTCTAGGAAAATCGAGTAGATTAATAGAAAAAAAGAAAAGGAACATAAAAACTTCTCATGATTTTTTTTCTTCATATTTGTGGCTCCAAAGGTAGATGGAACGAAAGGTCTATTGAATACAAAAAGAGTAAGAATAAGATTAACGTACTTCTCATTCTTCTTGGGCCTCATTTATGAGACTATATTGAAGTAGTTGTTGTAAAGGTACATTAAATATTTTAACTCCTTTAAAGGTACATAAGCACGCTATTACATATTGATAAAATCAATTTCAAACCTAAAAGACATATTTTTCAACACTTGATATTTATTGTGCTCCTTTAAATCAGTTTTAAGTGCTTAACCCATAGTCAACGAGAGGAAAAACAAGTCCAACCCTGCAAATTTAAATAGTATTTTCTGCTATACAAAATAAATTAGCTGATGGTCAATAATTTAACTCATATTTGTGCGTTCCACATTCCATATAGGGCATGAAAAATGGAACAGGAAAAAAAAAATACACATTATGGGTGTGTTTGGTATGGAGGAAAATGTTTTCTATTGAAAATGCTTTTTTAGAAAATATTTTTTGGAAAATAAGTTGGTTTCAAACTTATTTTCTCATATTTGGTCGATGAGTGAAAAATATTCTCTAGTGTATCGTTCGTGAATGAAAAACATTTTTTAAAAAAGATATTTTATATAATTTGTTGATATCCGATCCGAGACCCGACCCTGACCTCGACTTGAGACCCTATCCAGACCTCGACCTCGACCCGATTCGAGATTTTATCCCGACCTCAAATCGAGACCCGACCTCGACACCCGACCCGACTTCCGACCCATAATCCGACACCTGACCTTGACCCGACACTTGATCCTAACCTGAGATTTGACCCCAACCTCAACTCGAGATCCAATTCCGATCTTGACCCGAGACCCTAATACCCACCTAAGACCCGATCCCAACCTCGACCCCCACCCTAACACCCGATTCCAGACCCAACCCGACCCCAACCCAAGTCGTTACCCCGACACCCCACCCCGACCCCGACTATTGATCCTGACCCTAACTCCCGACCCCGACCCGAGATCCGAGACTCGACACCCAACTTCAACTCCAACCCAATACTCGAATTGAAACTTTGACCTTGATCCAAGACCCCGAACCCCAACCCGAGACGTAATCCCGACCTCGTACCCAACCCTGACACCCAAACCAACACCCGAACCTGACCCCAAACTCGACCCGAGACCCCAACCCAAGACCCAACCCCGACCATAGGCCCTGACCCAAGATTCGAGATCCAATCTCAACCCGAGATCCCTACCCAACGACAGATCTGACACCTGACCCCGACTCAAAATCTTGACTTAAGATCAGAGATCGAATTTTGACTCCGACACCCGACACCCGACTTCCGATCCAAGACCCGACACCCTAACCCGACCCAATACTCGACTCTGAATCCCACACAACACCCTACTCGATACCCTGACCCGAGACCTCGACCCTGATTTCAAATCCGAACTCGATTTGAGATCCGACCTTGACCTCGACAATCAATCTTGACCTCGATCCCGACACCTGACCCGAGACTCGAAATCACACTCAAATTTCAACTCTTGACTCCCGACCAGACACTCTGACCTGAGATCAACCCCAACACTCCATATAAAATTCGACCTCTAATTCTAACTCGAGATCCGACCCCGACTCAATTCGAGACTCAAGAGTTGCGTCTCGAATCGAGGTCGAGAGTCGGATCTCGAATTGAGAATCAGTAGACGCATATAGGATTAATATTGTAAATCGATATCCGAGATTTAAGTTATGATAGAAAGTTGAGGTATGAGGGTTCAAAATGATTTTAAAAAATGTTTTCTTACTTTTTTTAAGGGAAGTCATTTTTCTTGAATTTGAGAAAAATATGTTGATTTGAAAAACATTTTCCAAAACATTTAAGACAACCAAACATGAGAAAATTGAAAAATATTTTCCTTCGTACCAAACACACCTATATGAAACGACCTGTGACCAATTAATTTATTACTGTTCAAGATTGCAACATTCTTGAATTAGATTTCAACTGGGCGGTGGTTTGCTGGAATATATTTTCCTCCTACCACATCATAAATCAGCAGTTGAATTGTCTCTGTCTCAGAAAACAAATGGTAGAAGCAATGAATTGGGCACAATTCAATTAATTCATTCTATCAAGCGACAATATATTACTGTCCTTTTCCTATGTTGACCAATGCCTCTTCCAAAATATATATGCACGTGAAAATGCTGCAAGAGCAGCCGGAAAATTCTCCCTTATGGAAATCGACATGTATGAAAATTACAATTTATTTGTAATATTTTTAGAAAAATGAAATCGTCAAATATTACATGTAGACATTACTGTCAGAAAAGAAGAGATTGCAAGTTTTAGTTAGGTGCAGTATATATGGTAATCAAATGATGAATCCCAGATCGATCCAGAAAAAATTGGCTCATCTAATGATTGATAACAATGAGATCCATCGCCACATAACGTCAATTTACTATAGTTAATCTTACCTTACCTTACCTTACCTTACGTCAAACCAATTCAATTTTTTATGATTAAATATTTTAATATAGTAAAATAAAATATGTATTCATTAATCAAGATTAATTTGGTGATCAAAGTGTAGGTACAATTTACAACACACCTATTTATTCTACAAACACCCTATATCAAATGGGAAATGATTCGTGACAAACAATATTAAATTTGGCCGCAAAATCTTGGTCGTTTTAGGATTTAGTACAATATTAAAATATTGATAATCTTTATCACGCTGAAAATCTCAGCGTGGATTTGGTCTGTCAAGAGAGATGGAAAATTGAAAATCTACCCCGAGATTGGTGCTCATGCTTCATTAAAATTCGATTGCTTAGAAAAGAGAGAGTAATCCAGAAATCTAATTATTAATTAATTATTCTATCATGCTTCCTCAGTTCACTTTTTTTACTTATCCATAATAGAATTAGATATTACCTCCGTCTAATATTAGATGAGCATCTTATTAAAAATATACTTACTAAATCATGATAGAATTAATTAAAATTTTCCATTTTACCCCTACAATTAATATGCTTTGGAAGTTTAAACAAATTTTGAAGATCCAAAAATTTCTCTTTTTCAAGAGACTAATTAATATGAGCAAATGGCAAAATAGTAAAGTTAAATAATCTATTAATGATTTTTGAGTTACCGACTTATCGTGTAAAATACAAAGTGTTCATCTAATATGGGACGGAGGTAGTAGTTATTAATATGATGGACTTGAGGAATAATATGAAATGAGTAATTAATCATAAGAATAAAAAAAAATACATAAAAAATAAGTAAGTGTAAAAAAGAGAATATGGTAATATTTCCGTTATAAATAAACAATTAAATAAGATCCACCTAAAAATAAGAAACAATCATGATAGCATATCTTGAAAACAAGCTACACATTTTTTTAATTAATAATCTAACATCATGTGCAGACAAAATAATATTGTAGTACCCACCATTACGAAAGAATTCAAACTTCATTAATCATCTATGAAATATCAATGTCTGATTCTATCAATCAAAGCATTTTCCTGAAATAAACCAACCAAATTTTACATATCACTGGATGACTGTCAGTACTAATAGATTGAAGAAAAAAAAATCAACTTTCATTAATTAGTTTGTCAATCCACAAGGAAGAGACCTAAAAAGCACAACCCCAAAACGAAACTTTTTTTAGAGAGAGATGATTCAAGTGAACCAAATCAATTTACACAACATCATTAAGTTAACCTTCAACTCTGATCGAAGAACAAAATTCTCCATGCCTGAAAATAGAGAAATTCCTAATAAAAAACGTTTTTTATGGATCCTTTTCAGGGTGAATCCAAATTAATCACTGGATCCTATTCAACGTGATTCTAAATTAATCAAGCAGTATACTAACATCTACATCAGAGGGCTATTGAGAAGTCCATGCCAAGAAGAGCCACCAACTCCATTCCACATTCTTCTAGTTGAATCAAAATCAGCCATATTATTTCCTTCTCCATTAATTTGCCATGGAAATCCCCACAAAATTCTGTTGTCACCTTGATCTTTAGCCATGTTGCACATCTCTTGTTTAACTGTTGTCACTGTTGTAGATGTTGTCACACCACTGCTTATTTCTTGATCATAATTATGCATTAATCCCATTTCTTGATCATTGTTATTCACCCCTATTCCACCATTTTCCACATTATGTAATCCCATGTCCCCATTAATAATATTCCCAACTCCATAGTACAAATTCTGGTGATGAATTAATCCATTTAATGGATTATTATTTTCAAGGAATCCAGTACTACCCCTAAGTGCATCAAGAAATATTCCACTTGGATTTTCATTGCACATCATTGAAATATTGTTATGGTTTTCAAATCCCAATTGCCCATTCCCTTGTTTTTGAAGCCTAGCAAATGCTAGGCTCAAATCACTAGAATCATAGGAAAATGGATTATTAGGGCAATTAGGAGGGTTGATAATGGAATGTTGATCTTGGCTACTACTACTTCTTGATGATGATGATGACCTTTTGTTCTTCCTACAGCCTCCTCCTACTGGAACATTTCTTAATGTTCCTCCTTTGGTCCAATATCTTCTACATGATTTGCAAAAATATCTAGGTTGAGAGAGACTGTAGTTGTTGTAGTAGCAAAATTTGGTGTTGGAGGAGTCACATCTTGGACATTTTATTGCTTGCTCTGGTGGCTTTGGCTTCTTTTGATCTTGTTGTTGTGGCTTTGTGCTCACCAGCATGCTTTCTAGGGTTTGAGAAGACAATTCCTAAATAACACAATTAACTATAAAGATCAGAACTTGACATCACAAAAAAATAATGCAAACTATTGGTAATACATTTTTGCTTTCATATGCGTTGTATCTTAATATTTTGTTGTCCTAATTTTGGACCGATAATCTATCTGAACAACTTCTATACATTCTACCTTTAGGCTTAACTTATGAGATTATACTGAATATGTTGTTGTTCTTGTCGTAAGTAGCGGAAAAAAGAAGAAGAAGACCTCTTTATTGTTGTAATTGATGTATGAATGCCTTACTTTTACATTCAAAAATAGAATCTTTAACTTGAAAAGAAACATAATTTTCTTAAAGAGACGAGTGACTTTAAATTTGTAAAAGGTCAGCTAGCATCAATTTAATTTAATCTTAGGCTATATAGCTACAGTCGAGAAAGAAAGAAATTTACAAAAATTAGCAAAAGTATAAGAGTATACACTACTCTCCTTAGGAGTTAGGCACATAGAGTAGGTCTTTTTGGGGGGGTTATTTTAATTCATGGAGTGAACTTTTTGGGGGGGAAATAGATATCGTATGTATAGTTATAGATAATATCAGAAAGTAAAACTTACTGATTTGTTAAAGCTGGAAAAATTAACTAATAATTAGGAGAATGACACAACTATTCCTAATAATAAATGTGAACCAAACAACTTAAAAAGACTCATTCCATATCAAGATTGGTAGCTAGCCTTACAAGAAACAAAATATATTCAAAATCTCAGAGAAAGGAAATAGAAAATGAAAGCGCGCGCACACACACAGGAATTTTGACTCAACAAAAGAAATTAAAGCATAAGATGTCTAATTGACAAAACAAATTAAAGAAGAAAGATTAAAGCATCATTACTACTACTAATACAACTTTATTAATTTACCTGATGATGGTGATGCTGTGCACTAGAGGGATCCATCACTGAGTACAGCTAGAAACAATATAAAACTTAGAGCTTAAATTAAAACTTAATCCTCCTCCAGGTTCTAAGTTTAATACTTTTTTGGTACTTAATTGATCTATTGAATAAAAGGCACAAGGCAAATTTGAATTGCTAAGAAATGAAGCAAAAGGCAAGAGAGAACAACTTGTGAATGCCTCTTCTCAAACTCAATATATATATATATAAATGTAGAGAAAGAGGGGGAGGGGTTTTGGGGTGCTGGGGGTGGGGTGTTGCTTCAGTACATGTCTTATTGTGTGTGTAAGAGAGAGAAAAATAAAGCAAAAATTGAGAAATAGGATAAGGAAATACGTGTAAGGCTTAGGTCTGTTATTCGGGACACGATAGAGTGGAAAATCTAACTGTTAATGGGTCCCTTCTTGCTTCAAGTTTCCCAATTCTATCATTCTATTTCCCCATCCTCTTCCTTTGCTAAGTTAATAATATAATAACTAATAAAAAATTGTGCAAAGTATTTAGTAATTCTAAAAATTCTTGAACGAATTAATTATATAATGAAAAAATAAATGGCCAAATGATTGACGTAGAGATTTCATTCTTTGTCCCATTATGCAAGCTCAACTTGTCCAGTACCTGCTTATGTCATTAAAACTTTATTAAAATGAAATGCACTTTGTCTTTAAAGGCAACTTACTTCTATTAAAATTTTCATTTTGTTGTACAAATATGTTTAAATGATCAACCTAAGTTGGCTCCAATATCCCCCACAAAAAATGGAATAAAGTTTTGGTCCAAAATTTTTAAAAATGAGAATAAAGCAGAATATTTTATTGATGTTGGGTGCATATATATGGACCCAACAGCAACAGAAGCCGTGGCTGTATATTCTATATATATGTCGCGTGGCTACAAGTTAAAGGCTATAATTGAAATGGACAAGTGATGATACGAAGAGGGAAAAGTGGTCACTTGGATCAGGTAGTACTGCACCTTTATTTTGCATGCCTAACCCACAGTACTCTGCTTACAATTAGTGACTTGTCTTTATCACCCTAACTAATTGGTTTTTATGACAGACAAAATCAGAATTTGAAGATTAATTACGTTCGTAATCAAATATTTAAGTGTAAGTTAGTGTCAATCTTTTTATATATGCTTCCCTCGTCAGCTGATTCTTTAAAGACAAAGTTTACGTGTGATGAGGCAGTGGTACTAGCTATATAGGTGTGAGCTAATTTGTGCTTGAAGAAATGGGTTGGCAGAAATATATTCATGTAAAAACAAACATGGCGAATCTATCAAGGACAACTGATTACTTCTCCACCCAAAATCTCTACTGTCTGACAAATACTATTCTTCATCTTCTGCCTTAAGCACTTCTTCTTCATCATATACTGACAAGTCACAATAACACAATTCTTTTTCTTCAAGATTGTTTTTTTCATCCATTCTGATTATACTAGTTTGATTACTATAGCTATATAAATACGATTAGTAAGATTATTATACAAAAAAATCATATCTTATTTGTTTCAATTTTATATGAAGTTTAAGAAAGTAAACAATATTTTTGAATCTCGTAGTTTTAAATTAAAGATATATATAATATTTTACCAAAATATCATTTAGTCTTGTGGTTTCAAACATGTCTTGTAGAAAATTATAATTAAAGAGTTTCTAGAAAAAGAAAGATGTATTTTTTTTAAATGAACTAAATAAATAAATTAAAACACATTAAATATGAGTAATTTACTAATAATATAATTGAGGAGTAATTGTTATTATTTAATTTCCTCATGATGAAAATACTCGGCAATACTGTGGAGATCGTAAATAATTTACATTCATTGCAATTTTTATATGAGTTATACTTAATTAATATAGATAAGTTACGTATATTGTTTAATTTGTTAGTTGTAAGTAGCAGTAGTATTTGTCACCAAAGTAACCTAACTGCAACATGGAATAATATTCTAACCTGTCATCATCTGTCAGTAATAGCATTTACAATGAATAATCATTTCATGGAAAAAAACTATCAATCAATCATTGATCCTACCACTCATTGATTATCTTCGGATCCTATGAACAAAATGGTTTTTTTTTTCCTTCATTTCAAAATTTTCATACTCCCTCCCAATTTGTATATATTTTGCCTCCATTTCTTTCAAAAAATACTACTCCACTTCCGCTATTTTTTATATTTCTTTATCACACACAATAAAATGTAATATCATAAAAGGTACTACTCAGCTGTTCAATTTTATATATCTACTATTCTAAAAATAAAATTTTATTTTTATTTGTCATTTTTCATATATCAACAAAAGATAAAATTTTTGATGTTTTACCCTTGTCTTTAATTATTTATTCCATAAATTATTTTTCAAAATCTAATACTAAACATCAATTATTAAAAGTAGTGTGATAAAATAACAATGTCAATTATTATTTTTTTAATGAAAATGTCAAATTCAAATATAATAAGTAAAAATAAACGGAGAAAATAGTTGACTAACATATTCTTATTTTTTCAAAAATAACGAATAAATTTCTCTATATATGTCTTCTATTGGATTAATAAAAGTGAAAAGTAAAGTGGAACAACAAACGACGGACAAGAATGCTAGCAAAGATAAGATAATTCAAAAACATGTTAAAAGTTTTTGTAATCATAGAAACAATACGTAATGAGGCCTCCATATAAAAAAATAAAATTAAACCGTTCCCCTATAGTGGTGGTCACATGGAACAAATGTGGGACAGGGTGTTTGATGATTAAGAATTGAACATGACATTGGGATTAGTCAAGTTAGTTGACTGGTCAAAATTTTGGCTTCATTCAAATAAAACACCAACTGACTCAAAAGTGAAAGTAGAGAGAAGTACTGTTGTGGAATGTATTAAAAACAGAGCCTCCATTTCCATTATAATGCAGCTACTCTTCGAAAACAGTACTTTCGATATTCTTTTCTTTCGTTTTAATGTATTTGTTAAAATTACAGTAAATATTTTTATATATTTTAAATTTAATAATATTCAAAAAAAATTATTTTTTAAAAAAATTATGCCAAATTAAAACTCGACAAACAAAACAAATTGTGAAGAAAAGAATATGCATGCATCTGGATTTTTCGGTATAATGGAAGTAGTGAAAGAAATTACTAATATTTTAAGATTGAAGGGAACGTTCTAATCAGATGAGGAAATCAAACACAAGATTTGCCTTGTGTTTCGTGCTCTAGCTAGCTGCTCATTGGGAAACGTTGTCTTCACTTTATCAGTTTCCAGAAAATGCCTTCTAATTGGGAATACTTTTTCTATCAAATTAATTCTCTACTTTTATTTTTACTTATCCATTTTCGAGAAATATTCTGAGGTTTTGTGAAATAATTTGAAAAATAACTAATAATAATAAGGATAAAATAATTTTTTAATATGTTAAAAGTAATAATGTTGATTGTTCTTTTTTACTCATTAATTTGATTAATACAAATTTACAATGTATAAAGTTTATTTAATTGAACTATGTTAACACCAAAAGTTATAATGAGGTGGTACCCTCTATCCTTAAACTACAAAGATTTGATCATTAGCCCTAAAAATAAAAGCCTTTGACAAGGAATGTGTTAATCTAAAACTATAATTTTTTAGGGATCAATAGGGATCGTATATTGAATTAAAAAAATATACTTCCTGTCAAAATTTTAAGAGCTCGAATTAAGATCTCTAATTAAAGGTAAATAAAGATTATATATCAAAACTTATACTCATATAAAGGGACGTATATAAGAATTCTTATTTAATACTTAATTAATATGCAACGAGAGACGTGGCAACTAGGCACGGAGTGCAAGCCTCGCATATTTTGTATAGTTAAAAAGAAATTGTCAAAAAATTAGGAAGCATACTTAAAATTGCATAATATTAGAAAAATTAACCTAAAATGAAAGCATTACATTTTTTTTCTTTCACATGGCGTTCAATATTCGATTTGGGCCCCAAATAAAAGGAATTCACGTTGGAAAATTTCATATTTGGTTCCTACCAAAGGTGATTTAATGTCCGGGGCTCAAATTCAAAATTTCATTAAAAAACGAATGAATATATATCAATCCATCACAATCTTTAGTGGAGTAAGCATATCAATGCATTTACGTAGTACATACTACATAATACTAAAACATGCGCGCAACACGTTCTTTAAGAAGTACAGAGAATTAATCAGTAAATCTCACAAATTAAAATATAATCAAGTCTCTGTGATTGTCTCGAATCTTTTAAAACACTCTTCATATTGCAATGAGTTGCTTTACCTTTTAAAATATTAGACTAATTAGATTAGCTTAAAAATACTTAATTCGTGGAATAATTCAGTGCTTGTGCTGCGGCTACTAGTTAGCTATCCTATTTTAACTATGTGGTCCTAGACTATGCAGCTGTTGGTCTGTTTAGTTACATTAATTAATAGTCCATGCATAAATAGAGTAACAAATAATTAATTTAATTTTTCCCAACAATAGAGTAACTTCATATTTCGTTGCTCTCTCCGTAAAAAAATTTACCCTAAAATTATATACAAATATATCATACATCTATTAATTTAATCCAACACAAATACGTTTTTATTCATATAGCGTAGTGATTTTTGTGGTTAAGTTAGTTGAAGGAAGGAGCAATTTCCGGTGGATTCCTTCAAGTCGAAGTATTCACATTTTTTCCAACCTTAGGTACGAAGAATATTGATTGAAATTGATTAGGCAAAGACAGAGCCAATTGGATCCCAAGAATTTTACAAGTGCCCCCTCCTTCCAACTACACAATCATATCAACTTTAATTGATTGATTACTTAATTAAATAATTAATTTTATTACATTAAAGCAAAACCATACTAATCCGAAGTATGATTTAATAATATGATTTCAAACATATGACAAAAAAATAAAACATATCAAGGACAGTGCAATCATATTAGTTCACACGGAAGTTAAGTTGCACCAACTATTTTTAATAATCATAGGACAAATCAAGTGTCCAGCTAGGTCTCTTTATGGCCTTTTTTTTGTCCAGTTTAATAACTAAAATGGGAAAATTACAGATATATACCGCTCAATCAACTAATATATTAATATGGGCAAAACATACCCAACATATTATATATATATTTCGTAAATTAGTTTGTCATAATGTTTAGGGTCTTACTTATCATTAAAAATGAATTGATTGTATGGTCACTTTTTTTTGCGTCACATGTCATGCTTCATCGTAAATCAAGCTATTACATACTTAGAATATAAATTTTCCTTGACATTTGTTTGACTGATAATTAAATGTTAGTAAGTTGTCCAGCTCTGGCCTCACTTAATTTATAATTTCTCTTTCTTGAATAACTTTATCATTTTACAGGTAAAATTGTTATATTAATGATTAGTTACTATCATTTTCCAACTAAAACTGTTAAATTCAAAATAAATAGTCAAGCGAATTATTGCGTCTCCTAGTTCTAATTGTTTCCCCAAAAATATAAATATTATTATCCCGAGTGGGAAAGGTGGGGCACAAGAAAAACATGGGTGAGTGGGTGGAAAGAAGGGCCCAGCAGACTATAAACACGCGGCTTAGCTATCTGACGAATATTTCAGTTTGAAGGAACAACCATACTCTCCATTTTCATAAATCATAATCAGATGCACCTTAGTGGAAGGACGACCCCACTATTACGACTTCTCCCTCTTCAAGTAAGGAATAACATAATATAGGCTCCACAATTTTTTTTATAACAGGTTATTTCAATTCAATATTTTTAATATAACAATAATAATATATTTAATGTAATTTTATAAGTAAATTTAAGATTGTGAAGAGGATAAAATATAGTGTAAAATTTTATACATAACTACTATAAAAATTTTAATAAGCCAAAATAACTACAATTAGGTAATTACATTTTGTAACTATAACTATAATAATTATTTGTAAAATGCGCATACCCGTTTCACTGCAAAAATACAAATTCGTTTGTACGATACACTGACAATGTACAAATAGGGTAAGTATATTCAAATTCGGTATTTATATATTTTAGAAATTTTTCAAAACTTATGCAAATCAAATATATCAATATTATAATTATATACATGGTAGGATAAGCATATATACAAAATATGAAAAATTCTAAATTTATACAAACAAATTCTTAATTATACAAATTCTGAATAACAATTGCTATGAATATTAATTATTGAAAAAGGTTTGCCGAGAGTGGAAATTAACTTTCCGATAAATTATTGGCTCAAAAGTATTTTTAATGTGACATACAAATTAATATGTGAAAGCTTATAAAATTTTAAAATCTGAACATAATTATACAATGAGTTTAATGATAAAAATCTTACGGATCAAACCATTTAACTCGGTTAATATCTTGCCCAATTCAATCCACTATCAATCCGTACGAATCCGCGTATTTGTCACCACTATTACTAAGCAGCAGTAAACAACTAAGAAAACAAAACAAATAATATGCATTTCCCACTGATAATCAATGGACAACCAAAATTGAATTTGCAAGCCATGGCTACGAGAGCTACCTTTCTAACGCATTTTTTTCCCGAAAAGGTACACTAGACACTAGTTCAGCTGTTCAGGTACTCGATCCTTAAGACGAAACCAGCTGTCTGCTGAATGCTATATATGGTGCAAGGAAAATCTACTTCACTCTACTTCCATATCAGAAATAGCTTCGTTCAAGACACTCTGAAGCTCTTTCAATCTGCGTCTTGCCAGCACGACGCAATCCTGAAGACGTAATTAATGAACATTTCTTGTAAAAAATTGGTTAAGATATAATCGTTAACTACTATTTACAGGATTATTTTAGGAACCATTGTACGGAATGTAAGTTAACAAATGTCTCCAGAAAAGTGAGTATGACATAGGAAAATAGCATTATTTTTGCAATTTTAATACAAACAAACAACATTCCCAGTAAGAACACACAAGTGGGATCTAGGAAGGATGGGTGTATGCAGACCTTACCCCTACCTTTGTGGGGTAGAGAGGTTGTTTTCGAACAATCCTCGACTCAAGAAAAGTGATTTTCGAAACAGGTTTGTGAAATTTCAATTTCTTGGTTTGTTTTCTTATGATTTGTTTAACTACCGAACAGAACTGATTAAAAAGTTCTTATTTATTATAGCAATATAAAACATGTTAAACGATTTTTTTATTATTATTTTGACAATTGGAAATCTGAATATCCCCTTTAAAAAAGTTTTCAGATAACTGGTGACCTCCTTTAGCTACAATCTAAGATAATTATCAAATGTGCCTTATAAAGAAAAGAAAAGAAAAATAAACCTTGTTCGTTTAGTTAAGCATTACGATTACGTTGCAAACTAACCTGGATGACTGATGTATGGGCAAGAACTGGCCCCCCTGGTTTATAAAGTGAAACAAGCTGGTAAGAAGAATCCAATACCACAGTTACAGCCGTTTCCATTATAGATTCTTCCTCTGCTGTAGGATCTGCTAGGATGTAGTTCTTGTGAAGCAAGCACGTTAAGGAGAATGGTGGAGAGTTCAATTTGAGTTTTCTTTTCTCTGTATTGACAGGCTGCTTCTCCAATTTCAATTGGACATTGTCCTCAGAAACAAGAACTATTCGCCCATCTTCATTCAAAGACACTACTGGAATGTTCACTGCAAAAAATCCATTTCCTATGTAAAATTCTATGCATTTAATAATCAACTTTCCTAAACTGATATGTACAGCTATTACTAACTCGATGCAGATAACATTGAACACTTCAGAGGAAAACACTCTTCCCTCATCCCAAAAAAAGAGCTATTGACCTCCTGGAATGGTTGCAAGTTTGCAACTCTTCTTCATCCCTTCATCTCTTTCTCAATAATGGCTTCATAAATTTATTGCATTATATTCCTTTAACAAACCCAAACTAAGTGGAAAATATTACTCTTTTGACATATACACTCTTCCTCTAAGGTTTATTACATGACATATACAGGCAAGATTGTTGCAGATAGTTGCTCCTTGAACATATTGCTAATTGCTCTAAGAACTTGTGCAGACAGTTGGTCCTCTTTTTACCGTCGCCTGTTGATAATATACATATTTTCTGTAATCACAAAAAACACCTTCTTTCTTACCGTTTTTGAACTTTGACTTCGTAATCCTTATTTCCCAAAATTTTGTTTCAACATGTGGTCCCTTTCCAATCTCAAAAAGAGAAACAGGATATGAAGTACAATAATGTTGTCTCTCATGGGACAAGTAGTGATTACAGGAATATTTCAGAAATCCAAACAATAGAAAACTTACAATGCGAAAAGGCAGCAACTGCAGATAGTAATGCAGCGTCAAACAGGGAACCGTCAGCATCCAAACAGTATATGTCCTGTATTAATTATATGCCATAGGAATTAATACCAACAACTAGGCCTATGATACAAAAGTGTTTGTATTAGTAGAAAATGAAGAAATATAAGAGGGGAAGAGAACCAAGATGAATAGGTGAAAAACATATAGTCCAAATCTACAGTTGACGGACGGCTTTGCGGAGTAACATATTTGAAAATGGTAACCTAGATACGTCAAGCATTTCAATTGTTTCATATTCTGACGACTTAACTCTTCAATCAACGTAAAATTAAGGAACAAACTTTTCCTTCTACCGACCATGGGAAAAAGCAAGAAAACAAGATCTTCACATTCATTAGCACTTACCAGGTAGGCCATCCATGCAGCTTTTCCTCCAACCAAACACAACTCTTTCAAGTCAATCATGCCAGAACTGCAAAAATTTCAATTGCTTATTAAGGAGATTGTACAGGCATACTTATCAGAAAGTGAAGAAAAAACAAATATTAAGAAGATACGCCAAGAGGAAGGACCTAAAATAGGAATGGGAAAACAAAGCTATGATGACGCTAAAATCAAAGTAACCCTCTCTTACCAACACGGGTTGTGGTGGAGTGGTAAGTACTCCTTCATCCTTAACCAGATGTTTCGGGTTCGAGTCCCCTGGGGTACATAGTCACCTTTGTTAGGGAGCATTTTACCCTCAATGTGGGACTTTCCGACACGAATCCAAATTTAGTCGGGCTCCAATGTATGTAACGGAAAACGGGTGGGAAACCAAAAAAATAAAAATAAGTAATCCTTTCTTACTTCTACCTTTAGGAAAACAATAGAAAAGTTAGACTTGCTCAACAACCAGAGATACTTCTTGGTGAAAGCTTTTTGTAGGAGTAGTGTGGGATTGAGGCATGGTTAATCGAATAATGATTAACAACATAGGGTTGATTGAATGATGATTAAGTTCCAAAAACTTCTGAGAAGAACAAGGATTCATGCAAGGTTATTCTCATGGGAGAAAACAGAAGAAGAATACTCTCCCTTGTAATGTAAAGTTTTTCCAGAAGCAGCTAGTTATTTGGTAATACCGATTGAGCACAGTATGAAAGATCTTTTAGATGCACATATTCCTTCGGGGGAAAGATTGGGGCGTGGACATAAGGGTCTTTTTGACACAATCAACAATTCGCTTCATTTTCAATTATGCCTTGCCCTAACTTCTTTAGGGTTGTGATCCCGACTTAGTGAGTCCTTTCATCCGTGATGAACTATTAGCACCAGTCTACATTTTGTCCCACTGGACTGAGGAGAGGAAATCTTATTTAAAAAGCATAAGACATAAAGACTAGGTAAGCTCCCAATTTGGCAAGAACAGCTAAGAGGGCCAACTACCAATAAACTTTCATTGTTCATTTACAAAAAGGGATTTTTTTTTTAATTCTTCATATTTCAAATTGGGTCGGTTAAGAGAGGGAGAAATTTGTACTAAAATATCTATAAGCCAACCCTTCTAGATGCTTCAACGCTTGGTTCGCTTGAAGGTGAAAGAGACATAACTTTGGGCTTTGTTGATTTACTGTGTGATGATTTGTTGAACAAGATCGAAGACGCAGTCCCGTATTGCATATTGGTACTTATCGAGTATAGAATAAATCTGCTTTCCTTTGTTCGAGAATGTTTCGGGTTCGAGTCCCCTGGGGTACATAGTCACCTTTGTTAGGGAGCATTTTACCCTCAATGTGGGACTTTCCGACACGAATCCAAATTTAGTCGGGCTCCAATGTATGTAACGGAAAACGGGTGGGAAACCAAAAAAATAAAAATAAGTAATCCTTTCTTACTTCTACCTTTAGGAAAACAATAGAAAAGTTAGACTTGCTCAACAACCAGAGATACTTCTTGGTGAAAGCTTTTTGTAGGAGTAGTGTGGGATTGAGGCATGGTTAATCGAATAATGATTAACAACATAGGGTTGATTGAATGATGATTAAGTTCCAAAAACTTCTGAGAAGAACAAGGATTCATGCAAGGTTATTCTCATGGGAGAAAACAGAAGAAGAATACTCTCCCTTGTAATGTAAAGTTCTTCCAGAAGCAGCTAGTTATTTGGTAATACCGATTGAGCACAGTATGAAAGATCTTTTAGATGCACATATTCCTTCGGGGGAAAGATTGGGGCGTGGACATAAGGGTCTTTTTGACACAATCAACAATTCGCTTCATTTTCAATTATGCCTTGCCCTAACTTCTTTAGGGTTGTGATCCCGACTTAGTGAGTCCTTTCATCCATGATGAACTATTAGCACCAGTCTACATTTTGTCCCACTGGACTGAGGAGAGGAAATCTTATTTAAAAAGCATAAGACATAAAGACTAGGTAAGCTCCCAATTTGGCAAGAACAGCTAAGAGGGCCAACTACCAATAAACTTTCATTGTTCATTTACAAAAAGGGATTTTTTTTTTAATTCTTCATATTTCAAAAAGGGTCGGTTAAGAGAGGGAGAAATTTGTACTAAAATATCTATAAGCCAACCCTTCTAGATGCTTCAACGCTTGGTTCGCTTGAAGGTGAAAGAGACATAACTTTGGGCTTTGTTGATTTACTGTGTGATGATTTGTTGAACAAGATCGAAGACGCAGTCCCGTATTGCATATTGGTACTTATCGAGTATAGAATAAATCTGCTTTCCTTTGTTCCTACGAACAGAATTGTTCCAATATTACCAACATAAAAAAGTAGCTAGCAAGAAGAAACCTTCACTCTTGTGATGTAAAGTTCTTTCAGAAACTTCTCTAAGTAATAATAGCTACTACAATTTATTCACCAATAAGTAAAAAAAACCACAAAGACAGGAAACGTGGCCAAGATGGTTGAAGCAAAAGGATATTCCCGATCAGATTATTATGTTTGCAGCGAGATCACAAGTGGGTCTAGTTGAATCTTAAATATAACCTATGCTAGAAATATAGGAAAAGAATATTATTGAATTGTGTCTGTGCATTATTACACAGAGACCCTATTTATAGACACTACAATACAATCCTTTACCAAGTAAGATACTATTTATTATTCCTATTCCTATTCTAAGTGGATTGTATATACCTATTCCTATTATAATACTCCCCCTCAAGCTAGTGCATACAAGTCATATGTACCTAACATTATGTACCTAGCTTGTTACAAATGTAATTAACACGAGGACCAATGAAGGGCTGGGTGAGATATATGCAAGTTGATCACTCGACTTCACAAAATTGACAATCAATCTCAATGTGCTTAAGTCTTTTCATGAAATACTAAATTTGATGCATAGTGTAGATAAAACTCGGAGTGATAAAATTACAGTGTTGAACTTCCTAAATTTAGCTTAAGAAAATTGTTTCAGACCATAGAGTGACTTATACAATCGACATACAAGGCTACCAAACTCCCCCTGAGCAACAAAACCAGGTGGTTGCTCCATATAGACTTCTTACTCGAGAACGTTGTCGAGAAAAAACATTCTTAATGTCCAACTAATTAAAAAAGCCAATAACAAACGACAACCATACGACATGGTCATTATAAAAATACCTAACATCACGAAATAGATGATGACAAATATATAGACTCAAATTTCAGATTAGTTTTTTAAAAAAAAATAATAGAATATTTAGACTCCAAGTTTGGGCATCTGCAAGCTATTATTACATACCTCAAGATAGTGTCTGACAGCTGCTTTGAAATTACTGATGCTGCCTCCGCAGGCCTACCAGGCCGAACCAGAGGAGAACAAATGGGAGGCATGTGAAATTCGATAGCTGCAATCACAATATAATCATATATATAAGCAGAAACTATATGGGCAACAAGATAATAAGAGCTGAGAAATGAGAGGTTTTTTACCTATGGATCCCTCATCTGGACATTCAACAGTTGGAGTCATGACTTCCATGTTGATGGCAGCCAGCATCGTCTGTGATTGATGCAAGATGATCAATCAACTCAGAAGCAATTCAAGTGAAAAATGGAAGCTGTTGTACATTAAAGAAGCAATTGATACAAAGGATATACTTACAGTGGAGCCAATCTTTGCCAGTGCCGATCCATCAGCAGAGGCAACGGCACCTGCAGTGAAAATACAGATGTAAATTTGGACAACTCCTGACAAAATACAGATGTAAATTTGGACAATTTGGACAGTTAAAATGATGATTAGACAAACCAAGTGCAAGTGTTGTATCTCTAGCACTTCCAAGCTTTCGGGCATCAGGTCGGACAGATTTAAGAAGATGGTGCTCATGATAGCGCAAAGGGAAAAGACGTCTAAATGCGTCCACCTCCATCTCTGAATACAAGTCACTTGATCCATTGGTAGCAGCCATTCTATAGAAATCAGATGTCTTAGCAATAGACTTACCAACCATGCAGCACATAAGTCCCCTCCCCCCTTAGACAGTAAACAAGGATAATAAGACATATAGCACATAAGTCCCCTCCCCCCTTAGACAGTCCCCAACTTATTTTATTATTATGGAGAGTTTACATACATGGATTATTACATAGCCAAAATAATAAAGAAAGAATAATACACAAATAGAAATAATAAAACAGGAACTAAAACTATTTGAATCTTGTTCCAAATGAACTCTTCGTGTCTTGAACTTTGAAGTCCAAACCCTGCTAAACCATGAGGAAAATACAAGCAGTATACAAATAATATGAAGATATAACAAGATTATATGATTTTACTTCAGTAAAGTAAACAAGCAAGGCAAGAACATTTTTTTTAAATATAAACTAACATATAAAGAAAGATTGGAACTAACCTGGATACTTTAATTAGAAAAATACGTAAACCAAAATCCGAATTATGAAGACCAAGTATCAAAGTATGGTCGAAACTCTTTTGTTTTTGTTTGGGGTATTAACAATATGAAGTAAAAATGTTTTTTTTTCTTTTCCTTTCAATGCTCTCTTATCTTTCCTCTTTTTCTTTTTCTTCTCCTCTTCCTCCTCTTTTTAGTTAATGAGTACTTAGATATAAAGGAGAATGGTGGATGATTAAAGTAATGCGGAATGGACATATGATTAAAATAATGCGGAATGGACCAATTAATAAAATAATGCGGAATGGGCAAAATGATTAAATAATACGGAGTGGACAAATTAATAGAATAATGTGGAATGGACATTCTATTAATTAATTAATATATATATATATGGGGAGATGGGGAGGGGACAAGCATGCTATATATGTATATATATATTCTAAAAGGGGACAAGCATGGGAGTTTTGTTATATAGTAATAGTAGTATGGGGCACTACTATATATATATACTGAAAAAAGGGACAAGCATGAGATTTTATTACATAGTAGTATTGGGTACTAACTTTATTTCAAATTCAAATTTCAGGGGCAAGATTAAAAATAAAATAATAAAATAAAATAAATAATAAAAAAAATGATTACAACATATTAGCAATTTAAGAAAATATTAATCTATAAAGATTTCAATTAAAAATCAAATAATATTCATGATTAAGTTAGACAATTTCCTATGATCATTTTTAGAGAAGTAAAAAGGATATGAGCGTAGATCAGATCCTTTAGTCTCAACATGAGTCAAGGATTCACCGCAAACACCCATACTTAGGCAATCAAAGGTGTTATTACGAATCAAACTCAAACGGAAAAGAAACAGATGAATATGAAAGTACCAAAATTATCACTCTCAAGGATACTACATGAGTATTTTCATAACTATACCTTATTCAAAAAGAAAGCAATTAACCCAACTCAATTGAAATTTCGTAGTTGATCTAAACAAAACACAATCTCCATACGGTCTTTTTCCCAAAAATCAGAAATCAGTAAATGGGTTGAAATATATCCTAATTAATCAAACATGTAAAGTCATACCAAAATTCTTCATAGTCAACATAGCAAAATATCTCAACTTACAGGAAACAACAATGAGTTAAGCTAAATTATAATTGGATCATATTTGTACTCATTTCGAATCTAAAACTCGTTCCACAGAAAGCAACACGTTTAATAGCTTTTATAAAACAAGTGGGTGTTATAAGAACTCACCCGGACGAATCTTGTAGATCCGTCTTTGAACCGTCGGTGGCTGTGCGTGGCGGTGTTGCTGAGGAGCTGCCGTCGCTGCAGCTGTGCGTCGTCGACGTCGCTGGTTGCTGCCGATGTGTTGTTCGTGTGGTTGCTGCTCGCTGGACAGCAACCCGGAGGAGAAGGAGCGACGGTGGTGGCTGCTGTAGTTCGTCGTGGTGATGTGAGAGGAGAGGTGCTCGTCGGAGGCTGCCGCCGGAGGTGCTGCTTGTTCGCTGGAGGAGAGCGACGCGACGGTGGGAGCTGCTGGTGGCGTCGATGGTGGATGCTGCTCAGAGCTGCGGGTTGCTGCAGCTGTTGGCGTGACTGCTGCAGTTGTCTTCGGCGAAGAGAAGACGACGACGTGGAGTGGTGGTGGAGGCGGTGAAGAGAGGGAGAAGAGAAAGGAGAAGAGGGAGGCGGCGCTAGGGGTGGTTTGAGAAGAAGAACAAAAAGAATTAAAATCAAAGTTTAGGTTAGGGTTTGGTATTAGAAATAGAAAATGTAATCTCAGCCGTTCATCAATTTTGACGAGCGATTAGGATTAGATCTTGACATTTGATAAAGATGGAATGGTATGGATATGATTAAAAAATAGATTTAAGATTATACTACTACTTATGTATATGTTTTGTATGTATGTATATATATATATATATATTTATATATATATATATATGACGTACATATGTATATAATACGTACTAAAATAGATACATAATTAACATAGTTAACTAAAATATACGATAAACGTAATTAAATAATAATTTTAATTCACGTGTATAAAACGTATTAAAATAGATATGTAATATTAATAAGTAAATTAAAAAATAAATTTAGTTCAAAAATATTTATTTTTTTATATAAAGAAAATACAGACATATGCTAAATAGACACGTAAAAATATTTGAACGTACGAGGCTCGTTATTTAAAAATAGTAAAGATAATAGTTATAATATAAATAAAAATATTATAAATTACGAACGTAAAAATATATGATTTATGGGTAAAACTAAATATAAATTATTTATTTAATAAAGAAATATTTTTTTTAAAATGCTTATTTATTAAAATAGCAATCCGAAAAATAGTTAATGATTGATTAAAATTGATGTCAACAACTACATAAAGATTGATATGTCCAACCCCCTACTAGTTAGTAGGAATTGAGGCATAGTTGATTGACTAATTAACAGAGCTTGATATAAGAAATAAGTGTTTCCAATTAGTTCTATGAAAGACAGTTTCAAAGGCACAAGGTAAAAGCAAATCTTTTTCAACATAAAATTTGAAAATTTCAGCAAATACACAAGCATAATTTCCAGAACAGCTGGAATAATGGAACAACAAATCAGGCCATGAACATGGAGAGCACCTTTTAGCACCACATTTTATGAAAATGCTCAAAAAAATAAATACAAAATATGGTATTGAAGTTAGTGAATTACTGAAATTTTATAGCAAAAAATTTCCTTCTTCTTTCCTATATTTACTCCGTATATTATTTTAATTAATATGTCAATTTCACTAGCTCGCTAACAGGATAGAGAGGTTTTTACAAAATCTTCACTATGCAAATGGCCAGAGACACTAAGTTTTGGGAGAAAGACTTTTGCAAGGAAGAATGTATTTTTCACCTGTACTTTTACTTCTTCCATATAATAAACAAAAATGTAAGAACCAGCTCTTGGTGGAGCTCGAGAAACTTACTGAGATTTCCGGCTAAAGACACGGCAAGAGTTGCTGGCGGAGTGAAGCGAGGGAGGGTTTTGCTCTTATGAATGGGAGAAAGAAACGGAAAAGAAGAAAAAAAGGAGTGACCCCCGACTTGGTAAAATGAGCTAAGAGGCCTATTTGAGAGTGGATTAAAGAATAGGGATTTCTATTTATTTTTTTTTGGTTATAAATATTTAATTAGGGGTTAATTATGAAGAGATGGAGTAGATTTAAAATATTTATAAACTTAGGGTAAAAAACTTTTAACAAAATTCAAAATTTCATTCATTTTCTCAATTTTCTAAACGCATTTCTTTCTCTTTCTCTGTTCTCCTCTTTTCTCTTCTCTTTTCTTTTCCCCAATTCTTTCTTCTTTATTCGATTTTCTCTGTTCTCTCCTCTCTTCTCTTCTCTTTTCTTTTTTCCAATTCTTTCACTCCGATTTGATTGCAAAAATTATAAAAAAAAAATTGATGAAAAGAGAAGAGAAAAAAGGAGAGGATATGTTGTTTATATAAACAGAAGTTGTTCAAGCAACTAAGAGATGTTGTTTAAACAATCAAAATTGTTTAAACAACCAAAAGTTGTTTAGTTCAAACAACCAGAAGATATTTAAACAATTCTAAGTTGTTTAGGTGTTTTTTATGATTCTTTAGTTAAAACAATGAGAATATTTTAAATATCAGCTAGTTGTTTGGAGAAATATGAAAATATTTGCTAATTTTTTTGGAGATCGAGATATAAAAATATTTGTTAGTTATTTAGACAAATGTTTAAACATCTTCTAGTTGTTTGGAGGTGATGATGATGTGGAGGAGGGGAGGTTGGGGGAAGGATGGGGCTGAGGGGTGGATGAGGGCAGGAAAAAAAAAAGAGGGGGTCTTTTATAAATTAAAAAAACTTGTGGGTTCTTAAAATATGTGTCATTATCACTAATTAAAGAAGAGTACCTTTTACTTCATTTTCAAGACTTGTGTCCTATTCTTTTTATTTACACTCTCAAAAGTCTCTTTTAGTTCACTACCCGAGTGACTTTGGGGCAAAAAAATTCTCTGACTTTTTGATTTTTGTTATAAAATAAAACTAAATTAATAATTTAAGGAGGAGGAAAATATAGAAAGAAAGAGAACAAAGAGAAGAGAAGCCATGTAATATTTTTCTCTATCTATGTTTTTGTTACAGTTTGCACAAATCTGTGCAAGATATATATAGGCACAAAAGTTGGCCATTTGCCAAATCTCCAATACCTAACACACGCATAAAAGAGGCAATTTGCCCAACATTCCAAGTGGGTGAGACCCACTTGGATTGAGACATCCATACATAACACTCCCCTTGAATGTCCATGTATAACGTGCTTCCTTAAAAATTCTATAAGGAATAATATACATATTTATTCTGAACACCCATAGATATTGTGCCTCATTAAAACCTTACTAAGAAAACCCAGTGAGAAATAACCTAGTTAAGAAAAAAGAGTACACACATCTGGTAATACGCCTTGAGTATTGCCTCATTAAAAACCTTATCAGGAAATCTCAATGGGACAAAACCTTGGCTAAGGAAAAAAGAGTACAACGCATATTTTGCTCCCCCTGATGAAAATATCACTTAATATCTCGAAGACGACGCGTTCCAATTTTGTATCTCATTTTCTCAAAAGTTGAAGTTGGCAATGTTTTGGTGAACATATCTGCCAAATTGTCACTTGAACGAATTTATTGGTCTAACTATCAATTGAAGGCGTTTAATCAATGATTCTGCTAAACCATTTTGAGTATGGACATGAACGACCGGATGCCCAATTTTTATTCCAACCGACATACAATAATCATTAAATGATTGAGATGTAAATTCACCAGCATTGTCAAGACGAATTGTTTTTATTGCATAATTTGAAAATTATGCTCTTAACCTTATAATTTGAGCTAACAATCTCGCAAAAGCCATCTTGCGAGTTGATAATAAGCACACATGTGACCATCTTGTAGAAGCATCTATCAAGACCATATAATATTTAAATGGTCTACATGAAGGGTGAATTGACTCACATATATCACCCTGTGTACGTTCCAGAAACTTAGAGGATTCAATCCAAACCTTAGTTGCTAATGGTTTAATAATCAGTTTTCCTTGAGAACAAGCAACACAAAAGAATTATTTAGATTGAAGAATTTTTTGATTCTTCAAAGTGTGTCCATGTGAATTCTCAATAATTCTGCGCATCATATTATAACTGGGATGGCCCAACCGATCATGCCAAATGATAAAATTATTAGAATCAGTAAACCTTTTGTTTACTATGGCATGTGATTCAACAGTACCAATATTTGTATGGTACAATCTAGAAGAAAATGCAGGTAATTTTTCGTGCACAATTTTCTTCTCCATATTTATTGCAGTAATATAAAGGTATTCAACTTTTTCTTCATTCGCAGTCTCAATATGATAGTCATTTTGGCGAATAACTTTGAAACTTAATAAGTTTCTTTGAGACTTACTACACTACAATGCATTTTCAATTACCAATATCATTCCTCCAGGTAGTAATTGTTATGCCCTATTTTTTACCGATTGTTAGATAAAGCACAACATATGGACTCTAAAGGATTAATTATTGTATAGAGTCGCCACCTAATTTATTAAGGAAAATAAGGAAAACCTAATTGATGCATGACTTGTATGACTCACGTTTCAATCCGCGAAAAAACAGTTTAGATTCTAGGTAAGGGTTTACATTATTCCAAAGGGAAGGTGTTAGGCATCTTTCGAAATCCATAAAATGTGGTACCCAGCTAGACTTAATTCATCAAAAAGGAAGGAGATAAAATTATTATTTGCAAGTATAACAAACATATATATAAAAATATATACACTAAAATTGTATAAGAATATATGTATATAAAAAAAAAAGTATGTACTAAGTAAGTAAAGTATATTATCACCAATTACGTGTAGAAAAATATGAGAAAGGTATATGTATATAAAAAGGTAATTTTTATGCAATATTAAAAGAATAACCCTTTATTCATATGATAAAAGAACTCTTTTATCATATGAAAAGAAAAAATAATTTTGATTATCAGTTGCAGAAAATATCTCCGAATACATGTACAGACACTTGGTAAAATATTAATAATGAATAAATTATTATCAAAATAATTTTAAAATATGTGTGTATATATACTACAAAAAATAGAATTCTATTTTATAGTAAGCTCAGAGGCGTAACTGTAATAAGTGTTACATTCCTATTAGAACGTCATGGTGATTCATAAAAAAAATTAATTCAATTATTCAAAAGAGATTTTAAAAGAAAATAGTTTAATTTAAGGAGTAAGGGGTTCAAGTTATTTCAAAGGGAAGGTATCAGCATCCTTTGAAATCTACAACTGCAGGTCCCAGCTAAACTCAGCTTTTAAATTGAGGAGATGAAAATATTGCGCAAATATGTAATGAAATATACATAAAGAATAAATTAAAACAATAATATAAGAAAAGGCCTAATGTTTGCCTAACGTCAATAATATATACAATAATAAATTAAATATATTATTCGAACTTAATTCGAATAACTTTCTAAGGAAGCAATTCTGAGTACCTGTAAAAGACTTAATAGAAGTGTTAGTAAAGAATAAATATGATGATGATGATGATAATAATAATAATAATAATAATAATAACTAAAAATAAAATCCGTCTTATAAACATGGAAGGCCTTGGAAATCGATGGTATTTTCTTCATCGACCTATTAGGTGTAATCTCTATTTAATATGATGAATTATAATAATAATTAAAAATAATAAAATTATTTCAATAAAATGGCGTGAAAGCCATGACAACCAATAATTGATGAAACAATCGACATACTAGAGACAACATATAAGATATGTGAGAAGTGAAACAATAATAACGTAATTAATAACATGATAAGAAATACACTAGATAAAAGATGTAAAATTCAAACCAACAACAATAATTCAACAAAAATAGTAACATAAACAAAATAACAAAAGAAAAAAAAATAACTAGTGAATATTTACATAATCAAGCACCAACACCCACAAAAATAAAGGTACAATATGACAAAAAAATAAGTGAGAAGATTTTATCAATTAACTTAAACACGTGATAATATAAAAAATAAAATAGTAATACTAAAGTTAATGACAAGTGAATCAACCTAACTTTAGTATATCTTGCACAGTCAAAAAGAATAAAAACAATAATATCAACATCCATTAAATAAGAAATCATGTGTTAAAGAAAATAAATTATTACTAATCATCAATTATAATCCTTTGATAAATAAATATAGTCAAAATAAATGAAGTTAAACTATTAGCAAAAGTAGTCAAACAAAGTTAAAAATAGATACAAGATAACTATAAATAAATAAAGTATACACTAATCATCAATTATAATCCACCAACAAACAAAAGTGATGAATAAATATAGCCAAAACAAATGAAGTTAAACTATTAACAAAAATAGTCAAACAAAAACAAAATAATAATTTTCACTCAACAAACAATAAATATCACTAATAAAAGATATGATGGAGACAATAACAATAAAGTAAAAAAAATAATAGAAACAATCACAATAATTATATCTATCATCAAACAAAATAGATTAAAACTATCATATCTTTTAAAACAATCAATTAAAATAATCAAAAGCAAATATATATGACAATAGATGTCACTAATAAAAGATATGATGGAGACAATAACAATAAAGTAAAAAAATAATAGAAACAAATCACAATAATAATATCTATCATCAAACAAAGTAGATTAAAACTATCATATCTTTTAAAACAATCAATTAAAATAATCAAAAGCAAATATATATGACAATAGATGTCACTAATAAAAGATATGATGGAGACAACAATAATAAGTAAAAAAAATACTAGAAACAAATCACAATAATTATATCTATCATAAAATAAAATAGATCTATAAACAAAAAAAAAGTAAAAACAACAATGAAAAAAACAAAAAAACAAAGGAGAGATAGAGTTGTTACTTGTTAATTTCTTACCGGATTTACCATCGCGATAGCTAGTTGTTGTTTCCCGAAGATGGAGCTACTCCGGAGGTTATTGATTTAACACTATTGAACTTTGTTTTAGCTTGCAAAATATAACGTAAAAATATAAACTTAAACTAAAATCTCCGTTTTTTTTTTTAATGGGAGGCCTCGAAAATCGACGGAAAGATTTTTTCATTGGCCAATTACAATTTGAACTATATATAAATTTGAAGTAATATTTCATATTATCACTTAAGGCTATACAACAACAACAACAACAACAACAACAACAACAACAACAACAACAAACAAACAACACTTAAGGCTATCAAAACAGTAAATCCGACCAAAAATGTACCTCATGTTGTACCTACAATTTGAAACTCCAAACGGTAAAACTGGACTTTATGTCATTCATGAAAGTTGTAGATATATGTCTTAACCTTGCAAAACAAAAAGAATCATCCCAAAATACATTTTGTACAAAAAGATATGATCAAAATACTTGCGGTTGTACATGCTGAAATTTTAAATAAAAAATCTAGACAAAACTTGTCCTATGTTGCGTCCTATTTTTCGACCCAATAACAGTAGATCTAGGCTCCAACATAAACATAAAAGTTGTAGGTACGTGTTTCATATTTCCAAAACATATTTATTTACTAAAAACAAAGATTTATACAATGAGATACGCCAAAATTACTAACAGCTATGCAGTTTCAAAAATCGATTTTGATTTACTTACTACAAGAGAGGGGTTGCTTTGAGTTCCAATTGAAAGAACAAGTTTTCTTGGTGAATTTTGGTGAGAAATTATGCTGGAGAGAGGGATCAAAGTATCTTCTTGGCTTTAGAGATTTGAAATTGAGAGAGAAAGTAGAATAGAAAGTCTTCTTAGGTGATACTTATCACCTAGCACTTACTAGGAAGGTGCTTGCCCAAAAAGTAAAAGTGGGCAGCCCAAATTCATACATATATGCATATGTGTATATGTATATGTAAAGAAAAATTCTAATTAGCAGTTTACATAAATACCCCAATACGATCCCCTAAACTACAATCGCAAATCTATGGTAAACAAATTTTAAAAATCACTCAAAATGTCATCAAAATGACTTAACGAGTCATTACAAAAAATAATAATATATGTATCGATATGTAACACAAAAATAAAAAATGTAATCGGTATTTTGGAAGATATTGTATTGTAAAGAATAAATTACAGTGTTATGTTGTGTACGCTTGAAGACGACTGTAAAATAGTGTGACTATTGAAATTTATAATGACAATAAATTGATAAAAAATTTATTATTTACGAAATTAAGAATATTTATCCATAAATTATTAAAAGGGAAAAAATGAGAAAAACAATTCATGAAAATGCTAAAATAAGGATAATTATTAATAAAAAAAATTTAAACTAAAAAAAAATGTGTAAAATATTATATTTTGTGTTCTTTAACAATCAAGTAGTCTTAAGACGTTAATTTTGAGTACAGAGAGCCAAAATTGGGTGTCAACAGTAATAAGGCCGCTTTTTCAGAGCCTTCAATCAATTTTTTACTACCAGATATTGTATTGACATAGGCCCTTTTCATTATCAAATGATAGAAATATTTCTTTCCTTTAATATCGTATGAGTTGTGGCACTATCCAAAAGGCACATATCTCCATTATTCATCTTGAATCCAATTGAAGACTGAAAATTTATTTATCTTCATAAAATAAAAATGTATTATAAGAAATAAAATAAATAACAATATTGCTAGAAAACATAAGTTCCCTTTTTTTTCTTAAAAGTTAAATTATGGTAATTTAGAATTTAAAAAATTATATGATTCAATTATGATGAATGTTACAATAATTTAGTTTATGGAATTATATGGTAATGAATTTGTAACACGAAAAGTGATTGATAATATGAACCTAACATACCAAATTATTAGAATATAATATTACTCATCATGTATAAATAATTTATTTATTGGCAAAAATAATACAATCATTCTATAATATTAATGTCTAAAACATTAACAAGAATAAACAATTAATATAATGACATTAAATAAAGGGAATATTATTTTTAGTAACAATATGATATTAAGATTAAATAATAGCACACCAATAATAATTAATTACAATATTATAAAATAACATAATATAATAAACAATATACAATTATCATAAAAATGTGGCTCTGATTTTTTTTTCAAATACATAAACATAAAAACACGACAATTCAAAGTACATATATTGAAAAACATGAAATTAAACATCAATTAAGATCCTTAAAAAAATCTTCAACATTCAAATGAGTAATATCGTTGAGGTCATTTAAACTGTCATCCTTCAAAGCCAAATTTGCTTCAATATTATTATTATGCAAAGGCTTTGCCTCAATATTATTTTCGAACGCCAAGTGTGACTCTATCCGAGCATTAGAAGAAGAGGCACCGCCTCTATTTGCCTTTCTTTTGAAAGAATTTTGATAAAGTCTTACAAAATGCTCAGACGTCCGACATTCATTTTTTCAGTGGTCTTTCATGCCACAACGATGACAGTTACTTTTTGAAGGGCCATTTTGAGAACTAATATTGTTCTCCCTTTTATGTTGACTACCACTACGACGATTATCAAATCGTTTTCTGTCATTGCCACGCCCACGCACATTATTGTGGCCATGATTTTCATTTTGTCTTCTTTCAGACTGGCCATGTGTTTTACCATATTTGCTTCCGGTAACGGAGCAGTTTCAGTGGGACGGGCTTCATGATTTTTCATTAAAAGGGCATTATGTTGCTCAGCCACCAGAAGGCATGAGATCAATTCAGAATATTTTTGAAAACCCTTTTCACGGTATTACTGCTGTAATATCACATTAGAGGCATAAAAAGTAGTTAGTGTCTTTTCTAACATGTCCTCGCCATTTATAGTTTTTCCACATAATTTTAATTGGGAGGTTATTCTAAATACAACAGAATTATATTCAATTACAGTTTTAAAGTCTTGAAACTGTAAGTGCATCCACTCATAACGAGCCCTTGGCAATACCGTTTCCCTAAGGTGGTCATACCTCCCTTTTAAGTCTTTCCATAATTCAAGTGGATCTTTCACTGTCAAGTATTCCATTTTCATACTTTCATCTAGATGATGACGAAGGAAAATCATAGCCTTTGCTTTATCCTGATTTGATGTTGTATTTCTTTCAATTATTGCATCACCAAGACCCTTAGCGGTAAGGTGGATTTCAACATCAAGTACCCATGACAAATAATTTTTGCCAAAAATATCAAGTGCCACAAATTCAAATTTTGACATGATGAAAATTAATTTGACAGTAATAAACACAACTTAAAAATTAAATTTCTTTAGTAGATATACCTGATATAGGAGTTAAATTTTCTGGAAAAAATCAAAGCTTCGTGCTGATAACGTGTTATAAAATAAAACAAAATTAATAACTTAAGAAGAAGGAAAATATAGAAAGAAAGAAAACAAAGAGAGGAGAAGCCGTGTAATATTTTTCTCTATCTATGTTTTTGTTACATTTTGCACAAATCTGTGCAAGATATGTATAGGCACAAAAGTTGGTCATTTGCCAAATCTTCAATACCCAACACACGCATAAAAGAGGCAATTTGCCCAATAATCCAAGTGGGTGGGACCCACTTGGATTGAGACATCCATACATAACAATTTTTACATTTTTGCTTTCCTTATTTTTTGTTGTTTTGTTTTGGGCCCTGATGTCATGACCCGCCACTTGATCATGAAGACGGGGGAAAGATCTATAGTCTTGGAGAGGTTAATAGAAGGCTCTAGAATGTCGAAGAGAATTCTTGAAGAAGGCAAAAGAACCTAGAGTCTTGGAGAGGTTGGTGGAAGACTCTAGATTCTTGTAGAAGCTTGTAGAGAAGTCTTGAAAGATTTGGAATTCTCTAGAGTGTGTGGAGAGTTCTAGAGTAGGGACTTCTTTGTAAATATGGAAGGACTTGTATAGTAAATTTTATTTACACTTAGGCCCCTTAGGAGTAGTATAAATAGAGGGGACATTCATTTGTAGAAGATCATCAAACAAACAAGCATTCTTCCAAAGCAATACAAAAGTCTTCTTCATAAAAGCTCTCTTGTCTTCTTATAATCTAGCGTTCCCTTAGCGATCTAGTCATAAAAGCTTACTTGAGCTTGCAAGATCGTGAAAGATTCGTGAGTAAGTTGTCAAGTACCGCACGGAAGTCTTAGTGTGATGTCTTAGTCCGTGACACTGATCTCTTATTTGGGTCTTTTTGTGCTGTGTTTTTTTGTTTATAATAAAGAGGGAAATTTACATAAATATACTATATTAAAAAAATATTTATCATTTATAATAATAATATTTTCTTTTCATTGTATACTTATAATACATTTATAATACAGTTTTAATATATATTACCGAGAATAATTTATAAAAATTATATAATACAAGTTTTATTCATGGATAATATATTGATTACACACTTTAATACACTTATAATACATTGTGTCAATTTTTTACCAAACAAGCATAATATATTTTAAAACACTTATAATATATTTTCATTGCATTCATAATTCACTTTTAATACATGACAGATATATCATAATAGTGGTATGTATTACTATAGATGGTAATAAACAAAAAGTATCGCTAAAATTAGTAATTATTTATTAAAAAATGTTCAGTCAAGTAATTTTTCCTATAATAAATGGGCTCATAGCCTTTTGGTTGAAAAGGGATAATTACAATAGAAGGCCATTCGGCGAAAGTAATTACCAAAAAAAATGACCATTTGTTGTATAGGCATATATAGTCAGCGTATATATAGTCAAACTATATTCAGTTTTTGAGTGTATCATAATATATATATACAGTGTATAATTTATGTATAAGTAATCTATATTGTATAGTCAATGTATACTTTCTATGATTTTTGGCAAGCTATATTGTATAGCCACTGTATATTTTCTATCATTTTGGCTATTTTTTTATGTAAATAAAACATAGTTATATTTGTTGTAAACTAGAACAAGCTTGGTGGGTAGATAATATTAACATTGTTTTTGTAGTTTCTTATTCTTCAATTATTGCTATTATCTAATGTTTATTGTCCTTCATTTATCATATTATTCTGCTCTATATGATTCGTTACACTTACTATTATTTGTTATGTTTTATTTACAGTACCTTTTTTTCCTTTTTTTATTGTCTTTTTCAAAATGCTTTGTTATGTGTTATTTGAGCCGTGAGTCTTACGAAAAATAATCTCTCTAGCTTCATAAGTTAAGAATAAGATTTGTTTAAACTCTACTCTTCCTACATCCCTTATGAGAGTGCATCAGATATATTATTAATAAATAAAATTAATTTTCAAATAAGAAAAAAATTTAAATTGAATTTTCTTTTTATAATAACGTCCCTAAAAAAATAATAAAAACTCAAATTTGGCAATTTCTTAATTCTTTTTTCAAAATTACTTAGATTGTCTTCACAAATCACCAATAAGCATAGAAGTCAGAGTGTATTTTAATTTCTCTAAAGTCAGCACGCATTAGAATTTTATGCGTTCACCTTTTTATCTTTATCCCAATGAAAAGTAAAGTTGAAAAAACTGCGAAATATGCGAGATGCCGACCGAATTCATTTCCATGGCAGTTACCTTTGCCCACTGTTAACGAAAGCGCAAATAAACTAAATATCCAGTGCGAGGCGCGAGAAGTGAGAGAGAAGAGCGCGGCGTCCCTTTCTCAGAGAGCAGATCTGAATATAGATCTCTCTCTGTCTACTAGGTGAATTTCTTACCTTTTCGAAAAATGGAGTACATAGACAACATGCCATTAATGGATCTGATGCGCTCGGAGAAGATGACTTTCGTTCAGCTTATCATTCCTGCTGAGTCCGCTCATCGTGCCATCACTTACCTTGGCCAACTCGGACTTCTTCAATTCCGTGATGTACTCATCTCTTTCTCTCTATGTGATTTTTTTTTTGTTGTTGGAGAATTTCGAATTTTGATTGTTGATTCATGATTGATATTGTGGTTTTATGATTTTGAGGTGTCACTATGTGTACGTGATTAATTGGCGTGATTTTGACTCGAATACTTAGTCTTCCAGGGTGATTTTGGTTATGTAGAATGCAATGTAACAGGAAAGTGTTGTTTTTGACGAAGTGACGGTTTTCTAGTTTTATTAGTGTATGTAGTGAAGGATTTGGAGGTTAGTTGATGGTTTTTTAATCTAGTAACAATCGATATGAATCAGACTCGTTTCCTTAATCTAGTTGGTTTGTCGCTGCTTCAAGTGCCAAAGAGTACCTAAATTGAGGGGACCTTAATTTCATTCTCCCAATATAGTTGTTCTAATAATCCAATGTATTATTTGAGCAAATTGAGGTGAGGTTTCAAAGGCATCAAATTACCGTGCTGGTTCTTTCTTTTGGGTTGGAGTAAAGCCGGAGAAAACTAGCCACGTCCTTGAAGATGAGATGCAGTCATTTTTTTCATTATTATAATGTTGTTGTCCCTTTCAATATTTTGTATGATCCTTGTTACCAGCTTGTCATCTTCAAGGGGATGTGGCAAACTTCAAACTTTTAAATATTATTATATTTTTATGATCTAGCTATCCTGACTTTTATCTCCATTTAACCTGCTTTATTTTTCATTATCCATCAAATAAACTGATTATCCAACTTCTTTTGTGCAGCTAAATGCCGAAAAGAGTCCTTTCCAGAGAACATTTGTAAACCAGGTATCTACGAATTACTGTGAATACAGCAAATTCATCTTCAAATTCTACATGCTTGTTACTAAAGTGGAATTGTTACTATAATTAGCTTAAACTGTTGACAAGTTTTATTGTTGACAAACCATCATCATTGCTAACTTTTGCTGGAACTCTGCTCTCTGAAAGCAAAGGAAAGATAGTTGCTCTGGTGCAAGAGCATTCTACTTCCAACCAAGAGGTTAGAATGTAATTTACCAAGGACGTTAAGTGGGAAAATGACCACTGTTGATTCCTAAGTTTGGGGTGGGTGGGTTACCATTTGAAAAAGAAAGATAAAACAGAAAGACTGAAAGCTAGTTGCTGTAGTCAAGATAAGTACTCTTATCCAAGTTTATTATCAAAAATGACCACTGTTGACTCCTAAGTTTGGGGTGTGTGGGTTACCATTTGAAGAAGAAAAACCAGAAAGGCTGAAAGCTAGTTGCTGTAGTCAAGATAAGTACTCTTTTCCAAGTTTATTATCAAAAAATGACCACTGTTGACTCCTAAGTCTGGGGTTGGTGGGTTACCATTTGAAGAAGAAAAAATAGAAAGACCGAAAGCTAGTTGCTGTAGTCAAGATAAGTACTCTTATCCAAGTTTATCATCAGATAGAATTGTATGGATTATGTATAGTATTGTTATTGAAACTTTTAGGAGTTGGGACTAAATAGTTGCTTCTAAAAGTTTCTGCTGTTGCCTTCACTATCAGATTAGTTTTGATTTTTTAATAAATGTCCCCCCTCTTTATAAATAAAATAGATGCGCACATTCGGTGATATCTTCAATCATACTTTAAAGTAAATGTCAAATAAGTGAAATTTCTGATCTGCTGAAATTTCTTTGAAATGGAGAGAAGAGCAAGACTTTCTGCGTGTTCTCATCTTTTAAGTTGGACTGATCTCTGTTCTTATATATAAAGTTCAAGACACTAAATTGTCCTTGAGGTCTTAAAACAAATTTGCGCCCCTGTTCCTGCTGCTAATGACCTAATGTCAATTCCCGATGGCTAAATTTGAAGCTTACAACATAAGATGATTTCGATGATTGTCTTGACCTCTTTGATGTAATCCAATTCTCTCTTCTATTTTAAGCCTATTATTGTTATTATTATTTTGATAATTTAAGTTAAATTGCAGTTAAAGAGTACCAACAAGGTACTGCAAAATACAGTCACAAAAGCAACATTACAGTTTCAACCCTAGCATATCCAGGTTTTGAAGTAGCGAGACATGTTTTCAATCATGCTGTTCCTACACCAAAAATACAAATTTTGCAGACATCTATTTTTAATAACAGAAATATGGCTCCTTGGCCTTCAAAGCATAGCTTATTCCTCTTTAACCAGATAGTCCATATGATGCATAGGGGATGGTATTTCAGATCCCTTTCAGTCTTCTGCTTACTCTCCAATTGCCAGCATTCCAATAGACTTCTAATACTTTGGGATATCACCAATGGCACACCACAGATTCAGAAAGAGATCCCAAACCTGTCTTGTTTGCCTGCAATGAGAAAAAGATGACCGGAAGATTCTTGAGCTTCTTCACAAAAAGCATCTGCTACATAGAACTATTCCTCCTCTATAGGGAATCCTGGTTAAGCAAACATCCAAAGCAGCAACCTATACAAAGCAAGAAACCTTTGCTTGGTGCTTATGTTTTCCAAAACATTTTCCAGAACCATGTTAAATCCCAATGACCTGCTTGTTTTGCAGAAGGCTATAGCAGCTTTTAATGGAAAATTTCTTATCTTTTCTGTTCACATCTAGGGTTACAGGTTCCAAGTAATACAGTAGTTGACTAATATCTTCTAGTTTTTTCGCGTTCTATTATTATTATTATCTCATTTTTTGTTTTGCTAGAAACTATACTTAAAAGTATTTTTTTTTTGATAACCATTGTTTCCGGGCTAGCTTTCGCACACCTCGACTAATTCCATGGGATACTTGCTACCTCGTATCAACCTTTGAATTACTATCTATACTCAAGGTGAACAGTGAACAAATTTAAACAATAAATGAATTTACTATTGAAACAATTTTGGCATGTCAAGAATAGCTATTGTGAAGATACTAGTGAGTATTGTACCAATTGATGATGAAGTTCCATCCCAAAACAAAACACTGCTGATAGACTTCCCTATTAGATGTCCTCTTTTTTAATGACTTCTAGTTTCCAGAGCATCATTATTCCTTCATAAAGAGAAGAACACTTCCTTTTACTCAAATTTCAGTCCATAATTTTGTGAAATTAAGTTACTGCTTAGAATTGATCTTTCCCGCCTTTATTGGACCTAGAAATGAGTACATATTGATTTGTTTTTCCTTTTAATAATTACAATTTTTGGGTGATGTTTGTAGGTAAAAAGATGCGTGGAGATGTCAAGAAAACTACGATATTTCAAAGATCAGATACACAAAGCCCGTCTATTGCTGCCTCCTCTTCCTGCTTCCCAACCTGATACTGAATTAGAAGAAATGGAGGTCTCTTTCTAGTTGTTTTGATTTACGTGCTGATAAATGAGCTTTCCTCTGTTCTCTTTTTCAATTATGCATTTATTCAAAAGCTTTTCCAATTCAACAAAAGATCATATGGAATGTGGTTCTTCTAAATTTCAGATACAACTTGCAGAGCATGAACATGAGTTGATTGAAATGAATGCTAATAGTGAGAAATTGCGGCAATCATATAATGAGCTGCTAGAGTTTAAGATGGTATTGCAGAAGGTACATTTCTACCTTGATTTCTAGTCATTTTATAAATGTGCAAGCATTCGAGGTAAGAAATGAGTTTTGCATTAATGATATGGATGCTGAGTTGTGTGAGGCATTTAGTTTTTGCCAAAAAAGTTTAAATTCTTAAATACTTGGGATTACCTCTGGAAGTCAAATCTATGTCCATAGATATATGGAACAGTGTGATTGAGAAGTGTGAAGAAAACTAGCCAGGTGGAAAACACAATACTTGTCTACGGGTGATGATTGACCCTAATCAATTCAGTACTTGATGCACTTCCAACTTAGATGATTCCCCTTTTCCTTTCCCCCCAGGGGTCACCAAGAGGTTGGACAGTATTTGAAGAAAAATTTTGTGGCAGGGTAATAAGGAAAAGAAAGGATTTCACTTGGTAAAGTGGAAATCAGTGGTAACTGGAAAGAAGAATGGTGGTTTGGGGATTAAGAACCTAAACTTGCAAAGTAAAGCTCTTCGAATGAAATGGTTATGGAAGTATGCAAATGGTAACCAACTGTTGTGGGAAAGAGTGATTGGGGCTAAATATATAGCAGAAGACAAATGGATGACCAAAGAGGTGACTACTCCTTATGGGGTCAGCCTTTGGAGGTCCATTAGGAATCTGTGGGATGAAGTGAAGAACAACTCAAAGGTGAAAGTTTTTGATGGGAGAAAAACCATGTTTTAACAGGATAACTGGCATGAGAAAGGCAACTTGGAAGAGTTATTTCCTGATATTTACAGCTTAGTTACATTTCAGCAAGTGTTTATAGCAGATTTATGGACACTACATGGGTGGAATTTGGGATAGGAATCCATAAAGAAACGATCCAATTAATCAAAATACAAAATGAGAATCGTATCGATAAGATAACAAATACCATGTGTTTTATTATTCTAAGCGGGTATTCAATTTACTTTAGAAGACAGCTCAATGACTGGAAGGTTCAGAGAGTAGCTGAATTTCTCACCACAGTGGAACCTTTCAATGGACTTCAAACAAGGGAGGATTTTCTATGGTGGACAGGAAACAATAGAGGAGTATACAAAGTCAATAGAGCTTATAAACGAATGGAACAGACAAACCAACAAACACGGAAACAAATATGGAAAAGCAGAATACCCCATAAAGTATCCTGCTTTGTCTGGTCGTTGGCCAAAGAAGCAGCTCTTACTCAAGAATGTCATGAAGAGAGGGATAAGATGTTTTCTTTGTGGGGAGGCTTTAGACTGTTAACCATCTATTTCTACACTGCAAGTACACTCAACAATTATGGAGAATCTTTTTGAGTCTCAAAGGCATCTCCTGGACTATGCCTAGGAAAGTTTCTGAGGCTTTAAAGAGTTGGGAGGAAGCAGGAG
This sequence comes from Solanum dulcamara, assembly GCF_947179165.1. Lineage (NCBI taxonomy): Eukaryota > Viridiplantae > Streptophyta > Magnoliopsida > Solanales > Solanaceae > Solanum > Solanum dulcamara. Next base: position 75,927,726 of record NC_077244.1, read on the forward strand.
TACTGGCAAAAGACAGAGGCAGATGGAGACTTATTCTGGCTGCAATATGGTGGGCAATATGGAAAGAGAGGAACTCTTGGTGTTTTGAGAGCATAGAAAATAGCGTGAAGAAAGTGAATCTCAACTGCATTTTTCTATTATGTTTTTGATGTAATCAGTTATACTCAAATGATACTGTCTCTTTAATTGACGCTTTAGACTCAATTTAGCGATAGAGCAGTAAAAACTGGGGCCACTTGTATATAAGGTTTCAGTACAACCCATGTCCTGTTTTGTGATATAATACAAAGTTACCAAGTTCAAAAAAAAGAAAAGGGGTAAGGCCTAAGTATGCTCTACCCTCCCCGGACCTCACTTTGTGGGACTACACTGGGTATGTTGTTGTTGGTGTTGTTTATGCTTACCTATCATTTTCTGTTCTAAGTTTGAACTTGTGAACTGACATTCAAAGCTTTCTCAGATCACCTTTTTATCAGAATTACCTGAAGGACCAAAGTTATGTTTTTTTTTTGGGGTTTAAAATGTAATCAGTCCTTTCAGAGATACTTATTTTCTTGGTCACTATAACTTCAGGCTAGTGGCTTCCTTGTTTCAAGTAGTAGTCATACAACTGATCGGGAAATAGAATTGGATGAAAATGTACACTCCATTGATAACCATGCAGATACAGCATCATTACTTGAGCAGGTAACTGCGCAAATAACAGTTTTTTTCTTTAGAGTAGCTTATATCATTAATTCAATGATTAAGTTCGTTAAAACTTTTTCAGCAAAGTTATTTTCAATCTTCAGGAGATGCGTTCAGAACTGTCAAATCAATCTGGAGTGAGATTTATTAGTGGCATTATCTGCAAGTCCAAGGTTCTTCAATTTGAAAGAATGCTATTTCGAGCTACAAGGGGTAATATGCTTTTCAATCAGGCAGTTGCTGATGATGAAATACTGGATCCTTCGTCAAATGAAATGGTCATCCTCTTTCTTTAGAACTTCTAATATAATTGAACCCTTTTAATTGGACATTTTCACTGCCATCTTTTTCACAAAAGGAATTTGTTCACTAAGAAAAGTTCCAAATAAAGGAAAATGATAAATGTGTAAGATTTACTCATGAATCATGAATAAATAAGGAAAGAGTAGAAGCATTTCTCCCCATTTGGAATGACCAAGCTCTAACTCCCTCCGTCTATGCAATGTGGTTTCTTCAATGATCTATATGCTTTTATCTATTATTACTCCCTCTTTTTCAATTTGTTTGTCCATTTTTGACTTGACACGTAGTTTAAGAAAGTAAAGAAGACATATGAATCTTGTGGTCTTAAATTAAAGACATGTCAAATGTGTCAAATGTCAAATGCCTTTTTATCTTATGGTCTTAAACATAAAATGTGGAAAGTTGGAATTAAAGAGTTGCTAAAAAAAGAAAGAAGCGTTCTTTTTGAAATGGACTAAAAAGGAAAGTAGGACAAACAAATTGAAATGGAGGGAGTATTATTATTGTTGTTGTTGTTATTATTATTTCTTTGTTGGATCCTTGCTGAAAGGCAACAGCCTGATTATAAAGGTCATCTTATGGTTAACATAGATTTTGCTTCTGCAGGTTGAGAAAATAGTCTTTGTAGTATTCTTTTCAGGTGAGCAGGCGAGAACAAAAATACTGAAAATTTGTGAGGCATTCAGTGCAAATTGCTATCCTGTTCCTGAAGACACGACAAAGAGGAGGCAGATAACTCAAGAAGTATGTTTCTAATGGAAAGGAGGAGTTTCATCGGCATTATAATTGAATCGTTTTTGTTTGTTAATTATCTTTGCATAATGTTGTTGAAAAATTGCATGTTACCTTCTCAAAAAAAAATTGTTGAAAAATTGCAAGCAGGAAATGGATAATTTTATGGTATTTCTGCCTAATGTAAGCAAGCTAAGTTTTAGTTGCCCTCATTTTATGTGTCGATTGACATTCAACGTCATAATATACATAAAAAAGGGCCAATGTTCTGTTATCTCCCTACTAGCACTCGTGCTATGTCTGATTGCCTTCACATTTATTCCACAATCACCTCAGCCTGATGTGCCGAGTTCGCACTTCAATGAGTCCCAACCCCAAATCTGTTTAGGCATACTGTATGTACATATCATAAATTGTTTGTGATTGTTCATCCTCGAATGCTCTAAAGTAAGATATCTGGATGAGATAAACTTCTTGATTGTAGGTGTTGTCTCGGCTATCTGAATTAGAGACCACTCTGGATGCTGGTCTGCGCCATAGAGATAAAGCTTTGACCTCCATCGGATATCACCTTACAAAATGGATAAACATGGTAAGAGACTAAGAGTGAATAGAATAGTTGGAGTTATTTCTATATACTGTAGTTTATTATTGTCTGGTGGGAGCAAGTGCACCTTGTGGTTTTGACCAATGTGTTAATTGCTCCAACTCCATTTTCTAGGTTAAAACACAAAAGGCTGTGTATGACACTTTAAATATGCTGAATTTCGATGTTACAAAGAAGTGTCTAGTGGGTGAGGGCTGGTGCCCAATATTTGCAAAGGCCAAGGTAAATTTCTCTTTTGATTATTTTTGTAGCAGTTAAATATATGGAGCTTCAACATGCACAATTTTATAATATTAATACCAAGTAATGACTCATGAAAATTTTAGATACAAGAGGCTTTGCAACGTGCGACATTTGATAGCAGTTCACAAGTGGGCATTATATTTCATGTGATGGATGCTATGGAGTCACCTCCAACATACTTTAGGACAAACAGATTCACAAATGCATTTCAAGAAATTGTTGATGCGTATGGGTAAGTTAAACATGCAGTAGCATTTCGTTATTTGAAGAAAATGATGTAGACTTAATAGTCTTGGCTTGATTTAGTTGATGCAGTTAGGTCATGGGGGTAAAATGTTTGTTGACAGCCTTAGTTCTCTTTCATCATTTTCGCTGATTCTACTGATAGAAGCATGTCCATTTGAAATTACTTCAACATCATTCAAGTTGGTATCCTATGAAGACGTAAAGGGGAGGTGCTGTTAATGTCATGACACAAAATAGACATGTTTGTTGAAGTTGTTTAGATGGTACATTAAAACTATATTGTATTTGCTGTTTCATTTTACGCATTCACTCATTTTTGCAGTAAGACCTTTACTTATTTCAAAAATATTTTTCATATGCCTGAAGCCTCTAAAGGCAAAATAAAACCTTAATAGAAAAGATTCTACTTTTCAACATAAGGCATGCCATGATTTTTGGTTGTACATAATGCTTAAATTTTCAATGCTTCAGCTCTTCAGATAAATTTCAATTTCATTTGTTTCTCGAAAGAATATATGAATATGAATATCCATATGTTGTGCGCTTATGCTGGTCCAAACAGAAAACACTTATAGTGCTGTTTTTCTTGACAGTGTTGCCAAATACCAGGAGGCAAATCCAGCTGTTTATACCATTGTTACATTTCCTTTCCTTTTCGCTGTGATGTTTGGGGACTGGGGTCATGGAATCTGCTTGCTCTTGGGAGCATTAGTTCTTATCGCAAGGGAAAGCAAACTTAGTTCTCAGGTTAGTACTCCTATTGATTTAAGCTTCTTCTTTGGAGGGTTGAATTGAAGCAATCATATAATTATATGTTTCTTTTGTGAATCAAATAACTTTTTCCTGACAGAAACTAGGCAGCTTCATGGAGATGCTCTTTGGTGGTCGCTATGTACTCCTGTTAATGTCAATATTTTCAATTTACTGTGGCTTGATATATAATGAATTCTTCTCAGTTCCCTTTCACATATTTGGTGACTCAGCCTACAAATGCCGAGATGCTACATGCAGGTATAAAATAATTACCATGCTACATTTTCTAAATAGATATAGACTACAATTTCTGATTATAAGAAATAACGTCTTTCTGCTACTTTTCAGTTTTGGAACAGAATTAAGTGCTGATTGTTAGAGTGAAAATGTGGATGATTTGTTGCATTTTGATTGTGTCATCTCTCATGGATGAGAAATTGCGTTTCTCTTTTAGTATAAAATTTAGGGTTGGATAGTGGTTGTTTTTCTTTCCTTCACAGGTTATCTGTGTGTTGGCTTGTTAAGGTTGCAGTATTTTACCAAGTTAGAGTTTATAAACAGAGGAACTTTCAAAAATGACTATAGTTTGGGCTTAATTAGAAATCTATTACTATAGTTTGCTAAACTACGATTCATACTACATGTTAGAAGGAGGAGAGAGCCGAGCGAGATTGGAGAGGAAGGAGAGAGGAGAGAGAGAGGATGAATACATGTTGTATTCGTTGTATCGGGTTGTATCACGAATACAATTGATACAATTGATTTTTATCAACAAATACAATTGTATCAAGTGTATCTATTCCTTGTGGATTCACTCTGTATCAATTGTATCAACAAATACAATTGTATCTGTTCCTTGTGTATTTACTTTGTATCAAGTGTATTAACGAATACAATCGTATCAAGTGTATACGTATGTATCATGTGTGGTGTACTCTTTCATAATATGATTGATACAATATTGTATCTCTCCCTCATTTAGGCATATTGGGAGTCTGAGTATGAAATCAAAGAGGAGAAGAGGAAGAAGAAAGGTCTTCACCATCTCCCGCTTGATTTGTATCAGGCGAGAGATAGGGAGGGAGGGGACGAGAAAGGGAGAGAGGGAGGCAAGGGAGGAGAGAGGCGAGCGAGAGAGGGTGGGAGGAGAGGCGAGAGAGAGAGAGAGAGGAGATAGGAGATATTTGCTATAAAACCCTAAGTATAACTATGTAATGTAATTCTTTTGAACTATAGTCGAGTATAGTAAATACATAACACATGTTTGCCGTAATTTTTCCTATTTTTGAAAACCCTTGACTACTTCTGGGTATTTTACAATCATTGGATGTCAGGTATTGGTGCTGCAATTGTTGACAATGTGGTATTTTTTTGTCAGGTTGCTTTTATAATTATGTACAACTTCTGCTGAAGTTGGCTAAGTTTTTCTTAGATTTTATATATTTACTTAAGTAGCAACCGTTCTTATGCTCTCAAACACTAGATAGTGTAGTACTGTAGCCACACTAATTAAAGGTAATCATTATCTTATCTCTATTTCTTGGACAAAAGAAGATACTCACGGAACAATGTTTATGGCGGTCTGGGTTTCTCTTAATTATTTTTGCATTTGCGCTTTTACTCTTGCCTCCCTATCTCTGAGTGCATGTAGATCATGAATGAGCATATAGTGCACATTTTCTAGGTACCTATTTTGTTCTCTTGTATTTTTTACAACTATCTTGACATTACTGTGTTTACATTACAGTGATGCACAAACAGTTGGTTTAGTAAAATACAAGGATCCGTATCCATTTGGTGTGGATCCAAGCTGGAGAGGTAGCCGTTCAGAGCTTCCTTTCTTGAATTCTCTGAAGATGAAGATGTCTATTTTGTTGGGTGTGGCCCAGATGAATCTTGGAATTATTTTAAGTTATTTCAATGCACGTTTCTTCAGCAGCTCTCTTGATATTAAGTGTGTAATCATTTTCTCTTCTCTCTTTTTTCATGGTTTGCCTGTATGTTGTTATTTATTCTGTGATTGATTGTTGTCAGGTATCAGTTTATACCACAAATAATCTTTCTCAACAGCCTCTTTGGATACCTTTCTCTTCTCGTTGTTGTCAAATGGTGCACTGGTTCTCAAGCAGATCTATATCATGTTATGATTTATATGTTCTTAAGTCCTTTTGAAGCTCTTGGTGAAAATAGGTTGTTTTGGGGCCAGACTGTGCTTCAGGTATGAGGTACCCTTCTATTTCTGGAACATGTGCTCTTAGAGGTTGTTTGGCTATTAAATGGGGTATGGTAGAATTGTACTACCACTAAATTATTGTGAGAATATTGTCAATTAGTAAATTATAAATGGGTTTCTAATACTTGCATCCCACATTTGGGATTTTTGGAGTGGGGTCTAAATTCTTTTAATAAAAATGCCTTTGGCATAATTTTTATAAATAACCTGTAATGATTAGTTCAATATATGTATGTATGTATGCATTAAAGGTGCCATATGCAGCTAATAGAAAGAACAAGTAACAAATAAAGAAATATGAAAAACTAAAGCTTTAATGAAGTTCTTTTTTCTCCCTTGTCCGTCACACAATTCGATACCAAACAACCCCTAAGAATATGTCTGCGTCCTTGTACCTCTGTTAACAATTACCGTTGCAGGTTATATTGCTGCTTTTGGCACTCATTGCTGTTCCATGGATGCTCTTCCCAAAGCCATTTATTTTGAAGAGACTTCACATGGAGGTACTGTGTTGACTTTTCTGATTCAGAGAAAAGATGAAAGTAGTGGAACCCTGGAACCCTTTCCAAAAATAACTTTTGTTTTCTCTTATGAGACATTTTAGTGGCATAGAATGGAGAAACCTTTCAAAAAAATATATTCTAATTTCTATTTTGATTTTTTTTTAAGCTTTGAGAGGGAGGGGTCCTGTTGGGATGCCATAAAATCTAGTAATAGTCAAGTAGGCTCCTATTGAGCATCTTACTTTATTGAAGATGTACTTCTCCTCTAAGTATGACTTCACTCTTGATATGTTCCTAGAATGAACTTCTAAATGTATTCTTCCGTGATTATTGGATTAAATTAATTAGCCTGTCAAGTTTCGAAAGTATAGTTTTTTTCTGAAAATAGTGGTTATAAAGGAATAACCAAAAATGTAAGTTTGATATACTAGTGTAGGTATTAATGCTTTCAGTTGTTAAGTAATATCTACGAAGAGATATTAGGCTTTCTAAAATGGTCATTGAGCTTCTCATATCTTAAGATGAAGCTACCTCATGGAAAAGTTTCAGCCTGAAATATGCTGTGTAGGTAAGGTGATTACATTATTAGAGCTACTTGTGCCACTAGGTGATTGCCTGAGATTGCAATCCATACTTTTTGTTACCATGAAAATCGAAATAGGAAAAATTATGGACCTATTCAAGCCCTTCCCACCTGCTGCATACATGCAAGGCAAGTCGACCACTCTGCTAAGCAAACAATGTTGAAGACATCTGAAACAGAGATAGAGAAACTAGTTAAATTTTCTACATAATATTGAAGGTATGCCATCCCATGTCTTCAAATCTCTACTTTTTGTTATCTTGAGAAATCATAATCTCAAAATTTTCTTTTAATGTGGTGATGAATTTCGGTCAAAGTGTCCGATCTCTATTGACCGGATCTGACACGAATTCCGTACCCAAACTCGTGTCGGTGTCATGTCGACACGGGTATTGCGGCAAAAGTGCGGGGTCCGAGCAACATAGTTCTAGTGTACCTTTTAGGATCCCCCTTTCAAGTTTTCACTCTAGCAGATCCGTTCCAGTGAGACTTTGCATTTTTGCTTTTATTTTCTCCCCTGTTTTAACCAAATATGAGAAATGCAACAAAGTTCTTATTCAGTCGAGATCTCACCTAAAATGAACAGGAATTTCATTATATACAACCAAACGGTTGTCATCTCGTCCCGCACAGAAGTTGTTTAGGTGTCCATTGATGTTACTTGAATTAGCAATATGGTTTAATATATTGACAGTATCTGAGGGTTTTCTTTGTGGGGAAGATGGAGAGCGGAGAGGCTTATGGACAAATCGCTCTTTATTTACTTCTGTATTTAATTTCTTACAATTTCATGTACTGCCTATCAATACAACTTAGTAGCTTGAAGGCTTGATTTCTCTTGTACCTTTGATGATTCTCAGAGATTTCAAGGTCGGACATATGGAATACTTGGAACCTCTGAGATGGATATTGATGATCAACCAGGTTCTGCCAGAGAGCGTGCTGAGGAGTTTAACTTTAGTGAGGTTTTTGTGCATCAAATGATACACTCTATTGAATTTGTACTTGGTGCTGTTTCTAACACAGCATCATACCTTCGGCTTTGGGCTTTGAGGTAAATCCATCAATTACTTATTTTTTGTTATCTACTTGAATTTTGTATATTTCTTGAAAATTTGCTGTATATCTACATACACGTTTATATTTTTGCAGTTTGGCTCACTCTGAATTATCTACTGTGTTCTATGAGAAAGTTCTTCTCCTTGCTTGGGGGTAAGTTTCCATGTGACATTTAGCTATTTCATTTTCTTCTCACTGGCTGTTCAAGTTTCTCCAGTTTATAGCTGTGGTTTTCCTTTTAAAGAAAAAAACTAAATATAGCTATGATTTGATGTAGAAGAGTTGATTTTCTTCATAATTTACTCTTGGTATTCTTGGTGTTGAATTTATCTGAGTATGATCATTCTAAGTTCAGGTATGAAAACATCATCATACGACTAGTGGGGCTGGCAATTTTTGCCTTCGCGACAGCTTTTATACTACTCATGATGGAGACTCTTAGTGCATTCCTTCATGCTTTGCGTCTTCACTGGGTGGAATTCCAAAACAAGTTTTATCATGGGGATGGTTATAAGTTCATGCCATTCTCCTTTGCCTTATTAGCAGATGATGACGATTAGTACATAACCAATCTTTCTCTCTTTGTTCTTTTTGGGGAATTCCGTGGAGAAGAAGAGTTTCCCATCTAGAGAAGAAGCCTGACAAGAATTTCGTAAGGACCCAATTTTGACTGACTGGTACATTGTACGCACTTTATTTGGATGAGAGCAGCTGGATTATGTAGGATAGAATTGTAAAGTTGCAGCACATAATCTTTTGGTATAGCAGTATGAAAAGGACACTGAGGGTCGTAGTTGGCTGTTGAGGAAGAGATCTGTAAATTTTTCTCATTTCTTATATCCTTATCTCATTCCCCCAAACAGGGATTCAGTCAGTATAATTTGTGAAGAGGGAATCTCTTATACCACTGTATCTTCTGAGTTTCACATCTTTTTGTCGAGGAAAACTTGCTGATTCTATAACTATACGTACAAGTCCTATTCATTCATTTTGATGGGGAAGTTTTCCTTCCCGTTTTGTAATAATAAAACCAGCCTCACGGTGTCACACTTCAGAAAGAAGAATGTTTCCGAGTGTGTGTCAAATGTGTGAAACAGATAAACAAACTAGATGAGCATATGCGGTGCGTACCGGCACAAACATCCATGAAATCATCAGATCATTGTGAACCCGTTGGATTGAATGTGTCGGTCTATAGACGTTTACACGAACAAATGGCGTTTGTAGGGAAAAAAGAAAGAAAGAAAGAAAAACTCTCTCCGTAGAGAGTTATTGTTTCAATACAATTTAAAATTTTCCAACATAAGAATTATGATCTTGGGAACCTTGGCATTTAGAGTGAACCAACGACATTCATTGCGTAAAACTGTCATCCTACATTGGATCTTGAAAGCCTGGAAATGGTCCAATAGTTAACTAAGGGAAACATTTCGGTAGAGTAGGACTACATAATAGCTCTATCAGAGAAGCAAATTTTATAAAGGTTTTTCCACATCTCGAATAATTCGAGCTATAATCTTGTTTAAAAACAACTTATTCCCTAAGTTGGAGTATAAAAGTCAAAACTATGTAGTAAGTATATATTCTAATTTGAATATCAATAGTTAAATCTTTTAAAATGAAATTTACGTACTCCAAAACTATAAAAAGAAGTTACTAGCAGAAAATACTTGTCATCCAAATAATAATAGTGATAGCAAAGACTATCAATACAAATTCTCATGACCTTCGAATAGATCTTATTAGCACTCGACGTAAGTTTAATACTTTATCATGATTAAGTAATACTTAACTACAATTAGGTGATAAAAAAGTGTAAACACTAGCTGCTGCTGTTATTTACGTAATTTTTGAAAACTCAATTCTAGTATCGTAGGGAGTCAGGACTTTGTAGTCAATTTGGGACTCTTGGTTAAAAGGCCTATTTAAGTCTTCTATCTAATTAAAAGGGTTTCAAGTTTTTTTTCTTAGTGAAATGACCCACTTTTTAGATTAGGTAAAAAACTCTAATTTAGTTGTGATTTAGAATTTAATTATTATGTCAAATTAGTACCCATCTTTTATGAACTACAAATTGGTCCAAAATCAACAATAAAAAACAAAAACAAGAAAAACCCTCCAAAATCTCTTTCAACGTCTTTTTTTCTTCTTTCTTCTATTGTTCTTCTTCCACTCTCAATCTACCTTCTGTGCATATGATTGTGTGTTATTGATGTCCTAAAACTCTTCTCTTTTTGGTGAAGTTGGTTTCAACAAGCTATATTTGGAGAAAGATGGTGTTAAAGTTTTAAAGAAATAGTCAAGCTCAATTTAAATCCGATTAAAGACTGCTTTGGAATAGCATTAGCCTGGGCTTCTGTTAAAACATTGTATCAAGACCTCAGTTTGAAGGTACACAAATGAATTTCATATATTTGTAGAGTTATTATGCAGATGGAATCTGGTCTGCAATGGACCGATTGACCATCGATCTGATCGATTATATATCAGTCCTCTATGTTAGTCAATAGCTGACCGATCATAGTAATTAGTCCGACAGATTCATTATATATTTTTTTATTTTTTAGTTCCATATTTGCAATAATGTTTCATTTTACTAGTTTCTAATAACGTTACATTATTTATTGTAGGTAGGTACAAAATTATGACAGGAGTTGTCTTACTTGTTGATTATTTTGGAAAGTGGGTAGATGACAAGAAATCGTGGAGATGGAATTCTCAAAATGATACAGTTCGAACAATGCTTGTGAGCAGTGATGTTACCTTTGATAAATTCATGGAAACTATCATTAGAAGAGGTGAATTGAGTTGCGGACATGATCCTGTTTGTGTCAAGTATATGACTAGTGCAGGTGCTTTTTCGAGGGACAAAGAACCGCCACTTGAACTAAAGAATAATGAAGATGTCCAAATTTATTTGAATGATATAAATGGTGAAGGTGGCAGGCCAATGTTACAGGTTTCCTTGATTGAAATTTTTTTGGAAAACGGCTGTGGTTTGAACAACCAGCAATTTGAGAATGAAAATGTCTGCACGCACAATGATGATTTTCATGGGGGAGGAGAGACAAATACTTTTATTGAAACTAATGAGCGTGTAATAGAAGATGTTTTCCCTTGTGAAGTGGAGAAATTTATGGAAACTAATGAGGGTACAATAGAAGATGTTCTCCCTTGCCAAGTTGAGAAATTTTTGGAAGCTAATAAGCATATAATAGAAGACGTTCTCCCTTGCCAAGTTGAGAAAAAGGTTCCACTGAATAACGAAGATGATGATGTTCAGTTGCCTGAACAATTAGAGGATGCAATGATTGGAACACATCATAGCTATATTTTTTCTGATGGCTCGGATTTTCATAAAGAATATAGATTTTTGAACAAAGAAGTCGTAGTGAACAAACTGAAACTTGTCGCAATCAGAAAGGGTTTCAAGTTTGCTACAAAGAAGTCTAACAAATCATTGGTAAGTGTTGCATGTGTTGAAAAAAGCTGCAAGTGGAGGGTTCGTGTTGTTAAGTATATTAGCTCAAATGCCTTCCATATCACAAAATATGTACCTAATCACTCTTGTGACTTGAGATCTATATCTGGTAGACATATGCATGCTTCTACCAGCGTTATTGCAGAATTTATGAAAGAGAGGTTTAGAGAAGGAAAATGTCTTATACCGAAGGAAATAATGAAAATTGTGAGTATAGAGTTGGGATGTGATGTTAGTTACTGGACATGCTGGAAGGCCAAGCAACTTACACAAAATATGATATGGGGAACACCGGAACACGGATACACGGCACTGGAAGCATATCGGTACGAGATTGAAAAAGCAAATAAAGATAGCTTTACGACTTTGGAGGTTCAAGATGACATGTTTTTATATTTTTTTGTTGCCTATGGGCTATGCATAAGAGGATTTAAGAACATAAGAAATGTCCTCGCTGTGGATGAGACTTTTTTAACGGGCCAATTTGGTGGTGTAATGCTAATTACAAGTGGACAGGATAGTGAAAATCAAATATATCCTATAGCTTGGGTTGTGGTTAACTCAGAGAATGATCTTTCTTGGACTTGGTTTTTTCGCCAATTACTCAATGTAGTGCCAAATACAAATGAGTTATCCATCATATCAGACAGAAATGCGAGCATAAAGAAAGCGATTGCTACAGTTTACGATCAAGCTCATCACGGAGTATGTACCAGGCACCTTGGGAAAAATATTCATATAAAATTCCATGCTGGTTCTTCAATCCTTGGTCTATACTATGATGCATCAAATGCGTATCGAGTCGAAGAGTTCAATGAGTATTTAGAAGAAATTCGACGCAAAAGTTATGGTAATGTTGTTGAATACCTCAAGAATGATGTTGGTTTCGAACGGTGGAGTAGAGTTCATTTTCCAGAAAGAAGGTATGATGTCATGCCATCCAATATTGCAGAGTCTGTGAATGCCAGACTTGTAATTGAAAGAGAATTTCCCATCATTGCTTTATTTAATGCAATTCAAAGGATGTTATGTCGATGGTTCCATGAGCGACGTGGTCTAACGTTGTGCACGAGTAACTATTTAGCTCCGACGACAAATACTTTAGTGAGAGAAACTAGACGAGAAATAACAGATAAATTATCTGTACAACAACTTCACGTGAATGAGTTTATTGTTCAAGGGTATGGTCAGGACGCAAGAGTTAACATCAACGGCAAAACATGCTCCTGTAAAGTGTGGGATCTTTAGCAATTGCCTTGTGTCCATGCATTGGCAGCACTCAAAGCTCAGCAATTACTAGACTATGGTGAGATAGTTTACAATCTATGTTCACCATATTATTCGGCAGAATTCCATCGGTTGGCTTATTCAGAGATTATAAACCCTGTTCCTCCAGAAGAGCGATGGGAATGTGCCATAGAAAATATAATTAATCCACCCATTGTGAAGCGTGTGAAAGGACGGAAACGTAAGAAAAGGATCCCATCAGTTGGTGAAGGTGCTAAAAAGCAAAACAAATGTTCTCTCTGCAAGCAAGTCGGCCACAAGAAGACTACTTGTCCCGATAAACATACTGTTGACACCCAATTTTGACCATCCACAACGCAAATTAGCTATCGACTTTCTTTAAATTTCTAACATTTTGAAATAATTAGTTTTTATAAAAAACAAAAATATTTTTATGTTATTCTTAACTATTTTATTTTTTTTTATAAATTTTAGTATAATATACATATTTCTATATAACTATATCTTTGATTACTATTTATGTGGTTATTCGAAAATCACCTCAAAAGATTTTATTTTTTACTAGATACAATTTTAGTTAGGTTAGTTTAATTATAGTTTGTATTTTTGATTTTTTTTAGTTTTTTCTAAAAAAAACAAACAAACTAAAAATGCACTTCTCCACGTCGAAAATGAATAAAAATTTGGGGTTTTTGGAGCCTATATAAAGGCTCATATTCTCATTAAGAGGGGAAGAGGAGGGAGGTTCTTTAACCACCCTAAAAGTTAGAAATTTTTTTAACTTGACTAGGATTTTGGACTCTTGTCCCTAACCTAAAAGTTACGAAAATTTCTAGCTTTCAATCTATATTTTTCTTCAGGGAAAATATGAGATTGAAGTCGAAATTTAGGGTAAGAACAATGTTCTTATAACATCGAACCCACGAAGGTTCGAGTCTAAATTTTTGTCTAAATTTTTTTTTTTTTTTTTTGTAGATTGGAGTTCCATCAAGCTTTTGGGTGGTGGTGAAGTTGTCTTCCGCTCATCATCTTCAATCTCGGCCCGAAAAGAGGTAAAATATTTTCTTAGCTTTATTTTATTTAATTCTTTCTTATTTTATATTTAGTTGATTCATAGTCTTATTTTTTTAGTTAGTATGTATTAAGAATAATTAGATTAATGATATAAATTTTTTATAGTTAGCTTGTGTTTAGGATTAATTAGCTAGCATATGTTATGATTATTTCATGAAAGCACTTAGTTTTCTTCATTATTTTTCCAAGTAGTTTTTTTTGACAATATAGATTTTCTTGTTTTTTAATTTTTTCTTTTAACATGATTTAGATAATAAAAATTTGCTTAAAGTTGTTATTTAATTAGAACTTTCATGGCCTAATTGATTTAATTTTTTTCTTTAAAATTAAGCTAGTTAGCACGTTGTTGGTCACTTCTAGGATGCCCATCAATTTGATACCTTAACATATCATGATATATTAATTTGTTTAGTTTAAAATGATTAGATGCCCATCATCTTGCTCAAATTATTGGAAAGTTGATACATGAAAATGAAGGTAATATTCATGATTTGAATATTGATATTGGGCTGTATACATGGAATACAGGTGAAAAGCAGTGTTGTATACACTGATATTCAGTGTATACACAATTTGATATATAGAAATAATGTTATATATACTGTATACAATATATATAGTGATATACAGTGATATACATCAGATACAGGGAACAAACACCATATACAGTGTATATAAAGTCTGATATATAGTGATATATAGTAGATACAGGGAACAAACACTATATATAGTGTATATACAGTCTGATTTACAGTGATATACAACAAATACAGGAAACAAATACGTGATATACAATGTGTATACAGTTTGATATATAAAAATAATATTGTATATACTGTATATAGTATATATACAGTCCGATGTATAGTGTATGTATAGCTGCGATATACAGTGGAATTGTGCTTAAGGCCCAAAATGAAGATGACCCAACATCTTAGTCCAGGCGTACAGAAACTAAGTGTCGGGCCATATTTTCATGTGTTATTTATTGTTTGTTTATATTGATTCGGGTTTTAATAATTTATTTTTACTTATGTTATTTATGCTTGTTTAGATATTAATTTTAATTTGTTTTTACTTAATTAGATTATCCTAAAGATAAATCAATTCATGTTAATTTACTCTTTAAATGATTTTCTACGTTTACTTAGTTATTTGATAAACTTTTTACTTTTTTTTATATACACATGTATATTATTTTCAAATGTTTAAGTTTGATCATTTTTCTAAAAAAAAATAATTTTAAACTTTTCTTTTCCTTTTAAATTAATGTCTTCAAAAGTTAGTCAAATAATTTTTCAAATCGTCGGATAACCGCACGTTAGCGGCCACTTTGAATGCTTAACACCTTCTCAAAGTGGAAATAAGAACCTCGTACCTTTTTCTCTGAATTTTTAAGACTTAAATCTGTTAGGGTCTTTTAAATTAAGTTTTCTTAATTTCTTTAAAAAATTAAGTGGTGACTCTTCTTTTCTAAAATTATTTTTTTTTCTCTTTAAAGTTGAAATTAATTTTAAACCGTCTTTTCTCGATATAACACGTACTTGAACTCTAAATATGCAGTTAGTATTTTGTAAATCCTCTTACAAAATGCTAAGTATTTTTTGAATTTTTCATTAGTTTTACTCCTTATTCATCAACTCTCAAGTCAATACGAAATATCAACATAAAACTAGTAAGGAATAAGACGATAAAGAGCGATCGATACCACATCTGGCGGACCAAAGCATCTGCTGTAACAGACAGATTATGTATCTGTCGGACAGATGCTCAATTTATCAACATTTATACGAGATAAAATTTGATGTTACATTCTCTTTTTTGTTAAAAAGAAAGGAACAATATTACAAACTAAAGCTCAACTTGGACGTACAAGTAAGAAAACAAATATCCGAACTCTATATGCACCAGATGGTGCCTTCACAAAAATAAATAGTCAGTCTTATTGTTTCAACTCGAACGATCGTGCTAAGTATTTTTTGAATTTTTCATTAGTTTTACTCCTTATTCATCAACTCTCAAGTCAATACGAAATATCAAGATAAAACTAATAAGGAATAAGACGATAAAGAGCGATCGATACCACATCTGGCGGACCAAAGCATTTGCTGTAACAGACAGATCATGTATCTGTCGGACAGATGCTCAATTTATCAGCATTTATACGAGATAAAATTTGATGTTGCATTCTCTTTTTTTGTGAAAAAGAAAGGAACAATATTACAAACTAAAGCTCATCTTGGATGTACAAGTAAGAAAACAAATACCCGATATCACATCTAATAGACAGATCATGTATCTGTCGGACATATGCTCAATTTATCAGCATTTACACGAGATAAAATTTGATGTTACATTCTCTTTTTTTGTGAAAAAAAGGAACAATATTACAAATTAAAGCGCAACTTGAACGTACAAGTAAGAAAATAAATATCCGATATCAAATCTAACAGACAGATCATGTATCTGTCGGACAGTTTATAAATTTGTCAATGACTATAAATGAAATAAATGATGATAGAAAATCTACACTGCAAAATTATTAATGAAATTAAAATAAGTCGAATATTTCCATCAGTGAGAACAAAAGTGGCATAATATAAATACGCTAACTTTTTAAACTTAAATACAATCCAAGATAAATTTTAATTAAACCGATTGATCCATACTCTATCCGACAGATCCAAAAATCATCCTAACAGAATTACTAACTATCACCGCCGATCTTTCTCCTTTTATAAGTTTTCATATTCTTCGAAGCCTCCCGGATTTTTTTTTGTCTGAGATCTGTTGGAAAAGGGGAATCATATTTTGGGTTAGTTTTTTTTGTTCTTTTCGCCCTTGTAGTACATACTCTTGCAAATTTGGTAGCTTCATCTTTGTCAACCATGTTGCTTCCTTCCTCTTCAAGCTCACCAATTACCTTTTTTTCCAACATATCTGGTTGTTCATCACCCACCTGAAAATTTTCATCATCATACTTTTTTTTGCTTAATTTTTCTATCTGGACATGCAAATCACCCACTATACCACTCAAGTGGTCTACTTTAGCATCGAGACTATCCATTCTTTCATTCAACTTCTTGTTCATATTCTTCATCTCATTAAACATATTTGCACATAATTCAATAAGTTGAGAAAGTTTGTCCGGTGAATCACTCAAATTAATATTTTCAGTAACTCCCTTTGATGGTTGTCTTCTAATATCAGTTTCACGTCCGTCGTGATCCATAGCTACCGGAATCTCATGCCTTTCGAGAGAAGAGTTAACTAATTGTGTCACAACACTAACTACTTTTGTCAACCGATCTATATTCTCATCCACCTCATCTTTCAAATCTTCCCAATTAATCAAATATGATTTTTTGACTCAACATTAGTAGGAACCAAAGTAGGATGCACCACAACCTATAAGAAAATAAATTGGTAAATAAAAATACAATAATAAAAACTTCTAAAATGAAATATTGCACCAAACAAGCTTAAGTATTCACCTCTTTATTTTGCATTGTTAATAACACTGTTTTATAATCTGGGGGTGTCTTCTTTTTATCGTACCATCGGAGCAATCTTGGAAGTGGCAAGAGAGATTTTATCAATGGCTGTCCAAAAGCCTCTCCTAGTACAGGAATTGCTTCGAAAGCCCACACCTATATTGAAAACAAAAAAGTACTAAATAAATATTAGTATATAAATTTCAGATCGATACATAACTTGTTATGATCAATTAAATTTCAGATCGATACATAATCTGTCATGACCAATTCAATATCTATCTCACCATAAAATTATTTAAGCTTACCATAAAAGCCCAAGGGAATCCTTGCAAGCTATAACCTTTAGATATGGAATTATTTTCCTTCCATTCTGCAGACTTTTTCTTTAAGTTACTTTTAGAAAGAACTCAACTGTCATCTCAAAAGAACGCATACCCCAAGGATATGCATTAAAGTAATCCAAGTTTGTCACCATTTTCATATTCTTTATATCAACAGTCCGCTTTTGATCACCAGCCCATAAAAAAGACTCAACAAACCACACCATAGCGATCTTCAACTTTATTTGCGCATCAAATCTGTCACTCTTTAATATTTTCTTTAAATCATTTCCCGTTAGACTACGCTTTTTGTTCAACACTAGATCTAAAAAATCTTTTGCCTTCCCTTCATCATATAAAGCCTTATCAGTGGAAATTTTTCCACAATTCAGTCCGGTAATCATAGCAAACTCCTTCATACCAAATCGAATTGGCTTACCATCAATTATGAACCAAACCTCTTTTTCTTTAAGCTTACAATACGTCGTTGTAGAAGATAGTGTACGATTTGGCCACAAAATTTTTTGTTCCAATTCTCTAGGTTCACTTTTAATAAGCAGCCAAAACAATTATTCGTAAATTGGTTGTACACTTTTTCCTTCTCCAAGTAATATTGTATAATTTTAACAACATCCCACCTTGATAAAATGCTCACAAGTCCATCAAAGTGATCCTCGTCCTCCAATTCATTATGCAAACTATATTGGGAGAGGTCTACTGAGGTTTCACGTTATGGTATCAATAATATATCATTCTCCTCAACAGATTCATCCCATTACAAGATGTCTCAGAAGACTCATTCCCATCACTAACTATTTTAGAAGCATTATCCTCATCACTAACGGTTTTAGAAGACTCATCCCCCTTGCTAGATATATCATGTTCTTGAAGATATTGTAACAAATGTAATATCAATTAGACAAATAAGGAAAACTAAAGATTGGTGTCAATATTTTAAAGGACTGATTGTAAATCGATCCGACCAACTATTAGTCGGTCTATTATATATTTAGAAAATCAGCCTGATTTTTACATTGTTCAGATTAATGTACTATCAATCGCCTGATTTGGTAAACAAAATATTTTAGCCTTTTGGGTGATTTTATAAAGTAGATCGATGGTTGATTAAGTAGACCAATTAATAATTGGTCATGTAAATCGTGACAGATTTTTACTTAGTCGGATCGATTTATTATCTGTCACTTTAATTATAGCAATAATGATTCCTTTCTCACTGAGATGAGAAATTTAAGTTGAAAAGCTAAAAAAATGAAGGTGCACCTGATTCTCCTCTAGCTCACGGCCAACATTTTTAGGATCGACTCGCACCATAAATTCTTCAAAGAACAAGTAAAAGTTATCATCAAGAAACAACACCCACAAAGAAAAAGCAATTACTTTAACTATAACTTCATATAAACTTTAATTGCATATCTATTACTACAATGTTTTTCTTTACAAAATAAGATTGATGCTAGAGTTAAAGGAGAGTAGAAAACTTACAATTTAGAAATTCAAGAAGAATACTCAAAAAGAGAGTTTAAAAGATGAGTAAATTGAATAAGCAATCTGTCTTTAGCAAGAAGGGAGGAGAAAGAGAGAATGTGCCGTTGCAATGAGAAAATTTGGCTGAGCCAAGTAATTTTTTTTTGAATGTGCAGTCAATGTCACTTCTATTAGGTTTATATATTTAATTTATTTATAAATAGGTCCCTAACTTATCTAATATTTTAATTATTGTCCAATTACTCATTAAGTCCCTTTTCTCATTTATTTTGATATATTTTAAATTGAGTAAATAATAAAAGATCATTTTATTAATTGAGGACTTGAATGGGTCAGGCCTATGTAAACACCTCAACGAACTCATGTGGACACTCCTCAGCCCGAGGACAATCTCTCAAATACACATGTTGATGTTGTTGCCAAATTTTCTGATTTTTGAATCAACGGAAGGAAGGGGCAAATAAATGTAAATCCAGATTTGGCATTAGTGAACAAGGCACGTGTCTTTTGTCTCCTTAGTCCTACATTAAGTACCCTTTCCCGCTTGCCCCCATTTCAAAACAAACTACTCCTACTTGTTTGATGATTTCATTAACAATTTCAAGTATCCAATCAAACGGAGAAAGATGGAATCGGATCTACGCCTCCTTGAAATCTCCGGCGACGATGATTCTCTACTGGCGCCACTCCCTGATATGGACATCAATCCCAACGATTTCGCTTCAATTTCAAATTTCATTTCTCCATTAAGTCAGTTCCTCTACTTTTTTCTCTTTCTTTCAAGTTTCAATTATCAATTCATTGCCATTTCCAAGTGGCATTGCAGTTCCTGTGGCTTTTTCCGTCTTTTTAATTCGCTAATTCCCGCATTCATTACCTTGACGGATTCGTAGCAGTAAGTAGTCAAGGAAGTGCTCAGATACCGTAAAATGGTTTTTTTTTTCCTACAAATTTTGGAGCTTTTATCTCGTTTAGATAAATCTGGATTTTTCGTTTTATGTGGAAATAGGTCGTAATGACTTTGTAGGGTTAGGTTCTGCAGTTTTTGCCTATGTTCAGCAGTTATTCAATAACTTCATTGTTGTTACTTCAAAAACGTAAATTAGGTTCCTGACAAAGGAGGAGATTAGTTATGCGTTGGGCAGCTAGTGTCTGTAGTCTTACTTTGATGAATACTATGAAACGGGACTAAGTAGAGCGTAATTGATGCATAAGACCCTAACTATAAGGTTGAGGTGAATTTGATTGATTTGTATTATTACTTATTTGATGTTTTCTTCTTTACATTTGGTTTCTGCGGCTCTTTTATTTTGTTGGTTGTTGCATACATTTTTATACAAAAGTTATCCTTTTTCTGTTGGAGATGATGTGCATTATGTTTTCTTGATGATTCTCATATGCCTACGTTCCAGCTTGAAGTTGTTTTCTGTTTGAAATATGAAACACTTGGTGCCTTAAAGTAGAGGAAGGGACGCTTATAGTTATATTTAAATAATTGGTAACTATTTACAGATTTCATCATGTTGCAGGAGGGCTGGAGGTTCGTGTAGATCAAGTAAAATCCGGATGTTCCTCTCGTAGAGGTTCCAGCAATAAAGAAAATATCAACTCAGACAAAGCAGAAATGCCTAAACTGAGTGTGGAGCCGCTCCACATGAAGAGGAAGAAGAGGGGTGGTGGTTGCAATTTGCGGAAAAGTTTAGCATGGGATAGAGCCTTTTCAACTGAAGAAGGTAACTTTTTTACAGTACAATATCTCTATGTATCATTGCAGAAAGATTTGTTAGATACCTCAGGAGATTGATATCAGGGAAAACCTACTTCATTCTTTCTGGTTAGGTGTTTTGGATCCAATAGAACTTTCTCTGCTTAGTGGTTCATTGGTTAACACATGCGGAGAGGCCTTGTTCACCATCAATGAAGAAGAGCGAAATCCAACTTCAAATAACTCTCTACATGATGCTAGTGCAGTTTATTTGAACTCGAACAAAAAAAGTACGTTTAAAGGAATTCGAGCTGTAGCTTTAAAAGAAGAAAATCGGAAGGTCAGATCTCATCTTAAGACTAGCAGTGACTTTTCAGCTCATAAAATATGGCCATGACGTCTGATGATACTCATCTTATTTCAGTTTGTTGTTTACTTAGTCTTTTGCGTGGTTTCAGGCCTCAAGTAAAGTGCTAGCATCTCACAATGGTAGAACTATCTCCAAATCGAGTAGCTGTTCTCGACCTTTGTCTTCAGCTTCATATCCTTGCACATGTTAGATATATTTGAAATTCAACTATTTCCAAGAAGTTGTTAGTTTTTTATTTTGCTGTATTTGGAGGTTGTACAGATGATGAGCCTTAATAGCATTTTAGACTGAAAAGGCCTGCAAACATGAATCATGGAAAATCTGCGACCAAGGATTCCAAGTTACCAAAATGTCATGTTTCAAAGCCAAATTCTTGTTCGTTGCCTACAAACTCTAAGAGTAGCATACCAAGAGCAAGTCATTTTAAGCATCAAGTAACTGATTCTGGTAATCTCTTCATTATCTATTCCTCTGGCTTCTGCTGAGTGTGATTGTTTCCATTTCTATCATGGGAATGGATGTCTTCAAAATGTGTTGTAATTATAATATTATGCGAAAGTAACTTTCTTATTTGCGTCACAGATTAAGAGAGTATGTCATTTATATTCTCATTTCCTTTCTCATGCAGCTTTTGGTATTCAGAAGAATTTGGGATTAATGAGCTCCTCTAGAAAGTTGAGAAATAGCCAAGAGAAAGCAAAAACTGATGCTGAACCTTTAGAGGATAAATCTTCATCATGCATTTTGAGAGGAAATGATGTAAGCTTCAGTTCAAGTTTAAGCTCAATATTCTAGAAAAAAACTGCGTGGTTAAGAACTTAAAAGAACTTTTAAATTTCAAAGATAAATTTTTATCATGTCTTTTAAGGAGAAATGTCATAAGGGTTAGTTCAAGTTTTGAGCTCAATATTTTAGAAAAATTCAGTGTGATTAAGAACTGTTCAAATTTCAAGAATAAAGAATTTAGCTTACATTCAATATATTTTGGTAGTAAACCAACAAAATCAAAGCTCCTCCTTTTTGCTGAATTCTAATTTGTGCAGGAGAAATCACCATCAAAATTACAGGCATCAATTGAATCTTCTCCAGTTAATAAAGCTAGCAATACTGGCATGGAGATGAATCCAGATGCCACACTTCGATCTACCCGAGCACATTCATCTGAAAGTCATGATGTATGTACACCATTTGCACTTTGTCTTCCTCACAGCACTCGTATTGCTGTAAGCAGAATGCCGTACATGCCCGCACAAGCTATGAAACCATCGGGTTTGCGGAGGCCCTCACCTTCCTTAGGATTTTTTCGTCAGGTATTACCAGCAATCCAGCACTATTCTGGCAAAACATTAGGTTCTTTTGTTTTAGGTGCATAGGCTGCATGATGCTCATGCTGTAGCACTTTATTTTAAAGACATGACAACCAATATGGTGATTGCAGACAAAAGCTTCAGATACACAACGCTTGTTGAAAGCCGAGTCTAGTATACGCCCATTGCAAAGGTCTTGTGATCTGAGGCCACCAGAGACACTAGCAAGGCTAGAAGGCAAGGACAACTTAGTAAAGCTAAACTGTAAGATACTAGGATTTGAATCGGAAAGCTCAGCAGCATCCTGCAAAGTAATCAAAACAGTCTTGGAAGGAAACAGTGTAGAAAGAGTGAATATTCCAAGTAGTGTTATTAAGAAGCTTGATCTAGTCAGTGATAAGTTCAGAGATCATGTTGGTAATTTTGATGACCAAGTACCGGATCACATCAAGCATGAAGAAAAGAAGCTTCAGGATGCAGAATTGATGATGAATGGCAAGCAACATTCACCACAAACGGGAAAACATGAACATATAAACAAAGATGGTGATCTCATGAGCTCAATCCCTGGTTTTATAGTAAATAAAGGTTCTGCTGGATCAGATTTTAGAGATACTCAGTTTCCACAAGCTAGCTATAATACACAATCTCTAGTTCTACGTAGACTGGACGATGGCAATCCAAATGAAGCAGAAGAATCTGACATTGCTGCAGTAATTGATGGTTTGATTTGTAACCCGCAGTATGGGAATGTGATTAATTTCAGCGGGGAGGCGATGAAGAAAGGTTACATGGGCGGCTGCAATAACTTAACTTGTGGAGAATTTAAAAAGGTCAAGTCCTTTGCAGTTGAAGATGACGGGATCTTTGATAATGATAAGTACATTATGATGATGAAGAGCAATTTGAGCAAAGTCCAGAGAGAACTAAGGAATAATGGCGGTGGGAACTGTGAGTCCTTGAATCTCACAGGTTCAGACTTTAGTGAAGTAAAGATGGAAAAGTCAGAAGTTGCATATCAGCTTGATGATTCTCATAATCTGAAAGAAGTTTTTACCAGCAAGCAGATCACAGATAAAGCAAGAACAGGAGGTTTAGTAGCAGATATCTCAAGTGAAACTTTATCTGATGAAAATTGCGAGACTAATCCTGGTGGGCTTTCAATTTACTCAGAACATAAGTCCCAGGGTGGTAACGTAGTGCATTCAAGTGGTCAGTCCCTTAGTAAACATGTTTGCATAGATCAAAGCCAAGATGGACAGATTGATGAAACTGGTTTATCCGCTCTGCCATATCGATCAGATGAAAGTGGTTTTGATAGGTTTGATGTAACAAGTGCACAGACAGCATTAGAGGATAATAGAATTACAGTGGTTGCAGAAGATTCTGTGGATATCATGTGTTTTACCCCTGTCAAAATTACTCTTCCTGGAAATTGCAATCATTCAACAGATGAAGAAGTTAATCGTAATAAGATTCTTGCAAATTCAACTACCTGTCTGGAATTTGGTTCATCGTCTAGTAGAACAAGAGACACTATGGTATCAGATGTACCTGGTTCGATTGACGAATGTAGAAAACCAATTATAGAGTCTGTCTTGGAAGTGGCGGATGAAACTGAAATCCTCAGTTCATTGAACTGTCACAATGAATTTGGTCCATCTTCCAGGGGAACACAAAATGTAATTGGATATGGTATACTTGGTCCAGTGGGTGAAGGTAACAAATTGATCAACGGTGTATTCCTCTCCAAAGGAATGAATGAATTTGCAATTCAAGATTCATCAAACAAGCCTAATGATGGTAATCAGATAATCAGTTTGAAACTTGGTATTCTGTCTCCGGAAAGCTTGAAAGTTGAAGAGCCACACACGTGCAGCCATGCAGACTTCATCCCTTCCAGTCCAATGGATCTGGGGTATCATAAGGTTGTATTAGAGAGTCTTCATACTCCTCCAAAACTCGGAGATACAAGACAACCAAATGAAGTTGGAAAGACAACAAATGCCCTCACAAATATCTTACAGATAGAAGATGCACACGTGGAGACACATAACAATCACGCTCAGTTGTTGCCTAGAAAAGGCCCTATCCCAGTGGTGGAAGAATCTGAAAGCAGCAATGCCTATGAGAATTTTCGAGATGCTTTTCCAGCACGAAAGTGTGTTGATGCAGGTGGATTAAAAAGCCCAAGTTTTCTGAACCAGGAGTCACCTTTGATTCATGGGAGTGATAATGATGCTGATGAACTGGATGCTATTCACTGTGTTGCGGGTAGACTATCATATCCGTCGGCAATTGAATCTTTATCTTTGGAATCTGATTTATCTGAGTGGACAAGTAAAAACCATACAGCAAGTGTGACAACTGATTGCATTGAACTTGTTGAAGGGGGTCAGACCTCATCAAGAATCAGAAGGAAGGTAGTTGACATGTTGAATAAAGATATTGTGGTGAAGGAATCTGAAACTGGTAGACCTAGAGGAAGTGAGAGTTCTCAAAATGAACTTTGCCATGGGCTGGAAGATACCGAGCAATGCACAAATGAAGACACCATTTTGCCAGTGTAAGTATTGCATAAATTTTTCTCATCCCAAAGAACTCCTTTGTTTTTTGTGGACTTAGCCTTTCACAAATTACAATTTTTTGGAGAATTGCTAAAATGCATTTTGTGATGGCAGCAAGAATACAGAGAACTGTCTGAAGAAAGGCAATCTTTTGATATTACCACCACGGGACGCAGTTCCATTTTCTGATGAATGGTTGGCAGCAATGGAAGCTGCAGGGGAGGTAATTTCTTTTTTGGAAAATGAGCTGTATACTGTGATCTATTGAAGCCAAAAATAATTAACTTTGAAGCATATTTTATTAGTTCCACTCATCTTCAGTTTTCTCAAGAGCAGTTTGCTTCCACACCTTTATCCAAATCCTTCACTTATAGCAGGTGGTTAAAGGAAAAACTGATGAGATATTAGCTGTTCATCATATTTCCTTTAGTAAAATGAAAGAAGCTATCATCCAGTAATAGGTCCAGAACAATTGGCAAGCTTGACATTCTTAAATGTTGTGTTCTGAACCTTAGGTTAGGCAGTGAGACAAACTTGGATTGAGTGTTAAGCTCTACTGCTCTGAATCTATTGTTGGAGCATGATTTATCAGAAAAATAATCGAGTGACTGACTCTTGTGTTCTGATTCTACAGGACATATTAACCATGAAAGGTGGTGCTGTACAAAACTCACCCCAAGAGAAATCCTTGCCTGAGCCAAGCCCATGGTCTCCGGTATGTCACTATCTATACATGCTTCTTTTCTTGTTTGAGGTAGCCTATGCCATATCTACATGTATGCCACAAGCTAGAATGAGAATGCATTCAACTTTATTCTGCCTAACTTTTGACATTGATAATGGTGCTGGTAATCCTTTTGCAAAATTAGAAATGCCTTTTGGTTAGGCTACTAACAATATACCCTATGTGGTTCAGCCCTTCCGAGAACCTCACGCTTAACAGGAGCTTAGTGTACCATTTTGTTCCACATAGATACATTTTGGTACTTTCTTAGAGGAATTTTTACCTCACTTGTCTCTTTAACTAGAATTCTTGATCAAAATGTGATGAATAATGGAGTTTGTTTTTAGAAAGTGTTTTATAATGGAAATGCATCTTAATTCCAATTGGTAGATTATATAGTTGTTCTTTCATTGTATTTTCATGTAAGTGAGAGTGAAATCAAAGGTAGGGGTAGGGTGTGCAAACCCTTTTTGTGCAACTATAATGGGTATGTTGTTGAAAGTGAAATGTTATTATGCAAACCTTTTTTTTTGCCTTTTTTCCCTATATAATAGAAGAATACCTTCTTAATGAAAAAATCATTACCTAGTTACTTAACCTATTTGGACTTGATCGTAGGATTGTAGGATCTTGAGAACTACGACTAACCTTTCACAACACTTATGACACTGTGCTTCTTCCTTAGCTAAAAATACTGTGATAGACTAATAGCTGAATGTTATACTGTATTATACAATAATAAAAGCACATTAAGTTACTAACAAAAGTTTGATGTACTGTATAATATGCAAGTTTCTAAACAATTCCACACATCTTTTGACAGTCAATGACAAACCAAACTAAAAACAACAACTACATTTCGTCTATTAAAATAATTGACAAAACTAACATGAGCAAAATTATTAGACAAATATATAGGGTGAATATACGACCAGTCATGAGCTATAATGTTGTCTAAATTGTTTCTGAACTAATAAAAATACTAGAGTTTGTAATACGTGTGGGATTTCTTGTTTTACTTGTTATCCTGTTAGACTGATCTTTTAGATGGCGTTTATTCCTTTTTATCTTGTAAAAGTATTAAAACCAAATCAATACTTTCTATATGTTTCAAGAGTAAAGCCTTTGGTAGGTATAGCGTACACTAGAAACTATCATAATATAGTCCTAAATTCATCACTTGAAATAACTTTGGTAAAGAGGATAGCTTTTACTAGGACTTTTCAACTATGTTTATATTTAAATTATCACAGATATTGTTTGGAATAGTCATTGGGCGTACTGACCTGTAGAAATGGAAAAATAGTGTGCTGTTGCATATATTTGTCTTGACTGGTTCTGCCAATTTCACATTAGTTTCTTAAGCTGTTAGCTTTCTTTGATACAGGTGAAGAAGAAAAACAATCAACTTGGACCTTATGACTGTACAAAGTTCCACCACAATGGGCCTCCTGAGTCCTGATTCTTATTGACTAAACTTTGTCTCTTTCAAATTCTTTTATTCACCATCTAACATGTTCCTGCTGTAGATTGACACTGCTTTGCAAGAAAAGCTCCTAACTAATACATTTCTCCAAAGTCACACGATTTGTACCTTCTATTTGTAATTCTTTTACATCCACTTTAAAGGATTCATGTAAAGAGCAATATCTCATTCATGGAAATCTCTTGCGGAACTTATCGTATCCATGCTTCTTGAATTGCACTAGTAAGAAGTATTTGTCATTCACTGGGTGTATCCGTTGGTTTTTCGTCCATATTCTTATACTTGTGGAAAGAGGCAAATGCAAGGTAATACATGAAATTTGCTGATCCCAAGAAACATCAGAGCCAGAAGACGTTATCCAGTCTTCCATCATTGATAAAGTCTGGCAACCATGGCGTCGTTCTCTGAACTAGATCAATCAGAGCGTTACCCATGTAGTATCCGATGCCAATGAACATTTCAACTACTGCAGTTGAGGTGCATTTCAAGGATGCAGGAAATTCTTGGTAGAACCTCAAATGTCTTGGAATATGAAATGCTTCTCCAAATTCTAGGAACAATAGCATCTCTTTGGCCTTGGAGATGGGGGGTTCTCACGAGCCTCAACTGCCTTGACTCCACCACAGCGGAGATGGCCATGCTACGGATCATTAGTACATGGCCTATCCTAATGCGTTGGGGAGGTGTAAGAATAAAGGGTGAATTTAGCTAGAAAAGGGTAGAGTAATCTGCCAATGGGGGTATTGTTATAGCAGTCCATATAATTAGGACTCAGATAGAACCTGCTGAGACCTTGAACTGGGATCCAATCTGATAATCCATTTTTAAGGCCTGAAGTTACTTGCAGGCTTGATTGAATGATCACTGGGGTGGATAAAAGTACGTAACTCACTTTTCCACAAAGGGACAAGCTTTTCAAGCTTTCTACTTGTTGGACTGTACATAGTCTCCATGTATTCTCAATAGAGCCATCTAATTAAATGAGTGATGAAGGCTGCATGGTTGAGGAACCTAATAAGAGAGCTCCATTAGCAAATGACTTCCATGAGAGGTGAATTCTAAGAGTTCAGTGGATTCAGGATGAATGTGATCTTATCTATGTAGACATAATTTGAGTCAAAAGCAATGAGTTTAGCTGAATCCAAATAGCCCGTCCTAGATACGTCCTTGAGCCATGAGTATTAACTCACAAAAGATAATTAGTGTAGAGGTTTTAATTAGTGGAGAAACCATATTTTTGGCTCTATCACTTGGATCATGGTAGTAGTGATGACTTTGCTCAAACAGGGGCACTTTCCTTTTCCAAATGGCTGCAACAATATAATGACACAAGCAATGTTGATAAAAGAGCTTTCTTCTTGTTCCTTAACATGGCGATGGAAACTTATCCCAGATAGAAAAATCGCTGTTATGGAGCTAAAGAGATGGAAAACCTCCAGGTCCAACAATGGATGTGTACCAGTTAAAGAAAGTTCCTTGATATTTTTGCTTGTCAAACTGATATGCTCCATGGATCCAATATATAAGACTACTTATTGGGTTGTTGAGCCATCATAACACACCGGAGGTCTTAATGTGTCAATGACTGCTGTGAAATATGAATACTAGAAACAATATACCCTGCACTGCAAAGAAAATTTACATGGAAAAAATATATTTTAACCCATGCGAGGAGGATAAGAGGCGCTTTTGGGAGGAGTTGGACGAGTTAGTGGGAGGCATACCACCTACTGAGAAGCTTGTCGTGGGAGGGGATTTCAATGGGCACATCGGATCTATTTCGGGAGGGTATGATGATGTGCATGGGGGCTTTGGCTTCGGGGACAGAAATGGAGGAGGAACCGCACTATTGGATTTCGCAAGAGCTTTCGGGTTAGTGATAGCCAACTCGAGTTTTCCAAAGAAGGAGGATCACTTGGTAACCTTCCGTAGTTCAGTGGCTAAAACTCAGATAGATTTTTTACTCCTCAGGAAGGATGATAAGGGTTTGTGCAAAGACTGTAAGGTCATCCCGATCGACAACCTTACAACCCGACATAAGCTCTTAGTGATGGATTTAGGGATAAAGATGACAAGGACGAGGAGGGTCGGGGAAGAACGACCTAGAATCAGATGGGGGAGTTTGACAACGGTTAGTGCCCTTGAGATGGGAGAGAAATTGAAGGATATGGGGGCCTGGGATAGTAGTGGGGATGCGAACGATATGTGGGATAGGACAGCTAGTTTTATTAGGGTTGTAGCAAAGGAAGTGCTAGGAGTCTCGACAGGTAGTCGTAGTCGGCATCGAGGGGACTGGTGGTGGAATGGAGAAGTGCAAGGGAAAGTGGAAGCAAAGAAGGTGGCGTATGTTAAGTTGATGGAGAGCAAGGATGAGGTGGAGAAGTGGACGAATGGAGAACTGTATAAGATAGCGAGGAAGGAGGCGAAGTTGGCGGTTGCAACGGCGAAAATGGCAGCTTTTGAACGTCTTTATGCTGAACTGGAAGAGAAAGGTGGGGAAAGAAAATTATTCAGGCTAGCCAGGGCCCGGGAGAGAAGGGCACGCGATGTGGATCAAGTGAAGTGCATTAAAGACGAAGACGGAAAAGTATTGGTAGAGGAGACCCTTATCAAACAAAGATGGCAGTCATACTTCCATAAACTTTTGAATGACAAAGGGGACAGAGAAATTGTGTTGGGAAATTTGGAACATACAGGAAGGAGTCACGATTTTGGGGGTTGTAGGAGTATTATGGTCGATGAGGTTAAGGATGCTGTTCGTAGGATGCGCTGGGGAAGAGCGACCGGACCTGACGAGATCCCTGGAGAATTTTGGAAGAGTGCGGGCTCGGTAGGTTTGGAATGGCTGACTAGGTTATTTAATGTCATCTTTACGACGGCAACGATGCCCGTAGAATGGAGATCGAGCATCATGATCCCGCTTTACAAAAATAAAGGGGATAGCCAGAGCTGTGACAACTATAGAGGTATTAAGCTTCTAAGCCATACTATGAAAGTGTGGGAAAGAGTGGTAGAGATGAGGGTGAGGAGAGGCGTGTCTATTTCAGAGAACCAGTTCGGATTTATGCCGGGACGCTCAACTACAGAAGCCATCCACCTTATGAGGAGACTAATGGAGCAATATAGGGAGAGGAAGAGAGACTTGCATATGGTGTTCATCGACTTGGAAAAGGCTTACGATAAAGTCCCACGAGAGATACTATGGAGATGTTTGGAGGCTAAAGGTGTACCTGTAGCGTACATAAGGGTGATCAAGGACATGTACGAGGGTGCCAAAACCAGGGTAAGGACAGTAGGAGGGGACTCAGAACACTTCCCAGTTATGATGGGGTTGCATCAAGGATCAGCTCTTAGCCCATTCCTATTTGCCTTGGTGATGGATGGATTGACGCGACAAATTCAAGGTGAGGTGCCATGGTGTATGCTTTTTGCGGACGACATAGCCCTCATCGATGAGACTCGTAGCGGAGTTAACGCTAAACTGGAAGATTGGAGACGCACCTTGGAGTCTAAGGGGTTTAAGCTGAGTAGAACCAAGACAGAGTACCTAGAGTGCAAGTTCAGTGAGACACCTCAAGAGGTTGGCGCGGAAGTTAGGCTCGGGGACCAAGCCATCCAAAAGAGAAGTAGTTTTAAGTACCTTGGTTCTATCATGCAAGACAGCGGAGAGATCGACGAGGATGTCACACACCGTATTGGGGCAGGATGGATGAAATGGAGGCTTGCCTCCGGTGTGTTATGTGACAAGAAGGTGCCACCACAACTTAAGGGCAAGTTCTACAAAGTGGTCGTTAGACCAGCTATGTTATATGGGGCAGAGTGTTGGCCAGTTAAGGTCTCCCACGTGCAAAAGATGAAGGTTGCCGAGATGAGAATGTTGAGATGGATGTGTGGGCATACCAGGAGTGACATGATTAGAAATGAGGCTATTCGAGAAAAGGTAGGAGTGGCCTCGGTGGAAGACAAGATGCGGGAAACGCGACTGAGATGGTTTGGACATGTGAAGAGGAGAGTCCCAGAGGCACCAGTGCGGAGGTGTGAGAGGCTGGCCATGGATGGTTTCAGAAGAGGTAGGGGTAGGCCGAAGAAATATTGGGGAGAGGTGATCAGACAGGACATGGCGCATTTACGACTTACCGAGGACATGACCCTAGATAGGAGGGTGTGGAGGACACACATTAGGGTAGAAGGCTAGTTCATAGTGGTTTTATTCTCCCTTATTCGTAGGCGTATTAACGCACTATGATTTCTGGTACTCTGCTGTATGTTATTTATGGTATTTATGTTATTATCCAATAATAATATCTACTGTTTTTTGTGCTTTGATTATACTATTGTTTGGATCATTTTCGTTATCTACTTATTTACTTTAATATTCTTGTCTAACCTTGTTCTATACTTTTATTGAGCCGAGGGTCTTTCGGAAACAGCCGTCCTACATTGGTAGGAGTCAGGTCTGCGTACACTCTACCCTCCCCAGACCCCACGATGTGGGATTTCACTGGGTTGTTGTTGTTGTATTGTAGTAGCTAATCTGACTTATTTTTTGTGTTACTAATCTCACATTTTATTAACAACTACCTGGAATTATCCTTTAGGTGATCTACTGGTGTGTACAAATTCTGTCTAAAATTCGGACTTAACTTATATGTGTACTGACAGGGTTTATATGTACTTATCTTTCTGGTAGCGTAAATTTTCTTTTATATGTAAAAGCCATTACATACACAATTATCTGTTAAAATCTAACTTCATCACATACTGGAACATCACACTAGTCATCCACATTTTAAAAGAAAAACAAAGTAAAGTTCACTAGCATTTACTGTCAAGCAACGCCCGCTTCTAGAAAAAAGACGATTATATAGCAATTGCAGTTAAGGAAATACATCTCTGACAGTTGATTTGCTTCCAGAAATTAAAAGAAAAACAAAGCAGATAATTGCTTTGTTCCAACCTGAAGTAATAATATGTACTGTAATCCCAAAATCAAAAAGAGAAAAAGGAATATCACACGATTATGAATTAGCATTTTGTAAAGTGTGTATCTTTCTGCATTTTGATCAACATGAGTAGGCTATATATCAATGTCTGCATTTCCGTCAGCCTGTTGATCTACATCTTCATTCGTTTCATTGACGGGAATGCATCTTGTTCAAGATTCTGTTCACTAGCGCCTTCAGCTTGATCATGAAACTGCTCGTTGCATCTCCATCTTGATCAGCACTTTGCTCATTAGCGCCTCCATTTTCATCATTAGGACCCTCTTCATTAGCGTCTCCAACTTGTTCCTCATTAAAATACAGCAAGGGTTGATCATTAGCGCCTCCATCTTGAACATGATCCTGTCCCTTTTCACCTCCAAAGAGAGAATTATGCAACGTTACACGATTCTGGTACATAAGCTTGTCCCTGCCACAAAATACTCATTTGAATAAACACCTTTTACAAGTCATACCGCATACATATGTGTACAGACAATATCATCAATTTCCAAATTCGTTATTAGAAACTTACAATCTCATAAAGAACCTTCCTGTTATGAAATACTCGGACCGTAGTGTGGCGTCCCTCTGAAGAAATCATAAATTCAGTATTTTAAGAAAGAGCAACAAAATCGTCTTGCTCTTTAATATAAAATATCTTACAAGTCTCCACCCGAGCAGCACATTACATTGGTCACAGTAAGTATTGAGTCTGGTTAGGATATTTCCATCTTCTTGTTGATAAAATTTCGGTTGGTCTAGTACAACAACATTAAACCTGCATATATAATACACAAACCTCAGAAAAAAGCTTAGGAAAATCACAAGATTTCCGAATTATCGAAATCATGAGACTTACACTCTATTAAAGTACCCTCCATAATCTAAGTCGTGCACCTGGACAAGAAAATGAACATAATAAGTTGTTCTGTTCTTAGTCAAGAAAGAAAATAGTTGGGGGATTGAATCCTCTTAATGAAATTAGTAGCAATATTCGTCGAAATATAGTTCGAATGATAAAGTAGAAGAATTCAGAAGAAATTAGAGAATCCTTACATTAGGAATGTAATCCTTGACATGTGCAATTCGAGCTTCGCAATTACTGCAATAGATGTAATCACGAAAACCAAAAATTTGTGGATCATATACAAAATCTTGTTGCATTGTAACAACTTTGTGGATCAAGAACAATTTTTCTTCAACAAAGAACAAAGTGGAAGAGAAATATGAAAGATGAATTATCAATGGAAAAAAGGCTTAAACTGATTGTGAATGTAACAATAACAGAGCTGCTGGAAAATGAGAATTCAACAAAATAAAAATGAGTTTAATGGAACTGAGAAGAGAATGTTAATATAGAAAAGAGTCAGTTCTTGATTCTTGAATCCAAATTGAGAAGAGCTTTGTGTTGACCGTTAATAAAAAGGAGGGAAATTCAACTAATTTTTTTTCTTCCTATAACAAGATTTTACAATTTACCCCTCCAAACTCTGAAACTAGTCATATTGACATTTTACTTTGTCCCCTTAACCATATACACTGACTTAAAAAATGTATATATAAAGAACAAAATATCTTTATGTTTTCGTTTCCTTTGCTGATGAGAAATAGAGTTATATTTCAATATATAATGCTACTCATATGTGAATTTTGATTTTAATATTCAGAAACAGGTTAAGAGTTGTGTATTATTGTAGTTCTGTATGAATCTTCTAGTAACTTGGATCGGAGTAAGTGTAATATCACAAATTTAATATCTGCCTTGAGAAATTCAGTAAATATATACAAATTATTAAATTATAACCCAATAATGTAAGAGGAGTACAACAACAACAACATACACAGTGAAATTCCACAAGTGGGGTCTGAGGAGGGTAAGATGTACGTAGACCTTACCACTATCTCATGGAGGTAGAGAAATTGTTTTCGAAAGACCTTCGGCTCAAAAGTCACAGTTCCAAGTACGTGAGAAAAATAATATATATAGCATAATGAAAAAAAAATAATGCAAATTTTACAAGACAATAACAATAACAATAACAAAGTAATGTGATAACAAAGACAATAACAACACAACTATAAAGGCACGCCTTGACCTACAGCCATCCTAAACCAGCACAAGACAAGACACCATTCTATCCCTACTAATATAAAAGAAGCAGAGGACTAAAATTTGAAGTACATAAACTAAAAATTCCGGCTCATGAGTCCTTAATCATAAGTTCATCGAAAAGGGAAAAAATTACCGTAATGCATTGAAAATTGGCAAAATTTTCCTTCTTTTATCTTCTGGTCCGCAATTGCCCTTAATATTGTTTTTTGAGTTAAAAATATCTCTCCCAATTTTTTTTTATTAAACCATAATTTTTCTTTACAATTTAAAATGTCCTTTCTAACAAGAATTATAAGATGGCATATGTGGAAGTTTAATTAAATATGCAGATCCCAACTTAGTACCTTTGTCTGTCTACTTGTCGATTTGCTATCTTTACTCATAGCTTCAAAGATGCATGTATAAAAATAAAATAAATTCAAATAATAGATTTTGATAATTCCAAAACTTTTGCCGAAAAAATTCACCTGCCAAATATACCAGGAACAAAATGAATATTTTGAGCTAAAGCTTATCTTCATTTATTTGTGTCTTTTTTTGGGGAACAAAATGGACTGTTACCCTAAATGCATTGACCTGTACATTAACTAATGGGAAAATAAACATGTTTGTCTCTTGCGATAGAAAAAAAAAAAACTAGTTAAATTTAAAATTATAGTACTACAATCTCCGCAAATTTTCTTTTAATCTTGAAGAGCCATGAATTGAGAATCATTGCTTGTTCAATGATTACATAATAAATACAGGACTATTTCATTTGTGCTAATTTCTATCTATTTTGTCGATAGAATCATTTAGTTCCTGGTCAACATTTTTATACTTGTACAATGAAGCACATACAAGGTAATACACAAAATTTAAAGCTCCTAAAACACAAATCACCCAAAAAACATTATCCAACCTACCATTATCTATATCCTCCGGCAACCAACCTGTCACTCTTTGAACCAAATCCATCACCCCATTCCCTAGATAAAATGCCGCACCCATAAAAACCGCCACGACCGCGGTAGACGTGCTTTTCAACGACCCTGGAAATTCTTGGTAATAAAATCCCACGTATCCTGGAGAATGAAAAGCTAGACCGATACCTGTAATGACTAGTTGTGGTGCGAGCCAGAAGACTGACATGGGCACCACAACATTATTTTGGTGGTAGGATTTGTTCAATTTTATCCTCTTTGACTCGACGAGGGCGGATAACACCATGCTGACAACCGTGCTGACGTGTCCTATCCCAACCCGTTGGAGCGGTGTCAGAGAAGTACGAATGCGTCTAGTCAACCAGGGGAATAGGAGTCGGTCCATGAATGTTATTGTTATGCATGTGGAGATCAACGTGAAGACTATGACAGAACCAGCTGGGATTTTGAAATTGGATCCTAAATGCCGGTCCATTTTCAGGGCCTGGAGGATTGCTAAACTGGTTTGTATGACTAGTGGTGTGCACAGAAGCAAACCAGTAGTCCATATTGGAAATAGCTTTATCAAGATTTTGAGATCTTCTACTTGTTGCACTGTACATAGTCTCCATGGCTCACCAGCGACTTTGTCCGGTTTCTTATCTCCTTCCGTGATCAAAGCTGCTCGGTTCAGGAACCTATTAAAACAGAGAACAAGTTCATTTTTCCACGTCTGGAAGTGATTTCACTTAGAATCTTAAGAGCCAGGACAATAAATTACCTAAAACAACAGGAATTAGGTGGATCCACCGTCTCTAATCCTATTTAACGATGGGTCAACAAAAAAAATAAATTGTTGCCTACAGGCTATTAGTGACATATTAGAGATAAGTTTCGTAACTAGTCCCAATTTTTTTTAATGAATTTTGGTTAGTTGGGAGTTCAGAAATTCTAATAAGGGAATTCAAGAAAATGCAAAAAGGGTATAATTAGGATTCAAACGAGTGACCTAAAGCAATGCGTTGCCGCTACACAAGTTCATTTGTCTAAATACTAGACATAAGGAAGTGGGGGATAAATGCGGGGAACCCCTAAATTAAAGTCGAGGAAATTCAATAACTTATACATATAAAATTTTCTTTTACCTATTCGCATAGAGTAGTATAATTTTTTGGCAAAAGATTTCAATCGAACGGCTTTTAGGAGGCTTGTAGGTCTTCCCCTACTACTAATAGCTAGATATATATGCTTTGAATCATAATTTTGTATAGGAAGAGTGTTGTTATACCTGAAGAATTTGCTAGGATTCGTTAGGTCATGAGCACTTGTTGAAGTGTCCTGTTTTTTCATTCCATGGTAATAATCTTCACCTCCTAATGACAATGGTTCTCTGTGCTTCCTAATAGCAGCAACGACGACCTGAGCTAAACTCATGAACGGGCTTTCTTGTTGTAGCTCAATATGGCGATAGAAGCGGCGGCCAGACAAGAAAATAGCCAAGCCAAGGATGTTGAAGGCGACACAGATGGAAAACCCAAGTACCCAACTAAAATTTTCCTCAATATACAAAAGGACTGTGCTACCAATCACATTAGATGTGTAGAGCGCAAAAGTATACCAATTGAAGAAAATCGCTTGATGGTTTGGCTTATCGAATTGATTAGCTCCCATTGATCCGATGGTGAAACGTGTTCCTCCGTTTCCCAAATATGCTAGAGCTAAAGCTGCATATAAGATTGTAAGATGGAATGTTGATGCATTTCTGCATTCATTTGAACCATCAAAGCATTTTGGAGGTCTTAATGTGTCGATGACTGCTGTGAAGGTGAGAAGCAACACTCCCTACAAGCCAATTTGGAAAAAAACAAAACGTTACATGGTACATTAGATTAGTTTAATTTTTATGCATGATCAGATTATCTAAAGATAACTGCACGTAATTGTTCATAATGAATACGTAGAAAAATAAACCAAACAACATGTTCTGACAAGCTAGATTGTATTGGATAGCTAATTTCCTGAGTAATAAAGCAAGCAACCTGCTACGAACCGCTAAATTCTACTCATTAAAATTGTCGCGCTGAGCATGTTATACACAGTTCTATGAAATTAATGCAAAAAAAATATTTTGCAGAAATTAAAATATTTGTCTTTTTCCCCATTATTGAATTTCTGACATATTCTTTTCTTATTTTTTCGTATTCGAAATGTTCTTTTTAATGGTGATATATCTTCAAAATTTAGTGGGTTCACATCTAAGTGAACGTCATGTTAATTCAAAAATAAGTTAATTATCCTCCACTTTCAGATTTTGTTTTCTCTTGGTAGAATTTTTTTTGATATCATTGGTTTGCCTGCCTATACGGGTCAAGGTCAAACCTAAAAAGGGACAGCCATATCCCATATGCATTAAACTTCCGTTATATCTATTAAAATATTTTTCTTTCAGTACAGTAAGCCATAATCTACGTGTAGTAACATGTCTGAGCCCTACCGTTCCTTTGCACCTATAGAAGGAACTATGGTTTACAAAATTTGACGAGTAAAACAATGAGCCAATATTTGGTTCGATTAGTTCCAACTCATCTCACCACAGGTAACATTCCAACCATCGAATTATATGATATGATTCGCTAATTTATTGACAACTTATTTTATTTGTCTCAATACGCTCATTTCGCAACTGTTTTAAGTTCAAGAATAGTGTATAGTGTGTCATACACAAGAAATATTATTGTGGTTGTACTAATTCGTCATACTAATTAAAGGTAGTGCTTTAATAATGTTGGTCGTCGAATCATTTTTCTGTTGAATTTTGTGTCAATTTTGGTTATAACAAATTGTTCTACTCCATAAATACACACATCAACATAGATATTGTGCTACTAAATAGGGTCACGTAGGGCCAATCCCCACCTAAGCAAAGATGGATAAATCTGTTGGAAAGCATGAATTTTAATTAATAATAAGTGAGAAATACTCTAACTTACACAGCAAAAGCCGCAAAACAGAAAGAAGTATTGAGTCAGAGAAAAATAAATATATGATGACGTGTCGCACGTTGAGGGAAAAGTGGCTAAATAGTGCCACTTGAGTTCTCATCTCAACATGCTTTTCAACCTAAGATAAGCTCTTTGGAGGCATTTTATTAAGAATATACTGCTAAAATTTTACTAAAGTTTCCACTTATATGAATATGTGGTGGAAAAATAATTTAAAATTCGAGCAGGAACTTCAGTTTATCTAGGATTTGATTTTTTTTTAATTTTAGATTTAAATAGAAAAAAAGTAATTAAAAGATTACACCTTTTTTGGAACTTTTAAAAACAGATTTAATCTGAGTAAAATATTTATAAAATTATTAAATATCTACTAAATAAAAATTAAGCATCTCAACACATGTTAAATTGCTCCTATCAGAAAATTCTGAATCACATTTTGAGGGAAAAAAATTTAACCCATTATATAAATGAGTTAATCACGTAAATATGTTTCATTTTTTAACTATACATCAATATTAATTGAGACAAGTATGAAATTTTACGGCTTATTAATTTAGACTGATATATACTCTCTTCCTTCATTTCTTTTTGATTATCATTATTTATTTTAATTATTTTTTAAATTATTTTTATGTCTAATCAGTGTAAGTAAATTGAATCTGTGAAAATAATAAAATTCAAACCAAGTTACCGGAATCGCTGAGCCGACTTCCCACAAAACGATCGTAACAAAATAATGATAAGATAGAAGCTATCTTTTTTCTCGGGAAATGAAATGACAAATACTTTCCTATTATATCGCCTATTTTTTTTTAATCCATTAAAAATATAACTAATTGTTGCCGAAATTTTGTATAACTAGAGCTATGCAGTAATGTAGAGGCTTAATGTGTATTTGTTTTTTTCCGTTGTTAATGATACATTTAAATTTTTCATCAAAACTTTTTTCCTTTTTTATTAATTATTTAATTTTCATGTGCAAAATTTAGGATTATATGATTAATAAGAAAAAAAATTCTTAAAAATCTACTTCAAATTAAAATAAGTTAAACAAATTAAAATAATGAGAATATATTTGAATGAATTTGAGAAAAAGGAAAATAAGGAGAAAGTAATTACCAGCAAAGAGATGAAAGAAGAAATCCATATGACGGAGAAAGATCCAAGAAAAGAATCAGCGAGTACGGCCCCCAAAATAGGGAAAATAGTGCTGCACCCATTCGCCATGTTGTATACTTTAGCAGCACTCACACTATTCATCTTGAATTCTTCTATTAAATACACTATCAAATTGTTATTCCATCCTGCTGCTGCCACTGATAATCCTGCCATGCACCCTAATCAAATTTCAACATTTTTAGTTGAGTCAAAATTTTCATTAAATAAAATTTAAATACAAAAAGAAACTATAAGATGTTAGACCAAAAAAAAGTTATTTTGTCCACAGATCGAAGTAGCTTCGATATAATGATCAGTGGAATCAAAGATTTTTATTAAAAAATATTATAAATAAACATAGGAACAAGTTAAAGAGAAATCAACATTTATTATTATATATATATATATATATAAAAGAAAAAATATATTTTCATCTAATCTTTATTATAATTTTTTGAGGAAGAGTTGAGATAACTCTCCCCTGTTTGTTAATTAAAGGAGAAGAGAAGAGGGAAGAAAGAGGACCTATGATGAAGGGAAATGAAATCCAACCGCCATTGTTATTGTTGGTAGAAGAGTGAACATGATTTGGTGCTCCTTCATCTACGAACGTCTCGACTGATTTCTTCATTGCTGCACTAATTATTAACTCAGCTATCTCTTTATCCTCTCTTTTAGTTTCTCTAGGAAGACTTTGGGATATATATAGACATACTAGTATACCTTCTTCTTTTTTTATTTGAGCGCGTTGTGCTTGTTGCCTTAATACTACTGTATTCTGTTTCCAAAGTTTGGGGGTAAATTAAATTTATAAGTTGGATACACTATCTTATCACTATTTCTTTTGGATGCATACGACAAAAGATGCCACTATGTATCTTCCTGTCAATTCAAGTGTTTTGTATTTTAACTGTTATAAAAATATATAAGTGTATATTTTTATATTTAGAAAGTAGTTTAATATTTATCAAAAAAAGTTAAGATTACAAAATTAAAAAAATTATATATATTTTTAATTTAAGGTTATAAAATTTAAAAATCTGTCTTCATAGTTTAAAATTCATGTCCAATTAAAGTAAAATATTTAATTTGTGATGAAGAAAATATTTTTAAAATTTGGATAAAAAATTATTTATTAATAATTTTTTACCGGCGTCCAATTAAAGTAAAATATTTAATTTGTGATGAAGAAAATATTTTTAAAATTTGGATAAAAAATTATTTATTAATAATTTTTTACCGGCTTCCTATAAAAAGAATTGAACTTATAGATTGATCACTCAATTATTCACTTCATTATATTAAAGTCATTAAATTATATATTTGTAAGAAAAAAAATTAGCGTTTCATTATAGATTTGAATGAAGTTTTAAAAAATTGTTTTAAATATTTGTTTGAAAATCAATTGTATAGTAGATTAAGGGCCAAAATCCTATGGATAAACATCTAATAAGGATGTGTTTGGACATGATTTCAAATAATCAGCTTGATTTGAAGTTAAAAATTACTTTTGATACACAATTTAAATTTCTCATATTACATTCTTTTTATAAACCTAAAAGCCTCATATATTTGAAAAAATTATCAAAAAAAATTCAACTCTTAAATAATCTAATCGAATGAGCATGTTATATGATATTTTACTCAAAGTACGAAAAAAATGTTCAGCCACGCTGTGAACAATAGTTTTACTATAAAAAGGAAAAAATACTTTTGACTTTTTATGAGATGTGCGTAATGTTGAGTGATTTTATATTGCAAAAGTAATTTAGTAATTTTGATGCAATAAAATAAAAGTAAACTATTAACTATAAAATGAATTTCCTGTAAAAATAAATAAATTCATATAACAACTAACATTAGTGATAATGGACAAAGAAACCAAAACGCAAACATAAGCTAAACCAACCCTAACTTATGATTTTCTAATTTATCTTATGATTTTATCTTGATCTTTTATAATTATGAGGAACGCTTACCGAGACAAAATTCCTTTTTCGACCTTCTCTGATAAAGATAGTAATTGTTAATTTGTATTTTTCCTAAACAATTTTTAATTTATTTTAACAAAAAAATTGAATATGTGTTTTTTTTTTCCAATCAGCTGCTTTGTTAATTTCAAAACTTATAGTAAAATATACGATAATTCATTTAGGAAATTGACTTTACTACACAAAAGCTTTCTAATATTAACATTTGAGTATCATATAGCTATTTTCGATCAATAAAATTAAATAGATACCTTCTTTACTCAATAAAGTCAACTATATCCTTTTGTAAAAATATTTTATCGTTCTCTTTAGATGACATAAAATCATCTAGCACAATTTTTTTCTTCCACCAGTCACAAATTAAGAGAATACACATTATAATGAAATATGTTATCCGATGAACAGCGCTTGATATAACATTGTCATGCTCTAGATGACGAGATGGTCCAATAGAGTCAATCAATCGATCGAGGAGTTAGAATTTTTATTATTAAATATTTTTATACAAAGAAGTTAAGGAGTTTATATGGAAAAAATAATTCTAATTTTATATATGTATATTTTTCATCAAAGGTGATTTAGATAAAGTTTCAATTAACCAACCAAATTTATCGACAAATTCAAAATTTAAAGTTTATGAAATTCATAATTAAAAATTATTAGATATTTGATAAAGTTTTATCACACACATATATATACATTATTGAAAATTCAAAAGCTTATCCTCTGGATCCGCCGGGAAAACGTAGTTTTGTCGTTCTCATATATGGGATAAACTCACCACTCACTACTTTCCTATTGCGCTGTGTGTGTAATCCGACATGATATCTGATCAGACACTAGCACTATTCTTTTCAGCCCAAAGCAATAATCCTTGTATTGAATCTGCTATATGACCCATTTGGCATTTTCTACATTTCTTAGAATGAAGAGATCGGAGTATTTTGTTATCTCAATTAATTACTATAAATTATAATCTTGGTGTATGATATTTCTAACTATATACATTTAAATAAATGTACGACAATATCTTTAGTGTAATCCTCCATAAATAATGGGGTCTGAAGCTGGTAGAATGTATGTAAATTTTTTCCTCTACTTTTATCGGAATAGAAAAATTATTTCTGATAGACCATCGAGTAAAATAAAATAAGACTACTATCTTGCTTCTCCATTTATAAATTTCAAAATCAATTAATTAAGTTTACAAAATAGGTACTGATATTATGACATGGGCTACATCAGTAATTCATAAGGTTTTTTGACGAGATGGGCCATTATTAGAGGAGCTAAATGAGCATGTAGCTAGTTTGGTTGTTGTGGACTTATCTGGAAAACGACAAAAACCAACAAAGTTTGTTGCTACACATATAATGAGGCAACATACACTGACATTATCTTCTATATATAGGAAAAAAATACAGCTCTATGGGCTTACATCCCACTACACTACTGTATCCTTGCACGTCTTAGAAAAATCATGTTTTGTATCTCAAGTTATTCAAAGGGCCCAGATTTCACATGGTTATTTTTTTGAAAGATACAGGGGCAAATGTTTTATTTGAAGAATTATTTTCTCTAAAATATCAAATTTACGAGCCTCATAGACCCTAGTTTGTGGTTTAAAATGGTGGTGAAGTTAGTTCTAAATATCAAATTTACGAGTAAGCATTTTAGAAAGCTGGACGTCTTGAATTTTAGAACGTCCTAAAAATCTGATATTTTGTATCTGAAATTATTTACATGGCCCTAAGGTGCACGACTATATTCAGACCATTTAAAAAGTCGGGCTGGATTGTGCTAACTATAGGATCCAACTCAAATGGCCAATGAGAAAAATTATTAAAATATTTTAATTTATTTTTTCTTTGATATATTATATAAAATCATTTTAAGGAAAAAGAAGTTTTATCATGTAATTTATAAGAAAATTATAAAAACGCAAATAAGGAAATTAAAACTTGGTAAA
The DNA here is from genome assembly GCF_947179165.1 of Solanum dulcamara. NCBI lineage: Eukaryota > Viridiplantae > Streptophyta > Magnoliopsida > Solanales > Solanaceae > Solanum > Solanum dulcamara. The sequence continues at coordinate 75,971,080 of NC_077244.1, forward strand.
AGGTAAATAGATTGAGTTATAACTCATTACTTAGAGGCCGGTTGAATTGACTTATAAGTTGCTGAAAATAATTAATTTTTTGAGTGTTTGATTATCCAATTTAAAATCATTTTGTGCTTAAAATAAGCCCAAAAAATAATTGGGTATGTTTGGCTTAATTTATTTTAAACAGCTTATAAGCTAAAAGAAAATAAGTTGAAATACCCAACTTTTTTTTGGCTTATAAACTACTTTTTGCTTATAAACTGTTTTAAATAAGTTAAGTCAAACAGGCACTTAGCCTATTTTAACACAAATCATCCCAGTCATGTTCATATATCAATTCAGCTCAACTAATCCATTGACATTCCTAATCTAAAGCTTTACTGGCTAATAATTAGAAGTCCATCCAAACATGTTCTGGAACTCATACACAAAAAGATTTTAGGTCATGATTCATTAGACAAATAGAAAATGCGCAATTACATGGTTCTGGTCAAAGAGATTATGGAGTCACACCCAAACTTATATTGCGGAGTCACACCCAAACTTATATTGCTCCTCTCATTTATTTACAAAAAAAAAAAAAACATAAGTTTAAACTGAGTGGTTATGTTTTTAATTCTTAGATCTCAAAACAAACAAATAAACATAGGTTTAAATTGATTGGTTATGTTTTTAATTCTTAGATCCTAAATGATTACAGTATAGACTTTTTTTCAATTGATTCCATTTGTTTGATAAGTGTTTAGACAACTATTAGTCAATCTATTTAAGCGCAAGTAACTCATGAACAGAGTTAAGAAGCTATGACCCATTTGTTAATTGAGTCATTTTCCCCAGGCTCCAACTCAACTCAAGTTGTCCATCCCTAATCCAACGTAATCAAACATATTGAAGTACAGAAACAACTTATCCGGTGTAATACCATTAGATGGAGTTTGGAAAGAGTAAAATATACGCAAAGCTTACGACTACTTCGAGAAGGCAGAAAGACGGTTTCCGGGAAAACTGTCCAAATTTTTATTGCTCTTCAAAACTTTCCACCAATAAAATTGCTTTATTGTGTAAGTCAATAAATGATCCTGAGTGGGGAAAAAAGCACACCCTGACACCTGAGTGGGCGTGCAATCTAATAGCAAATAATTAAGCTCTAAGACAATATAAAGCAAAGAATGATGCAAATAAACCATGATTAAGCGATAAGGGATGCCCCAAGTTCCAGGTTAAAGAAGTAAACACCAAGAGAGGTCCTTCCTCTGATTCAAAATACTCCTTCGTACCACTTTATTTGTTTTCCTTACTAAAACTAAATAATTTAAAATAATTGTCATTTAAAAAAATCAAGATTTGATTAATTAATTATTTTTGATTTTTATCCTTATTCAATAAATGGGGAGAAACATTAATGTGATTAAAAGCTTTTAAATCAAAAAGTAAATGAGTGTTCTTGAAGGTGCAACAACTATTGCTTTGGGTGTTGCGTCACTATGACCGTGAGAGAAATAGTCACTAGTCATTTTCCTATATTTTAGGAACTTGTTAAGGAATGCTCTTAGCCATTTACTCAAAAAAAAATAATTAATTTGTAATCTATATAATCACAAATATTCATGACATACAGTTAAAAGTTACACAGTTATTTTCATGATGTAAGTTATTTTCATGATCAATAATCATGACAATCCATTTTCTTTTCTTTTTTGACCTGTGAATCACTCATCAGAAGGAGAATTACTATGATCCACTTCATTCATGTTTTGATACTTGTAAAACCAAGCACATGTTACAAAAAATTGAGCACGTGCCCAGCCCCAATTATCTGGAGAGGTGTAAGTGATTTGGCAGTCAATTTTTTCCACGTGGGAAAAAGAAATTTGTAGAACAGCGCGTGGAATAAAGCAGTAGATATGAGGACAAAAACGAGTATGGAACCGGCTGGGATTTGGACATTGGGTCCATTGCTAAAGCTTGAAGGATTGACAAACTTGCTTGTTGTGCCAAGAAAAAAGCTACTTGACCATAGTGGCAAAATTTTAACTAAGGATTTGAAATCTTCTATTTCTAGTACTGAACAAAGTCTCCATGGCTTAGCTGTTGAGCCATCTGGTTTAACATTGTTGGTGAAATTATAAGATTACAAATTACAATTGAAAAATAAAATGAAGAAATTAACTTCACTTCTTGGCTGAGGCGCAGATATCTCGCTCTCTTTAAGGAGATTCAAGCCCACTGCAGTAAATCGTTTCACTGATTCAGCAGTAGTCCTCTTGACTTGTCCCCTCCAGGATACAACAGCCTTATCACAAAAATGTAACTCAACAAACTCTGGACAAGAGTTGAGTTTAAAGCTCTACATAAAGAACACCTTCCTTCAACTAATAAGAACTCTCTTTTTTATATAAACTTAACTATCTCAATTTTTTCTTTTCTTATCTTCCTTTCAAAACAAAGAAGACCTCTCTATTTATAGAAGAGAAAATCATACAAAGATGAAAAAATAATAGAATGTCATCATTATCATCATTTAGTGTACCATTATCATTTAGTGTACCATTATGATTTAGTGCACCATTATGATTTAGTGCACCACTTATTAGTGATAATTAGATTAAAAATACATAATAATATGATTTAGTGCACCACTTATTAGTGATAATTAGATTAAAAATACATAATGGAATGATTTAGTCTTGCACTAAATAAAGATGATAATGAAAGACATTTTTATGCACTAAAGAAAGAATAATAAAGATGACATTAAATGTCATCAATGGACAATTGCTAAAATTGTAATTTAATAAAATGTTAAAATGCTCACACTAACAAACATCGCCTTCACTTTTAATGGATGCACGGTTCAAAAACCTGCATCATAAGAAAACAAACAAATTATTGTAATTAAATTGGATAACCTATCTTCATTCAGTTTATCTCAGGTCAAGATACTTTTAAAAAAAGTTGAAAAATGACATATTTGATAATTGTTCAGATTCAACCCAAATTGTCCATCAACATCCCTAATCCAACGAAATCAAATAAAACTCAAACATAAAATAACTACAAAAGTACTCATGTCGATTATCTAATGTTGATTTTTTTTTTGTCTTTCACACGATTCAAATGTCCCAAATTTGAGTGTCATCACTATCCACCAACAAAATAGCATCATAAGTGTAAACCAAAAAAGGATCACTTTGAACCTAAGTGGGGGAAAAAGCACACCTGAGTGGTCGTGAAATCTCTAATACTTTTAATTTAAAAATCACCGAGCCTTAAAAAAGTCATCGTCAAAACAGTATATATTATAACATTCCTAGTACGTAATGAATTTTGTTAAATATTAGTACTAACATTCATATAATATAAAAAAAATCATGTATTTGACCGTAAACAATAGAATGGGTAGAATTCCTTCAAATAGTTTAGATTTTATATAAGATTGTGTAATATTTACAGTAGTACCTGAAGGTTTTTAAAGGCGCAACAAGTATTGGTTTAAGTGCAACGTCACGAATAGGTCCATGGTAGAAATCTTCACTAGTCGATGGGAATGGAACCTTTCTTTTCCTAATACTTGCAACCACAACGCGAGTCAAACTGGTGAACGGACTCCCTTTTGGTTTAGAATTGGTGTAAAAACTGGTCCCTAATAGAAAAATAGCTGAACCAAGTACATTAGCTGCTACACAAATGAAAAATCCAGCGTTCCAACTCAAATTATCTTCAACATAGACAATAGTTGTGGATGCTACTATTATGATGGAAGGACGCAAATCCGAAAACAGAGAAAGATAAATAACATCAAATTTAACGTGGGAAAAACCCTTCAAATCGAAGGTAACAACCATGGGATTTTCGAAACTCGAATTACTCCACTATAACAATAAGAGGGTTACAAATATTCTCCTAAATGTCTAACAACAATTGCCAAGCAGGGAGCAACAATAGCTATACCAACAAAAGTAATAGGAAGAAAATCACCCAAAACAGAGCTACTGTTCGGGACCTAAACTGAGATATTTTTGACCTCTAAATCCGATCTCCACTATTCAAATCAAACACTAAGATGTTAGGAACATTTAGTAAAACTTTCAGACCGATCCAACGGTTAATGAATCGTAAAATGCAATTTGAACATTTCTGGTCGGAGAGACAAAACTGTTGCGGAAAACACCCCTTTCTTCTCTCTTTTCTCTTGTTGAAAGCTCTCTCAAAAACCTCTCTTATGTATCTACTGTCTCTCAAAGATACTAAGCAATTACATAATTCTCTCAAATCATCCTATTTATAGAGTGATACTTTTTCCTAAAGCCAAAACCAACTCCAAATAGGATTATAATTCCAATCCTTTTCCAAATAGAATTGAGAACCAAATTAGGAGAATTATTCCAATCCTTTTACAAATAGGATTAGGCCATGGGCCTTTGGCTGGAACATAGGCCATATTCTAACAAACTCCCCCTCCAGCCAGGGGCCAAACAGACTTCAAGTGGAGGAACTCTTGACAGGCTTCATGCCTGTCGCTGTTCTACAAAACTCTTGTTTTTCTGCGATTATCACTTTTGTAAGCATATCTAAAGGATTGTCATTAGTGTGTATCTTCTCAACCTCAAATAATTTCTCTTCCACGACCATTCTAATCCAATGATACTTTCTACTAATATGCTTGGACTTAGAATGAAAGGTGGAGTGCTTGGTGAGATAAATAGCACTCTGATTATCACAAAATAAGATGAACCTTGACTGCTCAAAGTCAAGATCTTTCATAAATTTCTTCATCCAAAAAAATTCTTTGGCACCTTCAGTGATAGCAATATATTCGACTTTTGTGGTGGATAGAGCTATGCACTTCTGTAGTATAGATTGCCAGAAAATAGCTCCCCCCTACAAAAGTGATCAAATAACCAGAAGTGGATTTTGAATTATCAAGATTGCCTCCCAAATCAGAGTCTTTGTAGCATACAAATTCAGGCTTTCCACTACCAAAGAGCAACTCCATATATGGAGTTCCCTTCAAATATCTTAGTATCCATTTCACTGCATTCCAGTATTCCTTTCTAGGATTAGAAAGAAATCTGCTAACAGTACCAACAACATGTGCAATATATGTTCTAGTGCAAACCATAGCATACATCAAACTACCAACTACAAAAGAGTATGGAATACATGAGATCTCCTTCTTCTCTTCATTAGTAGATGAATTATGGATCGTACTCGACTTAAAGTGTTTAGCAAGAGGAGTACTAACCACTTTTGCTTCTGTCATATTGAATCTCTTGAGTACTTTCTCAATGTACTGCTTTTGGGATAATTATAACTCCTTCTTCTTTCTGTCTCGATGAATTTGTATGCCTAAAATTTTCTTTGTTGGCTCCAAGTCCTTCATTGCAAATGATTTGCTCAACTCCTTCTTAAGGAATATAATTCTAGATTTATTTCTGCAATAATCAGCATATCATCCACATAAAGTAGTAAGATAATAAAATCATTATTAGAGAACTTTTGAAAGAATACACAATGATCTGAAAAAGTTTTTTTGTATCCTTGATTTTCCATCACAGATTCAAACTTTAAGTACCACTGCCTTGGAGTTGTTTCAAGCTGTACAAGCTCTTTCTCAATTTGTAGACATAGTTTTTTTTCTTTAACCACGAAACCTTCAGGCTGCTCCATGTAAATTTTTTCTTCTAAATCACCATGAAGAAAAACAGTCTTGACATCCATCTGCTCAACCTCTAAATCTAGACTTGCAGCTAAGCCTAGAACCATGCAAATAGAAGACATTTTCACAACAAGAGAGAAAATTTCATCAAAGTCAACTCTCTTTCTTTAGCCATTTTTTTTGAGAACTAACCTCGCTTTATATCTAGGTGCAGATGTATGTTTCTCTTTCTTTACTCTGAAGATCCATTTATTTGTCAAAGCTTTCTTACCTTTTGGTAACTCCACTAACTCATATGTGTCATTCTCATGAAGTGACTTCATCTCATCTCCCATGGCTTCTATCCACTTATATGAGTATTTAGTATGACTTCATCATAATCTTCAGGTTCTCCCACGTCAGTCAAAAGTATATACTCATTAGGAGAATAACGTGTTGACTTTAGCTTCTCCTTAATTGATCTTCTACAAGAGGTTTCTAGAGCATCTGGAGTAGTCATTTGAATATGAATTGGTGGATGATCAACCATAACATCATTACTAGGAGCATCTTCAAGTTCTACACTCTGATGATCATTCTGATCTTGATCCCCATCGACATTAGTATCTTGGATTCCTTCATGCATAAAAGATATGTCAGTACTAAGAACTGGATCAACATCAACCAAGCTCTCATTAATCTGAGAATCTGTTTTCTCAGTCTTGTTAATATCTTCAATTGTTTGATCTTCAAAGAACACAACATCATGACTTCTGATAAGCTTCTTATCAAGAGAGGAAGACATAAATTCAAAATCTTCCAAAGTGACAAAAAAAAGGAACCATACAAAAGATAAAAGTATCAATTAGTTGTTCCCGAGATGCAAGGTAAAAGAACTTGACCCTCCGGAAGGAGATCAAAAATATCTTAGTTATCCTCCATGGCTATAATTTGTTAATTATAATTTATAGCTATAGTTATAGCAGCATTTGTATAATTCGCACAATATTTGTATAAGTTTATATAATTCGCTATACAATTTACAGTTTTTGTATAACGTTTGTATATTTCACTATACAATTCATGCACAACGTTTTTATAATTCGTTATACAATTTATAATGTTTGTATATTTCTCTATACAATTCGATTCGCGCACAATGTTTGTATAAATCACACGAATTATATAAAACTCAAATGTCTAATCGTGCGAATTATACAAAACCTCAAACTGTAATTACAGCTAGATGTTTGCCATGAGCTATAATTAATTTAAACTATAGCTATATTAGTCAATTAACTAGTATATGTTTGCTTATCCGCGTAATTTTATGAACTATGAACCCATACATTAGCTGTTGATTTTTTCCATGCGCTTATTTTTATTTTTTCTACGTCTCAATTTATGTGTTATGTTCAAAATTCAAAAATAGAATCTCTCAATTTTGATTATAAATTTAACCATGAAATCTTTAAAAATAAAACTTACATATTAAAAATAAAAAAAATATAACACAATATTAATAATTCAAAAATATTTAAAAGGACATAAAAAGGGAAAAATTTCAGAAATGGCAAATATATTAAGCTTAATAATTCTCTATATGTATAGTTTCCTTAATTACTCTCCATAGCTATATTTATGTTTTCTATGGTCATTAACATTTGTATATCTTGCTACATTATACAAATTGGATTTTTCCATTTGTATATCTCGTTGCATTATATAAATTGGGGTTTCAAAGAGATTGTATATATTCGTTTCTAGATTTACTTTAGAGATTTATACATTCTCTTCCAGATTTGTATACGAGCCCCTAAATTTGTATAATAGAAAATTTCATTAAACTATAGCCAATTTGTGTAACTAATTGATACTATATCCTTATCGCGTGATTACAATAGTAATGTTTGTCAATCTGCATAATTTTTCCATTAAAAAAATTGCTATAAAATAAATTCAATTGATTGTCGATATAAATATGGATGGGGAGTGCTATTGTATTTTATTTCATGGAAAAATTATCAAATTACACACCTTATATTCCTATATTTTTAATTATTTCCTATCATTTGTAAAATTTTTAAAAATCTTTCTTCTGATAATAGGAATGATGTTGATACATCGCGATTTGATACATAAGTCATTTTCATGATACATTGCTTGTTGATACAAACCAAACACAAAATGTATCAGTAAAATATAAGTTTTACTGTTATTTTTGTTGTGTTCGTGACATATTAGGTGTTATAAGCTGATTCATAAGTTTTATTGATATTACAATGTTTGGTTTGTATCAACTAGCGATGTATCATAAAAATAACTTATTTATCAAATCGCGATGTATCAACGCCATTCCTATGTATCAAAAATCTGAAAAAAAGAGGGAATTCAGATAATTATCAAAAAAATCGGGATAAATCGTAATTGGACTTTTTTCACTATGGAATATAAGTAAAATACGCCAACATGGGAAGAAATTACAATATTGCATAATGTTTTATAAAGATTTAATTAAGGGCCCTCAACTTTATATTAAATTGTTAATTTGACTACTACTTAGTATAATTTAACTAATTGGTATATATTTTATAGTTTACATGCCAGCTTTTTCCCTTTAATATTGGAAGTCACAATTGGCATTCCGATAAAATATCTCAATTTGCATTTACTAAATAATCATAATTAATCAGACTCTCACTTTCAAAATAGATATTCCAATATCATCTAACTCAATAATATCTTTCGCTGGCGTACGTTGTCCAAAATGTTGAACAGATGAATTATATACATTTCATTAATTAAACTAATGTGTTTTCCTACTTGACCAACTTCAAAGTATGCATCAATACTGGGATTACATTTTCATTATTTATCTGACTGAATCAATCATTTCAGATGTAATTATTGGTATTATCGTTTTAATAAAATAAATTTTTAATATCTAAAGTGATCAAAGTCAATTAAGACTAACTCTCCTAATAATTTAGAGTTTTGAATAAACTTTAATTTCTTGAAAAGTATTTTACGTCGTAGTAGCAAACATGCACTTGTGAAAGAGGAAGATAGACTGACATATAGAATATTCCATTAACGCATTCATAACTTAAATTATCCTTAATTATTTATGTTATTATAAGTTACAATCTAATATTTATATTCACATCACAGCTATTATAACATGAATAACTGTCATTACAACTAGCGACACGTCAAAATCTCCAGCCTGACACCGTTTGATTTCACTCCAAACCACACCCTAATTGATGAATTAATGTCAAGCCAGAAAGTCGCATGTTTCCCTATATGAAATTAACCACCAATCGATGTGCCTTAATGCTTCTATTCCATACTGAATATTCACTCTATTTGTCATAATTGAGATACTTATAGTGTTTTGAAGAATAATTATTACTAAAAGTAAAATAAGAAAAATAAATAATTTTGTCTTGAACTTCTAATGTGACAAGCATTTTGAAACAAATATTTTTGGTAAAGACAGTAAATATTATAAAACGGTGAGAGTACTAGTATACATATAACATATACGTGGTATATATTTGCCACCAAAGGACTAAGACAAACTACTCTTTTCTTGTCATTTTTTTCTGGATTAAATTTTTAAATTTCAACTTTCTCTTCCCATCCCCAACTGATGAGTACGTTAATTGTTATGCAATGGAGTTTGTTTAAAAGATTTTTCCAAAATCGAAAATTGGTCAATTTTCTAGTTCTGTAATTGATAAAGTGCACCTGCAGATGCATACTTTTTTCAAAATAAAGAGGCTTAATTTGTTTGGATATAGAGTAGCTAATTTGGCATCTGAAAATCGAATAATTAAATGGTGCTTGTGATATATCACATTCCAGCATAATCGAATAGGAACTTTGTGTCCGTTTGCATGAATTCAACACTAGAGTCATCAAGAAAGTACTACTGGCGTGGGATAAAGTCTGTTTAAATAAGTCGTGAATATAACTATATGGAATAAAGTTGTTGGCACTAAGCAAGAGTTATAATGCAAGAGTTAGAATATGTTGTCTAAGGTGGATACACTGTTACTATATTAAGAATAGCTAGCACAGCTTGGACAGTGTCGCCAAATCAAGCATCCTAAATAGTACTCCCTCTGTCCCAATTTGTTAGACACATTTTTCTCTTCGGTCTATATCAAAAAAAAATGTCATCTTTCCATAATTAAAAATAATTTAACTTTAAAATTTCTTTTTCATCTTTACGATATCATTTATAGTCACACAAATAATCAGTGAGTATTTTAGACCACAACTTCTTTTTAAAAGTCTTCCTTTCTTTCTTAAATTTTATGCCACATGAATTAGGATGGAGTGTAAGAAATATATTCAAGGCCAAATAACACCAAGATTGGATAAGGCTACAATACACTTCTCAATCTCAATAATTACTCCATTAAAATGATGTATATAGTGGAGAAGATTGATATGTGGCAATACTAGGTATACATACCCAAAATGGACTTCCAACTTAACATTGGTGGCACATAGGGCTAGACTATACAAATGAGAACAGGTTAATGATCAATCATGTCACGTATTTTCGTTATGTTATTTATCTTCCCTTCTTTGTATTTTTCCTTAGATTAATATATATGGTAGGGGTCAATGTTGAACTCCTCGTATGGCTTTAATAAATATATAAAATACAGTATGAGACTGTTACGTTGGGGAAGCTATTGATCACTTCTTTTTTTTAAATGTGTTTACTCTTGCCAGAATATGGTCTGATCAACTCCTAACTTGGTAGGGCATTTCTAGGCATGTGTTGTGTTTGTCACAGGAAATGCAGTGGTCTACCAAATGGGCATCAGAAGGGAGTGCTAAAGCAGAGATATATCGGATGGCACCTGTTGGGGCATTATACCGTAGAAATAATTTCAGAGAACTTGGGAACATGATTTAGTGGAAAATGAAAGCCGCAAAAAGAAACAAAATACTTGCAGATAGATAATTATTGCTCTGATCTCGAAACACCCACAAGTTTAAGGATATTAAAATTGATTTCACCCACAGATCACTACTCATCAGAAGGAGAATCATTATGATCCACTTCCTTGAGGTTTTGATACTTGTAATACCAAGCACATGTTACATAGTAACCAAAGTTCACTACTCCACCTATAACCAATACCCAATACACATTGTCCAGCCTTCCATTATTTATGTTACCTGGTAACCATGTAGTTGTCCTTCTAACAATATCAATTAGAGCAGTAGCCAAGTAAAATGATATACCAACAAGCACCGATATCATCGCGGTCGCCAGGTTCTTTAAGGTTATTGGGAACTCTTGGTAGTACAATGATACTTGTCCCGGATAATGAAATGCCTCCGCAATACCAACAAGTACTAACTGTGGCACAAGCCATAAAACTGACATAGGCACAATATTGGAACCTTGATTTGATTTTGCTACATTTAGCCTCTTTGACTCGACTAAGGCTGAGACACTCATGCTCAAAAAATTGAGCACGTGTCCAACCCCAATTCTCTGGAGAGGTGTAAGTGATTTGCCAGTCAATTTCCTCCACGTAGGTAAGAGAAATTTATCGAACAGGGCGAGGAATAGAGAAGTAGATATGAGAACAAAAACGAGTATGGATCCAGCTGGGATTTGGAAATTGGGTCCTATGTGACGGTCTATTGCTAAGGCTTGAAGAATTGACAAACTTGCTTGTACGCCAATTGTTGTGCCAAGAAAAAAACTACTTGACCATAGTGGTAAGATTCTAATTAAGGTTTTGAAATCTTCTACTTCTTGTACTGAACAAAGTCTCCATCGCTTAGCTGTTGAACCATCTGATTTAGTGTCACCTTCACTTACAATGGCAGCATGATTCAAGAACCTGCATCATATATAAGCAACTTCAATACTCTATGAAAGTTAAAGTGCACCCAAGCTGATCAGATAACATTGTTATCACACAAAAGATAATCTTTGGAAAGCAAGTACACGTGTGTCCAACTTAATTAATGTATCACGAAATAGTCACAATATGGAACTTAATTGCTACTATTTATTTTTGAAACTTTATACACAAAAAATAGTGGTTTTACTTTTTTGAACCAAATATATCAAGTTGCCCGTGACGTGTGGGAGCTAGTACGTCTCGTCCCAAATTTATTAACAATAAAGTAGTCAATCTCCAATAGTTTAGATATAACATCGAACGATAAAAAGAAAAAGGTGCTTCATATCATTGTCGAAACAGTCTATTTCTAAGAAAACTTTCAGCATAAAGATATGCTGACATCTTCACATCCTCCTCCACTGAAATATAATCACGCCACCATCATATTACTCCCCTCATCTTATGTGTATTAATTTGATACACGACTTTTAAAAGTATAAAAAAGACTTTTATATCTATGTCTTTATATGTTCTCGTTTATACTCTTTCGTTTTAATTTGTTTGTCTGATTTTAACTTGATATAAAAAAAAAATTTAAATGGCACAATATTTTAAAACAATTTAACTTTAAAATACTCATTTTCCTTTAATGAAATAGTTTGTAGCCACACAAACATCTAAAAAAAAAAGGCAGTCCGGTGCACTTAAGCTCCCGCTATGCGCAGGGTCCGGGGAAGGGCCCGACCACAAGGGTCTATTGTACACAGCCTTACCTTGCATTTCTGCCAGAGGCTGTTTCCAAGGCTTGAACCCGTGACCTCCTGGTCACATGGCAGCAACTTTACCAGTTACTCCAAGGCTCCCCTTCTAGCCACACAAACATCTATTAGTACTTATTTAGACCACAAGTTTTAGAAGTATTTCTTTTTTCTTAAATTCGGTGTCAAGTCAAACTACATCATATAGATTGGAACAGAGTGAGCTAGTAAGACTTTTGAATCTTGTGTTCTTAGACTAAAGATATGCAAAATGTATCAAAATGTCATTTAATCTTGTGATCTTAGAGAATTGCTAAAAAAGAAGAAGATAAACAATTTTTTTGAAACAGACGTGATAGTAAGATAAACAAATTGAAACAGAAAAGCGTGTATTAATTACCTGAAGGTCTTGGAAGGTACAACGGGTAATGATTTTGGTGCTACGTTACATCCCTGATAGAAATCCTGAGAATTGGACGGGAGTGTAACTTGTCTTTTTGTAATACTAGCAACAACAACACGAGCCAAACTGGTGAAGGGACTTCCTTCTGGCTTAAACTTGGCGTAGAATCTGCTTCCTATTAGGAAAATAAGTAAAGCAACAACATTCGACACAACACAAATGAAAAATCCAGCTTTCCAGCTCACGTTATCTTCAACATATACAATAACTGTGGAGGATACTACAGAAGCAGAATACCAAAAGAAGAAGAACCAATTGAAGAAAATCCCTTGATCCTTTGGCTTATCAGCTAGTTGATCGGCTCCAATCGTCGCAAGGGTTGATCGGGTACCACCACTACCTAGAGTCGCCAAAACTATGGCTGCATAGAGTACAACATATTGAACTCTTGGTTTAGGTCTACATGAGGTTGAACCAACTTCACATGGTTTAGGTCTCAAAGAGTCAAGGGTAGCTGTTAGAGCTAAAAGGACTGTGCCCTACAAAAAAAAAAGAAAAAAAGTTGTACGTACGGGTGAAATAATAAAAAATTAGTTAAACTTATAAACTGAAAATTCACAAGTTGGGGTGATTAATAATCTAGATTTTATTTTAAAGTAATAAACATTATGACTTGTAAGATCTTTTACATGAATGCTCAAAGGACAATAAATTCTTCGACTAGCGACTGCCGACACATATCTATCGGCTCAACAACTTCCTAAATGCTGCTAAAGTACCCTTCCTCATGGACAAGAGACCAGTTCTTAGTATAAGGTCAAAATTTGATAAGACAAATTTTTTCGTTAGATAGGCTAACTTTTGTATAGAAGTTGAATGAGCAATAATATCTTTTTTATGTAAGTTTAGTCTTCCTTTTGACGAATAGTCTCTATACTTGTTGTGTAATTAAACCTTTTCGTATGAAATACAATACCCCCAGAAGATTGGGAAATTTTTATATAAAAAAAAACATATGTATAAATAAGTCAAAAAAAGATTGTTTATAAGCTGATTTAACAACCAATAAGCTTAATCAAACACCCCTTTAAGAAAGAAAGACATGACAATTTCACAAGGTCAAACAAATTAAAGTTAGGTACACACAAAATAGTGGTAGTTACCAATAATGAGATGATGGATGAAATCCAAATGGTAGAGAAGCAACCAAGAAATGAGTCAGCCATAATTGCAGCAAGAACAGGAATTAAGCTTCCAGCACCATTAACCAAATTTGATATCTGAGCAGCATCAATACTCTCCACACCAAATTCTTTTATCAGATACACAATTAAGTTGCTTGTCCAACCTCCAAATGCTAGGGTCAATCCTACTGAGCTCGCTGTTTTTGTCAAAATTGAGTTACGGATTTAGCGTCAATATATATACGTAACTTGTTATAACATGTTAAATTACTGTAACAAATATTTAGGCTATGTACAATAAACAAATTCATGGATAGTATGATCATAGCACTAGAGCTTTGGGTTTTTTTCACGTAGCTAGAGATTTGAACAATAAAAATAGATGACGAGTCTCTGATCGAATTGATCAAATCGTGTAGTTTAGGTCTACAGGAAGAGAGAGGAGAGGAGAGACCTATGATGAAGGGGAAGGTGATCCAGCCTCCGGTTCTTCTTGGTAATTGTGCCTCTGATGGAGCTTCCATGGTTGAAAAACACAAAGGATAAATAATTACTTCAAACTTTTGGGAGAGCACTTATATGCATAATTATAAGTGGAACTTTGGAAAGATAAGTTACAAGGAAATTAAAAAAATACTGTACTATTTTTTTCCTGTCTCAATTTATGACTAATACTTCAAATTTAAAGAGTCAAATATCTCAACTACAATAAGGACAACACATTGTCTTGTTCATCAGAATATAAGAAATGGGAAGAAATTACAATATTGCATAATCTTTTTCAAAGATTTAATTAAGGGCCGTCAACTTTATATTAAATTGTTAATTTGATACCATTTAGTATAATTCACAACTTGTTACGTATGTTTTTACTGACTTTGATTGCAACAGTTCATTTGATTTGATATGTCTTCTGATTAACATAACAACTCTTCTCTTTATTAATATTCGGAATCACAATTGGCATTGCGATTAAATATACTATAACTCAATTTGCATGTACTAAATAATCATTGATTAATTAGCCTCTCACTTTCAAAATAGATATTCCAATATCACCTAACTCGAAGAAAAAATAATATCTTTTGCTGGCGTTGTCCAAACTGTTGAACACACAAATTACATTTCATTAATTAAAAATTACTAATGTCTTTTCCGATCCTTCTTGACCAACTTCAAAATTAAATATGCATTAAAACTGGGATTACAGAAATATTATTATTTTTATATTTATCTGACCGAATCAATCATTTCAGATGTAATTATTGGCATCATAAACTCTTAATATTTAAAGTAATCAAAGTCAATTAAGACTACTAATCCTAATAATTTAGAGAATGACATATTTTTGGAGAAACTTATGTACATCTTGTTGTGAGGAGGAATCACCACAACTAAAGTTTGATATGATAATAAATAATGAAAATAAATTGGACACGAGAATTTTACGTGGAAATCCCTCAAACAGATAGAGGAAAAAAACCACAGGGTAGAAAGATTTTACTATTAAAATATGGAAGTACACTGCTTTCAAACACAAGGAGAAAACAACAATTAACACTCCTCTTTTGTAAAGAGGACACTCAAGATTACAATATTTATCTTGATGTATAACTCTCTTTGTATTTTTTCTCACTTTTTGGGATGATCTAAATGAGGGCAAGAGGCCCTCTATTTATAGGAGAATGAAAATGCTTAAAAGGATTTTACGCGTTTTCATATTTTGAATAAAACGCGTGCTGGCAATAGGAATTCAACAAAAATGGCCTACTGCCTACCTACCTTTTACTTTTTCAACTTTTCTTTTTCTTCCTACTTTTCCTTTTTTGACTTTGAAAAAACTTGCATTCTCCCACTTGAAGATTTAATTGAGAATCAATTAAGTCTTCACACCATCCTTTCTATCCAATTACTGCAATGTTACATTTCTGCTAGGCCAATAGAAGATCAACACCATATAAACTTGTTACTGTTGATCGGCTTCGTAAACATATCTGCTAGGTTGACATTAGTGTGAATTTTCTGAATATCCACACTGCCTTCTTCCACTTTCTCATGAATAAAGTGATATTGAACTCGTATGTGCTTTGTCCTTGAATGAAATGTCGGATTCTTTGCAAGATGCAAAACGCTTTGACTGTCACAAAATAGAGTAACCTTCTCTTATTTGTGCCCGAGCTCCTCCAGTAACATCTGCATCCATATTGCCTCTTTGCTAGCTTGTGTAGCTGCTACATATTTTGCTTTCGTCGTAGATGTAGCCACGATAGATTGCAGTTTTAAAACCCAGCTTACAGCTTCTCCAGCAAGAGTAAACACATAACCTGTGATGGACTTGTTTTTATCAAGATCACCTGCATAATTTGAATCAACATAACCTTTAACAGTAAAGTCTGATCCTCCATAACACATTGCAACATCTAAGGTACCCTTGATATATCTCAGGATCCTTTTAACAGTATTCCAAGTCTGATCCTCCATAACACATTCCAACCCTTGATATCGACTAACCATTGCGTTTGATCTTGTAGACTCATCTGTTTCCAATGGCCTTCCTTTCTTGTGGTAATTGAACAAGATCCTATGTTTTATTTTTATGAAGAGCTTCAATTTCTTCTTGCATTGCTACCAACCACAGAGATGATTCTTGGCCTATCATAGCCTCGTGAAAAGTTGAAGGCTCTCTATCTTCTGTTAATAGACAGTATGCAATATTGCTCTCCATAGAATAATCTAAGTACCAAGCTGGTTCTCTTCTCTCCCTAGTTGACCGCCGAACTTCTGGAGTTTCGATCTCAGTTTGCTCTTGTTCTTCGTGCTCTGATGCTACTTTAGAAGAAACTAGAACTTCTTTTATTTGTTCAACTTCAACTGTATTAGTCTCTGCTTTTTCTTTTGAAGTGCTACCTTCTTTTGCTTGTATCTTGTTTTCAACAAATACAACATCCCTATTGATTACCACCTTGTGGGTAGTGGAATCCCACAAGCGATACCCCTTGACTCCATCAGCGTACCCTAAGAAAATGCATTTCCTGAATTTTGGATCCAACTTTAATTTTTCTTGGGTATTATACATAACATAAGCAGGACTTCCGAATATATGTAAGCGAGAATAATCAGGTGGTTTTCCTGTCCATATTTTCGTTGGCATTTTTGGAACAAATGCGGTTGATAGTGATCGATTGATCACATAACATGCGGTTTTGACTGCTTCTGCCCAAAATGGTTTTTCCAACCCTGCAGTTGCCAACATAGCTCTTGTCCGTTCTAACAAGATTCTGTTCATCCGCTCTGCTACTCCATTTTGTTGTGGAGTATATGCCACCGTGAATTACCATTTAATACCTTTTTGTTTACAGAAGTTATCAAATTCATCACCAGTGTATCCTCCTCCATTATCTGTCCTCAAACACTTGATCCTTTTCTCAGATTCAAGTTTCATTCGCGCTTTGAATTCTTTGAAAACTGAAAAAACATTTGTCTTTCTCTTGATTGGATACACCCAACTTCTCCTGCAGTAATAGTCGATAGATGACACGAAATATGGCGTTGTTCCTAGGGACTTCACCGGTGCTTGCCAGACATCAGAGTGGACCAGATCTAATATTTCTTTGCTTTTAGCAGAAGAACTGCTAAACTTCAGTCTATTTTGTTTATCGATAACACAATGCTCACAAAAGAGTAATGAAACCTTTTTGAGCCCTAGAAGAATCTTTTGCTTAGCAAAAATCTTCAAACCTCGTTCTGACATATGGCCAAGTTTACGATGTCATATCATTATTGATTTTTCAAATAAACTTGCTGACATGATTGATGTTTCTCCTTCTTGGTGTGTTTCACCTTTAAGCAATATAGATTTGCAGCAAGTTTTTCTGCTTTCATTACTATAAGCGCTCATTTGGATATTTTTATGAATCTACCGTGAGTCTTATATGAACATCCATGATTATCTAATTATCCCAAAGACAATAGATTCTTTCTCAAGTCTTTTACATATCGTACCTCTTAGATGATGTGTATTGTGCCATCATATATTTTTATTTTGATGGACCAAATATCAATAACATCCAAAGCATGATCATCTCCCATGAACACAAACCCTCTTGAGATAGGATTATATTGATAGAACCATTCTCTCTGGAAAGTTATGTGTCATGTTGCTCCTGTGTCCATAATCCAGACATTAGTAAACTGTTTTCTGCCTTCATTATTTGATGTTGCTTCACTATATAAAATATCTCCATCATTCAAGGTACTTGCAACATTCCCTTGAGCATTTGATGACTCATGGTGTTCACTCTTCTTCTTGAACCAATAATCTTTCATGAAGTGTCTTTTCTTGTCATAGTTGTAACACTTGATATTCTTTTTACTTCTTGATTGAGATCTATCATGATTTTGACTCCCACTAGGGCCACATTTCATTGGTCTTCCTCTCACCATCATCAAAGCTTCAGCTTGCTGCGAACTTGTTTGTCCGTCTTCATTATTTTTGCATCGATTTTCTTCTTCTAAGATGGCGACTGTAATTTCATCAAAAACTAGATTGTCTGTATTGTTCGTCAGGTTAATAGTGAGTTGATCATACGAGTCAGGCAGACTTTGAAGTAGAAGCTCCGCATATTCAGTCCTCTCTATTTTGCAATCAATTATTGTATGTTGCGAAAATACAGTATTCAAAGTATTGATGTATTCAGTAACTGACATAGACTTTGCCATTTGAAGAGTATACAATCTTCTTTTTAAGAAGATTTTATTATGCAAAAATTTGGTCTCATACAATCTCGTAAGAGTATCCCATATTTTCTTCGCAGTCTATTTTTCAGCCACACTAAATAACACATGATCAGCTAGTGTCAAATGTAGATCAACAACTGCATTGTTGTCTGTGTCGTTTTACTTGCTATCATCAGTGAAGTTTGTGGGTCTGCCTTCAATTGCAGCTAAGCAATTGTTCTTTCTCAATATCGCTTTTATTTTCATTTTCTACAATGATAAATTAGTCTCATTGAATTTTTCAACATCAAACTTTATTGTATTCGACATTGTTATTTACTTCACACCCTTCTAGATTATTTTTGAATATTTTTGCGAACAATCGTGAAAAAATATACCGTTATTAAAAATTTACTATTCACATGAATAGTACTTTTTATCGATTTTTACTATTTATGAAAATTTACTATTCACAGATAGTACCTTCGCATAAAATAGATAAAATAACTGAGGGCTCTGATACCACTATTGTGAGGATAAAGCACAACAACTAAAGTTTGATATGATAATAAATAATGAAAATAAGTTGGACATAAGAATTTTATGTGAAAACCCCTCAAATAGATAGAGGGAAAAAATCACGGGGTATAAAGGTTTTACTATTAAAATATGGGAGTATACTGCTCTTAAATACAAAGAGAAAATAACAATTAACACTCATCTCTTGTAAAAGGAATAAATCACTAAAGAGGACACTCAAGATTACAATATTTATCTTGGTGTATAACTCTCTTTGTATTCTTTCTCTCAATTTTTGGAATGATCTAAATGAGGGCAAAAGACCCTCTATTTATAGGAGAATGAAAACGCGTAAAAGGATTTTACGCATTTTCATGTTTTGAATAAAGCGCGTGCTGGCAATAGGAATTCAACAAAAATGGCGTACTGCCTACCTATCTTTTACTTTTTCAACTTCTCTTTTTCTTCCTACTTTTCCTTTCTTGACTTTGAAAAAACTTGCATTCTCCAAGAGAAAGATATATAGATAGACATGGATTGCATATCAAAGCACTCATAAATTATCCTTATTTATGCTATTATAAGTTACAATCTATTAGATATTGGATGTTTGTAAGTGGGCAACTTGCTCACTTGGTATTTAATCATCTTTTGTGCCTATATATATGGGCAATGGAAATAACAAAAGTGATACACAACAAATTTCATTTCTCTGCTCTGTTTATCCTTCCTTCTCAATTACTCTTACTCTCTTTCTTTTATAAAATAGTAAATTTAGTTTATTTTCATAAGACATTATTAGCACGAGCCTCCATCGCTTTGAGCTATATTTTTAAGAAGGAAATAAAAAGAGTAAGAATTTTATTTTCTTAAAATGTCTAATATTTCAAAACTTAAATTTGTTGCTCTTGATATGTCTGAAAAAGGCTACTCATCATAGGCACTAGGTGCCGAAATACATCTAGAATCGATGGATCTGGTAGACACCATCAAAGATAAAAATACTGCATCTAGTCAAGATCGTATCAAAGCCATGATATTTCTCCATCACCATCTTGACGAGGGATTAAAATTACAATATCTCATATTAAAAGATCCTCTTAAGTTGTGGAAAATTTTAAAAAAAAGATATGACCACCTAAAGTTGGTCATGCTTCCACAAGCACGTCATGATTGGCAAAACTTGCGACTAATGGATTTCAAAAATATAATTCTGTCTTATTTAGAATTATAGTTTAGTTAAATTTATGCGGAGATGAAATAACTGAGCAAGATAAACTCAAAAAAATATACTACACATTTCCACCCGCGAATATGCTCCTGCAGCAGGAATATCGAAAAAAGGATTTTAAAAAATATTCTGAATTACTATCTCACCTTTTTATTGCTGAACGCCACAATGAATTATTAATGAAAAATCATGATAGTCGCCCCTTTGGTTCTTTGTCACTCTCTAAAGTGAATCAGACAAATTATAACCAACGCAAAAGAGGTCATGGCCCTAGTCATGGTCGTGGTCATGGTCGAAGAAGAAATTAAAATAATAATGCTCTGCTGGCACCGAGAAATGATTAGCAATATAAAAGCCAGAGTAAAAGTCCAAAAGTTTTATCAAAGAAAAATTTAGAAAGTGTATGTCATAGATGTAGAGGTATAGGGCACTTATCGCGAACTTGTCGGTCATTAAAACGCTTGGTTCAGCTATATCAGGTGTTCTTGAAAAGAGCAAAAAATATTCAAGAGACAATGCCACGTGCATAACTCAATTAAAAGATAGCTTCATAAAAAGAGATAGAATGAAACATATTTCACCAAAATTATTCTTCACATATGATCTTCAGAAAAATAGTGATATTGATGTACAACAAGTTCGTTCAAATGATAATCTTATATATTTATTCACAAAAGCATTATCAACATCAACTTTTGAGAAGATTTTAAAATACGCGCTGCACTCTTTTTTCCTTAATCAAGATTTTATCCCACGGGTTTTTTTTCTGATAAGGTTTTTAATGAAACAGCACTCAAAGCGTATTACCAGATATGTGTGTTCTGTTTCTTTCACTAGTTTTTTTTTCACTAAGTTTTTTCTAGTAAGATTTTAACGAGGCACAAGATCTATAGATATTGTGGATAACTATGTATATTTATTCTTTAACTAGAATATTCTTGACATCCAAGGGGGAGTGTTAGGTATTGGATATTTTCCAAGTGGAACCCACTTGTAAGTAGGCAACTTGCCCACTTGGTATTTAATCATCTTTTGTGCCTATATATATGTCACGACCCGAATCCGGGTGTGATGGCACTCATCTCAACCCATCGAGATAAGTCAGCCTAAAACTCAATGGAAAGTAAATGCGGAAGTAATTGAGATAAAGCAAGGTTTAACTTAGTCAAAAATAAATAAATAATCTCAAAATCCCCCAAGACTGGTTGTCACATATACAAGCCACTAATGTATTATCGAAGTACGAAAAGAAATACAGTCACAATGTCTTCGTCTCTAGAA
Organism: Solanum dulcamara; assembly: GCF_947179165.1. Lineage (NCBI taxonomy): Eukaryota > Viridiplantae > Streptophyta > Magnoliopsida > Solanales > Solanaceae > Solanum > Solanum dulcamara. The sequence continues at coordinate 75,992,683 of NC_077244.1, forward strand.
TAGGACTAAAACATAATAAAAGAGTAAGAGGTGTCCGTTAGATGGATGTAACAGCTACCTCAACACTCGGAATTGATAACCTCGACTGTAGTGGAAAACAGTAGAAGATCAAGCAGGTCCGGGCTCACAACCTACACAAGTGTGGAAGCAAGGGGTAAGTACCAAACAACACGGTACTCAGCAAGTGGATAGCTAAAACTAAGCAAAGCTTAATAGATACAAGTACTCCTGTCCTCCTAATCGAACCTCCTTAACTACAACCTGCATAAAATCAGGCCAACTCTACACTTGTACAATAACAACAGTAATACAGTCCATAAATTCTCATCAATGAATCATACCAAGTCAAGTTCAACATACACAGAGCAATATAAGGGTAAACACAAATTCACAAATGTCAGAAAGGTGCAATGCAATGAAATGATGCATGTCTGTCCTATCGGTACACATCCGCTGAATCACAGTCCGGAACCCATAGGGAACATTTCTGTCCATGTAACCTGCCACGGAGCGTGTGGCCCGTCCCCTCAATATATATATCTTGCCACGGAGCGTGTGGCCCGACCCCTTTATTTCATAATACCTGCCACGAAGCGTGTGGCCCGACCCCTTTGTTCATATTACCTGCCACGGAGCGTGTGGCCCGACCCCTTTTATTTCATATCATTTTCAGTATCAACACAATATGTCAGAACCAGTGCAATCAATTCATGTTCATATAATTCACGATAATAACATGACAACCACAATAATTTTTCATATCTCACATCAACATAGTCATTTCACATGTCCAAAATCACAATATATCAATTCCACCAATACATGTCATTAGATCACCATTTTATACCCTCATCTCCATTTTTTAAGGTCAATCATACAGTCAATAACCCAGTCCAATTTTTATTACTCCCTAGTATATATGACACGGAAATACAAGCATCTATAAGCTTAAACTGAGGTTTAGAAATTCACTTGCCTTAATTAATCGAGCAATCATTCCGGAATTTGAGCCTTCCCTTTTCGTTGGACCTCCAATTCAACGTAATCTAGTCAAATAAATAACCACAATAAGATTTTGAAACTAACAACACTCATATTATTATATGTCTAGCCTAGACCCAAAACCTACCCAAATCTATAATCAACTTCCTAATGTTGACGACACTTAAGATGTCAACTCTCATATTTCCAAATTTTAAGCCTAGGGTTAGGTTCTAATTTCCCCAATATCATAAATTTAATAGAATTTATAAAATATAATATACCTAATATTTAACTATCTATCTCAACATATCAAAATTCGGAAACTAACTCATTCTATGTCATTGAAGTCAAATCTAAAATTTTCTTTCCGATTATATTCACTCATGATAAAATAAACTCACATGTCAAATTTCAGCTAAAATGGATCGTTATTCGACCCCCAAATCAAGATTTTATATGAAGAACCCTAGGGTCATATTTATTTATTTTTAGCATTGTTTCTCCACCAATATACCCTAAAAATATGTTCATAATCACATAAAAATTAAATGGAAAGGATGAGAATAATTACCTTGACGCTTTGAAATGAAAATACCTATTTTTCTCTTCTCCCTTATTTTTCTTTTCCCCTTTATTTTCTTTCTTCCTCCGTATGTTTTTTTTCAATTTCTGCGTTGTGTTTTTTTTTTTTCTGTTTACGCCGCCGTCACCTGATGGCTTAATGGCATATATATTATTATTATTATTATTATTATTATTATTAATATTATTATTATTATTTATTTCCTTCTTTTTGTTTTCTAAATTAATCATGTACTAAAAGTGATAAACCCTACTAACCTATTTTATTAAATATAAGAAAAGTGGTATAAGATATTAAATAAATTAACACTTTAGCCCATCAATTAAATTAATTCTCTAAAATTATCCCTCAACTAATTAACCAAAGTTACTGAATAGTCCAAATAACCCATTAAAATTTTACGGGAAGGGTCTCGTATGAAAGGAGGAGGATTCGTTCTCAAAATGACCTAACGGGTCATTACAATATATGGGCAATGGAAAGAACAAAAGAGATACACGACAAATTTCATTTTTCTGCTCCGTTTCTCCTTCCTTCTCAATTACTCTTACTCTCTTTCTTTTATAAAATTGTAAATTTAGTTTATTTTCATAAGGCAATCTAATATTTATATTCACATCAGAATTATTCACATTATATTGTTGTCAACGTAAAAATTACACAAAGTCATTTAAACTGTTAAAGTACATGGGAATTTTTCCAAAAAGTAAAAAACAGAACTTTGTAAATCAAAATTTTTGGATTAAAGTTTTTTCAAGAATCTTTTTGGGTGGAACTGCACATGTATTGCACCAACTTTTGAAGTAAATTACACATACTTTTTTTTTCTTTTCAAAGTACGATAGTTATATCATTTTAACAACCAATTGGAGAGGACATAAAGTCTAACCTCCTTTTATATCTTAGGACAAGAGAGATACTAAGATTTTGATTCAATGATCTTTACAAAACAAAAAAATTATACTAATGCATTTAAACTACATTTGTTAATGCATACAAAGAAAAGTATTCAAGTGGATCGAATTGTCAAGAATTAGTCTTCTTGGCTCTTCTTTGGAACCCCTTTAGACACTTCTGGCAAATCAACTTCTCGCAAAAAAATCTTCGGGTCTTGAATTTGAGCAGCATATTTTGCTAAAGCATTTGCCACTTTATTCTCCTCTCTGTAACAATGTTTAACTGTTATGTTTATGTGGCTAATTAAGAGTTTTATTTGATCAATGAAACCTGTAATCCTCCAAAGAGGCTTACAAATTTCATTGATCATTTGAACCACTATGATGGAATCCAACTCAACTTCTAGAGCCTCAAACAGTTGATTAGAGCACCATGAAATACCAATTAAAGCCACTTGATCTTCACTATAATTGTTTGCAGAATTGAGTAGGCTATGAGAAGGCCATAATCATGTTCCCAATTTTATTTTTAACAATACCTCCAGCTCTAGACTTATCTTAATTTTTTATGTAGCTTCCATTAGTGTTATGCTTCCAAATAGTTCCTGATGGCTTAATCCATTTGATCATCTTGCTTGTAATCACTACTTTAAAGTTCTCAACCATGAGATAAACTCTGCTCTAGCTCCAGTTGTAGTCTATAAACTTAATTTTTTTTCCATGGACACCTTAATCTGAAACAAAGATTGAAAACATATATTGGAAGCAGAAATATTTTTATGCTCATATTTTTTAGTATGCCTTGCTTTCCAAATTTCCAAGCATACTATCATCGGAGCGATTCGGAGTAGAAATTTATGAATGATATTCTTTGGTTAATGTCTCCACCACTGTCAGATGATAGTATTTATTGTATATCCTGTCATGTGAAGTCGTCCCAAAGGTCTTGAGATGATGTCCCAAGTATGTTTGGCCATTTCACTTCCTGCAAAAGCATGGTCAGTTGTTTCTTGATATGCAGTCCTGCAATAAAAATAACTAAGGCCTTTATGAACATTAAAGCTGGATAGAGAAGCGTCTAGCGAAAGATTTTTCTTTTTCAAAAGCTTCCACATAAAAAAGAGATCTTAAAGGAAATTTCATTCATCCAGAATTCCAGATATAGCTAAAAATGGAAGGAGCAACATTTTAACTTCTAAGGATTTCAAAAGCAGTGGAACAAGTGAATAAAACATCTTACTCAATTTTCAAATGGCCATATCCTCAATATCTTCATTGCCAATAGAAATACTATTGATCAAGTTCAAAGTATCCAATGGTATCAAAGTATTGGTATCACCTAACTCTCATGGATGATTAATAATGAAATTATTAACATTAACATTATCATGTTTAGGAGTAGGATTAATCAAATGATCAAAAAAGCTTTTATGTGTCCAGTTATCCCACCAAAATATGATATTTCCAGAATTAATCATCCAATTGATTTTGCAATCAATTTTGTCCCTGATGCGAAGAAGATCCCTCTAGGATGCAAAGTCTTTAAAAGCAATAACCTTTGAAACAAGATTACTTCTTTGACAATATTTAACTTTTAAAAATTGAGCCCATAAAAAAGATTCAGTCTTTAATCTCCACCATCTCTTAGTGGATAAAGTAATGCAGATATCCAGGAAATTTTTAAATCCTAGGCCACCTTCCTTGGTAGGAAAACACATATTCTCCCAAGAAGATCAGTGATAGCTATTCTTACTATCTTTTTCACTCTAGAAGAAATTTGCAAAGTGCATTTCAATCTCGTTAAGAATTAACAGTACCAGGAGGCATAAGAGCAACAAAGGTATGTAGAGCCTGAGATTGGAGAATGTATTTGATAATCACCGCCTTACCTTCCAAAGACAAAAGTCTTCCTTGCCAACCTGCAATCTTGTTTAGAATATTTTTGGAAATATCAAAGAAATAAGGGAAAAAATTCCTACCACAATAAATGGGACAACCTAAATAGTTAAAGGGAAAAAAGATTGCTTCTAACCAGTCCACTTTTTGATCCTTCTGTTAAACAATATGTCAGTCTTACTATGAGTTAGAAAGAAAGAAAGATTTTTCTTGATTTATCTCTTGTCCTGAAGCTCGTTGATACAAATTCAATTGTTTCATAAGAAACTTAATAAATCACTTATCACCAGAAGTAAATAAAACAATATCATCAACATAATCAATGTGATTGGTCAGTGGTTCCTTGCTATGCATAGAGAAATTAGTGAACCTCTCACTATGATTCAAATAATTCAAGGCTCTAGAAAGAGTCTCAGCAGCAATAATAAAAAAAGCAGGAGATAAAGGATCACCTTGTTTTAGACCTCTAGTTGATTTAAAGAAACCAAATCTGGTCCCATTAATGATTGCACAGTACCAATTGTTAGCAAATATTTTGTAAACCATTTCAATAAAAACCTCAGCAAAGCCCATTTTTCTAAGAACAGAAGTTAGAAAGATCCAAGAGAGTTTATCATAAGCTTTAGACATGTCTAGTTTAATGACTACTAAAAAAGGACAGCCCGATGCACTAAAACTCTCGCTATGCACAGGGTCCGGGGAAAGGCCCGACCACAAAGGTCTATTGTACACAGTCTTACCTTGCATTTTTGCCAGAGGTTGTTTCCAATGCTTAAACCCGTGACCTCCTAGTCACATGGCAGCAACTTTACTAGTTACTCCAAAACTCCCCTTCAAGTTTAATGACTACTGTAGACAATAAAATTTGAGTCTAGAAAATAATAATCAAAAATGAAAAATATCGCAACAATCGTAGTATTTAATTTTTGAATATGAGTGTTACAATCTCTATGTATTCTCTGATTCGTCTTTTCGAATATAAATTCAAGGGCTCTTGAATTTGGTTAAACTTGATGGATTTGATCTTGACTTGTTACTTCAATTCAAAGGTTTTTGGGCTTGATCTTGAATCTTGTGGTCTTGATCTTGATTTGTTAATTTGATGATCTGGAACTTTACTTGTTCTTGAACTTGACGATCTTGATCTTGACTTGTACTTGAATTCAAGGGCTTTGGGGCTTGTTCTTGAATCTGGTGGTCTTGATCGTGAGTTGTTCTTGAACTTGATGAACTTGATCTTGAATTCTTGAACTTGTAGCTTGTAGAAAAATCTGCGGTGTTTGATCCACGAGTTCTCTCTGGCTTCTTATTAGAATTCTAGTGTCTTTTCAGAATTATGAGAACCTTTATTTATAGTTGTAGGATGGAGGAGTTATGATGAAAACATGTTTCCCTTTATCCTATCAGATTTAAGTGATATGGCATAATGGGCTTTAGCGAATGGGCTTGTCATTTTGACACGTGGCATGATCCTATTGGCTTATTTGTTTGACTTGGCATGACACGTGTCATCAAAATGGGCCTCTAGGCTGAGATGATATTGGGCTGAACAAAGTGGGCTCATCATTTATAGCCCAAATTAATGGACTAGCCCAATAAAATTGGACTTTAATTAAATCTATGTTTACTTGATTTAAATAATCGATCCAATTATATTAATCCATAGTATTTATTTGGACTAATATATCTTGAATTTAATATAAATTGAATCATTTTATAAATTTATATTTAATAAATTTTAAATGATTACAAATACCCCCTGCTTCAAGTTTTGTCAAAATATTTTATTTTTTGAAGACTAGACTTGAAATATTAATTAAACAATAATTATTTACAAGCATGCATGCACTGTGCTTTTTTTATTTTTAAAATTTCACTCCGATGTAATTTGGAGTAAAGAATTGAGGTAGGAATAGTGACTTCAAGTCACGTGGGCCATTGGCCACTTCCTTTATCAGGATTGGGGTAACAAGTATTATGCTTGTGTATTTTGCTAGAAAGTGACTTCAAGTCACGTTGCCCACTAGCCACTTTTCTTACCCAATTATGATTAGGGGAAAAATCAAGCATGTATATTTGTTTTGCTAAGGCGGTTACTTATTCCAATAGGGATTGGAATATATTTCCGTCGGTTTGTGAATTTGTGCAATTTAGTCGGAACAGAAAATTACTATTAGTATAGTAGAAGGATTCCTCACGTTATTTAGCATGTATAAATAAATGATCCTCTTTTTTTTTATTATCAACAGCAGTACTTCAAAGCTCTTTGTTCTCATAGTCTCTTGGAACGAGCGGGCAAGTACGTGCTTTTTTTTTGTTCTTTACTTTTTCCCTTTTTTTTTCTACGTCCCTCTCCTTTTGGTACATGGAATTAATATTCGTATTTTGCGGAGGCCACACAATGGAGAGTTTTATCACAACACAAGATTTTGATCTTGAGGTGTGAAGGAATGGATACGCGTCCCCACCTTGGAGAAGGTAATTTTATGGTATTCTTATGGTGAAAAGGAATGGATATGCATTTCCGCCTTAAAAAAGGTAATTTTAAGATATTCTTACGGTGAAAAGGGATGGATACGCATTTCCGCCCTAAGAAAGGCTTCACTTGTTCTTGATCTTGACTTATACTTGAATTCAAGGGCTTTTGGGCTTGTTCTTGAATCTGGTGGTCTTGATCTTGAGTTGTTCTTGAACTTGATGAACTTGATCTTGAATTCTTGAACTTGTATAGAAATCTGCGGCGTTTGATCCTGGTGTCTTTTCAGAATTATGAGAACCTCTATTTATAATTGTAGGAGGGAGGAGTTATAATGAAAACATGTTTCCCTTCAGCCAATCAGATTTAAGTGATATGGCATAATGGACTTTAGCGAATGAGCTTGTCATTTTGACACGTGGCATGATCCTATTGGCTTATTTGTTTGACTTGGCATGACATGTAACTTGACACGTGGCATCAAAATGGACCTCTAGGATGAGATGATATTGGGCTTAACAAAGTGGACTCATCATTTATAGCCCAAATCAATGGACTAGCCCAATAAAATTGAACTTTAATTAAATCTATGTTTACTTGATTTAAATAATTGATCCAATTATATTAATTCATAATATTTATTTGGACTAATATATCTTGAATTTAATATAAATTGAATGATTTTATAAATTTATATTTAATAAATTTTAAATAATTACAACTACATTGCAACAAGTAGTTTTAGATCTGATATTATGAATAATCTCTTGAGTAAGGAGAATGTTCTCAGAATGTCTACTCTTGACAAAGCCAAATTAATTTTCTGAAATAAATTACACTTACTAATCCAAAGTTTTATGTTTTTGTTTTAGGGAACAGTTCATTTGATTTAATATGTCTGATAACTTTTAGATTAAATGTTATGTCTTGATTTTTAAATTTATGTTCAGAATCGCATTTTGATTAAATAACTCAATTTGTATTTACTGAATAATGATAATTAGAGCTTGGCTTTCAAAATGAATATTCCGATCACCAAACTCAATATGCATTTACCAAATAGTCAAATCGACATGCATAATGAGATCATATGATAAAAAAGAAAATTATTATTGAGTTAGGTGGAAGTGGGATATGTTATGAATGATAGATCATAGCTCTTGCAATATTATTTTTTTTATTATCGTGATTTTCAGACCAGCTTTCATGCACCTCAACTAATTACACGGAATATCTATCACCTTCCATCGGCATAAAAGTACCAAGTAACTTGATCCACCAAGACTAAGACAGATGAAAAAAATCATCTAGTATTTTTTTATCTCCTCTGAATTTTGAACCTAAGACCTTAGAGTTCTCAATCACTTCATTGACCACACCATTGCATGCAGCTTTTACAATATTAAAGTTCCAATCAATGATCTTCTTCTAAGCATCTTGGTCAATTTACTTCCCTCTTCCAAGTAAACTATGTGATAAAATAATACTAAAATAATCTTTGGTTGGCATTGTCCAAATTGTTACAAACATGTTCTTTTCCTTTTAGTAATTATTGCTTCTTGGCTAAAATCTACCGTGTAATTTGTGCTGATTTTTTTTTTTATATGGAACAACTAAAAGGCTACCAAAGTATTGCCTATGCTAGTTTTAATGCATGAATAACTCTCATTACAACTAGCAACCACGTCAAAATCTCCAGCCCCATTGATGAGTGTCAAGCCAGAAAGTCACATGTTTTCCATCATGAAATCAACCACTAAATGATGCCCGATTCTTTATTATCATGATACTTTCCTGGATAAATTCTGAAATCCAGAGCCAAGACACATGAGATTGACAGTTCCTGTAGAGGCATCAGGTTTCATGACAAACTTAACACCCAAAAAGTCTCTAATGTGCCTTAATGTTTCTATTCCATAAAGTGACAGCTTCCCAACGCGAACTTCTGAGACATCTTTAGGACACAAGGCACAGAGGAGAAACAGAAGTCCCTGATAATAGACAAATAAGATTGGTGAGCAAGAATTCATGGAATGGGGGAGAACACCAGACCATCTTAAAAGTAGAAATTCTTGTTATTTTCGACCCTAAATGGTGATAGGCAATGTTTATAAATGGGAACAAACTGGAGAAGCTTGTTCCAGGATTCAACTGTGGAAGTACTCATAAATACATCAAAATCACTTGTTGAAGCATACAAGCAGGTAAAATAGGAAAAGGCAAACTCTAAAGTGCTGATAAATGCATAATTGGACTCAGAAGAGGTTCATGCGGAGATGCAAAAGTAAAAGACAGACAAATTGTCAGGTAGAAAGTTGAACGAGACTGATGTGATCAGGTAGAATTCACAAAGACGATTAATGTTGTCAGAAATTATACACACCTGATGTGTTGAATCAACTACTCCCCCCTGTTTTATTTCCCCAAGTAGTGCAGAAGCAATTTGCTCACCAACTTCCTCAGCAGGGATCAGATCTTTCCTATCATCCTCTAGGTCGGCATCATCTTCTCCTCTTGCATAAGAAACTGCAGTATCCGCAGATATAACACAACCAGATGTAGTCTCTGCCACTAGAGAAATTCCATAGCCAGGTGACCTGCAATCAAAGTGGATCATCAGATACAGTCAGCAAGTTCAAGTTAAAACATGACCTGGGCTGATACTAAATTAAAAGACAGCATGTGAGAGATATCCACAAGAGGATCATACATTCCGGCTTGTGCTCCGGCTTTATGATCTGTAAAGATGTGAACATCTGCAAGCAAAGGATTCAGGATTCCACGAGCTGCGTGTATCATGGTATTCTCAAACTGAACTGAGACCCTAGTTGAAAAGGAAACACCTCTAATTCTCTTCACCAGACCTTCGTCAACCCATTTAGTAGCCTATACAACGGCAGTCGCCAAAACAATTGGTCAAAAATTCATCATAGTTTTCTTAGCTGTCGTCAGAATACAAAACAATGAAGTGAATGAGAAAAAAACTCACCTTTAAACTATTTGGGACCATAGGGACTGAAAGAACTACTTCTCCACCACCTTTGGGGGCAACTCCACGACTCTCAATTTTCAGTTCCAATCCTTCTGCAGGGACTCCAAACTGTTTCAGTATAGGCAAAGTAGTTGATCGAAAAGTATCAATAGATGGGTCCTTTGCATCATTTGTGATCCCTGAAAAAAAATGTTTCAAGCTTTTAAGATAAAGAGCAAGTTCATATATTAATTATTGCAGCATTTTTTGACTCACACTTGGTTATAAGGAAATCAATGGTTTTAACGTCCAAAAGCTGTAAAATTCAAAGCGAGAACCAGTTTAAGTACTTTTGGGGATTTAATTTTGCACTTCACAACTTTTTAGGGGAGTGATATTAGAGCTCCAGCGAGCTCCTTGAGCTACAAAACCTGGGCAATTTTATTTGATAATAAACCTATTCCAGCCTATGTAATGTCCTCAACTTACATTGAACCGAGTTTTTGGCCAAAAAGACATCCTTAACTTATTCCCACAACCAAAACTACATCCTTAAAGTAACTAAATGAACAAAGAACATAATTATTCTAAGAGCCTGTTTGGATTGGCTTTTGTTTCTTGACTTATAAGCCAAAAGCCAAAAGTTAGAAATTCTAACATATGGCTTTTGGCTTATTTTTAACATTTTAGCTTAACCCCAAATGCTTATAAGCACTTTTTAAATTTACCCAGACACTCCAAAAGTGCTTAAAAGTTATTTTGACTTACAAGTACTTAAAATAAGCCATAAGCACTTTTTAAATTTACCCAGACACTCCAAAAGTGCTTAAAAGTTATTTTGGCTTACAAGTACTTAAAACAAGCCAATCCAACCAGGCTCTAAGTGTCAAACTTTCTAGTTTCTTCTCCTACACTCATTTTTCTTCCGATTTCTCAATTACTTAACAACTAATTATCGATTTTAATTACTTGGCAACTAGTTCCTGATCCTCACATCATTTCTTTAATTCTTGACAACTAATTAACAAGAGGTAATTTCTTCTACTTTATATATTTGGTTAATTTTTTTTGAGTGACACAAACAGTAAATATTTTCTTAATATAGAAAGTGTGAGTGATTTACCTAATATGTAAGGAGAAAAGAAAATGGGATGTATTTAAGAAGTTAAGCCCTGCTCCAGTGCTGGTAAAATTTCCTAAAAATGAGCAAGTTTCATCATTTGTTAGTCAATGTTAAAAAACTAACAGAACCTACGTGTAACCCACATGAAATTGAGGCCATTTAATTTCACTGATCCTTTGGCGCCTCCCTCTTTATTTAGGCCATCAAACAGCAGGTTCCACAAGATGAGAATTAATGGAGTATGCTACAAAGAACACGAAGTCAGTAGGCTATGTCAAGATCCAATACCTTCTCCTAAGTTTCGTTGACATCACTAGTCGTAGGATGTCCGATTGACTTTTCATCAGTAACAGGTAGGCCGCATTACATTTTGTTGTTCTTCAACGAGTTGGGATGGTTGTATCCTATTCATGATCACTGACATACTGCCAACACCCAAGTACATCAACAAAATGGAAATCATCTCAAATACCAAATGAAAAAGGACTAGTGACAGCAGCAATAATAGCTGCAACTAACAAATCCCTATCAAGGAAGTCAACAGACTGTTTCACTGGCTTCTCTACTCCACAAATTCCTTTGCATCTGCACTCTATCTGCAATGGTCTCTTTGATTACGTAAAGCTTTATTATTTGATCAAGACCACTATTCATATAAGTTTTTGGTCAAGGACTAAGCAGTTGCTCAAGTTACAACAGTATAACAAATTATGATGTCTTTTTCCAGCATTAATCTTGCTCTTCTATGCAACCTTGGAAAGGATGTTTTAGTTATCTGAAGACTCTACAAATTGAAAATATTGATCTTCGCTCTGTTCATCCTCTTTTGAAACATGATAATGAACTCAAGAAAATTGAAGATTGCAGGGTGGTTGTTCTCATCTCCTTCTAGATGTTAACGGTTTTGTTAAACTAATTCCGACTGTTTAATGAGTTATAATGTGTTTCACTGTAGACGAGAGGCAAGTAGTATGTTATTCGACTTCAACTAGCTACATTAGTATAAAGTTATTGCCTAATGGAATAAGTTGCACGTATAGCTAAAGGTCAAAATAAACATCAAACCACCTTTAAGCCTAATGGTGAGTGGTTTCTTTCCAAACAACCCGAGCACAATCAACGGTTCCAAAAAGTAGCCAATTGAGCGATTGACACCACAATCATGAACAAAATGTCTTCCTCCCATAATAATTCCAGGTTTGTACTTCAATTTTGTACCTGGCAAAAATGGATTGCACAATTGGTTTATGGAACTCTAACCCAATATCCAGAAAAGAAAAACTAATTTTGGGAATTTACCAGTTTCATTGATTTCAACAACACAATCATCACTAACTTTTTCAAGGAGACGGAGGAAAGAGACCTCATGTGGACGAAGACCAGGCCAAGTAGAATCAGCACGTATATCCTCAATAATAATCGATTTGGATGAAAGGGTCGCCAGTAAAAGACTTAATCTCAAGTTCTGACTTCCTTTCAGCTTCACGTAAGATACTTTCCCCATCTTCCTCTATCACTTCACGTATATAATGCAATCCGTACTACTTTATTGTCTGCTCAGAATCAATATTAAACGAAATTGTGTAGAAAATGGGGAGGAAGCTGCAGGAAGAGAGTAAGTTAGCGGCGGGAAGAATTTCAGGTTGCCACTGAACAGGTTCAAGTTTTAGGTTTTCTTGTTTATCCCATACAAAATGACAAAACTGGTCCTTTATGTTAAGGTTAGGCTTAAAATAGTCCCTTAAACATATTTATTTTTTAGAAAATTTATCTCAATTTATATTTATAATTCATAGCTATAACTAAAAAATATTATCTTGTATAGTTATAATTTTAACATATTATAATTTTTAGCGATAATCCTATTGTGCACGGACTCAATAACATTTAACTTTACATCTACAATTTATTTAAACCGTAAGTACAATTTATAATATTTCATCAATAACAGCAAAATAATAAGAAAAATAATTAATTATGCTCCTTTCTTTATTTAAGGCTCTAATTTATTTTAGATATTTTTTATTTTATTTGAATTTACAAAGTTGGAGTTGTGACTCTGTGTTTGATTATACTTTTAACATGAAATGATATTCATATTTGAATGTACTATAATTTTAAAAGTGAGTTAAAAAAACAAGATAGTTTCTAAACTTAAAACACAACTTCAAATAATATACATGAACCCATATGATAAATGCTCTCATTTCTGACGTTTTTGCTTTTATAAATAAATTATAAATAAATATTAATGAAAACTTATATATGATATTTAAAATTATTCATAAAAAATAATGTATTATGTATGTATAATTATAAAATTTATGTATATAATTTATTAGTTCGATTTGATTATTTTTTGATTTTTTTGAACAAAATTCTAATCAAATCAAATATTATCGATTTTTAAATATATAACATCAAATCAAACCAAATTCAAATAAATTATATTTATTTAATCATTTTGATTAGATTTTTCTATTTGAATCGATTTCTAATAATTTTTTTGTCTTTTTCATGTCAACAAAAAGAACATGTATGGCTGCAAAAAACTTTCCTGATCTTTTGCATCTTTGGGTAATACCAATCTTACCGTTGAAAAATAGTAGAAAACTCTCAATCTCTGCATCAGAATCAGAGATTTGTTGATGTGAGGGACAATTTTTCTCTATTTAGCGATTATGAAATTTCTTCGAGGATTATTGATCAAACTATGGCTAACAATGTACCAACATTTTCACAACTCAGTCTTGCTCAGAGTAGGAACCCTGTCATGTCAAATAGCCACTTGGATGGGTGGATTCGTGTTCAGAGCGGACAAGATTTGGATGTGGCAGAACTCCTCTAAAATGAAAGTCTGGGGTTTAACAAGTTCTTCTCTGGATATGAGGGTTCAAATAAGGCTATCTAGTTGTGTGGTTTATCTATCTTTTGCTTTCATTGGTTGTTCTTTGCTGAAGTTGTTGTTGGAAAAAATGGACTAAAACAAAAATATATGTAGTAAAAATAGTAGAAATAAAGTGGGAAAATAATAATATCAAGAATTTTATGTGAAAACCTAAATAAGAAAAAAATTACGGGTCAAAAGGAGTAACTGATATCACTATAGTAAAAAATTTTATACTGGGTAGTACCGAGTATAATACTGAAAAATGACTACCACACATTAAAAAGGAATAACACTCTTTTGACGTCTACCTTACAAAAATATCGCTCACACTCTATTTTTCTTTACAGACTATTTTTTTTATAGTCTATATCAACTCAACCCGTTCATTTGACACCCTGTTAACAGCTAAAAATAGTCTGTGAACTGAATGCCTCAAATGAGGAGCTGAAGAGTTTTTTTTATAAAAACTCTTTCTCCAACTTGCAAATTACAACATTTTTTGATAAAAAGAAACGTTGACCAGCCACTTTTAACAAACTGTGGCTAGCAAATTGTTTGGGAAAAAAAAGGTGGGGACCGGACCCCATAGTTGTATGGAATCATACAGATTATAGGTCTCTTGGGACTATTCCTCTTTATCTCTTTTACTAATAACTAACACTACTAATATCAAATGATTTTATTTTATCCTTTGTGTTACTTAAACCTTCTGTAAGATATATTATTTTTAAAGAGTAAGAAAAAGCAAATAATGACATTAGGAAGAACAACAAGCATATGCGGAAAACTCCTCCAAATGTGCCCAAGTTCGTGAATCAGAGCAGACAAATATGAAACAAAAAGGGGAGACTCCTCAACTTCGAGCCTTTTCCTTATCAGATGGGTTGTCTGAATTACTGCCACAAGTTTTAAATGTTTTTTTAAAAATTTAAAGTCAGAGATCTATATGAAGGACAAAGCAGAAAACCGAATCCTCAGTAGTAGCAAATCTCGGTCAAAACCAACAAAAGCGTGCTAAAGTGCCCATGGATATGAATTAGAGCAATTAAAATCCAACTTGACTTTAGGTCCCGACAATATTCAATCATTAATGGAGACAATAGTTTTGGAGGAAGAATGCAATTTTGCACCAATGTAACCATACGGTAAGCAAGGATAGTACAAATACTATAGCCAATCTGCAAGGGAAGTTTGAATCTTTACCTATCAGATCCTGAAGCAGCTCTAAAAATTATCAAATCCACAAAAATGTCATTGACTTGACATTTCATTCTTACAAAAGAAAACAATGACTTTGTTTAATACCTATATTACTAGTTACAGAGGAAGACATGTTATGGAGGTGGTAGGCGGGGGTTGATCTGGTAAAAGCACTGTGAGGCATTTGTTGACGTTGCCAATGCAGATGCTGAAGAAGTGATAGAAGTAGTAGATGGAGTGAAGAATCCTGATGATGCTGCCGTGCAGAACATTGTCAATGGGGTGGTTGTATCAACCTGATTGGGCATTTGCAATGCCCAATTTGGAGGTCCTTGTGATGAACCTATATCCTTTCTCTTGTCATATGCTCTTCCCTGCTAAATGATTTTAATTACAGAGATGAAGCTTTAACGGTAATATGATACTGTAATATCGTCCAACTTCTAAAACCTCCAAGGATATAACGAGAAGCAAAGGTATTTTGGCAACTGAAGACAATGCAAAAGAACCAGAAGTAAAAAGGTAAAATTGTTTCATTCAACACAAATGGTCCCAGCCCTTGAGGGAAATTGGGGGGAGGCATGAAGATGGCTATTTTGGCAACTGAATACATGCAAATTTGACCATAAGTGAGGAAAAGAAAACTAAACAGACATAAATGGGAGTTTCATCACTGTATTTGGCCCCAAATTTCTGACTGAAGGTAGAGTTAGTATTTTACCTCGTAGCCGGAAGAGAAATTAGAATAGATTCCAGTCCACAACTGAGCTTGTTGGGACGTCATTGGTAGTCCCTTGAGATTTGAACTTCCAACTATTACTGGACCAGGTTTATCCATCTGTAGTCAAAGAGCACAAATATATTATTACAATCTACAAAAGAGAAAGATGGAAGATGTTCATGAACATGTTTCATCACAATTATGAATGAATGGGAAATGCTATCTGAATTAACAAAAGGAGACTATATTACTACCAATAATATATCCTCAGATTTGAATTTACTGTAAGAGATTCTCTTGCATATGAACTATGAGACAAGTAAAAATAGAAGACTATAACATAAAAGAGAACATTTTAATCCAACTGAATCTGCACGAACAGAAGCATCTAAGCTACTCTGCTAATACCTTAGGTTCTGTTGCGTTTTGCATATCATAAGGATGATAGCGAGAACCTCCCAACCTGTCATTTTCCTTTGAAGAAGAGGTCGATATCCCCAAGTTCAGATCAAGATCATGTTGGCTACCTGCATCATAGGCATCACAAATGAGATCGATCCAGATATAGATAATGCACTGTTGCTTCTAATTAGTGACATTAGTTTAGAAAGGAGCAAGAACTTTTGAGCAAACCTTCATTTTGAGGTTCAGACATTGTTTCCCCTTCATATGCACTTGGTTCAAAGTTGGTAACAGCCTCCCTTCCGCTAGTTTTAATTGCCGCCTTATCATAAGCCCTAATTTGCAGAAAAAATAAAGGAGATACTGGTTGGATGACACATAATTGAAGTTGAGAGTTTAGAATAAATGTTCATTATTAGAGAGAGTGTAACTCAATATTATTAGGACCTTGCAGCTTCTACTTCACTGTCGAATAGCCCAAGATATATATACCTGCAATATAACCAGTGCAATCCCCACTATGAATACTGTAATACCAATGATTTCTTCTTCAAATACGCATGTTAAACATGTATATGTCCCATTTTGGACCAACAAATCTATCATAAGCTGTAATCTACTTCAAGAATTTCCATGAGTGAGCGAGTTCCTTACTTTTTCCCGAGGAACTGTCCCATCCGAGCCTCCCATCTGCCACATTTATGTAGTGTCACTCCTCTGAATTTGGAGCTCCCTCTTGAGAAACCAGTGCTATGGCGTCGCAGCAAGTGCACAAATTCTTCTTTACCAAGGTTTTTCGTCTGCGTTGATTGAAGAAAATGCCCAAATAGTTCAGAATACATATAAATATGATTCATATAATTGATGGCAAATAGAACAGAAGCAATTATGAACCCAGAGAAGGGCTGAACAGTGACCTTAACATATTTGCACAAATTAAATCTTTGTATTTCTAACCTGTTTCATATCCTCCTTGTAATCACTTAAGCTAAAGTTGATATCAGCATCAACACCCCTGAACTTAATTGCAGCTCTGTCATAAGCTCTATACAATGGAGAAGAAAATTGATACAATCAAACCAAGGAAGATTTGAAGTTGAAAAATCTGACAACACGTATATTTGACAATGAGAGCTCGATGAATTTGACTTTACCTTGCTGCTGTATGAGCAGTATCAAAACCACCTAATATAAAGCAACAACAAAAACCAATCAAAAATTAGCAAAAAGTATACACAGCTTCAGCACCAAAATCCACAGAAGAACGAAATTAATCAAACTGTATAATTAAAATAGCAATATCCATACCCAAATATACTTGTTTCCCACAGTCCCTGCATCCAATAGTAGTTATATTAACAAAATTGATGATTTATCATTTATCATTTTGCCAATAAATCATAATCCAGTCAAAAAGTTTACAGCTGGAGAACTAACCATATATGCGATTCCCATCTACCAGTTCTCCTGTAGAAAGTGACGCCTCTGTACTGTGAACTTCTTGACCTTGGCCCTCTTCTACTCTTCTTCACTTGCTGTTTCGCTTGCTCCGGTTTATGTGGTTGTACTGTTCGCACATCTCTAAAACCGGATTGAACGGAGGAGAGAATGACCCGATCGGTCTGTTTTCGGTTCAAGTCACCGTCATGAACCGGAAACAGCTGCCGAGTGACGAATTGGGAATGAGTAACTCTATCATCGTTGTTGCTAGTTTCAGGTCCTCCAACTTTGAGGATGCCAAAATTGAAAGCGAACAAGTCACCGGCGCGTGTTGAACACGAATCGTCATCGCCGGCACTAGTTGTAGCATCCGCATTTCGTAAGGATGAATTGGACGTCCCTGATTCATCAGCTACAGAAACTCCTGGAAGGTCATTGTACATTACACTTAAATTGAGATCCAACATCATTCTCTTCACTTCCAACTACACAATCACAAAACTATTTATACACGCACTTGTCACGATTCTACAAACAACTTGTTTTAACAGCAATCAAAAACACTTTGCTTCAAATGTAACAGAAAAGCTGATCAAAGAAGAGTAAGTTGTTGATCATGTGAGGATTCAATGGAGATAAAATTTCATTTACTTATATAATTATAGTACTCCAATTGAGAAGTAGATAGGGGTAGGGGTAGAAGAAAGATGGGACGTGTGAGGCAACTTTTATGTGACTTGTGTGATATGTGAGGGTACTTTTGGTTCCTCTTATTTTGGGGAAGACTATGGTTTATATGGAAAAATTACAAGAAAATAAATTTCTTTTCTAGTATCTCTTGCTTTTACCAAAAACAGAAAGAGGGGCCCGGTCCTAGCCTTTTTCATTTTGTTGTCTAATCTGCCTCTATCTTTCTCCTTTTTTTTCTCTTTTTAGTTTCATATCCAGGGTGTTTATTACCATTAGTATTTATTAGTTGGGGAACACTTTCGATAATAGTGTTTGGTGATATAATTTGTCATTATTTAATAAATATATTTAGTAAATATTTTAAGTTTTTATTTCTTAAAAAAATTAGTATTTGGGTTAAATTCTAGGATTTGAGAATTTCTAAAAAATTATCTCAAACTTTTATATTTTACATATAATGTCTATTTGAATTTGTTTTTCAAAGTCACTTCCAATTATAAGTAGTGATAGTAGTTTTTTTTATACAAATCAATGATATTTTTCCTTTTGTTTTCTTCCTCTTTTTTCATATTCATATTAATTATGTTCGTTGTCAGCGGAACATGTTTATTATAAAATGATAATATAAATTTATGGGTATTTTTAATAATTTTCAAAACTTATAGCTATAAATTATACATTTTTAAAAAAAGTTAAATATTACTTCTAAAATTTATGGACAAATGCATAGTGAAATTTCATCCAAAATGACCTATCAAAATATTTGGAATTTTTTGGCCAAACACTAATTAAAATTAGACTGAGACGCTCTCTTCCCAAAACTAATTTCACATCTAGATTCGAATATGTCTTTATTATAAGAGATTTTTAATTTTACCCCTAAAACATCTTTAAAAATTATTTCGTTTCCTTCATTTTGCAAGTGATTAAGAAATCTTCACAGGGTTTAGATATTATATTAACTAATGACGTTATATATTACAATAGTGACCCAATTAGTACATTACATATCCCCTTTAGGAAACTCGAAAATCAAGCAAGGATCTTTTATGCAAATTAATTAAGAAGCATTGGGTGCTCCATTATTTATACTGATTTTATTAATTATTCTTAATGGGGTCTTTGTCCTTGTAAATGGTATAAGTTACACCCTCCATTTTATATTAAGTGAATTTTTGAGAGATTTTTTATTATTTAAAATAATTGAATTGTTCAAAGTTCAAAATAGATATTTGAAACTTTTTCCATATTTGTCTTTTCATTTATTGAAGTTTTATATTTTTAGGAGATAAATCACACTATTTGCAAAGTTATATTTATGATTTTACAAAGGATAATAGTGGAAAGTATGATTCAAATTATGTTCATAAATATTTTTTTTAATATGTGTGCATTATCTCATAAATTCACTTAATATGAAATGGAAAGAGTATTTTATAAGAGGTTTGCAACAAATCGGAACCAAGAAATACAAATAGTGGTTCCTTTTGTGGACAGAAACGGCGAGTGTATTTTGTTTGGAGGAAAATATTTTCGTAAGAAAATAAGTTTTTTAAAAAAGAAAATAGTGGTGTTGTTTTTTAAAGTGGGAAAAATAAGTTTCTCATTTCATACTAAGAGCTTGTTAGGTAGGAGGGATATATGATAACTAATTTTGAGATTAATTTTAGAAGTAGAGATAAAACTGTTGAATAATTTATTTCGAAATAAGTTATTCTGAAATTATAGTATATTTTTTATCCATATTGAAGATGTAATTACAATTCCGAAATAACTAATCCAGAGACAAATTATCGTAGGAAAACTTGTTTATTCCCAACCAAACAAATCCTAATTGTCTAATAATCAAATTATCAATAATCACCCTCCAACAGACGCACCCGGCGTTTCTCAAGAAATCAAGATCTCTTTGAGTCTTAACTATAAGCAAAATAAATAAATAAAATATTTATTCATATACTTTATATGTAAAAATATTTTTTTTATATAAAAATATCATAATTTAAAATAAAAAAAGAAAGAAAAAAGGCTCAAATATGTCATCGAACTTTGAAAAAAGACTCATTTATGTTATCCGTTAAAAATTTAGTTCATCTATATCATTGCCGTTTGAGAAAAGACTCATCTATGCCATTATTTTTTAACTCCAATTTTGCAAAACCACCCAAATAATTTTTAACACTTTCTATTGGAGTTTTGAATCAAATGTACTCTTTTTGCTCCTTCCTCTTCAAAAACACATGAAAAACACCAACTCCAAATTTTCAACTTCTTCAATTTTTTACGAAATCATCTTAAATTTCAATAGTAACATCCCTCCGAGCTAGATATCAAAAATACATATTTTTTAAGCTCGAATTCAACTTAACCCAACAAGACACACTTAAAATTTCTTCAAGGTAGAATTTTTTCCACAACTCCAATCACTTGAAATTTTAAACATAGATATAATAAACTTTATATGTAAAAATAATTTCTTTTTATATAAAAATATCATAATGTTATAAAAAAAAATATAATAAATAGACTACAAAATCAATTCTCCGGGATTTCGCTTGCTTAACATGGAGTGACAGTGTTACCCATGCATGTGAGATAATATTAAATGGTGTGTTAATTAGATGAACTGTTTGGAAATATATGACTTCCTTTTTTGTGTGTATATATATGTTGGATGGGTAGGTCTTTTTCATTAAGCACACGAGCCTTATTCCACACCTTATGAAAAGAAAATAATATTTCCTAGGACCACAAGCTACCACGTTTCTCGACATTGAAAATACATAAACATATGTGGCCACTGCATATATTTTTAGTGCCCCCGATATCATACACCAATAACTTTACGTATAAACAATTCCTATCATCAATCATTTTATTTTTTTATTCAATATATTAAAAATAATTATTTAATTTGAAAAATCAAGAAAAATATTATTATGTTCAATCTATTTTATTCTTGTTTTTAAATATTATTGACCAAAATTTATATAAATTTGCTCTGAAAAAAGCAAATAGGAAAATAGGAAAACAAAAATCAATTTCACGTACGTTTTGGGATTAACGTTGACTAAGACATAATTGTTGTCTTCACTTTTTCTCTCCTTTAATTTTAGATGCATTCTCTATTCCAATTGTGAAAAGGGGGAAACAAAACAAGGTGGAGGAAAATAGATTCGTATATCATGG